>NC_142444.1:74427500-79227500 GCF_059453495.1 Arachis ipaensis
AAAATAAAAAATTTAGTTTTTTAAAATTTTTTATTTTTTTAAAATAATTTTTATTTTTTTATTCTCCAGATAATGCTGCACTCAGAAAATTGACTTTTTTTTGCTGCACTTGTTCACAAAATAAGAATAAATTAATTTAAAAAAATTTCAAATTTTCTATTTTTCAATTTTTTTAGTTTTTGAATATTGTTGGAATTTTTTATTTTTCTACTATTAGAAAAAAATTTATGTTTTAGTTTAAAACTTTAAACAAAAATAAAAAATTTACAGATTTGTTGTTTAATAGATATTGCTAAACTGTATTTAATTTTCTTATTTAAATAAAAACATTTAATAATATAATTTAAAAATTAAAAAATAAAAAGTTTAGTTTTTTAAATTTTTTTATTTTTTTAAGAATAGTTTTTATTTTTTATTCACTGGATAATGCATCACACAGACAGTTGACTTTCTTTTGCGGCACTTGTTCACAAATTAAGAATAATATAATAAAAAATTTAAAATTTTAATTTTTTTATTTTCTGGATATTTTTAGAATTTTTTATTTTTTACAATTAGAAAAAAATTGTTTTTTTAGTTTAAAAATAAAAAAATAAATTCATAGATCTGTTATTTACCAGAATATGCTAGAACTTTATTTTATATTTCTAATAAAAATAAAAAAATTAATCACATAATTTAAAAATTAAAAACACCACAAGTACTTAACATATTGTCATTGGTACTCAGAGCCTTCAGCTTTCTCATTCTTTCCCTTTTTCTTTTTTTGCCTTAATTTGTATTTGCTTCTTCAAGGTTTTCATGATTTTCAAAAGGTTTCACAAAATGTACTAGATAAAAACTTCAATTAAATAAAATCCAATGCAATTGAGCAACAATTAATCATACTAGCTTTCCAAAACTTATATGCACATGCTAAACTCTTCTTTAATTCCTTGTTTGTTTATGATCATGATACTTTACTGCTTTAAGCTTTATAAAACTCAAGTTGGTAGTCATAATGGCATGGCAACATGTTACAAATCAATATTCAAGCTATGCTTATTCATACCACACATGCATACAGAGAATATAAAGACAATTATGCATTTTAAGTGTTGGAAACAAATGAGGAGAAAAAGAACTCTACAACCTTGTAGTTCATCTTCATTATTGTTGTCCTTTTTCCTCTATTCTTCCTCCTTCCCTTGCCAAACTCAGAATGCTTGCTCATCCTCAAGCAACAATTAGAACAATGGCTATGGGGCTAAGATGGATCATGAATGTCTTACACAATGAAAAGTTAGTAGTACATGTGTTCTAAGCAAGCAAAATTAAAGATAATAATCAAGGCACAAGAGACAAAGACATTTTGATTGCATAGATAAGAAGGTGTGCACAATACATTGCATAAAAGATAAGTGGCACACCAAACTTAGTGTGACACTTTCACTTGGAATTAATGCAAGTATCTTGTAAGATTTTGAATCAAATTTTGTTGCATAGCAACACCAAACTTAGAATGCAATCATATGTCAATTTATTTGAATTGAAACTAAGCAAATGAAACTGTTATTTGTTAAGTACAATCACCAAGTCAAGAATCTGTCATGAATAAAGCTCTCTTGGTGATGTATAAACAAACACAGTGAATAAGCAAACTAAAATGAGAGCATTTAAAAAAAATGACTAAAGAAAGTAGAATGAAAAAGTGTCAAATTAAAAGAGAGAAATAAAACTGCAGAGGCATTATGATTATGCAGACAAGTAGTGTTGCTTGAATGAATTGCATAGAAAATAAGTGGCACACCAAACTTAGAATCTTGGTGTGTCACTTTCATTTTTGATTTGATGCAATCATCCAAAAAGATTGAAAACAATTTGTTGCAAGGCAACACCAAACTTAGAATGTAACCATATGCCAATTTATTGAATTTAAACAAAACAAAGAACGAAAACAAAGCAGAGAAGAAATGTTACCTATGGTTGGGTTACCTCCCAACAAGTGCTCTTTTAGTGTCATTAGCTTGACATGTTGTTCTTCACTTTCTTCCTCTTCTTCCAGTTTGTTAAGAGGAATGACCTCAAATGAGGGAAAGATTCAGCTAGTGTCCCTTGTCTTGGCCTTTCCTCAGCAAGCTTCCTTTTGTAAATAGCTTGATTGAGCTTGCTTGCTGGATTAGGGACAGAATTGGTGCTCTTGCTAGTTGCCTTCACTCCTTTGAATTCAAAACTTGGTTGCTGTGTGATTATTGGAGTCTTGTATTCATCCAGAGCCTTTTGAATTGGTGGTTCCATGAACTCTTCCTTCATGTGCTTCTCTGCCTCACTTGAGTGTAACTTTTCTAGAATGACTTCCTCACTTTCTTGCTTTTCCACTTCCTCCCTTGCATTCAACATTTGCTTTAATAGCTCTTTTATGGAGGAGGTTTGTTGTTCTTCCCAAGATTTCTTTATCTCCTCTTCATATTTTTCGATCACAGATTCAAGGAAAGTTTGTGAGGGTTGTGAATGTTCATGTTCCTTTGTCACCTCAAGTGTGGTTTTATTTTCCACCACCTCATTCTTCATTGAAAGTTCACTTGATTCAGTAGCCTCCTCATCTTGTTCTTCCACTTTATCCTTCACATCCATCAATCGGTCTTTATTTTCCTTGCTTAGTGGTTCTGAGCATTTCCCTATGTTCTCCAATTGCTCATCCATCTTCTGAAGACGGATTTCTTGTTCTCTCCAGGATTGTTGTTGTTCCTTCATGAATTGTTCTTGTCTTTTCAACAATTCTCTGGATTTTTGAAGTGGATCTTCATTTTGCTCGTCCACCTCCTCCTTCTCATTTAGCGTTTGATTGATCAACACTTCTATGTTTTTGAAGGAGTTCTCTTGTTCTTTCCATGATCTTTGTACTTCCCTTTCATGTCTTTCAAACATGGTTTCAAGCTTTGAGGGGTCTTGGTTCATGGAAATTTGTGTGGATGGTGAGTTTTGGCAAGGATTTTGTGTGGAGACAAAGTCCAGTGATGAAGAATTTTCAGATGAAAAACTGGAAGGTGAGGTTGGAAAATTTTGTATAAGTGAATTGATAGTACGTTCGAGTGAAGATGGCTCTTGATAAGTGGAATATGGGCTCTCAAATATTTTCTGGTTTTGCTCCCCCCAGCCATCATTAGAATAGCAACTTGCATCATTTTGTGGTGGAGGAAGATATCCCATATGATTTTCTTGCTCATCTTGTGTCCCTGAAGCAAATCTCCATGAATTGGAGTGCTCAGAATATGTATTCTCTTGGTGATATTCCCAGCCACCATTAGAGATTGGTGATGGTGGGTAATATCCCATAAAATTTGTTTGATCATAAGATGAGTTGAACTCCATTTGAATTTTGGAAAACACAACACCAAGGAAAATTGAAATTACTCATATCAGATATGAGAATTTCTTAGTGAGGCAAAAACTCAAACACCTTGGTTTCAACTTAGAATAGAGAACAAAAATAAAGAAAATGCTTGATCTAGACTTCTCACCAACTTAATCATTGTTGATCTAAATCAATCCCCGGCAACGGCGCCAAAAACTTGATGGGTATTTTTGTGGAAAAATGAATTTCCCAAAACACCTAAAACTCACCGGCAAGTGTACCGGGTCGTATCAAGTAGTAAAACTCACTTAGAGTGAGGTCGATCCCACAGGGATTGATGGATCAAGCAACTTTAGTGGGTGATTAGTTTAGTCAAGCTAACATTGAGTGAATTGTGTGAATTTGTAGCCAACAGAATGTAAATAACAGGAAATTTAAAGTGCAGAAAGTAAATGTGCAGAAACTTAAAGAACAAGAAAAGTAAATTGCAAGAATCTTAAATGACAAGAAATATAAATTGCATGAAAAGTAAAGGGGCTGGGGTGCTGGAAGCAATGTAAACAGAGAAGCAAAATTTCAGTGAATAAGAATTTAGAGCAATTGCAGGAAATGTAAATTGGAAGCAATGCAACAGAAAGTAAAAATGCTTGGAGAATTTTAAAGACAGAAAAGCAATGCTTAATTTGCAGCAATTTAAAAGGGTGTTCAAGATCTCAGGAGTGGAAGAGACTAGAAAACAAGTCTAGATCTCAAATCCTTCCTTGATCCAACAAGAACAATTGCAAAATGAAAATGGAAGAGTAAATTGCAGAAGAGGAACAAGAGAAGTTGCAGATGGAGAATGAAAACAGAATTCCTTCCAATCTCAATCCAAAGTTTCAAAACAGAAAAGAAAACTAAGAGAGAAAGCAAAATGAAAACTAAAGAGTGCACAACTCCCTATTGGAGCTAGCCTCCTTTCTAATCGAGCTCCCCTTAAGAAATGAAGCAGATGCCTTTTTATAGGCTTTTCACAAAATGAAAATGAAAATTGAAATGAAAAACAAATTAAATAAAAATCCTAATTCTAGCTTGTTCTTGTGCCTTTGAGTGATGATGTGGGCTTTGCTTGCTTTGGATTTGAAGAGAGAGATGGGTTTGGTTGGCCTCAATTCAATTTGGTGAAGAATTGAATTTAATTGAAATTTTGGTTGAATTTTGGCCCATGGTCCACCTCCCAGGGGAAAGCTCGGCTCTTGGCAAGAGCTTTGGCCAAGAGCTTTGGTTCCCTTCCTTGCCAAAGTGTGCGCACGTTCCTTCCTTGTGACAAGAGA
The DNA here is from genome assembly GCF_059453495.1 of Arachis ipaensis. NCBI lineage: Eukaryota > Viridiplantae > Streptophyta > Magnoliopsida > Fabales > Fabaceae > Arachis > Arachis ipaensis. The sequence goes on from NC_142444.1 coordinate 74,432,148, forward strand.
ACAAAGCTCTTTGCAAGAGCTTAAAAGCTCTTGCCCAAGAGCTTTACTTGTCCTTGAGGTCCATGGTTCAAGTCTTGGGTGAAGCATTTGCTGGCCATTTTCCTTGGCACAAGAGTAGCGCCTAGTGTCTTCCCTTGGTATCCTTCTTCGAATCCTGGTGGAAGCACTTTGATTCATTTTTGCTTGTTTTTAGCCCTTAAAGATGCCTTTCACTCGTGCCTCAATTTCATGCCAAATATGGATTGCCCTACATCGTTGGAAAGCTATGAATTTCAGCTTTCCAACGCAACTGGAAGCACATCAATCGGACTTTTGTAGCTCAAGTTATGGCCCTTTGAAGGAGGCATGGTCATGCTGTAAGTGCCCAAGTTTAACTTAGCGAAAATTTTTGCCTCCAAGCTCATTTTCCTTGAGGCAAGCCCGAAAAAGCTCTTTGGCAAGAGCTTCAAAGCTCTTTGCCAAGAGCTTGGCTCTTGGTTCCTTCTTCATGTGTTCTTGATAAAGCTCTTGGCAAGAGCTTTTAAGCTCTTGGCAAGAGCTTTGTGTTCTTGCTCCTTGTTTTGAGCCACGCTTTTCTTCCTTTGGGCCACACTTCTCTTCCTTGATTTGGTCATGGGCCATGCTTTTAAAAGCGTGGCCTAAGCCTCCAAAGTGTGCTCCAACTTCAAAGTGTGCCCAAAATTCCTCTTTTCTTTTTTTTAGCTTATTTTGTGCTCTTTTTGCTTCTTTTTCTTCTTATTTCCTACAAAGTTTATCAAATCAAAAGATCAAAGAAATATACCATTTAAGCACCAAAGAATGCAATATTTAAGCACTAATTATAAATTTCTTGTATGAAAAAGCATAGAAAAACATGACATGGTGACATGTCATCATGCTGCACTCAGAAAATTGACTTTTTTTTGCTGCACTTGTTCACAAAATAAGAATAAATTAATTTAAAAAAATTTCAAATTTTCTATTTTTCAATTTTTTTAGTTTTTGAATATTTTTGGAATTTTTTATTTTTCTACTATTAGAAAAAAATTTATGTTTTAGTTTAAAACTTTAAACAAAAATAAAAAATTTACAGATTTGTTGTTTAATAGATATTGCTAAACTTTATTTAATTTTTTTATTTAAATAAAAACATTTAATAATATAATTTAAAAATTAAAAAATAAAAAGTTTAGTTTTTTAAATTTTTTTATTTTTTTAAGAATAGTTTTTATTTTTTATTCACTGGATAATGCATCACACGGACAGTTGACTTTCTTTTGCGGCACTTGTTCACAAATTAAGAATAAAATAATAAAAAATTTAAAATTTTAATTTTTTTATTTTCTGGATATTTTTAGAATTTTTTATTTTTTACAATTAGAAAAAAATTGTTTTTTTAGTTTAAAAATAAAAAAATAAATTTACAGATCTGTTATTTACCAGAATATGCTAGAACTTTATTTTATATTTCTAATAAAAATAAAAAAATTAATCACATAATTTAAAAATTAAAAAATAAAAAATTTAGTTTTTTAAAATGTTTAATTTTTTAAATTTTTTTTATCTTTTTATTCATCGGATAATGCTACGACCAGACAGTTGACTTTTTTTGCTGCACTTATTCACAAATTAAGAATAAATTAATTTAAAAAATTTAAAATTTTAATTTTTTTATTTTTTAGATATCATTGGATTTTTTATTTTTTTAGTTTAAAATTAAAAAAAATTAAATTTACTAATCTGTTATTTACCGGATATTGCTGGACTTTATTATATTTTTCTAATTTATATAAAAAATTAATCATATAATTTAAAAATTGAGAAATAAAAAATTTATATTTTTAAAAATTTTAGTACTTTTAAAAATATTTTTTATCTTTTTATTCACCGAATAATGCTACACCTGAATAGTTAACTTTTTTTTTGCTCCACTTGTTCACAAATTAAGAATAAATTAATTTAAGAAATTTTAAATTTTAATTTTTCATTTTTTGGATATTGTTGGAATCTTTTATTTTTTACAATCAGAAAAAAAATTTAATTTTTTAGTTTAAAAATTAAAAAAAATAAATTTACAGATCTGTTATTTACCAAATATTGATGGACTTTATTTTCATGTTCTAATTTAAATAAAAATATTAATCATATAATTTTAAAATTCAAAAATAAAAAAATTATTTTTTTAATTATTATTTTTTAAGAAATATTTTTTTATCTTTTTATTCACCGGATAAGACTACACCCTGACAGTTGACTTTTTTTGCTGCACTTGTTCACAAATTAAGAATAGATTAATTTAAAAATTTAAAATTTTATTTTTTTGTTTTTTTACAATTAGAAAAAACTTTATTTTTTAAGTTTAAAAATTAAAAAAATAAATTTACAACTCTGTTATTTAACAGATATTATTGGACTTTATTTTATTTTCTAATTGAAATAAAAAAATTAATCATATAATTTAAAAATTCAAAAATAAAAAATTTAGTTTTTTAAAATTTTTTATTTTTTTAAAATAATTTTTATTTTTTTATTCTTCGGATAATGCTGCACTCAGAAAATTGACTTTTTTTTGCTGCACTTGTTCACAAAATAAGAATAAGTTAATTTAAAAAAATTTCAAATTTTCTATTTTTCAATTTTTTTAGTTTTTGAATATTGTTGGAATTTTTTATTTTTCTTCTATTAGAAAAAAATTTATGTTTTAGTTTAAAACTTTAAACAAAAATAAAAAATTTACAGATTTGTTGTTTAATAGATATTGCTAAACTTTATTTAATTTTCTTATTTAAATAAAAACATTTAATAATATAATTTAAAAATTAAAAAATAAAAAGTTTAGTTTTTTAAATTTTTTTATTTTTTTAAGAATAGTTTTTATTTTTTATTCACTGGATAATGCATCACACGGACAGTTGACTTTCTTTTGCGGTACTTGTTCACAAATTAAGAATAATATAATAAAAAATTTAAAATTTTAATTTTTTTATTTTCTGGATATTTTTAGAATTTTTTATTTTTTACAATTAGAAAAAAATTGTTTTTTTAGTTTAAAAATAAAAAAATAAATTCATAGATCTGTTATTTACCAGAATATGCTAGAACTTTATTTTATATTTCTAATAAAAATAAAAAAATTAATCACATAATTTAAAAATTAAAAAATAAAAAATTTAGTTTTTTAAAATGTTTAATTTTTTAAAATTTTTTTATCTTTTTATTCATCGGATAATGCTACGACCAGACAGTTGACTTTTTTTGCTGCACTTATTCACAAATTAAGAATAAATTAATTTAAAAAATTTAAAATTTTAATTTTTTTATTTTTTAGATATCATTGGAATTTTTATTTTTTAAAAATTAGAAAAAAATTATTTTTTTAGTTTAAAATTAAAAAAAATTAAATTTACTAATCTGTTATTTACCAGATATTACTGGACTTTATTTTATTTTTCTAGTTTATATAAAAAATTAATCATATAATTTAAAAATTGAGAAATAAAAAATTTTTATTTTTAAAAATTTTAATATTTTTAAAAATACTTTTTATCTTTTTATTCACCGAATAATGCTACACCTGGATAGTTAACTTTTTTTTTGCTCCACTTGTTCACAAATTAAGAATAAATTAATTTAAGAAATTTTAAATTTTAATTTTTTATTTTTTGGATATTGTTGGAATCTTTTATTTTTTACAATCAGAAAAAAAAATTTAATTTTTTAGTTTAAAAATTAAAAAAAATAAATTTACAGATCTGTTATTTACCAAATATTGATGGACTTTATTTTCATGTTCTAATTTAAATAAAAAAATTAATCATATAATTTTAAAATTCAAAAATAAAAAATTTATTTTTTTAATTTTTATTTTTTAAAAAATATTTTTTATCTTTTTATTCACCGGATAAGACTACACCCTGACAGTTGACTTTTTTTGCTGCACTTGTTCACAAATTAAGAATAGATTAATTTAAAAATTTAAAATTTTATTTTTTTATTTTTTGGAAAAATTTGGAATTTTTTTGTTTTTTTACAATTAGAAAAAACTTTATTTTTTAAGTTTAAAAATTAAAAAAATAAATTTACAACTCTGTTATTTAACAGATATTATTGGACTTTATTTTATTTTCTAATTGAAATAAAAAAATTAATCATATAATTTAAAAATTCAAAAATAAAAAATTTAGTTTTTTAAAATTTTTTTTTAAAATAATTTTTATTTTTTTATTCTCCAGATAATGCTGCACTCAGAAAATTGACTTTTTTTTGCTGCACTTGTTCACAAAATAAGAATAAATTAATTTAAAAAAATTTCAAATTTTCTATTTTTCAATTTTTTTAGTTTTTGAATATTTTTGGAATTTTTTATTTTTCTACTATTAGAAAAAAATTTATGTTTTAGTTTAAAACTTTAAACAAAAATAAAAAATTTACAGATTTGTTGTTTAATAGATATTGCTAAACTTTATTTAATTTTTTTATTTAAATAAAAACATTTAATAATATAATTTAAAAATTAAAAAATAAAAAGTTTAGTTTTTTAAATTTTTTTATTTTTTTAAGAATAGTTTTTATTTTTTATTTACTGTATAATGCATCACACGGACAGTTGACTTTCTTTTGCGGCACTTGTTCACAAATTAAGAATAATATAATAAAAAATTTAAAATTTTAATTTTTTTATTTTCTGGATATTTTTAGAATTTTTTATTTTTTACAATTAGAAAAAAATTGTTTTTTTAGTTTAAAAATAAAAAAATAAATTTACAGATCTGTTATTTACCAGAATATGCTAGAACTTTATTTTATATTTCTAATAAAAATAAAAAAATTAATCACATAATTTAAAAATTAAAAAATAAAAAATTTAGTTTTTTAAAATGTTTAATTTTTTAAATTTTTTTTATCTTTTTATTCATCGGATAATGCTACGACCAGACAGTTGACTTTTTTTGCTGCACTTATTCACAAATTAAGAATAAATTAATTTAAAAAATTTAAAATTTTAATTTTTTTATTTTTTAGATATCATTGGAATTTTTATTTTTTTAAAATTAGAAAAAAATTATTTTTTTAGTTTAAAATTAAAAAAAATTAAATTTACTAATCTGTTATTTACCGGATATTGCTGGACTTTATTATATTTTTCTAATTTATATAAAAAATTAATCATATAATTTAAAAATTGAGAAATAAAAAATTTATATTTTTAAAAATTTTAGTATTTTTAAAAATATTTTTTATCTTTTTATTCACCGAATAATGCTACACCTGAATAGTTAACTTTTTTTTTGCTCCACTTGTTCACAAATTAAGAATAAATTAATTTAAGAAATTTTAAATTTTAATTTTTCATTTTTTGGATATTGTTGGAATCTTTTATTTTTTACAATCAGAAAAAAAATTTAATTTTTTAGTTTAAAAATTAAAAAAAATAAATTTACAGATCTATTATTTACCAAATATTGATGGACTTTATTTTCATGTTCTAATTTAAATAAAAAAATTAATCATATAATTTTAAAATTCAAAAATAAAAAAATTATTTTTTTAATTATTATTTTTTAAAAAATATTTTTTTATCTTTTTATTCACTGGATAAGACTACACCCTGACAGTTGACTTTTTTTGCTGCACTTGTTCACAAATTAAGAATAGATTAATTTAAAAATTTAAAATTTTATTTTTTTGTTTTTTTACAATTAGAAAAAACTTTATTTTTTAAGTTTAAAAATTAAAAAAATAAATTTACAACTCTGTTATTTAACAGATATTATTGGACTTTATTTTATTTTCTAATTGAAATAAAAAAATTAATCATATAATTTAAAAATTCAAAAATAAAAAATTTAGTTTTTTAAAATTTTTTATTTTTTTAAAAATTTTTTATTTTTTTATTCTTCGGATAATGCTGCACTCAGAAAATTGACTTTTTTTTGCTGCACTTGTTCACAAAATAAGAATAAATTAATTTAAAAAAATTTCAAATTTTCTATTTTTCAATTTTTTTAGTTTTTGAATATTTTTGGAATTTTTATTTTTCTACTATTAGAAAAAAATTTATGTTTTAGTTTAAAACTTTAAACAAAAATAAAAAATTTACAGATTTGTTGTTTAATAGATATTGCTAAACTTTATTTAATTTTTTTATTTAAATAAAAACATTTAATAATATAATTTAAAAATTAAAAAATAAAAAGTTTAGTTTTTTAAATTTTTTTATTTTTTTAAGAATAGTTTTTATTTTTTATTTACTGTATAATGCATCACACGGACAGTTGACTTTCTTTTGCGGCACTTGTTCACAAATTAAGAATAATATAATAAAAAATTTAAAATTTTAATTTTTTTATTTTCTGGATATTTTTAGAATTTTTTATTTTTTACAATTAGAAAAAAATTGTTTTTTTAGTTTAAAAATAAAAAAATAAATTTACAGATCTGTTATTTACCAGAATATGCTAGAACTTTATTTTATATTTCTAATAAAAATAAAAAAATTAATCACATAATTTAAAAATTAAAAAATAAAAAATTTAGTTTTTTAAAATGTTTAATTTTTTAAATTTTTTTTATCTTTTTATTCATCGGATAATGCTACGACCAGACAGTTGACTTTTTTTGCTGCACTTATTCACAAATTAAGAATAAATTAATTTAAAAAATTTAAAATTTTAATTTTTTATTTTTTAGATATCATTGGAATTTTTATTTTTTTAAAATTAGAAAAAAATTATTTTTTTAGTTTAAAATTAAAAAAAATTAAATTTACTAATCTGTTATTTACCGGATATTGCTGGACTTTATTATATTTTTCTAATTTATATAAAAAATTAATCATATAATTTAAAAATTGAGAAATAAAAAATTTATATTTTTAAAAATTTTAGTATTTTTAAAAATATTTTTTATCTTTTTATTCACCGAATAATGCTACACCTGAATAGTTAACTTTTTTTTTGCTCCACTTGTTCACAAATTAAGAATAAATTAATTTAAGAAATTTTAAATTTTAATTTTTCATTTTTTGGATATTGTTGGAATCTTTTATTTTTTACAATCAGAAAAAAAATTTAATTTTTTAGTTTAAAAATTAAAAAAAATAAATTTACAGATCTATTATTTACCAAATATTGATGGACTTTATTTTCATGTTCTAATTTAAATAAAAAAATTAATCATATAATTTTAAAATTCAAAAATAAAAAAATTATTTTTTTAATTATTATTTTTTAAAAAATATTTTTTTATCTTTTTATTCACTGGATAATACTACACCCTGACAGTTGACTTTTTTTGCTGCACTTGTTCACAAATTAAGAATAGATTAATTTAAAAATTTAAAATTTTATTTTTTTGTTTTTTTACAATTAGAAAAAACTTTATTTTTTAAGTTTAAAAATTAAAAAAATAAATTTACAACTCTGTTATTTAACAGATATTATTGGACTTTATTTTATTTTCTAATTGAAATAAAAAAATTAATCATATAATTTAAAAATTCAAAAATAAAAAATTTAGTTTTTTAAAATTTTTTATTTTTTTAAAAAATTTTTTATTTTTTTATTCTTCGGATAATGCTGCACTCAGAAAATTGACTTTTTTTTGCTGCACTTGTTCACAAAATAAGAATAAATTAATTTAAAAAAATTTCAAATTTTCTATTTTTCAATTTTTTTAGTTTTTGAATATTTTTGGAATTTTTTATTTTTCTACTATTAGAAAAAAATTTATGTTTTAGTTTAAAACTTTAAACAAAAATAAAAAATTTACAGATTTGTTGTTTAATAGATATTGCTAAACTTTATTTAATTTTTTTATTTAAATAAAAACATTTAATAATATAATTTAAAAATTAAAAAATAAAAAGTTTAGTTTTTTAAATTTTTTTATTTTTTTAAGAATAGTTTTTATTTTTTATTTACTGTATAATGCATCACACGGACAGTTGACTTTCTTTTGCGGCACTTGTTCACAAATTAAGAATAATATAATAAAAAATTTAAAATTTTAATTTTTTTATTTTCTGGATATTTTTAGAATTTTTTATTTTTTACAATTAGAAAAAAATTGTTTTTTTAGTTTAAAAATAAAAAAATAAATTTACAGATCTGTTATTTACCAGAATATGCTAGAACTTTATTTTATATTTCTAATAAAAATAAAAAAATTAATCACATAATTTAAAAATTAAAAAATAAAAAATTTAGTTTTTTAAAATGTTTAATTTTTTAAATTTTTTTTATCTTTTTATTCATCGGATAATGCTACGACCAGACAGTTGACTTTTTTTGCTGCACTTATTCACAAATTAAGAATAAATTAATTTAAAAAATTTAAAATTTTAATTTTTTTATTTTTTAGATATCATTGGAATTTTTATTTTTTTAAAATTAGAAAAAAATTATTTTTTTAGTTTAAAATTAAAAAAAATTAAATTTACTAATCTGTTATTTACCGGATATTGCTGGACTTTATTATATTTTTCTAATTTATATAAAAAATTAATCATATAATTTAAAAATTGAGAAATAAAAAATTTATATTTTTAAAAATTTTAGTATTTTTAAAAATATTTTTTATCTTTTTATTCACCGAATAATGCTACACCTGAATAGTTAACTTTTTTTTTGCTCCACTTGTTCACAAATTAAGAATAAATTAATTTAAGAAATTTTAAATTTTAATTTTTCATTTTTTGGATATTGTTGGAATCTTTTATTTTTTACAATCAGAAAAAAAATTTAATTTTTTAGTTTAAAAATTAAAAAAAATAAATTTACAGATCTATTATTTACCAAATATTGATGGACTTTATTTTCATGTTCTAATTTAAATAAAAAAATTAATCATATAATTTTAAAATTCAAAAATAAAAAAATTATTTTTTTAATTATTATTTTTTAAAAAATATTTTTTTATCTTTTTATTCACCGGATAAGACTACACCCTGACAGTTGACTTTTTTTGCTGCACTTGTTCACAAATTAAGAATAGATTAATTTAAAAATTTAAAATTTTATTTTTTTGTTTTTTTACAATTAGAAAAAACTTTATTTTTTAAGTTTAAAAATTAAAAAAATAAATTTACAACTCTGTTATTTAACAGATATTATTGGACTTTATTTTATTTTCTAATTGAAATAAAAAAATTAATCATATAATTTAAAAATTCAAAAATAAAAAATTTAGTTTTTTAAAATTTTTTATTTTTTTAAAAAATTTTTTATTTTTTTATTCTTCGGATAATGCTGCACTCAGAAAATTGACTTTTTTTTGCTGCACTTGTTCACAAAATAAGAATAAATTAATTTAAAAAAATTTCAAATTTTCTATTTTTCAATTTTTTTAGTTTTTGAATATTGTTGGAATTTTTTATTTTTCTACTATTAGAAAAAAATTTATGTTTTAGTTTAAAACTTTAAACAAAAATAAAAAATTTACAGATTTGTTGTTTAATAGATATTGCTAAACTTTATTTAATTTTCTTATTTAAATAAAAACATTTAATAATATAATTTAAAAATTAAAAAATAATAAATTTAGTTTTTTAAAATTTTTTATTTTTTTAAGAATATTTTTTATTTTTTATTCACTGGATAATGCATCACACGGACAGTTGACTTTCTTTTGCGGCACTTGTTCATAAATTAAGAATAATATAATAAAAAAATTTAAAATTTTAATATTTTTATTTTCTGGATATTTTTAGAATTTTTTATTTTTTACAATTAGAAAAAAATTGTTTTTTTAGTTTAAAAATAAAAAAATAAATTTACAGATCTGTTATTTACCAGAATATGCTAGACTTTATTTTATATTTCTAATAAAAATAAAAAAATTAATCACATAATTTAAAAATTAAAAAATAAAAAATTTAGTTTTTTAAAATGTTTAATTTTTTAAAATTTTTTTATCTTTTTATTCATCGGATAATGCTACGACCAGACAGTTGACTTTTTTTGCTGCACTTATTCACAAATTAAGAATAAATTAATTTAAAAAATTTAAAATTTTAATTTTTTTATTTTTTAGATATCATTGGAATTTTTATTTTTTTAAAATTAGAAAAAAATTATTTTTTTAGTTTAAAATTAAAAAAAATTAAATTTACTAATCTGTTATTTACCAGATATTGCTGGACTTTATTTTATTTTTCTAATTTATATAAAAAATTAATCATATAATTTAAAAATTGAGAAATAAAAAATTTATATTTTTAAAAATTTTAATATTTTTAAAAATATTTTTTATCTTTTTATTCACCGAATAATGCTACACCTGGATAGTTAACTTTTTTTTTGCTCCACTTGTTCACAAATTAAGAATAAATTAATTTAAGAAATTTTAAATTTTAATTTTTTATTTTTTGGATATTGTTGGAATCTTTTATTTTTTACAATCAGAAAAAAAAATTTAATTTTTTAGTTTAAAAATTAAAAAAAATAAATTTACAGATCTGTTATTTACCAAATATTGATGGACTTTATTTTCATGTTCTAATTTAAATAAAAAAATTAATCATATAATTTTAAAATTCAAAAATAAAAAATTTATTTTTTTAATTTTTATTTTTTAAAAAATATTTTTTATCTTTTTATTCACCGGATAAGACTACACCCTGACAGTTGACTTTTTTTGCTGCACTTGTTCACAAATTAAGAATAGATTAATTTAAAAATTTAAAATTTTATTTTTTTATTTTTTGGAAAAATTTGGAATTTTTTTGTTTTTTTACAATTAGAAAAAACTTTATTTTTTAAGTTTAAAAATTAAAAAAATAAATTTACAACTCTGTTATTTAACAGATATTATTGGACTTTATTTTATTTTCTAATTGAAATAAAAAAATTAATCATATAATTTAAAAATTCAAAAATAAAAAATTTAGTTTTTTAAAATTTTTTTTTAAAATAATTTTTATTTTTTTATTCTCCAGATAATGCTGCACTCAGAAAATTGACTTTTTTTTGCTGCACTTGTTCACAAAATAAGAATAAATTAATTTAAAAAAATTTCAAATTTTCTATTTTTCAATTTTTTTAGTTTTTGAATATTTTTGGAATTTTTTATTTTTCTACTATTAGAAAAAAATTTATGTTTTAGTTTAAAACTTTAAACAAAAATAAAAAATTTACAGATTTGTTGTTTAATAGATATTGCTAAACTTTATTTAATTTTTTTATTTAAATAAAAACATTTAATAATATAATTTAAAAATTAAAAAATAAAAAGTTTAGTTTTTTAAATTTTTTTATTTTTTTAAGAATAGTTTTTATTTTTTATTTACTGTATAATGCATCACACGGACAGTTGACTTTCTTTTGCGGCACTTGTTCACAAATTAAGAATAATATAATAAAAAATTTAAAATTTTAATTTTTTTATTTTCTGGATATTTTTAGAATTTTTTATTTTTTACAATTAGAAAAAAATTGTTTTTTTAGTTTAAAAATAAAAAAATAAATTTACAGATCTGTTATTTACCAGAATATGCTAGAACTTTATTTTATATTTCTAATAAAAATAAAAAAATTAATCACATAATTTAAAAATTAAAAAATAAAAAATTTAGTTTTTTAAAATGTTTAATTTTTTAAATTTTTTTTATCTTTTTATTCATCGGATAATGCTACGACCAGACAGTTGACTTTTTTTGCTGCACTTATTCACAAATTAAGAATAAATTAATTTAAAAAATTTAAAATTTTAATTTTTTTATTTTTTAGATATCATTGGAATTTTTATTTTTTTAAAATTAGAAAAAAATTATTTTTTTAGTTTAAAATTAAAAAAAATTAAATTTACTAATCTGTTATTTACCGGATATTGCTGGACTTTATTATATTTTTCTAATTTATATAAAAAATTAATCATATAATTTAAAAATTGAGAAATAAAAAATTTATATTTTTAAAAATTTTAGTATTTTTAAAAATATTTTTTATCTTTTTATTCACCGAATAATGCTACACCTGAATAGTTAACTTTTTTTTTGCTCCACTTGTTCACAAATTAAGAATAAATTAATTTAAGAAATTTTAAATTTTAATTTTTCATTTTTTGGATATTGTTGGAATCTTTTATTTTTTACAATCAGAAAAAAAATTTAATTTTTTAGTTTAAAAATTAAAAAAAATAAATTTACAGATCTATTATTTACCAAATATTGATGGACTTTATTTTCATGTTCTAATTTAAATAAAAAAATTAATCATATAATTTTAAAATTCAAAAATAAAAAAATTATTTTTTTAATTATTATTTTTTAAAAAATATTTTTTTATCTTTTTATTCACTGGATAAGACTACACCCTGACAGTTGACTTTTTTTGCTGCACTTGTTCACAAATTAAGAATAGATTAATTTAAAAATTTAAAATTTTATTTTTTTGTTTTTTTACAATTAGAAAAAACTTTATTTTTTAAGTTTAAAAATTAAAAAAATAAATTTACAACTCTGTTATTTAACAGATATTATTGGACTTTATTTTATTTTCTAATTGAAATAAAAAAATTAATCATATAATTTAAAAATTCAAAAATAAAAAATTTAGTTTTTTAAAATTTTTTATTTTTTTAAAAAATTTTTTATTTTTTTATTCTTCGGATAATGCTGCACTCAGAAAATTGACTTTTTTTTGCTGCACTTGTTCACAAAATAAGAATAAATTAATTTAAAAAAATTTCAAATTTTCTATTTTTCAATTTTTTTAGTTTTTGAATATTTTTGGAATTTTTTATTTTTCTACTATTAGAAAAAAATTTATGTTTTAGTTTAAAACTTTAAACAAAAATAAAAAATTTACAGATTTGTTGTTTAATAGATATTGCTAAACTTTATTTAATTTTTTTATTTAAATAAAAACATTTAATAATATAATTTAAAAATTAAAAAATAAAAAGTTTAGTTTTTTAAATTTTTTTATTTTTTTAAGAATAGTTTTTATTTTTTATTTACTGTATAATGCATCACACGGACAGTTGACTTTCTTTTGCGGCACTTGTTCACAAATTAAGAATAATATAATAAAAAATTTAAAATTTTAATTTTTTTATTTTCTGGATATTTTTAGAATTTTTTATTTTTTACAATTAGAAAAAAATTGTTTTTTTAGTTTAAAAATAAAAAAATAAATTTACAGATCTGTTATTTACCAGAATATGCTAGAACTTTATTTTATATTTCTAATAAAAATAAAAAAATTAATCACATAATTTAAAAATTAAAAAATAAAAAATTTAGTTTTTTAAAATGTTTAATTTTTTAAATTTTTTTTATCTTTTTATTCATCGGATAATGCTACGACCAGACAGTTGACTTTTTTTGCTGCACTTATTCACAAATTAAGAATAAATTAATTTAAAAAATTTAAAATTTTAATTTTTTATTTTTTAGATATCATTGGAATTTTTATTTTTTTAAAATTAGAAAAAAATTATTTTTTTAGTTTAAAATTAAAAAAAATTAAATTTACTAATCTGTTATTTACCGGATATTGCTGGACTTTATTATATTTTTCTAATTTATATAAAAAATTAATCATATAATTTAAAAATTGAGAAATAAAAAATTTATATTTTTAAAAATTTTAGTATTTTTAAAAATATTTTTTATCTTTTTATTCACCGAATAATGCTACACCTGAATAGTTAACTTTTTTTTTCTCCACTTGTTCACAAATTAAGAATAAATTAATTTAAGAAATTTTAAATTTTAATTTTTCATTTTTTGGATATTGTTGGAATCTTTTATTTTTTACAATCAGAAAAAAAATTTAATTTTTTAGTTTAAAAATTAAAAAAAATAAATTTACAGATCTATTATTTACCAAATATTGATGGACTTTATTTTCATGTTCTAATTTAAATAAAAAAATTAATCATATAATTTTAAAATTCAAAAATAAAAAAATTATTTTTTTAATTATTATTTTTTAAAAAATATTTTTTTATCTTTTTATTCACTGGATAAGACTACACCCTGACAGTTGACTTTTTTTGCTGCACTTGTTCACAAATTAAGAATAGATTAATTTAAAAATTTAAAATTTTATTTTTTTGTTTTTTTACAATTAGAAAAAACTTTATTTTTTAAGTTTAAAAATTAAAAAAATAAATTTACAACTCTGTTATTTAACAGATATTATTGGACTTTATTTTATTTTCTAATTGAAATAAAAAAATTAATCATATAATTTAAAAATTCAAAAATAAAAAATTTAGTTTTTTAAAATTTTTTATTTTTTTAAAAAATTTTTTATTTTTTTATTCTTCGGATAATGCTGCACTCAGAAAATTGACTTTTTTTTGCTGCACTTGTTCACAAAATAAGAATAAATTAATTTAAAAAAATTTCAAATTTTCTATTTTTCAATTTTTTTAGTTTTTGAATATTTTTGGAATTTTTTATTTTTCTACTATTAGAAAAAAATTTATGTTTTAGTTTAAAACTTTAAACAAAAATAAAAAATTTACAGATTTGTTGTTTAATAGATATTGCTAAACTTTATTTAATTTTTTTATTTAAATAAAAACATTTAATAATATAATTTAAAAATTAAAAAATAAAAAGTTTAGTTTTTTAAATTTTTTTATTTTTTTAAGAATAGTTTTTATTTTTTATTTACTGTATAATGCATCACACGGACAGTTGACTTTCTTTTGCGGCACTTGTTCACAAATTAAGAATAATATAATAAAAAATTTAAAATTTTAATTTTTTTATTTTCTGGATATTTTTAGAATTTTTTATTTTTTACAATTAGAAAAAAATTGTTTTTTTAGTTTAAAAATAAAAAAATAAATTTACAGATCTGTTATTTACCAGAATATGCTAGAACTTTATTTTATATTTCTAATAAAAATAAAAAAATTAATCACATAATTTAAAAATTAAAAAATAAAAAATTTAGTTTTTTAAAATGTTTAATTTTTTAAATTTTTTTTATCTTTTTATTCATCGGATAATGCTACGACCAGACAGTTGACTTTTTTTGCTGCACTTATTCACAAATTAAGAATAAATTAATTTAAAAAATTTAAAATTTTAATTTTTTTATTTTTTAGATATCATTGGAATTTTTATTTTTTTAAAATTAGAAAAAAATTATTTTTTTAGTTTAAAATTAAAAAAAATTAAATTTACTAATCTGTTATTTACCGGATATTGCTGGACTTTATTATATTTTTCTAATTTATATAAAAAATTAATCATATAATTTAAAAATTGAGAAATAAAAAATTTATATTTTTAAAAATTTTAGTATTTTTAAAAATATTTTTTATCTTTTTATTCACCGAATAATGCTACACCTGAATAGTTAACTTTTTTTTTGCTCCACTTGTTCACAAATTAAGAATAAATTAATTTAAGAAATTTTAAATTTTAATTTTTCATTTTTTGGATATTGTTGGAATCTTTTATTTTTTACAATCAGAAAAAAAATTTAATTTTTTAGTTTAAAAATTAAAAAAAATAAATTTACAGATCTATTATTTACCAAATATTGATGGACTTTATTTTCATGTTCTAATTTAAATAAAAAAATTAATCATATAATTTTAAAATTCAAAAATAAAAAAATTATTTTTTTAATTATTATTTTTTAAAAAATATTTTTTTATCTTTTTATTCACCGGATAAGACTACACCCTGACAGTTGACTTTTTTTGCTGCACTTGTTCACAAATTAAGAATAGATTAATTTAAAAATTTAAAATTTTATTTTTTTGTTTTTTTACAATTAGAAAAAACTTTATTTTTTAAGTTTAAAAATTAAAAAAATAAATTTACAACTCTGTTATTTAACAGATATTATTGGACTTTATTTTATTTTCTAATTGAAATAAAAAAATTAATCATATAATTTAAAAATTCAAAAATAAAAAATTTAGTTTTTTAAAATTTTTTATTTTTTTAAAAATTTTTTTATTTTTTTATTCTTCGGATAATGCTGCACTCAGAAAATTGACTTTTTTTTGCTGCACTTGTTCACAAAATAAGAATAAATTAATTTAAAAAAATTTCAAATTTTCTATTTTTCAATTTTTTTAGTTTTTGAATATTGTTGGAATTTTTTATTTTTCTACTATTAGAAAAAAATTTATGTTTTAGTTTAAAACTTTAAACAAAAATAAAAAATTTACAGATTTGTTGTTTAATAGATATTGCTAAACTTTATTTAATTTTCTTATTTAAATAAAAACATTTAATAATATAATTTAAAAATTAAAAAATAATAAATTTAGTTTTTTAAAATTTTTTATTTTTTTAAGAATATTTTTTATTTTTTATTCACTGGATAATGCATCACACGGACAGTTGACTTTCTTTTGCGGCACTTGTTCATAAATTAAGAATAATATAATAAAAAAATTTAAAATTTTAATTTTTTTATTTTCTGGATATTTTTAGAATTTTTTATTTTTTACAATTAGAAAAAAATTGTTTTTTTAGTTTAAAAATAAAAAAATAAATTTACAGATCTGTTATTTACCAGAATATGCTAGACTTTATTTTATATTTCTAATAAAAATAAAAAAATTAATCACATAATTTAAAAATTAAAAAATAAAAAATTTAGTTTTTTAAAATGTTTAATTTTTTAAAATTTTTTTATCTTTTTATTCATCGGATAATGCTACGACCAGACAGTTGACTTTTTTTGCTGTACTTATTCACAAATTAAGAATAAATTAATTTAAAAAATTTAAAATTTTAATTTTTTTATTTTTTAGATATCATTGGAATTTTTATTTTTTTAAAATTAGAAAAAAATTATTTTTTTAGTTTAAAATTAAAAAAAATTAAATTTACTAATCTGTTATTTACCAGATATTGCTGGACTTTATTTTATTTTTCTAATTTATATAAAAAATTAATCATATAATTTAAAAATTGAGAAATAAAAAATTTATATTTTTAAAAATTTTAATATTTTTAAAAATATTTTTTATCTTTTTATTCACCGAATAATGCTACACCTGGATAGTTAACTTTTTTTTTGCTCCACTTGTTCACAAATTAAGAATAAATTAATTTAAGAAATTTTAAATTTTAATTTTTTATTTTTTGGATATTGTTGGAATCTTTTATTTTTTACAATCAGAAAAAAAAATTTAATTTTTTAGTTTAAAAATTAAAAAAAATAAATTTACAGATCTGTTATTTACCAAATATTGATGGACTTTAATTTCATGTTCTAATTTAAATAAAAAAATTAATCATGTAATTTTAAAATTCAAAAATAAAAAATTTATTTTTTTTAATTTTTCTTTTTTTAAAATATTTTTTTATCTTTTTATTCACCGGATAAGACTACACCCTGACAGTTGACTTTTTTGCTGCACTTGTTCACAAATTAAGAATAGATTAATTTAAAAAATTTAAAATTTTATTTTTTGGAAAATTTGGAATTTTTTTGTTTTTTTACACTTAGAAAAAACTTTATTTTTTAAGTTTAAAAATTAAAAAAATAAATTTACAACTCTGTTATTTAACAGATATTATTGGACTTTATTTTATTTTTCTAATTGAAATAAAAAAATTAATCATATAATTTAAAAATTCAAAAACAAAAAATTTAGTTTTTTAAAATTTTTAATTTTTTTAAAATAATTTTTATTTTTTTATTCTCCAGATAATGCTGCACTCAGAAAATTGACTTTTTTTTGCTGCACTTGTTCACAAAATAAGAATAAATTAATTTAAAAAAATTTCAAATTTTCTATTTTTTAATTTTTTTAGTTTTTGAATATTGTTGGAATTTTTTCTTTTTCTACTATTAGAAAAAAATTTATGTTTTAGTTTAAAACTTTAAACAAAAATAAAAAATTTACAGATTTGTTGTTTAATAGATATTGCTAAACTTTATTTAATTTTCTTATTTAAATAAAAACATTTAATAATATAATTTAAAAATTAAAAAATAAAAAATTTAGTTTTTAAAAATTTTTTTTAAGAATATTTTTTATTTTTTATTCACTGGATAATGCATCACACGGACAGTTGACTTTCTTTTGCGGCACTTGTTCACAAATTAAGAATAAATTAATAAAAAAAATTTAAAATTTTAATTTTTTAATTTTTTGGATATTTTTAGAATTTTTTATTTTTTTATAATTAGAAAAAAATTGTTTTTTTAGTTTAAAAATAAAAAAAAAATTTACAGATCTGTTATTTACCAAAATATGCTAGACTTTATTTTATATTTCTAATAAAAATAAAAAATTTAGTTTTTTAAAATGTTTAATTTTTTAAAATTTTTTTATCTTTTTATTCATCGGATAATGCTACGACCAGACAGTTGACTTTTTTTGCTGCACTTATTCACAAATTAAGAATAAATTAATTTAAAAAATTTAAAATTTTAATTTTTTTATTTTTTAGATATCATTGGAATTTTTATTTTTTTAAATTAGAAAAAAATTATTTTTTTAGTTTAAAATTAAAAAAAATTAAATTTACTAATCTGTTATTTAGTAGATATTGCTGGACTTTATTTTATTTTTCTAATTTATATAAAAAATTAATCATATAATTTAAAAATTGAGAAATAAAAAATTTATTTTTTTAAAAATTTTAATATTTTTAAAAATATTTTTTATCTTTTTATTCACCGATTAATGCTACACCTGGATATTTAACTTTTTTTTTGCTCCACTTGTTCACAAATTAAGAATAAATTAATTTAAAAAATTCTAAATTTTAATTTTTTATTTTTTGGATATTGTTGGAATCTTTTATTTTTTACAATCAGAAAAAAATTTAATTTTTTAGTTTAAAAATTAAAAAAAATAAATTTACAGATCTGTTATTTACCAAATATTGATGGACTTTATTTTCTTGTTCTAATTTAAATAAAAAAATTAATCATATAATTTTAAAATTCAAAAATAAAAAATTTATTTTTTTTAATTTTTATTTTTTTAAAAAATATTTTTTTATCTTTTTATTCACCGGATAAGACTACACCCTGACAGTTGACTTTTTTTGCTGCACTTGTTCACAAATTAAGAATAGATTAATTTAAAAAATTTAAAATTTTATTTTTTTATTTTTTGGAAAATTTGGAATTTTTTATTTTTTTACAATTATAAAAAACTTTATTTTTTAAGTTTAAAAATTAAAAAAATAAATTTACAACTCTGTTATTTAACAGATATTATTGGACTTTATTTTATTTTTCTAATTGAAATAAAAAAATTAATCATATAATTTAAAAATTCAAAAATAAAAAATTTAGTTTTTTAAAATTTTTTATTTTTTTAAAATAATTTTTATTTTTTATTCTCCAGATAATGCTGCACTCAGAAAATTGACTTTTTTTTGCTGCACTTGTTCATAAAATAAGAATAAATTAATTTAAAAAAATTTCAAATTTTCTATTTTTCAATTTTTTTAGTTTTTGAATATTTTTGGAATTTTTTATTTTTCTACTATTAGAAAAAAATTTATGTTTTAGTTTAAAACTTTAAACATAAATAAAAAATTTATAGATTTGTTGCTTAATAGATATTGCTAAACTTTATTTAATTTTCTTATTTAAATAAAAACATTTAATAATATAATTTAAAAATTAAACAATAAAAAATTTAGTTTTTAAAAAATTTTTTTAAGAATATTTTTTATTTTTTATGCACTGGATAATGCATCACACGGACAGTTGACTTTCTTTTGTGGCACTTGTTCACAAATTAAGAATAAATTAATAAAAAAAATTTAAAATTTTAATTTTTTAATTTTTTGGATATTTTTAGAATTTTTTATTTTTTTATAATTAGAAAAAAAATTGTTTTTTTAGTTTAAAAATAAAAAAATAAATTTACAGATCTGTTATTTACCAGAATATGCTAGACTTTATTTTATATTTCTAATAAAAATAAAAAAATTAATCACATAATTTAAAAATTAAAAAATAAAAAATTTAGTTTTTTAAAATGTTTAATTTTTTAAAATTTTTTTATCTTTTTATTCATCGGATAATGCTACGACCAGACAGTTGACTTTTTTTGCTGCACTTATTCACAAATTAAGAATAAATTAATTTAAAAAATTTAAAATTTTAATTTTTTTATTTTTTAGATATCATTGGAATTTTTATTTTTTTAAAATTAGAAAAAAATTATTTTTTTAGTTTAAAATTAAAAAAAATTAAATTTACTAATCTGTTATTTACCAGATATTGCTGGACTTTATTTTATTTTTCTAATTTATATAAAAAATTAATCATATAATTTAAAAATTGAGAAATAAAAAATTTATATTTTTAAAAATTTTAATATTTTTAAAAATATTTTTTATCTTTTTATTCACCGAATAATGCTACACCTGGATAGTTAACTTTTTTTTTGCTCCACTTGTTCACAAATTAAGAATAAATTAATTTAAGAAATTTTAAATTTTAATTTTTTATTTTTTGGATATTGTTGGAATCTTTTATTTTTTACAATCAGAAAAAAAAATTTAATTTTTTAGTTTAAAAATTAAAAAAAATAAATTTACAGATCTGTTATTTACCAAATATTGATGGACTTTAATTTCAAGTTCTAATTTAAATAAAAAATTAATCATGTAATTTTAAAATTCAAAAATAAAAAATTTATTTTTTTTAATTTTTATTTTTTTAAAATATTTTTTTATCTTTTTATTCACCGGATAAGACTACACCCTGACAGTTGACTTTTTTGCTGCACTTGTTCACAAATTAAGAATAGATTAATTTAAAAAATTTAAAATTTTATTTTTTTATTTTTTGGAAATTTGGAATTTTTTTGTTTTTTTACACTTAGAAAAAACTTTATTTTTTAAGTTTAAAAATTAAAAAAATAAATTTACAACTCTGTTATTTAACAGATATTATTGGACTTTATTTTATTTTTCTAATTGAAATAAAAAAATTAATCATATAATTTAAAAATTCAAAAATAAAAAATTTAGTTTTTTAAAATTTTTTATTTTTTTAAAATAATTTTTATTTTTTATTCTCCAGATAATGCTGCACTCAGAAAATTGACTTTTTTTTGCTGCACTTGTTCATAAAATAAGAATAAATTAATTTAAAAAAATTTCAAATTTTCTATTTTTCAATTTTTTTAGTTTTTGAATATTTTTGGAATTTTTTATTTTTCTACTATTAGAAAAAAATTTATGTTTTAGTTTAAAACTTTAAACATAAATAAAAAATTTATAGATTTGTTGCTTAATAGATATTGCTAAACTTTATTTAATTTTCTTATTTAAATAAAAACATTTAATAATATAATTTAAAAATTAAAAAATAAAAAATTTAGTTTTTAAAAAATTTTTTTAAGAATATTTTTTATTTTTTATGCACTGGATAATGCATCACACGGACAGTTGACTTTCTTTTGTGGCACTTGTTCACAAATTAAGAATAAATTAATAAAAAAATTTAAAATTTTAATTTTTTAATTTTTTGGATATTTTTAGAATTTTTTATTTTTTTATAATTAGAAAAAAAATTGTTTTTTTAGTTTAAAAATAAAAAAATAAATTTACAGATCTGTTATTTACCAGAATATGCTAGACTTTATTTTATATTTCTAATAAAAATAAAAAAATTAATCACATAATTTAAAAATTAAAAAATAAAAAATTTAGTTTTTTAAAATGTTTAATTTTTTAAAATTTTTTTATCTTTTTATTCATCGGATAATGCTACGACCAGACAGTTGACTTTTTTTGCTGCACTTATTCACAAATTAAGAATAAATTAATTTAAAAAATTTAAAATTTTAATTTTTTTATTTTTTAGATATCATTGGAATTTTTATTTTTTTAAAATTAGAAAAAAAATTATTTTTTTAGTTTAAAATTAAAAAAAATTAAATTTACTAATCTGTTATTTACCAGATATTGCTGGACTTTATTTTATTTTTCTAATTTATATAAAAAATTAATCATATAATTTAAAAATTGAGAAATAAAAAATTTATATTTTTAAAAATTTTAATATTTTTAAAAATATTTTTTATCTTTTTATTCACCGAATAATGCTACACCTGGATAGTTAACTTTTTTTTTGCTCCACTTGTTCACAAATTAAGAATAAATTAATTTAAGAAATTTTAAATTTTAATTTTTTATTTTTTGGATATTGTTGGAATCTTTTATTTTTTACAATCAGAAAAAAAAATTTAATTTTTTAGTTTAAAAATTAAAAAAAATAAATTTACAGATCTGTTATTTACCAAATATTGATGGACTTTAATTTCAAGTTCTAATTTAAATAAAAAATTAATCATGTAATTTTAAAATTCAAAAATAAAAAATTTATTTTTTTTAATTTTTATTTTTTTAAAATATTTTTTTATCTTTTTATTCACCGGATAAGACTACACCCTGACAGTTGACTTTTTTGCTGCACTTGTTCACAAATTAAGAATAGATTAATTTAAAAAATTTAAAATTTTATTTTTTTATTTTTTGGAAAATTTGGAATTTTTTTGTTTTTTTACACTTAGAAAAAACTTTATTTTTTAAGTTTAAAAATTAAAAAAATAAATTTACAACTCTGTTATTTAACAGATATTATTGGACTTTATTTTATTTTTCTAATTGAAATAAAAAAATTAATCATATAATTTAAAAATTCAAAAATAAAAAATTTAGTTTTTTAAAATTTTTAATTTTTTTAAAATAATTTTTATTTTTTTATTATCCAGATAATGCTGCACTCAGAAAATTGACTTTCTTTTGCTGCACTTGTTCACAAAATAAGAATAAATTAATTTAAAAAAATTTCAAATTTTCTATTTTTTAATTTTTTTAGTTTTTGAATATTGTTGGAATTTTTTATTTTTCTACTATTAGAAAAAAATTTATGTTTTAGTTTAAAACTTTAAACAAAAATAAAAAATTTACAGATTTGTTGTTTAATAGATATTGCTAAACTTTATTTAATTTTCTTATTTAAATAAAAACATTTAATAATATAATTTAAAAATTAAAAAATAAAAAATTTAGTTTTTAAAAATTTTTTTTAAGAATATTTTTTATTTTTTATTCACTGGATAATGCATCACACGGACAGTTGACTTTCTTTTGCGGCACTTGTTCACAAATTAAGAATAAATTAATAAAAAAAATTTAAAATTTTAATTTTTTAATTTTTTGGATATTTTTAGAATTTTTCATTTTTTTATAATTAGAAAAAAATTGTTTTTTTAGTTTAAAAATAAAAAAAAATAAATTTACAGATCTGTTATTTACCAAAATATGCTAGACTTTATTTTATATTTCTAATAAAAATAAAAAAATTAATCATATAATTTAAAAATTAAAAAATAAAAAATTTAGTTTTTTAAAATGTTTAATTTTTTAAAATTTTTTTATCTTTTTATTCATCGGATAATGCTACGACCAGACAGTTGACTTTTTTTGCTGCACTTATTCACAAATTAAGAATAAATTAATTTAAAAAATTTAAAATTTTAATTTTTTTATTTTTTAGATATCATTGGAATTTTTATTTTTTTAAATTAGAAAAAAATTATTTTTTTAGTTTAAAATTAAAAAAAATTAAATTTACTAATCTGTTATTTACTAGATATTGCTGGACTTTATTTTATTTTTCTAATTTATATAAAAAATTAATCATATAATTTAAAAATTGAGAAATAAAAAATTTATTTTTTTAAAAATTTTAATATTTTTAAAAATATTTTTTATCTTTTTATTCACCGATTAATGCTACACTTGGATATTTAACTTTTTTTTTGCTCCACTTGTTCACAAATTAAGAATAAATTAATTTAAAAAATTATAAATTTTAATTTTTTATTTTTTGGATATTGTTGGAATCTTTTATTTTTTACAATCAGAAAAAAAATTTAATTTTTTAGTTTAAAAATTAAAAAAAATAAATTTACAGATCTGTTATTTACCAAATATTGATGGACTTTATTTTCTTGTTCTAATTTAAATAAAAAAATTAATCATATAATTTTAAAATTCAAAAATAAAAAATTTATTTTTTTTTAATTTTTATTTTTTTAAAAAATATTTTTTTATCTTTTTATTCACCGGATAAGACTACACCCTGACAGTTGACTTTTTTTGCTGCACTTGTTCACAAATTAAGAATAGATTAATTTAAAAAATTTAAAATTTTATTTTTTTATTTTTTGGAAAATTTGGAATTTTTTGTTTTTTTACAATTATAAAAAACTTTATTTTTTAAGTTTAAAAATTAAAAAAATAAATTTACAACTCTGTTATTTAACAGATATTATTGGACTTTATTTTATTTTTCTAATTGAAATAAAAAAATTAATCATATAATTTAAAAATTCAAAAATAAAAAATTTAGTTTTTTAAAATTTTTAATTTTTTTAAAATAATTTTTATTTTTTTATTCTCCAGATAATGCTGCACTCAGAAAATTAACCTTTTTTTGCTGCACTTGTTCATAAAATAAGAATAAATTAATTTAAAAAAATTTCAAATTTTCTATTTTTCAATTTTTTTAGTTTTTGAATATTTTTGGAATTTTTTATTTTTCTACTATTAGAAAAAAATTTATGTTTTAGTTTAAAACTTTAAACATAAATAAAAAATTTATAGATTTGTTGCTTAATAGATATTGCTAAACTTTATTTAATTTTCTTATTTAAATAAAAACATTTAATAATATAATTTAAAAATTAAACAATAAAAAATTTAGTTTTTAAAAAATTTTTTTAAGAATATTTTTTATTTTTTATTCACTGGATAATGCATCACACGGACAGTTGACTTTCTTTTGCGGCACTTGTTCACAAATTAAGAATAAATTAATAAAAAAAATTTAAAATTTTAATTTTTTAATTTTTTGGATATTTTTAGAATTTTTCATTTTTTTATAATTAGAAAAAAAATTGTTTTTTTAGTTTAAAAATAAAAAAAAATAAATTTACAGATCTGTTATTTACCAGAATATGCTAGACTTTATTTTATATTTCTAATAAAAATAAAAAAATTAATCATATAATTTAAAAATTAAAAAATAAAAAATTTAGTTTTTTAAAATGTTTAATTTTTTAAAATTTTTTTATCTTTTTATTCATCGGATAATGCTACGACCAGACAGTTGACTTTTTTTGCTGCACTTATTCACAAATTAAGAATAAATTAATTTAAAAAATTTAAAATTTTAATTTTTTTATTTTTTAGATATCATTGGAATTTTTATTTTTTTTAAATTAGAAAAAAATTATTTTTTTAGTTTAAAATTAAAAAAAATTAAATTTACTAATCTGTTATTTACCAGATATTGCTGGACTTTATTTTATTTTTCTAATTTATATAAAAAATTAATCATATAATTTAAAAATTGAGAAATAAAAAATTTATTTTTTTAAAAATTTTAATATTTTTAAAAATATTTTTTATCTTTTTATTCACCGATTAATGCTACACCTGGATATTTAACTTTTTTTTTGCTCCACTTGTTCACAAATTAAGAATAAATTAATTTAAAAATTTCTAAATTTTAATTTTTTATTTTTTGGATATTGTTGGAATCTTTTATTTTTTACAATCAGAAAAAAAATTTAATTTTTTAGTTTAAAAATTAAAAAAAATAAATTTACAGATCTGTTATTTACCAAATATTGATGGACTTTATTTTCTTGTTCTAATTTAAATAAAAAATTAATCATATAATTTTAAAATTCAAAAATAAAAAATTTATTTTTTTTAATTTTTATTTTTTTAAAAAATATTTTTTTATCTTTTTATTCACCGGATAAGACTACACCCTGACAGTTGACTTTTTTTGCTGCACTTGTTCACAAATTAAGAATAGATTAATTTAAAAAATTTAAAATTTTATTTTTTTATTTTTTGGAAAATTTGGAATTTTTTATTTTTTTACAATTAGAAAAAACTTTATTTTTTAAGTTTAAAAATTAAAAAAATAAATTTACAACTCTGTTATTTAACAGATATTATTGGACTTTATTTTATTTTCTAATTGAAATAAAAAAAATTAATCATATAATTTAAAAATTCAAAAATAAAAAATTTAGTTTTTTTAAATTTTTAATTTTTTTAAAATACTTTTTATTTTTTTATTCTCCAGATAATGCTGCACTCAGAAAATTGACTTTTTTTTGCTGCACTTGTTCACAAAATAAGAATAAATTAATTTAAAAAAATTTCAAAATTTCTATTTTTCAATTTTTTTAGTTTTTGAATATTGTTGGAATTTTTTATTTTTCTACTATTAGAAAAAAATTTATGTTTTAGTTTAAAACTTTAAACAAAAATAAAAAATTTACAGATTTGTTGCTTAATAGATATTGCTAAAATTTATTTAATTTTCTTATTTAAATAAAAACATTTAATAATATAATTTAAAAATTAAAAAATAAAAAATTTAGTTTTTTAAAATTTTTTTTAAGAATATTTTTTATTTTTTATTCACTGGATAATGCATCACACGGACAGTTGACTTTCTTTTTTATGGGAAAATTTGTGGAAAAACGAATTTCCAAAACACCCAAAACTCACCGGCAAGTATACCGGGTCGTATCAAGTAGTAAAACTCACTTAGAGTGAGGTCGATCCCACAGGGATTGATGGATCAAGCAACTTTAGTGGGTGGTTAGTTTAGTCAAGCTAACATTGAAGTGAAATTTGATGGAATGTAGCCAACAGAAAGTAAATGGCAGTGAATTAAAAGTTGCAGAAAGTAAATGAGCATAAACGTAAAGGCAAGGAATGTAAATTGGCAAAATCTTAAATGACAAGAAATGTAAATTGCAAGAATCTTAAATGACAAGAAATGTAAATTGCATGAAATATAAAGGGGAGTGGGTGCTGGAAATGTAAAATTCAACAGGAAAGTGTAAATAGCAATCAAACAGAGAAGTAAAAGATGCAGCAGATTCAAACAAATTTAGAAAATCACTTGAAAAGTCAAAATAGAAAGCAGCTTGGCTCAATTGCAAAATCTAAATGAGAGGTTGAAGATCTCAGGAGTTCAATGAGACTAGAAAACAAGTCTAGATCTCAATCCCTTCCTTGATCCAAATTTAGAATTCAATTGCAAGAAAAGTAAAGATCAAGCAGTAGAAGAAGCAAAACCAAATTCAATTTCCAAAAGTTGCAGTAAAGTGAGACAGAGAGATCTCAAGGTGAGATTGAGACAGAATTTCCTCAATTCTTCAACCCAAGATTCAAAACAAAAAGGAAAAAAACTAAAAGAGAGAGAGCTCTCTAACTCCCTCGTGGAGCCAGCCTCTCTACTCTCTAATGGAGCTCGCCTTATATAGGCTTTTACAAAATGAAAATGAAAAATGAAAATAGTATTTACAAAATAAAATTCCTAATCTAGCTTCTCTGTGTGCCTTTGAGTCATGTGGGCTTTGCTTGCTTTGGAGTGGAATTGGGTTGAAGATGGATCCGGATGGCATTGGTCTTGAGAAGAAATCCGCTTGAAATTTGGACTTTGGAATATTCACGTTTGAGTCAACGTTTGAGGCAAACGTTGGCTCAAACGTCTTCGTGAAGGCATTATGCAGAATGGTCATTTTGCTGTCACTCACGTTTGGGTTCACGTTTGAGGTCAAACGTGAGCTCAAACGTGATCTCCTCCAAGGCATTCTTTGGCCAAAGTTTGACCTCACGTTTGAGGCAAACGTTGGCGCAAACGTGGGCTCCCCTCCAGGGCATCCATCTAGCAACATTTGGTCCTTAAAGATTCCTTTCACTCATGCCTCAATTTCGTGCCAAATATGGATTTCCATATATCGTTGGAAAGCTCTAAATTTCAGCTTTCTAACCCAACTGGAATCATCTTAATCGGACATCTACAACTCAAGTTATGCTCCTTTGAAGGGGACAAGGTCGCTAGTGTTGCTGTCACTCACGTTTGACCCCACGTTTGAGGTCAAACGTGAACGCAAACGTTGGAAACATTGCCAGTTTTGGAGGCTCGAACGTGCTGTTCACCCCATACTATTATACATCGTTGGAAAGCCCTGAATGTCTACTTTCCAATGCAATCGGAAGCGCATCATTTGGAGCTCCACAGCTCGAGTTATACTCCGTCGAAGGTGTAGAGGTCAGTTGGCCTCACTGCAGGTTACCACCATGTTCGTTTATGCACATTTCGGGGCAGTTTTCTCCCTCAATTTAAGTGTCCACCATGCAGTGCCATATATGCTTGGAAAGCTCTCGATTCCTACTTTCCATTGCTTTTTGAATCACCTCATTTGGAGCTCTGTAGCTCAAGTTATTCTTGTTGGAAGTATACCCCTTCAGGCTGTGGGGAGCAACATTTCCCAAGGTATTCCTTAGCCAACGTTTGACCTCATGTTTGAGGCAAACGTTGGCGCAAACGTTGAGCTCCTGGGTGGCTGTGCTGATGAAGCTTACTTGATTTGGTCATGGGCCACGCTTTTAAAAGCGTGGCCTAAGGCTCCAAAGTGTGCTCCAACTTCAAAGTGTGCCCCAAAATTCCTCTTTTCTTCTTTTAAGCTTATTTTGTGCTATTTTGCTTCTTTTTCAACTTATTTCCTACAAAATTTATAAAATTAAAAGATCAAGGAAATATACCATTTAAGCACAAAAGAATGCAATATTTAAGCACTAATTATCAATTACTTGTATGAAAAAGCATAGAAAAACATGACATGGTGACATGTCATCACAACACCAAACTTAAACCTTGCTTGTCCCCAAGCAAGAAAAGAATCATGCAATAAAGATTGACAAACCAAGGTGAGAAGAATAGCAAATTAATGTTCATGGTAAGCTAGTTTTCTAAGCAAGCTATAATCACAAAGGAAATGTAAATGATTGATGCTTCCATCTAGCTCAATTTATGAAATCTTTTTCTTATATTTCTTCCTTGAAGCAAACTTTTAATTTTCTTATTAGCTTCTCCTTATGGGTGCTTTGCCCCATGAGTTGATAACAAAGCTACGACTTCTAAATGCTTTGTTTTCAAGTATTACCACTTGATACATAAGCACCACAAGCATTTGATTAGAGGACTTCATTAAGCTCATTTTTCTTTTCTTTTCTTGACTCTCTAATCATTGATGCTCAGAGCCTTGAGCTTTGTGGGAGTGCTTTTGCACTTTGAGCCTAACCTTGACTTCTAAGTGTTTTGTTTTCAAGCATTTGGCTTGATACATAAACACCACAAGTACTTAACAAATAAATTGCCATTGGTACTCAGAGCCTTCAGCTTTCTCATTCTTTCCCTTTTTCTTTTCTTGCTTTAATTGTAATTGCCTCTTCAAGGTTTTCATGATTTTCAAAAGATTTCACAAAATGTCCTAGATGAAAACTTCAATTAAATAAAATCCAATGCAATTAAGCAACAATCAAACATACTAGCTTTCCAATACTTTTATGCATATGCTAAAATCTTCTTTAATTCCTTGTTTGTTTATGATCATGATACTTTATTGCTTTTGAATTCACAAAACTCAAGTTGGTAGTCATAATGCATGGCAACATGTTACAAATCAACATTCAAGCTATGCTTGTTCATACCACACATGCATACAGAGAATATAAAGACAATCATGCAAAATAAAGTGCTGGAAACAATGGAGAGGAAAAGGAACTTTACAACCTTGTAGTTCATCTTCTCTATTGTTGTCATTTTCCTCCCATTCTCCTCCTTCCCTTGCCAAACGTAGAATGTTTGCTCATCCTCAAGCAACAATTAGAACAATGGCTATGGGGCTAAGATGGATCATGAATGTCTTACACAATGAAATGTTAGTAGTACATGTGTTCCAAGCAAGCAAAATTAAAAATAATAATCAAGGCACAAGAGACAGAGACATTATGATTGCAAACTTAAGAAGGTGAGCATAATACTTTGCATAAAGAATAAGTGGCACACCAAACTTAGTGTGACACTTTCACTTGGAATTGATGCAAGTATCTTGTAAGGATTAGAACCAAATTTTGTTGCATAGCAACACCAAACTTAGAATGCAACCACATGTCAATTTATTTGAAATAAAACTAAACAAAAGAAACTGTTATATGTTAAGTACAATCACCAAGTTAAGAATCTATCATGAATAAAGCTCTCTTGGAAGTGTATTGATGACAAGTCATCCTAGCCTATTTTAACTAGTCTTTTTCTTTTGTTTTCATTAGAATTATGCACTTTCTTGAGCTACAAGTAAGCTAATTGAGTAGATTTTCATGTTTCCCTTGATTGAACCAACCATATATGAATTTATGCCATTTCATGAGGTTTTATGCTATATTTGTTGTATATTATGAAAGAATGAATATCTCATGATTTTGAGCATAGCTTTGATGAGTTTGGTTGATTAATGATAGGTGAAGAAAGCTTGGAGAAAGGTTGAAGCAAAGAGGAATGGCTAGGAGTGAAGAGAGGACAATGGAATAAGTGAAATTGAACCAGGAAGCAAGAAGTTAGCCCCAACGTTAGCCCCCTAACTTGGAGGCTAACGTTGGAACTTGAAATTTCCTCCCTGGCCATCCCACGTTTGCGCCAACGTTAGCCCCCTAACTTGGAGGCTAACGTTGGCACATGAATTCCTCCCTGGCCATCCAACGTTTGCGCCAACGTTAGCCCCCTAACTTGGAGGCTAACGTTGGCACATGAAGACATAAGGGAGAAGGGCCAACGTTTGCGCCAACGTTAGCCCCCTAACTTGGAGGCTAACGTTGGCACATGAAGACATAAGGGAGAAGGGCTAACGTTGGCACATGAAGACATAAGGGAGAAGGGCCAACGTTTGCGCCAACGTTAGCCCCCTAACTTGGAGGCTAACGTTGGCACCACTAGCACCAAGGGAAGGCCAACGTTAGGGTCAAAGTTAGACCCCTAACGTTGGCACCAACGTCCAAACCAGAAAAATGTGCCAACTGATATGAAAAGTTGGAGCCAAAGTTAGACCCCTAACTTTGGCTCAAACTTTTGGTCCAACTTTTGCTAACCTCAAAACCGGTTCAATTGGTTCACTTTGGTTCTTCTTCAAACTTCAAGAGCAATCAACCAAGGCCTCTTTCAACCCAATTCCACCAAGAGCAAAGGCCCAACTCAAGGCTTGAAGATCATTTGAAGAAAGTGTATAAATAGGATAGAATTCAAGTTCTTCGGGGAGCTTTCCTTTTGGAATTTTCATAATAGTTTTCGGAGAGCTTTTGTTACTGAGTGAACTTTAATTTCTTTGTTTTCATTACTTTCAATTTCATTTTACACTTGTCTTGGATCTTGGATTGGAGAATTGAAGAAATTCTGTTTCAATCTCAATCTTGGATCTCTCTGTTTCTTTACTGTTAATTGAATTCCATTTCCGGTTCATTGTTCTTCCTCTTTTCTTTGCAATTTACATTTTCCTTGCAATTGTTCTTGTTGGATCTAGGAAGGCATTGAGATCTAGACTTGGTTTTCTAGTCTCTGGGTCCTGAGATCCAAATCTCCAATTTACATTCTGTTTCTTTCCTTTCTATGTTCATTTACTTTTCTGCTTCATATCCGGTTCAATCCCAATTCCCTTTCCCTCTTCTGTTTGATGCAATTTAACTTTTCCTTGTTTAATTTCTGCAAATCCACATCCCAATCCCCTTTACATTTCAAGCAATTTACATTCCTTGCACTTTAAGATTCCGCAATTTACATTTCTTGCACTTTAAGTTTCTGCCATTTAATTTCTTGTTCTTTAAGTTTCAGCAATTTATTTCTTGTTCTCTTTACTTCAATGCAATTTAATTCTGTAAGTCACAAAACCATCAACCAAATCTTGATTCGCTTGACTAAATCAACCACTAAACTAAAATTGCTCAATCCTTCAATCCCTGTGGGATCGACCTCACTCCCGTGAGTTATTATTACTTGATGCGACCCGGTGCACTTGCCGGTTAGATTTGGGTGTTTTGGGAGAGATTTATTTTTCCTACAAAATATCTCATCAAGTTTTTGGCGCCGTTGCCGGGGATTGATTAGATTGACAATGATTAAGTGAAGTGGTGATCTAGATCAAGCACTTTTTCTCTATTTTTCTCTAATTTTGACTAACCCAATAACTGTTTGAAGTTTTGTCCCAACCGGCTATATCCAATTTTCAAGAGAATCACTGTGTTTTCTATTGATTGATTTATATGTCACAGGGAAGAAGGAGTTTCTGAGAAAGAAGAACATCACAACATGAAGCCACAACTCATTACACTAATAGAGAACAATTGTTCCTATGGTGGAAATCCCTTGGAGGACTCTAAACAGCACCTATCCATTTTTCTGAAAACTTGTGGGGCTGTCAATCTCAATGGTGTAGACCATGATACCATTAAGCTCTTGTTATTTCCCTTCTCACTGAAGGATGAAGCGGCACAATGGCTTGAAACCTTTCCCCAAGGAAGTATAACTAGTTGGGATGAATTGGTTGCCAAGTTTCTAGCCAAATTCTCCTCACCCCAGCAACACATCAAGATGAAAGAAGGAGTACATCCATTCATACAAAGAGAGGAAGAACCACTGTTCAAAGCATGGGAGAGATACAAGAAAGCAAATGATAAGGTGGATTTTCGAGCGTTCTATGAAGGATTAACCTCCGAAACAAGAAAAGCAGTAGATTACTTCTCAGATGGCCTACTCAAGGCAACAGCAACCATCCAAGGAACTGCAGAGTTCAGTGACAAAAGAGCCAATAACCAACACTCATTTGAGACACCACGGAATGCAACTTCAGAAAAAGAAGTAATGAATCTTGAAGGAGTGAGAGCAATCATGAATCAAAACAAGCAGCTACACCAGCAAACTCAGCAGCACTTGGAATCAATATCTAGACAAATTGATTCTCTACATTCTACCACAGTGAATGCACAATTTCCACCATGGAAACCACATTCTTATTTAAGAATGAGGGAATCTCAGCATCAGGAACAAAGGGACTTAAACTATAATAACCCCAACTTCCCAAACCTGCAAAAACACCACCATACCAACAAAAATCACTACACACCACCCCAATATATACACCTCCAACCCTATCCTACCTCACCACCTGCCCAAAATGACTTACATCAATCACCACAATTAACACAGTCACAACCAGTCCTAAATTTCCAAAAACTCTATGTTCTAGAAATGATGATGGAAAGGCTTATGAAAATTCAAGAAATGACATTAATAGAGCAGGAGGACATAAGGAAAAACCAGGAGGTATATCTCAAGAGAATTGAAAGGTACATGGAACAAATGGTTCAAAACCCTGCTAAACTGGATGAGAGAGAGGGAAATATATCCCTAAGAGCCAATGAAGATGACTCAAAGAACAATGAAAAAGCTGCTGGGTTGAAAGGGAAAGCAATTATGGAAAACAAGGAGAAGCCTACGGTGAGAGGAGGAAACCTAAGGCAACAGAAGCCTCAACTTCCATGAGCACAGAGTGAAGGATGTCAAGCTAGTGACACTAAAAGAGCGCTTGTTGGGAGGCAACCCAACCTGAGGTAGTTTTCTGTTCATAACCATTTTAATAAAAAGGTTAATTAGTTTTATCTATATTGCAAGAAGCTAAGTTTGGTGTTGCACACCAAAACAATCTAAAGGAGAATGCAGGATTCTAAGTTTGGTGTTTCACCAAAATCCCATTATAAAACACACTCTCACCTTCTGCATAATGCTGGCTTCAAGCATGTTGGATAAACTAGTCAACTATTCTGCTGTTTCGTAGTTTTTAGTCTTATTGCTTTTGAAAAAGAAGAAAAAGAGTTTCACACATGGTTAATCTAATGCATTGGCAAGGTACTGATGAGATATTTTGGAGGAAAAATAAATCTCTCCCAAAACATACAAATCCAACCGGCAAGTGTACCGGGTCGTATCAAGTAATAAAAACTCACGGGAGTGAGGTCGATCCCACAGGGATTGAAGGATTGAGCAATTTTAGTTTAGTGGTTGATTTAGTCAAGCGAATCAAGATTTGGTTGATGGTTTTGTGACTTGCAGAATTAAATTGCATTGAAGTAAAGAGAACAAGAATTAAATTGCTGAAACTTAAAGAACAAGAAATTAAATAGCAGAAACTTAAAGAACAAGAAATGTAAATTGCGGAATCTTAAAGTGCAAGGAATATAAATTGCTTGAAATGTAAAGGGAATTGGGGAATGGATTTGCAGAATTTAAACAAGGAGAAACTAAATTGCATCAAACAGAAGAGTAAAAGGGAATTGGGATTGAACCGGATATGAAGCAGAAAAGTAAATGAACATAAGAAGCAGTAAACAGAATGTAAATTGGGGATTTGGATCTCAGGACCCAGAGACTAGAAAACCAAGTCTAGATCTCAATGCCTTCCTAGATCCAACAAGAACAATTGCAAGGAAAATGTAAATTGCAAAGAAAAGAGATGAAGAACAATGAACCGGAAATGAAATTCAATTAACAGTAAAGAAAACAGAGAGATCCAAGATTGAGATTGAAACAGAATTTCTTCAATTCTCCAATCCAAGATCCAAGACAAGTGTAAAATGAAATTGAAAGCAATGAAAGCAAAGAAATTAAAGTTCACTCAGTAACAAAAGCTCTCCAAAAACTCTTATGAAAATTCCAAAAGGAAAGCTCCCCAAATAACTTGAATTCTATCCTATTTATACACTTTCCAAAATGATCTTCAAGCCTTGAGTTGGGCCTTTGTTCTTGGTGGAATTGGGTTGAAAGAGGCCTTGGTTGATTGCTCTTGAAGTTTGAAGAAGAACCGAAGTGAACCAATTGAACCGGTTTTTGAAGTTAGCCAAAGTTGGTCCCAACGTTAGGGCCAAAGTTAGGGGTCTAACTTTGACCCTAACTTTTCATAGCAGCAAGCATGATTCCCTGGTTTGGACGTTGGTGCCAACGTTAGGGGTCTAACTTTGACCCCAACGTTGGCCTTGCTTAGTGCTAGTGGCGCCAACGTTAGCTTCCAAGTTAGGGGGCTAACGTTGGCGCAAACGTTGGCCTTCTCCCCCTTTATAACTCATGTGCCAACGTTAGCCTCCAAGTTAGGGGGCTAACGTTGGCGCAAACGTTGGCTGGCCCAGGGATGAGGTTTCTCTTGCCAACGTTAGCCTCCAAGTTAGGGGGCTAACGTTAGCTCAAACGTGGGGAGTCCAGGGAGTGATCTTCATGCCCAACATTAGCCTCCAAGTTAGGGGGCTAACGTTGGGGCTAACTTCATGCCTCCACGTTCAATTTCACTTATCCCTTTCTTCACTTCTAGCCATTCCTCTTTGCTTCAACCTTTTTCCAAGCTTTCTTCACCTATCATGAATCAACCAAACTCATCAAAGCTGTGCTCAAAATCATGAGATATTCAATCTTTCATAATATGCAATAAATATAGCACAAAACCTCATGAAATGGCATGAATTCATATATGGTTGGTTCAATCAAGGGAAACATGAAAATCTACTCAATTAGCTTGCTTGTAGCTCAAGAAAGTGCATAATTCTAATGAAAACAAAAGAAAAAGACTAGCTAAAATAGGCTAAAATGACTTGTCATCACAACACCAAACTTAAAGCTTGCTTGTCCCCAAGCAAGAAATGAATTATGCTCAGAGATTCTTTCAATTAAGATGGATTGAGGAACACTTGTAAAGTACAGTGAGTGAAGTGATCAAGTATCCGTGGGGTGAACTCTAAATTACATGCTCATGCAAGGGCTTCAGTGCTCACTAGTCCTTACATATTGGGAGTCGTAGGTCTTAGGATTTTCATCCAAATGGTATCATGGAGATCTCTTTATATGTAATCACCTTGAAGCAGCTTATAGTTTCTGTGTTTTGGCCTCGACTCTAAGTATCATGTGTCAAAGCGGCTCTTTAGATAAGCTTTCAATCAATACTCCTAAACCAGTTGGTTTTAAGGTATTAGGTGTTGAAGCACCCCTAAGGATTTACTTGCTCAAGCCTCTTTCCTTGACACATCTCAACCACAAGCATTTACTAGGATAACAACTCTTTGAGTTTTTGTTTCTTTCTTTCTTTTTCTGCCTAGTAATTGATGCTCAGAGCCTTGGACCATGTTTTTTTTGTTTTTGTATTTTCTTTTCGTTCTTTTGTTTTGTTTGCTGCTTCTTGGATCAATAAGTTTTTGAGAATCTCCATAATACTTCTTTGAACTTCATGTCCCGCCTATGAGCTCCCATGCAAGTTTTCACAAGCATGCAACCTCAATACAAAATCATATAACCAGAACCACCACTTCTCCTAATCTTTTGCTTGCCTCAAAATTGTTTAATTCCTTAATCCTTCTTTTCAAAGAACTTTCATGTGATGCATTTCTTGGAAATTGAGTGCAAACAAGTTTTGAAGATGAGAATGTTGTTGATGATCAAACATCTTGCTTATTGAATCATAAAGAAAGACTATGCTATGCAGGCAGGGGTAAATAAAAAAAGAGAAACTATGCTATGCAGATAGGCAGGGCAGATCAGAATACAATTCAACTTTCAATTACAGCAATATTTGATGCAAAACAATGACTTAACAATACAACCTGTTGAAGTTTACTTGCTTTCCTTCTTCTCATCATCATCATTGCTGGCCTTTAGGTTCATCTTTTGTTTCTTTGGTTGATGATGCTAAATCCTTCAAACAGCTTGTATGGACCTCTACAATGATATTGAAAGTTACTTGTTCCCCAAGCACTTGAAAAATGGTTAGCTTGCAAGATTTATTTGTGGGCCTTTGTACTTACTTTGGTGTGGGAACACCAAACTTAGTACCTTGCCAATGCATCAGATTAACCATGTGTGAAACTCTTTTTCTTCTTTTTCAAACGCAATAGAACTAAAAACTAGGAAATAGCAGAATAGTTAACTAGTTTATCCAACATGCTTGAAGCCAGCATTATGCAGAAGGTGAGAGTGTGTTTTATGATGAGATTCTGGTGGGACACCAAACTTAGAATCCTTCATTCTCCTTTAGATTGTTTTGGTGTGCAACACCAAACTTAGCTTCTTGCATTATAGATAAAACTAATTAACCGTTTTATTAAAATTGCTATGAAAAGAAAACTACCTCAGGTTGGGTTGCCTCCCAACAAGCGCTCTTTTATTGTCACTAGCTTGACATCCTTCATTCTTTGATCATGGAGGCTGAAAATCATAGTGCCTCAGCTTTTCTCCTCTCACTATGGACTTCCTTACTGTCTCCTCCATTTCTTGGTGCCCTTCTTCAGAAATTCCAAAGGTGGAGAACTCTCTCCTGGTTCATGTCATACAACCAAATCAGCAAAGATGCACAGAGCATTCTGTAGCTTGAGTGCAGTGGGGGTTAGTAGAGACAAAGTCTCAAACAGTTAGTGTGCAAGTCAAAAATTAAAGAAACAGAAAAGAAAAAATGCTTGATCTAGATCACCACCTCACTTAATCATTGTCAATCTGATCAATCCCCGGCAACGGCGCCAAAAACTTGATGAGATATTTTGGAGGAAAAATAAATCTCTCCCAAAACATACAAATCCAACTGGCAAGTGTACCGGGTCGTATCAAGTAATAAAAACTCACGGGAGTGAGGTCGATCCCACAGGGATTGAAGGATTGAGCAATTTTAGTTTAGTGGTTGATTTAGTCAAGCGAATCAAGATTTGGTTGATGGTTTTGTGACTTGCAGAATTAAATTGCATTGAAGTAAAGAGAACAAGAATTAAATTGCTGAAACTTAAAGAACAAGAAATTAAATAGCAGAAATTTAAAGAACAAGAAATGTAAATTGCGGAATCTTAAAGTGCAAGGAATATAAATTGCTTGAAATGTAAAGGGAATTGGGGAATGGATTTGCAGAATTTAAACAAGGAGAAACTAAATTGCATCAAACAGAAAAGTAAAAGGGAATTGGGATTGAACCGGATATGAAGCAGAAAAGTAAATGAACATAAGAAGCAGTAAACATAATGTAAATTGGGGATTTGGATCTCAGGACCCAGAGACTAGAAAACCAAGTCTAGATCTCAATGCCTTCCTAGATCCAACAAGAACAATTGCAAGGAAAATGTAAATTGCAAAGAAAAGAGATGAAGAACAATGAACCGGAAATGAAATTCAATTAACAGTAAAGAAAACAGAGAGATCCAAGATTGAGATTGAAACAGAATTTCTTCAATTCTCCAATCCAAGATCCAAGACAAGTGTAAAATGAAATTGAAAGCAATGAAAGCAAAGAAATTAAAGTTCACTCAGTAACAAAAGCTCTCCAAAAACTCTTATGAAAATTCCAAAAGGAAAGCTCCCCAAATAACTTGAATTCTATCCTATTTATACACTTTCCAAAATGATCTTCAAGCCTTGAGTTGGGCCTTTGTTCTTGGTGGAATTGGGTTGAAAGAGGCCTTGGTTGATTGCTCTTGAAGTTTGAAGAAGAACCGAAGTGAACCAATTGAACCGGTTTTTGAAGTTAGCCAAAGTTGGTCCCAACGTTAGGGCCAAAGTTAGGGGTCTAACTTTGACCCTAACTTTTCATAGCAGCAAGCATGATTCCCTGGTTTGGACGTTGGTGCCAACGTTAGGGGTCTAACTTTGACCCTAACGTTGGCCTTGCTTAGTGCTAGTGGCGCCAACGTTAGCCTCCAAGTTAGGGGGCTAACGTTGGCGCAAACGTTGGTGCCCCTCCCTTTGTAACTCATGTGCCAACGTTAGCCTCCAAGTTAGGGGGCTAACGTTGGCGCAAACGTTGGCTGGCCCAGGAATGAGGTTTCTCTTGCCAACGTTAGCCTCCAAGTTAGGGGGCTAACGTTAGCTCAAACGTGGGGAGTCCAGGGAGTGATCTTCATGCCCAACGTTAGCCTCCAAGTTAGGGGGCTAACGTTGGGGCTAACTTCATGCCTCCACGTTCAATTTCACTTATCCCTTTCTTCACTTCTAGCCATTCCTCTTTGCTTCAACCTTTTTCCAAGCTTTCTTCACCTATCATGAATCAACCAAACTCATCAAAGCTGTGCTCAAAATCATGAGATATTCAATCTTTCATAATATGCAACAAATATAGCACAAAACCTCATGAAATGGCATGAATTTATATATGGTTGGTTCAATCAAGGGAAACATGAAAATCTACTCAATTAGCTTTCTTGTAGCTCAAGAAAGTGCATAATTCTAATGAAAACAAAAGAAAAAGACTAGCTAAAATAGGCTAAAATAACTTGTCATCAGGTACTAAGTTTGGTGTTCCCACACCAAAGTAAGTACAAAGGCCCACAAATAAATCATGTAAGCTAACCATTTTTCAAGTGCTTGGGAAACAAGCAACTTTCAATATCATTACAGAGGTCCATACAAGCTGTTAGAAGGATTAAGCATCATCAACCAAAGAAACAAAAGATGAACCTAAAGGCCAGCATTGATGATGATGAGAAGAAGGAAAGCAAGTAAACTTCAACAGGTTGTATTGTTAAATCATTGTTTTGCATCAAATATTGCTGTAATTGAAAGTTGGATTGTATTCTGATCTGCCCTGCCTATCTGCATAGCATAGTTTTTTTTAATTACCCCTGCCTACATAGCATAGTCTGTCTTTATAATTCAATAAGCAAGATGTTTGATCATTCACAACATTCTCATCTTCAAAACTTGTTTGCACTCAATTTCCAAGAAATGCATCACATGAAAGTTCTTTGAAAAGAAGGATTGAGGAATTAAACAATTTTGAGGCAAGCAAAAGATTAGGAGAAGTGGTGGTTCTAGTTGTATGATCATGTATTGAGGTTGCATGCTTGTGAAAACTTGCATGGGAGCTCATAGGCGGGACATGAAGTTCAAAGAAGTATTGTGGAGATTCTGAAAAATCTATTGATCCAAGAAGCAGCAAACAAAACAAAAAGAAAGAAAAGAAAATGCAAAAACAAAAAAAGACATGACCCAAGGCTCTGAGCATCAATTACTAGGCAGAAAAAGAAAGAAAGAAACAAAAACTCAAAGAGTTGTTATCCTAGTAAATGCTTGTGGTTGAAGTGTGTCAAGGAAAGAGGCTTGAGCAAGTAAATCCTTAGGGGTGCTTTAACACCTAATACCTTAAAACCAACTGGTTTAGGAGTATTGATTGAAAGCTTATCTAAAGAGCCGCTTTGAGACATGATACTTAGAGTCGAGGCCAGAGCACAGAAACTATAAGCTGCTTCAAGGTGATTACATATAAAGAGATCTCCATGATACCATTTGGATGAAAATCCTAAGACCTACGACTCCCAATATGTAATGACTAGTGAGCACTGAAGCCCTTGCATGAACATATGATTTAGAATTCACCCCACTGTTACTTGATCACTTCACTCACTGTACTTTACAAGTGTTCCTCAATCCATCTTAATTGAAAGAATCTCTGAGCATAATTCATTTATTGCTTGGGGACAAGCAAGCTTTAAGTTTGGTGTTGTGATGACAAGTCATCCTAGCCTATTTTAACTAGTCTTTTTCTTTTGTTTTCATTAGAATTATGCACTTTCTTGAGCTACAAGCAAGCTAATTGAGTAGATTTTCATGTTTCCCTTGATTGAACCAACCATATATGAATTTATGCCATTTCATGAGGTTTTATGCTATATTTGTTGCATATTATGAAAGAATGAATATCTCATGATTTTGAGCATAGCTTTGATGAGTTTGGTTGATTAATGATAGGTGAAGAAAGCTTGGAGAAAGGTTGAAGCAAAGAGGAATGGCTAGGAGTGAAGAGAGGACAATGGAATAAGTGAAATTGAACCAGGAAGCAAGAAGTTAGCCCCAACGTTAGCCCCCTAACTTGGAGGCTAACGTTGGAACTTGAAATTTCCTCCCTGGCCATCCCACGTTTGCGCCAACGTTAGCCCCCTAACTTGGAGGCTAACGTTGGCACATGAATTCCTCCCTGGCCATCCAACGTTTGCGCCAACGTTAGCCCCCTAACTTGGAGGCTAACGTTGGCACATGAAGACATAAGGGAGAAGGGCCAACGTTTGCGCCAACGTTAGCCCCCTAACTTGGAGGCTAACGTTGGCACATGAAGACATAAGGGAGAAGGGCTAACGTTGGCACATGAAGACATAAGGGAGAAGGGCCAACGTTTGCGCCAACGTTAGCCCCCTAACTTGGAGGCTAACGTTGGCGCCACTAGCACCAAGGGAAGGCCAACGTTAGGGTCAAAGTTAGACCCCTAACGTTGGCACCAACGTCCAAACCAGAAAAATGTGCCAACTGATATGAAAAGTTGGAGCCAAAGTTAGACCCCTAACTTTGGCTCAAACTTTTGGTCCAACTTTTGCTAACCTCAAAACCGGTTCAATTGGTTCACTTTGGTTCTTCTTCAAACTTCAAGAGCAATCAACCAAGGCCTCTTTCAACCCAATTCCACCAAGAGCAAAGGCCCAACTCAAGGCTTGAAGATCATTTGAAGAAAGTGTATAAATAGGATAGAATTCAAGTTCTTCGGGGAGCTTTCCTTTTGGAATTTTCATAATAGTTTTCGGAGAGCTTTTGTTACTAAGTGAACTTTAATTTCTTTGTTTTCATTACTTTCAATTTCATTTTACACTTGTCTTGGATCTTGGATTGGAGAATTGAAGAAATTCTGTTTCAATCTCAATCTTGGATCTCTCTGTTTCTTTACTGTTAATTGAATTCCATTTCCGGTTCATTGTTCTTCCTCTTTTCTTTGCAATTTACATTTTCCTTGCAATTGTTCTTGTTGGATCTAGGAAGGCATTGAGATCTAGACTTGGTTTTCTAGTCTCTGGGTCCTGAGATCCAAATCCCCAATTTACATTCTGTTTCTTTCCTTTCTATGTTCATTTACTTTTCTGCTTCATATCCGGTTCAATCCCAATTCCCTTTCCCTCTTCTGTTTGATGCAATTTAATTTTTCCTTGTTTAATTTCTGCAAATCCACATCCCAATCCCCTTTACATTTCAAGCAATTTACATTCCTTGCACTTTAAGATTCCGCAATTTACATTTCTTGCACTTTAAGTTTCTGCCATTTAATTTCTTGTTCTTTAAGTTTCAGCAATTTATGTCTTGTTCTCTTTACTTCAATGCAATTTAATTCTGTAAGTCACAAAACCATCAACCAAATCTTGATTCGCTTGACTAAATCAACCACTAAACTAAAATTGCTCAATCCTTCAATCCCTGTGGGATCGACCTCACTCCCGTGAGT
Source organism: Arachis ipaensis (assembly GCF_059453495.1). NCBI lineage: Eukaryota > Viridiplantae > Streptophyta > Magnoliopsida > Fabales > Fabaceae > Arachis > Arachis ipaensis. The sequence continues at coordinate 74,474,241 of NC_142444.1, forward strand.
TATTATTACTTGATGCGACCCGGTGCACTTGCCGGTTAGATTTGGGTGTTTTGGGAGAGATTTATTTTTCCTACAAAATATCTCATCATGTATTAACAAACACAGTAAATAAAAGAAAGCATTTAAAACAAGGAAATGACTAAAAACAAAGAGAAAACTAAAATTGTCTAACTAAAAGAAAGATAACAATGCAAAGAACATTATGATTATGCAAACAAGTGGTGTTGTTGAATGATTTGCATAGAAAAATAAGTGGCACACCAAACTTAGAATCTTGGTGTGTCACTTTCATTTTTTTGATTTGATGCAATCATCCAAAAAGATTGAAAACAATTTGTTGCAAGGCAACACCAAACTTAGAATGTGATCATATGCCATTTTATTGAAATTTAAACAAAGCAAGGAGAAGAAATGTACCTACTGTCTACCTGTTCTTTACTTTCTTCCTCCTCTTCCAATTTGTTAAGAGAAATGACTTCAAAGGAGGAGAAGTTTCAGCTACTGTCCCTTGCCTTGGTCTTTCCTCAGCAAGCTTCCTTTTGCAAATGGCTTGATTGATCTTGCTTGCTGGATCAGGGACAGGATTGGTGCTCTTGTTAGTTGCCTTCACTTCTTTGAATCCAAGTCTTGGTTGCTGTGTGATTATTGGAGTTTTGTATTCATCCAGAGCCTTTTGAATCGGTGGTTCCATGAACTCTTCCTCACTTGAGTGTAAATTTTCTGGAATGACTTCCTCACTTTCTTGCTTCTCCACTCCTTCCTTTGCACTCAACATTTGCTTTAATAGCTCTTTCATGGAGGAGGTTTGTTGATCTTCCCAAGCTTTCTTCATCTCCTCTTCATACCTTTCAATCATGGATTCAAGTGTTGAGGCGTTTTGGTCCAGGGGGTTTGAGGAGGTTGTGAGTGTTCAGGTTCTTTTGTCACCTCAAGTGCAGTTTCATTTTCAGCTATTTCCACCACCTCTTTCTTTTTCACTAAGAATTCACTTGACTCAGTAGCCTCTTCCTCTTGTTTTTCCTTCTTCTTCATTGCACTCAACAATTTGCCTAACTGTACTCCCATGCTTTTGATGGAGTTCTCTTGTTCTTTCTGGTATTTCTCTTTCTCCTCCGCAAGTCTTTTGAGCATGGACTCAAGATTTGAGAGTCTTTGGTTCATGGAAGTTTGTGTGGGTGGTGAGTTTTGGCAAGGATTTTTTGTGGAGACAAAGTCCAGTGATGATGAATTTTCAGATGAAAAACTAGAAGGTGAGGTTGGAAAATTTTGTATAAGTGAATTGATAGTACGTTCGAGTGAAGATGGCTCTTGATAAGTGGAATATGGGCTCTCGAATGTTTTCTGGTTTTGCTCCCCCCAACCATCATTAGAATAGCAACTTGCATCATTTTGTGGTGGAGGAAGATATCCCATAAGATTTTCTTGCTCATCTTGTGTCTCTGAAGCAAATCTCCATGAATTGGAGTGCTCAGAATGTGTATTCTGTTGGTGATATTCCCAGCCACCATTAGAGATTGGTGATGGTGGGTAATATCCCATAAAATTTGTTTGATCATAAGATGAGTTGAACTCCATTTGAATTTTGTAAAACACAACACCAAATAAAATTGAAATTCATGTTTCAGATGATATTTACTTAGTGAGGCAAAAACACAAACACCTTGGTTTCAAGAACAAAAACAAAGAAAATGCTTAATCTAGACTTCTCACCCACTTAATCATTGTTGATCTAAATCAATCCCCGGCAACGGCGCCAAAAATTTGATGGGAAAATTTGTGGAAAAACGAATTTCCAAAACACCCAAAACTCACCGGCAAGTATACCGGGTCGTATCAAGTAGTAAAACTCACTTAGAGTGAGGTCGATCCCACAGGGATTGATGGATCAAGCAACTTTAGTGGGTGATTAGTTTAGTCAAGCTAACATTGAAGTGAAATTTGATGGAATGTAGCCAACAGAAAGTAAATGGCAGTGAATTAAAAGTTGCAGAAAGTAAATGAGCATAAACGTAAAGGGCAAGGAATGTAAATTGGCAAAATCTTAAATGACAAGAAATGTAAATTGCAAGAATCTTAAATGACAAGAAATGTAAATTGCATGAAATATAAAGGGGAGTGGGTGCTGGAAATGTAAAATTCAACAGGAAAGTGTAAATAGCAATCAAACAGAGAAGTAAAAGATGCAGCAGATTCAAACAGATTTAGAAAATCACTTGAAAAGTCAAAATAGAAAGCAGCTTGGCTCAATTGCAAAATCTAAATGAGAGGTTGAAGATCTCAGGAGCTCAATGAGACTAGAAAACAAGTCTAGATCTCAATCCCTTCCTTGATCCAAATTTAGAATTCAATTGCAAGAAAAGTAAAGATCAAGCAGTAGAAGAAGCAAAACCAAATTCAATTTCCAAAAGTTGCAGTAAAGTGAGACAGAGAGATCTCAAGGTGAGATTGAGACAGAATTTCCTCAATTCTTCAACCCAAGATTCAAAACAAAAAGGAAAAAAACTAAAAGAGAGAGAGCTCTCTAACTCCCTCGTGGAGCCAGCCTCTCTACTCTCTAATGGAGCTCGCCTTATATAGGCTTTTACAAAATGAAAATGAAAAATGAAAATAGTATTTACAAAATAAAATTCCTAATCTAGCTTCTCTGTGTGCCTTTGAGTCATGTGGGCTTTGCTTGCTTTGGAGTGGAATTGGGTTGAAGATGGATCCGGATGGCATTGGTCTTGAGAAGAAATCCGCTTGAAATTTGGACTTTGGAATATTCACGTTTGAGTCAACGTTTGAGGCAAACGTTGGCTCAAACGTCTTCGTGAAGGCATTATGCAGAATGGTCATTTTGCTGTCACTCACGTTTGGGTTCACGTTTGAGGTCAAACGTGAGCTCAAATGTGATCTCCTCCAAGGCATTCTTTGGCCAAAGTTTGACCTCACGTTTGAGGCAAACGTTGGCGCAAACGTGGGCTCCCCTCCAAGGCATCCATCTAGCAACATTTGGTCCTTAAAGATGCCTTTCACTCATGCCTCAATTTCGTGCCAAATATGGATTTCCATATATCGTTGGAAAGCTCTAAATGTCAGATTTCTAACCCAACTGGAATCATCTTAATCGGACATCTACAACTCAAGTTATGCTCCTTTGAAGGGGACAAGGTCACTAGTGTTGCTGTCACTCACGTTTGACCCCACGTTTGAGGTCAAACGTGAACGCAAACGTTGGAAACATTGCCAGTTTTGGAGGCTCGAACGTGCTGTTCACCCCATACTATTATACATCGTTGGAAAGCCCTGAATGTCTACTTTCCAATGCAATTGGAAGCGCATCATTTGGAGCTCCACAGCTCGAGTTATACTTCATCGAAGGTGTAGAGGTCAGTTGGCCTCACTGCAGGTTACCACCATGTTCGTTTATGCACATTTCGGGGCAGTTTTCTCCCTCAATTTAAGTGTCCACCATGCAGTGCCATATATGCTTGGAAAGCTCTCGATTCCTACTTTCCATTGCTTTTTGAATTACCTCATTTGGAGCTCTGTAGCTCAAGTTATTCTTGTTGGAAGTATACCCCTTCAGGCTGTGGGGAGCAACATTTCCCAAGGTATTCCTTAGCCAACGTTTGACCTCACGTTTGAGGCAAACGTTGGCGCAAACGTTGAGCTCCTGGGTGGCTGTGCTGATGAAGCTTACTTGATTTGGTCATGGGCCACGCTTTTAAAAGCGTGGCCTAAGGCTCCAAAGTGTGCTCCAACTTCAAAGTGTGCCCCAAAATTCCTCTTTTCTTCTTTTAAGCTTATTTTGTGCTATTTTGCTTCTTTTTCAACTTATTTCCTGCAAAATTTATAAAATCAAAAGATCAAGGAAATATACCATTTAAGCACAAAAGAATGCAATATTTAAGCACTAATTATCAATTACTTGTATGAAAAAGCATAGAAAAACATGACATGGTGACATGTCATCACTTTTGCGGCACTTGTTCACAAATTAAGAATAAATTAATAAAAAAAATTTAAAATTTTAATTTTTTAATTTTTTGGATATTTTTAGAATTTTTTATTTTTTTATAATTAGAAAAAAAATTTTATTTTTTTATTTTTTAAGAAATTTTAAATTTTAATTTTTTATTTTTTGGATATTGTTGGAATCTTTTATTTTTTACAATCAGAAAAAAATTTAATTTTTTAGTTTAAAAATTAAAAAAAATAAATTTACAGATCTGTTATTTACCAAATATTGATGGACTTTATTTTCATGTTCTAATTTAAATAAAAAAATTAATCATATAATTTTAAAATTAAAAAATAAAAAATTTATTTTTTTAATTTTTATTTTTTTAAAATATTTTTTTATCTTTTTATTCACCGGTTAAGACTACACCCTAACAGTTGACTTTTTTTGCTGCACTTGTTCACAAATTAAGAATAGATTAATTTAAAAAATTTAAAATTTTATTTTTTTATTTTTTGGAAAATTTGGAATATTTTTGTTTTTTTACAATTAGAAAAAACTTTATTTTTTAAGTTTAAAAATTAAAAAAATAAATTTACAACTCTGTTATTTAACAGATATTATTGGACTTTATTTTATTTTTCTAATTGAAATAAAAAAACTAATCATATAATTTAAAAATTCAAAAATAAAAAATTTAGTTTTTTAAAATTTTTAATTTTTTTAAAATATTTTTTATTTTTTTATTCTCCGGATAATGCTGCACTCAGAAAATTGACTTTTTTTTGCTGCACTTTTTCACAAAATAAGAATAGATTAATTTAAAAAAATTTAAAATTTTCTATTTTTCAATTTTTTTAGTTTTTGAATATTGTTGGAATTTTTTATTTTTCTACTATTAGAAAAAAATTTATGTTTTAGTTTAAAACTTTAAACAAAAATAAAAAATTTACAGATTTGTTGTTTAATAGATATTGCTAAACTTTATTTAATTTTCTTATTTAAATAAAAACATTTAATAATATAATTTAAAAATTAAAAAATAAAAAATTTAGTTTTTAAAATTTTTTTTAAGAATATTTTTTATTTTTTATTCACTGGATAATGCATCACACGGACAGTTGACTTTCTTTTGCGGCACTTGTTCACAAATTAAGAATAAATTAATAAAAAAATTTAAAATTTTAATTTTTTAATTTTTTGGATATTTTTAGAATTTTTTATTTTTTTATAATTAGAAAAAAAATTATTTTTTAGTTTAAAAATAAAAAAAATAAATTTACAGATCTGTTATTTACCAGAATATGCTAGACTTTATTTTATATTTCTAATAAAAATAAAAAAAATTAATCATATAATTTAAAAATTAAAAAATAAAAAATTTAGTTTTTTAAAATGTTTAATTTTTTAAAATTTTTTTATCTTTTTATTCATCAGATAATGCTACGACCAGACAGTTGACTTTTTTTGCTGCACTTATTCACAAATTAAGAATAAATTAATTTAAAAAGTTTAAAATTTTAATTTTTTTTATTTTTTAGATATCATTGGAATTTTTATTTTTTTAAATTAGAAAAAATTATTTTTTTAGTTTAAAATTAAAAAAAAATTAAATTTACTAATCTGTTATTTACCAAATATTGTGGACTTTATTTTATTTTTCTAATTTATATAAAAAATTAATCATATAATTTAAAAATTTAGAAATAAAAAATTTATTTTTTTAAAAATTTTAATATTTTTAAAAATATTTTTTATCTTTTTATTCACCGAATAATGCTACACCCAGATAGTTAACTTTTTTTTTGCTCCACTTGTTCACAAACTAAGAATAAATTAATTTAAAAAATTTTAAATTTTTATTTTTTGGATAATATTGGAATCTTTTATTTTTTACAATCAGAAAAAAATTTAATTTTTTAGTTTAAAAATTAAAAAAATAAATTTACAGATCTGTTATTTACCAAATATTGATGGACTTTATTTTCTTGTTCTAATTTAAATAAAAAAATTAATCATATAATTTTAAAATTCAAAAATAAATTTTTTTTTTAATTTTTATTTTTTTAAAAATATTTTTTTATCTTTTTATTCACCGGATAAGACTACAGCTTGACAGTTGACTTTTTTTGCTGCACTTGTTCACAAATTAAGAATAGATTAATTTATAAAATTTTTAAAATTTTATTTTTTTATTTTTTGGAAAATTTGGAATTTTTTATTTTTTTACAATTAGAAAAATTTTATTTTTTAAGTTTAAAAATTAAAAAAATAAATTTACAACTCTGTTATTTAATAGATATTATTGGACTTTATTTTATTTTCTAATTGAAATAAAAAAATTAATCATATAATTTAAAAATTCAAAAATAAAAAATTTAGTTTTTTAAAATTTTTAATTTTTTTAAAATAATTTTTATTTTTTTATTCTCCAGATAATGCTGCACTCAGAAAATTTACTTTTTTTTGCTGCACTTGTTCACAAAATAAGAATAGATTAATTTAAAAAAATTTCAAATTTTCTATTTTTCAATTTTTTTAGTTTTTGAATATTGTTGGAATTTTTTATTTTTCTACTATTAGAAAAAAATTTATGTTTTAGTTTAAAACTTTAAACAAAAATAAAAAATTTACAGATTTGTTGTTTAATAGATATTGCTAAACTTTATTTAATTTTCTTATTTAAATAAAAACATTTAATAATATAATTTAAAAATTAAAAAATAAAAAATTTAGTTTTTTAAAATTTTTTATTTTTTTAAGAATATTTTTTATTTTTTTTCACTGGATAATGCATCACACGGACAATTGACTTTCTTTTGCGGCACTTGTTCACAAATTAAGAATAAATTAATAAAAAAAATTTAAAATTTTTATTTTTTTATTTTTTGGATATTTTTAGAATTTTTTATTTTTTACAATTAGAAAAAAATTGTTTTTTTAGTTTAAAAATAAAAAAATAAATTTACAGATCTGTTATTTACCAGAATATGCTAGACTTTATTTTATATTTCTAATAAAAATAAAAAAATTAATCATATAATTTAAAAATTAAAAAATAAAAAATTTAGTGTTTTAAAATGTTTAATTTTTTAAAATTTTTTTATCTTTTTATTCATCGGATAATGCTACGACCAGACAGTTGACTTTTTTTGCTGCACTTATTCACAAATTAAGAATAAATTAATTTAAAAAATTTAAAATTTTAATTTTTTTATTTTTTATATATCATTGGAATTTTTATTTTTTTAAAATTAGAAAAAAATTATTTTTTTAGTTTAAAATTAAAAAAATTAAATTTACTAATCTGTTATTTACCAGATATTGCTAGACTTTATTTTATTTTTCTAATTTATATAAAAAACTAATCATATAATTTAAAAATTGAGAAATAAAAAATTTATTTTTTTAAAAATTTTAATATTTTTTAAAATATTTTTTATCTTTTTATTCACCGAATAATGCTACACCTGGATAGTTAACTTTTTTTTGCTCCACTTGTTCACAAATTAAGAATAAATTAATTTAAGAAATTTTAAATTTTAATTTTTTATTTTTTGGATATTGTTGGAATCTTTTATTTTTTACAATCAGAAAAAAAATTTAATTTTTTAGTTTAAAAATTAAAAAAAATAAATTTACAAATCTGTTATTTACCAAATATTGATGGACTTTAGTTTCATGTTCTAATTTAAATAAAAAAATTAATCATATAATTTTAAAATTCAAAAATAAAAAATTTATTTTTTTTAATTTTTATTTTTTTAAAATATTTTTTTAACTTTTTATTCACCGGATAAGACTACACCCTGACAGTTGACTTTTTTTGCTGCACTTGTTCACAAATTAAGAATAGATTAATTTAAAAAATTTAAAATTTTATTTTTTTATTTTTTGGAAAATTTGGAATTTTTTTGTTTTTTACAATTAGAAAAAACTTTATTTTTTAAGTTTAAAAATTAAAAAAATAAATTTACAACTCTGTTATTTAACAGATATTATTGGACTTTATTTTATTTTTCTAATTGAAATAAAAAATTAATCATATAAATTAAATTTTCAAAAATAAAAATTTAGTTTTTTAAAATTTTTAATTTTTTAAAACATTTTTATTTTTTTATTCTCCGGATAATGCTGCACTTAGAAAATTGACTTTTTTTGCTGCACTTGTTCACAAAATAAGAATAGATTAATTTAAAAAAATTTAAAATTTTCTATTTTTCAATTTTTTTAGTTTTTGAATATTGTTGGAATTTTTTATTTTTCTACTATTAGAAAAAAATTTATGTTTTAGTTTAAAACTTTAAACAAAAATAAAAAATTTACAGATTTGTTGTTTAATAGATATTGCTAAACTTTATTTAATTTTCTTATTTAAATAAAAATATTTAATAATATAATTTAAAAATTAAAAAAAATAAAAAATTTAGTTTTTAAAATTTTTTTTAAGAATATTTTTTATTTTTTATTCACTGGATAATGCATCACACGGACAGTTGACATTCTTTTGCGGCACTTGTTCACAAATTAAGAATAAATTAATAAAAAAAATTTTAAAATTTTAATTTTTTAATTTTTTGGATATTTTTAGAATTTTTTATTTTTTTATAATTAGAAAAAAATTGTTTTTTTAGTTTAAAAATAAAAAAATAAATTTACAGATCTGTTATTTACCAGAATATGCTAGACTTTATTTTATATTTCTAATAAAAATAAAAAAATTAATCATATAATTTAAAAATTAAAAAATAAAAAATTTAGTTTTTTAAAATGTTTTAATTTTTTAAAATTTTTTTTATCTTTTTATTCATCGGATAATGCTACGACCAGACAGTTGACTTTTTTTGCTGCACTTATTCACAAATTAAGAATAAATTAATTTAAAAAATTTAAAATTTTAATTTTTTTATTTTTTAGATATCATTGGAATTTTTATTTTTTTTAAATTAGAAAATATTATTTTTTTAGTTTAAAATTAAAAAAAATTAAATTTACTAATCTGTTATTTACCAGATATTGCTGGACTTTATTTTATTTTTCTAATTTATATAAAAAATTAATCATATAATTTAAAAATTGAGAAATAAAAAATTTATTTTTTTAAAAATTTTAATATTTTAAAAATATTTTTTATCTTTATATTGATGGACTTTATTTTCTTGTTCTAATTTAAATAAAAAAATTAATCATATAATTTTAAAATTCAAAAATAAAAAATTTATTTTTTTTAAATTTTTATTTTTTTTAAAATATTTTTTTATCTTTTTATTCACCGGATAAGACTACACCTTGACAGTTGACTTTTTTTGCTGCACTTGTTCACAAATTAAGAATAGATTAATTTAAAAAATTTAAAATTTTATTTTTTTATTTTTTGGAAAATTTGGAATTTTTTATTTTTTTACAATTAGAAAAAACTTTATTTTTTAAGTTTAACAATTAAAAAAATAAATTTACAACTCTGTTATTTAACAGATATTATTGGACTTTATTTTATTTTTCTAATTGAAATAAAAAAATAATCATATAATTTAAAATTTCAAAAATAAAAAGTTTATTTTTCTATAATTTTTAATTTTTTTAAAAATATTTTTTATTTTTTTATTCTCTAGATAATGCTGCACTCAAAAAATTGTCTTTTTTTGCTGCAATTGTTCACAAAATAAGAATAAATTAATTTAAAAATATAAAATTTTTTATTTTTCAATTTTTTTAGTTTTAGAATATTTTTGGAATTTTTTATTTTTCTTCTATTAGAAAAAAAATTATTTTTTAGTTTAAAACTTTAAACAAAAATAAAAAATTTACAGATCTTTTGTTTATTGGATATTGCCGAACTTTATTTTATTCTTCTAATTTAAATAAAAAATATTTAATAATATAATTTAAAAATGAAAAATAAAAAATTTACTTTTTTAAAATTTTTAATTTTTTTAAAATATTTTTTTATCTTTTTATTCACCGGATAAGACTACACCCAGACAGTTGACTTTTTTTGCTGCACTTGTTCACAAATTAAGAATAGATTAATTTAAAAAATTTAAAATTTTAATTTTTTTCATTTTTTGAATAATTTGGAATTTTTTATTTTTTATACAATTAGAAAAAAATTATTTTTTAAGTTTAAAAATTAAAAAAATAAATTTTCAACTCTGTCATTTAACAGATATTGATGGACTTTATTTTATTTTTCTAATTGAAATAAAAAAATTATTCATATAATTTAAATTTTCAAAAATAAAAATTTAGTTTTTTAAAATTTTTAATTTTTTAAAATATTTTTATTTTTTTATTCTCCGGATAATGCTGCACTCAGAAAATTTACTTTTTTTTGCTGCACTTGTTCACAAAATAAGAATAGATTAATTTAAAAAAATTTCAAATTTTCTATTTTTCAATTTTTTTAGTTTTTGAATATTGTTGGAATTTTTTATTTTTCTACTATTAGAAAAAAATTTATGTTTTAGTTTAAAACTTTAAACAAAAATAAAAAATTTACAGATTTGTTGTTTAATAGATATTGCTAAACTTTATTTAATTTTCTTATTTAAATAAAAACATTTAATAATATAATTTACAAATTAAAAAATAAAAAATTTAGTTTTTTAAAATTTTTTATTTTTTTAAGAATATTTTTTATTTTTTTTCACTGGATAATGCATCACACGGACAATTGACTTTCTTTTGCGGCACTTGTTCACAAATTAAGAATAAACTAATAAAAAAAATTTAAAATTTTAATTTTTTTTATTTTTTGGATATTTTTAGAATTTTTTATTTTTTACAATTAGAAAAAAATTGTTTTTTTAGTTTAAAAATAAAAAAAATAAATTTACAGATCTGTTATTTACCAGAATATGCTAGACTTTATTTTATATTTCTAATAAAAATAAAAAAATTAATCATATAATTTAAAAATTAAAAAATAAAAAATTTAGTGTTTTAAAATGTTTAATTTTTTAAAATTTTTTTATCTTTTTATTCATCGGATAATGCTACGACCAGACAGTTGACTTTTTTTGCTGCACTTATTCACAAATTAAGAATAAATTAATTTAAAAAATTTAAAATTTTAATTTTTTTATTTTTTAGATATCATTGGAGTTTTTATTTTTTTTAAATTAGAAAAAAATTATTTTTTAGTTTAAAATTAAAATAAATTAAATTTACTAATCTGTTATTTACCAGATATTGCTGGACTTTATTTTATTTTTCTAATTTATATAAAAAATTAATCATATAATTTAAAAATTGAGAAATAAAAAATTTATTTTTTTAAAAATTTTAATATTTTTAAAAATATTTTTTATCTTTTTATGCACCGAATAATGCTACACCCGGATAGTTAACTGTTTTTTTGCTCCACTTGTTCACAAATTAAGAATAAATTAATTTAAGAAATTTTAAATTTAAATTTTTTATTTTTTGGATATTGTTGGAATCTTTTATTTTTTACAATCAGAAAAAAAATTTAATTTTTTAGTTTAAAAATTAAAAAAAATAAATTTACAGATCTGTTATTTACCAAATATTGATGGACTTTATTTTCATGTTCTAATTTAAATAAAAAAATTAATCATATAATTTTAAAATTCAAAAATAAAAAATTTATTTTTTTTAATTTTTATTTTTTTAAAATATTTTTTTATCTTTTTATTCACCGGATAAGACTACACCCTGACAGTTGACTTTTTTTGCTGCACTTGTTCACAAATTAAGAATAGATTAATTAAAAAAATTTAAAATTTAATTTTTTTATTTTTTGGAAAATTTGGAATTTTTTTGTTTTTTTACAATTAGAAAAAACTTTATTTTTTAAGTTTAAAAATTAAAAAAATAAATTTACAACTCTGTTATTTAACAGATATTATTGGACTTTATTTTATTTTTCTAATTGAAATAAAAAAATTAATCATATAATTTAAAAATTCAAAAATAAAAAATTTAGTTTTTTAAAATTTTTAATTTTTTTAAAATATTTTTTATTTTTTTATTCTCCGGATAATGCTGCACTCAGAAAATTGACTTTTTTTGCTACACTTGTTCAGAAAATAAGAATAGATTAATTTAAAAAAATTTAAAATTTTCTATTTTTCAATTTTTTTAGTTTTTGAATATTGTTGGAATTTTTTATTTTTCTACTATTAGAAAAAAATTTATGTTTTAGTTTAAAACTTTAAACAAAAATAAAAAATTTACAGATTTGTTGTTTAATAGATATTGCTAAACTTTATTTAATTTTCTTATTTAAATAAAAACATTTAATAATATAATTTAAAAATTAAAAAAATAAAAAATTTAGTTTTTAAAATTTTTTTAAGAATATTTTTTATTTTTTATTCACTGGATAATGCATCACACGGACAGTTGACTTTCTTTTGCGACACTTGTTCACAAATTAAGAATAAATTAATAAAAAAAATTTAAAATTTTAATTTTTTAATTTTTTGGATATTTTTAGAATTTTTTATTTTTTTATAATTAGAAAAAATTGTTTTTTTAGTTTAAAAATAAAAAAAATAAATTTACAGATCTGTTATTTACCAGAATATATTAGACTTTATTTTATATTTCTAATAAAAATAAAAAAAATTAATCATATAATTTCAAAATTAAAAAATAAAAAATTTAGTTTTTTAAAATGTTTAATTTTTTAAAATTTTTTTATCTTTTTATTCATCGGATAATGCTACGACCAGACAGTTGACTTTTTTTGCTGCACTTATTCACAAATTAAGAATAAATTAATTTAAAAAATTTAAAATTTTAATTTTTTTATTTTTTAGATATCATTGGAGTTTTTATTTTTTTTAAATTAGAAAAAAATTATTTTTTAGTTTAAAATTAAAATAAATTAAATTTACTAATCTATTATTTACCAGATATTGCTGGACTTTATTTTATTTTTCTAATTTATATAAAAAATTAATCATATAATTTAAAAATTGAGAAATAAAAAATTTATTTTTTTAAAAATTTTAATATTTTTAAAAATATTTTTTATCTTTTTATGCACCGAATAATGCTACACCCGGATAGTTAACTTTTTTTTTGCTCAACTTGTTCACAAATTAAGAATAAATTAATTTAAAAAATTTTAAATTTTAAATTTTTATTTTTTGGATATTGTTGGAATCTTTTATTTTTTACAATCAGAAAAAAATTTTAATTTTTTAGTTTAAAAATTAAAAAAATAAATTTACAGATCTGTTATTTACCAAATATTGATGGACTTTATTTTCTTGTTCTAATTTAAATAAAAAAATTAATCATATAATTTTAAAATTCAAAAATAAAAAATTTATTTTTTTTAAATTTTTATTTTTTTTAAAATATTTTTTTATCTTTTTATTCACCGGATAAGACTACACCTTGACAGTTGACTTTTTTTGCTGCACTTGTTCACAAATTAAGAATAGATTAATTTAAAAAATTTAAAATTTTATTTTTTTATTTTTTGGAAAATTTGGAATTTTTTATTTTTTTACAATTAGAAAAAACTTTATTTTTTAAGTTTAACAATTAAAAAAATAAATTTACAACTCTGTTATTTAACAGATATTATTGGACTTTATTTTATTTTTCTAATTGAAATAAAAAAATAATCATATAATTTAAAATTTCAAAAATAAAAAGTTTATTTTTCTAAAATTTTTAATTTTTTTAAAAATATTTTTTATTTTTTTATTCTCTAGATAATGCTGCACTCAAAAAATTGTCTTTTTTTGCTGCAATTGTTCACAAAATAAGAATAAATTAATTTAAAAATATAAAATTTTTTATTTTTCAATTTTTTTAGTTTTAGAATATTTTTGGAATTTTTTATTTTTCTTCTATTAGAAAAAATTTTTTTTTTAGTTTAAAACTTTAAACAAAAATAAAAAATTTACAGATCTTTTGTTTACTTGATATTGCCAAACTTTATTTTATTCTTCTAATTTAAGTAAAAAATATTTAATAATATAATTTTAAAATGAAAAATAAAAAATTTAGTTTTTTAAAATTTTTAATTTTTTAAAATATTTTTTTATCTTTTTATTCACCGGATAAGAATACACCCAGACAGTTGACTTTTTTTGCTGCACTTGTTCACAAATTAAGAATAGATTAATTTAAAAAATTTAAAATTTTAATTTTTTTCATTTTTTGAATAATTTGGAATTTTTTATTTTTTATACAATTAGAAAAAAAATATTTTTTAAGTTTAAAAATTAAAAAAATAAATTTTCAACTCTATCATTTAACAGATATTGATGGACTTTATTTTATTTTTCTAATTGAAATAAAAAAATTATTCATATAATTTAAATTTTCAAAAATAAAAATTTAGTTTTTTAAAATTTTTAATTTTTTTAAAATATTTTTATTTTTTTATTCTCCGGATAATGCTGCACTCAGAAAATTTACTTTTTTTTGCTGCACTTGTTCACAAAATAAGAATAGATTAATTTAAAAAAAATTTAAAATTTTCTATTTTTCAATTTTTTTAGTTTTTGAATATTGTTGGAATTTTTTATTTTTCTACTATTAGAAAAAAAATTATGTTTTAGTTTAAAACTTTAAACAAAAATAAAAAATTTACAGATTTGTTGTTTAATAGATATTGCTAAACTTTATTTAATTTTTCTTATTTAAATAAAAAACATTTAATAATATAATTTAAAAATTAAAAAAACTAAAAAATTTAGTTTTTTAAAATTTTTTATTTTTTTAAGAATATTTTTTATTTTTTATTCACGGGATAATGCATCACATGGACAGTTGACTTTCTTTTGCTGCACTTGTTCACAAATTAAGAATAAATTAATAAAAAAAAATTTAAAATTTTAATTTTTCTATTTTTTGGATATTTTTAGAATTTTTTATTTTTTTACAATTAGAAAAAAAATTATTTTTTTAGTTAAAAATAAAAAAAATAAATTTACAGATCTGTTATTTACCAGAATATGCTAGACTTTATTTTATATTTCTAATAAAAATAAAAAAAATTAATCATATAATTTAAAAATTCAAAAATAAAAAATTTACTTTTTTAAAATTTTTAATTTTTTTATCTTTTTATTCACCGGATAATGCTACAACCAGACAGTTGACTTTTTTTTGCTACACTTATTCACAAATTAAGAATAAATTAATTTAAAAAATTTAAAATTTTAATTTTTTTATTTTTTAGATATCATTGGAATTTTTTCTTTTTTTAAAATTAGAACAAAAATTTATTTTTTTAGTTTAAAATTAAAAAAAATTAAATTTACTAATCTGTTATTTACGAGATATTGCTGGACTTTATTTTATTTTTCTAATTTATATAAAAAATTAATCCTATAATTTAAAAATTCAGAAATAAAAATTTATTTTTTAAAAAATTTTAATATTTTTAAAAATATTTTTTTATCTTTTTATTCACCGAATAATGCTACACCCGGATAGTTAACTTTTTTTTTGCTCCACTTGTTCACAAATTAAGAATAAATTAATTTAAACAATTTTAAATTTTAATTTTTTATTTTTTGGATATTGTTGGAATCTTTTATTTTTTACAATGAGAAAAAAAAACTATTTTTTTAGTTTAAAAATTAAAAAAAATAAATTTACAAATCTGTTATTTACCAATTATTGATGGACTTTATTTTCTTGTTCTAATTTAAATAAAAAAATTAATCATATAATTTTAAAATTCAAAAATAAAAAATTTATTTTTTTAAAATTTTTAATTTTTTTAAAAATATTTTTTTATCTTTTTATTCATCAGATAAGACTACACCCTGACAGTTGACTTCATTTGCTGCACTTGTTCACAAATTAAGAATAGATTAATTTAAAAATTTAAAATTTTATTTTTTTATTTTTTGGATAATTTGGAATTTTTTATTTTTTTACAATTAGAAAAAAATTTATTTTTTAAGTTTAAAAATTAAAAAAATAAATTTACAACTCTATTATTTAATAGATATTGTTGGACTTTATTTTATTTTTCTAATTGAAATAAAAAAATTAATCATATAATTTAAAATTTCAAAAATAAAGAGTTTATTTTTCTAAAATTTTTAATTTTTTTAAAAATATTTTTTATTTTTTTATTCTTCGGATAATGCTGTACTAAAAAAATTGTCTTTTTTTGCTGCACTTGTTTACAAAATAAGAATAAATTAATTTAAAAATATAAAATTTTTTATTTTTCAATTTTTTTAGTTTTTGAATATTGTTGGAATTTTTTATTTTTCTACTATTAGAAAAAAATTTATGTTTTAGTTTAAAACTTTAAACAAAAATAAAAAATTTACAGATTTGTTGTTTAATAGATATTGCTAAACTTTATTTAATTTTCTTATTTAAATAAAAACATTTAATAATATAATTTACAAATTAAAAAATAAAAAATTTAGTTTTTTAAAATTTTTTATTTTTTTAAGAATATTTTTTATTTTTTTTCACTGGATAATGCATCACACGGACAATTGACTTTCTTTTGCGGCACTTGTTCACAAATTAAGAATAAACTAATAAAAAAATTTAAAATTTTAATTTTTTTTATTTTTTGGATATTTTTAGAATTTTTTATTTTTTACAATTAGAAAAAAATTGTTTTTTTAGTTTAAAAATAAAAAAAATAAATTTACAGATCTGTTATTTACCAGAATATGCTAGACTTTATTTTATATTTCTAATAAAAATAAAAAAATTAATCATATAATTTAAAAATTAAAAAATAAAAAATTTAGTGTTTTAAAATGTTTAATTTTTTAAAATTTTTTTATCTTTTTATTCATCGGATAATGCTACGACCAGACAGTTGACTTTTTTTGCTGCACTTATTCACAAATTAAGAATAAATTAATTTAAAAAATTTAAAATTTTAATTTTTTTATTTTTTAGATATCATTGGAGTTTTTATTTTTTTTAAATTAGAAAAAAATTATTTTTTAGTTTAAAATTAAAATAAATTAAATTTACTAATCTGTTATTTACCAGATATTGCTGGACTTTATTTTATTTTTCTAATTTATATAAAAAATTAATCATATAATTTAAAAATTGAGAAATAAAAAATTTATTTTTTTAAAAATTTTAATATTTTTAAAAATATTTTTTATCTTTTTATGCACCGAATAATGCTACACCCGGATAGTTAACTTTTTTTTTGCTCCACTTGTTCACAAATTAAGAATAAATTAATTTAAGAAATTTTAAATTTAAATTTTTTATTTTTTGGATATTGTTGGAATCTTTTATTTTTTACAATCAGAAAAAAAATTTAATTTTTTAGTTTAAAAATTAAAAAAAATAAATTTACAGATCTGTTATTTACCAAATATTGATGGACTTTATTTTCATGTTCTAATTTAAATAAAAAAATTAATCATATAATTTTAAAATTCAAAAATAAAAAATTTATTTTTTTTAATTTTTATTTTTTTAAAATATTTTTTTATCTTTTTATTCACCGGATAAGACTACACCCTGACAGTTGACTTTTTTTGCTGCACTTGTTCACAAATTAAGAATAGATTAATTAAAAAAATTTAAAATTTAATTTTTTTATTTTTTGGAAAATTTGGAATTTTTTTGTTTTTTTACAATTAGAAAAAACTTTATTTTTTAAGTTTAAAAATTAAAAAAATAAATTTACAACTCTGTTATTTAACAGATATTATTGGACTTTATTTTATTTTTCTAATTGAAATAAAAAAATTAATCATATAATTTAAAAATTCAAAAATAAAAAATTTAGTTTTTTAAAATTTTTAATTTTTTTAAAATATTTTTTATTTTTTTATTCTCCGGATAATGCTGCACTCAGAAAATTGACTTTTTGTGCTACACTTGTTCACAAAATAAGAATAGATTAATTTAAAAAAATTTAAAATTTTCTATTTTTCAATTTTTTTAGTTTTTGAATATTGTTGGAATTTTTTATTTTTCTACTATTAGAAAAAAAATTTATGTTTTAGTTTAAAACTTTAAACAAAAATAAAAAATTTACAGATTTGTTGTTTAATAGATATTGCTAAACTTTATTTAATTTTCTTATTTAAATAAAAACATTTAATAATATAATTTAAAAATTAAAAAAATAAAAAATTTAGTTTTTAAAATTTTTTTAAGAATATTTTTTATTTTTTATTCACTGGATAATGCATCACACGGACAGTTGACTTTCTTTTGCGACACTTGTTCACAAATTAAGAATAAATTAATAAAAAAAATTTAAAATTTTAATTTTTTAATTTTTTGGATATTTTTAGAATTTTTTATTTTTTTATAATTAGAAAAAATTGTTTTTTTAGTTTAAAAATAAAAAAAATAAATTTACAGATCTGTTATTTACCAGAATATATTAGACTTTATTTTATATTTCTAATAAAAATAAAAAAATTAATCATATAATTTCAAAATTAAAAAATAAAAAATTTAGTTTTTTAAAATGTTTAATTTTTTAAAATTTTTTTATCTTTTTATTCATCGGATAATGCTACGACCAGACAGTTGACTTTTTTTGCTGCACTTATTCACAAATTAAGAATAAATTAATTTAAAAAATTTAAAATTTTAATTTTTTTATTTTTTAGATATCATTGGAGTTTTTATTTTTTTTAAATTAGAAAAAAATTATTTTTTAGTTTAAAATTAAAATAAATTAAATTTACTAATCTGTTATTTACCAGATATTGCTGGACTTTATTTTATTTTTCTAATTTATATAAAAAATTAATCATATAATTTAAAAATTGAGAAATAAAAAATTTATTTTTTTAAAAATTTTAATATTTTTAAAAATATTTTTTATCTTTTTATGCACCGAATAATGCTACACCCGGATAGTTAACTTTTTTTTTGCTCAACTTGTTCACAAATTAAGAATGAATTAATTTAAAAAATTTTAAATTTTAAATTTTTATTTTTTGGATATTGTTGGAATCTTTTATTTTTTACAATCAGAAAAAAATTTTAATTTTTTAGTTTAAAAATTAAAAAAATAAATTTACAGATCTGTTATTTACCAAATATTGATGGACTTTATTTTCTTGTTCTAATTTAAATAAAAAAATTAATCATATAATTTTAAAATTCAAAAATAAAAAATTTATTTTTTTTAAATTTTTATTTTTTTTAAAATATTTTTTTATCTTTTTATTCACCGGATAAGACTACACCTTGACAGTTGACTTTTTTTGCTGCACTTGTTCACAAATTAAGAATAGATTAATTTAAAAAATTTAAAATTTTATTTTTTTATTTTTTGGAAAATTTGGAATTTTTTATTTTTTTACAATTAGAAAAAACTTTATTTTTTAAGTTTAACAATTAAAAAAATAAATTTACAACTCTGTTATTTAACAGATATTATTGGACTTTATTTTATTTTTCTAATTGAAATAAAAAAATAATCATATAATTTAAAATTTCAAAAATAAAAAGTTTATTTTTCTAAAATTTTTAATTTTTTTAAAAATATTTTTTATTTTTTTATTCTCTAGATAATGCTGCACTCAAAAAATTGTCTTTTTTTGCTGCAATTGTTCACAAAATAAGAATAAATTAATTTAAAAATATAAAATTTTTTATTTTTCAATTTTTTTAGTTTTAGAATATTTTTGGAATTTTTTATTTTTCTTCTATTAGAAAAAATTTTTTTTTTAGTTTAAAACTTTAAACAAAAATAAAAAATTTACAGATCTTTTGTTTACTTGATATTGCCAAACTTTATTTTATTCTTCTAATTTAAGTAAAAAATATTTAATAATATAATTTTAAAATGAAAAATAAAAAATTTAGTTTTTTAAAATTTTTAATTTTTTTAAAATATTTTTTTATCTTTTTATTCACCGGATAAGAATACACCCAGACAGTTGACTTTTTTTGCTGCACTTGTTCACAAATTAAGAATAGATTAATTTAAAAAATTTAAAATTTTAATTTTTTTCATTTTTTGAATAATTTGGAATTTTTTATTTTTTATACAATTAGAAAAAAAATATTTTTTAAGTTTAAAAATTAAAAAAATAAATTTTCAACTCTATCATTTAACAGATATTGATGGACTTTATTTTATTTTTCTAATTGAAATAAAAAAATTATTCATATAATTTAAATTTTCAAAAATAAAAATTTAGTTTTTTAAAATTTTTAATTTTTTTAAAATATTTTTATTTTTTTATTCTCCGGATAATGCTGCACTCAGAAAATTTACTTTTTTTTGCTGCACTTGTTCACAAAATAAGAATAGATTAATTTAAAAAAAATTTAAAATTTTCTATTTTTCAATTTTTTTAGTTTTTGAATATTGTTGGAATTTTTTATTTTTCTACTATTAGAAAAAAAATTATGTTTTAGTTTAAAACTTTAAACAAAAATAAAAAATTTACAGATTTGTTGTTTAATAGATATTGCTAAACTTTATTTAATTTTTCTTATTTAAATAAAAAACATTTAATAATATAATTTAAAAATTAAAAAAACTAAAAAATTTAGTTTTTTAAAATTTTTTATTTTTTTAAGAATATTTTTTATTTTTTATTCACGGGATAATGCATCACACGGACAGTTGACTTTCTTTTGCTGCACTTGTTCACAAATTAAGAATAAATTAATAAAAAAAAAATTTAAAATTTTAATTTTTCTATTTTTTGGATATTTTTAGAATTTTTTATTTTTTTACAATTAGAAAAAAAATTATTTTTTTAGTTAAAAATAAAAAAAATAAATTTACAGATCTGTTATTTACCAGAATATGCTAGACTTTATTTTATATTTCTAATAAAAATAAAAAAAATTAATCATATAATTTAAAAATTCAAAAATAAAAAATTTACTTTTTTAAAATTTTTAATTTTTTTATCTTTTTATTCACCGGATAATGCTACAACCAGACAGTTGACTTTTTTTTGCTACACTTATTCACAAATTAAGAATAAATTAATTTAAAAAATTTAAAATTTTAATTTTTTTATTTTTTAGATATCATTGGAATTTTTTCTTTTTTTAAAATTAGAACAAAAATTTATTTTTTTAGTTTAAAATTAAAAAAAATTAAATTTACTAATCTGTTATTTACGAGATATTGCTGGACTTTATTTTATTTTTCTAATTTATATAAAAAATTAATCCTATAATTTAAAAATTCAGAAATAAAAATTTATTTTTTAAAAAATTTTAATATTTTTAAAAATATTTTTTTATCTTTTTATTCACCGAATAATGCTACACCCGGATAGTTAACTTTTTTTTTGCTCCACTTGTTCACAAATTAAGAATAAATTAATTTAAACAATTTTAAATTTTAATTTTTTATTTTTTGGATATTGTTGGAATCTTTTATTTTTTACAATGAGAAAAAAAAACTATTTTTTTAGTTTAAAAATTAAAAAAAATAAATTTACAAATCTGTTATTTACCAATTATTGATGGACTTTATTTTCTTGTTCTAATTTAAATAAAAAAATTAATCATATAATTTTAAAATTCAAAAATAAAAAATTTATTTTTTTAAAATTTTTAATTTTTTTAAAAATATTTTTTTATCTTTTTATTCATCAGATAAGACTACACCCTGACAGTTGACTTCATTTGCTGCACTTGTTCACAAATTAAGAATAGATTAATTTAAAAATTTAAAATTTTATTTTTTTATTTTTTGGATAATTTGGAATTTTTTATTTTTTTACAATTAGAAAAAAATTTATTTTTTAAGTTTAAAAATTAAAAAAATAAATTTACAACTCTATTATTTAATAGATATTGTTGGACTTTATTTTATTTTTCTAATTGAAATAAAAAAATTAATCATATAATTTAAAATTTCAAAAATAAAGAGTTTATTTTTCTAAAATTTTTAATTTTTTTAAAAATATTTTTTATTTTTTTATTCTTCGGATAATGCTGTACTAAAAAAATTGTCTTTTTTTGCTGCACTTGTTTACAAAATAAGAATAAATTAATTTAAAAATATAAAATTTTTTATTTTTCAATTTTTTTAGTTTTAGAATATTGTTGGAATTTTTTATTTTTCTTCTATTAGAAAAAAATTTATTTTTTTGTTTAAAACTTTAAACAAAAATAAAAAATTTACAGATCTTTTGTTTACTGGATATTGCCTAACTTTATTTTATTTTTCTAATTTAAATAAAAAATATTTCATAATATAATTTAAAAATGAAAATAAAAAATTTAGTTTTTTAAAATTTTTAATTTTTTTAAAATATTTTTTTATCTTTTTATTCACCGGATAAGACTACACCCAAACATTTGACTTTTTTTGCTGCACTTGTTCACAAATTAAGAATAGATTAATTTAAAAATTTAAAATTTTAATTTTTTTATTTTTTGAATAATTTGGAGTTTTTTATTTTTTATACAATTAGAAAAAAATTATTTTTTAAGTTTAAAAATTAAAAAAATAAATTTTCAACTTTGTCATTTAACAGAAATTATTGGACTTTATTTTATTTTTCTAATTGAAATAAAAAAATTATTCATATAATTTAAATTTTCAAAAATAAAAATCAAGTTTTTTAAAATTTTTAATTTTTAAAAAATATTTTTTATTTTTTTATTCTCTGGATAATGCTGCACTCAGAAAATTGACTTTTTTTTGCTGCACTTGTTCACAAAATAAGAATAAATTAATTTAAAAAAATTTAAAATTTTGTATTTTTCAATTTTTTTAGTTTTTGAATATTGTTGGAATTTTTTATTTTTCTACTATTAGAAAAAAATTTATGTTTTAGTTTAAAACTTTAAACAAAAATAAAAAATTTACAGATTTGTTGTTTAATAGATATTGCTAAACTTTATTTAATTTTTCTTATTTAAATAAAAAACATTTAATAATATAATTTAAAAATTAAAAAATAAAAAATTTAGTTTTTTAAAATTTTTTATTTTTTTAAGAATATTTTTTATTTTTTATTCACGGGATAATGCATCACACAGACAGTTGACTTTCTTTTGCTGCACTTTGATGACAAGTCATCTTAGCCTAGTTTTACTAGTCTTTTTCTTTATTTTTATTAGGTTTTATGCACTTTCTTGCATTGTAAGTAAGTAATTTGGAGTGAAATTGCATGTTTTGTTAAATCAACCAACCACCCTTTAATTGATACAAAATCATGAGATTTTAAGCTAAAATTAATTGAATTATGAATGAATTTTAAACTTTGTGAATTTGGTGATACTTTGATTGGTTGATTTGATTACTTGTAGGTGAAGAAAGAAGAAAATAAGAATAGCGTGGCCTAAGGAGCGTGCCCAAAGGAAGCAAGAAGTGTGCCCAAGAGAAGAAAAGCGTAGTGATGTGTGGAAAACGATCCAACACAAAACTCACCGGCAAGTGTACCGGGTCGCATCAAGTAATAATAACTCACATGAGTGAGGTCGATCCCACAGGGATTGAAGGATTGAGCAATTTTAGTTTAGTAGTTGATTTAGTCAAGCGAATCAAGTATTGGTTGAGTGGTTTGTGCTTTGCAGAAACTAAATTGCATGAAATGTAAAAGGAGAGGGGAAATTTGCAGTAAACTAAAGAGCAGGAAAATAAAGGAGCTGAATCTTAAAGTGCAAGTAAATTAAATTACAGAAACTTAGATTGCAAGTAATGTAAATGGCAGAAGCTTAAAGTGCAAGAAACGTAAATTGCTTGAATTGTAGAAGGGATTGGGAGTTGGGATTGCAGAAATTAAACAAGAAAGAAGTAAATTGAAATTAAACAGAAGAGTAGAGAAAATTGAATTGCAGTGAAGTAGATCTTAAACAGAAGAGTAAAATGCTTTGAGAATTTAAAAACAGAGAAAGCAGTGCTTAATTTGCAGCAAAGTAAAAGTGGTTGAAGATCTCAGGGTGGAAGAGACTAGATAACAAGTCTAGATCTCAAATCCTTCCTTGATCCAACAAGAACAATTGCAAAAGGGAATGAAAAGTGAATTGCAGAAGTGTAGAAGAAGATGCAGTAAACAGCAAATGAAATTCAATTATGCAGAAGAAGTAAACAAGAGATCTCAAGGTGAGATTGAAACAGAAGTTCTTCAATTCTTCACCCAAGATCCAAAGCAAGAAAATAAAAGAGTGCTCAAGCAAGAACCAAGAAGAAGAGAGATCAATTCTCCTTCCCAGTTCTCAGAAATTACCAACTCAAAACCAAAAGTTCAGAATTAAAATGAAAGCTCAAAAAGGAAAATTCAAAGTAGAATCTAAAAGTGTCAAAAAAGTCCTAATTACATCAAACTAACTCCTATTTATACACTTTCTATTCTTGGATTTTGGAATTTGGGTGGACTTTTGATTTAGTGAAGAAATGAATTAAATTGGATTTTTAATCCAATTTTTAGCCCAAATGCACCTCCCAGGGGTAAGCTCAGTTGGAAAAACCAACTGAGCACTCAAGTGTGCTGCCCGTGTCAAGTGATGTGTGCGTCCCAGCCTTGGTGTGTTGCTTGACACTAGAGCTCAGTTGGAATTTTGAACTGAGCTCTATGTGTGTCAAAGTTGTGCGCTCCATGGCATCCTGGCCGTGTCAAGTGCGCGCTCAAAGCCCCCCCTTGGTGTCTTGGTCCGTGTTATGGTGTGGGGAGGATGGGATGTGGTGATGCTCAGTTGGAAAAACCAACTGAGCTTCCTTGGTGCAGCGCCTTGCCTTCAACCTCAAGGTCCCAGGTTCAAATCCTGGTGGGAGCAAGTGGAGGAAATCTTGAAGCTAATTTCCTTGGATGAGTGGGTGCTCCTCCTTATGTTTCAAGGAATTCCCAAGTTCGAATCCTAGAGGAAGCATTTTAGTTCATTTCTTTGCAAGCTGAATGGCGCTCATCCCTTGTGTTTCAAAGAATTTCCAAGTTCGAGTCCTAGAGGAAGCGTTTTGGCTTTTTTTTCATGATTTTCCTTATGCCTAGCAATATAATGTAGCGCTCAGTTAAGTAAAGCAACTGAGCGCCCTTGCCTCCTTGGAGTAGCGCCTTCCTTTCATCCTTCAGGTGCAAGGTTCAAGCCCTAGTGAATGCTTTTTTGGCCAATTTTTCTTGTTCCGATAAAGTTAACTTAGTTAACTGAGCTTTGTACCATTTCCTTCCCCTTTCATTCCTTGTGAAGCTCAGTTTACTTTTCCAACTTAGCTTCCATTCTTCCTTGATTTTTTTGCCACGCTTTTCTTCTCTTGGCATGCTTATTGCTTCCTTTGGGCACATTCTTTAGGCCACACTTTTCTTATTTTCTTCTTTCTTCACCTACAAGCAATCAAAACAACCAATCAAAGTATCACTAAATTCACAAGGTTTATAAATCATTAAAATTCAATTAATTTTAGCTTAAACCTCATGATTTAACATCAATTACATGGTGGTTGATTGATTCAAAGAAGTCATGCATTTTTAATCCAAATTACTTTCTTAGAATGCAAGAAAGTGCATAAAACCTAATAAAAACAAAGAAAAAGGCTAGTGAAACTAGGCTAAGATGACTTATCATCACAACACCAAACTTAAACCTTGCTTGTCCCCAAGCAAGCAGTAAAACATAAGGAAAATTACTAGAAGCAGAGAAGTGTATAAGCCTTTTATTAGAATACATTGAATACTGGTAAATGGGATTTTTATGCATGGTATCTTAGGGATTTTTATTCTGGGGCTGAGACATCAACATTCTTTTGGATCCTTACTTGAATTACACAAAAAAATGAGACTTGTTATTGCTTGGGATTTTTTTTTTCTTGGCTGAGGCTTAATGCTATGTGGTAAGGCAACTTTTTAGAGTAAGCTTTCAGCCAACATTCCCGCCCCAGTTGGTTCAAGATGCTAGGTGTTGAAACACCCCTATGGGCTTACTTGCTCAAGCCTCTCCTTAGCACACACACATCACAGGCATTTAGCTTATTTTGTTCATCTCTGTTTGTTCTTTGGAAATTGATGCCCAGCACCTCTTTGGGTTACTAAATGCTTTGTCTCAAAGTAGCTCTTGATGGTGGACTTTCGGTTGGCAATCCCGGGTTAGTTAACCCAAGTTACCGGGTGATGAAGCACCCCTTAGAACCTAGTTATCCAAGCTTATCTTTGTACAAGAACATCACAGGCATTTATCCAAATTTGCAGCCATTGGTGCCTAGCCTTGTGTATTTCTTTTTGCTTCTTTCTTTTGCATTTTTCTCTTTCATTTTGGACCTTTTTCATTTGTCAAGTCTCATGAAATGTAACTCAAGTTTATATCACAAAGTCATGCCAGCATTCAGCCTTATTTATAAATCACCTAATGAACCAGCACATACCACCACATAATCTTATTTTGTCTCATATCATACCAGACTTTTACTCTTTCTCTATTTCACAGTTATTTTTCTTTTATTCAAGCATGAGGAACAAAGCATATAATTCAAGTAAGATGAAAGTGAATCAAGCACTTAGACTAGTAAGCCATAACAGCATGAAAACAAACAAACTTGCAGACAGTAAATGAATCTAGAAAGATACTAATCAACAGGGGACATTTGCACTTTCAATTAACATATTTGAACTAGAATCAGTCAGAGAGCAATACAACCTCTTGGAGTCTATTTGTTTCATTTGTGTCATCATCATTGTTGGGTTCCATGTCCTTCCTCTGTCCATAATGATGTACCTTTTCCTCCAAGAGATTGAATGACTTCCTACAAAAGATATTGAAAGTTGCTTGTTCCCCAAGCACTTAAGAGGCAGTTAGCATGCATGTATGCTTGTGATTCTGTGAACCTAAGTTGGTGTGGGAACACCAAACTTAGTTCCTTGCCTACTTCTATATGTAGCAGAATAAATACATGCATGAAACATCAAGTACTTTTATTAAGGAAATAAACTATGGACTAGAAAACAAACTATGAACTAGAAAACAACTAAAAACTAGAAACATGACAATTGTTAAGCAGTTTCTCTGATGGTTTGGAGCCGATACTGATCATGCTGAGGGTGCAATGTGTTCTTAATGAAATTTTTGGTGGAACACCAAACTTAGCATCCAACATTCACCCCTTAATTATTTTGGTGTGCAACACCAAACTTAGCTCTTTGCAATACTGAGAAATCTACTCGACTCTTTTATTAAATTAGCTATGAAGAGAAAATTACCTCAGGTTGGGTTGCCTCCCAACAAGCGCTTCTTTATTGTCACTAGCTTGACATCTTGTTCTTTGATCATGGAGGCTGATAAGCATAGTGCCTTAGCTTTTCTCCTCTTACTGTGAACTTCCTTTCGGTCTCCTCTTTGATGATTTCTAGGTGTTCAAGTGAAAGGATCCGGTTCACAGTATAGTACTCAGATAATTGTGGACACACCTTCATTGGTTGGGTGTTCATCATTACTTTATCCCCTGGTGAGAAGCCTTCAGTGGGGATTTTCTTGTTTTTCCACCCTTTTGGCCTCTTCTTCTTCTCTTCTTTCTCAAAAGATACTCCCTGCCTTGGTGGTTCCTTATCTGAGATGTTGAATTTCTCATCTGGAGGTTTTGGATCTAGTTCTTCCTTGATTTCTTTGGTCTGTTGCACCATCTCTACTTCTTTCAAGCATGGATTTGGAAGTCTTGGAGTTAACTCATTGAATGCCTCTTTCAAGCTTTGATCCCTGGCTTTATCCTCCATACAATCTTCTTCTTGAGTGGGCTCATGCAGGGTTTTAAAAACATGGAATGCTAGGTGCTCATCATGCACTCTCAGCAATAATTCCCCTTTTTCAACATCTATCAATGCTCTGCCCGTAGCCAGGAAAGGCCTCCCCATGATGATGGGAGTGTTAGGGTCTTCCTCCATATCCAGGATGACAAAATCAGCAGGGAGAAGGTGATGACATGTCACCATGTCATGTTTTTCTATGCTTTTTCATGCAAGAAATTGATAATTAGTGCTTAAATATTGCATTCTTTGGTGCTTAAATGGTATATTTCTTTGATCTTTTGATTTGATAAACTTTGTAGGAAATAAGAAGAAAAAGAAGCAAAGAAGCACAAAATAAGCTAAAAAGAAGAAAAAAAGAGCTTTGGGGCACACTTTGAAGTTGGAGCACACTTTGGAGCCTTAGGCCACGCTTTTAAAAGCGTGGCCCATGACTAAATCAAGGAAGCTTCATCAGCACAGCCACCCAGGAGCTCAACGTTTGCGCCAACGTTTGCCTCAAACGTGAGGTCAAACGTTGGCTAAGGAATACCTTGGGAAATGTTGCTCCCCACAGCTTGAAGGGGTATACTTCCAACAAGAATAACTTGAGCTACAGAGCTCCAAATGAGGTGATTCAAAAAGCAATGGAAAGTAGGAATCGAGAGATTTCCAAGCATATATGGCACTGCATGGTGGACACTAAAATTGAGGGAGAAAACTGCCCCGAAATGTGCATAAACGAACATGGTGGCAACCTGCAGTGAGGCCAACTGACCTCTACACCTTCGACGGAGTATGACTCGAGCTGTGGAGCTCCAAATGATGCGCTTCCAATTGCATTGGAAAGTAGACATTCAGGACTTTCCAACAATGTATAATAGTATGGGGTGGATTGCACGTTTGAGCTTCCGAATCTGGCAATGTTCCCAACATTTGCGTTCACGTTTGACCTCAAACGTGGGGTCAAACGTGAGTGACAGCAACACCAGCGACCTTGTCCCCTTCAAAGGAGCATAACTTGAGTTGTAGATGTCCGATTAAGATGATTCCAGTTGGGTTAGAAAGCTGACATATAGAGCTTTCCAACGATATATGGCAATCCATATTTGGCACGAAATTGAGGGATGAGTGAAAGGCATCTTTAAGGACCAAATGTTGCTAGATGGATGCCCTGGAGGGGAGCCCACGTTTGCGCCAACGTTTGCCTCAAACGTGAGGTCAAACGTTGGCCAAAGAATGCCTTGGAGAAGATCACGTTTGACCTCAAACGTGAACCCAGACGTGAGTGACAGCAAAATGGCCATTCTGCATAATGCCTTCACGAAGACGTTTGAGTCAACGTTTGCCTCAAACGTTGACTCAAACGTGAATATTCCAAAGTCCAAATTTCAAGCGGATTTCTTCTCAAGACCAATGCCATCCGGATCCATCTTCAACCCAATTCCATTCCAAAGCAAGTAAAGCCCACATGACTCAAAGGCACACAGAGAAGCTAGATTAGGAATTTCATTTTCTTTGTAATTTGCTTTTCAATTTCATTTTCATTTGTCATGTTTGTAAAAGCCTATAAAAAGGCATCATTTTCATTTTAGAAAGGGAGCTCCATCAGAGAGGCTGGCTCCACGAGGGAGCATTAGGAATAGAGAACTCTCTCTCTTTAGTTTTTCTCTTTGTTTTGAATCTTGGGTTGAGAATTGAAGGAATTCTGTTTCATTCTCACTTTGAGATTTCTCTTGTTCTTCTTCTATAAAATTTCAGTGAATTAAGGATTTAAATCAACACTCTGTTTACTGCTTTCATCTTCATTTCTTTTGCAAATTGTTCTTTATTGGATCAAGGAAGGACTTGAGATCTAGACTTGTTTTCTAGTCTCGTTGAGCCCCTGAGATCTTCACTTATCTTTCTAGATTTCACAATTGATTTGAGTTTTCTTGCTGATTTACTTTTCTGCTACAATTTCCTTCTCTGCAATTTTTACTTTCTGCTCATATTGCTCCCAATTTACTTTCCTGCACGTGTGTTCCTCCGCATTTTACATTTGAGCCATTGTGATCTGAATTTACTTTTCATGCAATTTTAATTTCCTTGCAATTGTTCTAAGCTTTGATTTACTGCTTTCATTTAATTTCCCTGCACCCAGTCCCCTTTACTTTCATGCAATTTATATTTCTTGCAATTTAAGTTTCAGCTATTTTACTTTCTTGCTCTTTAAGTTACTTGCAATTTTACTTTCTGCACTTTATAATTCCTGCAAGTTTACATTCTATTGGCTTCAATTGTCACTCAAATCACTCAATGTTAGCTTGACTAAACTAATCACCCACTAAAGTTTTTTGATCCATCAATCCTCATGGGATCGACCTCACTCACGTGAGTTTTACTACTTGATGCGACCCGGTATACTTGCCGGTTAGTTTTGGGTGTTTTGGAAATTCGTTTTTCCACAAATTTTCCCATCAAGTTTTTGGCGCCGTTGCCGGGGATTGATTTAGATCAACAATGATTAAGTGGGTGAGAAGTCTAGATCAAGCATTTTTTTTGTTTTTGTTCTCTGTTTTAAACTGAAACCAAGGTGTTTGTGTTTTTGCCTCACTAAGAAATTCTGTCTCTGTGACATGAATTTCAATTTTCAATGGTGTTGTGTTTTGCAAAATACAAATGGAGTTCAACTCATCTTGCAGTCAAACAAAATTTTTCAGGATATCACCCACCATCACCAACCTCTAATGGTGGCTGGGGATATCACCAAGAATTAACAGATTCTGAGCACTCCAATCCATGGAGAATTGCTTCAGAGACACAAGATGAGCAAGAGAATCATATGGGACACTTCCCAGAGACACAATATGATCCAGATTTTGATGAGTCTAACAACTACTCATATTGTGACTGGGAAAGTCAAAATCAAAGAAATCTTAGCAATCCATACTGTGATGAGTTCAACAATTCTTCAAATTGTGATTCAGAGGATCTCCTTCAAAAGTCCATAGGATTTTTTGAAAGACAAGAACAATCCTGGAAAAGGGAAGAAGCTCTCTTCAAAAATATGAATGGAGATTTAGAGAAAATAAGGAGGAGCTTAGAACCACTGAGCAAGAAAAATGAAGGCCAATTGATGGATATGAATGAGAAAGTGGAAGAGCAAGATAAGGAGGCCACTGCATCAAGTGAACTCTCAATGAAGAATGAGGTGGTTGAAAATGAAACTGCACTTGTGGTAACAAAGGAACATTCACAACCCTTACAAACTTCCCTGGAATCTGTGATCGAAAAATATGAAGAAGAGATGAAGAAATCTTGGGAAGAACAACAAACCTCCTCCATAAAAGAACTATTAAGTCAAATGTTGGGTGCAAAGAAAGGAGTGGAGGAGCATGAAAGTGAGGAAGTCATTCCAGAAAATTTACACTCAAGTGAGGCAGAGAAGTACATGAAGGAAGAGTTCATGGAACCACCAATTCAAAAGACTCTTGATGAATACAAAACTCCAATAATCACACAGCAATCATGTCTTGAAATCAAAGAAGTGAAGGCAACTAGCAAGAGCACCAATCCTGTCCCTGATCCAGCAAGCAAGATCAATCAAGTCATTTGCAAAAGGAAGCTTGCTGAGGAAAGGCCAAGACAAGGGACAGTAGCTGAATCTTCTCCCCCTTAAGGTCATTCCTCTTAACAAACTGGAAGAAGAGGAAGAAAGTGAAGAGCAACATGTCAAGCTAATGACACTAAAAGAGCACTTGTTGGGAGGTAACCCAACCGTAGGTAACATTTTTCTCTGCTTTGTTTTCTTTCTTTGCTTTTTTTTAAATTTCAATAAATTGACATATGGTTGCATTCTAAGTTTGGTGTTGCTATGCAAAAAAAATTTTCTTCCAATCTTTACTAGATGCTTGCATCAATTCCAAGAGAAAGTGTCACACTAAGTTTGGTGTGCCACTTATACTTTTATGCAATGTATCATGCACACCAACTTATATTTGTAAAGATAATGTCTCTGTTTCTCTGTGCCCTCATATCTTTAATTTTGCTTGCTTGAAACGCATGTGTCACTAACATTTCATTGTGTAAGACATTCATAATCCATCTTAGCCCCATAGCCATTATTCTAATTGTTGCTTGAGGATGAGCAAGCATTCTGAGTTGGCAAGGGAAAGAGGAAGAATAGAGGAAAAAAGGACAACAATGACGAAAGATGAACTACAAGGTTGTAGAGTTCCTTTTCCTCTCATTTATTTCCAGCACTTAAATTGCATGATTGTCTTCATCCTTTCTGTTTACATGTGTGTATGAATAAAGCATAGCTTGAATCTAAATTGCAACATGTTGCTGTGGCATTATGATTACCAACTTGAGTTTTGTGAATTCAAAAGCAATAAAGTATCATGATCATAAACAAACAAGGCATTAAAGAAGAATTTAGCATGTGCATAAAAGTATTGGAAAGCTAGTATGTTTGATTGTTGCTTAATTGCATTAGATTTTATTTAATTGAAGATTTCATCTAGCACGTTTTGTGAAACTTTTAAAATCATGAAAACCTTGAAAGCAAATGCAAAATAAAGCAATAAAAGAAAAAGGGAAAGAATGAGAAAGTTGAAGGCTCTGAGTACCAATGACAATTATATTGTTAAGTACTTGTGGTGTTTATGTATTAAGCCAAATGCTTGAAAACAAAGCACTTAGAAGTCAAGGCTAGGCTCAAGTGCAAAAGCACTCCCTCAAAGCTCAAGGTTCTGAGCATCAATGATTAGAGAGTAAAGAAAAGAAACAAATGAGCTTAATGAAGATCTCTAATTCAAATGCTTGTGGTGCTTATGTATCAAGTGGTAATACTTGAAAATAAAGCATTTAGAATCGTAGCTTTGTTATTAACTCATGGGGCAAAGCACCCAAAAGGAGAAGCTAATAAGAAAATCAAAAGCTTGTTTCAAGGAAGAAATATAAGAAAAAGATTTCATAAATTGAGCTAGATGGAAGCATCAATCATTTACTTCTCTTTTGTGATTGTAGCATACTTAGAAAACTAGCTTACCATGAAAATTGAGTTGCTACTCTTCTTACCTTGGATTGTCAATCTTTAATGCATGATTCTTTTCTTGCTTGGGGACAAGCAAGGTTTAAGTTTGGTGTTGTGATGACATGTCACCATGTCATGTTTTTCTATGCTTTTTCATGCAAGAAATTGATAATTAGTGCTTAAATATTGCATTCTTTGGTGCTTAAATGGTATATTTCTTTGATCTTTTGATTTGATAAACTTTGTAGGAAATAAGAAGAAAAAGAAGCAAAGAAGCACAAAATAAGCTAAAAAGAAGAAAAAAAGAGCTTTGGGGCACACTTTGAAGTTGGAGCACACTTTGGAGCCTTAGGCCACGCTTTTAAAAGCGTGGCCCATGACCAAATCAAGGAAGCTTCATCAGCACAGCCACCCAGGAGCTCAACGTTTGCGCCAACGTTTGCCTCAAACGTGAGGTCAAACGTTGGCTAAGGAATACCTTGGGAAATGTTGCTCCCCACAGCCTGAAGGGGTATACTTCCAACAAGAATAACTTGAGCTACAGAGCTCCAAATGAGGTGATTCAAAAAGCAATGGAAAGTAGGAATCGAGAGATTTCCAAGCATATATGGCACTGCATGGTGGACACTAAAATTGAGGGAGAAAACTGCCCCGAAATGTGCATAAACGAACATGGTGGCAACCTGCAGTGAGGCCAACTGACCTCTACACCTTCGACGGAGTATAACTCGAGCTGTGGAGCTCCAAATGATGCGCTTCCAATTGCATTGGAAAGTAGACATTCAGGGCTTTCCAACAATGTATAATAGTATGGGGTGGATAGCACGTTTGAGCTTCCGAATCTGGCAATGTTCCCAACGTTTGCGTTCACGTTTGACCTCAAACGTGGGGTCAAACGTGAGTGACAGCAACACCAGCGACCTTGTCCCCTTCAAAGGAGCATAACTTGAGTTGTAGATGTCCGATTAAGATGATTCTAGTTGGGTTAGAAAGCTGACATTTAGAGCTTTCCAACGGTATATGGCAATCCATATTTGGCACGAAATTGAGGGATGAGTGAAAGGCATCTTTAAGGACCAAATGTTGCTAGATGGATGCCCTGGAGGGGAGCCCACGTTTGCGCCAACGTTTGCCTCAAACGTGAGGTCAAACGTTGGCCAAAGAATGCCTTGGAGAAGATCACGTTTGACCTCAAACGTGAACCCAGACGTGAGTGACAGCAAAATGGCCATTCTGCATAATGCCTTCACGAAGACGTTTGAGTCAACGTTTGCCTCAAACGTTGACTCAAACGTGAATATTCCAAAGTCCAAATTTCAAGCGGATTTCTTCTCAAGACCAATGCCATCCGGATCCATCTTCAACCCAATTCCACTCCAAAGCAAGCAAAGCCCACATGACTCAAAGGCACACAGAGAAGCTAGATTAGGAATTTCATTTTCTTTGTAATTTGCTTTTCAATTTAATTTTCATTTGTCATGTTTGTAAAAGCCTATAAAAAGGCATCATTTTCATTTTAGAAAGGGAGCTCCATCAGAGAGGCTGGCTCCACGAGGGAGCATTAGGAATAGAGAACTCTCTCTCTTTAGTTTTTCTCTTTGTTTTGAATCTTGGGTTGAGAATTGAAGGAATTCTGTTTCATTCTCACTTTGAGATTTCTCTTGTTCTTCTTCTATAAAATTTCAGTGAATTAAGGATTTAAATCAACACTCTGTTTACTGCTTTCATCTTCATTTCTTTTGCAAATTGTTCTTTATTGGATCAAGGAAGGACTTGAGATCTAGACTTGTTTTCTAGTCTCATTGAGCCCCTGAGATCTTCACTTGTCTTTCTAGATTTCACAATTGATTTGAGTTTTCTTGCTGATTTACTTTTCTGCTACAATTTCCTTCTCTGCAATTTTTACTTTCTGCTCATATTGCTCCCAATTTACTTTCCTGCACGTGTGTTCCTCCGCATTTTACATTTGAGCCTTGTGATCTGAATTTACTTTTCATGCAATTTTAATTTCCTTGCAATTGTTCTAAGCTTTGATTTACTGCTTTCATTTAATTTCCCTGCACCCAGTCCCCTTTACTTTCATGCAATTTATATTTCTTGCAATTTAAGTTTCAGCTATTTTACTTTCTTGCTCTTTAAGTTACTTGCAATTTTACTTTCTGCACTTTATAATTCCTGCAAGTTTACATTCTGTTGGCTTCAATTGTCACTCAAATCACTCAATGTTAGCTTGACTAAACTAATCACCCACTAAAGTTGCTTCATCCATCAATCCTCATGGGATCGACCTCACTCACGTGAGTTTTACTACTTGATGCGACCTGGTATACTTGCCGGTTAGTTTTGGGTGTTTTGGAAATTCGTTTTTCCACAAATTTTCCCATCAGAAGGAATTTTCCCACTTTCACCAGCACATTCTCTACAACTCCAAGTGCTTGCTGAATGGACTTGTCAGCCATTTGAAGAGCTATTTGAGTGGGTTTCAGTTCAAAAATTTGAAGCTTCCTCATAAGAGATAGAGGCATCAAGTTTATGCTCGCACCAAGGTCACAGAATGATTTCTCAATAGTTATGTCTCCTATGGTACAAGGTATATAAAACCTTCCAGGATCATCCTTCTTCTCTAGTAGACCTCTTTGGAGAATAGCACTACACTCCATTGTCATTTCAACAATCTGTCCTTCCTTCAAGAGTCTTTTCTTTGTTAGCACTTCTTTCATAAATTTGGCATATAATGGCATCTGTTCAAGTGCTTCTAAGAAAGGAATATTGATGCTGAGTGTCTTGAATATGTCCAGGAACTTTGAGTAATGCTTATCCTCGTTTTCTTTTTTGAACCTCTGAGGGTACGGAAGTTTGGGGACATCTGGCTTCACCCCTTCCTTCTTCTCTTGTAGCTTTGTTTCAAGGATGTTCTTATCTCTCTTTGAGCTTTTTGCATTCTCGGTCTTTCTATCCTCTTCACTTCTCTCTTCTGTCTCTTCTTGTGGAACTTGTCTGTTGTGTTCTTCCTGATTGATTGCTTCCTTCTCACTTCCCACTATGATTGCTTTGCACTCTTCCCACTTTGTAGCTTTTCCTTTGTCCCTTGGGTGGTCTTGAGTGGCACTAGGGGATGCATTTGATTGCTTCTCACCCATCTCTGTAATTTGTTTAGCTACTTGTTCCATTTGCATCTCAAGATTTCTGATTGAAGCTTCTTGGTTTTTGCTTGTTATGGCTTGATATTTTCTTGCTGCTTCTTGATCTTTTCTTGCTGTTTCTTGATCTTGTCTAGCCATCTCTTGATTTTTTATGAGTTTTTCCATCATTATCTCTTGGTGCTTCATCATCTTTTCCATCAATATCTCCAAATTGGAGATTCTTTGAGTGTCTTGTGATGCTTGTGGCTGGTTGTGAGATGTTGAAGGTTGATGATAGGTATTTTGGTTAGTGGTTTGGTTATTGGGTGGATAGTAACTAGAATTTGGGTGGTTGTTTTGGGGTTTTCTATATGGATTGGGGTTAGTGTTTTGCTAATTGTGGTTTTGGTTGTTTCTTGAGTTATTTTGGTTTGAATTTCTTTGCCATGGTTGCTGGTTTTGAGTGTGGTTATCTCCCCATCTTATGTTTGGATGGTTCTTCCAGGATGGATTGTAGGTGTCACCATAGACTTCATTTTGGCCGGAGCTTTGGTTGTGCATATATTGAGGTTGTTCCTGCTGCTGATCTTCTTGGTTTTCTTCATTTTGTCCCCATTTGGTTGATGATTGGCTTGTGTTGACTGCTGCAACTTGGAGACTATCAATCCTCTTGGCCATTTGCTCAAATTGTTGTTGAATTTGCTGCTGCATCATTTTGTTTTGAGCCAGAATTAAGTCCACTCCTTCCAACTCCATCACTTCTTTCCTTTGTGATGGTTGGCGTTGCCTTTGGTGAGCAAAGAAATACTGGTTGTTAGACACTATATCAATGAGATTTTGGGCTTCCTCTGCAGTTTTCATGAGTTGTAAGGAGCCTCCTGCTGAATAATCCAAAGCCTCTTGAGATTTCAATGTCAAGTCTTCATAGAAATTCTGCAATCTGTCCCACTCACTGAACATTCCAGGTGGGCACTTCCTGATTAGAGCTTTGTATCGTTCCCATGCCTCATACAAGGGTTCAGCATCCATTTGTGTGAATGTTTGCACTTCAGTCTTCAATCTAATAACTCTTTGAGGTGGGTAAAACTTGGCAAGGAACTTGGTTACTAGATCATCCCAATTGTTGATGCTGTCTCTTGGAAAAGATTCTAACCATTGAGTGGCTTTGTCTCTGAGAGAAAATGGAAACAGCAGTAGCTTGTAACTGTCAGGATGCACTCCATTAGTTTTGACAGTGTCACAAATCCTCAAGAAGGTGGATAGGTGCTGGTTTGGATCTTCCAAGGGGCCTCCTCCATAGGAACAATTGTTCTGCACCAAGGTGATGAGTTGGGGCTTCAATTCAAAGTTATTTGCATCGACATTTGGGGTAAGGATGCTACTCCCACAATGCCTTGGATTAGCAAGTGTATATGAAGCCAATACTCTCCTTTGGGGCTGACCATTGTCGTTGGCCACTCCCACTTGTGGATTTGTTGGATTTTCCTCCATTTCTTGGTTCTCTTCTCAACCTCCAAAGTGTTTCAGGATCAAAAGGTGTGGATTCATCGCTTCTTCCTCCTGACATAAACACAGAACCAAGAACCAGAATTAAACACTCTATTGCTAGAGTGAAGTTAGTGTTAGCTTAAGCAAAAATTCAAACAGTTAGTATGCTTAGTAAAAAGAAAAAGAAAAAATGCTTAATCTAGACCACCACCTTACTTAAGCATTGTCAATCTAATCAATCCCCGGCAACGGCGCCAAAAACTTGATGTGTGGAAAACGATCCAACACAAAACTCACCGGCAAGTGTACCGGGTCGCATCAAGTAATAATAACTCACATGAGTGAGGTCGATCCCACAGGGATTGAAGGATTGAGCAATTTTAGTTTAGTGGTTGATTTAGTCAAGCGAATCAAGTATTGGTTGAGTGGTTTGTGCTTTGCAGAAACTAAATTGCATGAAATGTAAAAGGAGAGGGGAAATTTGCAGTAAACTAAAGAGCAGGAAAATAAAGGAGCTGAATCTTAAAGAGCAAGTAAATTAAATTGCAGAAACTTAGATTGCAAGTAATGTAAATGGCAGAAGCTTAAAGTGCAAGAAACGTAAATTGCTTGAATTATAGAAGGGATTGGGAGTTGGGATTGCAGAAATTAAACAAGAAAGAAGTAAATTGAAATTAAACAGAAGAGTAGAGAAAATTGAATTGCATTGAAGTAGATCTTAAACAGAAGAGTAAAATGCTTTGAGAATTTAAAAACAGAGAAAGCAGTGCTTAATTTGCAGCAAAGTAAAAGTGGTTGAAGATCTCAGGGTGGAAGAGACTAGATAACAAGTCTAGATCTCAAATCCTTCCTTGATCCAACAAGAACAATTGCAAAAGGGAATGAAAAGTGAATTGCAGAAGTGTAGAAGAAGATGCAGTAAACAACAAATGAAATTCAATTATGCAGAAGAAGTAAACAAGA
Organism: Arachis ipaensis; assembly: GCF_059453495.1. Taxonomy (NCBI): domain Eukaryota; kingdom Viridiplantae; phylum Streptophyta; class Magnoliopsida; order Fabales; family Fabaceae; genus Arachis; species Arachis ipaensis. The sequence goes on from NC_142444.1 coordinate 74,512,374, forward strand.
GATCTCAAGGTGAGATTGAAACAGAAGTTCTTCAATTCTTCACCCAAGATCCAAAGCAAGAAAATAAAAGAGTGCTCAAGCAAGAACCAAGAAGAAGAGAGATCAATTCTCCTTCCAAGTTCTCAGAAATTACCAACTCAAAACCAAAAGTTCAGAATTAAAATGAAAGCTCAAAAAGGAAAATTCAAAGTAGAATCTAAAAGTGTCAAAAAGGTCCTAATTACATCAAACTAACTCCTATTTATACACTTTCTATTCTTGGATTTTGGAATTTGGGTGGGCTTTTGATTTGGTGAAGAAATGAATTAAATTGGATTTTTAATCCAATTTTTAGCCCAAATGCACCTCCCAGGGGTAAGCTCAGTTGGAAAAACCAACTGAGCACTCAAGTGTGCTGCCCGTGTCAAGTGATGTGTGCGTCCCAGCCTTGGTGTGTTGCTTGACACTAGAGCTCAGTTGGAATTTTAAACTGAGCTCTATGTGTGTCAAAGTTGTGCGCTCCATGGCATCCTGGCCGTGTCAAGTGCGCGCTCAAAGCCCCCCCTTGGTGTCTTGGTCCGTGTCATGGTGTGGGGAGGATGGGATGTGGTGATGCTCAGTTGGAAAAACCAACTGAGCTTCCTTGGTGCAGCGCCTTGCCTTCAACCTCAAGGTCCCAGGTTCAAATCCTGGTGGGAGCAAGTGGAGGAAATCTTGAAGCTAATTTCCTTGGATGAGTGGGTGCTCCTCCTTATGTTTCAAGGAATTCCCAAGTTCGAATCCTGGAGGAAGCATTTTAGTTCATTTCTTTGCAAGCTGAATGGCGCTCATCCCTTGTGTTTCAAAGAATTCCCAAGTTCGAATCCTAGAGGAAGCGTTTTGGCTTTTTTTTCATGATTTTTCTTATGCCTAGCAATATAATGTAGCGCTCAATTAAGTCAAGCAATTGAGCGCCCTTGACTCCTTGGAGTAGCGCCTTCCTTTCATCCTTCAGGTGTAAGGTTCAAGCCTTGGTGAATGCTTTTTGGCCAATTTTTCTTGTTTTCCTTGCAAGGAGCGTTCCTTGCTTCCCTTGGGTCATGAGTTCGAAACTTGGTGGCTTCATTCCTTGGAATTTTGCTTTGAATTAATTTGGAGAGGTCCCCGATAAAGTTAACTTAGTTAACTGAGCTTTGTACCATTTCCTTCCCCTTTCATTCCTTGTGAAGCTCAGTTTACTTTTCCAACTTAGCTTCCATTCTTCCTTGATTTTTTTGCCACGCTTTTCTTCTCTTGGCACGCTTGTTGCTTCCTTTGGGCACATTCCTTAGGCCACGCTTTTCTTATTTTCTTCTTTCTTCACCTACAAGCAATCAAAACAACCAATCAAAGTATCACTAAATTCACAAGGTTTATAAATCATTAAAATTCAATAAAATTTAACTTAAACCTCATGATTTAACATCAATTACATGGTGGTTGATTGATTCAAAGAAGTCATGCATTTTTAATCCAAATTACTTTCTTAGAATGCAAGAAAGTGCATAAAACCTAATAAAAACAAAGAAAAAGGCTAGTGAAACTAGGCTAAGATGACTTGTCATCACGTAGCAACATCAAAGAAGAATGGATGCTAAGTTGGGAGAATGAACCGAGCTTCACAAGGAATAAAAAGAGAAAGCAAAGCACCAAGCTTAGTTCACTTAGTTAACTAAGCACTAAAGAAAGCAAGAAAATGACATAAAGCTCAGTTCACTAAGTGAGCTTTGTCGGGCTCCTTCAAGAATTAATTCAAAGCAAAATTCCCATGAATGAAGCCACCAAGTTTCGAACTCATGAACTAAAGGACGCAAGGAACACTCCTTGCAAGGAAAATAAAAGAAAATGGCCAAAAAGCTTCATCCAAGGTTCGAACAGGGAACCACACGCTACTTAGCTTGCAAGAGAATAAGCCAAGATGCATTCCAAGGGGTTCGAACCAGGGATCTCCATGGGAAGCAAGGAAGGAGCGTCCAACCCCTCCAAGGAAATTAGCTTCAGATTGCTTCCACCAAGGTTCGAACTTGGAAGCATGAGGACGCTACAATGGGGAGCTCAGTTGGTTTTCCCAACTGAGCGCTACTCTTCCCCCATCCCCCACACTTTGGCGCAACAAGAAGCACCAAGGAGAAAGCTTGGCGCACACAATGACACGGCCAAGGAGCTTGTCAAGCGCACATTGACATGGCCAGGACATAGAGCTCAGTTAAAAATTCTAACTGAGCTCTATTGAAGTGTAATATGGCCAAGGTTGGGACGCGTGATGTGTGGAAAACGATCCAACACAAAACTCACCGGCAAGTATACCGGGTCGCAGCAAGTAATAATAGCTCACATGAGTGAGGTCGATCCCACAGGGATTGAGGGATTGAGCAATTTTAGTTTAGTGGTTGATTTAGTCAAGTGAATCAAGTATTGGTTGAGTTGTTTGTATTTGACAGAAACTAAATTGCTTGAAATGTAAAGGGAGAGGGGGTAAATTGCAGGAAATTAAAGAGCAAAGAAAGTAAATAAGCTGAATCTTAAAGAACAAGTAATGTAAATTGCAGAAACTTAGATTGCAAGAAATGTAAATGACTGAATCTTAAAGTGCAAGAAATGTAAATTGCTTGAATTGTAAAAGGGATTGGGAGTTGGTATTACAGAATTTAAACAAGAGGAAGTAAATTGCAACAAAACAGAAGAGTAGAATGTGGATTGAAGTAAAGTAGATCTAAACAGAAAAGTAAAAATGCTTGAGAAATTAAAACAGAAAATGAATTGTGCTTAAATTGTAGCAAATTAAAAGAAGTTGGAGATCTCAGGAGTGGAAGAGACTAGAAAACAAGTCTAGATCTCAAATCCTTCCTTGATCCAACAAGATTAATTGTAAAAGAAATAAAGAAAAGTAAGTTGCAGAAGTAAATTAAAGAATTAAAAAGAAGATGCAGTAAAGTAAACAGAAATGGAAATTCAATTATGCAGAGAAAGTAAACAAGAGATCCCAAGGTGAGATTGAAACAGAAGTTCTTCAATTCTTCACCCAAGATCAAAAGCAAGAAAAGTAAAGAGTGCTCAAGCAAGAACAAGGAAGAAGAGAGATCAATTCCTCTTCCCAATTCTCTAAGATTCCAATTCACAAGTAAAAAGCTCAAAAATGAAAATGACAATTAAAAGGAAAATTCAAAGTAAAATCTAGAGGTGTCAAAAGGTTCTAATTACATTAAACTAGCTCCTATTTATACACTTTCTATTCTTGGATTTTAGAATTTGGATGGGCTTTTGATTTGGTGAAGAAATGAATTAATTTGGATTTTTAGTTCAATTTTTAGCCCATGGTGCACCTCCCAGGGAAGAGTTCGGCTCTTGGCAAGAGCTTTAGCCAAGAGCTTTGGTTCCCTTTCCTTCCAATGTGTTGCGCACGGTCCAAGAGAACAAAGCTCTTTGCAAGAGCTTGAAAGCTCTTGGCAAGAGCTTTACTTGTCCTTGAGGTCCTTGGTTCAAGTCTTGGGTGGAGCACTTGTGGAGCTAATTTCCTTGGCACTAGAAAAGCCCCCAAAGTCTTGCTTCCTTGAGGTGCCCGGTTCAATCCTTGGTGAAGGAAGATAAGCCAATTTTTCTTGGCACATGAGTGGCGCACAATGCCTTGCTTCCTTGAGGTGCCTAGTTCGAACCTTGGTGAGTGAAAACAAGCTAATTTTGGCTTGTTTTTCCTTGTGAAGTAGCGCTGGCCCCCCTCCCCTTGGTCATGGGTTCAAGTCTTGGTGAGTGCATTAGTGAGCTTTTCCTTCTTGATTTTCTCCAAAGCATGCACGAAAAAGCTCTTTGGCAAGAGCTTCAAAGCTCTTTGCCAAGAGCTTGGCTCTTGGTTCCTTCTTCATGTGTTCTTGATAAAGCTCTTGGCAAGAGCTTCAAAGCTCTTGGCAAGAGCTTGGCTTCTGATTCTTTAAAGGAAAGCTTTCCACAAGAGCTTTAAAGCTCTTGGCAAGAGCTTTGTGCCCTTGTTTATTGACTTCACCCACGCTTTTCCTTCCTTAAGCCACGCTTCTCTTCTTTGCTTAGATCATGCTCCTTAGGCTACGCTTTTCTTATTTTTTTTCTTTTCTTCACCTACAAGTAATCAAAACAACCAATCAAAGTATCACCAAATTCACAAGGTTTATAAATCATTAAAAATCAATTAAATTTAGCTTAAACATCATGATTTAACATCAATTAAATGGTAGTTGTTTGATTCAATGAAACCATGCATTTCCATTCCAAATTACTTACTTAGAATGCAAGAAAGTGCATAAAACCAAATAAAAACAAAGAAAAAGGCTAGTAAAACTAGGCTAAGATGACTTGTCATCACAACACCAAACTTAAAACTTGTTTGTCCCCAAGCAAGCACTTAAACATAAGATAAGATAGAATGAAATAGATAAGTATGCATGTCCTTATTAGGCAAAGAGTTGAATTTGGTTTATGGGATTTTATGCAGATCAAGAATAGCTTATTTATTACTTTCTGTCAAAACAAACAATGCTCCCTCAAGGGTTCACCAAGGTTGCTGCTACAATGCCTTACTTTTTAATCATTTCCCTTGTTAGCTTTTCTTCTTTCTTTTGCATAAAGAGCTTATTACTTATTAAAGGCTTGGTGGCAAATGTTGCAGTGGCCTTTGGCTTATTTTCACTCAACATTTTTTTTCACCACAGACACATGGCTCACTTTTTTTCTTCCTAGGATCATTGATGCCCAGCATCTCTTTGGATCACTAAATATTTTGTAGCTAGGTTGCTCTTTATTATGGACTTTCAGTTGGCAATCCCAAATCAGTTGATCTAAGTTGCCAAGTTTTAAAATACTCCTTAGAACCTACTTGTCCAAGCATATCCTAGTACATAAACACCACAGGCATATGTCCTAGGGTCCAAGCTATTGGTGTCTAGCCTTATTGTTTGTTTCTTTGCCAACTTTTGGCTTTTTTTTCTTTCTTTTTCTTTCTGTTTTGGTTTATTTTCAAGGGGCTTTCATTAATTAAAGGGTCATAGCAGCAAACTGGCTTAAGCTTCAAGTAACAAGTCATTCTTCAGCATTTATTCTATGAGCTATCAATTGAATCAAACACACACCACCACTAACTTTCATTCTAACTTTTGCAACATTGGACAATTACTTTTCTAGATCAAGCATCTCTCTTTTATTCAGACAGCATGGGAAACAAAACAAAGCGTTCAAGCTGATGAATGATGACACTCATTATGCAGATATTTTATTCTTGACTAACTACTAATGTAAACAAAAGAAATAGTAAAACATAAAGCAATTGGAGGCATATCATGTTTCAGACATGCATCTTCCTTATTTAAGTAAAAGTAAGGAAAGGAGCTTCACCACCTCTATTTGTCAGGCATTTCCATTCTTTTGGATTTGCTGGATTCTCCCTTCTTCCTCTTCCTCGTCTGTGTATAATCTTGAGCTTCTTCACGAGGACATCTTCTTTCCCAAATAGGATCTGTGAGACCTGAAAGCCCGACTGCCTCTAATCTTTGGAATGCCACCTGGGTATTAAGCCGAGACTTTGCTGCCTGGCGGTCTCTAAGTTCTTGGCATTGATCAAATGATTTGATTTGTGGATTTAGTATTGGCATGCAGTGGGTTAAATACTCCAACCTTGCTTGCACATCCTCATTACAGTCTGATTGTTGCACATGTCTAACTTCTCCAATAGTGTGATGAATGTTCTTCCACTGATACAGGTTGTGAGTATACTCCCCATACTTGGCTTGGGTCAGGAACATCTTATCATATGACTCTTGAAGTCCTATTGTGAGTTCCCTTTGTCCTTCAAGAATCTTGGCTTGAAATTCTTGTTGTTGGGCCATTGATTGTTGTTGCCAGCTCTCCAATCTTTCCTCCATTCTGTGCTGCCAAGCTTCGTTTTGCTCCCTATCTCTCAAATATTGCTCTTGGTGCTCTAGATATTGCTCTTGTTGCCTTGAGTACTGTTCTTGTGCTCTTTCATTTTGTCATGATATTTCCTCAAGAGTCCTCTGCAATTGACTTAAATCTATGGCACCAAGAGTTTGCTCTCCTTCCCTTTGAGATCTTCTTCTCCTTTGGGGTTCTTCTTCTTGCTCATCTTCTTCATTAATGCCTTCCATGCTTCTCTTTGTAATTCCCTTCCCTTTCTTTACTTTCTCCATGTCCTCATCTTCAAAGATCACTCCAGCTTTATTGCAGAGCCTTAGGATGGTGCTTGGATGGCCAAGCCTACTTGAAGTGCTTGTGTTTTCAGCCATTTCTTGGATACTGTTGGCAATAAGTTGTGCCAAATTGATTTTTTCTCCATGTAGGATACAGTATACTAAGAGTGCACGCTTAATTATAACAGATGAGGTGTTCCCAGTGGAAAGTATGGATCTTTTTACTACCTCGTACCATCCCTTGGCTTCAGGGGTAAGATTCATTCTCTTCAAGTGGCTTGGAGCTCCTTTTGAATCTCTTTCCCAGTCTGTGCCTTCCAAGCATATCCCTTGTAGGATCTCATCGGGATCATTCTCCCTTCGCAATCTGGCTTCATAGCTGGGCTCTTCATAATTTATGGTTCTCAATTTCAGGGCCCTTGTAATGGATGCTGGACTGAAATCCACTTCAACTCCTCTAACATAGCTCTTGTGGGAGACACTATTTTCGCTTTCTTTCACCGCGTTTGCATAAAATTCTCTGATCAGCACTACACTAATATCAGTGAGAGGATCGCATAGAAGCTCCCATCTTCTTTCATTAGTGATTTACTTCATTATGGGGTACTCCCCTTCCCGTAGCTCGAAGCCCATCTCATAAATAATGCGCTTTGACTTCATGAGCCTATGGTATCTTCCTTCATGAAATTGAGATCTGAATTTTCTTGCATCGTAGGCTGGAGGTTCTGTTACCATCGGTTCTTTTCCTGGTCTTCTCCTTGAACTTGATGAGGCCATGGGTTTAGAGAAAACAGAGAAGTAGGGATGGACTTGGGGATTGGTTGAGACACGGCTTTGTAATGCACAGGGGATGTAGAGAGGAATATTGCTATTGAATGGAGAATGAGACGTGTTTTAGGTGTACACAAGATAGAGCCAAAGCTTATAAGTGTGAAGAAGGCTTGTAGGAATGTGTGATGCAAGAAGTGTCCTTCCTATTTATACGCAGGGTGTTAAAATCTTGGACAAAGATCATACTTGAAGAAGGATTTGGTCATGACTTATGAAGGGTGGAGATTGAGCTGAGCAGCATAGTGACTTCATGAGATGAACGGCTTGCATGTTCTCTTGAGGATTGACAAGGATTCTCTTCCCATTGGTTGCATGAATTTCGTCCTTCAAGGTGAGCAGCATGCAGATTTTCACTTTCCAAGATTGGCACACCTCTCTAGGCGCATGTGATCCTTCTCTTGACTTGTCATGGCCGTTTCTTCCTCTTGTGTTTTCCTCAACCCTTCTTTTCTAATTAAATCAAAATGAAATGCTTCAGAACTTATTTAAAACACGGTGGTAAAGTGGTGAATGCTTGCATTCTATATTATGGTCCTTAGTTATGAAAGATCAATTGTGCTCCTTACTTAGTGAACTAAAGCTTGGTGGACGCCAAACTTGTCTCTTGCCAAAGGATTAAAGCAAGCATTTGTCACAATTGATACTTTCATCATAAGTTCCAAATTATTTCCTAGCATAAATTCCTAAAACAAAACAATGCATGATCCATCTCTGCATGATTTTGATTTTTTGAATAGAAGTTGATTTTTTTTTCAAAACTCGTACACATGCAAACACCAATCTTAATATTTGGTCATATACTTTACCAAAATGACTAAGCATATGATCCAAGAATGTTTGAAATATTGACTTTTGTGTGCTGTCAAGCACACCAAACTTAGAAGTCTGGCATGTATTTCAAGACAGTGTATGCATCTGTTAAGGGTGTCTAGAAAAATTCAAAATCATGCTAAAGTGATCACACTTTATTGAATTTAAAAGCAAGCAGGAATCATAAATCATGGGTTGCCTCCCATGGAGCGCTCTTTTATTGTCATTAGCTTGACATTGAACCCTTCTTTTATGGTGGTTGGTGGCTGTAATGCCTCAACTTGTCTCCTCTGATTGTGAGCTTTTCTTTGTTCCTTGATGCTCTATTTCAGCATGCTCTAGTGAGAGTATTTTGCTCACAGTATAGTAGTCATCAGTCTGTTGACTTGCTCCCAGTTGTTGATAGACCAATTGCACTTTGTCACCTTTGGAAAGCCCTTCTGTTGGAATTTTTTTGTTCTTCCAACCCTTTTTGATTCTGTTTTTGTTTTTCTTCCCTCCTTTTGTTAACCCTTCTTCTTTGACAACAGGCTTCCTCTTGAGATTTCTTTTCTTGGTTGCCAATACTCCAATGTCCTCTTAAACTTCTTCATTATTTTGCACAGTCTCTTTCTCTTTTTGACCTGCTGTATCATCTATCTCTTGCTTGGGAAGGTAGTTGTTGTTTGTCTTGTTGATCCCTTCCTTCCTTTGCAGATTTTCTTTGTTAATTTCCATACAATCCTTTTTTTCATCAATGAACTGTGTTTCTTAAAGTACACTCAGAGTGACACTTTCATCATGCATCCTGAGGGTTAATTCTCCTTGCTCTATGTCTATGATGGCCCTAGCAGTGGCCAAGAACGGTCTTCCCAGTATAATGGAGTCGCCCTCATCCTGATCTGACTCTAAGATCACAAAATCTGCAGGAAAGACGAATCTGTCTACCTTGACTAGAAGGTTCTCAATTATACCCCTGGGGTATATTACTGATTTGTCCACTAATTCTAGAGACATTTGTACTGGTTTCACCTCTTTTATGCTTAGCTTTTTCACCAGAGAAGCATGCATTATATTGATACTAGCTCCTAAGTCACACATCGCCTTGTTGATGGTCATACTGCCAATGGTGCAGGGTAGAAAGAAGCTCCCAGGGTCTTCGAGTTTAGGAGGAAGTCCCTTCTGGATTAGTGCTCTGCATTCCTCCGTAAGCAGTACAGTTTCATTGGCTTGCCAACTCTTTTTCTTGTTGATAAGTTCTTTCAAGAACTTAGCATACAGGGGCATTTGCTCAAGTGCTTCAGCTAAGAGGATATTGATCTCCAACTTCTTGAAGATTTCAAGAAATTTTGGGAAGTGTTGGTCCTTAGTCTCCTTGTTGAACCTTTGAGGATATGGCAAAGGTGGTGTGAAGTTCATTCCCTGCCTTTGGTCCTTAGTTGGCTCTTCAATTACTTCCTTCCCTTTTCTTAATTTTTGTGGCTGGTCTCCCTTTTCTTGAGCTTGATTCTGAGCTTGCTTGCTTGCTGTTACATCCACATCATTGGTTTTTTCTTCTTCAGCTTGCTTCTTGTCATTTTCCTTTGGCTTCTTGGTTGTTTCTTCATTTTTCACCAGGATCTTTCCACTCCTTAGTTGTATTGCTTTGCACTCCTCTTTTGGATTAGGAATGGTGTCACTTGGTAGTGAACTTAAAGGTCTCTCAGTAGCGAGTTGCTTGGAAATCTGCCCAATCTGCCTCTCCATATTTTTCATTGAAGCTTCCTGGTTCTTTGTTGTCATCTCTTGGCATTTCATCATTTTATCCATCAAGAGCTCCAAATTGGTAATCCTCTGAGAGTCTTGTAAGATTGGTTGATTGTGGGGTGTTGAGGGCTGAGGATAAGTATTTTGGTTGGAGGCTTAGTTATTGGATGGATGATGGTTAGAATTGGGGTAAGTGTTTTGTGGTTTTCTGTATGTGTTTTGGTTGTTGTTTTGCTGGTTGTTGTGGTTTGTGTTTTTCCAACTGTTTTGGTTTGAGTTTCTTTGCCATGGTTGTTGAGGTTGATTGTGATTGTCTCCCCATCTGAGGTTGGGGTGGTTCTTCCATGAGGGGTTGTAGGTATCACCATAAACTTCATTTGGCCCAGAATTTTGATTGTGCATGTACTGAACTTGCTTTTGCTGTTGCTCCTCTTGAATCTCTTTATTTTGCCCCTATGTGGTTGATGGTTGGCTTGTATTGACTGCTGCAACTTGAAGGTTGTCAATCCTCTTGGCCATTTGCTCAAATTGTTGTTGAATTTGCTGCTGCATCATTTTGTTTTGAGCTAGGATTGAGTCCACTCCTTCCAGCTCCATCACTCTTTTCCTTTGTGATGGTTGGCGTTGCCTTTGGTGAGCAAAAAAATACTGGTTGTTGGCCACCATATAAATGAGATTTTGGGCTTCCTCTGCAGTTTTCATGAGTTGTAAAGAGCCTCCTGCTAAATAATCCAAAGCCTCTTGAGATTTTAATGTCAAGCCTTCATAGAAATTCTGCAATCTGTCCCATTCACTGAACATTCCTGGTGGACACTTCCTGATTAGAGCTTTGTATCGTTCCCATGCCTCATACAAGGGTTCAGCATCCATTTGTGTGAATGTTTGCACTTCAGTCTTCAATCTAATAACTCTTTGAGGTGGGTAAAACTTGGCAAGGAACTTGGTTACTAGATCATCCCAATTGTTGATGCTGCCTCTTGGGAAGGATTCCAACCATTGAGTGGCTTTGTCTCTGAGAGAAAATGGAAATAGCAGTAGCTTATTGATGAGTATTTTGGAGGAAAATTAAATCTCTCCCAAAACACACAAATCTAACCGGCAAGTGTACCGGGTCGTATCAAGTAATAAAAACTCACGGGAGTGAGGTCGATCCCACAGGGATTGAAGGATTGAGCAATTTTAGCTTAGTGGTTGATTTAGTCAAGCGAATCAAGATTTGGTTGATGGTTTTGTGACTTGCAGAATTAAATTGCATTGAAGTAAAAAGAACAAGAAATAAATTGCTGAAACATAAAGGACAAGAAATTAAATAGCAGAAACTTAAAGTGCAAGAAATGTAAATTACGGAATCTTAAAGTGCAAGAAATGTAAACAGCTGGAATTGTAAAGGGAATTGGGGAATGGATTTGCAGAATTTAAACAAGGAAAAGTTGAATTGTATTAAACAGAAGAGGGAAAGGGAATTGGGATTGAAACGGATCTTGAAGCAGTAAAGTAAATGAACATTAAAAGCAAGAAACAGAGAATATAAAATTGAGATCTCAGGGCCCAGAGACTAGAAAACCAAGTCTAGATCTCAATGCCTTCCTAGATCCAACAAGAACAATTGCAAGGAAAATGTAAATTGCAGAGAAAAGAGATGAAGAGCAATTAACCGGAACTGAAATTTAATTAGCAGTAAAGAAACAGAGATCCAAGATTGAGATTGAAACAGAATTTCTTCAATTCTCCAATCCAAGATCCAAGACAAGTGTAAAATGAAATTGAAAGCAATGAAAGCAAAGAAATTAAAGTTTACTAAAGCTCTCCGAAAACTATTATGAAAATTCCAAAAGGAAAGCTCTCCGAAAACTATTATGAAAATTTCAAAAGGAAAGCTCTCTGAAGAACTTGAATTCTATCCTATTTATACACTTTCTTCAAATGATCTTCAAGCCTTGAGTTGGGCCTTTGCTCTTGGTGGAATTGGGTTGAAAGAGGCCTTGGTTGATTGCTCTTGAAGTTTGGAGAAGAACCGAAGTGAACCAATTGAACCGGTTTTGAAGTTAGCAAAAGTTGGACCAAAAGTTTGAGCCAAAGTTAGGGGTCTAACTTTGGCTCCAACTTTTCATATAAGTTAGCACATTTTTCTGGTTTGGACGTTGGTGCCAACGTTAGGGGTCTAACTTTGACCCTAACGTTGGCAATGCCTTGTGTGCTAGTGGCGCCAATGTTAGCCACCAAGTTAGGGGGCTAACGTTGGCGCAAACGTTGGTGCCCAGGGGAGAAATTCTCAAGTTCCAACGTTAGCCTCCAAGTTAGGGGGCTAATGTTGGGGCTAACTTTTGCTCCTCTTCCTTGAATATTCATGTGCCAACGTTAGCCTCCAAGTTAGGGGATTAATGTTGGTGCAAACGTTGGATGGCCAGGGAGGAATTCATGTGCCAACGTTAGCCTCCAAGTTAGGGGGCTAACGTTGGCGCAAACTTTTGGAGCCCAGGGGAGAATTTTCAAGTTCCAACGTTAGCCTCCAAGTTAGGGGGCTAACGTTGGGTCCAACTTTTCAACCAAAAGTTTGTGCAAAAGTTTGATGCTAACTTTGGGTCCAGCTTCTTGCTTCCTGGTTCAATTTCACTTGTTCCATTGTCCTCTCTTCACTCCTAGCCATTCCTTCTTGCTTCAACCTTTCTCCAAGCTTTCTTCTCCTATCATTAATCAACCAAACTCATCAAAGCTATGCTCAAAATCATGAGATATTCATTCTTTCATAATATGCAACAAATATAGCATAAAACCTCATGAAATGGCATGAATTCATATATGGTTGGTTCAATCAAGGGAAACATGAAAATCTACTCAATTAGCTTGCTTGTAGCTCAAGAAAGTGCATAATTCTAATGAAAACAAAAGAAAAAGACTAGCTAAAATAGGCTAGGATGACTTGTCATCACTTATAACTGTCAGGGTGCACACCATTGGTTTTGACAGTGTCACAAATCCTCAAGAAGGTGGACAGGTGTTGGTTAGGGTCTTCAAGTGGTCCTCCTTCATAAGAACAATTGTTTTGAACCAAGGTGATGAGTTGTGGCTTTAGTTCAAAGTTATTTGCATTAACATTTGGGGTGAGAATGCTACTCCCACACTGTCTAGGATCTGCACATGTGTAGGAGGCCAAAACTCTTCTCTGTGGTGGGTTATTATTGTTATTGGCTGCTCCTTCTGCTCTATTTGGTGGATTTGTTAAGTGTTCCTCCATATCTTGGAACTCTTCTTCTGAATCCTCTTCTCCAACAATGTTTTTCCCTCTTTCAGCTCTTCTTAATCTTCTGAGGGTTCTTTCATCTTGTTCACAAAAAGTGGGTATAATTCTCCTTGTACCTGACATACAACCAAAGCATAAGAATCACATAACACCAGAAAGGCAATAACACTTCAATCCATTGCTGAAGTAAAATGTTAATTGGCTTAAGCAAAAATTCAAACAGTTAGTGTGTTAGTCAAAAATTAAAGAAACAGAAAATAAAAAGTGCTTGATCTAGATCTTCACTTCACTTAATCATTGTCAATCTAATTCAATCCCCGGCAACGGCGCCAAAAACTTGATGTGTGGAAAACGATCCAACACAAAACTCACCGGCAAGTATACCGGGTCGCATCAAGTAATAATAACTCACATGAGTGAGGTCGATCCCACAGGGATTGAGGGATTGAGCAATTTTAGTTTAGTGGTTGATTTAGTCAAGCGAATCAAGTATTGGTTGAGTTGTTTGTATTTGACAGAAACTAAATTGCTTGAAATGTAAAGGGAGAGGGGTAAATTGCAGGAAATTAAAGAGCAAAGAAAGTAAATAAGCTGAATCTTAAAGAACAAGTAATGTAAATTGCAGAAACTTAGATTGCAAGAAATGTAAATGACTGAATCTTAAAGTGCAAGAAATGTAAATTGCTTGAATTGTAAAAGGGATTGGGAGTTGGGATTGCAGAATTTAAACAAGAGGAAGTAAATTGCAACAAAACAGAAGAGTAGAATGTGGATTGAAGTAAAGTAGATCTAAACAGAAAAGTAGAAATGCTTGAGAAATTAAAACAGAAAATGACTTGTGCTTAAATTGCAGCAAATTAAAAGAAGTTGGAGATCTCAGGAGTGGAAGAAACTAGAAAATAAGTCTAGATCTCAAATCCTTCCTTGATCCAACAAGATTAATGGCAAAAGAAATAAAGAAAAGTAAGTTGCAGAAGTAAATTGCAGAATTAAAAAGAAGATGCAGTAAAGTAAATAGAAATGGAAATTCAATTATGCAGAGAAAGTAAACAAGAGATCCCAAGGTGAGATTGAAACAGAAGTTCTTCAATTCTTCACCCAAGATCAAAAGCAAGAAAAGTAAAGAGTGCTCAAGCAAGAACAAGGAAGAAGAGAGATCAATTCCTCTTCCCAATTCTCTAAGATCCCAATTCACAAGTAAAAAGCTCAAAAATGAAAATGACAATTAAAAGGAAAATTCAAAGTAAAATCTAGAGGTGTCAAAAGGTTCTAATTACATTAAACTAGCTCCTATTTATACACTTTCTATTCTTGGATTTTAGAATTTGGATGGGCTTTTGATTTGGTGAAGAAATGAATTAATTTGGATTTTTAGTTCAATTTTTAGCCCATGGTGCACCTCCCAGGGAAGAGTTCGGCTCTTGGCAAGAGCTTTGGCCAAGAGCTTTGGTTCCCTTTCCTTCCAATGTGTTGCGCACGGTCCAAGAGAACAAAGCTCTTTGCAAGAGCTTGAAAGCTCTTTGCAAGAGCTTGAAAGCTCTTGGCAAGAGCTTTACTTGTCCTTGAGGTCCTTGGTTCAAGTCTTGGGTGGAGCACTTGTGGAGCTAATTTCCTTGGCACTAGAAAAGCCCCCAAAGTCTTGCTTCCTTGAGGTGCCCGGTTCAATCCTTGGTGAAGGAAGACAAGCCAATTTTTCTTGGCACATGAGTGGCGCACAATGCCTTGCTTCCTTGAGGTGCCTAGTTCGAACCTTGGTGAGTGAAAACAAGCTAATTTTGGCTTGTTTTTCCTTGTGAAGTAGTGATGACAAGTCATCTTAGCCTATTTTAACTAGTCTTTTTCTCTTGTTTTCATTAGAATTATGCACTTTCTTGAGCTACAAGCAAGCCAATTAGGTAGATTTTCATGTTTCCCTTGATTGAATCAACCATGTATGAATTCATGCTATTTCATGAGGTTTTATACTATAATTGTCACATATTATGAAAGAATGAATATCTCATGATTTTAAGCATAGCTTTGATGTGTTTGGTTGATTAATTATAGGTGAAGAAAGCTTGGAGAAAGGTTGAAGCAAGAAGGAATAGCTAGGAGTAAAGAGAAGACAATGGAATAAGTGAAATTGAACCAGGAAGCAAAAAGCTGGACCTAAAGTTAGCATCAAACTTTTGCACAAACTTTTGGTTGAAAAGTTAGCCCCAACGTTAGCCCCCTAACTTGGAGGCTAACGTTGGAACTTGAACATCACTCCCTGGGTACCAAAAGTTTGCGCCAACGTTAGCCCCCTAACTTTGAGGCTAACGTTGGCACATGAAATTCACCCCTGGGCACCAAAAGTTTGCGCCAACGTTAGCCCCCTAACTTTGAGGCTAACGTTGGCATGAAGAAAACCTCCCTGGGCACCAAAAGTTTGCGCCAACGTTAGCCCCCTAACTTGGTGGCTAACGTTGGCACATGAAAATCACAAGGAGGAGCAAAAGTTTGCGCCAACGTTAGCCCCCTAACTTGGTGGCTAACGTTGGCGCCACAAGTGCACAAGGTGAAGCTAACGTTGGGGCCAAAGTTAGACCCCTAACTTTGGCACCAACGTGTGTAGCAGCAAATTTTGTGGGCTGATATGAAAAGTTAGACCAAAAGTTAGCCCCCTAACTTTTGCTCAAACTTTTGGTCCAACTTTTGCAAAACTCCAACCCGGTTCAATTGGTTCACTTTGGTTCTTCTCCAAACTTCAAGAGCAATCAACCAAGGCCTCTTTCAACCGAATTCCACCAAGAGCAAAGGCCCAACTCAAGGCTTGAAGATCATTTGAAGAAAGTGTATAAATACGATAGAATTTAAGTTTTTCGGAGAGCTTTCCCTTTGGAATTTTCATAATAGTTTTCGGAGAGCTTTGGATATTGAGTGATCTTTAATTTCTTTGTCTTGGGGAAGAAGAATTCACTTCTCTTCCTCTTAGTTTTATTGCTTTCAATTTCAATTACACTTGTCTTGGATCTTGGGTTGGAGATTTGAAGAAATTCTGTTTCAATCTCATCCTTGGATCTCTCTGTTTATTTACTGAATTTGAATTTCTGTTTCCATTACTTGCTTCTCATCTAATTTCTTTGCAATTTACAATTTCCTTGCAATTGTTCTTGTTGGATCTAGGAAGGCATTGAGATCTAGACTTCGTTTTCTAGTCTCTGGGTCCTGAGATCTGATTTCCCATTTCAATTCTCTGTTTACTGCTTTCCATGTTCATCTACTTTGCTGTTTCGGATCCGATTCAATCCCAATTCCCTTTTTCTCTTCTGTTTAATGCAATTTAACTTTTCCTTGTTTAATTTCTGCAAATCCAAGTCCCAATCCCCTTTACAATTCAAGTCATTTACATTCCTTGCACTTTAAGATTCCATAATTTACATTTCTTGCACTCTAAGTTTCTGCCATTTAATTTCTTGTTCTTTAAGATTCAGCAATTTAATTTCCTGCTCTCTTTAATTCCATGCAATTTAAATTCTGCAAATCACCAATCAATCAACCAAATCTTGATTCGCTTGACTAAATCAACCACTAAACTAAAATTGCTCAATCCTTCAATCCCTGTGGGATCGACCTCACTCCCGTGAGTTTTTATTACTTGATGCGACCCGGTGCACTTGCCGGTTAGATTTGGGTGTTTTGGGAGAGATTCGTTCCTCCACCAAAATATCTCATCAAGTAGCGCTGGCCCCCTCCCCTTGGTCATGGGTTCAAGTCTTGGTGAGTGCATTAGTGAGCTTTTCCTTCTTGATTTTCTCCAAGGCATGCACGAAAAAGCTCTTTGGCAAGAGCTTCAAAGCTCTTTGCCAAGAGCTTGGCTCTTGGTTCCTTCTTCATGTGTTCTTGATAAAGCTCTTGGCAAGAGCTTGGCTTCTGATTCTTTAAAGGAAAGCTTTCCACAAGAGCTTTAAAGCTCTTGGCAAGAGCTTTGTGCCCTTGTTTCTTGACTTCACCCACGCTTTTCCTTCCTTAAGCCACGCTTCTCTTCTTTGCTTAGATCATGCTCCTTAGGCTACGCTTTTCTAATTTTTTTTCTTTTCTTCACCTACAAGTAATCAAAATAACCAATCAAAGTATCACCAAATTCACAAAGTTTATAAATCATTAAAAATCAATTAAATTTAGCTTCAACCTCATGATTTAGCATCAATTAAATGGTGGTTGTTTGATTCAATGAAACCATGCATTTCCATTCCAAATTACTTACTTAGAATGCAAGAAAGTGCATAAAACCAAATAAAAACAAAGAAAAAGGCTACTAAAACTAGGCTAAGATGACTTGTCATCAATGCGCACCAAATTGGATAAGCAAAGCAACATTGGGCGCTCAGTTTGGTTTTCCAACTGAGCCATCCTCTGGGAGGTCGATCTTGGACCAAAAATCCACCAAAAATCCAATTTAATTCATTTCTTCACCAAATTTTAGAGCCCACCCAAATTCTTAGATCTAAAGTAGGAAGTGTATAAATAGGTGATAGTTTGATTTAGAGAGGACGGAACTTTTAGCTTCTTTGAGAATTTTCATTTTTGTAATTTTTGAGCTTTTTACTTTGAATTTGGATCTTAGAGAATTGGGAAGGAGAATTGATCTCTCTTCTTCCTTGTTCTTGCTTGAGCACTCTTTACTTCTTGTTTTGGATCTTGGGTGGAGAATTGAAGAAATTCTGTTTTAATCTCACATTGAGATCTCTTGTTTAATCTTTCTGCAAAATTCTAAGAAACTTTGAGTTACATTTCAAATTCTGTTTACTGTTTTCTCTTGTCTACTTCTTCTGCAACTTAATTCTCCATTTCTTTTGCAATTGTTCTTGTTGGATCAAGGAAGGATTTGAGATCTAGACTTGTTTTCTAGTCTCTTCCACTCCTGAGATCTTTAATTTCTCTTTTAATTTCTGCAATTGAGCTACATTTACTTTCTGTTTTAATTCTTCAAGTATTTTTACTCTTCTGTTTGAGATCTATTTGAATTCAATTCATCTTTTGCTCTTCTGTTTATTGAAATTTACTTCTTCTTGTTTAAATTCTACAATCTCAGCTCCCAATTCCTTTATTAATTCAAGCAATTTACATTTCTTGCACTTTAAGATTCAGTCATTTACATTTCTTGCAATCTAAGCTTCTGCAATTTAAATTACTTGTTCTTTAAGATTCAGCACTTTTATTTTCTGTCCTCTTTAATTCACTACAATTCTTCCCTCTCCCTTTACATTTCAAGCAATTTAGCTTCTGTCAATTACAAACAACTCAAACCAATACTTGATTCTCTTGACTAAATCAATCACTAAACTAAAATTGCTCAATCCTTCAATCCCTGTGGGATCGACCTCACTCATGTGAGTTATTATTACTTGATGCGACCCGGTACACTTGCCGGTTAGTTAGGGTGTTGGAATTCGTTTTCCAAAATATCCCATCAAGTTTTTGGTGCCGTTGCCGGGGATTGATTAGATTGACAATGATTAAGTGAAGTGGAGATCTAGATCAAGCACTTTTTCTTTTTTGTTCTTTAATTCTTAACTAACACACTAACCGTTTGAATTTTTGCTAACTAAAATTTCATTCTAGCAATGGATTGAAGTGTTACTGTCCTTCTGCTTTGAGTGATCTTTATGTGTGGTTTGCATGTCAGGGACAAGAGGAGCTATACCCACCATTTGTGAACAAGACGAAAGAACCCCCAGGAGATTAAGAAGAGCTGAAAGAGGGAAAAACATTGTTGGAGAAGAGGATTCGGAAGAAGAGTTCCAAGATATGGAGGAACACTCAATAAACCCAACGAATCCACCAGGAGGAGCAGCCAATAACAACAACAATCCACCACAGAGAAGAGTTTTGGCTTCCTACACATTTGCAAATCCTAGACATTGTGGGAGTAGCATTCTTACCCCAAAGGTTAATTCAAATAACTTTGAACTAAAGCCACAACTTATCACCTTGGTTCAAAACAATTGTTCTTATGGAGGAGGACCACTTGAAGATCCAAACCAACACTTGTCTACTTTCTTGAGGATTTGTGACACTGTCAAAACCAATGGAGTGCATCCTGACATCTACAAGCTGTTATTATTTCCATTTTCTCTCAGAGACAAAGCTACTTAATGGTTGGAATCCTTCCTAAGAGACAGCATCAACAATTGGGATGATCTAGTGAGCAAGTTCCTTGCCAAGTTTTACCCACCTCAAAGGGTTATTAGATTGAAGACTGAAGTACAAACATTCACACAAATGGATGCTGAACCTTTATATGAGGCATGGGAATGATACAAGGATTTAATCAGGAAATGTCCTCCTAAAATGTTCAATGAGTGGGACAGATTGCAGAATTTTTATGAAGGCTTGACATTGAAATCTCAAGAGGCTTTAGATCATTCAGCAGGAGGCTCTGTGCAACTCATGAAAACTGCAGAGGAGGCCCAAAATCTCATTGACATGGTAGCTAACAACCAGTATTTCTTTGCTCACCAAAGGCAACGTCAACCATCACAGAGGAAAGGAGTGATGGCACTGGAAGGAGTGGATTCAATCTTAGCTCAAAACAAAATGATGCAGTAGCAAATCCAACAACAATTTGAGCAAATGGCCAAAAGGATTGATAGCCTCCAAGTTGTAGCAGTCAACACAAGCCAACCATCATCCACATGGGGAACAAATGAAGAAACTCAAGAGGATCAACAGCAAGAACAAGTTCAGTATATGCATAATCAAAATTCTGGGACAAATGAGGTTTATGCTGACACTTACAACCCTTCATGAAAGAACCACCCCAACCTCAGATGGGGAGACAATCACAATCAAACTCAACAACCATGGCAAAGAAACTCAAACCAAAACAGTTGGAAAAACACAAACCAAAACAACCATCAGAATAACAACCAAAACCCATACAGAAAACCACAAAATACTTACCCCAACCCCAACTATCATCCATCCAATAACCAAGCCACCAATCAAAACACTTATCCTCAACCCTCTGATGTGCGGAAAACGATCCGACACAAAACTCACCGGCAAGTGCACCGGGTCGCATCAAGTAATAATAACTCACGGGAGTGAGGTCGATCCCACAGGGATTGAAGGATTGAGAAATTTTAGTTTAGTGGTTGATTTAGTCAAGCGAATCAAGATTTGGTTGAGAGATTTGTGATTAACAGAATTTAAATTGCATAGAAAGTAAAGAGAATAGGTAAATTGCATGAAATTAAAGAGAACTGAAATTTAAAGTGCCGAATCTTAAAGAACAAGAAATTAAATGGCAGAAACTTAGAATGCAAGAAATGTAAATTGCAGAATCTTAAAGTGCAAGAAATGTAAATGGCTTGAATTGTAAAGGGAATTGGGAATTGGATTTGCAGAAATTAAACAAGGAAAAGTAAATTTCAACAAACATAAGAGTGGAAGATGAATTGGATTGAATCGGATCTTGAAACAGAAATGTAAATGAGCTTGAAAGCAGTAAACAGAGAATGTAAAATGATAATTCAGATCTCAGGACCCAAGAGACTAGATAACCAAGTCTAGATCTCAATGCCTTCCTAGATCCAACAAGAACAATTGTAAAGGAAATGTAAATTGCAGAGAAAGTAGATGAAGAAGCAATTAACAGAAATTTAAATTCAATTGTGCAGTAAAGTGAAACAGAGAGATCTCAGGATGAGATTGAAACAGATTTCTTTCAATTCTCCAACCCAAGATCCAAGACAAGGAAAGTAAAGAGTGCTGGGCAAGAACAAGGAAGAAGAGAGATCAATTCTCCTCCCCAAATTCTCTTGAATTAAAACAACAATGACAAGAAATGTAAAGTGAGCTCTCTACTAAGTGTACTAATCAAAACCGAAAAGAAAAGCCCCCGAAAAACTTAAATCCTATGCTATTTATACACTTTCTTCAAATGGTCTTCAAGCCTTCAATTGGGCCTTTGCTCTTGATGGAATTGGGTTGATAGAGGCCTTGGTTGATTGCTCTTGGAGTTTGGAGAAGAACCGAAGTGAACCGGGTTTGGAATCATGTAAGCTTGAGTAAAAGTTTGAGTAAAAGTTTGAGGCAAACTTTTACTCAAACTTTTCATATCAGCCACCCCATCTTTGCTGCTACCAACGTTTGAGCCAAAGTTTGGGGTCAAACTTTTGCTCAAACGTTGGCTCCCCCTTGCATACTCATGGCGCCAACGTTTGCCAAAAAGTTTGAGGCACACGTTGGCGCAAACTTTTGCTCTCCAGGGTGTGTTGTTCATGGCGCCAACGTTTGCCAAAAAGTTTGAGGCAAACGTTGTCGCAAACTTTTGCTCTCCAGGGTGTTGATTTGTGATGCCAAAAGTTTGCCAAAAAGTTTGAGGCAAACTTTTGCTCAAGCTTTTTGCCCAAAAGTTTGCACAAAAGTTTGAGGCAAACTTTTGGTCAAGCTTTTTGCTCCTTGGTTCGTTTTCACTTATTCCAAAAGTTTGAGCTAAAGTTTGAGGCAAAATTTTGCTCAAACTTTTTGTCCTCTCTTCCTCCTAGCCATTCCTTCTTGCTTCAACCTTTCTCCAAGCTTTCTTCACCTATCATTAATAAACCAAACACATCAAAGCTATGCTCAAAATCATGAGATATTCATTCTTTCATAATATGTGACAATTATAGCATAAAACCTCATGAAATTGCATTAATTCATCTATGGTTGATTAAATCAAAGGAAGCATGAAAATCTACCCAATTGGCTTGCTTATGGCTCAAGAAAGTGCATAATTCATTTGAAAACAAAAGAAAAAGACTAGTGAAACTAGGCTAAGATGACTTGTCATCACAACACCAAACTTAAAGCTTGCTTGTCCCCAGGCAAGAAAAGATTTATTGAGAAGAAAGAATGAAATGGAAGAGGATGTTCATGCTAGTAGAGTGTTATTGGTAGTTCATGGGGTTTTATGTGGATATGTAAACACTCAC
This sequence comes from Arachis ipaensis, assembly GCF_059453495.1. Lineage (NCBI taxonomy): Eukaryota > Viridiplantae > Streptophyta > Magnoliopsida > Fabales > Fabaceae > Arachis > Arachis ipaensis. The sequence goes on from NC_142444.1 coordinate 74,534,090, forward strand.
TTCTTATTGACTCTTAAGCCTAGAAAGTCTCCTTCAAGCTTCAAGTAACATACTGCTATGACCTCTCATTATTCCTTTATCCTTGGCTATTATTTTGTTCATAAGCTTTATTTGAGTGTCATGTGTAGCAAGTTCATTTTCTTTTCTTTATACTTGACACATTATTCACTATAGACACTTGGCTCACATTCCTTCTTAAAACATTGATGCCCAGCACCTCTCTGGGCTACTAAATGCCTTGTAGTTAGGTTGCTCTTGATAGTGGACTTTCAGCTGATGATCCCGGGTTAGTTAACCCAAGTCACCGAGTGTTGATGCACTCCAAAGAGCTTAGTAGTCCAAGCAGATCCTAATACAAAGACACCACAGGCATATATTCTAAGGTTCAAGCTATTGGTGTCCAGCTTTGTTTCTTTTTGTTTTCTTTTGTTCTGCTACTCTTTGGCTATTTCTTTTTCTCCCCTTTTTTTTTTCTTTCTTTTTGTTTTTCTTTCTAACCAAGGATTTTTATTTGATTGAGATTCATAGATAGTAGACCACTTTATACTTAGAAGGAAACATCCTAGTTCTTTTATTTACTAAAAGTGAGCTATTATACAATCACACACACATACCACCACTTACTTTTATTATACTTCTATCTAACAGAGAATTATCTCACTTCACATTCAAACATTTTTTTTATTGAATTAAAGATGCAGGGGACAAAGCATGCTTTTTGTTCAGTGAAAGTAAATACACAAGCACACACATAGGCTAGCTTACTTATTTTAAGAGTGATTCTACTTGTACTAGATGAACACTTTAGCAAGACACAAGTCAAAGCATTTTTCAACAGTAAGAGTTAAGTGTAGATACAACCTATTGGTTTGCAGTTCCTTTGTCCTTCCTTCTGTTGTGCCCTTTTGAGTTATGATGCATGGTATCTTCAAATGGTAGTGAGTTCCCTGCACAATTCTCGAAAGTTGCTTGCTTTTCAAGCCCTTAGGTGACTGGTTAGTATGCATGAATTGAGTGTGGCTTTTGGGTTTGATTTAGTGTGGGAACACCAAACTTAATTTCTTGCCACTTCCTCTGATGCAACAGGTTGACTATATGTAAAATCTTGTTTCCTTACTAAAGGTTATGGAATTAAAACTAGAAATCAGTTAAGTAAGTGAATAACCTATTTGATTGCTTAGAGCTAGTATTGTGCAGGAGGTGCGAATGTGTTTTTAAATGAGGTTTTGGTGGAACACCAAACTTAGAATCCTTCATTCTCCCTTAAATTGTTTTGGTGTGCAACACCAAACTTAGCTCCTTGCAATGCATACCAATTATTCAACATTTTTATTGAAAAGGCTATGAAAAGAAAATTACCTCAGGTTGGGTTGCCTCCCAACAAGCGCTTCTTTATTGTCATTAGCTTGACATTCTTCAATTCTTTTCAAGAAGGTTGTAGGTTCTGAACCTCTTTTTCCTTATCCCATGGTCCTCCCAAGTACAGCTTTACTCTGTGACCGTTTGCTGTAAATTGACTCTTTGTTGCTTCATCTAGCAATTCAATACTCCCATAAGGAAAAACCTTTGTCACCAAGTACGGACCAGTCCACTTAGACTTAAGTTTGCCAGGGAAGATCTTAAGCCTTGAGTTATACAGGAGCACTTGTTGTCCTGGTTTGAATTCCTTCTTTGTGATCTTCTTATCATGCCACCTCTTAGCTCTTTCCTTGTATATCTTAGCACTCTCATAGGCTTCTAGCCTGAATTCATCTAACTCATTTAGTTGTAACAACCTTTTCTCTCCTGCAGCTTAGGAATCAAGGTTGAGGAGTTTAGTGGCCCAAAAAGCTCTGTGTTCCAGCTCTACAGGGAGGTGATAGGATTTGCCATATAATAACTGAAAGGGTGACTTGCCAATAGGGGTTTTGTAAGCTGTCCTATATGCCCATAAGGCATCTTCTAACTTCCTAGCCCAATCCTTTCTCGTGCTTCCCACTGTTTTCTCTAGGATCTTCTTCAGTTCCCTATTTGCGAGTTCAGCCTGGCCATTAGTCTGAGGGTGGTAAGGTGTGGCTACTTTATGGATTACTCCATATTTGTGGAGGAGTTTCTCCATCTGTTTGTTACAAAAGTGACCACCACCATCACTAACCAGCCCCTTGGGTACTCCATATCTTGTGAAAATGTGCTTTTTAAGGAATTGGAGGACAATCTGTGCATCACAGGTGGTTGTGGCTATTGCTTCCACCCACTTTGATACATACTCTACTGCCACCAGGATATATCTGAAAGAGTAGGAAGGAGGAAAAGGTCCCATGAAATCAATACCCCATAAGTCAAACACATCCACTTCCAGGATGAAATTTTGAGGCATCTCATTTCTCTTTGTCAATCCTCCAGTTCTTTGACATTCATTGCATTGGTGAACAAACTCTCTGGCATCCTTGAAGATGGTTGGCCAATAAAACCCACTCTGTAATACTTTTGCAGCTGTTCTCTCTGGTCCAAAGTGTCCACCATATGCTGAGCCATGGCAATGCCATAGTATGTCCTTCATTTCACTTTCAGGGACACACCTTCTAATCATTCCATCAGAGCATCTCTTGAATAGAAAAGGTTCATCCCACAAGAACGTCCTTGCTTCATTGAGTAATTTCTTCATTTGTTGCTTGGAAAATTCTTGAGGTATCTTCCTTCCTACCTTGTAGTTTGCTATGTCAGCAAACCAAGGTGTTTGTTGAATTTGGAAAAGATGTTCATCAGGGAAGTTCTCATTTACTTGATGTGGTTTGTCTTGCTTAGCTTCTTGTGGCACTCTTGATAGATGATCTGCTACTTGATTTTCACTTCCCTTCCTATCCCTCACTTCAATATCAAATTCTTATAGCAGCAACACCCACCTAATAAGCCTTGGCTTTGAATCCTGTTTAGACATTAAATACTTGAGAGCAGAATGGTCAGTGTATACTATAACTTTTGAACCGATCAAGTATTGTCTAAACTTATCAAATGCATATACAATTGCTAAAAGTTCTTTTTCAGTGGTGGTATAATTTTTCTGTGTTTCATTCAACACTTTGCTAGCATAATATATGACATGATGTAATTTGTCCTTTTTTTGCCCCAGTACAGCACCGATAGCAAGGTTGCTTGCATCACACATAAGTTCAAAAGGTAGATTCCAATCAGGGGGTGTGATGATTGGTGCTGTAATGAGCTTTCTCTTGAGAGTTTCAAAGGCATGTCTACAGTCAGCATCAAAAATGAAGGGAACATCATTCATTAGTAAATTGCTCAATGGTTTTGCTATTTTTGAAAAGTCCTTGATGAACCTTCTGTAGAAGCCAGCATGCCCAAGAAAACTTCTTACTGCTTTCACATTAACAGGTATAGGGAGTTTTTCAATAACTTCTATTTTAGCTTTATCAACTTCTATACCTCTGCATGACACTTTATGCCCAAGAACTATTCCTTCCGGAACCATGAAATGGCATTTTTCCCAATTCAACACCAAATTAGTTTCTTGGCATCTTTTCAAAACAAGAGTTAAGTTATGCAAGCAAGTGTTAAACGAATTGCCAAAAATAGAAAAATCATCCATGAAGACTTCTAAAAATTTTTCCACCATATCAGAAAAAATAGAAAGCATACACCTTTGAAAAGTGGCTGGGGCGTTGCACAGCCTGAAGGGCATCCTTCTATAGGCAAAAACTCCAAATGGGCATGTGAAGGAGGTCTTCTCTTGATCCTTGGGGTCCACCACTATTTGATTGTAACCAGAATACCCATCCAGGAAGCAATAATAAGCATGGCCTGCTAGTCTTTCCAACATTTGATCTATGAATGGCAAAGGAAAATGATCTTTTCTTGTTGCATCATTCAATCTCCTGTAGTCTATGCACATTCTCCACCCAGTCACTGTCCTAGTGGGGATCAACTCATTCTTTTCATTGGTGATGACTGTCATTCCTCCCTTTTTTGGCACAACTTGAACCGGACTCACCCAAGAGCTGTCTGAGATTGGGAAAATTATCCCTGCATTCCATAGCTTCATCACTTCTTTTTGAATCACCTCTTTCATGGTTGGGTTGAGTCTTCTTTGAGGTTGAACCACAGGTTTTAATTCTTCCTCCAATAAAATTTTGTGCATGCAAATAGCAGGGCTGATGCCTTTGATGTCCTCAATTGTCCACCCCAAGGCTGTTTTGTGAGTTTTTAATACTTCAATCAACCTTGCTTCCTCATCCATGTTCAAAAAGGAATTTATAATTACTGGAAATGCCTCTGCTTCCCCAAGAAACACGTATTTGAGGTGAGGAGGGAGAGGTTTCAACTCCTGTTTTGGTTTGTCCTCTTTCTTGTCTTCAATGAGCATTTCTATCACTTCCTCTCTTTGTTCTTTCTGATGCTCTAAATAGTTGTCTTCAAACATTTCTTCTACCAGCCCTTCAATCATGTCCACATTTCATGTAGTTTTCTTGCTCTGAGGGGTGTTGCATTGATTTGAAGACATTGATTACCATTTGTTCATTATGCACCCTGAAGGTCATTTTTCCCTTCTCCACATCAATAGTGGTTCTTGCTGTGGCTAGAAATGGTCTCCCCAAGATGATTGAGCTGCTTCCTTCCCCTTCTGTGTCTAAGATTACGAAGTCTGCGGGGAAGATAAACTTTCCAACCTTCACTAGTAAATTCTTCACAATACCATTGGGTGTCTTGATTGATCTATCAGCCATGACTAGTGACATCCTGATGGGTTTAATTTCTTCTATGGCAAGCTTTCTCATCAATGATAGAGGCATCAAGTTGATGCTGGCACCTAGATCACACAGGGCGTTTTCCAATGTTATCTTGCCTATGGTGCATGAGACTACAAAACTCCCTGGATCTTTGAGCTTTGGTGGGATACCCATCTGGATCACAGCGCTACATTCTTCAGTGAGCATGATGGTTTCCTTTTCTTGCCAACTTCTCTTCTTGTTGATTAGCTCCTTCATGAACTTGGCATATAGGGGCATCTGTTCCAGTGCCTCAGCCAAGGGGATATTTATCTCCAACTTCTTGAAAGTCTCAAGGAACTTGTGAAATTGTTGGTCCTTTGCCTCCTTGTTGAATCTCTGGGGATATGGCAGTGGAGGTACAAAGGCCTTCTCTGCTTGTTGCTTTTGATTCTTTGTTGGCTCTTCAATTGCTTCATTCCCCTTTTTTGGAATTTTTGATTGTTCCTCCTTTTCTTGAATTTGCTTTGAAGCTTGCTTGCTTGCCATTGCATCATCATCATTGGTTTCTTCTGTGTGTGTTGAATGTTCCTCTTCTAGTGGTCTCTTGCTACTCTTCAATGTTCTCCCACTCCTTAATTGTATTGCCTTGCATTCTTCCTTAGGATTTGGGATTGTGTCACTCGGTAGTGAGCTTGAAGGTCTCTCAACAGAAATCTATTTGGAGATTTTCCCAATTTGCCTCTCTAGGCTCTTTATGGAGGCTTCATGGTTCTTGGTTGTCATTTCCTGGTGTTTCAACATTTTGTCTATTAGGGTCTCCAAGTTAGTGAGTCTTTGAGATTCAGGTGATACTTGGGGTGGGTTGTGAGATGCGGGTGGTGGATGGTAGGCATTTTGGTTGGTGGGTTAGTTATTAGATTGGTACTGGATGAGGTTGTTGTAGTTGTTTTGAGGTCTTCTGTAAGTGTTTTGGTTAGTTTGCTGCTGGTTGTGGTTTTGGTTGCTTCTTGGGTTGTTTTGGTTTGAGTTCCTCTGCCATGGTTGTTGGTTTTGGGTGTGATTATCTCCCCACCTGAGGTTTGGGTGGTTCTTCCAGGATGGATTGTATGTATCACCATACACTTCATTTGGTCCTTGGTTGTGCATGTACTGTATTTGCTCTTGTTGTTGTTCTTCTTGAGTTTCTTCATTTTGCCCCCATGTGGATGATGGTTGGCTTGTGTTAACTGCTGCAACTTGGAGGCTATCAATCCTCTTGGCCATTTGCTCAAATTGTTGTTGAATTTGCTGCTGCATCATCTTGTTTTGAGCCAAGATTGAGTCCACTCCTTCTAGCTCCATTACTCCTCTCCTTTGTGATGGTTGGCGGTTTCTTTGATGAGCAAAGAAATATTGATTGTTGGCCACCATGTCAATAAGATTTTGAGCTTCTTCTACTGTTTTCATCAGTTGTAATGATCCTTCAGCTGAGTGGTCAAGTGATTCTTGAGCCTTTAGAGTGAGTCCTTCATAGAAGTTCTGTAGCTTGTCCCACTCAGTGAACATTTCTGGTGGACATTTCCTCAGCAGAGCCTTGTATCTCTCCCATGCTTCATACAGATTTTCAGCATCCAATTGTGTGAATGTTTGCACCTCAGTTTTTAGCCTGATGACTCTTTGAGGTGGATAGAATTTGGCTAGAAATTTAGTCACCAAATCATCCCAGCTAGTGATGCTTCCTTGAGGAAAAGTTTCAAGCCATTGTGCGGCCTTGTCCCTTAATGAGAACGGGAACAGCAGAAGCTTGTAAGTCTCAGGATTCACGCCATTGGACTTGACAGTGTCACAAATCCTTAAGAAGGTAGATAGATGTTGATTTGGATCCTCCAATGGTCCTCCCTCAAACGAGCAGTTGTTTTGGACCAATGTAATGAGTTGTGGCTTCAATTCAAAGTTATTTGCATTGACATTAGGGGTGAGAATGCTGCTTCCACAATGTCTAGCATTTGCAAAGGTATAGGAGGCCAAAACTCTCCTCTGGGGTGGGTTGTTATTGTTGTTGTCTGCTCCACCAGGTGGATTGGTTGAATGTTCCTCCATATCTTGGAATTCTTCTTCTGATTCCTCTTCTCCAACAATATTTTTCCCTCTTTCAGCTCTTCTTAACCTCCTGAGAGTTCTTTCGTCTTGTTCATGAAAGGTGGGTGTGGTTCTTCTTGTACCTAACATACAAGTAGAACATAAGAAACACACAAACCAGTGACACTTCAATCTATTGCTAGAATGAAGTTTTAGTTAGCTTAAGCAAAAATTCGAACAGTTAGTGGGTTAATTGAAAATTAAAGGACAGAAAAGAAAAAAAATGCTTGATCTAGATCTCCACTTTACTTAATCATTGTCAATCTAATCAATCCCCGGCAACGGCGCCAAAAACTTGATGTGCGGAAAACGATCCGACACAAAACTCACCGGCAAGTGCACCGGGTCACATCAAATAATAATAACTCACGGGAGTGAGGTCGATCCCACAAGGATTGAAGGATTGAGCAATTTTAGTTTAGTGGTTGATTTAGTCAAGCGAATCAAGATTTGGTTGAGAGATTTGTGATTAACAGAATTTAAATTACATAGAAAGTAAAGAGAATAGGTAAATTGCATGAAATTAAAGAGAACTGAAATTTAAAGTGCCAAATCTTAAAGAACAAGAAATTAAATGGCAGAAACTTAGAATGCAAGAAATGTAAATTGCAGAATCTTAAAGTGCAAGAAATGTAAATGGCTTGAATTGTAAAGGGAATTGGAAATTGGATTTGCAGAAATTAAACAAGGAAAAGTAAATTTCAACAAACATAAGAGTGGAAGATGAATTGGATTGAATCGGATCTTGAAACAGAAATGTAAATGAGCTTGAAAGCAGTAAACAGAGAATGTAAAATGATAATTCAGATCTCAGGACCCAAGAGACTAGATAACCAAGTCTAGATCTCAATGCCTTCCTAGATCCAACAAGAACAATTGTAAAGGAAATGTAAATTGCAGAGAAAGTAGATGAAGAAGCAATTAACAGAAATTTAAATTCAATTGTGCAGTAAAGTGAAACAGAGAGATCTCAGGATGAGATTGAAACAGATTTCCTTCAATTCTCCAACCCAAGATCCAAGACAAGGAAGGTAAAGAGTGCTGGGCAAGAACAAGGAAGAAGAGAGATCAATTCTCCTCCCCAAATTCTCTTGAATTAAAACAACAATGCCAAGAAATGTAAAGTGAGCTCTCTACTAAGTGTACTAATCAAAACCGAAAAGAAAAGCCCCCGAAAAACTTAAATCCTATGCTATTTATACACTTTCTTCAAATGGTCTTCAAGCCTTCAATTGGGCCTTTGCTCTTGATGGAATTGGGTTGATAGAGGCCTTGGTTGATTGCTCTTGGAGTTTGGAGAAGAACCGAAGTGAACCGGGTTTGGAATCATGTAAGCTTGAGTAAAAGTTTGAGTAAAAGTTTGAGGCAAACTTTTACTCAAACTTTTCATATCAGCCACCCCATCTTTGCTGCTACCAACGTTTGAGCCAAAGTTTGGGGTCAAACTTTTGCTCAAACATTGGCTCCCCCTTGCACACTCATGGCGCCAATGTTTGCCAAAAAGTTTGAGGCAAACGTTGGCGCAAACTTTTGCTCTCCAGGGTGTGTTGTTCATGGCGCCAACGTTTGCCAAAAAGTTTGAGGCAAACGTTGGCGCAAACTTTTGCTCTCCAGGGTGTTGATTTGTGATGCCAAAAGTTTGCCAAAAGGTTTGAGGCAAACTTTTGCTCAAGCTTTTTTCCCAAAAGTTTGCACAAAAGTTTGAGGCAAACTTTTGGTCAAGCTTTTTGCTCCCTAGTTCGTTTTCACTTATTCCAAAAGTTTGAGCTAAAGTTTGAGGCAAACTTTTGCTCAAACTTTTTTTCCTCTCTTCCTCCTAGCCATTCCTTCTTGCTTCAACCTTTCTCCAAGCTTTCTTCACCTATCATTAATAAACCAAACACATCAAAGCTATGCTCAAAATCATGAGATATTCATTCTTTCATAATATGTGACAATTATAGCATAAAACCTCATGAAATTGCATTAATTCATCTATGGTTGATTAAATCAAAGGAAGCATGAAAATCTACCCAATTGGCTTGCTTATGGCTCAAGAAAGTGCATAATTCATTTGAAAACAAAAGAAAAAGACTAGTGAAACTAGGCTAAGATGACTTGTCATCACCCTCAACACCCCGCAATCAACCAATCTCACAAGACTCTCAGAGGATTACCAACTTGGAGATCTTAATGGATAAAATGATGAAGCACCAAGAGATGACAACAAAAAACCAGGAAGCATCCATGAAGAATATGGAGAGGCAGATTGGACAGCTTTCCAAGCAAATTGCCATTGAGGGACCTTTGAGCTCACTCCCACGTGACACCATTCCTAATCCAAAAGAGGAATGTAAGGCTATACAACTAAGGAGTGGAAAGACCTTGGTGAGAAATGAAGAAGTGATAAAGAAGCCAAAGGAAAATAAAAAAGGACAGGGTGAAAGAGAGGGAGCCAATGATGAGGACGTAACAGCAAGCAAGCAAACTTCAAAGCAGGCTGAAGAAAAGGAGGAACAGCCAAAAATTTCAAGAAAAGGGAAGGAAGCAATTGAAAAGCCAACTAAGGACTACAGGCAGGGAGTGAACTTCACACCTCCATTACCATATCCCCAAAGGTTCAACAAGGAGACTAAGGACCAACACTTCCCAAAATTTCTTGAAATCTTCAAGAAATTGGAGATCAACATACCCCTGGCTGAGGCACTTGAGCAAATGCCCCTATATGCCAAGTTTTTGAAGGAACTTATAAACAAGAAGAGAAGCTGGCAAGAAAAGGAGACCATTATGCTCACAGAAGAATGTAGCGCTGTGATCCAAAGGGGTATCCCACCAAAGCTCAAAGATCCAGGGAGTTTTGTGGTCTCATACACCATAGGCAAGATGACATTGGAAAACGCCCTATGCGATTTAGGTGCCAGTATCAATTTGATGCCCCTCTCAATGATGAGAAAGCTTGCTATAGAAGAAATCAAACCTACTAGGATATCACTAGTGATGGCCGATAGATCAATCAAGACACCCAATGGAATTGTGAAAAATTTACTAGTAAAGGTTGGAGAGTTTATCTTCCCTACAGACTTTGTAATTTTGGACACAGAAGGGGAAGGAAATAACTCAATCATCTTGGGAAGACCATTTCTAGCTACAGCAAGAACCACTATTGATGTGGAGAAGGGAGAAATGACCTTCAGGGTACATAATGAGCAAATGGTAATCAATGTCTTCAATTCAATGCAACATCCCTCTGAACAAGAAAATTACATGAAGGTGGATGTGATAGAAAGCTTGGTAGAAGAAATGTTTGAGGACAACTATCAAGAACACCAGGAAGAACAAGGAGGGGAAGTGGTAAAAATATCCATTGAAGACCAGGAGGAGGATAAGCCAAAACAGGAGTTGAAGCCTCTCCCTCCTCACCTCAAATACGTGTTTCTTGGGAAAGCAGGAGCCTTGCCAGAAATCATAAACTCCTCCTTGAACATGGAAGAGGAAACAAAGTTGATTGAAGTATTAAAAGCTCACAAAACAGCCTTGGGTTGGACAATTGAGGACATCAAAGGCATCAGCCCTACCATCTGTATGCATAAAATTTTATTGGAGGAAGAGTCAAAGCCTGTGGTTCAGCCTCAAAGAAGACTCAACCCAACCATGAAAGAGGTAGTTCAAAAGGAAGTGATGAAGCTATGGAATGCTAGGATAATCTTCCCAATCTTGGACAGCTCGTGGGTGAGTCCGGTTCAAGTTGTACCAAAAAAGGGAGGAATAACAGTCATCACCAATGAGAAGAATGAGCTGATCCCCACTAGGACAGTGACTGGGTGGAGAATGTGCATAGATTATAGGAGGCTAAATGATGCTACAAGAAAAGATCACTTCCCTCTGCCCTTCATTGATCAAATGTTGGAAAGATTAGCAGGTCATGCTTATTACTGCTTCCTTGATGGGTACTCTGGGTACAATCAAATAGTGGTGGATCCCAAGGATCAAGAGAAGACTTCCTTCACATGCCCATTTGGAGTTTTTGCCTACAGAAGGATGCCCTTTGGGCTATGCAATGCCCCAGCCACTTTTCAAAGGTGTATGCTTTCCATATTTTCTGATATGGTAGAAAAATTTTTAGAAGTCTTCATGGATGATTTTTCTGTCTTTGGCAATTCATTTAACACTTGCTTGCACAATTTGACTCTTGTTTTGAAAAGATGCCAAGAAACTAACCTAGTATTGAACTGGGAGAAGTGCCATTTCATGGTTCCGGAAGGAATAGTTCTTGGGCATAAAGTGTCATGTAAAGGTATAGAAGTTGATAAAGCTAAAATAGAAATTATTGAAAAACTCCCTATACCTGTTAATGTGAAAGCAGTAAGGAGTTTCCTTGGGCATGCTGGCTTCTACAGGAGGTTCATCAAAGATTTTTCAAAAATAGCAAAACCATTGAGCAATTTACTAATGAATGATACCCCCTTTATCTTTGATGACAACTGTAAACATGCCTTTGAAACTCTAAAGAAAAAACTCATTACAGCACCAATTATCACACCCCCTGATTGGAACTTACCTTTTGAACTTATGTGTGATGCAAGTAACCTTGCTATTGGTGCTGTACTGGGGCAAAAGAAAGACAAGCTGCACCATGTCATATACTATGCCAGTAAGGTGTTAAATGAAACACAGAAGAATTATACCACCACTGAGAAAGAACTTTTAGCAATTGTATATGCATTTGATAAGTTTAGGCAATACTTGATTGGTTCAAAGGTTAGTGTGTATACTGACCATGCTGCTCTCAAGTATTTAATGTCTAAACAGGACTCAAAGCCAAGGCTTATTAGGTGGGTGCTGCTGCTACAAGAATTTGATATTAAAGTGAGAGATCGAAAGGGGAGTGAAAATCAAGTAGCAGATCATCTATCAAGAGTACCACAAGAAACCAAGCAAGATAGACCACAGCAAGTAAATGAGAATTTTCCTGATGAGCACCTTTTCCAAGTTCAACAAACACCTTGGTTTGCTGACATAGCAAATTTCAAAGTAGGAAGGAAAATACCTCAAGACTTTTCCAAGCAACAAGTGAAGAAGCTACTCAATGAAGTAAGGAAGTTCTTGTGGGATGAACCTTTTTTATTCAAGAGATGCTCTGATGGAATGATTAGGAGGTGTGTCCCTGAATATGAAATGAAGGACATATTGTGGCATTGTCATGGTTTAGCATACGGTGGACACTTTGGACCAGAGAGAACGGCTGCAAAGGTACTGCAGAGTGGCTTCTATTGGCCAACTATCTTTAAGGATGCTAGAGAGTTTGTTCACCAATGCAATGAATGCCAAAGAGCTGGAAGATTGACAAGAAGGAATGAGATGCCTCAAAATTTCATCCTGGAAGTGGAGCTATTTGACTTATGGGGCATTGATTTCATGGGACCCTTTCCTCCCTCCTACTCTTTCAGATACATCTTAGTGGCAGTGGAATATGTCTCAAAGTGGGTGGAAGCCATAGCCACAACCACCTGTGATGCACAGATTGTCCTTCAATTCCTTAAGAAGCACATTTTCACTAGATATGGAGTGCCCAAGGGTCTTATTAGCGATGGTGGTGGTCATTTCTGCAACAAACAGATGGAGAAACTCCTCCACAAATATGGAGTAATCCATAAAGTAGCCACACCTTACCACCCTCAAACTAATGGCCAGGCTGAATTAGCAAATAGGGAGTTGAAGAAGATCTTAGAGAAAACAGTGGGAAGCACAAGAAAAGATTGGGCTAGGAAGCTAGAAGATGCCCTCTGGGCATACAGGACAGCTTTCAAAACTCCCATTGGAAAGTCCCCCTTTCAGCTATTGTATGGAAAATCATGCCATCTCCCTGTAGAGCTTGAACACAGAGCTTTTTGGGCTACTAAACTCCTCAACCTTGATTCTCAGGCAGCAGGGGAGAAAAGGTTACTACAATTAAATGAGTTGGATGAATTTAGGTTAGAAGCCTATGACAATGCTAAGACATACAAGGAAAAATCCAAGAGGTTGCATGATAGAAAGATTTTAAAGAAAGAGTTCAAACCAGGACAGCAAGTACTCCTGTACAATTCACGGCTCAAGATTTTTCCTGGCAAGCTCAAGTCCAAATGGACTGGCCCATATTTAGTGACAAAGGTTTTTCCTTATGGAAGTCTTGAGTTGCTAGATGAAGCTACACAGAGTCATTTCACAGCAAACGGGCACAGAGCAAAGCCTTACTTAGGAAGGCCATGGGACAAGGAAAAAGAGGTTCAGAACCTGAGTTAAGCAAGAATGAAGGATGTCAAGCTAATGACAATAAAGAAGCGCTTGTTGGGAGGCAACCCAACCTGAGGTAGTTTTCTTTTTATTGTTATTTTAATAAAAAGGTCAATTAGTTTTATCTGTACTGTAAGAAGCTAAGTTTGGCATTGCACACCAAAACAATCTAAGGGAGAATAAGGGATTTTAAGTTTGGTGTCCCACCAAAACCTCATCATAAAACACATTCTCACTTTCTGCCTAATGCTAGCTTCAAACAATTAGATAAACTAGTTAACTATTTACTGTTTCATAGTTTTTTTAGTTTTATTACCTTTAGCAAGGAAAAAGGATTCCACATATGGTTAGTTTGCTGCATGAGAAACATTGGCAAGGAACTAAGTTTGGTGTTCACACACCAAAGTAAGTTCAAGAGCCACAAATAAGCTTTGCATATTAATCAGTTACCTAAAGGGCTTGAGAAACAAGCAACTTTTGAGAATCATGCAGGAAAACAGCAAACATTTGAAGACAATCTGCAGTATAACTCAAAAGAGACATAACAGAAGGAAGAATGAAAAGCTACAACCCAACAGGTTGTATTTATACTTAATCCTTGTAGTTATGAAATGTTTTAATTCAGGGATTCCTTTATGGCTTGCTAGAATGATCATTTAGTTGCAAGTAAAAGTACATGCTAAAGAAAGCTATCTAAAATTTCTCTTTAGCCTAAAAGTTATCTGCATAATAAATGTCATCCCTCATCAGCTTGAGTACTTTGCTTTGTTCCCTTGCTGTTCGAATAAAAAGAGAGATGTTTGAGTTAGAAAAGTGATTGTTCAATGTTGCAAAAGTTAGAATGAAAGTTAATGGTGGTATGTGTTTGATTCAATTGTTAGCTCACAAAATAATTGCTGCATAATGACATGTTACTTGAAGCCTGAACTAGTTTGCTGCTATGAAGCCTTGAATTAACAAAAATCCCTTGAAAATTAATCAAAACAGAAAGAAGAAAAAGAAAAAGAAAAGCCAAAAGTTGGCAAAGAAACAAATAATAAGGCTAGACACCAATAGCTTGGACCCTAGGACACATGCCTGTGGTGTTTTTGTACTAGGATATGCTTGGATAAGTAAGTTCTAAGGAGTATTTCAAAACTTGGCCACTTAGATCAACTGATTTGAGATTGCCAACTGAAAGTCCACAATAAAGAGCAACCTAGCTACAAAACACTTAGTTATCCAAAGAGATGCTGGGCATCAATGATCCTAGGAAGAAAAAGGTGAGCCATGTGTCTGTGGTGAAAGAATGTTGAGTGAAATTAAGCCAAAGGCCACTACAACATTTGCCACCAAGCCTTCAATAAGTAATAAGCTCTCTAATGCAAAAGAAAGAAGGAAAAAGCTACCAAGGGAAGTGAGCAAAAAGTAAGGCATTGTAGCAGCAACCTTAGTAAATCTTTGAAGAAACATTGTTTGTTTAACAGCAAGTAATAAATGAGCTACTATTGATCTGCATGAAATCCCATGAACCAAGTTAAACTATTTGCTTAATAAGGACATGTATACTTCTCTATTACATTCTATCTTCTCTTATGTTTAATGCTTGCTTGGGGACAAGCAAGTTTTAAGTTTGGTGTTGTGATGACAAGTCATCTTAGCCTAGTTTTACTAGTCTTTTTCTTTGTTTTTATTAGGTTTTATGCACTTTCTTGCCTTGTAAGTAAGTAATTTGGAGTGAAATTGCATGTTTTGTTAAATCAACTAACCACCCTTTAATTAATACAAAATCATGAGGTTTAAGCTAAAATTAATTGAATTATGAATGAATTTTAAACTTTGTGAATTTGGTGATACTTTGATTGGTTGATTTGATTACTTGTAGGTGAAGAAAGAAGAAAATAAGAAAAGTGTGGCCTAAGGAGTGTGCCCAAAGGAAGCAAGAAGCATGACCAAGAGAAGAAAAGCGTAGCAACATCAAAGAAGAATGGAAGCTAAGTTGGGAGAATGAACCGAGCTTCACAAGGAATAAAAAGAGAAAGCAAAGCACCAAGCTCAGTTTACTTAGTTAACTGAGCACTAAAGAAAGCAAGGAAATAACATAAAGCTCAGTTCACTAAGTGAGCTTTATCGGGCTCCTTCAAGAATTAATTCAAAGCAAAATTCCATGAATGAAGCCACCAAGTTTCGAACTCATGAACTAAAGGAAGCAACGAATACTCCTTGCAAGGAAAATAAAAGAAAATGGCCAAAAAGCTTCATCCAAGGTTCGAACAAGGAACCACACGCTACTTAGCTTGCAAGAGAATAAGCCAAGATGGATTCCAAGGGGTTCGAACCAGGGAGCTCCATGGGAAGCAAGGAAGGAGCGTCCAACCCCTCCAAGGAAATTAGCTTCAAATTGCTTCCACCAAGGTTCGAACTTGGAAGCATGAGGACGCTACAATGGGGAGCTCAGTTGGTTTTCCCAACTGAGCGCTACTCTTCCCCCATCCCCCACACTTTGGTGCAACAAGAAGCACCAAGGAGAAAGCCTGGCACACACAATGACACGGCCAAGAAGCTTGTCAAGCGCACATTGACACGGCCAGGACATAGAGCTCAGTTCAAAATTCCAACTAAGCTCTATTGAAGTGTAATATGGCCAAGGCTGGGACGCACACCAAATTGGACAAGCAAAGCAACATTGGGCGCTCAGTTTGGTTTTCCAACTGAGCCATCCCCTGGGAGGTGGATCTTGGACCAAAAATCCAATTTAATTAATTTCTTCACCAAATTTTAGAGCCCACCCAAATTCTTAGATCTAAAGTAGGAAGTGTATAAATAGGTGATAGTTTGATTTAGAGAGGACGGACCTTTTAGCTTCTTTGAGAATTTTTATTTTTGTAATTTTTGAGCTTTTTATTTTGAATTTGGATCTTAGAGAATTGGGAAGGAGAATTGATTTCTCTTCTTCCTTGTTCTTGCTTGAGCACTCTTTATTTCTTGTTTTGGATCTTGGGTGGAGAATTGAAGAAATTCTGTTTCAATCTCACCTTGAGATCTCTTGTTTAATCTTTCTGTAAAATTCTAAGAAACTTTAAGTTACATTTCAAATTCTGTTTACTGTTTTCTCTTGTCTACTTCTTCTGCAACTTAATTCTCCATTTCTTTTGCAATTGTTCTTGTTGGATCAAGGAAGGATTTGAGATCTAGACTTGTTTTCTAGTCTCTTCCACTCCTGAGATCTTTAATTTCTCTTTTAATTTCTGCAATTGAGCTACATTTACTTTCTGTTTTAATTCTTCAAGTATTTTTACTCTTCTGTTTGAGATCTATTTGAATTCAATTCATCTTTTGCTCTTCTGTTTATTGCAATTTACTTCTTCTTGTTTAAATTCTGCAATCCCAGCTCCCAATTCCTTTATTAATTCAAGTAATTTATATTTCTTGCACTTTAAGATTCAGTCATTTACATTTCTTGCAATCTAAGCTTCTGCAATTTAAATTACTTGTTCTTTAAGATTCAGCACTTTTATTTTCTGTCCTATTTAATTCACTACAATTCTTCCCTCTCCCTTTACATTTCAAACAATTTAGCTTCTGTCAATTACAAACAACTCAAACCAATACTTGATTCGCTTGACTAAATCAATCACTAAACTAAAATTTCTCAATCCTTCAATCCCTTTGGGATCGACCTCACTCATGTGAGTTATTATTACTTGATGCGACTCAGTACACTTGCCGGTTAGTTAGGGTGTTGGAATTCATTTTCCAAAATATCCCATCACACTTGTTCACAAATTAAGAATAAATTAATAAAAAAATTTAAAATTTTAATTTTTTTATTTTTTGGATATTGTTAGAATTTTTTATTTTTTTATAATTAGAAAAAATTTATTTTTTTAGTTTAGAAATAAAAAAATAAATTTACAGATCTGTTATTTACCAAAATATGCTAGACTTTATTTTATATTTCTAATAAAAATAAAAAAATTAATCATATAATTTAAAAATTCCAAAATAAAAAATTTAGTTTTTTAAAATTTTTAATTTTTTAAATTTTTTTTTTATCTTTTTATTCACTGGATAATGCTACAACCAGACAGTTGACTTTTTTTGCTGCATTTTGATGAGCGAATATTTTATACGCTTTTTGGGGTTAATTTCATATAGTTTTGAGTATGTGTTAGTTAGTTTTTAGTGTATTTCTATTAGTTTTTAGGAAAAATTCATATTTCTGGACTTTACTATGAGTTGTGTGTTTTTCTGTAATTTCAGGTATTTTTCTGGCTGAAATTGAAGGAGCTGAGCAAAAATCTGATTCAGGCTGAAAAAGGACTGCTGATGCTGTTGGATTCTGACCTTTCTGCACTCAAAGTGGATTTTCTGGAGCTACAGAACTCGAAATGGCATGCTTCCAATTGCGTTGGAAAGTAGACATCCAGGGCTTTCCAGCCATATATAATAGTCCATACTTTGCACAAGGATAGACGACGTAAACCGGCGTTCAACGCCAGTTCTCTGCCCAATTCTGGCGTCCAGCGCCAGAAAAGGATCAAAAGCTGGAGTTGAACGCCCAAACTGGCATAAAAACTGGCGTTCAACTCCACAAATGGCCTCTGCACGTGAATTGCTTAAGTCTCAGCCCAGCACACACCAAGTGGGCCCCAGAAGTGGATCTCTGCATCATCCATCATAGTCTACTCATATTTTGTAACCCTAGGCTACTGGTTTAGTATTTAAACAACTTTTAGAGACTTATTTTGTATCTCATGACATTTCAGATCTAAACTTTGTATTCTCTGACGGCATGAGTCTCTAAACCCCATTGTTGGGGGTGAGGAGCTCTGCTGTGTCTCGATGAATTAATGCAAGTATTTCTGTTTTCCATTCAAACACGCTTGTTCCTATCTAAGATGTTCATTCGCGCTTAACTGTGATGGAGGTGATGATCTGTGACATTCATCACCTTCCTCAAACCACGAACGTGTGCCTGACAACCACCTCCGTTCTATATCCGATTGAATGAGTATCTCTTAGATTCCTCAATCAGAATCTCCGTGGTATAAGCTAGAACTGATGGCGGCATTCATGAGAATCCGGAAAGTCTAAACCTTGTCTGTGGTATTCCGAGTAAGATTCAAGGATTGAATGACTGTGACGAGCTTCAAACTCCTGAAGGCTGGGCGTTAGTGACAGACGCAAAAGGATAGTAAATCCTATTCCAACCGGATCGAGAACCAACCGGTGATTAGCCGTGCTGTGACAGAGCGCGTGAGCGTAGTTTTCACTGGAAGGATGGAAGGTAGCCATTGACAACGGTGATCCACCAACACACAGCTTGCCATAGGAGGACATGCGTGCGTGAATCAGAAGACAGAGGAAAGCAAAGATTCAGAAGACAAAGCATCTCCAAAACTCCAACATATTCTCCATTACTGCACAACAAGTAATCTTTAATTTATGCTCTCTTGGTTATTCACAATTCAACTGACAAACATAATTGACTTCCTGACTGAGATTTACAAGATAACCATAGATTGCTTCAAACCAACAATCTCCGTGGGATTCGACCCTTACTCACGTGAGGTATTACTTGGACGACCCAGTGCACTTGCTGGTCAGTGGTACGAGTTGTGAAAAGTGTGATTCACAATTCGTGCACCAAGTTTTTGGCGCCGTTGCCGGGGATTGTTCGTGTTTGGACAACTAACGGTTTATTTTGTTGCTTAGATTAGGAAAAATTTTTCTTTTTTTTGGTTTAGAGTCTTTTATTATTTATCCCTTGTTAAAACACTTTAAATTTATAGCTCAATTAGTTAGAACGTGGTGTTTATGTTCATGGTAATTGGCTATCATATTTTTTAAAATCTTTTTCAAAAATAATTTTTTTTATTAAATCCTGTGCCAAACTTTAAGTTTGGTGTTTTCTTGTTGATTTTTCAAAAAAAAAAAAATATATTTTACTTCTTCAAAACAAGTGTTACATTCATAACTCATTTGGCTAGAGCGTTAATCTGTGTTCTTGGTAATTGGGTTAGAATCTTTTATATTCTTTTCAAAACCTTTTTCATAAATAATAATTTCTCTATTAAATTGTGTGCCAAACTTTAAGTTTGGTGTTTTCTTGTTGATTCCCTTTGGTTTTCGAAAATTTTGGTTTGGTTTTCTAAAAATTTTAAGTTTGGTGTTCTTTCTTCATGTTCTTGTGTTCTTGTGAATCTTCAAAGTGTTCTTGAGTTTTCCTTGTGTCTTGATCTTAAAATTTTTCAGTTTGGTGTTCCTTGGTGTTTTCCCTCCAAAATTTTCAAAAACAAGGAGCATTAGATCTAAAAATTTTAAATCTTGTGCTATCTTATTGTTTTTCTCTCTCCTCTTTAAATTCAAAAATATCTTTTCTCTCTGTTTTAAAAGAAAATTTTCGAAATCTATTTCAAAAATTCAGATTTTTTTTTTAAATTTTAAAACCTTTTTTCAAAAAAAAAAAATCATCATATCCTTTTCAAAATTTCCTAACCACTTTCTCTCTCTTCAGTTTTTCGAAAATCTTCACTCAATTTTTATTTATTTTATTTTGATTTATTTTCAAAAAAAATAAATAAATAAATAAATAAATAAATAAAATAAAATAAATAAAAAGGTAAATCAGTCCAAGTTATATCCATATATCCATCATGGACATAAGTGGAAATGAACAGTCCAGGAGGACTCTGGGGTCATATTCTAACCCCTCTACTGCTTCATATGGGAGTAGTATATGCATACCCTCCATTGGAGTTAGTAGCTTTGAGTTGAATCCTCAGCTCATTATCATGGTGTAGCAAAGTTGCCAGTATTCTGGTCTTCCACAGGAAGAACCTACAGAGTTTCTGGCACAGTTTTTACAGATTGCTGACACAGTACATGATAAAGAAATAAATCAGGATGTCTACAGACTATTACTGTTTCCATTTGCTGTAAAAGATCAAGCTAAGAGGTGGTTGAATAACCAACCTAAGGCCAGCATAAGGACATGGAAACAGCTAACAGAAAAATTCCTGAATTAATATTTTCCTCCAAAAAGGATGACACAGCTAAGGCTGGACATCCAAGGCTTCAAGCAAGGAGATAATGAATCTCTTTATGATGCCTGGGAGAGATACAGAGAGATGCTGCGAAAATGCCCCTCTGAAATGTTTTCAGAGTGGGTTCAGTTAGACATCTTCTACTATGGGCTTGCAGAAGGAGCTCAGATGTCTCTAGATTACTCAGCTGGTGGATCCATCCATATGAGAAAGACAATTGAAGAGGCTCAAGAGCTCATTGATACAGTTGCTAGGAATCAGCATCTGTACCTAAGCAGCAACCCTTCCATGAATGAAGAGGTTAAAACAGTAACTGCTGAATTCAGTACTGTAAAACAAGCTGCTGAATTCAAAAAGCAATTGGACTTTCTAACAAAGCAGTTAGCTGAATTCAAGGACAGGCTACAGGAGACAAGGATAGCTAATATACATATGGACGAACAGTTTAAGCAAACAAAGCAGCAGCTATCAAGGCAAATAGCAGAAGAATGTCAAGCAGTTCAATTGAGGAGTGGGAAAACACTAAATACCCCACCTCAAGGCATCAAAAATTCAAGAAATGAGCGACCCACCAAAGATTCACCTGAGGACAGTAAGAGCCCAGGGAAAAATAATTCTGGCACTAAAACGCCAGAAAATGGGTGGAAGGCTAGCGCTGAACGCCCAGACCATGCCCAAAACTGGCGTTCAGCGCCAGAAACAAGGCAAGATTGGCGTTCAACGCCAGAAATGGGCAAGAATCTGGCGTTGAACGCCCACATGGGGCAGAATCCAGCGTTGAACGCCCAAAATGGGCACATTTCTGGCGTTCAGGCGCCAGGAACAGACAGTGAGCTGGCATCTAACGTCACTCCAGCTTCTGACTCTGGCATTCAATTGCCAGTGAGGGATCAGACACACACAAGTGCTGATAACAACCCCTCTAAAAAGGCTTCTTTAACCACTAAGGTTGAGGAATATAATGCCAAGATACCTTATCCTCAAAAACTCCGGAAAGAGGAGTAGGATAAGCAATTTGCTCACTTTGCAGATTATCTAAGGACTCTTGAAATAAAGATTCCATTTGCAGAGGCACTTGAGCAAATACCTTCTTATGCCAAGTTCAAGAAAGAAATCTTGAGTCATAAAAAGGAGTGGAGAGAAATAGAAAGAGTTCTCCTCACTGAAGAATGCAGTGCAGTCATTCTGAAAAGCTTTCCTGAAAAGCTTAAAGACCCTGGGAGTTTTCTGATACCATGCACATTAGAAGGTGATTGCACCAAGACAACTTTGTGCGATCTTGGGGCAAGCATCAACCTGATACCTGCATCCACTATCAGGAAGCTTGGCTTAACTGAAGAAGTTAAACCAACCCGGATATGTCTCCAACTTGCTGATGGTTCCACTAAATACCCATCAGGCGTGATTGAGGACATGATTGTCAGAGTTGGGCCATTCGCCTTTCCCACTGACTTTGTTGTGCTGGAGATGGAGGAGCACAAGAGTGCTACTCTCATTCTAGGAAGACCCTTCCTAGCAACTGGACGATCCCTCATTGACGTCCAACAGGGGGAAATAACCCTGAGAGTCAACGATGATGAGTTCAAGTTGAACGCTGTCAAACCCATGCAGCATCCAGACACATCAACAGACTGCATGAAAGTTGATCTTATTGACTCTTTGGTAGAAGAGATCAACATGGCTGAGAGTCTCGAATCAGAGTTGGAAGACATCTTTAAAGATGTTCAGCCTGATTTGGAGGATTCAGGGGACATGAAAGAGCCTCTGAACTTTCTTCTGAAAGAGGAAAAACCTCCGAAACCAGAGCTCAAGCCACTACCACCATCCTTGAAATACGCATTTCTGGGAGAAGGTGACACTTTTCCAGTGATCATAAGCTCTGCTTTAAATTCACAGGAAGAGGAAGCACTTATTCAAGTGCTAAGGACACACAAGACAGCTCTTGGGTGGTCCATAGGTGACCTTAAGGGCATAAGCCCAGCTAGATGCATGCACAAAATCCTATTGGAGGATAATGCCAAACCAGTGGTTCAACCACAGAGGCGGCTAAATCCAGCCATGAAGGAAGTGGTGCAGAAAGAGGTCACCAAATTACTAGAGGCTGGGATTATTTATCCCATTTCTGATAGCCCCTGGGTGAGCCCTGTTCAAGTCGTCCCAAAAAAGGGAGGCATGACAGTGATTCATAATGAAAAAAATGAACTGGTTCCTACAAGAATAGTTACAGGGTGGCGCATGTGTATTGACTACAGAAGGCTCAATACAGCCACCAGAAAGGATCATTTTCCTTTACCATTCATAGACCAGATGCTAGAGAGACTAGCAGGTCATGATTATTACTGCTTTTTGGATGGCTATTCAGGCTATAACCAGATTGTAGTGGATCCCCAGGATCAAGAGAAAACAGCATTCACATGTCCATCTGGAGTGTTTGCTTATAGAAGGTGATGAGATATTTTGGTGAGAAACGAATCTCTCACTAAACATCACAATCCAACCGGCAAGTGTACCGGGTCGTATCAAGTAATAAAAACTCACGGGAGTGAGGTCGATCCCACAGGGATTGAAGGATTGAGCAATTTTAGTTTAGTGGTTGATTTAGTCAAGCGAATCAAGATTTGGTTGATGATTGTGTGACTTGCAGAATGTAAATTGCATTGAAGTAAAGAGAACAAGAAATAAATTGCTGAAACTTAAAGAACAAGAAATTAAATGGCAGAAACTTAAAGTGCAAGAAATATAAATTGCAGAATCTTAAAGTGCAAGGAATATAAATTGCTTGAAATGTAAAGGGAATTGGGGAATGGATTTGCAGAATTTAAACAAGGAAAAATTAAATTGCATCAAACAGAAGAGGGCAAGGGAATTGGGATTGAACCGGATCTTGAAGCAATAAAGTAAATGAACAATGAAAGCATTAAACAGAGAATTGAAATGAGAATTTAGATCTCAGGACCCAGAGACTAGAAAACCAAGTCTAGATCTCAATGCCTTCCTAGATCCAATAAGAACAATAGCAAGGAAATTGTAAATTGCAAAGAAGAGCGATGAAGAACAATGAACCGGAAATGAAATTCAATTAACAGTAAAGTAAAGAAACAGAGAGATCCAAGATTGAGATTGAAACAGAATTTCTTCAATTCTCCAATCCAAGATTCAAGACAAAAGTAAAATGAAATTTCAAGTAAAAGGAAACAAAGAAATTCAAGTTCACTCAGTAACAAAAGCTTTCCAAAAACTCCTCTCAAAAATCTAAAAGAAAAGCTCCAAAGGAAAACTCTCCAGGAAAGCTCCCTAAACAAATTGAATTCTATCCTATTTATACACTTTCCAAAATGATCTTCAAGCCTTGAGTTGGGCCTTTGTTCTTGGTGGAATTGGGTTGAAAGAGGCCTTGGTTGATTGCTCTTGAAGATTGAAGAAGAACCGAAGTGAACCAATTGAACCGGTTTTTGAAGTTGGCCAAAGATGATCTCAACGTTAGGGTCAAAGTTAGGGGTCTAACTTTGACCCTAACTTTTTATGGCAGCAAGCATGGTTTCCTGGTTTGAACGTTGGTGCCAACGTTAGGGGTCTAACTTTGACCCTAACGTTGGCAATGCTTGGTGTGATTGGCGCCAACGTTAGCCTCCACGTTAGGGGGCTAACGTTGGCGCAAACGTTGGCCTTCCCCCTTTGTGATTTAAGTGCCAACGTTAGCCTCCAAGTTAGGGTGCTAACGTTGGCGCAAACGTTGGTGCCCAGGGGAGAAATTCTCAAGTTCCAACGTTAGCCTCCAAGTTAGGGGGCTAACGTTGGAGCTAACGTTGGCCACTTCCAGGGAGTGATTTACATGCCCAACGTTAGCCTCCAAGTTAGGGGGCTAACGTTGGGGCTAACTTCATGCAACCCGGTTCAATTTTCATTTATTCCATTGTCCTCTCTTCACTCCTAGCCATTCCTCTTTGCTTCAACCTTTCTCCAAGCCTTCTTCACCTATCATTGATCAACCAAACTAATCAAAGCTTTGCTCAAAATCATGAGGTATTCAATCTTCCACAATATGCAACAATTATAGCTCAAAACCTCATGAAATGGCATGAATTCACATATGGTTGGTTCAATCAAGGGAAACATGAAAATCTACTCAATTAGCTTGCTTGTAGCTCAAGAAAGTGCATAATTCTAATGAAAACTAAAGAAAAAGACTAGCTAAAATGGGCTCAGATGACTTGTCATCACAACACCAAACTTAAAGCTTGCTTGTCCCCAAGCAAGAAATGAATTATTAAGAAGAAAGAATGAAATGGAAAAGGAAGTTCATGCTAGCAAAGTGTTATTGATAGTTCATGGGGTTTTATGTGGATATGCAAATGCTCACTTCTTATTGACTCTTAGGCCTAGAAAGTCTCCTTCAAGCTTCAAGTGACATACTGCTATGACCTCTCATTATTCCTTTATCCTTGGTCATTACTTTATTCAAAAGCTTTATTTGAGTGTCATGTGTAGCAAGTTCATTTTCTTTTCTTTATACTTGACACATTATTCACCATAGACACTTGGCTCACATTCCTTCTTAAAACATTGATGCCCAACACCTCTTTGGGCTACTAAATGCTTTGTAGTTAGGTTGCTCTTGATAGTGGATTTTCAGCTGATGATCCCGGGTTAGTTAAACCAAGTCACCAAGTGTTGAGGCACTCCTAAGAGCTTACTAATCCAAGCAG
Organism: Arachis ipaensis; assembly: GCF_059453495.1. NCBI lineage: Eukaryota > Viridiplantae > Streptophyta > Magnoliopsida > Fabales > Fabaceae > Arachis > Arachis ipaensis. Next base: position 74,558,897 of record NC_142444.1, read on the forward strand.
ATCCTAGTACAAAAACATCACAGGCATATATTTCAGAGTTCAAGCTATTGGTGTCCAGCTTTGTTTCTTTTTGTTTTTCTTTTGTTTTGCCACTTTTTGGCTTTCTTTGTTCTTTCTTTCTTTTTGTTTTTCTTTCTAACCAAGGAGTTTTATTCAATTGAGATTCATAGACAGTATCCACTCTCTACTTAGAAGGAGATTTCCTAGCTCTTTATTCACTAAAAGTGAGTTATTATACAATCACACACATACCACCACTTACTTTTATTCCACTTCTATCTAACAGAGACCATTTCACTTCACATTCAAACTGTTCTTTTATTGAATTAAAAGATGCAGGGGACAACATATGCTTCTTGTTAAGTGAAAATGAACACACAAGCCAACATAAAAACCAGCCTACTTAAAAAAAACAAAAACATAATTGATGCATACTACACTAACAGTTTCTGTTAAAATGGGCATATTCATACTTCCAAATTAGAGCAATTCAATACTGATGGAGTTAAGTGACAATACAACCTCTTGGTGGCTTCTTCTTCTTTCATCTCAGCTAATGGTGAGTAGTCCTCCCAGAAGAGTGATTGATTTTCTGCAGTGTTAATGGAAGTTGCTTGTTTCTCAAGCCTTTATGTGATTTGTTAGTGTGCAAGACTTTCTTGTAGGTGTTTGAACTTACTTTGGTGTGTGAACACCAAACTTAGTCTCTTGCCATGTTTCTTATCCATAACCATATGTGAAAGCCTAAATCTTTGCTAAAGGTAATAAAACTGAAAACTAGAAACAGACAATGCTTAAATGATTTGTCAGATTGCTTGGAGTTGGTAACTCTTTATATAGAAAGTGAGAATGTGCTTTTAAGTAAGATTTTTGGTGGAACACCAAACTTAGAATCCTTCATTCTCCCTTAATATGTTTTGGTGTGAAACACCAAACTTAGCTCCTTGCAATACATACCACTCATTTAACCTTTTTATTGAAATAACTATGAAAAGAAAACTACCTCAGGTTGGGTTGCCTCCCAACAAGCGCTCTTTTATTGTCACTAGCTTGACACTGAGGCTTTCTTTTATGGCGGTTGATGACTGTAGTGCCTCAACTTGTCCCCTCTGATCGTGAGCTTCTTCTTTGTTCCTTGGTGCTCTATCTCAGCATGTTCTAGTGATAATATATTGCTCACAGTATAGTAATCGTTAGTCTGTTGGTCTGTTCCCAGTTGTTGATAGACTAACTGCACTTTGTCACCTTTGGAGAGCCCTTCTGTTGGAATTTTTTTGTTCTTCCACCCCTTTTTGATTCTGTTTTTGTTTTTCTTCCTTCCTTTTGTTAATTCTTCTTCTTTGAAAACAGGCTCCCTTTTGAAATTCCTTTTCTTAGTTGCCAATACTACAATGTTCCCTTGAGCTTCTTCATTACTTTGCACAGTCTCTTTCTCTTTTTGGCCTGCTGTATCATCTATCTCTTGCTTGGGAGGGAAGTTGTTGTTTGTCTTGTTGATTTCCTCCCTCCACTGCAGATTTTCCTTGTCTGTTTCTGTACCATCCTTCTTTTCATTACTGTTCTGTGTTTCTGGTAGTACACTCAGAGTGATACTTTCATTATGCATCCTGAGGGTTAATTCTCCTTGCTCTATGTCTATGATGGCCCTAGCAGTGGCTAAGAACGGTCTTCCCAGTATAATGGAGTCGCCCTCATCCTGATTCGAATCCAGGATCACAAAATCTGCAGGGAAGATGAATCTATCTACCTTGACTAGAAGGTTCTCAATTATACCACTGGGGCATATTACTGATTTGTCCACCAATTCTAGAGACATCTTTACTGGTCTTACCTCTTTTATGCCTAACTTTTTCACTAGAGAGGCAGGCATCAGATTGATACTAGCTCCCAAGTCACACATCGCCTTCTTGATAGTCATACTGCCAATGGCGCAGGGTAGAAAGAAACTCCCAGGGTCCTCAAGTTTGGGAGGAAGTCCCTTCTGGATTAGTGCTCTGCATTCCTCAGTGAGCAGTACAGTTTCATTAACTTGCCAACTCCTCTTCTTGTTGATAAGTTCCTTCAAGAACTTTGCGTACAGGGGCATTTGCTCAAGTGCTTCAGTTAAGGGAATATTGATCTCTAACTTCTTGAAGATTTCAAGAAATTTTGGGAAGTGTTGGTCCTTAGTTTCCTTGTTAAACCTTTGAGGATATGGCAAGGGAGGAGTAAAGTTATTTCCCTGCCTTTGGTCCTCAGTTGGCTCTTCAATTACTTCCTTTCCCTTTCTTGATTTTTGTGGCTGATCTTCTTTTTCTTGAGCTTGATTCTGAGTTGGCTTGCTTGCTGTCTCCTTCTTGTCATTGACTTTCTCTTCTTCGGCTTGTTTCTTGTCACTTTCCTTTTGCTTCTTGGTTGCTTCTTCATTTTTCACCAAGACTCTTCCACTCCTCAATTGTATTGCCTTGCATTCTTCCTTAGGATTTGGGATTGTGTCACTCGGCAGTGAGCTTGAAGGTTTCTCAACAGAAATGTGTTTGGAGATTTGCCCAATTTGCCTCTCTAGGCTCTTCATGGAGGCTTCATGGTTCTTGGTTGTCATTTCTTGGTGTTTCCACATTTTGTCTATCAAGGTTTCCAAGTTGGTGAGTCTTTGAGATTCAGGTGATGCTTGTGGTGGGTTGTGAGATGTGGATGGTGGATGGTAGGCATTTTGGTTGGTGGGTTGGTTATTAGATTGGTAATGGTTGATGTTGGGGTAATTGTTTTGAGGTTTTCTGAAGGAGTTTTGGTTAGTCTGCTGCTGGTTGTGATTTTGGTTGTTTCTTGGATTGTGTTGAGTTGAGTTTCTCTGCCATGGTTGCTGATTTTGGTTGTGATTGTCTCCCCACCTAAGGTTTGGGTGGTTCTTCCAAGAAGGGTTGTAAGTGTCACCATATACTTCATTTGGCCCAGAATTTTAGTTGTGCATGTACTGGACTTGTTCTTGCTGTTGCTCCTCTTGAGTCTCTTCACTCTGTCCCCATGTGGTTGATGGTTGGCTAGTGTTGACTGCTGCCACTTGGAGACTATCAATCCTCTTGGCCATTTGCTCAAATTGTTGTTGAATTTGCTGCTGCATCATCTTGTTTTGAGCTAGGATTGAGTCTACTCCTTCTAGTTCCATTACTCCTCTTCTTTGTGATGGTTGGCGGCTTCTTTGATGAGCAAAGAAATATTGGTTGTTGGCCACCATATCCACAAGATTCTGAGCTTCCTCAGCAGTTTTCATTAGTTGTAGTGAACCTCCAGCAGAATGATCTAATGCCTCCTGAGATTTCAATGTCAGGCCTTCATAGAAATTTTGCAGCACATCCCATTCATTGAACATCTCTGGAGGGCATTTTCTGATTAAGGCTTTGTACCTCTCCCATGCTTCATACAAGGATTCAGCATCTAATTGTGTGAATGTCTGCACCTCGGTTTTCAGCCTGATGACTCTCTGGGGTGGATAGAACTTGGCTAGAAATTTAGTTACCAAGTCATCCCAACTAGTGATACTTGCTTGGGGAAAAGTTTCAAGCCATTGTGCAGCCTTATCCCTTAATGAGAACGGGAACAGCAGAAGCTTGTAAGTTTCAGGATTCACACCATTGGATTTGACAGTGTCACAGATCCTCAAGAAGGTAGATAGATGTTGATTTGGATCCTCCACTGGTCCTCCTCCAAATGAGCAGTTGTTCTGGACCAATGTGATGAGTTGTGGCTTCAGTTCGAAGTTATTTGCATTGACATTAGGGGTGAGAATGCTGCTTCCACAATGTCTAGCATTTGCAAAAGTATAGGAAGCCAATACTCTCCTCTGTTGTGGTGGATTATTAACTCCTCCTTCTGGATTAGATGTATCTCCTTCCATCTCGTGGAATTCTTCGTCTGATTCTTCTTCTCCAACAATACTCTTCCCTCTTTCGGCTCTTCTTATCCTTCTAAGAGTTCTCTGATCAACTTCAGATAACACAGGAGCGGATCTCCTTGTACCTGACATACAAACAAGACAAAAGAAACACCAGCAAGATTACTTCACTCTACTGCTAGAATGAAGTTTAGTTCAAGCAAAATTTCAAACAGTTAGTGGGTTAATCAAAAGTTAAAGAAAAATAAAGAAAAAGTGCTTGATCTAGATTACCACCTCGCTTAATCATTGTCAATCTAATCAATCCCCGGCAACGGCGCCAAAAACTTGATGAGATATTTTGGTGAGAAACGAATCTCTCACTAAACATCACAATCCAACCGGCAAGTGTACCGGGTCGTATCAAGTAATAAAAACTCACGGGAGTGAGGTCGATCCCACAGGGATTGAAGGATTGAGCAATTTTAGTTTAGTGGTTGATTTAGTCAAGCGAATCAAGATTTGGTTGATGATTGTGTGACTTGCAGAATGTAAATTGCATTGAAGTAAAGAGAACAAGAAATAAATTGCTGAAACTTAAAGAACAAGAAATTAAATGGCAGAAACTTAAAGTGCAAGAAATATAAATTGCGGAATCTTAAAGTGTAAGGAATATAAATTGCTTGAAATGTAAAGGGAATTGGGGAATGGATTTGCAGAATTTAAACAAGGAAAAATTAAATCGCATCAAACAGAAGAGGGCAAGGGAATTGGGATTGAACCGGATCTTGAAGCAATAAAGTAAATGAACAATGAAAGCATTAAACAGAGAATTGAAATGAGAATTTAGATCTCAGGACCCAGAGACTAGAAAACCAAGTCTAGATCTCAATGCCTTCCTAGATCCAATAAGAACAATAGCAAGGAAATTGTAAATTGCAAAGAAGAGCGATGAAGAACAATGAACCGGAAATGAAATTCAATTAACAGTAAAGTAAAGAAACAGAGAGATCCAAGATTGAGATTGAAACAGAATTTCTTCAATTCTCCAATCCAAGATTCAAGACAAAAGTAAAATGAAATTTCAAGTAAAAGGAAACAAAGAAATTCAAGTTCACTCAGTAACAAAAGCTTTCCAAAAACTCCTCTCAAAAATCTAAAAGAAAAGCTCCAAAGGAAAACTCTCCAGGAAAGCTCCCTAAACAAATTGAATTCTATCCTATTTATACACTTTCCAAAATGATCTTCAAGCCTTGAGTTGGGCCTTTGTTCTTGGTGGAATTGGGTTGAAAGAGGCCTTGGTTGATTGCTCTTGAAGATTGAAGAAGAACCGAAGTGAACCAATTGAACCGGTTTTTGAAGTTGGCCAAAGATGATCTCAACGTTAGGGTCAAAGTTAGGGGTCTAACTTTGACCCTAACTTTTTATGGCAGCAAGCATGGTTTCCTGGTTTGAACGTTGGTGCCAACGTTAGGGGTCTAACTTTGACCCTAACGTTGGCAATGCTTGGTGTGATTGGCGCCAACGTTAGCCTCCACGTTAGGGGGCTAACGTTGGCGCAAACGTTGGCCTTCCCCCTTTGTGATTTAAGTGCCAACGTTAGCCTCCAAGTTAGGGGGCTAACGTTGGCGCAAACGTTGGTGCCCAGGGGAGAAATTCTCAAGTTCCAACGTTAGCCTCCAAGTTAGGGGGCTAACGTTGGAGCTAACGTTGGCCACTTCCAGGGAGTGATTTACATGCCCAACGTTAGCCTCCAAGTTAGGGGGCTAACGTTGGGGCTAACTTCATGCAACCCGGTTCAATTTTCATTTATTCCATTGTCCTCTCTTCACTCCTAGCCATTCCTCTTTGCTTCAACCTTTCTCCAAGCCTTCTTCACCTATCATTGATCAACCAAACTAATCAAAGCTTTGCTCAAAATCATGAGGTATTCAATCTTCCACAATATGCAACAATTATAGCTCAAAACCTCATGAAATGGCATGAATTCACATATGGTTGGTTCAATCAAGGGAAACATGAAAATCTACTCAATTAGCTTGCTTGTAGCTCAAGAAAGTGCATAATTCTAATGAAAACTAAAGAAAAAGACTAGCTAAAATGGGCTCAGATGACTTGTCATCAGAAGGATGCCCTTTGGGCTATGCAATGCGCCTGCAACCTTCCAGAGATGCATGCTCTCTATTTTCTCTGACATGGTGGAAAAATTTCTGGAAGTCTTCATGGATGACTTCTCAGTATATGGAGACTCATTCAGCTCCTGTCTTGATCACCTGAAACTTGTTCTGAAAAGATGCCAAGAAACCAACCTAGTTTTAAACTGGGAAAAGTGTCACTTCATGGTGACTGAAGGAATTGTTCTTGGGCATAAAATCTCAAACAAGGGAATAGAGGTGGATCAAGCAAAAATAGAGGTAATTGAAAAATTACCACCACCTGCCAATGTTAAGGCAATCAGAAGCTTTCTGGGGCATGCAGGATTCTATAGGAGGTTTATAAAGGATTTTTCAAAAATCACAAAACCTCTAAGCAATCTGCTAGCTGCTGACACGCCATTTGTGTTTGACACAAAGTGCCTGCAGGCGTTTGAAACGCTGAAAGCTAAGCTGGTCACAGCACCAGTCATTTCTGCACCAGACTGGACATTACCATTTGAGCTAATGTGTGATGCCAGTGATCATGCCATTGGTGCAGTATTGGGACAGAGGCATGACAAGCTTCTGCATGTCATTTATTATGCCAGTCGCGTTCTAAATGATGCCCAGAAAAATTACACAACCACAGAAAAAGAACTATTTGCAGTGGTTTACGCCATTGACAAGTTTAGATCATACTTAGTAGGATCAAAAGTGATTGTGTATACTGACCATGCTGCTCTTAAATATCTACTCACAAAGCAGGATTCAAAACCCAGGCTCATCAGATGGGTATTGCTTCTGCAAGAGTTTGATATAGAAATAAGAGACAGAAAAGGGACAGAGAACCAAGTGGCTGATCATCTGTCCCGGATAGAGCCAGTGGAAGGGACGCCCCTTCCTTCTCTTGAGATCTCTGAAACGTTTCCTGATGAGCATTTATTCGCCATTCAGGAAGCACCATGGTTTGCCGATATTGCAAACTATAAAGCTGCAAGGTTCATACCCAAGGAGTACAACAGGACACAAAAGAAGAAATTAATTACTGATGCAAAGTACTACTTGTGGGATGAACCTTATCTCTTTAAGAGATGTGCAGACGGAATTATCCGTAGGTGTGTGCCTAGAGAAGAAGCACAGAGGATCCTGTGGCATTGCCACGGATCTCAATATGGAGGCCATTTCGGAGGTGAGCGAATAGCCACCAAGGTCCTCCAATGTGGCTTCTATTGGCCCACACTCTATAAAGATTCCCGAGAGTTTGTACGTAATTGTGACAGTTGCCAAAGAGCTGGTAATCTGCCTCATGGTTACGCCATGCCTCAACAAGGAATCTTGGAAATTGAGTTGTTTGACGTATGGGGAATTGACTTCATGGGACCTTTCCCACCATCTTACTCAAACACTTATATTCTAGTGGCAGTTGACTATGTATCAAAATGGGTTGAGGCTATTGCCACACCCACCAATGATACTAAAACAGTGCTGAAGTTCCTTCAGAAACATATTTTTAGCAGGTTTGGTGTCCCTAGAGTACTAATCAGTGATGGGGGCACTCACTTCTGCAATAAACAGCTTTACTCTGCCATGGTTCGGTATGGAATTCGCCACAAGGTGGCCACTCCATATCATCCACAAACCAATGGGCAGGCTGAAGTCTCTAACAGAGAATTAAAGAGAATCCTCGAACGGACAGTAAATACCCGTAGAAAGGATTGGGCAAGGAGCTTGGATGGTGCTCTGTGGGCTTACAGAACAGCATTCAAGACCCCTATAGGGACCTCTCCATACCAACTGGTGTATGGTAAGGCATGTCACCTGCCCGTGGAACTGGAACATAAGGCCTACTGGGCAACCAGATTCCTAAACTTTGATGCCAAATTAGCAGGAGAAAAAAGATTGCTCCAGCTAAATGAGCTAGAGGAATTCAGATTCACAGCTTTCGAAAATGCCAAGCTATATAAAGAAAAATAAAAAAAGTGGCATGACAGAAAGCTGTCATCTAGAATCTTTGAACCAGGACAGAAGGTTCTGTTGTTTAACTCTAGACTCAGGCTATTCCCCGGGAAACTGAAATCCCGGTGGAGGGGACCATACGTGATTACAAGTGTGTCACCATATGGTTATGTGGAGCTCCAAGATATTGACTCTGATAAGAAGTTCATTGTCAATGGACAGAGAATCAAGCATTATCTTGAAGGCAACATCGAGCAAGAATGCTCAAGGCTGAAGCTAGATTAAAAGCTCAGCAAGGTCCAGCTAAAGACAATAAAGAAGCGCTTGCTGGGAGGCAACCCAGCCATGGGGCAACAATCCTCTAAGCATTTTGCCCTATTTCTATTTTTATTTTTATTTGTTTATATAAAGTTTACTGACACTAAGGTAAAGAATCATTTGCATAAGTTTACAGGGTTACAGAAGGAATTTGCACACAAAACAGAGATAGGGAGCTCAATGGCAAGAAAACGCCAGTAAAGGGGCATTTTGGGCGTTCAGCGCCCAAAATGGGCATCCACTGGGCGCTGAACGCCAGTAATGGCAGCAATTTGGGCGTTCAACGCCAGAAATGGCCACCCACTGGGCGCTGAACGCCCAGGAGATCAGCATTTGGGCGCTGAACGCCCAAAACAAGCAGTGTTTGGGCGTTCAAACGCCAGGAAGACAGGGAGGAGCCAAATCCATTTATCCCACACATATTTCCATTTTAATTTCAAATTTTATGCTTCAAGGCATGATTTTTACATGAACATGTCAAGAACCCTGATTTCTAAAATCCTTAATTTCTAAAAATCCATCTTTCCAAATTCAATCCAACTCTTTTCAAAATCTTTTCTGAAAACAAATCTATCTTTTTCACTCAAAAATCTTTTCAACTAATCCATATCTTTTTCAAATCTTCATATTATCTTTTTCAAAATCCAAATTTATCCTTTTTAAAAATCTATCCTATCTCTTCAAAATTACACTATATCTTCTATCTTATCTTTTTCAACTCAATCTTTTTATCTTATCTTTTCCAATCTTTCGAAAACCCACCCCCCACCCCTTTAAAATTGGGTTCGGCCTCCCCCCTCCTCCATCACCAAGTGCACCTCGATCTCCTTCTATCCCTCTCCTTTCTTTTCTTTTGCTTGAGGACAAGCAAACCTCTAAGTTTGGTGTGTTTATCCGAAATCACTAAGATCATGGCTCCCAAAGGAAAACAATCCACTCCAAGAGGCAAGAAAGAGAGCGTTCCAAAACCACTTTGGAATCAAGGGAAGTTCTTATCTAAAGAACATTCAGACCATTATCTTAAAGTAATGGGTCTGAGATCAGTGATCCCGGAAGTTAGATTCGATCTGAAAGAAGATGAATATTTGGAGATCCAGGAGCAAATTCGAATCAGGAACTGGGAAGTCCTAGCTAATCCTGAAACGAAAGTAGGAAGGAACATGGTCCAGGAGTTCTATGCTAATATGTGGCAGACTGACAAGCAAAGACTATCTGGAACTGCCTGCTACGAATTTCGGACCATGGTCAGGGGAAAGATTGTTCATACCACCCCTGACAAGATCAGAGAGATATTAAAGCTACCTCAGCTAAAGGATGATCCAGACTCCTTCAACAGGAGGATGATGAGAGCAGACATTGGCCTGGATAAAATTCTAGAGGACATATGTATCCCTGGAGCCAGGTGGACCACCAACACAAAGGGCGTCCCAAATCAACTCAAGAGAGAGGATCTCAAACCAGTTGCCAAAGGATGGCTGGACTTCATTGGGCGTTCTTTGTTGCCCACTAGCAACCGTTCTGAAGTCACAGTTAAAAGAGCAGTGATGATTCATTGCATCATGACGGGGAAGGAAGTGGAGGTTCATCAGCTGATTTCCACTGAACTCTATAAGATTTCTAACAAAAATTCAAAAGAGGCCAGGTTGGCTTATCCAAGCGTGATTTCTCTGCTCTGCAAGGACGCTGGAGTCAAGATGGGAATAACTGAATATATCCTAATTGAAAAGTCAATCACCAAAGCATCAATGGAGAGACAACAAGCACAGGAGGATCTTATCAAGAAGAGAGTACAGGAATTCCTCCCAGAGATTCCTCAAGCGGAATATTGGGAATATCTTGAGACGGCTGTCACCAAGATACAGGAAGCTATGGAGTAAATAATAAAACAACAGAAGGAACACAGTCAAATGCTGACCCACATGTTTAAAGAACAAGAGGAGCAGGGACGTGACTTAAGGGAACTGAAACGCCAAAAGTCTTCTGTAATACCAAGCATCCCAAGGATCAGAGGAACCCCCATACCCCCAGAATAAAGGTTGTTAATTTCCAATTTCTGCCTTAACTCTGTGACAGTGCCCTTATAAAAGTTTACCTTAGAAGTCATATAATAGTAATTAGTATTTATTTGATTTTATCTCCAATTAAGCTATAGTTTATTTTTCTCATCATCATTAAACATGAATAAAATAGTAGATCTTTTGAATAAGAAGCAATAAAATTTCGAGTTTAATAAAAGAAATTCTAATTGGTTAAATGTGGTGGCAATGCTTTCTGTCTTCTGAATGAATGCTTGAACAGTGCATATGTCTTTTGAATTTGTTGTTTAAGACTGTTAAATATGTTGGCTCTTGAAAGAATGATGAACATGAGACATGTTATTGATAATCTGAAAATCATAAAAATGATTCTTGAAGCAAGAAAAAGCAGCAAAGAACAAAGCTTGCAAAAAAAAAAAGCAAGCAGAAAAAGCCAAAAGCTCTTAAAACCAAAAGGCAAGGGCAAATAAAAAGGATCCCAAGGCTTTGAGCATCAGTGGATAGGAGGGCCTAAAGGACTAAAATCCTGGTCTAAGCGGCTAAACCAAGCTGTCCCTAACCATGTGCTTGTGGCGTGCAGGTGTCAAGTGAAAACTTGAGATTGAGCGGTTAAAGTCAAGGTCCAAAGCAAAAAGAAGAGTGTGCTTAAGAACTCTGGACACCTCTAATTGGGGACTTTAGCAAAGCTGAGTCACAATCTGAAAAGGTTCACCCAGTTATGTGTCTGTGGCATTTATGTATCCGGTAGTAATACTGGAAAACAAAGTGCTTAGGGCCACGGCCAAGACTCATAAAGAAGCTGTGTTCAAGAATCATCACACTGAACTAGGAGAATCAATAACACTATCTGAGTTCTAAGTTCCTATAGATGCCAATCACTCTGAGCTTCAATGGATAAAGTGAGATGCCAAAACTGTTCAGAAGCAAAAAGCTACTAGTCCCGCTCATCTAATTAGAATCTGAGCTTCACTCAAAAACTCTGAGACATTATTGCTTCTCAACTTATTAGTCTTCTATTTTATTTGTCTAAGTTGCTTGAGGACAAGCAATAGTTTAAGTTTGGTGTTGTGATGAGCGGATATTTTATACGCTTTTTGGGGTTAATTTCATATAGTTTTGAGTATGTGTTAGTTAGTTTTTAGTGTATTTCTATTAGTTTTTAGGAAAAATTCATATTTCTGGACTTTATTATGAGTTGTGTGTTTTTCTGTAATTTCAGGTACTTTTCTGGCTGAAATTGAAGGAGCTGAGCAAAAATCTGATTCAGGCTGAAAAAGGACTGCTGATGTTGTTGGATTTTGACCTCCCTGCACTCAAAGTGGATTTTCTGGAGCTACAGAACTCGAAATGGCATGCTTCCAATTGCGTTGGAAAGTAGACATCCAGGGCTTTCCAGCAATATATAATAGTCCATACTTTGCACAAGGATAGATGACGTAAACTGGCGTTCAACGCCAGTTCTCTGCCCAATTCTGGCGTCCAGCGCCAGAAAAGGATCAAAAGCTGGAGTTGAACGCCCAAACTGGCATAAAAACTGGCGTTCAACTCCACAAATGGCCTCTGCACGTGAATTGCTTAAGTCTCAGCCCAGCACACACTAAGTGGGCCCCAGAAGTGGATCTCTGCATCATCCATCATAGTCTACTCATATTTTGTAACCCTAGGCTACTAGTTTAGTATTTAAACAACTTTTAGAGACTTATTTTGTATCTCATGACATTTCAGATCTAAACTTTGTATTCTCTGACGGCATGAGTCTCTAAACCCCATTGTTGGGGGTGAGGAGCTCTGCTGTGTCTCGATGAATTAATGCAAGTATTTCTGTTTTCCATTCAAACACGCTTGTTCCTATCTAAGATGTTCATTCGCGCTTAACTGTGATGGAGGTGATGATCTGTGACATTCATCACCTTCCTCAAACCACGAAGGTGTGCCTGACAACCACCTCCGTTCTATATCCGATTGAATGAGTATCTCTTAGATTCCTCAATCAGAATCTCCGTGGTATAAGCTAGAACTGATGGCGGCATTCATGAGAATCCGGAAAGTCTAAACCTTGTCTGTGGTATTCCGAGTAGGATTCAAGGATTGAATGACTGTGACAAGCTTCAAACTCCTGAAGGCTGGGCGTTAGTGACAGACGCAAAAGGATAGTAAATCCTATTCCAACCGGATCGAGAACCAACCGGTGATTAGCCGTGCTGTGACAGAGCGTGTGAGCGTAGTTTTCACTGGAAGGATGGAAGGTAGCCATTGACAACGGTGATCCACCAACACACAGCTTGCCATAGGAGGACATGCGTGCGTGAATCAAAAGACAGAGGAAAGCAGAGATTCAGAAGACAAAGCATCTCCAAAACTCCAACATATTCTCCATTACTGCACAACAAGTAATCTTTAATTTATGCTCTCTTGGTTATTCGCAATTCAACTGACAAACATAATTGACTTCCTGACTGAGATTTACAAGATAACCATAGATTGCTTCAAACCAACAATCTCCGTGGGATTCGACCCTTACTCACGTGAGGTATTACTTGGACGACCCAGTGCACTTGCTGGTCAGTGGTACGAGTTGTGAAAAGTGTGATTCACAATTCGTGCACCACACTTATTCACAAATTAAGAATAAACTAATTTAAAAAATTTAAAATTTTAATTTTTTTATTTTTTAGATATCATTGGAATTTTTTTAGTTTAAAATTAAAAAATTAATCATATAATTTAAATTAATCTGTTATTAACCAGATATTGCTGGACTTTATTTTATTTTTCTAATTTATATAAAAAAATTAATCATATAATTTAAAAATTCAGAAATAAAAAATTTATTTTTTTAAAAATTTTAATATTTTTAAAAATATTTTTTTATCTTTTTATTCACCGAATAATGCTACACCCGGATAGTTAACTTTTTTTTTGCTCCACTTGTTCACAAATTAAGAATAAATTAATTTAAAAAATTTAAAATTTTAATTTTTTATTTTTTAGATATTGCTGGAATCTTTTATTTTTTACAATCAGAAAAAAATTTATTTCTTTAGTTTAAAAATAAAAAAAATAAATTTACAGATCTGTTATTTACCAAATATTGATGGACTTTATTTTATTGTTCTAATTTAAATAAAAAATTAATCATATAATTTTAAAATTCAAAAATAAAAAATTTATTTTTTAAATTTTTTATTTTTTTAAAAATATTTTTTTATCTTTTTATTCACCGGATAAGACTACACCGTGACAGTTGACTTTTTTTTACTGCACTTGTTCACAAATTAAGAATAGATTAATTTAAAAAAATTAAAATTAAAATTTTTTATTTTTTCGATAATTTGAAATCTCTTATTTTTTTACAATTAGAAAAAAATTTATTTTTTAAGTTTAAAAATTAAAAAAATAAATTTACAACTCTGTTATTTAACAGATATTGTTGGACTTTATTTTATTTTTCTAATTGAAATAAAAAAATTAATCATATAATTTAAAATTTCAAAAATAAAAAATTTACTTTTCTAAAATTTTTAATTTTTTTAAAAATATTTTTTATTTTTTATTCTCCGGATAATGCTGCACTCAGAAAATTGTCTTTTTTTGCTGCACTTATTCACAAAATAAGAATAAATTAATTTAAAAAATTTAAAATTTTTGATTTTTCAATTTTTTTAGTTTTAGAATATTGTTGGAATTTTTTATTTTTCTTCTATTAGAAAAAAAATTATTTTTTAGTTTAAAACTTTAAACAAAAATAAAAAATTTATAGATCTTTTGTTTACTGGATATTGCTGAACTTTATTTTATTTTTTTAATTTAAATAAAAAATATTTAATAATATAATTTAGAAATTAAAAAAATAAAAAATTTAGTTTTTTAAAATTTTTAATTTTTTTAAAATATTTTTTTATCTTTTTATTCACCGGATAAGACTACACTTGGATAGTTGACTTTTTTTTACAGCACTTTGATGGTGTATTTTTGAAAACGAATTCCAATCACTTATAACTCACCGGCAAGTATACCGGGTCGCATCTAGTAGTAAAACTCACTTAGAGTGAGGTCGATCCCACATGGATTGATGGATCAAGCAACTTTAATGGGTGATTAGTTTAGTCAAGCTAACATTGAGTGAATTGTGTGAAGTAGATCAACAGAAAGTAAATAGCAAGTAAAATTAAAGTGTAGAAAGTAAAGTGACTGAAACTTAAAAAGCAAGAAATGTAAATTGTAGAAACTTAAATGACAAGAAATGTAAATTGTATCAAATGTAAAGGGGATTGGGTGCTGGAAATTAAAGAAAGCAATAGATCAAGCAACTGGAAATTTAAATTGCACGAAGAATAAAGGAAATTGGGTGCTGGGAATTAAAACAAAATTGAAACAAGAGAGTGCAAAGTGTAATCAATCAGAGAAGTGGAAAGATGAAATAAGATGCAGCGATTCAAATAGAAACGGAAAATTGTTTGAAGAAATAAAGCAGAAAGAAACTTAGCTCAATTGTAAAATTTAAAAGAGAATTTGAAGATCCAAGAAAAGCAATGAGCTCAGGAAGCAGATCTGGATCTCAATTCTCTCTTGATCAAATAGAAAGTAATTTGCAAAAGAGAATAAGATGAAAGCAGTAAAGGAAACTAAGATTAAATTTTCAATTCACTAAGATTATGCAGAAAAAGAACAAAGAGATTTCAAATCAAGATTTGAAACAGAATTCCTTCAAATCTCAATCCAAAATTCAGAAACAGAAAGTAGAATTGTAGAAGTCAGAGCAAAGAGAAGAGAGAGCTCTCTAATCCTAATGCTCCTTAGTGGAGCCATCCTCTCAATGCTCTCTATTAGAGCCCACCTCTATGCCCTCTAATGGAGCTGACCTCCCCATGAAAATGAGATTGATGCCTTTATATAGGCTTTTTACAAAATGAAAATAAAATGAGATTGAAATTAAAAATAAATTACAATTTAAATGAAATTCCTCATCTAATTGATCCTTGTGCCTTTGAGTGATGTTAATTGGGCTTTGCTTGCTTTGGATTTGAGGAAAAGTGGATCTGGTTGACCTTGGTTTAATTGGTTTGGAGCATGGGTCAAGCTTGGTTCAAGTTGGTTTGGTGTGGGACACCTCCCAGGGCAATGCTCGGCTCTCCACAAGAGCGCAGCATTGGTGCTGCCTTGGCCTTCGAATTTGGTGCGTGACAAGGTCCAAGCATCAAAGTAGCGCTCAGCTCTCACCAAGAGCGCAGCATCCTTGCTTCCTTGGTGAGGTATCCGTGTTCAAGCCTTGGGGGTTGCACTCTTGCCCAATTTCCTTGCATTTTCTTTGGGAGAGAGCACGACAATGCTCTCCATGAGAGCGCAGCACTCTCTAAGTGAGCGCTACTTTGCTTTGGAGTGAGGCTCCAGCTTCGAACCATGGTGGAAGCATTGGCTGATTTTTTTGCTTGTTTTTGGCCCTTAAAGATGTATTTCACTCGTGCCTCAATTTCATGCTAAATATGGATTGCCATATATCGTTGGAAAGCTCTGAATGTCAGATTTCCAACGCAACTAGAAGCACATCAATCGGACATTTGTAGCTCAAGTTATAGCCCTTTGAAGGAGGCATGGTCATGCTGTGAGCGCCCAGGTTTTAACTTAGCGAAAATTTTGCTTCCAAGCTCATTTTGCATCACGATAATGCTCTGCTCTTGGCAAGAGTGGAGCTTTGTGTGCTAATTTCCAATCTCCTTTAGTTTGGTCATGGGCCACGTTTTTAAAAGCGTGGCCTATGGCTCCGAAGTGTGCTCCAAGTGTGTCCCAAAGCTCTTTTTTCTCTTTTTTAGCTTATTTTGTGCTTCTTTGCTTCTTTTCCTTCTTATTTACTACAAGATTTATAAATTTAAAAGATCAAAGAATATACCATTTAAGTACAAAAACATTCATTATTCAAGCACAAATCATCAATTTCTTGTATGAAAAAGCCTAGAAAAATATGACATGATGACATGTCATCACAACACCAAACTTAAACCTTGCTTGTCCCCAAGCAATAAAAGAATCATGCAATTAAGTTTGACAATCCAAGGTAAGAAGAATAGCAAGTTAATGTTCATGGTAAGCTAGTTTCTTATGCATGCTACAATCACAAAAGAAATGTAAATGATTGATGCTTCTATCTAGCTCATTTTATGAAATCTTTTCCTTATAATTCTCCATTGAAACAAGCTTTTGATTTTCTTATTAGCTTCTCCTTTTGGGTGCTTTTCCCTATGAGTTGATAACAAAGCTACGACTTCTAAATGCTTTGTTTTCAAGTATTACCACTTGATACATAAGCACCACAAGCATTTAATTAGAGGATTTCTTTAAGCTCATTTGTTTCTTTTCTTGACTCTCTAATCATTGATGCTCAGAACCTTGAGCTTTGAGGGAGTGCTTTTGCACTTTGAGCCTAGCCTTGACTTCTAAGTGTTTTGTTTTCAAGCATTTTACTTGATATATAAACACCACAAGTACTTAACAATTGAATTGTCATTGGTACTCAGAGCCTTCAGCTTTCTCATTTTTCCCTTTTTCTTTCTTGCTTTATTTGCATTTACATCCTTCAAGGTTTTCATGATTTCAAAAGATTTCACAAAATGTCCTAGATGAAAACTTCAATTAAATAAAATCCAATACAATTGAGGAACAATTAATCATACTAGCTTTCCAATACTTGTATGCACATGCTAAACTCTTCTTTAATTCCTTGTTTGTTTATGATCATGATACTTTATTGCTTTTGAACTTACAAAACTCAAGTTGGTAGTCATAATGCCATAGCAACATGTTACAAATCAAGATTCAAGCTATGCTTTATTCATACACACATGTAAACAGAAAGGATGAAGACAATCATGCAATTTAAGTGCTGGAAATAAATGAGAAGAAAAGGAACTCTACAACCTTGTAGTTCATCTTCATTATTGTTGTCCTTTTTCCTCTATTATTCCTCTTTCCCTTGCCAAACTCAGAATGCTTGCTCATCCTCAAGCAACAATTAGAACAATGGCTATGGGGCTAAGATGGATCATGAATGTTGATGACATGTCACCATGTCATGTTTTTCTATGCTTTTTCATACAAGAAATTGATGATTTGTGCTTAAATATTGAATGCTTTTTTGCTTAAATGGTATATTTCCTTGATCTTTTAATTTTATAAATTTGGTAGGAAATAAGAAGAAAAAAAGCAAAGAAGCACAAAATAAGCTAAAAAGGAGAAAAAAGAGTTTTGGTGCACACTTTGAAGTTGGAGCACACTTTGGAGCCTTAGGCCATGCTTTTAAAGGTGTGGCCTATGACCAAATCAAAGAAGATTGGTAACCAGCACTCAAAGCTCGGTTAACTTAGTGAACTTAGCTTTGTCGTACAAGAAACTTAGCTTGGAAGCAAGAATTTTCGCGAGGTTAAAACTTGGGCGTTTACAGCATGACCATGCCTTCTTCAAAGGGCCATAACTTGAGCTACAGACGTCCAATTGATGTGCTTCCAGTTGCATTGGAAAGCTGACATTTAAAGCTTTCCAACGATATATAGTAGTTCATATATGGCATGAAATTGAGGCACAAATGAAAGGTATCTTTAAGGACCAAAAACAAGCAAAAATAGAACAAAGTGACTTCACCAAGATTCGAAGGGGGAGACACAAGGAAAGCAAGGAAGGAGCGCTACACTTCTTGCAAGGAAAATAAGTAAAATGGCTCAGCAAGGATTCAAACTTGAGGCCTTCCACTCAAGGCAAGGTGCTACCTTCCATTAATTCACAAAGAATTTACTCCACAATGCTTCCACCAAGGCTCGAAGGAGGAGACACAAGGAAAGCAAGCAAGGAGCGCTCAGTTCACTTTCCCAACTGAGCTTTATCGGGCTCCCACTCATGAAAATGCAAGAAAAAGGCTCACAAAAGTGCTTCCACCAAGGTTCGAACTTAGAAGCATGACACTCCAGGCAAGGCATAACCAAGGCACACAAAGGAAAGCTCAGTTCACTTTCCTAACCTAGCACTACTCCCCCATGCACTCCAACAATATGACACGGGCAAGGATCAAAGGGGGTAGCAACAAGGAAGGCTTGGTGCGCACAAATTGGCATGCCACAAGCAAATGGAGAGCTCAGTTCACTTAATCAACTGAGCCGTTCCCTAGGAGTAGCACCCATGGCCCAAAATTCAATTAAAAATCAAATTGGATTCAATTCTTCACCAATTAAACCAAGGCCAACTAGACCCATCTCTCTTCAAATCCAAAGCAAGCAAAGCCCACATCATCACTCAAAGGCACAAGAACAAGTTAGAATAGGAATTTCATTTAAATTGTAATTTGTTTTCAATTTCATTTTTATTTTGTAAAGCCTATATAAGGCATCTTTTTCATCTTTGTAAGGAGGCTGGCTCCAAGAGGGAGCAAGTAGAATAGAGAACTCACTTTTACATTCTAGCTTGAATTGGAGAATTAGGATGGAGAATTGATCTCTCTTCTTCCTTGTTCTTCCTTCTGCACTCTCTACTCTTTTGTTTTGCATCTTGGATTGAGAATTGAAGGAATTCTGTTTCAATCTTAATCTAAGATCTCTCTCTTATTTACTTGCTGCATAATTTGAAGGAATTGTGATTTGGATCTAAATTGTCTTTACTGTTTTCTTCTCTATTTTCTTCTGCAATTATTCTTCTGCTGGATCAAGGAAGAGGTTGAGATCTAGACTTGTTTTCTAGTCTCATTGATCCCCTGAGATCTTCACTTTTATTTTTTTGAAATTTGCAATTAAGTTGAGATGTCTTGCTGTTTTGAATTTTTCAAGCAATTTCCCTTTTCTGTTTAGATCTGTTGCATGTTATTGCATCTCTTACTTCTCTGTTTGATTGCTATTTACACTTTTCTGTTGAATTTTAATTCTCAGCACCCAACTCAATTTACTTTCAAGCCATTTAATTCTTCTGCTACTTTTACTTTACTGCAATTTCCTATCCTACATTCTACAATTTCACATTTCCGTTCACATTTAGCTTGGTTTAATTTCCTGCACATTTACACTTTCCTGCAATTTAAATTTCCAGTTGCTTAATCTATTGCTTTCTTTAATTTCCAGCACCCACTCCCCTTTACATTTAATGCAATTTACATTTCTTGCAATTTAAGTTTCAGCTATTTTACTTTCTTTATCTTTAAGTTACTTGCAATTTTACTTTCTGCATCTTTTAAATTCCTTGCAATTTACTTTCTGTTGGCTACATTTCACACAATTCACTCAATGTTAGCTTGACTAAACTAATCACCCACTAAAGTTGCTTGATCCATCAATCCCTATGGGATCGACCTCACTCTAAGTGAGTTTTACTACTTGATACGACCCGGTACACTTGCCGGTGAGTTTTGGGTGTTGGAATTTGTTTTCCAAAATACCCATCAAGTTTTTGGCGCCGTTGCCGGGGATTGATTAGATTGACAATGATTAAGTGGGTGAGAAGTCTAGATCAAGCATTTTCTTTATTTTTGTTCTCTGTTCTAAATTGAAATCAAGGTGTTTGAGTTATTGCCTCACTCAGAAGTTCTTCTTTGAGACATGAACTTCAATTTTCATTGGTGTTGTGTTTTACAAAATTCAAATGGAGTTCAACTCATCTTGTGATCAAACAAATTTTTTGGGATATCACCCACCATCACAAATCTCTAATGGTGGTTGGGAATATCACCAAGAATTGAAAGAATATGAACATTTTCCAGAGCCACAAAGTGACTCATACTGTGAAGGCACGTACACAAATGATGGCTGGGAAGGGAAATGCAATGATCCACATTCTAATTATTCAAGGACATATCACTTGATCGTGCTGCCAGAGCATACTTGGAAAATTCTTCATCACTTGACTATGCCTCAACACAAAATCCATCCCAAGACTCACAACCAACACAAACTTCCACGAGCCAAAGACTCTCAATGCTTGAGTCCAGGTTCAACAGACTTGTGGAGAAACAACAACAATCCTGGAGAGAACAAGAAATCCTTTCTCAGGAGACGGATGAGCAATTGGAGGACACAGAAAAATGCTTAGAACTACCAAGCAAGGAAAATGAAGACCAATTGATGGATGTGAAGGATAAAGTGGATGAGCAAGATGAGGAGGCTACTGCATCAAGTGAACTTTCAATGAAGAATGAGGTGGTTGAAAATGAAACTGCACTTGAGGTGACAAAGGAACATGAACATTCACAACCCTCACAAACTTCTCTTGAATCTGTGATCGAAAAATATAAAGAGGAGATGAAGAAATCTTGGGAAGAACAAAAAACCTCCTCCATAAAAGAACTATTAAGTCAAATGTTGAGTGCAAAGAAAGGAGTGGAGGAACAAAAAAGTGAGGAAGTCATTCAAGAAAATTTACACTCAAGTGGGGCAGAGAAGTACATGAAGGAAGAGCTCATTGAGCCACCAATTCAAAAGGCTCAGGATGAAGACAAAACTCCAATAATCACACAGCAACCAAGTCTTGAATCCAAAGGAGTGAAGGCAACTAGCAAGAGCACCAACCCTGTCCCTGATCCAGCAAGCAAGATCAATCAAGCCATTTGCAAAAGGAAGCTTGCTGAGGAAAGGCCAAGACAAGGGACAGTAGCTGAATCTTCCCCCCCCCCCCCCGCCCTTAAGGTCATTCCTCTTAAAAAACTGGAAGAAGAGGAAGAAAGTGAAGAACAACATGTCAAGCTAATGACACTAAAAGAGCACTTGTTGGGAGGTAACCCAACCGTAGGTAACATTTCTTTTCTACTTTGTTTTCTTTCTGTGCTCTGTTTAAATTCAATAAATTGGCATATAGTTACATTCTAAGTTTGGTGTTGCCCTGCAACAAACTGTTTTTCATCTTCATGGATGATTGCATCAATTTTTACATGGAAGTGTCACACTAAGATTCTAAGTTTGGTGTGCCACTTAATTTTTTATGCAAGTCATCCAGCAGCACCACTTGTTTGTATAATCACAATGCCTCTGTAGTTTTATTTTTCTCTTTTGATTTAACACTTTTTCATTCTACTTGCTTTAGTCATTTTTCTTCTTTTTAAAATGTTTTCCTCTAGTTGCTTATTAACTATCTTTGTTAGTACATCACCAAGAGATCCTTATTCATGACAGATTCTTGGCTTGGTGATTGCACTTAACAAATAACAGTTTCATTTGCTTAGTTTTAATTCAAATAAATTGACATATGATTGCATTCTAAGTTTGGTGTTGCTATGCAACAAAAATTTGGTTCCCATATCTACTAGATACTTGCATCAATTTCAAGTGAAAGTGTCACACTAAGTTTGGTGTGCCACTTATCTTTTATGCAATGTATTGTGCACACCTTCTTATCTATGCAATCAAAATGTTTCTGTCTCTTGTGCCTAGATTGTTATCTTTAATTTTGCTTGCTTAAAAACACATGTGCTACTAATATTTCATTGTATAAGACATTCATGATCCATCTTAGCCCCATAGCCATTGTTCTAATTATTGCTTGAGGATGAATAAGCACTCTGAGTTTGGCAAGGGAAAGGGAAGAATGGGAGGAAAATGACAACAATTGAGAAGATGAATTATAATGTTGTAATGTTCCTTTTCCTCTCCTTTGTTTCCAGCACTTTAAATTGCATGATTGTCTTTATATTCTCTGTATGCATGTGTGGTATGAATGAGCATAGCTTGAATTATGATCTGTAACATGTTGCCATGCCATTATGACTACCAACTTGAGTTTTGTAAAGTTTAAAGCAGTAAAGTATCATGATCATAAACAAACAAGGCATTAAAGAAGAGATTAGCATGTGCATATAAGTTTTGGAAAGCTAGTATGGTTAATTGTTGCTCAATTGCATTGGATTTTATTTTATTGAAGTTTTCATCTAGGACATTTTATGAAATCTTTTGAAATCATGAAAACCTTGAAGGAAGTAAATGCAAATAAAGCAAGAAAGAAAAAGGGAAAGAATGAGAAAGCTGAAGGCTCTGAGTACCAATGGCAATTTATTTGTTAAGTACTTGTGGTGTTTATGTATCAAGCCAATGCTTGAAAACAAAACACTTAGAAGTCAAGGCTAGGCTCAAGTGCAAAAGCACTCCCTCAAAGCTCAAGGTTCTGAGCATCAATGATTAGAGAGTCAAGAAAAGAAAAGAAAAAAATGAGCTTAATGAAGTCCTCTAATTCAAATGCTTGTGGTGCTTATGTATCAAGTGGTAATACTTGAAAACAAAGCATTTAGAATCGTAGCTTTGTTATTAACACATGGGGCAAAGCACCCAAAAGAAGAAGGTAATAAGAAGATCAAAAGCTTGTTTCAAGGAAAAATTATAAGGAAAAGATTTCATAAATTGAGCTAGATAGAAGCATCAATCATTTACATTTCTTTTGTGATTGTAGAATGCATTGAAAACTAGCTTACCATGAACATTAACTTGCTATTCTTCCGACCTTGGATTGTCAATCTTTATTGCATGATTCTTTTCTTGCTTGGGGACAAGCAAGGTTTAAGTTTGGTGTTGTGATGACATGTCACCATGTCATGTTTTTCTATGCTTTTTCATACAAGAAATTGATTATTTGTGCTTAAATATTGAATGCTTTTATGCTTAAATGGTATATTTCCTTGATCTTTTAATTTTATAAATTTGGTAGGAAATAAGAAGAAAAAGAAGCAAAGAAGCACAAAATAAGCTAAAAAGGAGAAAAAAAGAGCTTTGGTGCACACTTTGAAGTTGGAGCACACTTTGGAGCCTTAGGCCATGCTTTTAAAGGCGTGGCCCATGACCAAATCAAAGAAGATTGGTAACCAGCACTCAAAGCTCGGTTAAATTAGTGAACTTAGCTTTGTCGTACAAGAAACTTAGCTTGGAAGCAAGAATTTTCGCTAAGTTAAAACTTGGGCGTTTACAACATGACCATGCCTCCTTCAAAGGGCCATAACTTGAGCTACAGACGTCTAATTGATGTGCTTCTAGTTGCGTTGGAAAGCTGTCATTTAGAGCTTTCCAACGATATATAGTAGTCCATATTTGGCATGAAATTGAGGCACAAATGAAAGGCATCTTTAAGGACCAAAAAATAAGCAAAAATAGAACAAAGTGGCTTCACCAAGATTCGAAGGGGGAGACACAAGGAAAGCAAGGAAGGAGCGCTACACTTCTTGCAAGGAAAATAAGTAAAATGGCTCAGCAAGGATTCAAACTTAAGGCCTTCCACTCAAGGCAAGGTGCCACCTTCCATTAATTCACAAAGAATTTACTCCACAATGCTTCCACCAAGGCTCGAAGGAGGAGACACAAGGAAAGCAAGCAAGGAGTGCTCAGTTCACTTTCCCAACTGAGCTTTATCGGGCTCCCACTCATGAAAATGCAAGAAAAAGGCTCACAAAAGTGCTTCCACCAAGGTTCAAACTTGGAAGCATGACACTCCAGGCAAGGCGCTACCAAGGCACACAAAGGAAAAGCTCAGTTCACTTTCCTAACCGAGCACTACTCCCCCATGCACTCCAACAATATGACACGGGCAAGGATCAAAGGGGGCAGCAACAAGGAACGCTTGGTGCGCACAAATTGGCATGCCACAAGCAAATGGAGAGCTCAGTTCACTTAATCAACTGAGCCGTTCCCTGGGAGTAGCACCCATGGCCCAAAATTCAATTAAAAATCAAATTGGATTCAATTCTTCACCAATTGAACCAAGGCCAACTAGACCCATCTCTCTTCAAATCCAAAGCAAGCAAAGCTCACATCATCACTCAAAGGCACAAGAACAAGTTAGAATACAAATTTCATTTAAATTGTAATTTGTTTTCAATTTCATTTTCATTTTGTAAAGCCTATATAAGGCATCATTTTCATCTTTGTAAGGAGGCTGGCTCCAAGAGGGAGCAAGTAGAATAGAGAACTCACTTTTACATTCTAGCTTGAATTGGATAATTGGGAAGGAGAATTCATCTCTCTTCTTCCTTGTTCTTCCTTCTGCACTCTCTACTCTTTTGTTTTGTATCTTGGATTGAGAATTGAAGGAATTCTGTTTCAATCTTAATCTAAGATCTCTCTCTTATTTACTTGCTGCATAATTTGAAGGAATTGTGATTTGGATTTAAATTGTCTTTACTGTTTTCTTCTCTATTTTCTTCTGCAATTATTCTTCTGCTGGATCAAGGAAGGGGTTGAGATCTAGACTTGTTTTCTAGTCTCATTGATCCCCTGAGATCTTCACTTGTCTTTTTGGAATTTGCAATTAAGTTGAGATATCTTGCTGTTTTGAATTTTTCAAGCAATTTCCCTTTTCTGTTTAGATCTGTTGCATGTTATTGCATCTCTTACTTCTCTGTTTGATTGCTATTTACACTTTCATGTTGAATTTTAATTCTCAGCACCCAACTCAATTTACTTTCAAGCCATTTAATTCTTCTGCTACTTTTACTTTACTGCAATTTCCTTTCCTGCATTCTACAATTTCACATTTCTGTTCACATTTAGCTTGGTTTAATTTCCTGCACATTTACACTTTCCTGCAATTTAAATTTCCAGTTGCTTGATCTATTGCTTTCTTTAATTTCCAGCACCCACTTCCCTTTACATTTAATGCAATTTACATTTCTTGCAATTTAAGTTTCAGCTATTTTACTTTCTTGTTCTTTAAGTTACTTGCAATTTTACTTTCTGCATCTTTTAAATTCCTTGCAATTTACTTTCTGTTGGCTACATTTCACTCAATTCACTCAATGTTAGCTTGACTAAACTAATCACCCACTAAAGTTGCTTGATCCATCAATCCTTGTGGGATCGACCTCACTCTAAGTGAGTTTTACTACTTGATATGACCTGGTACACTTGTCGATGAGTTTTGGGTGTTGGAATTCATTTTCCAAAATACCCATCAAATGTCTTACACAATGAAATGTTAGTAGCACATGTGTTTTAAGCAAGCAGAATTAAAGATAACAATCAAGGCACAAGAGACAAAGACATTTTGATTGCATAGATAAGAAGGTGTGCACAATACATTGCATAAAAGATAAGTGGCACACCAAACTTAGTGTGACACTCTCACTTGGAATTGATGCAAGTATCTAGTAGATATAGGAACCAAATTTTTGTTGCATAGCAACACCAAACTTAGAATGCAATCCTATGTCAATTTATTTGAATAAAAACTAAGCAAATGAAACTGTTATATGTTAAATACAATTACCAAGCCAAGAATCTGTCATGAATAAAGCTCTCTTGGTAATGTATTAACAAACACAGTAAATAAAAGAAAGCATTTAAAACAAGGAAATGACTAAAAACAAAAAGAAAACTAAAATTGTCTAACTAAAAGAAAGATAACAATGCAAAGAACATTATGATTATGCAACCAAGTGGTGTTGCTGAATGAATTGCATAGAAAAATAAGTGGCACACCAAACTTAGAATCTTAGTGTGACACTTCCATGTAGAATTGATGCAATCATTCAAATGGATTGAAAACAAATTGTTGCAGGGCAACACCAAACTTAGAATGTAACCATATGCCAATTTATTGAATTTAAACAAAGCAAAGAGAGAAAACCAAGCAGAGAAGAGAAATTATACCTACGGTTGACATGTTGTTCACTTTCTTCCTCTTCTTCCAGTTTGTTAAGAGGAATTACCTTAAAGGGGGAGAATATTCAGCTACTGTCCCTTGTCTTGGCCTTTCCTCAGCAAGCTTCCTTTTGCAAATGGCTTGATTGATCTTGCTTGCTGGATCAGGGACAGGATTATTGCTCTTGCTAGTTGCCTTCACTCCTTTGAATTCAAAACTTGGTTGCTGTGTGATTATTAGAGTTTTGTATTCATCCAGAGCCTTTTGAATTGGTGGTTCCATGAGCTCTTCCTTCATGTACTTCTCTGCCTCACTTGAGTGTGAATTTTCTGGAATGACTTCCTCACTTTCTTGCTCCTCCACTCTTTTCTTTGCACCTAACATTTGACTTAATAGCTTTTTCATTGAGGAGGTTTGTTGATCTTCCCAATATTTCTTCATCTCCTCTTCATATCTTTTAATCTCAGAGTCAATTGTTGAGACTTTTTGGTCCAGGGGAGTTTGAAGAGGTTGTGAGTTTTCATGTTCTCTTGTCATCTCAAGTGCAGTTTCAGGTTCCAATATTTTCACCACCTCTTCCTTTTTTGCAATTTCACTTGATATAGGAACTTCTTCTTCCTCTTTTTCACTCACAGATTGTTCTTCATCCTTAATACTTGGTGATCCTAAATGAATACTCCTTTGCTTTACATGCCCTTCTATCTTCTTGAGGAGGAATCCTTGTTCTGTCCAGTGTTGTTTTCATTCTTCCATGAATTTTTCTTGCCTTTTCAATAATTCTCTGGACTTTTGAAGGGGATCCTCAGCTACTAGCTCAAAGGATGAAGGTTGAGAGTAATTTTGTGGTTGGTAAGATGAGTTGTATGGATCTTGGAGGAAATTTTGGGTTGAGGCATAATCAAGTGATGAACACTCTTCCAAGTATGCTCTGGCAGCACAATCAAGTGATAATATCCTTGAATAATTAGAATGTGAATCATTGCATTTCCCTTCCCAGCCACAGTTTATGTCAGTATCATAGCAATATGAGTCACCTTGTGGCTCTGGAAAATAGTTTATTTCACTTGATTGTTCATACTCTTGGTGATACTCCCAACCACCATTAGAATAGCAACTTGCATCATTTTGTGGTGGAGGAAAATATCCCATATGATTCTCTTGCTCATCTTGTGTCTCTGAAGCAAATCTCCATGGATTGGAGTGCTCAGAATTTGTATTTTCTTGGTGATATTCCCAGCCACCATTAGAGATTGGTGATGGTGGGTGATATCCCATAAAATTTTGTTTGACCATAAGATGAGTTGAACTCCATTTGTATTTTGTAAAATGCAACATCAATGAAATTTGAAATTCATGTCACAGAGAAAGAATTTCTTAGTGAGGCAATAGCTCAAACACCTTGCTATCAACTTAAAACAGAGAACAAAAACAAAGAAAATGCTTGATCTAGACTTCTCACCCACTTAATCATTGTTGATCTAAATCAATCCCCGGCAACGGCACCAAAAACTTGATGGTGTATTTTTGAAAACGAATTCCAATCACCTATAACTCACCGGCAAGTATTCCGGGTCGCATCAAGTAATAAAACTCACTTAGAGTGAGGTCGATCCCACAGGGATTGATGGATTAAGCAACTTTAGTGGGTGATTAGTTTAGTCAAGCTAACATTGAGTGAATTGTGTGAAGTTGATCAACAGAAAGTAAATAGCAAGTAAAATTAAAGTGCAGAAAGTAAAGTGACTGAAACTTAAAGAGCAAAAAATG
This sequence comes from Arachis ipaensis, assembly GCF_059453495.1. Taxonomy (NCBI): domain Eukaryota; kingdom Viridiplantae; phylum Streptophyta; class Magnoliopsida; order Fabales; family Fabaceae; genus Arachis; species Arachis ipaensis. The sequence continues at coordinate 74,586,535 of NC_142444.1, forward strand.
TAAATTGCAGAAACTTAAATGACAAAAAATGTAAATTGTATCAAATGTAAAGGGGATTGGGTGCTGGAAATTAAAGAAAGCAATAGATCAAGCAACTGGAAATTTAAATTGTAGGAAGAATAAAGGAAATTGGGTGCTGAGAATTAAAACAGAATTGAAACAAGAGAGTGCAAAGTGTAATCAATCAGAGAAGTGGAAAGATGAAATAAGATGCAACAATTCAAATAGAAACGAAAAATTTTTTGAAGAAATAAAGCAGAAAGAAACTTAGCTCAATTGTAAAATTTAAAAGAGAATTTGAAGATCCAAGAAAAGCAATGAGCTCAGGAAGCAGATCTGGATCTCAATTCTCTTTTGATCAAACAGAAAGTAATTTTCAAAAGAGAAGAAGATGAAAGCAGTAAAGGAAACTTAGATTAAATTTTTAATTCACTAAGATTATGCAGAAAAAGAACAAAGAGATTTCAAATCAAGATTTGAAACAGAATTCCTTCAAATCTCAATCCAAAATTCAGAAACAGAAAGTAGAATTGCAGAAGTCAGAGCAAAGAGAAGAGAGAGCTCTCTAATCCTAATGCTCCTTAGTGGAGCCAGCCTCTCAATGCTCTCTATTAGAGCCCACCTCTATGCCCTCTAATGGAGCTGACCTCCCCATGAAAATGAGAATGATGCCTTTATATAGGCTTTTTACAAAATAAAAATAAAATGAGATTGAATTAAAAACAAATTACAATTTAAATGAAATTCCTCATCTAATTGATCCTTGTGCCTTTGAGTGATGTTAATTGGGCTTTGCTAGCTTTGGATTTGAGGAAAAGTGGATCCGGTTGACCTTGGTTTAATTGGTTTGGAGCATGGGTCAAGCTTGGTTCAAGTTGGTTTGGTGTGGGACACCTCCCAGGGCAATGCTCGGCTCTTCACAAGAGCGCAGCATTGGTGCTACCTTGGCCTTCCAATTTGGTGCATGACAAGGTCCAAGCATCAAAGTAGCGCTCAGCTCTCACCAAAAGCGCAGCATCCTTGCTTCCTTGGTGAGGTATCCGTGTTCAAGCCTTGGGGGTTACACTCTTGCCCAATTTCCTTGCATTTTCTTTGGGAGAGAGCACGACAATGCTCTCCATGAGAGCGCAGCGCTCTCTAAGTGAGCGCTACTTTGCTTTAGAGTGAGGCTCCAGCTTCGAACCTTGGTGGAAGCATTGGCTGATTTTTTTTGCTTGTTTTTGGCCCATAAAGATTCATTTCACTCGTGCCTCAATTTCATGCCAAATATGGATTGCCATGTATCGTTGGAAATCTCTGAATGTCAGCTTTTCAATGCAACTAGAAGCACATCAATTGGACATCTGTAGCTCAAGTTATAGCCCTTTGAAGGAGGCATGGTCATACTGTGAGCGCCCAGGTTTTAACTTAGCGAAAATTTTGCTTCCAAGCACATTTTGCATCACGATAATGCTCTGCTCTTGGCAAGAGCGGAGCTTTGTGTGCTGATTGCCAATCTCCTTTAGTTTGGTCATAGGCCACGCTTTTAAAAGAGTGGCCTAAGGCTCCAAAGTGTGCTCCAACTTCAAAGTGTGTCCTAAAGCTCTTTTTTTCTCCTTTTTAGCTTATTTTGTGCTTCTTTGCTTCTTTGCTTCTTTTTCTTCTTATTTCCTACAAGATTTATAAAATTAAAAGATCAAGGAAATATACCATTTAAGTACAAAAGCATTCATTATTCAAGCACAAATCATCAATTTCTTGTATGAAAAAGCATAGAAAAATATGACATGATGACATGTCATCACACTTATTCACAAATTAAGAGTAGATTAATTTAAAAAATTTAAAATTTTAATTTTTTTATTTTTTGAATAATTTGGAATTTTTTATTTTTTTTACAATTAGAAAATTTTTTTTAAGTTTAAAAATTAAAAAAAATAAATTTACAACTCTATTATTTAACAGATATTGTTGGACTTTATTTTATTTTTCTAATTGAAATAAAAAAATTAATCATATAATTTAAAATTTTAAAAATAAAAAATTTAGTTTTTTAAAATTTTTAATGTTTTCAAAAATATTTTTTATTTTTTATTCTCCGGATAATGCTACACTCAGAAAATTGACTTTTTTTTGCTGCACTTGTTCACAAAATAGGAATAAATTAATTTAAAAAATTTAAATTTTTTATTTTTTAGTTTTTGAATATTTTTGGAATTTTTTATTTTTCTACTATTAGAAAAAAATTTATGTTTTAGTTTAAAATTTTAAACAAAAATAAAAAATTTACAGATTTGTTATTTAATAGATATTGCTAAACTTTATTTTATTTTTCTTATTTAAATAAAAACATTTAATAATATAATCTAAAAATTAAAAAATAAAAAATTTATTTTTTTAAAATTTTTTATTTTTTTAAGAATATTTTTTATTTTTTATTCACTGGATAATGCATCACACGGACAGTTGACTTTCTTTTGTTGCACTTGTTCACAAATTAAGAATAAATTAATAAAAAATATTTAAAATTTTAATTTTTTTTATTTTTTGGATATTGTTAGAACTTTTTATTTTTTTAGAATTAGAAAAAAATTATTTTTTTAGTTTAAAAATAAAAAAAATAAATTTACAGATCTGTTATTTACCAGAATATGCTAGACTTTATTTTATATTTCTAATAAAAATATAAAAAATAATCATATAATTTAAAAATTCAAAAATAAAAAAATTATTTTTTTAAAATTTTTTATTTTTTAAAATTTTTTTTATCTTTTTATTCACCGGATAATGCTACAACCAGACAGTTGACTTTTTTTTGCTGCACTTATTCACAAATTAAGAATAAATTAATTTAAAAAATTTAAAATTTTAGTTTTTTTATTTTTTAGATATCATTGGAATTTTTTTAGTTTAAAATTAAAAAATTAATCATATAATTTAAATTAATCTGTTATTTACCAGATATTGCTGGACTTTATTTTATTTTTCTAATTTATATAAAAAAATTAATCATATAATTTAAAAATTCACAAATAAAATATTTATTTTTTTAAAAATTTTAATATTTTTAAAAATATTTTTTTATATTTTTATTCACCGAATAATGCTACACCAGGATAGTTAACTTTTTTTTGCTCCACTTATTCACAAATTAAGAATAAATTAATTTAAAAAATTTAAAATTTTAATTTTTTATTTTTTGGATATTGTTGGAATCTTCTATTTTTTACAATCAGAAAAAAAATTTATTTTTTTAGTTTAAAATTTAAAAAAAATAAATTTACAGATCTGTTATTTACCAAATATTGATGGACTTTATTTTAGTGTTCTAATTTAAATAAAAAAAGTAATTATACAATTTTAAAATTCAAAAATAAAAAATTTATTTTTTAAAATTTTTATTTTTTTTAAAAATATTTTTTTATCTTTTTATTCACCAGATAAGACTACACCCTGACAGTTGACTTTTTTTGCTGCACTTGTTTACAAATTAAGAATATTAAAAAATATAAAATTTTAATTTTTTTTATTTTTTGGATAATTTGGAATTTTTTATTTTTTTATAAGTAGAAAAAAATTTATTTTTTAAGTTTAAAGTTTAAAAAAAATAAATTTACAACTCTGTTATTTAACAGATATTGTTGGACTTTTTTGCTGCACTTGTTCACAAAATAAGAATAAATTAATTTAAAAGATTTAAAATTTTTTATTTTTCAATTTTTTTAGTTTTAGAATAATGTTGGAATTTTTTATTTTTCTTCTGTTAGAAAAAGATTTATTTTTTAGTTTAAAACTTTAAACAGAAATAAAAAATTTCAGATATTTTGTTTACTTGATATTGCTGAACTTTATTTTATTTTTCTAATTTAAATAAAAAATATTTAATAATATAATGTAAAAATTAAAAAATAAAAAATTTAGTTTTTTAAAATTTTTAATTTTTTAAAGATTTTTTTATCTTTTTATTCACCGGCTAAGACTACACCTGGAAAGTTGACTTTTTTTATCTGCACTTGTTCACAAATTAAGAATAGATTAATTTAAAAAATTTAAAATTTTAATTTTCTTATTAATGAATGTGCATCATGTTATGTTTTTCTATACTTTTTCATATAAAAATCAATTCATAATGCTTAATTATGGGAGTGTTTTGGTGATTAAATTGAATATTGCTTTGATTGCTTGAGTTAATGAATTTTGTAGGAAATGATAGAAAAAGAAGCAATAAAGGCACTAATAGAGGAAGCACACTCTCAAGGTGGCAAAAGAGTTGGAAACAAACTCAAAGAGAAGCAAAGAGGATTTGCAATTCTGACCTCTTCACACTCCAACAAGAATAACTCGAGTTACAAAACTCCAAATGAGGTGATCTTAGTGCCATTGGAAAGTAGACTTCCAGAGCTTTCCAACCATATATAATACTCTATAGTGGACACTGATTTAGGGGGACAAATTGCTATTCGTTTAGCTTCACAATTTCAGCGTAAAATAAGTCCCTGCATTTCGCCAGACTGACCTCTTCACCTTCAAAAGAGCATAACTTGGGCTAGAGAAGTTCAAATGATATACTTCCAGCGGCGTTAGAAAGCTAAGATTCAGGGCTTTCCAATGATATATAATAGTCTATAGTGGGCATTCATTTTGGGGACCCAAACAGACCAATCATTCAGCGAGCAAGGTTTCCCAAACCTTCACAAGCCCAAAATGCCACTTCAATGACACTCCACATTGGGCCACTTCCAAATACTCTAATCTCTTCATTTATTCTTCAATGTTTTAAACTTCTATGAAGGGAATTAAAAGTTCACAAGCCCAAGTCAAGCCACAATTAACAATCAATCAAGGCCACAAGAATCATATAGAAGTAATTAGGAAATTTGCATTTGATTTTAATTTCATTTGAAATTGTAATTTAGAGAGCTTATAAATAGGACCTTAGCTTCATCATTTGACACACACCATGGAGTGGTGGAGGTGACTCCACTCCCCTTTCACTCTCATTCTCTTCTCTTCTTCCATTTTCTTTCATACACACTTTTGTAAATATTTTGCTATGAGTTTCTAATTTCCAACATTTGGGAAAGAGAGCTCTATTGCAATTTAATGGGTTGATTTATTTTCATTCTTCATCTTCAATTCTTCTTTCATTGCTTCTTTAGAGAGAGTATTTGTGCTTCAAAGATCTAATTACTATCGAGAGAGGGATTAGATCTATTTGAATTCTATGATGAACTTGAGAAAGGAGTCATAGAATTTAGTTTGAGGCTCTTCTCTCACAACTCTCTTGATTGATAATTCTTAGCTTGATATGTGAGATGTAATCACTTTGAATTGAAATCTTGAGGGTTGTGTGGCTCTAAATTAGAGACCATTCTTCATCTCTTCTCATGAGCAATTAGATCAAGAGATTGGCAATTGATCAAGTTAAGAGAAATCAAATCACCAAGAGATTGGGGTTTGATTACTTAAGATTTGCCAAGAGATCAATGATTACATGATTGAAGTGGAGATGAGAATTCTTGATCTTGAGAATGGAATATCACTTGATCCCAAAGTTAATTTCATTCTTAATTCTTGTTATTTACTTCTTGTCTTTAATTCTTGTCATTTAATTGTTCTCTTTAAATTCTTGTCATTTACTTATACACATTTATGACTTTATTTACTTTTGCACATTTATGCATTCCAAGTATTTGTAGAAATACTTCACTTGGTTTTACTTTCTAGTCATTTACTTTCTTGCACTTTACTTTCTTGTACTTTCCATTCCTTGCAATTTACATTTTTGTACTTTAATTTACAGCACTTTAATTTCTTGTCATTTACTTTCCTTGCACTTTATTGCTTTTATTTAATTTCAAGTCATTTACATTTCTTGTTGCTTATCACTCAAACTTGAATCGTCTAACTAGAATAATTAATCAACTATTGCTTGCTTAATCCATTAATCCTCGTAGGATCGACCTCACTCTAAGTGAGTTTTACTACTTGATACGACCCGGTATACTTGCTGTTAATTACGTGAATTATAATTTTTCGCGTATCACTTATTTTTTGAATAATTTCGTATTTTTTATTTTTTTACAATTAGAAAAAAAATTATTTTTTAAGTTTAAAAATTAAAAAAATAAATTTACAACTCTGTTATTTAACAGATATTGTTGGACTTTATTTTATTTTTCTAATTGAAATAAAAAAATTAATCATATAATTTAAAATTTCAAAAATAAAAGTTTAGTTTTTTAAAATTTTTAATTTTTTAAAAATATTTTTATTTTTTTATTCTCCGGATAATGCTGCACTCAGAAAATTGACTTTTTTTTGCTGCACTTGTTCACAAAATAAGAATAAATTAATTTAAAAAAATTTAAAATTTTTATTTTTCAATTTTTTTAGTTTTTGAATATTGTTGGAATTTTTTATTTTTCTACTATTAGAAAAAAAATTTATGTTTTAGTTTAAAACTTTAAACGAAAATAAAAAATTTACAGATTTGTTGTTTAGAAGATATTGCTAAACTTTATTTTATTTTTGTTATTTAAATAAAAAACATTTAATAATATAATTTAAAAATTAAAACATAAAAAAAATTAGTTTTTTAAAATTTTTTATTTTTTTAAGGATATTTTTTATTTTTTATTCACTGGATAATGCATCACACGGACAGTTGACTTTCTTTTGCTGCACTTGTTCACAAATTAAGAATAAATTAATAAAAAAATTTTAAAATTTTAATTTTTTTATTTTTTGGATATTGTTAGAACTTTTTATTTTTTTACAATTAGAAAAAAATTATTTTTTTAGTTTAAAAATAAGAAAAATAAATTTACAGATCTGTTATTTACCAGAATATGCTAGACTTTATTTTATATTTCTAATAAAAATAAAAAAATAATCATATAATTTAAAAATTCAAAAATAAAAATTTTATTTTTTTAAAATTTTTTATTTTTTAAAATTTTTTTATCTTTTTATTCACCGGATAATGCTACAACCAGACAGTTGACTTTTTTTTGCTGCACTTATTCACAAATTAAGAATAAATTAATTTAAAAAATTTAAAATTTTAGTTTTTTTATTTTTTAGATATCATTGGAATTTTTTTAGTTTAAAATTAAAAAATTAATCATATAATTTAAATTAATCTGTTATTTACCAGATATTGCTGGACTTTATTTTATTTTTCTAATTTATATAAAAAAATTAATCAAATAATTTAAAAATTCAGAAATAAAATATTTATTTTTTTTTTAAATTTTAATATTTTTAAAAATATTTTTTTATCTTTTTATTCACCGAATAATGCTACACCCGGATAGTTAACTTTTTTTTGCTCCACTTGTTCACAAATTAAGAATAAATTAAATTTAAAAAATTTAAATTTTTTATTTTTTATTTTTTGGATATTTTTGGAATCTTCTATTTTTTACAATCAGAAAAAAAATTATTTTTTTAGTTTAAAAATTAAAAAAAATAAATTTACAGATCTGTTATTTACCAAATATTGATGGACATTATTTTATTGTTCTAATTTAAATAAAAAAATAATTATACAATTTTAAAATTCAAAAATAAGAAATTTATTTTTAAAAATTTTTATTTTTTTAAAAATATTTTTTTATCTTTTTATTCACTGGATAAGACTACATCCTGACAGTTGACTTTTTTTGCTGCACTTGTTTACAAATTAAGAATATTAAAAAATTCAAAATTTTAATTTTTTCTTTTTTGGATAATTTGGAATTTTTTATTTTTTTATAAGTAGAAAAAAATTTATTTTTTAAGTTTAAAGTTTAAAAAAAAAATAAATTTACAACTCTGTTATTTAACAGATATTGTTGGACATTATTTTATTTTTCTAATTGAAATAAAAAATTAATCATATAATTTAAAATTTCAAAAATAAAAAATTTAGTTTTCAAAAATTTTAATTTTTTTAAAAATATTTTTTATTTTTTTATTCTCTGAATAATACTGCACTAAGAAAATTGACTTTTTTGCTGCACTTGTTCACAAAATAAGAATAAATTAATTTAAAAGATTTAAAATTTTTTATTTTTCAATTTTTTTAGTTTTAGAATAACGTTGGAATTTTTTATTTTTCTTCTGTTAGAAAAAATTTATTTTTTAGTTTAAAACTTTAAACAAAAATAAAAAATTTCAGATATTTTGTTTACTTGATATTGCTGAACTTTATTTTATTTTTCTAATTTAAATAAAAAATATTTAATAATATAATTTAAAAATTAAAAAATAAAAAATTTAATTTTTTAAAATTTTTAATTTTTTAAAATATTTTTTTATCTTTTTATTCACCGGCTAAGACTACACCCGGAAAGTTGACTTTTTTTATCTGCACTTGTTCACAAATTAAGAATAGATTAATTTAAAGAATTTAAAATATTAATTTTCTTATTGATGAATGTGCATCATGTTATGTTTTTCTATACTTTTTCATATAAAATCAATTCATAATGCTTAATTATGGGAGTGTTTTGGTGGTTAAATTGAATATTGTTTTGATTGCTTGAGTTAATGAATTTTGTAGGAAATGATAGAAAAAGAAGCAATAAAGGCACTAATAGTGGAAGCACACTCTCAAGGTGGCAAAAGAGTTGGAAACAAACTCAAAGAGAAGCAAAGAGGATTTGCAATCCTGACCTCTTCACACTCCAACAAGAATAACTCGAGTTACAAAACTCCAAATGAGGTGATCTCAGTGCCATTAAAAAGTAGACTTCCAGAGCTTTCCAACCATATATAATACTCTATAGTGGACACTGATTTGGGGGGACAAATTGCTATTCGTTTAGATTCACAATTTCAGCGTAAAATAAGTCCCTGCATTTCGCCAAACTGACCTCTTCACCTTCAAAAGAGCATAACTTGGGCTAGAGAAGTTCAAATGATATACTTCTAGCGGCGTTAGAAAGCTGAGATTCAGGGCTTTCCAATGATATATAATTGTCTATAGTGGGCATTCATTTTAGGGACCCAAACAGACCAATCATTCAGCGAGCAAGGTTTCCCAAACCTTCACAAGCCCAAAATGCCACTTCAATGACACTCCACATTGGGCCACTTCCAAACACTCTAATCTCTTCATTTATTCTTCAATATTTTAAGCTTCTATGAAGGAAATTAAAAGTTCACAAGCCTAAGTCAAGCCACAATTAACAATCAATCAAGGCCACAAGAATCATATAGAAGTAATTAGGAAATTTGCATTTGATTTTAATTTCATTTAAATTTGTAATTTAGAGAGCTTATAAATAGGACCTTAGCTTCATCATTTGACACACACCATGGAGGGGTGGAGGTGACTCCACTCCCCTTTCACTCTTATTCTCTTCTCTTCTTCCATTTTCTTTCATACACACTTTTGTAAATATTTTGCTATGAGTTTCTAATTTCCAACATTTGGGAAAGAGAGCTCTATTGCAATTTAATGGGTTGATTTATTTTCATTCTTCATCTTCAATTCTTCTTTCATTTCTTCTTTAGAGAGAGTCTTTGTGCTTCAAAGTTCTAATTACTATCGAGAGAGGGATTAGATCTATTTGAATTCTATGATGAACTTGAGAAAGGAGTCATAGAATTTAGTTTAAGGCTCTTCTCTCACAACTCTCTTGATTGATAATTCTTAGCTTGATATGTGAGATGTAATCACTTTGAATTGAAATCTTGAGGGTTGTGTGGCTCTAAATTAGAGACCATTCTTCATCTCTTCTTATGAGCAATTAGATCAAGAGATTGGCAATTGATCAAGTTAAGAGAAATCAAATCACCAAGAGATTGGGGTTTGATTACTTAAGATTTGCCAAGAGATCAATGATTACATGATTGAAGTGGAGATGAGAATTGTTGATCTTGAGAATGGAATATCTCTTGATCCCAAAGTTAATTTCATTCTTAATTCTTGTTATTTACTTCTTGTCTTTAATTCTTGTCATTTAATTGTTCTCTTTAAATTCTTGTCATTTACTTATGCACATTTATGGCTTTATTTACTTTTGCACATTTATGCATTCCAAGTGTTTGTAGAAATACTTCACTTGGTTTTACTTTCTAGTCATTTACTTTCTTGCACTTTACTTTCTTGTACTTTCCATTCCTTGCAATTTACATTTTTGTACTTTAATTTTCAGCACTTTAATTTCTTGTCATTTACTTTCCTTGCACTTTATTGCTTTTATTTAATTTCAAGTCATTTACATTTCTTGTTGCTTATCACTCAAACTTGAATCGTCTAACTAGAATAATTAATCAACTATTGCTTGCTTAATCCATTAATCCTCGTGGGATCGACCTCACTCTAAGTGAGTTTTACTACTTGATACGACCCGGTATACTTGCCGGTAATTACGTGAATTATAATTTTTCGCGTATCACTTATTTTTGAATAATTTCGTATTTTTTATTTTTTTACAATTAGAAAAAATTTATTTTTTAAGTTAAAAAATTAAAAAAATAAATTTACAACTCTGTTATTTAACAGATATTGTTGGACTTTATTTTATTTTTCTAATTGAAATAAAAAAATTAATCATATAATTTAAAATTTCAAAAATAAAAGTTTAGTTTTTTTTAAGTTTTTAATTTTTTTAAAAATATTTTTTATTTTTTTATTCTCCAGATAATGCTGCACTCAGAAAATTGACTTTTTTTTGCTGCACTTGTTCACAAAATAAGAATAAATTAATTTAAAAAAATTTAAAATTTTTATTTTTCAATTTTTTTGTTTTTGAATATTGTTGGAATTTTTTATTTTTCTACTATTAGAAAAAAATTTATGTTTTAGTTTAAAACTTTAAACAAAAATAAAAAATTTACAGATTTGTTGTTTAATAGATATTGCTAAACTTTATTTTATTTTTGTTATTTAAATAAAAAACATTTAATAATATAATTTAAAAATTAAAAAATAAAAAAATTAGTTTTTTAAAATTTTTTATTTTTTTAAGGATATTTTTTATTTTTTATTCACTGGATAATGCATCACACGGACAGTTGACTTTCTTTTGCTGCACTTGTTCACAAATTAAGAATAAATTAATAAAAGATTTTTAAAATTTTAATTTTTTTATTTTTTGGATATTGTTAGAACTTTTTATTTTTTTACAATTAGAAAAAAAATTATTTTTTTAGTTTAAAAATAAGAAAAATAAATTTATAGATCTGTTATTTACCAGAATATGCTAGACTTTATTTTATATTTCTAATAAAAATAAAAAAATAATCATATAATTTAAAAATTCAAAAATAAAAAATTTATTATTTTAAAATTTTTAATTTTTTAAAATTTTTTTTATCTTTTTATTCATCGGATAATGCTACAACCAGACAGTTGACTTTTTTCACTGCACTTATTCACAAATTAAGAATAAATTAATTTAAAAAATTTAAAATTTTAGTTTTTTTATTTTTTAGATATCATTGGAATTTTTTTAGTTTAAAATTAAAAAATTAATCATATAATTTAAATTAATCTGTTATTTACCAGATATTGCTGGACTTTATTTTATTTTTCTAATTTATATAAAAAAATTAATCATATAATTTAAAAATTCAGAAATAAAATATTTATTTTTTTTTAAATTTTAATATTTTTAAAAATATTTTTTTATCTTTTTATTCACCGAATAATGCTACACCCGGATAGTTAACTTTTTTTTGCTCCACTTGTTCACAAATTAAGAATAAATTAATTTAAAAAATTTAAAATTTTAATTTTTTATTTTTTGGATATTGTTGGAATCTTCTATTTTTTACAATCAGAAAAAAAAATTTTTATTTTTTAGTTAAAAAATTAAAAAAAATAAATTTACAGATCTGTTATTTACCAAATATTGATGGACTTTATTTTATTGTTCTAATTTAAAAAAAAATAATTATACAATTTTAAAATTCAAAAATAAAAAATTTATTTTTTACAATTTTTATTTTTTTTAAAATATTTTTTTATCTTTTTATTCACCGGATAAGACTACATCCTGACAGTTGACTTTTTAAAATTTTAATTTTTTACTTTTTTGGATAATTTGGAATTTTTTATTCTTTTATAAGTAGAAAAAATTTATTTTTTAAGTTTAAAGTTTAAAAAAAAGTAAATTTACAACTCTGTTATTTAACAGATATTGTTGGACTTTATTTTATTTTTCTAATTGAAATAAAAAATTAATCATATAATTTAAAATTTTAAAAATAAAAAATTTAGTTTTCTAAAATTTTAATTTTTTTAAAAATATTTTTTATTTTTTTATTCTCTGAATAATACTGCACTAAGAAAATTGACTTTTTTGCTGCACTTGTTCACAAAATAAGAATAAATTAATTTAAAAGATTTAAAATTTTTTATTTTTCAATTTTTTTAGTTTTAGAATAATGTTGGAATTTTTTATTTTTCTTCTGTTAGAAAAAAATTTATTTTTTAGTTTAAAACTTTAAACAAAAACAAAAAATTTACAGATATTTTGTTTACTTGATATTGCTGAACTTTATTTTATTTTTCTAATTTAAATAAAAAATATTTAATAATATAATTTAAAAATTAAAAAAAAAATTTAGTTTTTTAAAATTTTTAATTTTTTTAAATATTTTTTATCTTTTTATTCACCGGCTAAGACTACACCCAGAAAGTTGACTTTTTTTATCTGCACTTGTTCACAAATTAAGAATAGATTAATTTAAAAAATTTAACATATTAATTTTCTTATTGATGAATGTGCATCATGTTATGTTTTTCTATACTTTTTCATATAAAAATCAATTCATAATGCTTAATTATGGGAGTGTTTTGGTGATTAAATTGAATATTGCTTTGATTGCTTGAGTTAATGAATTTTGTAGGAAATGATAGAAAAAGAAGCAATAAAGGCACTAATAGAGGAAGCACACTCTCAAGATGGCAAAAGAGTTGGAAATAAACTCAAAGAGAAGCAAAGAGGATTTGCAATCCTGACCTCTTCACAGTCCAACAAGAATAACTCGAGTTACAAAACTCCAAATGAGGTGATCTCAGTGCCATTGGAAAGTAGGCTTCTAGAGCTTTCCAACCATATATAATACTCTATAGTGGATGATGTGTGAAAAACGATCCAACACAAAGCTCACCGGCAAGTGGACCGGGTCGCATCAAGTAATAATAACTCACATGAGTGAGGTCGATCCCACAGGGATTGAAGGATTGAGCAATTTTAGTTTAGTGGTTGTTATTTAGTCAAGCGAATCAAGTATTGGTTGAGTGGTTTATAATTGACAGAAGTTAAATTGCATGAATTGAAGAGGGAGAGGGGTAAATTGCAGGAAATTAAAGAGCAAAGAAAGTAAATAAGTGGAATCTTAAAGAACAAGTAATGTAGATTGCAGAAACTTAGATTGCAAGAAATGTAAATGACTGAATCTTAAAGTGCAGGAAATGTAAATTGCTTGAATTGTAAAAGGGACTAGGAGTTGGGATTTCAGAATTTAAACAAAAGAAAGTAAATTGCAGCAAAACAGAAGAGTAGAATGTGGATTGAAGTAAAGTAGATCTAAACAGAAAAGTAGAAATACTTGAGAAATTAAAATAGAAAATGACTTGTGCTTAAATTGCAGCAAATTAAAAGGCTGTTGAAGATCTCAGGAGTGGAAGAGACTAGAGAACAAGTCTAGATCTCAAATCCTTCCTTGATCCAACAAGAACAATTGCAAAAGAAATAAAGAAAAGTAAATTGCAGAATTAAATTACAGAAGAGTAGAAGAAGATGCAGTAAAGTAAACAGAAATGGAAATTCAATTATGCAGAGAAAGTAAACAAGAGATCTCAAGGTGAGATTGAAACAGAAGTTCTTCAATTCTTTACCCAAGATCAAAAGCAAGAAAAGTAAAGAGCGCTTAAGCAAGAACAAGGAAGAAGTGAGATCAATTCTCCTTCCCAATTCTCTAAGATCTAAATTCAAAAGTAAAAGCTCAAAATGAAAATTTAAAGTAAAATCTCCAAGTGTGAAAAAAAAGAAAAAGTCCTCATTACATCAAACTAGCTCCTATTTATACACTTCCTAATTTGGATATAAGAATTTGGATGGGCTTTAAAATTTGGTGAAGAAATGAATTAATTTGGATTTTAGATGAATTTTTGGCCCATGGTGCACCTCCCAGGAAAGAGTTCGGCTCTTGGCAAGAGCTTTGGCCAAGAGCTTTGGTTCCCCTTCCTTCCAATGTGTTGCGCACGGTTCCTTGTGACAAGAGAACAAAGCTCTTTGCAAGAGCTTGAAAGCTCTTGGCAAGAGCTTTACTTGTCCTTGAGGTCCTTGGTTCAAATCTTGGGTGGAGCACTTGTGGAGCTAATTTCCTTGGCACTAGAGAAGCCCCCAAAGTCTTGCTTCCTTTAGGTGCCCAGTTCAATCCTTGGTGAAGGAAGATAAGCTAATTTTTCTTGGCACATGAATGGCGCACAAGGCTTTGCTTCCTTGAGGTGCCTAGTTCGAACCTTGGTGAGTGAAAACAAGCTATTTTTGGCTTGTTTTTCCTTGTGAAGTAGCGCTGACCCCCCCTCCTCTTGGTCATGGCTTCAAGTCTTGGTGAGTGCATTAGTGTGCTTTTCCTTCTTGATTTTCTCCAAAGCATGCACGAAAAAGCTCTTTGGCAAGAGCTTCAAAGCTCTTTGCCAAGAGCTTGGCTCTTGATTCCTTCTTCATGTGTTCTTGATAAAGCTCTTTGGCAAGAGCTTGGCTCTTGATTCTTTGAAGGAAAGCTCTCCTCAAGAGCTTTAAAGCTCTTGGCAAGAGCTTTATGCCCTTGTTTCTTGAATGCACTTATGCTTCTCCTTCTTTGAGCCACGCTTTCTTTCCTTGTGCCACGTTTTCTTTCTTTGCTTAGATCATGCTCCTTAGGTTACGCTTTTCTTTTTTTTTTTTCTTTTCTTCACCTACAAGTAATCAAAACAACCAATCAAAGTATCACCAAATTCACAAGGTTCATAAATCATTAAAAATCAATTAAATTTAGCTCAAACCTCATGATTTAGCATCAATTAATTGGTGGTTGTTTGATTCAAAGAAACCATGCATTTCCATTCCAAATTACTTACTTAGAATGCAAGAAAGTGCATAAAACCAAATAAAATCAAAGAAAAAGGCTAGTGAAACTAGGCTAAGATGACTTGTCATCACAACACCAAACTTAAAACTTGCTTGTCCCCAAGCAAGCACTTAAACATAATATAAGATAGAATGAAATAGATAAGTATGCATGTCCTTATTAGGCAAAGAGTTGAATTTGGTTTATGGGGTTTTATGTGATGACAAGTCATCTTAGCCTAGTTTCACTAGCCTTTTTCTTTTGTTTTCAATTGATTTTATGCACTTTCTTGAGCCATAAGCAAGCCAATTGGGTAGATTTCCATGTTTCCTTTGATTCAATCAACCATGTATGAATTCATGCACTTTCATGAGATTTTATGCTATAATTGTCATATATTATGAAAGAAACACAATCTCATGATTTGGGGCATAGCTTTGATTGTTTTGATTGATTGATGATAGGTGGAAAGAGTTTTGAAGAAGGTTGAAGGAAGAAGGAATGGCTAGGAGCAAGAGAGAACAAAAAGTTTGAACCAAAGTTTGCCTCAAACTTTAGCTCAAACTTTTAGAAGAGTTGAAAACATACCAGAGAAAAAAAGCTTGAGCCAAAGTTTGCCTCAAACTTTAGCTCAAACTTTTGGAAGAATTGAAAACACTCCAGAGGAAAAAAAGCTTGAGCAAAAGTTTGCCTCAAACTTTAGCTCAAACTTTTGGGAGAAAAGCTTGAGCCAACGTTTGCCTCAAACTTTTTGGCAAACGTTGGCATCACAAAACCAACACCCTGGAGGAGAAAATCTTGCGCCAACGTTTGCCTCAAACTTTTTGGCAAACGTTGGCGCCACACTTGCACACCCTGGAGGAGAAAAGTTTGCGCCAACGTTTGCCTCAAGCTTTTTGGCAAACGTTGGCGCCACACATATACACAAGGGGGCCAACGTTTGAGCAAAAGTTTGACCTCAAACTTTGGCTCAAACGTTGGTAGCAGCAAGCTTAAGCTATCTGGTATAAAAAGTTTGAGTAAAAGTTTGCCTCAAACTTTTACTCAAACTTTTATGATTTCAACCCGGTTCACAATGGATCTTTCTCCAACTCCAAGAGCAATCAACCAAGGCCTTTATCAACCCAATTCCATCAAGAACAAAGGCCCAATTCAAGGCTTGAAGACCATTTGAAGAAAGTGTATAAATAGCTTAGGATTTAAGTTTTCGAGGAGTTTTTTTTTCCTTTTAGAGCTTTCCGTTTTAGTTTTGCTGAGCAGTTTTTGGAGAGCTTTTGGTTTTGAATTGTTTTTGAGTTTCTGAGCTTGGGAGTAGGAGAATTGAATTCTCTTCCTCTTAGTTTTCTTGTTTTCAATTTCAATTACATTTGTCTTGGATCTTGGGTTGAAGAATTGAGGAAATTCTGTCTCAATCTCACCTTGAGATCTCTCTGTCTCACTTTACTGCAACTTTTGGAAATTGAATTTGGTTTTGCTTCTTCTACTGCTTGATCTTTAAATTCTCTTGCAATTGATTTCTAGATTGGATCTAGGAAGGCATTGAGATCTAGACTTGGTTATCTAGTCTCTTGGGTCCTGAGATCTGAAATTCCCTTTTTATTTCTCTGTTGAACGCTTCTTCAAGCGATTTACATTTTCTGTTTGAGATCTACTGCAATTAAATCCATCTTTTACTTCCCTGGTTGTTGCAATTTTACTTTTCCTTGTTTAAATTCTACAAATCCACTTCCCAATTTCCTTTACAATTCAAGCCATTTACATTTCTTGCACTTTAGGATTCTGCAATTTACATTTCTTGCGTTCTAAGTTTCTGCCATTTAATTTCTTGCTCTTTAAGATTCAGCACATTTACCTTCTCTGCTCTTTAATTTACTGCAATTGTCCCTCTCCCTTTTAAATTTTCATGCAATTTTAGCTTCTGTCGAATACAAACCACTCAAATCAACTTTTGATTCGCTTGACTAAATCAACCACTAAACTAAAATTGCTCAATCCTTCAATCCCTGTGGGATCGACCTCACTCCCGTGAGTTTTATTACTTGATGCGACCCGGTGCACTTGCCGGTTAGTTTTGTGTGTTTGGAATTCGTTTTTCGAAAATACACATCAAGTTTTTGGCGTCGTTGCCGGGGATTGAAATAGATTGACAATGATTACGTGAAGTGGAGATCTAGATCAAGCACTTTTTCTTTTCTGTTTCTCTAATTTTTGACTGACACACTAACTGTTTGAATTTTTGCTTGAATTAACTGAAACCTCACTTTAGCAATAAAGTGAAGTTTTCTTGGTTCCTCTGGCTTCCTATGATTCTAATATTTCAGCTTGTTGAATGTACGAGAGAAGCAATTCTCTCTTACTAATCTTTCAAAACTATCAACTGTTTGATACATTGTGTCAGCTAAACCTTTTAACCACATTTTGGACATGAATGTATTCAATCTTCATTTAGACTATTTGTGATTGTGCAGATCATGGAGAAGAACCCAACAAACTCCAGTAAGCATGGGAGTAATACCCCCACCTTAGATGACGAGCAACCACTCATCACCATGAACGACATTGCTCAGTGGTTTGAAGCTTTCCCATAAGGAAACATCATCGGATGGGAAGAACTAATGAGTGAACTCCTAGCCAAGCTGAAGCCACCTCAGAGAACTGTTAAACCAGAGGCAGGAGTGCAACCATTCGCACAAGAGAAGGAAATTAAAGGTATTCGTGCAGTCATGGCCCAAAGCGAGCAGATACATCAACAACTTAAGCAACAATTGGAGCTGATTAACAGAAAAATAGATGAACTACAACATGCTGTGGCAAATGCACAGAACTCACTTCAAAATCCCCATCGTTGGAATCAACCTGAAAAAGGTTCTGGAGTAATTAACTATGAGCAACCAAGTCATGAGCGATCATACTCTCCAGACAGCTCCTCAAGCATGTTCCAACGTAGGACTCAGAATGATGTGTACAACCCACCCTGGAGAACTCAATCTAACTGGAGAGGGGTTGAAAACCGAAATCAAAAACCAAGGGACTTCAACTGCAACAACCCCTACTTCAAAAACCAACATAAAAACCACCCCCACAACAATAATCATCACACACCATCCCAATACACACACTTCCAACCCCGTCCTATCTCACCACTCGCCCAAAATGACTCTCATCAACCATCACAGTTGACACAACCACAACTAATTCCAAACTCTCAAAGACTCTATGTTCTAGAAATGATGATGGAAAGATTCATGAAAGTTCAAGAAATGATAACAATAGAGCAGGAAGAAATAAGGAAAAATCAAGAGATGATAAGCAGGAACCAAGAGGCCTCACTCAGAAGAGTTGAAAGGCAAATAGAACAACTGGTTCAAAACCTTGCTGAATTGGGCGAGAGAGAGGCAAATATATCCCTAAGGGCCACTGAAGATGACCCAAAGAACAGTGAAAAAGCTGCTGGGTTGAAAGGGAAAGCAGTTATGGAAAAAAGTGAGAAGGCTACGGGAAAAGAAACAATCATCAAGGAAAGGCCCACGGTGAGAGGGGGAAACCAAAGGCAACAGAAGCCTCAACTTCCATGATCAGAGGATGAAGGATGTCAAGCTAATGACAATAAAAGAGCGCTTGTTGGGAGGCAACCCAACCTGAGGTAGTTTTCTTTCCATAGTTATTTTAATAAAAAGGTTAATTAACTTCATCTATATTGCAAGAAGCTAAGTTTGGTGTTACACACCAAAACAATATAAAGGAGAATGAAGGATTCTAAGTTTGGTATTCCACCAAAATTCCATCATAAAACACATTCTCACTTTCTGCATAATGCTAGCTTCAAGCATCTAGACGAACTAGTTAACTATTCTGCTGTTTCCTAGTCTTTAGTTCTATTGCTTTTGAAAAAAAAAAAAGAAAAAGAGTTCCACATATGGTTAATCTGATGCATAAGAAACATTGGCAAGGTACTAAGTTTGGTGTTCCCACACCAAAGTAAGTTCAAAGGCCCACAAATAAATTATGCATGCTAACCATTGTTTCTAAGTGCTTGGGGAACAAGCAACTTTCAATATCACTGCAGAACACCATACAAACTTTTGGAAGACTTAGCATCATCAATCAAAGAGGTGAAAGAGGAATGTGAAGACCAGCAATGATGATGAGAAAGAGGACAGCAAGTAAACTCCAAAAGGTTGTATTGTTTATTAGCAGATATTACTGTGATTGAAAGTGATAATATACCCCTATCTGTCCTTCTGTCTAGTATAGTTTTTCTGCAATTCAATAAGCAAGATTGCTTGATCATTTACAACACTATACTCCCCAAAACTTGTTTGCACTCAATTTTTCAAAAATGCATCACATGAAAGTTCTTTGGAAAGAAGGATCGAGGAATTAAACAATTTTGAGGCAAGCAAAAGATTAGGAGAAGTGGTGGTTCTAGTTGTATGATTATGTATTGATGTTGCATGCTTATGAAAACTTGCATGGGAGCTCATAAGCAGGACATGAAGTTCAAAGAAGTATTGTGGAGATTATCAAAAATTTATTGATCCGAGAAGCAGCGAACAAAACAAAAGAAAATAAAGAAAATACAAAAACAAAAAGAACATGGCCCAAGGCTCTGAGCATCAATTACTAGGCAGAAAAGAAGAAAGAAACAAGAACTCAAAGAGTTATTATCCTAGTAAATGCTTGTGGTCGAAGTGTGTCAAAGAGAGAGGCTTGAGCAAGTAAATCCTAAGGGGTGCTTTAACACCTAATACCTTAAAACCAATTGGTTTAGGAGTATTGATTGAAAGCTTATCTAAAGAGCCGCTTTGAGACATGACACTTAGAGTCAAGGCCAAAACATAGAAATCATAAGCTGCTTCAAGGTGATTACCTATAGAGAGATCTCCATGATATCATTTGGATGAAAGTCCTAGGACCTAAGACCCCCAATATGTAAGGACTAGTAAGCACTGAGGCCCTTGCATGAGCATATGATTTAGAGTTCACCCCACTGTCACTTATTCACTTCACTCACAGGACCTTACAAGTTATTCTTCAATCCGTCTTAATTGAAAGAACCCTTGAGCATAATTCTTTTCTTGCTTGGGGACAAGCAAGCTTTAAGTTTGGTGTTGTGATGACAAGTCATCTTAGCCTAGTTTCACTAGCCTTTTTCTTTTGTTTTCAATTGATTTTATGCACTTTCTTGAGCCATAAGCAAGCCAATTGGGTAGATTTCCATGTTTCCTTTGTTTCAATCAACCATGTATGAATTCATGCACTTTCATGAGATTTTATGCTATAATTGTCATATATTATGAAAGAAACACAATCTCATGATTTGGGGCATAGCTTTGATTGTTTTGATTGATTGATGATAGGTGGAAAGAGTTTTGAAGAAGGTTGAAGGAAGAAGGAATGGCTAGGAGCAAGAGAGAACAAAAAGTTTGAACCAAAGTTTGCCTCAAACTTTAGTTTAAACTTTTAGAAGAGTTGAAAACATACCAGAGAAAAAAAGCTTGAGCCAAAGTTTGCCTCAAACTTTAGCTCAAACTTTTGGAAGAATTGAAAACACTCCAGAGGAAAAAAAGCTTGAGCAAAAGTTTGCCTCAAACTTTAGCTCAAACTTTTGGGAGAAAAGCTTGAGCCAACGTTTGCCTCAAACTTTTTGGCAAACGTTGGCGCCACACTTGCACACCCTGGAGGAGAAAAGTTTGCGCCAACGTTTGCCTCAAGCTTTTTGGCAAACGTTGGCACCACACATATACACAAGGGGGCCAACGTTTGAGCAAAAGTTTGACCTCAAACTTTGGCTCAAACGTTGGTAGCAGCAAGCTTAAGCCATCTGGTATAAAAAGTTTGAGTAAAAGTTTGCCTCAAACTTTTACTCAAACTTTTACTCAAACTTTTATGATTTCAACCCGATTCACAATGGATCTTTCTCCAACTCCAAGAGCAATCAACCAAGGCCTTTATCAACCCAATTCCATCAAGAACAAAGGCCCAATTCAAGGCTTGAAGACCATTTGAAGAAAGTGTATAAATAGCTTAGGATTTAAGTTTTCGAGGAGTTTTTTTTTTCCTTCTAGAACTTTCCGTTTTAGTTTTGCTGAGTAGTTTTTGGAGAGCTTTTAGTTTTGAATTGTTTTTGAGTTTCTGAGCTTGGGAGTAGGAGAATTGAATTCTCTTCCTCTTAGTTTTCTTGTTTTCAATTTCAATTACATTTGTCTTGGATCTTGGGTTGAAGAATTGAGGAAATTCTGTCTCAATCTCACCTTGAGATCTCTCTGTCTCACTTTACTGCAACTTTTGGAAATTGAATTTGGTTTTGCTTCTTCTACTGCTTGATCTTTAAATTCTCTTGCAATTGATTTCTAGATTGGATCTAGGAAGGCATTGAGATCTAGACTTGGTTATCTAGTCTCTTGGGTCCTGAGATCTGAAATTCCCTTTTTATTTCTCTGTTGAACGCTTCTTCAAGCGATTTACATTTTCTGTTTGAGATCTACTGCAATTAAATCCATCTTTTACTTCCCTGCTTGTTGCAATTTTACTTTTCCTTGTTTAAATTCTGCAAATCCACTTCCCAATTCCCTTTACAATTCAAGCCATTTACATTTCTTGCACTTTAGGATTCTGCAATTTACATTTCTTGCGTTCTAAGTTTCTGCCATTTAATTTCTTGTTCTTTAAGATTCAGCACATTTACCTTCTCTGCTCTTTAATTTACTGCAATTGTCCCTCTCCCTTTTAAATTTTCATGCAATTTTAGCTTCTGTCGAATACAAACCACTCAAATCAACTTTTGATTCGCTTGACTAAATCAACCACTAAACTAAAATTGCTCAATCCTTCAATCCCTGTGGGATCGACCTCACTCCCGTGAGTTTTATTACTTGATGCGACCCGGTGCACTTTCCGGTTAGTTTTGTGTGTTTGGAATTCGTTTTTCGAAAATACACATCATTATGCAGATCAAGAATAGCTCATTTATTACTTGCTGTCAAAACAAACAATGCTCCCTCAAGGGTTCACCAAGGTTGCTGCTACAATGCCTTACTTTTTAATCATTTCCCTTGTTAGCTTTTCTTCTTTCTTTTGCATAAAGAGCTTATTACTTATTAAAGGCTTGGTGGCAAATGTTGCAGTGGCCTTTGGCTTATTTTCACTTAACATTTTTTTCACCACAGACACATGGCTCACTTTTTTTCTTCCTAGGATCATTGATGCCCAGCATCTCTTTGGATTACTAAATGTTTTGTAGCTAGGTTGCTCTTTATTGTGGACTTTCAGTTGGTAATCCCAAATCAGTTGATCTAAGTTGCCAAGTTTTAAAATACTCCTTAGAACCTACTTGTCCAAGCATATCCTAGTACATAAACACCACAGGCATATGTCCTAGGGTCCAAGCTATTGGTGTCTAGCCTTATTGTTTATTTCTTTGCCAACTTTTGGCTTTTCTTCTTTCTTTTTCTTTCTGTTTTGGTTTATTTTCAAGGGGCTTTCATTAATTAAAGGATCATAGCAGCAAACTGGCTTAAGCTTCAAGTAACAAGTCATTCTTCAGCATTTATTCTATGAGCTATCAATTGAATCAAACACACACCACCACTAATTTTCATTCTAACTTTTGCAACATTGAACAATTACTTTTCTAAATCAAACATCTTTCTTTTATTCAAACAGCAAGGGGAACAAGACAAAGTATTCAAGTCAATGAATGATGACAATTATTATGCAGATAACTTTCAAGCCAAAATTATGCAGATAGCTTTCTTCAACATGTACTTCCACTTGCAACTAAATAATCATTCCAGCCAGACATAAAGGACTCTCTGAATTAAATCATTACATAACAACAAGGATTAAGAATAGATACAACCTGTTGAGTTGCAGTTTTCCATTCTTCCTTCTATTTGCTCCTTTTGAGTTGTAATTCAGGTGTTCTTTTAATTTGTTGGCTATTTTTCTGCCTGCTCCTCAAATGTTGCTTGCTTTTCAACTCCTTTAGTTATTCTGCTAATCTGCAAGCCTTAGTTGTGGGCTCTCGAACTTACTTTGGTGTGTGAACACCAAACTTAGTTTCTTGCCAATGTTTCTCATGCAACAACTTATATGTGAATTCTTTTTCTTTTTTTTTTTCAAAAGCAATAAACTAATGACTTGGAAATAGCAAAATAGTTAACTAGTTTATCTAAATGCTCAAAGCTAGCATTATGCAGGAGGTGAGAATATGTTTTATGATGGGATTTTGGTGGAACACCAAACTTAGAATCCTTCATTCTCCCTTATATTATTTTGGTGTGCAACACCAAACTTAACTTTTTGCAATATAGATAAAGCTAATTAACCCTTTTTTTATTGAAATAGCTATGAAAAGAAAACTACCTCAGGTTGGGTTGCCTCCCAACAAGCACTCTTTTATTGTCATTAGCTTGACATTGACTCTCTCTTTTATGGTGGTTGATGACTGTAGTGCCTCAGCTTGTCCCCTCTGACTGTGAGCTTCTTCTTTGTTCCTTGGTGCTCAATTTCCACATGCTCGAGAGAGAGTATTTGATTAACAGTGTAGTGATCCTCAGTCCCCAACTGTTGATAAACTAGTTGCACCTTATCACCTTTGGAGAACCCTTCTGTTGGAATTTTTTTGTTCTTCCAACCCTTTTTGCTTCTGTTCTTATTTTTCTTCCCTCCTTTTGTTGACCTTTCTTCTTTGACAATAGGTTTCCCCTTGAGATTTCTCTTTTTGGTTGCCACCACTCCAATGTCTTCTTGAACTTCTTCATTATTTTGCACATTCTCTTTCTCTATTTGACCAGCTGCATCATCTATCTCTTGCTTGGAAGGGCAGTTGTTGTTTGTCTTGTTGATTCCCTCCTTCCACTGCAGATTCTCTTTGTCCGTTTCTGTACCATTCTTTTTTTTATTACTACTCTGTGTTTCTGACAGTACATTCAGAGTGATACTTTCATCATGCATCCTGAGGGTTAATTCTCCTTGCTCTATGTCTATGATGGCCCTAGCAGTGGCCAAGAATGGTCTTCCCAGTATAATGGAGTCGCCCTCATCCTGGTCTAAATTTAAGATCACAAAATCTGTAGGAAAGATGAATCTGAGATTCAGGGCTTTCCAATGATATATAATAGTCTATAGTGGGCATTCATTTTGGGGACCCAATAAACCAATCATTCAGGGAGCAAGGTTTCCCAAACCTTCACAAGCCCAAAATGCCACTTCAATGACACTCCACATTGGGCCACTTCCAAACACTCTAATCTCTTCATTTATTCTTCAATATTTTAAGCTTCTATAAAGGGAATTAAAAGTTCACAAGCCCAAGTCAAGCCACAATTAACAATCAATCAAGGCCACAAAAATCATATAGAAGTAATTAGGAAATTTGCATTTGATTTTAATTTCATTTGAATTTGTAATTTAGAAAGCTTATAAATAGGACCTTAGCTTCAATATTTGACACACACCATGGAGGGGTGGAGGTGACTCCACTCCCCTTTCACTCTCATTCTCTTCTCTTCTTCCATTTTCTTTCATACACACTTTTGTAAATATTTTGCTATGAGTTTCTAATTTCCAACATTTGGGAAAGAGAGCTCTATTGCAATTTAATGGGTTGATTTATTTTCATTCTTCATCTTCAATTCTTCTTTCATTGCTTCTTTAGAGAGAGTCTTTGTGCTTCAAAGATCCAATTACTACCGAGAGATGGATTAGATCTATTTGAATTCTATGATGAACTTGAGAAAGGAGTCATAGAATTTAGTTTGAGGCTCTTCTCTCACAACTCTCTTGATTGATAATTCTTAGCTTGATATGTGAGATGTAATCACTTTGAATTGAAATCTTGAGGGTTGTGTGGCTCTAAATTAGAGACCATTCTTCATCTCTTCTCATGAGCAATTAGATCAAGAGATTGGCAATTGATCAAGTTAAGAGAAATCAAATCACCAAGAGATTGGGGTTTGATTACTTAAGATTTGACAAGAGATCAATGATTACATGATTGAAGTGGAGATGAGAATTGTTGATCTTGAGAATGCAATATCTCTTGATCCCAAAGTTAATTTCATTCTTAATTCTTGTTATTTACTTCTTGACTTTAATTCTTGTCATTTAATTGTTCTCTTTAAATTCTTGTCATTTACTTATGCACATTTATGGCTTTATTTACTTTTGCACATTTATGCATTCTAAGTGTTTGTAGAAATACTTCACTTGGTTTTACTTTCTAGTCATTTACTTTCTTGCACTTTACTTTCTTGTACTTTCCATTCCTTGCAATTTACATTTTTGTACTTTAATTTTCAGCACTTTAATTTCTTGTCATTTACTTTCCTTGCACTTTATTGCTTTTATTTAATTTCAAGTCATTTACATTTCTTGTTGCTTATCACTCAAACTTGAATCGTCTAACTAGAATAATTAATCAACTATTGCTTGCTTAATCCATTAATCCTCGTGGGATCGACCTCACTCTAAGTGAGTTTTACTACTTGATACGACCCGGTATACTTGCCGGTAGTAAATACGTGAGAATTAATTTTTCGCATATCTAGTTTTTGGCGCCGTTGCCGGGGTTAATTGTGATTAACAAACTACCGGTTGATTAATTTTCTAGATTAGACATTTTTTCTTTTTTTTCGTTTTTACTTTATTTTTTATTTTTATTTCTCTTTTCTTATTGCAAGTTAAGTGTTTGTGTTATTTCCTCACTAAGAATTCTTTAGTTGACACAAGGAATTTCAATTTTTCTTGGTGATTGTGTTTGATACAACATTTTTCAATTAAAATAGAGTTTACTTTACATGTTAATCAATCATATTACATGGGATATTGCCCACTACCACAAAATGATTTATGTCATTATCCTCATCGTGGATGGGAATATCAACAAGAAATGATGGATCATGAGCAATCAACCCAAATGGGATATGCCACAAGGTCACATAATGATCAAGCAAGTTACATGGGGTATTTTTCACCACCACAAAATGATTCAAGTTACCATACTAATTGTGGTTGGGAAAATCAAGATCAAGGAATGATGGGGTTTGAGCAATCAAACCAAATGGGATACTTTCCAAGAACACAAAATGATTCATACTCCTATGAATGGGACAACTATCCAAATTGTGATTGGGAAGGACAAAACCAAAGAGAATTCAATGTTTCCTATCCCATCCATCAAGAGCCCTCACCTCTTAATTATCCAACCTCACTTCCAAATTTTTTATATCAAAATTCTTTACAACTTGAGTTTGCCTCAACACAAAATTCCTTCCAAAATCCATACAATTCAATTCATCAACCACAAAATACATCTGATTACCCACACAATTCATTCCATATCCCTCAACAACACTTCACCACAACATCCACAATTCCACAAAATCCACCCCAACCTTCTCCTCTCTTGCTACAAATAGAACAATGCCTCCAAAGTTCCCTAGAAACTCAAGAGAGAGCTAGAGAACTCTTGGAAAGACAAGAACAATATTGGAAGGAATGAGAGAGCCTTTTTGAGAAGATGGATGGACACTTAGAGCTTAACAAAGAGGATAAAGACCAATTTGTGAGTGTAAAGGAGGAATTGGAAGAGCAAGAAAAAGAGGCCCCTATACCAAGTAAAATTCTAATGAAGAAGGAGGTTGTAAGGGAGAAAAACAACCAAGGGAGTCTATACTCCAAGGAAGTGGAGAGTTATATCGAGGATGATTTAACTGAACCATCAATCCAAGAGGTTCTTGATGAAGAGGACACTCCAACCATCACACAACACCTAAGTCTTGAAATCAAGGAAGTGAAGGCAATTAATAAAAACACTCAAAGAAGGGTTGTGACCAAGAAACAAAAGACAACATTCATGAAAAAGAGAAGGTCAACAAAAAGCAATCTAACCCCCACCCCAACAAGCAAGAGGAATCAAGCTAATAACAACAAAAGAAGGCTTGTTAGGAGGCAATCAAATCAAGGGGCATCAATTTTCTCTTCTTCTCCCTTGAAGTCCTTTCTCTTAACCAATTGGAAGAAGAGGAAGAAAATTCAAGAACCAACATGTCAAGCTAATGACATTAAAAGAGCGCTTGTTAGGAGGCAACCCAACCGTTGGTAACATTTTCTTTCTTGCTTAGTTTACTTTCAATAATTTGGCATATGATTGCATTCTAAGTTTGGTGTTGCATGCAACAATTTGATCTTCAATCTTTAGTGGGTACTTGCATCATTCTAAAATGAAAGTGTCACACTAAGTTTGGTGTTGCCACTTACCTTTCATGCATAGTACCATGCACAACTCACTTATTAATGCAATCATATTGTCTCTTTTCTTTGTGCCTTGATTGTCATCTTTAATTTTTGCTTGCTTAAACACATGCATTACTTACATCTCTTCTTGAAGACATTCATGATTAATCATAAATTCCATCACCACTATTTTATTTGTTGCTTGAGGATAAGCAATCATTCTAAGTTTGGTGTTGGGGAAGGAAGGAGTAGGAGGAAAATGACAACAACAAACATGAAGATCTACAAGGTGGTTAAGTTCCTTTTCCTCTTATTTATCTTCTATACTTTCAATTGCATGATTGTCTTTCATTTCTTTTATATGCATGTGAGTTCTTCTTTTTGGAAAAGCATAGCTTGATATTTGAATTGTAACATGTTGCTATGATATTATACCAATAATCTTGAATTTTGTGAGTCAAAGTAATTAAGTATCATGATCATAAACAAAAAAGGTAATTATAGAAGAATCTAGCATGAGCATATAAGTATTAGAAGGCTAGCATGACTATTGTTACTCAATTGCATTTGAATTTGTTTAATTGAAGTTTTCATCTAGGACATTTTATGAAATGTTTGAAATATTGAAAATCTTAAACAAGCAAATCAATTAAAAGATTAAGAAAGAAAAAGGGAAAAATGAGAAAGTTGAAGGCTCTGAGTACCAATGACAATTCATTAGTCAAGTACTTGTGGTGTTTATGTATCAAGCAAAAAGCTTGAAAACAAAATACTTAGAGTCAAGACTAGGCTCAAGTGCAAAGCACTCACTCAAAGTTCAAGGCTCTAAGCACCAATGATTAGAAGGAAAGTAAAGAAAAGAAATAAATGAGCTTAAAGAGTCCTCTAATTAAATGCTTGTGGTGCTTATGTGTCAAGTGGTAATACTTGAAAACAAAGCATATAGAGTCGAAGCTTTTAACTAATGGTGCAAAGCACCCAAGAAGCTAAGCTAAGAAAAAGATGAAAAGCTTGTTCAAGGAAGGAATATAAGGAAAAGATTTCATAAAGGGAGCTAGATAGAAACATCAATCATTTGAATTTCTTTTGTGATTGTTGCATGCATAGTAAAATAGCCAACCATGAACATAAAAAGTTGCTAATCTTCCCACCTTGGTTTGTCAAACTTTATTGCATGGTTCTTTGTTTGCTTGAGGACAAGCAAAGTTTAAGTTTGGTGTTGTGATGACTGTGCATCATGTTATGTTTTTCTATACTTTTTCATATAAAAATCAATTCATAATGCTTAATTATAGGAGTGTTTTGGTGATTAAATTGAATATTGCTTTGATTGCTTGAGTTAATGAATTTTGTAGGAAATGATAGAAAAAGAAGCAATAAAGGCACTAATAGAGGAAGCACACTCTCAAGGTGGCAAAAGAGTTGAAACAAACTCAAAGAGAAGCAAAGAGGATTTGCAATCCTGACCTCTTCACACTCCAACAAGAATAACTCGAGTTACAAAACTCTAAATGAGGTGATCTCAGTGCCATTGGAAAGTAGACTTCCAGATCTTTCCAACCATATATAATACTCTATAGTGGACACTGATTTGGGGGGACAAATTGCTATTCGTTTAGCTTCACAATTTCAGCGTAAAATAAGTCCCTGCATTTCGCCATATTGACCTCTTCACCTTCAAAAGAGCATAACTTGGGCTAGAGAAGTTCAAATGATATACTTCCAGCGGCGTTAGAAAGCTGAGATTCAGGGCTTTTCAATGATATATAATAGTATATAGTGGGCATTCATTTTAGGGACCCAAATAGACCAATCATTCGGCGAGCAAGGTTTCCCAAACCTTCACAAGCCCAAAATGCCACTTCAATGACACTCCACATTGGGCCACTTCCAAACACTCTAATCCCTTCATTTATTCTTCAATGTTTTAAGCTTCTATGAAGAGAATTAAAAGTTCACAAGCCCAAGTCAAGCCACAATTAACAATCAATCAAGGCCACAAGAATCATCTAGAAGTAACTAGGAAATTTGCATTTGATTTTAATTTCATTTGAATTTGTAATTTAGAGAGCTTATAAATAGGACCTTAGCTTCATCATTTGACACACACCATGGAGGGGTGGAGGTGACTCCACTCCCCTTTCACTCTCATTCTCTTCTCTTCTTCCATTTTCTTTCATACACACTTTTGTAAATATTTTGCTATGAGTTTCTAATTTCCAACATTTGGGAAAGAGAGCTCTATTGCAATTTAATGGGTTGATTTATTTTCATTCTTCATCTTCAATTCTTCTTTCATTGCTTCTTTAGAGAGAGTCTTTGTGCTTTAAAGATCTAATTACTATCGAGAGAGGGATTAGATCTATTTGAATTCTATGATGAACTTGAGAAAGGAGTCATAGAATTTAGTTTGAGGCTCTTCTCTCACAACTCTCTTGATTGATAATTCTTAGCTTGATATGTGATGAGATATTTTGGTGGAGAAACGAATCTCTCCCAAAACACCCAAATCTAACCGGCAAGTGCACCGGGTCGCATCAAGTAATAAAAACTCACGGGAGTGAGGTCGATCCCACAGGGATTGAAGGATTGAGCAATTTTAGTTTAGTGGTTGATTTAGTCAAGCGAATCAAGATTTGGTTGATTGATTGGTGATTTGCAGAATTTAAATTGCATGGAATTAAAGAGAGCAGGAAATTAAATTGCTGAATCTTAAAGAACAAGAAATTAAATGGCAGAAACTTAGAGTGCAAGAAATGTAAATTGCGGAATCTTAAAGTGCAAGGAATGTAAATGACTTGAATTGTAAAGGGGATTGGGACTTGGATTTGCAGAAATTAAACAAGGAAAAGTTAAATTGCATTAAACAGAAGAGAAAAAGGGAATTGGGATTGAATCGGATCCGAAACAGCAAAGTAGATGAACATGGAAAGCAGTAAACAGAGAATTGAAATGGGAAATCAGATCTCAGGACCCAGAGACTAGAAAACCAAGTCTAGATCTCAATGCCTTCCTAGATCCAACAAGAACAATTGCAAGGAAATTGTAAATTGCAAAGAAATTAGATGAGAAGCAAGTAATGGAAACAGAAATTCAAATTCAGTAAATAAACAGAGAGATCCAAGGATGAGATTGAAACAGAATTTCTTCAAATCTCCAACCCAAGATCCAAGACAAGTGTAATTGAACTTGAAAGCAATAAAACTAAGAGGAAGAGAAGTGAATTCTTCTTCCCCAAGACTAAGAAATTAAAGTTCACTCAATATCCAAAGCTCTCCGAAAACTATTATGAAAATTCAAAGGGAAAGCTCCCCGAAGAACTTGAATTCTATCCTATTTATGCACTTTCTTCCAATGATCTTCAAGCCTTGAGTTGGGCCTTTGCTCTTGGTGGAATTGGGTTGAAAGAGGCCTTGGTTGATTGCTCTTGAAGTTTGGAGAAGAACCAAAGTGAACCAATTGAACCGGGTTTGAGTTTTGCAAAAGTTGGACCAAAAGTTTGAGCAAAAGTTAGGGGTCTAACTTTTGCTCCAACTTTTCATATCAGCTAACACCACTTTGCTGATATGAACGTTGGTGCCAACATTAGGGGTCTAACTTTGGCCCTAACGTTGGCCTTACCTTGTGTACTTGTGGCGCCAACGTTAGCCACCAAGTTAGGGGGCTAACGTTGGCACAAACTTTTGCTCCTCCTTGTGATTTTCATGTGCCAACGTTAGCCACCAAGTTAGGGGGCTAACGTTGGCGCAAACTTTTGGTGCCCAGGGAGGTTTTCTTCATGCCAACGTTAGCCTCAAAGTTAGGGGGCTAACGTTGGCGCAAACTTTTGGTGCCCAGGGGTGAATTTCATGTGCCAACGTTAGCCTCAAAGTTAGGGGGCTAATGTTGGCGCAAACTTTTGGTACCCAGGGAGTGATGTTCAAGTTCCAACGTTAGCCTCCAAGTTAGGGGGCTAACGTTGGGGCTAACTTTTCAACCAAAAGTTTGTGCAAAAGTTTGATGCTAACTTTAGGTCCAGCTTTTTGCTTCCTAGTTCAATTTCACTTATTCCATTGTCCTCTCTTCACTCCTAGCCATTCCTTCTTGCTTCAACCTTTCTCCAAGCTTTCTTCACCTATCATTAATCAACCAAACACATCAAAGCTATGCTCATAATCATGAGATATTCATTCTATCATAATATGCAACAATTATAGCATAAAACCTCATGAAATGGCATGAATTCATACATGGTTGATTCAATCAAGGGAAACATGAAAATCTAGCTAATTGGCTTGCTTGTAGCTCAAGAAAGTGCATAATTCTAATGAAAACAAAAGAAAAAGACTAGTTAAAATAGGCTAAGATGACTTGTCATCACAACACCAAACTTAAAGCTTGCTTGTCCCCAAGCAAGAAAAGATTTATGCTCCAAGGTTCTTTCAATTAAGATGGATTGAAGAATAACTTGTAAAGTCCAGTGAGTGAAGTGATCAAGTGTCAGTGGGGTGATGACAAGTCATCTTAGCCTATTTTAACTAGTCTTTTTCTTTCGTTTTCATTAAGATTATGCACTTTCTTGAGCTACAAGCAAGCTAATTGAGTAGATTTTCTTGTTTCC
The DNA here is from genome assembly GCF_059453495.1 of Arachis ipaensis. NCBI lineage: Eukaryota > Viridiplantae > Streptophyta > Magnoliopsida > Fabales > Fabaceae > Arachis > Arachis ipaensis. The sequence goes on from NC_142444.1 coordinate 74,618,414, forward strand.
CTTGATTGAACCAACCATATATGAATTCATGCCATTTCATGAGGTTTTATGCTATATTTGTTGCATATTATGAAAGAATGAATATCTCATGATTTTGAGCATAGCTTTGATGTGTTTGGTTGATTAATGATAGGTGAAGAAAGTTTGGAGAAAGGTTGAAGCAAGAAGGAATGGCTAGGAGTGAAGAGAGGACAATGGAATAAGTGAAATTGAACCAGGAAGCAAAAAGCTGGACCTAAAGTTAGCATCAAACTTTTGCACAAACTTTTGGTTGAAAAGTTAGCCCCAACGTTAGCCCCCTAACTTGGAGGCTAACGTTGGAACTTGAAAATTTTCCCCTGGGCTCCAAAAGCTTGCGCCAACGTTAGCCCCCTAACTTTGAGGCTAACGTTGGCACATGAATTCCTCCCCTGGGCACCAAAAGTTTGCGCCAATGTTAGCCCCCTAACTTTGAGGCTAACGTTGGCACATGAAAACCTCCCTGGGCACCAAAAGTTTGCGCCAACGTTAGCCCCCTAACTTGGTGGCTAACGTTGGCACATGAAAATCACAAGAGGAGGAGCAAAAGTTTGCGCCAACGTTAGCCCCCTAACTTGGTGGCTAACGTTGGCGCCACACACCACAAGGCATACAAGGGGTATACTTCCAACAAGAATAACTTGAGCTACAGAGCTCCAAATGAGGTGATTCAAGAAGCATTGGAAAGTAGGAATCAAGAGATTTCCAAGCCTATATGGCACTGCATGGTGGACACTAAAATTGAGGGAGAAAACTGCCCCGCAATGTGCATAAACGAACATGGTGGCAACCTGCAGTGAGGCCAACTGACCTCTGCACCTTCAACGGAGTATAACTCGAGCTGTAGAGCTCCAAATAATGTGCTCCCAACGGCATTGGAAAGTAGACATCCAGGGCTTTCCAACAATGTATAATAGTATGGGGTAGACAATACGTTTGAGCCTCCAGAACTGGCGTTTTCGCCAACGTTTGAGGCAAACGTTACCTCAAACGCTGCACACCAAAGCCAGCGACCATGCCCTCTTCAAATGATCATAACTTGAGTTGTAGATGTCCAATTGAAGTGATTCCAAGTGGGTTAGAAAGCTGACATTTAGAGCTTTCCAACCATATATGATAGTCTATATTGGGCATAAAAGTGGCAACATGACAAGAGGACAAAGTTGGCGCCATAAATGTGCATAAGGGAGGCCAACGTTGGAGCAAAAGTTAGACCCCTAACTTTTGCCCCAACGTGGATAGCAGCAAATTTTGTGGGCTGATATGAAAAGTTAGACCAAAAGTTAGACCCCTAACTTTTGCTCTAACTTTTGCACCAACTTTTGCAAAACTCAAACCCGGTTCAATTGGTTCACTTTGGTTCTTCTCCAAACTTCAAGAGCAATCAACCAAGGCCTCTTTCAACCCAATTCCACCAAGAGCAAAGACCCAACTCAAGGCTTGAAGATCATTGAAAGAAAGCGTATAAATAGGATAGAATTCAAGTTCTTCGGGGAGCTTTCCTTTTGGAATTTTCATAATAGTTTTCGGAGAGCTTTTGTCATTGAGTGAACTTTAATTTCTTTGTTTTCATTGCTTTCAATTTCATTTACATTTGTCTTGGATCTTAGATTGGAGAATTGAAGAAATTCTGTTTCAATCTCAATCTTGGATCTCTCTGTTTCTTTACTGTTAATTGAATTTCATTTCCAGTTAATTGCTCTTCATCTTTTCTTTGCAATTTACATTTTCTTTGCACTTGTTCTTGTTGGATCTAGGAAGGCATTGAGATCTAGACTTGGTTTTCTAGTCTCTGGGTCCTGAGATCCAAATCCCCAATTTACATTCTGTTTTTTTCCTTTCTATGTTCATTTACTTTTCTGCTTCATATCCGGTTCAATCCCAATTCCCTTTCCCTCTTCTGTTTAATGCAATTCAACTTTTCCTTGTTTAAATTCTGCAAATCCATTCCCCAATTCCCTTTACAATTCCAGCTGTTTACATTTCTTGCACTTTAAGATTCCGTAATTTACATTTCTTGCACTTTAAGTTTCTGCTATTTAATTTCTTGTCCTTTATGTTTCAGCAATTTATTTCTTGTTCTTTTTACTTCAATGCAATTTAATTCTGCAAGTCACAAAACCATCAACCAAATCTTGATTCGCTTGACTAAATCAACCACTAAGCTAAAATTGCTCAATCCTTCAATCCCTGTGGGATCGACCTCACTCCCGTGAGTTTTTTTTATTACTTGATACGACCCGGTACACTTGCCGGTTAGATTTGTGTGTTTTGGGAGAGATTTATTTTTCCTCCAAAATACTCATCATGGGGTGAACTCTAAATCATATGCTCATGCAAGGGCTTCAGTGCTCACTAGTCTTCACTTATTGGGAGTCGTAGGTCTTTAGGATTTTCATCCAAATGGTATTATGGAGATCTCTTTATATGTAATCACCTTGAAGCAGCTTATAGTTTCTGTGCTTTGGCCTCGACTCTAAGTGTCATGTCTCAAAGCGGCTCTTTAATTTAAGCTTTCAATCAATACTCCTAAACCAGTTGGTTTTAAGGTATTGGGTGTTAAAGCACCCCTAAGGATTTACTTGCTCAAGCCTCTTTCTTTGACACACTTCAACCACAAGCATTTACTAGGATAACAACTCTTTGAGTTTTTGGTTTCTTTCTTTCTTTTTCTGCCTAGTAATTGATGCTCAGAGCCTTGGGCCATATTCTTTTTGTTTTTGTATTTTCTTTTCTTTCTTTTGTTTTGTTTGCTGCTTCTTGGATCAATAGATTTTTGAGAATCTCCATAATACTTCTTTGAACTTCATGTCCCGCCTATGAGCTCCCATGCAAGTTTTCACAAGCATGCAACCTCAATACATAATCATACAACTAGAACCACCACCTCTCCTAATCTTTTGCTTGCCTCAAAATTGTTTAATTCCTCAATCCTTCTTTTCAAAGAACTTTCATGTGATGCATTTCTTGAAAATTGAGTGCAAACAAGTTTTGAAGATAAGAATGTTGTGAATGATCAAACACCTTGCTTATTGAATTATAAAGAAAGACTATGCTATGCAGGCATGCAGGGGTAATAGAAATAAAAACTATGCTATGCAGATAGGCAGGGCAGATCAGGATACAATCCAACTTTCAATCACAGCAATATTTGATGTAAAACAATCACTTAACAATACAACCTTTTGGAGTTCGCTTGCTTTCCTTCTTCTCATCATCATCATTGCTGGCCTTTAGCTTCATCTTTTGTTTCTTTGATTGATGATTCTTAATCCTTCCAAAAGCTTGTATGGACCTCTGCAATGATATTCAAAAGTTGCTTGTTCCCCAAGCACTTGGAAACAATGGTTAGTCTGGCTGATTTATTTATGGGCTTTTGAACTTACTTTGGTGTGAGAACACCAAACTTAGTACCTTGCCAATGGGTTTCATGCATCAAATTAACCATGTGTAGTAACTTTTTTTTTTCTTTTCTTCTTCTTTTTCAAAAGCAATAAAACTGAAAACTAGGAAACAGCAGAATAGTTAACTAGTTCATCCAACATGCTTGAAGCCAGCATTATGCAGAGAGTGAGAATATGTTTTATAATGGGATTTTGGTGAAACACCAAACTTAGAATCCTGCATTCTCCTTTAGATTGTTTTGGTGTGCAACACCAAACTTAGCTTCTTACATTATAGATAGAACTAATTAACCTTTTATTAAAATAGATATGAAAAGATAGTTACCTCCGGTTGGGTTGCCTCCCAACAAGCGCTCTTTTATTGTCACTAGCTTGACATCCTTCACTCTTTGATTATGGAGGCTGGAAATCATAATGCCTCAGTTTTTCTCCTCTTGCTGTAGGATTCCTTTCCTCCATGACCTGCACAATCACAAACAATCCAAATGAAAATTGGATATTCTCATGCCAGAATGTAGTCAGAGGATTAGTTGACACCATGTGTCAAACAGTTGGTAAACTTGAGAGATTAATAAACGAAAATCACTTCTCTCGTTTATTTATCAAGCTATGAGAATCATATTCAGCAAGATAAACCAAGGAAACTTCACTCTATTGCTAAAGTGAGGTTTCAATTAGCTCAGGCAAAAATTCAAACAGTTAGTGTGTCAGTCAAAAATTAAAGAAAAAGTGCTTGATCTAAATTGCCACTTCACTTAATCATTGTCAATCTAATCAATCCCCGGCAACGGCGCCAAAAACTTGATGAGTATTTTTGGTGAAAAATAAATTTCCCCCAAAACACACAAATCTAACCGGCAAGTGCACCGGGTCGCATCAAGTAATAAAAACTCACGGGAGTGAGGTCGATCCCACAGGGATTGAAGGATTGAGCAATTTTAGTTTAGTGGTTGATTTAGTCAAGCGAATCAAGATTTGGTTGATTGATTGGTGATTTGCAGAATTTAAATTGCATGGAATTAAAGAGAGCAGGAAATTAAATTGCTGAATCTTAAAGAACAAGAAATTAAATGGCAGAAACTTAGAGTGCAAGAAATGTAAATTGCGGAATCTTAAAGTGCAAGGAATGTAAATGACTTGAATTGTAAAGGGGATTGGGACTTGGATTTGCAGAAATTAAACAAGGAAAAGTTAAATTGCATTAAACAGAAGAGAAAAAGGGAATTGAGATTGAATCGGATCCGAAACAGCAAAGTAGATGAACATGGAAAGCAGTAAACAGAGAATTGAAATGGGAAATCAGATCTCAGGACCCAGAGACTAGAAAACCAAGTCTAGATCTCAATGCCTTCCTAGATCCAACAAGAACAATTGCAAGGAAATTGTAAATTGCAAAGAAATTAGATGAGAAGCAAGTAATGGAAATAGAAATTCAAATTCAGTAAATAAACAGAGAGATCCAAGGATGAGATTGAAACAGAATTTCTTCAAATCTCCAACCCAAGATCCAAGACAAGTGTAATTGAACTTGAAAGCAATAAAACTAAGAGGAAGAGAAGTGAATTCTTCTTCCCCAAGACTAAGAAATTAAAGTTCACTCAATATCCAAAGCTCTCCGAAAACTATTATGAAAATTCAAAGGGAAAGCTCCCCGAAGAACTTGAATTCTATCCTATTTATGCACTTTCTTCCAATGATCTTCAAGCCTTGAGTTGGGCCTTTGCTCTTGGTGGAATTGGGTTGAAAGAGGCCTTGGTTGATTGCTCTTGAAGTTTGGAGAAGAACCAAAGTGAACCAATTGAACCGGGTTTGAGTTTTGCAAAAGTTGGACCAAAAGTTTGAGCAAAAGTTAGGGGTCTAACTTTTGCTCCAACTTTTCATATCAGCTAACACCACTTTGCTGATATGAACGTTGGTGCCAACGTTAGGGGTCTAACTTTGGCCCTAACGTTGGCCTTACCTTGTGTACTTGTGGCGCCAACGTTAGCCACCAAGTTAGGGGGCTAACGTTGGCGCAAACTTTTGCTCCTCCTTGTGATTTTCATGTGCCAACGTTAGCCATCAAGTTAGGGGGCTAACGTTGGCGCAAACTTTTGGTGCCCAGGGAGGTTTTCTTCATGCCAACGTTAGCCTCAAAGTTAGGGGGCTAACGTTGGCGCAAACTTTTGGTGCCCAGGGGTGAATTTCATGTGCCAACGTTAGCCTCAAAGTTAGGGGGCTAACGTTGGCGCAAACTTTTGGTACCCAGGGAGTGATGTTCAAGTTCCAACGTTAGCCTCCAAGTTAGGGGGCTAACGTTGGGGCTAACTTTTCAACCAAAAGTTTGTGCAAAAGTTTGATGCTAACTTTAGGTCCAGCTTTTTGCTTCCTGGTTCAATTTCACTTATTCCATTGTCCTCTCTTCACTCCTAGCCATTCCTTCTTGCTTCAACCTTTCTCCAAGCTTTCTTCACCTATCATTAATCAACCAAACACATCAAAGCTATGCTCATAATCATGAGATATTCATTCTATCATAATATGCAACAATTATAGCATAAAACCTCATGAAATGGCATGAATTCATACATGGTTGATTCAATCAAGGGAAACATGAAAATCTAGCTAATTGGCTTGCTTGTAGCTCAAGAAAGTGCATAATTCTAATGAAAACAAAAGAAAAAGACTAGTTAAAATAGGCTAAGATGACTTGTCATCACAACACCAAACTTAAAGCTTGCTTGTCCCCAAGCAAGAAAAGATTTATGCTCCAAGGTTCTTTCAATTAAGATGGATTGAAGAATAACTTGTAAAGTCCAGTGAGTGAAGTGATCAAGTGTCAGTGGGGTGAACTCTAAATCATATGCTCATGCAAGGGCTTCAGTGCTCACTAGTCTTCACATATTGGGAGTCGTAGGTCTTTAGGATTTTCATCCAAATAGTATTATGGAGATCTCGTTATATGTAATCACCTTGAAGCAGCTTATAGTTTCTGTGCTTTGGCCTCGACTCTAAGTGTCATGTCTCAAAGCGGCTCTTTAATTTAAGCTTTCAATCAATACTCCTATACCAGTTGGTTTTAAGGTATTGGGTGTTAAAGCACCCCTAAGGATTTACTTGCTCAAGCCTCTTTCTTTGACACACTTCAACCACAAGCATTTACTAGGATAACAACTCTTTGAGTTTTTGGTTTCTTTCTTTCTTTTTCTGCCTAGTAATTGATGCTTAGAGCCTTGGGCCATATTCTTTTTGTTTTTGTATTTTCTTTTCTTTCTTTTGTTTTGTTTGCTGCTTCTTGGATCAATAGATTTTTGAGAATCTCCATAATACTTCTTTGAACTTCATGTCCCGCCTATGAGCTCCCATGTAAGTTTTCACAAGCATGCAACCTCAATACATAATCATACAACTAGAACCACCACCTCTCCTAATCTTTTGCTTGCCTCAAAATTGTTTAATTCCTCAATCCTTCTTTTCAAAGAACTTTCATGTGATGCATTTCTTGAAAATTGAGTGCAAACAAGTTTTGAAGATAAGAATGTTGTGAATGATCAAACACCTTGCTTATTGAATTATAAAGAAAGACTATGCTATGCAGGCATGCAGGGGTAATAGAAATAAAAACTATGCTATGCAGATAGGCAGGGCAGATCAGGATACAATCCAACTTTCAATCACAGCAATATTTGATGTAAAACAATCACTTAACAATACAACCTTTTGGAGTTCGCTTGCTTTCCTTCTTCTCATCATCATCATTGCTGGCCTTTAGCTTCATCTTTTGTTTCTTTGATTGATGATTCTTAATCCTTCCAAAAGCTTGTATGGACCTCTGCAATGATATTGAAAGTTGCTTGTTCCCCAAGCACTTGGAAACAATGGTTAGTCTGGCTGATTTATTTATGGGCTTTTGAACTTACTTTGGTGTGAGAACACCAAACTTAGTACCTTGCCAATGGGTTTCATGCATCAAATTAACCATGTGTAGTAACTTTTTTTTTTCTTTTCTTCTTCTTTTTCAAAAGCAATAAAACTGAAAACTAGGAAACAGCAGAATAGTTAACTAGTTCATCCAACATGCTTGAAGCCAGCATTATGCAGAGAGTGAGAATGTGTTTTATAATGGGATTTTGGTGAAACACCAAACTTATAATCCTGCATTCTCCTTTAGATTGTTTTGGTGTGCAACACCAAACTTAGCTTCTTACATTATAGATAGAACTAATTAACCTTTTATTAAAATAGATATGAAAAGATAGTTACCTCCGGTTGGGTTGCCTCCCAACAAGCGCTCTTTTATTGTCACTAGCTTGACATCCTTCACTCTTTGATTATGGAGGCTGGAAATCATAATGCCTCAGTTTTTCTCCTCTTGCTGTAGGATTCCTTTCCTCCATGACCTGCACAATCACAAACAATCCAAATGAAAATTGGATATTCTCATGCCAGAATGTAGTCAGAGGATTAGTTGACACCATGTGTCAAACAGTTGGTAAACTTGAGAGATTAATGAACGAAAATCACTTCTCTCGTTTATTTATCAAGCTATGAGAATCATATTCAGCAAGATAAACCAAGGAAACTTCACTCTATTGCTAAAGTGAGGTTTCAATTAGCTCAGGCAAAAATTCAAACAGTTAGTGTGTCAGTCAAAAATTAAAGAAAAAGTGCTTGATCTAAATTGCCACTTCACTTAATCATTGTCAATCTAATCAATCCCCGGCAACGGCGCCAAAAACTTGATGAGTATTTTTGGTGAAAAATAAATTTCCCCCAAAACACACAAATCTAACCGGCAAGTGCACCGAGTCGCATCAAGTAATAAAAACTCACGGGAGTGAGGTCGATCCCACAGGGATTGAAGGATTGAGCAATTTCAGTTTAGTGGTTGATTTAGTCAAGCGAATCAAGATTTGGTTGATTGATTGGTGATTTGCAGAATTTAAATTGCATGGAATTAAAGAGAGTAGGAAATTAAATTACTGAATCTTAAAGAACAAGAAATTAAATGGCAGAAACTTAGAGTGCAAGAAATGTAAATTGCGGAATCTTAAAGTGCAAGGAATGTAAATGACTTGAATTGTAAAGGGGATTGGGACTTGGATTTGCAGAAATTAAACAAGGAAAAGTTAAAATTGCATTAAACAGAAGAGAAAAAGGGAATTGGGATTGAATCGGATCCGAAACAGCAAAGTAGATGAACATGGAAAGCAGTAAACAGAGAATTGAAATGGGAAATCAGATCTCAGGACCCAGAGACTAGAAAACCAAGTCTAGATCTCAATGCCTTCCTAGATCCAACAAGAACAATTGCAAGGAAATTGTAAATTGCAATGAAATTAGATGAGAAGCAAGTAATGGAAACAGAAATTCAAATTCAGTAAATAAACAGAGAGATCCAAGGATGAGATTGAAACAGAATTTCTTCAAATCTCCAACCCAAGATCCAAGACAAGTGTAATTGAACTTGAAAGCAATAAAACTAAGAGGAAGAGAAGTGAATTCTTCTTCCCCAAGACTAAGAAATTAAAGTTCACTCAATATCCAAAGCTCTCCGAAAACTATTATGAAAATTCAAAGGGAAAGCTCCCCGAAGAACTTGAATTCTATCCTATTTATGCACTTTCTTCCAATGATCTTCAAGCCTTGAGTTGGGCCTTTGCTCTTGGTGGAATTGGGTTGAAAGAGGCCTTGGTTGATTGCTCTTGAAGTTTGGAGAAGAACCAAAGTGAACCAATTGAACCGGGTTTGAGTTTTGCAAAAGTTGGACCAAAAGTTTGAGCAAAAGTTAGGGGTCTAACTTTTGCTCCAACTTTTCATATCAGCTAACACCACTTTGCTGATATGAACGTTGGTGCCAATGTTAGGGGTCTAACTTTGGCCCTAACGTTGGCCTTACCTTGTGTACTTGTGGCGCCAACGTTAGCCACCAAGTTAGGGGGCTAACGTTGGCGCAAACTTTTGCTCCTCCTTGTGATTTTCATGTGCCAACGTTAGCCACCAAGTTAGGGGGCTAACGTTGGCGCAAACTTTTGGTGCCCAGGGAGGTTTTCTTCATGCCAACGTTAGCCTCAAAGTTAGGGGGCTAACGTTGGCGCAAACTTTTGGTGCCCAGGGGTGAATTTCATGTGCCAACGTTAGCCTCAAAGTTAGGGGGCTAACGTTGGCGCAAACTTTTGGTACCCAGGGAGTGATGTTCAAGTTCCAACGTTAGCCTCCAAGTTAGGGGGCTAACGTTGGGGCTAACTTTTCAACCAAAAGTTTGTGCAAAAGTTTGATGCTAACTTTAGGTCCAGCTTTTTACTTCCTGGTTCAATTTCACTTATTCCATTGTCCTCTCTTCACTCCTAGCCATTCCTTCTTGCTTCAACCTTTCTCCAAGCTTTCTTCACCTATCATTAATCAACCAAACACATCAAAGCTATGCTCATAATCATGAGATATTCATTCTATCATAATATGCAACAATTATAGCATAAAACCTCATGAAATGGCATGAATTCATACATGGTTGATTCAATCAAGGGAAACATGAAAATCTAGCTAATTGGCTTGCTTGTAGCTCAAGAAAGTGCATAATTCTAATGAAAACAAAAGAAAAAGACTAGTTAAAATAGGCTAAGATGACTTGTCATCAATATGTGAGATGTAATCACTTTAAATTGAAATCAGAGGGTTGTGTGGCTCTAAATTAGAGACCATTCTTCATCTCTTCTCATGAGCAATTAGATCAAGAGATTGACAATTGATCAAGTTAAGAGAAATCAAATCACCAAGAGATTGGGGTTTGATTACTTAAGATTTGCCAAGAGATCAATGATTACATGATTGAAGTGGAGATGAGAATTGTTGATCTTGAGAATGGAATATCTCTTGATCCCAAAGTTAATTTCATTCTTAATTCTTGTTATTTACTTCTTGTCTTTAATTCTTGTCATTTAATTGTTCTCTTTAAATTCTTGTCATTTACTTATGCACATTTATGGCTTTATTTACTTTTGTACATTTATGCATTCCAAGTGTTTGTAGAAATACTTCACTTGGTTTTACTTTCTAGTCATTTACTTTCTTGCACTTTACTTTCTTGCACTTTACTTTCTTGTACTTTCCATTCCTTGCAATTTACATTTTTGTACTTTAATTTTCAGCACTTTAATTTCTTGTCATTTACTTTCCTTGCACTTTATTGCTTTTATTTAATTTTAAGTCATTTACATTTCTTGTTGCTTATCACTCAAACTTGAATCGTCTAACTAGAATAATTAATCAACTATTGCTTGCTTAATCCATTAATCCTCGTGGGATCGACCTCACTCTAAGTGAGTTTTACTACTTGATACGACCCGGTATACTTGCCGGTAATTACGTGAATTATAATTTTTCGTGTATCACTTATTTTTTGAATAATTTCGTATTTTTTATTTTTTTACAATTAGAAAAAAAATTATTTTTTAAGTTTAAAATTAAAAAAATAAATTTACAACTCTGTTATTTAACAGATATTGTTGGACTTTATTTTATTTTTCTAATTGAAATAAAAAAATTAATCATATAATTTAAAATTTCAAAAATAAAAGTTTAGTTTTTTAAAATTTTTAATTTTTTTAAAAATATTTTTTATTTTTTTATTCTCCGGATAATACTGCACTCAGAAAATTGACTTTTTTTGCTGCACTTGTTCACAAAATAAGAATAAATTAATTTAAAAAAATTTAAAATTTTTATTTTTCAATTTTTTTAGTTTTTGAATATTGTTGGAATTTTTTATTTTTCTACTATTAGAAAAAAATTTATGTTTTAGTTTAAAACTTTAAACGAAAATAAAAAATTTACAGATTTGTTGTTTAATAGATATTGCTAAACTTTATTTTATTTTTGTTATTTAAATAAAAAAATTTAATAATATAATTTAAAAATTAAAAAATAAAAAAATTAGTCTTTTAAAATTTTTTTATTTTTTTAAGGATATTTTTTATTTTTTATTCACTGGATAATGCATCACACGGACAGTTGACTTTCTTTTGCTGCACTTGTTCACAAATTAAGAATAAATTAATAAAAAAATTTTAAAATTTTAATTTTTTTATTTTTTGGATATTGTTAGAACTTTTTATTTTTTTACAATTGGAAAAAAAATTATTTTTTTAGTTTAAAAATAAGAAAAATAAATTTACAAATATGTTATTTACCAGAATATGCTAGACTTTATTTTATATTTCTAATAAAAATAAAAAAATCATATAATTTAAAAATTCAAAAATAAAAAATTTATTTTTTTAAAATTTTTGATTTTTTAAAAATTTTTTTATCTTTTTATTCACCGGATAATGCTACAACCAGACAGTTGACTTATTTTTGCTGCACTTATTCACAAATTAAGAATAAATTAATTTAAAAAATTTAAAATTTTAGTTTTTTTATTTTTTATATATCATTGGAATTTTTTTAGTTTAGAATTAAAAAATTAATCATATAATTTAAATTAATTTGTTATTTAACAGATATTGCTGGACTTTATTTTATTTTTCTAATTTATATAAAAAAATTAATCATATAATTTAAAAATTCAGAAATAAAATATTTATTTTTTTAAAAATTTTAATATTCTTAAAAATATTTTTTTATCTTTTTATTCACCGAATAATGCTACACCCAGATAGTTAACTTTTTTTTGCTCCACTAGTTCACAAATTAAGAATAAATAAAAAATTTAAAATTTTAATTTTTTATTTTTTGGATATTTTTGGAATCTTCTATTTTTTACAATCAGAAAAAAAATTATTTTTTTAGTTTAAAAATTAAAAAAAATAAATTTACAGATTTGTTATTTACCATTGATGGACTTTATTTTATTGTTCTAATTTAAATAAAAAAATAATTATACAATTTTAAAATCAAAAATAAAAAATTTATTTTTTAGAAGTTTTATTTTTTAAAAAATATTTTTTTATCTTTTTATTCACCGGATAAGACTACACCCTGACAGTTGACTTTTTTTGCTGCACTTGTTTACAAATTAAGAATATTAAAAAAATTAAAATTTTAATTTTTTTATTTTTTGGATAATTTGGAATTTTTTATTTTTTTTATAAGTAGAAAAAAATTTATTTTTTAATTTTAAAGTTAAAAAAAAATTTACAACTCTGTTATTTAACAGATATTGTTGGACTTTATTTTATTTTTATACTTGAAATAAAAAATTAATCATATAATTTAAAATTTCAACAATAAAAAATTTAATTTTCTAAAATTTTTAATTTTTTTAAAAATATTTTTTATTTTTTATTCTCCGAATAATAGTGCACTCAGAAAATTGACTTTTTTGCTGCATTTGTTCACAAAATAAGAATAAATTAATTTAAAAGATTTAAACTTTTTTATTTTTTAATTTTTTTAGTTTTAGAATAATGTTGGAATTTTTTATTTTTCTTCTGTTAGAAAAAAATTTATTTTTTAGTTTAAAACCTTAAACAAAAATAAAAAATTTACAGATATTTTGTTTACTTGATATTGCTGAACTTTATTTTATTTTTCTAATTTAAATAAAAAATAAAAAATTTAGTTTTTTAAAATTTTTAATTTTTTAAAATATTTTTTTATCTTTTTATTCACCGGCTAAGACTACACCCGAAAAGTTGACTTTTTTTATCTGAACTTGTTCACAAATTAAGAATAGAGTAATTTAAAAATTTAAAATATTAATTTTCTTATTTTTTGGATAATTTGGAATTTTTTATTTTTTTTATAAGTAGAAAAAAAATTATTTTTTAATTTTAAAGTTAAAAAAAAAATTTACAACTCTGTTATTTAACAGATATTGTTGGACTTTATTTTATTTTTATACTTGAAATAAAAAATTAATCATATAATTTAAAATTTCAACAATAAAAAATTTAATTTTCTAAAATTTTTAATTTTTTTAAAAATATTTTTTATTTTTTATTCTCCGAATAATACTGCACTCAGAAAATTGACTTTTTTGCTGCATTTGTTCACAAAATAAGAATAAATTAATTTAAAAGATTTAAACTTTTTTATTTTTTAATTTTTTTAGTTTTAGAATAATGTTGGAATTTTTTATTTTTCTTCTGTTAGAAAAAAATTTATTTTTTAGTTTAAAACCTTAAACAAAAATAAAAAATTTACAGATATTTTGTTTACTTGATATTGCTGAACTTTATTTTATTTTTTTAATTTAAATAAAAAATAAAAAATTTAGTTTTTTAAAATTTTTAATTTTTTAAAATATTTTTTTATCTTTTTATTCACCGGCTAAGACTACACCCGGAAAGTTGACTTTTTTTATCTGAACTTGTTCACAAATTAAGAATAGAGTAATTTAAAAATTTAAAATATTAATTTTCTTATTTTTTGAATAATTTGGTATTTTTTATTTTTTTTACAATTAGAAAAAAATTATTTTTTAAGTTTAAAAATTAAAAAAATAAATTTACAACTCTGTTATTTAACAGATATTGTTGGACTTTATTTTATTTTTCTAATTGAAATAAAAAAATTAATCATATAATTTAAATTTTCAAAAATAAAAATTTAGTTTTTTAAAATTTTTAATTTTTTAAAAATATTTTTTATTTTTTATTCTCCGGATAATGCTGCACTCAGAAAATTGACTTTTTTTTGCTGCACTTGTTCACAAAATAAGAATAAATTAATTTAAAAAAATTTAAAATTTTTATTTTTCAATTTTTTTAGTTTTTGAATACTGTTGGAATTTTTTATTTTTCTACTATTAGAAAAAAATTTATGTTTTAGTTTAAAACTTTAAACAAAAATAAAAAATTTACAGATTTGTTGTTTAATAGATATTGCTAAACTTTATTTTATTTTTGTTATTTAAATAAAAAACATTTAATAATATAATTTAAAAATTAAAAAATAAAAAAAATTAGTTTTTTAAAATTTTTTATTTTTTTAAGGATATTTTTTATTTTTTATTCACTGGATAATGCATCACTCGCACAGTTGACTTTCTTTTGCTGCACTTATTCACAAATCAAGAATAAATTAATAAAAAAATTTAAAATTTTAATTTTTTTTATTTTTGGATATTGTTAGAACTTTTTATTTTTTTACAATTAGAAAAAAAATTATTTTTTAGTTTAAAAATAAAAAAATAAATTTACAGATCTGTTATTTACCAGAATATGCTAGACTTATTTTATATTTCTAATAAAAATAAAAAAAATAATCATATAATTTAAAAATTCAAAAATAAAAAATTTAGTTTTTTAAAATTTTTAATTTCTTAAAATTTTTTTTATCTTTTTATTCACGGAATAATGCTACAACCAAACAGTTGACTTTTTTTTGCTGCACTTATTCACAAATTAAAAATAAATTAATTTAAAATTTTAGTTTTTTTATTTTTTAGATATCATTGGAATTTTTTTAGTTTAAAATTAAAAAATTAATCATATAATTTAAATTAATCTTTTATTTAACAGATATTGCTAGACTTTATTTTATTTTTCTATTTTATATAAAAAAATTAATCATATAATTTAAAAATTCAGAAATAAAAAATTTATTTTTTAAAAATTTTAATATTTTTAAAAATATTTTTTTATCTTTTTATTCACCGAATAATGCTACACCCGGATAGTTAACTTTTTTTTGCTCCACTTGTTCACAAATTAAGAATAAATTAATTTAAAAAATTTAAAATTTTAATTTTTTATTTTTTGTATATAGTTGGAATCTTCTATTTTTTACAATCAGAAAAAAAATTATTTTTTTAGTTTAAAAATTAAAAAAAAATAAATTTACAGATTTGTTATTTACCAAATATTGATGGACTTTATTTTATTTTTCTAATTTAAATAAAAAAAATAATTATACAATTTTAAAATTCAAAAATAAAAAATTTATTTTTTAAAAAATTTATTTTTTAAAAATATTTTTTTATCTTTTTATTCACCGGATAAGACTACACCCTGACAGTTTACTTTTTTTGCTGCATTTGTTTACAAATTAAGAATATTAAAAATTTTAAAATTTTAATTTTTTTTATTTTTTGGATAATTTGGAATTTTTTATTTTTTTATAAGTAGAAAAAAATTTGATGCACGGAAAACTTGTCTCTCAACAAATCTCCTTTCGGCAAGTGTACCGAATTTGTCGTCAAGTAAAAATTCACAATAGAGTGAGGTCGAATCCCACAGGGATTGATTGATCAAGCAACTTTAATTAGAAGAATGTTCTAGTTGAGCGGATCCAGAATTTGGGTTGAGAGTTGCAGAAAATAAAATGGCGAGAATGTAAATAACAGAAAAGTAAATGCTAGAATTAAAGGACTAGAAGTAAATGACTGAAAATAAATTGCAGAATTGTAAATGGGAATGGGGGATTTGCTCATAAAAGTAAATGGCAGAAATTAAAGAGAATGGGTAAGATCAGAGATGGGGAGTTCATTGGGCTTAGGAGATGTTGCAATTCTCCGGATCAAGTTCATTTTCATCTCTTCCTCAATCAATGCACTCATTGATCTCCTTGGCAATCTTAAGTGATTGAATTACAATTTCTTGCAATTCAATCTCTCAAATCTTGATCAATAGCCAATTCCTTGGTCAATTGCTCATGAGAAGAGATGAAGTATGGTCACTGATTATACCACATGCATTTCCCAAATCAAGTATTGAGAAGGTTATAGTCACATACCCATCCAAACCCAATTTGGTCCAGCATGAGAAAGCATTTCTAGCTTGATCTCTTCATTCCACTTTCAAGGTTCAAAAGAGATCCAAGTTTGAATAGCTTCTCTTCCAAGATAACTACTCAATGGGATGAAGATCGAAATCTTTCAAGTAAAATCAAGAGAAAAGATAGAAGAAGAATAATAAAAATTAGTATTGATCCATCAAATTACAACAGAGCTCCCTAACCCAATGAAAGGGGTTTAGTTGTTCATAGCTCTTGAAAATGAAAATAAAGATGGAGAATACATCATAGAACTAGAAATTGCAGAAAAAGTAAAATACAGAGAGTAATTCTCTTTTTCCAACTTTCAGAACTCTCTTTAACAATTCAAAGCTACTCCTATATATACTACTCTTCTCAGCTTCTAGTTTGCTCTTCAAGTCTTGGGCCTTTGGATCTTGAGTTTGAAGCAGTTCTTTTCTTCATTTGGGCTTGGCTTTACTTGCAGAGAGAAAGTGCTAAGTGGGCAGAGACTTTAGCTCAGGGCGTTAGGGGTGTTAATATTTAGTGAAAGTATAAGTTTGAGAACGTTAGTGACACTTAACATTTTCACTAACGTTCCAATGTACCCCTTTGCCTCACGTTAGAGCCCACGTTAACTAGGTTAACGTGGCTTCTAACGTGGCCTTGCCAAACTTCGAGAACGTTAGTGACACTCAACATTGTCACTAACGTTCCAGTGTGCCCCTATTTGCTTCACGTTAAAGCCCACGTTAACTAGGTTAACGTGGCTTTTGACGTGGCCTTGCCAAACTTCGAGAACGTTAGTGACACTCAACATTGTCACTAACGTTCCCATGTGCCCCTAGATCTCACGTTAGAGTCCACGTTAACTAGGTTAACGTGGCTTCTAACGTGGCCATTCTTAGCCATCCCAACGTTAGTGACAATGTTGAGTGTCACTAACGTTGGCTCATCATTCATTCCTCATCGTTAGCTTCCACGTTAACTAAGTTAACGTGGAAGTTAACGTGGCTCCTTGGGGGGTTGTGTGGTTGCTTCCAACATTAGTGACAATGTTGAGTGTCACTAACGTTGTCGACAACTCTCACTTCTCACGTTAGCTCCCACGTTAACCAAGTTAACGTGGGAGTTAACGTGGTGTGTTGCATCCTTAGGCCAACGTTAGTGACAATGTTGAATGTCACTAACGTTGGCTTCTCTTCCCCCTTTAACGTTAGAGGCCACGTTAACTAGGTTAACGTGGGCTCTAACGTGGCCACTCATGAGTGTTTGCCAACGTTAGTGACAATGTTAAGTGTCACTAACGTTGGCTCAACTTCCCTTCTCCACGTTAGAGTTCACGTTAACTTAGTTAACGTGACTCTTAACGTGGGCAATGATGGCTTTGAGAGTATTATTGGCAATCACTTTTCTCATTAACCTTGCAAATTACCTCCCTTTCCTTGCTTTCTTTGGTCCTGAAATTAAGCAACAGAGTGCATCAAAGATCTAGTCCAAGTCATGGGTAATGCAGCATACAATTTGTCACTAAATTCATGCAAAATCCTCATGAAATAATGTAAAATGCACAATGTATGCTTGAATCAAGGTGTAGGTGAATATCTACCCAAAACTAGCTTATTTCCTAAAGAAATGCATGAAACTACCCTAAAAATAGTAAAGAAAAGGTCAGTGAAACTGGCCAAGATGCCCTGGCATCACAACACCAAACTTAAAGCTTGCTTGTCCCTAAGCAAGTACTGGAACAAGAGAATGATGAATGGAATATCCAGAGGAATGAGTCATTCTTGTGGAAGTCATGTTACTGATTTTATGGTGGTTTCATACATAGCAACTTAGGTTCATTCCATTACTGGCTTTCAGACTTTTATCATGTCCCTAAACACTTACTTTGTTTACATCCCATGAGACTTTTATTCATTGATCCTTTTATTGTTATTTCAAGGGTTATTTGTGTTATTTAGGCTAAGTGCTCTGTAAGGGGGCAACTCTTTAAGATAAGCTTTCAGCCAACACTCCCGAACCAGTTGGTTCAAGGTGCTAGGTGTTGAAGCACCCCTAAGGACTTACTCCCTCAAGTCTCTCCCCCATACATACACACCACAGGCATATAGTTCATTTATTTTCTTTCTTGAGACCTTGGTGTCCAGCACCTCTTTGGGTTACTAAATGCTCTGTAGTGAGGGTTACTCTTGATAGTGGATTTTTAGCTGATAATCCCGGGTTAGTTAACCCAAGTTACCAGGTGATAAAGCACCCCTGAGAGCTTATTCATCCAAGTAGATCCCTCACACAGGAGCACTGATGACAAGTCATCTTAGCCTAGTTTCACTAGCCTTTTTCTTTTGTTTTCGATTGATTTATGCACTTTCTTGAGCCATAAGCAAGCCAATTGGGTAGATTTCCATGTTTCCTTTGATTCAATCAACCATGTATGAATTAATGCAATTTCATGAGATTTTATGCTATAATTGTCATATATTATGAAAGAATAACAAACTCATGATTTGAAGCAAAGCTTTGATGTGTTCGGTTGATTGATGATAGGTGAAAAGACTTTTGAAGAAGGTTGAAGAAAGAAGGAATGGCTAGGAGCAAGAGAGAACAAAAAGCTTGAGCAAAAGTTTGCCTCAAACTTTAGCTCAAACTTTTAAAAGAGTTGAAAACACTCCAGAGGAAAAAAGCTTGAGCAAAAGTTTGACCTCAAACTTTAGCTCAAACTTTTGGGAGAAAAGCTTGAGCCAACGTTTGCCTCAAACTTTTTGGCAAATGTTGGCATCACAAAATCAATACCCTGGAGGAAAAAGCTTGCGCCAACGTTTGAGGTCAAACTTTTGCTCAAACGTTGGCGCCACTCTTGCACACCCTGGAGGAGAAAAGCTTGCGCCAACGTTTGCCTCAAGCTTTTTGGAAAACGTTGGCGCCACACACATTTACAAGGGGGCCAACGTTTGAGCAAAAGTTTGACCTCAAACTTTGGCTCAAACGTTGGTAGCAGCAAAGTGAAGCCATCTGGTGTAAAAAGTTTGAGTAAAAGTTTGAGTAAAAGTTTGCCTCAAACTTTTACTCAAACTTTTACTCAAGCTTTTATGTTTTTCAACCCGGTTCACAATGGATCTTTCTCCAACTCCAAGAGCAATCAACCAAGGCCTTTATCAACCCAATTCCATCAAGAACAAAGGCCCAATTCAAGGCTTGAAGACCATTTGAAGAAAGTGTATAAATAGCTTAGGATTTAAGTTTTCAGAGAGTTTTTTTCCTTTTAGAGCTTTCCGTTTTAGTTTTGCTGAGGGCTTTTGGTTTTGGAATCATTTTGAGTTTCTGAGTTTCGGAGAGGAGAATTGAATTCTCTTCTTCTTAGTTTTCTTGTTTTCAATTTCAATTACATTTGTCTTAGATCTTGGGTTGAAGAATTGAGGAAATTCTGTCTCAATCTCACCTTGAGATCTCTCTGTCTCACTTTACTGCACTTTTGGAAATTGAATTTGGTTTTGCTTCTTCTACTGCTTGATCTTTAAATTCTCTTGCAATTGATTTCTGGATTGGATCTAGGAAGGCATTGAGATCTAGACTTGGTTATCTAGTCTCTTGGGTCCTGAGATCTGAAATTTCCTTTTTATTTCTCTGTTGAACGCTTCTTCAAGCAATTTACATTTTCTGTTTGAGATCTACTACAATTAAATCCATCTTTTACTTCCCTGCTTGTTGCAATTTTACTTTTCCTTGTTTAAATTCTGCAAATCCACTTCCCAATTCCCTTTACAATTCAAGCCATTTACATTTCTTGCACTTTAAGATTCTGCAATTTGCATTTCTTGCGTTCTAAGTTTCTGCCATTTAATTTCTTGTTCTTTAAGATTCAACACTTTATTTTCTGTTCTCTTTAATTTCATGCAATTTACCCATTCCCTTTACTTTCCATGCAATTTAAATTCTGTTAATCACAAATCACTCAACCAAATCTTGATTCGCTTGACTAAATCAACCACTAAACTAAAATTGCTCAATCCTTCAATCCATGTGGGATCGACCTCACTCTCGTGAGTTTTTATTACTTGATGCGACCCGGTGCACTTGCCGGTTAGATTTGTGTGTTTGGAATTCATTTTCCGAAAATACACATCAAGCACCACAGACACTTGTCTCAAGGTCCAAACCATTGGTGCCTAGCCTTATTGCTTACTCTTTTTCTTTTGTTTTTCACTTCCATTGTTCTTCCCTTTTCTCTTATTAGGATCTTGTTATTAACTTAGTCTCATGGGTATATCCAAAGTCAAGTATTCAGGATAGATAGTTGTTCTCCTAGCCTTGTGGTTGAACTAACTTAGCTAACTTATGACTATCCCAAAGATTCATGAATGCACTTCCACATTATGAACTCTACTCTGGTCTTTTAAAAAAAACATAAACATTCTCTTCTTCATTTGATAAAAAAAAAGACAAGCATACAAGTAAGTTAAGGAGGATGCAGTGACATAAAGACTAGCACACATAGACTTTCTTCAATACCAAAAACTTAAAAGACATAATTGAAAAAGGTTTAAACATAACATGGAAGCAAGTTCTATTTCATACAAGATCTTTCTTATTTAAAACATAGAGAAAGATGGAACAAAGAAGGAACTCCACCACCTTTTACTGTTGTGGATGTCCATGCTCTTTTCCTTGCTTGTCCTCCTTGTTTCTTCTTGCATTTCCTCGCATCCTTGCCAATCTTGCTTGCTTCCAATCCTCAAGTGCCTTCCTCACTGACTCATGACTCTCTTCCACCCTTTGTCTTTCCTTTCGTGCTAATTCATCCTTCATTTCGTCATACTTGGCTATTCCTGGATGCAATATTGGCAGCTGTCCCACTAAGTAACCGAGCCTGGCTTGAGTGTTTATATGATGTCCTGTTTCGCTCATGTAAACTCCTTCTGCGAATGCCCTTTGCTCATCCAATAGTTCTGCCTGTTCTATTTGTCTTCGATGCATCTCATGTATGTGCGCCCCTTGATGTGCTTGGATGTTGATTAGCCTCTGGGTGGATTCTTGTTGCTCGTTTTGCCTTTGTTCCATCCTGTTGAATGTTTCTCCCCATTGTTGTCCTTGACTTGGTTGCTGTTCCATCATTTGCCTTTGCCACTCACCTTGCTGAGTCATCCATCTTGAAAGTGTTTCCTCTTGCTGCCTCATCATCTGTAGTTGAAGCTCTTTCTGTGCTCCTTGGCTTTCCAAATATTGTCTAGACAAGCCATCAATGGCCTCCTGCAATTGGTGCATGTCCAAGGCCTGTTGTGCTTGACCCTCTAAGACTTGTCCTTCCACTACTTGAGGGGCTGTTTTCTTCCTTTGCTTCCGCTGAGGCAGAGGGGATGCTGCAGCTTTCATCCTTCGTACAGTTATTGGGATGCCTTCCTTTATCCACATGGGGTTTTCATCTTCAAAAACTACCCCAGCTTTCTTGCATATTCGGTAAATAGTGCTGGGGTAACCTAACGTTCCTCTTGAGTCGTTTTTCTCTGCCATCTTTCTAATACCTTCAGCTATGAGTTCATGAACCTTGATTTCTCCTCCCTTCAGTATACAGTGCACCATTGTGGCTCTCTTGACATTCACCTCCGAGTTGTTTGCAGCTGGGAGAATAGACCTTCTCACTAGCTCAAACCACCCCTTGGCTTCAGGAGTGAGATCTGTTCTCTTGATGAACTTTGGGTTATTTCCCGTACCCCTTTCCCAGTCAGCTCCTGGTACACAAATATCTTGCAGAATCTGGTCATAATTGGGGTTGTCCAATCTTGAGTGATAGCTTTCTTCTTCAAATTGTATAGACCGTAGCTTCAATGCCCTCATGACACTCATGGGACCAAAGTCCACCATCTTTCCTCTCACAAAACTTGTGTAAGACTCATCCTTCTTATCATATCAAACCGCATTTGCATAAAATTCTCTTATGAGAAGATTTGCATTCACCTTAATGACCGGGTCAGTGAGGAGCTCCCATCTTCTCCTTTCTATCTTCTCTGTAATTTCGGGGCACTCAGTCTTTGTAACTTGAAATCCCAGCTCATAAATGATTTTCTTATCAACCATCCACCCATATTGCAATGCATGATGCAAGCTTCTAAATCTCCTTTCATCATATGGGTGTTCTTTCATGGGTTCCTTTCCCTTCCTTCTTTTAGAACCCGAAGACGCCATGAATGATAGTTAATATGTGAAGGTGGTAAGGTTGTGGAAACTTTTGGTTGTTTAGGGTTTTATGGCAATGAAGAGAGTGAGGGAAGGAATGTTTGTAATCGGATAGAGGGTGTCTTGTACCAAAAGGAAGAGTGGTGAAGGGTGTGTGATGACAATGAAGGGTGGTACGGACAAGGGTCATTTATATAGAGAAGTTGTGAGAGAATGGAGG
Organism: Arachis ipaensis; assembly: GCF_059453495.1. Lineage (NCBI taxonomy): Eukaryota > Viridiplantae > Streptophyta > Magnoliopsida > Fabales > Fabaceae > Arachis > Arachis ipaensis. The sequence continues at coordinate 74,640,887 of NC_142444.1, forward strand.
GTGTAGATTGATGAAGTGGTCACTTGATGGATGGTTGGGGTTATGCATGGCTAGAAGATAAGGATCATCACTTTATGATGGGGATTGCTCGGTCTTCTAGGGGTGCCATTTTTTCAATGTTGCATGGCAACATTTTCCAATGTATTCCCTTTTTAGAACAAGTGTGTAGCCCCTCCTTTTGTGGTGTCCGAACCTTCTTTGTTTGGTTGTCCAATCTATCCCTTTTTATGCTCCTTTTCTTTTCCTATAAAGACAAACTAAGAAAAGTAAGAAAAGATATTAAAATGACCATATGAACTTTACGGCTAATATTAATAAAAGGGAAGAAAGGATTTGATTTTTTTATTTATGAATTCCAACTAACTAACTAACTATTGATGGGTCCTTATATGCATCTTGGTGACACCATGGGGTGACACCAAACTTAGTTTGAAGCAATGTGATGAAAAGTTTTGTTCAAAGCTCCCAAGACTAGCATGCATCTTGGTTTGCTTTGAACACCAAACTTGTTCTTCACTATATACTGCATGATAAAGATTTCACCAAGTGTTTCTCAAGTTTGGGTTGAAATTCATAAACATTGATTTATTCATTATTTTAAAAACATATAAAACATGGGTTGCCTCCCATGAAGCACTTTTTTAGCGTCACTAGCTTGACGTTTTTCCTTCATCAGGGTGGTTGGTAGTGCTTAAAGTCCTCCCCTCTTGCTGTGGACTTATATCCATTGGTTGGATCAATGATCTCCACATGTTCCAAGGAAGAACTCTGTTGATAGTGAAGACCTTGGGTAACTGAGATGGTACAGTGGGGAGATTAGGGGGAATATCTGGAAAGTAAGCTGAGACAACTCTATCCCCTGGAGAGAAATCTTTCGTAGGGATTTTCTTGTTCCTCCACCTCCTTGGTACCTTCTTCTTTGTTTCTTTTGATGTTGCCTTCCCCTTGGTGACCTCTTTTTCTAAAGGAGTTGTGGTGCTGTCTTCACCTGCCTCTAGAGGTTTAGGTTTCTCTAACTTTTCCTTGAGCTGTGGCAATTGCTGTTTTCCTTGTTTATCTATTAAGGGGATCTCAGAATGAACTGGCTGTGCTTCAGTGCTTGTTTCCTCCTTCAGTGTCTCATTATCATTTGTGCTTAGTTCCTTGTCCTCTTGATCTGTTTCTTGTGAGAGTTTGAAAACATTGAAGTTGAGTCGTTCATCATGGATTCTCAATATTAGCTCCCTTTTCTCTACATCGATAAGTGCTCTGGCCGTAGCTAGGAATGGTCTTCCCAATATGATTGGATGAGTGTGACTCTCTTCCATATCCAGGATGACAAAGTCTGTTGGGAGAAAGTATTTCCCAACTTTTAGCAACACATTTTCCACCACTCCTATTGCTTGCTTTTGAGTTTTATCAGCCAGTTTGATAATTACATCTATGGATATTATCTCATTAATCTGCAGTCTCTTTGCCAGGGATAAGGGTAGTAAGTTGATGCTGGCCCCTAAATCACATAGTGCTCTATCGAACATAGTTTCACCTATGGCACAAGGGATGTGAAAACTCCCTGGATCTCTTCTTTTTGTAGGCAACTCAGGTTGAATAAGGGCACTACATTCCTTGTTCATCACTTAGTCTGGCCTCTTTTGAGTGAGCTTTTCCTGGGAAGAAGTTCCTTCATATACTTGATGAATGCAGGCATTTGTTGAATTGCCTTGATGAATGGTATGTTCACATGCAGAGATACAAACAAGTCTAGGAACCTTGAGTATATTCTTTTTCCCACAGCACCATTGAGCAGTTGAGGGAAGGGTGCATAGAGCTTCAGCAGCTCTTGTTGTGAGATTTCTGGTTCTTGGCGATCTCTATCCTCCTCCTTTGTTGAGTTGTATTCAGGTTGTTTGCAAAGCTTGCCTTTCTTGTCTTCAGTCTCTTGATCACTTGCAGTGACCATTTTGCAATCTTCCTATCTTACTTTCTTTGCTTCTCCTTTGGGGTTTTTCTCCGTGTCACTTGGGAAGCTATCAGTAGGTTTGGGAATCTTCTCAGCTAAATATCCCACCTGAAATTCTAGCTTCCTGATGGTCTCTCCCTGGTTCTTAATATTGGCTTGCACCTCCTCTTTGAACACCTTATTTTCTTGAATCTCTTGGCATATTCCTTCAAGTAGGGCTTCAATCTTAGAGAGCTTGTCATCAATTGATGAGTGATTCAGAGCAGATGTGCTATTTTAGTTTTGATAGGCGTGTGGAGAAGTGTTGTTGTGGGGGTGTTGAGATGTCCTCTGTGTGAATTGCTGGTGAGCTGCATTGTTGTTGGAGTTGTAACGTCTCTGGTCTTGGTTTTGATCTTGCTCACTTCCCCACCCAAAGTTTGGGTGGTTTCTCCATCCAGGGTTATAGGTCTTGGAGTATGGATCATAGTTTTTCCTTGGTGAATTCTCAATGTAGTTGGCTTGCTCCTGACTCCCCTCTGCTTCTTCATTCACTCCTTCTTGGGTTGTTGATGAAGTGGAGATTGCTGCTACTTGGTTCTTCTCCATCTTCTTGGTGAGGTCAGCCAGCTGCTGGGTAATGAGCTTGTTTTGGGCCAACAGAGCATCTACATTGTTTAGCTCCATTACTCCTCTTGTGTTCCCTCTTTCGGAAGCATAGAAGTAGTCGTTCTCTACTACTGTTTCAATAACATCTATGGCTTCCTCAATAGTCTTCTTCTTGTTCAAAGATCCTCCGGATGAATGGTCTACGGCCTTCTTTGACTCATAAGAGAGTCCTTCATAGAAAATGTGCAGCTGCACCCATTCGTTGAACATGTCAGGTGGACACCTCCTTGTTAAGTCCTTGAACCTCTCCCATGCTTCATATAGAGTCTCACCATCCTGTTGTCTGAAAGTTTGGACCTCAGCTCTCAGCCTATTGATTCGTTGAGGAGGGTAAAATCTTGCTAAAAATTTGTTCACCACGTCTTCCCAAGTTGTCAAGCTTTCCCTTGGGAAGGATTCCAACCACTTGGATGCTTTGTCCCTAAGTGAGAATGGAAATAGGAGCAGTCTATAGGCGTCAGGGTGAACACCATTAGACTTCACTGTGTCACATATTCTCAGGAAGGTGGTCAAATGTTGATTGGGGTCTTCTTGAACACCTCCTCCAAACGAGCAATTGTTCTGAACAAGGGTGATGAGCTGTGGTTTAAGTTCAAAGTTGTTGGCATGGATTGTTGGCTTTTGGATGCTACTTCCACAATTGCCTGGGTTTGGATTGATGTAAGAGCCCAAAACTCTTCTATCCTCCACAACATGATTTGCTCTACCTCCTCCCCCATGGTTGTGATCCTCTTCTTCATGATGGTTTTCCATGTTGTCTTCCATGTTTGTTTCAAAGAATTCCTCTTCTTCCTCAGCACCAACCACTTTCTTTCCTCCCTCCTTAATCTAAGGAAGGTCCTCTCAGGTTCAGAATCGAAGGAAGTTGAAGCCCCGCTTCTTCTCCCTGTCATACAACCATCAAGTGCAAGCAAGAAAAGATAGGTGCAGAAAGTATTTGTGTCAGAATTACTGTTAGTTGTGGGTGATGCAATATATCAAACAGTTAGTGGGTTAGCAAACAAAATTGAAAATAACAAAGTAAAACAAAAGAGTAGAGGGGGAAGGGAAGAAGTTTAACGAAAACAAAAAGTAAATCACTCAAACAGAAAATGAAATTCACAAAAATAAAAATGCTCAATCTAGTGATCTTCCAATTTAATCATTGTTGATGCACAATCAATCCCCGGCAACGGCGCCATAAACTTGATGCACGGAAAACTTGTCTCTCAACAAATCTCCTTTTGGCAAGTGTACCGAATTTGTCGTCAAGTAAAAACTCACAATAGAGTGAGGTCGAATCCCACAGGGATTGATTGATCAAGCAACTTTAATTAGAAGAATGTTCTAGTTGAGCGAATCCAGAATTTGGGTTGAGAGTTGCAGAAAATAAAATGGCGGGAATGTAAATAACAGAAAAGTAAATGCTAGAATTTAAGGACTGGAAGTAAATGACTGAAAATAAATTGCAGAATTGTAAATGAGAATGGGGGATTTGCTCATAAAAGTAAATGGCAGAAATTAAAGAGAATGGGTAAGATCAGAGATGGGGAGTTCATTGGACTTAGGAGATGTTGCAATTCTCCGGATCAAGTTCATTTTCATCTCTTCCTCAATCAATGCACTCATTGATCTCCTTGGCAATCTTAAGTGATTGAATTACAATTTCTTGCAATTCAATCTCTCAAATCTTGATCAATAGCCAATTCCTTGGTCAATTGCTCATGAGAAGAGATGAAGTATGGTCACTGATTATACCACATGCATTTCCCAAATCAAGTATTGAGAGGGTTATAGTCACATACCCATCCAAACCCAATTTGGTCCAGCATGAGAAAGCATTTCTAGCTTGATCTCTTCATTCCTCTTTCAAGGTTCAAAAGAGATCCAAGTTTGAATAGCTTCTCTTCCAAAATAACTACTCAATGGGATGAAGATCGAAAGCTTTCAAGTAAAATCAAGAGAAAAGATAGAAGAAGAATAATGAAAATTAGTATTGATCCATCAAATTACAACAGAGCTCCCTAACCCAATGAAAGGGGTTTAGTTGTTCATAGCTCTTGAAAATAAAAATAAAGATGGAGAATACATCATAGAACTAGAAATTGTAGAAAAAGTAAAATACAGAGAGTAATTCTCTTTTTCCAACTTTCAGAACTCTCTTTAACAATTCAAAGCTACTCCTATATATACTACTCTTCTCAGCTTCTAGTTTGCTCTTCAAGTCTTGGGCCTTTGGATCTTGAGTTTGAAGCAGTTCTTTTCTTCATTTGGGCTTGGCTTTACTTGCAGAGAGAAAGTGCTAAATGGGCAGAGACTTTAGCTCAGGGCGTTAGGGGTGTTAATATTTAGTGAAAGTATAAGTTCGAGAATGTTAGTGACACTTAACATTTTCACTAACGTTCCAATGTACCCCTTTGCCTCACGTTAGAGCCCACGTTAACTAGGTTAACGTGGCTTCTAACGTGGCCTTGCCAAACTTCGAGAACGTTAGTGACACTCAACATTGTCACTAACGTTCCAATGTGTCCCTAGATCTCACGTTAGAGTCCACGTTAACTAGGTTAACGTGGCTTCTAACGTGGCCATTCTTAGCCATCCCAACGTTAGTAACAATGTTGAGTGTCACTAACGTTGGCTCATCATTCATTCCTCATCGTTAGCTTCCACGTTAACTAACTTAACGTGAAAGTTAACGTGACTCCTTGGGGGGTTGTGTGGTTGCTTCCAACGTTAGTGACAATGTTGAGTGTCACTAACGTTGTCGACAACTCTCACTTCTCACATTAGCTCCCACGTTAACTTGACGTGGGAGTTAACGTGGTGTGTTGCATCCTTAGGCCAACATTAGTGACAATGTTGAATGTCACTAACGTTGGCTTCTCTTTCCCCTTTAACGTTAGAGGCCATGTTAACTAGGTTAACGTGGGCTCTAACGTGGCCACTCATGAGTGTTTGCCAACGTTAGTGACAATGTTAAGTGTCACTAACGTTGGCTCAACTTCCCTTATCCACGTTAGAGTGCACGTTAACTTAGTTAACGTGACTCTTAACGTGGGCAATGATGGCTTTGAGAGTGTTATTGGCAATCACTTTTCTCATTAACCTTGCAAGTTACTGATGACATGTCACCATGTCATGTTTTTCTATGCTTTTTCATACAAGAAATTTATGATTAGTGCTTAAATATTGCATTCTTTGGTGCTTAAATGGTATATTTCTTTGATCTTTTGATTTGATAAACTTTGTAGGAAATAAGAAGAAAAAGAAGCAAAAAGAGCACAAAATAAGCTAAAAAGAAGAAAAGAGGAATTTTGGGCACACTTTGAAGTTGGAGCACACTTTGGAGGCTTAGGCCACGCTTCTAAAAGCATGGCCTATGACCAAATCAAGGAAGAGAAGCGTGGCCCAAAGGAAGAAAAGCGTGGCTCAAAACAAAGAGCAAGAGAGGACAAAAAGTTTGAGCCAAAGTTTGCATCAAACTTTAGCTCAAACTTTTGGGAGAAAAGCTTGAGCCAACGTTTGCCTCAAACTTTTTGGCAAACGTTGGCATCACAAAACAAACACCCTGGAGGAAAAAGCTTGCGCCAACGTTTGCCTCAAGCTTTTTGGCAAACGTTGGCGCCACACCACAACAGCCTGAAGGGGTATACTTCCAACAAGAATAACTTGAGCTACAGAGCTCCAAATGAGGTGATTCAAAAAGCAATGGAAAGTAGGAATCGAGAGCTTTCCAAGAATATATGGCACTGCATGGTGGACACTAAAATTGAGGGAGAAAACTTCCCCGCAATGAGCATAAATGAACATGGTGGCAACCTGCAGTGAGGCCAACTGACCTCTGCACCTTCGACGGAGTATAACTCAAGCTGTAGAGCTCCAAATGATGCTCTTTCAACGGCATTGGAAAGTAGACATTCAGGGCTTTCCAAAAATGTATAATAGTATGGGGTGGACAATATGTTTGAGCCTCCAGAACTGGCGTTTTCGACCACGTTTGAGGCAAACTTTACCTCAAACGCTGCACACCAAGGCCAGCGACCTTGTCCTCTTCAAATGAGCATAACTTGGGTTGTAGATGTCCAATTGAGGTGATTCCAATTGGGTTAGAAAGCTGACATTCAGAGCTTTCTAACCATATATAATAGTCTATAGTGGGCATGAAATTTGCAACGTTGACAAGCAGACAAAGTAGTACCCCAACATGCATGCAAGAAGGCCCAACGTTTGGCTAAAAGTTTGACCCCAAACTTTAGCCCAAACGTTGGTAGCAGCAAATAAGGGCAGCTGGTATAAAACGTTTGAGTAAAAGTTTGCCTCAAACTTTTACTCAAACTTTTACTCAAACTTTTATGATTCATGGCCCGGTTCACAATGGGTTTCTCTCCAACTCCAAGAGCAACCAACAGAGGCTTTTGTCAACCCAATTCCATCAAGAGCAAGGGCCCAATTGACACCACTCAAAGGCACAAGAGATAGTTAGAATAGAAATTTCATTTTAATTGTAATTTGTTTTAAATTTCATTTTGATTTTGTAAAAATGCCTATAAATAGGCATCTGTTTCATTTTATTGGGAGGCGAGCTCCACTAGGGAGCATTAGGAATACAGAACTCTCTTTCTTTAGTTTTTCTTTTTGTTTTGAATCTTGGGTTGAGAATTGAAGAAATTCTGTTTCAATCTCACCTTGAGAATTCTCTCTGTTTTCTTCTTCTGCAAACTTTCAAGTGAATTGTGATTTGAATCAAAGTTCGTTTCATCGCTTTCATCTTTAATTTTCCCGCATCTTGTTTGCTAGCGGATCAAGGAAGGAATTGAGATCTAGACTTGTTTTCTAGTCTCATTGATTCCCTGAGATCTTTACTTGTCTTTTTTAAATTTCACAATTGAGCTAAGCTACTTTCTGTTTTGATCCTTCAAGTGACTCTCTACTTCTGTTTGAATTTCCTGCACTTTTGTTCCTCTGTATTTTACATTTGAGCTACTGTGATCTGAATTTAATTTTCTTGCACTTTAAATTTCCTGTCACTTATTCTCAAGATCTCTTTGATTGCTTGCTTTATTGCTTTCTTTAATTTTCAGCACCCACTCCCCTTTAATTTCTTGTAATTTACATTTCTTGCTCTTTAAGTTACTTGCAATTTTACTTTCTGCACTTTATAATTCCTGCAAATTTACATTCTGTTGGCTTCAATTGTCACTCAAATCACTCAATGTTAGCTTGACTAAACTAATCACCCACTAAAGTTGCTTGATCCATCAATCCCTGTGGGATCGACCTCACTCCCGTGAGTTTTATTACTTGATGCGACCCGGTGCACTTGCCGGTTAGTTTTGGGTGTTTTGGAGAAATTCGTTTTTCCGCAAAAATACCATCAAGTTTTTGGCGCCGTTGCCGGGGATTGATTTAGATCAACAATGATTAAGTGGGTGAGAAGTTTAGATCAAGCATTTTCTTTATTTTTATTTTTTTGTTTTAGATTGAAACCAAGGTGTTTGAGTTATTGCCTCACTAAGAAATTCATCTCCGAGATATGAATTTCAATTTTCCTTGGTGTTGTGTTTTACAAAATTCAAATGGAGTTCAACTCATCTTATGATCAAACAAATTTTATGGGATATTACCCACCATCACCAATCTCTAATGGTGGCTGGGAATATCACCAAGAGAATACACATTCTGAGCACTCCAATTCATGGAGATTTGCTTCAGAGACACAAGATGAGCAAGAAAATCATATGGGATACCAACCACCACCACAAAATGATTCATATTATTATCCTCATGGTGGATGGAAGTATCACCAAAGAATGGAAGAGCATCCACCCTCACGTCCCAGTTTCTCATTTGAAAGTTCTTCATCACTTGATTATGATTACTCTCAACCTTCATCTCTTGAACCAACAGATGAGGATTACCTTCAAGCCATTGAAATACATAGAAAACTCGTGGAAAGATACACACAACCCCACTCCTGGAAAGAATTCGTATTCAAGAAGATGAATGAGTCCTCAAAGCAATCAAGGGGGAACTTAGAACCATCAAACAGTGAATATGAAGACCAATTTGTGAGTGAGGAAGTGGAAAAACAAGATGAGGAGGCTACTGCATCAAGTGAACTTTCAATGAAGAATGAGGTGGTTAAAAATGAAACTACACTTGAGATGACAAAGGAACATGAAGAATCACAACTCTCACAAATTTCCCTGACCCAAAAACTCTCGACAATTGAATCTGTGATTGAAAAATATGAAGAGGAGATGAAGAAATGTTGGGAAGATCAACAAACCTCCTCAATGAAAAAGCTATTAAGTCAAATGTTGGGTGCAAGGGAGGAAGTGGAAGAGCAAGAAAGTGAGAAAGACAACCAAAGAATTCCAAACTCAAGTGAAGCAGAAAAGTACATGAAGGAAGAATCCACAGAACCACCATTGCAAGAGACTCTTGATGAAGACAAAACTCCAATAATCACACAGCAACCAAGTCGTAAATTCAAGGAAGTGAAGGCAATTAACAAAAGCACCAAGAAGAGGATTGTGACCAAGCTACAAAAGACAATATTCATGAAGAAAAGAAGGTCAACTCCAAGCAATCCTCCCCTTGATCCAGCAAGCAAGATCAATCAAGCCAATTTCACAAGGAAGCTTGTTGAAAGAAGACCAAGACAGGGGACAATAACTGAAACTTCTCCTCTCTTGGAGTCATTTCTCTTAACAAATTGGAAGAAGAGGAAGAAAGTAAAGAACAGGTAGACAGTAGGTACATTTCTTCTCCTTGCTTTGTTTAAATTTCAATAAATTGGCATATGATCACATTCTAAGTTTGGTGTTGCCTTGCAACAAATTGTTTTCAATCCCGTTTGGATGATTGCATCAATTCTACATGAAGTGTCACGCTAAGATTCTAAGTTTGGTGTGCCACTTAATTTTCTATGCAATGAATCCAGCAACATCACTTGTCTGCATAATCATATTGCCTTTTACAGTGTTATTTTTCTTCTTAGTTGGATAATTTTTGTTTTCTCTTTGTTTCATTTATTTACTTGTTTTTAATGCTTTCCTTCATTAACTGTTTTTGTTAATACATCACCAAGACATCCTTATTCATAACAGACTCTTCATTTGGTGATTATATTTAACATATAACAGTTTCTTTTGTTTAGTTTTAGTTCAAATAAATTGACATATGGTTGCATTCTAAGTTTGGTGTTGCTATGCAACAAAATTTGGTTCCAATTCTTACAAGATACTTGCATTAATTCCAAGTGAAAGTGTCACACTAAGTTTGGTGTGCCACTTATCTTTTATGCAATGTATTGTGCACACCTTCTTATCTATGCAATCATAATGTCTCTGTCTCTTATGCCTTGATTGTTATCTTTAATTTTGTTTGCTTGAAACACATGCACCACTAACATTCTATTGTGTAAGACATTCATGATCCATCTTAGCCCTATAGCCACGGTTCTAATAGTTGCTTGAGGATGAGCAAGCATTCCGAGTTTGGTATGGGAAGGAGGAGAATGGGAGGAAAATGACAACAATAGAGAAGATGAACTACAAGGTTGTAAAGTTCCGTTTCCTCTCATTTATTTCAAGCACCATAAACTGCATGATTGTCTTTGTCTTCTCTGGATGCATGTGTGGTATGAAAAGGGCATAGTTTGATTTCTAAATTACAACATGGTAATGTGCCACTATGATTACCAACTTGAGTTTTGTGAATTCAAAAGCAATAAAGTATCATGATCATAAACAAACAAGGAATTAAAGAAGAGTTTAGCATGTGCATACAAGTATTGGAAAGCTAGTATGATTAATTGTTGCTCAATTGCATTGGATTTTATTTAATTGAAGTTTTCATCTAGCACATTTTGTGAAATCTTTTGAAATCATGAAAACCTTGAAGAAGCAAATACAATTAAAGCAAGAAAAGAAAAAGGGAAAGAATGAGAAAGCTGAAGGCTCTGAGTACCAATGGCAATTCATTTGTTAAGTACTTGTGGTGTTTATGTATCAAGCCAAATGCTTGAAAACAAAACACTTAGAAGTCAAGATTAGGCTCAAAGTGCAAAAGCACTCCCTCAAAGCTCAAGGCTCTGAGCATCAATGATTAGAGAGTCAAGAAAAGAAAAGAAAAATGAGCTTAATGAAGTCCTCTAATCAAATGCTTGTGGTGCTTATGTATCAAGTGGTAATACTTGAAAACAAAGCATTTAGAAGTCGTAGCTTTGTTATCAACTCATGGGGCAAAGCACCCAAAAGGAGAAGCTAATAAGAAAATCAAAAGCAAGCTTGTTTCAAGGAAGAAATATAAAGAAAAGATTTCATAAAATGAGCTAAATAGAAGCATCAATCATTTACAATTCTTTTGTGATTTTAGCACGCATAGGGAACTAGCTTGCCATGAACATTGAGTTGCTATTCTTCTTACCTTGGATTGTCAATCTTTAAATGCATGATTCTTTTCTTGCTTGGGGACAAGCAAGGTTTAAGTTTGGTGTTGTGATGACATGTCACCATGTCATGTTTTTCTATGCTTTTTCATACAAGAAATTTATGATTAGTGCTTAAATATTGCATTCTTTGGTGCTTAAATGGTATATTTCTTTGATCTTTTGATTTGATAAACTTTGTAGGAAATAAGAAGAAAAAGAAGCAAAAAGAGCACAAAATAAGCTAAAAAGAAGAAAAGAGGAATTTTGGGCACACTTTGAAGTTGGAGCACACTTTGGAGGCTTAGGCCACGCTTCTAAAAGCGTGGCCCATGACCTAATCAAGGAAGAGAAGCGTGGCCCAAAGGAAGAGAAGCGTGGCCCAAAGGAAGAAAAGCGTAGCTCAAAACAAAGAGCAAGAGAGGACAAAAAGTTTGAGCCAAAGTTTGCCTCAAACTTTAGCTCAAACTTTTGGGAGAAAAGCTTGAGCCAACGTTTGCCTCAAACTTTTTGGCAAACGTTGGCATCATAAAACAAACACCCTGGAGGAAAAAGCTTGCGCCAACGTTTGCCTCAAGCTTTTTGGCAAACGTTGGCGCCACACCACAACAGCCTGAAGGGGTATACTTCCAACAAGAATAACTTAAGCTACAGAGCTCCAAATGAGATAATTCAAAAAGCAATGGAAATTAGGAATCGAGAGCTTTCCAAGCATATATGGCGCTGCATGGTGGACACTAAAATTGAGGGAGAAAACTGTCCCGCAATGAGCATAAATGAACATGGTGGCAACCTGCAGTGAGGCCAACTGACCTCTGAACCTTTGACGGAGTATAACTCGAGCTGTAGAGCTCCAAATGATGCGCTTCAAATGGCATTGGAATGTAGACATTCAGGGCTTTCCAACAATGTATAATAGTATGGGGTGGAAAATATGTTTGAGCCTCCAGAACTGGCGTTTTCGACCACGTTTGAGGCAAACTTTACCTCAAACGCTGCACACCAAGGCCAGCGACCTTGTCCTCTTCAAATGAGCATAACTTGAGTTGTAGATGTCCAATTGAGGTGATTCCAATTGGGTTAGAAAGCTGACATTTAGAGCTTTCTAACCATATATAATAGTCTATAGTGGGCATGAAATTTGCAACGTTGACAAGCAGACAAAGTAGTACCCCAACATGCATGCAAGAAGGCCCAACGTTTGGCTAAAAGTTTGACCCCAAACTTTAGCCCAAACGTTGGTAGCAGCAAATAAGGGCAGCTGGTATAAAAAGTTTGAGTAAAAGTTTACCTCAAACTTTTACTCAAACTTTTATGATTCATGGCCCGGTTCACAATGGGTTTCTCTCCAACTCCAAGAGCAACCAACAGAGGCTTTTGTCAACCCAATTCCATCAAGAGCAAGGGCCCAATTGACACCACTCAAAGGCACAAGAGATAGTTAGAATAGAAATTTCATTTTAATTGTAATTTGTTTTGAATTTCATTTTCATTTTGTAAAAATGCCTATAAATAGGCATCTGTTTCATTTTATTGGGAGGCGAGCTCCACTAGGGAGCATTAGGAATACAGAACTCTCTTTCTTTAGTTTTTCTTTTTGTTTTGAATCTTGGGTTGAGAATTGAAGAAATTCTGTTTCAATCTCACCTTGAGAATTCTCTCTGTTTTCTTCTTCTGCAAACTTTCAAGTGAATTGTGATTTGAATCAAAGTTCGTTTCATCGCTTTCATCTTTAATTTTCCTGCATCTTGTTTGCTAGCGGATCAAGGAAGGAATTGAGATCTAGACTTGTTTTCTAGTCTCATTGATTCCCTGAGATCTTTACTTGTCTTTTTTGAATTTCACAATTGAGCTAAGCTACTTTCTGTTTTGATCCTTCAAGTGACTCTCTACTTCTGTTTGAATTTCCTGCACTTTTGTTCCTCTGTATTTTACATTTGAGCTACTGTGATCTGAATTTAATTTTCTTGCACTTTAAATTTCCTGTCACTTATTCTCAAGATCTCTTTGATTGCTTGCTTTATTGCTTTCTTTAATTTTCAGCACCCACTCCCCTTTAATTTCTTGTAATTTACATTTCTTGCTCTTTAAGTTACTTGCAATTTTACTTTCTGCACTTTATAATTCCTGCAAATTTACATTCTGTTGGCTTCAATTGTCACTCAAATCACTCAATGTTAGCTTGACTAAACTAATCACCCACTAAAGTTGCTTGATCCATCAATCCCTGTGGGATCGACCTCACTCCCGTGAGTTTTATTACTTGATGCGACCCGGTGCACTTGCCGGTTAGTTTTGGGTGTTTTGGAGAAATTTGTTTTTCCACAAAAATACATGAAACTACCCTAAAAATAGTAAAGAAAAGATCAGTGAAACTGGCCAAGATGCCCTGGCATCAAAATTTATTTTTTAAGTTTAAAGTTTAAAAAAAATAAATTTACAACTCTATTATTTAACAGATATTGTTGGACTTTATTTTATTTTTCTAATTGAAATAAAAAATTAATCATATAATTTAAAATTTCAAAAATAAAAAATTTAGTTTCCTAAAATTTTTAAGTTTTTTAAAAATATTTTTTATTTTTTATTCTCCGAATAATACTGCACTCAGAAAATTGACTTTTTTGCTGCACTTGTTCACAAAATAAGAATAAATTAATTTAAAAGATTTAAAATTTTTTATTTTTCAATTTTTTTAGTTTTAGAATAATGTTGGAATTTTTTATTTTTCTTCTGTTAGAAAAAAATTTATTTTTTAGTTTAAAACTTTAAACAAAAATAAAAAATTTACAGATATTTTGTTTACTTGATATTGCTGAATTTTATTTTATTTTTCTAATTTAAATAAAAAATAAAAAATTTAGTTTTTCAAAATTTTTAATTTTTTAAAATATTTTTTTATCTTTTTATTCACCGGCTAAGACTACACCCGAAAAGTTGACTTTTTTTATCTGCACTTGTTCACAAATTAAGAATAGATTTTAAAAAATTTAAAATATTAATTTTCTTATTTTTTGAATAATTTGGTATTTTTTATTTTTTTTACAATTAGAAAAAATTATTTTTTATGTTTAAAATTAAAAAAATAAATTTATAACTCTGTTATTTAACAGATATTGTTGGACTTTATTTGATTTTTCTAATTGAAATTAAAAAATTAATCATATAATTTAAATTTTCAAAAATAAAAATTTAGTTTTTTAAAATTTTTTATTTTTTAAAAATATTTTTTATTTTTTTATTCTCCGGATAATGCTGCACTCAGAAAATTGATTTTTTTTTTGCTGCACTTGTTCGAAAAATAAGAATAAATTAATTTAAAAAATTTAAATTTTTTTTTTAATGTTTTTAGTTTTTGAATATTGTTGGAATTTTTTATTTTTCTACTATTAGAAAAAAAATTATGTTTTAGTTTAAAACTTTAAACAAAAATAAAAAATTTACAGATTTGTTGTTTAATTGATATTGCTAAACTTTATTTTATTTTTGTTATTTAAATAAAAAACATTTAATAATATAATTTAAAAATTAAAAAATAAAAATATTAGTTTTTTAAAATTTTTTATTTTTTTAAGGATATTTTTTATTTCTTATTCACTGGATAATGCATCACACGGACAGTTGACTTTCTTTTGCTGCACTTGTTCACAAATTGAGAATAAATTAATAAAAAAATTTAAAATTTTAATTTTTTTATTTTTTGGATATTGTTAGAACTTTTTATTTTTTTACAATTAGAAAAAAAACTTATTTTTTTAGTTTAAAAATAAAAAAATAAATTTACAGATCTGTTATTTACCAGAATATGCTTGACTTATTTTATATTTCTAATAAAAATAAAAAAAATAATAATATAATTTAAAAATTCAAAAATAAAAAATTTAGTTTTTTAAAATTTTTAATTTTTTAAAATTTTTTTATCTTTTTATTCACCGAATAATACTACAACCAGACAGTTGACTTTTTTTTGCTGCACTTATTCACAAATTAAGAATAAATTAATTTAAAAAATTTAAAATTTTAGTTTTTTTATTTTTTAGATATCATTGGAATTTTTTTAGTTTAAAATTAAAAAATTAATCATATAACTTAAATTAATCTGTTATTTAACAGATATTGCTGGACTTTATTTTATTTTTCTAATTTATATAAAAAAATTAATCATATAATTTAAAAATTCAGAAATAAAAAATTTATTTTTTTTAAAATTTTAATATTTTTAAAAATATTTTTTTATCTTTTTATTCACTGAATAATGCTACACCCGGATAGTTAACTTTTTTTTGCTCCACTTGTTCACAAATTAAGAATAAATTAATTTAAAAAATTTAAAATTTTAATTTTTTATTTTTTGGATATTGTTGGAATCTTCTATTTTTTACAATCAGAAAAAAAATTATTTTTTTAGTTTAAAAATTAAAAAAATAAATTTACAGATCTGTTATTTACCAAATATTGATGGACTTTATTTTATTATTCTAATTTAAATAAAAAAAATAATTATACAATTTTAAAATTAAAAAATAAAAAAATTTATTTTTTAAAATTTTTATTTTTTAAAAATATTTTTATATCTTTTTATTCACCGGATAAGACTACACCCTAACAGTTGACTTTTTTTGCTGCATTTGTTTACAAATTAAGAATATTAAAAAATTTAAAATTTTAATTTTTTTATTTTTTGGATAATTTGGAATTTTTTATTTTTTTATAAGTAGAAAAAAATTTATTTTTTAAGTTTAAAGTTTAAAAAAAATAAATTTACAACTCTGTTATTTAACAGATATTGTTGGACTTTATTTTATTTTTTCTAATTGAAATAAAAAATTAATCATATAATTTAAAATTTCAAAAATAAAAAATTTAGTTTCCTAAAATTTTTAATTTTTTAAAAATATTTTTTATTTTTTATTCTCCGAATAATACTGCACTCAGAAAATTGACTTTTTTGCTGCACTTATTCACAAAATAAGAATAAATTAATTTAAAAGATTTAAAATTTTTTATTTTTCAATTTTTTTAGTTTTAGAATAATGTTGGAATTTTTTATTTTTCTTCTGTTAGAAAAAAATTTATTTTTTAGTTTAAAACTTTAAACAAAAATAAAAATTTACAGATATTTTGTTTACTTGATATTGCTGAACTTTATTTTATTTTTCTAATTTAAATAAAAAATAAAAAATTTAGTTTTTCAAAATTTTTAATTTTTTAAAATATTTTTTTATCTTTTTATTCACCGGCTAAACTACACCTGAAAAGTTGACTTTTTTTATCTGCACTTGTTTACAAATTAAGAATAGATTTTAAAAAATTTAAAATATTAATTTTCTTATTTTTTGAATAATTTGGTATTTTTTATTTTTTTTACAATTAGAAAAAATAATTTTTTATGTTTAAAAATTAAAAAAATAAATTTAAAAAATTTAAAATATTAATTTTCTTATTTTTTGAATAATTTGGTATTTTTTATTTTTTTTACAATTCGAAAAAATTATTTTTTATGTTTAAAAATTAAAAAAATAAATTTACAACTCTGTTATTTAACAGATATTGTTGGACTTTATTTTATTTTTCTAATTGAAATAAAAGAATTAATCATATAATTTAAATTTTCAAAAATAAAAATTTAGTTTTTTAAAATTTTTTATTTTTTTATTCTACGGATAATGCTGCACTCAAAAAATTGACTTTTTTTGCTGCACTTGTTCACAAAATAAGAATAAATTAATTTAAAAAAATTTAAAATTTTTATTTTTCAATTTTTTAGTTTTTGAATATTGTTGAAATTTTTATTTTTCTACTATTAGAAAAAAATTTATGTTTTAGTTTAAAACTTTAAACAAAAATAAAAAATTTACAGATTTGTTGTTTAATAGATATTGCTAAACTTTATTTTATTTTTATTATTTAAATAAAAAACATTTAATAATATAATTTAAAAATAAAAAAATAAAAAAATTAGTTTTTTAAAATTTTTTATTTTTAAGGATATTTTTTATTTTTTATTCAATAGATAATGCATCACACGGACAGTTGACTTTCTTTTGCTGCACTTGTTCCCAAATTAAGAATAAATTAATAAAAAAATTTAAAATTTTAATTTTTTTACTTTTTGGATATTTTTAGAACTTTTTATTTTTTTACAATTAGAAAAAAATTATTTTTTTAGTTTAAAATAAAAAAATAAATTTACAGATCTGTTATTTACCAGAATATGCTTGACTTATTTTATATTTCTAATAAAAATAAAAAAAATAATAATATAATTTAAAAATTCAAAAATAAAAAATTTATTTTTTTAAAATTTTTAATTTTTTAAAATTTTTTTTATCTTTTTATTCACCGAATAATGCTACAACCAGACAGTTGACTCTTTTTTTGCTGCACTTATTCACAAATTAAGAATAAATTAATTTAAAAAATTTAAAATTTTAGTTTTTTTATTTTTTAGATATCATAGGAATTTTTTTTAGTTTAAAATTAAAGAATTAATCATATAACTTAAATTAATCTGTTATTTAACAGATATTTCTGGACTTTATTTTATTTTTCTAATTTATATAAAAAAATAATCATATAATTTAAAAATTCAGAAATAAAAAATTTATTTTTTTAAAAATTTTAATATTTTTAAAAATATTTTTTTATCTTTTTATTCACCGAATAATGCTACACCCGGATAGTTAACTTTTTTTTGCTCCACTTGTTCACAAATTAAGAATAAATTAATTTAAAAATTTAAAAATTTTAATTTTTTAGTTTTTGGATATTGTTGGAATCTTCTATTTTTTACAATCAGAAAAAAAATTTATTTTTTAGTTTAAAAATTAAAAAAAAAAATTTACAGATCTGTTATTTACCAAATATTGATGGAGTTTATTTTATTGTTCTAATTTAAATAAAAAAAATAATTATACAATTTTAAAATTCAAAAATAAAAAATTTATTTTTTTAAAAATTTTTTTTATCTTTTTATTCACCGGATAAGACTACACCGTGACAATTGACTTTTTTTTGCTGCACTTATTTACAAATTAAGAATATTAAAAACTTTAAAATTTTAATTTTTTTATTTTTTGGATAATTTGGAATTTTTTATTTTTTTATAAGTAGAAAAAAATTTATTTTTTAACTTTAAAGTTTAAAAAAAATAAATTCACAACTCTGTTATTTAATAGATATTGTGGGATTTTATTTTATTTTTCTAATTGAAATAAAAAATTAATCATATAACTTAAAATTTCAAAAATAAAAAATTTAGGTTTCTCCGAATAATACTGCACTCAGAAAATTGACTTTTTTAAAAAATATTTAGGTTTTTAAAAATATTTTTTTATTCTCCGAATAATACTGCACTCAGAAAATTGACTTTTTTGCTGCACTTGTTCACAAAATAAGAATAAATTAATTTAAAAGATTTAAAATTTTTTATTTTTCAATTTTTTTAGTTTTAGAATAATGTTGGAATTTTTAATTTTTCTTCTGTTAGAAAAAACTTTATTTTTTAGTTTAAAACTTTAAACAAAAATAAAAAATTTACAGATATTTTGTTTACTTGATATTGCTAAACTTTACTTTTTTTCTAATTTAAATAAAAAATAAAAAATTTAGTTTTTAAAAATTTTTAATTTTTTAAAATATTTTTTTATCTTTTTATTCACCGGCTAAGACTACACCCGGAAAGTTGACTTTTTTATCTGCACTTATTCACAAATTAAGAATAGATTAATTTAAAAAATTTAAAATATTAATTTTCTTATTTTTTGAATAATTTGGTATTTTTTATTTTTTTTACAATTAGAAAAAAATTATTTTTTAAGTTTAAAAATTAAAAAAATAAATTTACAACTCTGTTATTTAACAGATATTGTTGGACTTTATTTTATTTTTCTAATTGAAATAAAAAAATTAATCATATAATTTAAATTTTCAAAAATAAAAATTTAGTTTTTTAAAATTTTTAATTTTTTTAAAAATATTTTTTATTTTTTAGTCTCCGGATAATGCTACACTCAGAAAATTGACTTTTTTTGTTGCACTTGTTCACAAAATAAGAATAAATTAATTTAAAAAAATTTAAAATTTTTATTTTTCAATTTTTTTAGTTTTTAAATATTGTTGAAATTTTTTATTTTTCTACTATTAGAAAAAAATTTATGTTTTAGTTTAAAACTTTAAACAAAAATAAAAAATTTACAGATTTGTTGTTTAATATATATTGCTAAACTTTATTTAATTTTTCTTATTTAAATAAAAAACATTTAATAATATAATTTAAAAATTAAAAATAAAAAAATTAGTTTTTTAAAATTTTTTATTTTTTTAAGGATATTTTTTAATTTTTATTCACTGGATAATGCATCACACGGACAATTGACTTTCTTTTGCTGCACTTGTTCACAAATTAAGAATAAATTAATAAAAAAATTTAAAATTTTAATTTTTTTATTTTTTGGATATTTTTAGAACTTTTTATTTTTTTACAATTAGAAAAAAAACTATTTTTTTAGTTTAAAATTAAAAAAAATAAATTTACAGATCTGTTATTTACCAGAATATGCTAGACTTATTTTATATTTCTAATAAAAATAAAAAATAATCATATAATTTAAAAATTCAAAAAAAATTTTGTTTTTTAAAATTTTTAATTTTTAAAAATTTTTTTTATCTTTTTATTCACCGAATAATGCTACAACCAGACAGTTGACTTTTTTTGCTGCACTTATTCACAAATTAAGAATAAATTAATTTAAAAAATTTAAAATTTTAGTTTTTTTATTTTTTAGATATCATTGGAATTTTTTTAGTTTAAAATTAAAAAATTAATCATATAATTTAAATTAATCTATTATTTAACAAATATTGCTGGACTTTATTTTATTTTCCTAATTTATATAAAAAAATTAATCATATAATTTAAAAATTAAAAAATAATTTTTTTTAAATTTTAATATTTTTAAAAATATTTTTTTATTTTTTTATTCACCGAATGATGCTAAACCCGGATAGTTGACTTTTTTTTTGCTCCACTTGTTCACAAATTAAGAATAAATTAATTTAAAAAGTTTAAAATTTTAATTTTTTATTTTTTGGAAATTGTTGGAATCTTTTATTTTTTACAATTAGAAAAAAATTTATTTTTTAGTTTAAAAATTAAAAAAAATAAATTTACAGATCTGTTATTTACCAAATATTAATGGACTTTATTTTATTGTTCGAATTTAAATAAAAAAATAATGATACAATTTTAAAATTCAAAAATAAAAACTTATTTTTTAAAATTTTTAATTTTTTTAAAAAATATTTTTTATCTTTTTATTCACCGGATAAGACTACACACTGACAGTTGACTTTTTTTTGCTGCACTTGTTCACAAATTAAGAATAGATTAATTTAAAAAATTTAAAATTTTAATTTTTTATTTTTCAGATAATTTGGAATTTTTTATTTTTTTTTACAATTAGAAAAAAATTTATTTTTTAAGTGTAAAAATTAAAAAAATAAATTTACAACTCTATTATTTAACAGATATTATTGGACTTTATTTTATTTTTCTAATTGAAATAAAAAAATTAATCATATTCATGACATGTCACCATGTCATGTTTTTCTATGCTTATTCATACAAGAAATTGATGATTTGTGCTTGAATAATGAATGCTTTTGTACTTAAATGGTATATTTCCTTGATCTTTTGATTTTATAAATTTTGTAGGAAATAAGAAGAAAAAGAAGCAAAAAGCACAAAATAAGCTAAAAAGGAGAAAAAAAGAGCTTTGGGGCACACTTTGAAGTTGGAGCACACTTTGGAGGCTTAGGCCACGCTTTTAAAAGCGTGGCCCATGACCAAATTAAAGGAGATTGGCAATCAGCACACAAAGCTCCGCTCTTGCCAAGAGCTAAGCGCTATAAGAGTTCAAAATGAGCTTGGAAGCAAAATTTTCGCTAAGTTAAAATCTGGGCGCTCACAACATGACCATGCCTCCTTCAAAGGGCTATAACTTGAGCTACGGATGTCCGATTGATGTGCTTTCAGTTGCATTGGAAAGCTGACATTCAGAGCTTTCCAACGATATATGGCAATCCATATTTGGCAGAAAATTAAGGCACGAGTGAAATGCATCTTTAAGGACCAAAAATAAGCAAAAATGGGCACAAATGCATTCACCAGGATTCGAAGAGGGAGACCCGGGAAGCATGTCACGCACAAGACACACCACAAGCAGCAATGCTCCGCTCCCCACAAGAGCGGAGCGCTATCCTGAATGCTACCCAACCTTGGCACGCAACAAAGAGCTCCAAGACAAGCATTGATGCTCCGCTCCCCACAAGAGCAGAGCACACCCCTGGGAGCAACACCCATGGGCCAAAAATTGAATAAAAATTCCATTTTAATTCAATTCTTCACCAATTGAACCAAGGCCATCCAGATCCACTCTTCCTCAAATCCAAAGCAAGCTAAGCCCATTATCATCACTCAAAGGCACAAGGATTAGTTAGCTTAGGAATTTTATTTTAATTGTAATTTGTTTAGAATTTCAATTTCATTTTCATTTTCACTTTGTAAAGCCTATATAAAGGCATCAATTCCATCTCATTAGGAGAGGTCAGCTCCATTAGAGAGCTCTCTCTTAGTTATCATTCTTGTTTTGGATCTTGGGTGGAGAATTGAAGAAATTCTGTTTCAGTCTCACCTTGGGATCTCTTTGTTTATTTTTCTATATAATTCTAGAAACTGTGATTTGGATCCAAGTTTTCTTTACTGCTCTCTTCTACTTCTTCTGCAATTTAATTTTCCATTTCTTTTGCAATTGTTCTTGTTGGATCAAGGAAGGATTTGAGATCTAGACTTGTTTTCTAGTCTCTTCCACTCCTGAGATCTTCAACCTTCTCTTGAGCCATTGCAATTGAGCTGTATTTTACTTTCTATTTCATTCCTCTTCAATTTCCTTTCTGTTTTAATCTTGAGAGCAAGTGAGCTCTTGGCTTCCTTTCTGTTTTTAATATTTCATTGAAATTGTTAGTTTCTCTTTGAGAATTCAAAAGTGATCTAAGGCTTCTTGCTGATTTCCTCTTCTGCTACTTTTACTTTTCTGCAATTTCCTTTCCTGCATTCTGAAATTTCACATTTCTATTCATATTGAGCTTGGTTTAATTTCCTGCACATTTACATTTTCCTGCAATTTAAATTTCCAGTTGCTTGATCTATTGCTTTCTTTAATTTCCAGCACCCACTCCCTGATGTGTGGAAAACGATCCAACACAAAACTCACTGGCAAGTGTACCGGGTCACATCAAGTAATAATAACTCACATGAGTGAGGTCGATCCCACAGGGATTGAAGGATTGAGCAATTTTAGTTTAGTGGTTGATTTAGTCAAGCGAATCAAGTATTGGTTGAGTGGTTTGTGCTTTGCAGAAACTAAATTGCATGAAATGTAAGAGGGGAAGGGGAAATTGCAGTAAATTAAAGAGCAGGGAAGTAAAGGAGCTGAATCTTAAAGTGCAAGTAAATTAAATTACAGAAACTTAGATTGCAAGTAATATAAATGGATGAAGCTTAAAGTGCAAGAAACGTAAATTGCTTGAATTGTAAAAGGGATTGGTGATGGTGGAAAACGATCCAACACGAAACTAACCGGCAAGTGCACCGGGTCGCATCAAGTAGTAAAACTCACTTAGAGTGAGGTCGATCCCACAGGGATTGATGGATCAAGCAACTTTAGTGGGTGATTAGTTTAGTCAAGCTAACATTGATGATTTGAGTGAAAAGTGACCAACAGAATTTTAAATGACATGAAATTTAAAGTTGCAGAAAGTAAAATTGCATGAAACTTAAATTGCAAGAAAAGTAAATTGGCAAAATCTTAAATGACAAGAAAAGTGAATTGCAGCAAAATGTAAAGGGGAATTGGGTGCAGGGAATTAAAGAAAGCAATAGATCAAGGCTTAGAGCAACTGCAGAAAGCTTAAATTGCTGGAAAGTAAACTGAGAGCAATGTAAATAGAGAAACAAAATTTCAGTGAATCAGAATTTAGAGCAATTGCAGAGGAATTTAAAATTGTGCAGGAAATGTAAATGAGATTTGCATCAAGCTTAATGTAAATTGAATTGAGGAACCAAACGGAAAATGAAATGCAGCTCAATTGCAATAACTAAAGGAAAGTTGAAGATCTCAGAGGTTGGATGAAACTAGAGACCAAGTCTAGATCTCAATTCCTTCCTTGATCCAACAGAGAATAATTGCAAAAGAAATGAAGATGAAAGTAGTAAACAGAGTGTTGATTCAAATCCTTAATTTACTGAAATTTTGTAGAAGAAGAACAAGAGAAATCTCAAAGTGAGAATGAAACAGAATTCCTTCAATTCTCAACCCAAGATTCAAAACAAAGAGAAAAACTAAAGAGAGTGAGTTCTCTATTCCTGATGCTCCCTTGTGGAGCCAGCCTTCAATGCTCTCTATCCGAGCCAACCTCCTTTCTAAAATGAGAATGATGCCTTATATAGGCTTTTTACAAAATGAAAATGAAAATGAAAGTGAAATTAAAGACAAATTACAATTAAATGAAATTCCTATTTTATCTATCTCTTGTGCCTTTGGTGATGATAATGGGCTTTGCGTGCTTTGGATTTGGGTTGAAGATGGCCTCTGTTGATTGCTCTTGGAGTTGGAAAGAAACCCACTTGTGAACCGGGCCATAAACCATTAAAGCTTGAGTAAAATTTTGAGGCAAACTTTTACTCAAGCTTTTTATATCAGCTAGCCTTCCTTGCTGTCATCCACGTTTGAGCCAAATTTTGAGGTCAAACTTTGAGCCAAACGTGGATCCCTCTTGTTGCATATCAAGCCTTGGGGTGCTACTTTGTCCTCTTGTCAATGTTGCCAATTTTTTGCCCACTATAGACTATTATATATGGCTGGAAAGATTTGAATGTCAGCTTTCTAACCCAATTAGAATCACCTCAATTGGACATCTACAACTCAAGTTATGCTTCTTTGAAGAGGACAGGGTCACTGGCTTTGGTGTGCAACGTTTGAGGTAAAGTTTGCCTCAAACGTGGTCAAAAACGCCAATTTTGGAGGCTCAAACGCATTGTCCACCCTATACTATTATATATTGTTGGAAAGCCCTGAATGTCTACTTTCCAATGCTGTTGGAAGCGCATCATTTGGAGCTCTACAGCTCGAGTTATACTCCATCGAAGGTGCAGAGCTCAGTTGGCCTCACTGCAGGTTGCCACCATGTTCGTTTATGCACATTGTGGGGGCAGTTTTCTCCCTCAATTTTAGTGTCCACCATGCAGTGCCATATATGCTTGGAAAGCTCTCGATTCCTACTTTCCATTGCTTTTTGAATCACCTCATTTGGAGCTCTGTAGCTCAAGTTATTTATGTTGGAAGTATACCCCTTCAGGCTGTTGTGGCGCCAATGTTTGCCTAAAAGCTTGAGGTCAAACGTTGGCGCAAGCTTTTGCTCTTCTCCAGGTGTGTTTGTTGTGGCGCCAACGTTTGCCTAATGATGTGTATTTTCGGAAAATGAATTCCAAACACACAAATCTAACCGGCAAGTGCACCGGGTCGCATCAAGTAATAAAAACTCACGAGAGTGAGGTCGATCCCACAGGGATTGAAGGATTGAGCAATTTTAGATTAGTGGTTGATTTAGTCAAGCGAATCAAGATTTGGTTGAGTGATTTGTGATTAACAGAATTTAAATTGCATGGAAAGTAAAGGGAATGGGTAAATTGCATGAAATTAAAGAGAACAGAAAATAAAGTGCTGAATCTTAAAGAACAAGAAATTAAATGGCAGAAACTTAGAACGCAAGAAATGTAAATTGCAGAATCTTAAAGTGCAAGAAATGTAAATGGCTTGAATTGTAAAGGGAATTGGGAAGTGGATTTGCAGAATTTAAACAAAGAAAAGTAAAATTACAACAAGCAGGGAAGTAAAAGATGGATTTAATTGCAGTAGATCTCAAACAGAAAATGTAAATTGCTTGAAGAAGCGTTCAACAGAGAAATAAAAAGGAAATTTCAGATCTCAGGACCCAAGAGACTAGATAACCAAGTCTAGATCTCAATGCCTTCCTAGATCCAATCCAGAAATCAATTGCAAGAGAATTTAAAGATCAAGCAGTAGAAGAAGCAAAACCAAATTCAATTTCCAAAAGTGCAGTAAAGTGAGACAGAGAGATCTCAAGGTGAGATTGAGACAGAATTTCCTCAATTCTTCAACCCAAGATCCAAGACAAATGTAATTGAAATTGAAAACAAGAAAACTAAGAAGAAGAGAATTCAATTCTCCTCTCCGAAACTCAGAAACTCAAAATGATTCCAAAACCAAAAGCCCTCAGCAAAACTAAAACGGAAAGCTCTAAAAGGAAAAAAACTCTCTGAAAACTTAAATCCTAAGCTATTTATACACTTTCTTCAAATGGTCTTCAAGCCTTGAATTGGGCCTTTGTTCTTGATGGAATTGGGTTGATAAAGGCCTTGGTTGATTGCTCTTGGAGTTGGAGAAAGATCCATTGTGAACCGGGTTGAAAAACATAAAAGCTTGAGTAAAAGTCTGAGTAAAAGTTTGAGGCAAACTTTTACTCAAACTTTTTACACCAGATGGCTTCACTTTGCTGCTACCAACGTTTGAGGCAAAGTTTGAGGTCAAACTTTTGCTCAAACGTTGGCCCCCTTGTAAATGTGTGTGGCGCCAACGTTTGCCAAAAAACTTGAGGCAAACGTTGGCGCAAGCTTTTCTCCTCCAGAGTGTGCAAGAGTGGCGCCAACGTTTGAGCAAAAGTTTGACCTCAAACGTTGGCGCAAGCTTTTTCCTCCAGGGTATTGATTTTGTGATGCCAATGTTTGCCAAAAAGTTTGAGGCAAACGTTGGCTCAAGCTTTTCTCCCAAAAGTTTGAGCTAAAGTTTGAGGTCAAACTTTTGCTCAAGCTTTTTTCCTCTAGAGTGTTTTCAACTCTTTTAAAAGTTTGAGCTAAAGTTTGAGGCAAACTTTTGCTCAAGCTTTTTGTTCTCTCTTGCTCCTAGCCATTCTTTCTTTCTTCAACCTTCTTCAAAACTCTTTTCACCTATCATCAATCAACCAAACACATCAAAGCTTTGCTTCAAATCATGAGTTTGTTATTTTTTCATAATATATGACAATTATAGCATAAAATCTCATGAAATTGCATTAATTCATACATGGTTGATTGAATCAAAGGAAACATGGAAATCTACCCAATTGGCTTGCTTATGGCTCAAGAAAGTGCATAAATCAATCGAAAACAAAAGAAAAAGGCTAGTGAAACTAGGCTAAGATGACTTGTCATCACAACACCAAACTTAAAGCTTGCTTGTCCCCAAGCAAGAAAAGAATTATTGAGAAGAAAGAATGAAATGGAAGATGATGTTCATGCTAGCAGAGTATTATTGGTAGTTCATGGGGTTTTCTGTGGATATGTAAACACTCACTTCTTATTGACTTTTAGGCCTAGAAAGCCCCCTTCAAGCATCAAGCAACACACTGCTATGACCTCTCATTATTCCTTTGTCCTTGACTATTATTTTTTTTTCTAAAAGCTTTAGTTCAGTGTCATGTGTAACAAGTTCTTTTCTTTCTTTATACTTGACACATTATTCACTATAGACACTTGGCTCACACTCCTTCTTAAAACATTGATGCCCAGCACCTCTTTGGGTTACTAAATGCCTTGTAGTTAGGTTGCTCTTGATAGTGGACTTTCAGCTGATGATCCCGGGTTAGTTAACCCAAGTCACCAAGTGTTGATGCACTCCAAAGAACTTAATAATCCAAGCAGATCCCAGTACAAAGACACCACAGGCATATATTCTAAGGTTCAAGCTATTGGTGTCCAGCTTTGTTTCTCTTTTTTTTTCTTTTATTCTATTGCCCATTTTTGGCTTTTTCTTTTCTCTGTTTGTTTTTCTTTTTAACCAAGGACTTTTATTTGATTGAGATTCATAGATAGTAGGCCACTTTCTACTTAGAAGGAGACATCATAGTTCTCTTATTCACTAAAAGTGAGCTATTATACAATCACACACACATACCACCACTTACTTTTATTGTACTTCTATCTAACAGAGAACTATCTTACTTCACATTCAAACATTTCTTTTATTGAATTGAAATTGCAGGGGACAAAGCATGCTTTTTGTTAAGTGAAAGTAAACACACAAGCACACAATTAGACTAGCTTACTTATTTTAAGGGAAACAAACATAAAGCAAAGACTATTTTAAACAAATAAGATGCATGCTTCTTTTTTTTTTGTAGTGATGAACAAGGAGCAAGTCCACCTTTCATTTGTCATGCTTTTTCTTTCTTCTTTCATATACTTGGTTGCTGGTGTTCCCTGTGTCCATGTCTGTTGTCTGTTGATCCCGCCAGAACCCAGCTCTATTCATCGCCTCCTCTACTCTATCTTCAAGCTTCATAGCATTGCTTACTTCTATCTCACTTCTCCCTTTGAAAAATTCATCGAAAGTTAGAAATGCTGGATCCATGTTGTGCAGATGCTCTCCAATATAGTTCAGTTTGATTTGACTATTTATGTTGTAGTCGGCTTGGACTTCATATCTTGCATCTTGGAGGGTTGTGAACTCTTTGAGAGCCCTCAGATTTTCATCTTGCATTTGTACCAACTTTCCAAACGATTCGTGAGATTGAAAGGCATGCTCCTCTTGCATCGCGAAGAATTTTGACTCAAACTCACTTTGTTTGTTCATCATTCTTAGCTCCCGTTCTTCTTGCTCTTGTTGGTTTTTCATGTATAGTGAATGGTATTCCTCTTGCCTTTCTTGAATTCTCATGTACTTTTGTGATAATCTTCCAATTGCTTCCTGCATCTGAGTCATGTCCAGAGTGTTGTGTGATGGACTGTGTTGCTGTTCCTCTTCCTCTTGTGGTTCTTCTTCCTCTTGTAACTCTTCTTCCTCCATTGGTTCTTCTCTTTGCCTTCTTCCATGTGGTCTTTGGCCCTGATGCGTGATGACAAGTCATCTTAGCCTATTTTAACTAGTCTTTTTCTTTTGTTTTCATTATAATTATGCACTTTCTTGAGCTACAAGCAAGCCAATTAGCTAGATTTTCATGTTTCCTTTGATTTAATCAACCATGTATGAATTCATGCTATTTCATGAGGTTTTATACTATAATTGTCACATATTATGAAAGAATGAATATCTCATGATTTTAAGCATAACTTTGATGTGTTTGGTTGATTAATGATAGGTGAGGAAAGCTTGGAGAGAGGTTGAAGCAAAGAAGGAATAGCTAGGAGTAAAGAGAAGACAATGGAATAAGTGAAATTGAACCAGGAAGCAAAGAGATGGACCTAAAGTTAGCCTCAAACTTTTGCACAAACTTTTGGGTGAAAAGTTAGCCCCAACGTTAGCCCCTAACTTGGAGGCTAACGTTGGCATGATGAAAATCACTCCCTGGGTACCAAAAGTTTGTGCCAACGTTAGCCCCCTAACTTGGTGGCTAACGTTGACACATGAAAATCACCCCTGGGCACCAAAATTTTGCGCCAACGTTAGCCCCCTAACTTTGAGGCTAACGTTGGCATGAAGAAAACCTCCCTGGGCACCAAAAGTTTGCGCCAACGTTAGCCCCCTAACTTGGTGGCTAACGTTGGCACATGAAAATCACAAGGGGAGGAGCAAAAGTTTGCTCCAACGTTAGCCCCTAACTTGGTGGCTAACGTTGGCGCCACAAGTGCACAAGGTAAGGCCAACGTTAGGGCCAAAGTTAGACCCCTAACTTTGGCACCAACGTTGGTATCAGATGGATATAGTTGCTGATATGAAAAGTTTGGGCAAAAGTTAGCCCCCTAACTTTTGCTCAAACTTTTGGTCCAACTTTTGCAAAACTCCAACCCGGTTCAATTGGTTCACTTTGGTTCTTCTCCAAACTTCAAGAGCAATCAACCAAGGCCTCTTTCAACCCAATTCCACCAAGAGCAAAGGCCCAACTCAAGGCTTGAAGATCATTTGAAGAAAGTGTATACATAGGATAGAATTTAAGTTCTTCGGGGAGCTTTCTTTTGGAATTTTCATAATCGTTTTCGGAGAGCTTTTGATATTGAGTGATCTTTAATTTCTTTGTCTTGGGGAAGGAGAATTCACTTCTCTTCCTCTCAGTTTTATTGCTTTCAATTTCAATTACAATTGTCTTGGATTTTTGGGTTGGAGAATTGAAGAAATTCTGTTTCAATCTCAACCTTGGATCTGACTGCTTTATTTACTGCTTGATTGAATTTTAATTTCTATTAATTGCTCTTCATCTAGTTTCCTTGCAATTTACAATTCCCTTGCAATTGTTCTTGTTGGATCTAGGAAGGCATTGAGATCTAGACTTGGTTTTCTAGTCTCTGGGTCCTGAGATCTAATTTCCCAATTTTACATTTTCTGTTTACTGTTTTCATGTTCATTTACTTTTCTGCTTCAAGATCCAATCTAACCCAAACCTTCTTCTACTTCTCTGCTTGATGCAATTTACTTTTCCTTGTTTAAATTCTGCAAATCCAATCCCCAATTCCCTTTACAATTCCAGCCGTTTACATTTCTTGCACTTTAAGATTCCGCAATTTACATTTCTTGCATTCTAAGTTTCTGCTATTTAATTTCTTGTTCTTTACGATTCAGCACTTTAATTCCCTGTTCTCTTTACTTCCATGCAATTTAATTTCTGCAAATCACAAAACACTCAACCAAATCTTGATTCGCTTGACTAAATTAACCACTAAGCTAAAATTGCTCAATCCTTCAATCCCTGTGGGATCGACCTCACTCCCGTGAGTTTTTATTACTTGATACGACCCGGTACACTTGCCGGTTAGATTTGTGTGTTTTGGGAGAAATTTATTTTTCACCAAAATACTCATCAAGTTTTTGGCGCCGTTGCCGGGGATTGATTAGATTGACAATGATTAAGTGAGGTGGTGATCTAGATCAAGCATTTTCTCTTTATTTTTCTCTAATTTCGACTAACCCAATAACTCTTTGAATTTTTGCCTGAGATGACTGAAACTTCGCTTTAGCAACAAAGTGAAGTTTTCCGGGAAATTTCTGGCTCTATGCAATGCTCTTGCTTACACAAGAGAAGCAATTTCTGCCACTAATCTCCCAAGTCCATCAACTGTTTGATACTTTGTGCCAGCTAACCTTCTGAATCACATTCTGAGCTTGAAAATATTCAATCATCACTTGAATTTTTGTGACTGTGCAGATCATGGAGGGGAACTCAACAAATTCTAGCAATCATGAGAGTAATATCCCCACCTTGGATGATAATGTAACCCATAGTTCGAAGCAACTATCCATAGCCATGAATGATGTTGCCCAATGGTTTGAAGCTTTTTCACAAGGAAGCATTATCGAATGGGAAGAACTGGTGAATGGGCTCCTAGTCAAATTGAACCCATCACAAAGAATTGTTAAGTCAGAGGCAGAAGTGCATCCATTCACACAAGAGAAAGAAATTGAAGGTGCTAGTGCAGTAATAAGCCAAAACAAGCAGATACATCAGCAGACTCTACAACAACTGGACATGATGGCTAGGAAAATCACTGAGTTGAGACATGCTGTAATACATACATACAACCTGACTCAAAGCTCATATGGGAGTAATCAAGCTGAACACAGTTTTGGGGTCATTAACCATGAGCAACAGAGTTATGAGCAACTACAATCTCCAAGCAATCACTCTAGCATGCTCCAACACAGGCCTCAGAATGATGTGTACAATCCACCTTGGAGAACTCATTCTAATGGGAGGGGGGTTGAGAACCAAAACCAAAAACCAAGGGACTTCAACTGCAACAATCCCAGCTTCAAAAACCAACTTAAAACACACCCCCACAACAACAATCACACACACTTCCAACCCCGTCCTACCTCACCATTCGTTCAAAATGACCTTCGTCAACCACCACAATTGACACAGCCACAACCACTTCCAACCTTTCAAAGAATCTATATTCTAGAAATGCTGATGGAGAGGTCCATAAAAATTCAAGAAATGATGGTAATAGAGCGGGAAGAAATAAAGAAACATCAAGAGATGATAAGCAAGAACCAGGAGGCTTCACTCAGAAGACTTGAAAGGCAGATGGAACAACTTGTTCAAAACCTTGCTGAATTGAGTGAGAAGGAGGGGAATCTGAACCCAAAGAGCCATGAAAAGGATGCTGTGTTGAAAGAGAAGGGAGTCATGGAGGAAAGTAAGAGGGCTATGGAAAGAGAAACAGAGGGAAGGAAGCCCATAGCAAGAGGAGGAAACCTAAGGCAACTGAAGCCTCAACTTCCATGAGCACAGAGTGAAGGATGTCAAGCTAGTGACAATAAAAGAGCGCTTATTGGGAGGCAACCCAACCGGAGGTAACTATCTTTTCATATCTATTTTAATAAAAAGGTTAATTAGTTCTATCTATAATGCAAGAAGCTAAGTTTGGTGTTGCACACCAAAACAATCTAAAGGAGAATGCAGGATTCTAAGTTTGGTGTTTCACCAAAATCCCATTATAAAACACATTCTCACTCTCTGCACAATGCGGGCTTCAAGCATGTTGGATGAACTAGTTAACTATTCTACTGTTTCCTAGTTTTCAGTTTTATTGCTTTTGAAAAAGAAGAAGAAAAGAAAAAAAAGTTATTATACATGGTTAATTTGATGCATGAAACCCATTGGTAAGGTACTAAGTTTGGTGTTCTCACACCAAAGTAAGTTCAAAAGCCCATAAATAAATCAGCCAGACTAACCATTGTTTCCAAGTGCTTGGGGAACAAGCAACTTTCAATATCATTGCAGAAGTTCATACAAGCTTTTGGAAGGATTAAGAATCATCAATCAAAGAAACAAATGATGAACCTAAAGGCCAGCAATGATGATGATGAGAAGAAGGAAAGCAAGCGAACTCCAAAAGGTTGTATTGTTAAGTGATTGTTTTACATCAAATATTGCTGTGATTGAAAGTTGGATTGTATCCTGATCTGCCCTGCCTATCTGCATAGCATAGTCTTTCTTTATAATTCAATAAGCAAGGTTTGATCATTCACAACATTCTTATCTTCAAAACTTGTTTGCACTCAATTTTCAAGAAATGCATCACATGAAAGTTCTTTGAAAAGAAGGATTGAGGAATCAAACAATTTTGAGGGAAGCAAAAGATTAGGAGAAGTGGTGGTTCTAGTTGTATGATTTTGTATTGAGGTTGCATGCTTGTGAAAACTTGCATGGGAGCTCATAGGCGGGACATGAAGTTCAAAGAAGTATTGTGGAGATTCTCAAAAATCTATTGATCCAAGAAGCAGCAAACAAAACAAAAGAAAATAAAGAAAATACAAAAGCAAAAAGAACATGGCCCAAGGCTCTGAGCATCAATTACTAGGCAGAAAAAGAAAGAAAGAAACAAAAACTCAAAGAGTTGTTATCCTAGTAAATGCTTGTGGTTGAAGTGTGTCAAGGAAAGAGGCTTGAGCAAGTAAATCCTTAGGGGTGCTTTAACACCTAATACCTTAAAACCAACTGGTTTAGGAGTATTGATTGAAAGCTTATCTAAAGAGCCGCTTTGAGACATGATACTTAGAGTCGAGGCCAAAGCACAGAAACTATAAGCTGCTTCAAGGTGACTACATATAAAGAGATCTCCATGGTACCATTTGGATGAAAATCCTAAAGACCTACGACTCCCAATATGTAAGGACTAGTGAGCACTGAAGCCCTTGCATAAGTATATGATTTAGAGTTCACCCTACTGATACTTGATCACTCCACTCACTGCACTTTACAAATGTTCCTCAATCCATCTCAATTGAAAGAACCTTGGAGCAGAAATCTATTTCTTGCTTGAGGACAAGCAAGCTTTAAGTTTGGTGTTGTGATGACAAGTCATCTTAGCCTATTTTAACTAGTCTTTTTCTTTTGTTTTCATTAGAATTATGCACTTTCTTGAGCTACAAGCAAGCCAATTAGCTAGATTTTCATGATTCCTTTGATTTAATCAACCATGTATGAATTCATGCTATTTCATGAGGTTTTATACTATAATTGTCACATATTATGAAAGAATGAATATCTCATGATTTTAAGCATACCTTTGATGTGTTTGGTTGATTAATGATAGGTGAGGAAAGCTTGGAGAGAGGTTGAAGCAAAGAAGGAATAGCTAGGAGTAAAGAGAAGACAATGGAATAAGTGAAATTGAACCAGGAAGCAAAGAGCTGGACCTAAAGTTAGCCTCAAACTTTTGCACAAACTTTTGGGTGAAAAGTTAGCCCCAACGTTAGCCCCTAACTTGGAGGCTAACGTTGGCATGATGAAAATCACTCCCTGGGTACCAAAAGTTTGCGCCAACGTTAGCCCCCTAACTTGGTGGCTAATGTTGACACATGAAAATCACCCCTGGGCACCAAAAGTTTGCGCCAACGTTAGCCCCCTAACTTTGAGGCTAACGTTGGCATGAAGAAAACCTCCCTGGGCACCAAAAGTTTGCGCCAACGTTAGCCCCCTAACTTGGTGGCTAACGTTGGCACATGAAAATCACAAGGGGAGGAGCAAAAGTTTACGCCAACGTTAGCCCCTAACTTGGTGGCTAACGTTGGCGCCACAAGTGCACAAGGTAAGGCCAACGTTAGGGCCAAAGTTAGACCCCTAAATTTGGCACCAACGTTGGTATCAGATGGATATAGTTGCTGATATGAAAAGTTTGGGCAAAAGTTAACCACTAAGCTAAAATAGCTCAATCCTTCAATCCCTGTGGGATCGACCTCACTCCAGTGAGTTTTTATTACTTGATACGACCCGGTACACTTGCCGGTTAGATTTGTGTGTTTTGGGAGAAATTTATTTTTCACCAAAATACTCATCAATGCGCTTCAGTAGCCATCATCATTCTTTCAATGGTTATAGGCATACCCGGGTTCAACCATGTTGGATTCTCATCCTCCATTGGTACTTTAGCTTTTGTGCACAACCTCATAATGGTGCTTGGGTAGTACAACCAAGACCCGGCCGAATTCTTCTCTGCAAGTTTTTGAATGTCTTTTGCACGGATATTTTCGCGGAAAAACAAATTTCTCCAAAACACCCAAACTTAACCGGCAAATGCACCGGGTCGCATCAAGTAATAATAACTCACGGGAGTGAGGTCGATCCCACAGGGATTGAAGGATTGAGCAATTTTAGTTTAGTGGTTGATTTAGTCAAGCGAATCAAGATTTGGTTGAAAGATTTGTGATTTGCAGAATTTAAATTGCATAGAAAGTAAAGGGAATGGGTAATTGGCATGAAATTAAAGAGAACAGGAATTAAAGTGCTGAATCTTAAAGAACAAGAAATTAAATGGCAGAAACATAGAACGTAAGAAATGTAAATTGCGAAATCTTAAAGTGAAAGAAATGTAAATGGCTTGAATTGTAAAGGGAATGGGGAGTTGGATTTGCAGAAATTAAACAAGGAAATGTAAAATTGCAACAAGCAGAGAAATAGAAGAAGACTTGGATTGAATCCGATTTAAACCAGAAAAGTAAAATGAGCATGAAAGCAGTAAACAGAGGATGTAAAATTGGAATTCAGATCTCAGGACCCAAGAGACTAGAAAACCAAGTCTAGATCTCAATACCTTCCTAGATCCAACAAGAACAATTGCAAAAGAGATTGTAAATTGCAAAGAAAGTAGATGAAGAAGCAAGTAACCAAAACTGAAATTCAATTAAGCAGAAAATTAAACAAGATCCCAAGGTGAGATTGAAACAGAATTTCTTCAATTCTCCACCCAAAATCCAAGACAAGAAAAGTAAAGAGTGCTGGGCAAGAACAAGGAAGAAGAGAGATCAATTCTCCTCCCAAATTCTCTTCAATTAAACAACAATGCTCAGAAAAATAAAAGTGAGCTCTCAGCAAAACTCAAAAGAAAGCTATTCTGAAAAACTAAAAGGGAAGCTCTCTTAAAAACTTAAATCCTATGCTATTTATACACTTTCTTCAAATGGTCTTCAAGCCTTCAATTGGGCCTTTGCTCTTGATGGAATTGGGTTGATAGAGGCCTTGGTTGATTGCTCTTGGAGTTTGGAGAAGAACCGAATTGAACCGAGTTGGAATCATGAAAGCTTGAGTAAAAGTTGGAGTAAAAGTTAGGGTCTAACTTTTGCTCCAACTTTTCACATCAGCACCCTTCCTTGCTGATACCAACGTTGGGGCAAAAGTTAGGGATCTAACTTTTGCTCCAACGTTGGCCTCCCCTTGCTTATTCATGGCGCCAACGTTAGCCAAAAAGTTAGGGGCTAACGTTGGCGCAAACTTTTGCTAGCCCAGGGAGTGTTTTTCATGTGCCAAAAGTTAGCCAAAAAGTTAGCCAAAAAGTTAGGGGCTAACTTTTGCTCCAGCTTTTGCCCAAAAGTTAGCCAAAAAGTTTGAGGCTAACTTTTGGTCCAGCTTTTTGCTTCCTGGTTCATTTTCAATTAATCCAAAAGTTTGAGCTAAAGTTTGAGGCAAACTTTTGCTCAAACTTTTTGTTCTCTCTTCCTCCTAGCCATTCCTTCTTGCATCAACCTTTTTCCAAGCTTTCTTCACCTATCATTAATCAACCAAACACATCAAAGCTATGCTCAAAATCATGAGATATTCATTCTTTCATAATATGTGACAATTATAGCATAAAACCTCATGAAATAGCATGAATTCATACATGGTTGATTAAATCAAAGGAAACATGAAAATATACCCAATTGGCTTGCTTTTGGCTCAAGAAAGTGCATAATTCAATTGAAAACAAAAGAAAAAGGCTAGTGAAACTAGGCTAAGATGACTTGTCATCACAACACCAAACTTAAAGCTTGCTTGTCCCCAAGCAAGAAGCGAATTATGCTCATAGGTTCTTTCACTTAAGACGGATTGAAGAATAAATTGTAAGGTCCTGTGAGTGAAGTGATTAAGTGTCAGTGGGGTGAACTCTAAATCATATGCTCATGCAAGGGTTTCAGTGCTCACTAGTCCTCACATATTGGGAGTCTTAGGTCTTAGGATTTTCATCCAAATGGTATCATGGAGATCTCTTTATATGTAGTCACCTTGAAGCAGCTTATAGTTTCTGTGCTTTGGCCTTGACTCTAAGTGTCATGTCTCAAAGCGGCTCTTTAGATAAGCTTTCAATCAATACTCCTAAACCAGTTGGTTTTAAGGTATTAGGTGTTAAAGCACCCCTAAGGATTTACTTGCTCAAGCCTCTTTCCTTGACACAGCTCAACCACAAGCATTTACTAGGCTAACAACTCTTTGAGTTTTGTTTCTTCTTTCTTTTTCTGCCTAGTAATTGATGCTCAGATCCTTGGGCCATGTTCTTTTTGCTTTTGTATTTTCTTTATTTTCTTTTGTTTTATTTGCTGCTTCTTGGATCAATAGATTTTTGAGAATGTCCACAATACTTCTTTGAACTTCATGTCCTGCCTATGAGCTCCCATGCAAGTTTTCACAAGCATGCAACCTCAATACATAATCATACAACTAGAACCGCCACTTCTCCTAATCTTTTGCTTGCCTCAAAATTGTTTAATTCCTCAATCCTTCTTTTCAAAGAACTTTCATGTGATGCATTTTTGAACATTGAGTGCAAACAAGTTTTGAAGAAAAAAATGTTGTGAATGATCAAGCATCTTGCTTATTGAATTACAGAAAAACTATGCTATGCAGATAGATAATCAGGGAAACTAAACCACTCTCAATCATAGCAGTGTTTGATGTAAGATATTCACTTAACAATACAACCTTTTGGAGTTCGCTTGCTTCACTCCTCATCATCATCATCACTGATCCACACATTCCTCTTTCGTTTTTTTGTTGATGATGCTTAATCCTCCCAAAGGCTTGTATGATGCTCTGCAATGATATTGAAAGTTGCTTGTTCCCCAAGCACTTGAAAGAAGAAATGGTTAGCTTGCATGATTTATTTATGGGCTTTTGAACTTACTTTGGTGTGGGAACACCAAACTTAGTACCTTGCCAATGGTTCTCATGCATTGAATTAACCATGTGTGAAACTCTTTTTCTTTTTTTTTCTTTTTCAAAAGCAATAAAACTAAAAACTAGGAAACAGCAGAATAGTTAACTAGTTCATCCAACATGCTTGAAGCCAGCATTATGCAGAAAGTGAGAATGTGTTTTATGATGGAATTTTGGTGGAACACCAAACTTAGAATCCTTCATTCTCCTTTAGATGGTTTTGGTGTGCAACACTAAACTTAGCTTCTTGCATTATAGATAAAACTAATCAACCTTTTTATTAAAATAGTTATGAACAGAAGACTACCTCCGGTTGGGTTGCCTCCCAACAAGCGCTCTTTTATTGTCACTAGCTTGACATCCTTCATCCTCTGATCATGGAAGTTGAGGTTTCTGTTGCCTTTGGTTTCCTCCTCTCACCGTAAGCTTCTCCTTGATAGTTGTTTCTTTTCCCGTAGCCTTCTCACTGTTTTCCATAACTGCTTTCCCTTTCAACCCAGCAGCTTTTTCACTGTTCTTTGAGTCATCTTCAGTGGCTCTTAGGGACATATTTCCCTCTCTCTCGCCTAGTTTAGCAAGGTTTTGAACCAGTTGTTCCATGTGCCTTTCAATTCTCTTGAGATATGCCTCTTGGTTTTTCCTTATATCCTCCTGCTCTATTATTGTCATTTCTTAAATTTTCATAAACCTTTCCATCATCATTTCTAGAACATAGAGTCTTTGGAAGTTTAGGATTGGTTGTGGCTGTGTTAATTGTGGTGATTGATGTAAGTCATTTTGGGCAGGTGGTGAGGTAGGACAGGGCTGGAGGTGTGTATATTGGGGTGGTGTGTAGTGATTTTTGTTGGTATGGTGGTGTTTTTGCAGGTTTGGGAAGTTGGGGTTGTTATAGTTGAAGTCCCTTTGTTCTTGATGCTGAGATTCCCTCATTCTTAGATAAGAATGTGGTTTCCATGGTGGAAATTGTGCATTTACTGTGGCAGAATGTAGAGAATCAATTTGTCTAGCTATTGATTCCAATTGCTACTGAGTTTGCTGGTATAGCTGTTTATTTTGATTCATGATTGCTCTCACTCCTTCAAGATTTATTACTTCCTTTTCTGAGATTGCATTCCGTGATGTCTCAAATGATGGTTGGTTATTGGCTCTTTTCTCACTGAACTCTGCAGCTCCTTGGATGGTTGCTGTTGCCTTGAGTAGGCCATCTGAGAAGTAATCTACTGCTCTTCTTGTTTCTGAGGTTAATCCTTCATAGAACACTTGAAAGTCCACCTTGTCACTTGCCTTCTTGTATCTTTCCCATGCTTTGAACAATGGTTCTTCCTCTCTTTGTATGAATGGATGTATTCCTTCTTTCATCTTAATGTTTTATCGGGATGATGAGAATTTGGCTAGGAACTTAGCAACCAAATCATCCCAACTAGTGATACTTCCTTGGGGAAATGTTTCAAGCCATTGTGCCGCTTCATCCTTTAGTGAGAAAGGAAATAACAAGAGCTTACAGGTATCATGGTTTACACCATTGAGATTGACAGCACCACAAGTTTTCAGAAAAATGGATAGGTGCTGTTTAGGGTCCTCCAATGGATTTCCACCATAGGAACAATTGTTCTCTATTAGTGTAATGAGTTGTGGCTTCATGTTGTGGTGTTCTTCTTTCTCAGAAACTCCTTCTTCAATGATATCCTTCCCTTTGGCTGCTCTTCTTCCCTATGACATATAAATCAACAACGGAACACACAGTGATACTTTTGCAAATTGAGTGTAGTCAGTTGAGACAAAACTTCAAACAGTTAGTGGGTTAGTCAAAAATTAAAGAAAAAGTGCTTGATCTAGATTACCACCTCACTTAATCATTGTCAATCTAATCAATCCCCGGCAATGGCGCCAAAAACTTGATGGGATATTTTCGCGGAAAAACGAATTTCTCCAAAACACCCAAACTTAACCGGCAAGTGCACCGGGTCGCATCAAGTAATAATAACTCACGGGAGTGAGGTCGATCCCACAGGGATTGAAGGATTGAGCAATTTTAGTTTAGTGGTTGATTTAGTCAAGCGAATCAAGATTTGGTTGAGAGATTTGTGATTTGCAGAATTTAAATTGCATAGAAAGTAAAGGGAATGGGTAATTGGCATGAAATTAAAGAGAACAGGAATTAAAGTGCTGAATCTTAAAGAACAAGAAATTAAATGGCAGAAACTTAGAACGCAAGAAATGTAAATTGCGAAATCTTAAAGTGCAAGAAATGTAAATGGCTTGAATTGTAAAGGGAATGGGGAGTTGGATTTGCAGAAATTAAACAAGGAAATGTAAAATTGCAACAAGCAGAGAAATAGAAGAAGACTTGGATTGAATCGGATCTAAACAAGAAAAGTAAAATGAGCATGAAAGCAGTAAACAGAGGATGTAAAATTGGAATTTAGATCTCAGGACCCAAGAGACTAGAAAACCAAGTCTAGATCTCAATGCCTTCCTAGATCCAACAAGAACAATTGCAAAGGAGATTGTAAATTGCAAAGAAAGTAGATGAAGAAGCAAGTAACCGAAACTGAAATTCAATTAAGCAGAAAATTAAACAAGATCCCAAGGTGAGATTGAAACAGAATTTCTTCAATTCTCCACCCAAAATCCAAGACAAGAAAAATAAAGAGTGCTGGGCAAGAACAAGGAAGAAGAGAGATCAATTCTCCTCCCAAATTCTCTTCAATTAAACAACAATGCTCAGAAAAATAAAAGTGAGCTCTCAGCAAAACTCAAAAGAAAGCTATTCTAAAAAACTAAAAGGGAAGCTCTCTTAAAAACTTAAATCCTATGCTATTTATACACTTTCTTCAAATGGTCTTCAAGCCTTCAATTGGGCCTTTGCTCTTGATGGAATTAGGTTGATAGAGGCCTTGGTTGATTGCTCTTGGAGTTTGGAGAAGAACCGAATTGAACCGGGTTGGAATCATGAAAGCTTGAGTAAAAGTTGGAGTAAAAGTTAGGGTCTAACTTTTGCTCCAACTTTTCACATCAGCACCCTTCCTTGCTGATACCAACGTTGGGGCAAAAGTTAGGGGTCTAACTTTTGCTCCAACGTTGGCCTCCCCTTGCTTATTCATGGCGCCAACGTTAGCCAAAAAGTTAGGGGTTAACGTTGGCGCAAACTTTTGCTATCCCAGGGAGTGTTTTTCATGTGCCAAAAGTTAGCCAAAAAGTTAGGGGCTAACTTTTGCTCCAGCTTTTGCCCAAAAGTTAGCCAAAAAGTTTGAGGCTAACTTTTGGTCCAGCTTTTTACTTCCTGGTTCATTTTCAATTAATCCAAAAGTTTGAGCTAAAGTTTGAGGCAAACGTTTGCTCAAACTTTTTGTTCTCTCTTCCTCCTAGCCATTCCTTCTTGCATCAACCTTTCTCCAAGCTTTCTTCACCTATCATTAATCAACCAAACACATCAAAGCTATGCTCAAAATCATGAGATATTCATTCTTTCATAATATGTGACAATTATAGCATAAAACCTCATGAAATAGCATGAATTCATACATGGTTGATTAAATCAAAGGAAACATGAAAATCTACCCAATTGGCTTGCTTTTGGCTCAAGAAAGTGCATAATTCAATTGAAAACAAAAGAAAAAGGCTAGTGAAACTAGGCTAAGATGACTTGTCATCAGGTAGTACAACCAAGACCCGGCCGAATTCTTCTCTGCAAGTTTTTGAATGTCTTTTGCAAGGATTTCATGAACCTTCACCTCTCCTCCCATAATAATGCAATGCAACATAACAGATCTCTTCCTGTTGACTTCTGAGGTGTTTACTGTGCCCAGAATTGATCTTTTCAATAGCTCATACCATCCCTTTGCTTCCGGGGTAAGGTTTCCTCTCCTTAGATACTTGTATTTGTTCTTGGCATCTCCTTCCCATTCTGAGTTCTCTATACAAATATCTCTAGAAATTCTATCATAATCTGGATCTCCATTTACCCTTTGGTGGTATCCAGGTTCACTAAAGCGAACTGATTTTAATCCCAAGACTTTCTTGATGGCGTCTGAGCTAAAGTCTACTTCCATCCCCCGTACATAACTCTTGTACGTTGGGGCTTCACCCGTGTTAAGTCTTGGGATATTGGCATAGAACTCTCTTATGATATTTGCATTGACTCGAGTGATTGATGTGCGGAAAATGATCCGACACAAAAATCACCGGCAAGTACACCGGGTCGCATCAAGTAATAATAACTCACGGGAGTGAGGTCGATCCCGCAGGGATTGAAGGATTGAGCAATTTTAGTTTAGTGGTTGATTTAGTCAAGCGAATCAAGATTTGGTTGAGAGATTTGTGATTTGCAGAATTTAAATTGCATAGAAAGTAAAGGGAATGGGTAAATTGCATGAAATTAAAGAGAACTGAAATTTAAAGTGCTGAATCTTAAAGAACAAGAAATTAAATGGCAGAAACTTAGAACGCAAGAAATGTAAATTGCAGAATCTTAAAGTGCAAGAAATGTAAATGGCTTGAATTGTAAAGGGAATTGGGAATTGGATTTGCAGAAATTAAACAAGGCAAAGTAAAATTCAACAAACATAAGAGTGGAAAATGAATTGGATTGAATCGGATCTTGAAACAGAAATGTAAATGAGCTTGAAAGCGGTAAACGGAGAATGTAAAATGATAATTCAGATCTCAGGACCCAAGAGACTAGATAACCAAGTCTAGATCTCAATGCCTTCCTAGATCCAACAAGAACAATTGCAAAGGAAATGTAAATTGCAGAGAAAGTAGATGAAGAAGCAATTAACAGAAATTTAAATTCAATTGTGCAGTAAAGAAACAGAGAGGTCTCAGGATGAGATTGAAACAGAATTCCTTCAATTCTCCAACCCAAGATCCAAGACAATTGTAATTGAAATTGAAAGCAAGAAAACTAAGAGGAAGGGAATTCAATTCTCCTTCCCCGAGACTTAGAAATTAAATTCACTCCACACCAAAAGCTCTCCGAAAACTCTCTCTCAAAACTAAAGGAAAAGCTCTTCTAAAAACTTAAATCCTAAGTTATTTATACACTTTCTTCAAATGGTCTTCAAGCTTTGAATTGGGCCTTTGCTCTTGATGGAATTGGGTTGATAGAGGCCTTGGTTGATTGCTCTTGTAGTTGGAGAGAGAATCGAAGTGAACCGGGTTTGGAATCATGAAAGCTTGAGTAAAAGTTTGAGGCAAACTTTTACTCAAACTTTTCATATCAGCCACCCCATCCTTGCTGCTACCAACGTTTGAGCCAAAGTTTGGGGTCAAACTTTTGCTCAAATGTTGGCTCCCCCTTGCACACTCATGGCGCCAATGTTTGCCAAAAAGTTTGAGGCAAACGTTGGCGCAAGCTTTTGCTCTCCAGGGTGTGTTGTTCATGGCGCCAACATTTGCCAAAAAGTTTGAGGCAAACATTGGCGTAAACTTTTGCTCTCCAGGGTGTTGATTTGTGATGCCAAAAGTTTGCCAAAAAGTTTGAGGCAAACTTTTGGTCAAGCTTTTTGCTCCCTGGTTCGTTTTCACTTATTCCAAAAGTTTGAGCTAAAGTTTGAGGCAAACTTTTGCTCAAACTTTTTGTCCTCTCTTCCTCCTAGCCATTCCTTCTTGCTTCAACCTTTCTCCAAGCTTTCTTCACCTATCATTAATAAACCAAACACATCAAAGCTATGCTCAAAATCATGAG
Organism: Arachis ipaensis; assembly: GCF_059453495.1. Taxonomy (NCBI): domain Eukaryota; kingdom Viridiplantae; phylum Streptophyta; class Magnoliopsida; order Fabales; family Fabaceae; genus Arachis; species Arachis ipaensis. The sequence goes on from NC_142444.1 coordinate 74,683,595, forward strand.
ATATTCATTCTTTCATAATATGTGACAATTATAGCATAAAACCTCATGAAATTGCATTAATTCATCTATGGTTGATTAAATCAAAGGAAGCATGAAAATCTACCCAATTGGCTTGCTTATGGCTCAAGAAAGTGCATAAATCAATTGAAAATAAAAGAAAAAGGCTAGTGAAACTAGGCTAAGATGACTTGTCATCACAACACCAAACTTAAAGCTTGCTTGTCCCCAAGCAAGAAATGAATTATGCTCCAGGGTTCTTTCAATTAAGACGGATTGAAAAATAACTTGTCAGGTCCTGTGAGTGAAGTGATTAAGTGACAGTGGGGTGAACTCTAAATCATATGCTCATGCAAGGGCTTCAGTGCTTACTAGTCCCTACATCTTGGGAGTCTTAGGTCTTAGGATTTTCATCCAAATGGTATCATGGAGATCTCTTTATATGTAATCACCTTGAAGCAGCTTATAATTTCTTTGCTTTGGCCTTGACTCTAATTGTCATGTCTCAAAGCGGCTCTTTAGATAAGCTTTCAATCAATACTCCTAAACCAGTTGGTTTTAAGGTATTAGGTGTTAAAGCACCCCTAAGGATTTACTTGCTCAAGCCTCTTTCTTTGACACAACTCAACCACAAGCATTTACTAGGCTAACAACTCTTTGAGTTTTGTTTCTTCTTTCTTTTTCTGCCTAGTAATTGATGCTCAGAGCCTTGGGCCATGTTCTTTTTGCTTTTGTATTTTCTTTATTTTCTTTTGTTTTGTTTGCTGCTTCTTGGATCAATAGATTTTTGAGAATCTCCACAATACTTCTTTGAACTTCATGTCCTGCCTATGAGCTCCCATGCAAGTTTTCACAAGCATGCAACCTCAATACATAATCATACAACTAGAACCGCCACTTCTCCTAATCTTTCGCTTGCCTCAAAATTGTTTAATTCCTCAATCCTTCTTTTCAAAGAACTTTCATGTGATGCATTTTTGAAGTATTGAGTGCAAACAAGTGTGAAAAGTGTAGTGTTGTGAATAATCAAGCATCTTAATTATTGAATTACAGAAAAACTATACTATGTAGACAAGCAGGGGTATTATATCACTTTCAATCGTAGCAGTATCTGATATAAAACAATTACTGAACAATACAACCTTTTGGAATCTACTTGCTGTCCTCCTCCTCATCATCCTCATTGCTGGTTTTAGCATTCCTCTTTCATTTCTTTGGGTGATGATGCTTAATCCTTCCAAAAGCTTGTATGACACTCTGCAATGATATTGAAAGTTGCTTGTTCCCAAAGCACTTGAAAAATGGTTAGCATGCATGATTTATTTGTTGGCTTTTGAACTTACTTTGGTGTGGGAACACCAAACTTAGTACCTTACCAATGGTCCTTGTGCATCAGATTAACCATGTGTAAAACTCTTTTTCTTTTTCAAAATTGACAAAACTGGAAACTTAGGAAACGACAGCATAGTTGACCAGTTTATCTAAATGCTTGAAGCTAGCATTATGCAGAAAGTGAGAATGTGTTTTATGATGGGATTTTGGTGGAACACCAAACTTAGAATCCTTCATTCTTCCTTATGTTGTTTTGGTGTGCAACACCAAACTTAGCTTCTTGCAATATAGATAAAACTAATTAACCTTTTTATTAAAATAGCTATGAAAAGAAAACTACCTCAGGTTGGGTTGCCTCCCAACAAGCGCTCTTTTATTGTCACTAGCTTGACATCCTTCATTCTGTGCTCATGGAAGTTGAGGCTTCTGTTGCCTTAGGCTTCCTCCTCTCACTATGGGCTTCCTTCCCTCTGTTTCTCTTTCCATAGCCTTCTCACTTTCCTTCATGACTTCATTCCCTTTCAACCCAGCATCCTTTTCATGGCTCTTTAGGTTCAGAGTTCCCTTCTTCTCACCCAATTCAGCAAGGTTTTGAACCAGTTGTTCCATCTGCCTTTCGAGCCTTCTGAGTGAGGCCTCTTGGTTCTTGCTTATCATCTCTTTATGTTTCTTTATTTCTTCCTGCTCTATTGTTATCATTTCTTGAATTTTCATAGACCTCTCCATCATCATTTCTAGAATATAGAGTCTTTAAAAGGTTGGAAGTGGTTGTGGCTGTGTCAATTGTGGTGGTAGATGAAAGTCATTTTGGGTGAGTGTTGAGGTAGGACGGGATTGGAAGTGTGTTTTGTGCTGGTTTCTGAAGTTGGGATTGTTGCAGTTGAAGTCCCTTGGTTTTTGGTTTTGGTTCTCAAGCCCCCTCCAGTTGGATTGAGTTTTCCATGGCGGATTGTATACATCCTTCTGACCCTTCTGTTGGAATGTGCTTGAGTGACTGCTTGGAGATTGTAAGTGTCCATAGCTTTGTTGCTCATGGTTAATGACCCCAAAACTTTGTTCAGCTTGATTACCCCCATATGAGTTTTGAGTCAGGCTATATGTATGCAGTACAGCATGTCTCAGCTCAGTGATTTTTCTGGCCATCATGTCTAGTTGTTGTAGAGTCTGATGATGCATCTGCTTGTTTTGGCTTATGACTCCACGAGCATCTTCAATTTCTTTCTCTTGTGTGAATGGGTGGACTTCTGCCTCTGGTTTAACAATTCTCTGTGATGGGTTCAGCTTGACTAGAAGTTCACTCATCAGTTCTTCCCATCCGATAATGCTTCCTTGTCGAAAAGCTTCAAACCATTGAGCAACATCATTCATGGCGATGGATAGTTGCTTCGAGCTATGGGTCACATTATCATCTAAAGTGGAGATATTACTCTCATGATTGCTAGAATTTGTTGAATTCCCCTCCATGATCTGCACAGTCACAAACAATTCAAGTGATGATAGAATATATTCAGGCTCAGAATGTGATTCAGAAGGTTAGTGATGAGTATTTTGGTGAAAAATTAATTTCTCCCAAAACACACAAATCTAACCGGCAAGTGTACCGGGTCGCATCAAGTAATAAAAACTCACGGGAGTGAGGTCGATCCCACAGGGATTGAAGGATTGAGCAATTTTAGTTTAGTGGTTGATTTAGTCAAGCGAATCGAGTTTTGGTTGGATGATTTGTGATTTGCAGAATGTAAATTGCATGAAAGTAAAGAGAGCAGGAAATTAAATTGCTGAATCTTAAGGAACAAGAAATTAAATGGCAGAAACTTAGAGTGCAAGAAATGTAAATTGCGGAATCTTAAAGTGCAAGGAATGTAAATTGCTTGAAATGTAAAGGGGATTGGGACGTGGATTTGCAGAAATTAAACAAGGAAAAGTTAAATTGCATCAAACAGAAGAGTAAAAGGGAATTGGGATTGGATCGGATCTTATAGCAGAAAAGTAAATAAACATGGAAAGCAAGAAACAGAATGTAAATTGGAGATTTGGATCTCAGGACCCAGAGACTAGAAAACTCAGTCTAGATCTCAATACCTTCCTAGATCCAATAAAAACAATTGCAAGGGAATTGTAAATTGCAAAGAGAATAGATGAAGAGCAATTAACCGAAAATGAAATTCAATTAACAGTCAAGAAACAGAGAGATTCAAGATTGAGATTGAAACAGAATTTCTTCAATTCTCTAATCCAAGATCCAAGACAAGTGTAATTGAAATTAAAATCAATGAAAACAAAGAAATTAAAGATCACTCTATGCCAAAAGCTATGAAAATTCAAAAGAAAAACTCTTCCGGAAAAAGCTCCCCGAAGAACTTGAATTCTATCCTATTTATACACTTTCTTCAAATGATCTTCAAGCCTTGAGTTGGGCCTTTGCTCTTGGTGGAATTGGGTTGAAAGAGGCCTTGGTTGATTGCTCTTGAAGTTTGGAGAAGAACCAAAGTGAACCAATTGAACCGGTTTGGAGTTTTGCAAAAGTTGGACCAAAAGTTTGAGCCAAAGTTAGGGGTCTAACTTTGGCTCCAACTTTTCATATCAGCTAGCACAATTTGCTGATACCAACGTTGGTGCCAAAGTTAGGGGTCTAACTTTGGCTCCAACGTTGGCCCTTTCTAGTGCACTCATGCGCCAACGTTAGCCTCCAAGTTAGGGGTCTAACGTTGGCGCAAACGTTAGGTGGCCAGGGAGGAGTTTCTCATGCCAACATTAGCCTCAAAGTTAGGGGGCTAACGTTGGCGCAAACTTTTGGTGCCCAGGGGAGAAATTCATGTGCCAACGTTAGCCTCAAAGTTAGGGGGCTAACGTTGGCACAAACTTTTGGAGCCCAGGGGAGAATTTTCAAGTTCCAACGTTAGCCTCCAAGTTAGGGGGCTAACGTTGGGGCTAACTTTTCAACCAAAAGTTTGTGCAAAAGTTTGGTGCTAACTTTAGGTCCAGCTTCTTGCTTCCTGGTTCAATTTCACTTATTCCATTGTCTTCTCTTTACTCCTAGCTATTCCTTCTTGCTTCAACCTTTCTACAAGCTTTCTTCACCTATCATTAATCAACCAAACACATCAAAGCTATGCTCATAATCATGAGATATTCATTCTATCATAATATGCAACAATTACAGCATAAAACCTCATGAAATGGCATGAATTCATACATGGTTGATTCAATCAAGGGAAACATGAAAATCTACTCAATTAGCTTGTTTGTAGCTCAAGAAAGTGCATAATTCTAATGAAACCAAAAGAAAAAGACTAGTTAAACTAGGCTATGATGACTTGTCATCACAACACCAAACTTAAAGCTTGCTTGTCCCCAAGCAAGAAATAGATTTATGCTCCAAGATTCTTTCAATTAAGATGGATTGAGGAACACTTGTAAAGTGCAGTGAGTGAAGTGATCAAGTATCAGTGGGGTGAACTCTAAATCATATGCTCATGCAAGGGCTTCAGTGCTCACTAGTCCTTACATATTGGGAGTCGTAGGTCTTTAGGATTTTCATCCAAATGGTATCATGGAGATCTCTTTATATGTAATCACCTTGAAGCAGCTTATAGTTTCTGTGCTTTGGCCTCGACTCTAAGTATTATGTCTCAAAGCGGCTCTTTAGATAAGCTTTCAATCAATACTCCTAAACCAATTGGTTTTAAGGTATTAGGTGTTAAAGCACCCCTAAGAATTTACTTGCTCAAGCCTCTTTCCTTGACACACTTCAACCACAAGCATTTACTAGGATAACAACTCTTTGAGTTTTTGTTTCTTTCTTTCTTTTTCTGCCTAGTAATTGATGCTCAGAGCCTTGGGCCATGTTCTTTTTGTTTTTGTATTTTCTTTTCTTTCTTTTGTTTTGTTTGCTGCTTCTTGGATCAATAAATTTTTGAGAATCTCCACAATACTTCTTTGAACTTCATGTCCCGCCTATGAGCTCCCATGGAAGTTTTCACAAGCATGCAACCTCAATACATTATCATACAACTAGAACCACCACTTCTCCTAATCTTTTGCTTACCTCAAAATTGTTTAATTCCTCAATCCTTCTTTTCAAAGAACTTTCATGTGATGCATTTCTTGGAAATTGAGTGCAAACAAGTTTTGAAGATGAGAATGTTGTGAATGATCAAGCCTCTTGCTTATTGAATTATAAAGAAAGACTATGCTATGCAGACAAGCAGGGCAGATAAGGATACAATCCAACTTTCAATTACAGCAATATTTGATGCAAAACAATGACTTAACAATACAACCTGTTGAAGTTTACTTGCTTTCCTTCTTCTCACCATCATTGTTGCTGACCTTCATGTTCATCTTTCTCCTTTTTGATGATGTTCAAACCTCCAAAAGCTTGTATGTCATTCTGCAATGATATTGAAAGTTGCTTGTTCCCCAAGCACTTGGAAACAATGATTAATTTTCATGATTTATTTGCGGGCTTTTTGAACTTACTTTGGTGTGGGAACACCAAACTTAGTACCTTGCCAATGCATTAGATTAACCATGTGTGAAACTCTTTTTCTCCTTTTTCAAAAGCAATAAGACTGAAAACTAGGAAACAGCAGAATAGTTAACTAGTTTATCCAACATGCTTGAAGCCAGCATTATGCAGAAGGTAAGAATGTGTTTTATGATGAGATTTTGGTGGAACACCAAACTTAGAATCTTTCATTCTCCCTTAGATTGTTTTGGTGTGCAACACCAAACTTAGCTTCTTGCATTATAGATAAAACTAATTAACCTTTTTTTTTAAAATAGTTATGAACAGAAAACTACCTCGGGTTGGGTTGCCTCCCAACAAGCGCTCTTTTATTGTCACTAGCTTGACATCCTTCATCCTCTGATCACGGAAGTTGAGGTTTTTGTTGCCTTTGGTTTCCTCCTCTCACCGTAGGCTTCTCCTTGTTTTCCATAACTGTTTTCCCTTTCAACCCAGCAGCTTTTTCATTGTTCTTCGAGTCATCTTCAGTGGCTCTTAGGGGTATATTTCCCTCTCTCTCACCCAGTTTGGCAGGGTTTTGAACCATTTGTTCCATGTACCTTTCAATTCTCTTAAGATATGCCTCTTGGTTTTTCCTTATGTCCTCCTGCTCTATTAATGTTATTTCTTGAATTTTCATAAACCTTTCCATCATCATTTCTAGAACATAGAGTTTGTGGAAGTTTAGGATTGGTTGTGACTGTGTTAATTGTGGTGATTGCTGTAAGTCATTTTGGGCAGGTGATGGGGTAGGATAGGGTTGGAGGTGTGTATATTGAGGTGGTGTGTAGTGATTTTTGTTGGTATGGTGGTGTTTTTGCAGGTTTGGGAAGTTGGGGTTATTATAGTTGAGGTCCCTTTGTTCCTGATGCTGAGATTCCCTCATTCTTAAATAAGAATGTGGTTTACATGGTGGAAATTGTGCATTCACTGTGGCAGAATGTAGAGAATCAATTTGTCTGGCTATTGATTCCAATTGCTGCTGAGTTTGCTGGTGTAGCTGCTTGTTTTGATTCATGATTGCTCTCACTCCTTCAAGATTCATTACTTCCTTTTCTGAAATTGTATTCCGTGGCGTCTCAAATGAGTGTTGGTTATTGGCTCTTTTGTCACTGAACTCTGCAGTTCCTTGGATGGTTGCTGTTGCCTTGAGTAGGCCATCTGAGAAGTAATCTACTGCTTTTCTTGTTTCGGAGGTTAATCCTTCATAGAACGCTCGAAAATCCACCTTGTCATTTGCTTTCTTGTATCTCTCCCATGCTTTGAACAGTGGTTCTTCCTCTCCTTGTATGAATGGATGTACTCCTTCTTTCATCTTGATGTGTTGTTGGGGTGAGGAGAATTTGGCTAGAAACTTGGCAACCAATTCATCCCAACTAGTTATACTTCCTTGGAGAAAAGTTTCAAGCCATTGTGCCGCTTCATCCTTCAGTGAGAAGGGGAATAACAAGAGCTTAATGGTATCATGGTCTACACCATTGAGATTGACAGCCCCACAAGTTTTCAGAAAAATGGATAGGTGCTGTTTAGAGTTTTCCAAGGGATTTCCACCATAGGAACAATTGTTCTCTATTAGTGTAATGAGTTGTGGCTTCATGTTGTGATGTTCTTCCCTGTGATATATAAATCAACAACGGAACACACAGTGATTCTCTTGAAAATTGGATGTAGCCGGTTGAGACAAAACTTCAAACAATTAGTGGGTTAGTCAAAAATTAAAGAAAAATAAAGAAAAAGTGCTTGATCTAGATCACCACCTCGCTTAATCATTGTCAATCTGATCAATCCCCGGCAACGGCGCCAAAAACTTGATGAGTATTTTGGTGAAAAATTAATTTCTCCCAAAATACACAAATCTAACCGGCAAGTGTACCGGGTCGCATCAAGTAATAAAAACTCACGGGAGTGAGGTCGATCCCACAGGAATTGAAGGATTGAGCAATTTTAGTTTAATGGTTGATTTAGTCAAGCAAATCGAGTTTTGGTTGGATGATTTGTGATTTGCAGAATGTAAATTGCATGAAAGTAAAGAGAGCAGGAAATTAAATTACTGAATCTTAAGGAACAAGAAATTAAATGGCAGAAACTTAGAGTGCAAGAAATGTAAATTGCGGAATCTTAAAGTGCAAGGAATGTAAATTGCTTGAAATGTAAAGGGGATTGGGACGTGGATTTGCAGAAATTAAACAAGGAAAAGTTAAATTGCATCAAACAGAAGAGTAAAAGGGAATTGGGATTGGATCGGATCTTATAGCAGAAAAGTAAATAAACATGGAAAGCAAGAAACAGAATGTAAATTGGAGATTTGGATCTCAGGACCCAGAGACTAGAAAACTCAGTCTAGATCTCAATACCTTCCTAGATCCAATAAAAACAATTGCAAGGGAATTGTAAATTGCAAAGAGAATAGATGAAGAGCAATTAACCAGAAATGAAATTCAATTAACAGTCAAGAAACAGAGAGATTCAAGATTGAGATTGAAACAGAATTTCTTCAATTCTCCAATCCAAGATCCAAGACAAGTGTAATTGAAATTAAAATCAATGAAAACAAAGAAATTAAAGATCACTCTATGCCAAAAGCTATGAAAATTCAAAAGAAAAACTCTTCCGGAAAAAGCTCCCCGAAGAACTTGAATTCTATCCTATTTATACACTTTCTTCAAATGATCTTCAAGCCTTGAGTTGGGCCTTTGCTCTTGGTGGAATTGGGTTGAAAGAGGCCTTGGTTGATTGCTCTTGAAGTTTGGAGAAGAACCAAAGTGAACCAATTGAACCGGTTTGGAGTTTTGCAAAAGTTGGACCAAAAGTTTGAGCCAAAGTTAGGGGTCTAACTTTGGCTCCAACTTTTCATATCAGCTAGCACAATTTGCTGATACCAACGTTGGTGCCAAAGTTAGGGGTCTAACTTTGGCTCCAACGTTGGCCCTTTCTAGTGCACTCATGCGCCAACGTTAGCCTCCAAGTTAGGGGTCTAACGTTGGCGCAAACTTTTGCTCCTCTCCCTTGTATTTTCATGTGCCAACGTTAGCCTCCAAGTTAGGGGTCTAACGTTGGCGCAAACGTTGGGTGGCCAGGGAGGAGTTTCTCATGCCAACGTTAGCCTCAAAGTTAGGGGGCTAACGTTGGCGCAAACTTTTGGTGCCCAGGGGAGAAATTCATGTGCCAACGTTAGCCTCAAAGTTAGGGGGCTAACGTTGGCGCAAACTTTTGGAGCCCAGGGGAGAATTTTCAAGTTCCAACGTTAGCCTCCAAGTTAGGGGGCTAACGTTGGGGCTAACTTTTCAACCAAAAGTTTGTGCAAAAGTTTGGTGCTAACTTTAGGTCCAGCTTCTTGCTTCCTGGTTCAATTTCACTTATTCCATTGTCTTCTCTTTACTTCTAGCTATTCCTTCTTGCTTCAACCTTTCTCCAAGCTTTCTTCACCTATCATTAATCAACCAAACACATCAAAGCTATGCTCATAATCATGAGATATTCATTCTATCATAATATGCAACAATTACAGCATAAAACCTCATGAAATGGCATGAATTCATACATGGTTGATTCAATCAAGGGAAACATGAAAATCTACTCAATTAGCTTGTTTGTAGCTCAAGAAAGTTCATAATTCTAATGAAACCAAAAGAAAAAGACTAGTTAAACTAGGCTATGATGACTTGTCATCAGTTAGCTGGCACAAAGTATCAAACAGTTGATGGACTTGGAAAATTAGTGGCAGAAATTGCCTCTCTTGTGTAAGCAAGAGCATTGCATAAAGCCAGAAATTTCCAGGGAAACTTCACTTTGTTGCTAAAGTGAAGTTTCAGTTATCTCAGGCAAAAATTCAAACAGTTAGTGGGTTAATTGAAAGTTAAAGAACAGAAAAGGAAAAGTGCTTGATCTAGATCTCCACTTCACTTAGTCATTGTCAATCTAATCAATCCCCGGCAACGGCGCCAAAAACTTGATGTGCGGAAAACGATCCGACACAAAACTCACCGGCAGGTGCACCGGGTCGCATCAAGTAATAATAACTCACGGGAGTGAGGTCGATCCCACAGGGATTGAAGGATTGAGCAATTTTAGTTTAGTGGTTGATTTAGCCAAGCGAATCAAGATTTGGTTGAGAGATTTGTGATTTGCAGAATTTAAATTGCATAGAAAGTAAAGGGAATGGGTAAATTGCATGAAATTAAAGAGAACTTAAATTTAAAGTGCTGAATCTTAAAGAACAAGAAATTAAATGGCAGAAACTTAGAACGCAAGAAATGTAAATTGCAGAATCTTAAAGTGCAAGAAATGTAAATAGCTTGAATTGTAAAGGGAATTGGGAATTGGATTTGCAGAAATTAAACAAGGCAAAGTAAAATTCAAAAAACATAAGAGTGGAAAATGAATTGGATTGAATCGGATCTTGAAACAGAAATGTAAATGAGCTTTAAAGCGGTAAACGGAGAATGTAAAATGATAATTCAGATCTCAGGACCCAAGAGACTAGATAACCAAGTCTAGATCTCAATTCCTTCCTAGATCCAACAAGAACAATTGCAAAGGAAATGTAAATTGCAGAGAAAGTAGATGAAGAAGCAATTAACAGAAATTTAAATTCAATTGTGCAGTAAAGAAACAGAGAGGTCTCAAGATGAGATTGAAACGGAATTCCTTCAATTCTCCAACCCAAGATCCAAGACAATTGTAATTGAAATTGAAAGCAAGAAAACTAAGAGGAAGGGAATTCAATTCTCCTTCCCCGAGACTTAGAAATTAAATTCACTCCACACCGAAAGCTCTCCGAAAACTCTCTCTCAAAACTAAAGGAAAAGCTCTTCTAAAAACTTAAATCCTAAGTTATTTATACACTTTCTTCAAATGGTCTTCAAGCTTTGAATTGGGCCTTTGCTCTTGATGGAATTGAGTTGATAGAGGCCTTGGTTGATTGCTCTTGGAGTTGGAGAGAGAACCGAAGTGAACCGGGTTTGGAATCATGAAAGCTTGAGTAAAAGTTTGAGTAAAAGTTTGAGGCAAACTTTTACTCAAACTTTTCATATCAGCCACCCCATCCTTGCTGCTACCAACGTTTGAGCCAAAGTTTGGGGTCAAACTTTTGCTCAAACGTTGGCTCCCCCTTGCACACTCATGGCGCCAACGTTTGCCAAAAAGTTTGAGGCAAACGTTGGCGCAAGCTTTTGCTCTCCAGGGTGTGTTGTTCATGGCGCCAACGTTTGCCAAAAAGTTTGAGGCAAACGTTGGCGCAAGCTTTTGCTCTCCAGGGTGTGTTGTTCATGGCGCCAACGTTTGCCAAAAAGTTTGAGGCAAACGTTGGCACAAACTTTTGCTCTCCAGGGTGTTGATTTGTGATGCCAAAAGTTTGCCAAAAAGTTTGAGGCAAACTTTTGCTCAAGCTTTTTGCCCAAAAGTTTGCACAAAAGTTTGAGGCAAACTTTTGGTCAAGCTTTTTGCTCCCTGGTTCGTTTTCACTTATTCCAAAAGTTTGAGCTAAAGTTTGAGGCAAACTTTTGCTCAAACTTTTTGTCCTCTCTTCCTCCTAGCCATTCCTTCTTGCTTCAACCTTTTTCCAAGCTTTCTTTACCTATCATTAATAAATCAAACACATCAAAGCTATGCTCAAAATCATGAGATATTCATTCTTTCATAATATGTGACAATTATAGCATAAAACCTCATGAAATTGCATTAATTCATCTATGGTTGATTAAATCAAAGGAAGCATGAAAATCTACCCAATTGGCTTGCTTATGGCTCAAGAAAGTGCATAAATCAATTGAAAATAAAAGAAAAAGGCTAGTGAAACTAGGCTAAGATGACTTGTCATCAGTGATAGGTGAGACAAGTTCTTCCCATTTCCTCTTTCTAATCTTGTCCTTCATTTCTTGGCACCCTTCATCTGGTAGCATGAAAGGAACCTCTGGATATATCTTCTTCTCATTGATCCATTGAAGTTGTAATTGATGGAACCAAGATCTAAATCTCCATCGGTCATATTCGGGTGTACTCTCCTCCATCATGGGATCTTTCCCTTTTCTTCGTTTGGTTCTTGAGGAAGAGGCCATGATCACTTGGTTGTTTGATCTCTTTGGGGTTAAAGGGAGTGTGAAGAAAGTTGGAGATTTTGACAAGAAAAGTGATTGAGGTTGAGCTTATATGATGAAGAATGATGATGGGGATGGAGTTTGAATGGTTGGAGTGTAGAGGTGTGCAACTATTCGGTTATGTGCATGGCTTGAAGGTGGTGTGTTACTTAAATGAATAATGGAAGGCTGGGATGCAATTGGATACTATGTGAATCAAAGGTGTGCATGTGAGGGTGAATGAAGACAAAACTTGCTTCTTCAATGGTCTATACCGTGATCATTCCAAGGAGTGGCAGATTCACTTTTTGAGACATGTGATGGGATTTTGTCCTCATGCTATGCTCTCCCTTTGTCTTGTCTCTTTCATTGAGTGTTCTTTGACCATCTAGTCATCACAACAAGATATCAAGGATCAACATTATCAAACCGTGGCAAGAATGCTTCCTTTATTCACAACTATATGAACTCTCATTCCTTATATCCATTGTAACCGTGACTTTTCTTGGAGGACACCAAACTTAATGTTTGGTCATATAGTTTAAAAATGTTTCTTCCTCCAACTAGTGTTCTTAAAATCCCAATGTCACTCTTGGTTAAATGTTTATAAGGATTGCTTTCATCATACTTCTCTTTTTTTTTCTTTTTTTTTGTATGATCATTGATGCATGATTTTAAATTTTCATGAGAAGAAAAACACCAAACTTAGTGTTTGGTCATATGCTTCATCAGGATAACTAAGCATATGGTCTGAAAATGTTTGTAACACTGGTTTGGTGTGCTTGAAGGCACACCAAACTTAGAAGTCTTAGCATATGTTTCAAAACAGTGCATGCATTCATTAAGTACGTTCATGAAAAAAAATATTCATGCTCAGTTGATCATAGCTTATTGAATTTAAACTGACAGAAAACTTAAATCATGGGTTGCCTCCCATGGAGCGCTCTTTTTGGTAATTTTGAGGCAAAATAAGCATGTTTTTCATCATGGGGCAATATTAGGAAGTGAACACAAAACCATGCATTTCTTGTGAATAAGTGTGAGAAATATTGACAAAACCCCCAAATTCTACACAATATAAATCACAAAATTGGGGTTTATCAAATCTCCCCACACTTAAATCAAACATGTCCTCATGCTTAAAATAAAAAGATCAAAGATCATGATGAGAAAGGGTTTATGAAATGTAAACTACCTAAGTGGATGCATGCAATTAATGTAAAATCATCTACCTACTCGGTCATGAGTAAATCTATCCTCCAAGAATACATGTGAGCATATAGGGTGAAAATAGTATGTAATTCATGAATCCTACCAAATTGAACATTACTAAGGGGTGCATATGACTTGCTAAATGAACGCTTGTGAAAGCTGGGAACAAAGAATTGAGCATCGAACCCTCACCGGAAGTGTATCCGCTCTATTCACTCAAGTGTGTAGGGTTCGTCGCTCAATCTTCTCCTAATCATACTTTCTAAGATTTGTCTTTCCTCTAATCAATCAACAATTACTTAATGCATGCTTACAGGTATCATGAGGTCTTATTCATGGGTTGTAACGGGGCTAGGGTGAAAGTAAGGATGTATATGGCCAAGTGAGCTTAAAAATTGAGTCCTTGATTAACCTAGGATCCCACTAGACACATAGAACAACCTATACAACTATAATACATTACCTAGCTACCCTTGAGTTTCACTTTCTTGCACACTCATGCATTCTTTTTAATTCACACCCATATGCATTGTTTTCTTCATTACTTTGTCTTAGGGTTTCTTTGTCCCCTTTGTTGCTTATATTATTATTATTTATTTTTTATTTATTTTTTTTACTATTATCCCCTTTTCTTGGGGCCTCGCACAATTGTTTCAATGCATATAGTCCAATCACTCAATGCATGAATATGTTCCCAAATCCTATAATTTTCAATTACACTACAATTACACACCTATATATCTACCCAAATTTCCCAAGTATACCCTAATTGAATGATACACATCCTGACTTACCTAAACCAATCAAGGATCCAAATTTAGGGACATTCATGGTTTTTCTCTTAGGGTTGTTGATGTGCTCTATTTAAGAACAAAGAGGGGTTTATTATGGGCTCAAAATTGGTTAGCAATGGTAGATAAGAGGGTTAAGGCCATTTAGGGAAAGTGACTATTAAAATGACGGCCTCAATCATGTAAATGCATTCATACACAAAGTAATGGACATATAGACTCAGACAAAGCAAGGATCACAATCATAGAGAGAGAGATATGCACACAAGAATGGAATTAATGGTTAGAAGATGTAACCATGCAATAGGCTCAAAACTTTCATGCTTATGTTCTTAGCTCAATCACTATGTTCCAAAATACATTCTTAAAGCAAGTTTACTGCAAAAATTTTTCAAAAATTTGGTAGGGTACCCCAGAACACAGTTTCTTAGAAAAGAAGTTATTGTTTTGACCAAGTAACTCTATAGAAACTAACTGTCATGCAAGGAGTATTTACAAGCAAAACTAACTATACATGCAATGTACTAACTACTAAGCAAAAGATAAATCCATGGGTATTGAAGGGAAGAGATTGTTACCCATGGAGATTGGTCGAACGACCTCCCCACACTTAAAAATTAGCATGGTCCTCCGTGCTACGAACAATGCACAAAGGGGCGTCGGGACCGGAACCGTCACTATCCTCTCCTTCAGAGCTCCCATCACTCGGGTTTGAGGTGGATGTGAATATTTCGGGTTCCTCCATGCTAGGGGTAACGCAATGCAGAAGCTTCTTGATGTAACTGTATTGGCGTTGATTGCGCCGCTCATATCTATCAAGCTTCCGGTGAAGATCTTCTATCCTTTGATGTGTGGATCTTTTCCGTGGTGGTGATGATGAAGTGGAAAGAATAGTAGATGGAAGGGCTATGTCAAGGCTCGGATTGTTCATGGGAAGATGTAAGTACTTTCCGGTTGGGACCACATCGCCCTTAGCCGGAACTATAATCTTTCTGTCCTTTGCTTCCCAAGGAACACCCGCAGCAGCAACCAAATCAGATACCAATGCTGGAAATGGTAAATTACCCTGGTCGTGAACTTGACTCATCGCTTGCTTGACAAGAAGTAGAATGTTCACCGGCTTCTCCGTGAGAACACACCAAACAAGCAAGGCGAGGTCTTCCGTGAAGGACGACTTCTGGGTGCTAGGTAGCACATAGTGAGATAAGATTTGGGCCCAAGCTCTAGCTTCCACAGTGAGGAAGCGAGCGTCAATGCTCTTGGGCCTCATCCGGAGTCAACCTTGGATCCAAAATGCCTCTGGCTCAGCAATGACTCGAAGGATCGAGTCCCAATCAAATCCAAACTTCTCTCGCTGACGTAAGACTTATTGGAAGCCATCCATGTCACTTGGTACCGGTAGAACATTAAGCACTTGCTGAATAGCCTCTTCCAAAACTGAAACTTGCTTGCGGCGCATATATACCGATTGAAAGGAGGAAAGATGGTAGTTAGTGTAGAATTCTTCAACCCAAGAGAGGTTGATTTCCTTTGGTTTCCCCAAAAGAAACTCCATCCTCGTCGTTCAATGCGGGGTAAAATACAAGGAGCAACCTTGTCCGGCAAAGCAAGTAGAAGCTCGGGATGATAGTTTCGTACAGCTGTGGAAGGGAACATAAGTTTACAGAAGCGGTTGGGAAACTTTGAAGAATCTTTCGCCGGCTTGCTATTTTCCTTCTCATCAATAGGAGCAGGTGTCTTCGCTTTCTTAGTTAAGGATCCGGCTCCCAATGAAGAGTGCGCCTTAGAAGTGGATCTTTGGGGTACCCTCTTTGCGGATGGTTTCCTTGGAGCTTTTGCCTTGCCTTTCGTGGTGGCCATCCTGAGAAAGGAAGGGAAATAGGAAAACATTAAACCCAAAGTATCATTTTAATAAAAACATGCAAGTGAAGGATAGGAATCGTAAAGACATAGGTCACAACACTTGGCATGGGATGCAAGAGGAAGTAAAGCATGCAGTGGCATGAGAGGAGTAATCTCAAGCATCCATAACAAAGAGCAAGTCACATTCAATGAGTATCTAATTAGCAAGCAAAGTGGACTCAATGCTTGTAGAGGATAACAAGTGAATGAGGAGAAGCATCCAAATGAAAGTACATTGTCAAAAGAAACTAAAATGGTATTCATGCATTTCTTCGAACACTTGGTGTGCAATTATTAAGCAAAGAGTAATTATGAGATACTTAATCAATTCAAAGCCCAAAATAGAACATCAATCATCACATAGACATCATACATTGGCAAAGATAAGAAAAAGAATAACAAAAGATCTATTAAAGCAAATTAAACTCAATTCAACATCCATGGAAAAATGAGGAAAAAAGGAAAAATAAGCAAACACAAAAAAAGCAAGAAACATCATCATGTAAGTAAAAGAGAGACTAAGTAAAGCAACAAGGAGCATCTAACTAGAAGAAGTAATGCAAAGAAAATGAAAGAAAAGAAAAGAAAAGAAGTGAAACCTTGAGAAGTATAAGAGAACAAGGTTGAATCTTCTTTTGTGAAGATGAGAAAGAAAATAGGAGAAGTGTAGTGCCACCGGAAGAGCTGGTTGTCGCCGGTGAGTGGCCAGAGACAATGGTGTGGATTGTGGAAGAAGAGGAAGAGGAAAGGGTGTGATGGAGGAAGAAGAAAAAGAGAAATTAAGAAAGAAAAGGGGTTGGGAAAGGGGAAACAGAACAGAGCACGAAGTTATAAAACTGATTCGCGCGACCGGCCCACGTGGGCACAGTGCGCTGGCGCGTCAGTGAGGGTGTTAGCAAGGGACGCGTGCATGGCAGTGGCACGCACGCGCGAGGGGAGCTGTGCCCCTGAAACAGAAGTGGCACAAAGTTGGCATAAGTTTCTGGATTTTGTACCAGAGTTGGTGAATGACGCAAGCACGCGGACGCGCACAACGCGCGAACGCGTCAGTTTTGGCATAAGGTTGGCCCTAATGTGGCACAACTCTATGGTTTTTGTACCAGAGAATCCAGATATCGCCATCGGTGCGCGCACGCGCAGTGCGCTTGCACGTCGATGGTAAAATTGCAATGGTGCGCGCAGGCGGCAAGTACGCGGACGCGTGAGTGCCTGACGCGAGTTGGGCACGAAATGGGCGTAACTTTCGGGTATTTGGCCAAAGAGGTAGAATTGCACCACCGGCGCGCGCGCACAGTGCGCTGGCGCGTCGGTGCCCAAGAAGAATAAAACTAACATTCATATGCAATCAATCAATCATCAAGAAATCACAAAATTCACAAGAAATTGAAGGTTACAAACGAGATGGTATAAACAAGGAAGATCTTACCACGGTGGGGTGCCTCCCACCAAGCACTTTTCTTTAACGTCCTTAAGTTGGACGGTCCTTTTCTTAAGCTTCTTCTCTCCTTGGTGCATCCTCCAATAGGTACACTTCTAGCTCTTTTAGGGGCCTGTAACCATGATACTTCTTCACTCTATGTCCATTCACTTTGAAAGTTGCTTCACTCTTGGGATCAAACAACTCAACCACTCCATATGGCTTTATCTCCTTCACCTTGAAAGGTCCTTCCCATCTAGAGCGAAGCTTGCCAGGCATAAATCGAAGCCTTGAGTTGTAGAGGAGGACTTCATCACCTTCTTGAAAGTCCTTCTTCCGGATGTGATGGTCATGAAATGCTTTGGTCTTCTCTTTATAAATCCGGGCATTCTCATTTGACTCGTTCCTCAAACACTCAAGCTCCTCTAGTTGTAGCTTCCTAGCTTCACCCACCTTGGCCAAATCCATGTTGCACTGCTTTACCGCCCAATAGGCTCGATGCTCAATCTCCACCGGAAGATGGCATGCCTTACCATAGATGATCTGGAAGGAACTCATCCCTATCGGAGTCTTGTAGGCCGTTCTATACGCCCATAGTGCATCTCCTAACCGGAGGCTCCAATCCTTTCTTTGTGGATTGACCACTTTCTCTAAGATCCTCTTAATTTCCCGGTTGGACACTTCTGCTTGTCCATTTGTTTGCGGATGATAAGCAGTAGCAACCTTATGTGACACTCCATAGTGCTTAAGTAATGCTTCTACCTTCCTATTACAAAAGTGGGATCCTTGGTCGCTCACGATTGCTCGTGGCGACCCATAATGGCACACAATATGATTCCTAATAAAAGAGACAACGGCATTGGCGTCGTCAAGGCGGGTAAGTATGGCCTCTACCCACTTTGACACGTAGTCAACCGCTAACAGAATATACAGATACCCACTAGAGTTGGAAAACAGTCCCATAAAGTCAATGCCCCATACATCAAATATCTCACAGAACAACATAGGTTGCTGAGGTATTTCATCCCTTTGGGATATGTTTCCCGACCTCTGACACTGATGGCAAGATGCACATAACCGGTTAGCATCCTTGAATAAGGTTGGCCACCAGAATCCACAATCCAACACTTTTTTAGCGGTCCTTTGTGGGCCAAAGTGGCCACTACATTTGGATGAATGACAAGCTTCAAGAATTGGTTGGGTTTCAGATTCTGAGATACATCTTCGAATTACTTGGTCCACGCCTCTCTTCCACAAGTGAGTATCATCCCAAATATAGTATTTGGAATCACTCCTCAACTTATCCCTTTGATTTTTTGAAATGTTGGGAGGGAAGATTTTCGCAACCAAGTAGTTCGCCATTGGGGCAAACCAAGGAAAGCTATCCGACACAGCATGCAAACTATCCAATGGGAATGAGTCATTAATTGGAAATGGATCAAATTTTAAATTCTCAATGCGGCTTAAATGATTTGCAACTTGGTTTTGAGATCTACTCCGGTCCCTAATCTCAATGTCGAATTCTTGCAAAAGCAAGATCCAACGTATGAGTCTAGGCTTTGACTCATTTTTTGTCAATAAGTACTTTAAAGCTGCATGATCCGTGTATACCACTATCTTTGACCCTAGCAAATAAGATATGAATTTATCTAAAGCATGAACAATAGCTAAGAGTTCCTTTTCAGTAGTGGTATAATTGGATTGTGCTGCATCTAGTGTCTTAGAAGAGTAAGCAATGACATAAGGGAGTTTACCATCGCGCTGTGCAAGCGCGGCACCTACAGCATGGTTTGATGCATCGCACATTATCTCAAATGACAACGCCCAGTTGGGGCCTCGCCCAATTGGTGCCGTGGTAAGAACTCTCCTTAGCTCTTCAAAAGCTTTCACGCATTCACTATCAAACTCAAAATCTACATCTTTTTGGAGTAGGCGCGACAATGGCAAAGCAATCTTGCTGAAATCCTTGATAAAGCGCCTATAGAATCCTGCATGTCCCAAAAACGAGTGGACCTCCCTCACAGATGAAGGGTGAGGAAAAGTGGTGATAACATCGACCTTGGCCGGGTCTACAAAAATGCCTTCATGAGATACTACATGTCCTAACACTATGCCTTGTCGTACCATAAAGTGACATTTTTCAAAATTTAAGACAAGGTTAGTGTCAACACATCTAGCCAAGACCTTGGCCAAGCTCTCCAGACAACAATCAAATGAAGTACCGTAAACACTGAAGTCATCCATAAAGACTTCCAGACAAGTCTCCATTAGATCGGAGAAGACACTCGTCATGCACCGCTGAAAAGTAGCGGGTGCGTTACATAGTCTAAATGGCATCCTTTTATAGGAAAAGGTGCCAAACGAACAAGTAAATGTGGTCTTCTCCTGATCTTCAGGAGCAATATGTATCTGAAAGTAACCAGTAAATCCATCAAGGAAGTAGTAGTGAGATTTACCTACCAAGCGGTCTAGCATCTGATCGATGAAGGGTAAGGGATAATGGTCCTTCCGTGTAGCGGCGTTCAGTCTTCTGTAATCAATACATACTCGCCACGCATTTTGTACTCTTTTAGTGACCATTTCACCGTCGTCCTTCTTGACCGTTGTGATGCCCGACTTCTTGGGGACAACCTGAACTGGGCTCACCCACTCATTGTTGGCTATTGGGTATATGATACCCACATCCAGTAATCTGGTGACCTCTTTCTTCACTACATCGAGGATGGTCGGGTTGAGCCTCCTTTGCGGGTGCCTAACCGGCCTAGCTCCGTCTTGGAGATATATCCTATGCATGCACTTGCGGGGGTCAATTCCCACAATATCCGCTAGGCTCCATCCTATTGCTTTCTTGTACTTTCTTAGAATATCTAGGAGTCTTTCTTCTTCTTCACTTGACAGCTTACTAGCAATAATGACTGAAAACCCTTGGTTGCCCTCTAAGAAAGCATATTTCAAATGAGATGAAAGGGGCTTCAGTTCACTTTTTACCTCAAGCTGGGGTTCCTTTTCATCAAGCTCATGGAGTTCATTCTTGACAACTTTCTCATGTTTATCCTCTTGGTCATCTGTCTCCTCGACAATAGAGTAGCACGACTTGTTGTGGTCTTCTTCTTGCACTTCTACTACCACTTCATCAATCACATCACATCGGAGCACAGAATGTTCTTCGGGAGGATGTTTCATGGCTTCCTCTAGATTGAACTTGATAGTCTTGTCTCCAACCTCAAAGGAATATGTGCTGGTGAAGGCATCTAACTTGAATTTAGAGGTCTTGAGGAAGGGTCTACCAAGTAGAACGGAAGATGAGCTTCTATTTTTTGTTGGGGGCATTTCAAGGATGTAAAAGTCAACCGGAAAAACCAAATCCTTGATCGCCACAAGTACATCTTCCGCTATTCCCATCTCTGTGATCACACTTTTATCGGCTAAGGCAAACCTCGCCACCGACTTCTTTAATGGAGCTAAATTCAACCGCACATAGATAGAAAGTGGCATGATGCTTACACAAGCTCCCAAGTCACACATACAATCATGAAAAGTGCATCCACCAATACAATAAGACACTAAGCAAGGTCCAGGGTCACCACATTTCTTTGGAATAGGTTCCATCAAGGAGGAAATTGAACTACCCAAGGATAATGTCTCCAATTCTCCTATCCTATCTTTGTGTGTACACAAGTCTTTCAAAAATTTTGCATACTTCGGAATTTGTTGAATAGCATCAAGAAGGGGTATGGTTACCTCAACCTTCTTGAACACTTGAAGCATGTTCAAATCAAATTCCAGTGTTTTCTTCGCCTTCTTCACCATGGAAGGGAATGGAATAGGAATGGACTCATCCACTATAGCTTTCCTCTTGGGTTCCTTGAGGTTTACTCCTTCTTCCTCATGCCTTTTGTCTACCACCTCCTCTTCATGTGTAGCTTCAACAACCATTTCTTCCTCATAAATATCTCCCATGACTCTTGGAGGTATCTCCTCTAATGTAGTTTCTGACCGTAGTGTGATAGCGTTGAGACCGCCCTTTGGGTTTGGTTTGGGTTGGGATGGAAGGTTGGAAGAACTTGAGGGTTGGTTGGTGTTGTTGTTGGGAGTGTGTGTTTGGTTGGACATGGTCATCTTTGAGAGCATATTGAAGAGGTTAGCCAATTGAGCTCCCAAGGCATCGAATTGAGCCTTGTTGCTCTCATCTCGCTTCTCCATAGCGGCTCTAAGCTCATCAACTTGGTTTTGGTTTTGTTGTCTATGGTGTGGTGCTTGGTACTTAGTGTAGTTGTTTTGGTTTTAGTTGGAGTGGCCTTGGTTGGCTTGGTAGTTGGTGTTGTTTTGGTGGTATTGGGATGAAGATTGGTTGTTGTTGTGGGGAGAAGAAGAAGTGTTCCATTTTTGGTTTTGATTGCTTCCTTGTGCATTATCCCTCCACCCTTGATGTTGATTACCACCTTGATGGTAATTGTTTTGGCCTTGAGAAGGGTAAGGTGGACGGTTGTTGTAATTCACATTGGCTACTACAAGAGCACGTTCCTCTTGAATTTGATGGCATTGATCGGTGTAATGTATGGTTCTAGAGCACAAACCACAAATCATAGGAGGACCTTCAAGTTGAGCAACCGGAGGTGGGGCTCGGACGGCTTGGATGGAGTAGTATTCCTTTTGATCCTTTTGTATTTGGGTAAGGATAGTAGTCATAACCCCAACTGCTTTGGTTAGACTTGAATCGGAAGGAGATGGTTCTACCACACCCTTGAGAGGATTACATCTCACCCTTGTGTGTTGTGTAGCCTCGGCAACATCCTTTATCAAATTCCAAGCTTCTCCCTCCGTCTTGTTTTTCGAAAGAGAACCACCGCTAGAAGCGGTAAGCAATCTTCTATCTTCCACACAAAGATCTCCGGTGAAGTAGCTAATGAGCAAGTGAGTGTTCATTCCATGATGTGGACAAGATTCCAATAGCCTCTTGAACCAAGACCAATACTCATACAAACTCTCTTGGTCTCTTTGCATTATGCCCGAAATCTCTTTCCAAATGTAGTCGGTCTTCTCCTGTGGAAAGAATTTGTCTAGAAACTCTCTTCTCAAGAAATCCCAATTAGTAGCAATCTCATCCGGTAGCGAATAAAACCATGTCTGTGCTTGCCCTTTAAGAGAGAAAGGGAAGGCAAAAACCATGATAGCCACCTCATCGGCTCCATGACTTCGAGCCGTAGAACAAGAAACTTGAAAATCTCTTAGATGTCGGATGGGGTCTTGGCCCGGCAACCCATGATATTTAAGAAGTAGATGTATCAAGCTACCCTTCAATTCAAAGTTTGGATCAAGGTTAGGATACCTTGCTTGCAACGGTTGAAGTATGATATCTAGAGCTCCTTGCTCATGCAAAGTGATCCGTCGTGGTTCCGCCATGTGTGGCTCACCTGTAGGATGTAAAGATGTGTTATTAGTGCCAACAGAAGAATAGGAAGTAGCAGACTCCAAGTCACTATCGGTACTACCTAGTGATTCGGTATGTTCCTCAAGAGAGGCCGAAGTACTAGCCGTATAGTCCAACCGCCATCTAGCTTGCCGAGTATGTAACAAAGTTCTTTCAATCTCGGGATCAAAATTGGCTAAGCTAGAATTCGGTTGAGACCGAGTCATGAAACTCGAGAGTCATAGCACAAATATAAAAGAAATCTAAACTATAGCTAAGTATTGAAAACAATTAAAATATCTACAATATTCACATATTCACATAACCAATATCAAGGCATATGTTGCAACCATTCCCCGAAAACGGTGCCAAAAATTTGATGGGTCCTCCAAGGGTGTATTGGTAAAGATTTTCCTTTAATGAAACTGCGTTGCAAGTATAGCTCTACCAACAACAATCCTCGGGCGTCAAATTTAGAAGAGGGATTTGGTTGTCACAAATTCAACCCCAATAGAAATAACTGAAGTATTCAACCTCGGGTCGTCTCACAAGGAATGGGCAAACATGTGCTTCAACATTGGTTAGAAATCCGGGGTTGTGAGTTATGAGCATAAAAATAAATGAAAATCTTAACAAGCAAGTAATCTTAGATTGCAAGAAACTAATTCAATCAACTACGCAAGATATGAGTGATTTCAAACTAACAAAGTAACATTCAATATGATTCTAATCTAAGCTAAACAAGTAACTATAACTAAGGCAAGTGATTGGGAATTTTGGTTTTCAAGTATGAATAATAAAAGAAACTCTTGGCTAGGCATGAAAATTGGGGTCACCATCCTTGTCTAATAACCATATCATGACAATTATGAGGAACCAAACTCATTAAGTCTACTTCTATACTTGAAGTACGTCAAATGGTTTGGTCAACATCAATCCATAAGTTCTAACCTCACTACTAATTGATTTAGTAGAAGGTTAGCGTCAATGGTTGTCAAATTGACCACTAAGGGCTCCCAAATCATCAAATCCATTAGACCCAATGACTCAAGTTTACCCAATTCCCTTGGTCTAGGCCAAGAGTAAAGAGAACTACTCCAAAATCAAAGTAAACATTTCATCAAACACATGGTAAGCATTAACAAAAGACATGTTCAAAATAGCAATTAAATTGAAATCAACAAGTACCCACTAACAATCATCAACATACAATCATCCAAACAACACAATTAAACATAGAAATCATCAATATAACATCAACAAGTCAAGATTCACAACATTCATGAAATGGGTATAAAATGACAATTGACAATAATTCATAAAACTATCACAAGATATAAGCAAAATTAGACTAGAAAATTCAAATTGAACAATTAAAACTAGTAATTAACAAGATCCAATACACAATTCAACAAGGGAAGATCAAATTAAAACTAGATCTAGAGAGGAATAAGGGTTTCTCTCTCTAGAAAAACAAAAAGAACCAAAAACTAGCTCAAATTTTGTCTTAGTGTAAAATGGTTGATCCCCCCTTTCCCCCTAGCATCCTTGGGTCTTTTCCATGTAGAAACAGCTTGAAATTAGGCCTGATGAGCCTCAAAAATCGCCAGGTACGATTTCCTTTAATGAGGTCACGTGCAGCTTCCCACGCGTGCGCGACATGCGTGCGTGCGCGCCGATTGCTTTTGCGATCCACGCGTGCGCGCCAAGTGCGCGTGCATGTCGATAGGAATCTTCTGATCCGCATGGATGCGTCCAGCCTTGCGCGCCGCTTCCAGCCAACCTCATCCACGCGTGCGCGTGGAGTGCGCGGGCGCGCCAATGCTGCTTTTTCCAAAATTTCAGGTCTTC
The DNA here is from genome assembly GCF_059453495.1 of Arachis ipaensis. Taxonomy (NCBI): domain Eukaryota; kingdom Viridiplantae; phylum Streptophyta; class Magnoliopsida; order Fabales; family Fabaceae; genus Arachis; species Arachis ipaensis. Next base: position 74,708,091 of record NC_142444.1, read on the forward strand.
ATGTTCCTCCCTTTTGTACATGCTTTCTTTCTCTCTTCTAGGCAATTCCTACCCTATAATTCCTGAAATCACTCAACAAATACATCACGACATCGAGTGGCAATAGAAGAGGATTAAAATATGGCAATTTTGAGGCAAAATAAGCATGTTTTTCATCATGGGGCAATATTAGGAAGTGAACACAAAACCATGCATTTCTTGTGAATAAGTGTGAGAAATATTGACAAAACCCTCCAAATTCTACACAATATAAACCACAAAATTGGGGTTTATCAGTGGCTGACAAGCCCTCCACTTTGGCAAGGTTAGCCTTTCCTCACCTCATCTGTCACCTATGCAATTCAGCCGGAATTGTCGAGGAAGACATCCTCATTGAAGAGGACAAGCCCATCACTAAAAAGAGGATGGAGCAAACAAGAGAACCCGCCCATAGACCTCAACAAGAGCATGAGGAAATTCCTCATCAAGAAATCCCTGAGATGTCTCAAGGGATACACTTTCCTCCACAAAGCTATTGGGAGCAACTCAACACCAATTTAGGATATTTGAGTTCCAACGTAGAGCAACTAAGGATGGAGCACCAAGAGCACTCCATTATCCTCCATGAAATCAGAGAGGACCAAAGAGCCATGAGGGAAGAGCAAGAAAGGCAAGGAAGAGGTATTGAGGAGCTCAAGCACTCCATAGGATCTTCAAGAGGAAGAACTAGCCGCCGTCACTAAAGTGGACCCATTATTTAATTTCCTTGTTCTTATTTTTCTATTTTTCTTTTCTATGCTTTATGTTTTGTCTATGTTTGTGTCTTTATTACATGATCATTAGTGTTTAGTGTCTATGTCTTAAAAATGATTCCATGAATCGCTCACCTCTCTTAAATGAAAAAAATGCTTTTATTTGCAAAAGAACAAAAAGTATATGAATTTCGAATTTTATCTTGAAATTAGTTTAATTATTTTGATGTGGTGGCAATACTTTCTGTTTTCTGAATGTATGCATAAATAGTGCATGTTTGAAGTTGGAATTAAGAAAAGTTGGCTCTTGAAAGAATAATGAAAAAAGAGACATGTTATCGGTAATCTGAAAAATCGTAAAATTGATTATTGAAGCAAGAAAAAGCAGTGAAAAACAAAAGCTTGCAAAAAAAAATAAGCAAGCAGAAAAAGCCAATAGCTCTTTAAACCAAAAGGCAAGAGCAAAAATCCAATAACCCTTAAACTAAAAGGAAGGGGTAAAAAGGATCCAAGGCTTTGAGCATCAATGGATAGGGGGGCCCAAAGGAATAAAATCCTGGCCTAAGCGGCTAAATCAAGTTGTCCCTAATCATGTGCTTGTGTCATGAAGGTCCAAGTGAAAAGCTTGGGACTAAGTGGTAAAAGTCATGATCCAAAGCAAAAGAGTGTGCTTAAGAACTCTAGGCACCTCTAACTAGGAACTTTAGCAAAGCTGAGTCACAATCTGAAAAGGTTCACCCAGTTATGTGTCCGTGGCATTTATGTATCTGGTGGTAATACTGGAAAACAAAATGCTAAGGGTCACGGCCAAGACTCATAAAGTAGCTGTGTTCAAGAATCAAAAAGAACTTAACTAGGAAAATCAATAACATTATCTGTATTTCTGAGTTCCCAAAGAGGCCAACAATTCTGAACTCCAATGGATAGAGAGATGCCAAAACTATTCAGAGGCAAAAAGCTACTAGTCTTGCTCATCTAATTAAAACTAATCTTAATTGATATTTTTGAAATTTATTGTATTTTCTCTTCTTTTTATATTATTTTGTTTTTGGTTGCTTGGGGACAAGCAAAAATTTAAGTTTGGTGTTGTGATGAGCGGATAATTTATACGCTTTTTGGCCTTGTTTTTAGGTAGTTTTTAGTATGTTTTAGTTACTTTTTATTATATTTTTATTAGTTTTTACGCAAAAATCACATTTCTGGACTTTACTATGAGTTTGTATATTTTTTTGTAATTTCAGGTATTTTCTGGTTGAAATTGAGGGACCTGAGCAAAAATCTGATTCAGAGGCTAAGAAAGTACTGCGGATGCTGTTGGATTCTGACCTCCCTGCACTCAAACACGTTTTTCTGGAGCTACAGAAGTTCAATGGGAACGTTCTCAATTGGGCTGGAAAGCTAACATCTTGGGCTTTCCAAGAATGTATAATAGTTCATACTTTGCCCGAGATTTGATGGACCAAACTGGCGTTCAACACCAGCCAGAGATCCTTTTTTGGCGTAAAACGCCGGAACTGGCACCAAAACTGGAGTTAAACGCCCAAACTGGCATCCAAGCTGGCATTTAACTCTAGAAAAGGCCTATGCACGTGTAAAACTCAATGTTCAGCCCAAGCACACACTAAGTGAGCCCCCAAAGTGGATTACTGCACTATCTGCACTTAGTTACTTATTTTCTGTAATCCTTAGTAACTAGTTTAGTATAAATAGTACTTTTTACTATTGTAATCGGATCTTATGCCATTTTTCACATTGGGAGGCTGGCCACACGGCCATGCCAAGACATTTTTCTCTGAAGTATTTTCTACGGTAGAGTTTCTACACCTCATAGATTAAGGTGCGGAGCTCTGCTGTTCTTCATGAATTAATGAAAGTACTATTATTTCTCTATCAATTCACACATGTCTCTTCTCCAAGATATACTCTCGTTCTTAATTCAGTTAAGTCAGAATGAAGGGGTGACCCGTGACAATAACCCACTAGCTTCATTACTCACTTAGCCAAGATCCGCGTGCCTGACAACCACAAGCGGTCTACATGATATTCAACGTAGTCATTGAACAACAGCTGGAGTATAATCTCTTAGGCCTCTGATTTGTAATGCTTAAATTGGAAGTATGATTGTATCCAGTTTTCATAAACCTTTACACTTTGTTTGTCTTTGCTTATTGCTAATTTTGGGCTGCTAGTCTAAGTACCTGCCTCATTTTCACTCTGCTTGAATTGTATGCTGTGTCCTTGTGCTTAATAAATAAAGTTTATGAGAACTTGCTGTGAAAGTCAAGAGTGAAATCCGATGTGCAGAATAAAGTTCTAGTGTTGTAGTGGTATTTGCTAGCTAAGTTAGTTCATCAATAAGGTAAAGGGCTAAGATATCTCTTGAATTATGAGCTTGAAGTGTATTCTATGAGACTTAATGAATTAATGAAGATCCTAAAAAGAGAAAAAGAGAATGAAAAAGAAAGAAAAGAGCAAATAAAGCTAGACACCAATAGTTTAAACCTTGAGGCATATGTCTGTGGTGTTTTTGTGCAAGGATCTGCTTGGATGAGTAGGTTCTTAGGAGTGCTTCATCACTTGACAACTTGGGTTAACTAACTCGGGATTGTCAACTGAAAGTCTACTATGAAGGGCAACCTTGTCACAAAACATTTAGCAACCCAAAGAGGTGTTGGACACCATGGTCTAAGGAATGAAAATAACAAACCATGTGCCTGTGGTGTGTATGTGCTGCGGAGAGACTTGGGTGATTAAGTCCTTAGGGGTGTTTCAACACCTAGCACCTTTAACCAATTGGTTCGGGATTGTTGGCTGAAAACCTATCATAAAGTGTTGTCTCAGCACAGAACACCTAGCTACCAAAAGCAATAAGCTCTAAAGAAGGAAAGAAAACAAAAACAAAGAAGTTAAGGATCAAGAATAAGAGTCTCATAGAAAGGCAATAAAGTGAGAATTCAAGAGCATATGAGAGCCTAGAAACCAGCATGAACATGAACCTAAATTGCCATGCATGAAACTCCATGAACCAAGGATTTGAATTCTCTGAATAAGGACTTGTATCTCTTGTATTTTCATGTTCTATCACTTGCATGAGGACAAGCAAGATTTAAGTTTGGTGTTGTGATACCAGAGCATCTTGGCTAGTTTCACAAGCCATTTTTTGTTTGTTTTAGAGTAGTTTCATGCATTTCTTAGGCAAAAGTAGGTATTTGGATGAGAAACTCATGCTTGTCTTGATTCAATCAAACATTGTTAATTTTGTGCATTTTCATGAGATTTATGCAAAAAATTGTTTGATGCTATGAATGATGCATTATCTTGTGATTAAGGCAATAGTTTGATGCATTTTATTTGGTTGATGATAGGTAAGAAGAAGCTAAGAAAAGGGAAGGCAAAGAAGTAACAAGAAATCCATGAAAGGAAGCAAAGGGAAGCAACGTTGGAGCCAAAGTTGGTGCTCCAATGTTGCTGGAAACGTTGCTCCCCACAACCTGAAAGGGTCTAATTCAAACAAGAATAACTTGAGCTACAGAGCTCCAAATGAGATGATTTAAAAATCATTAGAAAGTAGGAATTCAGAGCTTTCCAAGCATATATGGCACTACATGGTGGACACAAAAATTGAGGGGGAAAACTGCCCCGAAATGTGCATAAACGAACATGGTACCAACCTGTAGTAAGGCCAGCTGACCTCTGCACCTTCGATGGAGTATAACTCAAGCTGTAAAGCTCGAAATGAAGCGCTTCCTACGGAATTAAAAAATAGACATTCAGGGCTTTCCAAAAATATATAATAGTTTGGGGTGGACAGAATGATTGAGCTTCCGAATCAGGAAATGTTCCCAGCATTTTCCACCACGTTGGTGTGCCAACGTTGCACACCGACGCCAGCGACGATGTCCCCTTCAAAGGAGCATAACTTGAGTTGCTGATGTCTAATTGAGGTGATTTCAGTTGTGTTAGAAAGCTGACATTCAGAGCTTTCCAACCATATATACTAGTCTATAGTGGGCCTAAAATTTGCAACATTGGCAAGAGGACAAAGTGATGTCCCAAGGCTTGATGTGCAACATTTAGTTTTGGAATTTAAAAATTTGGCATCCACGCGCACGTGTAGGTGAATCGCACGCATGGATGTGCGAAACGTTGGAGGCCAACGTTGTCTCAAACACTAGCCTCCAACATCCGCGATAAGATTTCAGAAATTGGAGTTGGGAATTTTGCATCAATGCGTACGCGTCAATGACGCGTATGCGTCAATGACGCATACGCGTTGACATACTTTTTCAGCCCAACCACACGTACGCGTGAATAGCAGAATGTTGGCCCTCCAACGTTGGATCAAACGTCAATCACAACAAACCAGAAACCATTTTTCAAAGGACGTTTGGTTCAATGTTTGCCCTCAAACGTGATCAACAACGTTAAGGCCAAATCAATTCCAAATTGCACCTATACAAAATATGAAATTTAGTTGCCAATTCCCATCACTAAGAATCATTCCTCATTGCTTCAATCAAGGCCAAGTCTCACATCTAAATACTTGATCCAATTGAAGATGAGAAGAGGGTTATAAATAGAAGAATTGTTGAAGATTGAATGTAGCTTTTCGGGAGGCCCTGAGGGGGCTCTGGGAGCTCAGCACTCTGTTTATTTTTCTTCTACACCTTTCCCTTTTGTTTATGTACTTTCTTTTTCTTTTACTTTCTAGCTAGACTTTTATTTTTCTGCACTCTTTTTCTCTGTAAATTGAATTGAGCTATGAACAACTAACCCCTTTCATTGGGTTAGGGAGCTCTATGTAATTCAATGGATCAGCATTAGTTTTCATTCATCTTCTTCTTTCTTTTCACTTGATTCTACTAGAAAGCTTTTGTTCTTCATCCAATTGAATAGTTATCTTGGGAAAGAAGCTATTCATAATTGGATCTCCTCGGAACCTTGGAAGAGGAATGAGGAGATCATGCTAGAAATGCTTTCTTACATTGGATTAGATTGGGGTTTGGATGGATATAGTGACATGTAATCCTACCAACACTTTGATCTATGAATTTGTATGGTATAATCAGTGACTGATGAGCGGATATTTTATATGCTTTTTGGGGTTAATTTCATATAGTTTTTAGTATGTTTTAGTTAGTTTTTAGTTTATTTTCATTAGTTTCTAGGCAAAATTCATATTTCTGGACTTTACTATGAGTTTGTGTGTTTTTCTATAGTTTCAGGTATTTTCTGTCTGAAATTGAGGGAGCTGAGCAAAAATCTGATTCAGGCTGAAAAAGGACTGCTGATGTTGTTGGATCCTGACCTCTCTGCACTCGGAATGGAATTTCTAGAGCTACAGGAGTCTAATTGATGTGCTTCCAATTGCGTTGAAAAGTAGACATCCAGGGCTTTTCAGAAATATATAATAGTCTATACTTTGTTCAAGGATAGATGATGTAAACTGGTGTTCAACGCCAGTTCCATGTTGCAGTCTGGCATCCAGCGCCAGAAACACGTTACAAGTTGTAGTTCAACGCCAGAAACAGGTTACAGCCTGGCGTTGAACGCCCAAAACAGCCCAGGCACGTGAGAAGCTTTAGTCTCAGCGCCAGCACACACCAAGTGGGTCCCAGAAGTGGATTTCTGCACTATCTATCATAGTTTACTCATTTTTTGTAAACCTAGGTTACTAGTTTAGTATTTAAACAACTTTTAGAGATTTAATTTTCATCTCATGACATTTTTAGATCTGAACTTTGTACCTTTTGACGGCATGAGTCTCTAAACTCCATTGTTGGGGGTGAGGAGCTCTGTTGTGTCTCGATGAATTAATGCAAGTATTTCTGTTTTCCATTCAAACATGCGCGTTCCTATCTAAGATATGCATTCACGCTTAATTATGGAGAAGGTGATGATTCGTGACACTCATCACCTTCCTCAATCCATGAACGTGTGTCTGACAATCACCTCCGTTCTACATCAGATTGAATGAGTATCTCTTAGATTTCTTAATCAGAATCTCCGTGGTATAAGCTAGATTGATGGCGGCATTCATGAGAATCCGGAAAGTCTAAACCTTGTCTGTGGTATTCCGAGTAGGATTCTGGGATTGGATGGCTGTGACGAACTTCAAACTCGCGAGTGCTGGGCGTAGTGATAGACGCAAAAGGATAGTAAATCTTATTCCTGTACGATTGAGAACCTGCAGATGATTAGCCGTGCGGTGACAGCTCACCTGGACCCTTTTCACTGAAAGGAAGGATGGTAGCCATTGACAACGGTGATCCACCAACACACAGCTTGCCATAGGAGGACGTGCGTGCGTGAACAAGAAGACAGAGGAAAGCAAAATTTCAGAAAACAAAGCATCTCCAAAACTCCAACATATTCTCCATTACTGCATACAAGTATAATTTGTGTTCTGCCCTTTTTACTTTTTACAATTCAAACTAAAAATTATTATTGATATTATATCCTGACTAAGAGTTACGAGATAACCATAGCTTGCTTCAAGCCAACAATCTCCGTGGGATTGACCCTTACTCATGTAAGGTATTACTTGGACGACCCAGTGCACTTGCTGTTTAGTTGTGCGAAGTTGTAAGAGAGTAATGTGAACATTGACATCACAATTTCGTGCACCAAGTTTTTGGCGCCGTTGCCGGGGATTGTTTGAGTTTGAACAACTGACGGTGAATCTTGTTGCTTAGATTAGGAAATTTTTGTCTTTTGGGTCAGATTCTTTTATTTTCTTTTCAAAATCTTCTTTTTCAAAAATAATTTTTCTATTAAATCTTGTGCCAAACTTTAAGTTTGGTGTTTTCTTGTTGATTTTCCTTTGTTTTTCGAAAATTTTAGTTGGGTTTTCTAAAAATTTTAAGTTTGGTGTTCCTTCTTCATGTTCTTGTTGTTCTTGTGAGTCTTCAAGGCGTTCTTGAGTTTTCCCTGTGTCTTGATCTTAAAATTTTTAAGTTTGGTGTTCCTTGGTGTTTTCCCTCCAAAATTTTCGAAAACAAGGAGCATTAAATCTAAAAATTTTAGATCTTGTGTTATTTTATTGTTTTTCTCTTTCCTCATTAAATTCAAAAAAAATATCTTTTCCCTCTATTTTAAAGCAATTTTTCGAAAATCAATTTTAAAATTCAGATTTTTTTTATTTATTTTTATTTATTTATTTCAAAATTTAAAACTTTTTAAAAAGAAAAAAATCATATCTTTTTCAAAACTTCCTAACCACTTTCTCTCTCCTTATTTTTTCGAAAATCTTCACCCATTTTTATTTATTTTATTTTAATTTATTTTATTTTCGAAATAAATAAAAATATTTCTTCTCTATTTTACATCATCTCCCTTTTTCCATGATGGATCTAAGTGGAACTGAACAGTCCAGAAGGACTCTGGGGTCTTATGCTAACCCCACTGCTGCTTCATATGGGAGTAGTATCAGTATACGCTCCATTGGAGTCAGTAGCTTTGAGCTGAATCCTCAGCTCATTATCATGGTGCAGCAAAGCTGCCAGTATTCCGGTCTTCCACAGGAAGAACCTACAGAGATTCTGGCACAGTTTTTACAAATTGCTGACACAGTACATGATAAGAAAGTAGATCAGGATGTCTACAGATTATTACTGTTTCCATTTGCTGTAAAAGACCAAGCCAAGAGGTGGTTAAATAACCAACCTAAGGCTAGCATAAAGACATGAAAACAGCTGACAGAGAAATTCCTGAATCAATACTTTCCTCCAAAACGAATGACACAGCTAAGGCTGGACATCCAAGGCTTTAAACAAGGAGATAATGAATCTCTTTATGATGCCTGGGAGAGATACAGAGAGATGCTAAGAAAATGCCCCTCTGAAATGTTTTTAGAGTGGGTTCAGTTAGACATCTTCTATTATGGGCTTGCAGAAAGAGCTCAGATGTCTCTAGATTACTCAGCTGGTGGATCTATCCACATGAGAAAGACAATAAAAGAAGCTTAAGAGCTCATTGATACAGTTGCCAGAAATCAGCATCTGTACCTAAGCAGCGAATCTTCCATGAAAGAAGAGGCTAAAATAGTGACTATTGAACCCAGTCCTGTTGAACAAGCTACTGAATTCAATCAGCAATTGGACTTTCTAACACAGCAGTTAGCCAAATTCAAAGATAGACTACAAGTGACAAGGATGGCTAATATAAATATGGAAGAACAATTGAAGCAAACAAAGCAGCAGCTGTCAAAACAAATAACAGAAGAATGCCAAGCAGTTTAATTAAGAACTGAGAAAACATTAAATACCCCACCTCAGAGCAGCAGGAAGCCAAGAAATGAGCAAACCACCCAAAATCCATCTGAGGACAGTAAGAGCCCAGAGAAAGATAATTCTGGCATTAAAATGCCAGAAATTGGGTGGAAGGCTGGCGCTGAACGCCCAGACTATGCTCAGGACTGGCATTCAACGCCAGAAACAAGCAAGGAACTAGCATTGAACGCCCAAAAGAAGCACAGTTCTGGCGTTCAGACGCCAGGAACAGATGAGGAGTTAGCGTCTAACGTCACTCCAGCTTCTAACTCTGGTACTCAAATGCCAGTGAGGGATCAGACACACAAAAGTGCTGATGACAACCCCTCTAAAAAGGCTTCTTCAACCATTTCTGTAGGAAATAAACCTGCAGCAACCAAGGTTGAGGAATATAAAACCAAGATACCTTATCCTCAAAAACTCCGCCAAGAGGAGCAGGATAAGCAATTTGCTCGCTTTGCAGATTATCTCAGGACTCTTGAAATTAAGATTCCGTTTGCAGAGGCACTTGAGCAAATACCTTCTTATGCCAAGTTCATGAAAGAAATCTTAAGTCATAAGAAGGATTGGAGAGAAACTGAAAGAGTTCTCCTCACTGAAGAATGTAGTGCAGTCATTCTGAAAAGCTTTCCTGAAAAGCTTAAATATCCCGGAAGCTTTCTGATACCATGCATATTAGAGGGTAATTGCACCAAGACAGCCCTATGTGATCTTGGGGCAAGCATCAACCTAATACCTGCATCCACCATCAGGAAGCTTGGTTTAACTGAAGACGTTAAACCAACCCGGATATGTCTCCAACTTGCTGATGGCTCCATTAAATACCCATCAGGCGTGATTGAGGACATGATTGTTAGGGTTGGGCCATTCGCCTTTCCCACTGACTTTGTTGTGCTGGAAATAGAGGAGCACAAGAGTGCTACTCTTATTCTAGGAAGACCTTTCCTAGCAACTGGACGAACTCTCATTGACGTCCAACAAGGAGAAATAACCCTGAGAGTCAATGAGGATGAGTTTAAGTTGAATGCTGTCAATGCCATGCAGCATCCAGACACACCAAAAGACTGCATGAAAGTTGATCTCATTAACTCTCTGGTGGAGGAGATCAACATGGCTGAGAGTCTCGAATCAGAGATGGAAAACATTTTTAAAGATGTTCCACCTGACCTAGAGGATTCAGAGGAATTGAAAGAGCCTCTGAAATTTCCTCAGGGAGAGGAAAAACCTCCTAAACCCGAGCTCAAACCATTACCACCATCCCTGAAATATGCATTTCTGGGAGAAGGTGATACTTTTCCAGTGATCATAAGCTCTGCTTTAAATCCACAGGAAGAGGAAGCACTAATTCAAGTGCTAAGGACACACAAGACAGCTCTTGGGTGGTCCATAAGTGACCTTAAGGGCATAAGCCCAGCGAGATGCATGCACAAAATCCTATTGGAGGATGATGCTAAGAGAGTGGTTCAACCACAGAGGCGGCTAAATCCAGCTATGAAGGAAGTGGTGTAGAACGAGGTCACTAAATTACTGGAGGCTGGGATTATTTATCCTATTTCTGATAGCCCCTAGGTGAGTCCTGTTCAAGTTGTCCCTAAAAAGGGAGGCATGATAGTGGTTCATAATGAAAAAAATGAACTGGTTCCTACAAGAACAGTTACAGGGTGGCGCATGTGTATTGATCACAGAAGGCTCAATACAGCCACCAGAAAGGATCATTTTCCTTTACCATTCATAGACCAGATGCTAGAAAGACTAGCAGGTCATAATTATTACTGCTTTTTGGATGGCTATTTAGGCTACAACCAAATTGCAATAGATCCCCAGGATCAAGAGAAAACCGCATTCACATGTCCATCAGGAGTATTTGCTTACAGAAGGATGCCTTTTGGGCTGTGTAATGCGCCTGCAACCTTTCAGAGATGCATGCTCTCTATTTTCTCTGATATGGTGGAAAAATTTTTGGAAGTCTTCATGGATGACTTCTCAGTACACTACAAGAAAAACACCCATTCAGGTACACTTGAAAAGTGTAGCCAAAAGTGAAAAAAAATGATGCCTTAGGCTACGGCTACGCTTTTTGGGGTGATTCCTATTCGGCCGTTGCCTATTCTCAAAGGCTACGCTTTTCTGCACCAAGGGCTACGCTTTTGGCGTTTAGGAATAGGCTACGCTTTTCAAGCGATGCTGTCTAGGACCAAAGGCTACGCTTTTCAGCTTTCATTCTTCCAGAATAGGCTACGCTTTTCAACGCTACTGCATCACTTGTAAAGCGTAGCCACATTGTATACCATGGCTACTTTTTATAAGCGTAGCCTTAGCTCCTTCTTTTTTTTATATACTATAGCTACTGTATATAAGTGTAGCCTTAGGTCTCAATTTTTTTTTATATACTATAGCTACTGTATATAAGTGTAGCCTTAGGTCTTATTTTTTTTTTCTGTATATATATATATATATATATATATATGTATTATCAATACAACATAATAGTTAATATGATTACATGTATAATAATTCTGCATTTTTATTTAAATGAGTTGAATATTATAAAATAAAAATAAATACATAATTATACTAAATAATTTCTTTAAATAATACCAAAATAACCATAATATCACTTAAAATTTACTACTAATAATATCAAAGCTGACACTTCTGTTTCTGACTGTGAAAGTAGAGAACTTAAAATGAATATACAAATATACAAGCGAAACAAATTTGCAGCACATGACAAGTATTCACACTATGTGGGCTTGCCACAAGGAAGAAACGGTGTTACTGCCTGCTATCAAATACAGTTTATGGACATGCTGTTTAAATTGCATTACAATGTGACCCATTATTTCTTTTATATTTTGAGTTGAAGATAAAGAGAAAATACAGAGTTAGGAGGAAGAGGTCATTCAATCACCGACAGTGGCACATACTCCACATTGACAGTGATTAACTAGACTTGCTAACTGTAACTGATCTTAGGTTGCAAACTGCAACCAACACTCACCAAAGATACCAAATAAATTAACAGTCCTATAAATAATGAATTCCTCATATACACATCAATGGACCATAATTTTTTAATGTGTTGGGTAGACAACAGTTTAATACTAGACAATAAGAGCATGTTAGGACACAATAATTCAACAAGAACACTGAAGGATAACTGAATAAGGCATCAGTCAAACTAAATGGGTGAAAAGAAAACCTGCTCATTTATTTCATCATATTTCTTCTCAGCGTCATTTCTTGCTTTCTCAAGCAATTTCTTCTACTCTTCCCACTTAGCCTTCAGTTGACTCTGCAAAACACAAATATGCAAACAGGGTGAATTATCGGTACATCTATCCAGAAAATCAAACAAACCAAAATTCCAGTAAATGGGAAAGAATATATAAAGTAAGTAGACAAAGTGTAAAACAAACTGACAAATGCAATAGTAAACCACGTGGCTTATAGGGAAATCCCAGTGCAAGAAGAAATGAAAAATCCAACTGAACTAGCACTATCAAATAATCACTAGACACACTGCAAGTTTCATACTGCTAGTATAGCATGAACAAAAACAGCATCCACTTCACCCTGTCATCATAGTTACACATTTACACAATCAAGCCCATAATATCCAAATAGCCAATCACATGAAAAAGAAGTTAGCTCTTTTCATTGCCTTGGGACATTGCATTATTTAGATGGCATTTGAAATACTAACATCAGAAACATCAGAAAATACTTCTCCAAAAGGACTTTGTACAACAGCAATAAAGGCATACCTTGGGATAACTGGAGCAAGAATAAGTGCAGGATTTTGGGAGAATGCAACAGTTTCCGAAGCTGCAGCTACCTTGGCAGCATTTTGATTCAAGACAAGAGCTACTGAAATAGCTCCTCCTCCTCCATTCAGGACAGTAAAAAATGTTGTGATAACAAAGCAGCATCTTTTGATAAGTTATTGCAGGTTAAAGATAATAGGAATAATAACTGCAGCACTACCGAGCTTCATAGTATTTTGTTTCCTTTTAATGAACTAAATAGTGCTAATAAGGGAAAAAATTGCTAACATTCCTATCATTTTATATTAACTTTGCCTATTAAAGTAGTTTTCTGTGCAGAAACATTAGACTTGCTTACCGGTCTTTTGTATAATTAATGAGTTGTACAGTAACTTCAGTTTGGTTGTCAATCGCTTGTCTGATTTTTTTTTCACAGTTGCTGAATCTGTTTCAAGTCCTTGAAGAAAACTGAATGACCAAGGAGTATCCAAGTTAAAGATAAACTTGACATAGATAATTTCCAGTTAAATCAACCTCTCGAATAAAATTTTATAATATTCTAAGATAAAATGTAGAATTTTGTGGAAGTGTAGAATATATATGAGGTGTGAACCAACAAAGTGTCAATATAATCAGAAAAGGAAGTTCACCTATGTTTCCATTTCTGTTGTTATTGAACATAGATCAAATTTGATATCTGTCTTTTGCATGTACAAAGCAAATGCTTGCAAGTTATGGATATCTGTCATTATGATATGCTGAACTCCAAGATATTGAACCTATTATATACAAAAGAAATCATAATTGAAAAGTTCACTCCCTCTCAATTACAAACACAACATTTTGCAATCTTGATGTTAATATTCTCATCCCAACTATCAGCAGCGTATTGTAACACTGTCATACCAGAATTATTTACCAATTCAAGATCATTTTTTGAAATCAATTCTACTAAATACTCCACAAAACCAGTAGATACAAGGAATATAGGATAACTCGATGTAACATTTGTACCTTAGAAGATGAAGAATCGAAGACCCAACCTCCTTCATCAGTATCTAGAGATGTCAGATTACCTTCTTTATTCAGAACATGCAAACCATGTCCTATTATACAATAAAGGGGTTAACTTATGATAAGAACAAATAACAAAAGTTCTTTTAATTTTTGGACAACAATTGCAATAAATTGAAATAGCAAAAAATTGTTGTAACGCATAAGAACATCAGTAGAAATGGAAATTAAGAAGAGAAGAAAAAAATGAATGAAAAATTAAAGGAAAAAATTAATCAAGAAAAAAATTATGGCCTGCTAATCTCTGTTAGGATGCAAAAGATTCCTAATGAACTGAGCCAGCAACTGAAGATAAGAACAAACCTGAATTTTCTGACGTGCTTCCTTGTGCACTTGAAACTGGATTTGCTCCCTCCATATATAATATTTGACATACCTTTAAACAAAAGATGAAGTAAGAGGTTAAGACATAAAACAAGAAGAAGCAAGAGTGTAATACTCCAGAATCCCCAATTTTTAGCCGAACTAGCACATAGCAAAGCTGACTTTACAATCTGACTGGGCAGAACAAGTCCTTTTCCATCAACACATCATTTCTCATTATAGTAATCCATTGACTCCTCAGCAGTTGTTGAGAAATGCAACACATTTAATTTGCCAAATCTAAGTAAAACTGAGCAACATAAAGAGAAAGATGGAGTAAATGTAAAGCAGGTTCATTAAATTTAGAAGAAAATGTTTAGATACTACTCACCTTTAAGAATATGAAATCCATTTTCAAAATACTGTACAGAATCTTCACATGTAAAAAAAACCCCTTTCAATCGCAGGAATTCTAAGCTGTAATCTCATTCTTGTAAACTCATCCCTTCGCCTTTCCTAAACACGGCAGCTGAATAGGCAATCAATTAAAACTAGAACCTTAATCATCAGCAATAAATTCTAATCATAAGAGTTGAATCCAAAATCAAATTCAAATAGAAACCCCAATCACAGATTTTTGAAGTCAAACAGGACGCAAGAACATAAATAGCAAGAGAGATAGAGAGAGACCTGGTGACCGGAGAGTTGGTGAACTGCGGTCCGGCAAACATCTCCGGCTTTCTTGAAAGGTCAAAATTGGCCATAAGAATTAAGAACGTAAAGCAAACAGAACCTTTTTTTTCAAACTCTGCAACCAAGATTACGGGCACTGATGTTACAATTTTATAGCCCTTTACAACAATTACAGCAGCATCAACTGTAAATTTTACTGCAGCTAGAATTGCAACCACAAATCCAAACCATGATGGGACAAATAAAATTTTTCTTCAACAAACCATTTAATTTTGTAACAAATTAATTAAATTCATAAATTTAGAAGCAATCCTCCAGCACCGTTGATTACCCTAAACACAGAATTGGGTATTGGATGGAATCAAAACTATTCAAGTGTTTAGAAAATTTTCGTGATCAAATGGTAAAAAAGAATGTCTTGGCCTCAGATGCCGTGAACAAAACACCAAACAAATTACTCGAATCTAATTAACTAAATACAGTTCAATACAAATGTCACCTGAAAAATAAATAAACATCTTAAAATGTCACCCAAACCAAATACGATTTCAGCTCAAAAATGGCGTATCTGGCTCATGCGTTACTCTCAAATTTCAACATTCTAATTGAAATACAAGAAATAAACAAGACCATAGTTGTTGTGTTTGTGATTACAGAGCAGAAATCAGTTACTAAAATTGGAACCCTAAACCCCTCAAATTTCAGAATCAAATGAAAATTAATACATACCTAATCGATGACGTGAGCACAGAGAGGTAGACGAGAAGTGCAGAGATCGACGACAGTATAGGCGGCGCGCGACGATCAGTGCAGGAGGGCGAAGAGGAGCGACGGTCAGTGGTTAGTGGTGAGTGGTGTGTGGCGGTGAGTGGTGAGTGGGGGTGAGTGGTGACTGGGGTGCGATCTTCGCGATGGTGAGAGTTTTCGATTCGCGTGATGCAGGAGGATTTTCTGAAAGGGTTTTCTTTGCGCGGTGAATGGTGACTCTTGGAGGGTTTTCTTCTCTGAAAGGTGAAAGGGTGATGACGAGCTGAGTGTGAGCTAAGGGTTTTCTTCTCTGAGTGTGAGCTGAGTTTGAGCTGAGGGTTTTCTTCTCTGAACCCTTCACTGAGAAAAGCAAGCGTAAGGAAGAAGAAAATAACCCTTCATTCGAGACCACTGCAAACAGAAGAAGCAGCGAAAACACCGATCACTCTTGGTTTTCTTCTCTGAAAGGTGAAAGGTGAAAGGTGAAAGGGTTTTCTTCTCTTGGAGGGAAAATTTTCACTAAGTGTGAGCTGAGTATGCGTCCTTACGCCAGGAAAAAATTAAGAGGGAAAAAATTCACTCAGTGTCAAATTTTTTGCTCTAGATACATTAGGCATCACTTTTAAAATGCACCCAAAACTTAACAAATAGGCTACCCTTTAAAAGCGTCCTCTTTGATACGAAAAGTGAACCTATAGATATCAACCTACGGCTACGCTTTATAAGTAATTTCTAAAATACCTAAGGCTACACTTTTTAAATGATGCTACAATTGTGTATCCTTTTCTCTTATAAAAAGGCAACATGGAGAAAAGCGTAGCCTATTCATAGAATAGGCTACGCTTTTCAAATGTAGCTTAAAAAAAGTGTGGCTGAATGGGTATTTTTCTTGTAGTGGTATATGGAGACTCATTCAGCTCCTGCCTTGATCAACTGACAATGGTTTTGAAAAGATGCCAAGAGACCAACCTGGTTTTAAACTGGGAAAAATGTCACTTTATGGTGACTGAAGGGATTGTCCTTGGGCATAAAATTTCAAACAAGGGAATAGAGGTGGATCAAGCTAAAATAGAGGTAATTGAAAAATTACCACCACCTGCCAATGTTAAGGCAATTAGAAGCTTTCTGGGGCATGCAGGATTCTATAGGAGGTTTATAAAGGATTTTTCAAAAATTGCAAAACCTCTAAGCAACCTGCTAGCTGCTGACACGCCATTTGTGTTTGACACAGAGTGCCTGCAAGCATTTGAAACTCTGAAAGCTAAACTGATCACAGCACCAGTTATCTCTGCACCAGACTGGACATTACCATTCGAATTAATGTGTGATGCTAGTGATCACGCCATTGGTGCAGTGCTGGGGCAGAGGCATGACAAGCTTCTTCATGTCATTTATTATGCTAGCCGTGTTTTGAATGATGCCCAGAAAAATTACACAACCACAGAAAAAGAATTGCTTGCAGTGGTTTATGCCATTGACAAGTTTAGATCATACTTAGTAGGATCAAAAGTGATTGTGTACACAGATCATGCTGCTCTTAAATATCTACTCACAAAGCAGGATTCAAAACCCAGACTCATAAGATGGGTGTTGCTTCTGCAAGAGTTTGATATAGAAATAAGAAACAGAAAAGGGACAGAGAACCAAGTGGCTGACCATTTGTCCCGGATAGAACCAGTGGAAGGGGCGTCCTCCCCCTCTATTGAGATCTCTGAAACCTTCCCGGATGAGCATTTGTTCGCCATTCAGGAATTACCATGGTTTGCAGACATTGCAAACTACAAAGCTGCAAGGTTCATTCCCAAGGAGTACAGCAGGCAACAAAAGAAAAAATTAATTACTGATGCAAAGTACTACTTGTGGGATGAACCCTATCTCTTTAAGAGATGTGCAGATGGCATAATCCGTAGGTGTGTGCCTAAGGAAGAAGCACAAAGGATCTTATGGCATTGCCATGGGTCATAATATGGAGGTCATTTCGGAAGTGAGCGAACAGCCACCAAGGTCCTCCAATGTGGTTTCTACTGGCCTACACTTTACAGAGATTCCCGAGAGTTTGTACGTAACTGTGACAGTTGCCAGAGAGCTGGTAATTTGCCTCTCAGTTATGCCATGCCTCAATAAGGAATCTTGGAGATTGAGCTATTTGACGTATGGGGTATTGATTTCATGGGGCCTTTCCCACCATCACACTCAAACACTTATATTCTGGTGGCAGTTGACTATGTATCAAAATGGGTTGAGGCCATTTCCACACCCACCAATGATACTAAAACAGTACTGAAATTCCTCCAGAAATATATATTCAGCAGATTTGGTGTCCCTAGGGTACTAATCAGTGATGGGGGCACTCACTTCTGCAACAAACAGCTTTACTCCGCCATGGTTCGGTATCGGATTCACCACAAGGTGGCAACTCCATATCATCCATAGACAAATGGGCAAGCTGAAGTCTCTAACAGAGAACTGAAAAGAATCCTGGAACGGACTGTAAGTACCCGTAGAAAGGATTGGGCACGAAGCATGGATGATGCTCTGTGGGCTTACAGAACAGCATTCAAGACTCCTATAGGAACCTCTCCATACCAACTTGTGTATGGTAAGGCTTGTCACTTGGCCGTGGAACTGGAACATAAGGCCTACTGGGCAACCAGATTCCTAAACTTTGATGCCAAATTAGCTGGAGAAAAAAGATTGCTCCAGCTGAATGAGCTTGAGGAATTCAGATTCACTGCTTTCAAAAATGCCAAGCTGTATAAAGAAAAATAAAAAAGGTGGCATGACAGAAGGCTGTCATCTAGAGTCTTTGAACCAGGACAAAAGGTTCTGCTATTTAACTCTAGGCTCAGGCTATTCCCCGGAAAATTGAAATCCCGGTGGAGGGGACCATATGTGATTACAAGTGTATCACCATATGGTTATGTGGAGCTTCAAGACATTGATTCTGATAAGAAGTTCATTGTTAATGGACAGATAATCAAGCATTATCTTGAAGGCAATGTTGAGCAAGAGTGCTCAAGGCTGAGGCTAGATTAAAAACTCAGCAAGGTCCAGCTAAAGACAATAAAGAAGCGGTTGCTGGGACGCAACCCAGCCATGGGGCATCACTTCCTCTAAGCATTTTGCCCTATTCTTGATTTTATTTGTTTATATAAAGTTCATTGATACTAAGGTAAAAAGTCAATTGTATAAGTTTACAGGGTTACAAAAGGATTCTGCACACAAAACAGAGAAAAAGAGCTCACTGGCAAGAAAACGCCAGTAAGAGTCTGTTTTGGGCGTTCAACGCCCAAAAGAAGCATCCACTGGGCGTTGAACGCCAGTAAGGATAGCCATCTGGGCGTTAAACGCCAGAAAGAAGCATCTTCTGGGCGTTTAACGCCAGATTTACAGCGTCCTGGGCATTCAGAAAAACGCCCAGTGACAAAGGAGTTCCTGGCGTTCAACGCCAGAAAGAAGCAACAGCTGGGCGTTGAACGCCTAGGAGAAGCAGCAGTTGGGCGTTGAACGCCCAAAACATGCAGCATTTGGGCGTTCAAACGCCAGGATGGTGGGGAGGAGGTAATTTTGTTTTTACTTCATATTTTTCATTTTAATTTTAATTTTCATCTTTCAATTCATGATTTCTTGCATAAACATGTTACAAACCCTGATTTTTAAAATCCCTAATTTCTAAAAACCCTACTTTAAAAATATCAAATGTATCTTAATCCATAAGCACAAATCCTTTTTTCAATCCAATTCAACTCTTTTTCAAAATTTTCAAAACAAATCTATCTCTTTTCATTCAAAAATCTTTTCAACTAATCAATATCTTTTTCAAATCTCCATATTATCTTTTTCAAAAATCCAAATTTATCTTTTTCAAATATCCTTCATATCTTCTCAATTTTAAATTATATCTTTTCTTATCATACTTATTTCTTTTTAAATCATATCTTCTATCTTATCTTTCTCCTTATTTTCGAGAACCCACCCCCCTTCCCTTTTCAAAAGACATTCGGCCTCCCTCCTCTCATCCACCATTCAACACTAGCTCTCCTTCTATTCCCTCTCCTTTCGTTTCTTTTGCTTGAGGACAAGTAAAGCTCTAAGTTTGATGTGTTTATCCATGATCACTAAACCATACCCACTAAGATCATGGCTCCCAAAGGAAAACAACCCACTCCAAGAGGCAAGAAAGAGAGTATTCCAAAACCACTTTGGAATCAAGGGAGGTTCTTAACCAAAGAACATTCAGACCATTACTACAAAATAATGGGTCTAAGATCAGTGATCCCGGAAGTCAAGTTCGATCTGAAAGAAGATGAATATCCGGAGATCCAAGAGCAGATTCGAAACAGGAACTGGGAAGTCCTAGCTAATCCTGAAACGAAAGTGGGAAGGAATATGGTTCAGGAATTCTATGCTAATCTGTGGCAAACAGACAGGCAGAGAATATCTGGAACTGCCCTCTATGACTATCGAACTTTGGTCAGAGGAAAGATTGTTCACATCCACCCTGACAAAATCAAGGAGATCTTTAAGCTACCTCAGCTGAAAGATGACCCAGACTCCTTCAATAGGAGAATGATGAGAATAAACAAGGGCCTGGATAAGATTCTAGAGGATATATGCATCCCTGGAGCCAGGTGGACCACCAGCAGCAAGGGTGTCCCAAATCAACTCAAGAGAGAAGATCTCAAACCAGTCGCCAGAGGATGGCTGGACTTCATTGGGCATTCTATATTGTCCACAAGCTACCGTTCTGAAGTCACTGTTAAAAGAGCAGAAATGATCCATTGCATTATGTTAGGAAAAGAAGTAGAAGTTCATCAACTGATTCTATCTGAATTTTACATACTTGCTAACAAGAACTCCAAGGATGCCAGGTTGGCTTATCCAAGCTTAATCTCTATGCTCTGCAAAGATGCTGGAGTAAAGATGGGTATAACAGAGTATATCTCAGTGGAGCAACCAATCATTAAAATCACAATGGAAAAACAACAAATGCAGGATGACCACACCAAGAGGAAGGCGCAAGAATTCCTCCCAGAAGTCCCTCAATTTGAATATTGGGAATAACTTGAAGCATCTGTTACCAAGTTGCAAGAATCTATGGACCAAATAAAGGAAGAACAGCAAAATCAAAACAGTATGCTCTGCAAACTGCTCAGGGAACAAGAAGAGCAAGGGTGTGACTTAAAGGAACTGAAGCGTCAGAAGTTATCTCTTGAAGGACCAAGCACCCCACAGAGTAGAGGAACATCCACTTCCCAACCTCAAGGTTGTTGAGTTCTAATCTTAGCCTTAACCCTGTGATAATTGCTCTTATTTGTGCTTTACCTTAGAAGTTACGTATAAGTAGTAGTAATTAGTATCTATATTTTGATTTTATCTCCAATTAGGCTATAATTTATTTTTCTCATCATCATTAAACATGAATAAAATAGAAGATTTTCTTTAGGATAAGGAGGCAATATTTCTCGAGTTTTTAATACAAGAAATTCTGATTAATTACATGTGGTGGCAATGCTTTCTGCCTTCTGAATGAATGCTTGAACAGTGCATATGTCTTTGGAATTTGATGTTCTTGAATGTTAAATATGTTGGTTCTTGAAAGAATGATAAACATGAGACATGTTATTGGTAATCTGAAAAATCATAAAAATGATTCTTGAAGCAAGAAAAAGCAGTGAATACAAAGCTTGCAAAAAAAAAAAAAAAGCAAGCAGAAAAAGCCAATAACCCTTAAAACCAAAAGGCAAGGGTAATAAAAAGGATCCAAGGCTTTGAGCATCAGTGGATAGGAGGGCCTAAGGGAATCAAAACCTGGTCTAAGCGGCTAAACCAAGCTGTCCCTAACCATGTGCTTGTGGCGTGAAGGTGTCAAGTGAAAACTTGAGACTGAGCAGTTAAAGTCAAGGTCCAAAGCAAAAAGAAGAGTGTGCTTAAGAACCCTGGACACCTCTAATTGGGGACTTTAACAAAGCTGAGTCACAATCTGAAAAGGTTCACCCAATTATGTGTCTGTGGCATTTATGTATCCGGTGGTAATACTGGAAAACAAAGTGTTTAGGGCCACGGCCAAGACTCATACAAGTAGCTGTGTTCAAGAATCAACATACTGAACTAGGAGAATTAAATAACATTATCTAAATTCTAAGTTCCTATAGATGCCAATCATTCTGAGCTTCAATGGATAAAGTGAGATGCCAAAACTATTCGGAAGCAAAAAGCTACTAGCCCCGCTCATTTAATTAGAATCTGAGCTTCACTCAAAAACTCTGAGATATTATTGTTTCTTGACTCATTTGTATTCTATTTTATTTTTCTAGTTGCTTGGGGACAAGCAACAGTTCAAGTTTGGTGTTGTGATGAGCGGATATTTTATACGCTTTTTGGGGTTAATTTCATATAGTTTTTAGTATGTTTTAGTTAGTTTTTAGTTTATTTTCATTAGTTTCTAGGCAAAATTCATATTTCTGGACTTTACTATGAGTTTGTGTGTCTTTCTGTAATTTCAAGTATTTTCTGGCTGAAATTGAGGGAGCTGAGCAAAAATCTGATTCAGGCTGAAAAAGTACTGCTGATGCTGTTGGATCCTGACCTCTCTGCACTCGGAATGAAACTTCTGGAGCTACAAGAGTCCAATTGACGCGCTTCCAATTGCGTTGGCAATTAAACATCCAGGGCTTTCCAGCAATATATAATAGTCCATACTTTGCTCAAGGATAGATGATGTAAGATGGCATTCAACGCCAGTTCCATGTTGCAGTCTGGCGTCCAGCGCCAGAAACACGTTATAAGTTGGAGTTCAATGCCAGAAACAGGTTACAGCCTGGCGTTGAACGCCCAAAACAGCCCAGGCACGTGAGAAGCTTTAGTCTCAGCCCCAGCACACACCAAGTGGGCCCCAGAAGTGGATTTCTGCACTATCTATCATAGTTTACTCATTTTCTGCAAACCTAGGTTACTAGTTTAGTATTTAAACAACTTTTAGAGTTTAATCTCATGACATTTTTAGATCTGAACTTTGTACCTTTTGATGGCATGAGTCTCTAAACTCCATTGTTGGGGGTGAGGAGCACTGCTGTGTCTCGATGAATTAATGCAAGTATTTCTGTTTTCCATTTAAACATGCGCGTTCCTATCTAAGATATCCATTCACGCTTAATTATGGAGAAGGTGATGATTCATGACACTCATCACCTTCCTCAATCCATGAACGTGTGTCTGACAATCACCTCCGTTCTACATCAGATTGAATGAGTATCTCTTAGATTCCTTAATCAGAATCTCATGGTATAAGCAAGATTGATGGCGGCATTCATGAGAATCCGGAAAGTCTAAACCTTGTCTGTGGTATTCCGAGTAGGATTCTGGGATTGGATGGCTGTGACGAACTTCAAACTCGCGAGTGTTGGGCGTAGTGACAGACGCAAAAGGATAGTAAATCCTATTCCGGTACAATTGAGAACCTGCAGATGATTAGCCGTGCAGTGACAGCGCACCTGGACCCTTTTCACTGAAAGGAAGAATGGTAGCCATTGACAACGGTGATCCACTAACACACAGCTTGCCATAGGAGGACGTGCGTGTGTGAACAATAAGACAGAGGAAAGCAGAATTTCAGAAGACAAAGCATCTCCAAAACTCCAACATATTCTCCATTACTGCATACAAGTATAATTTGTGTTCTGCCCTTTTTACTTTTTACAATTCAAACTAAAAATTATTATTGATATTATATCCTGACTAAGAGTTACGAGATAACCATAGCTTGCTTCAAGCCAACAATCTCCGTGGGATCGACCCTTACTCACGTAAGGTATTACTTGGATGACCCAGTGCACTTGCTGGTTAGTTGTGCGAAGTTGTAAGAGAGTAATGTGAACATTGACATCACAATTTTGTGCACCAGTGACCAAACTTTATCTCTTCCCATGAGCACTTAAATCAAGGAATTAGGCAATTGTTCATGCTTAGAGAGATTGGTGAGCCAAGGAATTGGGATCCAATCACTTAAGATTGTCAAGGAGATCAATGAATGCATTGATTGCGGAAGAGATGAAAATGAATTTGATCCGGAGAATTATACATCTCCTGACCCCAATGATTCCCCCCTATGATCTTACCCATTCTATTTACTTAGTGCTCTTTAATTTCGTGCTTAATCACCATTCCCATTTACTTTCCAGCAATTTTAGATTCTGTCGTTTAGTTTCCTGCAATTTAATTTCTGCCATTTAATCTCTTGCAATTTAAGTTTCTCGCCAATTTTATTCTCTGCAATTCCCAATTCAATTCCGATTTCGCTCAACTAACATAATTCTCCAATTAACATTGCTCGATCTACCAATCCCTGTGGGATTCGACCTCACTCTACAGTGAGTTTTTACTTGACGATAATTTGGTGCACTTGCCGGTAGGAAATTTGTGAGAGACAAATTCCCGTGAATCAAGTTTATGGCGCCGTTGCCGGGGATTGGTTTTGTATTGACAATAATTAAATTGGAGGATAACTAGATTGAGCAATTTTTCTTTTCTTTTGTTAATAATTTTTGTTTTAGTTTGTTACTGCTATTTTCTACACTTTGAGTTATTTTTCTTTGTTCATTTACTTTTTAGCACACTAACCACTAGCTGTTTGTGATATTGCCTCACTATGAAAATTTCAATGTCTTTTGGTGATTATTGTTTGAAACAGAGCCGTTTGCAAGAAAGAAAGGAGCATCCAATGTCTTTTGGTGACTATTGTTTGAGACAGGGCATCTTGCAAGAAAGAAGGAAGCATCCTTCATATTCTGGTCAATCAAAATTCAAGAGAAACTTCTCACCACCATAGAATGATTCATGTTATTATGCTCATGGTGGGTGGGAGCATCAAGAAGCTGAAATAGGGTACTTTCCAGAGCCACAAAATGGTCCATATTTTGGTGAAATTGATTACTACTCAAGTTGTGGCTGGGAAGATAAAAATAAAAGCAATTTCACTCATTCATACCCCATTCATCAACAGCCATCACCTCCTAATTATCCAACCTCACCTCCTAGTTTTACATGTCCAAATTCTTCATTATTTGAGTATGCCTCAGCATAACATTCCTTCCCAGACCCATACAATTCATTCCACCACTCACAAAATTCATTCCACTACACACAAAATTCCTTTCACGGTTCACAAAACTCATTTCATTACCCACAAGAGCCATACCACTTTCAGAACACACAACCACAAAACAACCAACTCCATTCACAAGCCAATCAGCCTCAACACCCCACTTCTAACCAACTATCACCACATGATGATGACAGAATGTACAAAATGGAAGCTATGCTTGCAAACCTTTGCAAAGAGTTTGATGACATGAAAAAATTCTGGGAACAAGTAAGATCCAATTTGCAAAATCAAGATGCTGCTACTCAGAAACTTAAAGCACAAATTGAATACTTATCCAAGCAAGCTCCCGGCCACAGTTCCGGTAATGCCACCAAGACAAGTACAAGGGAAGAATCAGAAGAACAAGAAAAAAAGGCATTCATACCAAGTGGGATTCCTATGAAGAAGGAGGAGGTTATGAGAATATACAAGCCCAAAGCTCCATACCCACAGAGGTTACTAGGAGTGACATAGCAACATGCAAACTCACTCCTAAAAGACTCAATGCAACATCATATAGAATAAAGGGAGGAAGTCAATCAAGGGAGTTCACACTCCAATGAAATAGAGAGTTGTAGAGTGGGTGAATCCATTAAGCAACCAATTCAAGAAGGTCTTGATGAAGAGGATGCTCCAACTATCCAACAATATCCAAGCTCTGAGATCAAAGATGTGAAGGCAGTAGAAACAAGCACCATAAAGAGGATTATGACCGAGCTACCATTGACCATATCAAGAAAGAAGAGAAGGTCAAAGAACAATCCAACTGTTGACCCAACAAGCAAGTTCACTCAAGCCAATTACAAAAGAAAGCTTGCTGGGAAGAAGTACTCAAAGCAATGGGCATTAACTGGTCCCTCCCTCTACTTGAGGTCATTCCTCTTAACAAACTGGAAGAAGAGGAAGAAATTCATGACCAAAATGTCAAGCTAATGACATTAAAAGAGCGCTTGTTGGGAGGCAACCCAACCAAAGGTAGTTTTCTTTTCCTAGTTAATTCAATAAAAGAGTTAAGTAGATTCTCCGTATTGCAAGGAGCTAAGTTTGGTGTTTCACACCAAAACAATTCAAAGGGTGAATTTAAGATTCTAAGTTTGGTGTTCCACCAAAAATTTCATTAAAAGCACATTTCAAACCTTGGTATTAATAGTAACTAGCTCCAACCAATCAGGGAAACTACTTAACAATAGTTTAATTTCTAGTTCATAGTTTGTTTTTCTAGTTCATAGTTGTTTTATTAATAAAAGCACATGAGGTTCTCTACATGTATTCAATCTGCTACATTAGGTGATTGATGAGCGGATAATTTATACGCTTTTTGGCATTGTTTTTAGTATGTTTTTAGTATATTTTAGTTAGTTTTTATTATGTTTTTATTAGTTTTTAAATAAAAATAACTTTTCTGAACTTTACTATGATTTTGTGTGTTTTTCTGTGATTTTATGTATTTTCTGGCTGAAATTGAGGGACCTGAGCAAAAATCTGATTCAGAGGCTGAAAAAGGACTGCAGATGCTGTTGGATTCTGACCTCCCTGCACTCGAAGTGGATTTTCTGGAGCTACAAAATCCCAATTGGCGCGCTCTCAATTGAGTTGGAAAGTAGACATCCTGGGCTTTCCAGCGATATATAATAGTTTATACTTTGCCCGAGATTTGATAGCCGAAACTGGTGTTCCAAATCAGCATAGAAATTCTGGCGTCAAAACGCCAGAACTGGCATGAAAGCTGGAGTTAAACGCCCAAACTGGCACAAAAGTTGGCGTTTAACTCCAAGAAAGGTCTCTACATGTGAAAGCTTCAATGCTCAGCCTAAGCACACACCAAGTGGGCCCCAGAAGTGGAATTTTACACTAACTACTCTAGCTTACTCATTTTCTGTAACCCTAGGTCACTAGTTTTATTATAAAAACTACTTTTAGTGATTCATCTGGTACCTCATGACACTTTACACGTTTCATATTGTATTTCTGATGGCATGAGTCTCTAAACCCCATGGTTGGGGGTGAGGAGCTCTGCTGTGTTTTGATGAATTAATACAATTACTGCTGTTTTCCATTCTATCATGCTTGTCTCTTCTCTAAGATATACACATGTTCTTCAACTTGATGAATGTGATGATCCATGACACTCATCATCATTCTCACCTATGAATGCGTGCCTGACAACCACCTCCGTTCTACCTTAGACTGAGTGCATATCTCTTAGCCTCCTAATTCAGATCAGAGTCTTCGTGGTATAAGCTAGAATTATTGGCAGCCATTCTTGAGATCCGAAAAGTCTAAACCTTGTCTGTGGTATTCCGAGTAGGATCTGGGAAGGGATGACTGTGACGAGCTTCAAACTCACAAGTGCTGGGCGTAGTGACAGACACAAAAGGATCAATGGATCCTATTCCAGCATGAGTGAGAACTGACAGATGATTAGCCGTGCGGTGACAGCACATTTGGACCATTTTCACTGAGAGGACGGATAGTAACCATTGACAACGGTGATCCACCAACATACAGCTTGCCATGGAGGGAGCCTTACATGCATGAAGAAGAAGACAGTAGGAAAGCAGAGATTCAAAAGATAGAGCATCTCCAAAACCTCAACCTGTTCTCCATTACTACAAAACAAGTATTTATTTCATGTTCTTTTACTTTTTACAATTAAATCTAAAAATTATTGATATCCTGACTAAGAGTTACAAGATAACCATAGCTTGCTTCAAGCCGACAATCTCCGTGGGATCGACCCTTACTCACGTAAGGTATTACTTGGATGACCAAGTGCACTTGCTGGTTAGTTGTGCGGAGTTGCAAAAGTGTGATTGTAATTTCGTGCACCAAGTTTTTGGCGCCGTTACCGGGAATTGTTCGAGTTTAGACAACTGACGGTCTATCTTGTTGCTTAGATTATGAATAATTTATTTTGGTTTAGAGTCTTTTATTTGAGTTTAGTTTCATATTTTAAGTTTGGTGTCAATTGCATGCTTTTATTTATCTTGATGTTCAAAGTGTTCTTGGTGTTCATCTTGACATTCAAAGTTTTCTTGTTTGTTCTCTTTGTTTTGATCTAAAATTTCTAAGTTTAGTGTCATTTTGTTGTTTTTCTCTTTCCTCATTAAAATTCAAAAATTTTAAAAATATCTTTTTCTTATTTTACTCATAAATTTCGAAATTTTGCATTAAATTAGTCAAAGATTTTCAAAATCATATCTTTTTTTTTAGTCAAGTCAAAATTCTAATTTCAAAAATTGATCTTTTCAAAGCTTTTTCAAAAATCAAATCTTTTTAATTTCTTCAATCATATCTTTTCAATCATATCTTTTTTTTATTAAATTGCAATCATATCTTCTCAATCATATCTTTTTCAAAATAATTTTCAATCATATCTTCTTGATTGCTAATTTCAAAATCTTTTTCAAAAAAATCACCTAACTACTTTTCTCTTTCATATTTTGAAATTAACTAAGCATTCTTTTTCCAAAATCTTTTTAATTAATTAATTAATTTAGTTTTCAATTTGCTTTTATTCCATTTTCTTCTAATTTTCAAAAATCATATCCAGAATTTTTCAAATCTTTTTAATTAATTAGCCATTTTAGCATTCGAATTATTTATTTATCTTTTTACTTTTTTCTTAATTTTTAAAACTTTTATTTTATTTTTCATTTATTTTATTTTATTTTATTCGGTTACTTTTAATTAAATAAAATAAAAATTTTTAAAAATATAATTTATTTGCAATTCATATCAATTCCCTTTTCTCCATCATGGACATAAGTGGAAAATGAACAGTCCAGAAGGACTCTGGGGTCATATGCTAACCCCATTACAGCTGCATATGGGAGTAGCATCTGTATACCTCCCATCAAAGCAAGCAGTTTTCAGCTAAATTCTCAGCTCGTTATCATGGTGCAGCGAAATTGCCAGTATTCTGGTCTTCCACAGCAAGAACCTACTGAGTTTCTGGCACAGTTCTTACAAATTGTTGACACAGTACGTGATAAAGAAGTGGATCAGGATGTCTACAGATTATTACTGTTTACATTTGCTATAAAAGATCAAGCTAAAAGGTGGTTAAAGCAAGCATTAAAACATGGAGACAGTTATCAGACAAATTCCTGAATCAATTTTACCCTCAAAAGAGGATGACACAGCTGAGGCTGGACATCCAAGGCTTTAAACAAGAGGATCATGAATCCCTTTATAATGCTTGGGAGAGGTACAAAGGGATGCTAAGGAAATGCCCCTCTAAAATGTTTTCAAAGTGGGTACAGTTAGACATCTTCTACTATGGGCTTACAGAAAGAGCTCAAATGTCTCTAGACTACTCAGCTGGTGGATCTATACACATGAGAAAGACAATTGAAGAGGCTCAAGAACTCATAGATACGGTTACTAGAAATCAACATCTGTACTCAAGCAGTGAGTCTTCCATAAAAGAAGAGGCTAGGGTAGCAACTACTGATCCTAATCCTCAAGAACAGATTATTGAGCTTAATCAGCAATTACTCCTTATGACAAAATAATTAGCAGAATTTAAAGAGATGCTCCAAGACACTAAAAATGCTAACAAGAATATATAAGCACAATTGAATCAGACAAGACAGCAGCTATCCAAACAGATAACAGAAGAATGCCAAGCTGTCCAATTAAGAAGCGGGAAAACATTGAATAAATCAGCTCAAGGTAGCAGAAAGCCAAGAAAAGAACAACTGACAGAGGATGACCAAACCACTGCCCAAAATCCCTCTGAGGACAGCAAGAGCCCAGAGAGGAATAATTCTGGCGTTCAAACGCCAGAAAAGAGTGAAAGATTGGCGTCAAACGCCCAGTGGATGCCCACTTCTAGTGTTCAAATGCCAGAAAAGGGAGAAAAGTTGGTGTTGAACGCCCATTCCTTGCCCAGTTCTGGCGTTCAAATGCCAAAAGAGGGTGGGAAGCTGGCGTTAAATGCCCATCCAGCACCCAATCCTGGTGTTCAAATGCCAATGAGGGATCAGACACCTGCAAGTGCTGATAGTAACCCCTCTAAGAAGGCTTCTCCAACCACCTTTGTAGGGAATAAACCTGCACCAACTAAGGTTGAAGAATATAAAGCCAAGATGCCTTATCCTTAGAAACTCTGCCAAGCAGAGTAGGATAAACAATTTGCCCGCTTTGCAGACTATCTCAGGACTCTTGAGATAAAGATCCCATTTGCAGAGGCACTTGAGCAAATACCCTCTTATGCTAAGTTCATGAAAGAGATCTTAAGTGATAAGAAGGATTGGAGAGAAACTAAAAAGGTTTTTCTCACTGAAGAATGCAGTGCAGTCATTCTGAAAAGCTTACCAGAGAAGCTTAAAGATCCAGGAAGCTTTATGATACCATGCACATTAGAGGGTGCCTGTACCAAGACAGCTCTATGTGACCTTGGAACAAGTATCAACCTAATACCTGCATCCACCATCAGAAAGCTTGGCTTGAGTGAAGAGGTCAAACCAACCCGGACATGTCTTCAATTTGCTGATGGCTCCATTAAATACCCATCAGGCATAATTGAGGACATGATTGTCATGGTTGGGCCATTTGCCTTTCCCACTGACTTTGTAGTGTTGGATATAGAGGAGCACAAGAGTGCAACTCTCATTCTAGGAAGACCCTTCCTAGCAACTGGCCGAACCCTCATTGATGTACAAAAAGGGAAAGTGACCCTGAGAGTCAATGAGGATGAGTTCAAGTTAAATGCTATCAAAGCTATGCAGCATCCAGACACATCAAATGACTGCATGAGCATTGATATTATTGACTCTTTGGTGGAAGAGATTAATATGACTGAAAATCTCGAATTAGAGCTAGAGGACATCATTAAAGATGTTCAGCCTGATCTGGAGGAATCAGAGGAAATAAAAGAACCTCTGAAAATTCCTCAGGAAGAGGATAAGCCTCCTAAACCCGAGCTCAAACCACTACCACCATCCCTGAAATATGCATTTCTGGGAGAAGGTGACACTTTTCCAGTGATCATAAGCTCTGCTTTAAATCCACAGGAAGAGAAAGCACTAATTCAAGTGCTAAGGACACACAAGACAGCTCTTGGGTGGTTCATAAGTGATCTTAAAGGTATTAGCCCCGCAAGATGCATGCACAAGATCCTATAGGAGGATGATGCTAAGCCAGTGGTTCAACCACAGAGGCGGCTAAATCCAGCCATGAAGGAGGTGGTGCAGAAAGAGGTCACTAAGTTACTAGAGGCTGGGATTATCTATCCTATTTCTGATAGCCCCTGGGTAAGCCCTGTCCAAGTTGTACCCAAAAAGGGAGGCATGACAGTGGTTCACAATGAAAAGAATGAACTGGTTCCCACAAGAACAGTTACAGGGTGGCGTATGTGTATTGACTACAGAAGGCTCAATACCGCCACTAGAAAGGATCATTTTCATTTACCATTCATAGACCAGATGCTAGAGAGATTAGCAGGTCATGACTATTACTACTTTTTGGATGGCTATTCAGGCTACAACCAAATTGCAGTAGATCCTCAGGATCAAGAGAAAACAGCATTCACATGTCCATCTGGAGTATTCGCATACAGAAGGATGCCTTTTGGTCTGTGCAATGCACCTGCAACCTTTCAGAGATGCATGCTCTCTATTTTCTCTAATATGGTGAAAAAATTTCTGAAAGTCTTCATGGATGATTTCTCAGTATTTGGAGACTCATTCAGCTCCTGTCATGACCATTTAGCACTTGTTCTGAAAGGATGCCAAGAGACCAACCTAGTTTTAAACTGGGAAAAATGTCACTTTATGGTGACTGAAGGAATTGTCCTTGGGCATAAAATTTCAAACAAGAGAATAGAGGTGGATCAAGCCAAGGTAGAGGTAATTGAAAAATTACCACCACCTGCCAATGTAAAGGCAATCAGAAGCTTTCTGGGACATGCAGGATTCTACAGGAGGTTTATAAAGGATTTTTCAAAAATTGCAAAACTTCTGAGCAATCTGCTAGCTGCTAACACACCATTTATGTTTGACACAGAGTGTCTACAGGCGTTTGAAACCCTGAAAGCTAAGCTGGTCACAGCACCAATCATCTCTGCACCAGACTGGACATTACCATTCGAACTAATGTGTGATGCCAATGACCATGCCATTGGTTCAGTGTTGGGACAGAGGCATAACAAGCTTCTGTACATCATTTACTATGCTAGCCGTGTTTTAAATGATGCACAGAAGAATTACACAACCACAGAAAAAGAGTTACTTGCAGTGGTTTATGCCATTGACAAGTTTAGATCCTATTTAGTAGGTTCAAAAGTGATTGTGTATACTGACCATGCTGCTCTTAAATACCTACTCACAAAGCAGGATTCAAAACCCAGGCTCATAAGATGGGTGTTGGTTCTGCAAGAGTTTGATATAGAAATAAGAGACAGAAAAGGGACAGAGAACCAGGTAGCTGATCACCTATTCCAGATAGAACCAGTAGTAGGGGCGTCCCTCCCTCCTACTGAGATCTCTGAAACCTTTCCGGATGAGCAACTCTTCGCCATTCAGGAAGCACCATGGTTTGCAGACATTGCGAATTATAAAACTGTGAGGTTCATACCCAAAGAGTACAGCAGGGTGCAGATGAAAAAACAAATTTCAGATGCAAAGTACTACTTATGGGATGAACCATCTCTTTAAAGATGTGCAGACGGAATGATCCGCAGATGTGTACCCAGAGAAGAGGCACAGAAGATCCTATGGCACTGCCATGGATCACAGTATGGAGGACATTTCGAAGGTGAGTGAACAGCCACTAAGGTCCTCCAATGTGGCTTCTAATGGCCTACTCTCTATAGAGATGTCCGAGAGTTTGTGCGTAACTGTGACAGTTGCCAAAGAGCTGGCAACTTGCCTCATGGTTATGCCATGCCTCAACAAGAGATCTTAGAGATTGAGTTGTTTGATGTATGGGTTATTGACTTCATGGGTCCCTTCCCACCATCATACTCAAACACTTACATTCTGGTGGCAGTAGACTATGTATCTAAATGGGTAGAAGCAATTGCCACACCCAGTAATGATACTAAGACCGTACTGAAATTCCTCCAGAAACATATTTTTAGCAGATTTGGCATCCCCAGAGTACTAATTAGTGATGGGGCACTCATTTCTGCAATAAACAGCTTTACTCTGCTATGGTCCGATATGGAATTAGCCACAAACTAGCAACTCCATATCATCCACAGAAAAATGGGCTGGCTGAAGTCTCTAATAGAGAACTAAAAAGAATCCTGGAATAGACTGTAATTGCCCGTAGAAAGGATTGGGCAAAAAGCTTGGATGATGCTCTGTGGGCATACAGAACAGCATTCAAGACTCCTATAGGAACCTCTCCATACCAGCTTGTGTATGGCAAGGCCTGTCATCTGCCCGTGGAACTGGAACATAAGGCCTATTGGGCAACCAGATTCCTAAACCTGGATGCCAAGTTAGCTGGAGAGAAAAGATTACTCTAGCTGAATGAGCTAGAGGAACTCAGACTCAATGCTTTTGAAAATGCTAAAATTTATAAGGAGAAAGCAAAAAAGTGGCATGACAAGAAACTGTCATCTAGAGTCTTTGAACCAGGACAGAAGGTTCTGCTATTTAACTCTAGGCTCAGACTATTCCCTGGGAAATTGAAATCCCGGTGGAGGGGACCATATGTGATTACAAGTGTATCACCATATGGATATGTTGAGCTTCAGGATATTGACTCTGATAAAAAGTTCATTGTTAACGGAAAGAGAATCAAACATTATCTTGAAAGCAATTTTGAGCAAGAATGCTCAAAACTGAGGCTTGAATAAAGCTCAGTCAAGGTCCAGCTAAAGACAATAAAGAAGCGCTTGTTAGGAGGCAACCCAGCCATTAGCAGGTTATTTGTTTTACTTAATACTTAGAGAAGTTTAATATAAATTCTCTTCAAGATTAATCATCAAAATTGAAGGAATTCACAGAGTTATAGAAGGATTCAGCGCAAAAAGCAGAGAAAAGGAGCTCACTGGCAAGAAAACGCCAGTAAGGAGCATTTTGGGCGTTAAATGCCAGAATGGGCACCATTCTGGGTGTTTAACGCCAGTAAAGGTACCATTTTAGGCGTTAAACGCCAGAATGGGTACCATTCTGGGCGTTTAATGCCAGAATTGCAGCATCCTGGGCGTTCAGAAAAATGCCCAGTAACAAAGGATTTCTGGCGTTTAACGCCAGCCAGGGTACCTGGCTGGGCGTTAAACGCCCACAATGACCAGCTTATGGGCGTTAAACGCCATAATGGATACCATTCTGGGCGTTTAACGCCAGAAAGACAGGGAGAGAGGATTTTGTTTTCCACTTCAAAATTTTTCAAATTTTCATGTTTTAACTCATAATTTTCTGCATAAACATGTTTCAAACTTTCATCATTCACCCTCAATTTTCAAAAATTCAAAAATTTTCTAAATCTCTTTTCAAATTACCTTCAAATCCTTCCTAAATCTTCTTCAAAAAAACTCAAGTATCTTTTCAATTTCTTTCCAAATATTTTCAAACTCATCATATCATCTCTTATTTCTTAGATGCATAAATAAAAATTTTCAGATTTAACCTCTTTATATCTTTTTCAATTAAAAATCTCATCTTTTTCATATCATGGTTCTATTTTCTTCCACCAATCATATCTTTATGTCATATCTCTTTCAAAATTTTTGAAATCCCTCCCCTTCACTTATAAATACACATCCGGCCATCCCCTCCTCTCCACATCCGAATTTGCATCTCCTCCTCTCTCTCCCCTTTCCTTTCTTTTGCTTGAGGGCAAGCAAACCTCTAAGTTTGGTGTGTTTTTCGTGATCACTGAGCTAAGACTCATCAAGATCATGGCTCCTAAGGGAAAATAAACCAATTCAAGAGGCAAGAAAGAGAATACTCCAAAGAGTCTTTGGAATCAAGAGAGGTTCTTCACCAAAGAACATGCAGACCATTACCATAAAATAATGGGTCTAAGATCAGTGATCCCGGAAGTTAAATTCGATCTGAAAGAAAATGAATATCCGGAGATCCAAGAGCGAATTCGAAACAGAGGATGGAAAATTCTAGCTAATCCCGAAACAAGGGTTGGAAGAAACATGGTTCAGGAATTCTATTCAAACCTGTGGCTGACAGATAAGCAAAGAATAACTGGAACCGCCTTCCATACCTAACGAACCATGGTCAGAGAGAGGATTATTTACTTCCATCTGGACAAAATAAGAGAGGTCTTCAAACTGTCTCAACTACAAGATAATCCAGAATCCTTTAATAGGAGAATGGTGAGAGAAGATAAGGGGTTGGACTAAGTTCTAGAGGGCATATGCTTCCCTGGAACTAAGTGGATAACCAATTCAAAAGGTGTCCCAAACCAACTCAAGAGAGGAGATCTCAAACCAGTTGTAAGAGGCTGGTTGGACTTCATTGGGCGTTCCATACTGCCCACTAGCAACCGCTCTGAGGTCACTGTCAAAAGAGCAATGATGATTCATTGTATTATGCTGGGAAACGAAGTGGAGATTCATCATCTGATTTCTTGTGAGATTTACACAATTGTAAACAAGAGCTCCACTGAAGCCAAACTGGCATACCCAAGCTTAATTTCTCTGCTATGTAAAGATGCTGGGGTGAGGATGGGAGTAGATGAATTCATTCCAATCGAACACCCAATCACCAAGAAGTCAATAGAAGGACAACAAGTGCAAGACAACTCCATCAAAAGGAGGGCGCAGGAGTTCCTCCCAGAAATCCCTGAAATTGACTACTGGACCCGCCTAGAAGCATCTGTCACTAAGCTGCAAGAAGCTGTGGATCAACTTAAGGAAGAACAGCAGAATCAAAACTGCATGCTCTGCAAGCTGCTTAAGGAACAGGAGAAGCAGGGGCGTGAGCTACAGGAGCTGAAGCGCTAGAAGCTCTTCCTTGGAGGATCAAACACCCGACAGATTGAAGGAGCATCCACTTCTCAAAATCAAGGTTGTTGAGTCCTAACTCTGTGATAACCTTTATTATTAGGAATCTATTTTAAGAGTCATTTATTTTTCTGTCTTCTATTATTATTGGTCTGCTCTTATATTTATTTTTGAGTCTTATTTTCATTCCATGATTAATAAAATTTAAAGTTTATGTCTTAAAGCTATGAATGTCCTATGAATCCATCACCTTTCTTAAATAAAAAAGTGTTTTTAATTGCAAAAGAAAAAGAAGTACATGAATTTCAAATTTTAAAACAAATTAATTATTTTGATGTGGTGGCAATACTTTTTGTTTTTCTGAATGAATGCTTGAACAGTGCATATTTTTGAATTTGTTGTCCATGAATGTTAAAATTGTTGGCTCTTGAAAGAATAATGGAAAAGGAGAAATGTTATTGATAATCTGAAAAATCATATAATTGATTCTTGAAGCAAGAAAAAGCAGTGAAAAGGTTGCAGAAAGAAATTATATATGCGAAAAAAAAGGGAAAAAAGAAAAAAAAAGAGAAAGAAAAAGAAAAAGCAAGCAGAAAAAGCCAATAGCCCTTTAAACCAAAAGGCAAGGGTAAAATAAAAAGGATCCAAGGCTTTGAGCATCAGTGGATAGGAGGGCCTAAAGGAATGAAATCCTGGCCTAAGCGGCTAAACCAAGCTGTCCCTAACCATGTGCTTGTGGCGTGAAGGTGTCAAGTAAAAACTTGAGACTGAGCGGTTAAAGTCGTGGTCCAAAGAAAAAAGAGTGTGCTTAAGAGCTCTGGACACCGCTAATTGGGGACTTTAGCAAATCTGAGTCACAATCTGAAAAGGTTCACCCAGTTATGTGTCTGTGGGATTTTTGTATCCGGTGGTAATACTGGAAACCAAAATGCTTAGGGTCACGGCCAAGACACATAAAGTAACTGTGTTCAAGAATCAACATACTGTACTAGGAGAATCAATAACACTATCTGAATTCTGAGTTCCTATAGATGCCAATCATTCTGAACTTCAAAGGAAAAAGTGAGATGCCAAAACTGTTCAGAAGCAAAAAGCTAATAGCCCCACTCATCTAATTAAAACTGATCTTCATAGATATTTTTGGAATTCATATATTCTCATCTTTTTATCCTATTTGATTTTTAGTTGCTTGGGGACAAGCAACAATTTAAGTTTGGTGTTGTGATGAGCGGATAATTTATACACTTTTTGGCATTGTTTTTAGTATGTTTTTAGTATATTTTAGTTAGTTTTATTATGTTTTTATTAGTTTTTAAATAAAAATCACTTTTCTGGACTTTACTATGAGTTTGTGTATTTTTCTATGATTTCAAGTATTTTCTGGCTGAAATTGAGGGACCTGAGCAAAAATCTGATTCAGAGGCTAAAAAAGGACTGCAGATGCTGTTGGATTCTGACCTCTCTGCACTCAAAGTAGATTTTCTGGAGCTACAAAATCCCAATTGGCGCGCTCTCAATTGCGTTGGAAAGTAGACATCCTGGGCTTTTCAGCAATATATAATAGTTCATATTTTTCCCGAGATTTGATGGCCCAAACCGGCGTTCTAAATCAGTATAGAAATTCTGGCGTCAAAACGCCAGAACTGGCATGAAAGCTGGAGTTAAACGCCTAAACTGGCACAAAAGCTGGCGTTTAACTCCAAGAAAGGTCTCTACACGTGAAAGCTTCAATACTCAACCCAAGCACACACCAAGTGGGCCCCGGAAGTGGAATTTTACACTAACTACTCTAGCTTACTCATTTTTTGTAACCCTAGGTCACTAGTTTTATTATAAAAACTACTTTTAGTGATTCATCTGGTACCTCATGACACTTTACACGTTTCATATTGTATTTCTGATGGCATGAGTCTCTAAACCCATGGTTGGGGGTGAGGAGCACTGCTGTGTTTTGATGAATTAATGCAATTACTGCTATTTTCCATTCTATCATGCTTGTCTCTTCTCTAAGATATACACTTGTTCTTCAACTTGATGAATGTGATGATCTGTGACACTCATCATCATTCTCACCTATGAACGCGTGCCTGACAACCACCTCCGTTCTACCTTAGACTGAGTGCATATCTCTTAGCCTCCTGATTCAGATCAGAGTCTTCGTGGTATAAGCTAGAATTATTGGCAGCCATTCTTGAGATCCGGAAAGTCTAAACCTTGTCTGTGGTATTCCGAGTAGGATCTGGGAAGGGATGACTGTGACGAGCTTCAAATTTGCAAGTGCTGGGCGTAGTGACAGACGCAAAAGGATCAATAGATCCTATTCCAGCATGAGTGAGAACCGACAGATGATTAGCCGTGCAGTGACAGCACATTTGGACCATTTTCACTGAGAGGACGGATGGTAGCCATTGACAATGGTGATCCACCAACATACAGCTTGCCATGGAGGGAGCCTTGCGTGCATGAAGAAGAGGACAATAGGAAAGCAGAGATTTAGAAGATAGAGCATCTCCAAAACCTCAATTTGTTCTCCATTACTGCAAAACAAGTATTTATTTCATGTTCTTTTACTTTTTACAATTAAATCTGAGAATTATTGATATCCTGACTAAGAGTTACAAGATAACTATAGCTTGCTTCAAGCCGACAATCTCCGTGGGATCGACCCTTACTCACGTAAGGTATTACTTGGACGAACCAGTGCACTTGCTGGTTAGTTGTTCGGAGTTGCAAAAGTGTGATTGTAATTTCGTGCACCAGTGATAACCACTATTTTATGGATAATCTTGTGTTTAATTGAGTGGTTTTTATTAAGTCTTTACCCACTTATTCATATGATTTGCGTGATTTTATAATCCCTTCCTAGTATTGTTTTATGATTGAAAACTTGCTTCCTAGAGATCTTTAATTAGTATATTTTAATTCTCCTTTATACCATTTAATGTCGTGATCCGTGTGTTAAGTGCTTCAGGCTTTATAGGGCAGGAATGGCTTAGAGAATGGAGAGGAAGCTTGCAAAAATGGAAGGAACACAAGAAACTAAGGAGATGACCAGCGAACACCGACGCGCGCGCATGGCTCACGCGAGCGCGCGGAAATGAAGAAATTGCAGCGACGCGTGCGCGTGCCTGACGCGTACGCGTGGATTGGTGTCTGCACAAAATACGCGCACGCGTGGATGACGCGTACGCGTGACAAGGGAAAATGCCAAATGACACACACGTGTGACTGACGCGTACGCGTGACCTGCGCGATCTGCAAAATTAACAGAAAATGCTGGGGGCGATTTTGGGCCGCGTTTTGACCCAGTTTTTGGCCCAAAAACACAGAATAAAGCCAGGGAACAAGCAGAGACTCAACACACACAGAGACACATTCACATATTCTCATTAGGATAGTTTTTAGGTTTTTAGATCTGAATCTAGAGAGAGAATTACCCTTCCTCTAGTTTCTCTTTACATTCCTAGTTTATTGCTTTTGCTTTTGGATATTGAAGAGTCATCACCTCCGTTGAATATACTATTCTAGTTTGTTTCCTTACTTACTCTTTTATTTATTCCATATTCTTAATTCTTGTTTAAAGTGGTAGTTGGATTATTTTCATGGATTGTTAGTCAAAAGGATTAATTTTATCTTTAATTAATTTTCAAAGCTTTATTTTATTCAATTTATCATGTCTTCTTTTTATATTTCTACAAGCGTTATATTCATGTCAATGGAGTAGATTCCCTACTTGACATGGGGGTTGATTAAAAGAAGACACTTGATTTGGAAGGCTTAAGTGATGGTTAAATTGGAAGTTGTTGGCTAGTTCTGTATTTACTAACGCTAGACCTTTCTAAGGGAGAGGACTAAGATTTGCGAATAAGAGTTAGCTCAATCACTTGACTTTCCTTTATTTAGTAAGGATTAACTAAGTGAAAACAACAACCTATTTGATACTACACTTAAGAGATCCCAACAAGGATAGAACTTCCGATTAATCATTCCCCCAGTCTAGGCTTTTTATTTAGAATATTACAAATCTCCTTTAATTTTTACAACTTTAATTTACAATTATTTAATTGCTCATTATTCAACTCTCAAATTCTCTTGGAAACTCCTAATTAATAAATTAGCACCCTTTCTAGCAACTCGTTGGGAGACGACCTGGGACTCATACTCCCTTATTTTTATTCTAAACTTTTTGTGACAACCTTTCTAAATTGATGAGGCATATTTTTGCTGGTTAAGAGCTATACTCGCAATGTTGTTCTACTATATTATAATCTCTTAATTGGTCTAACTTCTGCCGCTCGTCATTAGGCAATGAACTAAGTTTGGCGTTCACACACCAACTTGAGTCCAGAAAATCACAAGCATACATGCATGCTAACCATCTTTCAAGTGCTTGGGGAACAAGCAACTTCCAATAACTTGGCAGGAATTCAATCAATCTCTTGGGAAAAATTATGCACCATCATCCAAGGAGACAAAGAAGGATACAAAAGCTATGGATGATGATGACAAGAAAGAAACAACAAGACACCAAGAGGTTGTATTGTACTTAACTGTCTCTGATTTGTAGTGCTTAAATTGGAAGTATGATTGTATCCTGTTTTCATAAACCTTTATACTTTGTTTGTCTTTGCTTATTGTTAATTTTGGGCTGTTAGTCTAAGTACCTGCCTCATTTTCACTCTGCTTGAATTGTATGCTGTGTCCTTAAGCTTAATAAATAAAGTTTATGAGAATTTGCTGTGAAAGACAAGAGTGAAATCCAATGTGCAGAATAAAGTTCTAGTGTTGTGGTGGTATTTGCTAGCTAAGTTAGTTCATCAATAAGGTAAAGGGCTAAGATATCTCTTGAATTATGAGCTTGAAGTGCATTATATGAGACTTATATGAATTAATAAATATCCTAAAAACAGAAAAAGAGAATGAAAAAGAAAGAAAAGAGCAAATAAAGTTGGGCACCAATAGCTTGAACCTTGAGGCGTGTGTCTGTGGTGTTTTTGTGCAAGGATCTGCTTGGATGAGTAGGTTCTTAGGAGTGCTTCATCACTTGACAACTTTGGTTAACTAACCCAGGATTGTCAACTGAAAGTCCACTATCAAGAGAAACCTTGTCACAAAATATTTAGCAACCCAAAGAGGTGCTGGACACCAAGGTCTAAGGAATGAAAATAACAAACCATGTGCCTGTGGTATGTATGTGCTGAGGAGAGACTTGGGTGATTAAGTCCTTATGGGTGTTTCAACACCTAGCACCTTGAACCAACTGGTTCGGGAGTGTTGGCTGAAAAACTATCATAAAGAATTGTCTCAGCACAGAACACTTAGCTACCAAAAGCAATAAGCTCTAAAGAAGGAAAGAAAACAAAAACAAAGAAGTTAAGGATCAAGAATAAGAGTCTCATAGAAAGGCAATAAAGTGAGAATTCAAGAGCATATGAGAGCCTAGAAACCAGCATGAACATGATCCTAAATTGCCATGCATGAAACTCCATGAACCAAGGATTTGAATTCTCTGAATAAGGACTTGTATCTTGATGAGCGGATAATTTATACGCTTTTTGGCATTGTTTTTACATAGTTTTCAGTATAATTTAATTAGTTTTTAGTATATTTTTATTAGTTTTTAATTAAAAATCACATTTTTGGACTTTACTATGAGTTTGTGTGTTTTTCTATGATTTCAGGTATTTTCTGGCTGAAATTGAGGGACCTGAGCAAAAATCAGATTCAGAGGTTGAAGAAGGACTGCAGATGCTGTTGGATTCTGACCTCCATGCACCCAAAGTGAATTTTCTGGAGCTACAGAACTCCAAATGGAGCGCTTCCAATTGCGTTGGAAAGTAGACATCCAGGGCTTTCCAGCAATATATAATAATTCATACTTTGAATAAGGATTGACGACGTAAACTGGCGTTCAACGCCAGTTCCATGTTGCATTTTGGAGTCAAACGCCAGAAACAGGTTGCAAAGTGGAGTTCAACGCCAGAAACAGGCTACAAACTAGCGTTCAACTCCAAGAGAAGCCTCTACACGTGTAAAGCTCAATGCTCAGCCCAAGCACACACCAAGTGGGCCCCGGAAGTGGATTTCTACATCATTTACTCAATTCTGTAAACCCTAGTAACTAGTTTAGTATAAATAGGACTTTTTACTATTGTATTAGACATCTTGGGACGTTTAGTTCTTAGATCATGGGGGCTGGCCATTTGGCCATGCCTGAACCTTTCACTTATATATTTTTCAACGGTAGAGTTTCTACACACCATAGATTAAGGTGTGGAGCTCTGCTGTTCCTCAAATATTAATGCAAAGCACTACTGTTTTTCTATTCAATTCAACTTATTCCATTTCTAAGATATTCATTCGCACTTCAATATGATGGATGTGATGATCGTGACAGTCATCATCATTCTCAATTTATGAACACGCGCCTGACAACCACTTCTGTTCTACCTTAGATTGAATGGATATCTCTTGGATATCTAATACATGGGACCGAGTCCGAGTTATTAGTGTCTTCGTGGTATAAGTTAGAACCCATGGATGGCCATTCCTGAGATCCGGAAAGTCTAAACCTTGTCTGTGGTATTCCGAGTAGGATCTGGGAAGGGATGGCTGTGACGAGCTTCAAACTCGCGAGTGCTGGGCGTAGTGACAGACGCAAAAGGATAGTAAATCCTATTCCAGTATGATCGAGAACCGACAGATGATTATCCATGCAGTGACAGTGCATTAGGCCATTTTCACAGGAGGATGGGATGTAGCCATTGACAACGGTGATGCCCTACATAAAGCTTACCATGGAAAGGAGTAGGATTGATTGGATGAAGACAGCAGGAAAGCAGATATCAGAGGAACGAAAGCATCTCTATACGCTTATATGAAATTCTCACCAATGAATTACACAAGTACCACTATCCAATTTTATATTTTATTTATTTTCATCCACTATAATTTCTTAATAAAATTTAATCCGCCTGACTGAGATTTATAAGGTGACCATAGCTTGCTTTAAGCCGACAATCTCCGTGGGATCGACCCTTACTCACGTAAGGTTTATTACTTGGACAATCCAGTGCACTGGCTGGTTAGTTGTACGAAGTTGTGAAACAGATATAAGATCATGAATGTGTGCATTGAGTTTTTAGCACCGTTACCAAGAATGGAATGATCACAATTTCGCACACCAAGTTTTTGGCGCCGTTGCCGGGGATTGTTCGAGTTTGGACAACTGACGGTTCATCTTGTTGCTCAGATTAGGTAACTTTATTTTAATTTTAACCTTTTTGTTTTTATTTCTTAATTCTCGAAAAATACAAAAAAAATTCTTCTTTTTCG
Organism: Arachis ipaensis; assembly: GCF_059453495.1. Taxonomy (NCBI): domain Eukaryota; kingdom Viridiplantae; phylum Streptophyta; class Magnoliopsida; order Fabales; family Fabaceae; genus Arachis; species Arachis ipaensis. The sequence continues at coordinate 74,751,074 of NC_142444.1, forward strand.
TTTTTCCCAATTAATTTTCGAAAAATACAAAAAAATTTACAAATTCATAAAATCAAAAATATTTTTGTGATTCTTGTTTGAGTCTAGAGTCAATTTTTAAGTTTGGTGTCTTGCATGTGTTTATTTTTCTCAAGAATTTTCGAAAATTCACCATATGTTCTTCTTGATCTTCAAGTTGTTCCTGGCCAGTCTTCTTGTTTGATCTTCATATTTTCTTGTTTTGTGTCTTTTCTTGTTTTTCATATGCATTTTTAATTTGTTAGTTTCTAAAGTTTGAAAATTTCTAAGTTTGGTGTCTTGCATGTTTTTCTTTCATTAAAAATTTTCAAAAATAAGTCTTGATGTTCATCTTGATCTTCAAAGTGTTCTTGGTGTTCATCTTGACATTCATAGTGTTCTTGCATGCATTGTGTGTTTTGATTCATAATTTCTATGTTATGAGTCTTTTTCATGTTTTTCTCTTTCTTCATTAAAAATTCAAAAATCAAAAAATATCTTTTCCTTATTTTACTCAATTTTTGAAAATATGATTTGATTTAGTCAAAAAGTTTTTAAATTTAATTGTTTCTTATGAATCAATTCAAATTTTCAATTTATAAATCTTATCTTTTCAAAATCTTTTTCAAAAATCAAATTTTTTTCATTTTACCTTTATATTTTTGAAAACTTTTTAAATTTGATTTTCAAAATCTTTTTCTTATTTTATTTCTTAATTTTTAAAATCTTTACTAACATTTAATATGATTGATTGAAAAATTTCAAGTTGTCATTTGCTTATTAAGAAAGATTCAATCCTTAAACTCTAGAATCATATCTTTTTAGTTTCTTGTTGGTCAAGTAATCAATTTTAGTTTTCAAAATCAAACCTTTTTAATTTTCTTTTCAAATCTTTTTCAAATTAAAATTTCAATCATATCTTTTTCAAATTCAATTTCAAAATCTTTTCTAACTTCTTATCTTTTTAAAATTGATTTTCAAATCTTATCTTTTTGTTTCAATCATATCTTTTTAAATTTCAATCATATCTTTTTCAAAAACAAATTTCAAAACTTTTTCAATCAATCTTATCTTTTTGTTTCAATCATATCTTTTTCAAAACTACCTAACTAATCCTCTCTCTTATTTTCGAAAATTCCCTCTCTCCTTTTTCAAAATTCCTTTTTAATTAACTAATTGTTTTAAATTTTAATTTTTAATTTAATTTCAAACTTTAATTTTCGAAATTTAACTTTAAATTTTAATTTTTATTTTAATTAAATTTCGAAATTCTCTCTCTCATCTCCTTCTATTTATTTATTCATCTACTAACACTTCTCTCCCATCCAAAAATTCGAACACCACCTCCCTCTCTGTGTTCGAGTTTTTCCTCTTCTCTTCTTTACATTACATTCTTTTCTTCTTCTACTCACACATAGGAATCTCTATACTGTGACATAAAGGATTCCATATTTTCTTTGTTATTCCCTTCTTTGTCATATGAGCAGGAGCAAGGACAAGAACATTCTTGTTGAAGCAGATCCTGAACCTGAAAGGACTCTGAAAAGAAAACTAAGAGAAGTTAAAATACAACAATCTAGAGACAACCTTACAGGAATTTTCGAACAGGAAGAGGAGATGGCAGCCGAAAATAATAATAATGCAAGGAGGATACTTAGTGACTTTACTGCACCTAATTCCAATTTACATGGAAGAAGCATCTCCATTCCTGCCATTAGAGCAAATAGTTTTGAGCTAAAACCTTAATTAGTTTCTCTGATGCAGCAGAACTGCAAGTTTCATGGACTTCCATCTGAAGATCCTTTTCAGTTCTTAACTGAATTCTTGCAGATCTGTGATACTGTTAAGACCAATGGGGTTGATCCCGAGGTCAACAGGCTTATGCTTTTCCTGTTTGCTGTAAGAGACAGAGCTAGAGTATGGTTGGACTCTCAACCCAAAGACAGCCTGAACTCTTGGGATAAGCTGGTCACGGCTTTCTTAGCCAAGTTCTTTCCTCCTCAAAAGCTTAGTAAGCTTAGAGTTGATGTTCAAACCTTCAGACAGAAAGAAGGAGAATCCCTCTATGAAGCTTGGGAGAGATACAAGCAACTGACCAAAAAGTGTCCTTCTGATATGCTTTCAGAATGGACCATTCTGGATATATTCTATGATGGTCTATCTGAGTTATCAAAGATGTCACTGGACCATTCTGCAGGTGGATCCATTCACCTAAAGAAAATGCCTGCAGAAGCTCAAGAACTCATTGACATGGTTACTAACAACCAGTTCATGTACACTTCTGAGAGGAATCCTGTGAGTAATAGGATGCCTCAGAAGAAGGGAGTTCTTGAAATTGATACTCTGAATGTCATATTGGCTCAGAATAAAATATTGACTCAGCAAGTCAATATGATTTCTCAGAGTCTGAACGGAATGCAAGCTGCATCCAACAGTACTCAAGAGGCATCTTCTGAGGAAGAAGCTTATGATCCTGAGAACCCTGCAATAATAGAGGTGAATTACATTGGTGAACCCTATGGAAACACCTATAATCCCTCATGGAGAAATCACCCAAATCTATCATGGAAGGATCAACAAAAGCCTCAACAAGGCTTTAATAATGGTAGAGGAAACAAGTTTAGCAATAGCAAGCCTTTTCCATCATCCTCTCAGCAAAAGATAGAGAGTTCTGAGCAGACCCCATCTCGCTTGGCAAACATAGTCTCTGATCTATATAAGGCCACTCTAAGTTTCATGAATGAAATAAGGTCCTCCATTAGAAATTTAGAAGCACAAGTGGGCCAGCTGAGTAAAAGAATCATTGAAACACCTTCTAGTACTCTCCCAAGTAATACAGAAGAAAACCCAAAAGGAGAGTGCAAGACCATTGAATTGATCATTATGGCCGAACCTGCAAGGGAGGGAGAGGACGTGAATCCCAGTGAGGAAGACCTCCTGGGACGTCCAGAGATCAATAAGGAGTTTCCCTCTGAGGAACCAAAGGAATCTGAGGCTCATCTGGAGACCATAGAGATTCTATTGAACCTCCTTATGCCATTCATGAGCTCTGATGAGTATTCTTCTTCTGAAAAGAATGAAGATATTACTAAAGAGCAAGTTGCCAAGTACCTTGGTGCTATCATGAAACTGAATGCCAAATTATTTGGTAATAAGACTTGGGAAGATGAACCTCCCTTGCTCACCAATGAACTGAGTGATCTGGATCAACTGAGATTGCCTCAGAAGAAACAGGATCCTGGAAAGTTCTTAATACCTTGTACCATAGGCACCATGAACTTTGAGAAGGCTCTATGTGACCTTGGGTCAGGGATAAACCTCATGCCCCTCTCTGTAATGGAGAAACTGGGAATCTTTGAGGTGCAAGCTGCCAGAATCTCATTAGAGATGGCAGACAACTCAAGAAAACAAGCTTATGGACTAGTAGAGGACGTGTTAGTAAAGGTTGAAGGCCTTTACATCCCTGCTGATTTCATAATCCTAGATACTGGGATGGATGATGATGAATCCATCATCCTTGGAAGACCCTTCCTAGCCACAGCAAGAGCTGTGATTGATGTGGACAGAGGAGAATTGATCCTTCAACTAAATGAGGATAACCTTGTGTTTAAAACTCAAGGATCTCCTTCTGTAACCATGGAGAGGAAGCATGAAAAGCTTCTCTCACTACAGAGTCAACCAAAGCCCCGACTGTCAAACTCTAAGTTTGGTGTTGGGAGGCCATGATGAGCGGATAATTTATACGCTTTTTGGCACTGTTTTTAGTATGTTTTTAGTAGAATCTGGTTACTTTTAGGGATGTTTTCATTAGTTTTTATGTTAAATTCACATTTCTGGACTTTACTATGAGTTTGTGTGTTTTTCTGTGATTTCAGGTATTTTCTGGCTGAAATTGAGGGACTTGAGCAAAAATCAGATTCAGAGGTTGAAGAAGGACTGCTGATGCTGTTGGATTCTGACCTCCCTGCACTCAAAGTGGATTTTCTGGAGCTACAGACCTCAAAATGGCACGCTTTTAATTGCGTTGGAAAGTAGACATCCAGGGCTTTCCAGCAATATATAATAGTCCATACTTTGGCCGAGTTTAGATGACGTAAAAGGGCGTTGCATGCCAGTTCTACGCTGCTGTCTGCAGTTAAACGCCAGAAACACGTCACAAGCCAGAGTTGAACGCCAGAAATATCTTACAAACTGGCGTTCAACTCCAAGATTGACCTCTACATGTGTAACATTCAAGCTCAGCCCAAGCACACACCAAGTGGGCACCGGAAGTGGATTTATGCATCAATTACTTACTTCTGTAAACCCTAGTAACTAGTTTATTATAAATAGGACTTTTTACTATTGTATCAGACATCTTTGGTCTCAGTTTTAATCTATTGTTCATCTTAGGAGATTATTGATCACGTTTAGAAGGCTGGCCTCTCGGCCATGCCTGGACCTTTCACTTATGTATTTTCAACGGTAGAGTTTCTACACTCCATAGATCAAGGTGTGGAGCTCTGCTGTTCCTCAAAGATTAATGCAAAGTACTACTGTTTTTCTATTCAATTCAACTTATTCCGCTTCTAAGATATTCATTCGCACTTCAACCTGAATGTGATGAACGTGACAATCATCATCATTCCCCCACGAACGCGTGCCTAACAACCACTTCCGTTCCACCTTAGATTGAATGAGTATCTCTTGGATCTCTTAATCAGAATCTTCGTGGTATAAGCTAGATTGATGGCGGCATTCATGAGAGTCCGGAAAGTCTAAACCTTGTCTGTGGTATTCCGAGTAGGACTCTGGGATTGAATGACTGTGACGAACTTCAAACTCGCGAGTGCTGGGCGTAGTGACAGACGTAAAAGGAGGGTGAATCTTATTCCAGTATGATCGAGAACCTCAGATGATTAGCCGTGCTGTGACAGAGCATTTGGACCATTTTCACAAGAGGATGGGATGCAGCCATTGATAAGGGTGATGCCTCCAGACGATTAGCCGTGCAGTGACAGCGCATCGGACCATTTTCCAGAGAGGATAAAAAGTAGCCATTGACAACGGTGATGTCCTTACATAAAGCCAACCATGGAAACATGGAAAAGAGGCACAGTAAGCTTCTCTCAAAACAGAGTCAACTAGAGCCCCTACAGTCAAACTCTAAGTTTGGTGTTGGGAGGCCACAACCAAACTCTAAGTTTGGTGTTGAACTCCCATATCCAAACTCTAAGTTTGGTGTTGGAAAGTCTCAACAATGCTCTGAACATCTGTGAGGCTCCATGAGAGCCCACTGTCAAGCTATTGACATTAAAGAAGCACTTGTTGGGAGGTAGCCCAATTTTTATTTATCTAATTTTATTTTTCTTATTCTTTCATGTTTTATTAGGTTCATGATCATGTGGAGTCACAAAATAAATATAAAAATTGAAAACGGAATCAAAAACGGCAGAAGAAAAATCACACCCTAGAGGAAGACCTTACTGGCGTTTAAACGCCAGTAAGAAGCATCTGGCTAGCGTTCAACGCCAGAACAGAGCATGGTTCTGGCGCTGAACGCCCAAAATGGGCAGCATCTGGGCGTTTGAACGCCAGAATTGCACCCTAGAGAAGAGCTGGCGCTGAACGCCCATAACAAGCATGGTTCTGGCATTCAACGCCAGAAATGGGCAACAAATGGGCGTTCAACGCCCAGAACAAGCACCAATTTGGCGCTGAATGCCCAGAGTTGTGTGCAAGGGCATTTTGCATGTCTAATTTGGTGCAAGGTTATAAATCCTTGAACACCTCAGGATCTGTGGACCCCACAGGATCCCCACCTACCTCCACTCACTTCTTCTCGCCCCTCTTTCACACAATCCCATAAACACTCTTCCCCAAAACTCTTCACCAATCACCTTAATCTCTCTTCCCTATAACCACTTCACCACTCACATCCATCCACTCTTCCCCATAAACCTACCTCATAAACGCCACCTACCTTCAAAATTCAAAATCAATTTCCCACCCAAAACCCACCCTTATGGCCGAACCTTACCCCCCTCCCTTCCCTATATAAAGCCCTCCATTCTTCTTCATTTTCACACAACACAACCCTCTCCTCCATATTTTCTTCTTCTTCTTCATCTATTCTTTCTTCTCTTGCTCGAGGGCGAGCAATATTCTAAGTTTGGTGTGGTAAAAACATAAGCTTTTTGTTTTTCCATTACCATTGATGGCACCCAAGACCGGAGAATCCTCTAGAAAAGGGAAAGGGAAGACAAAAGCTTCCACCTCCGAGTCATGGGAGATGGAAAGATTCATCTCCAAAGCTCATCAAGACCACTTCTATGATGTTGTGGTCAAGAAGAAGGTGATCCCCGAGGTCCCTTTCAAGCTCAAGAAGAATGAGTATCCGGAGATCCGACATGAAATCCAAAGAAGAGGTTGGGAAGTTCTAACAAACCCCATCCAACAAGTCGGCATCCTAATGGTTCAAGAGTTCTATGCCAATGCATGGATCACTAGGAATCATGATCAAAGTAAGAACCCAAACCCAAAGAATTATATTACAATGGTTCGGGGGAAATACTTGGATTTTAGTCCAGAAAATGTGAGGTTGGTGTTTAACTTGCCTATGATGCAAGGAGATGTACGCCCCTACACTAGAAGGGTCAACTTTAATCAAAGGTTGGACCAAGTCCTCATGGACATATGTGTGGAAGGAGCTCAATGGAAGATTGACTCCAAAGGCAAGCCGGTTCAATTAAGAAGACTGGACCTCAAGCCTGTGGCTAGAGGATGGTTGGAGTTCATCCAACGCTCCATCATCCCCACTAGTACCGATCTGAAGTTACTGTGGATCGGGCCATCATGATTCATAGCATCATGATTGGAGAGGAAGTAGAAGTTCATGAAGTCATCTCCCTTGAATTCTACAAAATAGCCGAAAAGCCCTCTCCTGGGGCAAGGCTAGCTTTTCCTCATCTTATTTGTCATCTATGTTACTCAACTAGAGCTTTCATAGAAGGAGACATTCCCATCGAGGAAGAGAAGCCCATCACTAAGAAAAGGATGGAGCAAGCAAGAGAGCCCATTCATGGATCTCAAGAGACGCATGAAGCTCATCACCATGAGATCCCGGAGATGCCTCAAATGCATTTTCCTCCACAAAACTATTGGGAGCAAATCAACACCTCCCTAGGAGAATTAAGTTCCAACATGGGACAATTAAGGGTGGAACATCAAGAGCACTCCATCATCCTTCATGAAATAAGAGAAGATCAAAAAGCAATGAGGGAGGAGCAACAAAGACAAGGAAGAGACATAGAAGAGCTCAAGGACATCATTGGTTCCTCAAGAAGGAAATGCCACCATCACTAAGGTGGACTCATTCCTTGTTCTTATTTTCTGTTTTTCGTTTTCTTAATGTTAAGTGATTATCCATGTTTGTGTCTTATTACATGATCATTAGTAGTTAGTAACTATGTCTTAAAGTTATGAATGTCCTATGAACCCATCACCTCTCTTAAATGAAAACTGTTTTAATTCAAAAGAACAAGAAGTACATGAGTTTCGAATTTATCCTTGAACTTAGTTTAATTATATTGATGTGGTGACAATACTTTTTGTTTTCTGAATGAATGCTTGAACAGTGCATATGTCTTTTGAAGTTGTTGTTTAAGAATGTTAAATATGTTGGCTCTTGAAAGAATGATGATAAGGAGACATGTTATTTGATAATCTGAAAATTCATAAAAATAATTCTTGAAGCAAGAAAAAGCAGCAAAGAACAAAGCTTGCAGAAAAAAAAAATATAGGCGAAAAAAAAATTTAAAAAGAAAAAGCAAGCAGAAAAAGCCAAAAGCTCTTAAAACCAAGAGGCAAGAGCAAAAAGCCAATAACCCTTAAAACCAAAAGACAAGGGTAAATAAAAAGGATCCCAAGGCTTTGAGCATCAGTGGATAGGAGGGCCTAAAGGAATAAAATCCTGGCCTAAGCGGCTAAACCAAGCTATCCCTAACCATGTGCTTCTGGCGTGAAGGTGTCAAGTGAAAACTTGAGACTGAGCGGTTAAAGTCAAGGTCCAAAGCAAAAGAAGAGTGTGCTTAAGAACCCTAGACACCTCTAATTGGGGACTTTAGCAAAGCTGAGTCACAATCTGAAAAGGTTCACCCAATTATGTGTCTGTGGCATTTATGTATCCGGTGGTAATAATGGAAAACAAAGTGCTTAGGGCCACGACCAAGACTCATAAAATAGCTGTGTTCAAGAATCATCATACTGAACTAGGAGAATCAATAACACTATCTGAACTCTGAGTTCCTATAGATGCCAATCATTCTGAACTTCAATGGATAAAGTGAGATGCCAAAACTATTCGAGAGGCAAAAAGCTACAAGTCCCGCTCATTTAATTGGAGCTATGTTTCATTGATAGTTTGGAATTTATAGTATATTCTCTTCTTTTTATCCTATTTGATTTTCAGTTGCTTGGGGACAAGCAACAATTTAAGTTTGGTGTTGTGATGAGCGGATAATTTATACGCTTTTTGGCACTGTTTTTAGTATGTTTTTAGTAGAATCTGGTTACTTTGAGGGATATTTTCATTAGTTTTTATGTTAAATTCACATTTCTGGACTTTACTATGAGTTTGTTTATTTTTCTGTGATTTCAGGTATTTTCTAGCTGAAATTGAGGGACTTGAGCAAAAATCAAATTCAGAGGTTGAAGAAGGACTGCTGATGCTGTTGGATTCTGACCTCCCTGCACTCAAAGTGGATTTTCTGGAGCTACAGAACTCAAAATGGCGCGCTTCCAATTGCGTTGGCAAGTAGACATCCAGGGCTTTCCAGCAATATATAATAGTTCATACTTTGGCCGAGTTTAGACAACGTAAAAGGGCGTTGAACGCCAGTTCTATGCTGCTGTCTGCAGTTAAACGCCAGAAACACGTCACAAGCCAGAGTTGAACGCCAGAAATACGTTACAAACTGGCGTTCAACTCCAAGATTGACCTCTACACGTGTAACATTCAAGCTCAGCCCAAGCACACACCAAGTGAGGCCCGGAAGTGGATTTATGCATCAATTACTTACTTCTGTAAACCTTAGTAACTAGTTTATTATAAATAGGACTTTTTACTATTGTATCAGACATCTTTGGTCTCAGTTTTAATCTATTGTTCATCTTAGGAGACTATTGATCACATTTAGGGGGCTGACCTCTCGGCCATGCCTGGACCTTTCACTTATGTATTTTCAACGGTAGAGTTTCTACACTCCATAGATCAAGGTGTGGAGCTCTGCTGTTCCTCAAAGATTAATGCAAAGTACTACTGTTTTTCTATTCAATTCAACTTATTCCGCTTCTAAGATATTCATTCGCACTTCAACCTGAATGTGATGAACGTGACAATCATCATCATTCCCCCACGAACGCGTGCCTGACAACCACTTCCGTTCCACCTTAGATTGAATGAGTATCTCTTGGATCTCTTAATCAGAATCTTCGTGGTATAAGCTAGATTGATGGCGGCATTCATGAGAGTCCGGAAAGTCTAAACCTTGTCTTTGGTATTCCGAGTAGGACTCTGGGATTGAATGACTGTGACGAACTTCAAACTCGCGAGTGCTGGGCGTAGTGACAGACGCAAAAGGAGGGTGAATCCTATTCCAGTATGATCGAGAACCTCAGATGATTAGCCGTGCTGTGACAGAGCATTTGGACCATTTTCACAAGAGGATGGGATACAGCCATTGACAAGGGTGATGCCTCCAGATGATTAGCCATGCAGTGACAGCGCATCGGACCATTTTACAGAGAGGATAAAAAGTAGCCATTGACAACGGTGATGTCCTTATATAAAGCCAGCCATGGAAAGGAGTAAGACTGATTGGATGAAGACAGCAGGAAAGCAGAGGTTCAGAGGAACGAAAGCATCTCTATACACTTATCTGAAATTCTCACCAATGATATACATAAGTGTTTCTTTCCTTATTTTCTATCTATTTATTATTTATGTTCGAAAACTCCATAACTATTTTATATCCGCCTGACTGAGATTTACAAGGTGACCATAGCTTGCTTCATACCAACAATCTCCGTGGGATCGACACTTACTCACGTAAGGTTTATTACTTGGACGACCCAGTGCACTTGCTGGTTAGTTGTATTAAAGTTGTGAATGAAAAACGATTTATTAAGACATGCGTACAGAGTTTCTGGCACCGTTGCCTGAGATCACAATTTCGTGCACCAGGCCACAACCAAACTCTAAGTTTGGTGTTGAGCTCCCATATCCAAACTCTAAGTTTGGTGTTGGGAGGTCCCAAACTTGCTCTGATTATCTGTGAGGCTCCATGAGAGCTCACTGTCAAGCTATTGACATTAAAGAAGCACTTGTTGGGAGGCAACCCAATGTTATTTAATCATTTTTATTTTATTTTCTCTTTGTTATTTCATGATTTATTAGGTTGATGATCATATGGAGTCACAAAAACTACTGAAAAATCGAAAACAGAATGAAAAATAGCATTGAAAATAGAACACCCTGGAGGAAGGGCTTACTGGCGTTTAAACGCCAGTAAGGAGCATCTGGCTGGCGTTTAACGCCAGAACAGAGCATGAAACTGGCGTCAAACGCCAGAAACAAGCAGCAGTCTGGCGTTTAAATGCCAGGATTGCACCCAGAGGAAAGCTGGCGTTAAACACCAGAAACAAGCATCAGACTGGCGTTTAACGCCAGAAATATGCACCACACTGGCGTTCAACGCCAGAAACATGCTATAGACTGGCATTGAACGCCCAAAACAAGCATGGAACTGGCGTTTAATGCCAGAAACATGCTGCAGTCTGGCGTTAAATGCCAGGATATCCTACAGAGGGCGTTTACACGCTTAATTGGAGCAGGAATGATTAAAGTCCTTGGCCCCACTGGATCTGTGGACCCCACAGGATCTCCTCAAGATCTGTGGACCCCACAGGATCCCTACCTACTTCTTCTCTACTCTTCACACCTTTTCATAACTCTCTTCCCCAAATACCCCTCACCAATCAACTCAATCACTCTTTCCCATCACCTCTTCACCACTCATATCCATTCTCTCTTCCCCAAAAACCCCACCTACCTTTAAATTCAAAATAATTTCCCTCCCAAACCCAACCCTAAATGGCCGAACCCTAACCCCTCCCCCCTCCTATATAAACCCCTCATTCCTTCTTCATTTTCACACAACACAACCCTCTCTTCTTCCCCTTGGCCGAATCCACCTTCTCCCTCTATCTCCTCCATTTTTCTTCTTCTTCTACTTCTTTCTCTTTTCTTTTGCGCAAGGACGAGCAACCATTTTAAGTTTGGTGTGGTAAAAGCATTGCTTTTTGTTTTTCCATAACCATTTATGGCACCTAAGGCCAGAGAAACCTCTAGAAAGAGGAAAGGGAAGGCAATTGCTTCCACCTCTGAGTCATGAGAGATGGAGAGATTCATCTCTAAGGTCCATCAAGACCACTTCTATGAAGTTGTGGCCAAGAAGAAAGTTATTCCTGAGGTTCCTTTCAAACTCAAAAAGAATGAGTATCCGGAGATCTGACTTGAAATCCAAAGAAGAGGTTGGGAAGTTCTAACCAACCCCATTCAACAAGTCGGGATCTTAATGGTTCAAGAGTTCTATGCAAATGCGTGGGTTACCAGGAACCATGATCAAAGTGTGAACCCGAACCCAAAGAATTGGCTCACCATGGTTCGGGGGAAATACTTAGATTTCAGTCCAGAGAATGTAAGATTGGCGTTCAACCTACCAATAATGGAAGAGAACGCACGCCCCTACACAAGAAGGGTCAACTTTGATCAAAGGTTGGACCAAGTCCTCATAGACATATGTGAGGAAGGAGCTCAATGGAAAATTGACTCAAGAGGTAATCCGGTTCAACCAAGAAGGCATGACCTCAAACCAGTGGCTAGAGGATGGTTGGAGTTTATTCAACGCTCAATCATTCCTACTAGCAACCAGTCTGAAGTTACTATAGACCGGGCCATCATGATCCATAGTATCATGATTGGGGAGGAAGTGGAAGTTCATGAGATTATACCTCAAGAACTCTACAAGGTGGCTAACAAGTCCTCTAATTTGGCAAGGTTAGCCTTTCCTCATCTCATTTATCTCCTCTGCAATTCGGCTGGAATTGACATAGAGGGAGACATCCTCATTGAAGAGGATAAGCCCATCACTAAGAAAAAGATGGAGCAAACAAGAGAGCATGGACCTCAACATGAGCATGAGGAAATTCCTCACCATGAAATCCCTGAGATGCCTCAAGGGATGCACTTCCCTCTACAAAACTATTGGGAACAAATCAACACTTCCTTAGGTGAATTAAGTTCCAACATGGGACAATTAAGGGTGGAACATCAAGAGCACTCCATCATCCTCCATGAAATTAGAGAAGATCAAAGAGCTATGAGGGAGGAGCAAGAAAGACAAGGAAGAGACATAGAGGAGCTCAAAAGCACCATTGGTTCTTCAAGAAGAGGAAGACGCCACCCTCACTAAGGGGGACTCATTCCTTAATCTCCTTGTTTATTTATTTTCCTGTTTTTCGATTTTTATGCTTTATGTTTGTTTATGTTTTTGTCTTCATGATCACTAGTATTTAAGTGTCTATGCCTTAAAGTTATGAATGTCCTATGAATCCATCACCTCTCTTGAATGAAAAATGTTTTAATTACAAAAGAACAAGAAGTACATGGTTTCGAATTCATCCTTGAAATTAGTTTAATTATTTTGATGTGGTGACAATACTTTTTGTTTTCTGAATGAATGCTTGAACAATGCATATGTCTTTTGAAGTTGTTGTTTAAGAATGTTAAATATGTTGGCTCTTGAAAGAATGATGAACAAGAGAAATGTTATTTGATAATCTGAAAAATCATAAAAATGATTATTGAAGCAAGAAAAAGCAGTGAATACAGAAAGCTTACAAAAAAAAAAGCAAGCAGAAAAAGCCAAAAGCTCTTAACACCAAGAGGCAAGAGCAAAAAGCCAGTAACCCTTAAAACCAAAAGGCAAGGATAATAAAAGGATCCAAGGCTTTGAGCATCAGTGGATACGAGGGCCTAAAGGAATAAAATCCTAGCCTAAGCGGCTAAACTAAGCTGTCCCTAACCATGTGCTTGTGGCGTGAAGGTGTCAAGTGAAAACTTGAGACTGAGCGGTTAAAGTCAAGGTCCAAAGCAAAAGAAGAGTGTGCTTAAGAACCCTGGACACCTCTAATTGGGGACTTTAGCAAAGCTGAGTCACAATTGGAAAAGGTTCACCCAGTTATGTGTCTGTGGCATTTATGTGCGCATTGAGTTTTTAGCGCCGTTACCAAGAATGGAATGATCACGATTTCGCACACCATATCTCTTGTATTTTCATGTTCTATCACTTGCTTGAGGACAAGCAAGATTTAGGTTTGGTGTTGTGATGCCAGGGCATCTTGGCTAGTTTCACAAGCCATTTTTTGTTTGTTTTAGAGTAGTTTCATGCATTTCTTAGGCAAAAAGTAGGTATTTGGATGAGAAACTCATGCTTGTCTTGATTCAATCAAACATTGTTAATTTTGTGCATTTTCATGAGATTTATGCAAAGAATTGTTTGATGCTATGAATGATACATTATCTTATGATTAAGGCAATACTTTGATGCATTTTGTTTGGTTGATGATAGGTAAGAAGAAGCTAAGAAAAGGGAAGGCAAAGAAGCAACAAGAAAGCCATGAAAGGAAGCAAAGGGAAGCAACGTTGGAGCCAAAGTTGGTGCTCCAACGTTGCTGGAAACGTTTCTCCCCATAGCCTGAAGGGGTCTACTTTAAACAAGAATAACTTGAGCTACAGAGCTTTAAATGAGGTGGTTCCAAAAGCATTGGAAATTAGGAATCTAGAGATTTCCAAGAATATATGGAACTACATGGTGGACACAAAAATTGAGGGATAAAACTTCCCTGAAATGTGCATAAACGAACATGGTACCAACCTGTAGTAAGGCCAGCTGACCTCTGCACCTTCGATGGACTATAACTCAAGTTGTGAAGCTCCAAATGATGCACTTCCAACGGCATTGGAAAGTAGACATTCAGGACTTTTCCACAATATATAATAGTATGGGGTGGACAGCACGATTGAGCTTCCGAATCAGGCAATGTTCCAAGCGTTTTCGACCACGTTGGTGTGCCAAAGTTGACTCTAACGTTGCACACCGACGCTAGCGACCATGTCCCCTTCAAAGGAGCATAACTTGAGTTTTTGATGTCCAATTGAGGTGATTCTAATTGGATTAGAAAGATGACATTCAGAGCTTTCCAACCATATATAATAGTATATAGTAAGCATGAAATTTGCAATGTTGGCAAGAGGACAAAAGGACGTCCCAAGGCTTGATGTGCAACATTCAGTTTTGGAATTTGAAAATTTGGCATCCACGCGCACGCGTAGGTGACGCGCATGCGTGGATGTGCGAACGTTGGAGGCCAAAGTTGCCTCAAACGCTAGCCTCTAAAGTCCGCAATAAGATTTCAAAAATGGGAGTTGGAAATTTTGCATCGACGCGTACACGTCGTACGCGTCGACATACTTTTTCAGCCCAACCACGCGCACGGGCACGCGTGAAATGGCAAATTTGACCATTCACGTGTACGCGTAGGTCACGCGTACACGTGAATAGCAGAACCTTGGCCCTCCAACGTTGGATCAAACGTCAATGGCAGCAAACCAGAAACTATTTTTCAAAGGACATTTGGTTCAATGTTTGCCCTCAAACGTGATCACCAACGTTAAGGCCAAATCAATTCCAAATTGCACCTATACAGAATATGAAAGTTAGTTGCCAATGCCCATCACTAAGAATCATTCCTCATTGCTTCAATCAAGGCCAAGGCCCACATCCAAATACTTGATCCAACTGAAGATGAGAAGAAGGTTATAAATAGAAGAATTGTTGAAGATTGAAAGGAGCTTTTCGGGAGGCCCTGAGGGGGCTCTGGGAGCTCAGCACTCTGTTTATTTTTCTTCTGCACTTTTTCCTTTTGTTTATGTACTTTCTTTTTCTTTTACTTTCTAGCTAGGCTTTTATTTTCCTGCACTCTTCTTCTCTGTAAATTGAATTGAGCTATGAACAACTAATCCATTTCATTGGGTTAGGGAGCTCTGTGTAATTCAATGGATCAACATTAGTTTTAATTCATCTTCTTCTTTCTTTTCCCTTGATTCTGCTAGAAAGCTTTTGTTCTTCATCCAATTGAATAGTTATCTTGGGAAAGAAGCTATTCATAATTGGATATCTTCGGAACCTTGGAAGAGGAATGAGGAGATCATGATAGAAATACTTTCTCACATTGGATTAGATTGGGGTTTGGATGGATATAGTGACATGTAATCCTTCCAACACTTTGATCTATGAATTCGTGTGGTATAATCAGTGACCAAACTTCATCTCTTCCCATAAGCACTTAAATCAAGGAATTGGGCAATTGTTCATGCTTAGAGAGATTGGTGAGCCAAGGAATTGGGATCCAATCACTTAAGATTGCCAAGGAGATCAATGAATGCATTGATTGCAGAAGAGATGAAAATGAATTTGATCTGGAGAATTATACATCTCCTGACCCCAATGATTCCCCCTCTCTGATCTTACCCATTCTATTTACTTACTGCTCTTTAATTTCATGCTTAATCACCATTCCCATTTACTTTCCAGCAATTTAAGATTCTGTCGTTTACTTTCCTGCAATTTAATTTCTTCCATTTAATCTCTTGCAATTTAAGTTTTTTGCCAATTTTATTCTCTACAATTTCCAATTCAATTCCAATTTTGCTCAACTAACATAATTCTCCAATTAACATTGCTCGATCTACCAATCCCTGTGGGATTCGACCTCACTCTACAGTGAGTTTTTCTTGACGACAATCCGGTGTACTTGCCGGTAGGAAATTTGTGAAAGGAAAATTCCTGTGAATCAATGGTAGAAGATATAACTTACCATCAACAGATGAGGTTGCTGCATTGATTATCGGTGATTTTGATATTGACAAGATAGACAGAGACATTGTTGTGGAGACACAGAGCAGAAAATTACAAAGGATTAATCAACTCAATCCAGCATATATGGGATTATAATATCCCCTGCTATTTCCTTATGGTGAGGATGGATACAAGGAAGATATACCGCTAAATAAAAGACACCATAACCGTGGTAAAGGACGACAGGAGGTGTCAATGAGAGAATTTTTTGCTTTTTGTATACAAGAAAGACTAGCCGATAGATCTCCACTATTATACTCAAGAAAACTCTTTCAATAGTTTTTGGTTAATGGGTACTCCATGATTGAATCATCAAGGAAAAACTACATACACAGCGACCAAGAGAAATTAAGGTGTGAGATGTACAAGGGAGTAAAGGAAACAGTACTGAATGGAGAAACAACGCCGTCATCATGTGGCAAGCGTATAATATTGCCTTCATCATTCACAGGAGGACATGGATATATGATACAAAACTATCAGGATGCAATGGCAATATGTATGGCTGTTGGTTATCCAGACCTCTTCATAACCTTCACGTGCAATCCGAAGTGGCCTGATGTTGAAGATTTTTTGAATAATAGAGAGTTAAATCCACAAGATCGACCCGATATTGTTTGTAGGGTTTTCAAGGCAAAATTAGATACACTAATTAAAGATGTCCGAGCAAACAAAGTTTTTGGTAGAGTTAGTGCAGGTATGTCCAGTCAAAACCAATTATGTCATGGCTCAAGTTTCCAATAGCAATAGCTATAATGTTTTATGTATGAGAGTCTATTTGTCATGGATTTGAACTTTTCATTATGAATCTTACAGTGGTATACAATTGAATTCCAGAAACATGGGTTACCACATGCATACATTCTACTATTCTTACACAAGGATGACAAATTTCCCACTGCCGAAGATATTGATAAGATTATATCAGCTGAGATACCCGATAAAGAGACAGACCCTGAATACTTTGATGCAGTCGAAAAGCACATGATGCATGATCCTTGTGGAGTGGCAAAGAAAGATTCACCATGTATGGAAAATGCTAAATGCATTCGACACTTCCCTAAGAGGTTTGTTGAGAGTACTACTATCGACGATGATGATTACCCGGTATATCGATGAAGAGAAGATGGAAAGGCTATCAACAAATCAGGAGTCGATCTTGACAGCCGTTACGTGGTACCACACAATAGGTTTCTACTCATGAGATATGGTGCCCATATTAATGTTGAGTGGTGTAACCAGTCAAGATCTATTAAGTATTTGTTCAAATATGTGAATAAAGGTCATGACCGTGTAACGGCTTCATTTTATAAAAGTGCTGCAGACAAAGAGAACATGGATGACTATGATGAAGTCAGTATGTACTATGATTGCAATTACATTTCTCCGTGTGAAGCTGCTTGGAGGATCTTTGGTTACAACATACACTACAGAGATCCCTCGGTTGTTCGTCTAGGATTTCACTTACCGATGAAGAAAACTTTATCTTTAAAGATAATAAAAAGCTCGATGATGTGATCCGAGAAGCATCTGTCAAATAGTCTATGTTTCTCTGTTGGTTTCAAGCCAACAAGATCTACTCAGAAGCAAGGTCGCTAACTTATGCAGAATTCCCTATACATTTTGTGTGGAAGGCAAAGGAAAGTGTGTGGTTGCCTCAGAAGAGCCATGCTGTAATTGGAAGAATCTTCTTTGTGCCTCCTGGATCTGGTGAGAGATATTACCTAAGACTACTACTCAATTACATTAGGGGACCAACTTGCTATGAAGACATTCGAACTATAGATAGTGTTGTATACTCATCATTCAAAGATGCATGTTATGCACGTGGTCTTTTAGATGATGATAAGGAATATGTTGAAGCAATAGTGGAAGCAAGTTATTTGGGGTCAGGTACATACTTAAGGAATCTTTTTGCTACATTGTTATTTTCCAATTCAATGGACAGACCTGAACATGTATGGGAAGAAACATGCACTTTATTATGTGATGACATACTTCATAGACACAGGAGACTACTCGATAATCAAGGTATTTATGAACTTTGTGGCATTATAAGGATAGTGTGATTATTTATGACATAAGAATTAACATCTACATATTTATTGGTAGAATTTTTAGAATACAAGTGTATATCAATTCATGTACAACTTGCTATGGCTTGCCTAAACATATAACTTCATGCATAATAATAAATAGTATGAATTAAGAGGATATGAAAATAAGATTTAATATACATGGTATTAGATTTATTAGTGATTTGGACTCATTTTATTAGATTCACTTTATTAAAGAAAATAAAAATTTGTAAAATTTGACCAATTGTTGGAAGCAAGGTTTTACAAGTGTTTACGATTTGAGTTAACAATTTTTTCTTAATCAAATACATGATTTGACATATATGTTGCTATTATGTACACAGCGTTAGTCCTCATAGAGGATGAGATCAAAGATTTGACCCTAATGGAGATTGAGAATATACTTAACAAATACAACAAGAGTCTAAAAGATTTTCCACCAATGCCTATGCCAGATACAAACCAATGTAACAATTTACTGTATCCCAATGGCATGAATAGGTTAATTTGCGATGAACTCAGATACGATCGGCAGAAACTAGCTGCAGAGCATGTAACCTACTTAGGACTATTAACTGATGAACAAAAAGAAGTATATAACGAAGTCATTACTACAGTTCAAACCGGGAAAGGTGGAGTATTTTTCCTTTATGGGTACGGTAGGACAGGAAAAACGTTTGTTTGGAAGACACTAGCATCTGCATTGAGGTCTAGATCACATATTGTTCTAACAGTTGCATCTAGTGGGATAGCATCACTTTTGTTGCCTGGAGGCAGGACAGCTCACTCACATTTTGCAATACCACTTAACATAGATTAATTCTCAACATGCAATATTAAGCAAGGGAGTGCATTAACTGAGCTTTTGATTAAGACAAAGTTGATAATTTGGGATGAGAAATATATGGTAAATAGATTCTGTATTAAAGCTCTTGACAGAACCATGCATGACATATTAAGGTTCAATAACACAGATAGCTTGGAGCAGCCATTTGGAGGAAAGACAATTGTTTTTGGGGGGGATTTTCGCCAAATACTTTCAGTCATCCCGAAAGTGTCTAGGCAAGAGATAGTCAATGCCACTATCAACTTATCATACTTGTGGGATGACTACAAGCTTTTGACACTTTCAAAGAACATGCGCTTAAAATCAAGTGATTCAAACTCAAGGTCATCTGAGTTGAAAGAATTTGCTGATTGGATACTAAGTATAGGTGACGGCAACCAAGGGTCACGATCAAATACAGGTGAAAAGGTTGTCATTCCCGATGACATATTGGTTTCCGATTGGGTAGACCCAATTGAAGCAATATGTAGAGTAACTTATCATGAAATCTTTTCAGGAAGAAATATTGACCAACAGATTGAAGATCGAGCTATCCTTGCACCAACACTGCAGTTAGTTGATGAGATCAACAACTACATGATGAGTTTAAATCCGGCTGAAGCGTAAACATATTTTAGCTCTGATAAGGCATGCCCCACAGAGCCTAATAATGGTTTATTGGCTTCAATACATACTCCTGAACTCCTAAACACAATCAAGTGCTCGGGTGTCCCTAATCATGAGTTAACACTAAAAGTTGGAACACCAATTATGCTGTTAAGAAACATTGACCACTCCGCAGGATTGTGCAATGGAACATGATTGGTTGTTACTAAGCTTGGAAAACACATAATTGAAGCACGAACGTGTGCGGGCAAGAATAAGGGGCAGAAAGTGTTTATACCAAGGATAACCCTAAGTCCTTCTGACCATCGAATACCATTCAAATTTCAATTGAGACAATTTCCTATTATGGTTTCATACATGATGACTATAAACAAGAGCCAAGGTCAGTCATTATCAAAGGTTGGGTTAATATTGAAGAAACCCGTATTCACACATGGCCAGCTATATGTTGCTATCTCCAGGGTGACAAATAAGGAAGGACTGAAGATTTTATTGTGTCATGATGATGATCAAAAGAAAGAAACAGAGAATGTCGTTTTCAAAGAAGTATTCAGAAACATATGTTGAACATTACTAACAAGGTACTTGCTCCTACCAACTAAGACATTGTTTCATGTTACAATTTTCTTAAAAAGCAATTTTAGGTGTAGGGAACTAAATGAGTATACAATCAGTGTCTTTGGCAGGATTTAACCAAAGTAAAACTATTCTGAATAATAATGATTTGCATTATAGGAACTACTTGCTCCTAGCAACTACGTCGTTGTTTCATGTTACAATTTTCTTTAGGTGTAGGGAACTAAATGAGTATACAATCAGTGCCTTTGGCAGGATTTTACCAAAGTAAAACTATTTTGAACAATAATGTTTTGCATTATAGGAACTATATTACCTTTATTGTCCAGCTAGAAGGTTTATTGGGATGATATGCAATCTGATGTCCTCATTATAGCCCTACCCTGAAGTTAAATGGTGCACGAATTGTGAATCACACTTTTCACAACGCGTACCACTAACCAGCAAGTGCACTGGGTCGTCCAAGTAATACCTTACGTGAGTAAGGGTCGAATCCCACGGAGATTGTTGGTTTGAAGCAATCTATGGTTATCTTGTAAATCTTAGTCAGGAAGTCAATTATGTTTATCAGTTGAATTGTGAATAACTGAGAGAGCATAAATTAAAGGTTACTTGTTATGCAGTAATGGAGAATATGTTGGAGTTTTGGAGATGCTTTATCTTCTGAATCTCTGCTTTCCTTTGTCTTCTGATTCACGCACGCACGTCCTCCTATGGCAAGCTGTGTGTTGGTGGATCACCGTTGTCAATGGCTACCTTCCGTCCTCCCAGTGAAAACTACGCTCACGCGCTCTGTCACAGCACGGCTAATCACCGGTTGGTTCTCGATCCGGTTGGAATAGGATTTACTATCCTTTTGCGTCTGTCACTAACGCCCAGCCTTCAAGAGTTTGAAGCTCGTCACAGTCATTCAATCCTTGAATCCTATTCGGAATACCACAGACAAGGTTTAGACTTTCCGGATTCTCATGAATGCTGCCATCAGTTCTAGCTTATACCACGGAGATTCTGATTAAGGAATCTAAGAGATACTCATTCAATCGTATATAGAACGGAGGTGGTTGTCAGGCACACGTTCATGATTTGAGGAAGGTGATGAGTGTCACAGCTCATCACCTCCATCACAGTTAAGCGCGAATGAACATCTTAGATAGGAACAAGCGTGTTTGAATGAAAAACAGAAATACTTGCATTAATTCATCGAGACACAGCAGAGCTCCTCACCCCTAACAATGGGGTTTAGAGACTCATGCCGTCAGAGAATACAAAGTTTAGATCTGAAATGTCATGAGATACAAAATAAGTCTCTAAAAGTTGTTTAAATACTAAACTAGTAGCCTAGGTTTAAAAAAATTGGATAAACTATGATGGATGATGCAGATATCCACTTCTGGGGCCCACTTGGTGTGTGCTGGGGCCCACTTGGTGTGTGCTGGAGCTGAGACTTAAGCAATTCACATGCAGAGGCCATTTGTGGAGTTGAACGCCAGTTTTTATGCCAGTTTGGACGTTCAACTCCAGCTTTTGATCCTTTTCTGGCGCTGGACGCCAGAATTGGGCAGAGAACTGGCGTTGAACGCCAGTTTACGTCGTCTATTCTTGTGCAAAGTATGGACTATTATATATTGCTGGAAATCCCTAGATGTCTACTTTCCAACGCAATTGGAAGCACGCCATTTCGAGTTCTGTAGCTCCAGAAAATCCACTTTGAGTGCAGGGAGGTCAGAATCCAACAGCATCAGCAGTCCTTTTTCAGCCTGAATCAGATTTTTGCTCAGCTCCTTCAATTTCAGCCAGAAAAATACCTGAAATTACAGAAAAACACACAACTCATAGTAAAGTCCAGAAATATGAATTTTTCCTAAAAACTAATAGAAATAGACTAAAAACTAACTAAAACATACTTAAAACTATATGAAATTATCCCCAAAAAGCGTATAAAATATCCGCTCATCACAACACCAAACGTAAACTGTTGCTTGTCCTCAAGCAACTAGACAAATAAAATAGAAGACTAATAGGTTGAGAAGCAATAATATCTCAGAGTTTTTGATTGAAGCTCAGATCCTAATTAGATGAGCGGGACTAGTAGCTTTTTGCTTCTGAACAGTTTTAGCATCTCACTTTATCCATTGAAGCTCAGAGTGATTGGCATCTATAGGAACTCAGAATTCAGATAGTGTTATTGATTCTCTTACTTCAGTGTGATGATTCTTGAACACAGCTTCTTTATGAGTCTTGGCCGTGGCCCTAAGCACTTTGTTTTCCAGTATTACTACCGGATACATAAATGCCACAGACACATAACTGGGTGAACCTTTTCAGATTGTGACTCAGCTTTGCTAAAGTCCCCAATTAGCGGTGTCCAGAGTTCTTAAGCACACTCTTCCTTTTGCTTTGGACCTTGACTTTAACCGCTCAGTCTCAAGTTTTCACTTGACACCTGCACGCCACAAGCACATGGTTAGGGACAGCTTGGTTTAGCCACTTAGACCAGGATTTTAGTCCTTTAGGCCCTCCTATCCACTGATGCTCAAAGCCTTGGGATCCTTTTTATTTGCCCTTGTCTTTTGGTTTTAAGAGCTTTTGGCTTTTTCTGCTTGCTTTTTTTTTTTTTTCTGCAAGCTTTGTTCTTTGCTGCTTTTTCTTGCTTCAAGAATCATTTTTATGATTTTCAGATTATCAATAACATGTCTCATGTTCATCATTCTTTCAAGAGCCAACATATTTAACAGTCTTAAACAACAAATTCAAAAGACATATGCACTATTCAAGCATTCATTCAAAAGACAGAAAGCATTGCCACCACATTTAACCAATTAGAGTTTCTTTTATTAAACTCGAAATTTTATTGCTTCTTATTCAAAAGATCTACTATTTTATTCATGTTTAATGATGATGAGAAAAATAAACTATAGCTTAATTGGAGATAAAATCAAATAGATACTAATTACTATTATATGACTTCTAAGGTAAACTTTTTTATAAGGACACTGTCACAGAGTTAAGGCAGAAATTGGAAATTAACAACCTTTATTCTGGGGGTATGGGGGTTCCTCTGATCCTTGGGATGCTTGGTATTACAGAAGACTTTTGGCGCTTCAGTTCCCTTAAGTCATGTCTCTGCTCCTCTTGTTCTTTAAACATATGGGTCAGCATTTGACTGTGTTCCTTCTGTTGTTTTATTATTTGCTCCATAGCTTCCTGTATCTTGGTGACAGACGTCTCAAGATATTCCCAATATTCTGCTTGAGGAATCTCTGGGAGGAATTCCTGTGCTCTCTTCTTGATAAGATCCTCCTGTGCTTGTTGTCTCTCCATTGATGCTTTGGTGATTGACTTTTCAATTAGGATATATTCAGTTATTCCCATCTTGACTCCAGCGTCCTTGCAGAGCAGAGAAATCACGCTTGGATAAGCCAACCTGGCCTCTTTTGAATTTTTGTTAGCAATCTTATAGAGCTCAGTTGAAATTAGCTGATGAACCTCCACTTCCTTTCCCATCATGATGCAATGAATCATCACTGCTCTTTTAACTTTGACTTCAGAACGGTTGCTAGTGGGCAACAGAGAATGCCCAATGAAGTCCAGCCATCCTCTGGCAACTGGTTTGAGATCCTCCCTCTTGAGTTGATTTGGGACGCCCTTTGTGTTGGTGGTCCACCTGGCTCCAGGGATACATATGTCCTCTAGAATCTTATCCAGGCCAATGTCTGCTCTCATCATCCTCCTGTTGAAGGAGTCTGGATCATCCTTTAGCTGAGGTAGCTTTAATATCTCTCTGATCTTGTCAGGGGTGGTATGAACAATCTTTCCCCTGACCATGGTCCGAAATTCGTAGCAGGCAGTTCCAGATAGTCTTTGCTTGTCAGTCTGCCACATATTAGCATAGAACTCCTGGACCATGTTCCTTCCTATTTTCGTTTCAGGATTAGCTAGGACTTCCCAGTTCCTGATTCGAATTTGCTCCTGGATCTCCGGATATTCGTCTTCTTTCAGATCGAATCTAACTTCCGGGATCACTGATCTCAGACCCATTACTTTAAGATAATGGTCTGAATGTTCTTTAGATAAGAACTTCCCTTGATTCCAAAGTGGTTTTGGAACGCTCTCTTTCTTGCCTCTTGGAGTGGATTGTTTCCCTTTGGGAGCCATGATCTTAGTGATCTCGGAAAAACACACCAAACTTAGAGGTTTGCTTGTCCTCAAGCAAAAGAAAAGAAAGGAGAGGGATAGAAGGAGATCGAGGTGCACTTGTTGATGGAGGAGGGGGGAGGCCGAACCCAATTTTAAAGGGGTGGGGGGTGGCTTTTCGAAAAAAATGGAAGAGATAAGATAAGAAGATTAAGTTGAAAAAGATAAGATAGAAGATAGAGTTTAATTTTGAAAAGATATGATAGATTTTTGAAAAAGATAACTCTGAATTTTGAAAAAGATAATATGGATATTTGAAAAAGATATGGATTAGTTGAAAAGATTTTTGAGTGAAAAAGATAGATTTGTTTTCAGAAAAGATTTTGAAAAGAGTTGGATTGAATTTGGAAAGATGGATTTTTAGAAATTAGGGATTTTAGAAACCAGGGTTCTTGACATGTTCATGTAAAAATCATGCATTGAAGCATAAAATTTGAAATTAAAATGGAAATACGTGTGGGACAAATGGATTTGGCTCCTCCCTGTCTTCCTGGCGTTTGAACGCCCAAACACTGCTTGTTTTGGGCGTTCAGCGCCCAAATGCTGATCTCCTAGGCGTTCAGCGCCCAGTTGCTGCCATTACTGGCGTTCAACGCCCAGTGGGTGGCCATTTCTGGCATTGAACGCCCAGATGCTACCATTACTGGCGTTCAGCGCCCAGTGGATGCCCATTTTGGGCGCTGAACGCCCAAAATGCCCCTTTACTGGTGTTTTCTTGCCATTGAGCTCTTTTACTCTGTTTTGTGTGCCGATTCCTTCTGTAACCCTGTAAACTTATACAAATGATTCTGTACCTTAGTGTCAGTGAACTTTATATAAACAAATAAAAATAAAAATAGGGCAAAAATGCTTAGAGGATTGATGCCCCATGGCTGGGTTGCCTCCCAGCAAGCGCTTCTTTATTGTCTTTAGCTGGACCTTGCTGAGCTTTTAATCTAGCTTCAGCCTTGAGCATTCTTGCTCAATGTTGCCTTCAAGATAATGCTTGATTCTCTGTCCATTGACAATGAACTTCTTATCAGAATCAATATCTTGAAGCTCCACATAACCATATGGTGACACACTTGTAATCACGTATGGTCCCCTCCACCGGGATTTCAGTTTCCCGGGGAATAGCCTGAGTCTAGAGTTAAACAACAGGACCTTCTGTCCTGGTTCAAAGATTCTAGATGACAGCTTTCTGTCATGCCATTTTTTTTATTTTTCTTTATAAAGCTTGGCATTTTCGAAAGCTGTGGATCTGAATTCCTCTAGCTCATTTAGCTGGAGCAATCATTTTTCTCCTGCTAATTTGGCATCAAAGTTTAGGAATCTGGTTGCCCAGTAGGCCTTATGTTCCAGTTCCACGGGCAAGTGGCATGCCTTACCATACACGAGTTGGTATGGAGAGGTCCCTATAGGGGTCTTGAATGCTGTTCTGTAAGCCCACAGAGCATCATCCAAGCTCCTTGCCCAATCCTGTCTATGGGTATTTACTGTCCGTTCCAGGATTCTCTTTAATTCTCTGTTAGAGACTTCAGCTTGCCCATTGGTTTGTGGATGATATGGTGTGGCCACTTTGTGGCGAATTCCATACCGAACCATGGCAGAGTAAAGCTGTTTATTGCAGAAGTGAGTGCCCCCATCACTGATTAACACTCTAGGGACACCAAACCTGCTAAAGATATGTTTCTGGAGGAACTTCAGCACTGTTTTAGTATCATTGGTGGGTGTGGCAATAGCCTCAACCCATTTTGATACATAGTCAACTGCCACCAGAATATAAGTGTTTGAATATGATGGTGGAAAAGGTCCCATGAAGTCAATTCCCCATACGTCAAACAACTCAATTTCCAAGATTCCTTGTTGAGGCATGGCGTAACCATGAGGCAGATTACCAGCTCTTTGGCAACTGTCACAATTACGTACAAACTCTCGGGTATCTTTATAGAGTGTGGGCCAATAGAAGCCACATTGGAGGACCTTGGTGGCTGTTCGCTCACCTCCGAAATGGCCTCCATATTGAGATCCATGGCAATGCCATAGGATCCTCTGTGCTTCCTCTCTGGGGACACACCTACGGATAATTCCGTCTGCACATCTCTTAAAGAGATAGGGTTCATCCCACAAGTAGTACTTTGCATCAGTGACTAATTTCTTCTTTTGTATTCTATTGTACTCCTTGGGTATGAACCGTGCAGCTTTATAGTTTGCAATATCGGCAAACCATGGTGCTTCCTGGATGGCAAATAGATGCTCATCAGGGAACGTCTCAGAGATCTCAAGAAAGGGGAGGGACGTCCCTTCCACTGGCTCTATCCGGGACAGATGATCAGCCACTTGGTTCTCTGTCCCTTTTCTGTCTCTTATTTCTATATCAAACTCTTGCAGAAGCAATACCCATCTGATGAGCCTGGGTTTTGAATCCTGCTTTGTGAGTAGATATTTAAGAGCAGCATGGTCAGTATGCACAATCACTTTTGATCCTACTAAGTATGATCTGAACTTGTCAATGGCGTGAACCACTGCAAGTAGTTCTTTTTCTATGGTTGTGTAATTTTTCTGGGCATCATTTAGAACGCGACTGGCATAATAAATGACATGCAGAAGCTTGTCATGCCTCTGTCCCAATACTGCACCAATGGCATGATCACTGGCATCACACATTAACTCAAATGGCAATGTCCAGTCTGGTGCAGAAATAACTGGTGCTGTGACCAGCTTAGCTTTCAGCGTTTCAAATGCCTGCAGGCATGCTGTGTCAAACACAAATGGCGTGTCAGCAGCTAGCAGATTGCTTAGAGGTTTTGCGATTTTTGAAAAATCCTTTATAAACCTCCTATAGAATCCTGCATGCCCCAGAAAGCTTCTGATTGCCTTAACATTGGCAGGTGGTGGTAATTTTTCAATTACCTCTATTTTTGCTTGATCCACCTCTATTCCCTTGTTTGAGATTTTATGCCCAAGAACGATTCCTTCAGTCACCATGAAGTGACACTTTTCCCAGTTTAAAACTAGGTTGGTTTCTTGGCATCTTTTCAGAACAAGTTTCAGGTGATCAAGACAGGAGCTGAATGAGTCTCCATATACTGAGAAGTCATCCATGAAGACTTCCAGAAATTTTTCCACCATGTCAGAGAAAATAGAGAGCATGCATCTCTGGAAGGTTGCAGGCGCATTACATAGCCCAAATGGCATCCTTCTATAAGCAAACACTCCAGATGGGCATGTGAATGCTGTTTTCTCTTGATCCTGGGGATCCACTGCAATCTGGTTATAGCCTAAATAGCCATCCAAAAAGCAGTAATAATCATGACCTGCTAGTCTCTCTAGCATCTGGTCTATGAATGGTAAAGGAAAATGATCCTTTCTGGTGGCTGTATTGAGCCTTCTGTAGTCAATACACATGCGCCACCTGTAACTGTTCTTGTGGGAACCAGTTCATTTTTTTCATTATGAATCACTGTCATGCCTCCCTTTTTTGGGACGACTTGAACAGGGCTCACCCAGGGGCTATCAGAAATAGGATAAATAATCCCAGCCTCTAGTAACTTGGTGACCTCTTTCTGCACCACTTCCTTCATGGCTGGATTTAGCCGCCTCTGTGGTTGAACCACTGGTTTGGCATTGTCCTCCAATAGGATTTTGTGCATGCATCTAGCTGGGCTTATGCCCTTAAGGTCACCTATGGACCACCCAAGAGCTGTCTTGTGTGTCCTTAGCACTTGAATAAGTGCTTCCTCTTCTTGTGAATTTAAAGCAGAGCTTATGATCACTGGAAAAGTGTCACCTTCTCCCAGAAATGCATATTTCAAGGATGGTGGTAGTGGCTTGAGCTCGGGTTTAGGGGGTTTTTCCTCTTTCAGAAGAAAGTTCAGAGGCTCTTTCATGTCCCCTGAATCCTCCAAATCAGGCTGAACATCTTTAAAGATGTCTTCCAACTCTAATTCGAGACTCTCAGCCATGTTGATCTCTTCTACCAAAGAGTCAATGAGATCAACTTTCATGCAGTCTGTTGATGTGTCTGGATGTTGCATGGCTTTGACAGCGTTCAACTTGAACTCATCATCGTTGACTCTCAGGGTTATTTCCCCCTGTTGGATGTCAATGAGGGATCGTCCAGTTGCTAGGAAGGGTCTTCCTAGGATGAGAGTAGCACTCTTGTGCTCCTCCATTTCCAGCACAACAAAGTCAGTGGGAAAGGCGAATGGCCCAACTCTGACAATCATGTCCTCAATCACGCCTAATGGGTATTTAGTGGAACCATCAGCAAGTTGGAGACATATCCGGGTTGGTTTAACTTCTTCAGTTAAGCCAAGCTTCCTGATAGTAGATGCAGGTATCAGGTTGATGCTTGCCCCAAGATCGCATAAAGCTGTCTTGGTGCAATCACCTTCTAATATGCATGGTATCAGAAAACTCCCAGGGTCTTTAAGCTTTTCAGGAAAGCTTTTCAGAATGACTGCACTGCATTCTTCAGTGAGGAGAACTCTTTCTGTTTCTCTCCACTCCTTTTTATGACTCAAGATCTCTTTCATGAACTTGGCATAAGAAGGTATTTGCTCAAGTGCCTCTACAAATGGAATCTTTATTTCAAGAGTCCTTAGATAATCTGCAAAGCGAGCAAATTGCTTATCCTGCTCCTCTTTCCAGAGTTTTTGAGGATAAGGTATCTTGGCTTTATATTCCTCAACCTTAGTGGTTAAAGAAGCCTTTTTAGAGGGGTTGTTATCAGCACTTGTGTGTGTCTGATCCCTCACTGGCAATTGAGTGCCAGAGTCAGAAGCTGGAGTGACGTTAGACGTCAGCTCACTATCTGTTCCTGGCGCCTGAACGCCAGAAATGTACCCATTTTGGGCGTTCAACGCTGGATTCTGCCCCATTTGGGCGTTCAACGCCAGATTCTTGCCCATTTCTGGCGTTGAACGCCAATCCTGCCTTGTTTCTGGCGCTGAACGCCAGTTTTGGGCATGGTCTGGGCGTTCTGCGCCAGCCTTCCACCCATTTTCTGGCGTTTTAGTGCCAGAATTATTTTTCCCTGGGCTCTTACTGTCCTCAGGTGAATCTTTGGTGGGTCGCTCATTTCTTGAATTTTTGATGCCTTGAGGTGGGGTATTTAATGTTTTCCCACTTCTTAATTGAACTGCTTGGCATTCTTCTGCTATTTGCTTTGATAGCTGCTGCTTTGTTTGTTTAAACTGTTCGTCTATATGTATATTAGCTATCCTTGTCTCCTGTAGCCTGTCCTTGAATTCAGCTAGCTGCTTTGTTAGAAAATCCAATTGCTGATTGAATTCAGCAGCTTGTTTTACAGTACTGAATTCAGCAGTTACTGTTTTAACCTCTTCATTCATGGAAGGGTTGCTGCTTAGATACAGATGCTGATTCCTGGCAACTGTATTAATGAGCTCTTGAGCCTCTTCAATTGTCTTTCTCATATGGATAGATCCACCAGCTGAGTAATCTAGAGACATCTGAGCTCCTTCTGCAAGCCCATAGTAGAAGATGTCTAACTGAACCCACTCTGAAAACATTTCAGAGGGGCATTTTCGTAGCATCTCTCTGTATCTCTCCCAGGCATCATAAAGAGATTCATTATCTCCTTGTTTAAAGCCTTGGATGTCCAGCCTTAGCTGTGTCATCCTTTTTGGAGGAAAATACTGATTCAGGAATTTTTCTGTCAGCTGTTTCCATGTTCTTATGCTGGCCTTAGGTTGGTTATTTAACCACCTCTTAGCTTGATCTTTTACAGCAAATGGAAACAGTAATAGTCTGTAGATATCCTGATCTATTTCCTTATCATGTACTGTGTCAGCAATTTGTAAAAATTGTGCCAGAAACTCTGTAGGTTCTTCCTGTGGAAGACCGGAATACTGGCAACTTTGCTGCACCATGATAATGAGCTGAGGATTCAACTCAAAGCTACTAACTCCAATGGAGGGTATGCATATGCTACTCCCATATGAAGCAGTAGAGGGGTTAGAATATGACCCTAGAGTCCTCCTGGACTGTTCATTTCCACTTATGTCCATGATGGATATATGGATATAACTTGGACTGATTTATCTTTTTATTTATTTTATTTTATAAGAAGTAAATACTTAAATAAAATAAAATAACTAAAAAGAATTTGAATTTTGAAATTAAATTTTTTTTTTATAAAAAAAATAAAAATTAATTAGTTAATAAAAAAGAAATTTTTGAAAAAGAGGGAAGATATTTTCGAAAATTAGAGAGAGAGAGAGTTAGTTAGGTAGTTTTGAAAAAGTTGAGAAACAAACAAAAAGTTAGTTGGTTAGTTGAAACAAATTTTGAAAAGATAAGAAGTTAGGAAGTTAGAAGAGATATTTTGAAATGATATTTTTGAATTTAGTGAGGAGAGAGAAAAACAATAAGATAGTACAAGATTTAAAATTTTTAGATCTAATGCTCCTTGTTTTTGAAAATTTTGGAGGGAAAAAACCAAGGAACACCAAACTTAAAAATTTTAAGATCAAGACACAAGGAAAACTCAAGAACACTTTGAAGACTCACAAGAACACAAGAACATGAAGAAAGAACACCAAACTTAAAATTTTTAGAAAACCAAACCAAAATTTTCGAAAACCAAAGGGAAATCAACAAGAAAACACCAAACTTAAAGTTTGGCACAGGATTTAATAGAAAAATTATTTTTGAAAAAGGTTTTAAAAAATATGATAGCCAATTATCATGAACATAAACACCACGTTCTAATTAACTGAGCTATAAATTTAAAGTGTTTTAACAAGGGATAAATAATAAAAGACTCTAAACCAAAAAAAGAAAAATTTTTCCTAATCTAAGCAACAAAATAAACCGTTAGTTGTCCAAACACGAACAATCCCCGGCAACGGCGCCAAAAACTTGGTGCACGAATTGTGAATCACACTTTTCACAACGCGTACCACTAACCAGCAAGTGCACTGGGTCGTCCAAGTAATACCTTACGTGAGTAAGGGTCGAATCCCACGGAGATTGTTGGTTTGAAGCAATCTATGGTTATCTTGTAAATCTTAGTCAGGAAGTCAATTATGTTTATCAGTTGAATTGTGAATAACTGAGAGAGCATAAATTAAAGGTTACTTGTTTTGCAGTAATGGAGAATATGTTGGAGTTTTGGAGATGCTTTATCTTCTGAATCTCTGCTTTCCTCTGTCTTCTGATTCACGCACGCACGTCCTCCTATGGCAAGCTGTGTGTTGGTGGATCACCATTGTCAATGGCTACCTTCCGTCCTCCCAGTGAAAACTACGCTCACGCGCTCTGTCACAGCACGGCTAATCACCGGTTGGTTCTCGATCCGGTTGGAATAGGATTTACTATCCTTTTGCGTCTGTCACTAACGCCCAGCCTTCAAGAGTTTGAAGCTCGTCACAGTCATTCAATCCTTGAATCCTATTCGGAATACCACAGACAAGGTTTAGACTTTCCGGATTCTCATGAATGCTGCCATCAGTTCTAGCTTATACCACGGAGATTCTGATTAAGGAATCTAAGAGATACTCATTCAATCGTATATAGAACGGAGGTGGTTGTCAGGCACACGTTCATGATTTGAGAAAGGTGATGAGTGTCACAGCTCATCACCTCCATCACAGTTAAGCGCGAATGAACATCTTAGATAGGAACAAGCGTGTTTGAATGGAAAACAGAAATACTTGCATTAATTCATCGAGACACAGCAGAGCTCCTCACCCCCAACAATGGGGTTTAGAGACTCATGCCGTCAGAGAATACAAAGTTTAGATCTGAAATGTCATGAGATACAAAATAAGTCTCTAAAAGTTGTTTAAATACTAAACTAGTAGCCTAGGTTTACAAAAATTGGATAAACTATGATGGATGATGCAGAGATCCACTTCTGGGGCCCACTTGGTGTGTGCTGGGGCCCACTGGGTGTGTACTGGAGCTGAGACTTAAGCAATTCACGTGCAGAGGCCATTTGTGGAGTTGAACGCCAGCTTTTATGCCAGTTTGGGCGTTCAACTCCAGCTTTTGATCCTTTTCTGGCGCTGGACGCCAGAATTGGGCAGAGGACTGGCGTTGAACGCCAGTTTACGTCGTCTATTCTTGTGCAAAGTATGGACTATTATATATTGCTGGAAAGCCCTGGATGTCTACTTTCCAACTCAATTGGAAGCACGCCATTTCGAGTTCTGTAGCTCCAGAAAATCCACTTTGAGTGCAGGGAGGTCAGAATCCAACAACATCAGCAGTCCTTTTTCAGCCTGAATCAGATTTTTGCTCAGCTCCTTCAATTTCAGCCAGAAAAATACCTGAAATTACAGAAAAACACACAACTCATAGTAAAGTCCAGAAATATGAATTTTCCCTAAAAACGAATAGAAATAGACTAAAAACTAACTAAAACATACTTAAAACTATATGAAATTATCCCCAAAAAGCGTATAAAATATCCGCTCATCATTAAACAAATGAGTAGTGTTACAAATAATGCCCACCAAGACCCTGTATACCTCTCAATTGCCTACCGACACAATTTGAGTATAACAAACTAATGACAGTTGGATCTGGGCTTAATAATTTATATACCTCTGTAGAACAAATTTAATTTCATTGTGCCAGGCCTTTGATTAGGAAAATAATTAGACTTGATGTCCAAATACATACCACGGAAATCCTTGAATATTTAGGAAATGGCTTCCAATTAAATAGCTTGATCCACCTTCCCATAGTTATCATTTGTAGTGTGTTATAAGATTTGTGGCAGTGTACCCAACTGGATCAAAACATCATAATTAGGGAGCACCTAAAATACATGTCATATTGAGTAAAATAGAAGACAAATGATTATTCAAAAAATACTAAGTTAAAGTTATAAATCAGTCTAGCTTAAATTCAAAAAAAATCTTATGGAACCCACACAACCATTCAAATCAAATGCCAGTATGGTTGAAAGATTTTGTTCAAAGTGATAGTTTTCATACTAGATAATATCAAACAAGACTAGATAAGAACAAAATATTATTCTACTACATTAATCAGGAGTCATGGGTTGCAACACTACTAAACGCAAAGAAATTCTACAATAGATAAGCTGCACATACTGTGAAAATCCATCAATAGTTAAGAAATAGCTTCCAAAGAAATAGCTTGATCCACCATCCCATAGTTGTTATTTGTTGTTTATTATAAGATTTGTGGCAGTATACCCAACTGGATCAAAACATCATAATTAGAGAGCACCCAAAATACATGTGATATTGAGTATAATAGAAGACAAACGATGATTGAAAAAAATACTAAGTTAAAGTTATAAACCGGTCGAGCTTAAATTCAAAAAAAAACTTCTTATGGAACCCACACAAACATTCAATTCAAATGCCAGCATGGTTGGAAGATTTTGTTCAAAGTGATAATTTTCCTACTAGATAATATAAAACAAGACTAGATTACAGCAAAATATTATTCTACTACGTTAATCAATAGCCATGGGTTGCATCACTACTAAACGCAAAAAAATTCTACAACAGATAAGCTGCACATACTGTGGAAATCCATGAATAGTTAGGAAATAGCTTCCAAAGATTCAGCTTGATCCACCATCCCATGGTTAGCAGTTGTAGTTTATTACAAGATTTGATTGAGTATATCCAACTAGAGAAAAACATCATAATTAGGGAGCACCCAAAATACATGTGAACATATGTATAATAAAAGACAAATGATGATTCTGACATAACAAAAAATACTAAGTTAAAGTTATAGGATCTGCCTCCTCTAAAATTATATAGTCACTTTAGAAAAAAACTGCAATATTAATCACTATTGGATTAAGATAGTGGGACTCACAAATAATAAATATTGTAAATTTAAAGATGATTAAAACATCACTTTACTACTTTACTAGCACCATTATTTTAGAGGTTCTTTTTTGAAATATATAAACCAATCGAGCTTAAATTCAAGAATATATATTCTTATGGAACCCACACAAATATTCAATTCAAATGCCAACATGGTTGGGAGATTGTATTCAAAGTTATAGTTATCATACTAGCTAATATCAAAGAAGATTAGATAAGAAAAAAATATAATTCTTAACACAAACATAGTTACATTCTATGTGTTTGTATGCCGAAACAGTCTTCTTCATTAATTAAGAATTATATCTAATTACCATGAAGTTTGCAACTAGAATTATAATTATAAGATATAACTACTAGCAAAATAACATGTATTATATGTAACAGATCGCCACGGTATACTTACATACATCTCAAACCAAATCTTTTTGGATCAGGTTCTGCCCATCTCGACAAGCTTTACCCCGAAGAGAGGATGGAGCGAGCTTCTATTAGAAATTAAAGTCCCTACCGATTCGGCTGGCTCCCACCATGTTCTCAAAGTGCAGTCATCCCACAGGGACACACTGACGTAGGAGATTGCAAGCCCTGTTATAGAAAAAAAGTAATAAAACTTCTGATTTTCTGAAACACTGACACCGCACTAAGAGATTTGTCAGCTCTCAACACTAAACACAACCCCATTATGTATTTGATAGAAGAAATTAGTTAAATGTGTTCAGTTGTAGTGGATTTAAAACCAGCAGTTAATCAATCGGAAATTGTGTCTCTAATATTTAACATGCTCATAATTGAAGACATAGTACCCGATGCCGATCTAGACGCTTCATGAAGATTGGATCAGTAGTCGATTCGACGGAAGGATTCAATCATATCCCATCGGCCATAGAAGCTGTTATCTATAGACTAATACTAAGTTAAAATTATAAACCGGTCGAGCTTAAATTAAAAAAAAAAGGATATTCTTATGGAACCTGCAAAAACATTCAATTCAAATGTCAGCATGGTTGAAAGATTTTATTCAAAGTGATAGTTTTCATACTAGATAATATCAAACAAGACTAGATAAGAGCAAAATATTATTCTACTACATTAATAAAGAGCCATGGGTTGCAACACTACTAAACGCAAAGAAATTCCACAATAGATAAGTTGCACATACCGTGAAAATTCATGAACAGTTAGGAAATAGCTTCCAATCATCCATCTTGATCAACCATCCCATAGATAGCAATGGTAGTTTGTTACAAGATTTAATTGAGTATACCCAGTTAGATCAAAACATCATAATCAAGAAGCACCTAAAATACATGTGAATATATGTATACTAACAGACAAATGATGAACTAAGTTAAAGTTATAAACCAATCGGGCTTAAATTCAAGAATATATATTCTTATCGAACTCGCACTAACAACCAATTCAAATTCCATCATGGTTGGGAGATTGTATTCAAAGTTATAGTTATCATACTAGCTAATATCAAAGAAGACTAGATAAGAAAAAAATTTAATCCTTAACACAGACATAGTTACTTTCTATGTGTTTGTATGCCTAAATGGTCTTCTTCATTAATTAGGAAATATATCTAATAGCAAACTACCATGAAGTTTCCAGCTACAATTATATGCGTAAGATTTAACTACTAGAAAAATAACATGTATTATATGTAACAGATGGCCGCGGTATACTTACATACATCTCGAACCAAATCTTTTTGGATCGGATTCTACCCATCTGGGCGACCTTTACCCCGAAGAGAAGATGGAGCGAGCTTCTCTTGGAAATTAAAGTCCCTACCCATTCGGCTAGCTCCCACCATGTTCTCAAAGTGCGGTCATCCCACATGGACACGCTAACGCAGGAGATTGCAATCCATGAAGCATAAAAAAGTAACAAAGCTTCTGATTTTCTTAAACACTGTCACCGCACCAAGAAAGTTGTCAGCTCTCAACGCCAAATACAACCCCATTATGTCTTTGATAGAAGAAATTTTTTAAATGTATTCAGTTGTAGTGGATTTAAAATCAGCAGTTAACCAATCGAAAATTATATCTCTAATATTTAACATGCTTTTAATTGAAGACATAGTACCTGATTTCGATCTAGACGTTTCATGAAGAATGGATCAGTAGTGGATTTGACGGAAGGATTCAATCATATTCCAACAGCCATAGAAATCATCATCTGTAGATTAACTAGATCCAAAAAACTCTGTGCCCCCGATATTGACTGTGTGAAGCAAAAGTGAGTTAAGCTACAACGCCAGACAAATTGAACCAGGAAGCCAGAAGCAGGTGGTGCCGGTAACCTTTTTCCATTGCTTTTGTTTTTGTGATGCCCATGGTTTTTTTCAGATTATTAGATTGATCCATCTGTGTGAAATATTTGGAGAAGACTGTTGTAGTTGGTGGGAGCGGGCGGGTTGCAATAAATTCAAATTTAATGAATAGATAAGAATTCAAATAACTTACTCTATGTGAAGTGGGCAACTATTTAATGAGACCATATAATTATAGGATAGATAACAGTTATATTATCTACTTAATATACTAAAACTTGGTTTTCCCCCAACTAATGAAGGTGAGGTGTCGATTTCTCGTGACTCCGTCTTCCCTCCAAAATGAACTTTTCTATTCTCTATTCTAAATTATTTTATAAAAAATATCTTTATTATAATTATATTATAATTAATATTTAATAAATAATACATAATTATACTAATTTAGAAACATATCTTTCTTATAATTATATCAAATTAATATTTAATACATTATTAAACTACTTATCAATTATCAATTGAAAATACTTTAAATCATTTTAATAATAATAATAATAATAATAATAATAATAATAATAATAATAATAATAATTGCACTGGTCGTAGTAATCATGATAAGAATATTTGAATCTAATCATAAAATGATCAAATTTTATGATATTAATAACGCACGTTAATTTTAAATATTTTTAGTCATTTTAATTATATTAATTTTAAAAATATTAATATAATTTTAATTCTTATTTATTATCCAATAATAATAACTTCAGAAATCTAAACTATTTCAACTACCCGTGTATTATTATTAAAATTCTATATGTTCCTAAATATAAGTCTTGAAAAACATGACATAGCACTGGCTATTAGTGTAGAGTTGTTTAGATTTGTTTAGGAAGATATAATAGAATTTATATTTCTAAATTTCAAGACATATATTTCTATTTCAATCTGTGTATATCAGGTATAATATTCTTATTCATTGTCCGAGATTTCTCTGATTATGATAGAAGATAATGATTCTAATCATATTATGAAAAATTATATAATTTTAACAAAATTAATATATGATGTGTAATTATTGTATATAATAAAAAATTCCCTTAATAATAAATAATTTACATATTTATTTTTGTTTTACTAAAGTCTATATATAGTGTTTTTCTGTAGTACATGAATCTAAATTTGAGAGTCAACTCATAATTTTATATTTATTATTTTTCTTTTACTACTTCATAGAATAAGAATGTATTCTTCGTTTTTCATCGAAGTTGATCATTTTAAGCTACAATTTATAATTTTGATACACTATTAGTGTAAAGTAATTTTACACAAATATTCAATGACGTAATATCATATCATAAAAAATAACTATCTTTTATATTGATTGCATTCACCTAAATGATAATCCAAAAAAATAAACATAATTAAACAATTATATAAAATATTTTATACTATCAATAATTAAAATTAGACTCTAATTTGTATCTAAAAATATAGGATAAAATTATATATTAAATTAACTTAATAAAAACAAAATATTATTATAACATTATTTAATTAATAAATTTATTTAGTTAAAGGTTATATCTCTGTTTTTTTTTTTCAATTCCACTTTAATATTTACCAGTAAATTGAAGAATTTTGTATTGAATATCTATTTTAATAATTAGTTCTCAAATATAAATTAAAATAAAAATAAATTAAAATATTAACATATTTTCTACTTTTATCTATCTAAATAACTAATTCTATTATTATTATTATTATTATTATTATTATTATTATTATTATTATTATTATTATTATTTGAAATTAATTTTTTGTCTTTCTTTTATTAAATAATTAAATAATCTATAAAATATATAATGAGGATATGAGAAATTTAGTATAGATTTTTTTTTAAAATATCATTTATTGTATATAATTTATAAAAAAATATATTTCACTTTTATTATTGATTAGAAGATAACCTATTTATATTTTGATTAATTTCATTTATTATTATTATTATATTTAATTTATAGAAAGATAAATTAATAACTATATTATTATTTATCAATATATTAATATTGATAATGATTACATAAAAATTATTTAATATTTTATATTTTTATATTTTTTATTTTTTATATATTTTGATATATTTATAAATATTTTTTATTATTTTTATATGCTATAGATTTACCCCCACTATTTAAAATTTTTGGATCCGTCACTACTTTTGAGCGTGTTTCTTAATTTATTTTTTATAATTCATTGAATACAATTTATTATAGTAAATTAATTATATCAACTAATTGATTTGATTAGATATTTAAATATCACATGATTTATTATAATTCATATCAATCAAATAATTGTAATTTATTATATCAATTATTTTAATTCATTAATTTATAAGGTACATAATAGCATAGATGATTTATTACTTATAATGATTAAATACAATAAATACAGATTAATTTAGTTAAAAAAATAATTGTCTCATACGTTTTTCTATTTATTTTTTTAATTTCTTAAATCCAATCAATTATAATAAATTAATTATATCAACTAATTAATTCAATTAATTATTTCCTAATTTATTTTTTTTGAATTCAATAAATCAAATAAAATCAATTATACTAATTATTTGTATCAACTAACTGATTTGATTAATTTTTAAAAATATTTTTATTTAATTTATTTTATTTATTTAAATACATGAATTATAACTGATTAGTTATTTAATTTTATTATGATAAATATCAAATTTTATTCCGAATATAAAAATATAAAATTTTATTCCTTCCATTTTTATTTTATCACTATAAAATATATGCTAGAAGAAAATATCATTCATTTAGCAATTACTCTTTTATTAGGTAGCTTTTACAACAATTCTTTTTCTTCCTATGAGGCGTCATCACAAGAAGGCAACTATCGTGGAAACATACCACCACACACTCTTCAACACCCATGCTCATCATTCAGAGCAATATATGATATGTTATCCATGAACCATTTATAGACCATGGTGTTATCATGTATGCATAAATAAAAAAATTTCGTAATTAAGCTTAAGTCATTTACCTGTTTGTGTGGTATATTATAGTGTGAAATTACTTTCAATTTGTGTTGTGCAATGATATTATGGTTTAATTTAAGCTTTTGTTTTAGAACTGTGTTATGATTTTATCTCATCATTTTCTCTTAAATATCAAGTTGATGTATTTTTATTTATTATTATTGAAACGGATGTGATATAAAATTTGTAAAAAAAAAATAAAACCCTTACACTCAATTTATTTTATTGTAGTCTTTTAGCTCTTTTATTTCTTTTTATTTTCTTCTTATTCATTTTTTTAAATATCATATAATTTATTATAATTTATACCAATTAATTAATTATAATTCATTATATCAGTTAGTTTAATTCATTAATTTATAATATGCATGATAAAAAATATTATTTGTTACTTATACGTTTATTCTTCTAAAATCTAAATCTGAATAATTATATTTTTAGTTTTAGTTATAAATAAAATATTATTAATAATAAATAATAATTAACTACTCATACTTTTAATCAAAGTGTTTGGATGATTTTTATATTTATTAATATTAATTGTTGATTATTTTTTGTCAATAAGTTGTATTATAATTTTATGTTAGTTCATAATTGATTAATGATTAATATTCATGAAGCTATGTTATTCTAAATTTTATATTTTATAAATATTTTATTTAAATGTATTTTAAACATAAAAATGTATTATTTTTAATAATATCATACTTTTACTTTTTTTAATTATTCTAAATGAATATTTTATCAAATACTAATTAAAGCCATCCTTCCATTTGCTTTTACTAATTTATTATCTAACTATTATATAAAATTAAAATCGTATTAATGAATTTAATATTAAAGTTAATTTAGCTTTTTATTTAGAGTATTTTTTAATTTTTTGAGTCTAATCAACCAAAACTATTCAATTATAAATAGTCACTTCTATCTTATTTTATATTATTAACTAATTAAAATTATTAAAATTTAATAATACAATTCTGTTTTATATTTTTATAATGTAATACTACATACATTAATAGTGAAATGACATAGTAAATTTTCATGTTTTGATATTAAATATAAAATTAATACGTACAAAAGTTTTTAATCTTTTAAATCAATACGAATCAGTGTAAATAATACTTATTTATGGCATAAACAAAGAAATACGGAATCTTAAATTTTGCATATAAAAATTTAGGAAGATGTTATATGTACAAATGAAATTGCATGGTATTATTTTTTTTAATGGTGTAGACCAACAACTCTAATTTTATTTCACTGTCAAATTAAAAAAAAATCGTAATTTTAAAGGTAGTCGGAAAAAAACAACAAAATTAATCAAAAAACTAGTTAACTTATATTATTCTATTAATTTATTAATATATTAAATTATTTTTATTTATATTAATATTAATTTTAAATATTTTAAAATAAAAAGTATAATTAATTATAATTTGCATCTTAAATTATGTTGAGTACATGATATTCTATTGTGCTGCTAAAAGTAAAAATAAGATAACAAATATAATTTTATCTCTTAATTCAATATATTTATTTATATTTTATACTTTTTTTACGATTAATTTTGTACGGTATTGGTATATTAAATAAAAATACCTGTTATAATAACAAAAAATAAAATAAAATTTCAATCAATAATTTTATATTCTTTACTTTTTTTTTTAGTTTTATTTTGGATTTTAATTTATTACTAAAAGGTAGTAAATTTCTATTGATAAGGTCCATGGGTTAGAATAAGTAAAATAATGTGATACCCACATTACAACATCCAATTGAAACAACCTAGGATTTAAAATGTTTATCTTTCTCTTTCTCGCCGTCTATTATATTATCAATTCTATTATATAAAAATCGATTTTTTACATTTAATGATAGAGTCAATGTAGCATGTTTCTGAGAGTCTTTCTTAATTTATTTTTTTAACTCATTAAATACAATTTATTATGATGCATTAATTATATCAACTAATTGATTTAATTAGATATTTAAGTATCACACAATTTAAAATTACGTATATTGATTTGATTTTTATGATATATAAATTTAAGGAATAAATTAAAATAATATAATTTATTACTTATTTAATTTGAATACAACAAATACAAACTTAATTTAGTCAAAAGTTTATTATTTTCTAATCTTCTATACATAAAAATGACAAAACAAAATCGTAAAAATAATCTTTTTATCATTTTTGCTATTTTAATTTTATTTTCTTTGCTTTTTTTATGTGTAATTTTATTTTACATTAACTTTGTGTATTTAATAACAAAATATACTCATATTAATTCTATCATATAATAATATATTTTTCTCCTATGTTAATCAAAGAATTTCAATAGTTATCAACTAAATCTAATAAAATGACTGAGAAGTGAGAACTACAATAAGTTAAACCCAGGTTCAAAATGTTGAAACGAAGGAAAGAAAACAGTGGATATATGATTAGAGAAAAATATATAATAACGAGAAATATACTAAAATTGGATTTTTCCTCCAACTAATAAAAGTGATGTGTCAATTCCTCATGAATTCATTTTTTCTCTAAAATGAAATCACTATTTTCTCTTCTAAATTTATTTTAGAAAAATATCTTTATTATAATTATATTACAATTAACATTTAACGAATAATGCATGATTACTAATTTAGGAAAATATCTTTATTATAATTATATAAAATTAATATTTAATATATTATCAACTAATAAAAGTGAAGTGTCAATTTCACATGAATTTATTTTTCCTTCAAAATGAAAGCACTATTCTCTCTTCTAAATTTATTTTAGAAAAATATCTTTATTATAATTATATTATAATATTACAATTATATTACAAGTAGCATTTAATGAATAATGCATAATTATAGTAATTTAGAAAAATAAAATAAAGTCCAGTAATTTATCTTTCGACTGCACACGTATGTTGTAATACCCGGTCTAACCGAAATTTAGTAAATAATAAGTTAAATAGGAGCGAATATGGTTGAAATATTTGGCAATTGGAATTTGATAATTTAAATACGATATTTGGATTCAGTGAATTTTTTCGAGTCGAAAAATATAGTTTTCTGCGTAAGAGTGTGCAGTGGAATTTTGACCGGCAGTACCGGCTGAGATCTGTCTGGTACTACAACTGAGGAAATTGATTATGGGTAAATAAGATTAAGAAATGAGGAATTATAATTAGGGAAGGTAGAAATATTTAAAGTGCGATTTAGAGCGCTAATCTTAAAGGTTTTGGCTCAAAATTGGGCCAATGGGCAAAAATAAGTGAACCGGGCCTAAGTGGGCCTAAGACCCAACATATATAAACATTAGTTGTGAGCATTTCAGCTCATTTTACCCTAAAAAGAAGGGTTGGGGCGTTGATTTGAGAAGAGAGAAGAGAAGAGAGAAAACCTAACTCTCTTTGATCTTCAAACCACCATAACTTGAGCTACGGAGCTCCGATTGACGAGCCGTTTGTGGCCACGCGTTGCTCTTCTCATCCTCTACAATTCTATCTAAGTTTGGTGGTGAGTATTTCATTCATCTCTGCCCAGTTTTCGAAATTCCCCACTGTTACATGTTTTTGGGTAGTTAGTGTTGAAATCTTGTGATTTTGGGTGTTTAGGGATACTCCAACATGGATTCTAAGTGGGTTCTATCCCTACTTCATATGGGCTGAGGTAAGAAGTGCTCAAACCCTTGTGATTTGTCATTTTTATGAGCCCTAGGTTGATGTATGTATGTGACATTGGTTATGTTAGTGTATTTGATGATGTTGGTGCACAATTGGGAGATTGGTATTGCTTGAGGAGCTTTGGTAAGGCTTGGAGCTAAGGTTGGTGAAGAATTCCAAAGAAGAGGCTCAATTGGTTTGGCTACAAGAGGTACGGTTTAAGTTTTATTTAAGTACCGTGTGTTGTGATGAGAATTCCTAGGCTAGATGCCCCTAGGATTAAGTTTGGATTGTGTAAATGGTTGGTGCTAATATGCATAGTTGATATGTAATGTGAATTAATGATTGGGTTGAGAATTGTGTGACCTTGTATGCTTGGTGTATTGAGAATTTGATGTACTGGGTAATGAGTATTGATTTGTGGTTTATGCATTTAAATTGTGAAAATTGGACCGGAGGCCGTGAATTTTGGGCCGGAGGCCGGAAAGAGGTAAGAAAGGTAAGTCGATGTGTACAT
The DNA here is from genome assembly GCF_059453495.1 of Arachis ipaensis. NCBI lineage: Eukaryota > Viridiplantae > Streptophyta > Magnoliopsida > Fabales > Fabaceae > Arachis > Arachis ipaensis. The sequence goes on from NC_142444.1 coordinate 74,794,751, forward strand.
TGTATGATGGCACAAGTGATTGGATGAATTTCAGATAATGAATATATGAATGATTAGGTTGGTTATTGAATAATAAGGTTTGAGAAGTTGAAGTGTGGAATTTGGTAATTTTGGGTGAAATTATGTAGACGAGGTATGTTTGGTTCGGTTGAGATATATTATGTGATCATATATGTGATTATGATTATTGATGCCTTGATGGTATGATGATGCATTAGAGATATGTATGTTGTGATATATGCTTGGGGAATGATTAAGGTTGATTTGTGGGTGAAATCACGTGATAGTGAGTATGATATTGATTACGTATAATGATGGTTGATTGGAAATGGTATTATTGGAAATTGGGATGAGGAAGGATGTATGACATGATATTGTGTTTGTCCTTTAGCCATTTGATTGAGAAGTGTTAAAATGGTTAGATGTGGTTTTGGGAATTTTTGGTAAAGTGTCAATGTGTGAGTTGAGGATGGCTTGATGTAGATTTTGGTACATTTTGATTGATTTCAAAAAGGGTTGAAATTGGCATGTTTTGGTTGATTTTGAAAAGAGTTGAAAATGGCTTGTTTTGAAAATGGCACCTAGTGGTTTTGTATGAAAACATGGTTTTTGGGCATACTTTGACGGGACATAACTTGGACTACGGATCTCTGTTTTGTACCAAATCTATTTAGAAAAGAAATTGGATCCGGGATGTCCATGCCGTTTGAAGAACGGGTAAAAAATGATTTAAAATGAGAAAGTTATGTCCGTCGGAAGATTGGGGGTTGAATCTGTAAATTCTGCAGCTTTTAACTTAGAAAATTTTTAGCAGAATGACCCTCCACGCGTAGGCGCACTTGGCGCGTACGCGTCGTTCTTCAAGAAGGAACTATCCGCGCGTGCGCGTGGTGTGCGCGGGCGCGTTGATGCGCTGCACCAAATGCCCAGCTATTTTCCCGAGAGTTGTGCCAGTTTTGTGCCTGGGGCGCAAGAGCACCCACGCGTACGCGTGGCTGACGCTTGCGCGTCGTTTGGCTATTTTTCAACCCGCGCGTATGACGCTTGCGCGTCGATGAGTTTTGTGGCCATCCACGTGTGCGCGTGGAGTGCGCGTACGCGTGGCTCTGTTTTCATGCCAAAGTTGACTTTTGAGTTTTAAAAGCCAAATCTCATACTTCTAAGCCTCCGATCTCACCTCTTATGTATTAAATCATTCTGATATGCCTAGCAATGAGCTAGGGGATGTGGTAACTTGCGAGTGAAGCAAGGGGAAAAGTTATGATCAATGATGATCAAAGATGATTATATGAGATATGGAGGATGACGGTGGAAGTACCGTGTATGCCATGAGCCGGAGGGCTATATTTATTGATAAATGGCCCGTTCTTGATTGGACCATGATCCGAATGGCTGAGTTATTGCCGGGTTACGGCAAAGCCATTATTGTTTATGGCTGAGTATGAATGCATATATGATTAATGAATGAATATGTTAAATGGATAATAATGAAAAAATATTGAAATGTGATGTGCGACACCGGGTAGTAGGCAGTGGCGTTGTCCACTTGCTCCGGGTATGAGACGGAAAAGGAGGATTATGATAAACGAGTTTAATCGTGGGGTTTTGAATAAATGTGTATTTGTGATACCTGGGTAGTAGCAAGGGTCGTGGTTCGTCCCGCTTGCTCCGGGTCATTGTCTGAGGATTGATAATAATGAAGGGTGATTATGAATAAATGTTTATTTGTGATACTTGGGTAGTAGCAAGGGTTGTGGTTCGTCCCACTTGCTCCAAGTTAATGTTTGAGATTTGATAACAATGAATGTTGATAATATGAATTGAGATTGAATGAATATATGTTTGAGATGCCTGGGCAGTAGCAAGGGTTGTGGTTCGTCCCACTTGCTCCGGGCCAATGCTTGAGATACCTGGGTAGTAGCAAGGGTTGTGGTTCGTCCCACTTGCTCCAGGTCAGAGATTGCGACGCCTGGGTAGTAGCGGCAGTAGTGGTGAATCCACTCGCTCCAGGTTGAGCTTTTAGACACCCGCCTGGGTAGTAGCCGCAGTAGTGATTATTTCACTGGCTCTGGGTTGAGCGGGCAGTAGCAAGGGGGTTGTAGCTCAAACCTACTTGCTCCGCAAGGGGTGTTTTTGTCCAATGGTTAGCTACCAGGACATGTCGGGTTGGCTATATAACCGACAGATGATATCATCAGCCATAGGGCAGACATTCATCATTTGCATATGTTTGAATTGTTTGGGTTTGCCATTTGTCTTGGATTTCTACATCATATATGCCATGTTACCTGACTATATGCTACTTGTTCTACTTGTATCATGTTTGTGTATTACTTGCTTGTATTGCTTGTGTTTGTACAACTGAGAGGCCCCTCATGCTGGTGTCGGTGGGTGTGAGGGCTGTTCTTGATGGGATGAATTGATGATGCAATTGCATGATGATGTATTGATATAGAACTGCTGAGGCAGAACAACTGGTGATGGTTTTGCTTATGATTCTGAGTCTGATTCGTGGAAGAGTCAGCGAGTTGGGAAACATGTGAAACATGAATTGAATTTAGCACTCCCTTATGACAGTTGCCTATTCATGGATTAGCGAGAACCTAGGATGAATAATTGGTAAAGAAGTTTAGGATGCTTAGTGAATTTTTGTTGCAGTACATTGAATTTATTTGGCACTTTTACCGTACTGGGAACCCATGGGCCCGGGGTTCTCATTCCGTATATATCTCTTGTTTTTCAGATACAGGTCCAGATGCTCAGAAGTGAGTTGTGGGTCGTCTGAGAGACGGTGAAGATCTTTATTTTCTCTACTTTGTGTTTTGATTAGAATCTCTCCACCTTTGTTTTGGAAAGTTTATATTATGTATTGAACTCTTTGAATTTGCCTATAGAGGCTCTCATGTTTTCTTCGGGAGAGATTAGAATATACTGTTGTCAATTAATTTCATAATGTACTCTAGCCGACCTAAACTTCGCGGGTCGCGACTAGTAGCTACTTACTTATGTTATATATATCTATCTGTTATCTATCTCTTAATCTCCTCTACGCCTTGTCCGTATATTGTTTTCGGCTTCACGGTTTATCTTTTGTTGTCGAAACGTGAGAGATATGTCTTCGCGATTTTATTTCTACTCTTTTCAAGCTTCTCGATTAATAATCCTTTCGAAATTACCTATATTTATTTATTAAAAATCCACCTGAGAGTCGTACCACCGTAATATCATTGACTTATGACTCGAGCATAAGGATTTGAATATTAGGGTGTTACAATTATGGTATCAGAGCAGTTCGTCCTCGTGAGCCTGAGGGATGGAACTGCTTATGCTTCAATGCATACTCTGAGTTTGTGCCTGTGCTAGTTAGGGTATCTAATCGATACGTCTAGCATGAAGTCCATGAGTGTACCTTTGGTACTTTGAAGCACTATACTTCCGATATTGAGACTGATCAACTTGATATCGATTGTTTGGTGTGTATAGGAACCAGATGGCACCTCGTGGACCTGGTCGGGGACGTGAAAGAGATCGTACTAATACGCAGGAACCGGAAATCAACCCGAATAACCCGGTAAACCTTATGGCGGCGTTGGAGAATATGGCTACTGCTATGCAGGCCACTACGGAGGCTCTTGGGCAACAGATGAACAATAATGGCAATGACGGAAGGGAAGCTCAGGGCCCGATGACACTGGCAACCTTCTTAAAGGTTAATCCACCTAAGTTCAAGGGAACCACCAATCTGACTGAAGCTGATACTTGGTTTCAGGCCATGGAGCGAGCACTGCAAGCGCAATTGGTGCCTGAAGAGCAGCGTGTTGAATTCACTACCTATCTACTCACGGGGGAAGCATCGCATTAGTGGCAAGGGGCTCGACGTCTCCTGCAACAGGGGAATGATCATATCACTTGGGATGCCTTCCAGGTGGAATTCTATAAGAAGTACTTTCCGAATTCCGCCAGGACAACCAAGGAATTGGAGTTACTGCAGCTAAAGCAAGGTACTATGTCCATATCTGAGTATACAGACAAATTTGAGGAGCTATTCAGGTTTTTCCGCATGTGTCAAGGAGCTCCGGGAGACTTCGAGGAATGGAAATGCATTAAGTATGAAGGAGGGCTCCGGAGCGACATCTTAAGTTCAGTGGGACCAATGGAGATCCGAACTTTTTCAGAGTTAGTGAATAAGAGCAGAATTGCTGAAGAGTGTGTGAAAAGGAGGGTTGCAGAGAAGGGAAGTCATAGAGAGCACAACCAAGGATTCGCATCAAGGGGTCGAGAGTTTAAGGAGAGAGGATACGTACAACACTTTCCCCAAGGACAGAATAACTTTGCGACGAGTAAGGAGTCCCAAAGGAATGGTAAGGGAAAACGGGCAGCGGCTGCTTCTGATATTTCAAGCGGTCAGAGATGTGGAAGTCATCACCCAAATAGGCCGTGCCGATTGGGGTTAGGTGTATGTTACAAGTGCGGGTTACCAGGGCATGTATCAAGAAATTGCCAACAAGGAGAGAGTCAGGATGCGGGCCGATTGCGACAGTAAGATTGAGGTAATTGCCTTAATACAAATGGATAAATGCCTGTGATGTAAATGACTTTCTGTTGAGAATGATGTGTTGTGTTTGTTATGTAATTGGTTGATTTCTGGATTTTTGGTGAAATGGATTGAACTCGTGACTTTTAGTTCCTTTGATTTAAATAGATAAGGGATGGTCCTAAATGATGGATTTGGAAATGTTAATTCGAATTGTCGGTCAAGTTAAGTGGTGATTTAGTACTTGAGGAAATAAGTGATGGAACTAATACTTGACGAGAAATCAAGGTGGCATAGTGGAAGCTTGCTAAAGCGTTAGCATAGTATGGTAATAATAAGAAAAAGTAGAGCATGATTGGAAATGCTTTATGCTTTGAGTACTTAAAATTTTAGTGAGCTTATGCAGATAATGATTCTAGGTAATTGGAATTAATTGCGGCTGTGAGCCTTGATGGTTCTGAAACGGATGAGGAAATTATCATTAATGCATAATTGGATTTAGATGATGAGAGAGTGCGAGTTGTCGTGTTTGAGAGATGAGTACCATGATGTTTGGTCATAGTGACCTTGGAATTAGATTGAGATTTATAATGATTGGTTTTGAAAGACGAATGTGAAAGCCACTAAATTGAAATACAGATGCAGTACTGAGATTGGTTTGAGGGAGCCCGTGACGGGTGGTAAACTCCAATTTTTGGGGAGGTACTGTTGAAAATTTTTCTCCAAAAAAATTTGAAAGAGTGCTGGTTATGGTTTTGAGGATAATTTTTTTATATGAGTAACTTTAACGAAAGAGATGTGTCTCGAATGCTTTTATAGATTATTAAAGGAAAGCGGATTCTCATGATTTTTGTTAAATTGTTATTTCAAACTCATTTGCTTTCTAGAAATGAAAGGAGTTTTTGATTTATGAGTCAGAGACTTTATAACAGTAAGTCATGTAGAAATTCGAAGGTTTGAGAATAAGAAAGTAAGTTTGGAGGTTATGCTTGGAGTTTAGCTGTGATTAGTGGTAATTGGCTTGGCAGAGGGAGAGGATAGTGATGGATGGAATTTTCGAGGGCAAAAATTTCTGTTAGGGGGGTAGAATGTAATACCCGGTCTAACCGAAATTTAGTAAATAATAAGTTAAATAGGAGCGAATATGGTTGGAATATTTGGCAATTGGAATTTGATAATTTAAATACGATATTTGGATTCAGTGAATTTTTCCGAGTCGGAAAATATAGTTTTCTGCGTAAGAGTGTGCAGTGGAATTTTGACCGGCAGTACCGGCTGAGATCTGTCTGGTACTACAACTGAGGAAATTGATTATGGGTAAATAAGATTAAGAAATGAGGAATTATAATTAGGGAAGGTAGAAATATTTAAAGTGCGATTTAGAGCGCTAATCTTAAAGGTTTTGGCTCAAAATTGGGCCAATGGGCAAAAATAAGTGAACCGGGCCTAAGTGGGCCTAAGACCCAACATATATAAACATTAGTTGTGAGCATTTCAGCTCATTTTACCCTAAAAAGAAGGGTTGGGGCGCTGATTTGAGAAGAGAGAAGAGAAGAGAGAAAACCTAACTCTCTTTGATCTTCAAACCACCATAACTTGAGCTACGGAGCTCCGATTGACGAGCCGTTTGTGGCCACGCGTTGCTCTTCTCATCCTCTACAATTCTATCTAAGTTTGGTGGTGAGTATTTCATTCATCTCTGCCCAGTTTTCGAAATTCCCCACTGTTACACGTTTTTGGGTAGTTAGTGTTGAAATCTTGTGATTTTGGGTGTTTAGGGATACTCCAACATGGATTCTAAGTGGGTTCTATCCCTACTTCATATGGGCTGAGGTAAGAAGTGCTCAAACCCTTGTGATTTGTCATTTTTATGAGCCCTAGGTTGATGTATGTATGTGACATTGGTTATGTTAGTGTATTTGATGATGTTGGTGCACAATTGGGATATTGGTATTGCTTGAGGAGCTTTGGTAAGGCTTGGAGCTAAGGTTGGTGAAGAATTCCAAAGAAGAGGCTCAATTGGTTTGGCTACAAGAGGTACGGTTTAAGTTTCATTTAAGTACCGTGTGTTGTGATGAGAATTCCTAGGCTAGATGCCCCTAGGATTAAGTTTGGATTGTGTAAATGGTTGGTGCTAATATGCATAGTTGATATGTAATGTGAATTAATGATTGGGTTGAGAATTGTGTGACCTTGTATGCTTGGTGTATTGAGAATTTGATGTACTGGGTAATGAGTATTGATTTGTGGTTTATGCATTTAAATTGTGAAAATTGGGCCGGAGGCCGTGAATTTTGGGCCGGAGGCCGAAAAGAGGTAAGAAAGGTAAGTCGATGTGTGCATTGTATGATGGCACAAGTGATTGGATGAATTTCAGATAATGAATATATGAATGATTAGGTTGGTTAGTGAATAATAAGGTTTGAGTAGTTGAAGTGTGGAATTTGGTAATTTTGGGTGAAATTATGTAGACGAGGTATGTTTGGTTCGGTTGAGATATATTATGTGATCATATATGTGATTATGATTATTGATGCCTTGATGGTATGATGATGCATTAGAGATATGTATGTTGTGATATATGCTTGGGGAATGATTAAGGTTGATTTGTGGGTGAAATCACGTGATAGTGAGTATGATATTGATTACGTATAATGATGGTTGATTGGAAATGGTATTATTGGAAATTGGGATGAGGAAGGATGTATGACATGATATTGTGTTTGTCCTTTAGCCATTTGATTGAGAAGTGTTAAAATGGTTAGATGTGGTTTTGGGAATTTTTGGTAAAGTGTCAATGTGTGAGTTGAGGATGGCTTGATGTAGATTTTGGTACATTTTGATTGATTTCAAAAAGGGTTGAAATTGGCATGTTTTGGTTGATTTTGAAAAGAGTTGAAAATGGCTTGTTTTGAAAATGGCACCTAGTGGTTTTATATGAAAACATGGTTTTTGGGCATACTTTGACGGGACATAACTTGGACTACAGATCTCTGTTTTGTACCAAATCTGTTTAGAAATGAAATTGGATCCGGGATGTCCATGCCGTTTGAAAAACGGGTGAAAAATGATTTAAAATGAGAAAGTTATGTCCGTCGGAAGATTGGGGGTTGAATTTGTAAATTCTGCAGCTTTTAACTTAGAAAATTTTTAGCAGAATGACCCTCCACGCGTAGGCGCACTTGGCGCATACGCGTCGTTCTTCAAGAAGGCACTATCCACGCGTGTGCGTGGTGTGCGCGGGCGCGTCGATGCGCTGCACCAAATGCCCAGCTATTTTCCCGAGAGTTGTGCCAGAGTTGTGCCAGTTTTGTGCCTGGGGCGCAAGAGCACCCACGCGTACGCGTGGCTGACGCTTGCGCGTCGTTTGGCTATTTTTCAACCCGCGCGTCCGCGCGTCGATGAGTTTTGTGGCCATCCACGCGTGCGCGTGGAGTGCGCGTACGCGTGGCCCTGTTTTCATGCCAAAATTGACTTTTGAGTTTTAAAAGCCAAATTTCATACTTCTAAGCCTCCGATCTCACCTCTTATGTATTAAATCATTCTGATATGCCTAGCAATGAGCTAGGGGATGTGGTAACTTGCGAGTGAAGCAAGGGGAAAAGTTATGATCAATGATGATCAAAGATGATTATATGAGATATGGAGGATGACGGTAGAAGTACCGTGTATGCCATGAGCCGGAGGGCTATATTTATTGATAAATGGCCCGTTCTTGATTGGACCATGATCCGGATGGCTGAGTTATTGCCGGGTTACGGCAAAGCCATTATTGTTTATGGCTGAGTATAAATGCATATATGATTAATGAATGAATATGTTAAATGGATAATAATGAAAAAATATTGAAATGTGATGTGCGACCCCGGGTAGTAGGCAGTGGCGTTGTCCACTTGCTCCGGGTATGAGACGGAAAAGGAGGATTATGATAAACGAGTTTAATCGTGGGGTTTTGATTAAATGTGTATTTGTGATACCTGGGTAGTAGCAAGGGTCGTGGTTCGTCCCGCTTGCTCCGGGTCATTGTCTGAGGATTGATAATAATGAAGGGTGATTATGAATAAATGTTTATTTGTGATACTTGGGTAGTAGCAAGGGTTGTGGTTCGTCCCACTTGCTCCAAGTTAATGTTTGAGATTTGATAACAATGAATGTTGATAATATGAATTGAGATTGAATGAATATATGTTTGAGATGCCTGGGCAGTAGCAAGGGTTGTGGTTCGTCCCACTTGCTCCGGGCCAATGCTTGAGATACCTGGGTAGTAGCAAGGGTTGTGGTTCGTCCCACTTGCTCCAGGTCAGAGATTGCGACGCCTGGGTAGTAGCGGCAGTAGTGGTGAATCCACTCGCTCTAGGTTGAGCTTTTAGACACCCGCCTGGGTAGTAGCCGCAGTAGTGATTATTTCACTGGCTCTGGGTTGAGCGGGCAGTAGCAAGGGGGTTGTAGCTCAAACCTACTTGCTCCGCAAGGGGTGTTTTTGTCCAATGGTTAGCTACCAGGACATGTCGGGTTGGCTATATAACCGACAGATGATATCATCAGCCATAGGGTAGACATTCATCATTTGCATATGTTTGAATTGTTTGGGTTTGCCATTTGTCTTGGATTTCTACATCATATATGCTATGTTACCTGACTATATGCTACTTGTTCTACTTGTATCATGTTTGTGTATTACTTGCCTGTATTGCTTGTGTTTGTACAACTGAGAGGCCCCTCATGCTGGTGTCGGTGGGTGTGAGGGCTGTTCTTGATGGGATGAATTGATGATGCGATTGCATGATGATGTATTGATATAGAACTGCTGAGGCAGAACAACTGGTGATGGTTTTGCTTATGATTCTGAGTCTGATTCGTGGAAGAGTTAGCGAGTTGGGAAACATGTGAAACATGAATTGAATTTAGCACTCCCTTATGACAGTTGCCTATTCATGGATTAGCGAGAACCTAGGATGAATAATTGGTGAAGAAGTTTAGGATGCTTAGTGAGTTTTTGTTGCAGTACATTGAATTTATTTGGCACTTTTACCGTACTGGGAACCCATGGGCCCGGGGTTCTCATTCCGTATATATCTCTTGTTTTTCAGATACAGGTCCAGATGCTCAGAAGTGAGTTGTGGGTCGTCTGAGAGACGGCGAAGATCTTTATTTCCTCTACTTTGTGTTTTGATTAGAATCTCTCCACCTTTGTTTTGGAAAGTTTATATTATGTATTGAACTCTTTGAATTTGCCTATAGAGGCTCTCATGTTTCCTTCGGGAGAGATTAGGATATACTGTTGTCAATTAATTTCATAATGTACTCTAGCCGACCTAAACTTCGCGGGTCGCGACTAGTAGCTACTTACTTATGTTATATATATCTATCTGTTATCTATCTCTTAATCTCCTCTACGCCTTGTTCGTATATTGTTTTCGGCTTCACGGTTTATCTTTTGTTGTCGAAACGTGAGAGATACGTCTTCGTGATTTTATTTCTACTCTTTTCAGGCTTCTCGATTAATAATCCTTTCGAAATTACCTATATTTATTTATTAAAAATCCACCTGAGAGTCGTACCACCGTAATATCATTGACTTATGACTCGAGCATAAGGATTTGAATATTAGGGTGTTACATATCAGAGCCAGAACCCGGATCGATGTGCCAGCGAGGGCGCTGGGCTCCCTTAGGGGGGTGGATTGTAAGGCCCACATCGGTTGGAGAGGGGAACGAAGCATGCCTTATAAGGGTGTGGATACCTCTCCCTAGCATGACGCGTTTTGACGAGTGAGTGTGGGGGGCTTAGGCTATCATCCCTATCGTCAAAGGCAAAACCGTGAGGCCTTGTGTGCCAAAGCGGACAATATCGTGCTAGCGGGTGGTCTGGGCTGTTACATATGTAGAATAACTTTTAAGAAGGAGTCACGTATAGTAAATACGGTCGATGATTGTAAAACTGTATACTAACATTGATATAATATTATTTTAGGTATATGTTTTGTAGGTATCAAAGAAAAGTGTTGAGTTATTTTTTAGTGGGTTTAAATTATTTATTGTTTATTAGGCTGCGTTTGTTTTCAAAGACAGGACAGAACATGACACTGAGACAGAGACAATAGGATGGAGACACTAAAAATTTTTGTTTGTGTATTGTGTTTGGATACGATGTACAAGACACTAATGTAATGTCTAGTATTATGTTTGGATACACATGGACAAGATTAAAATATTATATGAAATGACTAAAATAACCATTGATTCTAAATTTTCTACGTTAAGTATAAACTAATTTAATAGAGAATGAGAATACGTAGAGTACAGACGAAACTTGAAAAAATATTTGAAGAGACCAAAAATTTTAATAAAAAATATATAATAATATTTATATTAAAATAAAAATTATAAATATATTTATTTTATTTTTAAATTTATTATTAATATGTAGGAATACATATGGTTAAGATTAATAAAAAATAGATGAGTTTGATTATTAAAAAATTTTGGTTAGGTTAATAAGTCAAATTAATTTTAAATAAAAAATTAGTTTTAAAAAAGAATCCGTTTTTATATGAAAAAAAATAGTTTTTGCACATAAAAATCTATTTTTATTTAGAAAATTAATTTTTTTTGTCTAAAAACTGATTTTTCTTTAAATTATATAAAATCAATTACAACTTATAAATAATTTTTTAGCATTCAAAACTAGAAAATGGATTAATACAGACAGATTTACAAACAGATTTAGTATTTATTACAGACGGATTTTTGGTTACCGACGAAATTACCGACGGATTTTGTCCCTCTGTAAAAGCTCCGTCGAAAATTGTTTACCGACAGATTTTTTCTGTCAGAAAATTACCGACGGATTTTTAACAGTTACCGACAGATTTTCCCTCTGTAAATTCTCTATCCATTTCCTTGAGGCGACGAACTTTCCAACGGATTTTTCGCCTGTAATTACAGATGGATTTTCTGACAGATTTTTCGCCTGTAATTACAGACGAATTTTCCGACGGATTTTTCGTCTGTAATTACAGACAAATTTTCAGACGGATTTTCTGTCTGTAATTACAGAAGGATTTTCAGACGGATTTTCCGTCTGTAATTACAGATGAATTTTCCGACAGATTTTTCATCTGTAATTTGAACTTTGAAAAATCATTTCACACTTTGATTACAGACAAAAAATTCGTCTGTAAATCTGTCAGCAAGGTAAATTTTTTTTTTAATTTTTCCATTACAAAATAAACCTGTTTTCATACAAAATAAATATAAAAAAACTCAACTCAACTCATATAAATTATATTTTTTTTCTTTGAGATATATGAAAAATACATTATCTATATAATATTTCTTTGTATATAACTCTACTTATTCAATAATATACAGTTATACATCCACTTGGAGTGAAAATTACATCCATGTCTCAGCAACATTAGTAAAGTAGCATCCTTAGAATTTTCTAAAATTTCTTGAACAATGCAAGCTAAGCTAGAGACCACTCATATGGTAAGTGTAGAACTTTATGGCAGTTATGTACACTATTGATTCTACAATGTACACTCTATTGAAGCTGCAATGGCCGCAACGGCAGCAACAATGCCTGGCACGGATACTGCAGCATGCAACTGAGCATTATGAGTCCTAATTTCCTGCTTTTTCCTCTCCTTTTGATCCTTCAACCATCTTCCCATTGTCCTTCCTCTCAACAAACTCCTGTAAAGCTAGTATGCAAAAGTTTACAAGAAGAATAACATAACACAACAGTGATTGTAAAGGTTTGATTTAGCATCATCCGTCCACGTTCATTATTTCCTGAAGATAATACATATGTTACAAAATACAAACACAACAGTGATTGAACTTTGACAGATAAGAAATCAAATGGAAGACTGAAGAAGTAGAATGTTATAAGTTAATTACTATAGTGATGAATAACTGGATCAGCATGAAAAACTTTAACTCCATGACCAACAAACTGTCTCACGACCCCATAACCGAATTTATCTGCATGATCACTAAAATAGAATAGATATCAACATTAACCACTGGACAATCAAGAACCATCAAATCATATTAACAGAAGTAGATAACTGCTTCGAAGTAAGAAGATGCGAGGGTAGGGAAGAGAAAATGAATGGAGTTGAATTATACAATTTCTTAGACCAAGAACAACTACTATGAGAATTGTATAGTTGCTCAACAAAGACTCTTCAAATAGAAGCCTTAAAATATAATCAATATAAAATTTCTTTTGGACTTATTTATATATTTTATATGTTTTTTTTTAATTTGTCTTATATTAAAAAAAGACAAACTGAACACTAGTTCTAAATATGTGCAAAACTGTTGAACCATTAAACATCTGATAAACTAGTACGATGTAAAGAGACATCAGGAATATCAACTAAAGTCATAAAAACTGGGGCATGATCAGATCCTTCCAGCTTAATGCTCCATCCTCCTTTCCACCTGTGTGCACTGAGCATATCATAAAGTTAAAAGTTATATTCTAGTGTCAAGAAAGGCATACAACACTAATCTTGATCATATGATACAGCTCATTTCCATTCTTTTATTTGTTTAAAGATCATCTCTTTGGACAAACTGAAACAATCCCTTTTATTCAAAGTTCTAGGAATTTCAAGGCCATACTTGAACAAACATTGTTTGAGTATGAATTGAAGAATGAAATAAAATTAAAGCCCAGTCAACAAAGTTTGATCTTATGGAATTGATTGGAGAAAAAAAAAAGGCATAAACACCATTAACAAAATTAACTACATATATCAAGATAATATACCTCAAAAAAAAATTTATCATAGTATTAACAACATCCAGGAGCCTTTCACAATAATCTTCCTTTATGTTTCCGCATTTTTAAGCTTGGAAATTCTGTAAATAAATCAAATAAACTAAATATTAAATATCTGCATATCTAAATTTGTATCCTGTAACAGTAAAGGCTTAGAGTGGTACCTTCTCAGCGCAATACCTTCAAGCTCATTTAGTAAAGGCTTAGAGAGGTATCTTTTATTTTCACAAAATTCTAAAAATAGAAAATACTAAAAATGAAAACACAAACCAAACACACTTAATTTTCTTTGCAGGGAACAAAAAAATAGTGATCATCAATCCTATATAAAGAAAAAGGTGGTGCTACTTGATAACATCATGAATCTAAAAGGAAGTTAAAAACAGAATATCAGTATGAGTTAACTTACTAGCGTCCTTTCTGGCTCCGACACACTATTCAGTCTCTCAATTACACTATCATCAGCCAAAGATATCTCATCAACAAGAAAAAGATCACCCCTTCTCATTGCTTTTACAAGGGGACCATCCTGCCATTCAAATATGCTACAAATGACTTGGATTAAGAAAAACGGGTACAGAAAATAAAACTATTGCAGAAAATAATGTGTTAAAAAAGATCTCCTAGTAAGGACCATGCATTATGTTAAAAAATCAGTTTGACTTTTCTTCTCCATTGCATCTGAGTCCTGCATCCATTATTAAGACTTTCAGCACTTGTACAATTTGTACTGCATATGGTGAGTGTTTGTAATAAACAGATTTACTAACAATAATTAAAATGAGGAGCACTGAAAACTATATATGAAGACAAATTTTAATGAGACCTTTTTCATTATGGTTTCCTTCTTCCAAGTTTCCACACCCTTAAAGAATGCCTTGGTTGATGTCACTGCAAAAAACCACATCAAAGATCAGTAAGAACTGTAAGAAAGAGGTGAAAGCCTACATTTTAGTCAATGTTAAGATTCATCATTACCTACAAAGATAACAATAAGCAGTATAATGACCATCCAATCAGGGAAAAGAACATTGAAGGTCACTACAATGCTGATTCCAAGCATCAGCATTGGTTGAATGAGAAGTGCCAAATCATAGTCAATTATAAGCATATCTAATGTTGGATGCCTTAGTCTAAGGTTGTAGTAAACAGTTGACAAAGTTGCTCCCATGATCATACCTGAAAACAAAAACAAAATTGGCTTATAATTGAAGATAACTGGACTCATGGGAATTGCAATTCTTTTATTTGAAATGTAAAACTAGGATAATACACAAGTTTTATTATTCTCTTCCTGCAACTACTAAAATAACTCATTAAAAATTTTCTTTGAGCCAAATCAGCTAGTACACCTAAACACTATCTGGCATAAACAAACTCAAATGAGAAATTTATAGCAGAATGGTGATCATCAAATTTATTATTATGTGTGCTTTTGTCTTACATTTTGAGATAGCAGTTGATGATTTTGGATCAAAATCAATGATGAGACTAAGCATGGGAACAAATATGCCACCTCCACCAACACCACCTATGCTTCCAAATGCAGCTCCACAAAATCCAATAAAGCTACCAAGCACAATTCTCCACCCAAATTCCATATCATGCACATATTATAATAAATATATATTAACATCCATTTATAAACTTCCCCGACACAGAATAACAATAATAATAATAGTAATTATAATACAATAGAAAAAATGAACTTTACATCAACACATCAGCAAGAACAATAAATTCAATAGAACTTGTATACCAATCACTACTCACCATGAGACTTGGGCAAGGAAAACCATTTGATGAGAAAAACTACAGCCAAAAAAAGAATTCAATAAGCCATTAATTTGCAGCAACAAATACATATATGGACAAACGATACTAATTTCTAACCTTATTGGCAGCTGAGACAAGTCCGAAGTAGCTTATTGCTTATTGCTTATCAAACATTTATGTGAGTAACTTCTATTCTATTTTATTTTATTTATCTAATCACTAACACAAGTTGCATTAAAGACTTTACACCCACGCCATCACCAAGTTTCTGACTAGCTACTCGGAACTCTTCCATAGATTTCTCAGGGTTTATCTGCCCCAAAAAAAGATTCAATAGAATGCGAGAAACAGTTTCACAAATAGAAACATATGAGCACTATTAGTTTAATATTCAATTCTTTTTCAATCAAAATGAGTACCTCGAGAGCATATAATGGTGACTCCACTCCTTCAACCGGAACAAGATGTAATACTTCCTCTCCTTCCCTGCCACCATCTCATCAAATCCACATTAGGACAGGAACACATTGAGATGGAAACAGAGATAATTAACAATAAGAGCAGATTGAATCAGATTAGCCTCCTGCTTCTATTGGTGGTAAAATTTATCAAAATCTTCAAAAATTTTAAGTGAAAGATAGCGAGGCTTTAATCTTAGCAAGTAACCTCAAACAAGCAAGTAACTCTAACAAGCAAGTAATCTCAAACAAGAAAAGCTTATACCTTCCATATGAATTTTGAGTCGAAGTCTGGGAAAACAAAATCACAATAAGCAATGAGAAAGCACAGCGATTACGATAAGCAAACAAAATCATATGAATTTTGAGTTGAAGTCTGAGAAAAATATAATGATGCCATTACAAAGATCACCTTGAATTTAGATTGCTTGAGAATAGGAGCATCGCCAGTGGCTCTCCGATGAACAACCACTGCCACAAAACCAAAACCCTAGTTCACGCACCCTATCAGTTCGAACAGGGTGAAAGAGAGAGGTGGAACCGCGGCTGACAGTAGAACCGATTTTGGTCGCCACGGAGCTAGGGCTTGTGCGAAGGTATGCGAGCCAGCAATGAGGGGGATAAAAGGAGAGAGATAGGTGCGGCGGTGGTGGAGCTTGAAATTGCTTTGTTCTGCGAATGAGAAAGACAGGAAGCTTGCTTTGTTTAAAAAAGAGGAGAAGAAGGAAAAGGTAGCTCCGGCGGTTAGGGTGGCCAGCGATGGAGTTGTAAGTGAGGAATGGAGAAGAAGGAGCTCGTGTGACGGAGAGAAGAAGGAGCCAGTTGACGGAGTGGGGAATGCTAGGTTTAACTAAGGGAGTTCTTCGATTTGAAGTTGAATGAAGTATTATCAAATTATTGTGTGCTGTGAATGGAGTTCGGGCAAATGTTAGGTTTAACTAAAAATTATAGACGAAATATTTTAAATTACAAACAGATTTTCTATCTGTAATCATTTTTCACGAAAAAAATTAATTTTTTTGACAGAATTATCGACGGATTCTCTTTTCCGTCTGTAATTTATGTTAATTTATTTTTTTGATTTTCTGACAAAAAATCCCTCTAAAATTCCATCTGTATTTCCGTGGGATAAAATCCGTCGAAAATATCCGCCTGTAATAACTAATTTTCTAGTAGTGATTTTAAAAGATCAATTTTACCTTTAATAATATTTATTTTTCAAAAATTTCAAGACTAATTATAGGAAAAATAAGAAGGGATAATAGTAGAATAATAAGAAATATCTATGGGCAAAAAGGAAAACAAAATTTATAAAAAAGTCCGTGTCCACTCTTCCAAATCCCGTGTCTATCATTGTCCTTCGTAAAAGAATGGACACAAAAATATAAAAAACTGTCTCAGAGACAATGTGTTCTGTGTTCATGTCTCTGCTTCCAAACACATTTTAAACATGTACTGTATATGTCTCTGTATCCTGTCTCCGAAAACAAACGCTACCTTAGAGAATTTTGTGCATTAGAATTCTCTAATAATTTATTATTTATTTTGAGTTGATTTTGATATGTTCTTACTTTACAGTAAAACAACATATAAAAATTTGTTGGTGAGTCTAAATATTACTAGGTTATTTATGGTCACATTGAGTATATATGTTTGATTTATTAAAAAAAGTAAACTACTAAAACTAATTAATAACTATTTTAGAGTTAATACATTTAATATTAGATTAAAAAAAAACAAACAATACATAATACATTATATTTTTATTAATCAAATTATTATAATTCAAATTAATCTTAACAAAAGAATTTAAAATTATAATTTCAATCTTATCACGTGCATAGCACGCGTGCTGTTACACTTGTTTTTTATATAAATCATCTTTAATGGCTTCCCATTTTTATCTAATGTAATACTTAATCAAGTTTAAATTATCCCACTTTATATTTCGAATGGTTTAATCGATTCTTTCCGAATATTTGATTATCATTTTGTTAAATAGAAATAATAATCTATACATATAAATCATAATGATTTGATAAAAACATATATATAACCTCATCAAATTGGGAAATAAAACTATTCTTAATGTGAGAACCATCTGATCAGGTAATTTTTTTTTTTTACTATTTTACGTATTTAAATAAATACTATAAGATTTTGATTTTTTATATTTATTTTTAATGTAATCGTGATGGTGTCTAATTCATTTTAAAAAAAATTTAAAGCCCAATTAATCTAATTTAGTATTCACATGATTTTTTAAATGGTTTTTTAGTCTAAACAACACTTAATCAAATACTTTTTTATATAGATATTTCTTTTAATAAGGTACAAATTGTAAAAGTATTTCTAATGCGCTTATTAAATAGTGCTAATCAAATTATATTTTATAACAAATTTAACCTTCTTTAAAATAATACACAATTTGTTAAAGTACATGATAGTATTAATTTTTTGAAAAATAAATATATGCTTAAAAATATTTATTTATGACTCAAAATGATAACATCTGTTATTCAAATTATACTTAAAAATTATAATACAATATTCGTATATGCGTTTAGTTATTTATTATTTTAATTTGTTAAAGTGTACTCTAAAAATTACCATTTTAAGAAAATTATCATTCAAACATATAAGTTAATTGTAACCAATGTTAATTTCATTTACTATTTTTGTGCAATTGAATAAATGGTAATATAATAAAAGAAAATTAACCATTCAATGTGTGTAAAATGCAAAGAACTCTGCTATACATGTATAAGCTCCTTTGCACATACATTAAAAAACAAAAGAATAAAAGTACATGTATGAAACAAGTAAATATTTCTGAGGAAATGACTATAAATTAATATTATTTTGCGAACGGAAGATCTAATTTTTTTAATTTTCGTTACAACTTACGGATCAATAATCTATAGAATAGTGGAATTAATTCTAATTGAAGCTACTGACATGTATTATTGCTTTAAAGTTAAACAACAAAAGTACAATAAAATAATATATGAATAATTATTAACCGAATTATATATCAATATATCAAAAAAGTTTAATCACTTAATTTTTTTTGATATTATGATCGTGCAATTCATTTCAATTAAAATATATGAATCTCTTTTTAAAATAAACTTTAGATAAATACCTTTAAAAATATTAAACACATCAACCGCGAGTAACTCGGACTATACAATAGGGTCTATTAATATAAAAAAGTACCACTACATTAATTTTGTCTCTGTGACTAAAATGTAAATTTTTTTTTATTTCAGTTTTTAATTATTTAGTCTATACAAGCGGAAATAAAACAATCTTATATATTGTACAAATATCTTATATACTATAAACGAATACCTTTTAATTTCAGTTTTTACATAAACTTTAGATAAATACCTATAAAAATATTTATTATAGTCTATATAAGTGAAAATAAAACAGTCTTATAAACTGTATAAATAATTATTATATTTAAAATTTTTAAAAATTAAAAAGAATAATTCTTAGTATCAACATATAAGTAATAATAAATTTTTGTAATAGATCAATATTTGGTCCGGGCATAGTCCGGGTATTCCACTAGTCAGTGTAATGAGTATAGCAGACACATATTCCGTACACTCTCTGAGGAACCAACTGTTGACATTGTTGTTGTGGGAGAGGTTGAGGTTGTTGTTGATTTAGCTGTAGCTGCTTCAATATGTTGGTCATCTCTTCCAGAGTCTGTGTGAGAACAGCAGTCTCACTACTAGAGGAAACCTCCGCAACAGTCTTAGGATGGTTGTTCCTGTGCTTTGCATTCCGGGTAGACTCAGCTAGATCGGTGATCAATTGCCACGCTTCTATCGCCGTCTTATACTTCTTCAGAGAGCCATTACTCGCAGCATCTAGTGTAGTCTTGTCTTGAGGCTTCATGTCTTGTGTGAAATAGCTAATCAACACCAATTGGTCAATCTTGTGGTGGGACATGAGTCTAGGAGATTCCTGAAGCGTTTCCAATACTCGTAAAGAGTCTCTGACTCGCTTTGGATAATGCAGGAAATTTCTTTCCTTAGTCTATCTGTAACTTTAGCTGGAAAGCATTTCTCCAGGAATTCCCTTCTGAGCAGATCCTAATTAGTAACAACTTCTTCAAGTTGAGTGTAGAATCACTCCCTTGCCTTTCCCTCAAGAGAAAACGGAAGGCATATAGCCAAATAGTAGTCTTATCTGCACCATGACGCCTAGCAATTGAGCAGGCTGTCTAAAAATCTCTAAGGTGCTTGATAGGCTCTTGAGCAGGTAAGCCATAAAACTTGGGTATTAGATTGATTAGCGCAGTCTTCAGTTCAAAATCTACAGACAGATTTGGATGACACGCTTGATACGGTTGCAGTGTAAAGTCTGGAGCTCCTGCTTCCTGGAGAGTAATCCTTCTGGGCTCCGCCATATTACCTGCACGTAAATCAATAGAATCAGTAGAAGAAGAGCTTGTTTCTTCCTCAAATGGCACTTCAGATTTGCTCTCAGATAAGACTGGTGAATTGGTAGTAACCGCTTCACCACCCTCAGAGGCTAACCGACGCCGAGCTCACCTAATATGTGAAATAGTTCTTTCGATTTTAGGATCAAACGCGGCTAAGCTCGGATCAGGCAGTGAACACATCATTCAATGAAAGAAACATACAGCTCATGGTAATAAAATAAAATAAAATATGCAAATATGTAGAATTAAAAATATTTACACCAACCAATAATTTAGCACACTATTGCAACTCTCCGGCAACGGCGCCAAAAATTGACAGGCGGAAAATTGCCGATTAAGAATTTATAATAAGAACAGCGTTGCAAGTATAGTTCTTAACCGATGAAAATTCCGCTTATCAATTTAGAAAGTTGTCACAATTTAAGAATAAAATACTGGGAGTAGAATTCCCAAGTCGTCTCCCAACGAGTTGACAAAAGAGTGCGATTTATTGGTTAGAAATTTTCTGAAAAAATTTTAAGAGTTAGAGAACAGAAAAATAAATGATTGTAAATTAAAGCAATGAAAATTAGCAAGAGAATTTATATAATCAAAATAAAAAGCCTTGACTGGGAGAAGATTAATTGGAAGTTTTATCCTTGTTGAATTTTCCCAAGTGTAATAGTAAGAGGTTGTTGTTTTTATTTAGTTAACCCTTACCGAATAAAGAAAAGTCAAGTAATTGAGCTAACTCTAATTCACAAGTCCTAATCCTCTCCTATGGAAGGATTAGCGTTAGTGACTAGAGAGTTAGCCAACAACTTCCAATTGCAAATTAACACTTGAGTATTCCAACTCAAGGGTCTCCTATTAATCAACTCCCAAGTCAAGTTGAGAGTCTACTCGATTGACATGAATGCCATTTTCATAAACCATAAAAGGAAATAAAAAGAAGACATGATAAATTAAATAAAATAATAACTGAAAATCAATTAAAGGTAAAAATAGTTCTTTGCATTAATAAATTCCAAAATCAAAGATATCCATATGTAAATCTGAACAGGGTAAATGGGTGATTAAAAAGTAAGGGAATAAGGAAATAAACTAGAATAATGGAAACTTTAAGGGAGGTAGTAACTCTTCTCAATATCCAAATCAAAAGCATAAAACTCTAAAACTATGAATGTGAAAAAACTTAGAGGAAGTAGTGTTCTCTCTCTAAGATTCAAAACTAAAACTAAAAACTATGCGAATGAGAATGTGTGTTGAGTCTCTGCTTGTCCCCTGGCTCTAGTCTGTGTTTCTAGGCCGAAAACTGGGTCCAAACTCAGCCCAAAATCGCCCCCAGCGTCTTCTGCGATTTCTGCACGTGGCGCACGTCACGCATACGTGTAAGTCACGCATACGCGTCGATGGTCCTCTTCGCATGTCACGCGTACGCGTCAGGTACGTGCACGCGTCGCTGTGAAATCTCCAATTCACGCACATGCGTGAGCCATGCATGCGCGTCGATCCTCGCTGGTTATCTCCTTTATTTCTTGTGCTCCTTTCATTTTTGTAAGCTTTCTCTCCATCCTCTAAGCCATTCCTGCCCTATATAGCCTGAAAACACTTAGCACACCGATCACGGCATCGAATGGTATAAAGGGGAATTAAAATACACAATTTAAAGGCTTAGGAAGCAAGTTTTCAATCATAGAACAAAATTGGGAAAGAATTGTAAAATCATGCAAATTGTATGAATAATTGTGTAAAGACTTGATAGAAACCACTCAAATTAGCACAAGATAAACCATAAAATAGTGGTTTATCAATAGCTTAGAATTTAAGTTAGAGGGGGGGATTACGGAGAGTACTGAAACTCTGCCCAATTTTACTTTCTTTGTAACTTTTCAATTCTGTAATGTACTTTTCATTTTCATTTTCCATTTTTAGAGCTATGAACAACTAAACCCCTTTCATTGGGTTAGGGAGCTCTGTGTAATTCAATGGATCAATATTAGTTTTCATACTTCTTCTTCTTTCTTTTCTCTTGATCTTGCTAGAAAGCTTTCGTTCTTCATCCTAGTGGATAGTTGTCTTGGGAAAGAAGCTATCCATAATTGGATCTCCTCTGAACCTTGGAAGAGGAATGAGGAGATCTTGCTAGAAATGCTTTCTCACATTGCATTAGATTGGGTGACATGTAATCGTACCAACACTTTGATCTATGAATATGTGTGGTATAATTAGTGACCATACCTCATCTCTTCCCATGAGCACTTAAATTAAGGAATTGGGCAATTATTCATGCTTAGAGAGATTGGATTGTCAAGGAATTGGGATCCAATCACCTAAGATTGCCAAGGAGATCAATGAATGCATTGATTGAGGAAGAGATGAAAATGAATTTAATCCGGAGAATTATAACATCTCCTTACCCCAATGAGCTTTCCCATCTCTGATCTACCCATTCTTTTACATTC
The DNA here is from genome assembly GCF_059453495.1 of Arachis ipaensis. Lineage (NCBI taxonomy): Eukaryota > Viridiplantae > Streptophyta > Magnoliopsida > Fabales > Fabaceae > Arachis > Arachis ipaensis. The sequence continues at coordinate 74,817,224 of NC_142444.1, forward strand.
TGTCTTTAAATTGATGCTCAATTTCCCCATTCCCATTTAATTTCTTGCAATTTAAGTTTCTGCTCTTACATTCTGCAATTTAATTTCTGTTCATTTAATTTCTTGCAATTTAAGCTTCCCGCCAATTTACATTCTGCAATCCCAATTTCAAATCAGATTTAGTTCAACTAGAACAATTCTCCAATTAACATTGATCAACCAACCAATCTCTGTGGGATTCAACCTCACTCTACAGTGAGTTTTTACTTGACTACAATCCGGTGCACTTGCCGGTAGAAAATTGTTGAGAGACAATTTTCGTGCATCACCTCTTCCTCACCAATCTCTAGATTTGATTTTGGTATAAAAATCATGTTTTTGGCTTGTGTGTTCATGGTACTTGGTGATTTTTGTGTATAGGGGAAACTCTAGCTTGGGTTCTAGCTAGATATCATCACCAATTTCAGTGGACAAAGGTAAGAGTCACTTTTCCAATTTATTTATGAAGTTTTATGGAATCCTAAAGTTGAGTATTATGTATATTATGTGAAATTAGAGTAGATTGAGTACTTGAGGCATTGAGTTGAGCATTGGTGGTGTTTGAGCTTGGCGGAGGTGAATTTGGAACTTGGACTTGGTGGACTTCAAGCTTGAGAGTTTGTTTTTGATGTTATTAAGGTATGGTTTAAGTTTCATTTAATTACCATGAAATGTGACATGAAGTCCTAGGCTAGATGCCCTAGGAATAGAGTTGAAATATATGAATGGATGGAATTTAATTGTTGTAAGTAATGAATTCTTAGATTTGGCTTTTATGTGGTGGCTGGTTATTTAGTTGAGCCTATGAATTGAATTGATGCATTGAGATGTGATTGATGTTATGAGGTTGTTAAATTGAAATTTATAAATGCTGTGTAAATTGATAATTAACGGTATGAAATAAGTAAATTGATGTAATTGTAAATGGTGTGTTTATGATTATGATGGTGACAGTGAATTTAAAGTGATTAATATTTGGTGATTGGGTTCAATGTTTGAGGTGTGTTTAAAATTGGAAAATTGTCGAGACAGATAATTAATGAATGATACGATGTTGTGTGGATTAGATATGGTTTGATTTGAGTATGGTGTTGAAATAGAGATAACGGTTTTACGTGTCAAATGCAAGAGGATTGAGAATTGGTATAAAGTTCAAAGTGCAGAGTTTTTGGCAAAAACAGATTTTTAGCCAACTTCGGCGAGCTATAACTTGGTCTTCAAAGTTGGAAATTTAGCGAAAATAGATTTCTATAAAAGTTTATTCAAACACCGTTCTAATGATTTAAGAATCGTTGAAAAATGAATTTTGTGGAATAAGTTATGAGATTTCAAAGTTTGGGGGAGAAATTGAATTTTTGCAACATAACAGCATTCTGAAAATTGATAAACATGTGAACGCAAACGTGTCAAGAGATGCAAGTATTGGGCTGCTTAATACTCCTGCATACGCAGACGGGGGCTGCCTACGCAGCTTTGGAAATTTTTACACTCGCGCATATGCGAACTTCTCGCATAGACGAGACTATGTTGCTGCCAACACACTCGCGTATGCGACAATGCCAAGTTTGACACTCATGCGTACACGGATGAGGCAAGCATACGTATGACCCCCAATTTTTCCGAAATTGTGTTTTTAAATCTTTCAACCAATCTTCTAGTCTTCCAAACTGATGACAAGTCATCTTAGACTAGTTTCACAAGCCTTTTTCATTCATTTTTACTTAGTTTTCATGTATTTCTTAGGCAATAAGTAAGTAATTGGACTGGAATTTCATGCATCCTGATGAGCGGATAATTTATACGCTTTTTGGCATTGTTTTTACATAGTTTTCAGTATAATTTAATTATTTTTTAGTATATTTTTATTAGTTTTTAATTAAAAATCACATTTCTGGACTTTACTATGAGTTTGTGTGTTTTTCTGTGATTTCAGGTATTTTCTGGCTGAAATTGAGGGACCTGAGCAAAAATCAGATTCAGAGGTTGAAGAAAGACTGCAGATGTTGTTGGATTCTGACCTCCCTGTACTCAAAGTAGATTTTCTGGAGCTACAGAACTCTAAATGGCGCACTTCCAATTGCGTTGAAAAGTAGACATCCAGGGCGTTCCAGCAATATATAATAGTCCATACTTTGAATAAGGATTGATGATGTAAACTGGCGTTCAACGCCAGTTCCATGCTGCATTCTGGAGTCAAACGCCAGAAACAGGTTGCAAAGTGGAGTTCAACGCCAGAAACAGGCTACAAACTGGCGTTCAACTCCAAGAGAAGCCTCTACACATGTAAAGCTCAATGCTCAGCCCAAGCACACACCAAGTGGGCCCCGGAAGTGGATTTCTACATCATTTACTCAATTCTGTAAACCCTAGTAACTAGTTTAGTATAAATAGGACTTTTTACTATTGTATTAGACATCTTGGGACGTTTAGTTCTTAGATCATGGGGGCTGGCCATTCGGCCATGCCTGAACCTTTCACTTATGTATTTTTCAATGGTAGAGTTTCTACACACCATAGATTAAGGTGTGAAGCTTTGCTGTTCCTCAAAGATTAATGCAAAGTACTACTGTTTTTCTATTCAATTCAACTTATTCTGCTTCTAATATATTTATTCGTACTTCAATATGATGGATGTGATGATCGTGACAGTCATCATCATTCACAACTTATGAACGCGTGCCTGACAACCACTTCCGTTCTATCTTAGATTGAATGGATATCTCTTGGATATCTAATACAGGGGACCGAGTCCGAGTTATTAGTGTCTTCGTGGTATAAGTTAGAACCCATGGATGGCCATTCCTGAGATCCGGAAAGTCTAAACCATGTCTGTGGTATTCCGAGTAGGATCTGGGAAGGGATGGCTGTGACGACCTTCAAACTTGCGAGTGCTGGGCGTAGTGACAGATGCAAAAGGATCAATGGATTCTATTCCAGTATGATCGAGAACCGACAGATGATTAGCCGTGCCATGACAGAGCATTTGGACCTTTTTCGCTGAGAGGATGTGATGTAGCCATTGACAACGGTGATGCCCTACATAGAGCTTGCCATGGAAAGGAGTAGGATTGATTGGATGAAGACAGCAGGAAAGCAGAGATCAGAGGAACGAAAGCATCTCTATACGCTTATCTGAAATTCTCACCAATGAATTACATAAGTACCACTATCCTATTTTATATTTTATTTATTTTCATCTACTATAATTTCTTAATACAATTTAATCCGCCTGACTGAGATTTACAAGGTGACCATAGCTTGCTTCAAGCCGACAATCTCCGTGGGATCGACCCTTACTCACGTAAGGTTTATTACTTGGACGACCCAGTGCACTTGCTGGTTAGTTGTACGAAGTTGTGAGACAAATATAAGATCATGAACGTGCGTATTGAGTTTTTAGCGCCGTTACCAAGGAATGGAATGATCACGATTTCGCACACCAAGTTTTTGGCGCCGTTGCCGGGGATTGTTCGAGTTTGGACAACTGACGGTTCATCTTGTTGCTTAGATTAGGTAATTTTCTTCTTGTTTCAACTTTTATTTGGTTTTCAAAAACTTTTTCAGAAATTTTTTCTTTGTTTTCGTTTTTCTTAAAATAAATTTTCGAAAAATAAAAAAAATTTAATAAAATCATAAAACCAAAAATATTTTGTGTTTCTTGTTTGAGTCTGGAGTCAATTTTTAAGTTTGGTGTCAATTGCATTTTTTCAAAAAAATTTATGCATTTTTTCGAAAATTTATGCATTCATTGTGTTCTTCATGATCTTCAAGTTGTTCTTGGTAAGTCTTCTTATTTGATCTTCATATTTTCTTGTTTTGTGTCTTTTCTTGTTTTTCATATGCATTTTTAATTTGTTAGTTTTTGAAGTTTGAAAATTTCTAAGTTTGGTGTCTTGCATGTTCTTCTTTCATTAAAAATTTTCAAAAATAAGTCTTGATGTTCATCTTGATCTTCAAAGTGTTCTTGGTGTTCATCTTGACATTCACAGTGTTCTTGCATGCATTGTGTGTTTTGATTCATAATTTTTATGTTATGAGTCTTTTTCATGTTTTTCTCTTTCTTCATAAAAAATTCAAAAATAAAAAAAATATCTTTTCCTTATTTTACTCAAAATTTTCGAAAATATGATCTGATTTAGTCAAAAAGTTTTTAAATTTAATTGTTTCTTATGAATCAAATCAAATTTTCAATTTAAAAATTCTATCTTTTGCAAATCTTTTTCAAAAATCAAATCCTTTTCAAAATTTCTTTCTAATATTTTTGAAAATTTTTCAAATTAATTTTTAAAAATCTTTTTCTTAATTTTAGTTCATGATTTTCGAATTAGTTACTAACATTTAATGTGATTGATTCAAAAATTTCAAGTTGTTACTTGCCTATTAAGAAAGGTTCAATCTTTAAATTTTAAAATCATATCTTTTTAGTTTCTTGTTAGTTAAGTAATCAACTTTAGTTTTCAAAATCAAATCTTTTTAATTTTCTTTTCAAATCTTTTTCAAATTAAAAATTTCAATCATATCTTTTTCAAATTCAATTTCAAAATCTTTTCTAACTTCTTATCTTTTTAAAATTGATTTTCAAATCTTATCTTTTTGTTTCAATCATATCTTTTTCAAAACTACTTAACTAATCCTCTCTCTTATTTTCAAAAATTCCCTCTCTCCTTTTTCAAAATTCCTTTTTAATTAACTAATTGTTTTAATTTTAATTTAATTTCAACTTTAATTTTCGAAATCTAACTTTTAATTTTAATTTTTATTTTAATTAAATTTCAAAATTCTCTTTCTCAAATCCTTCTATTTATTTCATCTACTAACACTTCTCTCCCATCCAAAAATTTGAACACCACCTCCCTCTCTTTGTTCGAGTTTTTTTTTCTCTTCTTTTCTTTACATTACATTCTTTTCTTCTTCCACTTACACAAAGGAATCTCTATACTGTGACATAGAGGATTCCATATTTTCTTTGTTATTTCCTTCTTTTTTATATGAGTAGGAGCAAGGACAAGAACATTCTTGTTGAAGCAGATCCTGAACCTGAAAGGACTCTGAAAAGGAAACTAAGAGAAGCTAAAATACAATAATCCAGAGACAACCTTACAGGAATTTTCGAACAGGAAGAGGAGATGGCAGCCGAAAATAATAATAATAAAAGGAAGATGCTTGGTGACTTTACTGCACCTAATTCCAATTTACATGGAAGAAGCATCTCCATTCCTGCCATTGGAGCAAACAATTTTGAGCTGAAACCTCAATTAGTTTCTCTGATGCAGCAGAACTGCAAGTTTCATGGACTTCCATCTGAAAATCCTTTTCAGTTCTTAACTGAATTCTTGCAGATCTGTGATACTATTAAGACCAATGGGGTTGATCCCGAGGTCTACAGGCTTATGCTTTTTCTATTTGCTGTAAGAGACAGAGCTAGAGTGTGGTTGGACTCTCAACCCAAGGATAGCCTGAACTCTTGGGATAAGCTGGTCACGGCTTTCTTAGTCAAGTTCTTTCCTCCTCAAAAGCTGAGTAAGCTTAGAGTGGATGTTCAAACCTTCAGACAGAAAGAAGGTGAATCCCTCTATGAAGCTTGGGAGAGATATAAGCAACTGACCAAAAGGTGTCCTTCTGACATGCTTTCATAATGGACGATACTGGATATATTCTATGATGGTCTGCCTGAATTAGCTAAGATGTCATTGGATACTTCTGCAGGTGGATCCATTCACCTAAAGAAAATGCCTGCAGAAGCTCAAGAACTCATTGATATGGTTGCTAATAACCAGTTCATGTACACTTCTGAGAGGAATCCTGTGAGTAATGGGACGCCTCAGAAGAAGGGAGTTCTTGAAATTGATACTCTGAATGCCATATTGGCTCAGAATAAAATATTGACTCAGCAAGTCAATATGATTTCTCAGAGTCTAAATGGAATGCAATCTACACCCAACAGTACTCAAGAGGCATCTTCTGAGGAAGAAGCTTATGATCCTGAGAACCCTGCAATAGCAGAGGTGAATAACATGGGTGAACCCTATGGAAACACCTATAATCCCTCATAGAAAAATCACCCAAATCTTTCATGGAAGGATCAACAAAAGCCTCAACAAGGCTTTAATAATGGTGGAAGAAACAGGTTTAGCAATAGCAATCCTTTTCCATCATCCACTCAGCAAAAGACAGAGAGTTCTGAGTAGAATCCATCTAGCTTGGCAAATATAGTCTCTGATCTATCTAAGGCCACTCTAAGTTTCATGAATGAAACAAGGTCCTCCATTAGAAATTTGGAAGCACAAGTGGGCCAGCTGAGTAAAGGAATCACTGAAACCCCTCCTAGTACTCTCCCAAGCAATACAGAAGAAAATCCAAAAGGAGAGTGCAAGGCCATTGAAATGACCATCATGGCCGAAACCACAAAAGAGGAGGAGGATGTGAATCCCAGTGAGGAAGACCTCCTGGGACATCCAGTGATCAATAAGGAGTTTCCCTCTGAGGAACCAAAGGACTCTAAGGCTCATCTGGAGACCATAGAGATTCTATTAAACCTCCTTATGCCATTCATGAGCTCTGATGAATATTCTTCTTCTGAAGAGAATGAAGATGTTACTGAAGAGCAAGTTGCCAAGTACCTTGGTGCTATCATGGGGCTGAATGCCAAATTATTTGGTAATGAGACTTGGGAAGATGAACCTCCCTTTCTCACCAATGAACTGAGTGATCTGGATCAACTGAGATTGCCTCAGAAGAAACAGGATCCTGGAAAGTTCTTAATACCTTGTACCATAGGCACCATGACCTTTGAGAAGGCTCTATATGACCTTGGGTCAGGGATAAACCTCATGCCACTCTCTGTAATGGAGAAATTGGGAATCTTTGAGGTGCAAGCTACCAGAATATCATTAGAAATGGCAGACAACTCAAGAAAATAGGCTTATGGACAAGTAGAGGACATGTTAGTAAAGGTTGAAGGCCTTTACATCCCTGCTGATTTCATAATCCTAGACACTGGGAAGGAAGAGGATGAATCCATCATCCTTGGAAGACCCTTCCTAGCCATAGCAAGAGCTGTGATTGATGTGGACAGAGGAGAGTTGGTCCTTCAACTGAATGAGGACTACCTTGTGTTTAAAACTCAAGGTCCTCCTTCTGTAACCATGGAGAGGAAGCATGAAAAGCTTCTCTTAGTACAGAGTCAACTAAATCCCCCACAGTCAAACTCTAAGTTTGGTGTTGGGAGGCCTCAGCCAAACTCTAAGTTTGGTGTTGAATCCCCACATCCAAACTCTAAGTTTGGTGTTGGAAATCTATAAAATTGACCTGATCACTTGTGTGGCTCAGTGAGAGCCCACTATCAAGCTATTGACATTAAAGAAGTGCTTGTTGGGAGGCAACCCAATTTTTATTTATCTAATTTTATTTTTATTTTTATTGTTCTTTCATGTTTTATTAGGTTCATGATCATGTGGAGTCACAAAATAAATCCAAAAATTAAAAACAGAATAAAAAATAGCAGAAAAAAATTACACCCTGGAGGAAGGACTTACTTGCGTTTAAACGCCAGTAAGGAGCATCTGGCTGGCGTTCAACGCCAGAATAGAGCATGGAGCTGGCGCTGAACGCCAGAAACAAGCATGAAGCTGGCGTTCAACGCTAGAAATATGCTGCATATGGGCGTTGAACGCCCAGAACAAGCATCACTTCGGCGTCTAAATGCCAAAAATGCATGCAAAGGCATTTTACATGCCTAATTGGTGCAGGGATGTAAATCCTTGACAACTCAGGAACTGTGGACCCCACAGGATCCCCATATACCTCCACTCACCTTCCCTCCTCATAATCCTATATCACCCTCTCTCTCTCCATTCACAATTATCCCTTCTATTTTCCATTCACCACTCACATCCATACACCCCACCTACCTTCAAAAGTGTCCTTCTGACATGCTTTCAGAATGGACCATCCTGGATATATTCTATGATGGTCTGTCTGAATTAGCTAAGATGTCATTGGATACTTCTGCAGGTGGATCCATTCACCTAAAAAAAATGCCTACAGAAGCTCAAGAACTCATTGACATGGTTGCTAATAACCAGTTCATGTACACTTCTAAGAGGAATCCTGTGAGCAATGGGACGCCTCAGAAGAAGGGAGTTCTTGAAATTGATACTCTGAATGCCATATTGGCTCAGAATAAAATATTGACTCAGCAAGTCAATATGATTTCTCAGAGTCTGAATGGAATGCAAGCTGCATCCAACAGTACTCAAGAGGCATCTTCTGAAGAAGAGGCTTATGATCCTGAGAACCCTGCAATAGCAGAGGTAAATTACATGGGTGAACCCTATGGGAACACCTATAACCCCTCATGGAGAAATCACCCAAATTTCTCATGGAAGGATCAACAAAAGCCTCAACAAGGCTTTAATAATGGTGGAAGAAACAGGTTCAACAATAGTAAATCTTTTCCATCATCCACTCAGCAACAGACAGAGAATTCTGATCAGAATCCATCTAGCTTAGCAAATTTAGTCTCTGATCTATCTAAGGCCACTCTGAGTTTCATGAATGAAACAAGGTCATCCATTAGAAATTTGGAGGCACAAGTGGGCCAGCTAAGTAAGAAGACCACTGAAACCCCTCTGAGTACTCTCCCAAGCAATACAGAAGAGAATCCAAAGAGAGATTGCAAGGCCATTGATATAACCATCATGGCCGAATCTAAGGAGGAAGGGGAGGACGTGAATCCCAAGGAGGAAGACCTCCTGGGACGTCCAGTGATCAACAAGGAGTTTTTCTTTGAGGAACCAAAGGACTCAGAGGCTCATCCAGAGACCATAGAGATTCCATTGAACCTCCTTGTGCCCTTCATGAGCTCTGATGAATATTCTTCTTCTGAAGAGAATGAGGATGTTACTGAAAAGCAAGTTGCCAAGTTCCTTGGTGCAATCATGAAGCTGAATGCCAAATTATTTGGCAATGAGACTTGGGAAGATGAACCTCCCTTGCTCATCAATGAACTGAGTGATCTGGATCAACTGACTTTGCCTCAGAAGAAACAGGATCCTGTAAAGTTCCTAATACCTTGTACCATAGGCACCATGACCTTTGAGAAGGCTCTATGGGACTTGGGGTCAGGAATAAACCTCATGCCACTCTCTGTAATGGAGAAACTGGGAATCTTTGAGGTACAAGCTGCTAGAATCTCATTAGAGATGGCAGACAATTCCAGAAAATAGGCTTATGGACAAGTAGAGGACATGTTAGTAAAGGTTGAAGGCCTTTACATCCCTGCTGATTTTATAATCCTAGATACTGGGAAGGATGAGGATGAATCCATCATCCTTGGAAGACCCTTCCTAACCACAGCAAGTGCTGTGATTAATGTGGACAGAGGAGAATTAATCCTTCAACTAAATGAGGACAACCTTGTGTTTAAAACTCAAGGATCTCTCTCTGTAACCATAGAGAGGAAGTTTGAAAAGCTTCTCTCACTGCAGAGTCAACCAGAGCCCCTACAGTCAAACTCTAAGTTTGGTGTTGGGAGGCCACAACCAAACTCTAAGTTTGGTGTTGAACTCCCATGTCCAAACTCTAAGTTTGGTGTTGGGAACTCTCAACAATGCTCTGAACAACTGTGAGGCTCCATGACATTAAAGAAGCGCTTGTTGGGAGGCAACCCAATTTTTATTTATCTAATTTTATTTTCATTCTTATTGTTCTTTCATGTTTTATTAGGTTCATGATCATGTGGAGTCACAAAATAAATAGAAAAATTAAAAACAGAATCAAAAACAGCAGAAGAAAAATCACACCCTGGAGGAAGGACTTACTGGCATTTAAACGCCAGTAAGGAGCATCTGGCTGGCGTTCAACGCCAGAACAGAGCATGGATCTGGCATTGAACGCCAGAAATAAGCAGCATCCTGGCGTTCAGACGCCAGGAATGCACACTGAGGAAAGCTGGCGCTGAACGCCAGAAACAAGCATAGAACTAGCGTTCAATGCCAGAAACATACTGCATCTGGGCGTTGAACACCCAGAACAAGCATCAATTCGGCGTTTAAACGCCAAAATTACATGCAAAGGCATTTTACACGCCTCAATGGTGCAGGGATGTAAATTCTTGACACCTCAGGATCTGTGGACCCCACAGGATCATCTCAGCATCTGTGGACCCCATAGGATCCCCACCTACCTCCACTCATACTCTCCCCTCTTCTCATTCATCCTCTCTTCCCAATAAACACCTTTCCCCAAAACCCTTCACCAATCACCTCAATCTCTCTTCCCTATTACCCATTCACCACTCACATCCATCCACTCTTCCCCATAAACCTACCTTATAAACCCCACCTACCTTCAAAATTTAAAATCACTTTCCCACCCAAACCCACCCCATATGGCCGAACCTTAACCCCTCTCCCTCCACTATATAAACCTCTCCATTCTTCTTCATTCTCACACAACACAACCATCTCATCCCCTTCTTGGCCGAAACACAACCCTCTCTCCCTCTCTTCCATATCTTCTTCTTCTTCTTTTCTTTCTTCTCTTGCTCAAAGGCGAGCAATATTCTAAGTTTGGTGTGGTAAAAGCATAAGCTTTTTGTTTTTCCATTACCGTTGATGGCACCTAAGACTGGAGAATCCTCTAGAAAAGGGAAAGGGAAGACAAAAGCTTCCACCTCCGAGTCATGAGAGATGGAAAGATTCATCTCCAAAGCCCATCAAGACCACTTCTATGATGTTGTGGCCAAGAAGAAGGTGATCCCCGAGGTCCCTTTCAAACTCAAGAAAAATGAGTATCCGGAGATCCGACATGAGATCCAAAGAAGAGGTTAGGAAGTTCTAACAAACCCCATCCAACAAGTCAAAATTCTAATGGTTCAAGAGTTCTATGCTAATGCATGGATCACTAGGAACCATGATCGAAGTAAGAATCCGAACCCAAAGAATTATCTCACCATGGTTCGGGGGAAATACTTAGATTTTAGTCCGGAAAATGTGAGGTTGGCATTCAACTTGCCAATGATGGAAGAGAACGCATGCCCCTACACAAGAAGAGTCAACTTTGATCAAAGGTTGGACCAAGTCCTCGTGGACATATGTGTGGAAGGAGCTCAATGGAAGATTGACTCAAAAGGCAAACCGGTTCAACTGAGAAGACTGGACCTTAAGCCTGTAGCTAGAGGATGGTTGGAGTTCATTCAATGCTCAATTATTCCCACTAGCAACTGGTCTAAAGTTACAATAGACCAGGCCATCATGATCCATAGCATCATGATTAGGGAGGAAGTGGAGGTTCATGAGATTATACCTCAAGAACTCTACAAGGTGGCTGACAAGTCCTCCACTATGGCAAGGTTAGCCTTTCCTCACCTCATTTTCCACCTATGCAATTCGGATGGGATTGACATAGAGGGAGATATCCTCATTGAAGAGGACAAACCCATCATTAAGAAAAGGATGGAGCAAACAAGAGAGCCTATTCATGGATCTCAAGAGACGCATGAAGAAGCTCATCACCAAGAAATTCCTGAGATGCCTCAAGGGATGCACTTTCCTCCACAGAATTTTTGGGAGCGAATCAACACCTCCCTAGGAGAATTAAGTTCCAACATGGGACAATTAAGGGTGGAACATCAAGATCACTCCATCATCCTCCATGAAATTAGAGAAGATCAAAGAGCAATGAGGGAGGAGCAACAAAGACAAGGAAGAGACATAGAAGAGCTCAAGGACATCATTGGTTCCTCAAGAAGGAAACGCCACCATCACTAAGGTGGACTCATTCCTTGTTCTCAAATTTTTTGTTTTTCGTTTTCTTTATGTTAAGTGCTTATCTATGTTAGTGTCTTATTACATGATCATTAGTATTTAGTAACTTTGTCTTAAAGTTATGAATGTCCTATGAATCCATCACCTCTCTTAAATGAAAAATGTTTTTAATTCAAAAGAACAAGAAGTACATGAGTTTTGAATTTATCCTTGAACTTAGTTTAATTATATTGATGTGGTGACAATACTTTTTGTTTTCTGAATGAATGCTTGAACAGTGCATAAGTCTTTTGAAGTTGTTGTTTATGAATGTTAAATATGTTGGCTCTTGAAAGAATGATGACAAGGAGACATGTTATTTGATAATCTGAAAAATCATAAAAATGATTCTTGAAGCAAGAAAAAGCAGCGAATACAAAGCTTGCAGAAAAAAAAAAGCGAAAAAAAGAGGAAAAAATGGCGAAAATAAAAAAAGAAAAAGAAAAAGCAAGCAGAAAAAGCCAATAGCCCTTAAAATCAAAAGGCAAGGGTAATAAAAAGGATCCAAGGCTTTGAGCATCAGTGGATAGGAGGGCCTAAAGGAATAAAATCCTGGCCTAAGCGGCTAAACCAAGCTGTCCCTAACCATGCGCTTGTGGCGTGAAGGTGTCAAGTGAAAACTTGAGACTGAGCGGTTAAAGTCAAGGTCCAAAACAAAAAAAGAGTGTGCTTAAGAACCCTGGAAACCTCTAATTGGGGACTTTAGCAAAGCTGAGTCACAATCTGAAAAGGTTCACCCAGTTATGTGTCTGTGGCATGTATGTATCGGGTGGTAATACTGGAAAACAAAGTGCTTAGGGCCACGTCCAAGACTCATAAAGTAGCTGTGTTCAAGAATCAACATACTGAACTAGGAGAATCAATAACACTATCTGAACTCTGAGTTCCTATAGATGCCAATCATTCTGAACTTCAATGGATAAAGTGAGATGCTAAAACTATTCAAGAGGCAAAAAGCTACAAGTCCCACTCATCAGATTAGAGCTATGTTTCATTGATATTTTGGAATTTATAGTATATTCTCTTCTTTTTATCCTATTTGATTTTCAGTTGCTTGGGGACAAGCAACAATTTAAGTTTGGTGTTGTGATGAGCGGATAATTTATACGCTTTTTGACATTGTTTTTAGTATATTTTTAGTAGGATCTAGTTACTTTTAGGGATGTTTTTATTAGTTTTTATGTTAAATTCATATTTCTGGACTTTACTATGAGTTTGTGTGTTTTCTGTGATTTCAGGTATTTTCTGGCTGAAATTGAGGGACTTGAGCAAAATCAGATTCAGAGGTTGAAGAAGGACTGCTGATGCTGTTGGATTCTGACCTCCTTGCACTCAAAGTGGATTTTCTGGAGCTACAGAACTCCAAATGGCGCGCTTCCAATTAAGTTGGAAAGTAGACATCCAGGGCTTTCCAGCAATATATAATAGTTCATACTTTGAATAAGGATTGATGACGTAAACTGGCGTTCAACGCCAGTTCCATGCTGCAGTCTGGCGTCCAGCGCCAGAAACAAGTTGCAAAGTGGAGTTCAACGCCAGAAACACGTTACAAACTGGCGTTCAACTCCAAGAATGACCTCTCCACGTGTAAACTTCAAGCTCAGCCCAAGTACACACTAAGTGGGCCCCGGAAGTCGATTTCTACATCATTTACTCAATTCTGTAAACCCTAGTAACTAGTTTAGTATAAATAGGACTTTTTACTATTGTATTTACATCTGATAATCTTTGGATTATCTTTTGATCCTTTGATCACGTTTTGGGGGCTGGCCTCTCGGCTATGCCTGAACCTTCATCACTTATGTATTTTCAACGGTAGAGTTTCTACACACCATAGATTAAGGTGTGGAGCTCTACTGTTCCTTAAAGATTAATGCAAAGTACTATTGTTTTTCTATTCAATTCAACTTATTCCGCGTCTAAGATATTCATTCGCACTTCAACATGAATGTGATGATCGTGACAAAGTCATCATCATTCCCCTATGAACGCCTGCCTGACAACCACTTCCGTTCTACCTTTGATTGAATGGATATCTCTTGGATATCTAATACAGGGGACCAAGTCCGAGCTATTAGAGTCTTCGTGGTATAAGTTAGAACCCATGGATGGCCATTCCTGAGATCCGGAAAGTCTAAACCTTGTTTGTGGTATTCCGAGTAGGATCTGGGAAGGGATGGCTGTGACGAGCTTCAAACTCGCGAGTGCTGGGCGTAGTGACAGACGCAAAAGGATAGTAAATCCTATTCCAGTATGATCGAGAACCGACAGATGATTAGCCATGCAGTGACAGCGCATTGGACAATTTTCACAGGAGGATGGGATGTAGCCATTGACAATGGTGATGCCCTACATAAAGCTTGCCATGGAAAGGAGTAGGATTGATTGGATGAAGACAGCAGGAAAGCAGAGATCAGAGGAACGAAAGCATCTCTATACGCTTATCTGAAATTCTCACCAATGAATTACATAAGTACCACTATCCTATTTTATATTTTATTTATTTTCATCCACTATAATTTCTTAATACAAATTAATCCGCCTGACTGATATTTACAAGGTGACCATAGCTTGCGTCAAGCTGACAATCTCCGTGGGATCGACCCTTACTCACGTAAGGTTTATTACTTGGACGACCTAGTGCACTTGCTGGTTAGTTGTACGAAGTTGTGAAACAAATATAAGATCATAAACATGCGTATTGAGTTTTTAGTGCCGTTACCAAGGAATGGAATGATCACGATTTCGCACACCAAGTTTTTGCCAAAAACTTGGTGCACGAATTGTGAATCACACTTTTCACAACTCGTACCACTAACCAGCAAGTGCACTGGGTCGTCCAAGTAATACCTTACGTGAGTAAGGGTCGAATCCCACGGAGATTGTTGGCTTGAAGCAATCTATGGTTATCTTGTAACTCTTAGTCAGGATATCAATTATATTTATCAGTTTGAATTGCGAAAAATAAGAGAGCATGAAATAGATACTTGTTATGCAGTAATGGAGAATATGTTGGAGTTTTGGAGATGCTTTGTCTTCTAAATCTCTGCTTTCTCCCTGTCTTCTTCTTCACGCACGCAAGGTTCCTCCTATGGCAAGCTGTGTGTTGGTGGATCACCGTTGTCAATGGCTACCATCCGTCCTCTCAGTGAAAAAGGTCCAGGTGCGCTGTCACCGCACAGCTAATCATTTGTCGGTTCCCACTCATGCTGGAATAGGATCCATTGATCCTTTTGCGTCTGTCACTACGCCCAGCCCTTGTGAGTTTGAAGCTCGTCACAGTTATTCAATCCCTGAATCCTACTCAGAATACCACAGACAAGGATTAGACTTTTCGGATTTTCACGAATGCTGCCAATGGATTCTAGCTTATGCCACGAAGATTCTGATTAAGGAATCCAAGAGATATTCATTCAATTGAAGGTAGAACGGAGGTGGGTGTCAAGCACGCGTTCATAGGTTGAGGATGATGATGAGTGTCACGGATCATCACATCCATCATATTGAAGTGCGAATAAACATCTTAGATAGAAACAAGCGTGTTTGAATAGAAAACAGAAATAGTTGCATTAATTCATCGAAACACAGCAGAGCTCCTCACCCCCAACAATGGAGTTTAGAGACTCATGCCGTCAGAGATTACAAAGTTTAGATCTAAAATGTCATGAGGTGCAAAATAAATCTCTAAAAGTTGTTTAAATACTAAACTAGTAACCTAGGTTTATAGAAAATGAGTAAACTATGATAGATAGTGCAGAAATCCACTTATGGGGCCCACTTGGTGTGTGCTGGGGCTGAGGCTTAAGCTTCTCACGTGCCTGGGCTGTTTTGGGTGTTCAACGCCAGGTTGTAACCTGTTTCTGGCGTTGAACTCCAACTTGTAACTTGTTTCCGGCACTGGACGCCAGACTGCAACATGGAACTGGCGTTGAATGCCAATTTTCGTCATCTATCCTTGAGCAAAGTATGGACTATTATATATTTCTGGAAAGCCCTAGATGTCTACTTTCCAACGCAATTGGAAGCGCGCCAATTGGACTCATGTAGCTCCAGAAAATCCATTCCGAGTGATGAGAGGTCAGAATCCAACAGCATCAGCAGTCCTTTTTCAGCCTGAATCAGATTTTTGCTCAACTCCCTCAATTTCAGCCAGAAAATTATTGAAATTATAGAAAAACACACAAACTCATAGTAAAGTCCAGAAATATGAATTTTGCCTAAAAACTAACCAAATCATACTAAAAACTATATGAAATTAACCCCAAAAAGCGTATAAAATATCCGCTCATCACAACACCAAACTTAAACTGTTGCTTGTCCCCAAGCAACTAGACAAATAAAATAGAATACAAATAAGTCACGCAGCAATAATATCTCAGAGTTCTTGAGTGAAGCTCAGATTCTAATTAGATGAGCGGGACTAGTAGCTTTTTGCTTCCGAACAGTTTTGGCACCTCACTTTATCCATTGAAGCTCATATTGATTGGCATCTATAGGAACTTAGAATTCAGATAATGTTATTGATTCTCCTAGTTCAGTATGTTGATTCTTGAACACAACTACTTTATGAGTCTTGGCCGTGGCCCTAAGCACTTTGTTTTCCAGTATTACCACCAGATACATAAATGCCACAGACACATAATTGGGTGAACCTTTTTGGATTGTGACTCAGCTTTGATAAAGTCCCCAATTAGAGGTGTCCAGGGTTCTTAAGCACACTCTTCCTTTTGCTTTGGACCTTGACTTTAACCGCTCAGTCTCAAGTTTTCACTTGACACCTTCACGCCACAAGCACATGGTTAGGGACAGCTTGGTTTAGCCGCTTAGAAAGTACCCCACTCACATCCTATATCACTTCTGTTTTCTTCTTTTGCTCGAGGGTGAGCAACATTCTAAGTTTGGTGTGGTAAAAGCATAGCTTTTTTTGTTTTTCCATAACCATTAATGGCACCTAAGGCCAGAGAAACCTCTAGAAAGAGGAAAGGGAAGACAAAAGCTTCCACCTCCGAGTCATAGGAGATGGAGAGATTCATCTTAAGGGTCTATAGCTCAGTGGTAGAACATTTGACTGCAAATCAAGAGATCCCTGAGATACCTCAGGGGATACATTTTCCTACACACAATTATTGGGAGCAATTAAGGATAGGAGCACCAAGAGCACTCCATCATCCTCCATGAAATTAGAGAAGATCAAAGAGCTATGAGGGAGGAGCAACAAAGACAAGGAAGAGACATAGAAGAGCTCAAGGACATCATTGGTTCCTCAAGAAGAAAACGCCACCATCACTAAGGTGGACTTATTCCTTGTTCTTAAATTTACTGTTTTTTGATTTTTGAGCTTTATGTTTATTTATGTTTGTGTCTTATTAGATGATCATTAGTATTTAAGTGTCTATGCCTTAAAGTAGTGAATATGAATCCATTCTGGCGTTTAACGCCCAAAATACCCCTTACTGGAATTTTCTTGCTAGTGAGCTCCTTTTCTCTACTTTTTGCGCTGAATCCTTCTGTAACTGTGAATTCTTACAATTTGATGATTAATCTTGAAGAGAATTTATATTAAACTTCTCTAAGTATTAAGTAAAACAAATAACTTGCTAATGGCTGGGTTACCTCCCAGCATTCTTGCTCAAAATTGCTTTCTAGATAATGTTTGATTCTCTATCCATTGACAATGAACTTTTTGTCAGAATCAATATCTTGAAGCTCAACATATCCATATGGTGACACTCCTGTAATCAGATATGGTCCCCTCCACCGGGATTTTAATTTCCCAGGGAATAATCTGAGCCTAGAGTTGAATAGTAGAACTTTTTGTCCTGGCTCAAAGACTCTGGATGACAATTTCTTGTCATGCCACTTTTTTGCTTTTTCCTTATAAATTTTTGCATTTTCAAAAGCATTGAGTCTGAACTCTTCTAGCTCATTTAGCTGGAGCAATCTTTTCTCACCAGCTAACTTAGCATCCATGTTTAGGAATCTGGTTGCCCAGTAGGCTTTATGTTCCAGTTCCACGGGCAGATGACAAGCCTTGCCATACACAAGCTGGTATGGAGAGGTTCCTATAGGAGTCTTGAATGTTGTTCTGTATGCCCACAGAGCATCATCCAGGCTCCTTGCCCAATCCTTTCTACAGGCAATTACAGTCCGTTCTAGGATTCTCTTTAGTTCTCTATTAGAGACTTCAGCCTGCCCATTTGTCTGTGGATGATACGGAGTTGCTACTTTGTGGCTAATTCCATATCGAACCATAGCAGAATAAAGCTCTTTATTGCAGAAATGGGTTCCCCCATCACTGATTAGTACTCTGGGAACACCAAATCTGCTGAAAATATGTTTCTGGAGGAACTTCAGCACAGTCTTGGTATCATTAGTGGGTGTGGCAATTGCTTCCACCCATTTAGATACGTAGTCTACTGCCACCAGAATGTAAGTGTTTGAGTATGATGGTGGGAAAGGACCCATGAAGTCTATACCCCATACATGAAACAACTCAATCTCTAAGATCCCTTGTTGAGGCATGGCATAACAATGAGGCAAGTTACCAGCTCTTTGGTGACTGTCACAGTTACGCACAAACTCTCGGGCATCTCTATAGAGAGTAGGCCAATAGAAGCCACATTGGAGGACTTTAGTGGCTATTCGCTCACTTCCAAAATGTCCTCCATACTGTGATCCATGACAATGCAACAGGATCTTCTGTGCCTCCTCTCTAGGGACGCATCTGCGGATCATTCCGTCAGCGCATCTCTTAAAGAGATATGGTTCATCCCATAAGTAGTACTTTGCATCTGAAATTAGTTTTTTCTTTTGCATCCTGCTGTACTCCTGGGGTATGAACCTCACAGCTTTATAATTTGCAATGTCTGCAAACCATGGTGCCTCCTGAATGGTAAAAAGTTGCTCATTCGGAAAGGTCTCAGAGATCTCAGTTGAAGGGAGGGACGCCCCAGCCACTGGTTCTAACCGGGACAGGTGATCAGCTACTTGGTTCTCTGTCCCTTTTCTGTCTCTTATTTCTATATCAAACTCTTGCAGAAGCAACACCCATCTTATGAGCCTGGGTTTTGAATCCTGCTTTGTGAGTAGATATTTAAGAGCAGCATGGTCAGTGTACACAATTACTTTTGATCCTACTAAATAGGATCTAAACTTGTCAATGGCATAAACCACTGCAAGTAGCTCTTTTTCTGTGGTTGTATAATTCTTCTGTGCATCATTTAGAACACGAATGGCATTGTAAATGACGTGCAGAAGCTTGTTATGCCTTTGTCCCAACACTGTACCAATGGCATGGTTACTGGCATCACACATTAATTCGAATGGTAATGTCCAGTCAGGTGCAGAGATGACTGGTGCTGTGACCAGCTTGGCTTTCAGGGTCTCAAATGCCTGCAGACACTCTGTGTCAAACACAAATGGCATGTCAGCAGCTAGCAGGTTGCTTAGAGATTTTGCAATTTTTGAAAAATCCTTTATGAACCTCCTATAGAATCCTGCATGCCCCAGAAAGATTCTGATTACCTTAACATTGGCGGGTGGTAGTAATTTCTTAATTACCTCTACCTTGGCTTGATCTACCTCTATCCCTTTGCTTGAAATTTTGTGCCCAAGGACAATTCCTTCAGTCACCATAAAGTGACATTTTTCCCAGTTTAAGACCAGGTTAGTCTCTTGGCACCTTTTCAAGACAAGTGCTAGATGATCAAGACAGGAGCTGAATGAGTCTCCAAATACTGAGAAGTCATCCATGAAGACTTCCAGGAACTTCTCTACCATATCAGAGAAGATAGAGAGCATGCACCTCTGAAAGGTTGCAGGTGCATTGCACAGACCAAAAGGCATTCTTCTGTAAGCAAATACTCCAGATGGACATGTGAATGCTGTTTTCTCTTGGTCTTGAGGATCCACTGCAATTTGGTTGTAGCCTGAATAGCCATCCAAAAAGCAGTAATATTCATGGCCTGCTAGTCTCTCTAGCATCTGGTCTATGAATGGTAAAGGAAAATTATCCTTTCCGGTGGCTGTATTGAGCCTTCTGTAGTCAATACACATACGCCACCCTGTAACTGTTCTTGTGGAAACCAGTTCATTCTTTTCATTATGAACCACTGTCATGCCTCCCTTCTTGGGGACAACGTGGACAGGGCTCACCCAGGGGCTATCAGAAATAGGATAAATAATCCCAGCCTCTAGTAACTTAGTGACCTCTTTCTGCACCACTTCCTTCATGGCTGGATTTAGCCTCCTCTGTGGTTGAACCACTGGCTTAGCATCATCCTCCAATAGAATCTTGTGCATGCATCTTGCTGGGCTAATTCCCTTAAGGTCACTTATGGACCACCCAAGAGCTGTCTTGTGTGTCCTTAGCACTTGAATTAGTGCTTTCTCTTCCTGTGGATTTAAAGAAGAGCTTATGATCACTGGGAAAGTGTCACCCTCTCCCAGAAATGCATATTTCAGGGATGGTGGTAGTGGTTTGAGCTCGGGTTTAGGAAGTTTCTCCTCTTCCTGAGGGATTTTCAAAGGTTTTTTTATTTCCTCTGATTCCTCCAGATCAGGCTGAACATCTTTAAAGATGTCCTCTAGCTCTGATTCAAGACTTTCAGTCATATTCACCTCTTCCACCAGGGAGTCAATAATATCAACGCTCATGCAGTCATTTGACGTGTCTGGGTGTTGCATAGATTTGACAACATTTAACTTGAACTCATCCTCATTGACTCTCAGGGTCACTTCCCCTTTTTGTACATCAATAAGAGTTCGTCCAGTTGCTAGGAAAGGTCTTTCTAGGATGAGAGTTGCACTCTTGTGCTCCTCCATTTCCAGCACTACAAAGTCAGTGGGAAAGGCAAATGGCCCAACCTTGACAATCATGTCCTCAATTATGCCTGATGGGTATTTAATGGAGCCATCAGCAAGTTGAAGACATATCTGGGTTGGTTTGACCTCTTCAGTCAAGCCAAGCTTTCTGATGGCGGATGCAGGTATTAGATTAATACTTGCTCCAAGGTCACATAGAGCTGTCTTAGTACAAGCACCCTATATTGTGCATGGTATCATAAAGCTCCCTGGATCTTGAAGCTTCTCTGGTAAGCTTTTCAGAATGACTGCACTGCATTCTTCAGTGAGAAACACTTTTTCAGTTTCTCTCCAATCCTTCTTATGACTTAAGATCTCTTTCATGAACTTAGCATAAGAGGGTATTTGCTCAAGTGCCTCTGCAAATGGGATCTTTATCTCAAGAGTCCTGAGATAGTCTGCAAAGCGGGCAAATTGTTTATCCTGTTCCGCTTGGCGGAGTTTCTGAGGATAAGGCATCTTGGCTCTATATTCTTCAACCTTAGTTGCTGCAGGTTTATTCCCTACAGAAGTGGTTGGAGAAGCCTTCTTAGATGGGTTACTATCAGCACTTGTAGGTGTCTGATCCCTCATTGGCGTTTGAACGCCAGGATTGGGTGCTGGATGGGCGTTTAACGCCAGCTTCCCACCCTTTTCTGGCGTTTGAACGCCAGAGTTATTCCTCTCTGGGCTCTTGATATCCTCAGAGGGATTTTGGGCAGTGTTTGGTCATCCTCTGTCATTTGTTCCTTTCTTGACTTTTTGCTACTTTGAGCTGAGTTATTCAATATCTTCCCGCTCCTTAGTTGGACAGCTTGGCATTCTTCTGTTATCTGTTTAGATAGCTGCTGTCTTGTCTGATTCAATTGTGCTTCTATATTCTTGTTAGCATTTTTAGTGTCTTGGAGCATCTCTTTGAATTCTGCTAATTGTTTTGTCATAAGGATTAATTGCTGATTAAGTTCAACAATTTGTTCTTGAGGATTGGGATCAGTAGTTACTGCTATAGCCTCTTCTTTTATGGAGGACTCACTGTTTGAGTACAGATGTTGATTTCTAGCAACTGTATCTATGAGTTCTTGAGCCTCTTTAATTGTTTTTCTCATGTGTATAGATCCACTAGCTGAGTGGTCTAGGGACATCTGAGCTTTTTCTGTAAGCCCATAGTAGAAGATGTCTAACTGTACCCACTCTGAAAACATTTCAGAGGGACATTTTCTTAGCATCCCTCTGTACCTCTCCCAGGCATTATAAAGGGATTCATGATCCTCTTGTTTAAAGCCTTGGATGTCCAGCCTTAGCTGTGTCATCCTTTTTGGAGGGTAAAATTGATTCAGGAATTTGTCTGTTAACTGTCTCCATGTTTTTATGCTTGCTGTGGGTTGGTTATTTAACCACCTCTTAGCTTGATCTTTTACAACAAATGGAAACAGTAATAATCTGTAGACATCCTGATCTACTTCTTTATCACGTACTGTGTCAGCAATTTGTAAGAACTGTGCCAGAAACTCAGTAGGTTCTTCCTGTGGAAGACCGGAATACTGGCAATTCTACTGCACCATAATAATAAGTTGAGGGTTTAACTCAAAGCTGCTAGCTTTGATGGGAGGTATACAGATGCTACTCCCATATGCTGCAGTAATGGGGTTAGCATATGACCCTAGAGTCCTTCTAGACTGTTCACTTCCACTTATGTCCATGATGGAGAAAAGGAAATTGATATGAATTATTTTTTTTTTAAAAAAGTAACCGAAAATAATAAGTAAAATAAATGGAAAATAAAATAAAATTTTGAAACAAAAAGAAAATAAAAGCAAATTGAAAACTAAATTAATTAATCAATTAAAAAGATTTTGAAATTACCAATTAAAAAGATATGATTGAAAATTATTTTGAAAAAGATATGAAAAGATCAATTTTTGAAATTAGAATATTGACTTGACTAAAAAAAAGATATGATTTTGAAAATCTTTGACTAAATTAATGCAAAATTTCGAAAATTATGAGTAAAATAAGGAAGAGATATTTTTTTGATTTTTGAATTTTAATGAGGAAAGAGAAAAATAACAAAATGACTCTAAACTTAGAAATTTTAAATCAAAACAATGAAAACAAACAAGAAAATTTTGAATGTCAAGATGAACACCAAGAACACTTTGAAGATCAAGATGAACACCAAGAACAAATTTTTGAAAAAAAAAATTTAAGTAAATAAAAGCACAAGGGACACCAAACTTAAAATTTTTAGAAAACCAACCACAAATTTTCGAAAATTTTAAAGAAAAACAACAAGAAGACACCAAACTTAAAAATTTTAAAAAAATCAAGAAAATACTAAACACATGCAAATTTCGAAAAATAAAAGAAAGTAAAAGCATGCAATTGACACCAAACTTAAAATATGAAACAAAACTCAAATAAAAGACTCTAAACCAACAAAAATAAATTAGTCCTAATCTAAGCAACAAGATAAACCGTCAGTTGTCCAAACTCGAACAATCCCCGGTAACGGCGCCAAAAACTTGGTGCACAAAATTACAATCACACTTTTGCAACTCCGCACAACTAACCAGCAAGTGCACTGGGTCGTCCAAGTAATACCTTACGTGAGTAAGGGTCCATCCCACGGAGATTGTCGGCTTGAAGCAAGCTATGGTTATCTTGTAACTCTTAGTCAGGATATCAATAATTCTCAGATTTAATTGTAAAAAGTAAAAGAACATGAAATAAATACTTGTTATGCAGTAATGAAGAACAGGTTGAGGCTTTGGAGATGCTTTGTCTTCTGAATCTCTGCTTTCCTACTATCTTCTTCTTCATGCATGCAAGGCTCCTTCCATGGCAAGCTTTATGTTGGGCATCACCGTTGTCAATGGCTACATCCCGTCCTCTCAGTGAAAACGTTCCAAATGCGCTGTCACCGCATGGCTAATCATCTGTCGGTTCTCGATCATGCTGAAATAGGATCCATTGATCCTTTTGCGTCTGTCACACGCCCAGCAATCGCGAGTTTGAAGCTCGTCACAGCCATCCCTTCCCAGATCCTACTCAGAATACCACAGACAAGGTTTAGACGTTCCGGATCTCAAGAATGACCGCCAATGATTCTAGCTTATACCACGAAGACTCTGATTTGAATCATGAGGCTAAGAGATACGCATTCATTCTAAGGTAGAACGAAGGTGGTTGTCAGGCACGCGTTCATAGGTGAGAATGATGATGAGTGTCACGGATCATCACATTCATCAAGTTGAAGTGCGAATGAATATCTTAGAATGGAAGCAAGCGTAATAGAATGGAAAACAGTAGTAATTGCATTAAGTCATGAAGAACAGCAGAGCTCCTCACCCCTAACAATGGGGTTTAGAGACTCATGCCATAGAGAACACATCAAGAAACGTGTAAAGTGTCATGAGGTCCAAGATGAATCACTGAAAGTAGTATTTATAGTAAACTAGTGACCTAGGGTTACAGAAAATGAGTAAGCTAGGGTGTTTATTGTAAAAATCCACTTCCGGGGCCCACTTGGTGTGTGCTTGGGCTGAGCATTGAAGCTTTCATGTGTAGAGACATTTCCTGGAGTTAAACGCCAGTTTTTATGCCAGTTTGGGCGTTTAACTCCAGCTTTTGTGCCAGTTCTGGAGTTAAACGCCAGAATTCTTGAGCTGACTTGGAATGCCTGTTTGGGCCATCAAATCTCAGGCAAAGTATAAACTATTATATATTGCTGGAAAGCCCATGATGTCTACTTTCCAACGCAATTGAGAGAGCGCCAATTGGGCTTCTGTAGCTCTAGAAAATCCACTTTGAGTGCAGGGAGGTCAGAATCCAACAGCATCTGTAGTCCTTTTTCAGCCTCTGAATCAGATTTTTGCTCAGGTCCCTCAATTTCAGCCAGAAAATACCTGAAATCACAGAAAAACACACAAACTCATAGTAAAGCCCACAAAAGTGATTCTTATTTAAAAACTAATAAAAACATAATAAAAACTAACTAAAATATACTAAAAACATACTAAAAACAATGCCAAAAAGCGTATGAATTATCCGCTCATCACTTCATCACCTAGAAACTTGGATTAACTAACCCGGGATTGGCAATCAAAAGTCCACCATTAAGAGCTACTTTGAGACAAAGCATTTAGTAACCCAAAGAGATGCCGGGCATCAATTTCCAAAGAACAAAACAAGCTAAATGCCTGTAATGTGTGTGCGCTAAGGAGATGCTTGAGCAAGTAAGCCCTTAGAGGTGTCTCAACACCTAGCATCTTGAACCAACTGGGGCAGGAATGCTGGCTGAAAGCTGATGACAAGTCATCATATGCTAGCTTTGCAAGCATTTTTCACTTGTTTCATTAGGTTTTATGCATTTTCTTGCATTGTAAGTAAGTAATTTGGAGTGGAATTGCATGGTTTTATTGAATCAATCAACCACCCTTTTAATTGACACTAAATCATGAGGTTTAAGCTAAAATTAATTGATTTTTGAATGATTTATAAACTTTGTGAATTTGGTGATACTTTGATTGGTTGTTTTGATTATTTGTAGGTGAAGAAAAGAAGAAAACAAGAAAACGTGGCCTAAGAAGCGTGGCCTAAGGAAGAGAAAAGCGTGGCACAATCAATGACAAGGGCCATAGAGCTCTTACCAAGAGCTCAGCGCTCTCACAAGGAGCGCTACTTAAAGGACCAAGGCTAAGCAAAAGGAAAGCTAAGCTCTCCTTGTGAACCAAGCGCCACAATTTGACAAGGAAACAAGGAAAAACTTCAAAGTTGCGCTCTTGCCAAGAGCTTTATCGGGGGCCTTCCAAAAATAAATTCAAGGAAAAGGTTTGCTAGTGAAAGCCACAAGGTTCGAACCCATGGCCTAAGGAGCAAGGAGAAGCTCTCCTTGCAAGGAAAACAAGCAAAAATTACCTGAAGTGCACTCCACAAGAATCGAACCATGCACCTCAAGGAAGCAAGGAGGGAGGCGCCACTTTGTGCACAAAAGAAAGGGGCCAGCAATGCTTCCCCAAGGATTTGAACCTGGAGCCTCACCCTTGAAACATGGATGTTGTGCTCTCAAGGAGAGCTGAGCGCAACATTGACAAGGCCAGGAGCAAAATTTGACACGGCCAGGGAACATTAGCACGCAACCAAGGAAGCAAGGCCAAGGCAACAAGGGATGCTGCGCTCTTGGGGAGAGCTGAGCACTACCCTGATGCCATCCAAGGAGCTTGTCACGCCAAAATCACAAGGGACTACGGCAAGGGGGCTGCACTCTTGACACCAACCGAGCTTGATCCTGGGAGTGTCACCCATAGCCCAAAATTCAACCAAAATTCCAATTTAATTCAATTCTTCACCAAATTAAAAAGCCCACTTCAAATTCTAAAATTCAAAAATAAAAAGTGTATAAATAGAAGTTAGTTTTAGTTAGAAAGGATTTTTTGGACTGACTTTTTACTTACCTTTTGCTTACTTTTGAATTTTCAATTTTATTTTCCAGCTTTGGAGGTTTGGGAATTGAGGAGAGAATTGAATTCTCTTCTTCTTTGTTCTTGCCTCTACTCTCTTCATTCTAGTTTTGAAGCTTAGATTAAGAATTGAAGGAATTCTGTTTCAATCTTGATCTAAGATCTCTCGTTACTTTCTGGATAATTTCAAAGAATTGTGAATTTTGGATCTAAGGTTTCTTTATTGTTTTCATCTCTACTTCTTCTGCAATTATTCTCTTGTTGGATCAAGGAAGGACTTGAGATCTAGACTTGTTTTCTAGTCTCCTCCACCCCTGAGATCTTCAACTTTCCTTTAGCTATTGCAATTACGATACATTTTGCTTTTTGTTTGGTTTCTCAAGTAATTCTTCGTTTCTTGTTTAGATCTGCTGCATCTCAATTCATCTTCTACTTCTCTGCTGATTGTCATTTACTTTTTCCTGTTTAATTTCTGCAATCCCAGCTCCCAAATCCTTTTATAATTCAAGCAATTTACATTTCTTGTACTTTAAGCTTCAGTTATTTACATTTCTTGCAATCTAAGTTTCTGCAATTTATATTACTTGCACTTTAAGATTCAGCTCATTTACTTCTTTTGCTCTTTAATTTGCTGTCAATTACCCCTCGCCCTTTAAATTTCATGCAATTTAGTTTTTATTGAACACAAATCACTCAACTCAACACTTGTTTGCTTGACTAAATCAACCACCTAACTAAAATTGCTCAATCCTTCAATCCCTGTGGGATCGACCTCACTCACGTGAGTTATTATTACTTGATGCGACCCAGTACACTTGCCGGTGAATTTAGTGTTGGATCATTTTCCACACATCAAAAGCTTACTCTAAAGAGCTACCTTAACACATAGCATTAAGCCTCAGCTAAACAATAAATCTCTATCAAAAGAAAGAGAGCAAGAAAAACTAAGGACCAAGCAACAACAAGTCTCATTTTTTGTGCAATACAAGTAAGGATCCAAAGGAATGTTGATACCTTAGCCACAGAATAAAAATTACTAAGGCACCATGCATGAAAATCCCATTAACCAGTATTGAGTGTATTCTATAAAGGCCTTATACCTCTCTCTGTTTTCATTCATTTTCCTTATGTTTTAGTACTTGCTTGGAGACAAGAAAGATTTAGGTTTGGTGTTGTGATGACAAGTCATCATAGGCTAGTTTTGCAAGCCTTTTTCATTCGTTTTTACTTACTTTTCATGCATTTCTTAGGCAATAAGTAAGTAATTGGATTGGAATTTCATGCATTCCCTGATTCAATTAAACATGGTTGTTTATGTGCTCCTTCATATGATTTTATTCAAATTTTACTTGATGATATGAATGCTGCAAAAACCTTATGATTATAGAAAACTTCAATGCAATTGTTTGATTGATATTTGGTGGAAAAGAAGCAAGGGAAAGGTAGAGCTTTGATGTATTACTATTTTGCTTTGACAAGAGAGAAGAGCACAATACCATGGCACTACGTTCTCTTTTAAAGAACGCTACGTTCTTCACCAAGAGAGTTTTGTTAGCAACGCGCATGCGTGCGTGACGTGTACACGTCGAAGTGGTGATTTTTGAAGACCACGCGTATGCGTCGATGATGCGTACGCATGGATAAGAGGAGTGTTCTTTAACCAAGAGCGCTACGTTCTCCACCAACGAGCGCGTGTGACACTTTTAAAAATGGGATTGAAGATTTACCATCGACACGTATGCGTGCATGACGCGTACGCGTGGAAGTGGCGTTTGAGAAGAATCACGTGGACGCGTGAACCAACCAGCACCGTGGAAGTGGTTTTCTGAAGCCCACGCGTAAGCATGGATGACGCGTATGCGTGGAAGAGCATTCTTAGCAGGAGCGCTACGCTCGTTTGAGGAGCGCATTGAAGACGATGCGTACGCGTGACAAGGGCTGCAGAGAGAAACGATGCGCACACGTAGATGACGCGTACGCGTCGCAAGTGCCAAAATGATGAATGACGTGCATGCGTGGGTGACGCGTACGCGTCGATGCCTGAGCGCTCTGTTTTCCCAAAGAGCGCTATGTTCTCCTGGAGCTGAATATTCCACCAATAGAAAAGCCCTTTTTTAAAGAGTTCCCAAGTACACCTGATGAAGCAAGTACACTAGTATAAATAGAGGGTATCTTGGAGTATTTAGGGGGGCTTCTGGACCTTCTTTTTCAGTTTCTTTTTCCTTTGAGATCCCTTTTGTACTTTGGCACTTTTGAATTTAGTTTCTTTTTCCTTTGAGATCCCTTTTGTACTTTGGCACTTTTGAATTTTACTTTTTGTAGAGACTCTACATCACTCTTCTTTCTGTTTTGAGTTTTACTTTTCCAGTTTCATTTCTGTTTTACAGTTTTATTTTCATTTTTAATGCTCAGTTTCATTTCCAGTTTGAGATCTCTTTGATACTTAGAGCTTTGAGTCACTAAACCCCAATTTCATTAGGAGGAGGAGCTCTATTGTAGTCAAAATGGATCAATGAAATTATTCTTCTTCTCAATTCATTTGGATAGCTATAGGGTAACTTCTATTTTGATTGTGAATTATTCACTCCAGAAGGGGGTTTAATTCTACTGAATGCTTGTGTAAGCCTCGGAAGGGGAATCACTTTCATTAGAATTGGAGCTCTATCCTTCACAACTCTCTTAACCAACACCATTCGGGAGGAATTGAGGTTTTGAGAGTTTGTGTGGCTTATGGATAAGAGATTGTGCTCTAACTCATCTCATGATAATTAGATCAAGGAATTGGCAAGATTGATTGTGATTAGAGAGATTGGATTACCAAGGAGTTGGGATCCAATCAATTTGAATCCGCCATAGATCTACTCATATGATTGAGAAAGAAGTTGAGACCCATTTGATTCATGATGGATTATATTATCTCCAATTCCTGATGAATCATTCACTTAGAATTTCTTCAATAAAAATCATTCTGCCTCTTTAATTGCAATCTTTCTCTACTGTCTTAATTCCCAGTACCTGACTCCCTTTACAATTCATGCAATTTAAATGTCATTGCAATTTAGATTCTGCACTTTTACTTTCTTGCAATCTAAGATTCCAACAATTTACATTTTTTGCAATCTAAGATTCAGCTCTTTTACTTTTTTGCTCTTTAAGTTTGAGTCATTTAAATTTCGTGCCATCTAAGTTTCAAGCAATTTACATTCAGCACTTTAGATTTCTTGCAATTTTCTTTTTGTTGATCAACCTTCACTCAATTTATCACTTGTTAGCTTGACTAGACTTATAACCAAACTAGAATTGCTTGATCCATCAATCCTCGTGGGATCGACATCACTTTTGTGAGTTTTACTACTTGATGCGATCCGGTATACTTGCCGGTTAGTTTGTGCGGAATCAATTTTTCCCTCATCACAAACCTCTGCAAGTTCTTTTATGAGTTTAATGCCGTTGAAATAGAGCATAAAGAAGTTAGAAATGAGGATTTAGTATTGATTAGGATGAGTATGATAATAAGAGATAGCGATGATGATTGATCTGATTACGAATGATGAGAATGATTTTGATAAGGAGAGATGATGATGAATTGACTATGATTACGTTAGATGAGAAGGGTTATAATAATGAGAGATGATGTAGATTGATTACGATTGAGTATGACGAGAATAATAATGATGATTAGCGAAATGATTGATGAGTCTAAGTTATTGACAATTGGTGAATAATGATGGATTGTGGGGGTTGAGGATTCCTTTCGAGTTATATGTCACATATTGTGAGTGAAGATTTTGATGAGATAATGATTGAGAAGTGTGACGGACACTATATCCCAGAATAAATAGATGAATTGGGGTTGAGGATTCCTTCTCTCGTGCTAGGTTTTGAAAT
The DNA here is from genome assembly GCF_059453495.1 of Arachis ipaensis. NCBI lineage: Eukaryota > Viridiplantae > Streptophyta > Magnoliopsida > Fabales > Fabaceae > Arachis > Arachis ipaensis. The sequence continues at coordinate 74,847,237 of NC_142444.1, forward strand.
GAATACAAATAGGTGGAGAGAGTGATATTAATATTGAAGGAGATTGAGAAATGAGAAACTGAATTAATGATGAGGGCTTATGAGTAGTAAAGTAATTGAATATGAAATTGAGTGAGGAAATGAATGAATAGGAAAGTTGAGGTAGAGAATTCCCTCTCTCATCCTGGGATTATGATTAAAGAGGTAATAAGATTTATGTTTTGATGACGGTGGTGTTATCTGGCTCACGAGAATCCGATTTGAGATTGAGGATTCTCTCACCTGCTGTGATAAACAAGATGAGGTCTAGGATTCACTCACTTGTCGTATCGAAAAGTTGGATAGAAGGTCGAGGATTCCCTTTGATTTATTTCTATAAATATTAATTTGAATTTCAGTTATGTTTGTTTATGCTGAATCGAAATGAGTTTTGAATTGAAACGTTGAGGACGGTGGTTGGATCTCGCTCACGGATAGGCAACTGAGATTAAAGATTTTCTCTCTTGCTGTGATAAATAAGATGAGGTCGAGGATTCCCTCTCCTGTTGCGGTGGGCAAGCAGGCTTGAGGATTTCCTCTCTTGCTACATTGGGAAATCGAATGGAGAAGGTTGAAGGTTCCCTTCGATTCGATTCTTGGCTGTGGTATGAATGAGTTAGGTTGAGGATTCCTGATCGTTACATCATAGTCTCTCTATGAATGGGAGGTTGAGGATTCCGTCCTAGAAGGTTGAGAATTCCCTTTGTGCTGAGAGACGATATCTGGGTTAGCTACCAGACATGTCGGGTTTGGCTGTACAACCGACAGATGAGCTTATTTGCCATAGGGTAGGCATACATCTGATGCGGGCAAAAATTAACCGATTAAGAAATTAATATAGAAATAACATTGTGAGTACATTTCCTGATCGACGAAAATTCGCTTATCAATTTAGAAGGGTTGTCACAAATTTAGAATAAAAATACTGGGAGTAGAAATCCCAGGTCGTCTCCCAACGAGTTGACAAAAGGAGTGCTACTTTATTAGTCAGGAGTTTTCCGAGAAATTTTAAGAATTGGAGAATAGAAAAATAAAGGGTTGTGAATTAAAGTAATGAAAATTAGCGAGATAATTTATATAATCAAATAAAAGCCTTGACCGGGGGAAGATTAATTGGAAGTTCTATCCTTGTTGGATTTTCCCAAGTGTAGTATCAAGAGGTTGTTATTTTCACTTAGTTAACCCTTACTAAATAAAGGAAAGTCAAGTGATTGAGCTAACTCTTATTCGCAAGTCTTAACCCTCTCCTTTGGGAAGGATTAGCGTTAGTAAATAGAGAGTTAGCCAACAACTTCCAATTCAACTAATCACTTAAGTATTCCAACTCAAGGGTCTCCTTTAATCAACCCCTAAGTCAAGTTGGGAGTCTACTCCATTGACATGAATATAACCTTCACAAACATATAAGAAGATATGATAAATTAAATAAAATAGGAACTGAAAATTAATTAATGGTAAAAATACTTCTTTGCATTAATAAATCCCAAAATGCAACATCCTTATCTGAACAGCATTAATGGGCAATTAAAAGAGTAAAGGAATAAGAAATCAAACTAGAATAATAGCGACTTCAATGGAGGTAGTAACTCTTCTCAATATCCAAAGCAAAAGCATAAAAAGCATAAAAACTAGAACTATCAATGTGAAGAAAAACCTAGAGGAAGAAGTGGAAATCTCTCTAAGATTCAAAACTAAAACTAAAACTAGGTGAATGAGAATGTGTGTTGAGTCTCTACTTGTCCCCTGGCTCTAGTTTGTGTTTTTGGGCCGAAAACTGGGTCCAAACTCGGCCCAAAATTGCCCTCAGCGTTTTCTGTGATTTCTACAGGTAGCGCATGTCACGCGTAAGCGTCAGTCACGCGTACGTGTCGCTGGTCATTTTCGCGTACCACGCGTACGCGTCAGGCACGCGCACACGTCGCCGTGCAAGCTCCGATTCATGCACACGCGTAAGCCATGCGTCCGCGTCGCTCCTCGCTGGTTATTTCCTTTATTTCTTGTGCTCCTCCCATTTTTGCAAGCTTTCTTTCCATCCTCTAAGCCATTCCTGCCCTATAAATCTTGAAAACACTTAACACACAAATCACGGTATCAAATGGTATAAAGGGGAATTAAAATACGCAATTTAAAAGCTTTAGGAAGCAAGTTTTCAATTATAGAACAAAACTAGGAAGGAATTGTAATATCATGCAAAGTGTATGAGTAAGTGTGCAAAGGCTTGATAAAACCACTCAATTGAGCATAAGATAAACCATAAAATAGTGGTTTATCAATCTCCCCACACTTAAACATTAGCATGTCCTCATGCTAAGTTCAAGGAGATATAAAGAATGAATGGGGGAAAGTAAGACTCATGAGATGCAACCTATGAATGCAACTATATGCTAAGATGATTCTGTCTACGTGGTTAAAAGTAAATAAGCTCTCCAAGACAAAAATAAATCAGATTCTACTAATTCAAATCACATAATAAAAGACAGGTAAACTTGTAAGAAGGTAGCTCATGAAAGCAGGGAATATAAAATCAAGCATTGAACCCTCACTGGTAGTGTATATGCACTCTAATCGCTCAAGTGTCTAGGGTTAATTCACTCTACTCTTCTCTAGTCATGCTTTCTAGATTTTGTTCTTCATCTAACCAATCAACAAAAATTTAGTATACCGATGCAAACATCATGAGGTCTTTTCAAGGTTGTAATGGGGCTAAGGTAAGGGTGAGGATATATGTATGGCCAAGTGAGGTATAATATGAATCTTTGATTAACCTAAGCTCTCACCTAACACACACACACACTCTATGTAATTCCAAATTCATGCCTAGCTACCCATAATTCCCACTTTTGTATCACATACTCATGTACCAAATTTTTCTTAATTTTATCACATATGCATTGATCTTTTATTAAACTTGGCATTTGGGGTAATTTTGTCGCCTTATTTATCTATTTACTTAATTATTTGAATATTTTTGGTTTTTTTTTAAGATAAAAATAAACATAACATATCAATGCACATGAGTTTTTAATTTTTCTGGTCTCATATGAGTATGCACCCAAATTCCCAATACTTTTGTCAATAAAACACAACACACTTTCATCAACCCAAGTTTCCACAGTTCCCCACACTTAATTGATACACAATCTCTAACTTAAGATAACTAAAGATTCAGTTGGGGTAATTAATTGTTTTTCTACTTAAGGCTAGTGATGTGGTAAAATATAGAACAAATGGGGATTAAAAGGCTCAAGGTGGCTAACAAAGGTGATTGGAAGGGTAGGCTATTTGGGATAAGTGAGCTAAAATCAAATGATGGCCTCAATCATATGCAAGCATGTAAATACACTAAACAATGGACATATAGAATGGAACAAAATATAGATTACAATCATAGAGAAGGGAACATACAAGAATAAAATTTTATGGTTAAGTAGTGTAACCATGTAATTAAGCTCAAATCTCACAGGTTGTGTATTCTCAGCTATCAACCATGTTCTAAATTACAATCCTCAAACAAGTTTACCACAACTTTTCAATTTAAATTAGTAAAATGCTATAAAAAGGGTCTTGAAAGGAAACTCATTACTTTAATCAAGCAGAACATACATGCAAACAATTATTAACATGCAATCTATCCTATCTAACAAAAGAAAAAGTCAAATGTTGGTGGTAAGAGAGAAAAGTTATCTCCGGAAGTCAAGGACTGACCTCCCCACACTTAAGGCTTGGCACGGTCCTCCGTGCCATCAGTAAGGAGCAAGGAAGGGCTGGAAGCATCGCCTCCAGTGTTTGGTTCGCCTTAGCTTCCTATGCTACTAGATGAAGGGGAGTCCGGTGTGTCCTTTTATTCTGGAGGTGGGTGAGTACCAGCTATGAGGTCCGTCAGATAGTTGTATCTGCGCTTGTTACGGCGCTCTATTTGCTCCATTCGCCGGTCTTATCGGTCGAACCTTTCAAGGATCTGTAGGAACATTTGATGGATGGATGGTGCTTGTGGTGTGGATGATGGTGGAGTGGAAGGGGGAGGAGTATCCAAAGATAGACCAGTAGGCCAGCTTGCAGAGGGAGCCAGTGGCCTGATGTACTTCCCATTCGAGATAAACTGGTCGGCCCTAGGGATCATGACCTTTGTGTCTCCTGCCCGATAGGACACACCTGCTGCTAAGACTAAATCTGAAACCAATGCGGGAAAAGGCAGGTTACCCACAATCTGTATGTGTCCCATTGCTTGCCGGATGTGTCGGGACAGGTTGAGGGATTGCTCTATCAGGATGCACCAGATGAGAACAGCCATGTCTGCTGTGAAGGTTGACTCGTGAGTGCTCAAAAAGACATAGTGGGACATAATCTGTTCCCACACGCGAGCCTCCAGGGTGAGTGACTGGGCTGAGATGCTCTTGGATTTTGAACGATGCTGTCCGTAAATCTAGGTGCTGCCAGGTTGGGCTATAACTCCAAGTACGCTATCCCAGTTGAACTGATATATCTGGCACTTACGAGATGCCTCTTGATATGCATCCCATCCATCTGGACTAGGTGGAAGGTCCACTGCTTTCTGTATGGCACTCTCGGAGATAGGGACCTGTTGCTGACGGACGAAGACAGTATGTAGAGTAGGCGAGTAGAAGTTTTAGTAGAATTCAACTACCTAGGATAAGTTGGCCTCTCGCAGTTGCTTCCTCAAAAATCTCCACTGTCTCTTCTCAATTCGGGGCTCCACAAGGTAAAAAAAGTGTGTTGGAATAATGAGTAGATGCTCATTGTTGTAGTTCCTCTCAGCTAGGATGGGGAACATCTGTTTGCAATAACGGTTAGCAAACCGTGTGGAGTCTCGGGCGGAAAAAGCTTTCTCTGATTATTCAACCTTAATGATCCTCTTCACCCGCTTTGTTGGTGGCTTGACACTGGTAGATGGAAGTGCTTTTGCGAGTGTTCTCTTGGTTCCTCTCCTTGCTAGTGTCTTGTCAGTGGCCTTCTCTTTTCCTTTCTAGGTACCCATGCCTAAGGAAGAAAGAAAAAGGAAGAATGTGAAGTTTAGATAAATAAAGAACCGGAAGGGAGAAAATTCCAAGTGGTAATGAATGCCAAAGGAAAGATGATAGCTCAAATACATGGTAGCTACAACATGTAGGTAAGACATCAATGAAGATCAAGAGGGAAATTCATAATAATTAAATGCAGGAGTGTTTATGGCATGCAGAAACAGGCATGAGAAGCATAGCTCAAGCATCAAGTAGTAAATGTGCCAAATTAAAGAGCATGTGTAATGATGACAATTGTGAATAATAATCCCAAATACATGTGGAGTACAAATGTTGTGAAAAAGAGGTATTCAAGTAAAAAGAGTAAAACAAAATAGAGTTCAAGATGCCATAGGCTTTTTCAGAAACACTTGGTGAGCAACTTAAAGTAGGAATGAAAATAATATAGTCCAAATGTATATGAGAGCCAAATTAAAATATCAATTGTCAAATCACTCCTCATAATTTCCACAAGCTTTAGTATAGTAAGGTAATACCCAAATAAAATTCCGATACCAACATAAGAATGCAAGAAAAAGAAAAGAAAAAGAAACCATGGATAATGAAACTAAAAGAAAAATAAAGAAGAAATAAACATAAATTAATGTAATAATGAAAGAGTAAAAGAGAAAGAAGAAAAGAAAACTGATGGGGAAGATGAAGAAGGAAAGAAGAAAGTAATAGATAAGGAGAAAGAATAAGGAAGAAAGAAGGGAAAAAGGAAGAAGAGATAATTAAGATTGGAAAAGAATTAGGATTGGGGGAGGGATAATTTGAAATCAGGCGCTGAGGAGGTTTAATTGTGCGTACGCGTGCATCATGCGTACACGTGAGTCGCGCATTTTGAATAGTGACACGTAAGCGTCGGGCACGCGTACGTGTGCCTTTGATGGTGCGAATCGCGCGAAGGCATCGACACGTACGCACAACTCTGTGTTCGCTCTGGGCGTGGGGCAAAAATGGCATACGACGCGTGCGCGTCAGGCACGCGCACGCGTGGATGGCCCTTTTGGGAAAACGATGCGCACGCGTCAGGGACTTGTACGCGTGATGGAACTTGTGCTGCTAGCACAGTTCCAACCCCACACCATCATAACTCTCTGGCCATACACCCATTTGTGCCGATTAGTAGGGTCACGCATACGCGTGAGGGACGCGTACCCGTGGATTGGTAAAAACGCAAGCGACGCGTACACGTGAGGGACGCGTATGCGTGGACTTGATTGTGCGCAAGGCACGCCACCAGCACCACTTCTACCCAACTCTCTGTTCGATTTTTATTTTTCACGCACGCACATATGACGCTTACGCGTCAGCAACGCTCGCACGTCGTGTGTTTTTTTTTCTTTTTATGCAGAATGCAAAATGCAGCATGCAGATAATTATGAAGAAATCATGATTGAACACTATGGAAAAACAAAAGAAAATAAAACTAAGAATAAAAAGGAACGATCATACCATGGTGGGTTGTCTTCCACCCAGCACTTTACTTTTACGTCCTTAAGTTGGACGGTCTACAAGTTAAATCTGCTTATGTTGGTGGATCCTCCAAGAGGAAGACCTCTAGCTCTTTATTTTCCTTTATCTTCTCACCATGATATAGCTTTAGGCGATGTCCATTGACCTTGATGAATTTGGAACTTGACGGATGACTCAGATGGAAGACTCCGTATGGCTTTGCCTTTTCTACTATGTAGGGGCCTTCTCATCTGGATCTCAGCATTCATGGCATGAGTCTCAGCCTGGAGTTGTAAAGGAGAACTAGCTCTCCAGGTCTGAACTCTCTTCTCTTCACGTACTTGTCGTGTACAGCTTTCACCTTCTCTTTGTATAGTCTGGAGTTGTCATATGCTTCTAGTCGAAGGGCCTCCAGTTCTGCTAGTTGCAGCTTCCTTTCAGCACCAGCTTTCTCAAATCCCATGTTGCACTCCCTCACAGCCCAGAAAGCTTTGTGTTCCACCTCCACTGGGAGGTGACAAGCTTTGCCAAAGACCAGATGGAAGGGACTCATCCCGATGGGTGTCTTGTATGCTGTCCGATAAGCCCAGAGTGCATCTACAAGTCTGGTGCTCCAGTCCTTCCTATGAGGCTTGGTATGCGAAATTGTTACTCTGAGGTTGTAAAATTTGTTGTTCGTTCTCTCCCTGGCAATGGCGCCAATAACTGGTGCACAATACCATGGTCCAAACATAACTTCACAACTTCGCACAACTAACCAGCAAGTGCGCTGGGTCGTCCAAGTAATAAAACCTTACGTGAGTAAGGGTCGATCCCATGGAGATTGTTGGTATGAAGCAAGCTATGGTCATCTTGTAAATCTCAGTCAGGCGGATATCAAATGGTTATGGAGTTTTCGAATAATAATAATAAATAAACAGAAAATAAAGATAGAAATACTTATGTAATTCATTGGTGAGAATTTCAGATAAGCATATAGAGATGCTTTCGTTCCTCTGGATCTCTGCTTTTCCGCTGTCTTCATCCAATCAGTCTTACTCCTTTCCATGGCAAGCTTTCTGTAAGGGCATCACCGTTGTCAATGGCTACATCCCATCCTCTCTGTGAAAATGGTCCAAATGCTCTGTCACGGCATGGCTAATCATCTGGAGGTTCTCGATCATACTGGAATAGGATTTACTATCCTTTTGCGTCTGTCAATACGCCCAGCACTCGCGAGTTTGAAGTTCGTCACAGCCATCCCTTCCTAGATCCTACTCGGAATACCACGGACAAGGTTTAGACTTTCTGGATCTCAGGAATGGCCATCCATGGGTTCTAACTTATACCACGAAGACACTAATAACTCGGATTCGGTCCCCTGTATTAGATATCCAAGAGATATTCCTTCTAGCTTGTTTGCATGTAGAACGGAAGTGTTTGTCAGGCACGCGTTCATAAGTGAGAATGATGATGAGCGTCACATAATCATCACATTCATCATGTTCTTGGGTGCGAATGGATATCTTAGAAGCGGAATAAGTTGAATTGAATATAAAACAGTAGTACTTTGCATTAAATCATGAGGAATAGCAGAGCTCCACACCTTAATCCCTGGAGTGTAGAAACTCTACCGTTGAAAAATACATAAGTGAAAGTTTCAGGCATGGCTGAATGGCCAACCCCCAAACGGGATCTAAAGATGAAACTAAAGATGAAAATACAACGCAATTAGAAGCGCACCATTTTGAGTTTTGTAGCTCTGGAAATCCACTTTGAGTGCAGGGAGGTCAGAATCCAACAGCATCAGCAGTCCTTCTTCAACCTCTGAATCTGATTTTTGCTCAAGTCCCTCAATTTTAGCCAAAAAATACCTGAAATCACAGAAAAATACACAAACTCATAGTAAAGTCCAGAAATGTGAATTTAACATAAAAACTAATAAGAACATCCCTAAAAGTAACTAGATCCTACTAAAAACATACTAAAAACAATGCCAAAAAGCGTATAAATTATCCGCTCAACACAACGCCAAACTTAAATTGTTGCTTGTCCCCAAGCAACTGAAAATCAAATAGGATAAAAAGAAGAGAATATACTATAAATTCCAAAATATCAATGAAACATAGCTCCAATCAGATGAGCGGGACTTGTAGCTTTTTGCCTCTTGAATAGTTTTGGCATCTCACTTTATCCATTGAAGTTCAAAATGATTGGCATCTATAGGAACTCAGAGTTCAGATAGTGTTATTGATTCTCCTAGTTCAGTATGTTGATTCTTGAACACAGCTACTTTATGAGTCTTGGCCGTGGCCCTAAGCACTTTGTTTTCCAGTATTACCACCGGATACATAAATGCCACAGACACATAACTGGATGAACCTTTTCAGATTGTGACTCAGCTTTGCTAAAGTCCCCAATTAGAGGTGTCCAGGGTTCTTAAGCACACTCTTTTTTTGCTTTGGACCTTGACTTTAACCGCTTAGTCTCAAGTTTTCACTTGACACCTTCACGCCACAAGCACATGATTAGGGACAGCTTGGTTTAGCCGCTTAGGCCAGGATTTTATTCCTTTAGGCCCTCCTATCCACTAATGCTCAAAGCCTTGGGATCCTTTTCATTTACCCTTGCCTTTTGGTTTTAAGGGTTATTGGCTTTTTGCTCTTGCCTTTTGGTTTTAAGAGCTTTTGGCTTTTTCTTCTTGCTTTTTCTTTTTCTATTTTTTTTTCGCCATTTTTTTCTGCAAGCTTTGTATTCACTGCTTTTTTTTGCTTCAAGAATCATTTTTATGATTTTTCAGATTATCAAATAACATGTCTCCTGTTCATCATTCTTTCAAGAGCCAACATATTTAACATTCATAAACAACAACTTCAAAAGACATATGCACTGTTCAAGCATTCATTCAGAAAACAAAAAGTATTGTCACCACATCAATATAATTAAACTAAGTTCAAGGATAAATTCGAAACTCATGTACTTCTTGTTCTTTTGAATTAAAAATATTTTTCATTTAAGAGAGGTGATGGATTCATAGGACATTCATAACTTTAAGACAAAGTTACTAAATACTAATGATCATGTAATAAGACACTAACATAGATAAGCACTTAACATAAAGAAAATGAAAAATAGAAAATTTGAGAACAAGGAATGAGTCTACCTTAGTGATGGTGGCTGATGAGCGGATAATTTATACGCTTTTTGGCATTGTTTTTAGTATATTTTTAGTAGAATCTAGTTACTTTTAGGGATGTTTTTAATAGATTTTATGTTAAATTCACATTTCTGGACTTTACTATGAGTGTGTGTGTTTTTCTGTGATTTCAGGTATTTTCTGACTGAAATTGAGGGACTTGAGCAAAAATCAGATTCAGAGGTTGAAGAAGGACTGCTGATGCTGTTGGAGCTACAGAACTCAAAATGGCGCGCTTCCAATTGCGTTGGAAAGTAGACATCCAGAGCTTTCCAGCAATATATAATAGTCCATACTTTGGCCAAGAATAGATGACGTAAACTGGCGTTCAACGCTAGCTCTCTGCCCAAATCTGGCGTCCAGCGCCAGAAAAGGATCCAAAACCAGAGTTGAACGCCAGAAATGGATCAAAACCTGGCATTCAACTCCACAAATGGCCTCTGCACGTGGAAAGTTAAGGCTCGACCCAAGCACACACCAAGTGGGCCCCAGAAGTGGATTTATGCATCAATTACTTACTCATGTAAACCCTAGTAGCTAGTTTATTATAAATAGGACCTCTTACTATTGTATTTGACATCTTTGGATTACCTTATGATCCTTTGATCACGTTTTGGGGGCTGGCCATCTCGGCCATGCCTGGACCTTTCACTTATGTATTTTTAACGGTAGAGTTTCTACACTCCATAGATTAAGGTGTGGAGCTCTGCTGTTCCTCAAAGATTAATGCAAGTACTACTGTTTTCTATTCAATTCATCTTATTTCGCTTCTAAGATATCCATTCGCACCCAAGAACGTGATGAAGGTGATGATTATGTGTGACGCTCGTCACCATCTCCCCTATGAACACTTGCCTGACAAACACTTCCGTTCTACATGAAATAAGCTAGAATGAATATCTCTTAGATCTCTTAACCGGAATCTTCGTGGCGTAAGCTAGAATGATGGCGGCATTCAAGAGAATCCGGAAGGTCTAAACCTTGTCTGTGGTATTCTGAGTAGGATTCGATGAATGAATGACTGTGACGAGCTCCTAACTCGCGATTGCAGGGCGTTAGTGACAGACGCAAAAGGATAGTAAATCCTATTCCAGCATGATCGAGAACCGACAGATGAATAGCCGTGCCGTGACAGGGTGCGTGAGCATATTATTCACTGAGAGGATAAGATGAATTCATTGGCAAGGTTGATGCCTCCAGACGATTAGCCGTGCCGTGACAGGGCATTGGATCATTTTCCCGAGAGATGACCGAAAGTAGCCATTGACAGTGGTGATGTATCACATAAAGCCAGCCATGGAAAGGAGTGAGACTGATTGGATGAAGATAGCAGGAAAGCAGAGGTTCAGAGGAAAGAAAAGCATCTCCATTCGCTTATCTGAAATTCCTACCAATGATTTACATAAGTATCTCTATCCCTATTTTATTATATAATATTCGAAAATACCATTATCACTTTATATCTGCCTGACTGAGATTTACAAGGTGACCATAGCTTGCTTCATACCAACAATCTCCGTGGGATTCGACCCTTACTCACGTAAGGTATTACTTGGACGACCCAGTGCACTTGCTGGTTAGTTGTATCGAAGTTGTGACAAATTATGAATGTGACATCACAATTTCGTGCACCAAGTTTTTGGCGCCGTTGCCGGGGATTGTTTGAGTTTGGACAATTGACGGTTCATCATGTTGCTCAGATTAGGTAATTTTCTTTTTGTTTTGTTTTCAAAAATTTTTTCAAAAATCTTTCAAAAATTTTTCTTTTGTTTTCGAAAAAAAAATGTTTTCAAAAATAAATTATTCTATGGCTTCAGAATTTTTAAGAATGAATTCTAGTGTTTCATGAAGCATGTTGAAGCCTGGCTGGCTGTAAAGCCATGTCTCAATTCTTGTACTCAAGAGAAGAGCTTCTTTATCTTTCTTAGCCAATTGGCTGTTGAATGTAAGGAATGTCAGGCGTGTCATGTCTGAGTTACATACTAAAGCTTGGCTGGCTATTAAGCCATGCCTGACCCTTTGATTGGAGCTTTAGAGCATAAGATTCCTGGAATTCATATTAAAAATTTTGGAATTCCTTTTTTTTCTTTTTCAAAAGAATTTTTCGAAAAATATAAAATAAAAATCCAAAAAAAAATTAGAAAATCATAAAAATCAAAAATATTTTTGTATTTCTTGTTTGAGTCTTGAGTCATATCATAAGTTTGGTGTCACTTGCATATGCATCTTGCATTTTTCGAAAATTTCATGCATTCATAGTGTTCTTCATGATCTTCAAGTTGTTCTTGGTAAGTCTTCTTGTTTGATCTTGATGATTTTTTGTTTTGTGTCTTTTCATGTTTATCATATGCATTCTTGAATTCTTAGTGTCTAAGCATTAAAGAATTCTAAGTTTGGTGTCTTGCATATTTTCTTTGCATTAAAAATTTTTCAAAAATATGTTCTTGATGTTCATCATATTCTTCATAGTGTTTTTGGTGTTCATCTTGACATTCATAGCATTCATGCATGCATTCATTGTTTTGATCTAAAAATTTCATGCATTGCATCATTTTTCTTGTTTTTCCCTTGCATCATAAAAATTCAAAAAAAATAAAAAAAATATCTTTCCCTTTTTCTCTCATCACATTCAAAAATTTGAGTTGACTTTTTCAAAAATTTTTAAAATCAAGTTGTTTCTTATAAGTCAAATCAAATTTTCAATTTGAAAATCTTATCTTTTTCAAAATCTTTTTCAAAAATCAAATCTTTTTCAAAATTCTTAGTTATTTTCAAAAATTTCAAAAATATTTTTCAAAAATCTTTTTCTTATTTTATACCAAATTTTCGAAAATAACATAATCAATTAATGTTTTGTTTCAAAAATTTGAAGTTTGTTACTTGCTTGTTAAGAAAGATTCAAACTTTAAGTTCTAGAATCATATCTTGTGATTTCTTGTGAATCAAGTCATTAATTGAGATTTTAAAAATCAAATCTTTTTTAAAATTAGTTTCTAAAATATCTTCTTATCTTATCTTTTTCAAAAATATCTTTTCAAAATATCTTTTCTAACTTCCTAACTTCTTATCTTTTCAAAATTTGTTTCAACTAACTAACTAACTTTTTGTTTGTTTCTTAACTTTTTCAAAACTACCTAACTAACTCTCTCTCTCTAATTTTCGAAAATATCTTCCCTCTTTTTCAAAATTTCTTTTTTAATTAACTAATTGTTTTTATTTTTATTTTTGATTTCAAAAATTTTCGAAAAAAATATTAAACATTTTTCAAAAACTATTTTCAAAAATCACTAACTCTTTTTCAAAATAATTTTCGAAAATTTTCCCTCCCCCATCTTACTCTATTTATTCATTCATATCCTAACATCTCATCTCACATATCTAGCCTCCTCACAGTTGTGTTTCTTCCATTATATTACATTCTTTGTCTCCCCCTCTTCTTCTACTCACACAGGGATACCTATACTGTGGTATAAAGGATCTCTATTATTATTATTATTATTTTTCTGTGCCTTCTTCTTTGTCATATGAGCAGGAGCAAGGATAAGAACATTCTTGTGGAAGCAGATCCAGAACCTGAAAGGACTCTGAAGAGAAAATTAAGAGAAGCTAAATTACAACAATCTAGAGAAAACCTTTCAGAAAATTTCGAACAGGAAGAGGAGATGGCAGCCAAAAATAATAATAATGTAAGGAAGATGCTTGGTGACTTTACTGCACCTAATTCCAATTTACATGGAAGAAGCATCTCCATTCCTGCCATTGGAGCAAACAACTTTGAGCTGAAACCTCAATTAGTTTCTCTGATGCAGCAGAACTGCAAGTTTCATGGACTTCCATCTGAAGATCCTTTTCAGTTCTTAACTGAATTCTTGCAGATATGTGATACTGTTAAGACTAATGGAGTAGATCCTGAAATCTACAGGCTCATGCTTTTCCCTTTTGCTGTAAGAGACAGAGCTAGATTGTGGTTGGATTCTCAACCCAAAGACAGCCTGAACTCTTGGGATAAGCTGGTCACGACTTTCTTAGCCAAGTACTTTCCTCCTCAAAAGCTGAGCAAGCTTAGAGCTGATGTTCAAACCTTCAGACAGAAAGAAGGTGAATCCTTCTATGAAGCTTGGGAAAGATACAAACAGTTGACCAAAAAGTGTCCTTCTGACATGCTTTCAGAATGGACCATCCTGGATATATTCTATGATGGTTTATCTGAGCTATCAAAGATGTCACTGGACACTTCTGCAGGTGGATCCATTCACCTAAAGAAAACGCCTGCAGAAGCTCAAGAACTCATTGACATGGTTGCTAATAACCAGTTCATGTACACTTCTGAAAGGAATCCTGTGAATAATGGGACGCCTATGAAGAAGGGAGTTCTTGAAGTTGATACTCTGAATGCCATATTGACTCAGAATAAAATATTGACTCAGCAAGTCAATATGATCTCTCAGAGTCTGAATGGAATGCAAGCTGTATCCAACAGTACTCAAGAGGCTTCTTCTGAAGAAGAAGCCTATGATCCTGAGAACCCTGCAATAGCAGAGGTAAATTACTTAGGTGAACCTTATGGAAACACCTATAACTCAACATGGAGAAATCATCCAAATTTCTCATGGAAGGATCAAAAGCCCCAACAAGGCTTTAATAATGGTGGAAGAAACAGGTTTAGCAATAGCAAGCCTTTTCCATCATCAACTCAGCAACAGACAGAGAACTCTGAACAAAATACTTCTAATTTAGCAAACTTAGTCTCTGATCTGTCCAAGGCCACTGTAAGTTTCATGAATGAAACAAGGTCTTCCATTAGAAATATGGAAGTACAAGTGGGCCAGCTGAGTAAAAGGATCACTGAAATCCCTCCTAGTACTCTCCGAAGCAATACAGAAGAGAATCCAAAAGGAGAGTGCAAGGCCATTGACATAAGCACCATGGCCGAACCTGTGAGGAGAGGAGAGGACGTGAATCCCAAGGGGGAAGACCTCCTGGGACATCCAGTGATCAATAAGGAGCTTCCCTCTGAGGAACCAAAGGACTCTGAGGCTCATCTAGAGACCATAGAGATTCCATTGAACCTCCTTATGCCCTTCATGAGCTCTGATGAGTATTCCTCTTCTAAAGAGAATGAGGATGTTACTGAAGAGAAAACTGCCAAGTTTCTTGGTGCAATCATGAAGCTGAATGCCAAATTATTTGGCATTGATACATGGGAAGTTGAACCTCCCTTGTTCATCAATGAACTAAGTGATCTGGATCAACTGACATTGCCTCAGAAGAGACGGATCCTGGAAAGTTCATATTACCTTGTACCATAGGCACCATGATCTTTAAGGCTCTGTGTGACCTTGGATCAGGGATAAACCTCATGCCCCTTTCTGTAATAGAGAAACTGGGAATCTATGGGGTGCAAGCTGCTAAAATCTCACTAGAGATGGCAGACAGCTCAAGAAAACAGGCTTATGGACAAGTAGAGGACGTGTTAGTAAAGGTTGAAGGCCTTTACATCCCTGCTGATTTCATAGTCCTGGATACTGGAAAGGAAGAGGATGAATCCATCATCCTAGGAAGACCTTTCCTGGCCACAGCAAGAGCTGTGATTGATGTTGACAGAGGTGAAATATTCCTTCAATGGAATGAGAACTCCCTTGTGTTTAAAACTCAAGGATCTCCCTCTGCAACCATGGAGAGGAAGCAGAAAAAGCTTCTCTCCAAGCAGAGTCAACCAGAGCCCCCACAGTCAAACTCTAAGTTTGGTGTTGGAGAGTCTCAACAAAGCTCTGCACATCTGTGAGGCTCCATGAGAGTCCACTGTCAAGCTATTGACATTAAAGAAGCGCTTGTTGGGAGGCAACCCAATGTCTATCTAATTCTTATTTTTATTGTTTTTCATGTTTTCTTAGGTTCATGATCATGTAGAGTCACAAAATAAATATAAAAAGTGAAAATGGAGTCAAAAATAGCAGAAGAAAAATCACACCATGGAGGAGCATCTGTCTGGCGTTCAAACGCCAGAACAGAGCATGGTTCTGGCGCTGAACGCCCAGAATGGGCAGCATCCTGGCGCTGAACGCCCAGAACAAGCATGGTTCTGGCGTTCAACGCCAGAAATGGCAGCAAATGGGCGTTGAACGCCCAAAATGGGCACCAACCTGGCGCTGAACGCCCAGAGTTGTGTGCAAGGGCATTTTGCATGCCTAAATTGGTGCAGGGATGTAAATGCCTTGACACCTCAGGATCTGTGGACACCACAGGATCACCTCAAGATCTGTGGACACCATAGGATCATCTCAGGATCTGTGAATCCCTCACCCACCTCACCCTCTCTCTCTCCATTCATGACCATCCCTTCTGTTCTCCATTCACCACTCACATCCATACACAGATCCCTCCATCTCCTCCATATCTTCTTATTCTTCTATTCTTTCTTCTTTTGCTCGAGGGCGAGCAACATTCTAAGTTTGGTGTGGTAAAAGCATAGCTTTTTTGTTTTTTCCATAACCATTGATGGCACCTAAGGCCAGAGAAACCTCTAGAAAGAGGAAAGGGAAGACAAAAGCTTCCATCAAGGGTCTATAGCTCAGTGGTAGAATATTTGACTGCAAATCAAGAGATCCCTGAGATACCTCAGGGGATTCATTTTTTTCCACACAATTATTGGAAGCAACTAAGGGTGGAACATCAAGAGCACTCCATCATCCTTCATGAAATCAGAGAAGATCTAAAAAGCAATGAAGGAGGAGCAACAAAGGCAAGGAAGAGACATAGAAGAGCTCAAAAACATCATTGAAACGCCATCATCACTATGGTGGATTCATTCCTTGCTCTCATTTCTTCTGTTTTTTTTCGTTTTCTATGTTATAGTGCTTATCTATGTTTGTGTCTTCATTACATGATCATTAGTAGTTAGTAACTATGTCTTAAAGATATGAATGTCCTATGAATCCATCACCTCTCTTAATTGAAAAATGTTTTAAATCAAAAGAACAAGAAGTACATGAGTTTTGAATTTATCCTTGAACTTAGCTTAATTATATTGATGTGGTGGCAATGCTTCTTGTTTTCTGAATGTATGCTTGAACAGTGCATATGTCTTTTGAAGTTGTTGTTTAAGAATGTTAAATATGTTGGCTCTTGAAAGAATGATGACTAGGAGACATGTTATTTGATAATCTGAAAAACCATAAAAATGATTCTTGAAGCAAGAAAAAGCAGCAAAGAACAAAGCTTGCAGAAAAAAAAATAGGCGAAAAAAAAAGTATAGAAAGAAAAAGCAAGCAGAAAAAGCCAAAGCTCTTAAAACCAAGAGGCAAGAGCAAAAAGCCAATAACCCTTAAAACCAAAAGGCAAGGGAAATAAAAAGGATCCCAAGGCTTTGAGCATCAGTGGATAGGAGGGTCTACAAGAATAAAATCCTGGCCTAAGCGGCTAAACCAAGCTGTCCCTAACCATGTGCTTGTGGCGTGTAGGTGTCAAGTGAAAACTTGAGACTGAGCGGTTAAAGTCAAGGTCCAAAGTAAAAGAAGAGTGTGCTTAAGAACCCTGGACACCTCTAATTGGGGACTTTAGCAAAGCTGAGTCACAATCTGAAAAGGTTCACCCAACTATGTGTCTGTGGCATTTATGTATCCGGTGGTAATACTGGAAAACAAAGTGCTTAGGGCCACGGCCAAGACTCATAAAACAGCTGTGTTCAAGAATCATCATACTGAACTAGGAGAATCAATAACACTATCTGAACTCTGAGTTACTATAGATGCCAATCATTCTGAACCTCAATGGATAGAGTGAGATGCCAAAACTATTCAAGAGGCAAAAAGCTACAAGTCCCGCTCATCTGATTGGAGCTATAAATTCCAAAATATCAATGAAGCATAGCTCCAATCAGATGAGCGGGACTTGTAGCTTTTTGCCTCTTGAATAGTTTTGGCATCTCACTTTATCCATTGAAGTTCAGAATGATTGGCATCTATAGGAACTCAGAGTTCAGATAGTGTTATTGATTCTCCTAGTTCAGTATGTTGATTCTTGAACACAACTACTTTATGAGTCTTGGCCGTGGCCCTAAGCACTTTGTTTTCCAGTATTACCACCGGATACATAAATGCCACAGACACATAACTGGGTGAACCTTTTCAGATTGTGACTCAGCTTTGCTAAAGTCCCCAATTAGAGGTGTCCAGGGTTCTTAAGCACACTCTTTTTTTGCTTTGGACCTTGACTTTAACCGCTCAGTCTCAAGTTTTCACTTGACACCTTCACGCCACAAGCACATGATTAGGGACAGCTTGGTTTAGCCGCTTAGGCCAGGATTTTATTCCTTTAGGCCCTCCTATCCACTAATGCTCAAAGCCTTGGGATCCTTTTCATTTACCCTTGCCTTTTGGTTTTAAGGGTTATTGGCTTTTTGCTCTTGCCTTTTGGTTTTAAGAGCTTTTGGCTTTTTCTTCTTGCTTTTTCTTTTTCTATTTTTTTTCGCCATTTTTTTCTGCAAGCTTTGTATTCACTGCTTTTTTTTGCTTCAAGAATCATTTTTATGATTTTTCAGATTATCAAATAACATGTCTCCTGTTCATCATTCTTTCAAGAGCCAACATATTTAACATTCATAAACAACAACTTCAAAAGACATATGCACTGTTCAAGCATTCATTCAGAAAACAAAAAGTATTGTCACCACATCAATATAATTAAACTAAGTTCAAGGATAAATTCGAAACTCATGTACTTCTTGTTCTTTTGAATTAAAAACATTTTTCATTTAAGAGAGGTGATGGATTCATAGGACATTCATAACTTTAAGACAAAGTTACTAAATACTAATGATCATGTAATAAGACACTAACATAGATAAGCACTTAACATAAAGAAAATGAAAAATAGAAAATTTGAGAACAAGGAATGAGTCCACCTTAGTGATGGTGGCTGATGAGCGGATAATTTATACGCTTTTTGGCATTGTTTTTAGTATATTTTTAGTAGAATCTAGTTACTTTTAGGGATGTTTTTAATAGATTTTATGTTAAATTCACATTTCTGGACTTTACTATGAGTGTGTGTGTTTTTCTGTGATTTCAGGTATTTTCTGACTGAAATTGAGGGACTTGAGCAAAAATCATATTCAGAGGTTGAAGAAGGACTGCTGATGCTGTTGGATTCTGACCTTCCTACACTCAAAGTAGATTTTCTGGAGCTACAGAACTCGAAATGGCGCGCTTTCAATTGCGTTGGAAAGTAGACATCCAGAGCTTTCCAGCAATATATAATAGTCCATACTTTGGCTAAGAATAGACGACGTAAACTGGCGTTCAACGCCAGCTCTCTGCCCAAATCTGGCGTCCAGCGCCAGAAAAGGATCCAAAACCAGAGTTGAACGCCAGAAATGGATCAAAAGCTGGCGTTCAACTCCACAAATGGCCTCTGCACGTGGAAAGTTAAGGCTCGACCCAAGCACACACCAAGTGGGCCCCAGAAGTGGATTTATGCATCAATTACTTACTCATGTAAACCCTAGTAGCTAGTTTATTATAAATAGGACCTCTTACTATTGTATTTGACATCTTTGGATTACCTTATGATCCTTTGATCACGTTTTGGGGGCTGGCCATCTCGGCCATGCCTGGACCTTTCACTTATGTATTTTTAACGGTAGAGTTTCTACACTCCATAGATTAAGGTGTGGAGCTCTGCTGTTCCTCAAAGATTAATGCAAGTACTACTGTTTTCTATTCAATTCATCTTATTTCGCTTTTAAGATATCCATTCGCACCCAAGAACGTGATGAAGGTGATGATTATGTGTGACGCTCATCACCATCTCCCCTATGAACACGTGCCTGACAAACACTTCCGTTCTACATGAAATAAGCTAGAATGAATATCTCTTAGATCTCTTAACCGGAATCTTCGTGGCGTAAGCTAGAATGATGGCGGCATTCAAGAGAATCCGGAAGGTCTAAACCTTGTCTGTGGTATTCTGAGTAGGATTCGATGAATGAATGACTGTGACGAGCTCCTAACTCGCGATTGCAGGGCGTTAGTGACAGACGCAAAAGGATAGTAAATCCTATTCCAGCATGATCGAGAACCGACAGATGAATAGCCGTGCCGTGACAGGGTGCGTGAGCATATTATTCACTGAGAGGATAAGATGAAGCCATTGGCAAGGGTGATGCCTCCAGACGATTAGCCGTGCCGTGACAGGGCATTGGATCATTTTCCCGAGAGATGACCGAAAGTAGCCATTGACAATGGTGATGTATCACATAAAGCCAGCCATGGAAAGGAGTGAGACTGATTGGATGAAGATAGCAGGAAAGCAGAGGTTCAGAGGAAAGAAAAGCATCTCCATTCGCTTATCTGAAATTCCTACCAATGATTTACATAAGTATCTCTATCCCTATTTTATTATATAATATTCGAAAACACCATTATCACTTTATATCTGCCTGACTGAGATTTACAAGGTGACCATAGCTTGCTTCATACCAACAATCTCCGTGGGATTCGACCCTTACTCACGTAAGGTATTACTTGGACGACCCAGTGCACTTGCTGGTTAGTTGTATCGAAGTTGTGACAAATTATGAATGTGACATCACAATTTCGTGCACCAGTGGCGTTTTCTTCTTGAGGAGCCAATGATGTCCTTGAGCTCTTCTATGTCTCCTCCTTGTCTTTGTTGCTCCTCCCTCATAGCTCTTTGATCTTTTCTAATTTCATGGAGGATGATTGAGTGCTCTTGATGTTCCACCCTTAGTTGCTCCAATAATTGTGTGGAGGAAAATGTATCCCCTGAGGTATCTCAGGGATCTCTTGATTTGCAGTCAGATGTTCTACCACTGAGCTATAGACCCTTGATAGAAGCTTTTGTCTTCCTTTTCCTCTTTCTAGAGGTTTCTCTGGCCTTAGGTGCCATCAATGGTTATGGAAAAACAAAAAGCTTATGCTTTTACCACACCAAACTTAGAATGTTTGCTCGTCCTCGAGCAAAAGAAGAAAGAAAGGATGAGAAGAAGAAGAGATTGAGGAAATGGAGGTGTGGGAAGGGTTCAGCCACTGGGGGTTTAAGGTGGTTATGATGTGTGAAAAGGAAGGAATGATGGTTTGAATTTTGAGTGGGTGGGTGTAGGTGGGTGTATGATGGTTTTGGAGGGGAATTGGAGGTGATTGGTGAAGGGTTCTTGGGAAAGGGTGATATAGGATTATGAGGAGGTAAGGTGAGTGGAGGTATGTGGGGATCCTGTGGGGTCCACAGATGCTGAGATGATCCTGTGGGATCCACAGATCCTGAGGTGTCAAGGAATTGCATCCCTGCACCAATTAGGCATGTAAAATGCCTTTGCATGCAATTCTGGCGTTTAAACGCCGAATTGGTGCTTGTTCTGGGCATTCAACGCCCAGATGTAGCATGTTTCTAGCGTTGAACGCCAGTTCTATGCTTGTTTCTGGCGTTCAGCGCCAGCTTTCCTCAGTGTGCATTCCTGGCGTCTTTGATTCTGTTTTCAATTTTTCTATTTATTTTGTGACTCCACATGATCATGAACCTAATAAAACATGAAAGAACAAGAAAAATAAAATTAGATAAATAAAAATTGGGTTGCCTCCCAACAAGCGCTTCTTTAATGTCAATAGCTGACAGTGGTCTCTCATGGAGCCTCACAGATGTTCAGAGCATTGTTGAGACTTCCCAACACCAAACTTAGAGTTTGGATATGGGAGTTCAACACCAAACTTAGAGTTTGGTTGTGGCCTCCCAACACCAAACTTAGAGTTTGATTGTGGGGGCTCTGTATGACTCTGTTTTGAGAGAAGCTTACTGTGCCTCTTTTCTATGTTTACAGAAGGATGACCTTGAGTTTTAAACACAAGGGAGTCCTCATTCAATTGAAGGACTAGTTTACCTCTGTTAACATCAATCACAGCTCTTGCTGTGGCTAGGAAGGGTCTTCCAAGGATGATGGATTCATCCTCATCCTTCCCAGTATCTAGGATTATGAAATCAGCAGGGATGTAAAGGCCTTCAACCTTTACTAACACGTCCTCTACTTGTCCATAAGCCTCTTTTCTTGAGTTGTCTGCCATCTCTAATGAGATTCTGGCAGCTTGCACCTCAAAGATTCCCAGTTTCTCCATTACAGAGAGGGGCATGAAGTTTATCCCTGACCCAAGGTCACATAGAGCCTTCTCAAAGGTCATGGTGCCTATGGTGCAAGGTATTAGGAACATTCCAGGATCTTGTTTCTTCTGAGGGAATCTCAGTTGATCCAATGCATTTAGTTCATTGGTGAACAGGGGAGATTCATCTCCCCAAGTCTCATTACCAAATAAATTGGCATTCAGCTTCATGATTGCACCAAGGAACTTGGCAACTTGCTCTTCAGTAACATCCTCATTCTCTTCAGAAGATGAATACTTATCAGAGCTCATGAAGGGCGTAAGGAGGTTTAATGGAATCTCTATGGTCTCTAGATGAGCCTCAGATTCCTTTAGTTCCTTAGAGGAAAACTCCTTATTGATCACTGGACGTCCCAGGAGGTCTTCCTCCTTGGGATTTATGTCCTCCTCCTCTCTTGTGGGTTCGGCCATGATGGTCAATTTAATGGCCTTGCATTCTGCTTTTGGATTTTCTTCTGTACTGCTTGGGTGAGCACTAGGAGGGTTTTCAGTGATCTTCTTACTCAGCTGGCCCACTTGTGCCTCCAAATTTCTAATAGAGGACCTTATTTCATTCATGAAACTCAGAGTGGCCTTATATAGATCAGAGACTATGTTTGCTAAATTAGAGGTACTTTGTTCAGAGTTTTCTGTCTGTTGGTGACTGGATGATGGAAAAGGCTTGCTATTGCTAAACCTGTTTCTTCCACCATTATTAAAGCCTTGTTGAGGCTTTTGTTGATCCTTCCATGAGGGATTATAGGTGTTTCCATATGGTTCACCCATGTAATTCACCTCTGCTATTGCAGGGTTTTCATGATCATAAGCTTCTTTTTCAGAAGATGCCTCTTGAGTATTGTTGGATGCAGCTTGCATTTCACTCAGACTCTGGGAAATCATATTGACTTGCTGAGTTAATATTTTATTCTGAGCCAATATGGCATTTAGAGTATCAATTTCAAGAACTCCCTTCTTTTGAGGTGTCCCATTACTCACAGGATTTCTATCAGAAGTGTACATGAACTGGTTATTAGCAACCATGTCAATGAGTTCTTGAGCTTCTGTATGCGTTTTCTTTAGGTGAATGGATCCACCTACAGAAGTATCCAATGACATCTTAGCTAATTCAGACAGACCATCATTGAATATATCCAGGATGGTCCATTCTGAAAGCATGTCAGAAGGACATTTTTTGGTCAGTTCCTTGTATCTCTCCCAAGCTTCATAGAGGGATTCACCTTCTTTCTATCTGAAGGTTTGAACATCCACTCTAAGCTTACTCAGCTTTTGAGGAGGAAAGAACTTGGCTAAGAAAGCCTTGACCAGCTTATCCAAAGAGTTCAGGCTATCCCTAGGTTGAGAGTCCAACCATATTCTAGCTCTGTCTCTTACAGCAAACGGGAAAAGCATGAGCCTGTAGACTTCAGGATCTACTCCATTAGTCTTAACAGTATCACATATCTGCAAGAATTCAGTTAAGAACTGAAAAGGATCTTCAGATGGAAGTCCATGAAACTTGCAGTTCTGCTGCATCAGAGAAACTAATTGAGATTTCAGCTCAAAATTGTTTGCTCCAATGGCAGGAATGGAGATGCTTCTTCCATGTAAATTGGAATTAGGTGCAGTAAAGTCACCAAGCATCCTCCTTGCATTATTATTATTTTCGGCTACCATCTCCTCTTCTTGTTCGAAAATTCCTGTAAGGTTGTCTCTGGATTGTTGTATTTTAACTTCTCTTAGTTTTCTTTTCTGAGTCCTTTCAGGTTCAGGATCTGCTTCAACAAGAATGTTCTTGTCCTTGCTCCTGCTCATATGAAAAAGAAGGAAACAGAAAAATAATAATAGGGATCTTTTTTACCACAGTATAGAGGTTCCCTTGTGTGAGTAGAAGAAAAGAAGAATAAGAATGTAGAAGAGAAGAATTCGAACTCAGAGGAGAGGAAGGAGTTCGAATTTTGGGTGAAGAGAAGTGTTAGTAGATGAATAAATAAATTGAAGGGGATGGAAGAGAGGGAATTTCGAAAAAACTAAATTTTGAAAAGGAGTTAATGATTTTCGAAAATTAAGATAAAATTAAAATTAAAATTAAAAATTGAAACAATTAATTAATTAAAAAGAATTTTTTGAAAAAGAGGGAGGTATTTTCGAAAATAAGAGAGGGATAGTTAGTTAGGTAGTTTTGAAAGAGATAAGAAACAAACAAAAAGTTAATTAGTTAGTTGAAACAAATTTTGGAAATCAATTTTGAAAAGATAAGAAGATAAGAAATTAGAAGAGATATTTTAAAAAAGATAAGATAAAAAGATATTTTTGAAAAGATATGATTGAAATTAGTTTTGAAAAAGATTTGATTTTTAAAATCACAATTAATGATTTGATTCACAAGTAATCACAAGATATGATTCTAGAACTTAAAGTTTGAATCTTTCTTAACAAGCAAGTAACAAACTTGAAATTTTTCAATCAAAACATTAATTATTGATAATATTTTCGAAAATCATGATGTAAAATTAAGAAAAAGATTTTTGAAAAGTATTTTTAAAATTTTTGAAAATAAATAAAAAGAATGAAAAAGATTTGATTAAAAGATTTTGAAAAAGATAAAGTTTTTAAATTGAAAATTTGATTTGACTCATAAGAAACAACTAAATTTTAAAAAATTTTGAAAAAGTCAATCCAA
The DNA here is from genome assembly GCF_059453495.1 of Arachis ipaensis. Classification (NCBI taxonomy): domain Eukaryota; kingdom Viridiplantae; phylum Streptophyta; class Magnoliopsida; order Fabales; family Fabaceae; genus Arachis; species Arachis ipaensis. Next base: position 74,871,732 of record NC_142444.1, read on the forward strand.
ATTTTTGAAATTTATGAGAGAAACAGGGAAAGATATTTTTTTATTTTTGAATTTTTAATGATGAGAGAGAAAAACATGAAAAATGATGCAATGCATGAAAATTTTGGATCTAAACATGTGATGCATGCAAGAACACTATGAATGTCAAGATGAGCACCAAGAACACTTTGAATGTCAAGATGAACATCAAGAACTTATTTTCGAAAACTTTTCAAGAAAAGAACACATGCAAGACACCAAACTTAGAAATTTGTCATGTATAGACATTATGAATGCAAGAATGCATATGAAAAACAAGAAAAAACACAAAACAAGAAAATATGAAGATCAAACAAGAAGACTGGCCAAGAACAACTTGAAGATCATGAAGAACAAACACTATGAATGCATGAATTTTCGAAAAATGCATAAAAATTTTAGAAAACATGCAAGACACCAAACTTGAAATTGACTCAAGACTCAAACAAGAAACAGAAAATATTTTTGATTTTTATGATTTTATAAATTTTTTTATATTTTTTCGAAAATTAATGTGAAAAAAAAAATAAAGATTCCAAAATTTTTAATATGAATTCCAGGAATCTTGCACTCTTAGTCTAAAGCTCCAATTTGAGTATTAGACATGGCTTAATAGCCAGTCAAGCTTTAGTATGTAACTCAGATATACTGCTCATTAGTTATCAAATTAACTTGCCTCTATGCTGATGGTTTGGAAACCTTAGTCCAAAAGATTTTAGACATGGCTTTACAGCCAGCCAGGCTTCAACATGCTTCATGAAACACTAGAATTCATTCTTAAAAATTCTGAAGAAAAATGTAAAAAATTTTTTGAAAATATTTATTTTTTATATATTTTTTTTCGAAAATTTATTTGAAGAAAAACGAAAACAAAGAAAAAAAAATTTTTTTTGAAAAATTTTTTGAAAACCAAATAAAAGTTGAAACAAGAAGAAAATTACCTAATCTGAGCAACAAGATGAACCGTCAGTTGTCCAAACTCGAGCAATCCCTGGCAACGGCGCCAAAAACTTGGTATGCAAAATTGTTACTCTGAGGTTGTAAAATTTGTTGTTCGTTCTCTCCCTGGCAATGACGCCAATAACTGGTGCACAATACCATGGTCCAAACATAACTTCACAACTTCGCACAACTAACCAGCAAGTGCACTGGGTCGTCCAAGTAATAAAACCTTACGTGAGTAAGGGTCGATCCCACGGAGATTGTTGGTATGAAGCAAGCTATGGTCATCTTGTAAATCTCAGTCAGGCGGATATCAAATGGTTATGGAGTTTTCGAATAATAATAATAAATAAACAGAAAATAAAGATAGAAATACTTATGTAATTCATTGGTGAGAATTTCAGATAAGCGTATAGAGATGCTTTCGTTCCTCTGAATCTCTTCTTTCCCGCTGTCTTCATCCAATCAGTCTTACTCCTTTCCATGGCAAGCTTTCTGTAAGGGCATCACCGTTGTCAATGGCTACATCCCATCCTCTCTGTGAAAATGGTCCAAATGCTCTGTCACGGCATGGCTAATCATCTGGAGGTTCTCGATCATACTGGCATAGAATTTACTATCCTTTTGCGTCTGTCACTACGCCCAGCACTCGCGAGTTTGAAGTTCGTCACAGCCATCCCTTCCAAGATCCTACTCGGAATACCACGGACAAGGTTTAGACTTTCTGGATCTCAGGAAAGGCCATCCATGGATTCTAACTTATACCACGAAGACACTAATAACTCAGACTCGGTGTCCTGTATTAGATATCCAAGAGATATTCCTTCTAGCTTGTTTGCATGTAGAACGGAAGTGTTTGTCAGGCACGCGTTCATAAGTGAGAATGATGATGAGCGTCACATAATCATCACATTCATCATGTTCTTGGGTGCGAATGGATATCTTAGAAGCGGAATAAGTTAAATTGAATATAAAACAGTAGTACTTTGCATTAAATCATGAGGAACAACAGAGCTCCACACCTTAATCTCTGGAGTGTAGAAACTCTACCGTTGAAAAATACATAAGTGAAAGGTTCAGGCATGGCCGAATGGCCAGCCCCCAAACGTGATCTAAAGATGAAACTAAAGATGAAAATACAATAGTAAAAAGTCCTATTTATACTAAACTAGTTACTAGGGTTTACAGAAGTAAGTAATTGATGCATAAATCCACTTCCGGGGCCCACTTGGTGTGTGCTTGAGCTGAGCTTGAAGTTTACACGTGGAGAGGTCATTCTTGGAGTTGAACGCCAGTTTATAACGTGTTTCTGGCGTTCAACTCTGGTTCGTGACGTGTTTTTGGCGTTTAACTCCAGACTACATCGTAGAACTGGCATTCAACGCCCTTTTGCGTCATCTAAACTCGGCCAAAGGATAGACTATTATATATTGCTGGAAAGACCTGAATGTAAACTTTCCAACGCAATTGGAAGCGCGCCATTTTGAGTTCTGTAGCTCCAAAAAATCCACTTTGGCATGGGGAACAAGATTTAAAGAAGGCAGTAGCATCCTTAAAAAGAGTAGGCCACCAGAATTCACAGTCTAAAATTTTTCTAGCTGTTCTTTGGGGGCCAAAATGTCCACCACTCTCAGAAGAGTGGCAAGCCTCTAAAATAGACTGGAATTCTGATTGAGGCACACACCGTTTAATTATCTGTTCAGCACCATACCTCCATAAATATGGGTCATCCCATATACAATATTTGGACTCGCTTTTCAGCTTATCTCTTTGATGCTTAGTAAAATTAGGAGGGAAAGTGTGACTAACTAGATAATTAACTATAGGTGCATACCAAGGAACTACTTCAGATATTGCATGCAAGCTGTAACAACCCAATTTTCAATATGTCTAGATCATACCGGAAATTGAGCGCTACCAATTTGTCTTCCTAATTATTATCTATTATTTATCATATGAGCCTGATTCGTTGTTAAAAACGTAGTTAATTTGCGAGGTGTATTTTTTTTTGAAAACTTTTGGATTAATAGACAGAATCATTTATAATCAATTCACAAATAATAACAGATAAAATAATTATAAGCAACCACACATAAATACATCACAAGTAGCTAGCAACATTCAGTGATCCAGCCTTTATTAGAGTATAGACCTTTAGTTAGAACACCCCTAGATATAGCTAGATAATAACTTTATACATATACATATATACAACATCCCTGGTCCTAACTTGTTCAAGAGGTCCCTAAGCTGGCACCTAGGCTAGCCTAGACTCTATACTCACCGAGTCCCTCTAAACTACTAAAGCGAGGGAAAGTACGTTCTAGGTCTTCAAAACTCAAGTCAGGTGGAACGTCATTAAAAGATAGAACATCATCTGTTACTCCTCTGCACGATCAGACTTTTCCACAGGACGTCTCTCTGGTACCTCATGAAGTAGCCACACAATAGGAATCTCGTACGCAGGATTTAGGTTAAAGTGCGCATACGAACGGGGTGCAGATGTTGGCTGGTCTCACAGTATATACATAAAATCAGATAACGATATTCACCCTAGACTCAGAAGACTATCTAGAGCAGAATCCTCTTCTTGCGAACGGTCATCAGCGAACTATGGTAAGGTACTCTTACTTCCATCTGAAGGGGGAAGGAAGAGAGAAGGGGTAAGAACTGGGGAGTTCTTAGTAGGGTCAGGGTTATTAGTTACATTCATTAATTCTATTTTGTTTAGCAGACTATTAGCAGAATACAAAGAAGTAGTAAATAGAAAACACAGATAAGTAGAGAATATAGAGAAAACAGATAGCAGAACACAAACAGAAGAATACAAGAAAATAACACAAGCGCAGAGAATGGAATACAAACAAGGAAAGCATACATTCATACCACAATCATAACAAAGGAAATGCGCAACCAAGTATGATGCATGTCTAGCCCTAGTGCAGGTAATGAGCTCATCTGTCGGCTTCTACCCGCTCCCGACGTAACCTGAAGCAGCTGAAACGGGTATGGTTTTCCAGTCAGCATAGGTACAGTTCTCACTAACCGACGTATGCGTCATATCTTCTGTAAGCAAACTCTGCCTTACAGGTGGCGGCATTCCAGCTATGTATGAAATCATATTCTCTGTAAGCAATCCTTGCCTTACAGGTGCGGCATTCTAGCCGTGTATGAATTAATATCCTCTGCAAGTGATCCCAGGTTATCAGTTGCAGGTACAGCTCTCAATAGCTGTGTAATACTGGAAAACGTCCTGTGGTCGTACCACTATCTATCTGACTGCCTTCACGCAGCAGATTATTACATAATCATTCTCGTTATCATCATTCATCATCATCATTCTCATTATTCATCATCATTTTCACATTCTTATGCAGTACCTCTTTCTTTCTCTGTTCAATCATACTGTACAAACTTTACATCTTTCACTTTTACAATATCCTAGCTCAAACCATTTTTCTTTATCATATTATTCTTTTCTCTTTGTATCTCTTTACTTTACTCTGGTTACTCTGTGCTTTGTGTTACTTTATTCTGCTCTGATTTTTTTGTTTAACATGTGTATTTAAAGCTTATGTAAATTTCGGTATGAATAGTTAACCTGTCACAGGTATAGGTTCATTAAGTCTATACTGAAACAGTTTAACTTTTCATATAAAACCTAACCCTAGTCGCAACTCAAGTACTAACTACGTTGCCCTAGTTCGTTCACTAGTCTCTATCTGTTTTTCTGTCATTAAAATTTTACAGACTTTTTCTTTGGTTTTTATCTTTTCTTTAACTTTTTATCTTTTCTTTATCTTTGCCTCACTATCATGTTATTACCACTCCCTAAGTGTTTTATGAAGGTAATTATGAGATTCTGCACTTAAAGTTGTCTTTCTAAAGCTTTTACAGAAAACTGCCTTTTCCGCATTATTTTATTATTTTATTAAAATATTATTTTAATTAAATATTATTATTTAATATTTTATTATTATTTATTATTTTAATACTAAATTTTCAAAAATTAACTTACCTTTTACTTTTAACCTTTAAAATTCACTTTTTACCACCCGTAACTTTTAATATTTCTACTTTTACCATCCTAACTTCCAGAAATTACTATATAACCCCTTAAACACCAAAAATTTTACTTCCTTGCCCTTTCTAAGATCTAAAAGGTGTTCTTCACTGTTCTTCACCACACTCAAAGTGTTCTTCATGTTCTTCGTATATTCTTCAAATTCTTTCTCTGTTTTTACCCGTTTTTTAGTCTTTTCAGCAACCGATTTTTATCAAAATTCAAAATAAATTTCCAGCCTCTAAAACCCCATCTTTTCTACTTGATTTTAACACAAATTGAACCTCAATTTAAGCTCTAGGATTTCATTTTCCAGCAGCCACAAGAACACACATTCATAGCTTGAATTTCATCAAATTTCATCAAATTTTCACCAAAATTTCAACAAGAATTACTCATAAAAACAATCAATTTCAAGCGCAGCCAAGCCATATCATAATCACACAACTCAAACACAATCAATCAAGATTAAATTCATCAATCCCTACCTGGTTTTGCTGCTCCTAATTCGGTTAAACTTTCAGGTGGTCCTTAAGCACTTTTTCCTCCTAAATCACATCAAGAACAACTTTAAATCCAAAAACTCTCAACTGACCAAATCTCACTCAGTATGTTAGAAGGAGATATCTCATCTTATACTTGCTGGAAATTCACGTTTCTTGGCCCTCAAGTCAAGTTAAGCATGATTCCTAAGGAAGAACATCAAGAAAGCACATGTTTTGCAAGGTTTTCCTTGAAAACCGAATTAAAATGGGAGGGAGACAGCCATCTCACCTTATTTCCATCCTTGATAAGTTACATGGTTATGTAGAGGAAGAAGAGAGGATCATTTTGGTGAAATTGGAGTTTTGATTTGAGTTTTAGTTCAGAAGAAATCAAGCTTTGAAGATTAAGAGTTCATGAAAGTTTCTCTCTTTTCTCTCTTGTTATTTTCGGCCAAAATGATGAAATGAGACAGCCTTGGAGGTCTTGGGGGAGTAAGGTGAGTTGTGATTGGTTGGCTTGGAGGTGGATTAAAATAATATTAAAATATCTCTGGTGTACAACTACTAAAACTAGGTGTATCGGAATACTCGTAAAAACATCTCTAAAAAATATTTTCTGAGCTACTAGCATAAATGACACTAGTAACATATTTATTAAGAGAATAGAACATGTATAATGAGGCCTTAGCATTGCTAAATTCATCAGAGAGTGCTGGTGCTAAGCTGCACCAGTAAACCGTAAACCTGGTTAAACCGATTTTCTATTTTTAACAAAAACAGACCAGGTAACCTTATAATGTCATTCAAGCATTTTCTAATACTAATATAATGATAATATTATACTATTATCTCTCTCCTCTCATGAATCGAGTCTGGTTCGTCAAACAGAGACTATTTACGAAAATCAGAATCAAAACTGCCAACCGATATGGTTCAAAAACAAGGTTCTTCGCGATTGCATTATCGAGCTTGCCTCAAAGGAGGTTCTAACAAAGGATGACATAATGATAATGAGGATTGAGATGCTTGATGATATAACAGAGGTGTTCCCTTTACTGATCTTCTGGAGAAATCCGTACTTTCAGAAAAGATCTCATGTACTCGAAAATCAAGGTTGTTACATTCTACCCTCCTAAAAGAAAATTTTGCCCTCAAAATTTTAGTTACCTGAGAACAGATGTAGGTAATTAGCTCTCATCTTATCTTCCAATTCCCAAGTGTGCTCTTCTTCTCCTCTTGGTTCCAATGCTACTTTGACTAAGCGAACAATCTTGCCTCTTAGCTGCTTATTACTTCTTTCTACGATCTGAACTAGTGATGCTTGATATGTCAAATCATTTTATAAATGTACTGTTTCTGGTTGTGAAACGTGACTCTCATCGGGAACATATTTCTTAAGTTGCGAGACATAAAAAAAAAACATCATGAAGGTTTGATAAATAAGGAGGAAGGGCTATTTGATAAGCTACTAGACCGACTCTTTTAAGTATTTGGAAAGGTTCTATGTATCGTGGGTTAAGCTTTTTAGTCTTAAGGGCTCTACCTATTCCAGTAATCGAAGTTACTTTTAGAAAGACATAGTTTCCGTCACTAAACTCTAAGGGTCTACGTCTATTATCGGCATAGCTCTTTTGACGGCCTTGTGCTGTCTAGATCTTCCGACGAATCTCCTTTATCTTCTCTGTAGTTTCTTACACTAAGTTTGGACCTAAGACACTAGCTTCCCCATCATCATTCCAACACAATGGTGTTCGACATCTTCTTTTGTAGAGAGCTTCGTATGGTGCCATCCCGATACTTTATTGGCAACTGTTGTTGTAGACAAATTCGACCAACAGCGAATACTTATCCCAGCTACTTTGGTTGTCTATCATACATAATCGTAACATGTCTTCTAACGTCTGGATTGTCTGCTCTGATTGTCCGTCTATCTGAGGATGGTATGCTATACTCGTGTGAATTTCTGTTTCTAACGCTTTCTGAAAAGCTCCCCAAAATCTAGTAGTAAACCTCGAAACTTGATCTGAGACAATTTACGAAGGTATCCCATGTAGTCGTACATTTTCTTGAATATATATTCGTTCCAGCCTTTCTAAAGTATAGTCAACTCGAATCGGAAAGAAGTGCGCTAACTTTGTCAACCTGTCCACAATTACCCAGATGGTATTGTGTCCTGTTGAGGTCCTTGGCAATCTCGTGACAAAATCCATAGTAATCTGCTCCCATTCCCATTGTGGTATTTCTAAGGGTTGCAGGGTTCCTGACAGCTTCTGATGTTTCACCTTCATCTTCTGGCAGGTTAAACATTTTGAGACATAATCAGCTACTTCTTTCTTTAAGCCCGGCCACCAGAACATTTGTTTCAAATCTCGATACATCTTTGTCACTCCAGGATGCATAGAAAATCTACTTTGATGAGCTTCAGCAAGAATCTTTTGTCGCAATTCTCCAGAGTTAGGCACACAAATTCTGTTCTTGTACCTCTATAGGCCACTACGATCCTGTCTCATAGCTTCTGGTTCTTCTGTGTTCATCTGTCTCAGCATCGTCATTATTTCAGAGTCCTGTGCTTGTGCTTGCTGAATACTAATATTAAAATCTGGTGTTATACGCAATTGGGCCAAACGGACTCCACTTGACGTCTCAGTCATAGCCAACTTAAGGTCCTCAAATTCCGCAAGTAATTTTTCTTCCTGTATCATCATCCAAGAGATACTCAAATTCTTCCTGCTTAAAGCGTTTGCCACCACGTTCGCTTTCCCTGGGTGATAACTTAATTTGAAATCATAGTCCTTCAAAAATTCCATCCACCTTCGCTGTCCAGAATTTGCACTTTGATAGTTTATCATATAACTTCCGAGTCCTCAGTGTCTGCAATACAGTCCTTAGATGCTCTTCATGCACTCTTTTTGTCTTCGAATAGATGAGAATATCGTCTATGAAAACTACTACAAACTGATCAAGGTACGGACGGAAAATACGATTCATGTAATCCATAAAAATTGTAGGAGCATTAGTTAGTCCAAACGACATAACCGTATACTCATAGTGACCATAACGAGTTCTAAATACAGTCTTCGGTATATCTGATTCTTTCACTCGAATCTAGTGATAGCTCAATCGCAAATCAATCTTCGAGAACACAGTTGCACCTTCCAATTGATCCATCAAATCATCTATCCGTGGAAGTGGATACATGTTCTTGATAGTGTCTTTATTTAGCTGTCGGTAATCTACGCAAAGTCTGATTCCACCGTCCTTCTTCTTTACTAGCAATACTGGAGCTCCCCAAGATGATGCACTAGGACGAATAAATTCCTTTCCAAGTAGCTCATCCAACTACTTCTTCAACTTTGCAAGTTCCAGTAGTGACATCTGGCACGGTGCTATGGAAATCGATCCGGTTCCAGGTACTAGTTTAATGCTGAATTCTGTCTCTCACTAAGGAGGAAACTCAGGTATGTCGTCCGGGAGAACATCAGGAAATTCCTTCACCACTCGGATTCGTTCTAAGCTTAGTTCACTGTCATTCGAGCTAGCCACTAACAGAACGTACCCCTCATAATCCGTCCTGTCTAAGGTAACTCTTACAGAATTCAGATATAAGGTGTGGGACAGAAATGGTTTAGTACATAGACTATCAGATGGAATAACAGCATTTCTTTTAAAATAATCAAGGAAAGCATGATACTTAGATAACCAATCTAATCCTAAAATAACTTCTAAACCACATAGAGGTAAACAGATTAGATAATGTATAAAAGTCCTGTTCCTAATAGCGAATGGTACTTACAGGCACACTAAACTGGTCAAAGCATTTTGGGATGCAGGTGTATGGACAATCAAGTAAAAATTCAATTTAAATAAATATAATCCTAACTCGTAAGCAATAGTTAGAGAAATAAAGAATGCGATGCACCCGAATCATACAGTACAGTTAGAAATCGATTCTTGACATAACACTGACCTTGAATGAGGGCGTTCGATTGCACAACATCGTCAATAGTGATAGCAAATACTCGTCCTTGTTGCTGGGTTCTAACTGAATTTTGAGTAAATCCCTTCGGACAATCCTTGGCAATATGTCCAAGTTCTCCACAAGCATAGCAGTTAGGTAATCCAAACTGGCAAGACCTGTTATCATGCTCTTTTCCGCATTGCTTGCATGCAGTGTTTATGTAAGCCTGATGGGCTCGTTTACCATTGCCTTGCCTTACTTTACCTCCATTCTTACCCGTACGGCGAGCAGTAATGTTACCAACTTGTAGGTTCTTATGCTGTCGTATGCCACGCGCTTTAAAATGCACCCTTCTCCCAGCTGCCTGATGATTGCTAAGACGCCTTGGTGGAAATCCTTAGCGACTCACCTTGGCCACAGTCACTTTCTTAATACATTCTTCCACTAACTTGCTCTTGTTGACTAATTCAGCAAAATTACGTATCTCGACGGAACTATTGAACTCATCAGATCATCACGAAGGTCTCCTTCAAACTTCAAGCACTTTCATTCTTCAAATTCAGCAGGATTCCCTTGACAGATCTTAGAGAAACGACACAAGTCATTGAAATTACGAGCATACTCAGCAACAGTCATATCCCCTTGCCTCAGCTACATAAGCTCTATCTCTTTAGCATCACGCACTGCTCTTGGGAAATATTTCTTGTAGAATTCATCTTTAAAAATATCCCAAGGAATGTCACCTTCATCACGTTGTAGCAGTCGCTGTATCCCCTGCCACCAGTACTCAGCTTCTCCCTCAAGCATATAAGTAGCAAACTCCACGTGTTGTCCTTCCGGAACATGCTGCGCTCTCAGTGATCATTCAATACCTCGAAACCAGTTATCAGCGTCAGTCCCAACGAGTGTACCCTTGAACCTAGGCGGATTAACCTTCAGAAAGGTCGCAAGGGTTATAGGTCTTTCAGGATGCCCTAAGTTATTCTCATCATTCCCATTTCTCACTCCAAGACGTTCAACAGCCCTAGCCACTGTTACCGTAGCTTCACACACTACTTCAGCCGCGTTGTTCATGGTAGCCATAAACGTTTCCTGTTCCCTCTCGTAGTTAACATTAGGAATTCCTTCCCGTACGACTCGTCTCCGTGAACCCATTGTAGTCCTGTTCACACCAAACAATCATTGTTAAGGTGATCAGTCTTAACACTTCAAGTCAAGTGTGAACATTCCCAAAATGAAAACATAGAAACAATCATGTAACATATATCACTGGGATATCCTATACGCATGAGACACACAACAGAGTATGCAATGAAGCATAGTCAGTCTACTCCCTAGGCTCTACTGGGAACGAACTGCTCTGATACCAAATTATAACGACCCAATTTTCAATATGTCTAGATCATACCGGAAACTGAGAACTACCAATTTGTTTTCCTAATTATTATCTATTATTTATCATATGAGCCTGATTCATTGTTAAAAACGTAGTTAATTTGCGAGGTGTATTTTTTTTTTGAATTAATAAACAGAATCATTTATAATCAATTCATAAATAATAACAGATGAATCAATTATAAGCAACCACACATAAATACATCACAAGTAGCTAGCAACATTCAATGATCCAGCCTTTATTAGAGTATAGACCTTTAGTTAGAACACCCCTAGATATAGCTAGATAATAACTTTATACATATACATACATACAACATCCCAGCTCCTGACCTGTTCAAGAGGTCCCTAAGCTGGCACTTAGGCTAGCCTAGACTCTATACTCACCTAGTCCCTCTAAACTACTAAAGCGAGGAAAAGTACGTTCTAGGTCTTCAAAACTCAAGTAAGGTGGAACGTCATCAAAAGATAGAACATCATCTGCTACTCCTCTGCACGATCAGACTTTTCCACAGGACGTCTCTCTGGTACCTCATGAAGTAGCCACACAATAGGAATCTCGTACGCAGGATTTAGGTTAAAGTGTGCATACGAACGGGGTGCAGACATTGGCTGGTCTCACAGTATATACATATAATCAGAGAACGATATTCACCTTAGACTCAGAAGACTATCTAGAGCAGAATCCTCTACTTGCAAACGGTCATCAGCGAAATATGGTAAGGTACTCTTACTTCCATCTGAAGGGGAAAGGGAGAGAGAAGGGGTAAGAACTGGGGAGTTCTTAGTAGGGTCGAGGTTTTTAGTTACATTCATTAATTCTATGTTGTTTAGCAGACTATTAGCAAAATACAATGAAGCAGTAATTAGAAAACACAGATAAGTAGAGAAGATAGAGAAAACAGATAGCATAACACAAACAGAAGAATACAAGAAAATAACACAAGCGCAGAGAATGGAATACAAACAAGGAAAGCATACATTCATACCACAATCATAACAAAGGAAATGCGCAACCAAGTATGATGCATGTCTAGCCCTAGCGCAGGTAATGAGCTCATCTGTCGGTTTCTACCCGCTCCCGACGTAACCCGAAGCAGCTGAAATGGGTATGGTTTTCCAGTCAGCATAGGTACTGTTCTCACTAACCGACGTATGCGTCATATCCTTTGTAAGCAAACTCTGCCTTACAGGTGGCGGCATTCCAGCCGTGTATAAAATCATATTCTCTGTAAGTAATCCTTGCCTTACAGGTATGGCATTCTAGCCGTGTATGAATTAATATCCTCTGCAAGTGATCCCAGGTTATCAATTGCAGATACAGCTCTCAATAGCTGTGTAATACTGGAAAACGTTCTGTGGTAATACCACTATCTATCTGACTGCCTTCACATAGCAGATCATTACATAATCATTCTCGTTATCATCATTCATCATCATCATTCTCATTATTGATCATCATTTTCACATTCTTATGCAGTACCTCTTTCTTTCTCTGTTCAATCATACTGTACAAACTTTACATCTTTCACTTTTACAATATCCTGGCTCAAACCATTTCTCTTTATCATATTATTCTTTTTTCTTTGTATCTCTTTACTTTACTCTGGTTACTCTGTGCTTTGTGTTACTTTATTCTGCTCTGATTTCTCTATTTAACATGTGTATTTAAAGCTTATGTAAATTTTGGTATGAATAGTTAACATGTACCAGGTATAGGTTCATTAAGTCTATACTGAAACAGATTAACTTTTCATATAACACCTAACCCTAGACGCAACTCAAGTACTAACTACGTTGCCCTAGTTCGTTCACTAGTCTCTGTCTGTTTTTCTGTCATTAAAATTTTACAGACTTTTCCTTTGGTTTTTATCTTTTCTTTAACTTTTTATCTTTTCTTTATCTTTGCCTCACTATCATGTTATTACCACTCCCTAAGTGTTTTATGAAGGTAATTATGAGATTCTGCACTTAAAGTTGTCTTTCTAAAGCTTTTACAGAAAACTGCCTTTTCTGCATTATTTTATTATTTTTATTAAAATATTATTTTTAATTAAATATTATTATTTAATATTTTATTATTATTTAATATTTTAATACTAAATTTTCAAAAATTAACTTACCTTTTACTTTTAACCTTTAAAATTCACTTTTTACCACCCGTAACTTTTAATATTTCTACTTTTAGCACCCTAACTTCCAGAAATTACCATATAACCCCTTAAACACCAAAAATTTTACTTCCTTGCCCTTTCTAAGATCTAAAAGGTTTTCTTCAATGTTCTTCACCACACTCAAAGTGTTCTTCGTGTTCTTCGTATATTCTTCAAATTCTTTCTCTGTTTTTACCCGTTTTTCAGTCTTTTCAGCAACCGATTTTTACCAAAATTCAAAATAAATTTCCAGCCTCTAAAACCCCATATTTTCTACATGATTTTAACACAAATTGAACCTCAATTTAAGCTCTAGGGTTTCATTTTCCAGCAGCCACAAGAACACACATTCATAGCTTAAATTTCATCAGATTTCATCAAATTTTCACCAAAATTTCAACAAGAATTACTCATACAAACAATCAATTTCAAGCACAGCCAAACCATATCCTAATCACACAACTCAAACACAATCAATCACGATTAAATTCATCAATCCCTACCTGGTTTTGCTGCTCCTAATTCGGTTAAACTTTCAGGTGGTCCTTAAGCACTTTTTCCTCCTAAATCACATCAAGAACAACTTTAAATCCAAAAACTCTCAACTGACCAAATCTCACTCAGTATGTTAGGAAGAGATATCTCACCTTATACTTGCTGGAAATTCACGTTTCTTGGCCCTCAAGTCAAATTAAGCATGATTCCTAAGGAAGAACATCAAGAAAACATATGTTTTGCATGGTTTTCCTTGAAAACCGAATTGAAATGGGAGGGAGACAGCCATATCACCTTATTTCCATCCTTGATAAGTTACATGGTTATGTAGAGGAAGAAGAGAGGATCATTTTGGTGATATTAGAGTTTTGATTTGAGTTTTAGTTCAGAAGAAATCAAGCTTTGAAGATTAAGTGTTCATGAAAGTTTCTCTCTTTTCTCTCTTGTTATTTTCGGCCAAAATGATGAAATGAGACATCCTTGGAGGTCTTGGGGGTGTAAGGTGAGTTGTGATCGGTCGGCTTGGAGGTGGATTAAAATAATATTAAAATATCTCTGGTGTACAACTACTAAAACTAAGTGTATCGGAACACTCGTAAAAACATCTCTAAAAATTATTTTCTGAGCTGCTAGCATAAATGACACTAGTAACATATTTATTATGAGAATAGAACATGTATAATAAGGCCTTAGCATTGCTAAATTCATCAGAGAGTGCTGGTGCAAAGCTGCACCAGTAAACCGTAAACCCGGTTAAACCGATTTTCTGTTTTTAACAAAAATAGACCAGGTAACCTTATAATGTCATTCAAGCATTTTCTAATACTAATATAATGATAATATTATACTATTATCTCTCTCCTCTCATGAATTGAGTCTGGTTCGTCAAACAGAGACTATTTACGAAAATCAGAATCAAAACTGCCAACCGATACGGTTCAAAAACATGGTTCTTCGCGATTGCATTATCGAGCTTGCCTTAGAGGAGGTTCTAACTTAAGGATGACATAATGATAATGAGGATTGAGATGCTTGATGATATAACAGAGGTGCTCCCTATACTGATCTTCCGGAAAAATTCGTACTTTTAGAAAAGATCTCATGTACTCGAAAATCAGGGTTGTTACACAAGATATCAAATGGAGAAGCATCATTGATAGGAGTAGAGTCATCCTTAATGTGCTCAAGGTGACTCAAGTGGTCTGTGACTAAATTCTGGGAACCACTTCTATCCTTAATTTCTAAATCAAATTCTTGTAGCAACAATATCCAATGTATTAGCCTTGATTTGGACTCTTTTTTAGCTAATAGATATTTTAGAGCTGCATGGTGTGAGTACACCACCACCTTAGTACCAAGTAAATAGGCTCGAAATTTATCCAGAGCAAAAACAATAGCCAGAAGCTCTTTTTCAGTAGTAGTGTAATTAGACTGAGCAGCGTCTAAGGTCTTAGAAGCATAAGCAATTACGAAAGGATCCTTACCTTCGCGCTGAGCCAGCGCCGCTCCCACTGCATGGTTGGAGGCATCACACATAATCTCAAAAGGCTGGCTCCAGTCTAGTCCTCTCACAATCGGAGCTTCAGTCAAGGCGATATTCAGCTTATCGAACGCATTCACGCAGTCCTCACTCAGCTCGAACTCAACATCTTTCTGTAGCAGTCTGGATAAAGGTAATGCTACCTTACTGAAGTCCTTGATAAATCTCCGGTAGAAACCTGCATGGCCAAGGAACGAACGGACTTCTCTCACGGAGGAGGGTTAAGGCAAACTAGAAATTACATCTACCTTTGCTGGATCTACAGAAATACCAGTATTAGAAACAACGTGTCCTGGAACATTACATTACTTTACCATAAAATGACATTTTTCAAAATTTAATACAAGGTTTGAACTAACACACCTGTCTAATACTCTAGCTAAACTATCCAAGCAAAGGTTAAATGAATCACCATATACGCTAAAATCATCCATGAAAACTTCCATACAGCTCTCAATAAGATCTGAGAAAATACTCATCATGCACCATTAGAAAGTAGCCGGTGCATTACATGAGCCAAAAGGCATCCTTTTGTATGCATACATTCCAAAGGGACATGTAAAAGTAGTCTTCTCCTGATCTTCAGGAGCTATATGAATTTGAAAATAGCCTGTATAACCATCTAAAATGCAGTAATCTGATTTACCTGACAGGCAATCAAGCATCTGATCAATAAATGGCAAGGGGTAATGATCCTTGCGAGTAGCTTGGTGGAGGTGCCTGTAATCAATGCAAACTCTCCATGAATTCTGCACTCTAGTTTCTATGAGCTCTCCATGCTCATTCTTCACTATTGTAACTCCAGACTTCTTGGCCACCACTTGTACTGGGCTGACCCATTCACTATCTGAGATGAGATAGATAATATCAGCTTCAAGCAGTCTGGTCACTTCCTTCTTGATAACTTCCAAGATGGTGGGATTCAACTGCCTTTGAGGTTGATGGACATGTCTTGCTCCCTCTTCTAAAAATATCATGTGCTCACAAACTTGAGGGCTGATGCCTACTATATCCGCCAAGCTCTACCCTGCTTTCTTGTGTCTTCTCAGCACACTAAGCAACTGCTCCTCCTGCTAGGAAGTGAGTTCCCTTGAAATAATAACTGGGAGCTTCTGGTTGTCCTCAAGGTAAGAATACTTGAGGTGGGGTGGAAGGGGCTTTGATGACTTGCATCATCTACCCTTATTTCTTGCATAACGAAGACCATAAAAGAGCATAAATCTCATTTGATCACTACAATTCATGCATTATTTGATGAATATTATGGTACACTACTTTAAGATGAGTTGTGCTGAATTTCAGGTGAAAAAGGCATAAAAAATTGGTAGAAGACAAACAAGAAGCTGGGCATGTGAAACTGGCATGCCACTTGAGAACAAACGCCATAAAAATGCACTGGCGTGGCATGCCAGGAGCTAGGCGTGGCACGCCAGTACTAAATTCCAAAGGGGAGATCCAAGCATGCATGTGGGCGTGGCACGCTAGTACAAAATTCAAGAGAGCAACAATGGAGGACACAAAAGGGGCGTGGCACGCCAGGTTGGGCGTGGCACGCCTAACCCATCAACTACTATGGGCGTGCCACTTGAGCAAAGGGGTGTGACATGCCAACTCGCCATTCCAAGAAGAACCTCCACTATGGCGTGCCACTTGGTATCGAAGGCATGGCACGCCAGCTCCAAGAAGTCACTTGGGCGTGCCACTTGAGAAGCCAGGCGTGGCACGCCAAGCTTGAAGAGTTCACAAATCCATGGGCGTGCCACTTGAACAGCATGGCGTGGCATGTTGGTACAATAATCCAGAGAAGGGGTTGAAGGCAATTGAAGACTGGGTGTGCCACTTGAAGTCGAAGGCGTGGCACGCCAACCTCTCAACCTCACTTAGCCGTGCCACTTGAGCAACCAGGCATGGCACGCCAATGCACAAAGATAACAAATGCAAGGACTGGGCGTGCCACTTGGTATCGAAGGCGTGGCACGCCAACCCAAGCATGTCACTATGGCGTGCCACTTGAAGGCTGAGGCGTGGCATGCCAACTACTGGAACCAAGACAAGATCATGGGCGTGGCACGCCAACCTTTAGGCCTGGCACGCTGGTATAAGTTTCCAGAGAGGATGAAGGAGGCCAATTACATGGGGTGTGCCACTTAGTATCAAAGGCGTGGCACGCCACTCACTATTCTTCACTTAGGCGTGCCACTTGAATCCCAGGTGTGGCACGCCAGTGCCATTCAGAGAGCAAAAAAGCATTGGGGCGTGCCACTTGAGTTCGTGGTGTGGCACGCCAAACAGAGGAACCACTCACTCATAAAGGGGCGTGGCACGCCAGACCCTGGGCGTGCCACGCTAGTTCAACTTTCCAGAGAAGCTTAGCCAAGCATAGAGCAAGGGCATGGCACGCCAGACCTTGGGCGTGCCACGCTAGTTCAAGTTTCCAGAGGACAAGGGAAAAGGAAAAAGGCTAGGGCGTGCCACTTGAGCTCGATGGCGTGGCACGCCAAGGTTGTTAAAGAGACGAGCGTGCCACTTGAAGGGCAGGGCGTGGCACGCCAAGCTAAAAGCAAAGAGCACGTGACACGCCACTAGAGCGCAAATGACATGCCAACTGGGAGATCACACTTATTGAGCTTCTTTTCCATCCAAAATGTAATTTTTCTTTTTCACTTTTGTAATTCTTTTATTTTACTAAGAGTAGTATAAATACCCCTAAGGAGTACTGAAGAAGCGGTTAAGCAGTCAGTTTTAGATCCACTTTTACACTTCACTTTTGAGTACTTTTTGAGCTGTGAGTAGCTAACTTCCCTCTCATTGAGAAAGGGAGCTCTGTTGTACTTGATGAATTGATAATAGTGAAATTCTTCTTCTCTTCATCTTCTCTTTGATTTGCTAGAAAGAATTTTGTTCTTAATGCTTAGTGTTCAATTATCTTGGAAAAGAGATTGAATGCAATTGGGTTTCATGGGAACCTTGGGAAAGGAAACATGAAACCATGCTTGAAATCCCTTCTCACACTTGAGTAGAATCTGGGTTTTGGTGTTTGGATATCTGACATATAATCCTCCCTCTACTTGGACCTACGATGGTGTGTGGTATAATCAGGGACCAAGCATATCTCTCTTCATGAGCAATTAGACCAAGGAATTGGCTATTGATCAAGATCTGAGAGATTGAGTCACCAAGGGATTGGGGCTCAATCAATCATGATTACCAAGAGATCAATGAGTTGCATGATTGAAGAGGATATAAGCTAGATTTGATCCAAAGAGACAACATCTCCCAATCTCAATGAATTTCTCCATTCTTATCTATCCATTTCTTTACAGCTTAATTTTACATTCAACAATCCCCTATTCCCATTTACATTCAAGTCATTTATGATTCTACACTTTACATTCTGCCATTTCTATTTTTGTACTTTATTGCTTTTCATTATATTCTAGTCATTTACATTTATGTCATTTACAATTCTGCACCTCACAATCTTATTGATCCGCTTGACTAATTCATCAATTAATTAAAACTGCTCGAATTTGCCAATCTCTGTGGATACGATCCCACTCCACTGTGGGTTATTACTTGATGATAATTTTGGTACGCTTGCCAAAAGAACTAATTCACCAATTTTTGAATGGGGTGTGAATTTTAGTCATCAAGTTTTATGGCGCCGTTGCCGGGGATTGGCTTAAATTTGACAGTGATTAAATTGATTGGAGAGCTATATTAAGCAATTTAGATTCCTTGTTGTTTTATTTTATTTAGCGCCTTTTTTTTTATTTTGAGTCCTATTTCTTTCTTCTTTGATTATTTTTATTCATCATCCATATTTCTACTCTTCTAACTGTTTGATTAATTGCACCACTCACACTAACAACCACTCTAACAAGAGTAATTTTTTCATTCATTTTCTTTCTTGATTTTTGCCTTGTTGGTTGTATGACAGGAAGAAGAAGCGGGGCTTCAACTTCCTTTGATTCTGAACCTAAGAGGACCTTCCTTAGATTAAGGAGGGAAGCAAGAGGGAAGGGAGTCGTTGGTGCTGAGGAAGAGGAATAGTATTTTGAAACAGACATGGAGGAGAATATGGAGAACCACCATGAAGAAGAAGCTCACAACCATGCTAGAGAAGGCCCAGTAAATCATGTTGGGCAAGAAAGGAGAGTCTTATGCTCCTACATCAACCCAAACCCAGGAAACTGTGGCAGCAGCATCCTAAAGCCAACAATTCATGCCAATAATTTTGAGCTGAAGCCTCAACTCATCACACTTGTTCAGAACAATTGCTCATATGGAGGAAGTGCCCAAGAAGACCCTAATAAACATCTCAACACATTCTTGAGGATATGTGATACTGTAAAGTCAAATGGGGTACACCGTGACATCTACAAACTACTCTTGTTCCCTTTCTCACTCAGAGATAAGGCAGCAAAGTGGTTGGAATCATTCCCCAAAGATAGCCTAACTACATGGGAGGAGGTCGTGAACAGATTCCTTGCAAGATTTTACCCTCCACAAAGAATCAACAGGCTGAGAGCTGAGGTGCAAACCTTTAGACAACAAGATGGAGAAACACTCTATGAGGCATGGGAGAGATTCAAAGATCTGACAAGAAGATGCCCACCAGAAATGTTCAATGAGTGGGTATAACTACATATCTTTTATGAGAGGCTATCCTATGAAGCAAAGAAGGCAGTGGATCATTCTTCAGGAGGCTCACTCAACAAAAAGAAAACTATTGAAGAGGCCATAGATGTCATTGAGACTATAGCTGAAAATGAGTATTTCTATGCTTCAGAAAGGACTCAGAAGAAGGGAGTGCTAGAACTCAACTTTGTAGATGCTTTGTTAGCTCAGAACAAGGCAAGATGATGGAGGCCAATCAAGCCTCAGTCATTCAAGACCAAACTCTTCAACAAGAAGGGAATGCACCAGAATCTGAAGGTGACTGGGAACAAGCTAATTATGTGAACAATTCATCCAGACCACCATATGACCCACACTCTAAGACATACAACCCAGGTTGGAAGAACCACCCAAATTTTGGGTGGGGAAATCAACAAAACCACAACCAGGACTACAATAAACCTTATTCATCAAATCAGCATTCCAACCATAACCCCAACCATCAAACAGGGAACCATAGATCTACCATAACTCACAGAACACATCATACCATAGTAACCAACCCATACACAACAACCTCAAACAAGATGCACTATCCTCAACTATGCAACCATGTGAAATCAAGAGCAACTTTGAGAGGATGGTGGCTGCAATAGCACAACTGTCATCACAGATTACAGGGGCAGTCTCCACCCTCATGGACAGACAAGCACAAACTGAAAGAAGGATAGACGCTAATCAAGAAGAATACAGGTCAAATCTGAAAAATCAAAGTGCAGAGATCTCAAAGTTGGAAGCACAAGTGGGGATTTTATCCAAGCAAATCCCACTTCCCACACACACATTTCCCAGTGATACCATGGCTAACCCAAGAGGGGAATACAAAGCCATTACTCTAAGAAGTGGGAAGGTTGTAGAGGAAAGAACCCCAAGCAAAGACAATCATAAAGAAGTTGCAGAAAAGCATGGGACTAAGGATGAAGCAGAGATCCCTACTCCACCTCCACCAAAACTAGTCTTGAAGCCTTATGTGCCAAAAGCACCATACTGGCAAAGACTGGGAAAAGGTGGGAAGGATGGCCAGTTCTCTAAGTTCCTAGAGATCTTCAAGAAGCTTCGAATCAACATACCATTTGCTGAGGCATTAGAACAAATGCCACTCTATGCCAAATTTTTGAAGGAGCTTATAACCAAAAAGAGGAACTGGGAGGCAAAAGGAACCATAGTATTGATTGAGGAATGCAGCGCCATCATACAGAAGAAGCTGCCTCAAAAGCTGAAAGACCTAGGGAGTTTTCAAATCCCCTGCATCATAGGGGATATCACTATTGAGGAAGCTTTGTGTGATTTGGGAGCTAGCATAAATCTTATGTCCCTAACCATGATGAGAAGGATAAAGATTGAGGAAGCCAAGCCAACAAGAATGGCACTCCAATTGGCTGACAGAACATTTAAGTTTCCACATGGGGTGGTGGAAGACTTGCTAGTGAAAGTAGGAGAATTCATTTTCCCTGCTGATTTCGTTGTGCTGGACATGGAAGAAGAGGCCAACACATCAATTATCTTAGGAAGAACATTTCAAGCTACTGCTGGAGCCATCATTGATGTGCAAAAAAGGGAACTAGTCTTGAGGTTGCATGAAGAGAAAATGCTCTTCAACGTCTTTAAAGCAATAAGCTACCCCAAGGAATCCATAGGAGAATGCATGCTAGTAGACACTGATAAACCACTATTTCATGGTTTATCTTGTGCTCAATTGAGTGGATTTTATCAACTCTTTACCCACTTATTCATAATATTTGCATGGTTTTATATTTCCTTCCTGACTTTGTGCTATGATTGAAAACATGCTTCTTTGATCTTATATTTGCTTATTATTAATCCTCTCTTATCACCATTAGATGCCTTGATATGTGTGTTAAATGTTTTCAGATATTATAGAGCAGGAATAACTTGGAGGATGGAAAGGAAGCATGCAAAAGTCAAAGAAATACAAGAAGATGAAGAAGTTACTAAGCTGTCCAGCCTGACTTCTTTGCACTCAAATGGCTATAACTTTAGCTATAGAGGTCCAAACGATGCGGTTCTAGTTGCATTGGCAAGCTCACGTCCGGGGCTTCGATTTGATATATAATATGCTATAGTTCTCCTGACTCTAGGCGACGCGATCGCGTGATCCATGCGGCCGTGTCGCAGTGACGGAAATTAGCGTGTTTGAATTCTTCTCTAGCGATTTCCGGGCTGTTTTCGACCCAGTTCGCGACCCAGAAAACACAGATTAGAGGCTATAAAGTGGGGGATTGCATCCATTCATAGAGAGGCTCTCACATTCACAATTTTAGGAGTAGATGTAGTTTTTAGAGAGAGAGGTTCTCTCCTCTCTCTTAGGATTAGGATTTAGGACTTCTCTTAGTTTTAGGAGTGACTCTCAATCCCAGGTTCAATGTTCTTTTTATTTCTTTTCTCACTTTTGTTTATGACTCTTTATGATTGATTTTCTATTTTAATATATTTTGAGGTATTTTAGACTTATGATTGCTCTCTTTAATTTATGTTACTGTTGCTTCCCATCTGAAGACATTTTTAATCCGGTAAATTTACTTTTTCCCTTTTGGTCTTGGTTAAGAAAGCAGTAACTCAGGAGTTACCTTATCTCAACATAATTGATAACTGTTATCTTTGCTAATTGAACTGAACTTCAAATAATCCCAACCTTTTCTTAGGAAATAAATAGGATTCGAAGATCAAACTAATTAGTCCCTTGACTTTCCTTTGCTTTAGTAAAGGTCAACTAAGTGGAATTAAGATTCAACTCTCATTATTATTGATAAGGATAACTAAATCTGGACTTCTAATTTCTTATACCTCGCCAAGAGATTTTATTATTATTACTTTATTTTACTTGTCATTTAAATATACCTGTGCCCATTGCCCAAACTCAACATTCCCCAGAAAACTCATAACCAATAATAAATACACCTCCCTGCAATTCCTTGAGAAGACGACCCGAGGTTTAAATACTCGGTTATCAATTTTAAAGGGGTTTGTTACTAGTGACAACCAAAACGTTTCTACGAAGGGATTTCTGTCGGTTTAGAGACTATATCTACAACGCGACTGTTTTTATGAACTTCTTTACTGGCAAAAATTCTAACGTCAAAATGGCGCCGTTGCCGGGGAATCGCAAACGTGTGCCTTATTATTGGTTATTGTAAATATTTTATTTTTGCTTGTTTATTTGTTTTTATTTTTTTTTTATTTTTGCTTTTTCTTAAGTTAAGAGGTTATTGGTTTTTTATTTTAAAATTTTTATTTCATCTTATCTTATTTCAAAAATCAAATTTCAAAATTCAAAATTCAAAATTTTTGAAAATTCAAATTTAAAAATTTTCAAATTTTAATTTTCAAATTTAAAATTTAAATAACCTTTTAATTTAAATTTATTTTTATTTTTGTTTTTAATTTTTTATTAGCTACTATGAATTCTCACCCCTCTCGCTTCAAGTTTGATTCCAATGTTTTTGTTAGGAATGGAAACTATATTGAGAACAGGCATCAAGGTTGGAAGAATCAAAGATGGGAGGAGCCACAAGGATTTAATCAACCCTCATGGCAACAACCACCTCCAATGGACTATCAACAACCATTCTGTGATGCATATCAAGGCAATGGCTATGGTGAGCACTCTTTTGATTATCAACAACCACCACCATATGCCTATGAACCCTCTCCTCAACATAACTTTGGACCACCAAACTCACAAGCCCCTTTCTGCCATTCACCTCCATATAACCCTAACCCTCAACCACCATACCAACCACCTTATGAGCCATATGAACCATATATAGAACCACCCCAATTCCAACCCAATTACTCACAAGAACCAGCACTTCAATATTCACCATCTCCATATCCATCAATCCAAGAGCACTATGATCCTATTTATGAAAGCCGAGTGCATCAAGAGACAAAAG
This sequence comes from Arachis ipaensis, assembly GCF_059453495.1. NCBI lineage: Eukaryota > Viridiplantae > Streptophyta > Magnoliopsida > Fabales > Fabaceae > Arachis > Arachis ipaensis. Next base: position 74,895,375 of record NC_142444.1, read on the forward strand.
ATCGTTTCAAGGAAACAGTGGATCGATTTCATGCAACCATTTGTCAATTTGAGCAGGCGATAATTCAATTAGTTTTCCGATGTTCGGACACTCAAGGAACCCCCATGGCTTCATGTGGACAATCTAATGAAGAACGTAGTATGAAGGAGATACTAGAAACTCCAGTGAACAGTACGGAGCATGATTTTGTATTGGAACAAGTAGAGGAAGCCGGAATTATTGAAGAAGAAGAATTGGTTGAAGACTTAGGAGATGCAGAACCTCCATGGGAAAGTCCAGTCACAGAACCCCCTTCCAAGATGTTTGAAATTGATGCTGAGGAGGGTGTACAACCTCCAAGGCATATCACAGTTGAAGACTTGGAAGAGGTTGATCAAGAGATGGAGATTCAAGAAGAAGAAGCACAACCTCCCATGCCCTCGGAAAGCAGTGAAGAGAAGATTGAATTGGAAGAAAGCTACCAGGAGGAAGAGGTTGAAATTGAAGAAGCTTGCAAAGAGGTGGTAATTATCAGAGAAGAGCACAAGGGAGTGAAGCTTGCAATTTCATTAAAAACACCTCCCCCTAAGTTGCCATCATCCTTCACAACATTCAAGTGGGTAAAATTCATATCCCTTAGCTTTCTAATCCCACTTGAATATGGGCTACTGGAGACGGATGGTCAACTTAGAACTCTTTGTGGCATAAAGAGTAAGAGGAAGATGGCCAGTGGTAAGAATTGTCCTGCAAGGTTCATTATAGTTGAAAGCTTAAAGTTTAAATGTAAAGGTTGGTGTAAAGCTCCACTGAATGGGTCTAGGAAGTTGTTTGGCCGCTTTAGTGAGAATTCAGATTGCCTACCACCCGGATGGAATCATGATGATCAACAAGAAGACGGGTGCAAAAGCAAGATTTGGGACTCCGGAATCCAATCTAGAAATCAGCACTCTTGGGGCCTTGTCACATGCTTTAACTTACTTGAAGGCTTTCTGCGCCTAGTTTGGGATCCCAGAGGACATTGGAATCATAAATATTAGTGGAGATTCTTAGATGAGTTCAAGCACAAGCAACCATAACAAAGGATTCCCCAAATGTCCAACTTAAGGACAATAACTAAAAGTGCTAGGTGGGAGACAACCCACCGTGGTATGATCGTTCCTTTTTCATTTTTATATAGTTTTGTTTGTTTTTGAGTTTTATTTTATTTTATTGAACCTAGAGTTTTGCATCACATTCTTATTAACACTGCATTCTGCATTTTCTTTTCAGATAAAAAAAAAGCGAGCACGCGACGCGACCGCATCAGCGACGCGTCCGCGTTGCAAGGAGATGGGAGACAATATTAATATGAACAGAGAGTTTTGCAGGAGCAGCGCTAGAGGCGTGCCAATGGCACAAATCACCCCACGCGACCGCATCGCTGACGCGACCGCATCATATGGGAATAATGGCCTCCCACGCGACCGCGTCACCCACGCGGCCGCGTGACCTGAAATCGGCGTAAAAAAGGGTGTATGGCAGAAAGTTGAGCTGGAGTTGGGCTGGACCCGTGCTAGTAGCACAAGCCCTGCCACGCGAACGCATCACCCACGCGTCCGCATCATATTGGAAATAAGGCCACCCGCGCGATCGCGTCGACCACGCAACCGCGTCAACCTGGATTTTGGCAATACTGAGTTTTGAACAGAGAGTTGTGCGACCGCGAGGCTGCACTCGCGCCACTAGCACAAATCGAGTCACGCGATCGCGTGCCCCACGCGTTCCCGTCTCCCAACCTTATCGCCACCACGCGACCGCGTCACCCACGCGACCGCGTCGCCAGCGTCGCACACCTTAACCTAATATGCCAAAATATTTTATCTTCCCCAATCCTAATTTTTCCTCCCTCCTTTCTTACTTACTTCTTCTTCCCTTCCTTCCCTTCTCATTCTTCTTATCTTTTATTTTCTTTTGCTTACTTGCATACTTTCATTCATTGCATTATTTTCATTAGTGTTGGAATTTTATTTGGGTCATTGTGGATTGTTGCATAATTATTTGACAATTATATATTACTTTTTAAAGGATGCTTGCATGTTCAATTTAATACTTTCAAATAGCTTATTTACTATGCATGCTATGTGTTTGTGAAAAAGCCCATATGGCATTATGCACTTCTCTATTTTACTTTATACTATTCAATGCTTGCTTTTCATAAACTCCCTTTACTATTGTATTAATTGAAATTAATTGTCAATACAAACATGATGGTTTCTTACGAGTAATGCTTGATCTATGCTACTCATGCCCTTTGCCGGCATGCTAATAAACACCATGCATTCACTTGTCCTTATATGCACTAGCTATTTTCCATTGATGGCTTTTCACATGTACTCGCGAGCATGTGTTAATGTTAGTTATATCTTAATGTGCATCCATCACCACCTTTTTCGTTCTCTTCCTTGCTATATATATCTCTTTGAATTTAATTTACTTTCTCTTCACTTTTTCAGGATGGCCACCAAGAAAGGAAAAGAGAAAGCCATTCCCAAATCAACAGCAAGGAAAGGAACAAAAAGAGCCCCAGCTGAGGAACCACAACCCCCATCCACTTGCACATCTTAGCATGCACCGAGGACGGTGCAATCTTTAAGTGTGGGGAGGTCAATACCGATCTCCATGGGTTAGTTATTTCCTATTTCAACACCAATGTTAATTTGTTCATTGTTGCATCTGCATATTTGATTGCATGTTTATTTGATTTTGTGCATTTAGTTACTACTTGGTTAAAGTAATAAAATTCTTTTTAGGACACTATTTTTGAAAAATTTCACTAATTTAAAATGAAAATTTTTGTGTTAAACTTGTTTGAAGTTGTATTTGGAACATGGTTTTTGAGCCAAAGAACACACAACCTGTGAGACTTTGAGCTTATTTACATGGTTACATTATTTAACCATAAATATATTATTCCTGTGTGTTTTCTTCTTTATAATTGTAATCTATATTTTGTTCTAATCTATATGTCCATTATTTAGTGTATTTACATGCTTGCATATGATTGAGGCCATTGTTTGATTTTAGCTCACTTATCCCAAATAAGCCTACCCTTTAAATCACCCTTGTCAGCCACTTTGAGCCTTTTAATCCCCATTTATTCTATACTTTACCACATCACTAGCCTTAAGCAGAAAAACAAATTAAAAACCCCAATTGAATCTTTGGTTAGCTTAAGATAGAGATTGTGCATCAACTAAGTGTGGGAAATTGTGGGAACATGAGTTAATAAGGGAATGTATCATGTTTCTAATTTATTTGAATATTGGGAATTTGGGAACCTACTCATGAAAAAACCAAAATAGAAAAATAATAGAAAATTCATGTGCATTGATAAGTTATGTTTATTTCTCTACAAAAAAAAAAGAAAAAAAATATATAATATAAGTAAATAAATAAGGGGACAAAATTATCCCAATATTAAGTTTAATAAAGGATCAATGCACATGTGATAAAAATTAAAGAAAATTTGGTACATGAGTATGGGAATTATACAAAAGTGGGAATTATGGGTAGCTAGGCATGAATTTTAAAGTATATAGAGTATATGTATATTAGGTGAGAGCTTAGGTTAATTAAAGATTCAATTTATAAAGCTCACTTAGTCATATATATACCTTTACCCTTACCTTAGCCCCATTACAACCTTGAAAAAGACCTCATGATGTTTGCATTGGTATATTAAATATTGTTGATTGGTTAGATGAAGAACAAGGTTTAGAAAGCATGACTAGAGAAGAGTAGAGTGAATAACCCTATACACTTGAGATATTAGAGCGATACACACTACCAGTGAGGGTTCAATGCTTGATTCTATGTTCCCTGCTTTTATGAGATGTCTTCTTATAAGTTTACTTGCTTTTTATTGTATGATTTGAATTAGTGAAATCTGGTTTATGTTTGTCTTGAAGAGCTTATTTACTTTTAACCAAGTAGGTAGAAATATTTTGCATGTAGTTGCATTCATATAGATAGGTTGCATTTCATACATTCTACCATTCCTCTTCATCTTTATAGTTTCTCTTGAGCTTAGCATGAGGACATGCTAATGTTTAAGTGTGGGGAGGTTGATAAACCACTATTTCATGGTTTATCTTGTGCTCAATTGAGTGGATTTTATTAACTCTTTACCCACTTATTCATAATATTTGTATGGTTTTATATTTCCTTCCTGACTTTGTGCTATGATTGAAAACATGCTTCTTTGATCTTATATTTGCTTATTATTAATCCTCTCTTATCACCATTAGATACCTTGATATGTGTGTTAAGTGTTTTCAGATATTATAGGGCAGGAATGACTTGGAGGATGGAAAAGAAGCATGCAAAAGTGGAAGGAATACAAGAAGATGAAGAAGTTGCTAAGCTGTCCAGCCTGACCTCTTCGCACTCAAATGGCTATAACTTTAGCTACAGAAGTCCAAACGATGCGGTTTCAGTTGCATTGAAAAGCTAACGTCCGGGGCTTCGATTTGATATATAATATGTTATAGTTCCCCTGATGCTAGGTGACGCGACCGCGTGATCCATGCGGCCGCGTCGCAGTGACGGAAATCAGCGTGTTTGAATTCTTCTCCAGCGATTTCTGGGCTGTTTTCGACCCAGTTCGCGGCCCAAAAAACACAGATTAGAGGCTATAAAGTGGGGGATTGCATCCATTCATAGGGAGGCTCTCACATTCACAATTTTAGGAGTAGATGTAGTTTTTAGAGAGAGAGGTTCTCTCCTCTCTCTTAGGATTAGGATTTAGGACTTCTCTTAGTTTTAGGAGTGACTCTCAATCCCAGGTTCAATGTTCTTTTTATTTCTTTTCTCACTTTTGTTTATGACTCTTTATGATTGATTTTCTATTTTAATATATTTTGAGGTATTTCAGACTTATGATTGCTCTCTTTAATTTATGTTACTGTTGCTTCCCATCTGAAGGCATTTTTAATCCGGTAAATTTACTTTTTCCCTTTTGGTCTTGGTTAAGAAAGCAGTAACTCAGGAGTTACCTTATCTCAACATAATTGATAACTGTTATCTTTGCTAATTGAACTGAACTTCAAATAATCCCAACCTTTTCTTAGGAAATAAATAGGATTCGAAGATCAAACTAATTAGTCCCTTGACTTTCCTTTGCTTTAGTAAAGGTCAACTAAGTGGAATTAAGATTCAACTCTCATTATTATTGATAAGGATAACTAAGTCTGGACTTCTAATTTCCTATACCTCGCCAAGAGATTTTATTATTATTACTTTATTTTACTTGTCATTTAAATATACCTGTGCCCATTGCCCAAACTCAACATTCCCCAAAAAACTCATAACCAATAATAAATACACCTCCCAACAATTCCTTGAGAAGACGACCCGAGGTTTAAATACTCGGTTATCAATTTTAAAAGGGTTTGTTACTTGTGACAACCAAAACGTTTGTACGAAGGGATTTCTGTCGGTTTAGAGACTATATCTACAACGCGACTATTTTTATGAACTTCTTTACTGGCAAAAATCCTAACGTCAGACACCATGGAAAAGATAGTTCAAGAAGTCTTGGAAGAAGAACAATGTGGAGGAACCATTGAGCTGGAACAAGCACCAGATGGAGAACCACCACACGCAACCATGAGAAACTCAATCATGCCAACCACTACAGACAACAAAGATGCAGAGTCACCAAAACTAGAGCTAAAAACCTTACCACCCAGCTTGAAATATACATATCTGGGTGCTAACAACACTCACCCAGAGATCATAAATTCAAGTTTGAGTATGGAACAAGAAGAGGAGCTTATCCAAGTGCTAAGACAACACAAGGATGCCATAGGCTGGACACTTTTAAGATTTAAAAAGGGATAAGTCCTTCAATGTGTATGCATAAAAATCTTACTTGAAGAAGATGCCAAACCTTCAAGACAACAACAAAGGAGGCTGAACCCAACTATAAATGAAGTGGTTCAGAAAGAAGTGTTGAAATTGTGGCAAGCAGTGGTGATCTACCCCATCTCAGACAGCCCTTGGGTAAGCCCGGTGCAAGTAGTTTCTAAGAAGGGAGGGATCAATGTTGTGACAAATGAGAAGAATGAATTGATACCCACAAAGAAAGTGACCGGATGGCGTATGTGCATTGACTACTGGAAACTTAATGAACCCACCCGGAAGGACCACTTTCCTCTACCTTTCATGGACCAGATGCTTGAAAGATTGGCAGGACATGAGTATTATTGCTTCTTGGATGGGTATTCGGGCTACAATCAAATTGTTGTAGACCCCAAGAATCAGGAAAAACTTCATTTACTTGTCCATATGGTGTCTTTGCTTATAGGAGAATGCCCTTTGGATTGTGCAATACACCTGCAACATTCCAAAGGTGCATGCTCTCCATTTTTTCAGACAAGATTAAGAAGTTCATAGAAGTATTCATGGATGACTTCTCTGTATTTGGGAACTCATATTCTGATTCCCTATACTATCTTGCTCTTGTGCTAAAAAGGTGTCAAGAAACCAACCTAGTTTTAAACTGGGAGAAGTGCCATTTTATGGTAACTGAAGGGGTGGTTCTTGGTCACAAGATTTCAAAAGATGGCATAGGAGTGGACAAGGCAAAAGTGGAAGTAATTGAAAAATTACATCCACCTTGCAATGTCAAAGCAATCAGAAGTTTTTTGGGACACGCTGGGTTCTATAGGAGGTTTATCAAAGATTTTTCAAAGATTGCAAAACCCCTTAGCAACCTACTTGTCTCAAATACTCCCTTTGTTTTTTATAGAGAGTGCATGGTAGTCTTTGATGAACTTAAAAAGAAACTCTCCTCTGTACCTATTATAGCACCACCAAGCTGGGATCTTCCCTTTGAACTAATGTGTGATGCATCTAATTTTGCTGTTGGTGCTGTTCTAGGACAAAGGAAAGACAAGCTAGTACATGTTATTTACTATGCAAGCAATGTTCTTAATGAGAATCAAAGGAACTATACCACCACGGAGAAAGAACTTTTAGCCATAGTTTTTACTTTTGATAAGTTTAGATCATATCTTATTGGCTCAAAAGTAATTCTGTTCACTGATCATGCAGCACTCAAATACTTGCTTACCAAACAAGAATCTAAGCCCAGACTAATAAGGTGGATTCTGCTGCTCCAAGAATTTGATATTGAGATTAAAGATAGGAGCGGAGCAGAGAACAGGGTAGCTGACTACCTCTCAAGGATCCTACAAGAAGAAGAAATGCAGCAAGTAGCAGTAAATGAAAGCTTCCCTGATGAACAATTGATGATGATTCGAGTAGCCCAATGGTTTCCAGACATAGCTAACTTCAAGGCTATTGGGGAACTACCAACTAACATCAATAAGCACATGAGGAGGAAGCTAATCAAGAATGCCAAACACTACATCTGGGATGACCCCTATTTGTTCAAAAAGTGTGCTGATAAAATGCTAAGAAGGTGTATATCCCATGAAGAAGGGCAGGAAGTGTTATGGCAGTGCCATGGATCCGCATATGGAGGTCACTTCAGTAGAGAAAGAACAGCAGCAAAATTCCTTCAATCTGGATTTTACTGGCCAACAATGTTTAAGGATGCCAAGGAAATGGTGTCAAGGTGTGATGAATGCCAAAGAGCTGGAAATCTAACCAAGAGAAATGAGATGCCACAGCAATTCATACTAGAGCTGGAGCTATTTGATGTATGGGGGATTGATTTCATGGGACCCTTTCCAACCTCCTACTCAAATAGCTACATATTGGTGGCTGTTGATTATGTCTCAAGGTGGGTAGAAGCCATAGCCACTGCAACAAATGACAACAAAGTTGTGATAGGCTTCTTGAAAAGGAACATCTTCAGCAGATTTGGAGTTCCCAGAACTCTCATTAGTGATGGAGGGACACACTTCTGCAACAAACAACTCGAGACACTCCTTCTCAGATATGGAGTCAAGCACAAAGTGGCAACTCCATACCACCCACAGACCAACGGGCAAGCTGAAATCTCCAACAGAGAGCTGAAACGAATCCTTGAAAAAACTGTTGGAAGCTTAAGAAAGGATTGGTCTAAGAAGCTGGATGATGCACTATGGGCCTACAGAACAGCCTATAGGACTCCCATTGGGATGTCTCCATACCAACTGGTATATGGCAAGGCGTGCCACTTACCAGTTGAACTTGAGCATAGAGCATTTTGGGCTCTAAAAATATTAAACTATGATGAGCAAGCTGCTGGAGAAAAGAGATTAATGCAACTCAATGAGCTGGAGGAGTTTAGAAATCAAGCATATGAGAATGCAAAAATCTACAAAGAGAACACAAAAAGGTGGCATGACCAAAAGATAGCCAGAAGGGAGTTCACTTAAGGACAGAAGGTGTTACTCAACAACTCAAGACTCAAGTTCTTTCCTGAGAAACTTAAGTCTCGATGGTCAGGACCTTTCACCATACTCAAGGTGTTTCTTTATGGTCATGTGGAGCTCATGAAGGACAAGACTCAGAGAAGTTTTACTGTCAATGGCCATAGACTCAAACACTACTTGGGAGGCTCCTTAGTGGAGCAGAGAGTGAGCTACAAGCTCACCTAAAGATGAAGGAATGTCAAGCTAATGACAATAAAGAAGCGCTAGTTGGGAGGCACTCCAACACTTTATCCTTTTTGATTTAATTGCTTATCTTAGAAGTAGTTTAAAATCTATTGCTTTAGATAGTTTAATTTTCAGTCTCACATTTGTGTTACATTACCAAATTAGGATTAGTTTACAATTGTAGATTAGAAAGTTTGATATTAGCTTTGGCAGTTAGATTTTCGTTACACTCTTTTATTTCTTTCTATTCTGGAATTGCAACTTGATGAAGGAATAACTAATGAGGAGTGAATGGGCTGAAAACTAGCTAAATTACTATGTTTGGTGTGGCCTCCCACTCACTTAATCTAGGCTTACAAACACTTAATATCTTGATTTTGAAGAGTAAGCCCAGAGATTAAGTTTGGTGTGGCCACCACCAAGGATCACCTAGCAGCCCAAGTCACCCAATTTGAAAGCACTTAATGTTTTGGGTAAGAACATGAATGTGGCTTAATGAGTTCAGAGGAATTGGAATCAAAAGAAAATGAAAAGATTTATGTTACTCCATTCTTATGAACACATTAAATACACAATGATGGAACCAATTTATTAAGATGCCAAAGGATTAAGTTTGGTGCCCCAAGTGACACCCATCAGTTGCAATTCAAATCACTCTTGATGAGAAGGAATGTGAAGGGGTTCTTTTGTCATTACTAATGGGTTTAGTTTCAATTTCAGGAGAGAAGATGGGACCCACATGGTAAATAACTCACAAAGCAAGGAAGTCAAAGTGTACTTGCACTTTGGAACTCAACACGTGCAGAAGACACTGTGAGAAAAGAGTTGGTGCCTCTTCCCACGCTAGGAGCCACTCCCCAAGTGGGAAAACATTTAACCCTTTTTATTTCCCACCCTTCGAACCACACCATTCACCCATTATAAAAGCCTCACCTCCCCAACTCCTCTCCCACTTCAAAACCCCAATCACACGCGAAAAAGCATACATACACCCCTTATCTTCCTTTCTCTTTCTACTATCTCTCTTCCCTAACTTTCTTTCTTCTTTTTCTTGATTGGGACAATCAAGTCCTAAGTTTGGTGTTGGAGAAAAACCTTATTTTGCTTGCTTTTTCTTGGAACCCCCATTTTTTCACAACCTCAAACACACTCTCTCAACCTAATGGCACCACCAAAAAGCTCAGCCTCAAAGAAAAGAAAAACCAAGGAACCAACCTCTGGATCCTCAAGCTCCTTCAATGACTACAAGTTCCTCTCCGCATTCAACCAAAATTAATTCTATGGTTGGGTGAGTGAGAGGGAGATCATTCCAGAAGTTGGGTTTCAACTAGGGAGGAATGAGCATCATGAAATCAACATTGAGATCAACAATAGGGGTTGGTCACTTCTATGCAACCCACCAAGGAAAGTGGTAGAGAGCTTGGTGAGGGAATTCTATGCTAACGCAGTGTCTTAACCAGGACAAAACTATGGCTACATTAGCTATGTAAGGGGGAAGTCCATTGACTACAGCCCCTCTAGCATAGAAAGAATGCTAATGGTGAAGAGGACAAGCTCCACTCAGAGTTATGAAGAAAGAATGAAGCAGCAAGACCTTGGGTTTGAGAAGATCCTGAATGAAATTTGTGTGATGAATGTGCATTGGATAAATAATAAGGATGGGATACCCAACCAATTGAAGAGAAGAGATTTGAGCCCCCAAGCTAGAGGGTGGCTAGAATTTGTGAGGAAGTCCCTAATCCCCACATCCAACACTTCAGAGGTGACCAAAGAGAGAGTTGTGCTCATCTACAGCATCATGAAAGGAGAGAACATCAACGTGAGGGAGATGATCCCGAACAACATCAACAAAGTGCTGAAAAGTACTAGTGACAACACAAGGTTGGCATTCTCCAGCATTATACAGAGGCTCTGTGATGAGGCTGGAGTTGAAAAGATCATTGATGAGGTGCTTGTGAAGCAAGATAAATTCATAACTACCAAAAAGATGGCCAAAGTAGTGGCTGTTCACCCACTCAACAGGGCTAGAGAACGAAGAGCTCATGCTCATGGACCACAACAACAAGAAGAAGAGAAAGAGCCATAAGAGCAACCTCACTTCCTGGCACTTCAACCACCACCACAATACCAATATCAGCAATTTCCAAAGGGATTCAGCTGGGAACAATTGTAATGAGATGTACACCAAATGAAGGGAGACCTACACCACTTGAGGGAAGATGTCAATCAACTCAAGGAGACTCAACAATAATAATGGAGCCAAGTCAACCAGAACATTCAACAACTCCAAGGGGGTTTTGAGAACCTCAAGGAGCAGCAAGAACAATTTGACTAGGGAGAGGTGCGAAGTGCACTGGACAAAATAGTAGAGCAAGGTAAGTGGCAACAAAGGAGGCAGTATGACATCAATACACAAGCGAAGCTGAATCACTTGTGTAACGCCGTAGCCGCTCTAAACCCAGGATATCCAACCTTCATGCAAGGAATGGAAGAGCTAAGTGCAAGACAAGAGGAAATCCTAGCCAAACATAAGGAAGATGAAAGGAATTATATGAGGAGGGCAGGATTTTGGAAGCCCAAGGATGCCAAAGCACAAGAAGGTTCCTCCAAGCCAGATGAAGGTTGCTCCTCCCCTTCCAAGAAGAATGACAAAGGGAAAGGGCCAATGAACTAAAGATGAAGCTGCTCAAGGTTGTTGAGTCCCATGGTTGACACTTTCTAATTTCTGAAATCCTATTTTAAGCTTTTGTTGATTTACTCTTTTGAATAAATAATCATGCTAGGATAGTATATGTTCTATGTTTAGCTTTAATTCTTGTTTGAAGTCTTTATGAGTCTTTTTTTTACAAGAAAGAAAATGCCATGTATTTCAAGTCTTCATTTCAACATAAATAAAAGTAGAGCTTGTCTCCATAAGAGTTACTGTGAGTTGTGCAAAGACAATAAGAGAGACCAAGGCCAAGAGAGATCATCAAACAAACTAAGAAATAAGAAACTAAGTGTAGAACCTTGGATGAACTAAAAAGAAAATGAGTCATGGAGAGCAACTAGTCCTAGAAGGCATAACAAGGGAAGGTTAAGGGGTGTTCCTAGAATATCCATAGAACCAAGAGGTAGTAAGCAATAAAGGCCCAAGGCTCTGAGAATCAACTACTGGGATGGAGAAAGAAACATTAAAAAGCTCAAAAAGAATTAAAGATCTTAGTAGATGCTTGTGGTGAAGATGTGTCAAGAAGAGACCTGGGCAAGTAAATTCTTAGGGGTGTTTCAACACCTAGTACCCTAAAACTAACTGGTTTGGGAGTGCTAATTGAAAGCCTAATTAAAGGGTTGTCTTGAGACAAAACACTTAGAGTCGTGGTCAAGAAAGCAAAACAACCCTTGTTACTTCAAGGAGACAATCAACAAAAAGCACCCCTAAAGCCTATACCTGAAAGAACCCTCAAGGATCCAAGAGCTTTTCATGACATTAAAACATTCATACATGTGTTGAACACTTAGTTTTACTCTTAGTTGTATTGCAATCATTCAAAGCCAAGGCTTCAAGTTATAAAGGCTTACTCACATTGATTTTCTTGGGACAAGCAAAGCTTAAGTTTGGTGTTGTGATGACTTGCATCATCTACCCTTCTTTCTTGCATAAAGAAGACCATAAAAGAGCATAAATCTCATTTGATCAGTACAATTCATGCATTATTTGATGAATATTATAGTACACTACTTTGAGATGAGTTGTGCTGAATTTCAGGTGAAAAAGGCATCAAAAATGGGTAGAAGATAAACAAGAAGCTGGGCGTGTGAAACTGGCGTGCCACTTGGGAGCAAACGCCACAAAAATGCACTGGCGTGGCACGCCAGGAGCTAGGTGTGGCACGCCAGTACTAAATTCCAGAGGGGAGATCCAAGCATGCATGTGGGTGTGGCACGCCAGGGATTGGACGTGGCACACTAGTACAAAATTCCAGAGAGCAACAATGGAGGACACAAAAGGGGCGTGGCATGCCAGGTTGGGCGTGGCACGCCTAACCCATCAACTACTATGGGCATGCCACTTGAGCAAACGGGCGTGGCACACCAACTCGCCATTCCAAGAAGAACCTCCACGATGGCGTGCCACTTGGTATCGAAGGCGTGGCATGCCAGCTCCAAGAAGTCACTTGGGCATGCCACTTGAGAACCCAGGCGTGGCACGCCAAGCTTGAAGAGTTCATAAATCCATGGGCATGCCACTTGAACATCATGGCGTGGCACGCTGGTACAATAATCCAGAGAAGGGGCTGAAGGCAATTGAAGACTGGGCGTGCCACTTGAAGTCGAAGGCGTGGCATGCTAACCTCTCAACCTCACTTAGGCGTGCCACTTGAGCAACCAGGCATGGCACGCCAATGCACAAAGATAACAAAAGCAAGGACTGGGCGTGCCACTTGGTGTCGAAGGCATGGCACGCTAACTTAAGCATGTCACTATGGCGTGCCACTTGAAGGCTGAGGCATGGCACGCCAACTACTGGAACCAAGACAAGATCATAGGCGTGGCACGCCAACCTTTAGGCGTGGCACGCTGGTATAAGTTTTTAGAGAGGATGAAGGAGGCCAATTACATGGGGCGTGCCACTTGGTATCGAAGGCGCGGCACGCCACTCACTATTCTTCACTTAGGCGTGCCACTTGAATCCCAGGTGTGGCATGCTAGTGCCATTCAGAGAGCAAAGAAGCATTGGGGCGTGCCACTTGAGTTCGTGGCGTGGCACGCCAAATAGAGGAACCACTCACTCATAAAGGGGCGTGGCATGTGGTGCATGAAATTGTGATCATCAATGGCGCCAAAAACTTGGTACACACAATTGTAATCTCAACTCTTTATCATAACTCCGCACAACTAACCAGCAAGTACATTTGGTCGTCCAAGTAATAAACCTTACGTGAGTAAGGGTCGATCCCACGGAGATTGTCGGCTTGAAGCAAGCTATGGTCATCTTGTAAATCTCAGTCAGGCGAATTCAAATGGTTATGGAGGATTGATAATTAAAAGATGAATAAAACATAAAATAGGATAGAGATACTTATGTAATTCATTGGTGAGAATTTCAGATAAGCGTATGAAGATGCTTTGTTCCTCTTAAACTTCTGCTTTCCTATTTCCTTCTTCCAATCATTCATACTCCTTTCCATGGCAAGCTTTATGTTGGGCATCACCGTTGTCAATGGCTACTTCCCGTCCTCTCGGTGAAAATGGTCCAAATGCGCTATCACCGCACGACTAATCATCTGTCGGTTCTCGATCATGTTGGAATAGGATCCATTGATCCTTTTGCGTCTGTCACTACGCCCAACACTCGCGAGTTTGAAACTCGTCACAGTCATCCCTTCCCAGATCCTACTTGGAATACCACAGACAAGATTTAGACTTTCCGGATCTCAAGAATGGCCGCCAATAATTCTAGCCTATACCACGAAGGTTTTAATCTTAGATTAGAAACCCAAGAGATACACATTCAAGCTTGTTTGCATGTAGAACGGAAGTGGTTGTCAGTGATAAATCACTATTTTATGGTTAATCTTGTGCTCAATTGAGTGGTTTTTATTAACTCTTTACCCACATATTCATACTATTTGCATGGTTTTACATTTGCCTTCCTGATTATGTGCTTTGATTGAAAACATGCTTCTTTGGCCTTAAGTTCCCTATGTCTAATCCTCTCTTATTACCATTAGATGCCTTGATATGTGTGTTAAGTGATTTCAGAGATTACAGGGTAGGAATAGCTCAGAGGATGGAAAGGAAGCATGTAAAAGTGGAAGGAATACAAGAAGCTGGAGAAATTGCTAAGCTGTCCAGCCTGACCTCTTCGTACTCAAACAGTTATAACTTTAGCTACAGAGGTCCAAACGACGCGGTTCCAGTTGCGTTGGAAAGCTAACGTTCGGGGCTTCGATTTGATATACTGAAGCTAAGCAACGCGAACATGCGCTCCACATGGACGCGTCGCAGTACCGAAAATCAGCGTGGCAGATTTCTTCTCCAGCGATTTCTGGGCTGTTTTCGACCCAGTTTGCGGCCCAGAAAACACAGATTAGAGGCTATAAAGTGAGAAAATCTATCTATTCATAATAATCAGCTCATAATTCATAATCTTAGGTTTAGATGTAGTTTCGGAGAGAGAGGTTCTCTCCTCTCTCTTAGGATTAGTATTTAGGATTTCTCTTAATTTTAGGATTGCTTCTCAATCCCAGGTTCAATGTTCTTCTCCTTTTATTTCTTCTATTATTTTATTTTAGTTTGTTAATGTTGGTTTATGAACTCCATGTTAGATTTAAATATTTTATTTAATATAATTTGAGGTATTTCAGTTATAAGATTGTTTTATTTATGCTATGAATGCTTTCGATTTATCCAAATTATTTTCATTCGAGTAGATTCTTTTCCCTTTTGGCTTTGGTTAAATAATTGGTAACGTTTGAGTTGTCAAATAAAGCAGTGGTTGAAATTGGGAGTTGCTCCAATAACTCTAGTCTTTCCATAGGAATTGACTAGGACCTGAGGATCAAGCTAATTAGTCCACTTGATTTACCTTCATAGTTAGAGGTTAACAAAGTGGGATTAAAATCCAATTCTCATCACAATTGATAAGGATAACTAGGATAGGACTTTCAGTTCTAATACCTTGCCAAGAGTTTATTTTATTATTACTATTTTTCTTATCATTTAACATACTGGTTCCTTACTTTCAAAAACCCCCAATTTACAAGACTCAAAACCAATAATAAGAACATACTTCCCTGCAATTCCTTTAGAACACGACCCGAGGTTTAAATACTTCGGTTATCAATTTTAAAGAGGTTTGTTACTTGTGACAACCAAAATGTTTGTAAGAAAGGAATTTTGTTGGTTTAGAAGCTATACTTGCAACGGGAATTTATTCTAAATTCTAGACCACACAAAAGTTCTCTCTTCAGTTAGGCACGCGTTTATAGGTGAGAATGGTGATGAGTGTCACATAATCATCACATTCATCATGTTCTTGACTGCGAATGAATATCTTGGAGAAGAAATAAGCTTGAGTTGAATAGAAAAACAATAGTACTTTGCATTAATTCATGAGGAACAGCAGAGCTCCACACCTTAATCTATGGTGTGTAGAAACTCCACCGTTGAAAATACATAAGTAAAAATGATCTAAGCATGGCCGAAAGGCCAGCCTCAAACATGAACATATAAGTTCCAAAGATGAAAAGTGTGTAAAGGTCTGAAAATACAATAGCAAGAGGTCCTATTTATAATACTAGTAGCCTAGGGTTTACAGAAATAAGTAATTAATGCAGAAATCTTCTTCCGGGCCCACTTGGTGTGTGCTTGGGCTGAGCATTAAAGCTTTCATGTGTAGAGACTTTTCTTGGAGTTAAATGCCAGCTTTTGTGCCAGTTTGGGCGTTTAACTCCAGCTTTTATGCCAGTTCTGGCGTTTTGACGCCAGAATTTTTATGCTAATTTGGAACGCCGGTTTGGGCCCTCAAATCTCGGATAAAGTATAAACTATTATATATTGCTGGAAAGCCCAGGATGTCTACTTTCCAACGCAATTAAGAGCGCATCAATTAGGCTTCTGTAGCTCCAGAAAATCCACTTTGAGTGCAGGGAGGTCAAAATCCAACAGCATCTGCAGTCCTTTTTCAGCCTCTGAATCAGATTTGTGCTCAGGTCCCTCAATTTCAGCCAGAAAATACCTGAAATCATAGAAAAATACACAAACTCATAGTAAAGTCCAGAAATGTGATTTTTATTTAAAAACTAATAAAAATATAATAAAAAGTGACTAAAATATATTAAAAACTATCTAAAAACAATGCCAAAAAGCGTATAAATTATCCGCTCATCACAACACCAAACTTAAATTGTTGCTTGTCCCCAAGCAACTGAAAATCAAATAGGATAAAAAGAAGAGAATATACAATGAATTTCAAAAACATCTATGAAGATCAGTCTTAATTAGATGAGCGGGGCTATTAGCTTTTTGCTTCTGAACAGTTTTAGCATCTCACTTTATCCCTTGAAGTTCAGAATGATTGGCATCTATAGGAACTCAGAATTTAGATAGTGTTATTGATTCTCCTAGTTCAGTATGTTGATTCTTGAACACAGTTACTTTATGAGTCTTGGCCGTGACCCTAAGCATTTTGTTTTCCAGTATTACCATCGGATACATAAATGCTACAGACACATAACTGGGTGAACCTTTTCAGATTGTGACTCAGCTTTGCTAGAGTCCCCAATTAGAGGTGTCCAGAGCTCTTAAGCACACTCTTTTTGCTTTGGACCACGACTTTAACCGCTCAGTCTCAAGCTTTTCACTTGACACCTTCACGCCACAAGCACATGGTTAGGGACAGCTTGGTTTAGCTGCTTAGGCCATGATTTTATTCTTGTGGGCCCTCCTATCCACTGATGCTCAAAGCCTTGGATCCTTTTTATTTTACCCTTGCCTTTTGGTTTAAAAGGTTATTGGCTTTTTCTGCTTGTTTTTTCTTTCTCTCTTTTTTATTCTCTTTTTTTTAGATTTTTTTCGTAAGCTTTTCACTGCTTTTTCTTGCTTCAAGAATCATTTTTTTATGATTTTTCAGATTATCAATAACATTTCTCCTTTTTTCATCATTCTTTCAAGAGCCAACAATTCTAACATTCATGAACAACAAATTCAAAAATATGCACTGTTCAAGCATTCATTCAGAAAAAACAAAAAGTATTGCCACCACATCAAAATAATTAATTTGTTTTAAAATTCGAAATTCATGTACTTCTTTTTCTTTTTGCAATTAAAAACACTTTTTATTTAAGAAAGGTGATGGATTCATAGGACATTCATAGCTTTAAGGCATAGACACTTAGACACTAGTGATCATGTAATGAGACACAAACATAAATAAAACATAAAGCATAATAAACGAAAAACAAAAAAATAAGGAACAAGGAAATTAAAGAATGGGTCCACCTTAGTGATGGCGGCTTGTTCTTCCTCTTGAAGATCTTATGGAGTGTTTGAGCTCCTCAATGTCTCTTCCTTGCCTTTGTTGCTCCTCTCTCATGACTCTTTGGTCTTCTCTAATTTCATGGAGGAGGATGGAATGCTCTTGGTGCTCCACCCTTAGGTGTCCCATTTTGGAACTTAATTCTCCTAGGGAGGTGTTGATTTGCTCCCAATAGTTTTGTAGAGGAAAATGCATCCCTTGCGGCATCTCAGGGATTTCATGATGAGGATTTTCCTCATGCTCTTGTTGAGGTTTATGAGTGGTCTCTCTTGTTTGCTCCATCCTTTTCTTAGTGATGGGCTTGTCCTCTTCAATGAGGAGTCTTGGCCACAACTTCATAGAAGTGGTCTTGATGGACCTTTGAGATGAATCTCTCCATCTCCCATGACTCGAAGGTGGAAGCAATTGCCTTTTCTTTCCTCTTTCTAAAGGTTTCTCTGGCCTTAGGTGCCATAAATGGTTATGGAAAAACAAAAAAGCTGAGCTTTTCCACACCAAACTTAAAAGGTTTGCTCGTCCTCGAGCAAAAGAATAAAGAAAGGAGGAGAAGAAGAAGAGATGAAGGAGATGGAGGTGTGTGAATTGTTCGGCCAAGGGGGTTTTAGGTGGTTATGATGTGGAAAAGGAAGGAGTGATGGTTTAAATTTTAGTGGGTAGGTGTAGGTGGGTTGTATGATGGTTTTGGAGGAGTAATGGAGGTGATTGGTGGAGGTTATTTAGGGAAGAGTATTATGAAAAGGTGTGAAAAAGTGAGAGAGAGTAAGTTGAGGTTGGTGGGGATCCTGTGGGGTCCATAGATCCTGAGGTGTCAAGAATTTCTCATCCCTGCACCAATTAGGCGTGCAAAACGCCCTTAGAGTGCAATTTTGGCGTTAAACGCCAGTTATGTGCCCCTTTCTGGCGTTAAACACCAGTCTGGTGTCCATTTCTGGCGTTAAACGCCCAAAATGGTGCCGACTGGGCGTTTAACGCCTATTCTGCTACCCTTACTGGCGTTTAAACGCCAGTAAGCTTCTCCTCCAGGGTGTGCTGCTTTTAATACTATTTTTCGTTCTGTTTTTGCTTTTTCAGTTATTTTTGTGACTTCACATGATCATCAACCTACAGAAAACATAAAATGACAATGGAGAATAAATAGATATAATTAAATAAAATTGGGTTGCCTCCCAACAAGCGCTTCTTTAATGTCAATAGCTTGCCAGTGAGCTTTCATGGAGCCTCACAGATAATCAGAGCAGGGTTGGGGCCTCTCAACACCAAACTTAGAGTTTGAATGTGGGGGTTTTGTTTGACTCTGTATTGAGAGAAGCTTTTCATGCTTCCTCTCCATGGTTACAGAAGGAGATCCTTGAGCCTTAAACACAAGGTAGTCCCCATTCAATTGAAGGATCAATTCTCTTCTGTCAAATCAATCACAGCTTTTGCTGTGGCTAGGAAGGGTCTTCCAAGGTACTTAGCAACTTGCTCTTCAGTGACATCTTCATCCTCTTCAGAGGAGGAATATTCATCAGAGCTCATGAATGGTAACAGGAAGTTCAAAGGAATCTCTATGGTTTCTATATGAGCCACAGATTCCTTTGGTTCCTCAAAGGGGAACTCCTTACTGGTCAGTGGACGTTCCCTGAGGTCTTTCTCACTGGGAATCACTGCCTTTTCACTTTTTCCAGGTTCGGCCACACCAAGTAAGGTTATGGCCTTGCACTCTCTTTTGTGATTCTCTTCTGTATTGCTTGGGAGAGTGCTAGGAGGAGTTTCCGTAATCTTCTTACTCAGTTGACCCACCTGTGCCTCCAAATTTCTAATGGAGGACCTTGTTTCATTCATGAAATTTAGTGTAGTCTTAGATAGATCAGAGACTATGGTTGCTAGGCCAGAATGGCTCTGTTCAGAATTCTCTGTCTGTTGCTGAGAAGATGATGGAAAAGGCTTGCTATTGCTAAACATATTTCTTCCATCATTATTGTTGAAGCCTTGTTGAGGCTTCTGTTGGTCCTTCCATGAGAGATTAGGATGATTTCTCCATGAAGGATTATAGGTGTTTCCATAGGGTTCTAGCATGTAATTCACCTCTGCCATTGCAGGATTCTCAGGATCATAAGCTTCTTCTTTAGAAGATGCTTCTTTAGTACTGTTGGATGTAGTTTGCAATCCATTCAGACTCTGAGAAATCATATTGACTTGCTAAGTCAATATTTTGTTCTGAGCCAATATGGCATTCAGAGTATCAATTTCAAGAACACCCTTCTTCTGAGGCGTCCCATTGTTCACAGGATTCCTCTTAGATGTGTACATGAACTGGTTATTTGCAACCATTTCAATGATTTCCTGAGCTTCTGCAGGGGTTTTCAGATGAAGAGATCCTCCTGCAGAATGGTCCAATGACATTTTTGACAACTCAGACAGACCATCATAGAATATACATATGATGCTCCATTCTAGAAGCATGTCAGTAGGACACCTTTTGATCAATTGCTTATTTCTTTTCCAAGCTTCATAGAGGGACTCACGTTCCTTCTGTATGAAGGTTTGGATTTCCACTCTAAGCTTGCTCATCTTTTGAGGTGGAAAGAATTTGGCCAGGAAAGCACTAACCAGCTTTTCCCAAGAGTTCAGGCTTTCCTTAGGTTGTGAATCCAACCATGTTCTAGCTCTGTCTCTCATAGCAAAAGAGAAAAGCATAAGCCTGTAGACCTCGGGATCAACTCCATTGGTCTTGACAATGTCACAGATTTGCAAGAATTCAGATAAGAACTGATGGGGATTTTCCAATGGAAGTCTATGAAACTTGCAATTCTGTTGCATTAGAGAAACTTATTGAGGCTTAAGCTCAAAGTTGTTTGCTCCAATGGCATGAATTGAGATGCTTCTTCCATCGAAATTGGAAGTTGGTGTAGTGAAATCACCAAGCACCTTCCTTGCATTGTTGTGGTTGGGTTCGGCCATAGTTGTTTTCTCTGTTTCGAAAATTTCAGTTAGGTCCTCTTCAGAGTATTGTGCTTTAGCTTCTCTTAGTTTCCTCTTAAGAGTCCTTTCAGGTTCAGGATTAGCTTCAACAAGAATGCCTTTGTCCTTGTTCCTGCTCATATGAAAGAGAAGAGAACAAGAAAGTATGGAATCTTCTATGTCACAGTATAGAGATTCCTTTATGTGAGTAGAAAAAGAGGAGAATAGAACAAGGAGAAAAGAAAAATTCGAAAATTAATTAAAATAAAATAAAAATATTTTTGTTTTTATTTTAAATATTAATTAGAATTCAAAAATTAAAAAGAAAAATTAAATTAAATTAAAATTTAAAACAATTAATTAATTAAAAAAATTTTGAAAAAGGGGGAAGGAGTTTTCGAAAATTAGAGAGAGAAAATTAGTTAGGTGGTTTTGAAAAAGATATGATTGAAATAGAAAATTTTTAAAATCAAACAGAAAGTCAGGTAGTTAATTGAAAAAAAAGATTTGAAAATCAAATTTGAAAAGATAGGAAGTTAGAAAAGATTTTGAAATTTGATTTTTGAAAAAGAAATGACTGAAATGATTGAAATTATTTTGAAAAAGATTTGAAAAGAAAATTAAAAAGATTTGATTTTTGAAAAAGATTTTGAAATTAGCAATCAAAAAGATATGATTGAAAATTATTTTGAAAAAGCTATGATTGAGAAGATGTGATTGCAATTTGTTTAAAAAAAGATATGATTGAAGAAGAAATTAAAAAGATTTGATTTTGAAAATTAAATTTGATTACTTGACTAATAAGAAACTAAAAGGTATGATTTTAAAATTTAAAAATTGAACCTTTCTTAATAGGCAAGTAGTGATGCCAGGGCATCTTGGCTAGTTTTACTAGCCATTTTTTGTATGCTTTAGGTTGGTTTCATGCATTTTCTTAGGAAATAAGCAAGTATTTGGTTGAAAATGCATTCATACCATGATTCAAGCAAATTTTGAATGATTTCATGAGAATTATGCATGAATTGAATGATAAAATAGATAATGCATGATCTCATGATTAAGAGCAAGACTTTGATGTACTTTATTTGATTGATTTCAAGTAACAAGAAGCAGAGAAGACCCAAGTGAGAACGTTAGCGAAGGAAGGAAAGCTTGGAAAGTTAGTGAGAACGTTAACGCCACTAATGTTAGCGAAGGGCAAGAAGACCCAAGTTAGCGACTCCGTTAGCTCCACTAACGTGGGCACTAACGTGGAAGAAAAGAGAAGCCCCAATGTTAGTAAGAAAGTTAATGGCATTAACTTTGAAGAAGGAGCAGCGTTATTGGCAAAAGTGAGTGCCAATAACGCTAGTGAAGCAAAAGAAGACCCACGTTAGCTTCCACATTAGTTACATTAACGTGGGAACTAATGTGGAAGGAAAGGAAAGAACCAACGTTAGTGGAAAAAGTGAGTGCCACTAATGTTTACGAAGCAAAGGAAGACTCACGTTAATGGCCACGTTAGTTACACTAACGTGGACATTAACGTGGGCAAAAGTCTCACCTGGCAGCCTGACCATGCCTTCTTCAAACAAGAATAACTTGAGCCACAAAACTCCAAATGAGGTGATTCTAATGGCATTGGAAAGTAGGATTCCAGATCTTTCCAAGAATATATGGCACTACATGGTGAACACTGAATTTGAGGGAGAACCTGCCCCGAAAGTGCAAAGATGAACATGGTATCAACCTGTAGTAAGGCCAGCTGACCTCTTCACCTTCCAAGAAGTGTAACTCGAGCTGTAGAGCTCCAAATGATGCACTTTCAATAGGGTTGGAAAGTAGACATCCAGGGCTTTCCAACAATATATAATAATATGGGGTGGACAATAAGTTTGAGCTCCAGAACCTGGCAATATTAAGCCCCTGATCGCTAACGTTATTGTGACTCGCTTTTTCCAGTAACGCTAGCGACTATGCCAGCGACCTTGTCCACTTCAAAGGAGCATAACTTGAGTTACAAAGATCCAATTGAGGTGATTCTAGTTGCGTTAGAAAGCTGACATTCAGAGCTTTCCAACGATATATAATACACTATAGTGGGCATGAAATTGGAGCACAAAATAGAGGCATCTTTTAAACCTAAAAAACACCAACTGGTAGCAAGTGTGACGTTAGCCACACTAACTTTAGCACTAACGCCACACTTGTAGCGTTAGTGTGGCTAACGTTAGCACTGACATTAGCACCTGGACCTCAACTTGATTCACTTACAAGGACCACCCAACCTCAAGGAAGCAAGCCCACAAGTGTTAACCAATCAAGGCCACAAGAAGCATCTAGAATAGAAATTTTCATTTAATTGTAATTTGCTTTTAATTTCATTTCATTTTGTAATTTAGGAGAGCCTATATAAAGGCCTTAGTTTTTACATTCAAGACATTCTGGAATGGGGGATTGAAGAGGGGTCTTCGGACTCCCTCCCCTCACACACTTTTTCTTCTCTTTCTTTTCTTTGTACTTTTCATTTATGAATTTTGAAGTTTCAATTTTAGTTTTAATCTTCATCTTTACTTTTATACACTTTCTTTCTTTTCTATTTTTATAGAGCAATGATCAACTAACTCTTTCCATTGGGTTAGAGAGCTCTATTATGATTCAATGGATCAATTGTAGTTCTTATTCTTCTTCTTCTTTCTTTTCTCTTGATTTTACTAGAGAGCTTTCGATCTTCATCCAATTGGGTAATTGTCTCGGAAGAGAAATTGCTCATACTTGGATTTTCTATGAACCTTGGAAGAGAAATGAGGAAATCATGCTAGAAATGCTCTCTCACATTGGATTAGGTTGGGGGTTGGATGGATATTGTGACATTTAATCCTACCAATACTTTGATCTATGAATGTGTGTAGTATAATCAGTGACCAAACTTCATCTCTTCCCATGAGCAATTAAATCAAGGAACTGGGAAATTTTTCAAGCTTAGAGAGATTGGATTGCCAAGGAATTGGGATCCAATCACTTAAGATTGCCAAGGAGATCAATGAATGCATTGATTGAGGAAGAGATGAGAATGAACTTGATCCGGAGGATTGCAATATCTCTTGATCCCAATGTTCATTTTATTTTTAGTTCTTACATTTACTTTATAGTCATTTACTTTCTTGCCATTTTACTTTTCTGCACTTTATCTCTTTCTTTATTTTTGTGCTATTTACTTTTCCTGTTGCTCATCACTCCTTAATGATTCGTCTAACTAAAATAATCAATTAACCATTGATTGCTTAATCAATTAATCTCTGTGGGATTCGACCTCACTCTATTGTGAGTTATTACTTGACGACAATTCGGTATACTTGCCGAAGGGAAATTTGTTGAGAGACAAGTTTCCGTGCATCAAGTAACAACTTTAAAATTTTTTTATCAAAACATTAAATGCTAATAGTAATTTCAAAAATTATGAAGCAAAATAAGGAAAAGATTTTGAAAATCAATTTTTAAAATTTTCAAAAAGCATTAAAGGAAAAACGAAAAAGATTTTGAAAAATTCTAAGCAAGAATTCGAAAATATAAAAAGGAAATTGAAAAAGATTTGATTTTGAAAAAGATTTGAAAGGATAGAATTTTTAAATTGAAATTTATGAGTAAAATAAGGAAAGATATATTTTTTATTTTTGACTTTTTAATGAGGAGAGATAAAAATAACTAAATGATGCAAAACATAAAAATTTAAGATCAAAACTAATAATGCATGCAAGAGCACTTAGAATGTCATGATGAACATCAAAAACTTATTTTTGAAAATTTTTTTGAGAAAAGAAAAACATGCAAGACACCAACTTAGAAATTTTCAATGTTTAGACTCTAATAAATCTAAAATGCATATGAAAAGCAAGAAAAGACACAAAACAATAAAAATTAAAGATCAAACATATAAAATCATCAAAAACAACTTGAGGATCATGAAGAACACATGCATGAATTTTTGAAAATTTTTAAGAAAAGTTAAAAAGATGCAATTGACACCAAACTTAAAAATTGACACAAAACTCAAATAGAAAACACAAAATTTTTGGTTTTTATGATTTTATTAATTTTTTTTTCGAAAATTATTTTGGGGAGAATGAAAAAGAAGAAAAAAATTTTCTGTATTTTTCGAAAATAAGAAGTAAAATGCTTAAAAATAAAATAAAATTACCTAATCTGAGCAACAAGATGAACCGTCAGTTGTCCAAACTCGAACAATCCCCGGCAACAGCGCCAAAAACTTGGTGCACGAAATTGTGATCATCAATGGCGCCAAAAACTTGGTACACACAATTGTAATCTCAAATCTTTATCACAACTCCGCACAACTAACCAGCAAGTGCACTGGGTCGTCCAAGTATTAAACCTTACGTGAGTAAGGGTCGATCCCACGGAGATTGTCGGCTTGAAGCAAGCTATGGTCATCTTGTAAATCTCAGTCAGGCTGATTTAAATGGTTATGAGGATTGATAATTAAAAGATGAATAAAACATAAAATAGGATAGAGATACTTATGTAATTCATTGGTAAGAATTTCAGGTAAGCGTATGAAGATGCTTTGTTCCTCCTAAACTTCTGCTTTTCTATTTTCTTCCTTCCAATCATTCATACTCCTTTCCATGGCAAGCTTTATGTTGGGCATCACTGTTGTTAATGGCTACTTCTCATCCTCTCAGTGAAAATGGTCCAAATGCGCTGTCACCGCACGGCTAATCATCTGTCGGTTCTCAATCATGTTGGAATAGGATCCATTGATCCTTTTGCGTCTGTCACTACGCCCAACACTCGCGAGTTTGAAGCTCGTCACAGTCATCCCTTTCCAGATCCTACTCGAAATACCACAGACAAGGTTTAGACTTTTTGGATCTCAAGAATGGCCGCCAATAATTCTAGCCTATACCACGAAGGTTTTAATCTTAGATTAGAAACCCAAGAGATACACATTCAAGCTTGTTTGCATGTAGAACGGAAGTGGTTGTTAGGCACGAGTTCATAGGTGAAAATGGTGAAAAGTGTCACATAATCATCACATTCATCATGTTCTTGAGTGCGAATGAATATCTTGGAGAAGAAATATGCTTGAGTTGAATAGAAAAACAATAGTACTTTGCATTAATTCATGAGGAACAGCAGAGCTCCACACCTTAATCTATGGTGTGTAGAAACTCCACCGTTGAAAATACATAAGTGAAAATGATCTAAGCATGGCTGAATGGCCAGCCTCAAACGTGAACATATAAGTTCCAAAGATGAAAAGTGTGTAAAGGTATGAAAATACAATAGCAAGAGGTCCTATTTATATTAGTAGTAGCCTAGGATTTACAGAAATAAGTAATTAATGCAGAAATCTTCTTCTGGGCCCACTTGGTGTGTGCTTGGGCTGAGCATTGAAGGTTTCATGTGTACAGACTTTTCTTGGAGTTAAACGCCAGCTTTTGTGCCAGTTTGGGTGTTTTGACGCCAGAATTTTTATGCTGACTTGGAACGCGAGTTTGGGCCATCAAATCTCGAGAAAAGTATAGACTATTATATATTGCTGGAAAGCCCAGGATGTCTACTTTTTAACGCAATTGAGAGCGCGCCAATTGGGTTTCTGTAGCTCCAGAAAATTTACTTCGAGTGCAGGGAGATCAGAATCCAACAGCATCTGCAGTCCTTTTTCAGCCTCTGAATCAGATTTTTGCTTAGGTCCCTCAATTTCAGCCAGAAAATACCTGAAATCACAGAAAAACACACAAATTCATAGTAAAGTCTAGAAATGTGATTTTTATTTAAAAACTAATAAAAATATAATAAAAAGTGTCTAAAATATATTAAAAAGCTATCTAAAAACAATGCCAAAAAGCGTATAAATTATCCACTCATCAGCACGCCAGACCCTAGGCGTGCCACGCTAGTTCAACTTTCCAGAGAAGCTTAGCCAAGCATAGAACAAGGGCATGCCATGCTAGTTCAAGTTTCCGGAGGACAAGGGAAAAGGAAAAACGCTAGGGCGTGCCACTTGAGCTCGAAGGCGTGGCACGCCAAAGTTGTTAAAGAGACGAGCGTGCCACTTGAAGGGCTGGGCGTGGCACGCCAAGCTAAAAGCAAAGAGCACGTGGCACACCACTAGAGCGCCAATCACACGCCAGCTGGGAGATCACACTTATTGAGCTTCTTTTCCCTCCAAAATGTAATTTTCCTTTTTCACTTTTGTAATTCTTTTATTTTACTAAGAGTAGTATAAATACCCCCAAGGAGTACTGAAGAAGGGGTTAAGTAGTCAGTTTTAGATCCACTTTTACACTTCACTTTTGAGTACTTTTTGAGCTGTGAGTAGCTAACTTCCCTCTCATTGAGAGAGGGAGCTCTGTTGTACTTGATGGATTGATAATAGTAAAATTCTTCTTCTCTTCATCTCTCTTTGATTTGCTAGAAGGAATTTTGTTCTTAATGCTTAGTGTTCAAGTATCTTGGAAAAGAGATTGAATGCAATTGGGTTTCATGGGAACCTTTGGAAAGGAAACATGAAACCATGCTTGAAATTCCTTCTCACACTTGAGTAGAATCTGGGTTTTGGTGTTTGGATATGTGACATATAATCCTCCCTCTACTTGGACCTACGATGGTGTGTGGTTGATGAGCGAATAATTTATACGCTTCTTGGCATTGTTTTTAGTATGTTTTTAGTATATTTTAGTTAGTTTTTATTATATTTTTATTAGTTTTTATTTAAAATTCACTTTTCTGGACTTTACTATGAGTTTGTGTGTTTTTCTATGATTTCAGGTATTTTCTGGCCGAAATTCAGGGACTTGAGCAAAAATCTTATTCAGAGGCTGAAAAAGGACTCCAGATGCTATTGGATTCTGACCTCCCTGCACTTGAAGTAGATTTTCTAGAGCTACAGAAGCCCAATTGATGCGCTCTCAATTGCGTTGGAAAGTAGACATCCTGGGCTTTCTAGCAATATATAATAGTTCAGACTTTGCCCGAGATTTGATGGCGCAAATAGGCGTTCTAAGTCAGCTCAAGAATTCTGGCGTTTAACTCCAAAACTGACACAAAAGCTGGAGTTAAACGCCCAAACTAGCACAAAAGCTGGCGTTTAACTCCAAGAAAAGTCTCTACATGTGAAAGCTTCAATGCTCAGTCGAAGCATACACCAAGTGGGCCCGGAAGAAGATTTCTGCATAAATTACTTATTTCTGTAACCCTAGGCTACTAGTTTTCTATAAATAGGACCTTTTGCTATTGTATTTTCATCTTCGGATCAATCTTGGTTCTTCTGGTTCCCTCTCTGGGGCCGAAGCCAATGACCACCATTATCACTTTTGTATTTTCAATGGTGGAGTTTCTACACACCATAGATTAAGGTGTGGAGCTCTGCTGTTCTTCATGATATAATACAAGTATTATTGTTTTTCTATTCAACTCAAGTCTACTTCTTCTCCAAGATATTCATTCGCACCCAAGAACATGATGAATGTGATGATTATGTGACACTCATCACCATTGTCACCTATGAACGTGTGATTGACAACCACTTCTATTCTACATGCAAACAAGCTTGAATGTGTATCTCTTGGGTTTCTAATCTAAGATTGGAACCTTCGTGGTATAGGCTAGAATTATTGGCGGCCATTCCTGAGATCCAGAAAGTCTAAACCTTGTCTGAGGTATTCTGAGTAGGATCAGGGAAGGGATGACTGTGACGAGCTTCAAACTCGTGAGTGTTGGGCGTGTGACAGACGCAAAAGGATCAATGGATCCTATTCCAACATGATCTAGAACTGACAGATGATTAGCCGTGCGGTGACAGCGCATTTGGAACGTTTTCACTGAGAGGACGGGAAGTAGCCATTGACAACGGTGATGCCCAACATAAAGCTTGCCATGGAAAGGAGTATGAATGATTGGAAGAAGGCAATAGGAAAGCAGAGGTTCAGGAGGAACAAAGCATCTTCATACGCTTATCTGAAATTCTCACCAATGAATTACATAAGTATCTCTATCTTTATTTTATGTTTTATTTATATTTTAATTATCAATTCTCCATCATCATCTGAATCCGCCTGACTGAGATTTACAAGGTGACCATAGCTTGCTTCAAGCCGACAATCTCCGTGGGATCGACCCTTACTCATGTAAGGTATTACTTGGACGACCCAGTGCACTTGCTGATTAGTTGTGCAGAATTGTGACAAAGTGTGATTCACGTTTAAGAGCTCCAAGTCCTTTGGTGCCATTGTTGATGATCACAATTTCGTGCACCAAGTTTTTGGTGCCGTTGCCGGGAATTGTTTGATTAGGTAATTTTATTTTATTTTTATTTTCAAAAAATTCAAAAAAAAATAATATATTTCTATTTTGTTCTTCAGAGTTTTTAAGAATGAATTCTAGAGTTTCATGATGATCTGTTGAAGTCTGGCTGGTTGTGAAACCATGTCTAAATTTCTGGACCAAGGTTTCAACTTATCATCATAAGAGCTTGTTGATTTCTATCAATTTTGCTGTTGTTAGCAATGATCTGCTAAAGCTTGGCTGGCCATTGGCCATGTCTAGTATTTTGGACCGGAGCTTTCATTGAAAGCTTGGCTGGCTAGTAAGCCATGTCTAATTCCTGGACCGGAGTCTTAGACTAGCATTGCAATGATTCCTAGAACTCTTATTAAAAATTTTGAATCCCTTTATTTTCTTTTCCACTCAATTTTCGAAAAACCACAAAAAAAATTTATAAAATCATAAAAATCAAAAATATTTTATGTTTTTTGTTTGAGTCTAGTGTCTAATTTTAATTTTGGTGTCAATTACATACCTCTAATTTTCGAAAATTACATGCATTATGTTCTTCATTAATCTTCAAGTTGTTCTTGATGATTTCATTGCTCTGATCTTTAAATTCTCTTGTTTTGTGTCTTTTGTTGTTTTTTATATGCATTTTCACATTGCTATAGTCCTTAGTATACAAACTTCTAAGTTTGGTGTCTTGCATGCATTCTTTATTTAATCTTAGTTGCATTCTTTTTACTATTGTTTCTCATCATTTAAAAAAAATTTCAAAAAATTTTTAAATTGTGTCTTTTCAGGTCAATAACACAGAGAATTGAAGATTCAGAACATTCAGCAGAAGAATTAAACAGAAAAAGCTGGGCGTTTAAAACGCCCAGTGAAGAAGGAAAACTGGCGTTTAAACGCCAGCCAGGGTACCTGGCTGGGCGTTTAACGCCCAAAAAGGTAGGATTTTGGGCGTTAAATGCCAGAATGGATGCCATTCTGGGCGTTTAACGCCAAAAAGACACTAGAGGGAAGATTTTGTTTTTAATTCAAATCTTTTTCAAATTTTCATAATTTTTCAAAATCAATTCTTTTTTAAATCATATCTTTCCAATCATATCTCTTCCAAATCAATTTCTTTCCATTTTTTATTATTTTCGCAAATCCTTGCTACTATTAATGATATACTTCAAAATTTTCAAGTTGTTAAATTTTAAATTTTAAGAGTCATATCTTTTAATTTCTTGTTAGTCAAGTAATCAACTTTAATTTTAAAACTTTCTCTTTTTAATTTGATTTTCAATCATATCTTCTCAATCATATCTTTTCAATCACATCTTTTTCAAAATTAAGTTTTAATCATATCTTTTTTATTTCTAATTTCAAAATTTTTTTCAAAAATCACTTAATTACTTTCCCAATCTTAATTTTCGAAAAACCTTTATCAAATTTTCAAATTTCTTTTTATTATTTCAAAATCTTTTTAATTTATTTTCGAAAATTCTTCCCCTCTTCCCACATCGTTCTATTTAAGGGACTAACACTCCTCCTCAAGGTGTAATTCGAACTTTATCCCTCTTGATAAGTTCGAATTCTCTTCTATCTACCTCCTCCTTCTATTCTTCTTTTCCTCTGACACCTCAAGGAATCTCTATACTGTGACATAGAGGATTATCTACTTTCTTGTTCTCTTCTCTTTCATATGAGCAAGAGCAAAGATAAAGGCATACTTGTTGAAGCTGATCCTGAACCTGAAAGGACCTTGAAGAGAAAGCTAAGAGAAGCTAAAGTACAACTCTCTGAAGAGGACCTAACAGAACTTTTCAAAGAAGAAAAACGAATGACAGCCGGAAACAACAATGGCAACAATGCAAGGAAGGTGCTGGGTGACTTTACTGCACCTACTACCGACTTCTATGGGAGAAGCATCTCAATCCCTGCCATTGGAGCAAACAATTTTGAGCTTAAGCCTCAATTAGTTTCTCTAATGCAACAGAATTGCAAGTTTCATGGACTTCCATTGGAAGATCCTCATCAGTTCTTAGCTATATTCTTGCAAATCTATGACACTGTCAAGACCAATGGGGTTGACCCTGAAGTCTACAGACTTATGCTCTTCCCTTTTGCTGTAAAAGACAGAGCTAGGACATGGTTGGACTCACAACCTAAAGAAAGCCTGAACTCTTGGGAAAAGCTAGTCAATGCCTTCTTGGCAAAGTTTTTTCCACGTCAAAAATTGAGTAAGCTTAGAGTGGAAGTCCAAACCTTCAGGCAGAAGGAAGGTGAATCCCTCTATGAAGCTTGGGAAAGATACAAGCAATTGATCCGAAGGTGTCCTTCTGACATGCTTTCAGAATGGAGTATCATAGGTATATTCTATGATGGTCTATCTGAACTATCCAAGATGTCATTGGATAGCTCTGCTGGAGGATCTCTTCATCTGAAGAAGACGCCTGCAGAAGCTCAGAAACTCATTAAAATGGTTGCAAATAACCAATTCATGTACACTTCTGAAAGGAATCCTGTGAATAATGGGACAACTCAGAAGAAAGGAGTTCTTGAGATTGATACTTTGAATGCCATATTGGCTCAGAATAAAATATTGACCCAACAAGTCAATATGATTTCTCAGAGTCTGTCTGGAATGCAAGCAGCAATAGGCAGTACTAAGGAAGCTTCCTCTGAAGAAGAAGCTTATGATCCTGAGAACCCAGCAATGGAAGAGGTAAATTACATGGGAGAACCCTATGGAAACACCTATAATCCTTCATAGAAAAATCATCCAAATCTCTCATGAAAGGATCAACAGAGACCTCAACAAGGTTTCAACAACAATAATGGTGGAAGAAACAGGTTTAGCAACAGCAAGCCTTTTCCATCATCTTCTCAGCAACAGACAGAAAATTCTAAGCAGAGCCACTCTGACTTAGCAACCATTGTCTCTGATCTAATCAAAACCACTCAAAGTTTTATGACTGAAACAAGGTCCTCCATTAGAAATTTGAAGGTACAAGTAAGTCAGCTGAGTAAGAAAGTTACTGAACTCCCTCCTAGTACTCTCCCAAGCAATACAGAAGAGAATCCAAAAAGAGAGTGCAAGGCCATAACCACAACCCACACGGCCGAACCTGGAGAGGAGGAAGAGGTAGTGACCTCCACTGAGGAAGACCTCAATAGACGTCCACTGACCTCCATGGAGTTTCCTGATGAGGAACCATGGGAATCTGAGGCTCACACAGAGACTATAGAGATTCTATTGAATTTACTTTCGCCATTCATGAGCTCTGATGAGTATTCTTCCTCTGAAGAGGATGAAGATGTTACTGAAGAGCAAGTTACTAAGTACCATGGAGAAATCATGAAGCTAAATGCCAAGTTTTTTGGTAATGAGACTTGGGAGGATGAACCCCCATTGCTCACTAAAGAACTGGATGACTTGACTAGACAGAAATTACCTCTGAAGAGACAAGACCCTGGAAAGTTCTCAATATCATGTACCATAGGCACCATGACCTTTGAGAAAGCTCTGTGTGACCTAGGGTCAAGTATAAACCTTATGCCTCTCTCTGTAATGGAGAAGCTAGGGATCATTGAGGTACAAGCTGCTAGAATCTCACTAGAGATGGCAGACAATTCAAAGAAACAGGCTTATGGACTTGTAGAGGATGTCTTGGTAAAGGTTGAAGACCATTACATCCCTACTGATTTCATAATCCTAGAGACTAGAAAGTGTATAGATGAATCCATCATCCTTGGCAGACCATTCCTAGCCATAGCAAAAGCTGTGATTGATGTTGACAGAGGAGAATTGGTCCTTCAAGTGAATGAGGACTCCCTTGTGTTTAAAGCTCAGGATATCCCTCTGTAACCATGAAGAGGAAGCATGAAGAGCATCTCTCACTACAGAGTCAAACAGAGCCCCACAGTCAAACTCTAAGTTTAGTGTTGGGAGGTTCCAACATTGCTCTGAACATCTGTGAGGCTCCATGAGAGCCACTGTCAAGCTATTGACATTAAAGAAACGCTTGTTGGGAGGCAACCCAATCTTTAATTATTTACGTTAAATTTCTATTTTCTTTTGTTATTTTATGTTTTCTGTAGGTTGATGATCATGTGAAGTCACAAAAACAATTGAAAAAGCAAAAATAGAAGGAAAAATAGTATTAAAAAATAGAACACCCTGGAGGAGAAACTTACTGGCGTTTAAACGCCAGTAAGGGTAGCAGAATGGGCGTTAAATGCCCAGTCTGGCACCATTCTGGGCGTTTAACGCCAGAAATGGGCACTAGACTGGTGTTTAATGCCAGGAATGGGCAAGAAACTGGCATTAAATGCCATAAATGGGCAGCAACCTGGCGTTTAACGCCAGGATTGGCAGAAAGGGGCATTTTTGCACGCCACTTGGTGCAGGGATGAGATATCCTTGACACCTCAGGATCTGTGGACCCCACAGGATCCCCACCTACCCCACCTCTCTCTCTCTTCTTCACCCATTCACCAATCACCTCAATACCTCTTCCCCAAAAACCCCTCACCTATCAAATCCCACCATTCTCTTCACCACTCACATCCATCCTTCATAAAACCCCACCTACCCTACCATTCAAATTCAAACCACTTTCCCTCCCAAACCCACCCATATTGGCTGAACCATACCCCCCTCTCCACTCCTATATAAACCCATC
Organism: Arachis ipaensis; assembly: GCF_059453495.1. Classification (NCBI taxonomy): domain Eukaryota; kingdom Viridiplantae; phylum Streptophyta; class Magnoliopsida; order Fabales; family Fabaceae; genus Arachis; species Arachis ipaensis. The sequence continues at coordinate 74,928,857 of NC_142444.1, forward strand.
TTTACTCCTTCAGTTTCACCTAACCTAAACACTACTTCTCCCCCTTGGCCGAAACACAAAGCCCCCTCCATCTCCTCTATTTCTTCTTCTTCTACTCTCTTCTTTCTTCTTTTGCTCGAGGATGAGCAAACCTTCTAAGTTTGGTGTGGTAAAAGCTAAAGCTTTTTGTTTTTCCATAACCATTTATGGCACCAAAGGCCGGAGAAACCTCTAGAAAGAAGAAAGGAAAGGCAAAAGCTTCCACCTCCGAGTCATGGGAGATGGAGAGATTCCTCTCAAGGGTGCATCAAGACCACTTATATGAAGTTGTGGTCAAGAAGAAGGTGATCCCCAAGGTCCCTTTTAAGCTTAAAAAGGGCGAATATCCAGAGATCCGACATGAGATCCGAAGAAGAGGTTGGGAAGTTCTCACCAACCCCATTCAACAGGTCGGAATCTTAATGGTTCAAGAGTTTTATGCCAATGCATGGATCACCAAGAACCATGATTAAAGTGTGAACCCGGACCCTAAGAATTGGCTTACAATGGTCCGAGGGAAATACTTGGATTTTAGTCCAGAAAATGTAAGGTTGGCATTCAACTTGCCCATGATGCAAGGAGATGCACACCATATACTAGAAGGGTCAACTTTGATCAAAGGTTGGACCAAGTCCTCATAGACATCTGTGAAGTGGGCGCTCAATGGAAGAGAGACTCAAGAGTGAAGCCGGTTCAACTAAGAAGGGATGACCTCAAGCTCGTGGCTAGGGGATGGTTGGAGTTTATCCAACGCTCAATCATTCCCACTAGCAACCGGTCTGAAGTTACTATAGACCGAGCCATCATGATTCATAGCATCATGATTAGAGAGGAAGTAGAAGTTCATGAGGTTATATCCCAAGAACTCTACAAGGTGGCGGACAATTCCTCTACTGTGGCAAGGTTAGCCTTCCCTCACCTCATTTGTCACCTCTGCAATTCAGTTGGAATTGACATAGAGGGAGACATTCTCATTGATGAGGACAAGCCCATCACTAAGAAAAGGATGGAGCAAATAAGAGAACCTCACCAAGAGCATGAGGAATTTTCTCATTATGAAATCCCTGAGATGCCTCAAGGGATGCATTTTCCTCCACAAAAATATTGGGAGCAAATCAACACCTCCCTAGGAGAATTAAGTTCCAACATGGGACAACTAAGGGTGGAGCACCAAGAGCATTCCATCCTCCTCTATGAAATTAGAGAAGACCAAAGAACCATGAGAGAGGAGCAACAAAGGCAAGGAAGAGACATTGAGGAGCTCAAGCACTCCATAAGATCTTCAAGAGGAAGAATAAGCCGCCATCACTAAGGTGGACCCGTTCTTTAATCTCCTTGTTCTTTATTTTCTGTTTTTCGAAAATTATGCTTTATGTTTATTTATGTTTGTGTCTTTATTACATGATCACTAGTGTCTAAGTGTCTATGCCTTAAAGCAATGAAAATGAATCCATCACCTTTCTTAAATGGAAAATGTTTTTAATTGAAAAGGAAAAAAGAAGTGCATGAATTTCAAATTTTAAAACAGTTTAGTTATTTTGATGTGGTGGCAATACTATTGTTTTTCTGAATGAATGCTTGAACAGTGCATATTTTTTAATTTGTTGTTTATGAATATTAAAATTGTTGGCTCTTGAAAGAATAATGGAAAAAGGAGAAATGTTATTTGATGATCTGAAAAATCATAAAATTGATTCTTGAAGCAAGAAAAAGCAGTGAAAATTTTGCAGAAAAAATATATGTGTGAAAAAAAGAATGAGAAAAAAAAAGCAAGCAGAAAAAGCCAATAACCCTTTAAACCAAAAGGCAAGGGTAAAATAAAAAAAGGATCCAAAGCTTTGAGCATCAGTGGATAGGAGGGCCCACAGGAATAAAATCCTGGCCTAAGCGGCTAAACCAAGCTGTCCCTAACCATGTACTTGTGGCGTGAAGGTGTCAAGTGAAAACTTGAGACTGAACGGTTAAAGTCGTGGTCCAAAAGCAAAAAGAGTGTGCTTAAGAGCTCTGGACACCTCTAATTGGGGACTCTAGCAAAGCTGAGTCACAATCTGAAAAGGTTCACCCAGTTATGTGTCTGTGGCATTTATGTATCCGGTGGTAATACTGGAAGACAAAATACTTTGGGTCACGGCCAAGACTCATAAAGTAGCTGTGTTCAAGAATCAACATACTTAACTAGGAGAATCAACAACACTATCTGGATTTTGAGTTCCTATAGATGCCAATCATTCTGAACTTCAAAGGATAAAGTGAGATGCCAAAACTGTTCAGAAGCAAAAGGCTAAAAGCCCCACTCATCTAATTAATACTGATCTTCATAGATGTTTTTGGAATTCATTTTACATTCTATTCTTTTTATCTTATATGATTTTTAGTTGCTTGGGGACAAGCAACAATTTAAGCTTGGTGTTGTGATGAGCGGATAATTTATACGCTTTTTGGCATTGTTTTTAGTATGTTTTTAGTATATTTTAGTTAGTTTTTATTATATTTTTATTAGTTTTTATTTAAAATTCACTTTTTTGGACTTTACTATAATTTTTTGTGTTTTTCTGTGATTTCAGGTATTTTCTGGCTGAAATTGAGGGACCTGAGCAAAAATCTGATTCAGAGGCTGAAAAAGGACTGCAGATGCTGTTGGATTCTGACCTCCCTGCACTTGAAGTGGATTTTCTGGAACTACAGAAGCTAAATTGGTGCGCTCTTAATTGCGTTGGAAAGTAGACATCCTGGGCTTTCCAGAAATATTTAATAGTCTATACTTTGCTCGAGATTTGATGGCCCAAATAGGCGTTCCAAGTCAGCTCAAGAATTCTGGCGTTTAACTCCAAACTGGCACAAAAGCTGGAGTTAAACGCCAAAAAAAGTCTCTACATGTGAAAGCTTCAATGCTCAGTCCAAGCACACACCAAGTGGGCCCGGAAGAAGATTTCTGCATTAATTACTTATTTCTGTAACCCTAGGCTACTAGTTTTCTATAAATAGGACCTTTTGCTATTGTATTTTCATCTTCGGATCAATCTTGGTTCTTCTGGTTCCCTCTCTGGGGCCGAAGCCAATGACCACCATTATCACTTTTGTATTTTCAACGGTGGAGTTTCTACACACCATAGATTAAGGTGTAGAGCTATGCTGTTCTTCATGAATTAATACAAGTACTATTGTTTTTCTATTCAACTCAAGCCTATTTCTTCTCCAAGATATTCATTCGCACCCAAGAACATGATGAATGTGATGATTATGTGACACTCATCACCATTCTCACCTATAAACGCGTGACTGACAACCAGTTCCGTTCTACATGCAAACAAGCTTGAATGTGTATCTCTTGGGTTTCTAATCTAAGATTTGAACCTTCGTGGTATAGGCTAGAATTATTGGTGGCCATTTCTGAGATCCGAAAAGTCTAAACCTTATCTGTGGTATTCTGAGTAGGATCAGGGAAGGGATGACTGTGACGAGCTTCAAACTCGCGAGTGTTGGGCGTGTGACAGACGCAAAAGGATCAATGGATCCTATTCCAACATGATCGAGAACCGACAGATGATTAGCCGTGCGGTGACAGCACATTTGGAACGTTTTCACTGAGAGGACGGGAAGTAGCCATTGACAACGGTGATGCCCAACATAAAGCTTGCCATGGAAAGGAGTATGAATGATTAGAAGAAGGCAATAGGAAAGCAGAGGTTCAGGAGGAACAAAGCATCTTCATACGCTTATCTGAAATTCTCACCAATGAATTACATAAGTATCTCTATCTTTATTTTATGTTTTATTTATCTTTTAATTATCAATTCTCCATCACCATCTGAATCCGCCTGACTGAGATTTACAAGGTGACCATAGCTTGCTTCAAGCCGACAATCTCCGTGGAATCGACCCTTACTCACGTAAGGTATTACTTGGACGACCCAGTGCACTTGCTGGTTAGTTGTGCGGAATTGTGACAAAGTGTGATTCACGTTTAAGAGCTCCAAGTCCTTTGGCGCCATTGTTGATGATCACAATTTCGTGCACTAGTGGTATAATCAGGGACCAAGCATATCTCTCTTCATGAGAAATTAGACCAAGGAATTGGCTATTGATCAAGATCTGAGAGATTGAGTCACCAAGGAATTGGGGCTCAATCAATCATGATTGCCAAGAGGTTAATGAGTTGCATGATTGAAGAGGATATAAGCTAGATTTGATCCAAAGAGACAACATCTCCCAATCTCAATGAATTTTCCCATTCCCATTTACATTCAAGTCATTTATGATTCTGTACTTTACATTCTGCCATTTCTATTTCTGCACTTTATTGCTTTTCTTTATATTCTAGTCATTTACATTTATGTCATTTACAATTCTGCACCTCACAATCTTATTGATCCGCTTGACTAATTCATCAATTAATTAAAACTGCTCGAATTTGCCAATCTCTGTGGATACGATCCCACTCCATTGTGGGTTATTACTTGACGATAATTTTGGTGCACTTGCCAAAAGAACTAATTCACCAATTTTTGAATGGAGTGTGAATTTTAGTCATCAGGCTTTAACTCCATTGTCTGCTCATGGCTGGACACTTGATCATCTGGAGCTAGTGATGTTGGCAAAGTGTCCGCATTATGTTCAGAAGATTTTCCCACACTTGTATCTTGCTCCATGTGCATCTCTTCTACTTCTTCTTGGTGAACTGTAGCTACAGTTTCATCAATGATGTCACACTAAAAGATGGAATGATCTTCCGGAGGGTGCTTTATAGCTTCATCCAAGTTGAAGCTCACTGCTTTGCCATCTATCTCAAAAGAGTAAGTTTCTGAGAAGGCATCTAATTTGAACTTTGAAGTCCTTAGGAATGGCCTTCCAAGCAGGATGGATGATGGTCTTCCTGAGTCATTAGGGGGCATCTCCAAAATATAGAAGTCAATAGGAAATGTGAGCCCCTTAATGCTCACCAGCACATCCTCAGCAATTTCAACCACTGTGATTATGCTTTTATCTGCCAAAACAAAACGAGATGCTGACCTTTTTAAGGGAGGGAGCCTCAAAGCATCATATACAGACAATGGCATAATACTTACACACGCTCCTAAATCACACATGCAGTCAGAAAATGTTACACCCCAATGGTACATGTAACCATACATGGCCTTGGATCCCCACATTTTTCTGGTATGGTACCCATTAAAGCAGATATAGAGCTACCTATGGGAATTGTCTCTAAATCCTGTATTCTATCCTTATGCATGCATAAATCCTTTAAAATTTTTGCATATTTAGGTACCTGGCTAATGGCATCAAAAGGGGGAATGGTTACCTTTTTGAAGATTTCTACCATCTTGGGGTCGATCTCCATTTGCTTTCTGGACTTCCTAGCAAGGTGTGGGAAGGGGATAGGAATGGCGTCTCTTGTAGCTTCAGCTTCCATTGGTGTGCTATTCTCTGGTTGATCTACCTCTTCTTTAACCATGTCTTGTACTTCATCATCCTCTTTAGCATCTTCTACCTCAACAACATCTTCAACTTGAATGTTCTCCTTTGAGCTTGGCTCCTCATGATTCCTCTCTTTCAGTGTAATTCCAGACCTCAAAATGATGGCATTGATGCCGCCTTTGGGGTTGGGTAAAGGCTGAGAAGGAATGGCACCGGAGCTTGAAGGTTGATTGTTGGAGGTAATTAGTGAATCCATCCGGTAGACGAGAGCTTGTAGAGTAGCATTTAGACCGTTCATGGTAGAGTTTAGTGTATTCTGAATGTCTTGGTGTCCTTGCATCATAGTGCAAAGCATCTCATCATTAAAAGAAGAAGGAGGGTAAGTGATTTGAGGGGCCTGCTGTGGGTTGTTCTGAGGCGCTTGGGACTGCCTTAGGTGAGGCGCTCTGTAAGGCTGGTTTTGGTTCTGCTGTTGATAAGGAGGATTCTGCTGATACCAGTTTTGCGGATTGTTATTATTATTCTACCTCTGATTTCCTTGGTTGTCTCTGCCTTCTTTGTTATAGTTGTCCCTCCATCCTTGGTTGGAGTTATCCCTCCACCCTTGGTTGGAGTTGTCTTGCCAATCTTGGTTATGGTTCCCACCTTGGTTATAATTGCCACCTTATTGATAGTATCCTTGATTCCGGTGGTCATAGAAGTTTTGAGTGGCTGCCAAGGTATTGTCTTCTTGTTGGAGCTGCAGACACTCATCAGTGTAATGAGTATAATCGGCACATATTCTGCATACTCTTTGAGGAACCAACTGTTGATTGTGTTGTGATGGGGGAGGCTGAGGTTGTTGTTGATTCAGCTGTAGCTACTTCAGTATGTTGGTCATTTCTCCCAAAGTCTGAGTGAGAGCAGCAGTCTCACTGCTAGAGGAAACCTCCACAATAGCCTTGGGATGGTTGTTCATGTGCCTTACGTTCCGGGTAGATTCAGCTAGATCGGTGATCAGTTGCCACGCTTCTTTCGCTGTCTTGTACTTCTTCAGAGAGCCATTACTTGCAGCATCTAATGTAGTCTTATCCTGAGGCTTCAAGCCTTGTGTGAAGTAGCTGATCAACACCATCTGGTCAATCTTGTGGTAGGGACACGAGTCCAGGAGATTCCTGAAGCGTTTCCAATATTCGTAAAGGGTCTCTGACTCGCCTTGGATAATGCAGGAAATCTCTTTTTTCAGTCTATCTGTAACTTCAGCTAGAAAGTATTTTTCCAGGAACTCCCTTCTGAGCAGATCCCAGTTGGTAACGACTACTTCAGGTTAAGTGTAGAACCACTCCCTTGCCTTTCCCTTAAGAGAAAACGGGAAGGCTGACAGCAAAATAGTAGTCTCATCTGCACCATGATGCCTAGCAGTTGAGCAGGCTGTCTGAAAGTCCCTGAGGTGCTTGATAGGCTCTTGAGCAGATAAGCCATGAAACTTGGGTATTAGGTTGATTAGCGCAGTCTTCAGTTCAAATTCTGCAACCAGATTTGGGTGACACGCTAGATACGGTTGCAGTTTAAAGTCTGGAGCTCCCTCTTCCTGGAGAGTAATTCTTCTGGGCTCCACCATATTACCTGCACGTAAATCAACAGTATCAGTAGAAGAGGAGCTTGTTTCTTCCTCAGATGGCGCTTCAGATTTGCCCTCAGATAAGATTGGTGAATTGGTAAGAACCACTTCACCACCCTCAGAGGCTAACCTACACCGAGCTCGCCTAATACGTGAAATAGTTCTTTCAATTTCAGGATCAAACGCGGCTAAGATCAGGTCAGGCAGCGAATGCGTCATTCAATGAAAGAAACATACAACTCATGGTAATAAAATAAAATAAAATATGCAAAAATTAAAAATATGTACACCAACTAATAATTTAGCATGCTAGTGCAACTCCCCAGCAACGGCACTAAAAATTGATGCGGGCGGAAATTAACCGATTAAGAAATTAATATAGAAATAATGTTTCAAGTACAATTCCTAATCGACGAAAATTCGCTTATCAATTTAGAAGGGTTATCACAAATTTAGAATAAAAATACTGGGAGTAGAAATCCCAGGTCGTCTCCCAACGAGTTGACAAAAGGAGTGCTACTTTATTAGTCAGGAGTTTTCCGAGAAATTTTAAGAATTGGAGAACAGAAAAATAAAAGGGTTTGAATTAAAGCAATGAAAATTAGCGAGAGAATTATATAATCAAATAAAAGCCTTGACCGGGGCAAGATTAATTGGAAGTTCTATCCTTGTTGGATTTTTCCAAGTGTAGTATCAAGAGGTTGTTATTTTCACTTAGTTAACCCTTACTAAATAAAGGAAAGTCAAGTGATTGAGCTAACTCTTATTCGCAAGTCCTAACCCTCTCCCTTGGGAATGATTAGCGTTAGTAAATAGAGAGTTAGCCAACAACTTCTAGTTGAACTAATTACTTGAGTACTCCAACTCAAGGGTCTCCTTTTAATCAACCCCCAAGTCAAGTTGGGAGTCTACTCCATTGACATGAATATAACATTCACAAACATATAAGAAGAAGACATGATAAATTAAATAAAATAGGAACTGAAAATTAATTCAAGGTAAAAATGCTTCTTTGCAATAATAAATCCCAAAATGCAACATCCTTATCTGAACAGGGTTAATGGGCAATTAAAAGAGTAAAGGAATAAGAAAGCAAACTAGAATAATAGCGACTTCAATGGAGGTAGTAACTCTTCTCAATATCCAAAGCAAAAGCATAAAAAGCATAAAAACTAGAACTATCAATGTGAAGAAAAACCTAGAGGAAGAAGTGCAAATCTCTCTAAGATTCAAAACTAAAACTAAATCTAGGCGAATGAGAATGTGTGTTGAGTCTCTACTTGTCCCCTGGCTCTAGTCTGTGTTTCTGAGCTGAAAACTGGGTCCAAACTCGGCCCAAAATCGCCTCCAGCATTTTCTGCGATTTCTGTAGATAGCGCATGTCATGCGTACGCGTCAGCCACGCGTACGCGTCGCTGGTCATTTTCGCCTACCACGCGTATGCGTCAGGCACGCGCACACGTTGCCGTGCGAACTCCAATTCACGCGCATGCATGAGTCATGCGTGCGCGTCGCTCCTCGTTGGTTATCTCCTTTATTTCTTGTGCTACTCCCATTTTTGCAAGCTTCCTTTCCTTCCTCTAAGCCATTCCTGCCCTATAAAGCCTGAAAACACTTAACACACAGATCACGGCATCGAATGGTATAAAGGGGAATTGAAATACACAATTTAAAAGCTTTAGAAAGCAAGTTTTCAATTATAGAACAAAACTAGGAAGGAATTGTAATATCATGCAAAGTGTATGAATAAGTGTGCAAAGGCTTGATAAAACCACTCAATTGTGCACAAGATAAACCATAAAATAGTGGTTTATCAACATCATTTGTATTTGTTTGACTTATTTGGTTTTTCTACTTGTCATGACTTGCTTAATTGTGTGTGTATATATATATATATATATACTAAATGTCTATATGCTAATTGTCTTTCTTGAATTTACTTGTGCATTACTTGTGTGCCTTACTTGTGTTTGTACTTTTTAGAGGTCCCTCATACTGGTGTCGGTTGATGCTGAGGGTTGTCCTTGTTGAGATGAAATGATAAAATGATTGATTAAATATAATGAATATTGAATGAGATAATTTGAGCTTCGTAGGTAGATGCAGTGGAGTGATTCCTCTTGCTCTGGGTGAAAATATAAGGTATTGATATAGAATCATTGAGTCAAATTAGCTGAGGGTTGGCTCTGTTTAGATGTTGGAAGATTGTGGAGAATTGTGGAAATTAATAAGATAAGTGTGGTAGATAAGAATCCTTCAAGGTAGTTGCCCGTTTATGGATTAATGAAAACTTAGGAATGAAAACGTGGATATATGGAGTTTAGGATTGCTTGGTTGCATTTCCTGTTATCTTATATTGTATTTATTTGGCATTTTTATCGTATTAGGAACCCATGAGTTGGGAGTTCTCATTCTGTATATATCTATTATTTTTCAGATGCAGGTCTTAGTGCTTAGCAGTGAGTTGTAATTCATCCAAGAGATGTCAAAGTTTGCTAGACTCATGTTTTACTTTTGATTAGAGTCTGTCCTTGTTTATTTTGAAAAATTTATATGTGTGTATCTTCATTTTGAAAACTCGCCTATAGAGGCCTTGATGTAAATCTTGGGAGAGATAGGAAATACTGTTGTCAAATGAATTTTATTACTGTAACCCTAGCTGGCTGATGACTACGCATCATGTTGTGTTTTCCTAAACTTTTTCGTATGATAATTTAATTATTCATGCTTAATTATTGAGTGTTTTTATGCTTAAATCATATATTACTTTCATATCTTTGATTTTGATCTATTTTGTAGAAAATGGTGGAAAAAGAAGTAAAAAGCACAAAACAAGCATGAAAGAAGAAAGGAGCTTAAAGGGTGAAGCAGAGAAGATAAGAAACAGAGGAGAGCGCCTTTGGCGCTACGCTTTCCTCCAGAATGCTGTGAATCTCCAAAAGAGCGCCCTTGGCGCTACGTTCTCTTCAAGAGAGCTATGCGTCTCTAGGGAGAGCGCCTTTGGCGCTACGTTTGTTCCAAGAGTGCCTGCGAAGTTGGAAAATTTTGTAGGTGACGCGTACGCGTGGGTGACACGTAGGCGTGATAGCGATATTTTTAGCCGATGACGCGCACGTGATGCGTGAGCATCTTTCCTACCTTTTCCTAGTGAATTTGTATTTAATTTGTTAAGTTTTATCAAGAATTTATTATCTTTCAGCCACAATGGATGCTACTTTGAGTCTTGTGCAATTTTGTTTATTTTAGGTAGCATTTGGTTGGATTTGATGGAGTTTCTGCAGAGAAAGAGAAAAAACCAAGGAGCTGACCAGCGAGGAGCGACGCATGCACGTTCCTGACGTGTGCGTGTGATTTGGAGCTATCCAAAGCGACGCGTGCGCTTACCTGATGCGTACGCGTGACACGCAAAAAAGACCATCGACACGTACGCATGACTGACGCGTACACGTGACATGCGCGACATGCATAATTCGTAGAAAATGCTGGGGGCGATTTTAGGCCAAGTTTCAACCCAATTTTCAGCCCAGAAAGCACAAATCAGAGGCTGCAGAGTGAAGGAATCAACTGGTCCCCATCCATCAATTGAAGACTTGCTGATTGCCATAATTAATTCTGATTTAAATTTAAATATTAGTTTTTAAAATATGAAAAGATATTATTTAGTTTTTAAGAAGATAGATTTTAAATTAATTAGGATTAAATATAAAAAATGGATTCCAACAGGGGGGTTCCAGAACAACATTATTCCATTCAAACTACCAAAATACATTTGATCAGAATCCTTATTTTTCTCTCTGAACCATGAGCAACTAAACCTCCACTGTTAAGGTTAGGAGCTCTGTCTATTGTATGGATTGATTTTATTATTTTTCTATTTTAATTCATGTCTTGATTTAAATTTAAGAATTGTTTTCGTTCTTTATTTTATGAATTTTGGTGGAATGGAAGTATGACCCTCTTTCTAATTGCGTTCTTGTATAACTTGGAAAAGCTTTTTACTTGAACAACAGCTTGAAAATAACTTCTCCTAAATCTCTAGTTTATTTGAATTTAACGGGATACGTGACATATAATTCTTTTATATTTGGGTAATTAGGATTTCTGTGGCATATAACTAGAATTGAACTTCACCCCCTAATTGGAATTAATTGACCAAGGAATTGGCTGTTGATGAATTTTAGAGGACACTAGAATGGTCTAAGGAATTAGGGTCTAGTCACATATAGTTGCCATGAATTAAATCTTACATGATTAAAATAAATTAATAAGAAAAGTCAATCCCAAAAATAGATAACTCTGAAGCCTTAACTGTTTCTCCATATTTTATTCCCGACGTATTTACTTTCCTTTCTTTAATATTCTTTATATTGGTTAATTTCTTTGAACTCTCATACTCTACTTTCTGTTTGCCTAACTAAGTAAATTAATCAACCATTGTTGCTTAGTCCTTCAATCCTCGTGGGATCGACCCTCACTCACCTGTGGTATTACTTGGTACGACCCGGTGCACTTGCCGGTTAGTTTGTGGGTTATAAATTACCGCACCAAGTTTTTGGCGCCGTTGCCGGGGATTGACTATGATTAATAACTATTAGTTGTTTGATTTCTTAGATTAGGCGTTTTAGCTTTAATTTTATTTAAATTTTACTTTAGTATTTTTGAAAAAAAAAAGCTAAAAAAAATTAATAGCATTAATATTTTTCTTAATTTCTGAAATTAAGTTTGGTGTTTCCTAGTTAGTCTTATTTTAATTTTTCTTATTTAAATTTTGCTTTCTTCTTTACTCTCCTGTTTACCACATGGTGCGTTTAATTCTTTTTGGTGTTTTTTGCTAACAAAAATAATGGAGAGAGATCACATGGGTTACTACTCACACCCAAGGAGTGATTCATATTCTTATGAATAGGGGAACTACCCAAATTTTGGTTGGCAAAGTCAAAACCAAAGAAACTTCACTGCTCCATGCTCCAACTATCAAGAACCACCACCTCCATATTTATACCAAGAACCACCACCTCTCTACCCATATCAAGAACCATCATCTTTCTACCCATATCAAGAGCCACTATCTCCCTATTCATACCAAGAACCATCATCTTTTTACTCCTATCAAGAATCATCATCTCCTTCTTATTCATATCAAGAGCCACCATCTCCTTATTCATATCAAGTACCATCAGATATCGAGCTTCTCATGAAAGAATTCATATATGATATAAAGACGAGTGTAAAAAATGTAGAGAAACATGTGCAGTCGATTATCAAATCTCAAGAAGAGGAATAAGCAAATTCCTTCCCAAGAGATATAATGCAAGATCTATAGAAGAAAGTGAGGAAATCAATCAAAGGAGTTTATACTCCAATGAATTAGAGAACTTTCCACCCTCACACATGGAAGAAAAGGAAGATGCAAAAACAAAGGAGGAAGATGCACAAACAAAGGAGGTTGTAATGGATGAAAACAATGATGAGAATCTACACTCCACTGAAGTAGAGATTGGCATAGATAGTGAGTTTATTGAACCACCAACTCAAAAAGTTCTTGATGAAGGGTACACTCTAACCATCACACAACACCCAAATCTTGAAATCAAAGAAGTGAAGGAAACCAAGGAAAGCACTGAAAAGGGGATTGTGACCAAGAAACAGAAGAAAATATTCATGAAAAAGAGAAGGTCAGAAAAAAACAATCCAACCTCTACACCAACAAGCAAGGTAAATCAAGTTAATCACAATAAAAGAAGGCTTGTTCGGAGAAAATTATATTAGGGGGCACTAATTTTCACCATTCCCCCCTTGGAGACATTTCTTTTAACCAACTGGAAGAAGAGGAAGAAAATTTAACAATCAAGTGTCAAGCTAGTGACACTAAAGAAGCGCATGTCGGGAGGCAACCTGATAATTTCGTATCCTTAGTTATTTTTCGTAGTAGTAGTTCTATTACTTATTTGATTTTTATTGAGTTTTTACTGTTTTTCTTATCATGCAGCTATTTTATAACAGGAACCAAACACTTTAGGCGACACACACGCAAAAAGAAAAAAATGAGCACACGACGCACAAGCGTCGCTGACGCGTACGTGTCATGTGTGTGCGTGTGAAAAATTAAATTGGACAGAGAGTTGAGCAGGAGTGGGGCTGGAACCATGCTGGGTGCATAAGTCGCATTACGCATACACGTCCCTGACGCGTGCACGTCGTTTGCGTAAATAGCCACCCACGCATGTGCGTCCATGACGCATACGTGCGACCCTGTAAATCGGGGTAAATGAGTGTATGGCCAAAGAGTTATGATGGTGTGGGGCTGAAACTGTGCTGGGAACACAGGCCCCAACACAGGTACGCATCCCTGATGCATGCGCATCATTTTTCCACAAGGGCCGTCCACGCGTACGCGTCCCTGACGTGTACGCATCATATGAGAATTTTGGTACCCACGCGTACGCGTGCCTTACGCGTACGCGTTGCATGCGGTGCCCAAATTAAACCCCTCGGCGCCTGATTTCAATTTATCTACCCCCCCAATCCTAATTCTCTCTTGTTCTTTTATCCTTTTATTCTTCTTTCCTCATAATATTTGTTTTTGTTTTCAGTTCTTCTTTGCTTGAGGACAAGCAAACCTTTAAGTTTGGTGTTGTCGCTACACTTATGACTTCTCTGTTTATTTTAATAGCACCAAAGGGAGATGAATATTCTTCATGGAGGAATGAGATGGCCACCAGCATAACTGAGGTGGTTGAGTTCCTTTCATTATATTTCTCTTTCGTTCCTATCTTGTTGTTTTCTGTTTACTGTTGGTTTGATTGACTGCATGATCATTAGTACTTTCAGTTCTTAGAATTAGTTTCATTCTGTTATTTGTCTCATGTACCGCTCACTGAACTTAAATCTAAAAAGAAAAAGAAAAATGAGTGATATATTGCATGAGAAATTGAGTTTATATTGAAGAATAGTCTTATTCACTTAAATGTGGTGGTATTTTCTGTAACTCTGAATGCATGACATGAACAATGCATATTTAAATTTGAATCAAAGAATGTTGATGTACAAGGAACAGGAATTTAGAGAATTATTATAATTTCTTTGAAATAAACAAAAATTTAATCCTTGAAGCAAAAGAAACAGCATTGAAACAAAAAAGAGAGAGAAGCAAGGTCCAAGGCTTTGAGCATCAATGACTAGGGAGGTCAGACATGATTAAAAGCTCAAAGAGTTGTTTCCCTAGTTACATGCTTGTGGTGTTCTTGTGTCAAGTAATCCTTGAGACAAAACATTTAGAGTCGAGATCAATTGCAATTAGAAGAGTATGCCAAAGGCTTTGAGCACCACTGTCTGGGAGTAGCTGAAAGAAAAATCAAAACTCCAAAAAGAGTTCCCCAGTTAAGTGCTTATGGTGTTTCTGTGTCAAGTAAAACTTGAGACAAAATATTTAAAGTCATGGCTAGGCTCAAGGTGCAAAGCACCAAGGAAAAGAAAAATTGATGTGTTCAAGGGTTAAATTGAGTTACAAAAAAATCAGAGGATTCATAATATTATCCGGATTCTAATTCCGAATGACACTGACATTCTTCTTATTCAAAGGAGAGTGAGATGCCAAAATTATTCAGGATTACAGTTGTAAACCCCACTATAAGAAGAGACATGAGCTTAATCGAACTCTCATTCTCATGCAAATTCACATTCTAAGCCTATATTATTTTGGTTGCTTGAGGACAAGCAACAATTCAAGTTTGGTGTTGTGATCGTGAGCATCTTTCCTATTGTTTCCTAGTGAATTTGCATTTAATTTGTTAAGTTTTATCAAGAATTTATTATCTTTCAGCCACTATGGATGCTACTTTGAGTCTTGTGCAATTTTGTTTATTTTAGGTAGCATCTGGTTGGATTTGATGGAGTTTCTGTAGAGAAAGAGAAGAAACCAAGGAGCTGACCAGCGAGGAGCGACGCGTGCGCATGCCTGACGCGTGCGCGTGCCTGACGCGCGCGCGTACCTGACGCGTAAGTGTGAAAAGCGAAGTTGCTCAGCGATGCGTTAATGATTGGATCTATGACGGTTTAAAATTCACAATTGATTCTCGTTGCAAGTATAGTTTCTAAACCAATCAATAATCCTTTCATACAAAAGATTGTTCGTCACTACAACAAACCCCTAAATTTATAAACCGAAGTATTAAACCCTCGGGTCATTCTCCCTATGAATTACAATAAAGTGTCTTATTATTGGTTATGGGTTGTATTTTGGGGTTTTTGGGATAAGAGACATGAAATGTAAATGGCAATGAAAATAAACTAACAACTAAAAAGGTCTTTGCAAGGTTTGGTGGTCAAGGATATCTATCCTAATCACTAACCACAACATGAGAATTGGCAAGGATCAATCCTACTAAGTCAACCCCTAACTAATAGTAGAGGAAAGTCAAGTGAGCTATATCAATCCAAGTCCATAAGTCCTAGTTCTCCACCAAATCAATTAGTGAGATCTAGAGTTAATGGCTCCCAATCATCAATCACTTGGACATTAGTAACTCAAGAGTTCCTAAGTTACCTTCCCAAGCCAAGAGCACTAAAATCTACTTTAAAATCCAACCAAGCATTTCATCAAACACTTGTAAGGCACAAAAGAAAAGCATAGTAAATTGCAAGAATTAAAGGAATCTACAACTCAAAAGTAAGAGATTAACAATAGAAAGGAAAAATAATAGAAAAGTAAACTCATAACTAAAAGAAGCATTTTAACAAACACATAGAAGGCAATAAAAGTAAACAACATGAATTACAAGAATTAAAGAGAGATCTAACTAGAATAGCAAGGGATCAACAATAGAAAAGGAAAACAATCATGAAACAACAAAGAACTTACCAATTGCATTGAAGAAGAAATGTAGATCTACAAAAAAAAGTTCATAAACTACAACTAACAATACAAAGGAATTACAAGAAGAGAAGAATTCTACAACTACAAGAGAACAATTAAGGAAAGAAAAGGAAAATTAGAAGAGAGAAGAAGAACTAGCTCTAGATCTAAAACCTAATCCTAATTCTAGAGAGAAGTGAGAGCTTCTCTCTCTAGAAACTAACTCTAACTACTCCTAAAGCTTTAACTATGACTAATGATTCTAGTATGTTAATTCCCCTTCAATCCTTGGCTTAAATAGCATCAGAAATGAGTTGGATTGGGCCCACAAGGCTTTAGAATTCGCTGGCCACGAGTTGCATTAAGTAAATCATGTGGCACCATCGGCGCATAGGCGTACTATGCGCGTGCACGCCCCTATGCGCGATGCCACTATAGCAAATCTTATATCATTTCGAAGCCCTGGATGTGAGCTTTCCAACGCAACTGAACCCACATCCTTTGGACCTCTATAGCTCAAGTTATGGTCAATTGAGTGTGAAGAGGTCGGCTAGATAGCTTTTCCGATTCCTTCATTTCTTCATGAGTTCTCCATTTCTACATGCTTTTTTCTTCATTCCCTTGATCCAATCCTTGCCTTCTAAATCTGGAATCACTTAGCAAACATCTCAAGGCATCTAATGGAATCAAAGGTAAATCAAGATTAAACAATTAAGGACCTAAAGAGCATGTTTTCACACTTAAGCACAAATTAGAAGCTAAGACAATCATGAAATCATGCTATTTCATTGAATAAATGTGGTTAAAAGGTCATAAAATTCCCTAAATTAAGCACAAGATAAACCCTACAAATGGGGTTTATCAACCTCCCCGCACTTAAACCAAGCATGTCCTCATGCTTAAACCAAGAAAGAACAAAGGGTATCAACATTTATTCAATGTAAACTAATCTAAATGCAAACTACCTATATGCAACTATCTACATGAATGCAATTGCTTGGTCAAAATAAATAAATTCCCAAGAATACATATATGCACAAGGGCTAAGGGTATTAACAACCATGCCAAACAACAATTGAATTGAGCTATTAAATATTTTTACAAACTTGCATGAGGAGTGATGATCATAGGTGGAAAACATGTAATTGAGCAATCGAACCCTCACCTGTAGTGTTTGCACTCTATTCGCTCAAGTGTTTAGGGTTGATTAACTCAATTCTCCCCTAATCATGCTTTCCAAGATTTGTTTTACTTCTAACAATTGACATTTATTTCATGCATGCATACAAGTATCATGAGGTCTTTTCATTGGTTGTAATGGGGATAGGGTCAAGGTAGGATGTATATATGGTTAAGTTAGCTTGAAATTTGAATCTTTGATAAGCTTGGACTTCCCACCTAACCTATGACATCCTATATAATTGAAAACTAACCTAACTACCCATTCTTCACTTTTTAACATACTCATGCATTTTCTTTTCATTTCACAACTCATATGCATTGATTTTATTGAGCTTTACTTTGCTTTGTGGTATTTTGTCCCCTTTTAATTTCTTTTCTTTTCTTTTTCTTTTCTTTCTATATTTCTTTTCTTTTCTTTTCTTTTCCATACTCCTTTTTTTTGTTTCTTTTTTTTTTCTTTTTCTTTTGATTTTCTCATTTTTTCTTTTTTTCAAACTATATACAAGAACATCAATGCATAAGGTCTATACATTTTAATTAACACATGAGCATGTACCCAATTCCCAATATTTACAATAAAAATACAAAACTCCCCATTTATTCACCCAATGTCCCAAGGTTCCCACACTTGAATGATACACACACTCTAGCCTAAGCTAATCAAAGATCCAAATAAGGACATTTATTGTTTTCTGCTTTAGGCTTGAAATGTGCTAAATTAAGAACAAGTGGGTTAATCGTAGGCTCAAATTGGCTAACAATGGATGATAAAAGGTGACGCTATTTGGTAAGTGGGCTAAATGAAATGATGGCCTCAATCATATAAATGCATGAATACACAAAATAATGAATATAAAGAATCAAACAAATCAAAGATTACAATCATAGAAAGAGAATAATGCACACAAGAAGGGAAAATAAGTGGTTATAAGATGTAATCACGTCATTAGGCTCAAATCTCACTTGTTTCTGTTCTTAGCTCAAAACATGATCCATAATATATATAATTCAAGAAAGTTTAATGAAAATTTTTCACTCAAATCAATTGGTGCCCTATAGATAAAAATCTTAGAAAAAATCTCATTATTTTGACTAAGCTTATTATGTATATATATGCAAAATTAAGAAAACGCAACAAAAATCCTAAAATCCTAAAATGAAATGCAAAAGTGTTGGAATTAGAAATTTGTCACCCAAAATCACCGATCGGTCGGATGACCTCCCCACACTTAAAAGTTTGTACCGTCCTCGGTGCACTCAAAGATGAGCAAGGGAGTATGGCGACTTTCCGGATTGCTACCTTTAGCTGGTAGATCAACCGGTTGCTGTGCGTTCTTTTTTCCGCTTCCATTTTTGCTTGCGGTGCATCATTCATGAAAAAAAACAAAAATATAACACCATAAGATGAGAAAACAAAAGCAAGGAAGCATATATTGTTGGAATGAGGTACTAATCACTAGAATTGAATGAGTGAATTAATGTGACATTAATGACAAATAAGTGTGTGAATTCTAAATTACGCGCGGTTTAGAACACACATTAGCATAAAAGCTATGTCACTAAAGAAGCATGTACATTACTCATCCTAGTGTGCTTGAGATGCTTTAAGTAAACTTGTAAGGTAAAACAAGCATTAAAGAAGCATGAGAGCATTCAAGCTATAAACATATGGATGCATATGATCATGAAGCACAATGCATTAAGATAAATGCTCAACATCCAATATCAAGAAATTGCCAAATCGAGGGAAGGTATTGAAATTACATGGTGGCCAAATCATTCTATTCAAGAAGAGTTACAAGCTCGAAGGCAATTCTCATTAATGACAAGTCACCATAGGCTAACTTTTCAAGCAAATTTCACTTGTTTCATTAGGTTTTATGCACTTTCTTGCATTGTAAGTAAGTAGTTTGGAGTGGAATTGCATGGTTTTGTTGAATCAATCAACCACCCTTTAATTGATACTAAATCATGAGGTTTAAGCTAAATTTAATTGGTTTTTGAATGATTTATAAACCTTGTGAATTTGGTGATACTTTGATTGGTTGTTTTGATTACTTGTAGCCTAAGAAGCGTGGCCCAAGGAAGAGAAAAGTGTTGCAAAAGAAACAAGGAAGCATGGCACATTGAAGGAGGAAAGCCACAGCGCTCTCTCCAAGAGCTCAATGCTCTCCAAGGGAGCATTATAATAAACCAAGGAAACAAGGCTTGGATGCTATGCTCTCCTTGAGAGTTGAGCACTATAATGAACCAAGAAAGAAAGGGGAGAAGCACAATGCTCCGCTCTTGCCAAGAGCATTATCGGGCTCCATCCAAAATAAATTCAAAGAGAAAAGCTAGCCAATGCTTGCCACAAGGTTCGAACTCATGAGCAAGGGGGAGTGAAGGAGCGCTACTCACAAAGGAAAATAAGCCAAAAATTGGCCAAGATGCATCTCCCAAGATTCGAACCAAGGACTTGCACCAAGGGGGGAAGCGCTGCCCTTGTTTATTTCTCAAGAAAATAGGGTAAAAAGCCTCCAGCAAGATTCGAACCAGGAGCCTCTCCTTGGAAGCATAGATGCTGCGCTCTCAAGGAGAGCTGAGTGCTACCTTCCTTGCTTGCTAGCAACTTGACACGGCCAGGGAAGCATGTCACGCGCAAAATTGACACGGCCCAAGGAGAATTGGTGCGCACAAGACACGCCAAGACAAGGCAATGATGCGCTCTCCCCAAGAGCTGAGCACTACCCTGGTGCTGTCCAAGCTTGGCACGCTACAAAGGGCCAAGGACACAAGCCATGATGCTGCGCTCTCCCCAGGAGCTGAGCACACTACTAGGAGCAAACACCCATGGGCCAAAATTGAACCAAAATTCAATTTAAATTCAATTCTTCACCAAATTAAAAGGCCCACTCCAAATTCTAAAATCCAAAAAATAGGAAGTGTATAAATAGGAGCTAGTTTGATTTAGATAGGATTTTTTTTGACACTTTTACTTTCACTCTCATTTTAGAATTTTCATTTTTACTTTCTTGTGCTTGGTCACTTTGGATCTTAGAGAATTGGGAAGGAGAATTGATCTCTCTTCTTCCTTGTTCTTGCTTCTACACTCTTTACTTCTTGTCTTGGATCTTGGGTGGAGAATTGAAGAAATTCTGTTTCAATCTCACCTTGGGATCTCTTTGTTTATTTTTCTGCAAAGTTTTACCAACTGAGATTTGAATCCAAATTCTATTTACTGCTTTCATCTTCTACTTCTTCAGCAATTTACTATTCCATTTCTTTAACAATTGTTCTTATTAGATCAAGGAAGGATTTGAGATCTAGACTTGTTTTTTAGTCTCCTCTACCCCTGAGATCTTCAATTTCCCTTTAGTTATTGCAATTAAACTGGATTCTACTTTCTGTTTGGTTTTCAAAGTAATTTTCCTTTTCTTGTTTAAATTTGCTGCATCTCAATTCTTCTTCTATTTCGTTACTGATCGTCATTTACTTTTTCTTGTTTAATTTCTACAATCCCAAATCCCAAATCCTTCTATGATTCAAGCCATTTACATTTCTTGCACTTTAAGTTTCAGTTATTTACGTTTCTTGCAATCTAAGTTTCTACAATTTATATTACTTGCACTTTAAGATTCAGCTCTTTTTAAATTCTTCTGCACTTTAAACTCTTGTCAATTATCCCTCTCCCTTTAAATTTCATGCAATTTAGCTTCTGTTGAACACAAACCATTCAAATCAACACTTGATTCGCTTGACTAAATCAACCACCCAATTAAAATTACTCAATCCTTCAATCCCTGTGGGATCGACCTCACTCATGTGAGTTATTACTACTTGATGCAATCCGGTACACTTGCCGGTGAGATTTAGGTGTTGGAAATTCGTTTTCAAACCATCAAGTTTTTGGCGCCGTTGCCGGGGATTGATTAGATTGATAATGATTAAGGAAAGTGGTGGTCTAGATCAAGCACTTTTTCTTTTTTGTTTCTTTACTTTTTGACTAACACACTAACTATTTGAATTTTTGCTTAAGCTAACTAAAACCTCACTTTAGCAATAGAGTGAAATTTTCCTGGTTTTTCTTGTTTTGTGTGATTTTCATGTTTTGTTTGTATGTCAGGGACAAGGGGAGCTATACCCACCTTTTGTGAATAAGACAAAAGAACCCTCGGGAGATTAAGAAGAGAAGTAAGAGGTAAAAGTGTTATTGGAGAGGAAGAATCAGAAGAAGAGTTCCAGGACATGGAGGAACACTCAACAAACCCAACAAATCCACCAGTAGGAGCAGCCCAACAACAACAGCCATCCACCACAGAGAAGAGTTTTGGCTTCCTATACATTTGCAAATCCTAGACATTATGGGAGTAGCATTCTTACCCCAAATGTTAATGCAAATAACTTTGAACTAAAGCCACAGCTCATCACCTTGGTTCAAAACAACTACTCCTATGGAGGAGGACCACTTGAAGTTCCAAACCAACACTTATCCACTTTTCTGAGGATTTGTGATACTGTCAAAACCAATGGTGTATATCCTGACATTTACAATCTACTGTTATTTCCATTTTCCCTCAGAGACAAAGCTACTCAATGGTTGGAATCCTTTCCAAGAGATAGCATCAACAATTGGGAAGATCTAGTGAGCAAGTTCCTTGCCAAATTTTACCCATCTCAGAGGATTATTAGGTTGAAGACTGAAGTACAAACATTTACACAGATGGATACTGACCCTCTCTATGAGGCATGGGAGAGATACAAGGCTCTAATTAGGAAGTGCCCTCCTGAAATATTCAATGAATGGGACATATTGCAGAATTTTTATGAAGGCTTGACATTGAAAGCTCAAGAGGCACTAGATCACTCAGTAGGGGCTCTTTACAATTGATGAAAACTGCAGAGGAGGCCCAAAATCTCATTGATATGGTGGCTAACAACCAATATTTCTTTGCTCACCAAAGGCAACGCCAACCATTACAAAGGAAGGGAGTGATGGAATTGGAAGGAGTGGACTCAATCCTAGCTCAAAACAAAAAGATGCAGCAGCAAATTCAGCAATAATTTGAGCAAATGGCCAAGAGGATTGATAGCCTCCAAGTTACAGCAGTAAACACAAGCCAACCATCAACCACATGAGGGCAAAGTGAAGAAGCTTGTGAAGATCAACAGTAGGAACAAGTGAATTACATGCACAATCAAGGCTCTGGACATAATGAGGTTTATGGTAACACTTACAACCCCTCTTGGAATAACCACCCCAACCTCAGATGGGGAGACAATCACACTCAGACTCAATAGCCATGGCAAAGGAATTCAAACTAAAACAGTTGGAAAAACACAAACCACAACAACCAGCTGAATAACAACCAAAATACATACAGAAAACCCCAAAACACTTACCCCAACTCTAACCATTATCCATCCAATAACCAAGCCACCAATCAAAACACTTACCATCAACCCTCAACATCTCACAACCAACCAATCTCACAAGACTCTTAGAGGATCACCAATTTGGAGCTCTTGATGGAGAAAATGATGAAGAACCAAGAACTTAAACTAAAAATCAAGAAGGTTCCATGAAAAATATGGAAAGACAAATTGGACAGCTTTCCAAGCAGATTGCTATTGAGAGACCATCAAGCTCATTGCCAAGCGACACCATCCCTAATCCAAAAGAAGAGTGCAAAGCTATACAGCTAAGGAGCAGAAAGGTCTTGATGAAAGATGAAGGAGCAACTAAGAAGCCAAAGGAAAATGACAAGAAGCAAGCTGAGAAAGAGGAAGCCAGCAACAAAGAAGTGATAGCAAGCAAGCAAACTTCAGAGGAGCTCAAAGATAAAGAAGACCAGCCACAAATTTCAAGGAAAGGAAAGGAAGTAATGGAAGAACCAACCAAGGAACAAAGGCAGGGAGTGAACTTCACACCTCCACTACCATACCCCCAAAGGTTCAACAAGGAGACCAAATACCAATACTTCCCTAAATTCCTTGTAGTCTTCAAGAAATTGGAGATAAACATTCCACTAGCTGAGGTACTAGAGCAGATGCCTCTATATTCAAAGTTCTTGAAAGAGCTCATCAACAAAAAGAGGAGTTGGCAAGAGAAGGAAACAGTGCTTCTCACTGAAGAATGTAGTGCCATGATTCAAGGGGGTATCCCACCAAAGCTCAAAGATCCAGGGATTTTTGTAGTTTCATGTACCATAGGCAAGATGACCTTAGATAAAGCTCTCTGTGACCTTGGTGCTAGTATTAATCTGATGCCGTTATCAATGATGAGAAAACTTTCCATAGAAGAACTCAAACCTACCAGGATGTCTTTGGTGATGGCTGACAGATCAATCAAGACACCCAATGGCATTGTGGAAAATCTATTAGTGAAGGTTGGGGAGTTTATCTTCCCTGCAGAATTTGTAATTTTGGATACAGAAGAAGAAGGAAACAATTCAATCATCTTGGGAAGGCCATTTCTAGCCATAGCCAGAGCTATTATTGATGTAGAGAAGAGATAGATTATCTTCAGGGTGCACAATGAGCGAATGGTCATCAATGTCTTCAAATCAATGCAAAACATCCCCCTGAACAAGAGAACTACATGAAGGTGGATATAATAGAAAGTCTGGTAGAGGAAATGTTAGAAGCCATTTGTCATGAACTACAGGACGAAGAAGTAGAGGAGGAACAAGAAGAGGAAATGGCAGAAATCTCTAGTGAAGATAAGGAGAAGGAGAAGCCAAAGCAGGAGTTGAAGCCTCTTCCCCCTCACCTCAAATACGTGTTCCTAGGAGAAGAAGAGGCCCTACCAGTGATCATTAACTCCTCCTTGAATATGGAAAAAGAAACAAGGTTGATTGAAGTGTTGAAAGCTCACAAAACAGCCTTAGGTTGGACAATTGAGGATATCAAAGGCATTAGCCCAGCCATCTGTATGCATAAAATTCTGCTGGAAGAAGAATCAAAGCCTATGGTTCAACTCCAAAGAAGGCTCAACCCAGCCATGAAGGAGGTAGTTCAAAAAGAAGTCATGAAGCCATGGAATGCTGGGATAATTTTTCCAATCTCTGACAGCTCATGGCTGAGCCCAGTTCAAGTTGTACCAAAAAAGGAAGGAATGACAGCCATCACCAATGAGAGGAATGAGTTAATCCCCACCAGGACAGTGACTGGGTGGAGAATGTGCATAGACTATAGGAGATTGAATGATGATACAAGGAAAGATCACTTCCCTCTACCATTCATTGATCAAATGTTGGAGAGATTGGCAGGCCATGCTTATTACTACTTCCTAGATGGATACTCTGGGTACAATCAAATAGTGGTGGACCCCAAGGATCAAGAGAAGACTTCCTTCATATGTCCATTTGGAGTTTTCGCCTACAGGAGGATGCCCTTTGAGCTATGCAATGCCCCAGTCACCTTTCAAAGGTGTATGCTTTCCATTTTTTCTAATATGGTGGAAAAATTTTTAGAAGTCTTCATGGATGATTTTTCTGTCTTTGGCAATTCATTTAACACTTGCTTGCATCATTTAACTCTTGTTTTGAAAAGATGCCAAGAAACTAACCTGGTATTGAATTGGGAGAAATGCCATTTCATGGTTCCTGAAGGGATAGTTCTTGGGCATAAAGTGTCATGCAAAGGTATAGAAGTTGATAAAGCTAAAATAGAAATTATTGAAAAACTTCTTATACCTGTTAATGTGAAAGCAGTAAGGAGGTTTCTTGGGCATGCTGGCTTTTACAGGAGGTTCATCAAAGATTTTTCAAAAATAGCAAAACCATTGAGCAATTTACTAATGATTGATACCCCTTTCAACTTTGATGACAACTGTAAACATGCCTTTGAAACTTTAAAAGAGAAAACTGATTACAGCACCAATTATCACACCCCTAACTGGAACTTACCTTTTGAACTTATGTGTGATGCAAGTGACCTTGCTATTGGTGCTGTGCTTGGGCAAAAGAGAGACAAGTTGCACCATGTCATATATTATGCCAGCAAGGTGTTAAATGAAACACACAAAAATTATACCACCACTGAGAAAGAGCTTTTAGCAATTATATATGCATTTGATAAGTTTAGGCAATACTTGATTGGTTCAAAGGTTATAGTATATACTGACCATGCAGCTCTCAAGTATTTAATGTCTAAACAGGATTCAAAGCCAAGGCTTATTAGGTGGGTGCTGCTGCTACAAGAATTTGATATTGAAGTGAGAGATAGGAAGGGAAGTGAAAATCAAGTAGCAGATTATTTATCAAGAGTACCACAAGAGGCCAATCAAGATAGACCACAACAAGTAAATGAGAATTTCCCTAATGAGCACATTTTCCAGGTTCAACAAGCACCTTGGTTTGCTGACATAGCAAATTACAAAGTGGGAAGGAAGATACCCCAAGAATTCTCCAAGAAACAAGTGAAAAAGCTACTCAATGAAGCAAGGAAGTTCTTGTGGGATGAACCGTTTTTATTCAAGAGATTCTCTGATGGAATGATTAGGAAGTGTGTCCCTGAAAATGAAATGAAAGATATATTGTGGCATTGTCATGGTTCAGCATATGGTGGACACTTTGGACCAGAAAGGACAGCTGCCAAAATACTACAGAGTGGATTTTACTGGCCAACAATCTTCAAAGATGCCAGGGAGTTTGTTCACCAGTGTAATGAATGCCAAAGGGCTAGAGGATTGACAAAAAGGAACGAAATACCTCAAAATTTCATTCTTGAAGTGGAGCTATTTGATCTTTGGGGCATAGATTTCATGGGACCATTCCCCCCTTCTTACTCCTTCAAATACATCTTGGTAGCAGTGGAATATGTCTCAAAGTGGGTGGAAGCAATAGCCACAACCACATGTGATGCACAAATTGTTCTTCAATTCCTAAAGAAGCACATCTTTACTAGATATGGAGTACCTAAAGGACTCATAAGTGATGGTGGTGGACATTTTTGTAACAAGCAGATGGAGAAACTCCTTCATAAATATGGAGTGATCCATAAAGTAGCTACACCATACCACCCTCAAACCAATGGCCAGGCTGAGCTTGCAAACAGAGAATTGAAGAGGATCTTAGAGAAGACTGTGGGAGCAACCAGGAATGTGATTGGGCCAGAAAATTAGAAGATGCACTTTGGGCATACAGGACAGCATTCAAGACCCTTATTGGGAAGTCACCTTTTCAGCTGTTATATGGCAAATCTTGTCACCTCCCTGTAGAGCTTGAACATAAAGCTTTTTGGGCCACTAAACTTCTCAACCATGATTCTCAAGCAGCAGGGAAGAAGAGGCTACTACAACTGAATGAGTTGGATGAGTTTAGGCTAGAAGCCTATGACAATGCCAAGATATACAAGGAAAAGGCCAAGAGGTGGCATGACAAGAAGATCTCAAGGAAGGAGTTCAAACCAGGACAGCAAGTACTCATGTATAACTCCAGGCTCAAAATTTTCCCTGGCAAGCTCAAATCTAAATGGACTGGCCCTTACTTGGTAACAAAGGTTCTCCCATATGGAAGCCTTGAATTGCTAGATGAGGCAACAAAAAGTCAGTTCACAGCAAATGGGCACAGAGCAAAGCTGTATTTAGGAGGTCAATGGAACAAAGAAAAGAAGGTTCAGAACTTAAACTGATCAAAAATGAAAGATGTCAAGCTAGTGACAATAAAGAAGGGCTTGCTGGGAGGCAACCCAACCTGAGGTAGTTTTCTTTTCATAGCTATTTTAATAAAAAGGTTAATGATCTTTATCTATATTGCAAGAAGCTAAGTTTGGTGTTGCACACCAAAATAATCTAAGGGAGAATGAAGGATTCTAAGTTTGGTGTTCCACCAAAATCTCATCGTAAAACATATTCTCACCCTCTGCATAATGCTAGCTTCAAGCATTTAGATAAACTAGTTAATCATTCTACTGTTTCCTAGTTCTTAGTTCTATTACCTTTAGCAAGACAAAAAGGTCTTACATATGGTTAGTTTGTTGCATAAGAAGCATGGGAAAAGGGACTAAGTTTGGTGTTCACGCACCAAATTAAGTTCGAAAGCCCACAAATAAGCTTTGCACACTAACTAGCTACCTTAAGGGCTTGAGAAGCAAGCGACTTTTGAGAATCATGCAGGAAAATAGCCAACATTTGAAGACAATCTGCAGTATAACTCAAAAGGGACACAATAGAAGGAAGAATGAAAAGCTACAACCCGACAGGTTGTATTCACATTTGATCCTTGTTGTGGTGAAATGTTTTAATTCAGGGAGTCCTTTATGTCTAGCTAAAGTGTTCATTTAGTTGCAAGTGGAAGTTTTTGCTAAAGAAAGTGATCTGCATAATAATTGTCCTCCTTCATTTGCTTGAATTTGTTTTGTTTCCTTGCTGTTTGAATAAAAGAGAGATATTTGAACTAGAAAAGTAATTGTTCAATGTTGCAAAAGTTAGAATGAAAGTTAGTGGTGGTATTTGTTTGATCCAATTGATAGCTCATAAAATAAATACTGCATAATGACATGTTACTTGAAGCTTAAGCTAGTTTGCTGCAACCTTAGGATATGCCTGTGGTGTTTTTGTACCAGGATATGCTTGGACAAGTAAGTTCTAAGGAGTATTTCAAAACTTGGCCACTTAGATCAACTGATTTGGGATTGCTAACTGAAAGTCCACAATAAAGAACAACCTAGCTACAAAACACTTAGTTATCCAAAGAGATGCTGGACATCATTGATCCTAGGAAGAAAAAGGTGAGCCATGTGTCTGTGGTGAAGGAATGTTGAGTACAATTAAGCCAAAGGCTGCTGCAACATTTGCCACCAAGCCTTCAATAAGTAAAAAGCTCTCCAAGCAAAAGAAAGAAGGAAAAGGTAGCAAGGGAAGTAAGCAAAAAGTAAGGCATTGTAGCAGCAACCTTAGTGAACCCTTGAGGAAACATTGTTTATTTAGCAGCAAGTAATAAATGAATCACCTTTGATCCGCATAAAACCCCATGAACCAAGTTCAACTATCTGCTAAATAAGGACATGCATACTTCTCTATTCCATTTTATCTTTTCTTATGTTTAGTGCTTGCTTGGGGACAAGCAAGTTTTAAGTTTGGTGTTGTGATGACAAGTCACCATAGGCTAATTTTTCAAGCAAATTTCACTTGTTTCATTAGGCTTTATGCACTTTCTTGCATTGTAAGTAAGTACTTTGGAGTGGAATTGCATGGTTTTGTTGAATCAATCAACCACCCTTTAATTAATACTAAATCATGAGGTTTAAGCTAAATTTAATTGGTTTTTGAATGATTTATAAACCTTGTGAATTTGGTGATACTTTGATTGGTTATTTTATTACTTGTAGGTGAAGAAAAGAAGAAAATAAGAAAGCGTAGCCTAAGAAGCGTGGCCCAAGGAAGAGAAAAGCGTGGCAAAAGAAATAAGGAAGCATGGCACATTGAAGGAGGAAAGCCACAGTGCTCTCTCCAAGAGCTCAATGCTTTCCAAGGGAGCATTATAATAAACCAAGGAAGCAAGGCTTGGATGCTACGCTCTCCTAGAGAGCTAAGCACTATAATGAACCAAGGAAGAAAGGGGAAAAGCACAATACTCCGCTCTTGCCAAGAGCATTATCGGGCTCCATCCAAAATAAATTCAAAGAGAAAAGCTAGCCAATGCTTGCCACAAGGTTCGAACTCATGAGCAAGGGGGAGTGAAGGAGCGCTACTCACAAAGGAAAATAAGCCAAAAATTGGCTAAGATGCATCTCCCAAGATTCGAACCAAGGACTTGCACCAAGGGGGGAAGCACTGCCCTTGTTTATTTCACAAGAAAATTGGGTAAAAAGCCTCCAGCAAGATTCGAACCAGGAGCCTCTCCTTGGAAGCATGGATGCTGCGCCTCTCAAGGAGACCTGAGTGCTACCTTCCTTGCTTGCTAGCAACTTGACACGGCCAGGGAAGCATGTCACGCGCAAAATTAACATGGCCCAGGGAGAATTGGTGCGCACAAGGCACGCCAAGACAAGGCAATGCTGCGCTCTCCCCAAGAGCTGAGCACTACCCTGGTGCTGTCCAAGCTTGGCACGCTACAAAGGGCCAAGGACACAAGCCATGATGCTGCGCTCTCCCCAGGGGCTGAGCACACTACTGGGAGCAAACACCCATAGGCCAAAATTGAACCAAAATTCAATTTAAATTCAATTTTTCACCAAATTAAAAGGGCCACTCCAAATTCTATAATCCAAAAAATAGGAAGTTTATAAATAGAAGCTAGTTTGATTTAGATAGGATTTTTTTTTTTACTCTTTTACTTTGACTCTCATTTTAGAATTTTCATTTTTACTTTCTTGTGTTTGGTCACTTTGGATCTTAGAGAATTGGGAAGGAGAATTGATCTCTCTTCTTCCTTGTTCTTGCTTCTACACTCTTTACTTCTTGTCTTGGATCTTGGGTGGAGAATTGAAGAAATTCTGTTTCAATCTCACCTTGGGATCTCTTTGTTTATTTTTCTGCAAAGTTTCACCAACTGAGATTTGAATCCAAATTCTATTTACTACTTTCATCTTCTACTTCTTCTACAATTTACTCTTCCATTTCTTTAACAATTGTTCTTATTAGATCAAGGAAGGATTTGAGATCTAGACTTGTTTTCTAGTCTCCTCCACCCCTGAGATCTTCAATTTTCCTTTAGTTATTGCAATTAAGCTGCATTCTACTTTCTGTTTGGTTTTTAAAGTAATTTTCCTTTTCTTGTTTAAATCTGCTGCATCTCAATTCTTCTTCTATTTCTTTACTGATCGTCATTTACTTTTTCTTGTTTAATTTCTGCAATCCCAAATCCCAAATCCTTCTACGATTCAAGCCATTTACATTTCTTGCACTTTAAGTTTCAGTTATTTAAGTTTCTTGCAATCTAAGTTCTGTAATTTATATTACTTGCACTTTATGATTCAGCTCTTTTTAAATTCTTCTGCACTTTAAATTCTTGTCAATTATCCCTCTCCCTTTAAATTTCATGCAATTTAGCTTCTGTTGAATACAAACCACTCAAATCAACACTTGATTCGCTTGACTAAATCAACCACCCAACTAAAATTTCTCAATCCTTCAATTCCTGTGGGATCGACCTCACTCTTGTGAGTTATTACTACTTGATGCGATCCGGTACACTTGCCAGTGAGTTTTAGGTGTTGGAAATTCGTTTTCAAACCATCACTCATCACTTGGCATTCTTAAAAGGTAAGCATGAAAATCTCAAAACCAAGTAGCAAAATATAACCTCAACAATAGAATCCAACAAAGATTATAAACATAATGATGTTAAGTTAACATCCCTTTTTAATACTCAACAACAATTAATGGTAAACAAGAATAACAATCCAACACTTACAATGAAAAAGAGAAAATGAAATAAAAATTAACTAAAACTAACTAATCAACTAACTAGCTAACTAATTAGTTAACTAAAATAAATGGTTATCAATGGTGTTTGGAAGTGTTGGATGAGGGGTAGAACAGGGGAAGAAGAAAGGAGAAGGGAAGAAATAGAAAGAGGAGAAAAAAAGAAATGTGTTGAAGGAGGGACATCCGTGCGTACGTGTGAATAGCGAACACGCGCGGATGGCGGTGCAATGGACGTGACGCGTACGCGTACATGGCGCGTCCGAGTCGATGGCATATTTCGAGAGTGGCGCGTACGCGTCACGTGCGCGTACGCGCGAGTTGGTTTGTGCGAAAGGCACAATGCTAGCGCAGCGTTCGCACAACTCTCGGGTTTTTGGCCTGGGAGTGGAATTTGCTAATCCACGCATACGCGTACATGGCACGTCTGTGTGGGTAGGCGAAAATGCTTGATGCATGCGTACGCGCGCAGTGCGCATACGCGCGGATGGTGCTCTGTGTTTTTCTATGTTTTTGCACCAATCCAAGCATTCCAAACCTCCAAACAGCTACCAAAATACCATAAAACCTTATTTAACATACTAAACTACCAATTAGACTCAACAAATCAATCAAAAACATGAATTTAAACTAATTACCAATATGTACAAAAAGAGAAAATGAAAAGAAGTTACCATGGTGGGGTGTCTCCCACCTCGCACTTTTGTTTATTGTCCTTAAGTTAGACTTATGGGGAGCTCCTCATCAAGGGGGCTTGTGCTTGAAGCTATCTTTGAACATCCACCAATGCTTGAATCTCCAATAAGCTCCATTCTTGAAAGTTAATATCTTCAAGCCTTGATGGAGTTTCGCACAAGCTATGAGCTCCCAAAGGTAATCCTCATGTATTCTTGGATCCCATATCTTGTTGCCACACCCATCTTCAAGTTGATCATCATTATTCCATTTGGGTGGCAAGTAAGGTGAATTCTCAATAAAGTGACCAACAATCCTCCTAAACCCCTCTAGTTGAGCACTACTCCAACCTTTATATCTCATGTGTGATGCATCAACCATAATGAGCCTTGATTTCCAACGCCAACCACAAAACCTTTTTCGCTTACGCTTCATCCCACAAAGTTCCCTAAGTTGGCCATCCATTTCAAGCAACCCATATTCAAGTGGGATAATAAAGCTAATAGAAATTAATTTCACCCACTCAAATGAAGGAGTAGATGGCAACCTAGGTAAAGAGGTTTCCAAAGATATTGACAAAGCGTAAACAACCCCCGTCCTTCTCTTTCTAAGGACTTCTACCTCTTCACAAGTTTTCTCAAAGGTAATCCTTTGTTCAACAATTTTATCTCAGCATTTTCCCTTATTCAAATCATAATTGGGAGGGTGAGAAAAGTTGACCTCCACGACGCTTTCAAATCCAACAGGAGAGGGTTCTTCATGCTCAAAGGATTCTTCACCACTAAGCTTTAATGCTTGGTCTTCATCACCAAGGGAGCTCAATTCTTGCTCTTGATGGGTCAAAAATGAATTCCAACACCTAAACTCACCGGCAAGTGTACTGGGTCGCATCAAGTAGTAATAACTCACAAGAGTGAGGTCGATCCCACAGGGATTGAAGGATTGAGCAATTTTAGTTAGGTGGTTAATTTAGTCAAGCAAACACGTGTTGATTTGAGTAGTTTGTGTTCAACAGAAGCTAAATTGCATGAAATTTAAAGGGAGAGGGATAATTGATAAGGATATAAAGTGCAGAAGAATTAAAAGAGCTGAATCTTAAAGTGCAAGTAATATAAATTGTAGAAACTTAGATTGCAAGAAACGTAAATAACTGAAACTTAAAGTGCAAGAAATGTAAATGGCTTGAATCATAAAAGGGATTGGGAGCTGGGAGTTGATAGCAAAAATTGTTGTCGGTCTAGGAATTTCTCTTATAGAAAGAAGAATTTCGTTGTAAGCATAGCTCCAAACCAACAAACAACTCTCACATCAAATTAAAATATGGTTTTGTCACATTTAACAAACCCCAAATGAAAATTAACCGGAGTATTTAGACTCCGGGTTGTCTCACAAGGAATTGCAATGAAGTGATCAATTATTGGCTATGAAAGATGTAAGGGGGTTTTGATTGGTGAGAAGGGCAAGAAATTAAATGACAAGAAAAGTAAATCAAGCAAATAACTAAAGAAAGCAATTAATAAAGAGAGACATTCATGGCAAGAATTGAAATCATAGGCCTTCTATCCTAGTCATGCAATGATTAATTCATCTTATTTAGTCAACTCCAACAAATAGGGAGAAAGTCAAACAAGACTAATCAATCATACCATAATAATAACAAGAATTTATCTTATTACGTCATCTCCAACATTGGAAGAATGTATCATATTATCTTCCATGAGAGAAAGTCTAATAAGACTAGCTAATCTCAATCCAAAAGTCCTAATCAACTTACTAATTAAATTAGCAAAAGATTAGTGTCAATGGAAACAATATTAGCTAACAACTCTAGATCACCAACATAAGTTGGGTTTTCATGACTCAAGATTGCCTAATTACTCTTTCCAAGCCAAGAATGCTAAAAAATCTACTCTAAAGCCCAACCAAGCATTTTGTCAAACACTTGGTGGGTACAAAGGGAAAGCATGGTAAATGAGCAAGAATAGTAAAATCTACCAACTACAAATTGCAAGGAAACAAGATCAACAACTCAAATCAACAATAAAGAAACATCAAATATTAAATTGCATTAAAAGTAAATCAAATCCAACAAGAGCATCTAGGAACATAAAAGAGAAATTAACATTACAAATCATGAGAATGAGAGAGTAGAAGTAAGAAATCATAAAAGAAACAAGATGGAAACATGTAATTAAACCTAGATCTAAGATGGAAATTAACCTAACCTAATTCTAGAGAGAAGAGGGAGCTTCTCTCTCTAGAAACTAACCTACATGATGCTAATGCTACAAACAATTGCTCCCCCCTTACCCAAGCTTGAATTCTGCATGAAATAGCATTAGAAGTGAGTTGGGTTGGGCCCAAAGTGCTTCAGAAATTGCTGGGGGCGATTTCTCTTTAGTGGGCCACAGACAGCATCGGCGCGCATGCGTACATGGCACGTGCGCGCCCCTATACGTGAAGTAACATATGAAAAATTTTATATCATTTTAAAGCCCCGGATGTTAGCTTTCCAACACAACTAAAACCGCCTCATTTGGACCTCTGTAGCTCAAGTTATGGTCGTTTGAGTGCGAAGAGGTCAGGCTTGACAACTTTATGGTTCCTTCATTTCTTCATAAGTTCTCCCACTTTGCATGCTTTTCTCCTCACTTCTTCCATCCAATACTTGCCTTATGATCCTGAAATCACTCAACAAACACATCAAGGCATCGAATGGAATTAAAGTGAGTTAAATTTAGCTATTTTAAGGCCTAAAAAGCATTTTTTCACATTTAAGCACAAATCAAGGGAGAATTGCAAAACCATGCTATTTCATTGAATAAATGTGAGAAAAAGGTGATAAAATCTCTCAAAATAAGCACAAGATAAACCACAAAATTGGGGTTTATCAGGAGTGCAGAAATTAAACAAGTAGAAGGAAATGACAATTAACAGAGAAGTAGAAAGTGAATTGAGATGCAACAGATCTGAACAAGAAAAGGAAAATTGCTTGAGGAAACAAACAGAAAGTAAAATGCAGCTCAATTGCAATAGCTAAAGGAAAGTTGAAAATCTCAGGGGTGGAAGAGACTAGAAAACAAGTCTAGATCTCAAGTCCTTCCTTGATCCAACAAGAACAATTGTAAAAGAAGTGGAAGAGTAAATTGCAGAAGAAGTAGAAGATGAAAGCAATAAATAGAATTTGGATTCAAATCACAGTTTCTAGAATTATGTAGAAAAATAAACAAAGAGATCTCAAGCTGAGATTGAAATATAATTTCTTCAATTCCCTACCCAAGATCCAAGACAAGAAGTAAAGAGTGCAGAAGCAAGGACAAGGAAGAAGAGAGATCAATTCTCCTTCCCAATTCTTAGAGATCCAAAGTGACAATTCACAAGAAAGTAAAAAAATGAAAATTCTAAAATGAGGGTAAAAGTTTTCTTCTAACTCAAACTAAATTCTATTTATACACTTCCTATTTTTGGATTTTAGAATTTGGAGTGGGCTTTTTAATTTGGTGAAAAATTGAACTTAAACTGAATTTTGGTTCAATTTTGGCCCGTGGGTGCTTGCTCCCAGTAGTATGCTCAGTTCATGGAGGGAGCGCAGCACTCATGACTTGTGTCTTTGGACCTTCGTAGCGTGCCAAGCTTGTGTGCAGCATCAGGGTAGCGCTCAGCTCTCCTTGAGAGCGCAGCATCCCTTGCTTATATTGCCTTGTGTGCACACCAAGATTTCCTGGACCATGCCAAATTGCTTGAAGAGTAGCGCTCAACTCTCCTTGAGAGCGCAGCCTCCATCCTTCAAGGGTGAGGCTCCGTATTTGAATCCTTGGGGAGGCATTGCTGGCCTTTTTTCTTTGTGAAGGAAACAAGGCTAGCGCATGCCTTGAGTGGGAGTGCCTTGGTTCGAATCCTTGCAGAGCCATTTTGTGCATTTTTCCTTTGCCAAGCTTTGTAGTAGCGCTTCCTTCCTTTCCTTAGGTGCTTGGTTCGATCCTTGGGGCTTTCATTGGCAAACATTGCCCCTTGCAATTATTTTGAATGGAGCCCGATAATGCTCTTGGCAAGAGCTGAGCATTGTGCTTCTTCTCTTTCTTCCTTGGTTCATTATAGTGCTCAGCTCTCAAGGAGAGCGTAGCATCCAAGCCTAGCTTCCTTGGTTCATTATAATGCTCCTTTGGAGAGCATTGAGCTCTTGGAGAGAGCGCTGTGGCTTTCCTCCTTCAATGTGCCACACTTCCTTGTTTCTTTTGCCACATTTTTCTCTTCCTTGGGCCATGCTTCTTAGGCTACGCTTTCTTGTTTTCTTCTTTTCTTCACCTACAAGTAATCAAAACAACCAATCAAAGTATCACCAAATTCACAAGGTTTATAAATCATTCAAAAACCAATTAAATTTAGCTTAAACCTCATTATTTAGTATCAATTAAAGGGTGGTTGATTGATTTAACAAAACCATGCAATTCCACTCCAAACCACTTACTTACAATGCAAGAAAGTGCATAAAACCTAATGAAACAAGTGAAAAATGCTTGAAAAGCTAGCATATGATGACTTGTCATCACAACACCAAACTTAAAACTTGCTTGTCCCCAAGCAAGCACTAAACATGAGAGAAAATAAAATGAAATAGAGAAGTATGCATGTCCTTATTTATTAGATAGTTGAGCTGGATTCATGGGGTTTTATGTAGATCAATGGTAGCTCATTTATTACTTGCTGCTATATAAGAAATATTTCCTTAAAGGTTCACTAAGTTTGCTGCTATAATGCTTTACTTTTTACTTACTTCCCTTGCTAGATTTTCCTTCTTTATTTTGCTTAGAGAGCTTATTACTTATTGAAGGCTTAGTGGTAAATGTTGCAGCAGCCTTTGGCTTAGTTGTGCTCAACATTCCTTCACCACAGACACATGGCTTACCTTTTTCTTCCTAGGATCATTGATGCCCAGCATCTCTTTGGATAACTAAGTGTTTTGTAGCTAGGTTGCTCTTTATTGTGGACTTTCAATTGGCAATCCCAAATCAGTTGATCTAAGTGGACAAGTTTTGAAATACTCCTCAGAACTTACTTGTCCAAGCATATCCTAGTACAAAAACACCACAGGCATGTGTCCTAGGGTCCAAGCTATTGGTGTCTAGCCTTATTGTTTGTTCCTTTGCAAATTCTTGGCTTTTCTTTTTCTTTTTCTTTTTCTTTTGATTCATTCTCAAGGGACTTTCATTAATTGAAAGATTATAGCAGCAAACTAACTTAAGCTTCAAGGAACATGTCATTATGCCACATTTATTTTATGAGCTATCAACTGAATCAAACAAATACCACCACTAAATTTCATTCTAACTTTTGCAACATTAGATATTCACTTTTCTAATTCAAACATTTTTCTTTTATTCAAACAG
The DNA here is from genome assembly GCF_059453495.1 of Arachis ipaensis. Taxonomy (NCBI): domain Eukaryota; kingdom Viridiplantae; phylum Streptophyta; class Magnoliopsida; order Fabales; family Fabaceae; genus Arachis; species Arachis ipaensis. The sequence goes on from NC_142444.1 coordinate 74,965,342, forward strand.
CGAGGAGACAATACAAAATTCAAGCAAATGAAGGATGACAATTATTATGCAGATCACTTTCTTTAGCCAAAAACTTCCACTTGCAACTAAATGAACACTTTAGTCAGACATAAAGGACTCCCTGAATTAAAACATTTCACCACAATAAGGATCAAGTGTGAATACAACCTGTCGGGTTGCAGCTTTTCATTCTTCCTTCTGTTGTGTCCCTTTTGAGTCATAATGCAGATTGTCTTCAAATGTTGGCTATTTTCTTGCATGATTCTCAAAAGTTGCCTGCTTCTCAAGCCCTTTAGGTAACTGGTTAATATGCAAAGCTTATTTGTGGGCTTTTGAACTTACTTTGGTGTGTGAACACCAAACTTAGTTCCTTGCTAAGGAGTCAATATAAAATGCAATTAGTCCATCACAATTGGTATATTATTCATAAAGCACATTTTATTTTCTACCATGAATTCCTAAAATGAAAACTATGTATGATCCATCTATGCAAAATTTTGATTCTATGAACAAAGATTGATTCTTCTGAAATTTAATGCATGTGCAGACACCAAACTTAATATTTGGCTATATACTTAATCAAAGTGAATAAGCATATAGTCTAAGATGGCTTAAGGAACTATTTTGGAGTGCCTTCAAGCACACTAAACTTAGAGCTCTAGCATATCTTTCAAAATAATGCCTGCAATCATCATTTATGCTCATGAGAATTCAAATTCATGCTAGAAGGACCATTGATTATTGAAATTAAAATTGAGACAAGAATATTAAATCATGGGTTGCCTCTCATGTAGCGCTCTTTTATTGTCACTCGCTTGACATTTGACCCTCATTAGGGTGGTTGATGACAGTGGTGTCTCAGCTTGTCTCCTCTCACAGTAAGCTTCCTTCCAGTGTTTTGATGTTCAATTTCTGCATGCTCTAGTGAGAGAATCCTGTTGATAATGTAGTAGTCATCAGCTTGTTGATTTGTTCCCAACTGTTGATAAATTAGCTGCACTTTGTCTCCCTTTGAAAATCCTTCAGTTGGGATCTTTTTATTTTTCCACCCTCTTGGACCCTTTTTCTTGCCTCTATTCCATTTTCTTGATAATTTTTTTCCTTTGACAGTGAGCTGTTTATTGGAATCTTTCTTCTCAGTGGCTAACACTTCAACTTCTTCTTGATTCTTCTCATCACTCGGTGCATTCTCATTCTCCTTTTGGCCTACCTTGTTGTTTGTCTCTTGCTTTGGAGGAAGATTAATGAATGTCCTATTGATTCCTTCTTTCCACTGCAAATCTTCTTTGTTAGCTTCCATGCACTCTTCATTTTCATCATTATGCTACACTTCTGAAAAGACATTCAGAGTAATGCTTTCATCATGTACCCTTAGAGTCAACTCTCCTTGTTCAACATCTATGATTGGCTCTTGCTGTGGCCAAGAATGGTCTCCCCAAGATGATAGATTCATTTCCTTCTTTTCCTAGATCCAAAATCACAAAGTCTGCAGGGAATATGAACTTATCCACCTTGACCAAAAGATTTTCAATTATTCCTTTGGGAAACACCACTGATTTATCCACGAGCTCTAGGGACATTTGTGTGGGCTTTACCTCCTCTATGCATAGCTTTCTCATCATAGAGTAAGGGATTAAGTTGATGCTGGCCCCTAAGTCACACAGTGCCCTTTTTATGGTTATATTGCCAATGGTGCAAGGTAAGAAAAAGCTCCCAGGATCTTTGAGCTTTGGTGGAAGACCTCTTTGAATTATAGCACTGCACTCATGTGTGAGCATAATGGTCTCTGGTGCGCAGAAATTGTGATTACACTTTAATTATGTAAAATTTATCGCTCTTTCTTTCCCTGGTAATGGCGCCAAAAACATGATGCCAATACCATGGTTCACAACTCCGCACAACTAGCCAGCAAGTGCACTGGGTCGTCAAAGTAATACCTTACGTGAGTAAGGGTCGAATCCCACGGAGATTGTTGGTATGAAGCAAGCTATGGTCACCTTGTAAATCTCAGTCAGGCGGATATAAAATAGTAATGGAGTTTCCGAAATTAAATAATAAAATAGGGATAGAAATACTTATGTAAATCATTGGTGAGAGTTTCAGATAAGCGAATAGAGATGCTTTCGTTCCTCTGAACCTCTGCTTTCCTGCTATCTTTATCCAATCAGTCTTACTCCTTTCCATGGCTGGCTTTATGTGATACATCACCACTGTCAATGGCTACTTTCGGTCATCTCTCGGGAAAATGATCCAATGCCCTGTCACGGCACGGCTAATCGTCTGGAGGCATCACCCTTGTCAATGGTTTCATCTTATCCTCTCAGTGAAAATGATCAACGCACCCTGTCACGGCACGGCTATTCATCTGTCGGTTCTCGATCATGCTGGAATAAGATTTACTATCCTTTTGCGTCTGTCACTACGCCCAGCAATCGCGAGTTTGGAGCTCGTCACAGTCATTCATTCATTGAATCCTACTCGGAATACCACAGACAAGGTTTAGACCATCCGGATTCTCTTGAATGCCGCCATCATTCTAGCTTACACCACGAAGATTCTGATTAAGAGATCTAAGAGATACTCATTCAATCTAATGTAGAACGGAAGTGGTCGTCAGGCACGCGTTCATAGGGAATGATGATGATTGTCACGTTCATCACATTCAGGTTGAAGTGTGAATGAATATCTTAGAAGCGAAATAAGATGAATTGAATAGAAAACAGTAGTACTTTGCATTAATCTTTGAGGAACAGTAGAGCTCCACACCTTAATCTATGGAGTGTAGAAACTCTACCGTTAAAATTACATAAGTGAAAGGTCCAGGCATGGCCGAGATGGCCAGCCCCCTAAAACGTGATCAATATTTTCCTAAGATGAACAATGGATTAAAACTGAGACCAAAGATGTCTAATAAAATAGTAAAAGGTCCTATTTATAATAAACTAGCTACTAGGGTTTACAGAAGTAAGTAATTCATGCATAAATCCACTTCCGGGGCCCACTTGGTGTGTGCTTGGGCTGAGCTTGAGTGTTACACGTGTAGAGGTCCTTCTTGGAGTTGAACGCCAGCTTTCGTGCCAGTTTGGGCGTTCAACTCTGGTTTTGGCTCCTTTTCTGGCGCTGGACGCCAGATTTGGGCAGAAAGCTGGCGTTGAACGCCAGTTTACGTCGTCTATTCTTGGCCAAAGCATAGACTATTATATATTGCTGTAAAGCCCTGGATGTCTACTTTCCAACGCAATTGGAAGCGCGCCATTTCGAGTTTTGTAGCTCCAGAAAATCCACTTTGAGTGCAGGGAGGTCAGAATCCAACAGCATCAGTAGTCCTTCTTCAACCTCTGAATCTGATTTCTGCTCAAGTCCCTCAATTTTAGCCAGAAAATACCTGAAATCACAGAAAAAAACACAAACTCAAAGTAAAGTCCAGAAATGTGAATTTAACATAAAAACTAATGAAAACATCCCTAAAAGTAACTAGATCCTACTAAAAACATACTAAAAACAATGCCAAAAAGCGTATAAATTATCCGCTCATCACAACACCAAACTTAAATTGTTGCTTGTCCCCAAGCAACTGAAAATAAAATAGGATAAAAAGAAGAGAATATACTATAAATTCCAAACTATCAATGAAACATAGCTTCAATCATATGAGCGGGACTTGTAGCTTTTTGCCTCTTGAATAGTTTTGGCATCTCACTTTATCCGTTGAGGTTTAGAATGATTGGCATCTATAGGAACTCAGAGTTCAGATAGTGTTATTGATTCTCCTAGTTCAGTATGATGATTCTTGAACACAGCTTCTTTATGAGTCTTGGCCGTGGCCCTAAGCACTTTGTTTTCCAGTATTACCACCGGATACATAAATGCCACAGACACATAATTGGGTGAACCTTTTCAGATTGTGACTCAGCTTTGCTAAAGTCCCCAATTAGAGGTGTCCAGGGTTCTTAAGCACACTCTTCTTTTGCTTTGGACCTTGAATTTAACCGCTCAGTCTCAAGTTTTCACTTGACACCTACACGCCACAAGCACATGGTTAGGGACAGCTTGGTTTAGCCGCTTAGACCAGGATTTTATTCCTTTAGGCCCTCCTATCCACTGATGCTCAAAGCCTTGGGATCCTTTTTATTTCCCTTGCCTTTTGATTATAAGGGTTATTGGCTTTTTGTTCTTGCCTCTTGGTTTTAAGAGCTTTTGGCTTTTTCTGCTTGCTTTTTCTTTTTCTTTCTAATTTTTTTTTTGCCCTTTTTTTTTCTGCAAGCTTTGTTCTTTGCTGCTTTTTCTTGCTTCAAGAATCATTTTTATGATTTTTCAGATTATCAAATAACATGTCTCCTAGTCATCATTCTTTCAAGAGCCAACATATTTAACATTCTTAAATAACAACTTCAAAAGACATATGCACTGTTCAAGCATTCATTCAGAAAACAAGAAGCATTGTCACCACATCAATATAATTAAACTAAGTTCAAGGATAAATTCGAAACTCATGTACTTCTTGTTCTTTTGAATTAAAATATTTTTCATTTAAGAGAGGTGATGGATTCATAGGACATTCATAACTTTAAGACAAAGTTACTAACTACTAATGATCATTTAATGAAGACACAAACATAGATAAGCACATAACATAGAAAACGAAAAACAGAAGAAATAAGAACAAGGAATGAATCCACCTTAGTGATGGTGGCGTTTCCTTCTTGAGGAACAAATGATGTCCTTGAGCTCTTCTATGTCTCTTCCTTGCCTTTGTTGCTCCTCCTTCATTGCTTTTAGATCTTCTCTGATTTCATGAAGGATGATGGAGTGCTCTTTGATGTTCCACCCTTAGTTGCTTCCAATAATTATGTGGAAGAAAATGTATCCCCTGAGGTATCTCAGGGATCTCTTGATTGTAGTCAAATGTTCTACCACTGAGCTATAGACCCTTGATGGAAGCTTTTGTCTTCCCTTTCCTCTTTCTAGAGGTTTCTCTAGCCTTAGGTGCCATCAATGGTTATGGAAAAAACAAAAAAGCTATGCTTTTACCACACCAAACTTAGAATGTTGCTCGCCCTCGAGCAAAAGAAGAAAGAATAGAAGAAGAAGAAGAAGATATGGAGGAGATGGATGGATGTGTGTATTCGGCCATATGGGTAGGATTGGGTGGGAGAGAGATGTTGAATTTTGAAGGTAGTGGGTGTATGGATGTGAGTGGTAAATGGAAAACAGAAGGGATGGTCCTGTGGAGAGAGAGAGGGTGAGGTGGGTGGGGATCCTGTGGGGTCCACAGATCCTGAGATGATTCTGTGGGGTCCACAGATCCTGAGATGATCCTGTGGGGTCCACAGATCCTGAGGTGTCAAGGCATTTATATCCCTGCACCGATTTAGGCATGTAAAATGCCCTTGCACACAACTCTGGGCATTAAGCGCCAGGTTGGTGCCCATTTTGGGCGTTCAACGCCCATTTGTTGCCATTTCTGGCGTTCAACGCCAGGATGCTGCCCATTTTGGGCGTTCAGCGCCAGGATGCTGCCCATTTTGGGCGTTCAGCGCTAGAACCATGCTCTGTTCTGGCGTTGAACGCCAGGCAGATGCTTCCTCCAGGGTGTGATTTTTCTTCTGCTGTTTTTTATTCCGTTTTCAATTTTTATATTTATTTTGTGACTCCACATGATCATGAACCTATAAAGACATATAACTAAGAAAAATATAGTTAGATAAAAATTAGGTTGCCTCCCAACAAGCGCTTCTTTAATGTCAGTAGCTTGACAATGGGCTCTCATGGAGACTCACAGATGTGCAGAGCTTTGTTGAGACTCTCCAACACTAAACTTAGAGTTTGGATATGGGAGTTCAACACCAAACTTAGAGTTTGGTTGTGGCCTCCCAACACCAAACTTAGAGTTTGACTGTGGGGGCTTTGTTTGACTCTACTTTGAGAGAAGCTTTTTCTGCTTCCTCTCCATGGATGCAGAGAGAGATCCTTGAGTTGTAAACACAAGGTTGTCCTTATTTAATTGAAGGATCAATTCTCCTCTATCCACATCAATCACAGCTCTTGCTGTGGCTAGGAAAGGTCTTCCTAGGATGATGGATTCATCCTCTTCCTTTCCAGTATCCAGGACTATGAAATCAGCAGGGATGTAAAGGCCTTCAACCTTTACTAACACGTCCTCTACTTGTCCATAAGCCTGTTTTCTTGAATTATCTGCCATCTCTAATGAGATTCTAGCAGCTTGCACCCCATAGATTCCCAGTTTCTCTATTACAGAGAGGGGCATGAGGTTTATCCCTGAACCAAGGTCACACAGAGCCTTAAAGATCATGGTGCCTATGGTACAAGGTATTATGAACTTGCCAGGATCCTGTCTCTTCTGAGGCAATGTCAGTTGATCCAGATCACTTAGTTCATTGATGAACAAGGGAGGTTCAACTTCCCAAGTATCAATGCCAAATAATTTGGCATTTAGCTTCATGATTGCACCAAGAAACTTGGCAGTTTGCTCTTCAGTAACATCCTCATTCTCTTCAGAAGAGGAATACTCATCAAAGCTCATGAATGGCATAAGGAGGTTTAATGGGATCTCTATGGTCTCTAGATGAGCCTCAGAGTCCTTTGGTTCCTCAGAGGGAAGCTCCTTATTGATCACTGGACGTCCCAGGACATCTTCCTCCTTGGGATTCACGTCCTCCTCTCCCTCATTGGGTTCGGCCATTTTGGTTATGTCAATGGCCTTGCACTCTCCTTTTGGATTTTCTTCTGTATTGCTTGGGAGAGTGCTAGGAGGGATTTCAGTGATCCTTTTACTCAGCTGGCCCACTTGTGCTTCCAAATTTCTAATGGAAGATCTTGTTTCATTCATGAAACTCACAGTGGCCTTAGATAGATCAGAGACTAAGTTTGCTAAGCTAGATGAGTTCTGCTCAGAATTCTCTGTCTGTTGCTGAGTGGATGATGGAAAAGGCTTGCCATTGCTAAGCCTGTTTCTTCCAACATTATTAAAGCCTTGTTGAGGCTTTTGATCCTTCCATGAGAAATTTGGATGATTTCTCCATGATGAGTTATAGGTGTTTCCATAAGGTTCACCTAAGTAATTCACCTCTGCTATTGCAGGGTTCTCAGGATCATAAGCTTCTTCTTCAGAAGATACCTCTTGAGTACTGTTGGATGCAGCTTGCATTCCATTCAGACTCTGAGAAATCATATTGACTTGCTGATTCAATATTTTGTTTTGAGCCAATATGGCATTCAGAGTATCAATCTCAAGAACTCCCTTCTTCATAGGCGTCCCATTATTCACAGGATTCCTTTCAGAAGTGTACATGAACTGGTTATTTGCAACCATGTCAATGAGTTCTTGAGCTTCTGCAGGCGTTTTCTTCAGGTGAATGGATCCACCTGCAGAGGTATCCAATAACATCTTAAATAACTCAGACAGACCATCATAGAATATATCCAGGATGGTCCATTCTGAAAGCATGTCAGAAGGACACTTTTTGGTCAGTCCATTGTATCTCTCCCAAGCTTCATAGAGGGATTCACCTTCTTTCTGTCTGAAGGTTTGAACATCCACTCTAAGCTTGCTCAGCTTTTGAGGAGGAAAGAACTTGGCTAAGAAAGCCTTGACCAGCTTATCCCAAGAGTTCAGGCTATCCTTGGGTTGAGAATCCAACCACACTCAAGCTCTGTCTCTTACAGCAAAAGGGAAAAGCATGAGCCTGTAGACTTCAGGATCTACTCCATTAGTCTTAACAGTATCACAGATCTGCAAGAATTCAGTTAAGAACTGAGAAGGATCTTCAGATGGAAGTCCATGAAACTTGCAGTTTTGCTGCATCAGAGAAACTAATCGAGGTTTCAGCTCAAAGTTGTTTGCTCCAATGGTAGGAATGGAGATGCTTCTTCCATGTAAATTGGAATTAGGTGCAGTAAAGTCACCAAGCATCCTCCTTGCATTATTATTATTTTCGGCTGCCATCTCCTCTTCCTGTTCGAAAATTTCTGAAAGGTTATCTCTGGATTGTTGTAATTTAGCTTCTCTTAGTTTTCTCTTCAGAGTCCTTTCAGGTTCTGGATCTGCTTCAACAAGAATATTCTTGTCCTTGCTCCTGCTCATATGACAAAGAAGAGGGCACAGAAAAAAAATAATGATAATATGGATCCTTTATACCACAGTATAGAGGTCCTTGTGTTAGTATAAGAAAAGAAGAAGAAAATCTGAACTCAGAGAGAGAGAGAGGGTTCGGATTTTTGGTGATGTGAGGAAGAGATGTTAGTAGATGAATAAATAAATAGAAGGAGATGAGAGAGAAGGAATTTTCGAAAATAATTTTTGAAAAAGAGTTAGTGATTTTTGAAAATAGTTTTTTTTTTTTAAAAAAGTTAGCAGTTTTTTTTCGAAAAAATAAAAATAAAATAATTAGTTAATTAAAAAGAAATTTTTGAAAAAGGGGGAAGATATTTTCGAAAATAGAGAGAGAGAGTTAGTTAGGTGGTTTTGAAACAGGTAAGAAACAAACAAAAAGTTAGTTAGTTAGTTGAAACAAAAATCAATTTTGAAAAGATAAGGAGTTAGGAAGTTAGAAAAGATATTTTGAAATCCAATTTTTGAAAAAGATATGATAAGAAGATAATTTTGAAAAGATATGATTGAAATTAGTTTTTGAAAAAGATTTGATTTTTTTTAAAATCACAATTAATGACTTGAATCTTTCTTAACAAGTAAGTAACAAACTTGAAATTTTTGAATCGAAACATTAATTGTTATTGTTATTTTCGAAAATTTGATGTAAAATTAGGAAAAAGATTTTTGAAAAATGTTTTTGGAATTTTTGAAAATAACTAAGAAATTTGAAAAAGATTTGATTTTTGAAAAAGATTTTGAAAAAGATAAGATTTTTAAATTGAAAATTTGATTTGACTCATAAGAAACAACTTGATTTTAAAAATTTTTGAAAAAGTCAATCCAAATTTTCGAATTTGATGAGAGAGAAAAAGGGAAAGATATATTTTTTTTGATTTTTTTGAATTTTTATGATGAGAGAGAAAAACACTAAAAAGATGCAATGCATGAAATTTTTAGATCAAAACATGTGATGCATGCAAGAATGCTATGAATGTCAAGATGAACACCAAGAACACTATGAAGATCATGATGAACACCAAGAACATATTTTTGAAAATTTTTTTTTATGCAAAGAAAACATGCAAGACACCAAACTTAGAATTCTTTAATGCTTAGACACTAAGAATTCAAGAATGCATATGAAAAACAAGAAAAGACACAAAACATGCAAATGCAAAGATCAAACAAGAAGACTTACCAAGAACAACTTGAAGATCATGAAGAACACTATGAGTGCATGAAAATTTTCAAAAAATGCAAGATGCACATGCAATTGACACCAAACTTATAACATGACACAAGACTCAAACAAGAAATAGAAAAAATATTTTTGATTTTTTTGATTTTCTAATTTTTTTGGATTTTCTTTTTCAAAAATTATTTGTAGAAGAAAAAATAAGGATTCCAAAATTTTTAATATGAATTCCAGGAATCTTGCCATGTTAGTCTAAAGCTTCAGTCCAGGAATTAGACATGGCTCACTAGCCAGCCAAGCTTTCAATGAAAGCTCCGGTCCAAAACACTAGACATGGCCAATGGCCAGCCAAGCTTCAGCATGTAATTCAGACATAACATGCCTGACATACCCTACAGTCGTATAACAGCTGATGGTTGGAAGCCTAAGTCCAAAAGAATTTAGACATGGCTTTACAGCCAGCCAGGCTTCACATGCTTCATGAAACACTAGAATTCATTCTTAAAGATTTTGAATAAAAATATAATTTTTTGAAAACATTTTTATTTTTTCGAAAACAGATGAGAAATTTTTGAAATATTTTTGAAAGATTTTTGAAAACAAAACGAAAAGAAAGTTACCTAATCTGAGCAACAAGATGAACCGTCAGTTGTCCAAACTCGAACAATCCCTGGCAACGGCGCCAAAAACTTGGTGCGCAGAAATTGTGATTACACTTTAATTATGTAAAATTTATCGCTCTTTCTTTCCCTGGTAATGGCGCCAAAAACATGATGCCAATACCATGGTTCACAACTTTGCACAACTAACCAGCAAGTGCACTGGGTCGTCCAAGTAATACCTTACGTGAGTAAGGGTCAAATCCCACGGAGTTTGTTGGTATGAAGCAAGCTATGGTCACCTTGTAAATCTCAGTCAGGCGGATATAAAATAGTAATGGAGTTTCCAAAATTAAATAATAAAATAGGGATAGAAATACTTATGTAAATCATTGGTGAGAGTTTCAGATAAGCGAATAGAGATGCTTTCGTTCCTCTGAACCTTTGCTTTCCTGATATCTTCATCCAATCAGTCTTACTCCTTTCCATGGCTGGCTTTATGTGATACATCACCACTGTCAATGGCTACTTTCGGTCATCTCTCGGGAAAATGATCAACGCACCCTGTCACGGCACGGCTATTCATCTGTCGGTTCTCGATCATGCTGGAATAGGATTTACTATCCTTTTGCGTCTGTCACTACGCCCAGCAATCGCGAGTTTGGAGCTCGTCACAGTCATTCATTCATTGAATCCTACTCGGAATACCACAGACAAGGTTTAGACCTTCCGAATTCTCTTGAATGCCGCCATCATTCTAGCTTACACCACGAAGATTCTGATTAAGAGATCTAAGAGATACTCATTCAATCTAATGTAGAACGGAAGTGGTTGTCAGGCACGCGTTCATAGGGAATGATGATGATTGTCACGTTCATCACATTCAGGTTGAAGTGCGAATGAATATCTTAGAAGCGAAATAAGATGAATTGAATAGAAAACAGTAGTACTTTGCATTAATCTTTGAGGAACAGCAGAGCTCCACACCTTAATCTATGGAGTGTAGAAACTCTACCGTTAAAATTACATAAGTGAAAGGTCCAGGCATGGCCGAGATGCCCAGCCCCCTAAAACTTGATCAATAGTCTCCTAAGATGAACAATGGATTAAAACTGAGACCAAAGATGTCTAATACAATAGTAAAAGGTCCTATTTATAATAAACTAGCTACTAGGGTTTACAGAAGTAAGTAATTCATGCATAAATCCACTTCCGGGGCCCACATGGTGTGTGGCTGGGCTGAGCTTGAGTGTTGCACGTGTAGAGGTCCTTCTTGGAGTTGAACGCCAGCTTTTGTGCCAGTTTGGGCGTTCAACTCTGGTTTTGGCTCCTTTTCTGGCGCTGGACGCCAGATTTGGGCAGAAAGCTGGCGTTGAACGCCAGTTTACATCGTCTATTCTTGGCCAAAGTATAAACTATTATATATTTCTGGAAAGCCCTGGATGTCTACTTTCCAACGCAATTGGAAGCGCGCAATTTCGAGTTCTGTAGCTCCAGAAAATCCACTTTGAGTGCAGGGAGGTCAGAAACCAACAGCATCAGCAGTCCTTCTTCAACCTCTGAATCTGATTTCTGCTCAAGTCCCTCAATTTCAGCCAGAAAATACCTGAAATCACAGAAAAACACACAAACTCATAGTAAAGTCCAGAAATGTGAATTTAACATAAAAACTAATGAAAACATCCCTAAAAGTAACTAGATCCTACTAAAAACATACTAAAAACAATGCCAAAAAGCGTATAAATTATCCGCTCATCAGTCTCCTTCTCATGCCAGCTTCTCTTTTTGTTAATGAGCTCCTTCAAGAATTTTGCATATAGAGGCATCTGCTCTAATACTTCAGCCAAGGAAATATTGATCTCCAATTTCTTGACGACTTCAAGGAATTTGGGGAAGTGTTGATCCTTGGATTCCTTGTTGAAACTTTCGGGGTATGGTGAGGGAGGTGTGAAAGTCTTCACTCCCTGCCTTTGTTCCTTGGTTGGGTCTTCCACTACTTCCTTCTCTTTGAGCTTCTCTAAAGTTTTCTTGCTTGCTGTCACTTCTTTGTTGCTGGCTTCCTCTTTTTCTGTTGGTTTTTTGTTGCTTTCCACGGGTTTCTTAGTTGCCTCTTTGTTACTCACCAAGATCTTTCCACTCCTCAATTGGATAGCTTTGCATTCCTCTTTAGGATTTGGAATGCGTGGGTGACACGTATGTGTGAAAGTGATATTTTAAAAGGTGACGTGTACGCGTGGGTGATGCGTACGCATGATTTTGATATTTTTGCAAGACCCCTCATACGTACAGACAAAGCGTACGCGTGAAAGAGCGCCTTTGATGCTAACGCTACGCCTTTGACACCAACGCTGAAGACCATGTGCACGCGTAGGTGACGCATACGCGTGACAAGTGCCAGAAACATTGAGGACGCACAGACGTGGGCAATGCATACACGTGAGTGCACGAGCGCTAACGCTGAAGAAAAATGCTACGGAAGACTGGAAGCAGAATTTCTTTGCTACGCCTTTGGTGCTACGCTCAACCCACTAACGCTAATTCACTTTTGCTCAAACAATTTCATTCTAAGTCCACTCTAACATCAAGCAAGCAAGCCCACAATTGTCAACCAATCAAGGCCACAAGAATCATCTAGAATAGTTAATTTCATTTGATTGTAATTTGTTTTCAATTTCATTTTAATTTGTAATTTAGGCTAGCTTATAAATAGGCTTTAGTTCATCAGAGAAAGGGGGAAAACTCTTGGCTGGAAACACATTTTAGAGATGTCTTCGGACCTTCTCTCCACATTTCTCTTCTCCTCTACATTCTTACTGTGTAAATCTTTTAGTTATGAATTACTAAGTCATTCTATTTGGAAAGAGAGCTCTATTGCAATTCAATGGGATGATGTATTTTCATTCTTCATCTTCAATTCTTTTTTTATTGCTGCTTTAGAGAGAGCCTTTGTGCTTCATAGATCTAATTACTACCGAGAGGGGGATTGGATCTACTTGAATTACATGTGAGCTTTGAGAAAAGGATCATGGAATTCAGTTTGAGGATCTTCTCTCATAAACCTCTTGATCAATACATTCTTAGTTGGTATGTGAGATGTAACCACTTTAAATTGAGGTCTTGAGGGTTGTGTGGCCTTTGAATCAGAAATTGAACTTCATCTCTTTTCATGACTAATTAGATCAATAGATTGGCAATTGTTTATGTTAAGAGAAATCAAATCACCAAGAGATTATCGTTTGGTTACTTATGATTTTCCAAGAGATCAATAATTTTATGATTGAAGAGGAGACGAGAATGGTTGATCCTAAGAGACCAATATCTCTTAATCCCAATGCTTTTCTTTCATTTCTACTTCTAGTTATTTACCTTTCCGTCATTTACTTTATTGCACTTACTTTCTTGTACTTTCTATTCCTTGCAATTTTACTTTCCAGCACTTTATTTTCTTGCACTTTACTTTTACGTCATTTACTTTCCTTGCACCTTATTCCCTTCCTTTAATTTTATGTCATTTACATTTCCTGTTGCTCATCACAACAAATTAAACCGTCTAACTAGAATAATCAACAAACTATTGATTGCTTAATCCTTTAATCCTCGTGGGATCGACCTCACTTTTGTGAGTTTTATTACTTGATACGACCCGATATACTTGCCGGTAGTTAATACGTGAAATAAATTTTTCCATATCAAGTTTTTGGCGCCGTTGCCAGGGATTAATTGTGATTAACAAACTACCAGTGGTTGATTACCTAGATTAGACATTTTTTTCTTTTGTTTTTTTCATTTAAGTTCGTTTAATTTTCTATTTTCTCTTGCTACTGAGATGTTTGTGTTATTGCCTCACTAAGAACTCCTTATCTATGACATATGGAATTTCAATCTTTTTTTGTAATTGTGTTTTACAAAATTCAAATGGAGTTTACCTCACATTTTGATCAATCATATCATATGGGATATTGCCCACCACCATAAAATGATTCAAGTCATTATCCTAATTGTGGCTGGGAATATCACCAAGCAATGATAGATTATGAGTAATCAAACCAAATGGGATATGCTCCAGGGCCGCAAAATGATCAAGCTAATTTTATGGGATATTGCCCACCACCACAAAATGATTCATGTCATTATGCTAATGGTGGATGGGAATATCAAAGAGGAATAATGGAGTGTGAACAATCAAGTGAAATGGGATACCTCCCAGAGCCACAAAATGACTCATATTGTTATGACAACTACACAAATTGTGGTTGGGGAGTGAATTTTAATGCTCCATATTCTAATCATCAAGAGCCATCATCACTTGATTACGGCTCAGATACATTAATACAAGATTGGCCAATCTTACCTCATGGTTCTCCATATCAAAAGCCTTCAGCACTTGACTTTACCTCACCACAAAATTCATATCCTTCATGTCATTACCCACAAAACACAATTCATAATCCTTACCAAGCACAATCATACATTACACAACCCCATCAAGAAGCTTGGTGGTGCACGAAATTGTGATGTCAATGGCGCCAACAACTTGGTACGCACAATTGTAATCTCAACTCTTTTTCACAACTCCGCACAACTAACCAGCAGGTGCACTGGGTCGTCCAAGTAATAAACCTTACGTGAGTAAGGGTCGATTCCACGGAGATTGTCGGCTTGAAGCAAGCTATGGTCATCCTTGTAAATCTCAGTCAGGCAGATTCAAATGGTTATGAGGTTTTGATGATTAAAATATAAATAAAACATAAAATAAGATAAAGTTACTTATGTAATTCATTGGTGGGAATTTCAGATAAGCATCTGGAGATGCTTTGTTGCTTCAGAACCTCTGCTTTCCTATTGCCTTCTTCCAACCATGCGTTACCTCCTTCCATGGCAAGCTGTATGATCCTCTCGGATGAAAACAAATCCATATGCGATGTCACTGCACGGCTAATCATCTGTCGGTTCCCGCTAGCGTCAGAATAAGACCATTGTCTTTTTGCACACTGTCACTTGTGCCCCACATTCGCATGTTTGAACAGTCATCCCTTCCCAGATCATACTCGAAATACCACAGACAAGGTTTAGACTTTTCGGATCTCAGGAATGCTGCCAATGGTTCTAGCCTATACCACGAAGACTCAGATCTCACGGAATGGAATGCTCTGTTGTCAGCAGAGGCAACCATGCGTCGTGAACCAGGAGGCCAAGAAATACATACTCAAGCTATTGCAGATAGAAGGAAAGTGGTTGTCAGGCACGCGTTCATAAGTGAGAATGATGATGAGTGTCACGGGTCATCACATTCATCAGGTTGATGTGCGAGTGAATATCTTAGAGAAGAAGTAGGCGTAAATTGAATAGAAAAATAATAGTACTTGTATTAATTCATGAAGAACAGCAGAGCTCCACGCCTTAATCTATAGGGCGTAGAAACTCCACCGTAGAAAATACATAAGTGAAAGGTCTAGGCATGGCCGTGAGGCCAGCCTCCAAACGTGTACAATAATCAAAATAGGAACATAAGATATAAAATAAATCTCTAAAAGTAGTTTTTAAACTAAACTAGTAATCTAGGATTTACAGAAAATGAGTATCTAAGTGCAGATAGTGCAGAAATCCACTTCCAGGGCCCACTTGGTGTGTGCTTGGGCTGAGCATTGAAGCTTTTTCGTGCTTAGGCTATTCCTGGAGTTAAACGCCAGCTTTGGTGCTAGTTTGGGCGTTTAACTCCAATTCGGGTGCCAGTTTGGGCGTTTTACGCCAAGATGTTTTAGGCTGAGATTGAACTCTAGTTTAGGCCATCAATTCTCGGGCAAAGTATGGACTATTATATATTGCTGGAAAGCTCAGGATGTGTACTTTCCAACGCAATTGAGAGTGCACAATTGGGCTTCTGTAGCTCTAGAAAATCTACTTCGAGTGCAGGGAGGTCAGAATCTAACAGCATCTACAGTCCTTTTTCAGCCTTTGAATCAGATTTTTGCTCAGGTCCCTCAATTTCAGCCAGAAAATACCTGAAATCACAGAAAAATACACAAACTCATAGTAAAGTCCAGAAATGTGATTTTTATTTAAAAAATAATAAAAATGTAATAAAAAGTAACTAAAACATACTAAAAATTATGTAAAAACAATGCCAAAAAGCATATAAATTATCCGCTCATCACAACACCAAACTTAAATTGTTGCTTGTCCACAAGCAATTAAAAACAAAATAGGATAAAAAGAAGAGAATATACAATAAATTCCGAAAACATCAATGAAGATCAGTTTTAATTAGATTAATGGGGCTAGTAGCTTTTTGCTTCTGAACAGTTTTGGCATCTCACTTTATCCTTTGAAGTTCAGAATGATTGGCATCTATAAGAACTCAGAATTCAGATAGTGTTATTGATTCTCCTAGTTCAGTATGTTGATTCTTGAACACAGTTACTTTATGAGTCCTGGCCGTGACCCTAAGCATTTTGTTTTCTAGTATTGCCACCGGATACATAAACGCCACAGACACATGACTGGGTGAACCTTTTCAGATTGTGACTCAGCTTTGCTAGAGTCCCTAATTAGAGGTGTCCAGAGCTCTTAAGCACACTCTTTTTGCTTTGGACCACGACTTTAACCACTCAGTCTCAAGCTTTTCACTTGACACCTTCACGCCACAAGCACATGGTTAGGGACAGCTTGGTTTAGCCGCTTAGGCCAGGATTTTATTCCTGTGGGCCCTCCTATCCATTAATGCTTAAAGCCTTGGATCCTTTTTCTGCTTGCTTTCTCTTTTTTTTTTTTTGCATAAAATTTTTTCTATTCACTGCTTTTTCTTGCTTCAAGAATCAATTTTATGATTTTTCAAATTATCAATAACATTTCTCCTTTTTCATTATTCTTTAAAGAACCAACAATTTTAACATTCATAAACAACAAATTCAAAAATATGCACTGTTCAAGCATTCATTCAGAAAAACAAAAAATATTGCCACCACATCAAAATAATTAAACTATTTTAAAATTTGAAATTCATGTACTTCTTTTTCATTGCAATTAAAAATATTTTTCATTTAAGAAAGGTGATGGATTCATAAGACATTCATAGCTATAAGGCATAGACACTAGACACTAATGATCATGTAATAAAGACACAAACATAGATAGAACATAAAGCATAGGAAACGAAAAACAGAAAATAAAGAACAGGGAAATTAAAGAATGGGTCCACCTTAGTGATGGCGGCTTGTTCTTCCTCTTGAAGATCCAATGGAAGGCTTGAGCTCCTCTATGTCTCTTCCTTGCCTTTGTTGTTCTTCCCTCATGGCTATTTGATCCTATCTAATTTTAAGGAGAATAATGGAGTGCTCTTGGTGCTCCATCCTTAGTTATCCATGTTATAACTCAATTCTCCTAGGAAGGTGTTGATTTGCTCCCAATAGTTTTGTGGAGGAAAATGTATCCCTTGAGGCATCTCAGGGATTTCATGATGAGGGACTTCCTCATGCTCTTGTTAAGGTCCATAAGTGGGCTCTCTCATTTTCTCCATCCTTTTTTTAGTGATGGGCTTGTCCTCTTCAATGAGGATGTCTTCTTCTATGACAACTCCAGCTAAATTGCATAGGTGACAGATGAGATGAGGGAAGGCTAACCTTGCCAAAGTGGAAGCTTTTGCCTTCCCTTTCCTCTTTCTAGAGGTTTCTCCGGCCTTAGGTGCCATAAATGGTTATGGAAAAATAAAAAGAAATGCTTTTACCATACCAAACTTAGAAGGTTTTCTCATCCTCGAGCAAAAGAAAAAAGAAGGATGGAGAAGAAGAAGAAAAGGAGGAGATGGAGAGGTGTGAGTGGTTCAGCCAAGGGTGGATAAGTGTTTATGATGTGTGAAAATGAAGGAGGGATGAGGGGTTTATATAAGAGTGGAGAGAAGGGTAGAGTTCGTGTATTAGGGGTTAGGTTTGGGAGGGAAAGGATTTGAATTTGAATTGTGAGGTGGTTGTTATGGGGAAGAGTGGTGGAGGTGATTGGTGAGGGGTATTTGGGGAAGGTGTGAAGAAGAGAGAGAGAGTTGAGGTTGGTGGGGATCCTGTGGGGTCCACAAATCATAAGGTGTCAAGGATTTCTCATCCCTGCACTATTTTGGCGTGTAAACGCCCCTTGGAGTGCCAATTCTGGCGTTAAACACCAGGTTGATGCCCATTTCTGGTGTTTAACGCCAGTTTTTCTTCCCTTTCTAGCGTTGAACGCCTACTTGATGCCCTTTTCTGGCGTTAAACACCAGTCTGGTGCCCTTTTCTGGCGTTAAATGCCCAGAATGGTGCCAAACTGGGCGTTTAACGCCCATTCTGCTACCCTTACTGGCGTTTAAATGCCAGTAAGTTCCTCCTCCAGGGTGTGCTATTTTTAATGCTGTTTTTTATTTTGCTTTGATTTTTGCAATTGTTTTTGTGACTCTACATGATCATCAACCTAAGGAAAACATAAAATAACAATAGAAATTTAACATAGATAGGTAAAAATTGGGTTGCCTCCCAACAAGCGCTTCTTTAATGTCAGTAGCTTGACAGTGGGCTCTCATGAAGCCTCACAGATACTCAGAGCATGATGATGGCCTCCCAACACCAAACTTAGAGTTTAAATGTGGGGGCTCTGTTTGACACTGCATTGAGAGAAGCTTGTCATGCTTCTTCTCCTTTTGTACAGAAGGAGATTCTTTAGCTTTAAACACAAGGTAGTCCTCATTCACTTGAATGACCAACTCT
The DNA here is from genome assembly GCF_059453495.1 of Arachis ipaensis. NCBI lineage: Eukaryota > Viridiplantae > Streptophyta > Magnoliopsida > Fabales > Fabaceae > Arachis > Arachis ipaensis. The sequence goes on from NC_142444.1 coordinate 74,983,978, forward strand.
CCTCTGTCAACATCAATCACAGCTTTTGCTGTGGCTAGGAAGGGTCTGCCAAGGATGATGGATTCATCCTTATTCTTTCCAGTGTCTAGGATTATGAAGTCAGCAGGGATGTAAAGGCATTCAACCTTTACCAAGACATCCTCTACAAGTCCATAAGCCTGTTTCCTTGAATTGTCTACCATCTCTAGTGAGATTCTTGCAGCTTGCACCTCAAGGATCCCTAGTTTCTCCATTACAGAGAGGGGCATGAGGTTTATACTTGACCCTAGCTCACACAGAGCCTTCTCAAAGGTCATGGTGCCTATGGTACAGGGTATTAAGAATTTTCTAGGATCCGGTTTCTTCTGAGGTAATGTCTGCCTAATCAAGTCATTCTGTTCATTGGTTAGCAATGGGGGTTCATCCTCCCAAGTCTCATTACCAAATAACTTGGCATTCAGCTTCATGATTGCTCCTAGATATTGGGCAACTTGCTCTTCAGCAATATCTTCATCCTCTTCAGAGGAAGAATACTCATCAGAGCTCATGAATGGCAACAGTAAGTTTAGTGGAATCTCCATGGTCTCTATATGAGCCTCAGATTCCTTTGGTTCCTCATTAGGGAACTCCTTGGAGGCTAGTGAATGTCCATTGAGGTCTTCCTCACTGGAAATCACTACCTTTTCTCCTCTCCAGGTTCGGCCATGTTAGTCATGGTTATGGCCTTGCACTTTCTCTTGGGATTTTCTTCTGTATTGCCTGGGAGAGTGCTAGGAGGAGTTTCAGTAATTTTCTTACTCAGCTGACCCACTTGTGCCTCCAAATTTCTAATGGAGGATCTTGTTTCAGTCATAAAACTGAAAGTGGTCTTAGATAGATCAGAGACAGCAGTTGCTAAGTCAAAGTGGCTCTGCTTAGAATTCTCTGTCTATTGCTGAGAAGATGATGGAAAAGGTTTGCTATTGCCAAACCTGTTTCTTCCACAATTATTATTATTGAAGCCTTGATTAGGCTTCTGTTGATCCTTCCATGAGAGATTAGGATGATTCCTCCATGAAGGATTGTAGGTGTTTCCATAGGATTCTCCCATGTAATTCACTTCTTCCATTCCAGGATTCTCAGGATCATAAGCTTCTTCTTCAGAGGAAGCTTCTTTAGTACTGCCAGATGCAGCTTGCATTCTAGTCAGACTTTGAGAAATCATATTGACTTGCTGAGTCAATACTTTATTCTGAGCCAATATGGCATTCAAAGTATCAATCTCAAGAACTCCTTTCTTTTGAGTTGTCCCATTATTCACAGGATTTTTTTTAGAAGTGTACATGAATTGGTTATTTACAACCATTTAAATGAGTTCCTGGGCTTCTTCAGGCGTCTTCTTCAGATGAAGAGATCATCTAGCAGAGTTGTCCAATGACATCTTGGACAGTTCAGACAGACCATCATAGAATATGCATATGATGCTCCATTCTGAAAGCATGCCAGAAGGACACCTTCTGATCAACTGCTTGTATCTTTCCCAAGCTTCACAGAGGGATTCGCCTTCCTTCTTTCTGAAGGTTTGGACTTCCACTCTAAGCTTACTCAATTTTTGAGGTGGAAAGAACTTTTCCAAGAAGGCATTGACCAGCTTTTCCCAAGAGTTTAGGCTTTCTTTAGGTTGTGAGTCCAACCATGTCCTAGCTCTGTCTCTTATAGCAAAAGGAAAAAGCATAAGTCTGTAGACCTCGAAATTAACCCCATTGGTCTTAACAGTGTCACAGATTTGCAAGAATTCAGCTAGAAACTGATGAGGATCTTCCAATGGAAGTCCATGAAACTTGCGATTCTGCTGCATTAGAGAAACTAATTGAGGCTTAAACTCAAAGTTGTTTGCTCCAATTGCAGGAATTGAGATGCTCCTTCCACAGAAGTCAGAAGAGGATGCAATAAAGTCACCAAGAATCTTCCTTGCATTGTTGGCATTGTTGTTATTTTCGGCTGCTATGTCTTCTTCTTTTTCAAAAATTTCTGTTAGGTCCTCTCCAGAGAGTTGTGCTTTAGCTTCTCTTAGCTTCCTCTTCAAGGTCCTTTCAGGTTCCGAATCAGCTTCAACAAGAATGTTCTTATCCTTGCTCCTGCTCATATGAAAAAGAAGAGAACAGAAAAGAATAGGAATCCTCTATGTCACAGTATATAGATTCCTTGAGGTGTCAGAGGAAAACAGGAATAGAGGGATGAGGTAGGTAGATAAGAATTCGAACATATGAAGAAGGAGAGAGAGTCCGAATTGCTAATTGAGGAGGAGTGTTAGTCCTTAAATAGAAAGAGGAGAGAAGGGGAAATATTTTCGAAAACAAATTTTTAAATAAAACAAAAAATTTTAAAAATAATTAAAAATAATTTTGAAAAAGTGGTTGATGGTTTTTCGAAAATTAAAAATGAGAAAGTGGTTAGGTGATTTTGAAGAAGATTTTGAAATCAGTAATAAAAAAGATATGATTGAAAATTATTTTGAAAAAGATGTGGTTGAAAAGATATGATTGAAAAAAAATTTAAAAAGATTTGAATTTTTTTGAAAATTAAAGTTGATTACTTGACTAATAAGAAACTAAAAGATATGATTTTAGAATTCAAAGATTGAACCTTTCTTAATAGGCAAGTAACAACTTGAAATTTTTGAATCAAAATATTAATTGTTAGCATTAATTTCGAAAATTATGAAATAAAAATAAGATAAAGATTTTGAAAATCAAATTTTAAAATTTTTGAAAATATTAAGAAGGAAATTGAAAAAGATATGATTTGAAAAAGATTTGATTTTGAAAAAGTATGAAGATTTGAAAAAGATTTGAATTAAAAACTAACTTACCTCCCTTGTGTTGTTCTGGCGTTAAACACCCAGAATGGTATCCATTCTAGCGTTTAACGCCCAAAATACTACCCTTTTGGGCGTTTAACGCCCAGCCAAGTACCCTGGCTGGCGTTTAAACGCCAGTTTTCCTTCCTTACTAGGCGTTTTGAACGCCCAGCTTTTTCTCTGTAATTCCTCTGCTGTATGTTCTGAATCTTCAATTCTCTGTATTATTGACTTGAAAAGACATAATTTTGAAAATTTTTTTGAATTTTTAATGTTGAGAGAGAGCAACAACAAAATGAAAATAATCATGAATAACTAAGATCAAATAAACAATGCATGCAAGAACACGTTGAATGTCAAGATGAACATCAACACATATTTTTAAGAAAAGAATGATATGCAAGACACCAAACATAGAAATTTTCATTCTATAGACACTAATAATTCAAAAATACATATGAAAAACAAGAAAAGACACCAAACAAGAGAATTCAAAGATCATACCAGAGAAAATCATCAAGAATAACTTGAAGATCAATGAAGAACATAATACACGAAAATTTTTTTTCAAAAATTTTAAGAAAATTAAAAAGATGCAATTGACACCAAACTTAAAATGTGACTCTAGACTCAAACAAGAAATACAAATTATTTTTTATTTTCATGGTTTTATCAAATTTTTTTGTATTTTTCGAAAATTGTTTTGAAAAAGAAAATAAAGAAATTCAAAAATTTTTTTATACGAATTCTAGGAATCATGCAATGTTAGTCTAAAGCTTCAGTCTAAAAAGATTAGAGATGGCTAGCCAAGCTTCAGCAGGACATTACATACAACAGCCAAATTGATGGGAATCAACCAGCTCCTGTGATGATAAAAGCATCATCTAAAACTCTAGAATTCATTCTTAAAAATTCTGAAGAACATAGAATAATTTATTTTTTTTAATTTTTTTTCGAAAATAAAAAAATTAAAAATAAAATAAAACTACCTAATTTGAGCAACAAGATGAATCGTCAGTTGTCCAAACTTGAACAATCCCCGGCAACGGCGCCAAAACCATGGTGCACGAAATTGTGATCTCAATGGCGCCAACAACTTGGTACGCACAATTGTAATCTTAACTCTTTTTCACAACTCCGCACAACTAACCAGCAAGTGTACTGGGTCGTCCAAGTAATAAACCTTACGTGAGTAAGGGTCGATCCCGCGGAGATTGTCGGCTTGAAGCAAGCTATGGTCATCCTTGTAAATCTCAGTCAGGCAGATTCAAATGGTTTTGAGGTTTTGATAATTAAAATATAAATAAAACATAAAATAAGATAAATTTACTTATGTAATTCATTGGTGGGAATTTTAGATAAGCGTCTGGAGATGCTTTGTTGCTTCAGAACCTCTGCTTTCCTATTGCCTTCTTCCAACCATGCGTTACCTCCTTCCATGGCAAGCTGTATGATCCTCTCGGATGAAAACAAATCCATATGCGCTGTCACTGCACAGCTAATCATCTGTCGGTTCCTGCTAGCGTCGGAATAAGACCATTGTCTTTTTGCACACTGTCACTTGTGCCCCACATTCGCAGGTTTGAAGCTCGTCACAGTCATCCCTTCCCAGATCCTACTCGAAATACCACAGACATGGTTTAGAATTTCCGGATCTTAGGAATGCTGCCAATGGTTCTAGCCTATACCATGAAGACTCTAATCTTATGGAATGGAATGCTCTGTTATCAAGAGAGGCAACCATGCGTCGTGAACTAGGAGGCCAAGAGATACACACTCAAGCTATTGCAGATAGAACGAAAGTGGTTGTCAAGCATGCGTTCATAAGTAAGAATGATGTTGAGTGTCACGGGTCATCACATTCATTTGATGTGCAAGTGAATATCTTAGAGAAGAAGTAGGCGTGAATTGAATAGAAAAACAATAGTACTTGTATTAATTCATGAAGAACAGCAGAGCTCCACACCTTAATCTATGGGGTGTAGAAACTCCACCGTAGAAAATACATAAGTGAAAGGTCTAGGCATGGCCGTGAGGCCAGCCTCCAAATGTGTACAATAATCAAAATAGGAACATAAGATGTAAAATAAATCTATAAAAGTAGTTTTTATACTAAACTAGTAACCTAGGGTTTATAGAAAATGAGTAACTAAGTGCAGATAGTGCAAAAATCCATTTTCGGGGTCCACTTGGTGTGTGCTTGGGCTGAGCATTGAAGCTTTTTCGTGCTTAGGCTATTCCTAGAGTTAAACGCCAGATTTGGTGCCAGTTTGGGCGTTTAACTCCAATTCTAGTGCCAGTTTGGGCGTTTTACGCCAAGATGTTTTAGGCTGAATTTGAACGCCAATTTGGGCAATCAAAACTCGGAAAAAGTATGGACTATTATATATTTCTGGAAAGCTCAGGATGTATACTTTCCAACGCAATTGAGAGCGTGCCAATTGGGCTTAGGTAGCTCCAGAAAAGCCACTTCGAGTGCAGGGAAGTCAGAATCCAACAGCATCTGCAGTCCTTTTTCAGCCTCTGAATCAGATTTTTGCTCAGGTCCCTCAATTTCAGCCAGAAAATACCTGAACTCACAGAAAAACACACAAACTCATAGTAAAGTCCAAAAATGTGATTTTTATTTAAAAACTAATAAAATATAATAAAAAGTAACTAAAACATACTAAAAACTATGTAAAAACAATGCCAAAAAGCGTATAAATTATCCGCTCATCACTAGGCTGACCACTATTGAGGTAACATTACACTCTCTTTCTTAGCTCACTCAAACTCTTGCTCAAACCACACTGAATCTTGCCAAAAACCAAGAAAAACAAGAAGCATCCATGAGAAAGCTTGAGGTACAATTAGGACAAATTGTAAAACAACTCTAGGAGGAAATCAACCAAGGGAGTTGTAATGAAGCAGAAATTTGCATAGAGGGTGAGTTCATTGAACCACCAATTCAAGAAATCCTTGATGAAGAGGACACTCCAACCATCACACAATACCCAAGTTTTGAAAACAAAGAAGTGAAGGCAATCAATAAAAGCACTAAAAAGAGGATTGTGACTAAGGAATGGAGGACAATATCCTTGAAGAACAAAAGGTCAACTGCAAACAATCCAACCCCTACCCCAACAAGCAAAGCAAATCAAAAAATAACAAAAGAAAGCTTGCTGGGAAGAAGCCAAAACAGGGGATATCAACTTGCTCTTCTCTCCCCTTGAGGTCATTCCTCTTAACAAACTAGAAGAAGAGGAAGAAAGTCACGCACAACATGTCAAGCTAATGACATTAAAAGAGTGCTTGTTGGGAGGCAACCCAACCGTAGGTAACCTTTCCTTTCTTTGCTTTGTTTATTGTCAATAATTTGGCATATGATTGTATTCTAAGTTTGGTGTTGCCATGCAATAATTTGATTTTCAATCTTCACTAGGTACTTGCATCATTCTAAAATGAAAGTGTCACACTAAGTTTGGTGTTGCCACTTATTTTTCATGCTATGTACCATGCACACCACTTATTAATGCAATCACATTGTCTTTGTTTTTACTTCTTGTGCCCTTATTCTATCCTTAACTTTGCTTGCTTGAGCACATGTATTACTCACATTTCATTGTGTAAGATACTCATGACCCATCATAAACCCCATCACCACTATTTTATTTGTTGCTTAAGGACAAGCAATCATTCTAAGTTTGGTGTGGGAAGGGGAAGAATAGGAGAAAAGTGACAACAACAATGAAGATAAACTACAAGGTGGTAAAGTTCCTTTTCCTCTTATCTATTTCTAGTATTTTAAATTACATGATTGTCTTCTATTCCTTTATATCCATGTGTGGTTGCTCTTTGTGAATAAGCATAGCTTAATATTTGAATTGTAACATGTTGTTGTGATATTATGACTACCATCTTGAACTTTTGTGAGATAAAGTAATTAAGTATCACGATCACAAACAAATAAGGTAATTAAAGAAGAAGCTAGCATGAGCTTATATGTATTGGGAGGCTAGTATGGTTAATTTGTTGCTCAATTGCATTGGACTTTATTTAATTGAAGTTTTCATCTAGGACATTTTATGAAATTTTTTGGAATCATCAAAACCTTGAAGAAGCAAATGTAATTAAGGCAAGAAAAGAAAAAGGGAAAGAATGAGAAAGATGAAGGCTCTGAGTACCAATGACAATTCAATTGTCAAGTACTTGTGGTGTTTATGTATCAAGCAAAAAGCTTGAAAACAAAACACTTAGAGTCAAGGCTAGGCTCAAGTGCAAAAGCGCTCCCTCAAAGCTCAAGGCTCTGAGCATCAATGATTAGAGAGTAAAGAAAAGAAACAAATGAACTTAAAGAAGTCCTCTAATTAAATGCTTGTGGTGCTTATGTATCAAGTGGTAATACTTAAAAACAAAGCATTTAGAGTTGTAGCTTTTAAACTCATGGTGCAAAGCACCCACGAAAAAGAAAGAAATAGAAAAGCTTGCATCAAGGAAGGAAAACAAAGAAAAGATTTCATAAATTGAGCTAGATAGAGGCATCAATCATTTAAATTCCTTTTGTAATTGTTGCATGCATAAGAAACTAGCCAACCATGAACATCAAATTGCTATTCTTCTCACCTTGGCTTGTCAAACTCTATTGCATGATTCTTTATTTGCTTGAGGACAAGCCAAGTTTAAGTTTGGTGTTGTGATGATGAGATTTGCTCGATGGTCTAGAATTTTTCTTATAGGAATAAGAACTTCGTTGTAAGCATAGCTCCAAACCAACAAACAACTCTCACATCAAATTAAATTTTGGTGTAGTCACAAGTACAAACCCCAAATGAAAATTAACCGAGGTATTTGAACTCCGGGTCGTCTCACAAGGAATTGCAATGAAGTGCTCAATTATTGGCTATGAAGATGCAATGGGGTTTGATTTTATGTTTTTGCAAGAAAATAGATGGCAAGGAAAGTAAATGAACAATTAACTAATAAAAGAAACAAAAAGTACTCTTGGCTAGACATAGGTAATTGAGATCACCATCCTTGTCAACAAACCATACATTGATAATTATGAGGGACCAAGCTCATTAAGTCTACTTCCATAAGCCTTAAGTACGTAATATCTACTCCTAGGCTTGAAGTATATCAAATGGCTTTGATCACATCAACCCATAAGTCCCAACCTATCTACTAATTAGATTAGTAGTGGGTTAGTGTCAATGGGTATCAAATTGATCACCAAGGGTTCTCAAATCACCAAATCATTGAGACCCAATGACTCAAGGTCACTTAATTCCCTTAGCCTAGGCCAAGAGTAAAGAGAACTACTCAAAAACTAAAGGAAACATTCTATCAAACACCTAGTGTGCAATAAAAGTAAACATCATAAATTGCAAGAATTAAAAGAATCTACCAACTACCAAGTGCAAGGAAAGTAAGATCACAACCCAAATCAACAATAAAAGAACATCAAACATTAAATTACATTAAAAGAAAATCCAAATCCAACAAGTGTTCATCAATCCTAAACAAAGAGGCACGAAAAGGAAAATTAACAAGAGGGAACAAGAAGATTACATCACTAGAGCATGAAAATGTAGAAGAAACAAGATGAAAGCAAGGAATTAAACATGGATCTATGATGCAATTAATCCTAGGAACCCGAATTCTAGAGAGAAGAGGGAGCTTCTCTCTCTAGAAACTAAGCTACATGATGCCAAAAACTTCAAACAATTACTCCCCCCATGCCCAAGCTTGAATTAAGCATGAAATAGTATCAAAAATGAGTTGGATTGGACCCAAAATGAGTTGCAAATCGCTGGCCACGATTTCACTTTAGTGAACCACGTGCTCCAACGGTGCACACGCGTACAGCGCACGTGCGTGCCCCTATACGTCAGGCAACTATGGCAAATTTTATATCATTTCGAAGCCCCGGATGTTAGCTTTCCAACACAACTGGAACCGTCTCATTTGGACCTCTGTAGCTCAAGTTATGGTCGATTGAGTGCGAAGAGGTTAGGCTTGACAGCTTTACAGTTCCTTCATTTCTCCATGAGTTCTCCCACTTTGCATGCTTTTCTCCTCGCTTCTTCCATCCAATACTTGTCTTATAAACCTCAAATCACTCAACAAACATATCGAGGCATCGAATGGAATTAAAGTGAGTTAAATTTAGCTATTTTAAGGCCTAAAAAGCATGTTTTCACACTTAAGCACAAATATATGGAGAATTACAAAACCATGCTATTTCATTGAATAAATGTGAGAAAAAATGATAAAATCCTCCAAATTAAGCATAAGATAAACTACAAAAATGGGGTTTATCAGATGACTACGTATCATGTTGCGTTTTTCTATACTTTTTCGTATGATAATTTAATTATTCATGCTTAATTATTGAGTGTTTTGGTGCGTAAATCATATATTACTTTCATCTCTTTGATTTTGATCTATTTTGTAGAAAATAGTAGAAAAAGAAGTAAAAAGCACAAAACAAGCATGAAAGAAGAAAGGAGCTTAAAGGGTGAAGCAGAGAAGATAAGAAACAGAGGAGAGTGCCTTTGGCGCTACGCTTTCCTCCAGAACGCTGTGAATCTCCAGAAGAGTGCCCTTGGCGCTACGTTCCCTTCAAGAGCGCTATGCATCTCCAGGAAGAGCACCTTTGGTGCTACATTTGATCCAAGAGCACCTGCGAAGTTGGAAAATTTCGCCGTTGACGTGTACGCATGGGTAACGCGTAGGCGTGACAGTAATATTTTTTGCCGGTGACGCGTGCACATGAAAGTGATATTTTGAAAGGTGACGTGTACACGTGGGTGACGTGTACGCATGATATTGATATTTTTGCAAGACCCTGCGTACGCATGGATGAAGCTTACACATGAAAGAGTGCCTTTGATGCTAACGCTACGCCTTTGACACCAACGCTGAAGAGCACGCATACGCGTAGCTGACGCGTATGCGTGACAAGTGCCAGAAATATTGATGACGTGCACACGTGGGTGACGCGTACGTGTGAGTGCTCAAGCGCTAACGCTGAATAAAAATGCTACGCAAAACTGGAAGCAGAATTTCTTTGTAGCGCCTTTGGCACTACGCTCAACCCACTAACGCTAATTCACTTTTTCTCAATCAAATTCATTCCAAGTCCACTCTAACATCAAGCAAGCAAGCCCACAATTGTCAACCAATCAAGGCCACAAGAATCATCTAGAATAGTTAATTTTTATTTGATTGTAATTTGTTTTCAATTTTATTTCAATTTGTAATTTAGACTAGCTTATAAATAGGCTTTAGTTCATCAGAGAAAGGGGGAGAACTCTTGGCTGGAAACACATTTTGGAGAGGTCTTTGACCCTTCTCTCCATATTTCTCTTCTCCTCTACTTTCTTACTTTGTAAATAGTTTAGTTATGAATTATTAACTCTTTCTATTTGGAAAGAGAGCTCTATTGCAATTCAATGGGTTGATGTATTTTCATTCTTCATCTTCAATTCTTTTTTTATTATTGCTTTAGAGAGAATCTTTGTGCTTCATAGATCCAATTACTACCGAGAGGGGGATTGGGTCTACTTGAATTACATGTGAGCCTTGAGAAAGGGATCATGGAATTCAGTTTGAGGCTCTTCTCTCATAATCCTCTTGATCAATACATTCTTAGTGGCCTTTGAATCAGAAATTGAACTTCATCTCTTTTCATGACTAATTAGATCAAGAGATTGGCAATTGTTTATGTTAAGAGAAATCAAATCACCAAGAGATTGGTGTTTGGTTCTTTATGATTTGCCAAGAGATCAATAATTGTATGATTGAAGAGGAGATGAGAATGGTTGATCCTAAGAGAGCAATATCTCTTGATCCCAATGCTTTTCTTTCATTTTTACTTCTAGTTATTTACCTTTCCGTTATTTACTTTATTACACTTACTTTCTTGTACTTTCTATTCCTTACAATTTTACTTTCCAGCACTTTATTTTCTTGCACTTTACTTTTATGTCATTTACTTTCCTTGAACTTTATTGCTTTCCTTTACTTTTATGTGATTTACATTTCCTGTTGCTCATCACTCCAAATTGAACCGGCTAACTAGAATAATCAACTAATTATTGATTGCTTAATCCTTTAATCCTCGTGGGATCGACCTCACTTTTGTGAATTTTGTTACTTGATACGACCAGGTATACTTGCCGGTAGTTAATACGTGAAATTAGTTTTTCCGTATCACTAGCATAAACTTCGTAGGTCACGACTAGTGGCTATTATATTTATGTTTATATATATCCTGTCTTTATTCTATTTCTACTTTTAATGTTTTAATTTATCTTCGCTTTCCAAACACGCTTTATCTTCTTTCTCATCGATACGTGAGTGTTTCCGATCGCGATTTTTATTTTGCTCCTTTTTCAGGCTTCTCATTTTAATTATTCCTTCAAAATATACATATCCACCTTTGAGTCATACCATCTTATTATCATTGACTTATGACTCGAGCATAAGAATTTGAATGAAAGGGTATTACATTATGGTATTAGAGTAGTTTGTCTTCATGTGCCTGAGGGATGGATTGCTTATGCTTTGATGCATACTCTGAGTCTATGTCTGTGCTAGTTAGGATATTTAATTGATATGTTTAGCATGAAGTTCATGAGTATGCCCTTGGGAATTTGAAGCACTTAACTTGAGATATTAAGACTGATCACCTTGATATCGCTTGTTTGGTGTGCACAAGACCCGAGTGGTGACCTGTGGACATGGTCAAACGCGTACGCAAAGAGAAAATGACGAAGGTGCATCATTAGACAACCAGACCGCAATCTTGGCTGCTATGACTACTCTTGTGAATGTTGTGCACACGAATACTATAGCTATTATCCAGGCCTTGGAGAGAATGAAAAGGAACTGTAATAGACTCGAAAACCATCAAGCTGGTAGAGGTCCGACAACCTTTGCGACTTATTTGAAGGTTAATCCCCCAATCTTCAAGGGTTCAACTAATCCAACGAAAGCCAACAATTGATTCCAGGCGATAGAAAGGGCAATAAAAGCACAACATGTACCTGAAAATCAATTGGTGAAATTTGCTGCCTACATGTTGGAGGGGGAAGCGCAATATTGATGGCAAGGAACTCTCTATTTACTACAGTCAGGAAATGATAATGAGGCAATCACCTGGGATATGTTCAAAGGGGAATTTTACAAGAAGTACTTCTCAAACTCTGCAAGGCAAGCTAAGAAGTTGGAATTATTAAAACTGAAACAAGGATCCATGACAATAGCCGCTTACACTAGCAAATTTGAAGAGTTATGCCATTTTTCGAAGTTTGCCAAGGTGCTCTCGAAGGGTACTAAAAGTGGAAGGGTATGAAGTACCAGGATAGTTTGAGGGATGAGATCATGCGAGCTGTGGTGCCTCTTGAGGTCAAGAGTTTTGTAGAGTTAATTAGTAAGAGCTGAGTGGTAGAAGACTACTCCAGAAAACTGATATGGCGAGGACTGACCGCCGAGAGTCCCATGAAGGGGATCAATACAAGAGTTTTGCGCTAAGGGGCTTATACTTCAAGAGGAGTGGGTACCCACCTCAGAATTCCCAAGATTGGAACAATTACCGAAGAAATGAGAACTGCTCAAAAATGGTAAAGGAAGATAGGAGGAGGCTACTTTGAATGATTTAAGGTGCCAAAGACATGGGAGATACCATTTTGACCAGCTATGCTAGATTGAGTTAGGACTCTGCTATTGTTGTGGGAGACCATTGCATATCTCCCGAGATTATCCATATAGGAAAAACCAAGGATAGGGAAAATCTTAACGAGGTTGAGGTAATTGTGAAATTGATATGTATAATTAAATTTAATTGCTTTGCATAAGATTAGAGTATGGTATGCATCTGTAACGCATGAGTATATTGTAAGGGTCGTAATTTCTAAATGAATTGTCAGTCTATGACTTGCAGTTAGTAAGACAAGGTGATTTTTGGTTAACATAGAGGAGTAGCTAGGTTCATGGTGGCTAATAATCAGAGTGACGCGATGAAAGCTTGTAGAAGCATTCACATAGGATAGTTGCGATAAGGAGTAGTATCAGGTGATTAAAAATATCCTAGGCTTGAATACATAAAAGGTTTTGTCAGTTAGTGTAAATGATAATCTCTAGGTAATTATGTTTGATTGTGGCTATAAGATTATATTGATTTTGAATAGGTTGTGGAAGTGATTATAGGTAGGTGAAATAGATTCTTATAAAAGTTTATTCGGCGGGAATTTAACGAAAATAGATTCTTATAAAAGTTTATTCAACAATCTTTCTAATGGTTAAAAAATTGTTGAAAAATGAATTTTGTGGAATAAATTATGAGATTTCAAAGTTTGGAGGGAAAAACTGAATTTTTGAAGCATAACAGCATTCTAAAAACTGATAAACATGTGTACGTGAACGTGTCACGCGACGCAATTATTGGGCTCTGCCCAGTACTCCTACGTACACGGACGGGGATTGTAGACGTGACTTTGGAAACTTTACACTCGTACATACGCGAATGTGTCTTGCGTACGTGAGACTATGCTGCTGCCAACACACTCGCATATGCGACTATAGTCCGTGTATGCAACAATGCCAGTTTTGACACTCATGCGTATTCGGACGAGGCATGTGTATGCATGACCCCCTATTTTGCCAAAATTATGTTTTTAAAGCATTCAACCATTCTTCTAGCCTTCCAAGCCTCTGCAAGTTCTATTAGGAGTTTAGAGCCGTTGAAATAGAGCATAGAGAAGTTAGAAATGAGGATTTAGCATTGATTAGGAATAAGAGACTAAGAGACACTCTATGAATACTGGATTCGACTCAAGAGGTTGTTGGAATCTGGTCCACATCATGGGTTAGATACTTATTTGCTCATTAGCTATTTCACTGGAGGTCTTTGTGCAGCGGATAAGAGATTGCTCACCGCCTCTAGTGGTGGTTCCCTTTCTAAGAACAAGACGGCGGCGGAAGCATGGAGTTTGATCAATAATGTCGCCAAGGCTACACAACATGTGAGAGTAAGGAATAATCCTCCCAAGAGTGTGGTGGAAGCACCTTCGTCTAAATCGACTTTGACTAAAGTGCTTGGAGACATGACCACTCTCCTCAAGGAAATTCACAAGGAACAAAAGGCATTTCAATCAATTCAACCTATCCAAGCCCCACCTCAAATCCTTCAACTTTGAAAGACCTCCTAGAATATGTGGTTTATGCTTTTGTACCGCACATTACACCAACCAATGCCAGGAAGTCCAAGGGGATTACACTCTCGTGGTAGCCAACGTGAACTACAACAACAGTCTACCCTATCAATCTCAAGGTCAAAGCAATTACTCCCAAGGTAATAGCTCTAAGAAAGGGTGGAAGGACAATGCCCAAGGAAGCAACCACAATCAAAGACGGAACCAAGGCAACTCATCTTCTCATTACCACAACAACAACCAATCTTCTTCACAGTATCACAACAATGCCAACCATAACCACCATAACCAATCATACCAATACTCACAACAAAACCAAAAAAATAACCATAGATACCAAATGCCTCACCAAAGACAACAAACCAATCAACCTTCTTCTTCTCCCAAAAACCAAGGTGATGGCTCTAACCATGCACTCTACCAAGAACAAGAGAGACTTAAGGCTATGATAGAGAAAAATGAAGAGAACAATAGGACTCTCAATGCACAAGTTAGCACTATGAGTGCTCAAATGTCTTCCAAAGCCGAGATTCTCTCAAGGTTGACCCTACCTCCTACCAACAATACCAATACCATCCAAGCTTCTAGCACATCCAACCTTCCTTCCCAACCTATCCCAAACCCAAGGGGTAACATCGATGCAATTACCTTAAGGAGTGGTACAACACTTGAGGAAGTTGAACCGAAGCCCATCAAGTTGGCAGAGGATGCTCCTAATGTAGAAGTTAGTGAAATAATGGAGATAGATGAAGATGACAAGGAGGAAGAAATTACAAAGGAAGAAGAAGAACAATTGAGGGCCAAGGAACCGAAGCGGAAGAGCAACTTAGAGGAACAAATTCCTATACATTTCCCTACGTTAGCTAAGAAGGCCAAGAAGCATGAGGAGCTTGATCCCAACAGAGTGCAAATCTTCAAGAATGTGGAGGTAACTATTGCACTCTTTGATGCCATACATCAAGTTCCAAAATATGCTAAGTTCCTTAAGGATGTGTGCACTCATAAAGAGAAGATTGGTGTGTTAGGGATGAATCTATTAGGTAATTTTGCTTCTTCTGTGATGGATGATTTTCCTGAAAAATATAGTGATCACGCCCCTTGCTTGTTATCTTGTATGATTGGTGAAATTCAACTTAAGGATTGAATGTGCGACCTAGGGTCGTGTGTGAGCATTATGCCACTCTCGATTTATGAGAAGTTGAACCTTGCACCGTTGAGGCGATCCAGAGCTAAGTTTGTGCTTGCGGACAAGAGTATAATTTCAGTTGTTGGTATTGCTGAGAATGTATTGGTGAGAATTCAGGACTTAATCTTTCCAGTGGATTTCAATATCCTAGAGACACCTCCCATTGATTCGGATAGGCTATCCTCCATCTAACTTGGGAGGCCATTCTTGAAGACATCCCGATTTTAACTAGATGCATTTTTTGGGGATTACTCATTTGAAGCCAAAGGGAAGGTGGTGAAGTTCACATTGGAGGAAACCATGAGGTAACCTGTAGAGGTATATTCAATTTTTGGTTGTGACATTGTTGAAGATGATGTGATTGAAGAACAATTTGGGAGTGATGATGAGATAAGTGTCAGTAGGAATTTGGGTATAAGAGGAGTTAGCAAGAAAAAGGGGAAGGATCCACGACTTCCATATCCTCAAGCAAATAAGGCACCCAACCATGGTTCAATTGATAAGTGAAAGCATCTCCCCTTGAATGACACTCTTACCAAAGCCAACAAGAAGGACAAGATGGATGTCCTTGAGGATATTCCAAAAAGATGATCTCAAGCTCATGACCGTCCAACTTAAAGACGTTAAAGAAAAGTGCTAGGTGGGAGACACCCCACCATGGTATGATCCTCCTTATATATAGTTTCTTGCAAGTAGTTGTAGAGTCTTTGTTTGATTTTATGATTGTTTGATTTCGTTGAGTTTATGTAAGCGTGCCTGATTTTGTTTGATTGTGTTGAGCTTGTTAGAGTCTTCATGAGGATTTCATTGAGCTTGGTTTTAGTTAAATTGGAAATTTGAAGAAAAAATGCTTGATTTTTAGTAATGCCTGAAATTCTAAGCATTTTTAAAGTGCCTAGCTTAAATGAATGCCAAAATTGTGCTATAATTGTCTCCCTCATGTTGTTTAAAAAAAAATGTCGTCCCACGCGTGAGCGTGGACGACGCGTATGCGTCAATGGTCATTTTCGCAAACCCACGCGTGAGCGTTGGCGACGCGTATGCGTCATTTGCTGATGTTGCAACTTCTGGTACAAAAACCAAAGAGTTGCGCTAGAGTGATGCTCGCTTTGTGCGAGGAGCACAATCTCACCCCACGCGTGTGCGTCAGTTGACGCGTATGCGTCCCCTCTCTCTTTTGCTGGCCACGCATAGGCGTGGACGACACTCACTCGTCACTCGTTTTTTTTTCCTTTTCCACGCGTACGCGTGGACGAGGCGCACGCGTCGTATTCCTGACACAGCCAGCAGGGCACGCTGCCATGTTCTCTTCTTTTTCCCTTTCTTTTTTCTGCTCTTTCTTCCTTTCTTCTACCTTCTCCTTACCACGGCTTCTCCACCGACTAGCACCGGCGACCTCGACCACCGGTGACCACCACCTCCGGAGATCCCACATTTCTCTCTCCTCTTTTATCTCTCCTCTCCTCTCCTTTCTCTTTCTCTCCTCTTATTCTCACTTACACTCAAACTCATTTTCTCTCAATTTCAAGGTCTTAATTCTCTTCTTCCTCTTTTGTTTCTTTCTAAAATTTTTCTTTAGTATTACATTTAATTACTCTACTCTCTTTGTTCTTGGTTGTATTTTAACTTTGTTGTTTGTTTATTTATTTGTTCACTCTTGTTTCTTTTCTCCCTTTTTCTTTTTTGTATGGGTATTGAATCTTATTTACTTTTTGAGTTGGTGGATTATTTCATATCTCTTGGATTGTTTGTGTTGTGGTAGATAACAATCTATTTTGGGGCATATATCCCTTGAAATTATCAATCTTTCTTGTTATTTACACTTTGCACACCACGTGTTTATGAAAAAGAGCCAATGACATCTTTGGTTAACCTTTCTCTTTTAACTTAGTGCCTCTTTTTCACAACACTTGCACTACATGAGCATTGAGCGTCATTTCCATGATTTTTCATCATCAATTGCTCATTGTTATGGATTGTGATGCTTGTAGCATCATGTAAGAATGAGTGGTTCAATGCTCTCTAACCCTATATTCTTGCATTTCTAGACTTCGTTGTCTTGGAGTTAGTTGAGCGAAAGGTTTTCCTATAACCTCCACCTTTCTTGCATGTACTTATCATTGTTGTTATTGATGCTTGAGTTTATTCTTTTCATGCTTTATACTTGCATGCCTCTCTCACTCTTGCATCTCATGCTAGTGATATGCCTCCAGGATTATATTGTTGTCTTGCTTACATGTTACAGCTGTCATGTCTTCAGGACACTTGATGATTGGATTATTGATAATTTAGAATTTAACAAATGAAATCTCATTGCAAATATAGTTTCTAAACCAAGCAATAATCCTTTCATACAAAAGATTGTTTATCACAAGCACAAACCCCTAATATTAATAATCGAAGTATTGGAACCTCGGGTCGTTCTCCCTAGGAATTGCAATAAAGTGTCCTTGTTATTTGTTATGAGTTATGTTTAGGGTTTTGATAAGAGACATGAAAGATAAATGGCAAGGAAGTAAACTAATAGCTAAAAAGGTCTTGGCAAGGGTTGGTGGTCAAGGATCTCTATCCTATCACTAACCACAACATGAGAATTGGCAAGGATCAATCCCATTAAATCATCCTCTAACTAGTAAAGGAAAGTCAAATGAGCCATATGAATCCAAGTCCATAAGTCCTAGCTCTCCACTAATTCAATTAGTGAGACCTAGAGGTAATGGCTCCCAATCATCAATTACTTGGACATTAGTAACTCAAGAGTTCCTAGGTTACCTTCTCAAGCCAAGAACATAAAATTCTACTCTAACATCCTTCCAAGCATTTCATCAAACACTTGGAGAGCATAAAAGGAAAGCATAGTAAAATTGCAGGAAAGTAAATCTACACTACTCAATTGCAAGGAATTAAACAACAACAAATCAAATGAACAATAAAGGAGATCAAAACATGCATTGCATTAAAAGGAAAAGGGAAGAGCAAAAGTGCATCAACATAAAAGTAGAGAATTACAAGAATTTAATGCTAAACTAGAGAGAGGAGAGGTAGAAGAAGAAGAAATTTCAAAGGAAAAGTAAATTAAAGCATGAAATTAACCTAGTTCTAAGAAATCCTAATCTAGATCTAACCTAATCCTAATCCTAGAGAGAAGTGAGAGCTTCTCTCTCTAAAATAAACTTTCTCTCCAAAAACTAGGCTAAAACTAAAATATGAAGTAGTGTCTTGATTCCCCTTCATTCCTTGGGTTAAATAGCATCAGAAGTGAGTTGGATTTGGGCCTGAGAAGCCCAGAATTTGCCCCCAGTGGATTCACTTTAAGTAGGTCACGTGCGAACACCGACGCGTACGCGCACGTCACGCGTACGCATCGCTTGATAATTTTCCATCCACGCATACGCGTAATGTACGCATACGCATTGCCATACGACCTCATCATTTCATGTGTGCACGTCTGTTGTGCGTGCGCGTGGAGTGAATTTCTCCCAATCCTTGATTTCCCATTATTTCTCCACTTTGCATGCTTTTCTCTCCATTCCTTTGATCCATTCCTAGCCTTTTTAACCTGAAATCACTAACACATACTGGTGCGCATAAATCGTGATCGTTCATTCCTTGTTAACGGCGCTAAAAACTTAATACGCACGTTCATAATCTTAATTCGTTGTCACAACTTCGCACAACTAACCAGCAAGTGCACTGGGTCGTCCAAGTAATAAACCTTATGTGAGTAAGGGTCGATCCCACGGAGATTGTTGGCTTGAAGCAAGCTATGGTCACCTTGTAAATCTCAGTCAGGCGGATTCAAATGGTTATGGTAAATTGATAATTAAAATATAATTAAAATATAAGATAGGATAGAGATACTTATGTAATTCATTGGTGAGAATTTCAGATAAGCGTATAGAGATGTTTTCGTTCCTCCTAAACCTCTGCTTTCCTGCTGTCTTCATCCAAATATTCCTACTCCTTTCCATGGCAAGCGTTATGTAGGGCATCACTGTCGTCAATGGCTATATCCCATCCTCTTAGTGAAAATGGTCCAAAGTACGCTGTCACTGCACGACTATTCATCTGTCGGTTCTCGATCATACTGGAATAGGATTCAATAATCCTTTTGCGTCTGTCACTACGCCCAGCACTAGCGAGTTTGAAACTCGTCACAGCCATCCCTTCCCAGATCCTACTCGGAATACCACAGACAAGGTTTAGACTTTTCGGATCTCAAGAATGGCTACCAATAATTCTAGCCTATACCACGAAGACTCTGATCGTAGATCAGGAGGCTAAGAGATATGCACTTAAGCTATTGCAAGTAGAACGTAAATGGTTGTCAAGCACGCGTTCATAGGTGAGAATGATGATGAGTGTCACAGATCATCACCTTCCTCAGGTTGAAAAACAAGTGTATATCTTAGATAAGAAATAGGCTTGAATTGAATAGAAAAACAATAGTACTTTGCATTAATTCATGAGGAACAACAGAGCTCCACACCTCAATCTATGGTGTGTAGAAACTCTACCGATGAAAATACATAAGTGATGAAGGTTCAGGCATGGCTGAATGGCTAGCCTCCTATGGAGGTCTAGAGATCTAAAATGATCAAAGATCTGATTCTAGATTATCTAAAATACAATTGTAAAAAGTCCTATTTATACTAAACTAGTTACTAGGGTTTACAAAAATGAGTAAATGATGTAGAAATCCACTTCCGGGGCCCACTTGGTATGTGCTTGGGCTGAGCATTGAAGCTTTCACGTGTAGAGGTCTTCCTTGGAGTTAAACGCTAGTTTGTAACCTGTTTCTGGCGTTTAACTCTGCTTTGCAACCTGTTTCTGGCGTTTAACTCCAGAATAGGGCAGAAAGCTGGCGTTGAACGCTAGTTTGCGTCATCTAAACTCGGGCAAAGTATGGACTATTTTATATTGCTGGAAATCCCTGGATGTCTACTTTCCAACGCAATTGAGAGTGCACCATTTGGACTCCTGTAGCTCCAAAAAATCCACTTTGAGTGCAGGGAGGTCAGAATCCAACAGCATCTGCAGTCCTTCTTCAACCTCTGAATCTGATTTTTGCTCAAGTCCCTCAATTTCAGCTAGAAAATACCTGAAATCACAGAAAAACACACAAACTCATAATAAAGTCCAGAAATGTGATTTTTATTTCAAAACTAATAAAAATATACTAAAAACTAACTAAATCATACTAAAAACTATGTAAAAACAATGCCAAAAAGCGTATAAATTATCCGCTCATCAACTATGACAATGACATTGATTTTCTATTGATGAAAATTCTAGACCAACGATAATTCTCTCATCACCCTCCTAGAAGGTTGAGAATCTCCTTCGTGTTGAGAGATGATATCCGGGATAGCTACCTGTCATGTCAGGTTTAGCTGTACAACTAACAGATGAGCTCATTGGCTATAGGGCAGGCATACATCATTTGCTTTTATTTGACTTGTTTGGGTTTGCTACTTGTCATGGCCTGCTTAATTATATATTGATGCGGAATTTTCAAACCATAGAACACTGGTATGTTGATGAGCGGTTATTTTATACGCTCTTTGGCATCATTTTCATATAGTTTTTAGCATATTTTGTTTAATTTTTATTAAGTTTTCATAGGTTTTAGTGTAAAATTCACATTTTTGGATTCTACTTTGAGTTTTTATGTTTTTATGAAATTTCAGGTATTTTCTGGCTCAAATTGAGGAGTTGGAGCAAAAGTCTAATTCAAAGACAGAGAAAGCACTGCAGATGCTCTCTAGATCTGACCTCCTTTCACTCGGAAGAGCTTTTCTAGAGCTATAGAAGTCCCAATCAAGTGCTCTTAATGGATATAGAAAGCGGACTTCCAGAGCTTTCCAACAATATATAATAGTCCATACTTTGCTTCAGAATAGAAGCCCCAAAACTGGAGTCCAACGCCAGCCTCCTGCCCCACTCCAAGCGTCCAGCGCCCAAAGGAGGAGACTAGCATCCAAACGCCCAAAGAGGACCCCCTAGCCAGCGATCAACACCCTAGAGGCCTCATAACACGTGGATCTCATCAAAGCTCAGCCCAAATACTCACCAAGTGGGCCCAGAAGAGGATTTTAGCACTAAAAGACTGTTTTACCCTTTCTTTTGTAATCCTTAGTCATTAGCTTTGTATTTAAAGACCTTTACACCTCTCATTCAAGGGGGGACAAGGAATTTTTGCCATATTTTCGTGTATAATGTTTTCTATCATTATGAGTTTCTAAACTTCCTAGGTTAAGGGGAGGAGCCCTATTGAGTTTTATAGATTAATAAAAGTACTACTGTTCTTTCTCAATTCGTGTTTGATTCATTATTCTAAGATGTATCTTCGTTCTTCATTAATATGAATGCGTTAAACTGGCATAAGGTTATCACATTCTACATGGGTTCAGAGTGAGTCTTTCATCAGATATTGATGAACCACCAGCTTGATTATACATCTCTTAGACGGCTAATCCACGACTTCGTTGGAGACTTCTCGAGACACCAGTTCAGCCAAAGTATGGGGAGATTAGGGTCTCTATGGTAGAGGCTAGAAGCCAAAGTTTCAACATCCTCTGATCCGGAAGATTCGACCTTGTCTGTGGCGTTTTGAGTTGGATCACCAAGGAGAATGGACTGCAGGAGCTTCACCCTCAATCAGAACAGATCCGCACTAACCTGGGGTTCAGATCTGGAGGAGTATTGGCGGTAGCTCAAACCAGCATCAATCACATACAGCCTGCCATAGAAAAAATCATTCACAGTTGAAGAAGACAGTAAGACTAGAGTAAATCCCGAAGGACAAAGCATCTCCAAGCCGTAACCATCCTCTTATCATTGTAAACAGGTCAACCTAGTTTAGATCTCACAAATCCAACAACTCTTATTCCCGCCTGACTAAGATATGCAAGATAACCATAGCTTGCTTCAAACAACAATCCTCATGGGATCGACCCTGACTCGCTCAGGTATTACTTGGATGACCCAGTGCACTTGCTGGTACAGTTGTGCGGAAGTGTGGGATTCTGCACACTAAGTTTTTGGCGCCATTGCCGGGGATTGTTCGAGTTTGGACAACGGACGGATTATCTTGTTCTTTAGATTAGGTATTGTCTTTAATTTTGTTAGAGTTTTTTATTTTATTTTTCCCTTTTTTTTAAAAAAATAAAAATCTTTTTCAGAAAAATATTTTTCTTATCTTTATTTAATCTTTGTCTTTGGGTTGAGTCTTTTGTTTGTGTTCTTAGTTGATTTTCGAATTCTTTGAGTCTCTTTTCTTTGAATTTTTGAATTCTTTGAGTCTTATTTGTTTGAGTCTTGTGTCAATCTTTAAGTTTGGTGTCTTCTTGTTTCTTTTCTTTATAATTTTCGAAAATTTTATCTTTGGTTTTCAAAATTTTTAAGTTTGGTGTCTTTTTGCATGCTCTTGTTTTCTTTGAATTCTTTGAGTTTTGTTCTTGGTGTTCTTCTTGATCTTCAAAGTGTTCTTGTTTTTCTTTTTTTTTATCTTAAAATTTTTAAGTTTGGTGTCTTTTTGGTGTTTGTCTTCAAATTTTTTAAAACTTAGGGTCCTAGATCTAAAAAATTTTAAGTTTGGTGTCTTTTTGTTGTTTTTATCTTCATTAAATTCAAAAAAATAAAAAATAAAATATCTTTTAATTAAATTTTTGAAAATTACAAAAAAAAAATTCAGATTTTTATTTTAAATCATTATCTCATCTTATCTTAGTTTTCAAATTTCAAAATTCAAATATTTTCAAAATCAAATATTTTCAAAAATGAAATCTTTTTCAAAATCTTATCTTATCTTTTTATCTTTCTTTAAAATTCAAAAAACTGATCTTATCTTATTTCAAATTTCAAAATTCAAAATTCAAAATTCAAAATTTAATTTTAAATTTCAAATTTTAAATTTCAAATATTTTTAATTTAAAGCTTATCTTTTCTTAACTTCCTTACCTTATCTTACCTAATTTATCTTATCTTTTCTATCTTATCTTCTTTTAAATTTTAAAATTAAATCTTTTTCAAATCTTTTTAATTCTTATTTTATCTTGTTGACTATTTCAAATATTTTTAAATTCAAATCTTTTCTAATCTTCTATCTTATCTTGTTTTCAAATCTTTCTTAATTAGTTACTTATTTTCTCCCTCTTATTTTTCAAAGCTTCCTAACTAATTCTTTTCCCTCCTAATTTTCCAAATTTCTTCTTCTATTTCTCTCTCTTCTTTTTCGAAATTCATCAATTAATTTTCAATTTTTTTAATTTATTAACCTTTATTTTCAAAATAATTATATAAATAAAATAAAAAATATTTTAATTCTTTTTTATCTTTTCTTCTTCTAATTCTTATCCTCTCTACTTCTATTTATTTGAATTCTTCTTCTACTTTTTCTATCTTCACTTTTCTTCCTCTTCTTTCTTCACATCTCACAGGGAGTCCTCTGTTCTTGAACATAGAGCTCCCATTCTTCTCTATCATTGGTTTCTTCTTTTTTCGTTTATAACCAGGAACAGGGATAAAGAACCTCTCTTTAATCTTGATCCTGAACCTAAAAGGACTTTAAGGAGGAGCTTACAAAAAACTAAAGCACAACACTCCAGAAGAAACCTTTCAGATAATTTTGAACAAGAAGCTGAAGACATGATCGAACATGAAGGAGAGGCAAAAAAGGTTCTTGGTGACTTCACCATGCCTACCTCTGACTTTTATGGCAGAAGTATCTCTGTACCTACCATTGGAGCTAACAACTTTGAGCTTAAGCCTCAGTTAGTCTATCTTCTGCAATAGAATTGCAAGTTCCATGGACTTTCACTGGAAGATCCACATCAGTTCTTAGCTGAATTCTTGCAAATATGTGACACTGTTAAGACCAATGGAGTGAATCCTGAAGTCTATAAACTTATGCTCTTTCCCTTTACTGTAAGAGACAGAGCTAAGATATGGTTGGATTCTCAACCAATAGAGAGCCTAGACTCTTGGGAAAAGCTGGTCAATGCTTTCCTGGCTAAATTCTTTCCTCCTCAAAAGATGAGTGAAATTAGAGTGGAAGTTCAAACCTTCAGACAAAGAGAAGGTGAATCCCTCTATGAAGCTTGGGAAAGGTACAAGCAACTGATCAGGAGGTGCGATAAACCCATATTTTATGATTTATCTTGTGCTCAATTTGAATATTTTTATCAATTCTTCACCCACTTATTCATATGAATTGCATGGTTTTACTTTTCTTTTCTTATTACGTGATAAAGTGTGAAAACATATTTCCTATGCTTTAAAAACATTAAATTTAATTATCCTTTATTACCATTCGATGCCGTGATTTGTGTGTTAAGTATTTTTAGGTCTTATAGAGCAGGAATGGCCTAAAGGACAGAAAGGAAACATACAAAAATGGAAGGAAAGCACAAAAATGGAGTTTTGAAGAAAAGGCAACGACGCGAAAGCATGGATGACGCGGACGCGTGCCTAGCGCGAAATAGCATCGACGCGAATGCGTGACTGACGCGAACGCGTGCCTTGAGCAGAACACAAATGACGTGAATGCGTGACCAACGTGTACGCGTGACAAGGAAAAACTCCAAACCACGCGAACGCGTGACCCACGCGTACACGTGACAGACGCCACGTACAGGAATCTGTAGAAAACGCCCCCAGCAATTTCTGGACCCTTTTTCGGCCCAATTCTAAATCCAGAAACAAAGAATATAAGCCAGCGAATGGAGGAATCAAAGAGAACAAGGAAGAAATAATGACAACATTCATAATACACAAATTTAGGATTTAGATGTAGTTTTTAGAGGGAGATGATTTATCCTCTCTCTCAAGTTTTCGGATTAGGATTTCAACTTCTTCTCAGGTTCAATATTCCTTTAATTTATTTTCTACTTTTATTTATTCTATTACTTTAATTGTTATTTATCCTTTCAATTTGGCTTATGAACCTTTCCATGTTAGGATTTGAATTTATGTTTAAATGCAATTTGAGGTATTTCAGATATAAGATTGTTTTATTCTATTTATGTTATTGATGTTTTCGATTTATCCAAATTATTTTCATTCGAGTAGAATTTCTTCCCTTTTGGCTTTGGTTGATTAATTGGTAACACTTGAGTTATCAAACTCAGCTGTGGATTAAAATTGGAGTTGCTAATTGATTCGAATCACTCTAAAGCTACTCCTTCCACAGGAGTTGACTAGGACTTGAGAATCAATTTAATTAGTCCACTTGACTTTCCTTTATTTAGTAAGGGTTAACTAAGTGGGAGCGAAATCCAATTCTCGTCACACCTAATAAGGATAACTAGGATAGGATTCCCAGTTCTCATACCTTGCCAAGAGTTCTCTTTGTAATTATTAACTTATTTTTCCTGTCAATTAAATCACTTGTTTCCTTATTTCAAAAACCCAAAAATATACAATTTCCATAACCAATAATAAATCATCCTTCCTTGCAATTCCTTGAGAGACGACCCGAGGTTTAAATAATTTGGTTTATTATTTTTATTGGGTTTGCTTAAGTGACAAACAAGTTTTTGTATGAAAGGATTATTGCTTGGTTTAGAAACTATACTTGCAACGAGAATTTATTGTGAATTCTAAACCATCAATCTTCAGTTCATCAAAATGGCGCCGTTGCCGGGGAATTGCAAACGTGTGTCTTATTATTGGTTATTGTAAATATTTTATTTTGCTTGTTTATTTATTTTTTCTTTTTAATTTTTACTAGTTACTATGAGTTCTCACCCCCGTCGCTTTGAGTTTGGTTCTAATATTGTTGAAAGGAATGGAAGCTATAGCAGGAACATGCATCAAGGTCAAAACAATCAGAGATGGACGGAGCCACGAGGATCTAATCAACCCTTTAGGCAACAACACCTTCCAAGATACCATGGACAACGACCGTTCTACAATGCATGCCAAGACAATAGTTACGGTGGACCTTCTCGTGACAACCAACCCCTACCAATATACTACAGTCAAGAGCCATTCCGAGGTGCATACCAAGATGATAGATATAGTGGACCCCCTTGTGGTTACCAACAAACACCATCATGTACCTATGAACCACCTCCTCAACATAACTTTGAACCACCATACTCACAAGCCCCCTACTACCATTCACCCCCATATGACTCTAATACATATCCACCCCAATTCCAATCCAATTACTCCCAAGAACCACCACTTCCCTATGCACCATGTCCATATCCATCACCCCAAGAATCAATGGAGCGTCTCAAAGAAACAGTGGAAAAATTTCATGCATCCCTTTACCAATTAAATCAAGTGATAAATCGATTACCTTCCCGATATTTGGACACTCAGGGAACCCCCATGGCTTCATGTGGACAATCTAATGAAGAACGCAGCATGAAGGAGATACTAGAAACTCCACTAGACAGTAAGGAGCATGATTTTGTACTGGAACAATTGGAGGAAGCTGAAATTATCGAAGAAGAAGAATTGGTTGAAGACTTAGGAGATGCTGAACCTCCATGGGAATCCAGAATTGTGGAGAATTCTGTCAAGGAATTTGCAATTGATGCTAAGGAGGATAGTGCACATCCCCCAAAGCAGGTATCTTATGAAGAACTAGATGGAACAACTCAAGAAGCGAGTTTCTTTGATAATGATAATCGAGAGTCAAGTCCTCCTAGTAATGAACTTGCATCCGCAAGTGAATTCTTTGAGATGGAAGAATCATCCTCAAATGAATACGAAGATGATGCAGAGGTAGACTTCTCTCAACCTCCAATTTATGACTTAAGTGATGAGGAAGATATCGAAGACTTTGATCAAGAGGTGGTTGCAGTTGAAGAAGTTTGCAAGGAAGTGGAGGAATTTATAGAAGAACACAAGGGAGTAGAGCTTGCAAAACCACTGGAAACACCTTTTCCAAGGCCATTACCATCCAATACAAATTTCAAGTGGGTAAAATCCTTAGCCTTTATCTTTACTTTTCCACTTGAATATGGTTTGCTTGAAACAAATGGCCAACTTAGAGCTCTTTACGGCTTTAAGAGTAAAAGGGAAATGGTTTGTGCTCAAGGCTGGTATGCAAGATTCAACAAAGTTCCACGCTTCACTTTAAAGTGTAGGGATTGGTTTCGAGTTCGATTGCATGGGTCTCAGAAGATGTTTGGCCATCGTAGTGAGAATACAACTTCCAAACCGCCCGGCTGGAAAAATATAGATCGAAACAAAGGCGGATATAAAAGCAAGGTTTAGGATCCTGGAATCTATTCTGACATTCAGCACCCTGGGAGCCTGAAAACCTGTTTGAATTTGCTCAAAGGCTTTACATGCCTAGTTTGGGACCCCGGAGGCTATTGGCAATCCAAACTCATCAAATGTCTAACTTAAGGACTTTAACTAAAAGTGCTAGATGGGAGACAACCCACCATGGTATGATCGTTCCTTTTTCAATTTTGATATTATTTTGTTTTGTTTGTTTTTGAGTTTTATTTTATTCTATTTTCATTGAACCTGGAATTATTCACAGCACCCACATTAGCATTGCATGCATCCTGCATAAAAAAAAAAAGCGAGCACCCCACACGTGCGCATGGGCCACGTGTGGGCGTCAATTAGAAATCGACATAAGGATCCAACGCCCAGAAAGTTGGGCTGGAATCGTGCAGCTGGTGTGCGTTTAGCACAAATTGCCCACGCGTTCGCGTCCCTGACGCGAATGCGTCACTTTCACTTCACACACACCACGCGAAAGCGTGAGCGACGTGTACGCGTCGCAAGAAAATCCTTGTCCCCTAATTGGAAACAGAGAGTTGCGCCAAAATGACGCTGGAATTGTGTGTCTAGCACAATTCTGAGTGATGCGTCCGCGTCCCCTACGTGTACGCATCACCTTCAATATCCCTCAACCACGCGATCGCGTCAATAACGCGTTCGCGTCACTCCCTTTTCGCCCAAAACACGTGATCGCGTGACCCACGCGTCCGCGTGGATTCAAATACACTAACCCCCAATCCATGCGAAACCCAAACCCCCCCGCGTCACCATTCACCCCCCCAAACCGCCTTTGCACTCTCTCTTCTTCTTTCCCCCCAACCACCATATCACCACCACCACCACCTCCCACTGAGCTGCCCCACCGTCGCCGTCAACCCTACCGCGCCGCCCGCATCGCAACCCCCCTCTCTTCTTCCCTCTACTCTTCCCCCTCCGCGACACCCCTGCCCCATCACCGAGCCGCGACCACCGCGCCACCCACCCAGAACCACCGACCACCGATTACCACACCCCCCAACCACCACAACCCTCACCCCCCTTCTTCTCTCCTTCCCCCCTTTAACCCTTGTTCACCCACAACCACCAAACCGCCCCTGCCCCCAGCACGGACCGCCGCCGCGCCGCCTTCCATTACTGCCACGTCACCACTGTCACCACCACAACCCTACCACCTCTCTGATCCATACATTTGTTCCTCTACACACCAGGTTCCGTCGAACACCGATTCCTCTATCAGTTAGTTAGTTAGTTGCATATTTTTCAATTTCTGTTCAAATTAGGATAGTTAGAGATGCATGATCGTAGTGGATTTTAGGTGGTTAGGTAGCTAGAATGTGGTTAGTGGATTTAGGCCTGATAATTGCACCATTCTTGCTACCTGTTTTTATCTGATTCGCAATTCTGAATTTGCTGTGATGATAATACTGTTCATATGTTGCTCTTTCATGTTTGATGCTGCTATTACACTGTTCTTTAATTTTTTAACCTTTTAAGCATTATTTAATGTCATATGAACTGATTTTCTTGCTGTTTATTACCCGGGAACATCCAATTTTAGCCGGAATGCTGCCCAAATTTTTTCATCAAATTGTTTCACTCAACTCCCGTTCATGAATTGGTTTTGGCAATTTCAAGTTTTGCGCTGTTTGGTTTCAAGCTAGCCAATTCATGAAGGAATGGGCTTGCATTCTCACTCCTTCTGGTTCCCGGATTACTAAATTGCATTATTGATGATTTCTTTTTCCTTTTGCAAATTTTATAAATTATCATCAATAAACTGCAACCTTTACTTGAATACGAGTTGATTGTTCTTCAAGTTTGTGAATTTATTGTTAACTAGAAAACCCATTATCATGCCACTCACTTTAACTTTCTTTTTACTTACTAACTGCATTAACTTTCTAACTTCTCCTTTTACCTAACCACTTTACCTTTCTAACTCAAAACATGATTACTGTTTTTCCTAATTAACAAGACTCCCACCTATCATATATTTTGGATTGTGATTTTTACTCTCAAACCTTTCACCTGCATACGGTCTAAAATTTACTTATATTTAACTCATCTCATGCTTCTAATGCTCTTTTGCCTTTATGCCTATATTGATAAATCATATTTGCTTACCTGTCTTCCTGCTTTAGTTCTTAAACTGTCTTATAGAATTTCTGCTTTTCAGGATGTCTGACCCTAAAAGTAAAGGAAAAGGTAAAGCAACCACCGGCAAAAGGAAAAGAGGAGAAGCCTCTACCTCTATTTTGGATATCCTGCATGACGATTCCTGGCGGGAGAAGAACTTTACCCCACAGGAAAAGGCTGATCAGCTACTGCCTGCCACCGATCCTGTCAAGTTTGCAAACCGATACTGTGAGCTTAAGTATCCAGTTTTTGCCACTTCCAGGAACTTATACCTGGAAAGGACACTCAAAATTCCAGAAGAACTCAAACAATAAACTTCAAACCAAATTAAACAGAGAGGTTGGTTCTTCTTGGAAAGGAATTTGACTGAAATCAACTCATCCTGGGTCAGAGAATTCTATTGCAACTACTTCAAAACATCCCTGGATGCGGTCCAACTTAGAGGCAAGTAGATACTGGTTACTGAGGAGGCACTTGAAGAAATCTTCCAACTTTAGCCTAAGTCAGATCAGCCAGATGGTTACCAAAAAACTGAGGAGGATATGAGGTTCATGAGATTTGATTAGGACGCAGTCAAAAGGACTATAGCTCTTGATCCTACTGTCCCATGGGTCATGAGCAAGTCCGTAGTGGCACCCAAAGGAATTAAGATCATTTATCTGAACGATGAGGCTCGGATTTGGTAGTAGATTCTGAGTAACTATGTGATGCCAAGCACTCATGAGACAGAGGTGCCAGCTGCTATGATTACCCTCATCTGGTGTGTGATGGAGGGAAAGGACTTATATCTGCCCCATTTCATCCAGTATTACATGGCCAGAGTCCATGTTAGAGGCACTCTCCCCTTTCCATACTTGATTACTTAGTTAGGCCGCCGAGCTAAGGTGCCCTGGGTGATTGCTGATGAAAAGCCAACCGTTGCAGACTGCAAGAAGATTATCCCTCACAGCCAAAAGTTTCAAGCTTTAGGCTACAGACCTCCATTTCTCACTGACTATGCAGAGGTAGCCACATCTTCTGCTCCCCCTTCAGGCCCTGCTGCACCAGCCTCCACTATTGCACCCTCACCTCCTTCAGAGCCCATCTACCACCTCGTGCATCGCTTATTTGACTGGTTGGACCAGATGGAGCGCCGCAACCAGCGGTGATATGAGAGATCTGAGCGTCGCAACAAGCGACGCTATGAGCACTTAAAGTTGATGATCCGATATGGCCACCATGACATCCCCTCCGAGCCTGACACCCCTTCTGAGCCATCTGAGGAGGAGGCGGACGATCATGAGGAGGAGGCACATGCAGAGGCTGAACAGGCAAGACCTGAGCAGGCTGCGCCACACCATGAGGAGCCCCATTAGATACAGCCGGCTGATCCAGAGATCCCTCTACAGGCAGAGCCTCCACTTCAGCAGGCTGACCCTCCGACACTCATACAGACTACAGAGCCTCAGACCACCCCAGAGATACCTACTGCACATCCTTCCGGAGATGACACTTCTTCACACCCTGCTTGAGTGAGCATCGAGGAGGATGCTTTTATTTAAGTGTGGGGAGGTCGCCATCTCCGGTGAACTTTATTTTGGTGAACCACTTTTCAGACTCTCTTTTTATCCTATTTTGTTTATTTTCTGTATTTTTATTTTTATTTTATCTTATCTTATTTATCTTCCAGTACTTGCACATTTTTCTGTATTTTTACTATATTTCTGCATTTTGCACTTTGGCCTATATATATTTATCTTAGATATCTAGTTTAGTTGCACTTTTAGCTTATTAAGTTGTGATATAGATGATATGGATTAATTAGTTTGGTTTACCCTTTTAGAATACAATAATTTGGATTATTTGGAAATAAAAAGAGTAAACTAGAGACCTTAGTATAATAGAATCACAATAATATATATATATATATATATAGCAATAAATGTGAGTTAGTTAACAACATTTCTTCAAGGAAGAACACTAAGTTTTTAAGAGCCATCCTAAGATTCACATTGAGAATAATGGGAACTCTTGATTTCTACTTGCATGACATACATAACTGATATATGATTTTTGAGCCAACGAACACACAACCTGTGAGTTTTTTAGCTTAATTGTATGGTTAGATTTAACCATAAATTTCATTCCTATGTGTTTCGCACTTCTTTTCTATGCATGTAATCTTTACTTTGTTTTAATCTATATGTCCAATATAGAATGTAGATACATACCCATATATGATTGAGGCCATTATTTGAATTTTTCCTCACTTATCCCAAATAAGCCTACCTCCTACATCACCTTTGTAGCCCCCTTGAGCCTTTTGATCTCCTCTTGTTCTATAACCACATTACTAGCCTTAGGCGGAAAAACAAAATTAAAAATCCCAAGTTGAATCTTTGGTTAGCTTAAGATAGAAATTGTGATACACACTAAGTGTGGGAAAACGTGGGAACATGGGTTGATAGGAAATGATTAAATTAATAAAATAATTAGGATTTTGGGAGCATACTGATATGAAACCAAAATAAATAAAAATACCATGAGCATTGAAAATGTTATACTTATGATTGTTTTTAAAAAAATTTTATTTATTTAAGTAACTAAATAAGGGGACAGATTCACCCCAATGATAAGTTTAGTGAAGGAATCAATGCACATGGAGGTAAAAACAAAATGAACTTGGTATATGAGTATGTAAAAAGAAAATGGGAAAATTGGGAAAACCAAGATAGTTATAAATTATATAGAGTATGTATATATTAGGTGAGATCTTAGACTAATTAAGGATTCAACTTATAGTTCACTTAGCCCTATATATATTCTCACCTTTACCTTGGCCCCATTACAACCTTGAAAAAGACCTCATGATGTTTGTATGTATACATTATATATTTGTTGATTGGTTAGATGAAGAACAAAGTTTTAGAAAGCAGGAATAGAAAAGAATAGAGTGATTAACCCCAAACACTGAGTGACTAGAGAGTAAACACAAAAATCCAGTGAGGGTTCAATAGCTCATCTCCATATATCCAGATTTAATTATTTAGCTGTCTTGCAAGTTTGTGAAATATTTTAACCCAACTCAATTGTGAAAGTATTTTAATATGGCTTTGTCTTAATTTTACATATATGATTCCTTGGAGAATATGAATCAAATTAACCACATGTAAGCTCTATATATATAGGTGGATAGTAATTAGAATTGCATGATTCATGTAGGTAGCTTGCATTTAGAATAGATTGCATTGCATAAGATTCCACCATTCTACCTTTACTCTTTCTCTTGGATTTAGTATGAGGACATGCTATTGTTTAATTGTAGGGAGGTTGATAAACCCATATTTTATGATTTATCTTATGCTCAATTTGAATGTTTTTATTAATTCTTCACCCACTTATTCATATGAATTGCATGGTTTTACTTTTCCTTTCTTATTATGTGATAAAGTGTGAAAACATGTTTCATATGCTTTAAAAACATTAAATTTAATTATCCTTTATTACCATTCGATGCCGTGATTTGTGTGTTAAGTATTTTCAGGTCTCATAGAGCAGGAATGGCTTAAAGGACAGAAAGAAAACATACGAAAATGGAAGGAAAGCACAAAAGTAGAGTTTTGAAGAAAAGGCAGCGACGCGAACGCATGAATGACGCGGACGCGTGCCTAGCGCAAAATAGCATCGATGCGAACGCGTGACTGACGTAGACGCGTGCCTTGAGCAGAACGCAAATGATGCAAACGCGTGATCGACGCGTACACGTGACAAGGAAAAACTCCAGACCACGCGAACGCGTGACCCACGCGTACGCGTGACAGACGCCACGTACAGGAATCTGCAGAAAATGCCCCCAGCAATTTCTGGACCCTTTTTCGGCCCAATTCCAAATCCATAAACACAGAATATAAGCTAGAGAATGGAAGAATCAAAGAGAACAAGGAAGAAATAATGACAACATTCATAATACACAAATTTAGGATTTAGATGTAGTTTATAGAGAGAGAGGCTTTCTCTTCTCTCTCAAGTTTTAGGATTAGGATTTCAACTTCTTCTCAGGTTCAATATTCCTTTAATTTATTTTCTACTTTTATTTATTCTATTACTTTAATTATTATTTATCCTTTCAATTTGGCTTATCAACCTTTCCATGTTAAGATTTGAATTTATGTTTAGATGCAATTTATGTTATTTCAGATATAAGATCATTTTATTATATTTATGTTATTGATGTTTTCGATTTATCCAAATTATTTTCATTCGAGTAGAATTTCTTCCCTTTTGGCTTTGGTTGATTAATTGGTAACACTTGAGTTATCAAACTCAGCTGTGGATTGAAATTGGAGTTGCTAATTGATTCGAATCACTCTAAAGCTAGTCTTTCCACAGGAGTTGACTAGGACTTGAGGATCAATTTAATTAGTCCACTTGACTTTCCTTTATTTAGTAAGGGTTAGCTAAGTGGGAGCGAAATCCAATTCTCACCACACCTGATAAGGATAACTAGGATAGGATTCCCAGTTCTCATACCTTGCCAAGAGTTCTCTTTCTAATTATTAAATTATTTTTCCTGTCATTTAAATCACTTGTTTCCTTATTTCAAAAACCCAAAAATATACAATTTCCATAACCAATAATAAATCATACTTCCCTGCAATTCCTTGAGAGACGACCCGAGGTTTAAATACTTCGATTAATTATTTTTATTGGGTTTGCTTAAGTGACAAACAAGTTTTTGTATGAAAGGATTATTGCTTGGTTTAGAAACTATACTTGCAACGATAATTTATTGTGAATTATAAACCCTCAATCTTCAGTTCGTCAAGGTGTCCTCTTGACATGTTTTCAGGATGGTTTATCATAGGAATTTTCTATGATGGTCTGTCTGAGAGGTCCAAAATATCATTGGACAGCTCTACAGGTGGTTCACTCCACTTGAAGAAAATGCCTACAGAAGCAAGAGAACTCATTGAGATGGTTGCAAACAACCAATTCATGTACACTTCTAAAAGAAACCCTGTAAGTAATGGGGTATTTCATAAGAAAGGAGTTCTTGAAGTTGATACTCTGAATGCCATATTGGCTCAGAACAAGATCTTGACTCAGCAGGTCAATATGATCTCTCAGCATCTGACTAGAATGCAAGCTGCCGCTGGCAGCACTCAGGAAGCTTCTTTTGAAGTAGAAGCTTATAATCCTGATCAATCCACCATGGAGGAGGTGAATTACATGGGAGAACCCTATAGAAACACCTATAATCCTTCATGGAGGATCATCCTAACATTTCATGAAAGGATCAACAGATGCCTCAGCAATGCTTTAATAATAATCAAGGTGGCAGGAACCAGAATAGGTTCAACAACAGACCACCTTTCCCATCTTCCCAAGGGAATATGGAGACTCCTAAGCAGAGCCTTTCTGACATAGTTACTATATTATCCAACCTCTCTAAGACCACTTATAATTTCATAACTGAACCAAGGTCCTCTATCAGAAATTTGGAGATAAGAGTTGGTCAACTGAGCAAGAGGATCCTTGAGACTCCTTCTGACACTCTTCCTAGTAACATTGAGGTAAATCTAAGAGAAGAGTGCAAGGCCATCACCATAGAGGTAGAGGCCGAATATGGAGAGATTGGGAAGGTATTGAATGCCAGTGAGGAAGATCTCATTGGGCGTTCAATGCCCAAACTGGCTAAGAGCCTGGCATTGAACGCTAGTGAGGAAGCCTTCACTAGACGTTCCTTAGCAGCAGAGCTAGCATTGAACGCCAGCCAGGGAACACTGGCTGGGCATTCAACCCCCAAATAGACAAGGAAGTTGGTGTTGAACGCCAGCCAGGACATTCTTGCTGGGCGTTCAACACCCAAAATGGTAAGGAAAGTGGAATTTAACGCCAATAAGGGTATACAGCATAGGCGTTCAACGCCCAAAGAGCCATCAGAGATGGCATTGAATGCCAGTAAAGGCACACTCTCTGAGTGCTCAATACTTACTCAAGAAATACCTATCCAAGAACTAAAGGAAACCAAGGCTCATATAGAGTCCATAGAGGTTCCTTTGCATGCACTCTTGTAGTGCATGAGTTCTGATGAACACTCATCCTCTGATGAAGATGAAGACACTTGGGAAGAGCAAGTTGCTCGGTACCTAGGAGCTCTTAAGAAGCTGAATGCCAAGCTATTTAGTACAAAGCCTTTGGAGGAAGAACCTCCAGTGCTTTCCAAAGAACTCAATGCTTTGGTTCAGCAGAAGCTACCTTAGAAGCTTCTAGATCCTGGACGCTTCCGGATTCTTTGCAACACAGGCATCATGACCTTTGAGAAGGCTCTGTATGACCTAAGGTCAAGCATAAACCTCATGCCACTCTGTGTGATGGAGAAATTGGGAATCCAAGAGGCACAAGAAACATGGATTACCTTGCATAAGGACTGGATGGTGTTCAAGATTCTTGACCCTCCATTACCCCCTGACAAGGGAGGCACTTGCATAAAGGATTCAGCATTCAAGCCTCCTCCCTTAAATGGAACTCATTCAATCCCTCCAAAGACCAAACATAAGTTTGGTGTTGGATGTACACTATCTACCAAGAAGGAAGGCCCGAAAAGGAAGATACCTAGGGGCTGGAAAAATAAAAATAACCCTACTAAAGGATTTTCACCATGGAAGATGGCGGTATTCACTTATATCATCATGGTATTCACCATGAAAGAGGGAAGTGGCAAAAAGGGACACCAGCATATTGCTGCAAGCCCAACCCTACCTCGGGCAAAATCCTGTCTCTTGAGCTTATTAAGCTATTCCATGAGAGCACATGAAGGAAGCTCCCAGTAAGGAGTAAGGATTTATTCCTCTATGACTATCTTCTTCCTTGAAAGGAGTTGTCCGTCAAGCTAATGACATTAAAGAAGTGCTTGTTGGGAGGCAACGCAACCTTAATTAATTATTTATTTCTATTTTCTTTCATTTTATTTTTCTTTCAGTTATTTTTAGGGTCATTATCATATGCAGCAGTCAGAACAGAGATAAAACTTCAGCAATAAAAACAGAACACTCTGGATGGAGTATTTTTAAAGTTGAATGCCAGCCAGGGAGCAAACCCTGGGCATTCAATGCCCCAAATGGGCAGCATTGCTGGCGCTGAACTCCAGCCAGGGAGCATACCCTGGGCGTTCAAATGCCAGTGCATAGGGTAGAGAATCTGAATTTCCTAGCCTCTCAGGACTAGTCGGTCCCACAGAATCCCCACCTACACCACCCTCTTCTACTCTACTATTCCCCACTGTTCATATTTGCTCGAGGACGAGCAAAACTCTTAAGTTTGGTATTGCAAAATGTAGCACCCTAACTACTAGTGCTCACGCTTCCGGTTGCGCAACTCTGATAGCTCGGACATTACGACGACACTTATACTATTTAATACTAAAATATGAGCCTGTTTAAAACATTAAACCGTAATACCGCTCCCAAAAATACTTTCGTTCGATAACGTACATCCATAAATACCATACAACTTACAAAATCTCATAAAGAGTACATCCATATATATACATACATATATATAAGTAATATTACAAACATAATCTAATACAATTCCTATCCCTCTTACAGATTATATCAAGATAAAGGCGAGGGTACAATAAACCATAACTAAAACAATACAGAGCATCACAACAACAATTAAATAAGCTCTTCGTAACTTCTGCGCCCATATCCTGAAAGGGGGAAAATGTAGGGGGGGTGAGAACATCATCCTCGAAAGGGTTCTCAGTAGAGGGTTTTTGGGAATTACTATAATAGGATACGTGAAGATAAACCGTACTAGTGATTAATAACCGTCTTATGTCTCCTCTCCAAAAACAACGATTTACAGTAAAAGTAAAGTCAGAAATCTTTTCTAAAAGAGGAACCGTTCAATTCTCAAAAACTCAAAAGCTTTTCAAAAAGGTTTAACCATGCTGAACCAAATAGCCTTTCACACTTTTCCGAACCAGAAACACAAAACCAAAACCAACCATCAGTCCATTTCATTTCAACCACGGCCCTAGGCCCAAACAATCCAACCATAAACCAATCACCACAATCCAACAGAGTCTCAGTTGCAAACACAGATAGGAAGTTCAAGCACAAACAAATAGTTACAGCAAGTAGAACAATTAGTAGTTAATCACATAGGCAAACCAAGTACAATATGCACACCTAAACAATGTCACATAGATGCATATGATGCATGCCTGTCCCTAGTGGCTGATGATATCATCTGTCGGTTATAGAGCCAACCCGACAAGTCCTGGTAGCTAACCATTGGACTGTCCCTCTGTCGCGCATCCCCAACTCGAGTTATACTCATCATAAACTTGATCATAATCATGATCCATATACATCACCTTCACTGGTGAATATTTACGGGGACGAGCTCATCCGGGACTTTCACAGTGCCCGGCCACACTTACGACATAGGGTCAAAAGAGCTTCGAGTCTCAACCTGGAGCATGTGGTGGCTAGCCACTGCTTTCTCCCAGGGAAACTCTTATCTCCGATAGTGGAAGTGCAACATTCACATTTATTGATGATTCAGCATAAACATGCATTCAATCTCATCCATGGATCAACATCCATCTCAGCCATCCGGCTCACGGTTCATTCCAGAACCAGCCAATATTCATATCATACACAGCCATTCCGGCTCACGGTTTAATCCAGAACCAACCAATATGTATAATCATACACAGCCATTCCTGCTCACAACAAAACAGCACTTCCACATTCAATATCATCAATTCATAAAATTGGCATTTAAGCCATAAATCACTTTTTCCCAAATCATTTCACTTTGAAATCAAGTTTCAACTCTTTTCAGCCTTAGCTTTAGAAATCTCGTTTCTTAAATCATCTCAGGCTCATAAGCCAAATTTACTCAAAGTGAGTTCTCTTTTTAAAACAAAGCCACTCTCGCCATTCTCTTTCTAAAACTTCCAAAACCATGGCAAGTTAAGGATTTATTTCAAAGTATTCAAAATCACCCATACAACAATGGGATTTTATAACAAAAGTTTCTTGGCAGAGTCCCAAGTCTTTAGGGAAGGTCAACCGATATCAATTCCTTAAAATTCTTTGAAACTCTTAAAATCATGGATTCTCGGTTCAAGTAAATAAAACTGAATTTTTTATGAAACCGATCATACAAAATCACAAGTTCCAACCCGGTCCAAAAATCAATTCATTTGAAAAGGAACTGGTTCATTTGAATCAAACCACTTTCAGGTTTCTTTTTGGAATCCATTTTTCTAACTCTTCCAAAATGTCTCAAACTTAATTACTCAATCAAAAGTCTAGATTCCTTTGAAATCACTAAAAGTTCCTTTTTATATTAAAATCAATATTAGAGCATCATTCTTTCCTTCAGCGATTCAAACGGTAAAAATAGTCCATTTCTAAATAAGTCAAACTCAAGGCATAAAGTTTACTAAATAAATTAAGCTTGAAAATATAAATATTTTCTTAATAAATCAAATAATACAACTTCTCAAATCCAATCCTTTTTAAATAACTTTTTAAACAAAACTAGGATTTTGGAGAAATTTCGGCAGCACCTCCCTTAAAACTTGGACTTTTGCCACCCGGTTCGGGTCCCAACTAAACCGTTTCTCATTCCTTTTCAACAGCTCAAACCAGAAATCAATTCAAAGCAAGCTAAATCCAACAGTCACCTCAGTGGCATATCTCAAGAAAACCATTTCAAAGTCAACTCAATATCAACCGATTTAACTCATTTCCAAAGCTTTAAAGAAACGGTTCAGTAACACATCGTTTGTCCAAGATCAAGTCAATTAAAGTAAACCAGGCTGAATTCCAAAGTGCATTCGACTTTTCACATCATCAAATAATTGACTCAAATGAAATCAATCCTCAACGGATTAAACTCAGATTTCAAATCTTTAAAGAATCACTTCAAAACATTACATTTCACAAAGCCGCACAACAATTCAGCCAAGAAAACATCCATAATCATTTGAGTCAATCAAATAATACATAAGGCAGGTGCAATCACTAAATACACCATATCTCACATCAGTATCCATATGTAATAATTCCAATAATAAACTATAGTTTTCGGAAAGCGCCCCTACCTCAAAACGCGAAACCATAACCCAAACGCGTCACTAGAACTCTCAATCAACCCGAATTTACCAGCAGCTTACATCACAGCTTTGTTCACTTTCGCAGCAGCAAGGACAACCTTTTCACGCAACATGTGGCTCCGATAACTTAATCCTAGAAAACATTATTATTGCGAAAGCCTTAAAACACATAACGGGATATGAACGGGTAAGCTTCAATACAAAGATACTTACTGTAACTAAAGAATACCGTCCGAACCAAAGAACAGAAGCCTCAGCGATGGTTCTGACAGCCACAGAACTGCCCTTGGCAGCCAGAATCACCGTGACTCAGCCTGTTCTGTTAGTAGTTCCAGCGACAGATGAAGCAGTCCCCAAAAAGAATACTATTTGCAACGCAAATCTCCAAACAGAGCCAGCAACTATCTCTAGTAAAGGCAGCGACAATGTCACTTACTATAACCATTTTATTCAATACAGCTAGTGTCAGCAACAATGCTTCTAGGTAGAAACGAATTGATGGAACAAGAGGGAATCGAAAACAGGGTAAGGCTTACCCAACAGTAGTGGTTCTCATGGTTCAAAATGGAGCCAGGGCAAGGCCAGAGCAACATCAACTCCAACAGCAGCAGTGGTGCTTTGTCAAATTCCAAAAACCCAGGAGCAGAGGCAGAAAGGCATCTCCTTTCCTTGATTCACGCGGCGCTGCTCTTCTCTATACACATAGTAGCAGCAATTCCCTCTGGTAGCAGCTCAGACGGTGGATTCCACCCACGGCGACGGCGACACTTTCTTCCACAACCATGACAGCAGCGGCGATGGAAGGGCAGCGTTGCTTCCTCGCGACCCATCCCTTTTACCTCTTCTCTCTTCGCAGCTCCAACAGCGGCGAGGCAAGGCGCATACGGCGGCAATGCGAAAGGACTCCGACGTGGTGGTTGGACCTCAGCTCGGCCTCAGATCTGTTCTCTCCTTCACGCGTCTCCCTCTCTCTCAGCTTGGTTCGGTGACTCGCGGATGGACGGAATGACGGCGGCACAGGGACGATGGTGCGACGGCAAGACGTGGGTCGACGGCAGGGCGCGGCGGCAAGCTCTCTTCTCTCTTCCCTTGCGTGACAGCCCTCAAGGCATGACTCGACAGTTCGGCAAGATGGGACGGCAGCGTTGAGTAGGACGGCGGTGCAATGGCGGCGGTGAGACCAGCACGCCGGCACGAGTCTTTCTCTCCTTCTCCCTTATTCCGTGGCCCCTTCCCCTTACCCTCATTCTTCTTTCTTTTTCGTTCTTTCAGAGAAAAGGGAAACTGTGTGTGTACTGCTGCTGCTGGGTGTTTGGGGGAAAGGTGCGTTGCTGATGGGGAAACCGGGTAACCGGGTTAGGATTTTAGGGTTTCATTTTGAAAATTAGGGTTAAGGGCATTATGGTAATTTCACATAAAATTGGGAATAATATGATAATTGAAACCCAATGTAAATCCAACACTTATTGTATATGGAAAAATACTATTTGCTCATCAATTTTTACAAATTATTTTCAACAAAATGCCCAAATCTAAAAATTAGAAATAATATATTTAATTTCTCTATTTTCCAAAATAGCAGTATTAATATTTAAAATATTAGTTATTTAGTTCAATCATATAAAAATCCTTATTATTTCACAACTGCCAGCTTTATAATTTAAATATAGAAAATAATCTGAAAATTGTGAAATTGGATAATAATCATAACTTATCTCAAATTCAAAAAATCAAAACTCGCCTTAATTATATTTAATGAAATAATTTCTGAAATTAAGGCTATAAATAACTATATAATTTGAGACTTGATCATAATAAGACTTTTCAAAGGTTCTGGGTCTTACATTCTACCCACCTTACAAAAATTTTCGTCCTCGAAAATTGATACAAAACGAAAGAAATTTCACAATAGTTCACCCTTGAACACATTTAAGGAATAAGCAAAAAGGTCTCAACATATACACATATATACGGTTCTCGGATACTTGGATGGTCGTATGTATAAAGATACAAAGGTAGGAGTGTGATTGCAAAGCAAACGTTACAAGATAGACTCAATGCACAAGGTCATATAATCTCAAGTCTTTACAAAAACTTGAGGTGACAAAATAGGGTGCAAATCAAGATAGGTGTTCACAAAGCAAAGTGGTAATTAATGTGGTAAAAGGCTGCAAAGCATGTTGGTATTTAAACAGCGGTATAACATTCGCTGACAAATCTTGTGTTCCCACTTCAGGATTTCAATTTCTCAACTCCACCAATCATTTTACAACCTCATAGCCAATTATAAGTCTAACAATCGCAAACCCGTTCACAAGGAACAAAACACCTACAACTCATAACATGGTACACCTACCGTTTCACCTTCCATATACACATATCACGTCTTAAAGAACTAACACATCGTGTTACTACGTCTACAAATTGCACGTGATATCAAAACAATTCTCGAGTCTACTCAGAAGGATACAAGATCTAGAACGGAGAAACAATTATCAAGGGTACTACTCATAGATTTGAGGGAATGTATCCAATTCCAGATAAACAAGGATGTCCAAGCAAAGAAGTTTGCTAGAAATAAATCGATTGACAACTCCAAGGATAACCCTTGGATCCAAGAAATTCAATAGGACCAATAAGAAGAGAACCAGCGCCTTAGTTCGAACCAAATTCAAGTTGAGTCGAAGAAGTAGAAGGTTTACAGAAAAGAATATCAAACCCAAGACAAAGCTCACAGAACTCAAGAGCACGATTACAAATACTTTCGAATACATTGTTCATGAAAAAGTCAAAAACTTGCGAAAAAAAACCACTTTGCAGTCTAGAAGAAAAGTTGAGCAACATTCTTCAAGAGGGTTGCAAAAGCATAAATGTGGCATTACTTCAATACAATTTCATGTTGAAGTAGATCATGTAGAGTTTTAAAAACAAAATGCACATAAGTTTGGCTAAGAGCTAAAATATTTTCTCAAATATTTTAGAAGGATAGTTAGGTGCACAACCTAACCAAAAGCAGTTCATAAAAACTCGGAAGTAATCAAATGCTTGCTCAAAAACTCCCAAAGTTCATATTCAAACAAGCGTGTATAAAAATTATAGCAAAGAGGAAAGAAAAAATTAAACTCTTTTTAGAAAGGAAATTCCGAGGTAAAAATTTGCTTACAATCTGTTAAGGAAATAAGTGATGCATTACAACCAAACCGGTTTCCA
Source organism: Arachis ipaensis (assembly GCF_059453495.1). Lineage (NCBI taxonomy): Eukaryota > Viridiplantae > Streptophyta > Magnoliopsida > Fabales > Fabaceae > Arachis > Arachis ipaensis. Next base: position 75,026,901 of record NC_142444.1, read on the forward strand.
CTAAACAAGGAAGCTTTTCAAAACTTCATTTAAAATAGTGCATGCCAACTTTAAATTAACTTTGTCAAAATTGGACAATGGTTTCAATCTAAATCAAGCAACAGAAAATAAATTCCGTTTAAAACTTCTTACAAGAGAATTCAAAAATTCTTTAAAAGGTTCAAAACAAGACTCCAAAAGTGTTCTTGAAATTAGCATCTCAGAAGAACATTCAAGAAGTTTAAGATGTACTAAAAAGAAGTCAAGCCATGCAAGAAAGGATCTTAAACCAAGATAGCTCAAACAAGATCCACTAGGCATGAGACACCAAACAAGCTTTCAATTGATTCAAAAGAATACAAAAGTCATAGAAAAAGACAACTCAACCATTAGTAATTTCTCAAGGATAAATCTTTGACTAAAACTGTTGTAGAGATAATGAAAGGATAGACGATGTACGAAATTGAAACAAATCAAGTTGACTCACATAAGAGTGAGATTCACAAAAGAGGAAAAACCAAGATCAATGGTAATGTTCACAAGATGTAAAAGATTAGTTAAAAACAAAGTCAAACATGACATTCATGGAGATGGAAAGTTTAAGAGAGAATGAGTCCGTTCATAGGAAAAAAAAGCTGTGAGTCCAACACTTTCAAAAGAACAACAATGGCATGAATCATATAGCATGCTAAATCAAACTTAATTCAAAATAAGTTGAGTAAGGCTTACCAAATGAAACTCAACCGGGATAAAAGTGAAAATTCTTTCTTTCCAATTTTTTTTTTAAATATCCAAATAAATAATCAAATGAAGATGTGCATTAGAAATATAGTAAAATTACTAGAAAGTCAAATTGTAATTTAAGGTAAATACAGTTCCATAAACCAGTAAAAGCACAAGCGAGGTATTAAAAATAAATAGTTGTTAAACTGTATAAGAAATCTTCAAAGTTCATATATAGATAAGTATGTATCTAATCAACAGCAATTTTTATAAAATCTCAAAATTAGCTGTGATCACCGTTAAGTAAGAGAAAAACTGAATCAACAATTCCTCTAAGAGTGGACTCGGAATCCAGAGTAAAATGCACAGTGCATTACGACAAGTTCAAAGCCATATCAAAGGATACATTAATCAAGAGGAACTCCAACAGAGAAAGATAGATACAACAAGGATTTCAAACAAGCATATGCACTTAAGATCAAACAAGAATGCATATGAATAGAGGAATAGAGTTGGAAAATCAAACCACCTTTCTAAAGGATTAGCAAACAAGAACCTCAAGTTAGGCTATGAAAGAACAGGTCGACTCGAACTAAATTTAAGACACAAAACTGAATAGCCTCGAGAAATAGTTTCAAACGTTCCCAAAATCCGCGATTCGCTTTTCTTAAAACTCGTATATCATCTATGATAACCCATTAGTACTCTAATATACATAATTCACTAGTATTAAGCCGGCCAAACTTAATATCAGGTACCATGCAACTCGAGACTAACGGCGTTAATCAATAGACCGTCATGTGCATAAAACTCTAATTCTCGTCATTCGACAAGACCTATTACATGACAAACACTCAGAATATGCAACTGAAGCATAGTCGGTCCATTCCTCAGGCTCTACAGGAAGGACTGCTCTGATACCATAATGTAGCACCCTAACTACCAGAGCTCACGCTTCCGGCTTCGCAACTCTGATAGCTCGGACATTACGACGACACTTATACTATTTAATACTAAAATATGAGCCTGTTTAAAATATTAAACCGTAATACCGCTCCCAAAAATACTTTCGTTTGATAACGTACATCCATAAATACCATACAACTTACAAAAACTTATAAAGAGTACATCCATATATATACATACATATATATAAGTAATATTACAAACATAATCAATTACAATTCCTATCCCTCTTACAGATTATATCAAGATAAAGGCGAGGGTACAATAAACCATAACTAAAACAATACAGAGCATCACAACAACAATTAAATAAGCTCTTCGTAACTTCTGCGCCCAAATCCTGAAAGGGAAAAAATGTAGGGGGGGTGAGAACATCATCCTTGAAAGGGTTCTCAGTAGAGGGCTTTTGGGAATTACTGTAATAGGATACGTGAAGATAAACCATACCAGTGATTAATAACCGTCTTATGCCTCCTTTCCAAAATCAACGGTTTACAGTAAAAGTAAAGTCAGAAATCTTTTCTAAAAGAGGAACTGTTCAATTCTCAAAAACTCAAAAGCCTTTCAAAAAGGTTTAACCATGCTGAACCAAATAGCCTTTCACACTTTTCCGAACCAGAAACACAAAACCAAAACCAACCATCAGTCCATTTCATTTCAACCACGGCCCTAGGCCCAAACAATCCAACCATCAACTAATCACCACAATCCAACAAAGTCTCAGTTGCAAACACAGATAGGAAGTTCAAGCACAAACAAACAGTTACAGCAAGTAGAACAATTAGCAGTTAATCATATAGGCAAACAAAGTACAATATGCACACCCAAACAATGTCACATAGATGCATATGATGCATGCCTGTCCCTAGTGGCTGATGATATCATCTGTCGGTTATAGAGCCAACCCGAAAAGTCTTGGTAGCTAACCATTGGACTGTCCCTCTGTCATGCATCCCCAACTCGAGTTATACTCATTATAAACTTGATCATAATCATGATCCATATCCATCACCTTCACTGGTGAATATTTACGGGGACGAGCTCATCCGGGACTTTCACAGTGCCCGGCCACACTTACGACATAGGGTCAAAAGAGCTTCGAGTCTCAACCTGGAGCATGTGGTGGCTAGCCACTGCTTTCTCCCAGGGAAACTCTTATCTCCGATAGTGGAAGTGCAACATTCACATTTATTAATGATTCAGCATAAACATGCATTCAATCTCATCCATGGATCAACATCCATCTCAGCCATCCGGCTCACGGTTCATTCCAGAACCAGCCAATATTCATATCATACACAGCCATTCCGGCTCACGGTTTAATCCAGAACCAACCAATATGTATAATCATACACAGCCATTCCTGCTCACAACAAAACAGCACTTCCACATTCAATATCATCAATTCATAAAATTGGAATTTAAGCCATAAATCACTTTTTCCCAAATCATTTCACTTTGAAATCAAGTTTCAACTCTTTTCAGCCTTGGCTTTAGAAATCTCGTTTCTCAAATCATCTCAGGCTCATAAGCTAAATTTACTCAAAGTGAGTTCCCATTTTAAAACAAAGCCACTCTCGGCATTCTCTTTCCAAAACTTCCAAAACCATGGCAAGTTAAGGATTTATTTCAAAGTATTCAAAATCACCCATACAACAACGGGATTTTATAACAAAAGTTTCTCGGCAGAGTCCCAAGTCTTTAGGGAAGGTCAACCTATATCAATTCCTCAAAATTCATTGAAACTCTTAAAATCATGGATTCTCGGTTCAAGTAAATAAAACTAAATTTATTATGAAACCAACCATACAAAATCACAAGTTCCAACCTGGTCCAAAAATCAACTCATTTGAAAATGAACCGGTTCATTTGAATCAAACCACTTTCAGGTTTCTTTTTGGAATCAATTTTTCTAACTCTTCCAAAATGCCTCAAAATTAATTACTCAATCAAAAGTCTAGATTCCTTTGAAATCACTAAAAGCTCCATTTTATATTGAAATCAATATTAGAGCATCATTCTTTCCTTCAGTGATTCAAACGGTAAAAATAGTCCATTTCTAAATATGTCAAACTCAAGGCATAAAGTTCACTAAATAAATTAAGCTTGAAAATATAAATATTTTCTTAATAAATCAAATAATACAACTTCTCAAATCCAATCCTTTTTAAATAACTTTTTAAACAAAACTAGGATTTTGGAGAAATTTCGGCAGCACCTCCCTTAAAACTTGGACTTTTGCCACCCGGTTCGGGTCCCAACTAAACCGTTTCTCATTCCTTTTCAACAGCTTAAACCAGAAATCAATTCAAAGCAAGCTAAATCTAACAGTCGCCTCAGTGGCATATCTCAAGAAAACCATTTCAAAGTCAACTCAATATCAACCGATTTAACTCATTTCCAAAGCTTTAAAGAAACGGTTTTGTAACAAATTATTTGTCCAAGATCAAGTCAATTAAAGTAAACCAGGCTAAATTCAAAAGTACATTCGACTTTTCACATCATCAAATAATTGACTCAAATCAAATCAATCCTCAATGGATTAAACTCAGATTTCAAATCTTTAAAAAATCACTTCAAAACATTACATTTCACAAAGCCGCAAAACAATTCATCCAAGCAAACATCCATAATCATTTGAGTCAATCAAATAATACATAAGGCAGATGCAATCACTAAATACACCATATCTCACATCAGTATCCATATGTAATAATTCCAATAATAAACTATAGTTTTCGGAAAGCGCCCCTACCTCAAATCGCGAAACCATAACCCAAACGCGTCACCGGAACTCTCAATCAACCCGAATTTACCAGCAGCTTACATCACAGCTTTGTTCACTTTCGCAGCAGCAAGGACAACCTTTTCGCGCAACATGTGGCTCCGATAACTTAATCCTAGAAAACATTATTATTGCGAAAGCCTTAAAACACATAACGTGATATGAACGGGGAAGCTTCAATACAGAGATACTTACTGTAACTAAAGAATACCGTCCGAACCAAAGAACAGAAGCCTCAGCGGTGGTTCTGACAGCCACAGAACTGCCCTTGGCAGCCAAAACCACTGTGACTCAGCCTGTTCCGTTAGTAGTTCCAGCAATAGATGAAGCAGTCCCCAAAACAAATACTAGTTGCAACGGAAATCTCCAAACAAAGCCAGCAACTATCTCTAGTAAAGGCAGCGACAATGTCACTTACTATAACCATTTTATTCAATACAGCTAGTGTCAGCAACAATGCTTCTAGGTAGAAACGAATTGATGGAACAAGAGGGAATCGGAAACAGGGTAAGGCTTACCCAACAGTAGTGGTTCTCATGGTTCAAAATGGAGCTAGGGCAAGGCCAGAGCAACATCAACTCCAACAGCAGCAGTGCTGCTTTGTCAGATTCCAAAAACCCAGGAGCAGAGGCAAAAAGGCATCTCTTTTCCTTGATTCACGCGGCGCTGCTCTTCTCTGTACACATAGTAGCAGCAACTCCCTCTGGTAGCAGCTCAGACGGTGGATTCCACCCACGGCGACGGCGACACTTTCTTCCACAACTGTGACAGCAGCGGCGATGGAAGGGCAGCGTTGCTTCCTCGCGACCCACCCCTTTTCCCTCTTCATTGTTCGTAGTTCCAACGGCGGCGAGGCAAGGCCCATACGGCGGCAACACGGAAGGACACCGATGCGGTGGTTGGACCTCAGCTTGGCCTCAGATCCGTTCTCTCCTTCGCACGTCTCCCTCCCTCTCAGCCTGGTTCGGCGACTCGCAGATGGACCGAATGACGGCGGCACAGGGACGATCGTGCGACGGCAAGATGTGGGTCGACGGCAGGGCGCGGTGGCACGCTCTCTTCTCTCTTCCCTTGCGTGACAGCCCTCAAGGAATGACTCGACAGTGCGGCAAGATGGGACGACAGCGTTGAGCAGGACGGCGGCGCGATGGCGGCGGTGAGACCAGCACGCCGGCACGAGTCTTCCTCTCCTTCTCCCTTATTCCGCGGCCCCTTCCCCTTACCCCCATTCTTCTTTCTTTTTCGTTCTTTCAGAGAAAAGGGAAACTGTGTGTGTATTGCCGCTTCTGGGTGTTTGAGGGTAAGGTGCATTGCTGATGGGGAAACCGGGTAACTGGGTTAGGGTTTTAGGGTTTCATTTTGAAAATTAGGATTAAGGGCATTATGGTAATTTCACATAAAATTAGGAATAATATGGTAATTGAAACCCAATGTAAATCCAACACTTATTGTATATGGAAAAATACTATTTGCTCATCAATTTTTACAAATTATTTTCAACAAAATGCCCAAATCTAAAAATTAGAAATAATATAATTAATTTCTCTATTTTCCAAAATAGCAGTATTAATATTTAAAATATTAGTTATTTAGTCCAATCATATAAAAATCCTTATTATTTCATAACTGCCAGCTTTATAATTTAAATATAGAAAATAATCCGAAAATTGTGAAATTGGATAATAATAATCATAACTTATCTCAAATTCAATAAATCAAAACTCGCCTTAATTATCTTTAATGAAATAATTTCTGAATTTAAGGCTATAAATAACTATATGATTTGAGACTTGATCATAATATGACTTTTCAAAGGTTCTGGGTCTTACACAAAAGCCTTGCTTTATGACTTGATAAGAGAAATTATTGTCGGTTTAGAATCAAGAATCAATTCGTTAGTAGCATAGTCCAAACCAAAAATGAATTCTCTTAATCAAATGTCAAATTCAAATTAAAATAACTGAGAGTATTTAACTCCCGGGTCGTCTTCCCTAGGAGTTGCAATGAAATGTCATATCATTGGCTATGAGGGACCATGGAACTCAGGAAAGCAAGAGAGTAAGAGTTAATCCTAGCTTAGTCAACCCTACATCAAGGATAAGTCAAATAGGCATAGTTAATTCCAATCCATAAGTCCCAAGTCAAGAGTCAAGGGAAACTAAATCAACTAACTACTCTAATATATCAAACAAGAATGGACATCAATGACTGAAGGGTCACCAAAGTCATCAATTCCAAGCCAAGAGTGGAGAAAAACTAAGTGAAAACTAAGCCAAGCATTTTATCAACACTTGGTGTGCATGAAAATAAAATAATATTAAATTACAATAAAATAAATTCTAAAGCTACCAAAGCAAGAAAATAGCAATAACAACTAAAGAAAGCAACAATGACATGGAAATATAAATTTGCATTAATTGAAATTAAAATTAATAAAAGTATCCATAAACATAAAAATGACAAGATAAAGGATGTAACAAAGGAAATGAAGAAGAACAAAGATGCAATAACAATAAATGACAAGGAAAACTAAATGAAAACAAGAATTAAAAGTAGAAATTACAAGAAATTAAACTAAAGAACCCTAATTCTAGAGAGAGGGGGGAGCTTCTCTCTCTAGAATACAACCTACATAATGCTAAACTAACCCTAATTCCCCCCCCCCCCCGCCTTCACATGGAGTGAGGCCTTCTTTGATATAGGAAGAGTCATGTGCTGGGACTTGTGCGTACGCACAGGTGTGTGCGTACGCACACATGCTGATTTTCTTCTCGTGCGCACGCACAGGATGTTGTGCACACGCACACATGGCTGTGTTTTTCTTGTGCGTACGCACAGTGGGTTGTGCACATGCACACTCCAATGTGTGCTTCTCCTTTGTTTTCTTCATGTTTTTTCCCTCTTGCACGCTCTTCTTCCACTCTTATCAAGCCATTCCAACCTATTACACCTGAAATAACTCATTGAAATCATCAAGACATTGAATGGGATAAAAGTGATTAAATTAAGCACAAAAGAGCATGTTTTCACAATTAGGCTCAAATTAGGGAGAGAACACAAAAGTATGCTATTTAGATGAATAAATGTGGCTTTAAGTGATGAAATCCACTCAAATCAATCAAAAATATATCGTCAAATATGGATTCATCAGTTCTCCCACACTTAAACGATAGCATGTCCTCATGCTAATCACAATCAAAGGAAAAGAATAAGGAGGGCAAGCAATTTATTTAATGCAACTACCTACATGCATGCAACTATAATAAATGCTATCTGTCTATATTTATACTATAATTCCTATTGAGTTTGGCAAAGACAAACAATAGAATCTCAATCAGTCCAAAACAAGTCTTAGGGCCAAAACAAGGAACTTAATGCAATATGCTCAATGTCCAAAGATTTGATTTGAAGTTTTCAAAAACTAACAAGCAACTTGCAAGAAGATACAATATGAGAGGTGGAATCATAGAATTGAGTGATCGAATCCCTCACCGGATGTATTTACACTCTAATCGCTCAGTGTTTAGGGCTTAATCACTCAATCCTCCTTTAATCATGTTTTTAAAAGATTTGCAAGTCATCTAACAATCCACTAATATTTGATGTATGAATGCAAATATCATGAGGTCTTTGGAGGGTTGTAATAGGACTAGGGTTAAGATAGGATTAATATGGTTAAGTGGGCTAACAGATTGGATATTTGATTAGCTCAAGTATCCCACCAAATCCTATATCATCCTATATACATAACAAAATAACCTAACTTCCCATTCTTTTCCCTTTTCTCACCTTCACTCATGCATTTTCTTTCTAATTCATACACATATGCATCCTTTATTTACATTCTTATTTTCATTTCTTTTATTTTCTTTTTTTTTATAAAAAAAGTATGTACACCAAAATTTTTCTTTTATCATAAAAAAGAAGATGCGTATGTTTTAAAAGATGAATGCATGAGTATTTACCCATTTTTCTAAATATTCTCTATGAAAACTCAAACTAACTTTCTACCAATGTTTTTCACAAATTCCCCCCACACTTGGATAACACACACTCCTCACACCCAAGCTAATCAAAGATACAATTTATGGACATTAATGATTTTTCGCTTAAGGTGAATGATGTGCTTAATATTAGAACAAAGGGGAATTAAAGGCTCAAAGTGGTTTTCAAAGGTAGATGTAAGGGTTGGCCATATGGGTTAGTGAGTTCAAATTCAAAAAAATGGCCTCAATCATACTAAATGCATTCAAAACATCCAGCATAGGATATAAAGATTTCAAGCAAATCAAAGATTACAATCATAAAAGAGTATAACCCACAAGAACAAAATTTTGTGGTTGATAATGTGCAACTACTCAATTGAAACTCAAATCTCACTAGGTAATTTGTTCAATCTCTTTTCTATGTTCCATAAAAGATACTTCAAGCAAGTTCAAAAAATAAGTTTTCAAATCCAATCAATGGAATGCCATTAAAGGGATTTATTGAAAATTCTTTGTTGTTTTAACCAAACTTATTTCCTATAATAGGCAGCCTGCAAATAAAACTATAAACAAACTAAGATATATACAAGCAACTACGCAAAGTGAAATGCAATGAAATAATAAACAAATATTCACAAAAGATAACTATTAAAGACTAGAAAATAGTGCAAAGTGTTGAGAAAGAGAAATGTACTCCTGATAAACCCCATTTTTAGGGTTTATCTTGTGCCTAATTTAGGTGATTTTATGATCTTTTACCCACATTTATTCAATGAAATAGCATGGTTTCATGATTGTCTCTTAATTTGTGCTTAAGTGTGAAAACATGCTTTTTAGACCCTTAATTGTTTAATCTTGATTCACTTTTGATTCCACTAGATGCCTTGATGTGTTTGTTAAGTGATTTCAGGTTGAAAAGGCTAAGAATGGATCAAATGAATGGAGAGTAAAGCATGCAAAGTGGAGAAATCATGAAAAGCCAAAGATTTGGAAAACGCCCATGGACACGCGCGCGCACTATGTGCCTACGCGCGGATCGCGAAATGCTCCATGGACGTGTATGCGCGCTGTATGCGTACATGCTGATGGCCGCACGTGATTTTTAAATAGAAAATGTGCCCAGCCATTTCTGAGGGCTGTGGGGCCCAATTTACCACCAACTTTAGTGCCAAAATGCCTAAAAGGACCAAGGATTGAAGGAGATTATCATCAATCACTCATTTTACATCATTCACACACATTAGGATTAGTTTAGAGTTAGTTTTAGAGAGAGAAGCTCTCACTTCTCTTTAGGATTTAGATTAGGATTAGGTTTAGTTCAATAAGCTTAGATTTAGGTTTTGATTCATGCTTTCTTCTACTTTTTCTTCTCAATTCTTTGTTGCAATCAAAATTCTTCTATTCTTTTGTTGTAATCTCTTCTATTTTGTTTCTATGCTTTGTTGTAGATCTACTCTTGTTCCTTCTATTCTCTTTCAATTCAATTAGAGGTAATTCATAATAATTGTGCTTCTTTTGATTGTTATTGTTAATTCCTTGTAATAATTGTTGTTAGATTCTATTTTTGTTGACAATTTCCTATGCTTTTCTTTGTGCCTTCCAAGTGTTTGACGAAATACTTGGTTGGATTTTAGTGTAGAATTTGTTCCTCTTGGCCTAGGTGGAGAAATTAGTGACACTTGAGTTATCTAATTCCTTTGTTCATTGATAATTAGAACTTGCTAATTGACTTGGATACCACTAAAGCTAGTCTTTCCCTTGGGAGTTGGCTAGGACTTGTGGAATCAAGTTGATTCATCCACTTGACTTTCTTCCATGGTTAGAGGTTAACTAAGTGGTAGCAATGGACAATTTGTGGTCACACTTGAGGAGGATAACTAGGATAGGACTTCTAGTTCTCATATCTTGCCAAGAGCTTTGTTAGTTGTTAGTTTATTTTCTTTGCCATTTATATTTCTTGTCTAAAATCTCAAAAAAAACCCCAAACATAGCTCAAAACCAATAACAAGGACACTTTATTGTAATTCCTAGGGAGAACGACCCGAGGTTCAATTCTTCAGTTTATAAATTTAGGGGTTTGTTTTAGTGACAAACAAATTTTTGTATGAAAGGATTGATGTTGGTTTAGAAACTATACTTGCAATGAGAACTCATTAGTGAATTCTAAATCATCAAAATTTCGTTCATCAAAATGGCGCCGTTGCCGGGGAATTGCAATGGTGTTGTGTTATTGGTTATTGTACATATGTGAATATTGTGAATAGGTTGCTTGTTTGCTTTAGTAGTTAGATTTTATCTCCCTGTTTTTGTGCCTTCTATTTTTGTTTTTGCTATCATAAATTCACACTTCGGCTATGAGTTTGGTTCTAATTATGTTGTAGGAAACGTGAACTTCAATGAAAACATGCATTAAGGATGGAACCAACAAAGATGGGAGGAGCCTCAAGGAATTGATCACTCTTATTGGCAACAACCTCCGGATACTTATAGGTATAATTCACATCCTAGTGCATGTCAATTCAATGGCTATGGTAACTTTTTTTATGACAATCAATTACCACCATCATATGCCTATGACTCTTATCCTCAACATGAACCTCAACCATACTCACAAGCCCTTCCATACCAGGCATCTTCCTATGATTCATATCCATCATATGACCAATCACCCATGCCATATTCTTATGACCATTATGAGCAAGAACCTTTAGAACCACTGATGAGCAAGATTTTCGCTCGATGGTCTAGATTTTTCTCTTGTAGAAAATAATTACTTCGTTGTAAGCATAGCTCCAAACCAACAAACAATTCTCACATAAAAAATTTTGGTTGTCATAAAGAATAAATCCCAAATAAGAATTAACTGAAGTATTTAGACTCTGGGTCGTCTCCCTAGGAATTGCAATGAAGTGTATGCTTATTGGCTATAAAGGGGCAAAGGGGGTTTTGGTTTATAAGAGGAACAAGAAAAGATAATTCAAGCAAGTAACTAAGGAAAGCAAGTACTAAGGGGAGACATTCATGACAAGGGTTGAGATCATAGGCTCTCTATCCTAGTCATTGATTGTAATAATGCTTAACAACAATTTATCTTATTACGTCATCCCCAACATTAGAAGAAGGTGTAAGTTATCTTCCATGAGAGAAAGTCAAACAAGATTAGCTAATCTCAATACAAACGTCCTAATCAACTCACCAATTGGATTAGTAAGAGATTAGAGTCAATGGAAATGATACTAACTAACAACTCTAGATCACCAACATAGGTTGGGTTTTCGTGACTCAAGATCGCCTAATTATTCTTTCCAAGCCAAGAATGCTCAAGGTCTACTCTAAAGCCCAACCAAGCATTTTGTCGAACACTTGGAGGGTAATAAAGGGAAGCATGGTAATTATGCAAGAATAATAAAATCTAACAACTACCAATTGCAAGAAAATTAAATCAACAATTTAATTCATCAATGAAAGAAACATCAACATCAAATTGCATTAAATGTAAACCAAATCCAACATGAGTTCACCATCACAAAAGAGAGCGAAATGAGAAATTAACATTACAACTAAGAAAATCAAAATGTAAAAATGAGAAATTATAAAAGAAACAAGATGAGATTAGGTAATTAATTCAAGATCCAAGACAATCTAACATAATCCTAACCTAATTCTAGAGAGAAAAGGGAGCTTCTCTCTCTAGAAAACTAACTAAAGGCTCATGTTGACTATCTAATTGCTCCCCCTTTGCTTGGACTTCTATTCTGCATGAAATACACTCAGAAATAAGTTGGAATTGGGCCTGGGTAGCTCAGAAATCGCCCACAGCATTTTGCCTTTAAGTGGGCCACGTGTTAGAATCGGCACGTACGCGCCATGTGCGCGTGCGCGTCGACTGGCTGTTTCTTCATCCGCACGGACGCGGCATGTACGCGTGCGCGTCTCTATGCAAAATCACTTCTACGCGTGCGCGCCTTGTATGCGTGCGCACCTTGTACGCGTGCGCGCCCATTGATTCATTCCCAATTTTTGTTTCTTCATGCATTCTCCACTTTGTATGCTTTTCTCCTCATTTCTTCCAACCAATACTTGCCTTATGAACCTGAAATCACTCAACAAACACATCAAGGCATCGAATGGAATTAAAGTGAGTTAAAATTACCAATTTAAGGGCCTAAAAAGAATGGTTTTACACTTAAGCACAATTCAAGGGAGAATTACAAAACCATGCTATTTCATTGAATAAATGTGGGAAAAGGTGGTAAAATCCCCTAAAATAAGCACAAGATAAACCACGAATTCGGGGTTTATCAAATCTTCCCAAACTTAAACTAAGCATATCCTCATGCTAAAATCAAGAATGAAGCAAAGGGTATTAACATTTATTCAATGCAAACTAACTAAATACAATCTATCTATATGCAACCTATTCACAATAATGCAATGGCTTAGTCAAAACAAATCAATCTCTAAGGGCTAAGGCAATAGCAATCAAAGCAAACCACAATTGGATTGGATCATTGAAAGATTTTACAAACTTGCAAGAAAAGATGATCATGGGTGGAAACATGTAATTGAGTGATCGAACCCTCGTCAGATGTGTATCCGCTCTAGGCACTCAAGTGTATCAGGTTGATTCACTCAATTCTCCCTTAATCATGCTTTCCAAGATTTATTTTTCATCCAACAATCAACAATTACTTTATGCATGCATACAAATATCATGAGGACTTTCCCATAGGTTGTAATGGGGCTAGGGTCAAGGTAGGATGCATATGGTCAAGTGAACTTGAAATTTGGATCCTTGATTAACTTAAACTTTCCACCTAACCTATGACAACCTATACAATTCTAAACAACCTAGCTATCCATTCTTCACTATTCTACACACTCATGCACTCTCTTTTTTATCACCAAACATATGCATTGAATTTATGGAACTTTAAACTTTGGGACGTTTTGTTCCCTTTTTATTGCAAAATTTTTATATTTTTATTTTATTTATTTATTTATTTATTTTAATTCTAAGATATATACAAAAATATATCAATTCATATGGTTTACACATGATTAATACATGAGTATGCACCCAATTCCTAAGATTTTTCAACAAAAACACCAACACACTTTTATCTCTACCCAATGTTCCCAACTTTCCCAAAATCATATGATGAACACACTGGTGCACGAATTGTGAATCACACTTTTCACAACGCGTACCACTAACCAGCAAGTGCACTGGGTCGTCCAAGTAATACCTTACGTGAGTAAGGGTCGAATCCCATGGAGATTGTTGGTTTGAAGCAATCTATGGTTATCTTGTAATTCTTAGTCAGGAAGTCAATTATATTTATCAGTTGAATTGCGAATAAACAAGAGAGCATGGATTAAAGGTTACTTGTTGTGCAGTAATGGAGAATATGTTGGAGTTTTAGAGATGCTTTGTGTTCTGAATCCATGCTTTCCTCTGTCTTCTGATTCGTGCATGCACGTCCTCCTATGGCAAGCTGTGTGTTGGTGGATCACTGTTGTCAATGGCTACCGTCCATCCTTCCAGTGAAAATGGTCCAGGTGCGCTGTCACCGCACGGCTAATCATCTGCAGGTTCTCAATCGTACAGGAATAGGATTTACTATCCTTTTGCGTCTGTCACTACGCCCAGCACTCACGAGTTTGAAGCACGTCACAGTCATTCAATCCCAGAGTCCTACTCGGAATACCACAGACAAGGTTTAGACTTTCCAGACTCTCATGAATGCCGCCATCAATCTAGCTTATACCACGAAGATTCTGGTTGAGAGATCTAAGAGATACTCATTCAATCTAAAGTAGAACGGAAGTGGTTGTCAGGCACGCGTTCATAGGGAATGATGATGATTGTCACGTTCATCACATTCAGGTTGAGGTGCGAATGAGTATCTTAGATAGGAACACGCATGTTGAATAGAAAACAGAAATACTTGCATTAATTCATCGAGGCACAACAGAGCTCCTCACCCCCAACAATGGAGTTTAGAGACTCATGCCGTCAAAGAGTACAAAGTTCAGATCTAAAATGTCATGAGATACAAAATAAGTCTCTAAAAGTTGTTTAAAATACTAAACTAGTAGCCTAGGTTTACAGAAAATGAGTAAACTATAGCAGATGGTATAGAGATCCACTTCTGGGGCCCACTTGGTGTGTGCTGGGGCTGAGATTTAAGCAATTCACGTGCATAAGGCCATTTTGGGCATTCAACGCCAGGGTTGGATCCATTTCTGGCGTTGAACTCCAAAGTTTAATCCTTTTCTGGCGCTGGACGCCAGAATTGGGCAGAGAACTGGCGTTGAACGCCAGTTTACATCATCTATTCTTGAGCAAAGTATAGACTATTATATATTGCTGGAAAGCCCTGGATGTCTACTTTCCAACGCAATTAGAAGCACGCCATTTCTAGTTCTGTAGCTCCAGAGAATCCATTTTGAGTGCAGGGAGGTCAGAATCCAACAGCATCAGCAGTCCTTTTTCAGCCTGAATAAGATTTTTGCTCAGCTCCCTCAATTTCAGCCAGAAAAATACCTGAAATTACAGAAAAACACACAACTCATAGTAAAGTCCAGAAATATAAATTTTTCCTAAAAACTAATGAAAATAAACTAAAAACTAACTAAAACATACTAAAAGCTATATGAAATTAACCCCAAAAAGCGTATAGAATATCCGCTCATCACACACTCACTAGCCTAAACTAATCAAAGATCCAAATTAAGGACATTTATTGTTTTTCACTTAGGCTTGTAATGTGCTACAATTAATAACAAGTGGGTTAAGCATAGGCTCAAAATTGGCTAACAATGGAAGATAAAAGGTAGGCTATTTGGGTAAGTGAGCTGTTTGAACAATAGCCTCAATCATATAAATGCATGTGTACACAAAGTAATGGACATAAAGAATCAAACAAATCAAAGATTACACTCATAGGAAGTGATTAATGCACACAAGAATGAAAATAAGTGATCATATGATGTAACACACATTTAGGCTCAAAACTCTCATGCTTGTGTTCTTAGCTCAAAACATGATCCACAAAGTGTATTAATCAAGATTGGGGTGGTGCCCTAGAAATGGATTTCTTGGAAATTTTCATCATATTAACTAAGATTATTCTAAGGCAATGTTGTGATTTAGAATTTTTTTTTAAAATTCTCCCTAGCCTACCTCTTTTTCAATCAAAGCAAAATTCTTATAGAAAAAGGGTCAACTAGGTTTTAACAATCCAAAATATTTTTCTAATCACAATCAAAAGCCAAACTGCAACGGATATATATATATATATAATAAAAGTGTGCAACAACAAAAATAAGGGTATCCACAATAGCAAATATGTACAGTAATCCCGAAATGATCTCAAAGATAGAATGCAAAATAAAATAAAGTAGAAGAAACTAAAAGATAAATGTCTGAAAGTTCACCACACCAATGCAATACACCGGTCATGAACGGTGACCTCCCCACACTTTAGGATAAAGCATCGTCCTCGATCCTACTGCTGAAGCTCGGGATGGGGGTCAACAGTTGCACCGGGCTGTGGCTCAGGATCAGGCTGTGATACTCGCTGTGATACTGGCTGTGGGTCCTCAGGGGGCTGTTGAACCTCTGTGGTGGCCTATGTCTCTGGTGGTGCCTCCTGCTGAGTCGGCTCCTCAACATGTTCCTTATCCTGATCCTGCTCATCGGAGGAAGGAGAGTCTGGAAGCGGAGGTAGCTCAATGCCCTGTGATACGAACACCTGGTCTATGCGGTTGAGACGTCGCATGATACGATGCTCGCTGCGCTCCATGAAGCAAAACAGGCACTGCACCAACATGTATGTCGGCTCGGGTGCTGGTGGTGGTGGCAAGGATGCTGCTGCTGAAGTAGAGGAGGGTCCTACTGCTGCTACTGATGATGAAGGGTAAGCTGCCTCTACCACTACTCTGGCTCGGGATTGGTGTCTGGGTGGAGGCTTCTCGTGCACCCACCCACCCCATAGAATAGTAACCTCCTTGTCCTCGTCATCTGGGGGTGGTGGTGTCACGTCATCATCCTCCCATGGGACATCAGCTAGCTCAATCATGATGGTGACCAATGTAGGAAAGGGCAAGAGGCCACGGATATGTGCTCGCCACATACTCTGCCTAATCAACCGGGGAAAATCTACCTCCTTCCCCTCCATCACACACCCAATCAGAATTAGCATATCCATTGAAATCTCTGAAAAGTGAGTGGTGAGCAGGACATAATGGGCGAATATATGCTGCCAAGTCTTAGCCTCTCTCGACAAATAAGTGAAAAGCATCCCCTTGGGCTTCTTGTTCCCAGAATTCATCACCCAAGGGGTGTCAGGTGTGGCAATCACGCGCTTAAGCGCCTCATAATCAAAAGTCATGCAGTGGATGGCCACCTCTGCCTGCTTATAGGCGCATGTGTCATCAGGGCAAAGTCGGCAAAGCAATGCCTCCCCAATAGCAGCCTCAGTGATCAAAATCTCCCTACCCCGTAGATGGACTGAATCAAGAGTGGCACGGAAGAAGTTGCAGTAGAATTCTCTCACCCACAAAGTATTTATCCTCCCCAAATCCCTATTGACAAAATCCAAACGCAACTCCAGAATATGGCTGTTGATGGCGCGTCTCACATCATTGGGAAGGACTATCTTCTTCTCAATATTCAGGTTTGTCTTCTGGAATTTAGGGAAGCGAAGCTCACAGTAGAGGTTGGAAAATTTGATTGGGTCAGTGGATGGGAGCAGGTGATTTTCTTTGTCCACGTCGTTCAGCGAATTCTTAGCATAGTTTGCATAAGGAGAAGGGGTAGAGGCTTTAGAGCGCTTCCTCTTCTTAGAAGTAGTGGCTATAGCTTTTCCTTTGTCTGACATCCTGAAAAATAGATATGATATGACATAAGCAATTAGCCAAGTAGATGTAAAGCACTCAAGGTAAGACATATTCATGAAGTTAGTGAAGAGAAGAGAATTCTTGGAATGCAAGTAACAGAATTCAGAAATCAAATCAAGTCACAAACCAAGAATTCAACCATAATTGCACAATACTTGTTCATTGAGCCTAAGAAGCGCCATATTCAAAAGTATGATTAAAAGAGTTATGTTCAAAACAAAAGGAAGAAATCAGTTGGTTAATCAAGTTAGAGTTAGAAATTAGTTCAAAAATCAGTGATATGACGATTATCGGCTCAATTAAAAGAAGTGTACAAAGTAGGGGTGTAAGCATACTCACAACCATGAAATGCTTATAGTCATTGATGATGAAATATGATATTGCCAAAAAGTAACCAATTATGAAAACAAGTCATCAATCAATGTAAGGATCACTAGAGTTGTGTGAATTGGTGTTGGTAAAATCAAAACTTTGAAAAACAAGTAAATCAAGAAGCATCCAACACCGAATCCAATGAGGCATAAAAGTCACAAGTTGAAACAAGAATGGAAAACCTCATTGATCCATATGACTTAATGCAAAATGGGTATGAATATAATGAATCAATTAGCCACATAGATTAAAAACCTTCAAACTTGTGAGTTTATGCAAAAGAGGCACAAAATCTCAAAAGAGTTTCAAGTTATGGTCAATCTGAAAGCTTACTCAACTATGCAATGCGTATAAGCAAATTAGCATTGCAAGCAAGCAAAGAGTACTGTAAGCATCACCAAAACCTGTAAACACGTTCTTGAGGAGTTTCCAAAACCATTTAGCAAACAAAATTCTATTGACACATAGTTTCATCAAATAGAAGCTTGTTGCATCAATCAAAACAATGTTAATTTATGAGATATGGTTAGGAAAAATCCGGAAGCATTTGAGCAGTAAATTGGCTATTTCCCAAATTCAATCAAACAGTGCAGATTCCATATGAATGCATTACAATCAAACACAAAAACCAGATATGAATTCATATGAAGTAAATATGTAAGCCAACAGATAGCAACAGACATCAATAAGCAATTCAAACTAAGCCAACCATCAACAAGCAGCAATGAGCAATTAAGCAACCAACAGTCATGAGGAAAGCAACATTCAGCAACAACAATCCAAGGAAAGTTAATGAAGCAGCAACACTTTCAATCATGATCATTATTCAAAGCAAACCTAAAACCACTATCCAGCTCAGATTCTCTAACCACCTAATCAACTAACATGCATTTCTAACTAACTAAGCTAATTAACAAAATTAACATAAGGCAGTAAAGAAAACAGAACAGAGGGAAGACAGAGACCTGGAAGCAGAGCAGAAGCAGAAACGAGGGAAATGGACAGAGGGGGCAGCAAGGGATGAACCAAGAAATGAAAGGGATGGTGAATGGAATGGCCAACTTCTGATGCCAGTGACGGCGGCCTACGGCAGAGCTTGTAACAGCGCTGAGGTGGCGCAAGGATAGAGAGGAGACGGAGCAGGATGGTGGCGTGAGAAGGAGAGGGCGAGGAAGGAGGAATAAGAGAGAGGGGGAGAAGTGTAGTGACTGGTGGTGGTTGCGGAATGCTCGCCGGCGACAATGGGGGTCGCGGCGGCAGAGGCGGTGGAGCTGTGAGAGGAGGCGAAGCAGAGGATGGGGTGAGAAATGGGGACAGAAAGAAAGAAGGAAAGGGGAAAGGAGTGACACGGCGGTCGACGGTGGTGATGTTGTCGGCGAGGTGGAGGGTGCTGGAAGGTTGTGGAAATCGAGGAGGAGAGAGAAAGATGTTGGAGAAGAGAACGGTTAGAGCGTGACTGCGCTAGGGCTTTCACGTCCCTGGTTAAATAAAATTTTTGAATCCATGCGTGCGCACACTGTGTGCGTCCGCGTGGGTGGAAAAATAAGGAAGTGGCGTGGGGGCATCACATGCGCTATCGTGTAGGTGGGAGAATTGGGAATGGGCGCGGACGCGTACGGTGCACGTCCGCGCGGGTGAGCTGGGCCAGAGGCACAAAAGTGGCCCATAGTTGGCATAACTCTCGGGTCTTTTGGCCTGGGAGATGCACGACTGCATCGACGCGCGCGCACTGTGTGCTTGCGCGTGGATGAGTTGATTGATGATTGGGGCGCGGAGCCGCCAGATGCGCCTACGCGTATGTAAGGAAACGCAAGGGGCACGGACACGTACAGCGTGTGTCCGCATGGGTTAAGGCTTAGACTTGGCCTAAAAGTGGCAGAACTCTCTGGTCCTTGGCCCAGAAGCTTAAATACGCAGCCGACGCGCGCGCGCGCTATGCAAGCAAGAAGCGCTCATAATCCTCCCATTCTCCTCTAAGACTCTAAAACTAGCTAAGATGCAAAAAACAAACATATTTTTGAATTTTGGGGAATTTTCAAACAAATTGTGGAAACTTGCAATTCAAGCAAAAACTCAAATTCAAAGAATCACCCCTAATTAAGGCATAGAATGTGTAAACACCTTATCAAGCAAGGTAAATTATACTAAGGAGTAAAGAAATTATATACAATGGAACCCAATTTATTTATTCATTATATCTACAAGAGAACGGAAAGAGTTTACCATGGTGGGGTGTCTCCCACCAAGCACTTTTGGTTTAAGTCCTTAAGTTTGACATTTGGGAGGTTCCTTGTCAAGGTGGCTTATGCTTGTATCCATCCTTGAACCTCCAAGACTGCTTGTTTTTCAATCGGTTGTCAGAAGTTCCAACCATCTTCACCAAGCGTTGGTGAGGTTCTCTCCAAGATATGAGTTCCCAAAATTGATTTCCATGGTGTGATCCAGGATCCCATATCTTATCTTCGCACCCATCTTCTAATTGATCGCCTCGATTCTGTCCGGGTGACAAGAAGGCTGAATTCTCATGAAAGCACCAAACTATCCTCCGAGACCCATTCAATTGAGCATTACACCAATCCATACTCTTCAATTTTGAGCTTCCAACCATAATGAGTCTAGACTTACAACGCCAACCACTAAACATCCTCCTCTTTCACTTAATCCCGCAAAGCGCTCTAAGTTGGCCATCCGTCTCAAGCAAACCATACTCAAGTGGGATAATAAAGCTGAGAGTTAGAAGTTTTACCCACTCAAGCGTAGGATTGGATGGCGACCTAGGTGGAGGAGTTCCCAATGATCTTGACAAAGCACGCTCTACTCCGGTCCATCCTCTTCTAGAGGCTTCCACCACTTGCAATGGTTTTTGAAGTTCCTCCTCTCGCCAAGCTTCCTCAAGTTCACATTCTTCTTCATTCATTTCTTCTATCTCTTCCCCATCACTCTCATCATAGATAGGAGGTCTAGTGAAGTCTACCTCGTCATCAATTCCAAGCACAATGGGGAAGGACTTATCAAGCTCAAAAGGATCATATGTTGATTCGGAATCATCATAAATAGGAGGGCTTGTTGCTTGGGACACTTTTTCCAACTCTTCATTCATCAGTTGCCTTGGAGGTTGCACATCCTCCTCAACATTGCATTCTATTTCACTGGGAGAAGGCTCAATAAGATCATCAAGGGGATTGATTAATGTGGACAAAAATCACTAATGATGGAATCCACTTCTTGATCAATTTCCTTCGATTCTCTATCCACTTCCTCAATGTTACTCTCCTCTTTAACATCTCTTCCAAACTTCACGGAAGATGGCTCTTCAACTTGAGATTCCTTTATGTGCTCAACATATCCTAAACATCCAACTACTACTTCCCTTTGTTCACTAATTTCTACCTCCTCCTCTTGTCGTACTTCTTGTTTTGACTCATCCTCCTTACCATGGAGGTTCAAGTTCACTCCCTCACTAAGCTCTTTGGTTGTTTCTCCACATTTAACAATGGGAGCACCTTGATCGCATAGGCTTAGGCGGGATGAGACCATGTTACCAATGGCTTCTACCATGATAGCCATTTTTGCTCTTAACTCCGCAAACTTCTTTTCATCCTCTTCTTGTCGCCTTAAGATATGAGATTCAAGATCTCTCAATTCCAACATGGAGGCTTCATCGGAAGGTGATGCTGAAAGAGAAGGTTCATTATTTGAGGGAAGGTTGTTGTAATTGGAAGGTGGTTCATATCGGTAAAACTCTTGAGGTGGTGTGTGTGGACTTTGTGGTTCATGGGCGTATTGGTGTTGAAATGGTGGTGGCTCTAGATATTGTTGATATAGTGGTTGGTATAGTGGATACGGGTTGGGAGCATATGGAGGTGGATGGTGGTAGAAGGCTTGTGAGTGTAGTGGAGGGCTATGTTAAGGAGGGGGTTCATATGCATGTGGTGGTTGTGGTTGACAATCACAATAAGGGTCGTCACACACATTGGATTGGTATGCATTAGGATTAGGATTATACCCATAAGAGTTTGGAGGAGGTTGTTGCCAAGAAGATTGTCCATAAGCTTGGGGCTCTTCCCATCCTTGATTTCCAAATCCTTGATGCACATCCTCATTGAAGCTTCCACTTCCTACAACATAGTTTGAAACACATACATAGCCAAAGTGATAAGAATTCATGGCAAAAGAGAAAATAAAAAAAAGCTAACAAGAAATAAAGAAAACTAAGTCCTACAACCAGCAAAAACCAACAAGTAAACCAAAAATCAAGCTATTCATAATATATACAATAGCCAATAACATAGCACCATTACAAGTTCCCCGGCAACAGCACCATTTTGATGAGCGAGATTTTTGCTCGTGGTCTAGATTTTTCTCTTGTAGAAAAGAATTACTTCGTTGTAAGCATAGCTCCAAACCAACAAACAATTCTCACATAAAAAATTTTGGTTGTCACAAAGAACAAACCCCAAATAAGAATTAACCGAAGTATTTAGACTCCGGGTCATCTCCCGAGGAATTGCAAGGAAGTGTATGCTTATTGGCTTTAAAGGGGCAAAGGGGGTTTTGGTTTATAAGAGGAACAAGAAAAGATAATTCAAGAAAGTAACTAAGGAAAGCAAGTACTTACAGGAGACATTCATGACAAGGGTTGAGATCATAGGCTCTCTATCCTAGTCATTGATCATAATAATGCTTAACAAGAATTTATCTTGTTACGTCATCCCCAACATTGGAAGAAGGTGTAAGTTATCTTCCATGAGAGAATGTCAAACAAGATTAGCTAATCTCAATCCAAATGTCCTGATCAACTCACCAACTGGATTAGTAAGAGATTAGAGTCAATGGAAATGATACTAACTAACAACTCTAGATCACCAACATAGGTTGGGTTTTCGTGACTCAAGATCGCGTAATTATTCTTTCCAAGCCAAGAATGCTCAAGGTCTACTCTAAAGCCCAACCAAGCATTTTGTCAAACACTTGGTGGTTAATAAAGGAAAGCATGGTAATAATGCAAGAATAATAAAATCTAACAACTACCAATTGCAAGGAAAGTAAATCAACAATTTAATTCATCAATGAAAGAAACATCAACATCAAATTGCATTAAATGTAAACCAAATCCAGCATGAGTTCACCATCACAAAAGAGAGCAAAGTGAGAAATTAACATTACAACTAAGAAAATCAAGATGTATAAATGAGAAATTATAAAAGAAACAAGATGAGATTAGGTAATTAATTCAAGATCCAAGACAATCTAACCTAATCCTAACCTAATTCTAGAGAGAAGAAGGAGCTTCTCTCTAGAAAACTAACTAAAGGCTCATGTTGACTATCTAATTGCTCCCCCTTTACTTGGACTTCAATTCTGCATGAAATACACTCAGAAACAAGTTGGAATTGGGCCTGGGCAGCTCCAAAATTGCCCCTAGCATTTTGCCTTTAAGTGGGCCACGTGTTAGTATCAGCGCTTACGCGCCATGTGCGCGTGCGCATCGATTGGCTATTTCTTCATCCGCGCGGACGTGGCATGTACGTGTGCGCGTCTCTATGCAAAATCACTTCTGCGCGTGTGCGCCTTGTATGCGTGCGCGCCCATTGATGCATTCCCAATTTTTGTTTCTTCATGTATTCTCCACTTGGTATGCTTTTCTCCTCATTTCTTCCATCCAATACTTGCCTTATGAACCTGAAAACACTCAACAAACACATCAAGTCATCGAATGGAATTAAAGTGAGTTAAAATTACCAAATTAAGGGCCTAAAAGGCATGTTTTTACACTTAAGCACAATTCAAGGGAGAATTACAAACACATGCTATTTCATTGAATAAATGTGGGAAAAGGTGGTAAAATTCCCTAAAATAAGCACATGATAAACCACGAATTTGGGGTTTATCAACCACCACAACCCTATCATGATTATTACCAAGAACCACCTCAATACATACCATCTCTATACCCCTACCAAGAAGAACCACCTTCCTACTATGAATACTCTCTCCAAATTATTGAACCCTTTTATCTACCCCAAGCCCCAATAGATGTTTCTCTTACCTTGCTTCTTCAAGGACAAGCGGATATGCAAAGGAACACCCTAGAGTTTGTGACTAAATTGACCAAGGTAGTG
The DNA here is from genome assembly GCF_059453495.1 of Arachis ipaensis. Classification (NCBI taxonomy): domain Eukaryota; kingdom Viridiplantae; phylum Streptophyta; class Magnoliopsida; order Fabales; family Fabaceae; genus Arachis; species Arachis ipaensis. The sequence goes on from NC_142444.1 coordinate 75,050,741, forward strand.
CATACTTTAGCCTACCAATGCTTGAACACTCAAGGTGCTTCCATGGCCACATGTGAAGAATCCATTGAAGATCATAGCATGAAGGAGAGATTGGAAACTCCGGTGGAAAATGAGGGATGTTATTTTGTATTGGAGCAACTAGAGGAAACCATGATTGTTGAAGAAAAAGAAGAAGTGGTTGAAGATTTAGGAGATGTTGAAAGTCCATGGGAATGTAGCATCCACTCTTCCAAGAAGCTTGATATTGATGTTGAGGAGGGTGCGCAACCTCCAAGGCATATCTTACTTGGAGACTTGAAAGAGGTTTATCAAGAGATGGATTCAATCATGGATGAATTTCTATCTACAATTGAATTCTTTCCCATTGGATATGAAGTTGAAATTATAGGGGAATGTGCATAACCCCCCATACCCATGGTGAGCAATGAAGAAGAGAGTAAATCGGAAGAGAGCTACCAAGGGGAAAGAGTTGACATGGTGTATATCCAAATTGAAGAATATGCAGAGGTTGATCAAGAGATAGATTCATTCATTAGTGAATTCCTATCCAAAATTGAATCATCTCCAATTGGGCAAGATGAAGTTCTTGAAGACAACACCAAGCCAAGTGATAAAGGAGAAACGGTTGAAATTGAAGAAGCTTGCAAAGAGGTAGGGATAGTCAAGGAAGAGCACAAGGGAGTGGAGCTTGCAAGATTATTAGAACCACCCCTCCCTAAGTCACCATCCTACACAATATTTAAGTGGGTAAAATTCTTATCCCTAAGCTTTACTTTTCCACTTGAATATGGTTTGATTGAAAATGATGGTCAACTTAGAGCTCTTTATGGAGTTAAAAGTAGAAGAGAGTTGTGTAGCGGTTGGAAACATCACTATGAGTTCATGATGGTTGCATGCTCAAAGTAGTATAGTAATGATTGGTGGAGAACCAAATTGCATGGGTCTAGGAACTTGTTTGGAAGCTTCTTTGAAAATTCTAAGCTCAGGCCACCCGGATGGAATAATGATGACCAATTTAAGGACGGGTATCAAAACAAAGTATGGGATCCCGGATCGCACAAGGAGAATCAATTTTGGGAGCCCCAAGCTTATGAAGAACTCCATCAAGACTTGGCTCAATCCATGAGAAATCTTGGGGCACAATGGAGAACCAAGCATTGGTGGAAGTTCCAAGATAAATTCAAGCACAAGCCACCTTGAGAGGAGCTCCCCATAAGTCCAACTTAAGGACAATAAACAAAAGTGCTAGGTGGGAGACACCCCACCATGGTAACTTCTTTTCATTTTCTCTTTTGTACATATTGATAGAATTAGCTTAAATTCATCTTTTGTTTTGTTTGTTGAGTTTATTTGGTAGTTTAGTATGCTAAATAAGGTTTTATGGTGTTTTGGTAGCTGTTTGGAGGTTTGGAATGCTTGGATTGGTGTAAAAACATAGAAAAATTTTTGAAAAATAGAGCACCATCCACGCGTACGCGTACGTGTGCATCCAGCATTTTCGCCCTTCCACGCGCACGTGCGATGTACGCGTGCGCGTGGATTGAAAAATCCCCCCCAAGCCAAAAACCCGAGAGTTATGCCTGCACTGTACGAATATTGAGCCTCAGGCCCAACACCAGCCATGCGTGTGCGCACTTGGCGCGTATGCGTCACTCTCGAAATAAGCCATCGACGTGGACGCGTGATGAGCAGATAATTTATATCCTTTTTGGCATTGTTTTTACGTAGTTTTTAATATGTTTTAGTTACTTTTTATTATATTTTTATTAGTTTTTATGCAAAAATCACATTTCTGGACTTTACTGTGAGTTTGTTTGTTTTTCTATAATTTCATGTATTTTCTGGCTAAAATTGAGGGACCTGAGCAAAAATCTGTTTCAGAGGCTGAGAAAGGACTGCAGATGCTGTTGGATTCTGATCCTCCTGCACTCGAAGTAGATTTTATGGAGCTACAGAAGTGCAATTGGCTCGCTCTCAATTGTGTTTGAAAGTAGACATCTTGGGCTTTCCAGCAATATATAATAGTCCATACTTTGGCCGAGATTTGATGGCCCAAACTTGCATCTAAACGCCCACCAGAGACCCTTTTCTGGCATAAAACGCTAGAACTGGCACCAGAACTGGAGTTAAACGCCCAAACTGGCATCCAAACTAGTGTTTAACTCTAGAAATGGCCTATGGACTTGTAAAGCTCAATGCTCATCCCAAGCACACACCAAGTGGGCCCCAGAAGTGGATTTCTGCACTATCTGCACTTAGTTACTTACTTTCTATAATCCCTAGTAACTAGTTTAGTATAAATAGCACTTTTTACTATTGTATTCACACTTTTTGAACTTTGGATCATTTTAAGGAGGCTGGCCACACGGCCATGCCTAGATCTTTTTCTCTTATATATTTTCTACGGTGGAGTTTCTACACCTCATAGATTAAGGTGCAAAGCTCTACTGTTCTTCATGAATTAATGCAAGTACTATTGTTTCTCTTTCAATTCACGCCTACTTCTTCTCCAAGATATACTCTCATTCTTAATTCAGTTAAGTCAGAATGTAGGGGTGACCCGTGACAATCACCCACTATCTTCGTTACTCGCTTAGCCAAGATCCGCGTGCCTGACAACCACAAGCGGTCTACATGATGTTCAACGTAGTCATTGGACGACAGCCGTACTATAATCTCTTGGGTCTCTAATCCACGATTTGTATCGCCTCTCCTGACAACAGAGCATCCAAATCCGTGAGATTAGAACCTTCGTGGTATAGACTAGAACCAATTGGCAGCATTCCTGAGATTCGGAAAGTCTAAACCTTGTCTGTGGTATTCCGAGTAAGATATGGGAAGGGATGACTGTGACGAGCTTCAAACTCACAAATGTTGGGCGCAGTGACAGTGTGCAAAAGGATAGAGAGATCCTATTCCAACGCTAGTGAGAACTGACAGATGATTAGCCGTGCGGTAGCTGTACCAGGTATTTTTCATCAGAGACGAGATATCTGACAGTTGATTAGCCGTGCAGAAACCGTACCTGGTATTTTTCATCTGAGAGGATCATACAGCTTGCCATGGAAGCACGCATGATTGGATGAAGACAGTAGGAAAGCAGAGGTTCAGAAGCAACAAAACATCTCCAAACGCTTATCTGAAATTCCACCAATGAATTACATAAGTATCTTTATTTTATTTTATGTTTTATTTATCTTTTAATTATCAAAACCTCAAAACCATTTGAATCCGCCTGACTAAGATTTACAAGATGACCATAGCTTGCTTCAAGCCGATAATCTCTGTGGGATTGACCCTTGCTCACGTAAGGTATTACTTGGACGACCCAGTGCACTTGCTGGTTAGTTGTGCAGAGTTGTGAAAAGTGTGATCACAATTTCGTGCACCAAGTTTTTGGAGCCGTTGCCGGGGACTGTTCGAGTTTGGACAACTGACGGTTCATCTTGTTGCTTAGATTGGATAATTTTATTTTATGTTTAAGCTTTTTATTTTTGAAAAAAATAATACAAAAAAAATTAAATAAAATCATAAAAACCAGAAAAATTTTTGTGTTTCTTGTTTGAGTCGAATGTCAAATTTTAAGTTTAGTGTCAATTGAATCTTTTTAATTTTTCTTGAATTTTTGAAAATTCATGCATTGTGTTCTTTTATCTTCAAGTTGTTCTTGATGATTTTCCTTGTTTGATCCTTAAGTTTTCTTGTTTTGTGTCTTTCCTTGTTTTTCTTGTGAATTTTCGAATTATTAGTGTCTAAAGTTTAAAAATTTTTAAGTTTGGTGTCTTGCATGTCTTTCTTTTCTTAAAAAATTTTTCAAAAATATGTTGATGTTCATCATGATCTTCAAAGTATTCTTGGTGTTCATCCTGACATTCAAAGTGTTTTTGCATATTTTTCTTGTTTTGATCTTAAATTGTTATGTCTTGTGTCATTTTGTTGTTTTTCTCTTTCTTCATTAATTCAAAAAAATCAAAAATAATATCTTTCCCTTATTTTACTCATAAATTTTGAAATTTTGTGTTGACTTAGTGAAAAATTTTCAAAATTTAGTTGTTTCTTGTTAGTCAAGTCAAAATTTCCATTTAAAAACTTTATCTTTCCAAATCTTTTTCAAAAAATCAAATCTTTTTCATTTTTCTTTCATGTTTTCCGAAAATTTTTTTATTATTTTTCAAAATCTTTCTTTTAATTTTATTTAATAATTTTCGAAATTATTGCTAACTTTCCTGTTAAGGAAGGTTCAATCTTTAAATTCTAGAATCATATCCTTTAGTTTCTTGTGAGTCAAGTCATCAACTTTAATTTTTAAAATAAAATCTTTTTAAATGTCTTTTTCATATCTTTTTCAAAACTTAATTTCAAAATCTTTTTCTAACTTCTTATCTTTTCAAAACTTATTTTCAAATCTTTTTCAATTAACCACTTGACTTGTTTGTTTTAATTTTAAAAAGTTTACTATTTCTTATCTTTTTCAAAACCACCTTAATTACTTTTCCACTTCTAATTTTCGAAAAACACTGACCACTTTTTCAAAATTCTTTTTAATTAACTAATTGTTTCAAATTATAATTTTATTTTATTTCTTTCCTTAAATTTGGAATTCTAACTTATAATTAAAATAAAAACAAAAATATTTTTCTTTTCTTTTAATTAATATTCGAATACTCTCTCTCTCTCTCTCTCATCTCTTTTTATTTATTTTAATTATTTACTAACACTTTGATGAGTATTTTGGAGGAAAAGTGAATTTCTCCCAAAACACACAAATCTAACCGGCAAGTGTACCGGGTCGTATCAAGTAATAAAAACTCACGGGAGTGAGGTCGATCCCACAGGGATTGAAGGATTGAGCAATTTTAGTTTAGTGGTTGATTTAGTCAAGCGATTCGAGTGTTGGTTGGGTGATTTGTGATTTGCAGAATGTAAATTGCATGAAAGTAAAGAGAGCAGGAAATTAAATTGCTAAATCTTAGGGAACAAGAAATTAAATGGCAGAAACTTAGATAGCAAGAAATGTAAATTGCGGAATCTTAAAGTGCAAGGAATGTAAATTGCTTGAAATGTAAAGGGGATTGGGATGTGGATTTGCAGAAATTAAATAAGGAAAAGTTAAATTGCATCAAACAGAAGAGTAAAAGGGAATTGGGATTGAATCGGATCTTATAGCAGAAAAGTAAATAAACATGGAAAGCAAGAAACAGAATGTAAATTGGAGATTTGGATCTCAGGACCCAGAGACTAGAAAACTAAGTCTAGATCTCAATGCCTTCCTAGATCCAATAAGAACAATTGCAAGGGAATTGTAAATTGTAAAGAGAATAGATGAAGAGCAATTAATCGGAAATGAAATTCAATTAACAGTAAAGAAACAGAGAAATCCAAGATTGAGATTGAAACAGAATTTCTTCAATTCTCCAATCCAAGATCCAAGACAAGTGTAATTGAAATTGAAAGCAATGAAAACTAAGAGGAAGAGAAGTGAATTCTCCTTCCCCAAGACAAAGAAATTAAAGTTCACTCAATAACAAAAGTTCTCCGAAAACTATTATGAAAATTCCCAAAAGAAAAGCTCTCCGAAGAACTTGAATTCTATCCTATTTATACACTTTCTTCAAATGATCTTCAAGCCTTGAGTTGGGCCTTTGCTCTTGGTGGAATTGGGTTGAAAGAGGCCTTGGTTGATTGCTCTTGAAGTTTGGAGAAGAACCAAAGTGAACCAATTGAACCGGTTTTGAGGTTAGCAAAAGTTGGACCAAAAGTTTGAGCCAAAGTTAGGGGTCTAACTTTGGCTCCAACTTTTCATATCAGCTAGCACAATTTGCTGATATCAACGTTGGTGCCAACGTTAGGGGTCTAACTTTGACCCTAACGTTGGCCTTGCCTAGTGTGCTTGTGGCGCCAATGTTAGCCACCAAGTTAGGGGGCTAACGTTGGCGCAAACTTTTGCCCCTCTCCCTTGTATTTTCATGTGCCAACGTTAGCCTCCAAGTTAGGGGTCTAACGTTGGCGCAAACGTTAGGTAGCCAGGGAGGAGTTTCTCATGCCAACGTTAGCCTCAAAGTTAGGAGGCTAACGTTGGCGCAAACTTTTGGTGCCCAGGGGAGAAATTCATGTGCCAACGTTAGCCTCAAAGTTAGGGGGCTAACGTTGGCGCAAACTTTTGGAGCCCAGGGGAGAATTTTCAAGTTCCAACGTTAGCCTCCAAGTTAGGGGGCTAACGTTGGGGCTAACTTTTCAACCAAAAGTTTGTGCAAAAGTTTGATGCGAACTTTAGGTCCAGCTTTTTGCTTCCTGGTTCAATTTCACTTATTCCATTGTCCTCTCTTCACTCCTAGCCATTCCTTCTTGCTTCAACCTTTCTCCAAGCTTTCTTCACCTATCATTAATCAACCATACACATCAAAGCTATGCTCAAAATCATGAGATATTCATTCTTTCATAATATGCAACAAATATAGCATAAAACCTCATGAAATGGCATGAATTTATACATGGTTGATTCAATCAAGGGAAATATGAAAATCTACTCAATTAGCTTGCTTATGGTTCAAGAAAGTGCATAATTCTAATGAAAACAAAAGAAAAAGACTAGTTAAAATAGGCTAAGATGACTTGTCATCACACTTCTCTTCTACTCATAGTTCAAACCCCTCCATCTCTCTGTGTTCGAATTCTTCTTACTCTCTCTCTACCTCATTCTTCTATTCTTCTATTCTTATACTCACATATAGAAATCTCTATACTGTGACATAGAGGATTCATATTCTCTCTTTGTTCTTTTCTTTTTCATATGAGTAGGAACAAGGATAAGAACATTCTTGTTGAAGCTGATCCTGAACCTGAAAGGACTCTGAAGAGGAAGCTAAAAGAAGCTAAAGCACAACACTCCGGAGAGGACCTTATAGAAATTTTCGAAAAAGAAGTAGACATGGCAACCGAACCCAAGAACAACGGTGGAGATGCAAGGAAGATGCTTGGTGACTTTACTGCTCCAACCTCTGACTTCTATGGAAGAAGCATGTCAATTCCTGCAATTGGAGCAAACAACTTTGAGCTTAAGCCTCAATTAGTTTCTCTAATGCAGCAGAATTGCAAGTTTCATGGACTTCCATTGGAAGATCCTCATCAGTTCTTAGCTGAATTCTTGCAAATCTGTGACACTGTTAAGACCAATGGGGTTAATCCCGAGGTTTACAGACTTATGTTTTTCCCCTTTGCTATAAGAGACAGATATAGGATATGGTTGGACTCACAACCTAAGAAAAGCTTGAACTCTTGAGAAAAGTTGGTCAATGCTTTCTTGGCCAAATTCTTTCCACTTCAAAAGTTGAGCAAGCTTAGAGTGGAAGTCCAAACCTTCAGAAAGAAGGAAGGTGAATCCCTCTATGAAGCTTGGGATAGATACAACCAATTGATCAGAAGGTGTCCTTTTGACATGCTTTTAGAATGGAGTATCTTATGTATATTCTATGATGGTCTATCTGAATTGTCCAAGATGTCATTGGACCACTCTACTGGTGGATCTCTTCATCTGAAGAAAATACATGCAGAAGCCCAGGAACTCATTGAGATGGTTGCAAATAACCAGCTCATGTATACTTCTGAAAGAAATCCTGTGAATAATGGGATGACTAAGAAGAAAGGAGTTCTTGAGATTGATACTCTGAATGCCATATTAGCTCAGAACAAAATATTGACTCAGCAAGTCAATATGATTTCTTAGAATCTGATTGGAATGCAAGCTGCATCCAGCAGTACTAAAGAAGCTTCCTCTAAAGGAGAAGCTTATGACCCTGAGAATGCTGTAATGGAAGAGGTGAATTACATGGGAGAATCCTATGGAAACACATATAATCCTTCATGGAGAAATCATCCAAATTTTTCATGGAAGGATCAATAAAAACCTTAACAAGGCTTTAATAATAATAATGGTGGAAAAAATAGGTTTGGCAATAGCAAGCCTTTTCCAACATCTTCTGAGAAACAGACAGAGAATTCAAAGCAGAGCATCTCTGACTTAGCAACCATAGTCTCGATCTATCTAAGACCACTCTCAGTTTTATGACTAAAACAAGGTCCTCCATCAAAAATTTGGAGGCACAAGTGGGTCAGCTGAGTAAAAGAGTTACAGAAACTCCTCCTAGTACTCTCCCAAGCAATACAGAAGAGAATTCCAAAAGAGAGTGCAAGGCCATAAATATATCCAAAGTGGCCGAACCTATAGAGGAGGAAGAGGCAGTGATTTCCAGTGAGGAAGACCTCAATCGACGTCCACTGACCATTAAGAAGTTCCCTATTGAGGAACCAAAGGAATCTGAGGCTCATACAGAGACCATAGAGATTCCACTGAACTTACTATTGCCATTCATGTGCTCTGATGAGTATTTTTCCTCTGAAGAGGATAAAGATATCGTTGAAGAGCAAGTTGCTCAGTATCTAGGAGCAATCATGAAGTTTAACACCAAGTTATTTTGTAATTAGACTTGGGAGGATTAACCTCCATTACTCATCAATGAACTGAATGCCTTGGTTCAACAGAAATTACCTCAGAAGAAACCGGATCCCGAAAAGTTCTTAATACCTTGTACCATAGACACCATGACCTTTGAGAAGGCTTTGTGTGAGCTGGGGTTAGGAATAAACCTCATGCCACTCTCTGTAATGGAGAAACTAGGGATCTTTGAGGTACAAGTTGTAAGAATCTCACTAGAGATGCCAGACAAATCAATGAAACAGGCTTTTAGACTTGTAGAGGATGTCTTAGTGAAGGTTGAAGGCTTGTACATCCCTACTGACTTCATAATCCTAGACACTGGGAATGATGAGGATGAATCCATTATCCTTGGAAGACCCTTCCTAGCCACAGCAAGGGCTGTGATTGATGTGGACAGATGAGAGTTAGTCCTTCAATTGAATGAGGACTACCTTGCGTTTAAGGCTCAAAGATCGTCTTCTGTAACCATGGAGAGAAAGCATGAAAAGCTTCTCTCAATATAGAGTAAAGCAGAGCCCCCACATTCAAACTCTAAGTTTGGTGTTGCGAGGCCACCATTATGCTCTGAGTCTTTGTGAAGCTCTCTAAGAGCTCACTGTCAAGCTATTGACATTAAAGAAGCGCTTATTGGGAGGCAACCCAATGTTATTTAATTATATTTATCATAGACATTTGTTTTCCATTGTTATTTTATGTTTTCTTTAGGCTGATGATCATGTGGAATCATAAAAATAGCTACAGAATTAAAGCGAAATAAAAAATAGCATAAAAAATAGCACACCCTAGAAGACAGGCTTACTGGCGTTTTAACGCCAATTAGGATAGCAGAATGGGCGTTTAACGCCCAATCTGGCAGCATTATGGGTGTTAAACGCCAGAATTGGCAGACAGACTAGCATTTAACACCAGAAAAGGGTGTCTGGCTGGCGTCAAACGCCAGAAAGGGGGCATCAGCCTGGCATTTAACGCCAGGAAAGGTAGCAGAGCTGGCGTTAACCGCCAGAATTGGCACACAGAGGGCGTTTAAATGCCAGAATAGTGCAGGGACCAGAATTCCTTGACACCTCAGGATCTGTGGACCCCACAGGATACCCACCTACCCCAACTCACTCTCTCTCTTCTTCACACCTTTCCATAACACTCTTTCTCAAATACCCTTGACCAATCACATCAATACCTCTTCCCCATAATCTCTTCACCACTCACATCCATCCACTATTCCCCAAAAAAACCCATCATAAAACCTCACCTACCTCACCATTCAAATTTAAAACATTTTCCTCCCAAACCCAACCTCTTCATACACGACTTTCCTCTCTCTCTTACCCTATAAATACCCCTCCTTACCACCTTCAATTTCACAAATAATAAACACTTAAACCCCCCTTGGCCGAATACAACACACCCCTCTATCTCCTCCATTTCTTCTTCTTCTACTCCTTTCTTTCTTCTTTTGCTCAAGGACGAGCAAACCTTTTAAGTTTGGTGTGGGAAAAAGCTCTGCTTTTTATTTTTCTATAACCATTAATGGCACCTAAGGCCGGAGAAACCTCTAGAAAGAGGAAAGGGAAGGCAATTGCTTCCACCTCCGAGTCATGGGAGATGGAGAGATTCATCTCAAAAGTCTATCAAGACCACTTCTATGAAGTTGTGGCCAAGAAAAAGGTGATCCCCAAGGTTCCCTTCATGCTTAAAAAGAGTGAATATCTGGAGATCCAACGTGAGGTTCGAAGAAGAGGTTGGAAAGCTCTCACCAACCCCATCCAATAAGTCAGAATCTTAATGGTTCAAAAGTTCTATGCTAATGCATGGATCACTAAGAACCCAAAGAATTGGCTCACAATGGTTCGGGGGAAATACTTGGATTTCAGTCCAAAAACTGTGAGGTTGGCATTCAACTTGCCAATAATGAGAGGAGATTCTCATCCTTTCACTAGAAGAGTCAACTTTGATCAAAGATTAGACCAAGTCCTCACGGACATTTGTGTGGAAGGAGCACAATGGAAGAGAGACTCAAAAGGCAAGCCGGTTCAATTAAGAAGGCCCAACCTCAAACCCGTGGCTAGGGGATGGTTGGAGTTCATCCAACACTCTATCATTCCTACTAGTAACCGGTCTGAAGTTACAGTGGACCTGGCTATCATGATCCATAGTATCATGCATGGAGAGGAAGTAGAAGTTCATGAGATCATTCCTCTAGAACTATACAAGGTGGCGGACAAGCCTTCCACTTTGGCAAGGTTAGCCTTCCCTCATCTCATCTGTAACCTATGAAATTCAACTGAAATTATCATAGAGGAAGACATCCTCATTGAAGAGGACAAGCCCATCACTAAAAAGAGGATGGAGCAAACAAGAGAGCCCACTCATGGACCTCAACAAGAGCATAAGGAGATTCCTCATCAAGAAATTCCTGAGATGCCTCAAGGGATGCATTTCCCTCCACATAACTATTGGGAGCAACTCAATACCTCTTTAGGAGATTTGAGTTCCATCATGGAGCAACTAAGGATGGAGCACCAAGAGCACTCCATTGTCCTCCATGAAATCAGAGAGGACCAAAGAGCCATGAGGGAGGAGCAACAAAGGCAAGAAAGAGATATTTAGGAGCTCAAGCACTCCATAGGATCTTCAAGAGGAAGAACTAGTCGCCGTCACTAAGGTGGACCCGTTATTTAATTTCCTTGTTCTTATTTTTCTATTTTTCGGTTTCTATGCTTTATGTTTTGTGTATGTTTTTTGTCTTTATTACATGATCATTAGTGTTTAGTGTCTATGTCTTACAGCTATGAATCTCCCATGAATCCTTCACATTTCTTAAATGAAAAATGTTTTCTGAAAAAGAAAAAGAAGTACATGAATTTTGAATTATATCTTGAAAATAGTTTAATTATTTTGATGTAAAGGCAATACTTTTTGTTTTCTGAATGAATGCTTGAACAGTGTATATTTTTTATATTGAAGTTTATGAATGTTAAAATTTTTGGCTCTTGAAAGAATAATGAAAAAAAAGAATTAGGATTGAAAAAAGAATTAGGATTAGGGGAGGGAAGTATTGAAATCAGGCGGCGTACTGGTTTAATTGTGCGTCGCATGCGACGCGTGCGCATGTAGCACGCGTACGCGTGGGTCACGCAAATTTGATAGTGACGCGTAAGCGTCTGGCACGCGTGCGCGTGCCTCTGATTGTGCGAATAGCGCAAGACCAGCCCCGTGCATGCACAACTCTCTGTTCAGTCTAGGCTAGGGGCCAAAATTGCATACGACGCGTGCGCGTCAGGCATGCGCACATGCGGTTGGCCATTAAGTGAAAATGACGCGCACGCGTAACGGACGCGTATGCGTGATGGCATTTGTGCTTCTAGCACAGTTCCAGCCCCAAACCAGCACAACTCTCTGGTCAAACACCCATTGATGAGTCCATATATGATGATATACTTTGACTCAATTTTGGATGGATTCTAGCACATGAACTCACACTTAAGCACCAAAATAGCATACTCTTGTGTTTTGTCCCTACTTTGATTCTAAATGAGAAAACATGCAATTTTGAGCTTTAATAGGGCAATTCAATCCCACTTTCATGTCATTCGATGCCGTGATATGGTTTGTGAGTGATTTCAGGCCTTGGAGGCAACAATAGATGGGCAAAAGTGGAAAAAAGCATGTATAAGGCAAAAAAAATTAAGAAAACTTGGAAAAGCACACACAGTGAAGTGTGCGTGCGCACAAGCAAGAATTTCCATGTATGCGTACGCACAGGTCAATTTTCAGCCGCGTGTGCAGACGCACACGTCTATGAGTCCGCACAGGTCCCTGCACGTAATTTCATTAATAAAACACGTGCTGTGCAAAATTGGAGGCCCTTCGCTCTTTTTTGGAAGGCTGAATTGCTAAAAGGAAGTGCTATATAAGGGGAGGATCAACACATATGAAGGCATTAGGACTTAGACTTTGATTTTACATAGTTTTCATAGTAATTAGGAGTAGGAGTAGGAGTAGTGTAACATTGCTCTCTTAGGGTTTCATTTCCATTTCCATTGTAGCATTTTATAGCAAGCTTTGATTTTGGATTTTTACTTCTTCAATTGTAAGTACTCTCAATTTCCTCTTTAATTCAAGAAATTTTACTTTCATTTCCTTTGGTTCAAGTTACTTTGTTCATATTGCAATTTTGTGTTTGTTGAAGTTTTGATTAATGAATTTTACATTTCATGCTTTCTTTATGTTTGATTGCTTGTTTATGCTTGGTTTTGTTGATAGTTGGTTATAGTTTTCCATTTTACTTTGCAATTTCCCATGTTTTACTTTTATGCACACAAGGTGTTTTTGAAAATGCCAACTCTAGATTTTGAGTAGATTTTACCACATTGGCTTGTGGTTTGAGTTCCTAGGGTACTAGAGTCATAATGTCTAACATTTAGTGGTAATTCTTGGGTAGTTAGTTGACTCTTGTTTCCATTGACGCTAGCCTTTTACCAACGAGTTTGGTAAGTTAGTTAGGACTTATGGATTAGGGTCAATTATGCTTGCTTGACTTACTCCTCGATGGTTAGGGTTGACAAGGCAAGATTGACTCATGATAATTACCATAGTTGTGGTTATGGCGACGATAGGGTTCCTTGGATGCTCAGTCGCAAGTCAAGATCCTTTATTATATTCATTACATTTTCACTAGTTTTGATCTCATTTCCTTTTTACTTGCATCAATTACAATTTTGAGCATTACTTTGTTCTTTTATCGCTTAGTTTCTTTAATCTTTTGTTCTTTGATTGCACGAACCCCTTTTGTCCCCTTGACAACCGAAAGCGTAGCATTTCATTTGCATTCCTAGGGAGAACGACCCGGGGTTGAAGTACTCTTGATCTCGGTTATTATAATTTGAATTTATTATTTGATTGAGAGAATTCATTGTTGGTTTGGACTATGCTACCAACGAATTGATTCTTGATTCTAAACCCGCAAAAATCCTCAATATCAAATTTGGCGCCGTTGCTGGGGAGTTGCAATGGTGTAAAGTTAGTGGCTATTGTAAATATGTTAATATGTAAATAGCTTGCTTTTGGTTGTCTTTGTTGATGGCTAGGATTGGGATCCCGGAGGACATTGGACATTCTAGCATTGGTGGAGAAGTTGAGCACAAGCCACCATAGCAAAGGCTCTCCCAATTGTCTAACATAAAGACGTTAAATAAAAGTGTTTGGTAACATTGTTCCAGCTCTTCTCTTTTTGTATATATTTTAGTTTCTTGCATGTTTGTTTGGTTGGTTAGCTTATAATTAGTTTAATTTTGATATTTATAAGTTAATTTTAGTTTGGATCATGAATTTATGGATTCTTGCATGTTTTAGGGTTTGGTGTTTATTAAACTAAGGCTTGGTACCTTAGAATTTTGAAGAAAAATTTTTGCAAAACAGGACATCTGTGCGTATGCACGTACTTGTGCGTGCGCACAAAACAGCTATTTTCTGCTCCAGTGCGTTCGCACCGACCTGTGCGCACGCACACACATGATTTTGCCCTCTGTTCGCAGCGTCAGCACGCCTTCTGCGCGCGCGTTTCCTTGCTTTCTGCGACCTGTGCGTACGCACCTAATCGTGTGTATGCACACATACCCTTTTTTGCACTTCTTGTGCGGCCACACAGACGTGTGCGTCCGCACGCCAACCTGCAACCACTCTGGTGGGAGCGTTGGCACAGCGTGTGCGCATGAACCCCAGCCCCTTACGCTCTTGTGCGCGGGCACGGACCTGTGTGCGCACGCACACATGATCCATGTAAAAAAAAGTGTTATGTGCGTGCGCACACGCTTGTGTGAACGCACACCCTCTAATCCCCTCTCTGTTCAGAGTGCTCGCATAGACTCGTGCGTCCGCTCACCCTCTATTTCTTTACCTTCTATGCGTGCGCACACCTAGGTGCATATGCACGCATCTGGATTCCCTCTCTGCTGATAGCGCTCGCACACCTGGTGCGGACGTACACCTTCCCTTTTCCTCATAGTGTGCGCACGCACACACCCCTGTGCGTGCACACGCTCCTGTTTTCTCACTATGCCTCTTTTCTTCTCTTCTCCTCTTCTCTCCTCTCTTCTTCTTGTCTTTCACCCTATTTTCTACTTGTTCTTGTTCATTTTGTTTGCATTCCATTTTTATTTTGGTAATTATATTAGCTTTAGTTTAGTGGTTTGACAAATAAATAAATTGCAAGTGTTTGCTTGTCGTTTGATTGGGTTGCTTCTTGCTTGAATTTGGTTTCAAGTTTGATAAATATGTGCACTGAGCATTAAAAGCATTTTTTAAATGTCTAGATGAATTGTGAGTTTGATTCATATGTTGTAGCTACCATATGTATTAAACTTTATCCTTGTTTGGCATCTTGAATTTTGCACTTTCACTTTGGTGAATTGAGTTGAAATTACTTGTTCATCTTGATTTTCATATCAGATGGATCACATGTCCAGTACTTGTTTCTTTTTAATGCTTTGCATTTGTTTGAGTGACTTAACTTGATTGCTCTCAAGTGTATCACTTTTTGTAACAAGTACCTACACCATGTGACTTTTTCCTTGTGTTTCATGATGAATAAGTAGTTTCCTTTTCATTAATGGATCGGGTGTTGTTTATTGTGCTATTTTATATCACTCTTGAGCTCTCGCTTGCACAATTTCAATATCCAATATTCTTAATTCATTTTATTCTTGTTGCAATTGCCTAAGTTTGCTTGTGTTTGGTTGATGCTCATTTATTGCTTGCTTCTTGGGCCATTTAGTTGAGGAACTCATGCTTACTTTTTCATTGTGTGGATGCCACGTTAGCCGGACATTGATGAGACATAAAGGCAAGGAGCCAGGAGAGGAGGAGGATACTGAGGAGGGAGATGCCGAGCATACATGGACTCGGCAATTTCCACACAACCCTACCCCCAGCATCCGCCAACCGAAGGTGGAGCTCTTGAGAGACATTCTCCCTGGATTTTGTTTGTGCACGGAGGACCGTGCAACGCTTAAGTGTGGGGGAGGATTCACCATTTTGGGGTGTAAACTTTCTTTTTCCAAACACCTTGCACTTTATTTTTACTTCTTTTAGTAGGTTTCTTGTATATATTTGGAGTGTTTTTTACTGTTGCATTGTATTTTCCTTTGGTATATATATCATAGTTTATATCTAGCTATTGCATGTTGCATTTTTGCATCTTTTCCTTAGTATATATTTTATAGATAGAAGTTGTGATTAGATGATGTGAATAGTATAATGCCTAGTCAGTTTTGTCCTAATTGTTCATGTTAATTTTTCCTTGTTGAAAATTAGGAATAGAACTAGGGGAGATTTTGAAATTGCATCCATCACAACATACATACATACATACATACATATAATAAATAAGTTTTGGTAAAATAACAAAGAATTTTGAAGAAATCTCTTTTTGGGCATTCCATTGATTAGATTTGAAAATTATTTTTGAACATGCTTGAAGTATTTTTATGGAACATAGAAAAGAGTTTGAACAAATTACCTGGTGAGATTTGAGCTTCAATTGGGTGGTTGCATGTTATCAACCACAATTTTGTTCTTGTGTGATAAACTTCTTTTATGATTGTGATCTTTGATTTGCTTTAGTCTACATGTCCTATATTTGTTGTTTTGAATTTCATTTAGTATGATTGAGGCCGTTTTTTGAAATTAAACTCACTAACCCATATGGCCAACCCTTACATCTACCTTTGTAAACCACTTTTGAGCCTTTTAATTCCCCTTTGTTCTCATTATAAGCACATCATTCACCCTAAGTGAAAAACCATTATGTCCATTGATTGTATCTTTGATTAGCTTGGGTTTGAGTGTGTGTGTTAATCAAGTGTGGGGGGAATTTGTGAGAAACATTGGTAGTTAGTTAGTGGTGCACGAAATTGTGATCTCCAGGCTCGAACAAATCCTGGTAATGGCTCCAAAGCTTGGTGCTCTGATCTTAATTCATAATTGTCACAACTTCGATACAACTAACCAGCAAGTGCACTGGGTCGTCCAAGTAATACCTTACGTGAGTAAGGGTCGAATCCCACGGAGATTGTTGGTATGAAGTAAGCTATGGTCACCTTGTAAATCTCAGTCAAGCAGATATAAATGGATAATGGTGTTTTCGAATAATATATAATAAAATAGGGATAGAGGTACTTATGTAAATCATTGGTAGGAATTTCAGATAAGCGAATGGAGATACTTTCGTTCCTCTGAACCTCTGCTTTCCTGCTATCTTCATCCAATCAGTCTTACTCCTTTCCATGGCTGGCTTTATGCAAGGGCATAACCGTTGTCAGTGGCTACATCCCCTCCTCTCAGTGAATAATATGCTCACGCACCCTGTCACGGCACGGCTATTCATCTGTCGGTTCTCGATCATGCTGGAATAGGATTCACCCTCCTTTTGCGTCTGTCACTAACGCCCAATAATCGCGAGTTTGAAGCTCGTCACAGTCATTCAATCATTGAATCCTACTCGGAATACCACAGACAAGGTTTAGACTTTCCGGATTCTCTTGAATGCCGCCATCATTCTAGCTTACGCCACGAAGATTCTGGTTAGGAGATCTAAGAGATATTCATTCTAGCTTAATTCATGTAGAACAGAAGTGTTTGTCGGGCACGCGTTCATAAGGGAGAAGGATGATGAGCGTCACACATAATCATCACCTTCATCACGTTCTTGGGTGCGAATGGATATCTTAGAAGCGAAATAAGATGAATTGAATAGAAAACAGAAGTACTTTGCATTAATCTTTGAGGAACAGCAGAGCTCCACACCTTAATCTATGGAGTGTAGAAACTCTACCGTTTGAAAATACATAAGTGAAGGTCCAGGCATGGCCGAGATGGCCAGCCCCTCTGATCTAAGAACCAGGCGTCCAAAGATGCCTAATACAATAGTAAAAGGTCCTATTTATAATAAACTAGTCACTAGGGTTTACATGAGTAAGTAATTGATGCATAAATCCACTTTCGGGGCCCACTTGGTGTGTGTTTGGGCTGAGCTTAAGTGTAACACGTGCAGAGGCCATTTGTGGAGTTGAACGCCAGTTTCTGTGCCAGTTTGGGCGTTCAACTCTGGTTTTGGATCCTTTTCTGCTGCTGGACGCCAGATTTGGGCAGAAGGCTGGCGTTGAACGCCAGTTTATGTCGTATATTTTTGGCTAAAGTATAGACTATTATATATTGCTGGAAAGCCCTGGATGTCTACTTTCCAACGCAATTGGAAGCGCGCCATTTTGAGTTCTGTAGCTCCAGAAAATCCACTTTGAGTGCAGGGAGGTCAGAATCCAACAACATCAGTAGTCCTTTTTTCAACCTATGAATCTGATTTCTGCTCAAGTCCCTCAATTTCAGCCAGAAAATACCTGAAATCACAGAAAAACACACAAACTCATAGTAAAGTCCAGAAATGTGAATTTAACACAAAATCTATTAAAAACATCCCTAAAAGTAACTAGATCCTACTAAAAACATACTAAAAACAATGCCAAAAAGCGTATAAATTATCCGCTCATCACAACACCAAACTTAAATTGTTGCTTGTCCCCAAGCAACTAAAAATTAAAATAGGATAAAAAGAATAGAATATACTATAAATTCCAAACTATCAATGAAACATAGCTCCAATCAAATGAGCGGGACTTATAGCTTTTTGCCTCTTGAATAGTTTTGGCATCTCACTTTATCCATTGAGGTTCAGAATGATTGGCATCTATAGGAACTCAGAGTTCAGATAGTGTTATTGATTCTCCTAGTTCAGTATGATGATTTTTGAACACAGCTATTTTATGAGTCTTGGCCGTGGCCCTAAGCACTTTGTTTTCCAGTATTACCACCGGATACATAAATGCCACAGACACATAACTGGGTGAACCTTTTCAGATTGTGACTCAGCTTTGCTAAAGTCCCCAATTAGAGGTGTCCAGGGTTCTTAAGCACACTCTTTTTTTTTTCTTTTGCTTTGGACCTTGACTTTAACCACTCAGTCTCAAGCTTTCACTTGACACCTACACGCCACAAGCACATGGTTAGGGACAGCTTGGTTTAGCCGCTTAGACCAGGATTTTATTCCTTTAGGCCCTCCTATCCACTGATGCTCAAAGCCTTGGGATCCTTTTTATTGCCCTTGCCTTTTGGTTTTAAGGGTTATTGGCTTTTTCTGCTTGCTTTTTCTTTCTATATTTTTTTTTTTGCCTTTTTTTTTTTCTCTCTTTTTTTTCTGCAAGCTTTGTTCTTTGCTGCTTTTTCTTGCCTCAAGAATCATTTTTATGATTTTTCAGATTATCAAATAACATGTCTCCTAGTCATCATTCTTTCAAGAGCCAACATATTTAACATTCTCAAACAACAACTTCAAAAGACATATGCACTGTTCAAGCATACATTTAGAAAACAAGAAGCATTGTCACCACATCAATATAATTAAACTAAGTTCAAGGATAAATTCAAAACTCATGTACTTCTTGTTCTTTTGAATTAAAACATTTTTCATTTAAGAGAGGTGATGGATTCATAGGACATTCATAACTTTAAGAAATAGTTACTAACTACTAATGATCATGTAATGAAGACACAAACATAGATAAGCACATAACATAGAAAACGAAAAACAGAGAAAGTAAGAGCAAGGAATGAATCCACCTTAGTGATGATGGTGTTTCAATGATGTTCTTGGGCTCTTCTATGTCTCTTCCTTGCCTTTGCGGCTTGATTCCTAGTGATTTTTTTTTTTTTTGGGATTTCTATCCTCAGTTGCTTCTAATAATTATGTGGAGGGAGGTGCATCTCCTGAGGTATCTCAGGGATCTCTTGATTTGCAGCCACATGTTCTACCACTGAGCTATAGATCCTTTACATAATTGTTTTACCACACCAAACTTAGAATGTTGCTCGCCCTCGAGCAAAAGAAGAAGGAATAGATGAAGAAGAAGATGTGGAAAAAAAAACTAGGATTATGAGGAGGTAAGGTGGAGATCCTGTGGGGTTCACAGATCCTGAGGTGATCCTGTAGGGTCCACAGATCCTGAGGTGTCAAGGCATTTACATCCCTGCACCAAATTAGGCATGTAAAATGCCCTTGCACACAACTCTGGGCGTTCAGCGCCAGGTTGGTGGCCATTTTGGGCGTTCAGCGCCCATTTGTTGCCATTTCTGGCGTTGAACGCCAGAACCATGCTTGTTCTGGGCGTTCAGCGCCAGGATGCTGCCCATTTGGGCGTTCAGCGCCAGAACCATGCTCTGTTCTGGCGTTGAACGCCAGGCAGATGCTTCCTCCAGGGTGTGATTTTTCTTCTGCTGTTTTTGATTCCGTTTTCAATTTTTTTGTTTATTGTGACTCCACATGATCATGAACATTATTATTATTTTCGGCTGCCATCTCCTCTTCCTGTTCGAAAATTTCTGAAAGGTTATCTCTGGATTGTTGTATTTTAGCTTCTCTTAATTTTCTCTTCAGAGTCCTTTCAGGTTCTGGATCTGCTTCAACAAGAATATTCTTGTCCTTGCTCCTGCTCATATGACAAAGAAGAGGGCGCAGAAAAATAATAATAATAGAGATCCTCTTTTTTTTTTTTTTTTGAGTAATGGAGAGATGTTAGTGGATGAATAAACAAATAGAATAAGATGAGAAAGGGGAAATTTCGAAAATAATTTTTGAAAAAGAGTTAGTGATTTTTGAAAATAGTTTTTGAAAAAGGTTAGTAGTTTTTTTTTCGAAAATTCAAAATAAAAATAAAATAATTAGTTAATTAAAAAGAAATTTTTGAAAAAGAGGAAGATATTTTCGAAAATTAGAGAGAGAGAGTTAGTTAGGTAGTTTTGAAAAAGTTAAGAAACAAACAAAAAGTTGGTTAGTTATTTGAAACAAATTTTGAAAAGATAAAAAGTTAGGAAGTTAGAAAAGATATTTTGAAAAAGATAAGATGAGAAGATATTTTTGAAAAGATATGATAGAAATTAGTTTTGAAAAAGATTTGATTTTTAAAATCACAATTAATGACTTGATTCACAAGAAATCACAAGATATGATTCTAGGACTTAAAGTTTGAATCTTTCTTAACAAGCAAGTAACAAACTTAAAATTTTTGAATCAAAACATTAATTGATTATGGTATTTTCGAAAATTTGATATAAAAATGAGAAAAAGATTTTTGAAAATTATTTTTGGAATTTTCGAAAATAACCAAGAATTTTGAAAAAGATTTGATTTTTGAAAAAGATTTTGAAAAAGATAAGATTTTCAAATTGAAAATTTGATTTGACTCTTAAGAAACAAATTGATTTTAAAAATTTTTGAAAAAGTCAATCCAAATTTTCGAATTTGATGAGAGAAAAAGGGAAAGATATTTTTTTGATTTTTGACATTTTTATGAAAAACATGAAAAATATGCAATGCATGAAATTTTTAGATCAAAACATGTGATGCATGCAAGAATGCTATGAATGTCAAGATGAACACCAAGAACACTATGAATGTCAAGATGAACATCATAGACACAATTTTGAAAAAATTTTTAATGCAAAGAAAACATGCAAGACACCAAACTCAGAATTCTTTAATGCTTAGACACTAAGAATTCAAGAATGCATATGAAAAACAACACAAAACAAAAAATCATCAAGATCAAACAAGAAGACTTACCAAGAACAACTTGAAGATCATGAAGAACACTATGAATGCATGAAATTTTCGAAAAATGTAAGATGCATATGCAAGTGACACCAAACTTATAACATGACTCAAGACTCAAACAAGAAACACAAAATATTTTTTATTTTTATGATTTTCTAATTTTTTTTTTGTATTTTCTTTTAATTTTTTCGAAAATTATTGTGAAAATTTAGAATAAGGATTTCAAAATCTTCAATATGAATTCCAGGAATCTTGTCATGTTAGTCTTAAAGCTCCAATCAAAGGGTCAGGCATGGCTTAATAGCCAGCCAAGCTTTAATAAAAATATGAGTGTAATTCAGACATGACAAGCCTGACATACCCTATCCAGAAGGATTGGGCATGACTCCACTGAAGTGATTAGCCAATCCCAAAGCAGTTTGGGTATGGCTTTACAGCTAGATAGGCTTCAACATGCTTCATGAAACACTAGAATTCATTCTTAAAAATTTTGAAGCCATAGAATCATTTATTTTTGAAAACATTATTTTTAAAAAAAAAATTTTTTTTTCGAAAACAAGTGAGGAATTTTTGAAAGATTTTTGAAAAATTTTTGAAAACAAAACAAAAAGAAAATTACCTAATCTGAGCAACAAGATGAACCGTCAGTTGTCCATACTCGAACAATCCCCGGCAACGGCGCCAAAAACTTGGTGCACGAAATTGTGATCTCCAGGCTCGAACAAATCCTGGTAATGGCTCCAAAGCTTGGTGCTCTGATCTTAATTCATAATTGTCACAACTTCGATACAACTAACCAGCAAGTGCACTGGGTCGTCCAAGTAATACCTTACGTGAGTAAGGGTCGAATCCCACGGAGATTGTTGGTATGAAGTAAGCTATGGTCACCTTGTAAATCTCAGTCAAGCAGATATAAATGGATAATGGTGTTTTCGAATAATATATAATAAAATAGGGATAGAGGTACTTATGTAAATCATTGGTAGGAATTTCAGATAAGCGAATGGAGATACTTTCGTTCCTCTGAACCTCTGCTTTCCTGCTATCTTCATCCAATCAGTCTTACTCCTTTCCATGGCTGGCTTTATGCAAGGGTATCACCGTTGTCAGTGGCTACATCCCCTCCTCTCAGTGAATAATATGCTCACGCACCCTGTCAAGGCACGGCTATTCATCTGTCGGTTCTCGATCATGCTGGAATAGGATTCACCCTCCTTTTGCGTCTGTCACTAACGCCCAACAATCGCGAGTTTGAAGCTCGTCACAGTCATTCAATCATTGAATCCTACTCGGAATACCACAGACAAGGTTTAGACTTTCCGGATTCTCTTGAATGCCGCCATCATTCTAGCTTACGCCACGAAGATTCTGGTTAGGAGATCTAAGAGATATTCATTCTAGCTTAATTCGTGTAGAACAGAAGTGTTTGTCGGGCACGCGTTCATAAGGGAGAAGGATGATGAGCGTCACACATAATCATCACCTTCATCACGTTCTTGGGTGCGAATGGATATCTTAGAAGCAAAATAAGATGAATTGAATAGAAAACAGAAGTACTTTGCATTAATCTTTGAGGAACAGCAGAGCTCCACACCTTAATCTATGGAGTGTAGAAACTCTACCGTTTGAAAATACATAAGTGAAGGTCCAGGCATGGCCGAGATGGCCAGCCCCTCTGATCTAAGAACCAAGCGTCCAAAGATGCCTAATACAATAGTAAAAGGTCCTATTTATAATAAACTAGTCACTAGGGTTTACATGAGTAAGTAATTGATGCATAAATCCACTTCCGGGGCCCACTTGGTGTGTGTTTGGGCTGAGCTTAAGTGTAGCACGTGCAGAGGCCATTTGTGGAGTTGAACGCCAGTTTCTGTGCCAGTTTGGGCGTTCAACTCTGGTTTTGGATCCTTTTCTGGCGCTGGACGCCAGATTTGGGCAGAAGGCTGGCGTTGAACACCAGTTTACGTCGTCTATTTTTGGCCACAGTATAGACTATTATATATTGATGGAAAGCCCTGGATGTCTACTTTCCAACGCAATTGGAAGCGCGCCATTTTGAGTTCTGTAGCTCCAGAAAATCCACTTTGAGTGCAGGGAGGTCAGAATCCAACAGCATCAGTAGTCCTTTTTTCAACCTATGAATCTGATTTCTGCTCAAGTCCCTCAATTTCAGCCAGAAAATACCTGAAATCACAGAAAAACACACAAACTCTTAGTAAAGTCCAGAAATGTGAATTTAACACAAAATATATTAAAAACATCCCTAAAAGTAACTAGATCCTACTAAAAACATACTAAAAATAATGCCAAAAAGCGTATAAATTATCCGCTCATCAGTTAGCTTTGGGTGTTCATTGAAAATATGGCAAAATAGGTAACTACTCATGCATCTATTGGTTAAAACATATGCATCTGTTTTTGTTGATAATAAGAAAAGAAAAGAAAAGAAAAAAAGAAAGAAAAAAGAAAAAGAAAAAAAGAAAAGAAAGAGAAATGATAATAAGAATGTAAATTAGAGATGCATATTTAGTTGAATTGGAAAGAGTATGCATGAGTGAATGTGAGAAAGAGAATAAATGGGTAGTTAGGTTGTTTTGTTATGTATATGGGATGATATAGGATTAGTTGGGATACTTGAGCTAATCAAAGATCCAATCTGTTAGCCCACTAAACCATATTAATCCTACCCTTACCTAAGCCCCATTACAACCCACAAAAGTCCTCATGACATTTACATTCATTCATAAAGTATTAGTTGATTGTTAGATGACTTGTAAATCTTTGAGAAACATGATTAAATGAGGATTGAGTGATTAAACCCTACACACTGAGTGATTAGAATGTAAACACATCCAGTGAGAGTTTCAATTGCTCAATTCTATGTTTCCATTACTTATTTTGTATCTTTTTGCAAGTTATTGAACTTAATTTTGAAAATTTCAAATCAATCTTTCGACATTGACCATATTGCTATATTTTCCTTGTCTTGGCCCTAAGTTCCTACTTTGGATTGATTGAGATTCTTTTGTTTGTTTTTGCCAAACTCAATAGGAATCATAGTGTAGACATATATAGATAGCATTTAGTATAGTTACATGCATGTCGGTAGTTGCATTAATAAATACCCCTTCATTCATCTCCTTTGGTTGGTTTAGCATGAGGACATGCTTGGTTTAAGTGTGGGGGAATTGATGAATCCATATTTTACGATATATTTTGTTTTGATTTGAGTGGATTTCATCACATAAACCCACATTTATTCACCTAAATAGCATGCTTTTGAGATTTCTTCCTAAATTGTGCTTGAAAGTGAAAACATGCTCTTTTGTGCTTAATTTAGTCAATTTTATTCACTTTAATCCCGTTTGGTACCTTAATGTATTTGTTAAGTGATTTTCAGGTTTTCAAGACAAGTATGGGTTAAAGAAGTGAGGAAAAGAGCATGCAAAAGGAAAGAATTCAAGAAATGAAGGATTTGGAAAGCTGCCAGCCCTGACCTCTCGGTACTAAATTGGA
Organism: Arachis ipaensis; assembly: GCF_059453495.1. Taxonomy (NCBI): domain Eukaryota; kingdom Viridiplantae; phylum Streptophyta; class Magnoliopsida; order Fabales; family Fabaceae; genus Arachis; species Arachis ipaensis. The sequence continues at coordinate 75,075,409 of NC_142444.1, forward strand.
CATAACTTGAGCTACAGTGGTCCAAATGAGGCGGTTCCAGCGGCATTCGAAAGCTAACATCTAGGGCTTCAAAATAATATTTAATTTGCTATAGTGGACTGATAAACCCATATTTTATGATGTATTTTGTGCTCAATTTAGGTGATTTATTCAATCCTTCACCCACTTATTCATGTAAATTGCATGGTTTTACTTTCCCTTCCTTATTATATGATATATGTGAAAAACATGTGTCCTATGCTTTAGAAATATTAAAATTAATCATCCTTTATTACCATTCGATGCCGTGATTTGTGTGTTGAGTGCTTTCAGGCTTTATAGGGCAGGAATGACTTAAAGGATGGAAAGAAAACATACAAAAATGGAAGGAAAGCACAAAAATGGAATTTTCAAGAAAAGCGCAGCGACGCGAACGCATGGACGAAGCGGCCGCATGCCCAGCACGAAAAGACAGCGACGCGGACGCGTGACTGACGTGGACGCGTGCCTTGAGCAGAACACAAAAGACGCGTACGCGTGAGCGAAGCGAACGCGTGATAAGGAAAACTCCCAGATGATGCGACCGCGTGACCCACGTGGACGCGTGACAGACGCCATGCACCAGAAACTGCAGAAAACGCCCCCAGTAACTTCTGAAGCCCTTTTGGCCCATATCCAAGACCAAAAAACACAGATTTGATGTTATAAATTGGGGGAATGCATCCATTCATGAATATCTTCTGATTATTCATTTTTCATAGTTTATATGTAGTTTTTAGAGAGAGAGGTTCTCTCCTCTCTCTTAGGATTTAGGATTAGGATTCCTCTTAAAGGAATTAGGATTTCTCATTATTTCAACTTATTATTTCAACTTCCTCTCAGGTTAAATATTCCATTTAATTTATATTTCTCTTTTCCTCTCAGATACTTTAAAGCTTTTATTTAATTACTTATGTTGCCAAATTGGCTTATGAACCATTCATGTTAGTATTTTCTTTATTTGATATAAATTGAGGTATTTCAGATTTATGATTCTTATTTAGCTTTTTATATTGTTGGCTTTAATTGATTAAATGGAGGCTTTTGAGTTATCAAACTTATCGTGATTGTTAATTAATTTCTCTAATTGAATTGAATTCCACTAACTCTAGTCTTTCCCTAGGAGTTGGCTAGGACTTGCGGATCTAACTAATTAGTCCACCTGACTTTCTCTTGCTTTCTTAAAGGTTAACTAAGTGGGATTAAACTCAATTCTCATAAGAGTAACTAGGATAGGACTTCCGAAATTTCATACCTTGCCAAGAGTTTTATTAGATATTAATTTATTAATTCCTGCAACTTATTTTCCTTATTCAAACCCTTCAAAACCCAAAAACACAGTTTTCCATAACTAATAATAAGAACACCTCCCTGCAATTCCTTAAGAAGACGACCCGAGGTTTGAATACTTCGGTTTATAAATTTTATTGGGTTTGTTACTTGTGACAACCAAAACGTTTGTAAGAAAGGATGATTGCTTGGTTTAGAAACTATACTTGCAACGGGAATTTATTCTAAATTCTAAACCGTCAATCATTTGCTTCTTCAAATTGGCGCCGTTGCCGGAGAATTGCAAATGTGTACCTTATTATTGGTTATTGTAAATATTTTTTTCTTTTACTTGTTTATTTGTTTTTATTTTTCCCTTTTATTTCTATTAGCTACTATGAATTCTCACCCTCTCGCTTTGAGTTTGGTTCTAAATCTGTTGAAAGGAGTGAAAGCTATAACAAGAATATGCATCAAGGTCTACGCAATCAAAGATGGATAGAGCCAAGAGGCCCTGATCAACCCTTTAGGCAACAACACCCTCCAAGATATCATGGGCAAGGACCACTCTACAATGCATACCAAGCTGATAGATATGGTGGACCCCCTTGTAATTACCAACAAGCCCCACCCTGTGCTTATAGACCATCCTCTCAACGTAGCTTTGAACCACCACACTCACGAGTTCCTTTTCACCATTCACCACCGTATGACCCTTATTCACCACAATCCCAATCCAATTACTTCCAAGAACCACCACATTCTTATTTTGAACCCTCTTCCCCAACCAATGAACCCTCATACCCACCCCAACCTCCAATGAATGACAAACTTCGTGTTCTTCTTTAAGGGCAAGCGAAGATGCAAAGGAACGTACTGGAACTCACTACTTCCTTAACCGAGGTAGTAAATATAATAGCTTCCCAACATCTGAGCACTCAAAGTACTCCCATGGCTACTGATGGGATATTTTCGCGGAGAAACGAATTTCTCCAAGACACCAAAATCTAACCTGCAAGTGCACCGGGTCGCATCAAGTAATAATAACTCACGGGAGTGAGGTCGATCCCACAGGGATTGAAGGATTGAGCAATTTTAGTTTGGTGGTTGATTTAGTCAAGCGAATCAAGATTTGGTTGAGAAATTTGTGATTTGCAAAATTTAAATTGCATAGAAAGTAAAGAGAATGGGCAATTGGCATGAAATTAAAGAGAGCTGAAATTTAAAGTGCAGAATCTTAAAGAACAAGAAATTAAATGGCAGAAACTTAGAACGCAAGAAATGTAAATTGCAGAATCTTAAAGTGCAAGAAATGTAAATGGCTTGAATTGTAAAGGGAATTGGGAGTTGGATTTGCATGAATTAAACAAGGGAAATTAAAATTCAACAAGCAGAGGAATAGAAGAACACTTGGATTGAATCAGATCTAGAAACAGAATTGTAAATGAGCATGAAAACAGTAAACAGGGAATGGGAAATGGGAAATCCGGATCTCGAGACCCAAGAGACTAGAAAACCAAGTCTAGATCTCAATGCCTTCCTAGATCCAACAAGAACAATTGCAAAGGAAATTGTAAATTGCAAAGAAATTAGATGAAGAACAATTAACCGAAACTGAAATTCAATTAAGCAGAAAATTAAACAAGATTCCAAGGTGAGATTGAAACAGAATTTCTTCAATTCTCCACCCAAAATCCAAGACAAGAAAAGTAAAGAGTGCTGGGCAAGAACAAGAAAGAAGAGAGATCAATTCTCCTCCCAAATTCTCTTGAATTAAAACAACAATGCTAAGAAATGTAAAAGTGAGCTCTCAATCAAACCAGAAAAGAAAACTCTCTGAAAACTCAAAGGGAAGCTCCCTTTAAAACTTAAATTCTAATCTATTTATACACTTTCTTCAAATGGTCTTCAAGCCTTCAATTGGGCCTTTGCTCTTGGTGGAATTGGGTTGAGAGAGGCCTTGGTTGATTGCTCTTGGAGTTTGGAGAAGAACCGAATTGAACCGGGTTGGAATCATGAAAGCTTGAGTAAAAGTTGGAGTAAAAGTTAGGGTCTAACTTTTGCTCCAACTTTTCACATCAGCACCCTTGTTTTGCTGATACCAACGTTGGGGCAAAAGTTAGGGGTCTAACTTTTGCTCCAACGTTGGCCTCCCCTTAGTTATTCATGGCGCCAACGTTAGCCAGAAAGTTAGGGGCTAACGTTGGCGCAAACTTTTTCTAGCCCAGGGAGTTTTTCAGGCGCCAACGTTAGCCAAAAAGTTAGGGGCTAACGTTGGCGCAAACTTTTGGTGCATCCAGGGAGTGTTTTTCATGCCAAAAGTTAGCCAAAAAGTTAGGGGCTAACTTTTGGTCCAGCTTTTGCCCAAAAGTTAGCCAAAAAGTTAGGGGCTAACTTTTGCTCCAACTTTTGCCCAAAAGTTAGCCAAAAAGTTAGGGGCTAACTTTTGCTCCAGCTTTTGCTTCTTGTTTCATAATTAATTCAAGACTCAAGTCATTCCTCCTAGCCATTCCTTCTTGCATCAACCTTTCTCCAAGCTTTCTTCACCTATCATTAATCAACCAAACACATCAAAGCTATGCTCAAAATCATGAGATATTCATTCTTTCATAATATATGACAATTATAGCATAAAATCTCATGAAATAGCATGAATTCATACATGGTTGATTAAATCAAAGGAAACATGAAAATCCACCCAATTGGCTTGCTTTTGGTTCAAGAAAGTGCATAATTCAATTGAAAACAAAAGAAAAATGCTAGTGAAACTAGGCTAAGATGACTTGTCATCAGCTACATGTAGAGAATCTAGAGAAGGGCGTAGCATGAAGGAGACACTAGAAACTTCAGTGGACAATGAGGAGCATGGCTTTGTATTGGAACAAGTGGAGGAAGCCATGATACTTGTAGAGGAAGAAGTTGTTGAAGATTTAGGAGATGCTGAACCTCCATGGGAATCGAGAACTGTAAAGGATTCCGCTGAGAAGTTCGAATTTGATGCTAGGAAGGATAGTGCACAACCTCCAAAGCATATACCTTGTGAGAAATTGGATAGAACAGATCAAGAAATTGATTTCATATGCAGTGATGATCATGAATCAAGCTCTCCTAGTCATGAACTTACATCTGCACCTGAACTCCTTGAGCCTGAAGAACCTCATCCAAGTGAATACGAAGATGATGTTGAGGTAGATTTCTCTCAACCTCCAACTTATGACTTAAGTGACGAGGAAGACATAGAAGACTTTGATCAGGACGCAGTTGCTGTTGAAAAATTTTGCAAAGAAGTGGAGGAATTCACAGAAGAATACAAGGGAGTAGAGCTTAAAGAACCACTGGAAACACTTATCCCAAGGCCATTACCACCTAATACAAGCTTCAAGTGGGTACAATCCTTAATCCTTATCTTTACTTTTCCACTTCAATATGGTTTGCTTGAAACAGATGGCCAGCTTAGAGCTCTCTGCGGCTTTAAGAGTAAGAGGGAAATGGCTCGTGCTCAGAGCTGCTGTGCAAGATTCAATAAGGTTCCACGCTTCAATTCGAAGTTCACGGATTGGTACCAAGTTCAATTGAATGGGTCTCGGAAGACGTTTGGTCATCTTGGTGAGAATACAATTTCTAAACTGCCCGGATAGAAGAACATAGATCAAGACGAAGGCGGATTTAAAAGTAAAGTTTGGGATCCTGGAAAATGTTCTGACATTCGTCACCCCTGGAGCCTGAGAATCTATTTGAAGCTGCTCAGAAGCTTTACATGCCTAGTTTGGGACCCCGGAGGCTGTTGGCATTCCAAACATTGGTGGAGATTTCTGGATGAATTTAAGCATAAGCCACCATAACAGGAAGCTCATCAAATGTCCAACTTAAGGACATTAACTAAAAGTGCTAGGTGTGAGACAACCCACCATGGTATGATCGTTCCTGTTTCAATTTTATTTCATTTTGTTTGTTTTTATATTATATTATCTTCATTGAACTTGAATATTATTCATAGCATTTGCATCAGCATTGCATACTGCATAATTACATAAAAAAAAAATTTTGCACGCGACGCGTAAGCATCGCTAATGCGTCCGCGTCACAAAGTGCATTAGGAAGAAAAAAAGTGAACAGAAAGTCACGCGAAAGCGTGGCTGGAGGCATGCCTTTGGCACAAAATGATCCACGCGACCGCATCGCTAACACGTTCGTGTCATTTGAGAAAATATACCTCCCACGCGTCCGCATCACTCACGCGAACGAGTGACCTGGAAATCGCCGTAAAGATCCAACGCCCAGAAATCTGGGCTGGAATCGTGCGACTGGTGTGCGTTTAGCACGAAACAGCTCATGCGTTCGCGTCCCTGACGCGAACGCGTCACCTGCAAAATACTCATCCCACATAGAAGCGTGAGCGACACGTCCGTGTCGCGTGGATATCATGGCCCCTAAATGGAAACAGAGAGTTGCGCTGAAATAACGCTGGAATTGTGCGTTTAGCACAATTCACAGCAACGCGGTCGCGTGCCTCATGCGTCCGCGTCATCCATCTTTTACCCAACCCACACGATCGCGTCAATCACGCGACCGCGTCAATCCCATTTCAGCCTAGTCACGCGATCGCGTGCTCCACGTGTTCGCGTGAATTTAAATCCACTAACCCAAAATCACGCGAACCCTAACCCCATCGCGCCCCCTTACCCCCCTTCTTCTTCCTTTCTCTGCAACTCCCTCCTCTGCAACCATCACCACCGCCGCCCCCCCTCTACAACTACCCACACCACTGCAACTACCCAGACCCACCGCCACTACCCCCCCTCTCTTTCTTCTCCCCTCCTTTTCTTCCCTTCTCTTCTCTCCCCTCTGCCACTGCCCCCTCACCGCGGCCAACCTCCGACCGCCGCCTCCCACCACCGACCACCACCACAGCATCACCACCCTCGCCCCCTTCCTCCTTACCCCCTCTCCACCATTAACCCCAACCCGAAGCCCCCTGCCACTGCCCCTGCTCCGCCACCGCGTCGCCGTGCTCCCTCCCAGCACCGCCGCATCACCACCACCATCTCTCTGCCCTCACCTCTGTTCTTACACATACCAGGTTTCGCCGAACGCCAATTTCTCTATCACTTGTAGTTATTTGCTTATTTTTCAGATTATGTTTGAATGAGGCTAGTTAGATATGCATGTTTGTAGTGGATTCTAGGTGGTTAGGTAGCTAGGATGTGGTTAGTGGATTTAGGCCTGATAATTGCGCCGTTCTTGTTGCTTGTTTTACCTATTCTACAATTTTGATCTGGCTGTGATGTTCATACTGTTCATATGCTGTTCCTTCCTGTTTCATGCTGCTGTTAAGACTGTTCTTTACTGTTCCTACTGTTTGTGACTCTTTACAGCAATTTTTTCAGATGAACTGTTTTTCTTGCTGTTTATTACTCAGGAACATCCAATTTTAGCTGAGATGCTGCCCAATTTTCTGCAACTTATTTTCATGTATTGAGTTTGGTAATTTACTATTTTGCCTTACTTGGCTACAACCAAACCAGTTCATGCCTGCCCGGGCTAGCATTCTTATTCCTTTTGATCCCCTAGTTAATAACTTGCACTATTGATGATTTCATGTTAGTTTTGCAACTTTTCTATCCTTCTGAATTATCATCGGTACACTTAAATTTTTGCTTGAATATGAGTTGATTATTCTTTAAATTTGTGAATTTATTGTTACCTAGGAAACATTTATCATGCCACTCACTTTAAAATACTTTCTCCTAACTCACTGATTTCCACTTTCTAACCTCTTTTTCAATCCTAACCGATCTAACTTTCAAACTTCTCTTTTTTGGTTTTTAACTATTTACTTTAACTTTCTAACTCAAGGCCTGATTATTGTTTTTCCTAATTAACATGAATTCTACTTATATTACATTTTGGATTGTGATTTTTCATCTTAGATTTCTAACTCAAATACAATCCATAATGAACATATACTTAACTCATTTCATATATTCTACTGCTCTTTTGCCACTATGTGCTTATATTGTTATTATTCTATTTGCCTACTTGTTTTCCTGTTTTGTTCTTCAATTATATCTTGGAATTTCTACTTTTCAGGATGTCTGACCCTCAGCGCAAAGGAAAAGGCAAATCAACCACTGGCAAACGGAAAAGAGGCGAATCCTCTATGTCCATCCTCGACATTATGCATGACGACTCCTGGCGGGAAAAGCACTTTACCCCGCAGAAGAAGGCTGACCAGCTCCTCACTGCCAATGATCCAGTTAAATTTACAAACAGATACTGTGAGCTGAAGTATCCAGTGTTTGCCACCTCCAGGAACCTGTACCTAGAGAGAACTCTAAAAATTCTAGAAGAACTACAGCAGTACACCTCCGAACAGATAAAACAGATAGGCTGGTTCTTCTTGGAGAGAAACTTGATAGAGGTCAATGCTTCCTGGGTTAGAGAGTTTTACTGCAACTATTTCAAGACTTCCCTGGATGCAGTGCACCTCAGAGGGAAACAGATTTTGGTCACTGAGGAAGCTATTGAGGACATCCTCCACCTTCAGCCTAAGTCAGATCAGCCTGACGGTTACCAAAAGGCTGAAGAGGATATGCACTTTATGAGATTTGACTGGGATGCTATCAAGCAGAGGATAGCCCTTGATCCTACTGTCCCATGGGTCATGGGGAAGAACACAGTGATGCCTAGGGGAATCAAGCTGATTTACCTGAATGATGAGGCTCGGCTCTGGCACCAGATTTTGAGCAACTATGTGATGCCGAGCACTCATGAGACAGAGCTACCCGCTGCCATGATCACCCTCATCTGGTGTGTGATGGAGGGTAAAGACTTGTACCTTCCGCGTTTCATCCGGTACTATATGGCCAGGGTCTATGTCAGAGGCACTCTCCCTTTCCCTTATCTGATTACCCAGCTCGGCCGTCGAGCTGCCGTTCCTTGGGAGCTTGCTGATGAGAAGCCACCTACTGCGGACTGCAAGAAGATTATCCCTCACAGCAGGAAGATTCAGGCTTTAGGCCACAGACCCCCATTCCTCACTGCTTCTGATGAGACTGCCACACCTTTAGCTGCCCCTTCTTCATCCACTGCTGCACCAGCTACCACCACTACACCTCCACCTGCCTCAGAGCCCGTTTACCACCTCGTGCTCCGCCTATTTCAGTAGCTGCACCAGATGGAGCACCGCAACTGGCAGTGATATGAGTGATCTGAGCGTCGCAACAAGCGACGCTGTGAGCACCTCAAGTTGATGATCCGATCCAGCGGCGACATCCCCTCCGAGCCTGACACACCATCAGAGCCATCTGAGGAGGAGGTGGACGAGCATGAGGAGGAGACATATGCACAGAGAGAGGCTGAGTAGGCAGGACCAGAGCAGGCTGCACCACAGCATGTGGAGCCACACCAGATTTAGGCCGCAGACCCAGAGATTCCTCTACAGTCAGCGCCTCCACTGCAATAGACAGATCCTCCTACACTTATCCAGTTTGCAGCCCTCAGGCCACCACAAAGACTCCAGCAGCCCATCCTTCCGGTGATGACACTTCTTCACACCCAGCTTGAGTGAGCATCGACGACAATGCTATATTTTAAATGTGGGAAGGTCGCCATCCCTGGTTTATCTTTTTGGTGAACCACTACAGACTCTTTTTTAACTTATTTTGTTTATTTTTCTATATTTTTATTTTTATTTTTATTTTCTTCTGTACTTGCACATTGTTCTTTTGCTATATTTTTACTTTATTTCCACATTTTGCACTTTAGTTTATACCTTAGATATTTAGTTTAGTTTGCAATTCTAAACTTATTAGTTATAGAATATGTGGATTAATTAGTATAGTTTACCCCTTTAGCATATAATAGTTTGGTTCAATTGAAAATAAAAAGGAAGTAAACTAGAGACTTTAGTAAATTAAAACAATCCACACACCTTGTATATATAGCATTACATGTTAGTTAGTTAACAACATTTCATCAAGGAGGAACACTAAGATTTTAAAAGCCACCCTAATATTTACATTGAGAATAATGGGAACTCTTGAATTCTACTTGCATGACATGTATAACTGATATATGATTTTTGAGCTAGAGAACACACAGCCTGTGAGTTTTGAGCTTAATTGTATGGTTACATTCAAACCATAAATTTCATTCCTGTGTGTTTTGCCCTTCTTTTTCATTCTGATGTTCTTTACTTTGTTTTAATCTATATGTCCAATATAGAATATAGATACACACCAAGAGATGATTGAGGCCATAATTTGAATTTTCCCTCACTTATCCCAAATTAGCCTACCTTTTACATCACCCTTGTTAGCCCCCTTGAGCTTTTTAATCCCTTCTTGTTCTATAACCACATTACTAGCCTTTAGCAGAAAAACAAAATAAAAATCCCAAGTTGAATCCTTGGTTAGCTTAAGATAGATATTGTGTACAATTTAAGAGTAGGGAATTTTATGGGAACATGGGATGATAGAAACAAAGTAGGAATTTAAAAAGAACAAGTTGTTTCAAAAACAAAAATTGGGAAGCACGCTCATGTGAAATCAAAACAGTTAAATTACCATATGCATTGATAAAACAAAAAAAAAACAAAAAAAAACAAATTTTTTTTAATATTTTCAGTATTTAAATAAGGGGATACAAAAATTTCTCAAATGCAAAATAAAAAGAATCAATGCACATGGGACAAAATTCCAAAATATTAAAATTAATGCATGAGCTTGCAATACAAAGTGGGAGAATTTGGGTCAATAGATAGAGGAACTTTAAAACTATATAAAGTATGTATGCTAGGTGAGATCTTAGACTAATCAAGGATTCATTTATTAGCTCACTTACCCTTATACATATACCCTTACCTTCACCTTGGCCCCGCTACAACCTTGAAAAAGACCTCATGATTTTTATATGTCTGTATTCGACATTTGTTGATTGGTTAGATGAAGAACAAAGTTTTAGAAAGCAAGGATGGAAAAAGAATAGAGTGATTAAACCAATAAACACTGAGTGACTAGAGAGTAAACACAAAATCCAGTGAGGGTTCAATAGCTCATCACCATATATCTCTGCTTAATTGTTAATTGTCTTGCAAGTTTGTGAAATATTTTTCCCCATCTCAATTGTAAAAGTGCTTTAACATTATCTAAGGTTTGGCTATGCATATATGATTCCTTGAGGATATGAATTAATTTAACTACATGTAAGTTTTATATACAAGTGAATAATAACCAGAATTGCATGACTCATTTAGGTAGTTTGCATTTAGAATAGAATGTATTGCATGACATTCCACCACTTTAACCTTACCTTATTCTTTATCTTGGATTTAGCATGAGGACATGCTATTGTTTAAGTATGGAGAGGTTGATAAACCCATATTTTATGATGTATTTTGTGCTCAATTTAGGTGATTTATTCAATCCTTCACCCACTTATTCATGTAAATTGCATGGTTTTACTTTCCCTTCCTTATTATGTGATATATATGAAAAACATGTTTCCTATGCTTTAGAAATATTAAAATTAATCATCCTTTATTACCATTCGATGCCGTGATTTGTGTGTTGAGTGACTTCAGGCTTTATAGGGCAGGAATGACTGAAAGGATGGAAAGGAAACATACAAAAAAGGAAGGAAAGCACAAAAATGGAGTTTTGAAGAAAAGGGCAGCGACGCGGACGCGTGACTAACGCGGACGCGTGCCTTGAGCAGAACGCAAATGACGCGTACGCGTGAGCAAAGCGAACGCGTGATAAGGAAAACTCCCAGATGACGCGACCGCATGACCCACGCGGACGCGTGACAGACGCCACGCACCAGAAACTGTAGAAAATGCCCCCAGCGACTTCTGAAGCCCTTTTGGCCCAGATCCAACACCAGAAAACACAGATTAGAGGTTATAAAGTGGGGGAATGCATCCATTCATCAAGATCTTCCGATTATTCACTTTTCATAGTTTAGATGTAGTTTTTAGAGATAGAGGTTCTCTCCTCTCTCTTAGGATTTAGGATTAGGATTCCTCTTAAAGGAATTAGGATTTCTTATTATTTCAACATATTATTTCAACATCCTCTCAGGTTCAATATTCCGTTTACTTTATATTTCTCTTTTACTCTCAGATACTTTAATGCTTTTATTTAATTACTTATGTTGCCAAATTGGCCTATGAACCATTCATGTTAGGATTTTCTTTATTTGATATAAATTGAGGTATTTCAGATTTATGATTTTTATTTAGCTTTTTATATTCTTGGCTTTAATTGATTAACTGGAGGCTCTTGAGTTATCAAACTTATCGTGATTGTTAATTAATTTCTCTAATTGAATTGAATTCCACTAACTCTAGTCTTTTCTTAGGAGTTGGCTAGGACTTGGGGATCTAACTAATTAGTCCACTTGACTTTCCCTTGCTTTCGTAAAGGTTAACTAAGTGGGATTAAACTCAATTCTCATAAGAGTAACTAGGATAGGACTTCCGAAATTTCATACCTTGCCAAGATTTTTATTAGATATTAATTTATTAATTCCTGCAACTTATTTTCCTTATTCAAACCCTTCAAAACCCAAAAACACAGTTTTCCATAACTAATAATAAGAACACCTCCCTGCAATTCCTTGAGAAGACGACCCGAGGTTTGAATACTTCGGTTTATAAATTTTATTGGGTTTGTTACTTGTGACAACCAAAATGTTTGTAAGAAAGGATGATTGCTTGATTTAGAAACTATACTTGCAATGGGAATTTATTATGAATTCTAAACCGTCAATCATTCGCTTCTTCAAATTGGCGCCATTGCCGGAGAATTGCAAACATGTGCCTTATTATTGGTTATTATAAATATTTTTTTTTTATCATGAATTCTTGCAAGTTGTTTTACTTTGATGAGTTGAATCAATTCTGTAGATTTTGGATGCGTTGGATTATTTCCTTGCTTGGCCCTAATTGTCTATACATGCTTGGAAACTTGATTGTTTGTTTTCACCAATTTCATATAGATACTATATATAGATATAGATAGTATATAATACACCTGCATGCATATAGATAGTTGCATTTAATAAGTTGATTACCCCTTTGATCATTCTCCTTGTTAGTTTGACATGAGGACATGCTATTGTTTAAGTCTGGGCGAATTGATAAGTCCATATTTGATTATATATTTTGACTCAATTTTGGATGAATTCTAGCACATGAACTCACACTTAAGCACCAAAATAGCATACTCTTGTCTTTTGTCCCTACTTTGATTCTAAATGAGAAAACATGCAATTTTGTGCTTTAATAGGCAATTCAATCCCACTTTCATGTCATTCGATGTCGTGATATGGTTTGTGAGTGATTTCAGGCCTTGGAGGCAAGAATAGATGGGAAAAAGTGGAAGAAAGCATGTACAAGGAAGAAAACATGAAGAAGCTAGATTAGGAATTTCATTTAATATGTAATTTGATTTCAATTTCAATTTTCATTTTCATTTTGTAAAGTCTATATAAAGGCATCAATTCCATTTCAAAAAGGAGGCTGGCTCTGCTAGAGAGCAAGAGGAGTAGGGTAGAATAGAAAGTCCTCTTTGGAATCCTTTAAATATTTCTGCACTTTCTATTTTTTAATCTTGAATTCAATTTATGCAAAATTTCAATTTCTTACACCTCTCTACTGCAATTTTCTCTTCTGCTACAATTTCCTATCTGCAATTATATACTTCAGTTTACATTGAGCTTGAATTTAAATCTTCTGTTCCAATTACTTCCAATTTACTTTCATGAAATTTAAATCTTCCCATTCCTCTGCACTTTACATTTGAGTTTGCTGTGAGCTTGATTTACATTTCCTGTAAATTTACATCTTCTGCAATTGTTTTAAGTTCTAATTTACTGCTTTCTTTAATCTCCAGCACCCAGCCCCCTTTACATTTCACGCAATTTACCTTTCTTGTCATTTAAGATTTTGCCAATTTACTTTTCTTGCTCTTTAAGCTACTGCCAATTTAAGCTTCTGTCCATTTTACTTTCTGCAATTTACAATTCATTGCAATTTACTTTCTGCCAGTTCAATTTCATCCAATTCACCAATGTTAGCTTGACTAAACTAATCACCCACTAAAGTTGCTTGATCCATCAATCCCTGTGGGATCGACCTCACTCTAAGTGAGTTTTACTACTTGATGCGACCCAGTACACTTGCCAATGAGTTTTGTGTGGAAATATGATTTCCACCCATCAAGTTTTTGGCACCGTTGCTGGCGATTGATTTAGATCGACAATGATTAAGTGGGTGAGAAGTCTAGATTAAGCATTCTCTTTGTTTTTGTTCTCTGTTTTAAATTGACACCAAGGTGTTTGAGTTATTGCCTCACTAAGAAATTCTTCTCTGAGATATGAATTTCAATTTTCAGTGGTTATGTGTTTTACAAAATTCAAATGGAGTTCAACTCATCTTGTGATCAAACAATTTTTATGGGATATTCACCATCACCAATTGACTATTCTAATGGTGGCTGGGAATATCACCAAGAGATCAAAGATTCTGAGCACTCCAATCAATAGAGATATGCCTCAGAGCCATAAGATGAGCAAGAAAATCATATGGGATATTACCCACCACCACAATATGATTCAATTTATTATCCTAATGGTGGCTGGGAGTATCACCAAGAATTGGAAGACTCTGAGCAACCCAATCAATAGGGAGATGCTTCAAAAAATGATAAACACAATTTCATGAGATATTGCTCACCACCACAAGATGATTCAAGTCATTATCCCAATGGTGGATGGGAATATCAATAAGGAATGAGGGAGTATGAACAATCAAGTGAAATGAACTATTTCCCAGAGCCACAAAGTGACTCATATTGCTATGATACTGACATAAATTGTGGCTGGGAAGGGAATTTCAATGTTTCATCTTCTGTTCATCAAGGAACATCATCATTTGATTGTGCTATCAATGCATATATGGAAAATTGTTCCCCAATGCCACAAGATGATTCATACTGTGATGAATTCAATAATTCTTCAAGTTGTGCTTGGGAGAATCAAAATCAGAAAGCATTTGACAATTCATACTCCACTTATCAAGAGCTATCATCACTTGAGCAAACCTTTAATTCATTCATGGAAAGCTATCAAACCTCACCTCCCAGTTTTTCATCTGAAAATTCTTCATCACTTAACTATCCCTTGACACAAAATCTCTTCCAAAACTCACAGTCCATACAAACTTCCATGAACCAAAGCCTCTCAAGGCTTGAAACCATGCTTGAAAGATATGAAAAGGAAGCACAGAGGTCCTGGAATGACCAAGAGAACTCCCTAAAAAACATGGAAGTGCTACTAAATCAAATGTTAAGTGTGAAGGAGGAAGTGAAAGAGCAAGAAGAAGAGGCCCCTATGTCAAGCAAATTTTTAGTGAAGAATGAGGTTGTGGAGATAGTTGAACCTGAGACTTCATATCTACAGAAGCCACTTGAGATGACAAAGGAACATGAACATTCACAACCCTCACAAACTGCCCTGAACCAAAACGTCTCAGCACTTGAATTCATGATTGAAAGATATGAAGAGGAGATGAAGAAATCTTGGGAAGATCAACAACCCTCCTACATGAAAGAGCTATTAAGTCAAATGTTGAGTGCAAGGGAGGAAGTAGAAGAACAAGAAAAGCTCAAGGGGAGAAAGTTAATCAAGAAAATTCACACTAAAGTAAAGCAGAGAAGTACATAGAGGAAAAGCTCATGGAACCACTAATTCAAAAGGCTCTTGATGAAGAAAACACTCTAATAATCATACAACAACCAAGTCTTGAATCCAAAGAAGTGAAGGCAACTAACAAGAGCACCAATCCTACCCCTGATCCAGCAAGCAAGCTCAATCAAGCCATTTACAAAAGAAAGCTTGCTGAGGAGAGACCGAGACAGGGGACACTAGCTGGTTCATCTCTCCCCTTGAGGTCATTCCTCTTAACAAACTGGAAGAAGAGGAAGAAAGTGAAGAATAACATGTCAAGCTAATGACACTAAAAGAGCGCTTGTTGGGTGGCAACCCAACCGTAGGTAACATTTCATTTCTTTGCTTTGTTTACTCTCTTTGTTTGCTTTGTTTATTTTCTTTCTTTGCTTTGTTTAAATTTCAATAAATTAGCATATGATTACATTCTAAGTCTGGTGTTTCCCTGCAACAATTTGTTTTCAATCCTTATGGATGATTGCCTCAAATAAAAAATGAAAGTGTCACACTAAGATTCTAAGTTTGGTGTGCCACTTATTTTCTATGCAAGAAATCCAGCAACACCACTTGTCTGCATAATCATAATGCCTCTGCAGTGTTATTCTTTTCTTTTGGTTTGACACTTTGTTATTCTATTTGCTTTAGTTATTTCTTTGTTTTTAATGTTTTCATTTATTTTACTTCTTAACTGTTTTTGTTAAATACCTCATCAAGAAATCCTTATTCATGACAGATTCTTTGCTTGGTGATTGTACTTAACATATAATAGTTTCATTTGCTTAGTTTTAATTCAAATGAATTGACATATGATTGTATTCTAAGTTTGGTGTTGCTATGCAACAAAATTTGGTTCCAATCCTTACTAGATACTTGCATCAATTCCAAGTGAAAGTGTCACACTAAGTTTGGTGTGCCACTTATTTTCTTTATGCAATGTATCATGCACACCCTCTATATTTGCAATCACAATGTCTCTGTCTCTTGTGCCTTGATTGTTATCCTTAATTTTGCTTGCTTAAACACATGTATTGCTAACATTTCATTGTGTAAGACATACATGATCCATCTTAGCCCCATAGCCATTGTTCTCATTGCTGCTTGAGGATGAGCAAGCATTCTGAGTTTGGCAAGGAAAAGGGGGAAGGATGAGAAGAAAATGACAACAATAGAGAAGATGAATTAAAAGGTTGTAAAGTTCCTTTTCCTCTCATTTATTTCCAGCACTTTAAATTGCATGATTGTCTTTATCTTCTCTGTTTACATGTGTGTATGAATAAGCATAACCTGCATCATGATTTGTAACATGTTGCTGTGCCACTATAACTACCAACTTGAGTTTTGTAAAGTTCAAAGCAATAAAGTATCACGATCATTAACAAACAATGAATTAAAGAAGAACTTAGTATGTGCATACAAGTATTGGAAGGCTAGTATGATTAATTGTTTCTCAATTGCATTAGATTTTATTTAATTGAAGTTTGCATCTAGAACATTTTGTGAACTCTTCAGAAATCATAAAAACCTTGAAGAAGCAATTGCAAATTAAGGCAAGAAAAAAAAAAGGGAAAGAATGAGAAAGCTGAAGGCTCTGAGTACCAATGACAATTAAGTTGTTAAGTACTTGTGGTGTTTATGTATCAAGCAAAAAGCTTAAAAACAAAACACTTAGAGTCAAGGTTAGGCTCAAGTGCAAATGCACTCCCTCAAAGCTCAAGGCTCTGAGCATCAATGATTAAAGAGTTAAGAAAAGAAACAAATGAGCTTAAAGAAGTCCTCTAATTAAATGCTTGTGGTGCTTATGTGTCAAGTGGTAATACTTGAAAACAAAGCATTTATAGTCGTAGATTTGTTATCAACTCATGGGGCAAAGCACCCAAAAGGAGAAGCTAATAAGAAAATCAAAAGCTTGTTTCAAGGAAGAAATATAAGGAAAAGATTTCATAAATTGAGCTAGATAGAAGCATCAATCATTTACATTTCTTTTGTGATTGTAGCATGCATAGAAAACTAGCCAACCATGAACATTGAGTTGCTATTCTTCTTACCTTGGATTGTCAATCTTTATTGCATGATTCTTTTCTTGCTTGGGGACAAGCAAGGTTTAAGTTTGGTGTTGTGATGACATATTTTTCTATGCTTTTTCATACAAGAAATTGATGATTAGTGCTTAAATATTGCATTCTTTTATGCTTAAATGGTATATTTCCTTAATCTTTTGATTTTATAACTTTTGTAGGAAATAAGTGAAAAAAGAAGCAAAATAGCACAAAAATAGCTCAAAAGAAGAAAAGAAAAATTTTGTGGCACGCTTTGAAGATTGAGCACGTTTTGGAACCTTAGGCCACACTTTTGAAAGCGTGGCCCATGACCATGAAGCCATGGCATGCA
This sequence comes from Arachis ipaensis, assembly GCF_059453495.1. Classification (NCBI taxonomy): domain Eukaryota; kingdom Viridiplantae; phylum Streptophyta; class Magnoliopsida; order Fabales; family Fabaceae; genus Arachis; species Arachis ipaensis. The sequence goes on from NC_142444.1 coordinate 75,092,815, forward strand.
CTAATGCCTTATGCATGCATGAATTAATATCTAAGGCATGCATTTAATTAAGAATGAATTAAATGAATGCATGCTACGTTGGCTTAGTCATACTAATATCATTGGCTTATTCATTAAATGAATAAATGCCACGGCCAATGAAAGTATGCATGCATTTAATCATTAATGCTAAGTGTTAATGAATGCATGCATAAAATCTTCATTAGTAAATACCCAATTGTCACTAACGGATCAAGTTATGCTAATTGGCATTTTTAATTGATTAAACAAATGAAAGCATGCATACATTATTAAAGCAAGCATTCATTAAAGCAATTGGAAGCCTAGCGTTCATTAAATTGAACGCCACGTTCAAAACAATGAACGTTTTCTGCTTATGGAAGCAAGAAAGCAAGCATTCATTAAGCAAAGCTATGGGCGCTACGTTAAAAAGAGAAGCCTAGCGTTCAAAAAAGCAAGCATTTTTGGGAGGCACACACCAAGGCTCAAAGAGGGAAACCAGCGCAGCATGTGAGCGCTACGTTGCATCTCTTCACTGAGCGCTATGGGCAAGGAGAATTGGCACGAGGGAGGCACACAAGGCAAGTGAGCGCAACGCTCACTAACTCAACGGAGCGCTCTACTGGAGCCTCACCAAGCAACCCTGACTCACCTATCCAAGGCCAAAATCCAAATCAACCCATTTCATTGAAGCCCCAAAGCAAGAAAAGCCTATTGACATGACACAAAGGCACAAGAACAAGCTAGATTAGGAATTTCATTTAATTTGTAATTTGATTTCAATTTTATTTTCATTTTCATTTTGTAAAGCCTATATAAAGGCATCAATTCTATTTCAAGAAGGAGGCTGGCTCTGCTAGAGAGCAAGAGGAGTATGGTAAAATAGAAAGTCGTCTTCGAAACACTTTTAATTTTTCAGCACTTTCTATTTTTCAATCTTGAATTTAGTTTATGCAAAATTTCAATTTCTTACACCTCTCTGCTGCAATTTCCTCTTCTGCTACTTGATGCGACCTGGTACACTTGCCGGTGAGTTTTGTATGGAAATCTAATTTCCACCCATCACCCATTTCAATTGATTGTTCACACTCTTCTTGACATGTCCAAACACCTTGAGGGTAATGACATAATTATCTTATGGTTCTGGATCATATCTCATGTGAACTGCTTCATCATCTGTCATTTCTTGGTGATACTCCCAGCCACCATTAGAATAATGACTTGAATCATTTTGTGGTGGTGGGAAATATTCCATATGATTCTCTTGCTCATCTTGTTGTTCTGAAGCATATCTCCATTGATTGGAGTGCTCAGAATTTGTATTTTCTTGGTGATATTCCCAGCCACCATTAGAATAGTCAATTGGTGATGGTGGATAATATCCCATAAAATTTGTTTGATCACAAGATCAATTGAACTCCATTTGAATTTTGTAAAACACAACACCAATGAAAATTAAAATTCATATCATAGAGAAGAATTTCTTAGTAAGGAAATAACACAAACACCTTGGTTTCAGCAGAAAATAGAAAATTAAAAAGGACAGAAACAAAGAAAATGCTTAATCTAGACTTCTAACCCACTTAATCATTGTCGATCTATATTAATCCCCGGCAACGGTGCCAAAAACTTTATGGGCAAAAATTAGATTTCCTCACAAAACTCACCGGCAAATGTACTGGGTCACATCAAGTAGTAATAACTCACAAGAGTGAGGTCGATCCCACAGGGATTGATGTATTGAGCAACTTTAGTTAGGTGATGAATTTAGTTAAGCGAATATTTGATAATTTGATTGAAACTTGATTAACAGAAGTAAAATTGCAGGAAAATAAAAGGGAGAGGGTAAATTGACAAAATCTTAAAGTGCAAAAGAAGTAAATTGCAGAAACTTAAAGTGCAAGAAAGTAAAGAGCTGAAACTTAAATTGCAAGAAATGTAAATAACTGAAACTTAAAGTGCAAGAAATATAAATTGCAGAATCTAAATTGACAAGATACTTAAATTGCATATAAAGTAAAGGGAATTGGGTATTGGGATTCAAATTGCACTAGAAAATGTAAATTGAGTAAATCAGAGAACTATAAGATGTGATCTAGATCTCAGTAGCAAAATAGAAATGGAAGATTTGCAAAGGAGTTAAAACGGAATGAGAACTTGGATCAAATCTAAAATCTTAAAGAGAAATCAACAATTGCCTTCAAATAATAAAACAGCAAGAAGCTTAAATGTCAATTGCTCTCTTGACAAAAACAGAAAAGGAGAAATTGCAAAAGAAGTAAAATAAAACAGGGAAGAAGATTTAGATCCAATTTCCAATACTTATAACTATAAACAGAAAAAGTAAAAGATGATTCTCAGATGAAGAGATTCAGTGGTGTTCTTCAATTTGAATTCAAAACCCAAAACTCGAAAATAGAAGTTGCAGAAGAAAAGAAAATGAACACTGAAAGCCAAACTCAGATCTAATCCCAATTCCCCGAATTCCAAAGAAAATTCAAAGAGAGCCAAAAGTAAAAGTAAAATAAAAATGAAGTCCCCCCCTCAAATCAAAATTTCTCCTATTTATACACTTTCTATTTTTAGTCATTGAGCAATTGGAATGGGCTTTTGATTTGGCCTTAAAGAAGTGGATCCGGATTTGCTTGGTTTAATTGGATCAGGGTGTATTTTGTGGTCCCAGTGGAGCGTTCAGTTCACTTTGTGAACTCCACGTTCACTTTGCTTGCATGCTTCCTCACGTGCCAATTGCCTCCTACTAGCGTTCACTTAGTGAACGTTAAGTTCACTTGTTGAGCGCTCTCTTTGTTGCGCGCCCTGGTTCCTTGGCCCATTTTCCCGAAAACGTTCACTTGGTGAACGGTACGTTCACTTGTTGAACGTTGCCTAGTGCGTGGCCCCTTGGTGCGTTGCATTAGTGAACTCCAAGTTCACTCATTGAGCGTTGCTTAGTGCGTGCCTTCCTTGCCTCCCATTTGTGAAAGTCACGAAAAAGGTGACTTATTGACAGCCAAGTTCACCTTTTGAGCGCCACCCTTTTGCTCCTTTGGTGTGTGGTGGCACAAGCTTTCTCCCCAAGGTTTGAGAATCACGAAAACGTTGGAAAAGTGAGCGCTACGTTGAGTATTTGAGCTCTGGCTCTAGTACGGATGGCCAAAAGCTTACCTCCCAGTCTGAACTTCACAAAAACGTTCACAAAGTGAACTCCACGTTCACTTCCTAAGTGAACGATAAGCCCAAAAGCGTGTCCGTTGAGCGTGGCATTGCTTCTTTGAATGCAACCCTTCCCTGATTCTTCATTTTGATAATTTCTTCACCTATAAGCAATCAAACAAGCAATCAAAGTCTCACCAAATTCAAAAGATTTTTGCATCATTCATGAAATTAGTTAATTCTAGCATAAAACCTATGATTTTGTTGAAAATAAATGATGTTTGATTGATTCAAAATAATCATGAAAATCCACTCCAATAACTTACTTATTGTGCAAGAAAGTGCATAAAACCTAATGAAACAAGTAAAAAATGCTTGTAAAACTAGCATAAGATGACTTGTCATCAAAATTCAGGTGAAAAAGACATCGGAAAGGGGAAGAAAACAACAACAAAAAAGCTGGGCGTGTGAAACTGGCGTCCCACTTGGATCAAACGCCACAAAGATGTATGGGCGTGGCACGCCAGGAGCTGGGCGTGGCACGCTAGTATTGAATTCCGGTCATCAAGTTTTATGGCGCCATTGCCGGGGATTGGTTTGAATTTGACAATGATTAAATTGATTGGAGAGCTAGATTAAGCAATTTAATTACCTTGTTATATTTTTTTGTCATTTAATTTTCTTTTGTTCTATTCTATTTTAATTTTACTTTGGATTTTAGTTATTCATTGTTCATATTTCCATTCTTCTAACTGTTTGATTAATTGCATCAACCAAGCTAACCATTGATGAGCGGATAATTTATACGCTTTTTGGCATTATTTTTACTTAGTTTTTAGTATGATTTAGTTGGTTTTTAGTATATTTTTATTAGTTTTTAATTAAAAATCACATTTCTGGACTTTACTATGAGTTTGTGTGTTTTTCTGTGATTTCAGGTATTTTCTGGCTAAAATTGAGGGAGCTGAGCAAAAATCTGATTCAGGCTGAAAAAGGACTGCTGATGCTGTTGGATTTTGACCTTCCTGCACTCAAAGTGGATTTTCTGGAGCTACAGAACTCCAAATGGCGCGCTCTAAATTGCGTTGGAAAGTAGACATCCAGGGCTTTGCTCAAGGATAGATGACGTAAACTGGCGTTCAACGCCAGTTTCATGTTGCAGTCTGGCGTCCAGCGCCAGAAACAAGTTACAAGTTGGAGTTTAACGCCAGAAACAGGTTACAACCTGGCGTTGAACGCCCAAAACAGCCCAGGCACGTGAGAAGCTTAAGTCTCAGCCCCAGCACACACCAAGTGGGCCCCAGAAGTGGATTTCTGCGCTATCTATCATAGTTTACTCATTTTCTGTAAACCTAGGTTACTAGTTTAGTATTTAAAGAACTTTTAGAGATTTATTTTGTACCTCATGACATTTTTAGATCTGAACTTTGTACTCTTTGACGACATGAGTCTCTAAACTCCATTGTTGGGGGTGAGGAGCTCTGCAGCGTCTTGATGAATTAATGCAATTATCTCTATTTTCCATTCAAACACGCTTGTTCCTATCTAAGATGTTCATTCACGCTTTACTATGAAGAAGGTGATGATCCGTGACACTCATCACCTTCCTCAATCCATGAATGTGTGCTTGACAACCACCTCCGTTCTACATCAGATTGAATGAGTATCTCTTAGATTTCTTAATGAGAATCTTCGTGGTATAAGCTAGAATTGATGGCGGCATTCATGAGAATCCGGAAAGTCTAAACCTTGTCTGTGGTATTCTGAGTAGGATTCAAGGATTGAATGGCTGTGACGAGCTTCAAACTCGCGATTGTTGGGTGTAGTGACAGACGTAAAAGAATCAAGGGATTCTATTCCGACATGATCGAGAACCAACAGATGATTAGCCGTGCTGTGACAGAGCATTTGGACCATTTTCACTGAGAGAACGGGAAGTAGCCATTGACAACGGTGACACCTTACATACAGCTTACCATGGAAGGAGCCTTGCATGTGTGAAGAGGAGTACAAGAGAAAAACTGAAATAAAGAAGACAAAGTATCTCCAAAACCCCAACATATTCTCCATTATTGAGTAACAAATATTTGTTTTATGCCCTTTGACTTTTTATAATTAAAACTAAGAATTATTATTGATATTATATCCTGACTAAGTTACAAGATAACCATAGCTTGCTTCAAACCAACAATCTCCGTGGGATTCGACCCTTACTCGCGTAAGGTATTACTTGGACGACCCAGTGCACTTGCTGGTTAGTGGTACGAGTTGTGAAAGGTGTGATTCACAATTCGTGCACCAAGTTTTTGGCGCCGTTGCCGGGGATTGTTCGTGTTTGGACAACCGACGGTTTATTTTTTTGCTTAGATTAGGAAAAATTTTTCTTTTTGGTTTAGAGTCTCTTATTATTGTTTTTGGTTAAAATTTTAGAATCCTTATTTTCTCTTTCAAAATTTTTTTTCGAAAATTATTTTTTTTTATTGAATTTTTCTTGTTTGATCTTTAGTTTTTCTTGTTTTGTGATTTTTCTTGTTTTTCTTGTGCCTTTTCAAAACATTAGTTTTCAAAAAAAAATATTTTTTCATTCTTAGTTATTTAAAAATACTTCTTCAAAACAAGTTTTACATTTATAACTCAGTTGGCTAGAGCGTTAGTCTGTGTTCTTGGTAATTGGGTCAGAATCTTTTATATTCTTTTCAAAATCTTCTTTTTCAAAAATAATTTTTCTATTAAATCTTGTACCAAACTTTAAGTTTAGTGTTTTCTTGTTGATTTTTCTTTGTTTTTCGAAAATTTTAGTTTGGTTTTCTAAAAATTTTAAGTTTGGTGTTCCTTCTTCATGTTCTTGTTGTTCTTGTGAGTCTTCAAGGTGTTCTTGAGTTTTCCTTGTGTCTTGATCTTAAAATCTTTAAGTTTGGTGTTCCTTGGTGTTTTCCCTCCAAAATTTTCGAAAACAAGGAGCATTAGATCTAAAAATTTTAGATCTTGTGTTATTTTATTGTTTTTTCTCTTTCCTCATTAAATTCAAAAATATCTTTTTCCTCTATTTTAAAGCAATTTTTCAAAAATCAGTTTTAAAATTCAGATTTTTTTTCAAAATTTAAAACCCTTTTCAAAAAAAATCATATCTTTTTCAAAACTTCCTAACCACTTTCTCTCTCCTCATTTTTTCAAAAATCTTCAACCATTTTTATTTATTTTATTTTCAAAATAAATAAATAATTAAATAAATAAAAATATTTCTTCTCTATTTTACATCATCTCCCTTTCTCCATCATGGATCTAAGTGGAAATGAACAGTCCAAAAGGACTCTGGGGTCATATGCTAACCCCTCTACTGCTTCATATGGGAGTAGTATCAGTATACCCTCCATTAGAGTCAGTAGCTTTGAGTTGAATCCTCAGCTCATTATCATGGTGCAGCAAAGTTGCCAGTATTCCGGTCTTCCATAGGAAGAACCTACAGAGTTTCTGGTACAGTTTTTACAAATTGCTGACACAGTACATGATAAGGAAGTAGATCAGGATGTCTACAGATTATTACTGTTCCCATTTGCTGTAAAAGACCAAGCTAAGAGGTGGTTAAATAACCAACCTAAGGCTAGCATAAAGACATGAAAACAGCTGACAGAAAAATTCCTGAATCAATACTTTCCTCCAAAACGGATGACACAGCTAAGGCTGGACATCCAAGGCTTTAAACAAGGAGATAATGAATCTCTTTATGATGCCTGGGAGAGATACAGAGAGATGCTAAGAAAATGCCCCTCTGAGATGTTTTCAGGGTGGGTTCAGCTAGACATCTTCTATTATGGGCTTACAGAAAGAGCTCAGATGTCTCTAGACTACTCAGCTGGTGGATCTATCCACATGAGGAAGACAATTGAAGAAGCTCAAGAGCTCATTGATACAGTTGCCAGAAATCAGCATCTGTACTTAAGCAGCGAACCTTCCATGAAAGAAGAGGCTAAAACAGTGACTACTGAACTCAGTCCTGCTGAACAAGCTACTGAATTCAATCAGCAATTGGATTTTTTAACAAAGCAGTTAGCCGAATTCAAGGAGAGACTACAAGAGACAAGAATGGCTAATATAAATATGGAAGAACAATTAAAGCAAACAAAGAAGTAGCTGTCAAAACAAATAACAGAAGAATGCCAAGCAGTTCAATTAAGAAGTGGGAAAACATTAAATACCCCACCTCAAGGCAGCAGGAAGCCAAGAAATGAGAAAACTACCCAAATTCCATCTGAAGACAGTAAGAGCCCAGGGAAAAATAATTCTGGCGCTAAAACGCCAGAAATTGGGTGGAAGGCTGGCGCTGAACGCCCAAACCATGCTCAGGACTGGCGTTCAATGCCAAAAACAAGCAAGGAACTGGCGTTGAACGCCCAAAGGAAGCACAGTTCTGGTGTTCAGATGCCAGGAATAGATGAGGAGTTGGCGTCTAACGCCACTCTAGCTTCCAACCCTGGCTTTCAAATGCCAGTGAGGGATCAGACACCTGCAAGTGCTGATAATAAATCCCTCAAGAAGGCTTCTCAACCTACCTCTGTAGGAAATAAACCTGCAGCAACTAAGGTTGAGGAATACAAAGCCAAGATGCCTTATCCTCAAAAACTCCGCAAAGAGGAGCAGGATAAGCAATTTGCCCGCTTTGCAGACTATCTCAGGACTCTTGAAATAAAGATTCCGTTTGCAGAGGCACTTGAGCAAATACCCTCTTATGCCAAGTTCATGAAATATATCTTGAGTCATAAGAAGGATTGGAGAGAAACTGAAAGGGTTCTCCTCACTGAAGAATGCAGTGCAGTCATTCTGAAAAGCTTCCCAGAAAAGCTTAAAGATCCCGGGAGCTTTATGATACCATGCATATTAGAGGGTAACTGCACCAAGACAGCTCTATGTGATCTTGGGGCAAGCATCAACTTAATCCCTGCATCCACTATCAGAAAGCTTGGCTTGACTGAAGAGGTCAAACCAACCGGGATCTATCTTCAACTTGCTGATGGCTCCATTAAATACCCATCAGGCATAATTGAGGACATGATTGTCAAGGTTGGGCCATTTGCCTTCCCTACTGACTTTGTAGTGCTGGAAATGGAGGAGCACAATAGTGCAACTCTCATTTTAGGAAGACCATTCCTAGCAACTGGACGAACCCTCATTGACGTCCAAAAAGGGGAGATAACCCTGAGAGTCAATAAGGATGAGTTTAAGTTGAATATTGTCAAAGCTATGCAACATCCAGACACATCTGACGACTGCCTGGGCGTTGATATTATTGACTCCCTGGTGGAAGAGGTCCATATGACTGAGAGTCTCGAATCAGAGCTAGAGGAAATTTTTAAAGATGTTCAGCCTGATCTGGAGGAACTAGAGGAAATAAAAGAACCTCTGAAAACTCCTCAAGAAGAGGAAAAACCTCCTAAACCTGAGCTCAAACCACTACCACCATCCCTGAAGTATGTATTTCTGGGAGAAGGTGACATTTTTCCTGTAATCATAAGCTCTGCTTTAGGGCCACAGGAAGAGAAAGCACTAATTCAGGTGCTAAGGACACACAAGACAGCTCTTGGGTGGTCCATAAGTGATCTTAAGGGCATTAGCCCAGCCAGATGCATGCACAAGATCCTATTGGAGGATGATGCTAAGCCAGTGGTTCAACGACAGAGACGGCTAAATCCCGCCATGAAGGAGGTGGTGCAGAAAGAGGTCACTAAGTTACTAGAGGCTGGGATTATCTATCCTATTTCTGATAGCCCCTGGGTGAGCCTTGTCCATATTGTCCCTATGAAGGGAGGAATGACAGCGGTTCATAATGAAAAGAATGACTGGTTCCTACAAGAACAGTTACAGGGTGGCGTATGTGTATTGACTACGGAAGGCTCAATACAGCCACCAGGAAGGATCATTTTCCTTTACCATTCATAGACCAGATGCTAGAGAGACTAGCAGGTCATGAATATTACTGCTTTTTGGATGGCTATTCCGGTTACAACCAAATTACAGTAGATCTTCAGGACCAAGAGAAAACAGCATTCACATGTCCTTCTGGAGTGTTTGCCTACAGAAGGATGCCTTTTGGTCTGTGTAATGCACCTGCAACCTTTCAGAGGTGCATGCTCTCTATCTTCTCTAATATGGTAGAGAAGTTTCTGGAAGTCTTCATGGATGACTTTTCAGTATTTGGAGACTCATTCAGCTCCTGCCTTAACCATTTAGCACTTGTTCTGAAAAGATGCCAAGAGACCAACCTAGTTTTAAACTGGGAAAAATGTCACTTTCTGGTGACTGAAGTGATTATCCTTGGGCATAAAATTTCAAACAAGGGAATAGAGGTGGATCAAGCTAAAGTTGAAGTAATTGAAAAATTACCATCACCTGCCAATGTTAAGGCAATCAGAAGCTTTCTGGGGCATGCAGAATTCTATAGGAGGTTTATAAAGGATTTTTCAAAAATTGCAAAACCTTTGAGCAATCTGCTAGCTGCTGACACGCTATTTGTGTTTGACACCAAGTGTCTGCAGGCGTTTGAGACCCTGAAAGCTAAGCTGGTCACAGCACCAGTTATTTCTGCACCAGACTAGACATTACCATTCGAACTAATGTGTGATGCCAGTGACCATACCATTGGTGCAGTATTGGGACAGAGGCATAACAAGCTTCTGCATGTCATTTATTATGCTAGCAGTGTTTTAAATGATGCCCAAAAAAATTACACAACCACAGAAAAAGAATTACTTGCAGTGGTTTATGCCATTGACAAGTTTAGATCCTACTTAGTAGGATTAAAAGTGATTGTGTACACTGACCATGCTACTCTTAAATATCTACTCACAAAGCAGGATTCAAAGCCCAGGCTCATAAGATGGGTGTTGCTTCTGCAAGAGTTTGATATAGAAATAAGAGACAGAAAAGGGACAGAGAATCAAGTAGCTGATCACCTGTCCCAGATAGAACTAGTAGCAGGAGCATCCCTCCCTCCTACTGAGATCTCTGAAACCTTTCCAGATGAGCAATTGTTTGCTATTCAGGAAGCTCTGTGGTTTGAAGACATTGCAAACTATAAGACACAAGGTTCTCCTTCTGTAACCATGGAAAGGAAGCATGAAAAGCTTCTCTCACTGCAGAGTCAACCAAAGCCCCCACAGTCAAACTCTAAGTTTGGTGTTGGGAGGCCACAACCAAACTCTAAGTTTGGTGTTGGGAGGTCCTAACCTTGCTCTGATTATCTGTGAGGCTCCATGAGAGCTCACTGTCAAGCTATTGACATTAAAGAAGTGCTTGTTGGGAGGCAACCCAATGTTATTTAATTATATCTATTTATTTTCCATTGCTATTTTATGTTTTCTTTAGGTTGATGATCATGTGAAGTCACAAAAACAAATGAAAAATCAAAAACAGAATGAAAAACAGCACACCCTGGAGGAAGATCATTTTGGCGTTTAAACGCCAGAAACAAGCATCTGTCTGGCGTTTAACGCCAGAAACAAGCACCAAGCTGGCGTTTAATGCCAGAAACAAGCATCAGTCTGGCGTTAAACGCCAGAAACAGGCTACATTTGGGCGTTTAACGCCAGAAACAGGCAGCAGTCTGGCGTTAAAAGCCAGGATTGCACAGTAAGGGCATTTTGTACGCCTAATTGGAGCAGGGATGCTAAATCCTTGACCCCACTGGATCTGTGGACCCCACAGGATCCCTACCTACCTCACCATTCAAATTCAAACCATTTCCCTCCCAAACCCACCCATTCACACACTTCTATCTCCTCCATCTTCTCCACTTCTTTCTTCTTTTGCTCGAGGACGAGCAAACCTTTTAAGTTTGGTGTGTTAAAAGCATTGCTTTTGTTTTTCCATAATTTAGTGGTAGAGTAATTGACTGCAGATCAAAGAGCTATGAGGAAAGAGCAACAAAGGCAAGGAAGAGACATAAAGGAGCTCAAGAGCACCATTGGTTCTTCAAGAAGAGGAAGACGCCACCCTCATTAAGGTGGACCCATTCTTAAATCTCCTTGTTCTTATTTTCCTGTTTTTCATTTACTATGCTTCATATTTAATTATGTTTGTGTCTTTACTATATGATCACTAATACCTAAGTGTCTATGTCTTAAAGATATGAATGTCCTATGATTCCATCACCTTTCTTAAATGAAAATTGTTTTCTGAAAAAGAAAAAGAAGTACATGAATTTCGAATTTTAAAATAGTTTAATTATTTTGATGTGGTGGCAATACTTTTTGTTTTCTGAATGAATGCTTGAACAGTGCATATGTCTTTTGAATTTGTTGTTTATGAATGTTAAAATTGTTGGCTCTTGAAAGAATGATGAGAAAGGAGAAATGTTATTTGATAATCTGAAAAATCATAAAAATGATTCTTGAAGCAAGAAAAAGCAGTGAAGAACAAAGCTTGCAAAAAAAAAAATACGAAAAAAAAAGAGAGCAAGAAAAAGAAAAAGCAAGCAGAAAAAGCCAAAAGCTCTTTAAACCAAAAGGCAAGAGCAAAAAGCCAATAGCCCTTAAAACCAAAAGGCAAGGGTAATAAAAAGAATCCAAGGCTTTGAGCATCAGTGGATAGGAGGGCCTACAGGAATAAAATCCTAGCCTTAGCGGCTAAACCAAGCTGTCCCTAACCATGTGCTTGTGGTGTGAAGGTGTCAAGTGAAAACTTGAGACTGAGCGGTTAAAGTCGAGGTCCAAAGCAAAAAACAGAGTGTGCTTAAGAACCCTGGACACCTCTAATTGGGGACTTTAGCAAAGCTGAGACATAATCTGAAAAAGGTTCACCCAGTTATGTGTCTGTGGCATGTATGTATCCGGTGGTAATACTGGAAAACAGAGTGCTTAGGGCCATAGCCAAGACTCATAAAGTAGCTGTGTTCAAGAATCAACATACTGAACTAAGAGAATCAATAACACTATCTAAATTCTGAGTTCCTATAGATGCCAATCATTCTGAACTTCAAAGGATAAAGTGAGATGCCAAAACTGTTCAGAAGCAAAAAGCTAATAGTCCCGCTCATCTAATTAACACTGATCTTCATAGATGTTTTTGGAATTCATTGTATATTCTCTTCTTTTTATCCTACTTTGTTTTTAGTTGCTTGGGGACAAGCAACAATTTAAGTTTGGTGTTGTGATGAGCAGATAATTTATACACTTTTTGGCATTGTTTTTACTTAGTTTTTAGTATGATTTAGTTGGTTTTTAGTATATTTTTATTAGTTTTTAATTAAAAATCACATTTCTGGACTTTACTATGAGTTTGTGTATTTTTCTATGATTTCAGGTATTTTCTGGCTGAAATTGAGGGAGTTGAGCAAAAATCTGATTCAGGCTGAAAAAGGACTGCTGATGATGTTGGATTCTAACCTTTCTGCACTCAAAGTGGATTTTCTGGAGCTACAGAACTCCAAATGGCGCGTTCTCAATTGCGTTGGAAAGTAGACATCCAGGGCTTTCCAGCAATATATAATAGTCCTTACTTTGCTCAAGGATAGATGATGTAAACTGGCGTTCAACACCAGTTTCATGTTGCAGTCTGGCATCCCGCGCCAGAAACAAGTTACAAGTTGGAGTTCAACGCCAGAAACAGGTTACAACCTGGCGTTGAATGCCCAAAACAGCCCAGGCACGTGAGAAGCTTAAGTCTCAGCCCCATCACACACCAAGTGGGCCCCAGAAGTGGATTTATGCGCTATCTATCATAGTTTACTCATTTTCTGTAAACCTAGGTTACTAGTTTAGTATTTAAACAACTTTTAGAGATTTATTTTGTACCTCATGACATTTTTAGATCTGAACTTTGTACTCTTTGACGGCATGAGTCTCTAAACTCCATTGTTGGGGGTGAGGAGCTCTGCAGCGTCTTGATGAATTAATGCAATTATCTCTGTTTTCCATTCAAACACGCTTGTTCCTATCTAAGATGTTCATTCGCGCTTCACTATGAAGAAGGTGATGATCCGTGACACTCATCAACTTCCTCAATCCATGAACGTGTGCCTGACAACCACCTCCATTCTACATTAGATTGAATGAGTATCTCTTAGATTTTTTAATCAGAATCTTCGTGGTATAAGCTAGAATTGATGGCGGCATTCATGAGAATCCAGAAAGTCTAAACATTGTCTGTGGTATTCCGAGTAGGATTCAAGGATTGAATGGCTGTGACAAGCTTCAAACTCGCGATTGTTGGGCGTAGTGACAGACGCAAAAGAATCAAAGAATCCTTGTCTTGAGGTTACATGAAGAAAAGATGGTCTTCAATGTCTTCAAAGGAATGAGTTACCCCAAGGAATCCATAGGAGAGTGCATGATGGTAGATACCATAGAAAAGATAGTTCAAGGAGTTTTGGAGGAAGAACAATGTGAAGATATTATGGATCTAGAGCAATAAGCAGAAGGTGGTGAGTTATCACAAGAAACCACAAAGAATACAATCATGCTGAACAAAGAAGTGGAGGCACCAAAACTAGAGCTGAAGACCCTGCCTCCAAGCTTAAAGTATGCATACTTGGGTGACAACAACACTTACCCAGTGATCATCAATGCAAGCTTGAGTGTGGAGCAAGAGGAGCTTATCCATGTGCTGAAGCAACACAAAGATGCTATAGGATGGACACTTGCAGACCTGAAGGGAATCAGTCCTTCAATGTGTATGCATAAATTCTTACTTGAGGAACGTGCCATGCCCTCAAGGCAGCAGAAAAGAAGATTAAACCCAACCATGAATGAAGTAGTCCAAAAGGAGGTGTTGAAATTGTGGCAAGCTGGGGTGATTTACCCTATCTCAGACAGCCCTTGGGTAAGCCCAGTGCAAGTAGTCCCTAAGAAAAGAGGGATCACTGTTGTACCAAATGAGAAGAATGAGCTGATACCTACAAGAATAGTGACCGGCTGGCGCATGTGCATTGATTATAGGAAGCTTAATGAAGCCACCAGGAAGGATCACTTCCCCCTACATATCTTGGATCAGATGCTGGAAAGACTAGCGGGACATGAATATTATTGCTTCTTGGATGGTTACTCTGGTTACAACCAAATAGTTAAAGACCCCAAGGACCAAGAAAAGACCTCATTTACATGTCCCTATGGTGTTTTTGCTTATAGGAGAATGCCTTTTGGATTGTGCAATGCACCTGCAACATTCCAAAGGTGCATGCTCTCCATATTCTCAGACATGATTGAAAGTTTTATTGAAGTATTTATGGATGACATTTCTGTATTTGGTAATTCATATTCTAACTGCTTGTACCACTTAGCCTTGGTGCTAAAGAGATGCCAAGAAACCAACCTTGTTTTGAACTGGGAAAAATGTCATTTTATGGTTACAGAGGGGGTGGTTCTTGGCCACAAGATCTCAAAAAGAGGCATAGAGGTGGACAAGGCTAAGGTGGAGGTGATTGTAAAGTTACCCCCACCTTGCAATGTCAAGGCAGTTAGAAGTTTTCTAGGACATCCTGGCTTCTATAGGAGGTTCATTAGAGATTTCTCAAAGGTTGCCAAACCTTTGAGCAACCAACTTATCTCTAATGTACCTTTTGTTTTTGATAAATATTCCATGCTAGCCTTTGAAGAGCTTAAGAACAAGCTTTCCTCTTCACCTATCATAGCACCACCTTGCTGGGATCTACCCTTTGAGTTGATGTGTGATGCATCTGACTTTGCTGTTGGTGCTGTTTTAGGACAGAGGAGGGACAAATTAGTGCATGTTATTTATTATGCCAGCAAAGTCCTCAATGAGAATCAAAGGAACTATACCACTACAGAAAAGGAATTACGTGCCATTGTCTTTGCTTTTGATAAGTTTAGATCATATCTTATTGGCTCTAAAGTAATTGTGTTCACTGATCATGCAACACTCAAATATTTGCTTACCAAACAAGAGTCCAAACCCAGACTAATAAGGTGGATCCTACTACTCCAATAGTTTGACATTGAAATAAAAGATAGGAGTGGAGCAGAGAATAAGGTGGCTGACCACTTATCAAGGATCCCACAAAACGAAGATGAGACACACCAATTTGCAGTGAATGAGAGCTTCCCTGATGAGCAGTTAATGATGATACAAGAAGCCCCTTGGTTCGCGGACATAGCCAATTTCAAGGCTATTGGGGAACTACCAACTAACATCAACAAACACATGAGGAGAAAGCTAATAAAAGATGCTAAACACTACATTTGGGATGAGCCCTATTTATTCAAAAAATGTGCTGATGGGATCTTGAGAAGGTGTATTTCCCATGAAGAAGGGTAGGAAGTGCTTTGGCAATGCCACGGATCCGCCTATAGAGGCCATTTTAGTGGGGAAAGAACTTCAGCCAAGGTGCTACAATGTGGGTTCTATTGGCCAACCTTGTTTAAGGATGCAAAGGAGTTGGTATCAATGTGTGATGAATGCCAAAGGGCTGGCAATCTACCAAAGAAAAGTGAGATGCCACAGAGGTTTATAATGAAGTTAGAATTATTTGACGTGTGGGGATTGACTTTATGGGACCTTTCCCATCTTCCTATTCAAACAATTATATATTGGTGGCTGTAGATTATGTGTCAAAGTGGATAGAAGCCATAGCCACAACAACAAATGACAACAAGGTTCTGATGAGCTTCTTGAGGAGGAATATCTTCAGCAGATTTGGAGTCCCAAGAGACCTCATTAGTGATGGAGGAACACACTTCTGCAGCAAGCAACTTGAAGCACTCCTCTCTAAATATGGAGTGAAACACAAAGTGACAACTCCATATCATCCACAGACTAACGGACAAGCTGATATTTCAAACAGGGAGCTCAAAAGAATTCTTGAAAAAACTATTGGAAGCTCAAGAAAGGATTGGTCTAAAAAGTTGGATGATGCTTTATGGGCCTATAGGATAGCCTTCAAAACACCTATTGGGATGTCTCCATACCAATTGGTGTTTGGCAAGGCTTTTCATTTACCAATTGAGCTTGAACATAGAGTATTCTGGGCTCTAAAATGCTAAATTTTGATGATCAAGCCGTTGGAGAAAAGAGACTAATGCAACTTAATGAGCAAGAAGAATTAAGAAATCAAGCCTATGACAATGCAAAGATTTACAAGGAAAACACAAAAAGGTGGCATGATCAAAAGATAGTAAGGAGAGAGTTCACAGAAGGACAAAGAGTGCTGTTGTACAATTCAAGACTTAAGTTCTTCCCGGGAAAGCTTAAGTCTCGATGGTCTGGACCCTTCACCATTCTCAAAGTGTCACCTTATGGTCATGTAGAGCTCATGGAAGACAAATCACAAAGAACATTCACTGTGAATGGCCATAGACTCAAGCATTACTTGGGAGACTCACTGGATGAGAAGAGAGTGAGCTACCATCTCAGCTAAAGAAGGAAGAACATCAAGCTAGTGACGATAAAGAAGCACTCGTTGGGAGGCACCCCAACACTTTATATCCATTTGATTTACTGCTTTCCTAGGAGTAGTCACAAGTGTCAACTTAGATCGTTTAAGTTCCAGTTTAATATTTTGATTTCATTGCTTTCTGAAGGTAGATTGTAGGTAGTAGATTAGGAAGTTTAAATTTTAGTTTTTGATAGTTAGAAGATCTTCAGTTTAGTTTCTTTTTCTGAAAGTGCAATTTGATGAATATATTTACTGATGATGAGTGATTGGGCTGAGAACTAGCAAAAAGCTAAGTTTCGTGTGGCCACCAATCTACTTAATCTAGGCTTACAACCTATTGAACAGATTAAATTTGAAAGTAAGCCCAGAGATTAAGTTTGTTGTGGCCACCACCATACGAAATCCCACCTAGCAAGCCCAATACCATCCAAATTGAAAGCATTTAATAAATTGGCAAGTGTATGAAAGTTGGTTTTAATTGTGTCCGGAAGGGGGTTAGAAGCAAAAGAATGTGAAAGGATTAAAGTTAATTCACCCTTATGAACACATTAAAAACCCAATGATGAACACAATTTATTAGATGCAAGGGAATTAAGTTTGGTGTCCCAAGGGACACTCATAAGTTGCAATTTTAATTACTCATATTAAAAAGAAATGTGAAGGATTCTTTTGTCATTACTAATGGGGTTTCAGTTTTTATTTTTCAAGAGAGAGAATGGGGCAAACATGATTGATATCTCATAAAGCAAGAAGTCAAAGTGTACTTGCACTTTGGAACTCAACACATGCAGGAAGCAAAGAGGGGTAAGGATTGGCACCTTTTTCCACGCTAGGCGCCATTCCCCAAGTGGGAAAACATTGAATTGCTTCCACTTTCCACCATTCAGACCACACTTTCCACCCCTATAAAAACCCCCTTACTTTTCCCACCTTTCCCCCCACTTCAAACCCCAACCTCACACACGAAAAGACCCTCACAATTCCTTCTTTCTTTTCATCTCCTTCTTTCTTCTCTTTACCTTTTTTTCTTCTACTTGATTAGGGACAATCAAGCCCTAAGTTTGGTGTCGGAGCAAAACTGTGTTTTACTTGCTCTCTCTCTTGCAACTTTCTTCAACTTTCTTTAACACTTCAAACACATTTTCTTTACCACAATGGCACCACCAAGAGCCTCATCAACAAGGAAAAGAAAGACCAAAGAACTAACCTCAGGGTCCTCAAGCCACAATGAATACAAGTTCCTCTCATCATTCAACTAAAACCAATTTTATGGTAGGGTGAGTGAGAGGCAAATCATTCCACCCTGAGATCAACAGGAAGATAAACAGTAGAGGCTGGGCACTCTTGTGCAACCCACCAAGGAAGGTGGTGGAAAGCTTGGTAAGAGAGTTCTACGCTAATGCTGTTCCTCAGCCAGGGCAACACTATGGCTATTTTAGCTATGTTAGGGGAAAATCCATTGACTACAGCCCCTTCAACATAGATAGGATGCTCATGGTGAAGCAAACAAGCTTCACTTAGAGATATTAAGAAAGAAGGAAGCAAGAAAACCCAGGATTTAATGAAATCCTTAATAAGATTTGTGTGTTGAATGTGCAATGGATAAATGACAAAGATGGGAGATCCAACCAGCTGAGGAGAAGAGATTTAAGCCCCCAAGCTAGAGGGTGGCTGGATTTTGTAAGAAGATCTCTCAACCCAATATCCAACACATCTGAGGTAACACTTGAAAGAGCTATGCTCATATACAGCATCATCAAAGGTGAGAATGTGAATGTTGGGGAGATGATAGCCAACAACATCAACAGGGTACTGAAAAGTGCCAAAGATAGCACAAGGCTAGCATTCCCCAGCATCATCCAAAGGCTGTGTGATGAAGTAGGGGTGGAGAAGATTATTGATGAGGTACTGGTAGAACAAGACAAGCCCATAACTGCCAAGAAGATGGCCAAAGTAGTGGCTGTCAACCCACTTGAGAGGAGAAGGGAGCATAGAAGACATGCTCATGTGCCACAAGGCCAACCACAACAAAAAAAGGAGCAACCACATCACCTATCACTTCAACTTCCACCATATCAACAATACCAACAATTTCCTGAAGGTTTCAACTAGGAGCAATTGCAAGGAGACATACACCAAATGAAGGGAGACATACATCATCTGAGAGAGGATGTCAACCAACTCAAGGGTAATCAACAACAACAATAGGACCAAGTGAATCAGAACATACAACAACTCCAAGGGAGTTTGGAGCACATGAGGAAGTAGCAGCAAGAACAATTTGACTGGGGAAAAATGCAAAGTGCACTCAACAAGATAGTAGAGCAAAATAAATGGCAGCAGAGGAACCTTGCTGAGTTCAGAATTCTTTATAATGCCAGAACTATTTCAAGGAGGTAATATGATATCAACACATAAGCGAAGCTGAATCACTTGTGTAATGCGGTGGCTGCCTTAAACCCTGGATTCCCAACATTCATGCAAGGAATGGAGGAGTTGAGTGCAAGACAAGAGGAAATTCTGGCCAAGAACAAGGAGGATGAAAGAAATTACATAAGGAGGCTAGGATTTTGGAAGCCCAAGGACACAAAGGCTCAAGAGGGATCCTTTAAAAAGGATGAAGATGACTCCTCCCCTTCCACAAAGAAAGACAAAGGAAAATGGCCAATGAACTGAAACTGCTAAGGTTGTTGAGTTCCATGGTTGACACTCTCAAATTTCTAAATTTCTGTTTAGTTTCTTTATGTTTTAAATTTCTGTTTAATAATAAATAGCAATGCTAGGATAGTTTATGTTTATGCTTAGTTTTTTTAATATCCTGAAGTCTTGTATGAGTCATTTGAATTACAAGAAAGAAAATGCAATATTAAAGTTCAAGTTTCTTCAACATCAATAAAAGTTTAGTTTGTTTCCTTAAGAGTTATTGTGAGTGTTACAAAAATAAGAGCAAAAGAGACTAAGACCAAGTCTAACTGTAAAAAAAAAACTAAAGAGATAAGGAACTAAGTGTAGAACCTTGAATTAACTGAAAAGAAAATGAGTCATGAAAAGCAACTAGGCCTAGAAGGTATGACAAGTAAAAGCTAAGGGGTGTTCCTTGAATATCTATAGTACCAAGAAGTAGTAAGCAATAAAGACCCAAGGCTCTGAGCATCAATTACTAGGATGGAAAGAAACACTAAATAGCTAAAAAAGAGTTAGAAAACCTAGTAGATGCTTGTGGTGAAGATGTGTCAAGAAGAGACCTGGGCAAGTAAATTTTTATAGGGGTATCTCAACACCTAGTACCTTAAAGCCAACTGGTTTAGGAGTGCTAATTGAAAGCCTAACTAAAGGGTTGTCTTGAGACAAAATATTTTGAGTCGTGGTCAATAAAAAAGAAAAAGTGAAAGAATAGAACAATCAAAAGAGAATGAAATAACTTTTACTACTTCAAAGTGACAATCAATAAAAAGGACCCCTGAAACTTAAACTTAGAATAACCTTCAAGAACCTAGGAGTTCTTTGTGACATTGAAATAGAAATGTTCATGTTTTAAACACTTAGCCTCATCCTTAGTAATGTTGCATCCATTCAAGGTCAAGTCTCAATTCATCTAAGAACTACTCACATTGATTTGCTTGGGACAAGCAAAGCTTAAGTTTGGTGTTGTGATGACTTGCATCATCTACCCTTTTTTCTTTCATAAAAAGGACCATAAAAGAGCATAATCTCATTTGATCATTGCAATTCATGCACTATTTGATGAATATTATGGTACATTACTTTGAAATGGGTTTGTGCTGAATTTCAGGTGAAAAAGACATCAAAAAGGGGAAGAAAACAACAAAACTAGCTGGGCGTGTGAAACTGGCGTGCCACTTGGAGCAAACGCCACAAAAATGTATGGGCGTGGCACGCCAGTATTGAATTCCGGTCATCAACGCGCACGCGTCAGGCACGCGTACGCGTGGGTTGCTGCACGTGACTCACTAAAGGCAACTCGTGGTCAGCAATTTCTAGAGCATTTTGGGCCCAATCCTACTCATTTTTGATGCTATTTCATGCAGAATTCAAGCTTGGACAAGGGGGAGCAATTGTTTTGGAGTTTTTGAATCATGTAGCTTAGTTTTTAGAGAGAAAAGCTCCATTTTCTCTCTAGAATGAGGGTTCCTAGGGTTAATTGCATCATAGATCCATGTTTAATTCCTTGCTTTCATCTTGTTTCTTCTACATTTTTATGCTCAAGTGATGTAACTCTCTTGCTCTCTCTTGTTAATTTTCCTTTTTGCTCTCTTTTGTGATGATGAACTCTTGATGGATTTGGATCTCTTTTAATGAATTTTGATATTTGATGTTTCCTTATTATTTTATTGAGTTCTTGATTTTACTTTCCTTGCAATTGGTAGTTGTTAGATTTTATTATCCCTGCACATTTACCATGATTTTCATTTATACCCACCAAGTGTTTGACAAAATGCTTGGTTGGGCTTTAAAGTAGACCTTGAGCATTCTTGGCTTGGAAAGAGTAATTAGGTGATCTTGAGTCATGAATACCCAACTCATGTTGGTGACCTAGAGTTGTTTGCTAATATTGTTTCTATTGACACTAATCTCTTGCTAATTCAATTAGTAGGTGATTAGGACTTTTGGATTGAGATTAGCTAGTCTTATTAGACTTTCTTCAAGTATGAGGATAACATGATACCTTCCTCCATCATCGGGGATGACGTAATAAGATAAATTCTTGTTTATTATTTTGATATGATTGATTAGTCTTATTTGACGTTCTCCCTATGTGAAGATAACATGATACCTTCTTCCATTTGCTGGAGCTGACTAAATTGGATGAATTAATCATTGTATAACTAGGATAGAGAGCCTATGTTCTTGATCCTTGCCATGAATATCTCTCTTTAATAATTGCTTTCTTTAAATTGCTTACTTGATTTATTTTTCTTTCCATTTAAATTCTTGCCCATTTAATTTCTTGCCCTTTTATAAATCAAACCCCCTTGCATCTTCATAGCCAATAATCATTCACTTCATTGCAATTCCTTGTGAGATAACCCGGAGTTTAAATACTTAGGTTAATTCTTATTGGGGTTTGTACTTGTGACAACTCAAATTTTTATGTGAGAATTGTTTGTTGGTTTGGAGCTATGCTTACAACAAAGTTCTTATTTCTATAAGAGAAATTCTAAACCGACACGACAATTCTTCGCTATCAAGCCCGTCATCTTCATCATCCAGAGCAGGCACTATCTTGCCATCCTCTACCAAATTGTCCAAGCTGAAGAGAGTCAGGTCGAGTTCAGGAGCAAGAACTTGGACCTGTGCCTTTAAATTGTCATAAGCACCCGTCACAGTATCGACCAGATGACCTTGGAGATCGGCGTAATCCGCATGGGTAGAAGCAAGTCTCTCCTTCAACTCCAACAGCTCGGCATAAGTATGGGTATAACTTTTCTTGTGTTTCTTCGTCATCTCCTCCGCCAAATTTGCAGCCGCCTCAGCCCTGGTAGCTCGAGAATTTTCCATCTCCAAGTCCAAGTCTAGCTTAATTACCTTGGCATCAAGCTCATCCTTCACCCCCTTTATTCTATCGAAATCCAATTTAGCATCCTCCAGAAAAGCCTTAGTCGTATGGACTAGGGAACTCTGAACAGTACGGAATAAGGCTGCACCCATATGGGCCATCCGAATACTGTTACTGGTGATGAAATTCAAGTGATGAAGGATGGACACATCATCCATTGGAAGTCCACTATAAGGAGCAATTTGGTTATCAACAAACCTCACAGCATCAAAATCAGGAGCATCCAAGTCATAAGGATCCATAGTCTTCTGTGTTTTAGGAGGAGGACCAGCAGTAGGAGAGGAGGCAACACAACAGGTTGACTGGAGAGGAGCAGAAGGAACCACACGAACCTGAGGAGTCAGGATGATCTTCCTCAGTCTAGAAGTGTCCAAGGTCGGCTTCTTCAGAGGAATATGAGTAGATCCTTCTCCAGAAGCTTTCGCCGAGATGTTTTGAGCAGCAGTCGCCTTCTTAGCCCGACGATAGGTCTTCATGGAATCTGTAGACTTCACCATTTCTGAAAAAGGAAAACGGCAAAATCAAGTCGCAAGTAAGAAAGGGATAGATGGAAAACAAACAAACAAATAAAGAAAAGCTAAAAAAAGAAGTCGGCAACTACCCAATTCGGCCCGAAGAAGGGAAGGATCTCCTAGAAACTTCTTCGTGTCGAAATGGGGGGCTCTCCCCAATTTTCCTCCAATACATGCACAAAGGCCTGCTCGACCTCATTCAGACTTTCCCAAGAATACCTAGCCACTACCACATTCTTTTGCCAGCACAAAAGGAAGGCAGGTTCATTATTTTCATCCAAAAATAAGGGCCGAGCTCCCTCAACAACTCGAACCTTGAAATAGTAATTCTTAAAATCCATAAAGGATTCGTCATACATGGAGAACACTTTCTTCCTTTGGGTAGCTTGGAAAGAAATCTAGGAAGCTTTCTTCTTAGCTACCCTAGGCTTCGTCAACACAAAAAGGTAAAGGAAGAAAGTTTGGGTAGGTCGGATATCCAATTCCTGACATAACAATTAGAAGATTTTTATGAAACCCCGTGAGTTCGGATGGAGCTGAGAAGGAGCTACATCGCAGGACCACAACAGCTCGGTCTCAAAAGGGGTAAAAGGAATGGTAATGATTAATTGACTGAAAAAGTAGTCATAAGCATAGAAAAAAGGACACTCCCCTTGAGTCAAAAGAGGAAAACTAACCCTTTCCTCAGGGTCAGGTGACAACAACTCATAATTTTTATCCTGGTCCCTATTACTACAAATTATATGGTGCCTCCTAAGTCGCACACAGTACTCAGGATCAGCCACAGTAACACATGATGTAGCGGAAAACGATCCGACACAAAACTCACCGGCAAGTGCACCGGATCGCATCAAGTAATAATAACTCACGGGAGTGAGGTCGATCCCACAGGGATTGAAGGATTGAGCAATTTTAGTTTAGTGGTTGATTTAGTCAAGCGAATCAAGGTTTGGTTGAGAGATTTGTGATTTGCAGAATTTAAATTGCAGAGAAAGTAAAGGGAGTGGGTAAATTGCATGGAAGTAAAGAGAACTGAAATTTAAAGTGCTGAATCTTAAAGAACAAGAAATTAAATGGCAGAAACTTAGAACGCAAGAAATGTAAATTGCAGAATCTTAAAGAGAAAGAAATGTAAATGGCTTGAATTGTAAAGGGAATTGGGAATTGGATTTGCAGAATTTAAACAAGGAAAAGTAAATTGCAACGAACAGAGAAGTAGAAGATAACTTGGATTGAACCGGATCTAAAAACAGAATTGTAAATGTGCATGAAAAGCATTAAACAGAGGATGTAAAATTGGAATTCAGATCTCAGGACCCAAGAGACTAGATAACCATGTCTAGATCTCAATGCCTTCCTAGATCCAACAAGAGTAATTGCAAAGGAAATGTAAATTGCAGAGAAAGTAGATGAGAGAGCAAGTAACAGAAACTGAAATTCAATTAAGCAGAAAATTAAACAAGATCCCCAAGGTGAGATTGAAATAGAAGTTCTTCAATTCTCCACCCAAGATCCGAAGCAAGGAAATTAAAGAGTGCTGGGCAAGAACAAGGAAGAAGAGAGATCAATTCTCCTCCCCAATTCTCTTGAATTAAAACAACAATGCTAGAATGTAAAATGAGCTCTCTACTAAGTGCACTAATCAAACTGAAAAGAAAAGCTCCCTAAAAACTTAAATCCTATGCTATTTATACACTTTCTTCAAATGGTCTTCAAGCCTTCAATTGGGCCTTTTCTCTTGATGGAATTGGGTTGATAGAGGCCTTGGTTGATTGCTCTTGGAGTTTGGAGAAGAACCGAATTGAACCGGGTTTGGAATCATGAAAGCTTGAGTAAAAGTTTGAGTAAAAGTTTGAGGCAAACTTTTACTCCAACTTTTCACATCAGCCACCCTCTTTTGCTGATACCAACGTTGGGGCAAAAGTTTGGGGTCTAACTTTTGCTCCAACGTTGGCCTCCCCTTGCACACTCATGGCGCCAACGTTTGCCAAAAAGTTAGAGGCAAACGTTGGCGCAAACTTTTGCTCTCCAGGGTGTGTTGTTCATGCGCCAACGTTTGCCAAAAAGTTTGAGGCTAACGTTGGAGCAAACTTTTGCTCTCCAGGGTGTTGATTTGTGATGCCAAAAGTTTGCCAAAAAGTTTGAGGCAAACTTTTGCTCAAGCTTTTTGCCCAAAAGTTTGCACAAAAGTTTGAGGCAAACTTTTGCTCCAGCTTTTTGCCCAAAAGTTTGCCCAAAAGTTTGAGGCAAACTTTTGGTCAAGCTTTTTGCTCCCTGGTACGTTTTCAATTAATCCAAAAGTTTGAGCTAAAGTTTGAGGCAAACTTTTGCTCAAACTTTTTGTCCTCTCTTCCTCCTAGCCATTCCTTCTTGCTTCAACCTTTCTCCAAGCTTTCTTCACCTATCATTAATCAACCAAACACATCAAAGCTATGCTCAAAATCATGAGATATTCATTCTTTCATAATATGTGACAATTATAGCATAAAACCTCATGAAATTGCATTAATTCATCTATGGTTGATTAAATCAAAGGAAGCATGAAAATCTACCCAATTGGCTTGCTTATGGCTCAAGAAAGTGCATAATTCAAATGAAAACAAAAGAAAAAGGCTAGTGAAACTAGGCTAAGATGACTTGTCATCACAACACACATCAAAATAATGGAGTCTAGCCAGTCAGACATGCCATCCGAGATCTTAGTAGACATCTCAATAATGTTTTTGCAAGAAGACATGGGTCAACTATTCCTACAGTAAGAAAAAGAAAAAATGGGTTACTACCAAACAACTCGGGCAAATATGGAAATAATTCGAAAAATAACATATGAACATCAAGATTCAGACACGGCAGTAAAAGGGAAACCCCAGCATTCATACTAAAGTCCAGGGCACCCTTTGGAGGCAGTAACAAAGCAAGAACCAGGAAAGTAGGAAATCGACGGTCTATGCCCTAAACATCTCGCAACAAGAAAACACAATCCTTCTCTAGTAACATCACTCCACACAAAGCAGCAAGAAACCCATCATCATTAACAAAAATCATCAAAAGCTACAATCTTTCTTTTCCAACAGTTCAGACAAAAGTAGTGAACCTAGAGATGAGGACATGCAAGGATGAAAGAAACAGGAACAGCGAGAATAAAACCCTAAGAAAGAAAAAACTACTAGGCACACATCACAGCCAAAGAATGCAGGGATCACCACAAGGTTGCAAGCTTTTTTAGAAAATCGTGAAAACAATATGTCGAAAGGAAAGATACAATCTTTTTTCAAAGAGGTCAGGATTCTCAGAGACAAAATCAGTAAAAATCACACGCAACAATGGAGACATACAAGAAGGCGAATATCAAAAACATAAAAGGGAAAGAAAATGCCAACCTGTAGAGGATGAAGAAGCAAGCGCGAGGGAAGGATCAGGAAGAAGCGAGCGACCAAATCTGCGCCAACAAAATGCTCTCGAGCAAAGGAGATGGAAAGCTTGGGGGCGTGTAGACCAGAAGATATCAGAAGGAGCAAAACGCCTTGCAAATGATGAGTAAAGAAGACAAAGAGGAATTAGAGAAAGAAATTATAAAATGACACTTTGAAAATTTCAAAAATGAAGGAGCAAAGAGGGAAAAAGGAAACGACGAAGGGGTATTTATGAGCTTTTAAACCCTCGCAGATTCCCAAACAAGCGCAACGCGTGCTGCAATTAAAGAGAAAAAAGAAAGAAAAATGTTCCACATTCAAATCCCAGCAGGAGTCATACTAGAGGACGACCTAAGGCGAAATGCTCAAGCTCGATTTTCTCAAAATGATCGAAGTCTAAAGGACATGACCTTAAGGGAAAAAATCGAGCTCAAGCAGGGGCACTGTTCATACCCTGGGTCGAGCTATCCGACCTAGGCTGATTGAAGACAGAGCAACCGACCTCTTCAGGTCAGGTCCCCTGACCTCTTCTTCAAAGAGTTCGGCCAAATCACCACAAAGAAGCCCAAGTAGGCCCAAACAAGGGATATAGCCCAATCTAAAGACAACAAAAGCCTAGAAAGATAAAGGCGATTCCCCTTAGAGATAAGATGACTTCACTTAAAGATAAGATAAGATAACTAACTTATCTTATCCAGAAAGGCCAGCCCACACTACTATAAATACACTGAGCACCCAGGTATAACTCATACTCTGATTCTATTAAAAACCTGCTTAAAGCCCATGCTAACTTAAGCATCGGAGTCTCTTGTAGGTACCACCACCCTCTGGTGATCAAGGATCAATAGCACCACCAGGCTCAACAAGTTAGACATGACAGCTCCGGCGACCATAGCAGATCTCATCCGAGACCGACCTTCAGTTTCAAGTAACCCTCGGAACACTATGTATGTGAATGCAACTATATGTTAAGATGTTTCTGCCTACTTTATTAAAAGTAAATAAGTTCTCCAAGACAAACATAAATCAGATTTCACAAATTTAAATCACACAATAAAAGATAGGTAAACTTGTGAGAAGATAGCTTATGAAAGCAGCGAACATAGAATCAAGCATTGAACCCTCACTGGTAGTGTATATGCACTCTAATCGCTCAAGTGTCTAGGGTCAATCCACTCTACTCTTCTCTAGTCATGCTTTCTAAACTTTGTTCTTCATCTAACCAATCAACAAATATTTACTGTACCAATGCAAACATCATGAGGTCTTTTCAAGGTTGTAATGGGGCTAAGGTAAGGGTGAGGATATATGTATGGCCAAGTGAGCTATAATATGAATCTTTGACTAACCTAAACTCTCACCTAACACACACACACTCTATGTAATTCTAAGCTAACCAAAGATTGAATTGGGTAATTAATTATTTTTCCGCTTAAGGCTAGTGATGTAGTAAAATATAGAACAAATGGGGATTAAAAGCTCAAAGTGGCAAACAAAGATAATTGAAATGGTAGGCTATTTAGGATAAGTGAGCTAATAACAAATGATGGCCTCAATCATATGTATGCATGTAAATATAATAAACAATGGACATATAGAATGGAACAAACTATAGATTACAATCATAGAGAAGAAAACTGGTACGCGGAATCGTGATTACACTTTAATTATGTAAAGTTCATTGCTCTTTCTTTCCCTGGAAATGGCGCCAAAAACATGATGCCAAAACCACGGTTCACAACTCCGTGTAACTGACCAGCAAGTGCACTGGGTCGTCCAAGTAATACCTTACGTGAGTAAGGGTCGAATCCCACGGAGATTGTTGGTATGAAGCAAGCTATGGTCACCTTGCAAATCTCAGTTAGGCGGATCTAAATTGATAATGGTGTTTTCGAATTTAATATAATAAAATAGGGATAGAAATACTTATGTAATTCATTGGTAGGAATTTCAGATAAGCGAATGGAGATGCTTTCGTTCCTCTGAACCTCTGCTTTCCTGCTATCTTCATCCAATCAGTCTTACTCCTTTCCATGGCTGGCTTTATGTGATACATCACCACTGTCAATGGCTACTTTCGGTCATCTCTCGGGAAAATGATCCAATGCCGTGTCACGGCACGGCTAATCGTCTGGAGGCATCACCCTTGTCAATGGCTTCATCTTATCCTCTCAGTGAAAATGGTCAACGCACCCTGTCACGGCACGGCTATTCATCTGTCGGTTCTCGATCATGCTGGAATAGGATTTACTATCCTTTTGCGTCTGTCACTAACGCCTTGCAATCGCGAGTTTGGAGCTCGTCACAGTCATTCATTCATTGAATCCTACTCGGAATACCACAGACAAGGTTTAGACTTTCCGGATTCTCTTGAATGCCGCCATCATTCTAGCTTACGCCACGAAGATTCTGATTAAGAGATCTAAGAGATATTCATTCAGTCGAAGGTAGAACGAAAGTGGTTGTCAGGCACGCGTTCATAGGGAATGATGATGATTGTCACGTTCATCTCATTCAGATTGAAGTACGAATGAATATCTTAGAAGCGAAGTAAGATGAATTGAATAGAAAACAGTAGTACTTTGCATTAATCTTTGAGGGACAGCAGAGCTCCACACCTTAATCTATGGAGTGTAGAAACTCTACCGTTAAAAATACATAAGTGAAAGGTCCAGGCATGGCCGAATGGCCAGCCCCTCTGATCTAAGAACCAGGCGTCCAAAGATTCTCAAGATTCAAACATCGTTCAAAAGATGTCTAATACAATAGTAAAAGGTCCTATTTATAATAAACTAGCTACTAGGGTTTACATGAGTAAGTAATTGATGCATAAATCCACTTCCGGGGCCCACTTGGTGTGTGCTTGGGCTGAGCTTGAGTGTTGCACGTGTAGAGGTCCTTCTTGGAGTTGAATGCCAGCATTTGTGCCAGTTTGGGCGTTCAACTCTGGTTTTGGATCCTTTTCTGGCGCTGGAAGCCAGATTTGGGCAGAAAGCTGGCGTTGAACGCCAGTTTACGTCATCTATTCTTGGCCAAAGTATGAACTATTATATATTGATGGAAAGCCCTGGATGTCTACTCTCCAACGCAATTGAAAGCGAGCCATTTCGAGTTTTGTAGCTCCAGAAAATCCACTTTGAGTGCAGAGAGGTCAGAATCCAACAGCATCAGCAGTCCTTCTTCAACCTCTGAATCTGATTTTTGCTGAAGTCCCTCAATTTCAGCCAGAAAATACCTGAAATCAAAGAAAAACACACAAACTCATAGTAAAGTCCAGAAATGTGAATTTAACATAAAAACTAATGAAAACATCCCTAAAAGTAACTAGATCCTACTAAAAACATACTAAAAACAATGTCAAAAAGCGTATAAATTATCCGCTCATCACAACACCAAACTTAAATTGTTGCTTGTCCCCAAGCAACTGAAAATCAAATAGGATAAAAAGAGGAGAATATACTATAAATTCCAAACTATCAATGAAACATAGCTCCAATCATATGAGCGGGACTTATAGCTTTTTGCCTCTTGAATAGTTTTGGCATCTCACTTTATCCATTGAGGTTCAGAATGATTGGCATCTATAGGAACTCAGAGTTCAGATAGTGTTATTGATTCTCCTAGTTCAGTATGATGATTCTTGAACACAGCTATTTCATGAGTCTTGGCCGTGGCCCTAAGCACTTTGTTTTCCAGTATTACTACCGGATACATAAATGCCACAGACACATAATTGGGTGAACCTTTTCAGATTGTGACTCAGCTTTGCTAAAGTCCCCAATTAGAGGTGTCCAGGGTTCTTAAGCACACTCTTTTTTTGCTTTGGACCTTAACTTTAACCGCTCAGTCTCAAGTTTTCACTTGACACCTACACGCCACAAGCACATGGTTAGGGACAGCTTGGTTTAGCCGCTTAGACCAGGATTTTATTCCTTTAGGCCCTCCTATCCACTGATGCTCAAAGCCTTGGGATCCTTTTTATTTGCCCTTGCCTTTTGGTTTTAAGGGTTATTGGCTTTTTCTGCTTGCTTTTTCTTTTTTTTCTTTCTATATTTTTTTTTGCCTATTTTTTTTTTCTGCAAGCTTTGTTCTTTGCTGCTTTTTCTTGCTTCAAGAATCATTTTTATGATTTTTCAGATTATCAAATAACATGTCTCCTAGTCATCATTCTTTCAAGAGCCAACATTTTTAACATTCTTAAACAACAACTTCAAAAGACATATGCACTGTTCAAGCATACATTCAGAAAACAAGAAGCATTGTCGCCACATCAATATAATTAAGCTAAGTTCAAGGATAAATTCGAAACTCATGTACTTCTTATTCTTTTGAATTAAAACATTTTTCATTTAAGAGAGGTGATGGATTCATAGGACATTTATAACTTTAAGACAAAGTTACTAACTACTAATGATCATGTAATGAAGACACAAACATAGATAAGCACATAACATAGAAAACGAAAAACAGAAGAAATAAGAACAAGGAATGAATCCACCTTAGTGATGGTGGCGTTTCCTTCTTGAGGAACCAATGATGTCCTTGAGCTCTTCTATGTCTCTTCCTTGTCTTTGTTGCTCCTCCCTCATTGCTTTTTGATCTTCTCTTATTTCATGAAGCATGATGGAGTGCTCTTGATGTTCCACCCTTAGTTGTCCCATATTGGAACTCAATTCTCCTAGGGAGGTGTTGATTTGCTCCCAATAGTTTTGTGGAGGAAAGTGCATTTGAGGCATCTCCGGGATGTCATGGTGATGAGCTTCATATGCCTCTTGAGCTCCATGAGTGGGCTCTCTTTCTTGCTCCATCTTTTTCTTAGTGATGGGCTTGTCCTCTTTGATGAGGATATCTCCCTCTATGTCAATCCCAGCCGAATTGCATAGGTGGCAAATGAGGTGAGGAAAGGCTAACCTTGCCATGGTAGAGGACTTGTCAGCCACCTTGTAGAGTTCTTGAGGTATAATCTCATGAACTTCCACCTCTTCTCCAATCATGATGCTATGGATCATGATGGCCCAGTCTATAGTAACTTCAGACCAGTTGCTTGTGGGAATGATTGAGCATTAAATGAACTCCAACCATCCTCTAGCTACAGGCTTGAGGTCCAATCTTCTTAGTTGAACCGGCTTGCCTTTGGAGTCAACCTTCCATTGAGCTCCTTCTACACATATGTCCATAAGGACTTGGTCCAACCTTTGATCAAAGTTGACTCTCCTTGTGTAGGGGCGTGCGTTCTCTTCCATGTTTGGCAAGTTGAACGCCAACCTCACATTTTCTGGACTAAAATCTAAGTATTTCCCCCGAACCATTGTAACATAGTTCTTTGGATCCGGGTTCTTACTTTGATCATGGTTCTTGGTGATCCATGCATTGGCATAGAACTCGTGAACCATTAGGATGCCGACTTGTTGGATGGGATTTGTTAGAACTTCCCAACCTCTTCTTTGAATTTCATGTCAGATCTCCGGATACTCATTTCTTTTGAGTTTGAAAGGGACCTCAGGGATCACCTTCTTCTTGGCCACAACATCATAGAAGTGGTCTTGATGGGCTTTGGAGATGAACCTTTCCATCTCCCATGACTCGGATGTGGAAGCTTTTGTCTTCCCTTTCCCCTTTCTAGAGGATTCTCTGGTCTTAGGTGCCATCAATGGTAATGGAAAAACAAAAAGCTTATGCTTTTACCACACCAAACTTAGAGTTTTGCTCGCCCTTGAGCAATAAAAGAAAGAATAGATGAAGAAGAAGAAGAAATGGAGGAGAGGGAGAGTGGGAAGTGTTTTCGGCCAAGAAGGGTGTAGAGGGGTGTGTTGTGTGAATTTGATGAAGAATGGAGGGCTTTATATAGGGAAGGGAGGGGCGGAAAGGTTTCGGCCATATGGGTGGGTTTGGGTGGGAGAGAGATGTTGAATTTTGAAGGTAGTGGGTGTATGGATGTGAGTGGTAAATGAAAAACAGAAGGGATGATCATGAATGGGAAGAGAGATGATGAGGTAGGTGGGGATCCTATGGGGTCCACAGATCCTGAGATGATCCTGTGGGGTCCACAGATCCTAAGATGATCCTGTGGGGTCCACAGATCCTGAGGTGTCAAGGCATTTACATCCCTGCACCAATTTAGGCATGTAAAATGCCCTTGTACACAACTCTGGGCGTTCAGCGCCAGGTTGGTGGCCATTTTGGGCGTTCAACGCCCATTTGTGTGCCATTTCTGGCGTTGAACGCCAGAACCATGCCTGTTCTGGCGTTCAGCGCCCAGAAGTTGCCCATTTTGGGCGTTCAGCGCCAGAACCATGCTCTGTTCTGGCGTTGAACGCCAGGCAGATGCTCCTCCAGGGTGTGATTTTTCTTCTGCTGTTTTTGACTCCGTTTTTAATTTTTATATTTATTTTGTGACTCCACATGATCATGAACCTAAGCAAACATGAAAAACAAGAATAATAGAGTTAGATAAATAAACATTGGGTTACCTCCCAACAAGCGCTTCTTTAATGTCAATAGCTTGACAGTGGGCTCTCATGGAGCCTCACAGATGTTCAGAGCATTGTTGAGACTCTCCAACACCAAACTTAGAGTTTGGATATGGGAGTTCAACACCAAACTTAGAGTTTGGTTGTGGCCTCCCAACACCAAACTTAGAGTTTGACTGTGGGGGCTTTGTTTGACTCTGCTTTGAGAGAAGCTTTTCATGCTTCCTCTCCATGGTTGCAGAGGGAGATTCTTGAGTTTTAAACACAAGGGAGTCCTTATTCCATTGGAGGACTATTTCACCTCTGTCAACATCAATCACAGCTCTTGCTGTGGCCAGGAAAGGTCTTCCTAGGATGATGGATTCATCCTCTTCCTTTCCAGTATCCAGGACTATGAAATCAGCAGGGATGTAAAGGCCTTCAACCTTTACTAACACGTCCTCTACTTGTCCATATGCCTGTTTTCTTGAATTGTCTGCCATCTCTAATGAGATTTTAGCAGCTTGCACCCCATAGATTCCCAGTTTCTCTATTACAGAGAGGGGCATGAGGTTTATCCCTGAACCAAGGTCACACAGAGCCTTAAAGATCATGGTGCCTATAGTACAAGGTATTATGAACTTTCCAGGATCCTGTCTCTTCTGAGGCAATGTCAGTTGATCCAGATCACTTAGTTCATTGATGAACAAGGGAGGTTCAACTTCCCAAGCATCAATGCCAAATAATTTGGCATTCAGCTTCATGATTGCACCAAGAAACTTGGCAGTTTGCTCTTCAGTAACATCCTCATTTTCTTCAGAAGAGGAATACTCATCAGAGCTCATGAAGGGCATAAGGAGGTTCAATGGAATCTCTATGGTCTCTAGATGAGCCTCAGAGTCCTTTGGTTCCTCAGAGGGAAGCTCCTTATTGATCACTGGACGTCCCAGGAGGTCTTCCTCCTTGGGATTTGCGTCCTCCACTCCCCTTGTAGGTTCGGCCATGGTGCTTATGTCAATGGCCTTGCACTCTCCTTTTGGGTTCTCTTCTGTATTGCTTGGGAGAGTACTGGGAGGGATTTCAGTGATCTTTTTACTCAGCTGGCCCACTTGTGCTTTCAAATTTCTAATGGAAGACCTGGTTTCATTCATGAAACTCACAGTGGCCTTAGATAGATCAGAGACTAAGTTTTCTAAATTAGAGGCATTTTGTCCAGAATTCTCTATCTGTTGCTGAGTGGATGATGGAAAAGGCTTGCTGTTGCTAAACCTGTTTCTTCCACCATTATTAAAGCCTTGTTGAGGCTTTTGATCCTTCCATGAGAAATTTGGATGATTTCTCCATGATGGATTATAGGTGTTTCCATAAGGTTCACCCATGTAATTTACCTCTGCTATTGCAGGGTTCTCAGGATCATAAGCTTCTTCTTCAGGAGAAGCCTCTTGAGTGCTGTTTGATGCAGCTTGCATTCCATTCAGACTCTGAGAAATCATATTGCTTGCTGAGTCAATATTTTGTTCTGAGCCAATATGGCATTCAGAGTATCAACTTCAAGAACTCCCTTCTTCATAGGCATCCCATTACTCACAGGATTCCTTTCAGAAGTGTACATGAACTGGTTATTATCAACCATGTCAATGAGTTCTTGAGCTTCTGCAGGCGTTTTCTTTAGGTGAATGGATCCACCTACAGAAGTGTCCAGTGACATCTTTGATAGCTCAGATAAACCATCATAGAATATATCCAGGATGGTCCATTCTGAAAGCATGTCAGAAGGACACTTTTTGGTCAACTGTTTGTATCTTTCCCAAGCTTCATAGAGGGATTCACCTTCTTTCTATCTGAAGGTTTGAACATCAGCTCTAAGCTTGCTCAGCTTTTGAGGAGGAAAGTACTTGGCTAAGAAAGCTGTGACCAGCTTATCCCAAGAGTTCAGGCTGTCTTTGGGTTGAGAATCCAACCATAATCTAGCTCTGTCTCTTACAGCAAAGGGAAAAGCATGAGCCTGTAGACTTCAGGATCTACTCCATTAGTCTTAACAGTATCACATATCTGCAAGAATTCAGTTAAGAACTGAAAAGGATATTCAGATGGAAGTCCATGAAACTTGCAGTTCTACTGCATCAGAAAAACTAATTGAGGTTTCAGCTCAAAGTTGTTTGCTCCAATGGCAGGAATGGAGATGCTTCTTCCATGTAAATTGGAATTAGGTACAGTAAAGTCACCAAGCATCTTCCTTATATTATTATTATTTTCGGCTGCCATCTCCTCTTCCTGTTCAAAAATTTCTGAAAGGTTATCTCTGGATTGTTGTAATTTAGCTTCTCTTAATTTTCTCTTCAGAGTCCTTTCAGGTTCTGGATCTGCTTCAACAAGAATATTCTTGTCCTTGCTCCTGCTCATATGACAAAGAAGAGGGCACAGAAAAAAATAATAATAATAATAGAGAAAAGGACAAATAGGTCCTTGACCTTTTGCCTTGCGGACATTTTAGTCCCTGAGCATTTGAAAATACTTTTAAATCCCCGACCTTCCCAAATCTTGGACGGATGAGTCTCTCCGTTGAATTGCCTCCGCCAGACCCGTCGGAGAAGTCTGACGTGGCTCTCCTGAGGATGACGTGGCACCACTGGTTGACACCTAGACTGCTGAGTGGAAAGGTGCATTCAAAAATTGGACAATTAAGTCCCTGAACCCTAAACTACGTCGTTTTGCCTTCATCCCTAATCCTTAAATTGATTGCGTTTCTTTCATGGAGGCCAGTGGTGAGGAGCTCAACCTGCAACAACCATGGCTGCCAATGTAACATCAGCAACCTCGAGAAGAAGCCGCAGGGGAGTAAGAGAAGAAAATTCTGCTTCAAGCTCATACCTAGTAGCATGTCCTCTTGATGGTGGTAAGATACTTTGCAATTTTTAATCATTTGATCAGATTCTTCAACTTTTCTTTGTGACCAGCCTTAAGTAAAAAATTTTCCATCATTGAAAATGAAGCAGTGCTCATATGTCTTCCTCTTTCTAACAATTGTTTGGAGCACTCAAAAGCTTCTTGCAATAAATCCCGGGAGCATAATCCAGTGACTAAAATATCCAAAGCATGAGAATGAGGACAATGCCCTCTCTCAACCATGTATTTTCATAAACTCAAACCTAAATCAACACGAGAATTTTGGCAGAAATATTTCATTAGTGTCACAACTGTTCTTGTTTTTGGAACAAAATTCCTTTCCGAACAAAATTACCCCATCAAGCTCAATGTGTTTATCAACCATCTCGTCCATCAAGGAAAGCGCAGATTCAATATCTTTGACTCTAACCAATGTACTAATCAGAGCATTATAGGCACCAGTATCCACAACCAAGTTTCTAGATGAAATCTCGTTGAACAATTGCTAAGCCTTTCCTTTGTTTCATGTCAACCCTGCTCCATGGATTAATGTGGTGATGGTGGAAGGAGGGAGGTGATGTA
Organism: Arachis ipaensis; assembly: GCF_059453495.1. Classification (NCBI taxonomy): domain Eukaryota; kingdom Viridiplantae; phylum Streptophyta; class Magnoliopsida; order Fabales; family Fabaceae; genus Arachis; species Arachis ipaensis. Next base: position 75,128,769 of record NC_142444.1, read on the forward strand.
GCAGTATGGTGTGAAGGGGTTGGTCAGGGAAAGGGTGGTCATTGATGATTCTGGTGATGGTGTCCACATCAATTGGTTTTGTCTCCAAAGATGTTTTAGGTTGAGTGCACAATTTGAATGTGGAACATGGTAAGAGCTTGTCTTATTGAGGAGTATGAGGTTGTCAATTTCTGTTGTTTGCAAAGATGATTGAGATTGAGGTTGAGTGCAAAATTTGAGGGTGGAACATAGATACCAAGTTGTGTTGTGTGGAATTCTAGTGACGAATTTTTTTTGGTTCAGCCTAAGTATTGTGAGCATGATGTTGTGGTGAGACGCCCACCATGTGTTTGATATTTGAACCACCTATGGATGATTATTGGTTTGGGTTTAGGAGGATTAACATATCTCAAACGATAAACTTTAATTGATTTTAGTTTGGTTTAGAGTTTAGGAAGTTCTTTTCCGAACAAAATCCGAAAGAATCAAAATGGGGTTGGTGTAGTTTTTGGTTCCCTGCCATGACATATTTCAAACAAAAATCTCTCTTGATAACAAAGTTACATATAAAGAAGAGAACTAAATTTACATGAAGTTTGCAGAGAGTATGAAACAATTGTGTTATTTGATGTAGAAAGAAGAGAGAGAGAAGCAAAACGACGTAGTTTAGAATTAGGGATGAAGGCAAAACGACGTAGTTTAGGGTTCAGGGACTTAATTGTCCAATTTTTGAATGTACCTTTCCACTCAGCAGTCCAGGTGTCAACCAGTGGTGCCACGTCATCCTCAGGAGAGCCACGTCAGACTTCTCCGACGGGTCTGGCGGAGGCAATTCGACGGAGGGACTCATCCGTCCAAGATTTGGGAAGGTCGGGGATTTAAAAGTATTTTCAAATGCTCAGGGACGAAAATGTCCGCGGGGCAAAAGGTCAAGGACCTATTTGTCCTTTTCTCATAATAATATGGATCCTTTATACCACAGTATAGGGATCCCTGTGTGAGTAGAAGAAGAGGGGGAGACAAAGAATGTAATATAATGGAAGAAACACAACTGTGAGGAGGGTTGAGATGTGAGATGAGATGTTAGTAGATGAATAAATAAATAGAATAAGATGGGAGAGGGAGAATTTTCGAAAATATTTTTGAAAAAGAGTTAGTGATTTTCGAAAATGGTTTTTTGAAAAATGTTAGTGTTTTTCAAAAATTTTTTTAAAATCAAAAATAAAAATAAGAATAATTAGTTAATTAAAAAGAAATTTTTGAAAAAGAGGGAAGACATTTTCGAAAATTAGAGAGAGGGAGTTAGTTAGATAGTTTTGAAAAAGTTAAGAAACAAACAAAAAGTTAGTTAGTTAGTTGAAACAAATTTTGAAAAGATAAGAAGTTATGAGGTTAGATAAGATATTTTGAAACCAACTTTTTGAAAAAGTTAAGATAAGAAGATATTTTAGAAATTAGTTTTGAAAAAGATTTGATTTTTAAAATCTCAATTAATGACTTGATTCATAAGAAATCACAAGATATGATTCTAGAACTTAAAGTTTGAATCTTTCTTAACAAGTAAGTAACAAACTTGAAATTTTTGAATCAAAACATTAATTGTTATTGTTATTTTCGAAAATTATGATATAAAATTAAGAAAACGATTTTTGAAAAATATTTTTTTGAATTTTCGAAAATAACTAAGAAGTTTGAAAAAGATTTGATTTTTGAAAAAGATTTTGAAAAAGATAAGATTTTCAAATTGAAAATTTGATTTGACTCATAAGAAACAACTTGATTTTAAAAATTTTTAAAAAGTCAACTCAAATTTTCGAATTTGATGAGAGAAAAATGGAAAGATATTTTTTTTTGATTTTTTTTTTTTGAATTTTTATGATGCAAGAGAAAAACACTAAAAAGATGCAATGCATGAAATTTTTAAATCAAAACATGTGATGCATGCAAGAATGCTATGAATGTCAAGATGATCACCAAGAACACTATGAATGTCAAGATGAACATTATAGACACAATTTTGAAAAATTTTTAATGCAAAGAAAACATGCAAGACACCAAACTTAGAATTCTTTAATGCTTAGACACTAAGAATTCAAGAATGCATATGATAAACATGAAAATACACAAAACAAAAAATCATCAAGATCAAACAAGAAGACTTACCAAGAACAACTTGAAGATCATGAAGAACACCATGAATGCATGAGATTTTCGAAAAATGCAAGATGCATATGCAAGTGACACCAAACTTATGATATGACTCAAGACTCAAACAAAAAACAGAAAAATATTTTTGATTTTTATGATTTTCTAATTTTTTTGGATTTTTTTTTTGAAAATTATATGAAAAACAAAAATAAGGATTCCAAAATTTTTAACATGAATTCCAGGAATCTTGCCATGTTAGTCTAAAGCTTCGGTCCAGGAATTAGACATGGCTCACTAGCCAGCCAAGCTTTCAATGAAAGCTCCGGTCCAAAACACTAGACATGGCTAATGGCCAGCCAAGCTTCAGCATGTAACATAAGAGAATATACTGCTCATTACTTATCGAAGTAACTTGCCTCTATGCTAATGGTTTGGAAGCCTCAGTCCAAAAGAATTTAGACATGGCTTTACAGCCAGCCAGGCTTCACATGCTTCATGAAACACTAGAATTCATTCTTTAAAAATTTTGAAGCCATAGAATAATTTATTTTTGAAAACATTATATTTTCTTTTTCGAAAACAAAGGAGAAAATTTTGAAAGATTTTTTTGAAAAATTTTTGAAAGGAAAACAAAAAGAAAATTACCTAATCTGAGCAACAAGAAGAACCGTCAGTTGTCCAAACTCGAACAATCCCCGGCAACGGCGCCAAAAACTTGGTACGCGAAATCGTGATTACACTTTAATTATGTAAAGTTCATTGCTCTTTCTTTCCCTGGAAATGGCGCCAAAAACATGATGCCAAAACCACGGTTCACAACTCCGTGTAACTGACCAGCAAGTGCACTGGGTCGTCCAAGTAATACCTTACGTGAGTAAGGGTCGAATCCCACGGAGATTGTTGGTATGAAGCAAGCTATGGTCACCTTGCAAATCTCAGTGAGGCGGATCTAAATTGATAATGGTGTTTTCGAATTTAATATAATAAAATAGGGATAGAAATACTTATGTAATTCATTGGTAGGAATTTCAGATAAGCGAATGGAGATGCTTTCGTTCCTCTGAACCTCTGCTTTCCTGCTATCTTCATCCAATCAGTCTTACTCCTTTCCATGGCTGGCTTTATGTGATACATCACCACTGTCAATGGCTACTTTCGGTCATCTCTCGGGAAAATGATCCAATGCCGTGTCACGGCACGGCTAATCGTCTGGAGGCATCACCCTTGTCAATGGCTTCATCTTATCCTCTCAGTGAAAATGGTCAACACACCCTGTCACGGCACAGCTATTCATCTGTCGGTTCTCGATCATGCTGGAATAGGATTTACTATCCTTTTGCGTCTGTCACTAACGCCCTGCAATCGCGAGTTTGGAGCTCGTCATAGTCATTCATTCATTGAATCCTACTCGGAATACCACAGACAAGGTTTAGACTTTCCGGATTCTCTTGAATGCCGCCATCATTCTTGCTTACGCCACGAAGATTCTGATTAAGAGATCTAATAGATATTCATTCAGTCGAAGGTAGAACGAAAGTGGTTGTCAGGCACGCGTTCATAGGGAATGATGATGATTGTCACGTTCATCTCATTCAGATTGAAGTACGAATGAATATCTTAGAAGCGGAGTAAGATGAATTGAATAGAAAACAGTAGTACTTTGCATTAATCTTTGAGGAACAGCAGAGCTTCACACCTTAATCTATGGAGTGTAGAAACTCTACCGTTAAAAATACATAAGTGAAAGGTCCAGGCATGGCCGAATGGCCAGCCCCTCTGATCTAAGAACCAGGTGTCCAAAGATTCTCAAGATTCAAAGATCGTTCAAAAGATGTCTAATACAATAGTAAAAGGTCCTATTTATAATAAACTAGCTACTAGGATTTACATGAGTAAGTAATTGATGCATAAATCCACTTCCGGGGCCCACTTGGTGTGTGCTTGGGCTGAGCTTGAGTGTTGCACGTGTAGAGGTCCTTCTTGGAGTTGAACGCCAGCATTTGTGCCAGTTTGGGCGTTCAACTCTGGTTTTGGATCCTTTTCTGGTGCTGGACGCCAGATTTGGGCAGAAAGCTGGCGTTGAACGCCAGTTTACGTCATCTATTCTTGGCCAAAGTATAGACTATTATATATTGCTGGAAAGCCCAGGATGTCTACTCTTCAACGCAATTGGAAACGCGCCATTTCGAGTTCTGTAGCTCCAGAAAATCTACTTTGAGTGCAGGGAGGTCAGAATCCAACAGCATCAGCAGTCCTTCTTCAACCTCTGAATCTGATTTTTGCTCAAGTCCCTCAATTTCAGCCAGAAAATACCTGAAATCACAGAAAAACACACAAACTCATAGTAAAGTCCAGAAATGTGAATTTAACATAAAAACTAATGAAAACATCCCTAAAAGTAACTAGATCCTACTAAAAACATACTAAAAACAATGTCAAAAAGCGTATAAATTATCCGCTCATCAAAAACGCACAAGAATAAAATATTATGGTTAAATAATGTAACCATATAATTAAGCTCAAAACCTCACAGGTTATGTGTTCTTAGCTATAAACCATGTTCCAAATTAAAATCCTCAAACAAGTTTAACACAAAAATTATTAATTTAAATTAGTAAAATATTATAAAATAGGGTCTTGAAAAGAAACTCATTACTTTAACCAAGCAGAACATAGATGCAAGAAACTATTATCATGCAATCTATCCTACCTAACAAAAGAAAAAGTCAAATGTTGGTGTTAAGAGAGAGAGATTACCTCTGGAAGTCAAGGACTGTCCTCCCCACACTTAAGTCTTGACACGGTCCTCCGTGCCATCAGTAAGGAGCAAGGTCAGGCTGGAAGCATCGCCTCCGCTTTCTGGTTCGCCATGGCTTCCTGTGCTACTGGATGAAGGGGAGGCCGGGGTGTCCTTCTGTTTTGGAGGTGGGTGACTACCAACAGATAGTTGTATCGGTGCTTGTTACGGCACTCCATTTCCTCCATCCGCCGGTTTAGCCGGTCGAACCTCTCAAGGATCTAAAGGAACATCTGATGGGTGGGTGGTGCTTGTGGTGTGGGTGATAGTGGAGTAGAAGAAGGAGGAGTATCCAAAGATGGGCCTGCAGGCCGGCTCGCAGAGGGAACTGGTGGCCTGATGTACTTCCCATTTGGGACATACTGGTCGGCCCTAGGAATCATGACCTTCGTGTTTCCTGCCCAATAGGACACACCTGCTGCTGAAACCAAGGCAGGAAAAGGCAGGTTACCCACAATTTGTACATGTCCCATTACCTGCCGGATGAGTCGGGGCAGGTTGAGATGTTGCTCTGTCAGGATGAACCAAATGAGAACAGCCATGTCCGCCGTGAAGGTGGACTTGTGAGTGCTCGAAAAGATATAGTGGGACATAATATGTGCCCACACGCGAACCTCCAAGGTGAGTTACTGGGCTGAGATGCTTTTAGGTTTTGATAGATGCTGCCTGTAGATCCAGGTGCTGCCAGGTTGGGATATAACTCCAAGGATGCTATCCCAGTCGAACTGATACATCTGGCGCTTAAGAGAGGCTTCTTGATATGCATCCAATTCCTCTGGGCTAGGTGGAAGATCCAGTGCTCACTGTATGGCACTCTCGGAGACAGGGACTTGCTTCTGACGGACATAGATGGTCTGCAGAGTAGGCCAGTAGAAGTTGGAGTAGAATTCAACGACCCATGATAAGTTGGTCTCTCGCGGCTACCTCCTCGAAAATTCCCACTGTCTCCTCTCAATTCGGGGCTCCACAAAATCAACAAAGTGTGTTGGGACAATGAGTAGATGCTCATTTTTGTAGTTCCTCTCGGCTAGGATGGGGAATATCTGTTCGCAATAACGGTTAGTGAACCATGTGGAGTCCCGTGTGGGAAAAGGCTTTCTCTGCTTCATCAATTTTAATGATCCTCTTCACCCGCTTTGTTGGCAGCTTGACGCTTGTAGATGGTGGTGCCTTAGCCGGTGCCTCTTGGTTCCTCTCCTTGGCGGTGGCTTGTCAGTGGCCTTCTCTTTGCCTTTCCTGGTACCCATGCCTAAGGAAGAAAGAAAGAGGAAGATTGTTAAATATTTATAACTAAAGAACCGGAAGGAAGAAATTCCAAGTGATAATGAATGCCAAAGAAAAGATAATAGCTTAAATACATGGTAGCTACAATATGTAGGTAAGATATCAATTAAGATCAAGAAGGCAACTCATAATAATTAGATGCAAGAGGGTAGAAGCATGCAAGTAATAGGCATGAGAAGCATAACTCAAGCATCAATTATTAAATGTACCAAATCAAAGAGCACTTAGATTATGACAATTGTGAATGATAATCCCAATACATGTGGAATGCAAGTGTTGTGAAAAAGAGGCACTAAAGTAAAAGAGTAAAAGAAAATAGGATTCAAAATGCCATAAGAGCTTTATCACAAACACTTGGTGTGCAAGTTAAAATAGGAATAAAAATAATAAATCCAAATGTAAATGAGAGCCAAATTTAAATGTCAATTGTCAAATTACTCCTCATTAAATCCACATGGTCCAATAAAATAAAATAATACCCAAATAAAACTCCAAAATCAACAAAAAAATGCATGAAAAAGAAAGAAAAAAGAAACCATAAATAATTAAGCTAAAAGAAAAATTTGAGAAGAAGGAAAAATAAGTAAATGCAATAATAGAAAAAAATGAAAGAGTAGATGGGAGGAAGAAAAGAACCTCAGGTAGAAGATGAAAAAGGGAAGAAGAAAGTAGTAGATAGTAAGAAAAAATAAGGAAGAAAGAAGAAAAAAAATAAAGAAGGGAGAATTAGGATTGAAAAAGAATTAGGATTTGGGGAGGGAAGTATTGAAATCAGGCGGCGTACTAGTTTAATTGTGCGTCGCATGGGACACGTGCGCATGTAGCACGCGTACGCGTGGGTCGCGCAAATTTGATAGTGACGCGTAAGCGTCTGGCACGCGTGCGCGTGCCTCTGATTGTACGAATAGCGCAAGACCAGCCTCGCGCCTGCACAACTCTCTGTTCAGTCTGGGCTGGGGGCCAAAATTGCATACGACGCGTGCGCGTCAGGCACGCGCACGCGTGGTTGGCCATTAAGTGAAAATGACGCGCACGCTTAAGGGACGCGTATGCGTGATGGCGTTTGTGCTTCTAGCACAGTTCCAGCCCCAAACCAGCACAACTCTCTGGTCAAACACCCATTGATGAGTCCATATTTGATTATATACTTTGACTCAATTTTGGATGGATTATAGCACATGAACTCACACTTAAGCACCAAAATAGCATACTCTTGTGTTTTGTCCCTAATTTGATTCTAAATGAGAAAACATGCAATTTTGAGCTTTAATAGAGCAATTCAATCCCACTTTCATGTCATTCGATGCCGTGATATGGTTTGTGAGTGATTTTAGGCCTTGGAGCCAAGAATGGATGGGCAAAAGTGGAAAAAAGCATGTACAAGGGAGAAAAAATGAAGAAAACATGGAAAAGCACACAGAGCGAAGTGTGCGTGCGCACAGCCCTGCGTGCGCGCGCACAAGCAAGAATTTCCATGTGTACGTACGCTGATAAACCACTATTTTATGGTTTATAAGGTGTTTAATTGTGTTGTTTTATCATGATCTTTACCCACTTATTCATATGATGAGCATGCATTTATATTTCCTTCCTAAAATTATTACAGGATTGAAAACTTGCTTGCTAGAGACTTTTAATTATGTATTTTAATTCTCCTTTATTCCATTCGATGTCGTGATCTGTGTGTTAAGTGTTTCAGGCTTTATAGGGCATGAATGAGTTGGAGATTGGAAAGGAAGCTTGCAAAAATGGAAGAAACACAAGAAATTGAGGAGATGACCAGCGAGAAGTGACGCGGCCGCATGGCTCACGCGACCACGCGGAAGAGAGGAAATCGTAGTAACGCGGCCGCATGGCTCACGCGACCGCGCGGATTGGAATCGCACAAGTGACGCGGAGGCATGGACGACGCGCCCGCATGGCAAAGAAAAACGCCAAATGACGCGTCCGCATGCATGACGCGATCGCGTGACGTGCGCGATCTGCATAATCTGCAGAATTCGCTGGGGGCGATTTTGGGCGCTGTTTTGACCCAGTTTTCGGCCCAGAAAAGCAGACTAGGGCCAGAGAACATGCAGAAACCAAAAGAACATTCATTCTACACAGTTTTTAGTTTTAGATCTAGTTTTACTCCTCTTCTAGGTTTTCTCTCTACACATTCATAGTTCTTAGGATTTTTATTTCTATTGCTCTTTGCATTGGGATATTGAGAAGAGTTATTACCTCATCAAGACTTCGTCATTCTAGTTCGTTTTCTTTACTTGGCTTTACTCTTCCATGTCCTTTAATTTACTCAATTTTACTATTGGATTATTTTAGAATTTATTAATACAAGAGTTACTTTTATTTTTAATTGATTCCTTTAAGTTTTATTTATCATGTCTTTCTTTAATTCCCTTTCCTATGTTATGAGTTCTACATTCACAATGAGCGAGTAGTTCCTTAACTTGATGGGGAGTTGATTGAAAGGAACCCTTGAGTTGGAATGCTCAAAAGAGAAATTGTAATAGGGTTTATTGTTGGATTGCTCTCTAGTCACTAACGCCAGTCCTTCCAAGTAAGTGGATTGGGACTGGTGAATAGAAACAGCATTCCAACTTGTTTGACTTTCCCTTACCTAGTAAGGGATAACTAAACAGAACAACCTTCAATTATCAATTAATCTGGAGAGTACTGCAACAAGAATAGGGCTTCCAACTAATCTACTCCCAATCAAGGCCTTTATTTAAATTACTTAATTTCCCCAATTTAATTTCCTGTTTATTCAACTCAAACTCTTTTTGAAAACATCTGATTAATAAAATAGCACACCTTTCTGCAACTCGTTGGGAGACGACCTGGGATTCATACTCCCAGTATTTTAATTTTAATTTTTGTGACAACCCTTCTAAATTTTTGGCAACGCACCTAGGAGAACTATACTTGCAACGCATATCGTATAACAATTCTTAACTCACCAATTTCCGCCACGTCAATTTTTGGCGCCGTTGCCGGGGAGTTGCAATAGAGTGCTAAAGTTATTGATTGGATTTTATTTATTTGCATTTTATTTTATTTTGCTACTATGAGCTACTTGTTTCTTTCGTTAGATGACGCGTTCACTTCCTGATCCAAGCTTGCCAGTATTCGATCCTGAGATTGAAAGAACTATTTCACGAATAAGGCAAGCTCGGCGTCGGTTAGTCCTCTCTGAGGGCGGATCTGAAACGTCGTTTGAGGAAGAAACCAGCCCCCATTCTACTGATTCGGTTGATTTACGTATAGGTGACATGGCAGCACCTAGGAGAGTTACTATCCAGGAGGCTGGAGCCCCTGATTTTACAATGCAACCATTTCAAGCACATCACCCAGCGGTGGCTACAGACTTTGAAATAAAGACTGCACTGCTCAATTTGATGCCTAAGTTTCATGGCTTACCTGCTCAAGAGCCTATCAAGCACCTGAGAGATTTTCAAGCAGCCTGTTCTACTGTCAGGCGTGATGGTGCGAATGAAACTTCTATTTTGCTAAAAGCCTTCCCGTTCTCTCTTGAGGGAAAGGCGAGAGAGTGGTAATATACTCAACCCGCAGCAATTGCATCCAACTGGGATACACTTAGAAGAGAATTTTTGGAAAAATTCTTTCCAGCTGAAGTTACTGATAAACTGAGGAAAGATATTTCCATGATTGTTCAGGATGAATCCGAGACTCTTTATGAATACTGGGAGCGCTTCAATAATCTTCTGGAAGCTTGCCCCCACCATATGATTGACAAGATAGTGTTACTCGGTTACGTCACACAGGGCATGAGGCCCCAAGATAAAACCACATTGGAAAGTGCTAGCAATGGGTCTATGAAAAAGTACAAGACCACTGATGAGGCATGGCAATTGATCAGCGACTTAGCTGAATCTACTCGGAATCACAGGCAGAAACAAGGCCATTCAAAAGCCATTGCAGAAGTATCCTCTTGCAGAGAGACTGCTGCTCTAACTCAGAGTATCTGTGAAATGACCAACTTACTGAAGCAGATGCAATTGAATCAACAACAAGTTCAGCAAGTCCAACCTTCTCCACCACAGCGAAGCCAACAGTTAGTCCCACAGAAAGTTTGCGGAATCTGTGCTGATTATAGCCATTATACTGATGAATGTCTGCAGCTCCAGCAGAAAGACAACACCGTGGCAGCCACTCATAACTTCTATGACTGTCCCAACCAAGGGTACAATCAAGGTGGCAATTACAGCAATGGATGGCAGGACAATTCTAACCAGAATTAGAGGGACAACAACAACAGAGGAGGCAGAGACAATCAGGGAAATCAGAGGTGGAATAATAATAACAACAAGCAGTAGAACCAGAACCAGCCTTACAGAGCACCTCACCTGAGGCAATCCCAAGGACCACAGAATACCAAATAGCAAACCTCTCAAATTACTTATCCTTCCTCATCTTCTAATGATGATTTTCTACAATCCATTGATTGGAGATAACAGACCATGAAAAATAACCTTTATGCTACACTAAATGATCTGAACTCTACCCTGCAAGCTCTTGTCTCACAGATTGGCTCAATGAATAACTCCAATAACCAGCCTTTGAGCTCTAGTGGAATCCCCTCTCAACCATTACCCAATCCAAAGGGTGGCATTAATGCCATCACCCTAAGGTCCGGAACCACACTACAGGAGAGGAATCAGGAGGAGCCAAGCTCACCAGAACACGCCTCAGCTGAAGAGGTAGTGGAAGTAGAAGATGTTGAAGAGGAAGCGGACATACAGGACATAGCTGAAAAAGAAGAAATTCAACCACAGGAGGAAGCACCACAAGGCGCAGATACTGCAGAAGACACCACTCCCATTCTATTTTCACAACTTGCAAGGAAGCCCAGGAAGCAGCTGGAACCTGATCCCAAAATGGTAGAGATATTCAAAAAGGTTGAGGTAACTGTTCCTCTTTTTGATGTTATTCAACAGGTGCCTAAATATGCAAAGTTTTTAAAAGATTTATGTATACATAAAGACAAAATTAATGAATTAAAAACTATTCCTTTAGGTAGTTCCATATCTGCTTTAATGGGAGGTTTACCTGAAAAATGTAGTGACCCAGGTCCTTGTATGCTTAATTGTACTATTGGTGGTGTGATAATTTCTGACTGCATGTGTGATTTAGGAGCATGTGTGAGTATAATGCCTTTGTTTATATATAATATTTTGAGGCTCCCTCCCTTAAAAAGGTCGGCAGCTCATTTTGTGTTAGCAGATAAAAGCATTATTACAGTGGTTGGAGTTGCTGAAGATGTATTAGTGGGCATTAAGGGGCTCACATTACCCACTGATTTTTATATCCTGGAGATGCCCCAAAATGACTCAGAGAAGCCATCATCAATCTTACTTGGAAGACCATTCCTGAAGACATCAAAGTTCAAATTGGATGCTTTTTCAGGAACATACTCTTTTGAAATAGATGGCCGATTAGTAAGTTTCAATCTGAATGGAGTTATGAAGCACCCTCCAGAAGATCATTCTATCTTCTAGTGTGACATCATAAATGAAACTGTAGCTGAAGTTCACCAGGAGGAGTTAGAGGAGAAGCACACAGGATAAGGTCCGAGTGTGGGGACACTCTTGAACGACAATTAGGGCAGTTTGCCATTATCACCAGCTCCAGACAATCCAGAGCCTAACCATGAGCAAAAGTTAGAGTTGAAACCCCTTCTCCCACACCTCAAATATGCTTACCTTGAGGACAAGCAGAAGTTTCCAGTTATCATTGCACGGGAACTCACTTCTCAATAAGAAGAGCAGTTACTTAGTGTGCTGAGGAGGCACAAGAAGGCAATTGGGTGGAGTTTGGCAGATATAGTAGGCATCAACCCTCAAGTATGTGAGAACAGAATATTTTTAGATGAGGGAGCAAGGCCCGTTCGTCAACCCCAGAGAAGACTGAACCCCATTATCTTAGAGGTTGTCAAGAAGGAAGTGACCAGACTACTGGAGCCAGATATCATCTATTCCATCTCAGACAGTGAATGGGTAAGCCCAGTACAAGTGGTGCCAAAGAAGTCTGGAGTCAGTACAGTGAAGAATGAGCATGGAGAGCTCATAGCAACCAGAGTACAGAACGCTTGGAGGGTCTGCATTGACTACAGACGCCTCAACCAAGCAACCCGTAAGGATCACTATCCTCTTTCATTCATTGATCAAATGCCGGATCGCCTGTCAGGTAAATCACATTATTGCTTTTTAGATGGTTATACAGGATATTTCCAGATTCATATAGCTCCTGAGGATCAGGAAAAGACTACTTTTACATGTCCTTTTGGGACTTATGCTTACAAGAGAATGCCCTTTGGCTTGTGCAATGCACCAGCTACCTTCCAAAGATGCATGATGAGTCTTTTCTCTAATCTTATTGAGGACTGTATGGAAGTTTTTATGGATGATTTTAGTGTTTATGGCAATTCCTTTAGCCTTTGCTTAGATGGATTATCTAGAGTATTAGATAGATGTGTCAGTAAAAACCTTGTATTAAATTTTGAAAAATGTCATTTTATGGTTAAACAAGGTATTGTGCTAGGACATGTTGTGTCTAATACTGGCATTTCTGTAGATCCAGCAAAGGTGGATGTTATTTCTAGTTTACCTTACCCCTCTTCTGTGAGGGAAGTCCATTCGTTCCTTGGCCATGTAGGTTTTTATAGGAGATTCATTAAGGACTCCAGTAAGGTAGCACTTCCCTTATCCAGACTACTGCAGAAGGATATTGAGTTCGAGTTTAGTAAGAATTGCAAACAAGCGTTTGATAAGCTGAAGACCGCCCTGACTCAAGCTCCAATTGTGAGAGGACCAAACTGGAGCCAGCCATTCGAAATAATGTGCGACGCTTCCAACCATGCAGTAGGACCAGCATTGGCTCAGCGTGAAGGTAAGGATCCTTTTGTTATTGCTTATGCGTCTAAAACTCTAGATGCCGCACAGTCCAATTACACTACTACTGAGAAAGAGCTTCTTGCTATTGTTTTTGCTCTGGATAAATTTCGAGCCTATTTACTTGGTACGAAGGTAGTAGTGTACTCAGACCACGCACCTCTAAAGTATCTATTAGCTAAAAAGGAGTCCAAACCAAGGCTTATACGTTGGATACTACTATTACAAGAATTTGAGTTAGAAATTAAGGATAGGAGTGGTAACCAGAATTTAGTGGCAGACCACTTGAGTCGCCTTGAACACATTACAGATGACCCCACTCCTATAGCTGATAATTTCCCATTTGATAACCTGCAAGCAGTTTCTGAGGTAGTCCCTTGGTATGCACCTGTAGCTAATTATCTAGTTAGCCTCACCTTTCCTCCAAACTTTTCTAAGCATCAAAGAGACAAGATAAAAAGCGAGTCTAAATATTATATATGGGATGACCCATATTTATGGAGATGTAACGCTGACCAGGTAATTAGACGGTGTGTGCCTCAATCAGAATTCCAGTCCATCTTAGAGGCCTGTCACTCATCTGAGAGTGGAGGACATTTTGGCCCTCAAAGAACTGCTAGAAAAATTTTAGACTGTGGATTCTGGTGGCCTACTTTTTTTAGAGAGCTGCTGAGTTTTGTAAATCTTGTTTCCCATGCCAAAAATTTGGTAATATATCCAAGAGGGATGAGATGCCTCAACAAATTATGCTTTTCTATGAAATTTTTTATGTTTGGGGCATTGACTTCATGGGTCCATTTCCAAATTCTAATGGTTATTTTTATATATTGTTAGCTGTGGATTACGTTTCCAAATGGGTGGAAGCAATTCCTACCCTCACTGATGATGCTAACACTATTGTTTCCTTTGTGAGAAACCACATTATTTGTCGCTTTGGATTACCACGAGCAATCGTGAGCGATCAAGGCACCCATTTTTGTAACAGGAGACTAACAGGATTAATGAAGAAGCATAGAATAATTCATAAGGTTGCAACAGCCTACCATCCTCAGACTAATGGGCAAGCCGAGGTGTCAAACAGAGAGATAAAACGTATCTTGCAGAAGATAGTCAAACCTCATAGAAGAGATTGGAGCACCAGGCTACAAGATGCACTCTGGGCATACAGAACAGCATACAAAACACCCATTGGGATGAGTCCTTTCCGCTTAGTTTATGGAAAAGCTTGTCATCTCCCTGTTGAAGTAGAGCACAAAGCCTTTTGGGCAGTAAAGGAGTGCAACATGGGAATTGCGAAAGCCAGAGTTGAAAGGAAGTTGCAACTGCAAGAACTGGAAAGCCTTCGCCTAGAAGCTTATGAGAACTCAAGACTATACAAGGAGAAGATGAAGGCTGTACATGATCAGCACATTAAGAGAAAAGAGTTCCAACCTGGGGACTTAGTCCTCCTTTACAAATCTCGACTGAGGCTCATGCTAGGTAAGTTGAGATCAAGATGGGAAGGTCCATACAGAGTAGAGAAGGCCGAACCGTATGGAGTTTATCACCTAAGTCATCCTTCAAGCTCTGAACTTATCAAAGTCAATGGACATCATTTAAAGCTGTACCATGGCGAGCAGATGAAGAAAAACAAGGAGCTTAAGATCTTCCTCTTGGAAGATCCCCACATAGCCGAAGCCTGAGCTAGTGGAGCGTTCAACTTACGAACGTTAAAGCAAAGTGCTAGGTGGGAGACAACCCACCATGGTATGATCGTTCTTTTCTTTATTTTTAGTTTTCCTATTCAATAACTCTTCTCCTTATTAGTGCATTTCGTGCATCTGCATTTCCATACTTTTATTTAAAAAAAAAAAAAGAAGAATTTTTCACACGACGCGACCGCCTCATTGACGCGTCCGCGTCGCAGGAGATGGGAGGAAATAATAAAACAAACAGAGAGTCACGCAAGAGTGTGGCTGGAGGCGTGCCAGTGGCACAAATCGCCCCACGCGACCGCGTCGCCGACGCGTCCGCGTCACATGGGAATATTGGCCTCCCACGCGACCGCGTCACTCACGCGGCCGCGTGCCCTGGAATTCGACATCAAAAGGGTGCACGACCGAAAGTTATGCTAGAGTGGTGCTGGATTGGGGCTGAACGCACAATCCTTCCCATGCGGCCGCGTGACCGACGCGACCGCGTCATATCCTTCTCATGACCACCCACGCGATTGCGTCACCCAATATTTGGCAATTAATGATTTTGAACAGCGAGTTGTGCGAGTGCGAGGCTGCCCTCGCGCCAGTGGCATAAAACGGGTCACGCGACCGCGTGACCGATGCGACCGCGTCAATCAGTATCAACGCAAGTCGCGCGACCGCGTGCCCCACGCGATCGCGTCGATTGCGCCGTACAGCTTCCCTGATTTGCCGCTTATCTTATCTTTCTCTTCCCCAAATCCTATTTTTCCTTTTTCCCTCCTTAATTCTTCTTTCTCTCTTCTTCCTTCTTTCTCACTTTCTACTCTCTCTCTCTCATCCCCATTAACAAGGTTTTCTTTTCTTCTTCCCTCCTTCCTTTTCTATTTTTCTTCTTATTTTTATATGTTATCTTCTTTTCTTTTCTTTTTTTTCCTTTTTACTTGGTGTTAGAAATTTATTTGAGTCATTATTTCTCATTATATGCTTGTGGATTGTTGTAAATTTGTTTGGCAATTATATATTACTTTTTAAAGGGTTGCTTGCATGTTCAATTTAATACTTTCTATACCTTAATTATCATGCATGCTATGTGCTTGTGAAAAAGCCCATATGGCATTATGCATTTTTCTACATTATTCTACTATTCAATGCTTGCTTTTCACAAATTCTCTTTACTATTGTATTAATTGAAATTAATTGTCAATACAAACGTGATGGTTTGTTACGAGTGATGCTTGATCTATGCTACTCATGCCTTTGCCAGCATGCCAATAAACACCTTGCATTCACTTGTCATCATATGCACTAACTATTTTCCATTGATGACTTTTCACATGTCGTCATGACCATGTGTTAACATCATTTACCTTTTACTGTGCATTCATCACCACCCTTTTCCTTTCTCTCCCTTGCTCTATCTCTTTGAATTTAATTTACTTTCTCTTTCCTTTTTCAGAATGGCCACCAAGAAGGGCAAAGAGAAAGCTACTCCCAAATCAACAGCAAGGAGAGGAACAAAGAGAGCACTAGTGGCAGAGCCTTCTTCAACTGCGGTAAAGCCCTCAACAAAGAGACTTAAGAGGATTATAAAGGTTGATGATAAAGAAAAAGCCTTCCCAGTAAAGGACATTGCGCGATTTCCCAATCGCTACTGTGAGCAGATGTTCCCCATCCTGGCAGAAAGGAGTTACAACAATGAATACCTTCTTCTCCTCCCAAACCATATTGCTACATTTGTTGAGCCGCAAATTGCACAAAGACAATGGGGTTTCCTACAGAGACAGCCGAGGCAGGTCAATCTTTCTTGGGTAGTCGAGTTCTACTCCAACTTCCACCTGCCAACCCTACAGTCTGTCTTTGTCTGTCACAAGTAAGTCCCCATTACAGAAGTGGCCATTCAAAAAGCTCTCGGTCTTCCCCGTGTTCCAGAAGGATTGGACGCCTTTCAAGAAGCCGCACTCAAGTGCCAGATGTACCAATTTGACTGGAACGCCGTTCTCAGAGTTATTGCACTACCTGGCAGCAGATGGATCTACGGATACCATCGTACCCACCCTAAGGGAATTTCGGCTTCAGCACTTACCTTGGAGGCTCGCGTATGGGCACAGATCATGTCCCATTACGTCTTTCTGAGCACTCATGAGTCCTCCTTCACTGCGGACATGGCCGTTCTACTATGGTGCATCCTTACAGACCAACCTCTGAACCTACCAAGACACATCCGGAATGCCATGGGACACGTACAAATCGCGGGCAACTTACCTTTCCCCGCCTTGGTCTCAGATCTTATCTCAATAGCCGGAGTCTCCTTCAGAGCTGGGGACACCAAAGCCATGCTTCCACGGGATCATCAATATGTCCCTAATGGGAAATATATCAGACCCTCAGCAGCCACTACAAGCCAGCCTATTGAACCGGTTGCAGACATTCCTCCTTCAACACCACAAGCACCTACAACAGACCAACTGCTCCATCAAATACTCGAAAGGTTGGATCGGCAGGAACACAAAGCTAAGATGAGAGAGCGCCGTAACAAGCGCCGATTCACATACCTCAAGGAGCTGATCATGGGAAAATTCAAGGACTTATACACTCCGGACTCCACTTCCTTTACCAACACAGGGAGCCATGATGGTCCCAACTGTGGAGATACTGCTACCAGCCCACCCCTGTTCCTGACAAATGGCACCGAAGACGGTGCAAAGCCTTAAGTGTGGGGAGGTCGGTCAGTACCTGACTTCCGGAGGTAATTTCTCTTCTCTAAACACCAATAAATTAGGATATTTCGTTAGTTTTTCTTTTGTAGAATAGGATAAATTGCATAGTAATAGATTAGTTGCATGCATGTTCTACTTGATTGAAAAGACAATAAGTTTCTTCTAAGACTCTATTTTTGGAACAAATTTTCACTAATTTTAATTAAAATTTTTATGTTAAATTTTCTTGAAGTTGTATTTGGAACATGAGTTTTAAGCTAAAGAACACACAACCTGTGAGATTTGAGCCTTTATGCATGGTTACATTATTTAACCATAATTATTTTATTCTTGTGTGTTTACTTCTCTATGATTGCAATCTATATTTTGTTTCATCCTATATGTCCAATGTTTATTATATTTATATGTTTGCATATGATTGAGGCCATTATTTGTTTAGCTCACTTATCTAAATTAAGCCTACCCTTTCAATTACCTTTGTTAGCCACTTTGAGCCTTTAAATCCCATTTGTTCTATATTTTACCACATTACTAGCCTTAAGCAGAAAAACAATTATATATCCCAAATTGAATCTTTGGTTAGCTTAAGATATAATTGTGTGTGCTAATTAAGTATGGGAAATTGTGGAAACAAAAGATAATAAGGGAATGTGTCAGGATAATATAATGGAAATTTGGATACCTACTCATGTGAAACTATAAGAATTAAAAATCTATGTGCATTGATAAGCTATGTTTATTTTTATGCTTATATTGAAAAAAAAAAACAAAAATATTCAATAAATAAATAAGGAGACAAAACTACCCCAATGTTAAGTTAAGAATTCAAAGATCAATGCACGTATGATAAAATTAAAATAAAAAGTTGATACATGAGTATGGAATGTGAAAGGGAAATTCTGGGTAACTAGGTATGAATTCTAAAGTTATATAGAATATATATATATATAGGTTATGTTAAAGCTTGGGTTAATTAAAGATTTAGTTTATAAGCTTACTTAGCCATATGTGTATCCTTACCATTACCTTGGCCCCATTACACCTTGAAAAGACCTCATGATGTTTGCATTGGTATATTAAATGTTGTTGATTGATTAGGAGAAGAACAAAAAAAAATTAGAAAGCATGATTAGAGAAGGATAAAGTGATTACCCTATACACTAGAGACACTAGAGTATACATACATCATCAGTGAGGGTTCAATGCTTGAAATTTTATGTTCCCTGCTTTCATGAGTTATCTTCTTGCACTTTTATCTATTATTACTGTATAAGAATTGAATTAGTGGAATTTGATTTATATTTTGAAGAGCTTATTTGCTATTGATCAAGTGGACAAGAATCATATAGTTGCATTCATATATATAGGTTGCATTACATTGCATGAGTTTTACATGTTCCTACTCATTTATTTTATCTCCTTCAACTAAGCATGAGGACATGCTAATGTTTAAGTGTGGGAAGGTTGATAAACCACTATTTATGGTTTATAATGTGTTTAATTATGTGGTTTTATCATGATTTTTACCCACTTATTCATATGATTAGCATGCATTTATATTTCCTTCCTAAAATTATTACATGATTGAAAACTTGCTTCCTAAAGACTTTTAATTATGTATTTTAATTCTCCTTTATTCCATTAGATGCCGTGATCTGTGTGTTAAGTGTTTCAGGCTTTATAGGGCATGAATAAGTTGGAGATTGGAAAGGAAGCTTGCAAAAATGGAAGGAACACAAGAAATTGAGGAGATGACCAGTAAGAAGTGACGCGGCCGCATGGCTCACGCGACTGCGCGGAAGAGAGGAAATCGCAGTGACGCGGCCGCATGGCTCACGCGACCGCGCGGATTGGAATAGCACAAGTGACGTGGAGGCGTGGACGACGCGTCCGCGTGGCAAAGCAAAACACCGAATGACGCGTCTGCATGAATGACGCAATTGCGTGACGTGTGCGATTTGCATAATCTGCAGAATTCGCTGGGCGCGATTTTGGGCCCTGTTTTGACCTAGTTTTCGGCCCAGAAAAGCAGACTAGAGCCAGAGAACATGCAGAAACCAAAAGAACATTCATTCTACACAGTTTTTAGTTTTAGATCTAGTTTTACTCCTCTTCTAGGTTTTCTCTCTACACATTCATAGTTCTTAGGATTTTTATTTCTATTGTTCTTTGCATTGGGATATTGAGAAGAGTTATTACCTCATCAAGACTTCGTCATTCTAGTTCGTTTTCTTTACTTGACTTTACTCTTCCATGTCCTTTAATTTACTCAATTTTACTATTGGATTATTTTAGAATTTATTAATACAAGAGTTACTTTTATTTTTAATTGATTCCTTTGAGTTTTATTTATCATGTCTTTCTTTAATTCCCTTTCCTATGTTATGAGTTTTACATTCACAATGAGCGAGTAGTTCCCTAACTTGATGGGGAGTTGATTGAAAGGAACCCTTGAGTTGGAATGCTCAAAAGAGAAATTGTAATTGGGTTTATTGTTGGATTGCTCTCTAGTCACTAACGCCAGTCCTTCCAAGTAAGCGGATTGGGACTTGTGAATACAAACAGCATTCCAACTTGTTTGACTTTCCCTTTCCTAGTAAGGGATAACTAAACAAAACAACCTTTAATTATCAATTAATCTTGAGAATACTGCAACAAGAATAGGGCTTCCAACTAATCTACTCCCAGTCAAGGCCTTTATTTAAATTACTTAATTTCCCCAATTTAATTTCCTATTTATTCAACTCAACTCTTTTTGAAAACATCTGATTAATAAAATAACACACCTTTCTTCAACTCGTTGGGAGATGACCTGGGATTCATACTCCCAGTATTTTAATTTTAATTTTTGTGACAACCCTTATAAATTGATAAGCGGATTTCTGGTTGGTTAAGAACTATACTTGCAACGCATATCAATTCTTAACTCGTCAATTTCCGCCACGTCATATGCACAGGTCAATTTTCAACCGCGTGTGTGGACGCACACGTCTGTGAGTCTGCACAGGTCCCTACACGTAATTTCATTAATGAAATACGTGCTGCGCGAAATTGGAGGCCCTTGACTCTTTTTTGGAAAGCTGAGATGCTGAAATAAAGTGCTATATAAGGGGAGGATCAACACATATGAAGGCATTAGGACTTAGACTTTGATTTTACATAGTTTTCATAGTAATTAGGAGTAGGAGTAGGAGTAGTGTAGCATTGCTCTCTTAGGGTTTCATTTTCATTTCCATTGTAGCATTTTATAGCAAGCTTTGATTTTGGATTTTTACTTCTTCAATTGTAAGTACTCTCAATTTCCTCTTTAATTCAAGAACTTTTACTTTCATTTCCTTTGGTTCAAGTTACTTTGTTCATATTGCAATTTTGTGTTTGTTGAAGTTTTGATTAATGAATTTTACATTTCATGCTTTCTTTATGTTTGATTGCTTGTTTATGCTTGGTTTTGTTGATAGTTGGTTATAGTTTTCCATTTTACTTTGCAATTTCCCATGTTTTACTTTTATGCACACAAGGTGTTTGTGAAAATGTCAACTCTAGATTTTGAGTAGATTTTCCCACCTTGGCTTGTGGTTTGAGTTCCTAGGGTACTAGAGTCATAATGTCTGACATTTAGTCATAATTCTTGGGTAGTTAGTTGACTCTTGTTTCCATTGACGCTAGCCTTTTACCAAGGAGTTTGATAAGTTAGTTAGGACTTATGGATTAGGGTCAATTATGCTCTTACTCCTCGATGGTTGGGGTTTACTAGGCAAGATTGACTCATGATAATTTCCATAGTTGTGGTTATGACGACGATAGGATTCCTTGGATGCTCAGTCGCAAGTCAAGATCCTTTATTATATTCATTACATTTTTACTAGTTTTGATCTCATTTCCTTTTTACTTGCATCAATTACAATGTTGAGCATTGCTTAGTTCTTTTATCGCTTAGTTTCTTTAATCTTTTGTTCTTTGATTGCACGAACCCCTTTTGTCCCCTTGACAACCGAAAGCATAGCATTTCATTTGCATTCCTAGGGAGAACGACCCGGGGTTGAAGTACTCTTGATCTCGATTATTATAATTTGAATTTATTATTTGATTGAGAGAATTCATTATTGGTTTAGACTATGCTACCAACGAATTGATTCTTGATTTTAAACCGACAAAAATCCTCAATATCAAATTTTGCGCCGTTGCCGGGGAGTTACAACGGTGTAAAGTTAGTGGCTATTGTAAATATGTTAATATGTAAATAGCTTGCTTTTGGTTGTCTTTGTTGATGGCTAGGATTGGGATCCCGGAGGACATTGGACATTCTAGCATTGGTGGAGAAGTTGAGCACAAGCCACCATAGCAAAGGCTCTCCCAATTGTCTAACTTAAAGACTTTAAATAAAAGTGTTTGGTAACATTGTTCCTGCTCTTCTCTTTTTGTATATATTTTGGTTTCTTGCATGTTTGTTTGGTTGGTTAGCTTAGAATTAGTTTAATTTTGATATTTGTAAGTTAATTTTGGTTTGGATCATGAATTTATGGGTTCTTGCATGTTTTGGGGTTTGGTTTTGATTAAACTAAGGTTTGGTACCTTAGAATTTTGAAGAAATTTTTTTGCAAAACAGGGCATCTGTGCGGACGCACGTACTTGTGCGTGCGCACAAAACAGCTATTTTCTGCTCCAGTGCATTCGCACCGACCTATGCGCATGCACACACATGATTTTGCCCTCTGTTCACAGTGCCAGCACGCCTTGTGCGTGCGCGTTCCCCTGCTTTTTGCGACCTGTGCGTACGCATCTAATCGTGCGTATGCACACATACCCTTTTTTGCGCTCCTTGTGCGTCCACACGCCAACCTGCAACCACTCTGGTGGGAGCGTTGGCACAGCGTGTGCGCGTGAACCCCTGCCCCTTACGCTCTTGTGCGCACACACGGACCTGTGTATGCACGCACACATGATCCATGTCAAAAAAAAAGTGTTCTGTGCGTGCGCACACGCTTGTGCGAACACACACCCTCTAATCCCTTCTCTGTTCAGAGTGCTTGCACGGACTTGTGCGTCCACTCACCCTCCATTTCTTTACCTTCTGTGCGTGCGCACACCTAGGTGCATACGCACGCATCTTGATTCCCTCTCTGCTGATAGCGTTCGCACACCTGGTGCGGACGCACACCTTCCCTTTTTCTCATAGTGTACGCACGCACACACCCCTGTGCGTGCACATGCCCCTGTTTTCTCACTGTGCCTCTTTTCTTCTCTTCTCCTCTTCTCTCCTCTCTTCTTCTTCTCTTTCACCCAATTTTCTACTTGTTTTTGTTCATTTTGTTCGCATTCCATTTTTATTTTGATAATTATATTAGCTTTAGTTTAGTTGTTTGACAAATAAATAAATTGCAAGTGTTTGCTTCTCGTTTGATTGGGTTGCTTCTTGCTTGAATTTGGTTTCAAGTTTGATAAATGTGTGCACTGAGCATTAAAAGCCTTGTTTAAATTCCTAGATGAATTGTGAGTTTGATTCATATGTTGTAGCTACCATATGCATTAAACTTTATCCTTGTTTGGCATCTTAAATTTTGCACTTTCACTTTGGCGAATTGAGTTGAAATTACTTGTTCATCTTGATTTTCATATCATATGGATCACATGTCCAGTACTTGTTTCTTTTTAATGCTTTGCATTTGTTTGAGTGACTTAACTTGATTGCTCTCAAGTGTATCACTTTTTGTAACAAGTACCTACACCATGTGACTTTTTCCTTGTGTTTCATGATGAATAAGTAGTTTTCTTTTTATTAATGGATCGGGTGTTATTTATTGTGCTATTTTATATCACTCTTGAGCTCTCGCTTGCACAATTTCAATATCCAATATTCTTAATTCATTTCATTCTTGTTGCAATTGCCTAAGTTTTCTTGTGTTTGATTGATGCTCATTTATTGCTTGCTTCTTGGGCCATTTATTTGAGAAACTCATGCTTACTTTTTCATTGTCTGGATGCCACGTTAGCCAGACGTTGATGAGACATAAAGGCAAGGAGCCGGGAGAGGAGGAGGATACTGAGGAGGGAGATGCCGAGCATACATGGACTCGGCAATTTCCACACAACCCTAGCCCCAGCATCCGCCAACCGAAGGTGGAGCTCTTGAGAGACATTCTCCCCGGATTTTGTTTGTGCACGGAGGACCGTGCAACGTTTTAGTGTGGGGGAGGATTCGCCATTTTAGGGTGTAAACTTTCTTTTTCCAAAGACCTTGAACTTTATTTTTACTTCTTTTAGTAGGTTTCTTGTATATATTTGGAGTGTTTTTTACTGTTGCATTGTATTTTCCTTTGGTATATATATCATAGTTTATATCTAGCTATTGCATGTTGCATTTTTGCATCTTTTCCTTAGTATATATTTTATAGATAGAAGTTGTGATTGGATGATGTGAATAGTATAATGCCTAGTCAATTTTGTCCTAATTGTTCATGTTAATTTTTCCTTGTTGAAAATTAGGAATAGAACTAGGAAAAATTTTAAAATTGCATCCATCACAACATACATACATACATACATATAGTAAAAAAGTTTTGGTAAAATAACAAAGAATTTTCAAGAAATCTCTTTTTGGGCATTCCATTGATTATATTTGAAAATTATTTTTGAACTTGCTTAAAGTATTTTTACAGAACATAGAAAAGAGTTTGAACAAATTACCTGGTGAGATTTGAGCTTCAATTGGGTGGTTGCACATTATCAACCACAAAATTTTGTTCTTGTGTGATAAACTTCTTTTATGATTGTGATCTTTGATTTGCTTCAGTCTACATGTCCTATATTTATTGTTTTGAATTGCATTTAGTATGATTGAGGCCTTTTTTGAAATTAAACTCACTAACCATATGGCCAACCCTTACATCTATCTTTGTAAACCACTTTTGAGCCTTTTAATTCCCCTTTATTCCCATTATAAGCACATCATTCACCCTAAGTGAAAAAATATTATGTCCATTGATTGTATCTTTGATTAGCTTGGGTTTGAGTGTGTGTGTTAATCAAGTGTGGGTGGAATTTGTGGGAAACATTGGTAGTTAGTTAGCTTTGGGTGTTCATTGAAAATATGGAAAAATGGGTAACTACTCATGCATCTATTGGTTAAAACATATGCATCTCTTTTTGTTGATAATAAGAAAAGAAAAGAAAAGAAAAAAATAAAGAAAAAAGAAAAAGAGAAAAAAAAAGAAAGAGAAATGATAATAAGAATGTAAATTAGAGATGCATATGTAGTTGAATTGGAAAGAGTATGCATGAGTGAATGTGAGAAAGAGAATAAATGGGTAGTTAGGTTGTTTTGTTATGTATATGGGATGATATAGGATTAGTTGGGATACTTGAGCTAATCAAAGATCCAATCTATTAGCCCACTAAACCATATTAATCCTACCCTTACCTAAGCCCCAT
This sequence comes from Arachis ipaensis, assembly GCF_059453495.1. Classification (NCBI taxonomy): domain Eukaryota; kingdom Viridiplantae; phylum Streptophyta; class Magnoliopsida; order Fabales; family Fabaceae; genus Arachis; species Arachis ipaensis. The sequence goes on from NC_142444.1 coordinate 75,153,709, forward strand.
TACAACCCACAAAAGTCCTCATGATATTTGCATTCATTCATCAAGTATTAGTTGATTGTTAGATGACTTGTAAATCTTTGAGAAACATGATTAAAGGAGGATTGAGTGATTAAACCCTACACACTGAGCGATTAGAGTGTAAACACATCCAGTGAGGGTTTCAATTGCTCAATTCTATGTTTCCATTGCTTATTTTGTATCTTTTTGCAAGTTATTGAACTTAATTTTGAAAATTTCAAATCAATCATTCGACATTGATCATATTGCTATATTTTCCTTGTCTTGCCCTAAGTTCCTACTTTGGATTGATTGAGATTCTTTTGTTTGTTTTTGCCAAACTCAATAGGAATCATAGTGTAGATATATGTAGATAGCATTTAGTATAGTTACATGCATGTCGGTAGTTGCATTAATAATTACCCCTTCATTCATCTCCTTTGGTTGGTTTAGCATGAGGACATGCTTTGTTTAAGTGTGGGGGAATTGATAAATCCATATTTTACGATATATTTTGTTTTGATTTGAGTGGATTCCATTACATAAACGCATATTTATTCACCTAAATAGCATGCTTTTGAGATTTCTTCCTAAATTGTGCTTGAAAGTGAAAACATGCTCTTTTGTGCTTAATTTAGTCAATTTTATTCACTTTAATCCCATTTGGTACCTTGATGTATTTGTTAAGTGATTTTCCGGTTTTCAAGACAAGTATGGGTTAAAGAAGTGAGGAAAAGAGCATGCAAAAGGGAAGAATTCAAGAAATGAAGGATTTGGAAAGCTGCCAGCCCTGACCTCTCGGTACTAAATTGGTCATAACTTGAGCTACAGAGGTCCAAATGAGGCGGTTCCAGCGACATTGGAAAGCTAACTCCGGGGCTTCAAAATGAAATTCAATTTGCTATAGTGGACATAAGTCTAAGTGTGCATACGGACAGGTACTTGTGCGTACGCACAAGTCAGGATTCAGCATGTGTGCGGACGCACACATCTGTGGGTCCGCACAGGTCCCTGCACGTGACCTCATTAATTGCAACCACTGGAAGTGTTTTTTGGGCCCCCAAAACCCAATCCAACTCATTTTTTGAAGCTATTTAGGGCCAAATTGAAGAAGGATGAAGGGGGGCAATTATGTTTAGCTTTTATGGTGTTTCCTCTTAGTTTCTAGAGAGAGAAGCTCCCCCCTCTCTCTAGAATTAGGTTAGGTTTAGTTTAATTTCCTTTAATTTCAGCATTTAATTCTTGTTTTAGTGTAGTTTCCTTTATGTTTCTATGCTTTCTTGTCTTTATCTTCTTCATCTCTTTTGTTATTTTCTCTTTTATGTTAATTTTCATGTTATGAACACTTTTGTTATTTTAATTCTCATTAATGCAAATTTATATTTCGATGTCATTTATTGCTTTCTTTGGTTGTTATTGCTATTTTATTGCTTTGGTAGCCTTAGAATTTATTTTAATGCATTTTAATATTATTTTATTCTCATGCACACCAAGTGTTTGATAAAATGCTTGGCTTAGTTTTTACTTAGTTTTTCTCCACTCTTGGCTTGAATTTGATGACTTTGGTGATCCTTGAGTCATTGATGTCCATTCTTGTTTGATATATTAGAGTAGTTAGTTGATTTGGTTTCCTTTGACTCTATGTGACCCCTTAGTGTTGACATAGGACTTAGAGATTGAAATTAACTATGCCTATTTGACTTATCTTCGATGTAAGGTTGACTAAGTAGGATTAACTCTTCATAATCATCATATGTTTGTGGTCAACAATTACTTGCCAAGAGGTTTCTTGCATTTTACGTTTCCTTTACTTGCATTTAATTGCTTTGACTTTTATTGCGTTGACTTTTATTTGCTTTGATGTTTGATTTCTTGCATGTTTAATTTTCACACTCTTGGTTGAGAAATTGGATGTTTAGGTGGAATTGAGTTGTGGATGTCCATTCTGCATTGTGTGAGAATGGTTAATTGATTTGGTTTCCATTGACGCTAGTCTTTCACTAAGTAATTAGTGACTTGACTAGGACTTATGGATTGAGATCAATTACACCTTTTGACTAATTCTCAAGGAGGATTGACTAGCTTGTATTGCTTCCACACAATTGCCATGTTTGTGATCCACAACTAGGATATAAAGCCTAGATTACCCAATTCTTGCCAAGAGTTGCCATTTACATTCCTTGCATGCTTGTTTCGATTCCTTGCTATTTACATTTCAATTTCTTGCTCTTGCTTTCATTCCCAATTTCCCATGCTCTCTCTCTCATAGCCAATAATTAACACTTAATTACAACTCTTAAGGAAGATGACCCGAGGTTTAATTACTCTCGATTATAATTTGTTTGTATTGCATTACAGGTTCCATGTCATCCCCTATAGCCTGTTCTTTTCTATTTCTGTTTCACTTTCTTTACTGCTTTTGAACTCTGTTATAGTTCTTAGGTGGTTTTAGATTAGATGATTTCTAGTTTTCTGGTTTAAATATGTGATGTTGGCTGAGTATTTTGGATTGTTTTCTGGACTGGATGATATTGCTGTGTGTGAGGCTGAATGCTATTGCTTTTGCCTGCACTTTGAATGATGCAATGCATAGTGGACTATGATTGCTGCTCACAATTTTTGCACATGTTATGCTTGTTGAATTGCTTGAATGGGATTTTTTATTCAATCTCTGTGTCTGATCAACATAATTTTAAATTTTCTTCTATTTGACATTGTTAATTGCTGATTGTGCACATCTTATTTCATTCTATTTGCGGTCTGAGATGATTTGCTTAGTGTATTATGTGCTCCTGCTGGAAACATCAATCTGAACGTTACTTTGCCTTTGTGATTATCGTGTTTGATGTCAAATTTTGCTGAGCATATCATCCTTTGATAATTAACATGCTATTATGCACTTCTTTGCTGATTTTGTCCTGAAACCAAATTGGATTGGAATTCACATCTTTGATCCTCCTATTTGGTACTTTTAAGTGCATAACATGCTGATTCACTGCATTATATACTGACTGCCGAACCATTTTGTTTTAAACCCAAACTAGCTTGAATATTATCAATCTTCAATTCTGTTTGGTGCTTTTCGCAGTAGTACATGTAATGTTTGTTTGGTGAATTGACTAACTGCTTATTCATGTGCTTTTAACATCAAAACCATGTACATAGCCACTTGTTCCTTTATGGTTTTGAGCAATGCAACCTTGTTTTTCAATCAAGCATTGTTTTGGACAAGAAGCTATGTACATGTGGTTAATTCTTATCTTTTTAACATGAATAGGTACATGCTTTGACTGCGACCTTGATTATTGCTCTTTATGCCAAGTTTTGCACACTTTCCAATTCCTAATGTAAAAGCGCAATAATCGATGTCTTCCACCTCAATTCACATACATCATACACCTAAGTCCTATGTATGCTTTAATTGTTGTTTACTCATTGATTTGTCACTTAGGTTGCTTGATTTTGGGAAAATGCATTCTCTTTTGGACATTCTACTGTTTTACACATGTTTTCCCTGATTGAGTGTTTGTTTATTTGATTGGATCTTAATTTAATTGTTTGATTATATCCTTCTTCTTTCTGTGATTTTATCTGTTCCCTGAGTTGTATTCTGTTTTTGTCTTTTTCAGGATGGCCCGCAAAGGAAAGGAAAAATCCAATCCTTTGGCTCGTCCTCCTCCCGTGCCGCCAAGTGACCAACCAGACACTTTCATTAATTCCGAGGCCCAAGAATAATATAAAAAGCTAGAAAAGCACGCCTTTCATTATGAGAGGAAGCTAAACCTGCCTGAGAAATATGCGGATGCTATACTTGACAGAATAAATTTCTATCATTGGAGATTTGTAAAATCTGACCCGGTGGAAGTAAATGAACACCAGGTCAAGGAACTTTACACCAATCTCCTCAAGAGGGATGCCCAAACTGTTTTTCTAAGAGGTGTCACCTTGGACACCTCTAACACTGCTTTAGAGGCCCTCTTGGATATTCCGCATATTCCTCCGGCTAGGGATGCTTATACTCAAATAATGACGGACATGAAAACGGGCAAGATTTCTTTGGATGCTGTCCTAAAAAAGATTGGCCAGCCTGAGGCTACATGGGAATACAGCAAGGGAGAGCAGTCAGTACCCTTGAGCATTGCGTGCACGGACCTCAACCCAGAGGCAAGGATCTGGTAGCAGATCATTGCCGATTACATCCTTCCGAGCACGCATGCCACGCATATCAGAATCCGTGTGGCAGTTCTGCTATGGGCCATTCTGAAGGGGAAGAGGATCTCTGTTCTTCCCCTTATCAGAGAGTCGATGATGAAGGTGAACCAACAGTAGAAATTCAACATTCCCTTTCCATCACTCATCACCATATTAGCAGCTTTATCTGGTGTGGAGAGACGCCCAACAGACCGGACGTCTGTCTATATCAGTAAGCAGTCATTTCTGCCATACGGACACTATGATGGGCCGCCCTAGAAGAAGAGGAAGACTAACGAGCCTACTTCAGCCACAGCAGAGCCATCAGCACCTACTACAGCCCCTGCACCCATTCCCCGACCTCAGACACCATATGTGTTGTGCTAGGAACTCCTTCAGGCCATCCACCGATCCGAGCACCGCAACGCTCGCCGCTTCTAGTGGATAGTGGCGAAGTTTGAGGGTAGAGACCCTAGGTCACCTCCTCCAGATACACCAGAGCCTGAGGCCGAGGAGCCTGCATCTGAGGAGCCAGCAGCTGAAGCTGGCTAGGTAGTCGAGCACCCTGAGCAGAGACTGGACGAGACCATGGCTGAGGAGGTAGTAGTTGAGAGGGCTGAGGAGCACAGAGTCGAGGAGCAGCGACCTGAGGAGCCGGCAACTGTAGCCGAGCCGAGAGCTGAGACATCCTTATAGCCAGCTGGCCACACACTTGAGGAGCATCGAGTTGAGACTACCACACAGCCATCCAGCGCCCTCATTGTCTACCAGCGTCATCACCACCCACCACCGCCAGGCGGTGGAGCTTCACATGATTGATTCCCCCCGATTGATTCCTTTGGCACTGAGGACAGTGTAAGACTTAAATGTGGGGGAGGATCTTCTATTTTTGGGTGTAAATATTCTCTCCTGAACACTTCTATTTAGTTTACTTTCAGTTCTGATTATGCTTTTGTGGATATTGACAACACTTTACTTTTTCCTACTGTTTAGCACTTTTGGGTATATATATTAGTTGCTTCTAGTTATCTTTAGTATTGCATTTCTAGTTTTGGTATATATATTGCTAGTATGTAGTATAGATATAAATTGTGATTGGATGATGTGAATAGCCTATGCCTAGTCTATCTTGATCCTAATTATTCATGTTACTTTTTGGTTGTTGAAAATTAGGAAAAGAACTAGGAAATTTTGAAAAATTTTGCATCTATCACATCATACATACATATAGAAAATAATTTTGGTGAAAAACAACAAAGATTTTCAAGAGTTTTGTCAATGGCATGCTATTAAATTGATTGAGAAAATTGTTTTCAAACTTGCTTGAATGATTTCTTTTTGGAACATAGAAGAGTAAAGAACAATTACCTTGTGAGTTTTTGGGCTATATTGAGTGGTTACACATTTTAACCACTAATTTTGTTCATTGTGTGTTATATCTCTGCTATGATTGTAATCTTGGTTGTGCTTGATTCTTTATTTCCGATGTTTGATGTTTTGAATTGCATTGAGCATTATTGAGGCCATCTTTGAATTAAGCTTACTCACCCATATAGCCTTACTCTGGCATCTACCCTTGTTAACCCCTTTTGAGCTTTATTTACCCCATTGTTCTTGATATTAGCACATCACAACCTTAAGCGGAAAACCATAATTTACCTTGGATTGTATCCTTGATTAGCTTAGGTTGAGGAGTGTGTTTCATTTAAGTATGGGAGAATTTTGGAAAACATTGGTAGCAAATGAAATTGTTTGATTTTGGGTATTCATTGAAAACTTTGGAAAATTGGTGCACTCATGTATGAGCTACTTAGCCATGTGCAACTCTAATATAAAAAAAAAAAACCCTCATCAGAAAAAGGGTAAATAAATAAAGAATTGCATATGTGATGTGTTATGAGAAGAGCATACATGAATATGTATAATAGGAAATGATGGAAGGTTAGGATTGCATTTTGTTTTGATTTGATTGATATAGGTTGATGTGGATGACTTAACTAATCAAGGATTCAACCATTTTAGTCCACTTAGCCATATCTATTCCACCTTAACCCTAACCCTATTACAACCATATGAAGTCCTCAAGATAATTGCATTCATGCATCACTTGTGTTGATTGTTAGATGAAAAGCTATTCCTTGAAAGCATGATTAGAAGAGACTTGAGTGATTAAACCCCTAAACACCGAGTGATCAGAGTGTATACACACCTAGTGAGGGTTCAATTACTCAACTCTATGTTCCCATGCTTCTTATCATGAATTCTTGCAAGTTGCTTTACTTTGATGAGTTGAATCAATTCTGTAGATTTTGGATGCGTTGATTATTTCCTTGCTTGGCCCTAATTGTCTATACTTGCTTGGGAACTTGATTGTTTGTTTTCACCAATTTCATATAGATACTATATATAGATATATAGAAATAGCTAGATAGTATATAATACACCTGCATGCATATAGATAGTTGCATTTAATAAGTTGATTACCCCTTTGATCATTCTCCTTGTTAGTTTAGCATGAAGACATGCTATTGTTTAAGTCTGGAAAAATTGATGAATCCATATTTGATGATATATTTTGACTCAATTTTGGATGGATTCTAGCACATGAACTCATACTTAAGCACCAAAATAGCATACTCTTGTGTTTTGTCCCTACTTTGATTCTAAATGAGAAAACTAGCAATTTTGTGCTTTAATAGAGCAATTCAATCCCACTTTCATGTCATTCGATGTCGTGATATGGTTTGTGAGTGATTTTAGGCCTTGGAGGCAAGAATGGATGGGCAAAAGTGGAAGAAAGCATGTAAAAGGGAGAAAACATGAAGAAAACAAGGAAAAGAACACACAGCGAAGTGTGCGTGCGTACGCACCTGTGCATACACACAGGTCAATTTTCAGCCGCGTGTGCGGATGCACACGTCTGTGCGTCCGCACAAGTCCCTGCACGTGATTTCATTAATGAAACACGTGCTGTACGAAATTGGAGGCCCTTGGTTTATTTTTGGAAGGCTGAAATGCTGAAATGAAGTGCTATATAAGGGGATGATCAACACATATGAAGGCATTAGGACTTAGACTTTGATTTTACATAGTTTTCACAATAATTAGTAGTAGGAGTAGAAGTAGTGTAGCATTGCTCTCTTAGGGTTTCATTTCCATTACCATTGTAGCATTTTATAGCAAGCTTTGATTTTGGATTTTTACTTCTTCAATTGTAAGTACTCTCAATTTCCTCTTTAATTCAAGCACTTTTACTTTCATTTCCTTTTCTTCAAGTTACTTTGTTTATATTGCAATTTTGTGTTTGTTGAAGTTTTGATTAATGAATTTTACATTTCATGCTTTCTTTATGTTTGATTGCTTGTTTATGCTTGGTTTTGTTGATAGTTGGTTATAGTTTTCCATTTTACTTTGCGATTTCCCATGTTTTACTTTTATGCACACAAGGTGTTTGTGAAAATGCTAACTCTATATTTTGAGTAGATTTTCCCACCTTGGCTTGTGGTTTGAGTTCCTAGGGTACTTGAGTCATAATGTCCGACATTTAGTGGTAATTCTTAGGTAGTTAGTTGACTCTTGTTTCCATTGACGCTAGCCTTTTACCAATGAGTTTGGTAAGTTGGTTAGGACTTATGGATTAAGGTCAATTATGCTTGTTTGACTTACTCCCCGATGGTTGGGGTTGGCTTAGCGAGATTGACTCATGATAATTACCATAGTTGTGGTTATGGCGACGATAAGATTCCTTGGATGCTCATTCCCAAGTCAAGATCCTTTATTACATTCATTACATTTTCACTAGTTTTGATCTCATTTCCTTTTTACTTGCATCAATTACAATGTTGAGCATTGCTTAGTTCTTTTATCGCTTAGTTTCTTTAATCTTTTGTTCTTTGATTGCACGACCCCTTTTGTCCCCTAGACAACCGAAAGCGTAGCATTTCATTTGCAATCATAGGGAGAACGACCCGGGGTTGAAGTACTCTTGATCTCGGTTATTATAATTTGAATTTATTAGTTGATAGAAAGAATTCATTGCTGGTTTGGACTATGCTACCAATGAATTGATTCTTGATTCTAAACCGGCAAAAATCCTCAATATCACCCATTTACGCCGATTTCCAGGGTCACGCGTACGCGTCAGGGAGACTCCATATGGCTCTGCCTTCTCGACTCTATAGGGGCCTTCCCACCTTGATCTCAGCTTGCCTAACATGAGCCTCAGCCTTGAGTTGTAAAGGAGAACTAGCTCCCCAGGTCTGAACTCTCTTCTCTTGATATGCTTGTCATGCACAGCCTTCACCTTCTCTTTGTATAGTATGGGGTTGTCATATGCTTCGAGTCAAAGGGTCTCCAGTTCTGCTAGTTACAGCTTCCTTTCAGCACCATCCTTCTCAAATCCCATGTTGTATTCCCTTACAACCCAGAAGCCTTGTGTTCCACCTCCACTGGGAGGTCATAAGCCTTTCCCTATACTAGGCGAAAGGGACTCATCCCGATGGGTGTCTTGTATGCTGTCCGGTAAGCCCAGAGTGCATCTACAAGTCTGGTGCTCTAGTCCTTCCTATGAGGCTTGACTATTTTCTCTAATATGCACTTTATCTCTCTGTTAAACACCTCGGCTTGCCCATTGGTATGAGGGTGGTAAGCTGTTGCTACCTTGTGCACAATGCCATGTTTCTTCAGTAGACCTGTCAATCTCCTATTACAAAAATGAGTGCCTTGATCACTCACGATTGCTCGTGGTGATCCAAAGCGATAGATAATATGATTTCTAGCAAAGGAGACAACAACGTTAGCATCATCAGTACGGGTAGAAATTGCTTCCACCCATTTAGAAACATAATCAACAGCTAACAATATGTATAAGAAACCACTTGAATTTGGAAACGGACCCATGAAGTCAATGCCCCAGACATCAAAAGTTTCACAGAATAGCATAAACTATTGGGGCATCTCATTCCTCTTGGATATATTTCCAAACCTTTGGCATGGGGAGCAAGATTTACAGAAGGCAGTAGCATCCTTAAAAAGAGTAGCCCATCAGAATCCACAGTCTAAAATTTTTCTAGCTGTCCTTTGAGGACCAAAATGTCCACCACTCTCAGAAGAGTGGCAGGTGTAAGAACCGCAACTAATCAATCGGTTAATTAAGTAATTAATATTGCCCAAATTAGGCTTCAAAAAGTTAGAGTGAGAATTTGAGGAATTAAAGGTGATTTTCGGACTCAGTAGATCTTTTTGAGTCAGAAAATGTACTTTCTGCGAAAAACCATGAAAAACCGCAAACCGGCAGTTGAACCGGTTAAACCGATTCAAGTCTGCCCTGTACCGCATGAGAAAAAGTGAAAACTGGTGAAAACTTTAGAAAAATGTTAGGAATGGAAAACCAGGCGTTAATTTTAAAGGTTTGGCCCGAAGTTGGGCCAAACAGGCTAAAAATGCTAACAGGTTGGACCGGGCCCAAGCCCAACATATAAAAGCACTTAAGTGAACCCTTTCATTCACAAAACACAAAGAAACACAGCTGAAGAGGAGAGGAAGAAGAAACCCTTGAACACTATTCACCATCTTCTTCCAAAGCTCATATCTTGAGCTAGAGAGCTCCGATCGCCACACCGTTTGTGGCTACGCATTTTTTGTGAAGAGCTCCACAAAACCCATATAAGAAACTGGTATGGAAAGCTCGAATCCCTCTCAGTTTCTCTCCTCAAAATTTCGGGTTTATATGGTTTTTGATTAAATGAGTTTTGTGATTTTGGATGTTTAGGTTTGCTCTAATCCTTGCTTAGCCTTGGATTCTTGCTAGTAAATCTGTTGGAGAAGGTAAGAGCCACTAAAACCTTGTGAATTTATGTTTAATTGGAACCCTAGGTTGATTTGAGGTGATTTATATGTATATAGTTTGATTATTGTGGCTTTGGGAGCTCTTGGAACTTAATTGTGCTTATTGGAGTGGAATTGAAAGCTTAGATTATGGTTGGAAGCTTCTTTGTGCTAAGTTCGAATTTGGGTGCATAAAGGGAATCGGCTAAGGTATGGTTTTGGTTTCCTCTATGTAGTATATAATATTCATGGACACATAGGCTAGTGACCAATAAGATACGTTGAACTAAAATGATGGTTGGTGTGTTAAATGTTGATGAATTGATGAATGTTGGGTTGATTTGTGATGAATTATAATGATAAGATGATGTTAAATGATTGTATGGATTGGAAGTTGGTTCCTTGTGATAATTGTAGTGTTGTAATTTATGAAATGGTGGGTTTGATGGTGATTTTGATCATAAGCGTTATATAGTTCAAGTTGGAACTGAGAGTAATGAAATGAGAAGGAGAATGTGGTAAGGTTGGTGTATTATGATACAACAAGTACATTTTGATGAAAAATGGAGTTTTGGATGGTTTGGTATGATTTGGTATAGGTATGGTAAGATATGGTGGTAATTTAATGTTTGGTAAAGTTGGGTTTTTGGTGAACTTTGTCTGATCATAACTTTTGCCTCAGTTTTCGAAATTGATTGAAATTTGTTTATAATTAAAGATCTTTGAAAACTCTTTAAATCGATATAAAATTTGTAAAAATTGGAATTTTGTAGAGGAAGTTATGATCCGGCAAAGTTGGTGTTAAAAATCTGAAATTATGCAATTTTTGCAGAATTTCATGATTTCTGATATGTGCAGGCGCACACCCTTGTGCGGATGCACACCCTGTGAAAATTTTGACCTGTGCGGATGCACACACCTGTGCACATGCACAGGTAAGGAAGTGCATTCTGTTTGCAGCGCTAGCACAGCTTGTCCGCGCACATATCTAAGGAAAAACTTCAACCTGTGCGGACGCACACGTCGGGAAGGTCAGTCTGTTGGGCGCGCTGGCACAAGTTGTGCGAGGAAACAGATTTTAGAAATTTTTTCACCTGGGTATATGCACACCCCTGTGCGTAACATCTTAAAATCCCCTGGGCGTGCGCACGCACACACCCCTGTATGGCCGCACACGTCCTTTTTCTTAAATTTTTCTTGTTTTTCAACTATTCTACCTTCCCAACAAGGTTGTAAGCTTCTAAAACACCATTTTAAGAGTTTTGGGCTTAATTTTGGGTATTAAAACATGGTATATAACTTAAGGGTACCAGAACATGGTTTTATGATAAATTAGAAAACGGAGGCTGATGAGCAGATAATTTATATGCTTTTTGGCATTGTTTTTAGCATGTTTTTAGTATATTTTAGTTAGTTTTTATTATGTTTTTATTGGTTTTTATTCAAAAATTAAATTTCTGGACTTTACTATGAATTTGTGTATTTTTCTATGATTTCAGGTATTTTCTGGCTTAAATTGAGGGACCTGAGCAAAAATCTGATTCAGAGGCTGAAAAAGGACTGCAGATGTTGTTGGATTCTGACCTCCCTGCACTCGAAGTGGATTTTCTGGAGCTGCCGAAACCCCATTGGCGTGCTCTCAATTGCTTTGAAAAGTAGACATCCTGGGCTTTCCAGCAATATATAATAGTCTATATTTTGCCTGAGATTTGATGGCCCAAATCGGCGTTCTAAGTCAGCATAAAAATTCTGGCGTCAAAACGCCAGAACTGGCATGAAAGCTGGAGTTAAACGCCCAAACTGGCACAAAAGCTGGCGTTTAACTCCAAGAAAGGTCTCTACACGTGAAAGCTTCAATGCTCAGCCCAAGCACATACCAAGTGGGCCCCAAAAGTGGATTTTTACACTAACTATTCTAGCTTACTCATTTTCTGTAACCCTAGGTCACTAGTTTATTATAAAAACTACTTTTAGTGATTCATCCTGTACCTCATGACACTCTACACGTTTCATATTGTATCTTCTGACAGTATGAGTCTCTAAACCCCATGGTTGGGGGTGAGGAGCTCTGCTGTGTTTTGATGAATTAATGCAATTACTACTGTTTTCCATTCAATCACGCTTGTTCCTATTCCAAGATATTCACTCGCACTTCAACTTGATGAATGTGATGATCCGTGACACTCATCACCATTCTCAACCTATGAACGCGTGCCTGACAACCACCTCCGTTCTACCTTAGACTGAGTGCTTATCTCTTAGTGGTATAAGCTAGCATTATTGGCAGCCATTCTTCAGATCCGGAAAGTCTAAACCTTGTCTGTGGTATTCTGAGTAGGATCTGGGAAGGGATGACTGTGACGAGCTTCAAACTCGCAAGTGCTGGGCGTAGTGACAGACGCAAAAGGATCAATGGATCCTATTCCAGCATGAGTGAGAACCGACAGATGATTAGCCGTGCGGTGACAGTGCATTTGGACCATTTTCACTAAGAGGACGGATGGTAGCCATTGACAACGGTGATCCACCAACATACAACTTGCCATGGAAGGAGCCTTGCATGCGTGAAGAAGAAGACAGTAGGAAAGCAGAGATTCAGAAGACAGAGCATCTCCAAAACCTCAACCTGTTCTCCATTACTGCATAACAAGTATTTATTTCATGTTCTTTTACTTTTTACAATAAAATCTGAGAATTATTGATATCTTGACTAAGAGTTACAAGATAACCATATTTTGCTTCAAGCCGACAATCTCCGTGGGATCGACCCTTACTCACGTAAGGTATTACTTGGACGACCCAGTGCACTTGGTGGTTAGTTGTACGGAATTGTAAAAGTGTGATTGTAATTGCGTGCACCAAGTTTTTGGCACCGTTGCCGGGGATTGTTCGAGTTTGGACAACTGACGGTTTATCTTGTTGCTTAGATTAGGAATAATTTATTTTTGTTGGTTTAGAATCACTAAATTTGAGTCTTTTATTTGAGTTAGTTTCATATTTTAAGTTTGGTGTCAATTGCATGCTTTTATTTTCTTTTAATTTTTCGAATTTGCATGTTCTTAGTTCTTTCTTGATCCTTAAAAATTCTAAGTTTGGTGTCTTCTTTGTGTTTTCCTTTAAATTTTCGAAAATTTGTATTTGATTTTCTAAAAATTTTAAGTTTGGTGTGTTTTTGTGCTTTTATTTACTTAAAAATTTTTTCAAAAATTTGTTCTTGGTGTTCATCTTGATCTTCAAAGTGTTCTTGGTGTTCATCTTGACATTCAAAGTTTTCTTGTTTGTTCTCTTTATTTTGATCTAAAATTTCTAAGTTTAGTGTCATTTTGTTGTTTTCCTCTTTCCTCATTAAAATTCAAAAATTAAAAAAAATATTTTTTCCTTATTTTACTCATAAATTTCGAAATTTTGCATTAAATTAGTCAAAGATTTTCAAAATCATATTTTTTTAGTCAAGTCAAAATTCTAATTTTAAAAATTGATCTTTCCAAATCTTTTTCAAAAATCAAATCTTTTTAATTTCTTCAATCATATCTTTTTTTTTAATAAATTACAATCATATCTTCTCAATCATATCTTTTTAAAATAATTTTCAATCATATCTTTTTGATTGCTAATTTCCAAAATCTTTTTAATCAATTAATTAATTTAATTTTTAATTTGCTTTTATTTTCTTCTAATTTTTGAAAGTTCTATTTTATCTTCCATTTATTTTGTTTTATTTTTTTGGTTACTTTTAATTAAAAATAAAAAATAAAATAAAATAAAATAAAATTTAAAAATATAATTTAATTGTAATCCATATCAATTCCCTTTTTTCCATCATGGACATAAGTGGAAATGAATAGTCCAGAAGGACTCTAGGGTCATATGCTAACCCCATTACAGCTGCATATGGGAGTAGCATCTGTATACCTCCCATCAAAGCAAGCAGTTTTGAGCTAAATCCTCAGCTCATTATCATGGTGCAGTAAAATTGCCAGTTTTCCGGTCTTCCTTAGGAAGAACCTACTGAGTTTCTGGCACAGTTCCTACAAATTGCTGACACAGTACGTGATAAAGAAGTGGATCAGGATGTCTACAGATTATTACTGTTTCCATTTGCTGTAAAAGATCAAGCTAAAAGGTGGTTAAATAACCAACCCACAGCAAGCATAAAAACATGGAGACAACTATCAGACAAATTCCTGAATCAATTTTACCCTCCAAAAAGGATGACACAGCTGAGGCTAGATATCCAAGGCTTTAAACAAGAGGATCATGAATCCCTTTATAATGCCTGGGAGAGGTACAGAGGGATGCTAAGAAAATGCCCCTCTGAAATATTTTCAGAGTGGGTACAGTTAGACATCTTCTACTATGGGCTTACAGAAAGAGCTCAAATATCTCTAGACTACTCAGCTGGTGGATCCATACACATGAGAAAGATGATTGAAGAAGCTTAAGAACTCATTGACACGGTTGCTAGAAATTAACATCTGTACTCAAGCAGTGAGTTCTTTATAAAAGAAGAGGCTAGGACAGTAACTACTGATCCTAATCCTCAAGAACAGATTGTTGAACTTAATCAGTAATTACTCCTTATGACAAAACAATTAGCAGAATTTAAAGAGATGCTCCAAGACACTAAAAATGCTAACAAGAATATGGAAGCACAATTGAATCAGACAAGATAGCAGCTATCTAAACAGATAACAGAAGAATGCCAAGCTATCCAACTAAGGAGCGGGAAAACATTGAATAATTCAGCTCAAAGTAGCAAAAAGCCAAGAAAGGAACAACTGACAGAGGATGACCAAACCACTGCCCAAAATCCCTCTGAGGATAGCAAGAGCCCAGAGAGGAATAATTCTGGCGTTCAAACGCCAAAAAAGGGTAAAAGATTAGCATCAAACGCCTAGTGGATGCCCACTTCTGGCGTTCAAATGCCAGAAAAGGGAGAAAAGTTGGCGTTGAACGCCCATTCCTTGCCCAGTTCTGGCGTTCAAATGCCAGAAAAGGGTGAGAAGCTGGTGCTAAACACCCATCCAACACCCAATCCTGGCGTTCAAACGCCAATGAGGGATCAGACACCTGCAAGTGCTGATAGTAACCCCTCAAAGAAGGCTTCTCCAACCACCTCTGTAGGGAATAAACCTGCAGCAACTAAGGTTGAAGAATATAAAGCCAAGATGCCTTATCCTAAAAAACTCTGCCAAGCGGAGCAGGATAAACAATTTGCCCGCTTTGCAGACTATCTCAGGACTCTTGAGATAAATATCTCATTTGTAGAGGCACTTGAGCAAATACCCTCTTATGCTAAGTTCATGAAAGAGATCTTAAGTCATAAGAAGGATTGGAGAGAAACTGAAAAGGTATTTCTCACTGAATAATGCAGTGCAGTCATTCTGAAAAGCTTACCAGAGAAGCTTTAAGATCCAGGAAGCTTTATGATACCATGCACATTAGAGGGTGCTTGTACCAAGACAACTTTATGTGACCTTGGAGCAAGTATCAACCTAATACCTGCATCCACTATTAGAAAGCTTGGCTTGACTGAAGAAGTCAAACCAACCCAGATATGTCTTCAACTTGCTGATGGATCCATTAAATATCCATCAGGCATAATTGAGGACATGATTGTCAAGGTTGGGCCATTTGCCTTTCCCACTGACTTTGTAGTGCTGGAAATGGAGGAGCACAAGAGTGCAACTCTCATTCTAGGAAGATCTTTCCTAGCAACTGGATGAAATCTTATTGATGTACAAAAAGGGGAAATAACCTTGAGAGTCAATGAGAATGAGTTCAAGTTAAATATTGTCAAAGCTATGCAACATCCAGACACATCAAATGACTGCATGAGCACTGATACTATTGACTCTTTGGTGGAAGAGATCAATATGACTGAAAGTCTTAAATCAGAGCTAGAGGACATCTTTAAAGATGTTCAGCCTGATCTGGAGGAATCAGAGGAAATAAAAGAACATCTCAAAATTCCTCAAGAAGAGGATAAGCCTCCTAAACCCGAGCTCAAACCACTACCACCATCCCTGAAATATGCATTTCTGGGAGAAGGTAACACTTTTCCAGTGATCATAAGCTCTGCTTTAAATCCACAGGAAGAGAAAGCACTGATTCAAGTGCTAAGGACACACAAGACAGCTCTTGGATGGTCCATAAGTAAAGGCATTAGCCCAGCTAGATGCATGCACAAGATCCTATTGGAGGATGATGCTAAGCCAGTGGTTCAACCACAGAGGCGGCTAAATCCAGCCATGAAGGAGGTAGTGTAGAAAGAGGTCACTAAGTTACTAGAGGCTAGAATTATTTATCCTATTTTTGATAGCCCCTGGGTATGCCCTGTCCAAGTTGTACCCAAAAAGGGAGGCATGACAGTGGTTCACAACGAAAAGAACGAACTGGTTCCCACAAGAACAGTTACAGGCTGGCGTATGTGTGTTGACTACAGAAAGCTCAATACAACCACCAGAAAGGATCATTTTCCTTTACCATTCATAGACCAGATGCTAGAGAGACTAGCAGGTCATGATTATTACTGCTTTTTGGATGGCTATTCAGGTTACAACCAAATTGCAGTAGACCCTCAAGACCAAGAGAAAACAGCATTCACATGTCCATCTAGAGTATTTGCCTATAGAAGGATGCCTTTTGGTCTGTGCAATGCACCTGTAACCTTTCAGAGGTGCATGCTTTTTATCTTCTTTGATATAGTAGAGAAATTTTTGGAAGTCTTCATGGATGACTTTTCAGTATTCAAAGACTCATTCAGCTCCTGTCTTGACCATTTAGCACTTGTTCTGAAAAGATGCCAAGAGACAAACCTAGTTTTAAACTGGAAAAAATGTCACTTTATGGTGACTGAAGGAATTGTCCTTGGGCATAAAATTTCAAACAAGGGAATAGAGGTGGATCAAGCTAAGGTAGAGGTAATTGAAAAATTACCACCACCTACCAATGTAAAGGTAATTGAAAAACCTCTGAGTAATCTGCTAGCTACTGATACACCATTTGTCTTTGACACAGAATGTCTGTAGGTGTTTGAAACCCTGAAAGCTAAGCTGGTCACAGCACCAGTCATCTCTGCACCAAACTGGACATTACCATTCGAACTAATGTGTGATGCCAGTGACCATGCCATTGGTGCAGTATTGGGACAGAGGCATAACAAGCTTCTGCACGTCATTTACTATGCTAGCCGTGTTTTAAATGATGCACAGAAGAATTACACAACCACAGAAAAAGAGTTGCTTGCAGTGGTTTATGCCATTGACAAGTTTCGATCCTATTTAGTAGGTTCAAAGGTGATTGTGTATACTGACCATGCTGCTATTAAATACCTACTCACAAAGCAAGATTCAAAACCCAGACTCATAAGATGGGTGTTGCTTCTGCAAGAGTTTGATATAGAAATAAGAGACAGAAAAGGGGCAGAGAACCAGGTAGCTGATCACCTGTCCCGGATAGAACCAGTAGCAGGGGCGTCCCTCCCTCCTACTAAGATAGACCTTTCCTGATGAGCAACTCTTCGCCATTCAAGAAGCACCATGGTTTGCAGACATTGCAAATTATAAAGCTGTGAGGTTCATACCCAAGGAGTACAGCAGAGTGCAAACGAAAAAACTAATTTCCGATGCAAAGTACTACTTATGGGATGAACCATATCTCTTTAAGAGATGTGCAGATGGAATGATCTGCAGATGCATACCCAGAGAAGAGGCACAAAAGATCTTATGGCACTGCCATGGATCACAATATGGAGGACATTTCGGAGGTGACCGAACAGCCACTAAGGTCCTCCAATGTGGCTTCTACTGGCCTACTCTCTATAGAGATGCCCGAGAGTTTGTGCGTAACTGTGACAGTTGCCAAAGAGTTGGCAATTTGCCCCATGGTTATGCCATGCCTCAACAAGGGATCTTAGAGATTGAGTTGTTTGATGAATTGGATATTGACTTCATGGGTCCTTTCCCACCATCATACTCAAACACTTACATTCTGGTGGCAGTAGACTATGTATCTAAATGGGTAGAAGCAATTGCCACACCCACTAACGAAACTAAGATCGTGCTGAAATTCCTCTAGAAACATATCTTCAGCAGATTTGGCGTCCCCAGAGTATTAATCAGTGATGGGGGTACTCATTTCTGCAATAAACAACTATACCCTGCTATGGTCCGATATGGAGCAACTCCATATCACCCACAGATAAATGGGCAGGCTGAGGTCTCTAATAGAGAACTAAAAAGAATCCTGGAACGGACTGTAATTGCCCGTAGAAAGGATTGGGCAAAAAGCTTGGATGATGCTCTGTGGACATACAGAACAGCATTCAAGACTCCTATAGGAACTGGTAGCACAAATCACGAATCACACTTTTCACAACGCGTGCCACTGACCAGCAAGTGCACTGGGTCGTCCAAGTAATACCTTACGTGAGTAAGGGTCGAATCCCACAGAGATTGTTGGTTTGAAGCAATCTATGGTTATCTTGTAAATCTTAGTCAGGAAATCAATTATGTTTATCAATTGAATTATGAATAACCAGTAGAGCATAAATTAAAAGTTACTTGTTGTGTAGTAATGGAGAATATGTTGGAGTTTTGGAGATGCTTTGTCTTCTGAATCTCAGCTTTCCTCTGTCTTCTGATTCACGCACGCACGTCCTCCTATGGCAAGCTGTGTGTTGGTGGATCACCGTTGTCAATGGCTACCTTCCATCCTTCCAGTGAAAACTACGCTCACGCGCTCTGTCACAGCACGGCTAATCACCGGTTGGTTCTCGATCCGGTTGGAATAGGATTTACTATCCTTTTGCATCCGTCACTAATGCCCAGCCTTCAGAAGTTTGAAGCTCGTCACAGTCATTCAATCCTTGAATCCTACTCGGAATACCACAGACAAGGTTTAGACTTTCCGGATTCTCATGAATGCTGCCATCAGTTCTAGCTTATACCACGGAGATTCTGATTAAAGAATCTAAGAGATACTCATTCAATCGGATATAGAACGGAGGTGGTTGTCAGGCACACGTTCATGGTTTGAGGAAGGTGATGAATGTCACAGATCATCACCTTCATCACAGTTAAGCGCGAATGAACATCTTAGATAGGAACAAGCATGTTTGAATGGAAAACAGAAATACTTGCATTAATTCATTGAGACACAGCAGAGCTCCTCACCCCCAACAATGGGGTTTAGAGACTCATGCCGTCAGAGAATACAAAGTTTAGATCTGAAATGTCATGAGATACAAAATAAGTCTCTAAAAGTTGTTTAAATACTAAACCAGTAGCCTAGGGTTACAAAATATGAGTGGACTATGATGGATGATGCAGAGATCCACTTCTGGGGCCCACTTGGTGTGCTGGGGCCCACTTGGTGTGTGCTGGGGCTGAGATTTCGTGCAGAGGCCATTTGTGGAGTTGAACGCCAGTTTTTATGCCAGTTTGGACGTTCAACTCCAGTTTTTGATCCTTTTCTGGCGCTGGACGCCAGAACTGGACAGAGAACTGGCGTTGAACGCCAGTTTACGTCGTCTATCCTTGTACAAAGTATGGACTATTATATATTTCTGGAAAGCCCTGGATGTCTACTTTCCAACGCAATTGGAAGCATGCCATTTCGAGTTATGTAGCTCCAGAAAATCCACTTTGAGTGCAGGGAGGTCAGAATCCAACAGCATCAGCAGTCCTTTTTCAGCCTGAATCAGATTTTTGCTCAGCTCCTTCAATTTCAGCCAGAAAAATACCTGAAATTACAGAAAAACACACAACTCATAGTAAAGTCCAGAAATATGAATTTTTCCTAAAAACTACTGGAAATAGATTAAAAAATAACTAAAACATACTCAAAACTATATGAAATTATCCCCAAAAAGCGTATAAAATATCCGCTCATCACAACACCAAACTTAAACTGTTGCTTGTCCTCAAGCAACTAGACAAATAAAATAGAAGACTAATAGGTTGAGAATCAATAATATTTCAGAGTTTTTGATTGAAGCTCAGATTCTAATTAGATGAGCGGGACTAGTAGCTTTTTGCTTCTGAACAGTTTTGGCATCTCACTTTATCCATTGAAGCTCAGAGTGATTGGCATCTATAGGAACTCAGAATTCAGATAGTGTTATTGATTCTCTTAGTTCAGTGTGATGATTCTTGAACACAGCTTCTTTATGAGTCTTGGCCGTGGCCCTAAGCACTTTGTTTTCCAGTATTACTACCGGATACATAAATGCCACAGACACATAATTGGGTGAACCTTTTAGATTGTGACTCAGCTTTGCTAAAGTCCCCAATTAGAGGTGTCCAGAGTTCTTAAGCACACTCTTCTTTTTGCTTTGGACCTTGACTTTAACCGCTCAGTCTCAAGTTTTCACTTGACACCTTCACGCCACAAGCACATGGTTAGGGACAGCTTGATTTAGCCGCTTAGGCCAGGATTTTATTCCTTTTTGGCCCTCCTATCCACTGATGCTCAAAGCCTTGGGATCCTTTTTATTACCCTTGCCTTTTGGTTTTAAGGGCTTTGGCTTTTTCTGCTTGTTTTCTCTTTTTTCTTTCTCTCTTTTTTTTTCTGCAAGCTTTGTTCTTTGCTGCTTTTTCTTGCTTCAAGAATCATTTTTATGATTTTTCAGATTCTCAATAACATGTCTCATGTTCATCATTCTTTCAAGAGCCAACATATTTAACAGTCTTAAACAACAAATTCAAAAGACATATGCACTGTTCAAGCATTCATTCAGAAGACAGAAAGCATTGCCACCACATTTAACCAATTAGAATTTGTTTTATTTAAACTCGAGATTTTATTGCTTCTTATTCAAAAGATCTACTATTTTATTCATGTTTAATGATGATGAGACAAATAAACTATAGCTTAATTGGAGATAAAATCAAAATAGATACTAATTACTACTATATGACTCCTAAGGTAAAATTAAAATAAGAACAGTTATCACAGAGTTAAGGCTAAGATTAGAACTCAACAACCTTGAGGTTTGGGAAGTGGATGTTCCTCTAATCTGTGAGGTGCTTGGTCCTTCAAGAGAGAATTTCTGGCGCTTCAGTTCCTTTAAATCACGCCCTTGCTCCTCTTGGAGTGGGTTGTTTTCCTTTAGGAGCCATGATCTTAGTGATCACGGATAAGCACACCAAACTTAGAGCTTTGCTTGTCCTCAAGCAAAAGAAAAAGAAGGAGATGGGTAGAAGGAGAGCTCCTCCCCACCATCCTGGCGTTTGAACGCCCAAACACTGCTCTCCTGGGCGTTCAACGCCCAGTTGTTGCCCTTTTTTGGCGTTGAACGCCAGATAGCTATCCTTACTGGCGTTCAGCGCCCACTGGATGCCCATTTTGGGCGTTGAACGCCCAAAATGGCCTTCACTGGCGTTTTCTTGCCAGTAAGCTCCCTATCTCTGTTTTGTGTGTAGATTCCTTCTGTAACCCTGTAAACTTATGCAAATGATTCTTTACCTTAGTGTCAGTGATCTTTATATAAACAAATAGGGCAAAATGCTTAGAGGATTGTTCCCCCATGGCTGGGTTGCCTCCCAGCAAGCGCTTCTTTATTGTCTTTAGCTGGACCTTGCTGAGCTTTTAATCTAGCTGCAGCCTTGAGCATACCTGCTCAGTGTTGCCTTCAAGATAATGCTTGATTCTCTGTCCATTGACAATGAACTTCTTATCAGAATCAATATCTTAAAGCTCCACATAACCATATGGTGACACACTTGTAATCACGTATGGTCCCCTCCACCGGGATTTCAGTTTCCCGGGGAATAGCCTGAGTCTAGAGTTAAACAACAAGACCTTCTGTCCTAGTTCAAAGATTCTAGATGACAGCTTTCTGTCATGCCATTTTTTTTATTTTTCTTTATAAAGTTTGGCATTTTCGAAAGCTGTGAATCTGAATTCCTCTAGCTCATTTAGCTGGAGCAATCGTTTTTCTCCTGCTAATTTGGCATCTAAATTTAGGAATCTGGTTGCCCAATAAGCTTTATGTTCCAGTTCCACGGGCAGGTGACATGCCTTACCATACACAAGTTGGTATGGAGAGGTCCCTATAGGGGTCTTGAATGCTGTTCTGTAAGCCCACAGAGCATCATCCAAGCTCCTTGCCCAATCCTTTCTACGGGTATTTACTGTCCGTTCCAGGATTCTCTTTAATTCTCTGTTAGAGACTTCAGCTTGCCCGTTGGTTTGTGGATGATATGGAGTGGCCACTTTGTGGCGAATTCCATACCGAACCATGGCAGAGTAAAGCTGTTTATTGCAGAAGTGAGTGCCCCCATCACTGATTAACACTCTAGGGACACCAAACCTGCTAAAGATATGTTTCTGGAGGAACTTCAGCACTGTTTTAGTATCATTGGTGGGTGTGGCAATAGCCTCAACCCATTTTGATACATAGTCAACTGCCACCAGAATATAAGTGTTTGAGTATGATGGTGGGAAAGGTCCCATGAAGTCAATTCCCCATACATCAAATAACTCTATTTCCAAGATTCCTTGTTGAGGCATGGCGTAACCATGAGGCAGATTACCAGCTCTTTGGCAACTGTCACAATTACGTACAAACTCTCGGGAATCTTTATAGAGTGTGGGCCAATAGAAGCCACATTGGAGAACCTTGGTGGCTGTTCGCTCACCTCCGAAATGGCCTCCATATTGAGATCCATGGCAATGCCATAGGATTCTCTGTGCTTCCTCTCTGGGGACACACCTACGGATAATTCCGTCTGCACATCTCTTAAAGAGATAGGGCTCATCCCACAAGTAGTACTTTGCATCAGTAATTAGTTTCTTTTTTTGTATTCTATTGTACTCCTTGGGTATGAACCTTGCAGCTTTATAGTTTGCAATATCGGCAAACCATGGTGCTTCCTGAATGGCAAATAGATGCTCATCAGGGAACGTCTCAGAGATCTCAAGGAAGGGGAGGGACGTCCCTTCCACTGGCTCTATCCGGGACAGATGATCAGCCACTTGGTTCTCTGTCCCTTTTCTGTCTCTTATTTCTATATCAAATTCTTGCAGAAGCAATACCCATCTGATGAGCCTGGGTTTTGAATCCTGCTTTGTGAGTAGATATTTAAGAGCAGCATGGTCAGTATACACAATCACTTTTGATCCTACTAAGTATGATCTGAACTTGTCAATGGCGTAAACCACTGCAAGTAGTTCTTTTTCTGTGGTTGTGTAATTTTTCTGGGCATCATTTAGAACGCGACTGGCATAATAAATGACATGCAGAAGCTTGTCATGCCTCTGTCCCAATACTGCACCAATGGCATGATCACTGGCATCACACATTAACTCAAATGGCAATGTCCAGTCTGGTGCAGAAATGACTGGTGCTGTGACCAGCTTAGCTTTCAGCGTTTCAAACGCCTGTAGGCATGCTGTGTCAAACACAAATGGCGTGTCAG
The DNA here is from genome assembly GCF_059453495.1 of Arachis ipaensis. Classification (NCBI taxonomy): domain Eukaryota; kingdom Viridiplantae; phylum Streptophyta; class Magnoliopsida; order Fabales; family Fabaceae; genus Arachis; species Arachis ipaensis. Next base: position 75,177,147 of record NC_142444.1, read on the forward strand.
CAGCTAGCAGATTGCTTAGGGGTTTTGCGATTTTTGAAAAATCCTTTATAAACCTCCTATAGAATCCTGCATGCCCCAGAAAGCTTCTGATTGCCTTAACATTGGCAGGTGGTGGTAATTTTTCAATTACCTCTATTTTTGCTTGATCTACCTCTATTCCCTTGTTTGAGATTTTATGCCCAAGAACAATTCCTTCAGTCACCATGAAGTGACACTTTTCCCAGTTTAAAACTAGGTTGGTTTCTTGGCATCTTTTCAGAACAAGTTTCAGGTGATCAAGACAGGAGCTGAATGAGTCTCCATATACTGAGAAGTCATCCATGAAGACTTTCAGAAATTTTTCCACCATGTCAGAGAAAATAGAGAGCATGCATCTCTGGAAGGTTGCAGGTGCATTGCATAGCCCAAAGGGCATCCTTCTATAAGCAAACACTCCGGATGGACATGTGAATGCTGTTTTCTCTTGATCCTGGGGATCTACTGCAATCTGGTTATAGCCTGAGTAGCCATCCAAAAAGCAGTAATAATCATGACCTGCTAGTCTCTCTAGCATCTGGTCTATGAATGGTAAAGGAAAATGATCCTTTCTGGTGGCTGTATTGAGCCTTCTGTAGTCAATACACATGCGCCACCCTGTAACTGTTCTTGTAGGAACCAGTTCATTTTTTTCATTATGAATCACTGTCATGCCTCCCTTTTTTGGGACGACTTGAACAGGGCTCACCCAGGGGCTATCAGAAATGGGATAAATAATCCCAGCCTCTAGTAATTTGGTGACCTCTTTCTGCACCACTTCCTTCATGGCTGGATTTAGCCGCCTCTGTGGTTGAACCACTGGTTTGGCATTATCCTCCAATAGGATTTTGTGCATGCATCTAGCTGGGCTTATGCCCTTAAGGTCACCTATGGACCACCCAAGAGCTGTCTTGTGTGTCCTTAGCACTTGAATAAGCGCTTCCTCTTCCTGTGAATTTAAGGCAGAGCTTATGATCACTGGAAAAGTGTCACCTTCTCCTAGAAATGCATATTTCAAGGATGGTGGCAGTGGCTTGAGCTCTGGTTTAGGAGGTTTTTCCTCTTTCAGAAGAAAGTTCAGAGGCTCTTTCATGTCCCCTGAATCCTCCAAATCAGGCTGAACATCTTTAAAGATGTTTTCCAACTCTGATTCGAGACTCTCAGCCATGTTGATCTCTTCTACCAAAGAGTCAATAAGGTCAACTTTCATGCAGTCTGTTGATGTGTCTGGATGCTGCATGGCTTTGACAGCGTTCAACTTGAACTCGTCATCGTTGACTCTCAGGGTTATTTCCCCCTGCTGGACGTCAATGAGGGATCGTCCAGTTGCTAGGAAGGGTCTTCCTAGAATGAGAGTAGCACTCTTGTGCTCCTCCATTTCCAGCACAACAAAGTCAGTGGGAAAGGCGAATGGCCCAACTCTGACAATCATGTCCTCAATCACGCCTGATGGGTATTTAGTGGAACCATCAGCAAGTTGGAGACATATCCGGGTTGGTTTAACTTCTTCAGTTAAGCCAAGCTTCCTGATAGTGGATGCAGGTATCAGGTTGATGCTTGCCCCAAGATCGCATAAAGCTGTCTTGGTGCAATCACCTTCTAATATGCATGGTATCAGAAAACTCCCAGGGTCTTTAAGCTTTTCAGGAAAGCTTTTCAGAATGACTGCACTGCATTCTTCAGTGAGGAGAACTCTTTCTGTTTCTCTCCACTCCTTTTTATGACTCAAGATCTCTTTCATGAACTTGGCATAAGAAGGTATTTGCTCAAGTGCCTCTGCAAATGGAATCTTTATTTCAAGAGTCCATAGATAATCTGCAAAGCGAGCAAATTGCTTATCCTGCTCCTCTTTCCGGAGTTTTTGAGGATAAGGTATCTTGGCTTTATATTCCTCAACCTTAGTGGTTAAAGAAGCCTTTTTAGAGGGGTTGTTATCAGCACTTATGTGTGTCTGATCCCTCACTGGCAATTGCGTACCAGAGTTAGAAGTTGGAGTGACGTTAGACGCCAACTCACTGTCTGTTCCTGGCGCCTGAACGCCAGAAATGTGCCCCTGTTGGGCGTTCAACGCCAGATTCTTGCCCATTTCTGGCGTTGAACGCCAATCCTGCCTTGTTTCTGGCGCTGAACGCCAGTTTTGGGCATGGTCTGGGCGTTCAGCGCCAGCCTTCCACCCATTTTCTGGCGTTTTAGTGCCAGAATTATTTTTCCCTGGGCTCTTACTGTCCTCAGGGGAATCTTTGGTGGGTTGCTTATTTCTTGAATTTTTGATGCCTTGAGGTGGGGTATTTAATGTTTTCCCACTTCTTAATTGAACTGCTTGGCATTCTTCTGCTATTTGCTTTGATAGCTGCTGCTTTGTTTGCTTAAACTGTTCTTCCATATGTATATTAGCTATCCTTGTCTCCTGTAACCTGTCTTTGAATTCAGCTAGCTGCTTTGTTAGAAAATCTAATTGCTGATTGAATTCAGCAGCTTGTTTTACAGTACTGAATTCAGCAGTTACTGTTTTAACCTCTTTATTCATGGAAGGGTTGCTGTTTAGATACAGATGCTGATTCCTGGCAACTGTATCAATGAGCTCTTGAGCCTCTTCGATTGTCTTTCTCATATGGATAGATCCACTAGCTGAGTAATCTAAAGACATCTGAGCTCCTTCTGCAAGCCCATAGTAGAAGATGTCTAACTGAACCCACTCTGAAAACATTTCAGAGGGGCATTTTCGTAGCATCTCTCTGTATCTCTCCCAGGCATCATAAAGAGATTCATTATCTCCTTGTTTAAAGCCTTGGATGTCCAGCCTTAGCTGTGTCATCCTTTTTGGAGGGAAATATTGATTCAGGAATTTTTCTGTCAGCTGTTTCCATGTTCTTATGCTGGCCTTAGGTTGGTTATTTAACCACCTTTTAGCTTGATCTTTTACAGCAAATGGAAACAGTAATAGTCTGTAGACATCCTGATCTATTTCCTTATCATGTACTGTGTCAGCAATTTGTAAAAATTGTGCCAGAAACTCTGTAGGTTCTTCCTGTGGAAGACCGGAATACTGGCAACTTTGCTGCACCATGATAATGAGCTGAGGATTCAACTCAAAGCTACTAACTCCAATGGAGGGTATGCAGATGCTACTCCCATATGAAGCAGTAGAGGGGTTAGAATATGACCCCAAAGTCCTCCTGGACTGTCCTTCTCCACTTATGTCCATGATGGATTTCTATGGATATAACTTGGACTGATTTATCTTTTTATTTATTTTATTTTATAAGAAGGAAATACTTAAATAAAATAAAATAACTAAAAAGAATTTGAATTTTGAAAATAATTTTTTTTTTTCGTAAAAAAAATTAAAAATAATTAGTAAAAAAAAACGAAATTTTTGAAAAAGAGGGGAGGTATTTTCGAAAATTTGAGAGAGAGAGAGTTAGTTAGGTAGTTTTGAAAAAGTTAAGAAACAAACAAAAAGTTGGTTAGTTAGTTGAAACAAATTTTGAAAAGATAGGAAGTTAGAAAAGATATTTTGAAAAGATATTTTTGAATTTAGTGAGGAGAGAGAAAAAACATTAAGATAGTACAAGATTTAAAATTTTTAGATCTAATGCTCCTTGTTTTTGAAAATTTTGGAGGGAAAACACCAAGGAACACCAAACTTAAAAATTTTAAGATCAAGACACAAGGAAACTCAAGAACACTTTGAAGACTCACAAGAACACAAGAACATGAAGGAAGAACACCAAACTTAAAATTTTTAGAAAACCAAGCCAAAATTTTCGAAAATCAAAGGGAAATCAACAAGAAAACACCAAACTTAAAGTTTGGCACAAGATTTAATAGAAAAAATATTTTTGAAAAAAAGGTTTTAAAAAATATGATAACCAATTATCATGAACATAAACACCATGCTCTAACTAACTGAGTTATAAATTTAAAGTGTTTTAACAAGGGATAAATAATAAAAGACTCTAAACCAAAAAAAAGAGAAAATTTTTCCTAATCTAAGCAACAAAATAATCCGTCAGTTGTTCAAACACGAACAATCCCCGGCAACGGCGCCAAATACTTGGTAGCACAAATCACGAATCACACTTTTCACAACGCGTGCCACTGACCAGCAAGTGCACTGGGTCGTCCAAGTAATACCTTACGTGAGTAAGGGTCGAATCCCACAGAGATTGTTGGGTTGAAGCAATCTATAGTTATCTTGTAAATCTTAGTCAGGAAATCAATTATGTTTATCAGTTGAATTATGAATAACCAGTAGAGCATAAATTAAAAGTTACTTGTTGTGTAGTAATGGAGAATATGTTGGAGTTTTGGAGATGCTTTGTCTTCTGAATCTCTGCTTTCCTCTGTCTTCTGATTCACGCACGCACGTCCTCCTATGGCAAGCTGTGTGTTGGTGGATCACCGTTGTCAATGGCTACCTTCCATCCTTCCAGTGAAAACTACGCTCACGCGCTCTGTCACAGCACGGCTAATCACCGGTTGGTTCTCGATCCGGTTGGAATAGGATTTACTATCCTTTTGCATCCGTCACTAACGCCCAGCCTTCAGGAGTTTGAAGCTCGTCACAGTCATTCAATCCTTGAATCCTACTCGGAATACCACAGACAAGGTTTAGACTTTCCGGATTCTCATGAATGCTGCCATCAGTTCTAGCTTATACCACGGAGATTCTGATTAAAGAATCTAAGAGATACTCATTCAATCGGATATAGAACGGAGGTGGTTGTCAGGCACACGTTCATGGTTTGAGGAAGGTGATGAATGTCACAGATCATCACCTTCATCACAGTTAAGCGCGAATGAACATCTTAGATAGGAACAAGCGTGTTTGAATGGAAAACAGAAATACTTGCATTAATTCATTGAGACACAGCAGAGCTCCTCACCCCCAACAATGGGGTTTAGAGACTCATGCCGTCAGAGAATACAAAGTTTAGATCTGAAATGTCATGAGATACAAAATAAGTCTCTAAAAGTTGTTTAAATACTAAACCAGTAGCCTAGGGTTACAAAATATGAGTGGACTATGATGGATGATGCAGAGATCCACTTCTGGGGTCCACTTGGTGTGCTGGGGCCCACTTGGTGTGTGCTGGGGCTGAGATTTCGTGCAGAGGCCATTTGTGGAGTTGAACGCCAGTTTTTATGCCAGTTTGGGCGTTCAACTCCAGTTTTTGATCCTTTTCTGGCGCTGGACGCTAGAATTGGACAGAGAACTGGCGTTGAACGCCAGTTTACGTCATCTATCCTTGTGCAAAGTATGGACTATTATATATTTCTGGAAAGCCCTGGATGTCTACTTTCCAACGCAATTGGAAGAATGCCATTTCGAGTTCTGTAGCTCCAGAAAATCCACTTTGAGTGCAGGGAGGTCAGAATCCAACAGCATCAGTAGTCCTTTTTCAGCCTGAATCAGATTTTTGCTCAGCTCCTTCAATTTCAGCCAGAAAAATACCTGAAATTACAGAAAAACACACAACTCATAGTAAAGTCTAGAAATATGAATTTTTCCTAAAAACTACTGGAAATAGACTAAAAACTAACTAAAACATACTCAAAACTATATGAAATTATCCCCAAAAAGCGTATAAAATATCCGCTCATCAGGAACCTCTCCCTACCAGCTTGTGTATGGCAAGGCCTGTCATCTGCCTGTGGAACTGGAACATAAGGCCTATATGGCAACCAGATTCCTAAACCTGGACGACAAGTTAGCTGGAGAGAAAAGATTGCTCCAGCTGATTGAGCTAGAGGAATTCAGACTCAATGTTTTTGAAAATGCTAAAATTTATAAGGAGAAAGCAAAAAAGTGGCATGACAAGAAACTATCATCTAGAGTCTTTGAACCAGGACAGAAGGTCCTGCTATTTAACTCTAGGCTCAAACTATTCCCCGGGAAATTGAAATCCCGGTGGAGGGGACCATATGTGATTACAAGTGTATCACCATATGGATATGTTGAGCTTCAGGATTTTGACTCTGACAAAAAGTTCATTGTTAATGGACAGAGAATCAAACATTATCTTGAAAGCAATTTTGAGCAAGCATGCTGGGAGGTAACCCAGCCATTAGCAAGTTATTTGTTTTACTTAATACTTAGAGAAGTTTAATATAAATTCTCTTCAAGATTTATCATCAAATTGTAGGAATTCACAGTTACAGAAGGATTCAGCGCAAAAAGCAGAGAAAAGGAGCTCACTAGCAAGAAAATTTCAGTAAGGGGTATTTTGGGCGTTAAACGCTAGAATGGATACCATTCTGGGTGTTTAACGCCAGTAAAGATACCATTTTGGGTGTTAAACGCTAGAATGGATACCATTTTGGGCGTTTAACGCCAGAATTGTAGCATCCTAGGCGTTCAAAAAAACGCCCAGTAACAAAAGATTTCTGGCGTTTAACGCCAGCCAGGGTACCTGGCTGGGCGTTAAACGCCCACAATGGCCAATATATGGGCGTTAAACGCCAAAATGGATACCATTCTGGGCGTTTAATGCCAGAAAGACAGGGGGAGGATTTTGTTTTCCACTTCAAAATTTTTCAAATTTTCATGTTTTGACTCATAATTTTCTGCATAAACATGTTTCAAACTTTCATCATTCACCCTCAATTTTCAAAAATTCAACAATTTTCTAAATTTATTTTCAAATTTCTTTCAAATGCTTCCCAAATCTTCTTCAAAAACTCAAGTATCTTTTCAATTCCTTTCCAAATCTTTTCCAACTCATCATATCATCTCTCTTTTCTTAGATGCATAAACAAATTTTCAGATTTAACCTCTTTATATCTTTTCCATTTAAAAATCTCATCTTTTTCATATCATGACTCTATTTTCTTTCACCAATCATATCTTTATGTCATATCTTTTTCAAAATTTTTGAAATCCCTCCCCTCCACTTATAAATACACATTCGGCCATCCCCATCTCTCCACCATTTGAATTTGCCTCTCTTCCTCTCTCTTCCATTTCCTTTTTTTTTCTTGAGGGCAAGTAAACCTCTAAGTTTGGTGTGTTTTTCCATGATCACCGAGTTAAGACTCATCAAGATCATGGCTCCTAAGGCAAAACAAACCAATTCAAGAGGCAAGAAAGAGAATACTCCAAAGTGTCTTTGGAATCAAGAGAGGTTCTTCACCAAAGAACATGCAGACCATTACCATAAAATAATGGGTCTAAGATCAGTGATCCCGAAAGTTAAATTCGATCTGAAAGAAGACGAATATCCGTAGATCCAAGAGCAAATTCGAAACAGAGGATGGGAAATTCTAGCTAATCCTGAAACAAGGGTTGGAAGAAACATGGTTCAGGAATTCTATTCAAATCTGTGGCTGACAGATAAGCAGAGAATAACTGGAACCGCCTTTCATACCTACCGAACAATGGTCAGATGGAGGATTATTTACTTCCATCTGGACAAAATAAGAGAGGTCTTTAAACTACCTCAACTACAAGATGATCCAGAATCCTTTAATAGGAGAATGGTGAGAGAGGATAAGGGGTTGGACCAAGTTCTAGAGGATATATGCCTCCCTGGAACTAAGTGGATAACCAATTCAAAAGGTGTCCCAAACCAACTCAAGAGAGGAGATCTCAAACCAGTCGCAAGAGGCTGGTTGGACTTCATTGGGCATTCCATACTGCCCACTAGCAACCGTTCTGAGGTCACTGTCAAAAGAGCAGTGATGATTCATTGTATTATGCTGGGAAACAAAGTGGAGATTCATCATCTGATTTCTTGTGAGATTTACACAATTGCAAAGAAGAACTCCATTGAAGCCAAACTGGCATACCCAAGCTTAATTTCTCTGCTATGTAAAGATGCTGGGTGAGGATGGGAGTAGATGAATTCATCCCAATCGAACACCCAATCACCAAGAAGTCAATGGAAGAACAACAAGTGCAAGACAACTCCATCAAAAGGAGGGCGCAGGAGTTCCTCCCAAAAATCCCTAAAATTGACTACTGGACCCGCCTAAAAGCATCTGTCGCCAAGCTGCAAGAAGCTATGGATCAACTTAAGGAAGAACAGCAGAATTAAAACTGCATGCTCTGCAAGCTACTTAAGGAACAGGAGAAGCAGGGGCGTGAGCTACAGGAGCTGAAGCGCCAGAAGCTCTCCCTTGAAGGATCAAACACCCCACAGATTGAAGGAGCATCCACTTCTCAAAATCAAGGTTGTTGAGTCCTAACTCTGTGATAACCTTTATTATTAGGAATCTATTTTAAGAGTCATTTATTTTTCTGTTTTTAATTTCTGTCTTCTACTATTATTGGTCTGCTCTCATATTTATTTTTGAGTCTTATTTTTTTTTCATAATTAATAAAAAAAAATTTAAAGTTTATGTCCTAAAGCTATGAATGTTCTATGAATCCATCACCTTTCTTAAAGGAAAAATGTTTTAAATCACAAAAGAACAAGAAGTACATGATTTCGAATTCATCCTTGAAATTAGTTTAATTATTTTGATGTGGTGACAATACTTTTTGTTTTCTGAATGAATGCTTGAACAGTGCATATGTCATTTGAATTTGTGGTTTATGAATGTTAAATTTGTTGGCTCTTGAAAGAATAATGAAAAAGAGAAATGTTATTGATAATCTGAAAAATCATAAAAAATTGATTCTTGAAGCAAGAAAAAGCAGTGAAAAAAAACATATTTGGCGAAAAGAAAAAGAAAGAAAAAGAAAAAGCCAATAACCCTTTAAACCAAAAGGCAAGGGTAATAAAAAGGATCCAAGGCTTTGAGCATCAGTGGATAGGAGGGCCCACAGGAATAAAATCCTGGCCTAAGCGGCTAAACCAAGCTGTCCCTAACCATGTGCTTGTGGTGTGAAGGTGTCAAGTGAAAACTTGAGACTGAGCGGTTAAAGTCGTGGTCCAAAGGAAAAAGAGTGTGCTTAAGAGCTCTGGACACCTCTAATTGGGGACTTTAGCAAAGCTGAGTCACAATCTGAAAAGGTTCACCCAGTTATGTGTCTGTGGCATTTATGTATCCGCTGGTAATACTGGAAAACAAAATGCTTAGGGTCACGGCAAGACTCATAAAGTAACTGTGTTCAAGAATCAACAATACTGAACTAGGAGAATCAATAACACTGATGCCAAGGCATTTCGGCCAGTTTCACTGACCTTTTCTTTACTATTTTAGGGTAGTTTCATGCATTTTCTTAGGAAATAAGCAAGTTTTGGGTAGAATTTCACTTACATCTTGATTCAAGCAAACATTGTGAATTTTATATGATTTCACGAGAATTATGCATGAATTTAATGACAAATTGGATGATGCATGACTCATAACTTGGATTAGAGCTTTGATGCACTTTATTTGCTTGACTTCAGGACAAAGGAAACAAGGAAAAGCCATGTTAGTAGCCACGTTAGTCTAACTAACGTGACCACTAACGTGGAATGGGAGCTAGCTTGCAACGTTAATGAGAAAAGTGATCGCCAATAACGTCTTCGAAGCCATCATAGCCCACGTTAACTACATTAACGTGGTAGTTAACGTGGAGGAAAAGGAAGCTCCAAGCGTTAGTGGTAGAAGTGAGTGCCACTAACGCTCCAAAAGGGCAATTGGCCACGTTAAGAGTCACGTTAACTCAGTTAACGTGAACTCTAACGTGGAAGAGGAAGATAATGCCAACGTTAGTGACACTCACCTTTGTCACTAACGTTGGACTAAGTCCATATTGGCTACGTTAAGAGCCACGTTAACTTAGTTAACGTGAACTCTAACGTGGAAAGAGCAAGGAATCGCCAACGTTAGTGACACTATGAGCCACTATGAGCCACGTTACTAACGTTAACTCACCTTTGTCACTAACGTTGGACTAAGCCACTATGAGCCACGTTAGTTACCACGTTAATTACATTAACGTGGAAGCTAATGTGGAGGAAAGGAATGATGAGCCAACGTTAGTGACACTCACCTTTGTCACTAACGTTGGAGATGGCAATCAACACTATGTTAGTGGTCACGTTAATGTAATTAACGTGAGGCACTAACGTGGGAAAGGGGCATTTTGGAGCGTTAGTGAAAAAGGTAGGTGTCACTAACGCTCTCGAAGATTTGGCAAGCCTACATTAAAGGTCACGTTAACTATACTAACGTGAACTCTAACGTAAGGAGAAAGGGGTACACTCAATGTTATTGGGAAAGGTAAACCCCAGTAACGTTTGCGAAGGTCCAAGAGGCAACGTTAGTGGTCACGTTAGTGCCACTAACGTTGAAGTTAACGTGGACCATTTTGGGTTAGGAACGTTAGTGAAAAAGGTGATTGTCACTAATGTTCTCGACCCCACATTTTCACTTAACGTTAACACCACTAACGCCCTAAGCTAAAGTCCATGCCTACTGCACACTTTCTCTGCAAGTGAAGCTGAGCCCACTAAAGATGATAACTGCTTCAACTCAAGATCCAAAGGCCCATATCCAAGACTTGAAGAGCCAACTAGAAGATCAAAAGAATAGTATAAATAGGAGTAGTTTTGAACTAGAGAGGAGCTTTTGGATTGAGAGGACTACTCTCTGTATAATTTTACTTTCTCTGCAACTTCTAGTTTTACATTTAGAATGCATTCTCCATCTTTGTTTTCCATATCCAGAGCCATGAACAACTAAACCCCTTTCATTGGGTTAGGGAGCTCTGTTGTAATTTGATGGATCAATAATAGTTTTCATTATTCTTCTTCTTTTTTTTCTCTTGATTTCACTAGAAAGCTTTCAATCTTCATCCAATTGGGTAGTTGTCTTGGAAAAGAAGCTATTCATACTTGGATCTCTTCGGAACCTTGGAAGAGGAATGAAGGGATCATGCTAGAAATGTTTTCTCATGTTGGACCAAATTGGGGGTTGGGCGGATATGGTGACATATAATTCTCCCAATACTTTGATTTGGAAATACATGTGGTACAATTAATGACCATACTTCATCTCTTCTCATAAGCAATTAGACCAAGGAATTGGCTATTGATCAAGATTTGAGAGATTGAATTACCAAGGAATTGGAATTCAATCACTCAAGATTGCCAAGGAGATCAATGAATGCATTGATTGAGGAAGAGATGAAAATGAACTTGATCCGGAGAATGCAACATCTCCTAAGCCCAATGAATCCCCCATTTCTGATCTTACCCATTCTCTTTACTTTCTGCCATTTACTTTAATGCTAAATTCCCCATTCTCCATTTAAGATTCTGCAATTTACTTTCCGTCATTTATATTCAGCTCTTTATTTCCAGCATTTACATTTTCTGCCATTTACTTTCCCGCCATTTAATTTCCTGCAATTCTCAAATCAAACCTTGCTTAGCTCAACTAGAACATTCCTCAAATTAAAGTTGCTTGACCAATCAATCCCTGTGGGATTCGACCTCACTCTATTGTGAGTTTTTACTTGACGATAATTCGGTATACTTGCCGAGGGAGATTTGTTGAGAGACAAGTTTCCGTGCATCAAGTTTATGGCCCCGTTGCCAGGGATTGATTTTGCATCAACAATAATTAAATTGATGGATAACTAGATTGAGCATTTTTTTTCTTTTGTTTGATTTAATTTCATTTGAGTAATTTACTTTCAGTCTTAGTTATTTCCTTCCCTTTACCCCTTACCCGTTTGTGGTGTTATCTGCATTTTTTTTACTATTTAGTTCACTGACCCACTAACTGTTTGATATATTGCATCACTCACACTAACAGTATTTCTGCAGAGAATACTGTCTGCATCTATCTTTCTTGCTTGTGACTTGTGGGTTGTATGACAGGTAGAAGAAACAGGGCTTCAACTTCCTTTAATTCTGAACCTAAGAGGACCTTCCTTAGATTGAGGAGGGAAGCAAGAGGAAAGAGAGTGATTAGTGCTGAGGAAGAGGAAGAGTATTTTGAACTAGACATGGATGAGAATATGGAAAACCATCATGAAGAAGAGGCTCACAACCATGGCAGAGAAGGCCCAGTGCATCATGCTGGGCAAGAGAGAAGAGTTCTGGGATCTTACATCAATCCAAACCCAGGAAACTGTGGAAGTAGCATCCAAAAGCCAACCATACATGCCAACAACTTTGAACTAAAGCCACAGCTCATCACCCTTGTTCAGAACAACTGTTCATTCGGAGGAAGTGTTCAAGAAGATCCCAATCAACATCTAACCACCTTCCTGAGGATATGTGATACTGTGAAGTCTAATGGTATTCATCCTGACACCTACAGACTGCTTCTATTCCCCTTTTCACTCAAGGACAAGGCATCTAAATGGATGGAATCCTTCCCGAAGGAGAGCTTAACAATCTGGGAAGATGTGGTGAACAAGTTCTTAGCGAGATTCTATCCTCCTCAAAGAATCAACAGGTTGAGAGCTGAAGTTCAAACTTTCAGGCAACAGGATGGTGAGACTCTCTACGAAGCATGGGAGAGATTTAAAGTCTTGACAAGAAGGTGCCCGCCAGATATGTTCAATGAATGGGTGCAGTTACACATTTTCTATGAAGGTCTTTCTTATGAATCAAAGAAGGCAGTAGACCACTCATCCGGGGGATCTCTGAACAAGAAGAAGACCATTGAAGAAGCCATAGATGTCATTGAAACGGTAGCTGAGAATGACTACTTCTATGCATCTGAAAGAGGCAACACTAGAGGAGTGATAGAGCTGAACAACGTGGATGCACTGCTAGTTCAAAACAAGATGATCACCAAGCAGCTGGCTGACCTTACCAAGAAGATGGAGAGGAATCAAGTAGCAGTAATCACCACCTCAACAGCAGCTCAAGAAGGAGTGAATAAAGAAGCAGAGGGTGATCAGGAACAAGCCAACCACATTGAAAATTCACCTAGGCAGAACCATGACCCATACTCCAAAACCTATAATCCTGGTTGGAGGAACCACCCAAACTTTGGGTGGAAAAATCAGCAAGATCAAAGCCAAGATCAGAGACATTACAACCCCAACAACAATGCAGCTCACCAACATTTCACACAGAGATCATATCAGCACCCACCTAACAACACACTTCAACATTCATATCAAAACCAAAATGGATATTCTTATCCATCCAACCCCAACCCACCATCATCCGAAGACAGACTCTCAAGGATTGAGACTCTACTTGAAGTTATATGTAAGGAAGTCCAGGACAGTAAAGTATTTCGAGAGGAAGTATAGTCCAATATGCAAAATTAAGATGCTGCCATCAAGAAACTTGAGACACAAATTGGCTACCTATTCAAGAAAATTCCCAGTCATAACCTGTGTAGCAACACTGATCCAAACCCAAGAGAGGAATGTCAGGCTATCACCCTCAGAAGTGGGAAGGAATTGAAGGAAATTCCCAAGAATTCGTAAGAGAAGAACTCAAATGAAAAGGAAAAGGAGCGAGATAAAGTCCAAATTCCCATTCCCAGTTCACAGCAAAAAGGAGAAATACTGAAGCCAGACGTCCCAAAAGCTCCATACCCTCAGCAATTAAAGAAGAAGGGGGACGACAACCAGTTCTTAAGATTTTTGGAAATCTTCAAGAAACTACAAATCAACATACCCTTTGCTGAAGCAATAGAGCAAATGCCGCTCTATGCCAAGTTCTTAAAGGAATTAATGACTAAGAAGAGAAGCTGGAAGAGCGATGAGACCGTGATACTAACCGAAGAATATAGTGCCATCATTCAGCACAAACTACCCCAGAAATTGAAGAACCCTGGGAGTTTCCAGATCCCTTGCATTATAGGGGAAATCATAGTGGAAAAGGCTCTGTGTGACTTAGGAGCCAGCATAAATCTGATGTCAGTAGTTATGATGAGAAAAATGAGGATTGAGGAGGCTAAGCCAACAAAAATGGCTCTACAACTGGCAGACCGATCATTCAAGTTTCCTCATGGCATAGTAGAAGATTTGCTGGTAAAGGTAGGAGATTTCATCTTTCTAGTAGACTTTGTAGTGCTGGACATGCAGGAGGAAGCCAAAGCCTCCATCATCCTGGGTAGACCGTTCTTGGCCACTGTTGGAGCTGTCATTGACGTTCAAAAAGGTGAACTCACCCTAAGATTACACAATGAAAAGATGACATTCAATGTGTTCAAGGCCATGAGTTACCCACCAGAACCATTGGGAGAATGTATGAGGTTAGATTCACTGGAAGATGCAGTACAGGAGATTTTTGAAGAAGAAGAACTTGAAGGGTTAACAGAGGAGGAATCAACATCTAGTGCAGAGGCTGCAACAGCAGAGATTCATATGCAGGGTGCACCAAAGGAAGAGAATGAAAAGATAGAAGCACCCAAGCTTGAACTCAATGCTCTGCCACCCACTCTCAAATATGCATACTTAGGAGAGAGTGAAAGTTACCCAGTGATCATAAACTCATCCCTCAGGCGAGATCAAGAGGATGAATTACTCCAAGTATTGCGAAAGCATAAGGATGCCATTGGATGGACCCTCGCTGACCTGAAAGGAATCAGTTCGGCCATATGCATGCATAAGATACTGTTGGAAGATGATGCCAAACCATCCATTCAACCCCAAACGAGGCTGAATCCAGTCATGATGGAAGTGGTACAGGAAGAACTTATGAAGTTATGGCAGGGAGGGGTAATCTACCCGATCTCCGACAGCCCATGGGTCAGCCCCGTGCAAGTTGTCCCAAAAAAGGGAGGAATCACTATAGTCCCCAATGAGAAGAACGAACTAATCCCTACAAGGACTGTCACAAGATGGCGGATGTGTATAGACTACAGAAAACTCAATGAAGCAACAAGAAAAGATCATTTCCCCCTTTAACTCAAGATCCAAAGGCCCATATCCAAGACTTGAAGAGCGAACTAGAAGATCAGAAGAATAGTATAAATAGGAGTAGTTTTGAACTAGAGAGGAGCTTTTGGATTGAGAGGACTACTCTCTGTATAATTTTACTTTCTCTGCAACTTCTAGTTTTACTTTCAGAATGCATTCTCCGTCTTTGTTTTCCATTTCCAGAGCCATGAACAACTAAACCCCTTTCATTGGGTTAGGGAGCTCTGTTGTAATTTGATGGATCAATAATAGTTTTCATTATTCTTCTTCTTTCTTTTCTCTTGATTTCACTAGAAAGCTTTCAATCTTCATCCAATTGGGTAGTTGTCTTGGAAAAGAAGCTATTCATACTTGGATCTCTTCGGAACCTTGGAAGAGGAATGAAAGGATCATGCTAGAAATGCTTTCTCATGTTGGACCAAATTGGGGGTTGGGCGGATATGGTGACATATAATTCTCCCAATACTTTGATTTCGAAATACATGTGGTACAATCAGTGACCATACTTCATCTCTTCTCATGAGCAATTAGACCAAGGAATTGGCTATTGATCAAGATTTGAGAGATTGAATTACCAAGGAATTGGAATTCAATCACTTAAGATTGCCAAGGAGATCAATGAATGCATTGATTGAGGAAGAGATGAAAATGAACTTGATCCGGAGAATGCAACATCTCCTAAGCCCAATGAATCCCCCATTTCTGATCTTACCCATTCTCTTTACTTTCTGCCATTTACTTTCATGCTAAAATACCCATTCCCCATTTAAGATTCTGCAATTTACTTTCCGTCATTTCTATTCAGCTCTTTATTTCCAGCATTTACATTTTCTGCCATTTACTTTCCCGCCATTTAATTTCCTGCAATTCTCAAATCAAACCCTGCTTAGCTCAACTAGAACATTCCTTCAATTAAAGTTGCTTGACCAATCAATCCCTGTGGGATTCGACCTCACTCTATTGTGAGCTTTTACTTGACGACAATTCGGTATACTTGCCGAGGGAGATTTGTTGAGAGACAAGTTTCCGTTCATCAAACACTATCTAAATTCTGAGTTCCTAGAGATGCCAATCATTCTAAACTTCAAGGGATAAAGTGAGATGCCAAAACTGTTCAGAGGCAAAAAGCTACTAGTCCCGCTCATCTAATTGGAGCTAAGTTTCATTGATAATTTGGAATTTATAGTATATTCTCTTCTTTTTATCCTATTTGATTTTCAGTTGCTTGGGGACAAGCAACAATTTAAGTTTGGTGTTGTGATGAGCGGATAATTTATACGGTTTTTGGCATTGTTTTTAGCATGTTTTTAGTATATTTTAGTTAGTTTTTATTATGTTTTTATTAGTTTTTATTCAAAAATCACATTTCTGGAATTTACTATGAGTCTGTGTATTTTTATGTGATTTCAGGTATTTTCTGGCTGAAATTGAGGGACCTGAGCAAAAATCTGATTCAGAGGCTGAAAAAGGATTGCAAATGCTGTTGGATTCTGACCTCCCTGCACTCGAAGTGGATTTTCTGGAGCTACAGAACCCAATTGGCACGCTCTTAATTGCGTTGGAAATTAGACATCCTGGGCTTTCCAGAAATATATAATAGTCCATACATTGCCCGAGATTTAATGGCCCAAACCGGCGTTCCAAGATAGCATAGAAATTCTGGCGTCAAAACGCCAGAACTGGCATGAAAGCTGGAGTTAAACGCCCAAACTGGCACAAAAGCTGGCGTTTAACTCCAAGAAAGGTCTCTACACATGAAAGCTTCAATGCTCAGCCTAAGCACACACCAAGTGGGCCCCGGAAGAGGATTTTACACTAACTATTCTAGCTTACTCATTTTCTGTAACACTGGGTCACTAGTTTATTATAAAAACTACTTTTAGTGATTCATCCTGTACCTCATGACACTCTACACATTTCATATTATATCTTCTGATAGCATGAGTCTCTAAACCCCATGGTTGGGGGTGAGGAGCTCTGCTGTATTTTGATAAATTAATGCAATTACTACTGTTTTCCATTCAATCACGCTTGTTCCTATTCCAAGATATTCACTCGCACTTCAACTTGATGAATGTGATGATCCGTGACACTCATCACCATTCTCAACCTATGAACGCGTGCCTGACAACCACCTCCGTTCTACCTTAGACTGAGTGCTTATCTCTTAGCCCCCTAATTCAGATCAGAGTCTTCGTGGTATAAGCTAGCATTATTGGAAGCCATTCTTGAGATCCGGAAAGTCTAAACCTTATCTGTGGTATTCCGAGTAGGATCTGGAAAGAGATGACTGTGATGAGCTTCAAACTCGCAAGTGCTGGGCGTAGTGACAGACGCAAAAGGATCAATGGATCATATTCCAGCATGAGTGAGAACCGACAGATGATTAGCCGTGCGGTGACAGCGCATTTGGACCATTTTCACTGAGAGGATGAATGGTAGCCATTGACAACGGTGATCCACCAACATACAGCTTGCCATGGAAGGAGCCTTGCCATGTGAAGGAGCATTTCCAAAACCTCAACCTGTTTTCCATTACTGCATAACAAGTATTTATTTCATGTTCTTTTACTTTTTACAATCAAATCTGAGAATTATTGATATCCTGACTAAGAGTTACAAGATAACCATAGCTTGCTTCAAGCCGACAATCTCCGTGGGATCGACCCTTCCTCACGTAAGGTATTACTTGGACGACCTAGTGCACTTGCTGGTTAGTTGTGCAGAGTTGCAAAAGTGTGATTGTAATTTCGTGCACCAGAGGCCTAGGTTTCTGGCATGTTGAGAATAATTTGACGTTGGGTGGAGGATAGATAAGTGATATATGAGATAAGAAATGATAAACTTTTGACATTGGAAACTGAGTTATGAATGGACAGTGGTTGAGATGAGTCGAGGACTCGAATTGAGATGATGGATCTCTGTATACTGAAAATGTTTTCTGAAAACCACTGAAATAATCTTTTTACTGAGATTATGAGACGCTATGTGCCCGGCAGGGACGGTTGTTAATCTCGCCTGTCGAGGTAGCAGCGGCGTAAGGACGGTGGTTAATCCCGCTTATGTTGAGATGTGAGGTCTGAGGCAAGAGTATCCCGCTCGCATCCCTTCAGATTTATAGGGCGAGCAGGCGTCGGTACTTGGACAGTGATCTGGGTACTATATCTCGGGGGTTCCCATATAAGAAATCCGAAGGGCGACGTCTCCATGGAAATGTGTTGGGTTGGCAGTAAAATCGACAGTGTGATATCACAGCCAGTAGGGCAAGCATTCATCATATGCATTTTCTATTTGTTTGTATGCCTTGTTTACGTGTAATGGCTTGCCTAATTGAATAACATGCTTACTTGCTATCTGAATTATTTGCCTTATATACTTCTACTTGTGTTTTACTTGCATTGTATATTACCTGTGTTTTCTACTGGGATTGAGGAGGTTCGGAAGTCGGTGGCGATCGAAGTTATTTTTGAAGTTATAGCTTTCTGTAGCTTTGTCAAGCTGTCTTGGCTTCTTCTAGTAATCCATTTTATTTGGATCTTTGTCAGATCTCTTTTATGGATTACTTTTACAACTTTTCGATTTTGTTGGGCCGACTTCATCATGTCGGTCCCTTATAAGTTATTTTTAGTAATCCATTTGATTTGGATCTTTTGTCAGATCTCTTTTATGGATTACTTTTATAACTTTTCAATTTTGTTGGGCCGACTTCATTATGTCGGTCCCTTCTAAGTTATTTTTAGTAATCCTCTTTTTTGGACCTTTGTCAGGTCTCTTCTAGGGGTTACTTTTTATAACTTTTGTGGTTTTGTTGGGCCGACTTCATTATGTCGATCCCTTCTAAGTTATTTTTAGTAATCCTCTTTTTTGGACCTTTGTCAGGTCTCTTCTAGGGGTAACTTTTTATAACTTTTGTGGTTTTGTTGGGCCAACTTTATTATGTCAATCCCTTCTAAGTTATTTTTAGTAATCCTCTTTTTTGGACCTTTGTCATGTCTCTTCTAGGGGTTACTTTTTATAACTTTTGTGGTTTTGTTGGGCCGACTTCATTATGTCGATCCCTTCTAAGTTATTTTTAGTAATCTTCTTTTTTAAGGCTGGCCAGGCATCTTTCCAGGGATTTAGTTTTTATAACCTTGGTTATTGTGGTCGACTGGTCCGACTTCTTTACGTCGGCCTGTCTTTTAAGTTATTTTTAGCAACCCTTTTTATTAAAACCTCGTCAGGTCCTTTCTATGGATCACTTTCAATAACTTCTTGCATTATTCAGTTTTTGTCGCCTTTTCATCTTTGCCGATTTTGTAGAAATTGGGTTTGATCCTCGTTTGGTCGACCTTTTGATGAATTTAGTTTTAATTTTCATTGGTCTTTATCGTGATTGAGCAGTGAATTTGATTTTCACTTTCTGCTGATCTTGTAGCTTTATAATTGGGCGATGAATTTTTAGCGTTTTAGATTAATGCGTCTTGAGAATTTATAGAAAATCTAAAACTTTATTCAAAAGAAAATACAGATATATACATGTGGGCTTTTTATCTCTCTAAGTCAGGCAACTTGTAGATCTTGGCTTGGCGCCTCATTAAAAAACCTTTTCAGGAAGATGAGTGCGCCTTATCCTAGGATCTTTATTACCTTTAGCTATAATACCTTCTTAGGTTGCAGGCAGGCCATGACCTTGGAAGCTCTCGCTCTTCGAGTTCGGACATCCTGTAGTAGCCCTTTCCAAGCACTTCTGTGACTCAGTAGGGTCCTTTCCAGTTTGCTGCCAGCTTTTCTTCTCCAAATCGAGTTGTTCCGATATCATTTCGGATTAGGATGAGGTCATTCTCGACAAAACCTCGCGGCACTACCTTTTGATTGTATCTCAAAGCCATTCAACATTTTAATGCTTCTTCCCTGACCCGAGCTCTTTCTCGAATTTCTGGAGGTAGGTCAAGCTCTTCCCTTTGAAGGTGGGAGTTGGCCGCTTCACTGTAGTGGATCACTCTTGGTGATCCTTCCTTGACTTTCACCGGGATCATTGTCTCCATCCCGTAAGCTAATCGGAAAGGCGATTCCCTTGTGGTGGAGTGTGGAGTTGTCCGATATGCCCATAGGACTTGTGGGAGCTCTTCAGCCCAGGCTCCTTTAGCATCTTGTAATCTCCGTTTTAACCCAACTAATATGACTTTGTTAGCAGCTTCTGCTTGTCTATTGGCCTGGGGGTGTTCCACGTATGTAAATTGGTGTTTGATGTTCAGATCAGCCACCAACTTTTTGAAGCCTGCATCTGAAAATTGAGTGCCATTGTCTGTGGTGATGGAGTATGGAACCCCAAACCATGTGACAATGTTTCTATATAGGAATTTTTGGCTTCTTTGAGCAGTGGCATTAGCTAGAGGTTCCGCCTCAATCCACTTTGTAAAATAGTCTACCCCTACGATGAGGAATTTGACTTGTCCAGATCCTTGGAGGAAGGGACCGAGAAGGTCGAGTCCCTATTTTGCAAATGACCAGGGTGAGGTTACACTGATAAGCTCCTCTGGAGGGGCGATGTGGAAGTTGGCGTGTTTTTGACATTGTGGGCATGTCTTTACGAACTCTGTTGCTTCTTTTCGTAAAGTTGGCCAATAAAATCCAACCCGGAGTGCTTTTTTGGTAAGTGCCTGTGCTCCGAGATGATTCCCACAGATGCCACTGTATACTTCTTCTAAAACTTCCTTTGTGTTGGAAGTCGGTACACACTTTAAAAATGGTATTGAAATCCCTCTTTTGTATAGGATATTGTTTATGATAGTGTAGTATTGCGCCTCCTGTTTTAACCTCTTTACCTCCTTTTCATCTACAGGGAGTGCTTCTGTTTTGAGGTAATTGATTATGGGAGTCATCCATCCTTGGTCCGAACCTGTTATGGCTAGGACCTTTTCTTCGGAGATTGATGTGTGTTGTAGCATTTCCTGGATGAGGCTTCTATTGTTGTCCCCTGGTTTGGGGCTGGCTAGTTTGGAGAGTGCATCAGATCGAGCATTCTGTTCCCGAGGTATGTGGTGGACCTCATATCCCCCGAGTTGTCCGAACTGTTCTCTGGTTTTGTCCAAGTATTTTTTCATGGTGGGATCTTTGGCTTGGTAGCTCCCTGTGATTTATGAGGTGACTACTTGTGAGTCGCTGAAGATGGTGAGTTTTTTAGCTCCAACCTTCTTAGCTAGCTTCAAACCAGCTAGTAGTGCCTCATATTCAGCTTGATTGTTAGACGCAGGGAATCCAAATTTGAGGGAAAGTTCAATTTGGGTTCCCTGGTCACTTTCTATTATCACGCCTATGCCACTTCCAGTTTTGTTTGAGGAACCGTCTACGTAGAGATTCCATTCTGTAGAAATGTCCGGAGTATCTATAAATTCTACAACGAAGTCAGCCAAATACTGTGATTTGATGGCTGCCCGAGCTTCGTATTGGAGGTCAAATTCAGACAAATCAACTGCCCATTGCAAGATTCTTCCTGCTAAATCTGTTTTCTGTAGAATGTCTTTTATGGGCTGGTTGGTCCAGACCCCGATAATGTGGGCTTGAAAATATGGACGGAGTCGTCGAGATGTCAGTATGAGAGCATAGGTGAATTTTTTGATTTTTTGGTAGTTCAGTTCGGACCCTTGTAGTGCTTTGCTGATGAAGTATATAGGTTGTTGTCCACTGTCGTCTTCTCAGACCAGTGCTGAGGCTACTGCCTGATTTCCTACCGTGAGGTATAATACAAGTGGATCTCCTTCCCGTGGCCGAGTTAGAATAGGTGGTTGTCCCAGGGATCTTTTGAAATCTTGGAAGGCTTGCTCGCATTCCGTTGTCCATTCGAATTTTTTTCACTTCCTTAGAGTGGCATAGAATGGGAAAGATCTTATCGCCGATCCAACTAGAAATCTGGACAAGGCTGCTAACCTTTCATTGAGTTGTTGTACCTCTTTGATGCAAGTCGGGCTTTTCATGTTGAGTATGGCCCGGCATTTGTCTGGATTCGCCTCGATTCCTCTTTGTGTGAGCATAAAACCCAAGAATTTGCCAGCTTCTACTGCGAAGGTGCATTTTGCAGGGTTAAGTCGCATGCCATGCCTTCTTATAGTGTCGAATACTTGGGTGAGGTCGGACAGTAACATTTCTTCATTTTTTGTCTTTATCAACATATCATCCACGTAGACTTCCATGATTTTCCCAATGTGGTCTGTGAAGACCTTATTCATTAATCTTTGATAAGTAGCTCCTGCGTTTTTGAGTCTGAAAGGCATGACGATGTAGCAGTAGTTTGCTTTTGGGGTTAAGAATGAAGTTTTCTCTTGATCGGGTGGGTACATCGGGATTTGGTTGTATCCCAAATAGGCGTCCATAAACGAGAGGTATTTATATCCGGAGGAGGCATCCACCAGAACGTCGATACTTGGGAGTGGATAGGGATCCTTTGGGCAGGCTTTGTTGAGATCGGTGTAGTCGGTGCACATCCACCACTTCTCGTTTGATTTTTTCACCAAGACGACGTTAGCTAGCCATAGTGGGTACTTGACTTCTCTTATGAATCCTGCCTCTAGTAGAGCTTGTACCTGCTCTTCCACCGCTTGGGATCGTTCTGGTCCGAGCTTTCTACGTCTCTACTGTACTGGCCGAGATCCTGGGTAGACTGCTAGCTTGTGGCACATTAACTTAGGGTCTATGCCCGGCATGTCTGCAGCCTTCCATGCAAAGAGGTCGACATTGTCTCTTAAGAACTGTATGAGGGACTCTTTTATGTCTCCTTTTAGGATCGTGCCAATATTGGTTGCTTTATCTGGAGTATCTCCGATCTGGACTATTTCTGTCTCGCCTTCAGGTTGTGGACGAAGTTCTTCTCACCCTCAAACTCTTCCGAGTTTGATGGTGTGGATTTCTTCTCCTTTGCCCCTGAGGTTGAGACTTTCATCGTAGCAGTGGCGCGCTGACTTTTGGTCTGCCTTTATCATAGCTATTCCTTCTACGGTTGGAAACTTCATGCACAGATGTAGGGTCGAGACTACTGCACCGAGCTGATTTAACGTTGTCCGACCTATTAGGGCATTGTAGGCTGAACTCACGTTGACCACGATGTAGTCTATGTTGAGTGTCCTTGATCGGTTTCCTTTTCCAAAGGTTGTGTGTAGTGAGATGTATCCAAGTGGTTGGATTGGGGTGTCTCCCAACCCGAATAGGCTGTTCGGATATGCTCTGAGTTCTTTTTCTTCCAGGTCGAGTTTGTCAAAGGCCCTTTCAAACAAGATGTCGGCCGAGCTTCCCTGGTCCACTAGTGTGCGGTGGAGATTAGCATTGGCCAATATGATAGTGATGACCATGGGATCGTCATGTCCCGAGATGATGCTAGCTGCGTCCTCTTTAGTAAAAGTAATAGTGGGGTGATGTGTGGAAAACGATTCAACATGAAACTCACCGGCAAGTGTACCGGGTTGCATCAAGTAATAATAACTCACATGAGTAAGGTCGATCCTACAGGGATTGAAGGATTGAGCAATTTTAGTTTAGTGGTTGATTTAGTCAAGCGAATCAAGTATTGGTTGAGTGGTTTGTAGTTGACAGAAGCTAATTTGCTTGAAATATAAAGGGAGAGGGAAGAATTGCAGTAAATTAAAGAACAGGAAAGTAAAGGTGTTGAATCTTAAAGAGCAAGTAAAGTAAATTGTAGAAACTTAGATTGCAAGAAATGTAAATAACTGAAGCTTAAAGTGCAAGAAATGTAAATTGCTAGAATCATAAAAGGAATTGGGAATGGGGATTGCAGAATTTAAACAAGAAGAAGTGAATTACAACAAACGGAAAAGCAAAAGATGAATTGGATTGAAGTAGATTTCAAACAGAAGAGTAAAATGCTTTGAAAATTTAAAAACAGAAAGTGTGCTTAATTTGCAGCAATTGAAAAGATGGTTGAAGATCTCAGGGGTGGAAGAGACTAGAGAACAAGTCTAGATCTCAAATCCTTCCTTGATCCAACAAGAACAATTGCAAAAGAAGTAAAGAAAAGTAAATTACAGAAAGAGTAGAAGATGAAGCAGTAAACAGAAGTTCAAATTCAATTGTGCAGAAAAAGTAAACAAGAGATCTCAAGGTGAGATTGAAACAGAAGTTCTTCAATTCTTCACCCAAGATCCAAAGCAAGAAAATTAAAGAGTGCTCAAGCAAGAACAAGGAAGAAGAGAGATCAATTCTCCTTCCCAATTCTCTAAGATCTAAATTCAAAAGTAAAAACTCAAAATGAAAATGAAAGTTCAAAGGAAAATTCAAAGTAAAGTCTATGTCCCTAATTACATCAAACTAGCTCCTATTTATACACGTTCTTATTCTTGGATTTTGGAATTTGCATGGGCTTTTAATTTGGTGAAGAAATGAATTAAGTTGGATTTTTAATTGAATTTTTAGCCCATAGAGAATTTGCTTCCAGGAGGATGCTCAGCTCAAGTGGGGAGCTGAGCATTGAAGCTTTGTGTGGGGATCCTTTGTAGCATGCAATGTTGGGGAAGGTACCAGGGGAATGCTCAGCTCACAAGGTGAGCTAAGCATTGGGGCCTTGTGCGCATGTCTTGCTCCCTGGCCGTGTCAAATGTTGTGCCTTGCCTTCCCTGGACCGTGTCAAGCATTTGTGTGATGCACCATGAGTAGCGCTCAGGTCTCCAAGTGAGCTGAGCATTGGAGCTTCCAAGGGAGCTCCTTGGTTCGAACCTTGAGGAGTGCATGCGCTGAATTTTTCTCTTGGTGAAGGAAGTGGCGCCTTGCTCCTTGCTTCCTTAGGGTGTTGAGTTCGAATCCTGGAGGTGGCATTTTGCCAATTTTTGGCTTGTTTTCCTTGTGAGTAGCGCCCCCCTCCTTCCCTAAGGTCATGGGTTCAAACCTTGGAGCAAGCATTTGGCAAACAATTTCCTTGAATTTCTTGTGATGAATGCCCGATAATGCTCCCTTGGTGAGCTGAGCATTGTTTTTCCTTTCCTTGTTTCTTGGCTTCAAATTGTGCTCAGCTCACAAGGTGAGCAGAGCATTGAAACATTGCTTCCTTGGATTTTTGTTGTGCTCCTTTGGAGAGCACTGAGCTCTTGGGGAGAGCATTGTGACTTCTCTCCTTCCATGTGCTACGCTTCCTCATTTTCTTTGCCACACTATTTTCCTTCTTGGTCCACACTTCTTAAGCCACGCTTTCTTGTTTTCTTCTTTTCTTCACCTATAAATAATCAAAACAACCAATCAAAGTATCACCAAATTCACAAGGTTTATAAATCATTAAAAATTAATTAAATTTAGCCTAAACCTCATGATTTAGCATCAATTAAATGGTGGTTGTTTGATTCAAAGAAGTCATGCATTTCCATTCCAAATTACTTACTTAGAATGCAAGAAAGTGCATAAAACTTAATAAAAACAAAGAGAAAGACTAGTAAAACTAGGCTAAGATGACTTGTCATCATGGGGATGTCGGGTGCTTCTTCTCCTCCCTCAACATGATATATTTCTTTAAGATGTCTTTTGTGAGACGATTTGGAGATTCCTCCTCCCACAAATACTCCATGTATCATGTGGACATGTCTCTCCGGGGTGCGAGGTGGTCGTTCAGTTTGTCCAACATCTTCGTCCCTTCTTCTTTTTCTTGGTTCATCTGCTTTGGGGCTAAGTACCGATCTAGCTTTCCTTCTCTTACCAGTTTCCCTATGACATTCTTTAAGTCAAAACATTCGTTGGTAGAATGTCCATAGATTCGATGGTATTCACAATATTCGGCCCGATTTCCTCCTCCTTTTTTGCTTTTGAGTGGTCGAGATGGGGGTATCTTTTCAGTATGGCATACTTCTCGGTAAACATCTATAAGAGATACTCAAAGAGGAGTGTAATTGGGGTATTTCTTGATCTTTTCTCCATGCTGATCTTCTTTTTTCTTGGACTCTTTATCCTTATCTCGAGAAGAGTAGGAGAATCTGGATCTTGAGGTCTCTCTTAGTCGAGAGTTTTTGTAACAACCTCGATTTTCGAGTACGCGAGATCTTTTCTGAAAGTATGAATTTCTCCGGAAGATCAGTAAGAGGAAAACCTTTGATATATCATCAAGTATCTCAATCCTCATTGTCATTATGTTATCTTTAAGCTATAACCTTTTTTGAGGCAAGCTCGATAATGCGGTCACGAAGAACCTAGTTTTTGAACCGTATCGGTTAGGAGTTTTGATTCGGTTTTTCGTAAATAGTCTCAGTTTGCCAAACCGGACTCGATTTATGAGAGAAGAGAGATAATAGGATGATATTATCATTATATTAGTATTAGAAGCTTCTTGAATAATATTATAAGGTTACCTGGTCAGTTTTAGTTAAAAATAGAAAACCGGTTTAACCGGGTGCACAGTTTACTGGTGCAGCTTAGCACCAGCACTCTCTGATGACTTTAGCAATGCTAAGGCCTCATTATACATGTCTTATTCTCATAATAAATATGTTACTAGTGTCATTTATGCTAGTAGCTCAAAAAATAATTTTTAGAGATGTTTTCACAAGTATTCCGATACATCTAGTTTTAGTAGTTATACATCTGAGATATTTTAATATTATTTTAATCCACCTCCAAGCCAACCAATCACAACTCACCCTACACCCCCAAAACCTCCAAGGCTGGCTCATTTTCACTTTGTGGCCGAAAATAGGAAGAGAGAAAAAGAGAGAAAAGTTCTTAGTTCCAAATCTTCAAAGCTTGATTTCTGCTGAACTAAAACTCAAATCAAAATTCCAATCCAACCAAAATGATCCTCTCTTCTTTCTCTACATGATCATATGACTTATCAAGGCTGGAATCAAGGTGAGTTGGCTGCACCATCTCTCTTTTGATTCTGTTTCAAGGTAACATGTTTAAACATGTGTTTTCTTGATGTTCTTCCTTAGGAATCATGCTTAACTTGACTTGAGGGCCAAGAAACGTGACTTTACAGCAAGTATAAGGTTATAAATCACTTTCTAACATGCTGAGTGAGATTTGGTTAGTTGAGAGTTTTTGGATTTAAAGTTGTTCTTGATGTGATTTAGGAGGAAAAAGTGCTTAAGGACCACCTGAAAGTCTAACAGAATTAGGAGCAGCAAAACCAGGTAGGGTGTCACGAAATTAATCTTGATTATTTGTGTTTGAGTTGGGTGAATGTTGTATGATTTGGCTGTGCTAAAAATTGGTTGCATATATGATTGATTCTTGGTGAAAATTTAGTGAAATTTTGATGAAATTTGATGAAATTCAAGCTTTAAAGTTCATGTTCTTGGGGCAGCTAGAAAAATGAAACCCTAAGCTTAAATTGAGGTTCAATTTCTTTTGAAATCATGTAAAAAAGGTGGGGTTTTAGTGGCCGCTAATTTATTATGAATTATAGTAAAAATCGGTTGCTGAAAAGACTGAAAAACGGGTAAAAACAGAGAAAGAATCTGAAGAATTTATGAAGAACATGAAGAACACTTTGAGTGTGATGAAGAATAATGAATAACAGGCTTTAGATTCTTAAAAGGGCAAGGAAGTAAAAATTTTTTTGTTTAAGGGGTTATTTAGTAATTTCTGAAAGTTAGTGTGGTAAAAGTAGAAATATTAAAAGTTACGGGTGGTAAAAAGTGAATTTTAAAGGTTAAAAGTAAAAAGTAAGTTAATTTTTGAAAATTAATAATAAAATAATAAATAATAATAAAATATTACATAATAATATTTAATTAAAAATAATATTTTAATAAAAATAATAAAATAATGCAAAAAAGGCAGTTTTCTGTAAAAGCTTTAGAAAGACAACTTTAAGCGCAGAATCTCATAACTACCTTCATAAAACACTTACGGAGTGGTAAAAACATATTAGTGAGGCAAAGATAAATAAAAGATAAAAAGTTGAAGAAAAAGATAAAAATCGTAGAAAAAGTCTGTAAAGTTTTAATGATAGAAAAACAGACAGAGACTAGTGAACGAACTAGGGCAACTTAGTTAGTACTCGAGTTGCGACTAGGGTTAGGTATTATATGAAAAGTTAAATTGTTTCAGTATAGACTTAATGAACCTGTACTTGGGACAGGCTAACTATTCATACCAAAATTTACATAAGCTTTAAATACACAGGTTAAACAGAGAAATCAGAGCAGGGTAAAGAGACTAAGAGCAGAAGGCTTATTGAAAGGTTAATTATTGCTTGAGGCAACCCAAGAGATATTGTTTGCTAATTCGTTGCTTAATGCAACCCAAGAGTTTCTGTAGGGAAACTAGGATACCTACAGCAATTTTTCGTTCCCAAGAGTATATTTCCTGCAAGTAGAAAGCAGAGGCTGTCTCAATAGAGCTGCTAATAATTATATGCGCATTTATTTGAACGGAAAATTGTATACGAGAAATCGTGAACTCGTGACCGGATAAATGTCGGGAATGCAAGTGCTAACCGACACATGAGCTCATGGCCTGTACTAGGGCTAGACATGCATCATTCTTGTCTGTGCATCATTCTTTGTTGCTTTCTTTCTTGTGTGTGAACTATTTGTTTATGTTTGTCTGCTTGAGTGTTATGTCTGTGCTCTATTTCCTTGTGTTCTTCTATTTGTGTTCTATTTTCTGTCTTTCCTATCTATTTTTAACTTCTGTTTACTACTTTACTGTATTCTATTATCCATCTGCTAATCAAAAACGAATAAATGAACGAAACTAACAACCCCGACCCTACTAAGAACTCCCCAGTTCTTACCCCTTCTCTCCCTTCCTCCCCCTCAGATGGAGGCGGGCGTGATCTTCTATGAGTTCGAGGACCCTTACGTCTACGAGGATCCGGTGCATCACAGTTACTTCATTATGGGTTTAGAGCCTCGTATTAGACGATATGCATTACCTAATCAAACTTTTTAACATCCTCTGTCTAGCCCGCATTTTGACCCCGATGCTCCTTACGACTTTCCCTTATCCTGGTTACATCCTGATGCACCTGGACATCCTTTTCCTGATAATCCCGGACACCCTATACTGATGACAAGTCATCTTAACCTAATTTTGCTAGCCTTTTTCTTTGTTTTTATTTGGTTTTATGCACTTTCTTGCATTCTAAGTAAGTAATTTGGAATGGAAATGCATAGTTTCTTTGAATCAAACAACCACCATTTAATTGATGCTAAATCATGAGGTTTAAGCTAAATTTAATTGATTTTTAATGATTTATAAACCTTGTGAATTTGGTGATACTTTGATTGGTTGTTTTGATTACTTGTAGGTGAAGAAAAGAAAAAAAATAAAGAAAAGCGTAGCCTAAGGAGCATGATCTAAGCAAAGAAGAGAAGCGCGGCTTAAGGAAGGAAAAGCGTGGGTGAAGTCAAGAAACAAGGGCACAAAGCTCTTGCCAAGAGCTTTAAAGCTCTTGTGGAAAGCTTTCCTTTAAAGAATCAGAAGCCAAGCTCTTGCCAAGAGCTTTATCAAGAACACATGAAGAAGGAACCAAGAGCCAAGCTCTTGGCAAAGAGCTTTGAAGCTCTTGCCAAAGAGCTTTTTCGTGCATGCCTTGGATGAAATCAAGAAGGAAAAGCTCACTAATGCACCCACCAAGACTTGAACCTATGACCAAGGGCAGGGGGCCAGCGCTACTTCACAAGGAAAAACAAGCCAAAATTAGCTTGTTTTCACTCACCAAGGTTCGAACTAGGCACCTCAAGGAAGCAAGGCCTTGTGCGCCACTCATGTGCCAAGAAAAATTGGCTTGTCTTCCTTCACCAACGATTGAACCGGGCACCTCAAAGAAGCAAGACTTTGGGGGTTTCTCTAGTGCCAAGGAAATTAGCTCCACAAGTGCTCCACCCAAGATTTGAACCAAGGACCTCAAGGACAAGTAAAGCTCTTGCCAAGAGCTTTCAAGCTCTTGCAAAGAGCTTTGTTCTCTTGTCACAAGGGAAGAACCGTGTGCAACACATTGGAAGGAAGGGGACCAAAGCTCTTGGCCAAAGCTCTTGCCAAGAGCCGAAATCTTCCCTGGGAAGTGCACCATGGGCTGAATATTGAACTAAAAATCCAAATTAATTCATGTCTTCACCAAATCAAAATCCCATCCAAATTCAAAAATCCAAGAATAGAAAGTGTATAAATAGAAGCTAGTTTAATGTAATTAGGACCTCTAGACTTTACTTTGAATTTTTCTTTTAAATTTAATTTTCATTTTGAGCTTTTATTTTTGAATTTAGATCTTAGAGAATTGGGAAGGAGAATTGATCTCTCTTCTTCCTTGTTCTTTCTTGAACACTCTTTAATTTTCTTGCTTTTCATCTTGGGTGAAGAATTGAAGAACTTCTATTTCAATCTCACCTTGAGATCTCTTCTTTACTTTCTCTGCATAATTGAATTTCCATTTCTGTTTACTGCTTCATTCTTCTACTCTTTCTGCATTTTACTTTTCTTCATTTCTTTTGCAATTGTTCTTGTTAGATCAAGGAAGGATTTGAGATCTAGACTTGTTATGTAGTCTCTTCCACTCCTGAGATCTTCAACCACTTTTAAATTGCTACAAATTAAGCATCGCTCACTTTCTGTTTTTAAATTTTCAAAGCATTTTTACTTTTCTGTTGAGATCTAGTTCAATTCAATTACTCCTCTACTCTTCTATTTATTGCAATTTATCTTTGCTTGTTTAAATTCTGCAATCCCAATTTCCAATTCCTTTTACAATTCAAGCAATTTACATTTCTTGCACTTTAAGATTCAGCCATTTACTTTTCTTGCAATTTAAGTTTCTGCAATTTACATTACTTGTTCTTTAAGATTCAGATTATTTACTTTCTTTGCTCTTTAATTTACTGCAATTTCCTCTTCCCCCTTTACAATTCATGCCATTTAGTTTCTGTCAAATACAAACCACTCAACCAATACTTGATTCGCTTGACTAAATCAACCACTAAACTAAAATTGCTCAATCCTTCAATCCCTGTGGGATCGACCTCACTCATGTGAGTTATTATTACTTGATGCGACCGGTACACTTGCCGGTGAGTTTTGTGTTGGATCATTTTCCACACATCAAGTTTTTCGCGCCGTTGCCGGGGATTGAATTAGATTGACAATGATTAAGTGAAGTGGAGATCTAGATCAAGCACTTTTTCTTTTCTGTTTCTTTAATTTTTGATTAACACACTAACTGTTTGAATTTTTGCATAAGCCAATTAACATTTCACTTCAGCAATGGATTGAAGTGTTATTGCCTTTCTGGTGTTGTGTGATTCTTATGCTTTGGTTGTATGTCAGGTACAAGGAGAATTATACCCACTTTTTGTGAACAAGATGAAAGAACCCTCAGAAGATTAAGAAGAGCTGAAAGAGGGAAAAACATTGTTGGAGAAGAGGAATCAGAAGAAGATTTCCAAGATATGGAGGAACACTTAACAAATCTACCAAATCCACCATAAGGAGTAGCCAATAACAACAATAATCCACCACAGAGAAGAGTTTTGGCTTCCTACACATTTGCAAATCCTAGACATTGTGGGAGTAGCATTCTCACCCCAAATGTTAATGCAAATAACTTTGAACTAAAGCCACAACTCATCACATTGGTCCAAAACAACTGCTCTTTTGGAGGAGGACCACTTGAAGACCCTAACCAACACTTGTCTACCTTCTTGAGGATTTGTGACACTGTCAAAACCAATGGTGTGCACCTTGACAGTTACAAGCTACTACTATTTCCATTTTCTCTCATAGACAAAGCCACTCAATGGTTGGAATCCTTCCCAAGAGACAGCATCAACAATTGGGATGATCTAGTAACCAAGTTCTTTGCCAAGTTTTGCCTACCTCAAAGAGTTATTAGATTGAAGACTGAAGTGCAAACATTCACACAAATGGATGCTGAACCCTTGTATGAGGCATGGGAACGATACAAAGCTCTAATCAAGAAGTGTCCACCAGGAATGTTCAGTGAATGGGACAGATTGCAGAATTTCTATGAAGGCTTGACATTAAAATCTCAAGAGGCTTTGGATTATTCAGCAGGAGGCTCTTTACAACTCATGAAAACTGTAGAGGAAGCTCAAAATCTCATTGATATGGTGGCCAACAACCAGTATTTCTTTGCTCACCAAAGGCAATGCCAACCATCACAAAAGAAAGGAGTGATGGAGCTGGAAGGAGTGGATTCAATCTTAGCTCAAAACAAAATGATGCAGCAGCAAATTCAACAACAATTTGAGCAAATGGCCAAGAGGATTGATAATCTTCAAGTTGCAGCAGTCAACACAAGCCAACCATCAACCACATGGGGGCAAAATGAAGAGATTCAAGAGGAGCAGCAGCAAGAATAAGTTCAGTACATGCACAATCAAAATTCTGGGCCAAATGAAGTCTATGGTGATACTTACAACCCCTCATGGAAGAACCACCCCAACCTCAGATGGGGAGACAATCACAATCAACCTCAACAACCATGGCAAAGAAACTCAAACCAAAACAGTTGGAAAAACACAAACCACAGCAACCAGCAAAACAATAACCAAAATACATACAGAAAACCACAAAACACTTACCCCAATTCCAACCATCATCCATCCAATAACCAAGCCTCTAACCAAAATACTTACTCTCAGCCCTCAACACCCCACAATCAACTAATCTTACAAGACTCTCAGAGGATTACCAATTTGGAGCTCTTGATGGATAAAATAATGAAATGCCAAGAGATGACAACAAAGAACCAGGAAGCTTCAATGAAAAATATGGAGAGGCAGATTGGGCAGATTTCCAAGCAACTCGCTACTGAGAGACCTTTAAGTTCACTACCAAGTGACACCATTCCTAATCCAAAAGAGGAGTACAAAGCAATACAACTAAGGAGTGGAAAGATCCTGGTGAAAAATGAAGAAACAACCAAGAAGCCAAAGGAAAATAACAAGAAGCAAGCTGAAGAAGAGAAAACCAATGATGAGGATGTAACAGCAAGCAAGCAAACTCAGAATCAAGCTCAAGAAAAGGGAGACCAGCCACAAAAATCAAGAAAAGGGAAGGAAGCAATTGAAGAGCCAACCAAGGAACAAAGGCAGGGAGTAAACTTCACACCTCCATTGCCATATCCTCAAAGGTTCAACAAGGAGACTAAGGATCAACACTTTCATAAGTTCCTTGAGACTTTTAAGAAGTTGGAGATAAATATTCCCTTAGCTGAGGCACTGGAGCAAATGCCCTTATACGCAAAGTTCCTGAAGGAGCTTATCAATAAGAAGAGGAGTTGGCAAGAGAAGGAAACTATACTTCTCACGGAAAAATGTAGTGTTGTGATTCAAGGAGTTATCCCACCAAAGCTCAAAGATCCAGGGAGTTTTGTAGTTTCATGTACCATAGGCAAAATGACCCTAGACAAAGCTCTCTGTGACCTTGGTGCTAGCATCAATCTGATGCCGTTATCAATGATGAGAAAGCTTGCCATAGAGGAACTCAAACCTACCAGGATGTCTTTGGTGATGGCTGATAGATCAATCAAGACACCCAATGGCATTGTGGAAAACCTGTTAGTGAAGGTTGGGGAGTTTATCTTCCCAGCAGACTTCGTAATTCTGGATACAGAGGAAGAAGGAAATAACTCAATCATCTTGGGAAGGCCATTTTTAGCCACAGCCAGAGCCATTATTGATGTAGAGAAAGGAGAGATGATTTTTAGAGTGTATAATGAGCAGATGGTCATCAATGTCTTCAAATCAATGCAACACCTTCCTGAACAAAAAAATTACATGAAGGTGGACATGATAGAAAGTCTGGTGGAGGAAATGTTAGAAGCCACTTGTCATGAACAACAGGAAAAAGAAGTGGTAGAAATCTCCAGTGAAGACAAGGAGAAAGAGAAGCCAAAACAGGAGTTGAAGCCTCTTCCCCCTCACCTCAAATATGTGTTCCTGGGAGAAGAAGAGACCCTACCAGTGATCATTAACTCCTCCTTGAATATGGAAGAAGAAACAAAGCTGATTGAAGTGTTGAAAGCTCATAAAGCAGCCTTGGGTTGGACAATTGACGATATCAAAGGTATTAGCCCAGCCATTTGTATGCATAAAATTTTGCTGGAAGAAGAATCAAAGCCTGTGGTTCAACCCCAAAGAAGGCTCAACCCAGCCATGAAGGAGGTAGTTCAAAAAGAAGTCATGAAGCTGTGGAATGCTGGAATAATTTTCCCAATCTCTGACAGCTCATGGGTGAGCCCGGTTCAAGTTGTACCAAAAAAGGGAGGAATGTCGGTCATCACCAATGAGAAGAATGAGTTGATCCCTACTAGGACAGTGACTGGGTGGAGGATGTGCATAGACTATAGAAGATTGAATGATGCCAGAAGGAAAGACCATTTCCCTCTCCCATTCATTGATCAGATGCTGGAAAGATTAGCCGGCCATGCCTATTATTGCTTCTTAGATGGGTATTCTGGTTACAATCAAATTGTGGTGGACCCTAAAGATCAAGAGAAAACTACCTTCACATGTCCATTTGGAGTTTTTGCATACAGGAGGATGCCCTTTGGGCTATGCAACGCCCCAGCCACATTTCAGAGGTGTATGCTTTCCATTTTCTCTGATATGGTTGAAAAGTTTTTAGAAGTCTTCATGGATGATTTTTCTGTCTTTGGCAATTTATTTAACACCTGTTTGCATCATTTAACTCTTATTTTGAAAAGATGCCAAGAAACTAACTTGGTCTTAAACTGGGAAAAATGCCATTTCATGGTTCCTGAAGGGATAGTTCTTGGGCATAAAGTGTCATGCAGAGGTATAGAAGTTGATAAAGCTAAAATAGAAATTATTGAAAAACTTTCTATACCCGTTAATGTGAAAGCAGTAAGGAGTTTTCTTGGGCATGCTGGTTTCTACAGAAGGTTCATCAAAGATTTCTCAAAAATAGCAAAGCCATTGAGCAATTTGCTAGTGATTGACAACCCTTTCATCTTTGATGGCAACTGTAAGCATGCCTTTGAAACCTTAAAGAGAAAACTTATCACAACACCAATCATCACATCCCCTGATTGGAACTTGCCTTTTGAACTTATGTGTGATGCAAGTGACCTTGCCATTGGTGCTGTGCTGGGACAAAAGAAAGATAGATTGCACCATGTCATATATTATGCTAGCAAAGTGTTAAATGAAACACAAAAAAATTATACCACCACAGAGAAAGAACTTTTGGCAATTGTTTATTCATTTGATAAGTTTAGGCAATACTTGATTGGCTCAAAAGTTATAGTATACACTGACCATGCTGCTCTCAAGTATTTAATGTCTAAACAGGATTCAAAGCCAAGGCTTATTAGGTGGGTACTGCTACTTCAAGAGTTCGATATTGAAGTAAGAGATAGAAAGGGAAGTGAAAATCAAGTAGCAGATCATCTATCAAGAGTACCACAAGAAGCCTGTCAAGATAGACCACAACAAGTAAATGAGAACTTCCCTGACGAGCACCTGTTCCAAGTTCAACAAACACCTTGGTTTACTGACATAGTAAATTACAAAGTGGAAAGGAAGATACCTCAAGAATGTTCTAAGCAACAAGTGAAGAAGCTGCTCAATGAAGCAAGGAAGTTCTTGTGGGATGAACCCTTTTTATTCAAGAGGTGCTCTGATGGAATGATTAGGAGGTGTGTCCCTGAAAATGAAATGAAGGACATATTGTGGCATTGTCATGGTTCAGCATACGGTGGACATTTTGGACCAGAGAGAACAGCTGCAAAGGTATTACAAAGCGGCTTCTATTGGCCAACTATCTTCAAAGATGCCAGAGAGTTTGTTCACCAATGCAATGAATGCCAAAGAGCTGGAGGACTAACAAAAAAGAATGAGATGCCTCAAAATTTCATCTTGGAAGTAGAGCTATTTGACCTATGGGGCATCGATTTCATGGGACCGTTTCCCCCTTCTTACTCTTTCAGATACATATTGGTGGTAGTAGAGTATGTCTCAAAGTGGGTGGAAGCCATAGCCACAACCACCTGTGATGCACAGATTGTTCTTCAGTTCCTCAAGAAGCATATTTTCACTAGATATGGAGTACCCAAGGGTCTTGTCATCGATGGTGGTGGACACTTCTGCAACAAACACATGGAGAAACTCCTCCATAAATATGGAGTAATCCATAAAGTAGCCACACCATACCATCCTCAAACTAATGGCCAGGCTGAATTAGCAAATAGAAAGTTGAAGAAAATTTTAGAAAAAACAGTGGGAAGCACAAGAAAAGATTGGGCCAGGAAGTTAGAAGATGCACTTTGGGCATACAGGACAGCTTTCAAAACTCCCATTGGAAAGTCCCCCTTTCAGCTATTATATGGAAAACCTTGTCATCTCCCTGTAGAGCTTGAACATAAAGCTTTTTGGGCAACTAAACTCCTCAACCTTGATTTTCAAGTAGCAGGGGAAAAGAGGCTACTACAACTGAACGAATTAGATGAGTTTAGATTAGAAGCTTATGAGAGTGCTAAGATATACAAGGAGAGAGCTAAGAGGTGGCATGACAAGAAGATCTCAAAGAAAGAGTTCAAGCCAGGACAGCAAGTGCTCTTATATAACTCAAGGCTCAAGATCTTCCCTGGCAAGCTCAAGGACAGGTCTGTATCTAGTAACAAAAGTCTTCCCCTATGGAAGTCTTGAGCTGTTAGATGAAGATACACAGAACCACTTCACAGCAAATGGGCACAGGGCAAAGCCTTACTTAGGAGGACAATGGGACAAGTAAAAAAAAGTTCAGCATCTGAACTAAACAAGCATTGAGAATGTCAAGCTAGTGATAATAAAAGAGCGCTTGTTGGGAGGCAACCCAACTTAAGGTAGTTTTCTTTTCATAGCTATTTAATAAAAAGGTTAATTAGCTTTATTTATACTGCAAGAAGCTAAGTTTGGTGTTGCACACCAAAACAATATAAGGGAGAATGAAGGACTCTAAGTTTGGTATTTCACCAAAAATCTCATCTTGAAACATATTCTCACCTTTTGCATAGTGTCAGCTTCACGCATTTAGATAAACTAGTTAACTATTTTGTTATTTTCTAGTTACTAGTCTTATTGCTTTTGAAAAAGAAAAAGATTTCACATTTAATTTGTTGCATAAGGAACATCGGCAAGGTACTAAGTTTGGTGTTCACACACCAAAGTAAGTTCAAAAGCACACAAATGAGCCTTGCAAATTAACCGGATACCTTAAGGGCTTGAGAAGAAAGCCACTTTTGAGGATTATGCAGGAAAATAGCCAACAAATTCAAAGAACACTTGCATTACGACTCAAAAGGAGCAAACAGAAGGAAGAATGAGAAGCTACAACCCACAGGTTGTATCTATGCTTGATTCTTGTTGATATGTAATGATTTAATTCAGAGACTCCTTTATATCTGGCTGGAATGATCATTTGGTTGCAAGTGGAAGTACATGCTGAAGAAAGCTATCTGCATAATTTTGCTTGAATGTTATCTGCATAATAATTGTCATCATTCATTTGCTTGAATTTTACTTTATCTCCCATGCTGTCTGAATAAAAGAGAGATGCTTGATCTAGAAAAGTAATTGTTCAATGTTGCAAAAGTTAGAATGAAAGTTAATGGTGGTTTGTGTTTGATTTAATTGATAGCTCATAGAAATAATGCTGCAAAAAGACTTGTTACTTGAAGCTTAAGCTAGTTTGCTGCTATGATCCTTCAATTAATGAAAGTCCCTTGCAAATAAACCAAAACAGAAAGAAAAAAAAAGAAATAGAAAAAGCCAAAGAAAGTGGCAAAGAAACAAATAATAAGGCTAGACACCAATAGCTTGGACCCTAGGACATATGCCTGTGGTGTTTGTGTACTAGGATATGCTTGGACAAGTAAGTTCTAAGGAGTATTTTAAAACTTGGCAACTTAGATCAACTGATTTGGGATTGCCAACTGAAAGTCCACAATAAAGAGCAACCTAGCTACAAAACATTTAGTTATCCAAAGAGATGCTGGGCATCAATGATCCTAGGAAGAAAAAGGTAAGCCATGTGTCTGTGGTGAAGAAATGTTGAGTGAAATTAAGCCAAAGACCACTGCAACATTTAACACCAAGCCTTCAATAAGAAATAAGCTCTTTAATGCAAAAGAAAGAAGAAAAAGCTAACAAGGGAAATAAGCAGAAAGTAAGGCATAGTAGCAGCAACCTTGGTGAACTCTTAAGGAAACATTGTTTGTTTTGACAACAAGTAATAAATGAGCTACTTTTGATCTGCATAAGACCCCATAAACCAAATTCAACTATCTGCCTAATAAGGACATGCATGCTTCTCTATTTCATTTTATCCTATCTTGTGTTTAATGCTTGCTTGGGGACAAGCAAGTTTTAAGTTTGGTGTTGTGATGACAAGTCATCTTAACCTAATTTTACTAGCCTTTTTCTTTGTTTTTATTTGGTTTTATGCACTTTCTTGCATTCTAAGTAAGTAATTTGGAATGGAAATGCATAGTTTCTTTGAATCAAACAAACACCATTTAATTGATGCTAAATCATGAGGTTTAAGCTAAATTTAATTGATTTTTAATGATTTATAAACTTTGTGAATTTGGTGACACTTTGATTAGTTGTTTTGATTACTTGTAGGTGAAGAAAAGAAAAAAAATAAAGAAAAGCGTAGCCTAAGGAGCATGATCTAAGCAAAGAAGAGAAGCGTGGCTTAAGGAAGGAAAAGCGTGGGTGAAGTCAAGAAACAAGGGCACAAAGCTCTTGCCAAGAGCTTTAAAGCTCTTGTGGAAAGCTTTCCTTTAAAGAATCAGAAGCCAAGCTCTTGCCAAGAGCTTTATCAAGAACACATGAAGAAGGAACCAAGAGCCAAGCTCTTGGCAAAGAGCTTTGAAGCTCTTGCCAAAGAGCTTTTTCGTGCATGCCTTGGATGAAATCAAGAAGGAAAAGCTCACTAATGCACCCACCAAGACTTGAACCCATGACCAAGGGGAGGGGGCCAGCGCTATTTCACAAGGAAAAACAAGCCAAAATTAGCTTGTTTTCACTCACCAAGGTTCGAACTAGGCACCTCAAGGAAGCAAGGCCTTGTGCGCCACTCATGTGCCAAGAAAAATTGACTTGTCTTCCTTCACCAAGGATTGAACCGGGCACCTCAAGGAAGCAAGACTTTGGGGGTTTCTCTAGTGCCAAGGAAATTAGATCCACAAGTGCTCCACCCAAGACTTGAACCAAGGACCTCAAGGACAAGTAAAACTCTTGCCAAGAGCTTTCAAGCTCTTGCAAAGAGCTTTGTTCTCTTGTCACAAGGGAAGAACCGTGCGCAACACATTGGAAGGAAGGGGACTAAAGCTCTTGGCCAAAGCTCTTGCCAAGAGCCGAACTCTTCCCTGGGAGGTGCACCATGGGCTGAAAATTGAACTAAAAATCCAAATTAATTCATTTCTTCACCAAATCAAAAGCCCATCCAAATTCCAAAATCCAAGAATAGAAAGTGTATAAATAGGAGCTAGTTTGATGTAATTAGGACCTCCAGACTTTACTTTGAATTTTTCTTTTAAATTTCATTTTCATTTTGAGCTTTTATTTTTGAATTTAGATCTTAGAGAATTCGGAAGGAGAATTGATCTCTCTTCTTCCTTGTTCTTGCTTGAACACTCTTTAATTTTCTTGCTTTTGATCTTGGGTGAAGAATTGAAGAACTTCTGTTTTAATCTCACCTTGAGATCTCTTCTTTACTTTCTTTGCATAATTGAATTTCCATTTCTGTTTACTGCTTCATTCTTCTACTCTTTCTGCATTTTACTTTTCTTCATTTCTTTTGCACTTGTTCTTGTTAGATCAAGGAAGGATTTGAGATCTATACTTGTTATCTAGTCTCTTCCACTCCTGAGATCTTCAACCACTTTTAAATTGCTGCAAATTAAGCATTGCTCACTTTCTGTTTTTAAATTTTCAACGCATTTTTACTTTTCTGTTGAGATCTAGTTCAATTCAATTACTCCTCTACTCTTCTGTTTATTGCAATTTATCTTTGCTTGTTTAAATTCTGCAATCCCAATTCCCAATTCCTTTTACAATTCAAGCAATTTACATTTCTTACACTTTAAGATTCAGCCATTTACTTTTCTTGCAATTTAAGTTTCTGCAATTTACATTACTTGTTCTTTAAGATTTAGATTATTTACTTTCTTTGCTCTTTAATTTACTGCAATTTCCCCTTCCCCCTTTACAACTCATGCCATTTAGTTTCTGTCAAATACAAACCACTCAACCAATACTTGATTCGCTTGACTAAATCAACTACTAAACTAAAATTGTTTAATCCTTCAATCCCTGTGGGATCGACCTCACTCATGTGAGTTTTTATTACTTGATGCGACCCGGTACACTTGCCGGTGAGTTTTGTGTTGGATCGTTTTCCATATACCAGCTCAACCTTTGAATGAGGCAGTACCTGAGCCTATCATTCCTGATGAGCCTGAGTTAGCTGGTGACTATGTACCTGTGATACCACCAGAGTGGGATTTTTCCCCTGAGCCGATCCCCAACTTTCCACAGCCTGATGAGCCGGCACTACCGAACGGTGGGACAGCTCCTATATACGTGAACAAACCTGTGCTCGCGAATGGTTTTGTACATAGTGACAGCAGTATTTCTAGTGGATCTGAGGATATAGTTGTAGCTGCGGACGATGAGGAGGAAGAGGATCCTGAGATAGAGATAGAGCAGGATGAGAAGGTGGACGAGCCTCATAGCAATTCTCCGAACGGCCACGTGTAGAGATAGTTTGATAGCAGAAGGGGTATTCTTTTGATGACACTCTAATCTGACATCATCTGATAGTTAGTCTCTCACTTGTGTTAGTACACTCGAGAGCTAGGAGCTATATAGTGGTTAGGCTAGCCTGGGTGCCAGTTTAGCGGCTTTTTGTGTGGGCCAGGCCCTGGGAGTGTCGTGTATATATTAGTAGCGTAAGATGACGAGGATGTAAACTGACTTGATCTTGTGCAAATGCTACATGTTGTGTTATAATGTACATGATGTATATTATCTGCTATATTTCTATATTTCTCTATGCTTGCTTTTATTGCTCTCAATGTATGCTTGTTTATTTTACATTATCATCCGCAGCGAATAAAAGAGAAGTTACTTGTAAAATTGGCAACGTTCTAACAAGGAACAGACTCATATATTAAATAATAGTTAATAATTAGGAAGGATAAGTTAGTAACACTTAGCTTCTTGTATGACCATGGCATACTGGGAGTTGGGTCGTTACAATTTGGTATCAGAGCAGTTCGTTCCCAATAGAGCCTAGGGAGTGGACTGACTATGCTTCATTGCATACTCTGTTGTGTGTCTCATGCTGTTAGGGTATCTTTAAGATACATTTGGCATGAATGTCTATGAGCGCTCATTTTGGAAATGTTCGTGCCTTACTTGAAATATTAAGACTGATCACCTTAATGTTGATTGTTTGGTGCGGATAGGACCTTAATGACTGCGAATAGGCATAGTTTAATCGAGCTCTAAATGACGAACCGTTGCGAGACACAACTATCCTCAAAGCTGTTATGATCTCTATGGCCATGGCTATGTTAGATTTGGATGATGTAAGGAACGAACGCTTGTTTTACTTGTGATGAATCTGGACACACAGCTGGGATCTACCCAAGAAAGTTTGTTTGAAATCTAGTGTGAACCCAGCAACAAGGTCGAGTGTTTGCCATGACTACTGATGATGCTATGCAATCAGACGCCCTGATCCAAGGTCAGTGTTATGTCAAGAATCGATTTCTAACTGTACTATATGATTCGGGTGCATCGCATTCTTTTGTTTCTTTAACTGTTGCTCGTGAGTTAGGACTAGATTTCTCTGAGTTGAACTTTGATCTAATTGTCCATACATCTGCATCCCAAAATGCTTTGACTAGTTTAGTGTGCCTACAAGTACCATTCACTATTAGGAACAGAACTTTTATACATGATCTAATCTGTTTGCCTCTATGTGGTTTAGAAGTTATTCTAGGGTTAGATTGGTTATCTAAGTATCATGTTTTCCTTGATTGCTGTGAAAGAACTGCTCTTATTCCATCTGATAGTTTAGATATTAAACCATTTTTGTCTCATACTTTATATCTGAATTCTGTAAGAGTTACATTAGACGGGAGTGATTGTGAGGGGTACGTTCTGTTAGCGGCTAGCTCGAATGATAGTGAACTAAGCTTAGAACGAATCCGAGTGGTGAAGGAATTTTATGATGTTTTCCTGGACGACATACCTGAATTTCCTCCTCAACGAGAGATAGAATTCAGCATTGAACTTGTACCTGGAACCGGACCGATTTCTATAGCACCGTACCGGACGTCACCACTGGAACTTGCAGAGTTGAAGAAGCAATTAGATGAGCTACTTGGAAAGAAATTTATTCGTCCCAGTGCATCACCTTGGGGAGCTCCGGTGTTGCTATTAAAGAAGAAGGATGGTGGAATGAGACTTTGCGTAGATTACCGACAGCTAAATAAAGTCACAATCAAGAACAAGTATCCACTTCCATGAATAGATGATTTGATGGATCAGTTAAAAGGTTCAACTGTGTTCTCGAAGATTGATTTGTGATCGGGCTATCACCAGATTCGAGTGAAAGAGTCGGATATACCGAAGACTGCATTTAGAACTCAATATGGTCACTATAAGTATACGGTTATGTCGTTTGGACTACCTAATTCTCCTGTGATTTTCATGGATTACATGAATCGTATTTTCCGTCCGTACCTTGATCAGTTCGTAGTAGTTTTCATAGACGATATTCTCATCTATTCGAAGACAGAAAGAGAGCATGAAGAGCATCTAAGGATTGTATTGCAGATACTAAGGAATCGGAAGTTATATGCTAAACTATCAAAGTGCGAGTTCTGGACAGAGAAGGTGGCATTTTTGGGACATGTTATATCACATGGAGGAATTGCAGTGGATCCTTCAAAAATTGAAGCAGTAGTGCAATGGGAACCACCTACGACCGTTACAGAAGTTCGAAGTTTTCTCAGACTTGCTGGATATTACCGGAGGTTTATTAAAGGGTTTTCGCAGATAGCCTTACCTCTGACTTACCTTACACGAAAGGAAGTTCCGTTCGTTTAGACTTACACAAAAGGAAGTTCCGTTTGTTTAGACGGCTGAGTGTGATAGAAGTTTCAAGATGCTTAAGGAAAAGTTAACAACTGCACCTGTATTAGTACTACCCGACCCGCAGAAACCTTTTGAAGTATACTGTGACGCCTCTCATAAAGGACTTGGATGTGTGCTGATGCAAGACAAAAATGTTGTGGCTTATGCTTCTCGGCAGCTGAGACCTCATGAAAAGCGAACGTGGTGGCAGACGCATTGAGCTGGAAGAATTTAAGTATCTCTTGGATGATGATAAAGGAAGAAAAGTTACTCGCGGAATTTGAGGACCTTAAGTTGGCTATGACTGAGACATCAAGTGGAGTCCGTTTGGCCCAATTGTATATAACACCAGATTTTAAGATTAGGATTCAGCAAGCACAAGCACAGGACTCAGAAATGAT
This sequence comes from Arachis ipaensis, assembly GCF_059453495.1. Classification (NCBI taxonomy): domain Eukaryota; kingdom Viridiplantae; phylum Streptophyta; class Magnoliopsida; order Fabales; family Fabaceae; genus Arachis; species Arachis ipaensis. The sequence continues at coordinate 75,220,427 of NC_142444.1, forward strand.
GACGATGCTGAGACGGATGAAAGTAGAAGAACCAGAAGCTGTAAGACTAGATCATAGCAGTCTCTGGAGATACAAAAACAGAATTTGTGTGCCTAGCTCTGGAGATTTGCGGCAAAAGATTCTTGCAGAAGCTCATCAAAGTAGATTTTCTATGCATCCTGGAGTAACAAAGATGTATCAGGATTTGAAACAAATGTTCTGGTGGCCGGGCTTGAAGAAAGAGGTAGCTGATTATGTCTCAAAATGTTTAACCTGCCAGAAGGTGAAGGTGGAAAACCAGAAACTGTCAGGAGCCCTACAACCCTTGGAAATACCACAATGGAAATGGGAGCAGATCACTATGGATTTTATCACGGGATTGCCAAGGACCTTAACAGGATACGATGCCATCTGGATAATTATGGACAGGTTGACGAAGTCAGCGAACTTCCTTCCGATTCGAGTTGATTATACCTTAGAAAGGCTGGCACGGATATATATTCAAGAAATTGTACGATTTCACAGAATACCTTCGTCAATTGTTTCAGACCGAGATCCGAGGTTTACTACCATATTCTGGGGAGCTTTCCAGAAAGCGTTAGGAACAGAATTGCATATGAGTACAGCATACCATCCTCAGACAGACGGACAATTAGAGCGGACAATTCATACATTGGAAGACATACTAAGATCTTGTGTGATGGATAACCAAGGCAGTTGGGATAGGTATTTGCCATTGGTCGAGTTCGTCTACAACAACAGTTACCAACAAAGTATTGGGATGGCACCATATGAAGCTCTCTACGGAAGAAGATGTCAGACACCATTGTGTTGGAATGACGACGGAGAAGCTAGTGTCTTAGGTCCATACTTAGTGCAAGAAACTACTGAGAAGATAAAGGGGATCCGCCAGAAGATCCAGACAGCACAGAGCCGTCAAAAGGGCTATGCTGATAATAGACGTAGACCCTTAGAGTTTAGTGAGGGAGACCATGTCTTTCTTAAAGTAACCCCGACTACTGGAATAGGTAGAGCCCTTAAGACTAAAAAGCTTAACCCTCGATACATAGGACCTTTTCAAATACTTAAAAGAGTCGGTCTAGTAGCTTACCAAGTAGCCTTTCCTCCATATCTGTCAAATCTTCATGATGTTTTTCATGTCTCGCAACTTAAGAAATATATTCCCGATGAGAGTCACATTTTACAACCAGAGACAGTACAGTTATGAAACGATTTGACAAATCAAGCATCACCAGTTCGGATCGTAGAAAGAAGTGATAAGCAGCTAAGAGGCAAAACTGTTCGCTTGGTCAAAGTAGCTTGGGGACAAAGAGGAGAAGAAGAGCACACTTGGGAACTGGAAGATAAGATGAAAGCTGATTACCCGCATCTATTCTCAAGTAACTGAAATTGAGGGCAAAATTTTCTTTTAGGAGGGTAGAATATAACAACCCCGATTTTCGAGTACGCAAGATCTTTTCTGAAAGTACGAATTTCTCCAGAAGATCAGTAAGGGAAACCTTTGATATATCATCAAGTATCTCAATCCTCATTGTCATTATGTTATCTTTAAGCTAGAACCTTTTCCGAGGCAAGCTCAATAATGCGGTCACGAAGAACCTAGTTTTTGAACCGTATCGGTTAGGAGTTTTGATTCGATTTTTCGTAAATAGTCTCAGTTTAACAAACCGGACTCGATTTATGAGAGAAGAGAGATAATAGGATGATATTATCATTATATTAGTATTAGAAGCTTCTTGAATAATATTATAAGGTTACCTGGTCAATTTGAGTTAAAAATAGAAAATCGGTTTAACCGGGTTCACAGTTTACTGGTGCAGCTTAGCACCAGCACTCTCTGATGACTTTAGCAATTCTAAGGCCTCATTATACATGTCTTATTCTCATAATAAATATGTTACTAGTGTCATTTATGCTAGTAGCTCAGAAAATAATTTTTAGAGATGTTTTCACAAGTGTTCCGATACATCTAGTTTTAGTAGTTATACATCTGAGATATTTTAATATTATTTTAATCCACCTCCAAGACAACCAATCACAACTCACCCTACACCCCCAAAACCTCCAAGGCTGGCTCATTTTAACTTTGTGGCCGAAAATAGGAAGAGAGAAAAAGAGAGAAAAGTTCTTAGTTCCAAATCTTCAAAGCTTGATTTCTGCTGAACTAAAACTCAAATCAAAATTCCAATCCAACCAAAATGATCCTCTCTTCCTTCTCTACATGATCATATGACTTATCAAGGCAGGAATCAAGGTGAGTTGGCTGCACCATCTCTCTTTTGATTCTGTTTCAAGGAAACATGTTTAAACATGTGTTTTCTTGATGTTCTTCCTTAGGAATCATGCTTAACTTGACTTGAGGGCCAAGAAATGTGACTTTCCAGCAAGTATAAGGTTAGAAATCACTTCCTAACATGCTGAGTGAGATTTGGTTAGTTGAGGGTTTTGGGATTTAAAGTTGTTCTTGATGTGATTTAGGAGGAAAAAGTGCTTAAGGACAACCTGAAAGTCTAACTGAATTAGGAGCAGCAAAACCAGGTAGGGTGTCACGAAATTAATCTTGATTATTTGTGTTTGAGTTGTGTGAATGTTGTATGATTTGGCTATGCTAAAAATTGGTTTCATATATGATTGATTCTTGGTGAAAATTTGGTGAAATTTTGATGAAATTTGATGAAATTCAAGCTTTAAAGTTCATGTTCTTGGGGCAGCTGGAAAAACGAAACCCTAAGCTTAAATTGAGGTTCAATTTGTGTTGAAATCATGTAGAAAAGGTGGGGTTTTAGTGGCTACTAATTTATTATGAATTATAGTAAAAATCGGTTGCTGAAAAGACTGAAAAACGGGTAAAAATAGAGAAAGAATCTGAAGAATTTATGAAGAACATGAAGAACACTTTGAGTGTGATGAAGAATAATGAATAACAGGCTTTAGATTCTTAAAAGGGCAAGGAAGTAAAAATTTTGGTGTTTAAGGGGTTATTTAGTAATTTCTGAAAGTTAGGGTGGTAAAAGTAGAAATATTAAAAGTTCCGGGTGGTAAAAAGTGAATTTTAAAGGTTAAAAGTAAAAAGTATGTTAATTTTCGAAAATTAATGATAAAATAATAAATAATAATAAAATATTACATAATAATATTTAATTAAAAATAATATTTTTATAAAACTAATAAAATAATGCGGAAATGGCAGTTTTCTGTAAAAGTTTTAGAAAGACAACTTTAACCGCAGAATCTCATAACTACCTTCATAAAACACTTAGGGAGTGGTAAAAACATATTAGTGAGGCAAATATAAAGAAAATATAAAAAGTTGAAGAAAAGATAAAAATCGAAGAAAAAGTCTGTAAAGTTTTAATGACAGAAAAACAGACAGAGACTAGTGAACGAACTAGGGCAACTTAGTTAGTACTCGAGTTGTGACTAGGGTTAGGTATTATATGAAAAGTTAAATTGTTTCAGTATAGACTTAATGAACCTATACTTGGGACAGGCTAACTATTCATACCGAAATTTACATAAGCTTTAAATACACAGGTTAAATAGAGAAATCAAAGCAGGGTAAAGAGACTAAGAGCAGAAGGCTTATCGAAAGGTTAATTGTTGCTTGAGGCAACCCAAGAGATATTGTTTGCTTATTCGTTGCTTAATGCAACCCAAGAGATAATATTTATTATCTGTTGCTTAAAGTAACCCAAGAGTTTCTGTAGGGAAACTAGGATACCTACAGCAATTTTCCGTTCCCAAGAGTATATTTCCTGCGAGTAGAAAGCAGAGGCTATCTCAATAGAGCTGCTAATAATTATATGCGCATTTATTTGAACGGAAAATCGTATCCGGGAAATCGTGAACTCGTGACCGGATAAATGTCGGGAATGCAGGTGCTAACCGACACATGAGCTCATGGCCTGTACTAGGGCTAGACATGCATCATTCTTGTCTGTGCATCATTCTTTGTTGCTTTCCTTCTTGTGTGTGAACTATTTTTTTATGTTTGTCTGCTTGAGTGTTATGTCTGTGCTCTATTTCCTTGTGTTCTTCTGTTTGTGTTCTGTTTTCTGTCTTTCCTATCTATTTTTAACTACTGTTTACTACTTTACTGTATTCTATTATCCATCTGCTAATCAAAAATGAATAAATGAACATAACTAACAACCCCGACCCTACTAAGAACTCTCCAGTTCTTACCGCTTCTCTCCCTTCCTCCCTCTCAGATGGAGACGGGCGTGATCTTCTATGAGTTCGAGGACCCTTACGTCTACGAGGATTCGGTGCATCACAGTTACTTCATTATGGGTTTAGAGCCTCGTATTAGACGATATGCGTTACCTAATCAAGCTTTTCAACATCCTCTGTCTAGCCCACATTTTGACCCCGATGCTCCTTACGATTTTCCCTTATCCTGGTTACATCCTGACGCACCTGGACATCCTTTTCCTAATAATCCCGGACACCCTATACCAGCTCAACCTTTGAATGAGGCGGTACCTGAGCCTATCATTCCTGATGAGCCTGAGTTAGCTGGTGACTATGTACCTGTGATACCACCAGAGTGGGATTTTCCCCCTGAGCCGATCCCCGACTTTCCACAGCCTGATGAGCCGGCACTACCGGACGGTGGGACAGCTCCTATATACGCGAACGGACCTGTGCTCGCGAATGGTTTTGTACATAGTGACAGCAGTATTTCTGGTGGATCTGAGGATATAGTTGTAGCTGCGGACGATGAGGAGGAGGAGGATCCTGAGATAGAGATAGAGCAGGATGAGAAGGTGGACGAGCCTCATGGCATAATCTTCGAACGGCCACGTGTAGAGATAGTTTGATAGCAGAAGGGGTATTCTTTTGATGACACTCTAGTCTGACATTATCTGATAGTTAGTCTCTCATTTGTGTTAGTACACCCGAGAGCTAGGAGCTATATAGTGGTTAGGCTAGCCTGGGTGCCAGTTTAGCGGCTTTTGTATGGGCCAGGCCCTGGGAGTGTCATGTATATATTAGCTGCGTAGGATGACGAGGATGTAAACTGACTTGATCTTGTGTAAATGCTACATGTTGTGTTATAATGTACATGATGTATATTATCTGTTATATTTCTATATTTCTCTACGCTTGCTTTTATGGCTCTCAATGTATGCTTGTTTATTTTACATTATCATCCGTAGTGAATAAAAGAGAAGTTACTCGTAAAATTGGCAACGTTCTAACAAAGAATAGGCTCATATATTAAATAATAGTTAATAATTAGGAATGATAAGTTAGTAACACTTAGCTTCTTGTATGACCATGGCATACTGGGAGTTGGGTCGTTACAGTTTTCCTCCATGTTGATGTACTTCTCTGCTCGTTCTTGCACTTCATTCAGAGATGTGGGATGTTTTTCGATATAGAGTGGCTAAAAGGTCCTTCTCACAAGCCATTGATGAGACCCATAATGGCGGCCTCTGTTGGTAGACTTTGTATGTCCAGACATGCTTTGTTGAATCTTTCCATGTAACTGCGAAGACTTTCCTGATCTCCTTGCTTGATTCCTAATAGATTTGGGGCGTGCTTAATTTTATCTTTTTGGATGGAGAATCTGGCCAGAAACTTCTTGGCTAAGTCGTCAAAGCTTGAGATGGACCTAGCGGGCAGATTGTCGAACCATTTGATAGCTGTATTTGTTAAAGTAGTCGGGAAACCTTTGCAGCAGACTGCATCTGAGGCATCAGTGAGGTACATTCTACTTCTGAAATTACTGAGATGATGGCTGGGATCTACTGTGCCATCGTATAAGGTCATGTCAGTAAGTTTGAAGTCCTTTGGGATTTTGGTCCTCATGATCTCTTTGGTGAATGGGTCTTGGTCCTTACGGGATTTATCTTCGTGACCGGATCGAGTAGTTTTGGCTTTGAGATCTGCTTCGAGTTTTAGGATCTTGTCCTCTAACTCGCGGCGTCACCTAACTTCCCTTCGTAGGTCTCTCTCAGCTTCTTGTTGATGCTCCACCTCTTTTTCGAGTTGTTTTAGGCGGTCTTGAAGTGCCTCTATAGCTTCCGCATTTGACGAATTCTTGTCTTTGTTAGGTTGAGGAGTATCTTTTGTAGTATCCGCATTTTTGTGTGGCGTCCTATCTTCTAGATCAGAGTCGTGGTCATTGTCAAGGTTGTCTGCCATGATGATGGGATGACTTCTAGGTCCCCGGCAACGGCGCCAATGTTCCGAGGGTTACCTGAAACTGTAGGTCGATCTCGAACAAGATCTTCTGTACTAGTCAGCACTGTTGTGTCCGACTTGATGATGGTGGCCGGAGCCGCCATGTCTGACTTGTTGGACTTGGTGGTGATGCTGATCCTTCGTCACCGGAGGGTGGTGGTACCTACAAGGGACTCCGATGCTTAAGTTAGCAAGGGTATTAAGCAGGTTTTTAGTAGAATCAGAGTATGAGTTATACCTGGGTGCTCCAGTGTATTTATAATGTTGTAGAGTGACCTTTCTGGAGATACACTGGAGCACCAGGTATAACTTAAGTTTGTGAAATCTTTTCAATAATTCAATTCAATTGTGGGTTTGCTTTGATTGCTAATGCTTAGCCCTTGTGCTTGTATATGTATTCTTGGGAATTGATTTATTTTGACCAAGTACTTGCATTCATTCAGATAGATTGCATATAGGTAGTTGCATTTAGGTAGTTTACATTGAATAAATTTTGATACCCTTTGTTTCTTTCTTGATTTTAGCATGAGGACATGCTTAGTTTAAGTGTGGGGAGGTTTGATAAATCCCAATTTTATGGTTTATCCTGTGCTTATTTTGGGGGATTTTATCACCTTTTCCCACATTTATTCAATGAAATAGCATAGTTTTGTAATTCTCCCTTAAAATGTGCTTAAGTATAAAAACATGCTTTTTAAGCCCTTAAATTGGTGATTTTAATTCACTTCAATTCCATCTGATGCCTTAATGTAAATAACTAAAACTTAAAGTGCAAGAAATATAAATTGCTGAATCTAAATTGACAAGAAACTTAAATTGCATATAAAGTAAAGGGAATTGGGTATTGGGATTCAACTTGAACTAGAAAATGTAAATTGAGTAAATCAGAGAACTATGAGATGTAGAGGTTCAGATCTAGATCCCAGTAGCAAAACAGAAATGGAAGATTTGCAAAGGAGTCAAAACGGAATGAGAACTTGGATCAGATCTAAAATCTTAAAGAGAAATAAACAATTTCCTTCAAATAACAAAACAGCAAGAAGCTTAAATCTCAATTGCTCTCTTGACAAAAATAGAAAAGGAGAAATTGCAAAAGAAGTAAAATGAAAATAGGGAAGAAGATTTAGGTCCAATTTCAAATACGTATAACTATAAACAGAAAAAGTAAAAGATGATTCTCAGATGAAGAGATTCAGTGGTGTTCTTCAATCTGAATTCAAAACCCAAAACTCGAAAACAGAAGTTGCAAAAGAAAAGAAAATGAATACCGAAAGCCAAACTCAGATCTAATCCCAATTCTCCAAATTCCAAAGAAAATTCAAAGAGAGCTAAAAGTAAAAGTAAAATAAAAATGAAGTCCCCCCTCAAATCAAAATTTCTCCTATTTATACACTTTCTATTTTTAGTCATTGAGCAATTGGAATGGGCTTTTGATTTGGTCTTGAAGAAGTGGATCCGGATTTGCTTGGTTTTGTTGGATCAGGGTGCATTTTGTGCTCCCAGTGGAGCGTTCAGTTCACTTTGTGAACTCCACGTTCACTTTGCTTGCATGCTTCCTCACGTGCCAATTGCCTCCTACTAGCGCTCACTTAGTGAATGTTAAGTTCACTTGTTGAGCACTCTCTTTGTTGCGCGCCCTGGTTCCTTGGCCCATTTTCCCGAAAATGTTCACTTAGTGAATGGTACGTTCACTTGTTGAACGTTGCCTGGTGCGTGGCCCCTTGGTGCATTGCATTAGTGAACTCCACGTTCACTCATTGAGCGTTGTTTGGTGCATGCCTTCCTTGCCTCCCATTTCTAAAAGTCACAAAAATGGTGACTTATTGAGTGCCAAGCACTTTTTGAGCGCTACCCTTTTGCTCCTTTGGTGTGTGGTGGCACAAGCTTTCTCCCCAAGGTTTGAGAATAATGAAAACATTGGAAAAGTGAGCGCTACGTTGAGTATTTGAGCTCTGGCTCTAGTACGCATGGCCAAAAGCTTACCTCCCAGGCTGAACTTCACGAAAACGTTCACAAAGTGAACGCCACATTCACTTCCTAAGTGAACGCTAAGCCCAAAAGCATGTCCGTTGCGCGTGGCGCTGCTTCATTGAACGCACCGCTTCTCTGATTCTTCATTTTGTTCATTTCTTCACTTATAAGCAATCAAACAAGCAATCAATGTCTCACCAAATTCACAAGATTTTTGCATCATTCATGAAATCAATTAATTCTAGCATAAAACCTATGATTTTGTGTAAAATAAATGATGTTTGATTGATTCAAAATAATCATGAAAATCCACTCCAATCACTTACTTATTGTGCAAGAAAGTTCATAAAACCTAATGAAACAAGTAAAAAATGCTTGTAAAACTAGCATAAGATGACTTGTCATCACGACACCAAACTTAAATCTTTCTTGTCCCCAAGAAGCACTAAACATGAGAAGAAATGAAATAAAACAGAGAATTATATGTGTCCTTATTTGGCAGGTAATAGAATTTGAACTATGGGGTTTTATGTAGACAAGATGCAACTCAATTTATTCTTAGCTAACAGATATGAAATGTCTCTTTGAGGATTCACTAGAGTTGCTGTTATAATTCCTTGCTTTTCCATTGATCCCTGTTAGCTTTTTCCTTCTTTCTTTTGCTTAGAAACTTATTTCTCAATGATAGCTCAATGTCGAGTGTTGTAGCAGCCTTTTGGCTTCAATTTTTGTCAACACCTCTTCACTACAGACACTTGGCTCACAATTCTTCTTAGGAACATTGATGCCCAGCACCTCTTTGGGTCACTAAATGCTTTGTAACTAGGTTGCTCTTGATAATGGACTTTCGATTAGTAATCTTGGATTAGTTAATCCAAGTTACCAAGTTTTAAAAGGCTCCTCAGAACCTAATTGTCCAAGCATATCCTAGTATAAGAAGCACCACAGGCATATGTCCTAAGGTCCAAGCTATTGGTGTCTAGCCTTATTGTTTGTTTTTTCTTTCTTATTGCCAATCCTTGGCTTTTCTTTTCTTTTTCCTTCTTACTTTTCTTCAATTTCCAGGGATGTTCATTAATAAAAGGTTTTATACAGCAACTAAGTTCACACTAAAAAGAACATTCTATTTTGTAGCTTTTATTATTGAGCTTATCATCCAATCAAGCAATTACCACCACAAGTCTTTATTCTAATTCCTACTACATTAGACAATCACTTTCTATTTTAAACATTTTATCTTATTGATGCAAAAGGGAAACAGGACATGATTTAATGCAGATGAAGATGAAGACAAGCATTTACATTAGTGCAGACATCAAAATTTGCATTATTTGAACTAACATCAAGGTAAACAGTAACTTCTCATTCAGAACGTTTCAAAGCAGAATAAATTTTCTGACAATACAACCTCTCAGGAGTGTCTTGCAGCTTTTCTTTTGTCATCATCATCTTTTACTTTTGCATTTCCCTTGGTGATGATTCTTTTAAGAGGCTGAGTGTCTTTTCTGCATAATTATTGGAAGTTGCTTATTTTTCCAAGCACTTAGGCAAATGGTTAGCATGCATGAATTATTGTAGTTTTTTGAACTTACTTTGGTGAGGGAACACCAAACTTAGTCCCTTGCTACTGTCTATGATGCATCAATTACATGAAACACTGTGCTTTTGCTAAAATTAATAAAACTAAAAACTAGAAGACAGACAATGGTTTAGTGATTTTCCTGATTGCTTGGAGCTAGTAACCATTTATGCAGAGGGTTGAAATGTGTTTTTAAATGAGATTTTTGGTGGAACACCAAACTTAGCATCCTTCATTTACCCTTAAATTATTTTGGTTTGCAACACCAAACTTAGATCCTTGCAATACAGATAAGTCTACTTAACCTTTTTATTGAAATAGCTTAGGAAAAGAAGACTACCTCATGGTTTGGTTACCTCCCAACAAGCGCTCTTTTAGTGTCATTAGCTTGACATGTTGTTCTTCACTTTCTTCCTCTTCTTCCAGTTTGTTAAGAGGAATAACCTCAAGGGGGAAGAAGAACCAGTCGGTGTCCCCTTTCTTGGTCTCCTCTCAGCAAGCCTTCTTTTGTAAATGGCTTGATTGAGCTTGCTTGCTGGTGGTTCAAGGGTTGGATTGCTTGTAGTTGACCTTTTCTTCTTCATGGATATGATCAATTGTGGCTTGGTCACAATCCTCTTCTCGATGCTTTTGCTAGTTGCCTTCACTCCTTAGATATCAAGACATGGTTGCTGTGTGATTGTTGGAGTTTAATCTTCATCAAAAGCCTTTTGAATTGGTGGTTCAATGAGCCCTTCCTCTATGCACTTCTCTGCTTCAATTGAATGTGAATCTCCTTGAGTGTCTTCCTCCATTTCTTCTTCATGATTTTCCATTAAGTCCTTTGGGAGGGAATCTTCATGTTCCATTGTCACTTCAATTAGCCTCTGTGGATATGAAATCCTTGGCTCATATAGCTCCACCACTTCATCATTCATTGCAATTTCATTTGACACAGGGGCCTTTTGCTCTTATTTTTCCACTTCCTCTCCTATAAATTGGTCTTCATCCTCACTGTTTGATAATTCTGAGTTTCTCCTTATTTGCTCTAAGTGCCCATCCATCTTCTTGAGGAGGATTTCTTGCCTTTTTCAAGATTGTTCATGTCTTTACAAAAATTCGCTGGACTTTTGAAGGAGATCCTCTGCTAGCTCAAGAGATGAGGGTTTAGAATAATTTTGTGAACATGGATGTGTTGTGGTGAAGTTGTTTTGAGGGGTGTGGAGTAAATTTTGTGAATTGTGGAATAAATTTTGTGGTTGGTGAAATGAGTTGTATGGGTCTTGGAGGAAACTTTGTGTTGAGGCTAAATTAAATGATGAAAGATTTTCAAGTGGAAAACTGGGAGGTGATGTTGGGCAATTTTGCATAAATGAATTAAAGGTTTGCTCAAGTGATGATGGCTCTTGATTGATGGAGTATGACACAATGGGTGCTCTCTGATTTTAATCCTCCCAAACACAACTTGAAGAATTGTTGAATTCATCACAGTATGGATTATATTGTGGCATTGGTAGACAATTTTGCATGAATTTATTGAAAGCACACTCCGGAGATGATGTCTCTTGATGAACACAGTATGGATCACTAAGATCTCTTTGATTTTGACTTTCTGAGCCACAATATGAGTAGTTGTTAGACTCATCAAAATCTGGATCATATTGTGTCTCTGGGAAGTGTCCCATTGATGACATGTCATCATGTCATATTTTTCTATGCTTTTTCATACAAGAAATTGATGATTAGTGCTTAAATATTGCATTCTTTTGTGCTTAAATAGTATATTTTCTTGATCTTTTGATTTTATAAATTTTGCAGGAAATAAGTGAAAAAAGAAGCAAAATAGCACAAAAACAGCTCAAAAGAAGAAAAGAAGAATTTTGTGGCACGCTTTGAAGATTGAGCACGCTTTGGAACCTTAAGCCACGCTTTTGAAAGTGTGGCCCATGACCATGAAGCCATGGCATGCACTAATGCCTTATGCATGCATGAATTAATATCTAAGGCATGCATTAATTAAGAATGAATTAAATGAATGCATGCTACGTTGGCTTAGTCATACTAATATCATTGGCTTATTCATTAAATGAATAAATGCCACGGCTAATGAAAGTATGCATGCATTTAATCATTAATGCTAATTGTTAATGAATGCATGCATGAAATATTCATTAGTAAATACCCAATTGGCACTAACGGATCAAGTTATGTTAATTGGCATTTCTAATTGATTAAACAAATGAAAGCATGCATACATTATCAAAGCAAGCATTCATTAAAGTAATTGGAAGCCTAGCATTCATTAAATTGAACGCCACGTTCAAAACAATGAACGTTTTTGGCTTATGGAAGCAAAGAAACAAGCATTCATTAAGCAAAGCAATGGGCTCTACGTTAAAAAGGGAAGCCTAGCGTTCAAAAACGCATGCGTTTTCGGGAGGCACACACCAAGGCTCGAAGAAGGAAACCAGTGCAGCATGTGAGTGCTACGTTGCATCTCTTCACTGAGCGCTATGGACAAGGAGAATTGACACGAGGAAGGCACACAAGGCAAGTGAGCGCAACGGTCACTAACTCAATGGAGCGCTCCACTGGAGCCTCACCAAGCAACCCTGACTCACATATCCAAGGCCAAAATCCAAATCAACCCATTTCATTAAAGCCCCAAAGCAAGCAAAGCCCATTGACATGACACAAAGGCACAAGAACAAGCTAGATTAGGAATTTCATTTAATTTTTAATTTGATTTTAATTTCAATTTTTATTTTCATTTTGTAAAGCCTATATAAAGGCATCAATTCCATTTCAAGAAGGATGCTGGCTCTGCTAGAGAGCAAGAGTAGGGTAGAATAGAAAGTCCTCTTGGAAACACTTTTAATTTTTCTGCACTTTCTATTTTTCAATCTTGAATTCAGTTTATGCAAAATTTCAATTTCTTACACCTCTCTACTGCAATTTCCTCTTCTGCTACAATTTCCTGTCTGCAATTATATACTTCATTTTACATTGAGCTTGAATTTAAATCTTTTGTTCCAATTGCTTCCAATTTACTTTCATGAAATTTAAATCTTCCCGTTCCTCTACACTTTACATTTGAGTTTGCTGTGAGCTTGATTTATATTTCCTGCAAATTTACATCTTCTGCAATTGTTCTAAGTTCTAATTTACTGCTTTCTTTAATCACCAACACCCAGCCCCCTTTACATTTTATGCAATTTACCTTTCTTGTCATTTAAGATTTTGCCAATTTTCTTATCTTGCTCTTTAAGCTTCTGCCAATTTAAGCTTCTGTCCATTTTACTTTCTGCAATTTACAATTCATTGCAATTTACTTTCTGCCAGTTTAATTTCATCCAATTCACCAAAGTTAGCTTGACTAAACTAATCACCCACTAAAGTTGCTTGATCCATCAATCCCTGTGGGATCGACCTCACTCTAAGTGAGTTTTACTACTTGATGCGACCCGGTACACTTGCCGATGAGTTTTGTGTGGAAATCTGATTTCCACCCATCAAGTTTTTGGCACCGTTTCTGGGGATTGATTTAGATCGACAATAAATATTAAAATTGTTGGATCTTGAAAGAATGAAAGGAAAAGGAGAAATGTTATCTGATGATCTGAAAAATCATAAAATTAATTCTTGAAGCAAGAAAAAGCAGTGAAAAGCTTGCAGGAAAAAAAAGAGGAAAAGCAAGCAGAAAAAGCCAATACCCCTTTAAACCAAAAGGCAAGGGTGATAAAAAGGATCCAAGGCTTTGAGCATCAGTGGATAGGAGGGCCCACAGGAATAAAATCCTGGCCTAAGCGGCTAAACCAAGCTGTCCCTAACCATGTGCTTGTGGCGTGAAGGTGTCAAGTGAAAACTTGAGACTGAGCAGTTAAAGTCGAGGTCCAAAGCAAAAAGAAGAGTGTGCTTAAGAACCCTGGACACCTCAAATTGGGGACTCTAGCAAAGCTGAGTCACAATCTGAAAAGGTTCACCCAGTTATATGTCTGTGGCATTTATGTATCCGGTGGTAATACTGGAAAATAAGGTGCTTAGGGCCACGACCAAGACTCATAAAGTAGCTGTGTTCAAGAATCAACATACTTAACTAGGAGAGTTAGTAACACTATCTGGATTTTGAGTTCATATAGATGCCAATCATTCTGAACTTCAAGGGATAAAGTGAGATGCCAAAACTGTTCAGAAGCAAAAAGCTAAAAGCCCCACTCATCTAATTAATACTGATCTTCATAGATGTTTTTGGAATTCATTGTACATTCTCTTCTTTTTATCCTATTTGATTTTCAGTTGCTTGGGGACAAGCAACAATTTAAGTTTGGTGTTGTGATGAACGGATAATTTATACGCTTTTTGGCATTGTTTTTAGTTTGTTTTTAGTATATTTTAGTTAGTTTTTATTATATTTTTATTAGTTTTTATTTAAAAATCATATTTCTGGACTTTACTATGAATTTGTGTGTTTTTCTGTGATTTTAGGTATTTTCTGGCTGAAATTGAGAAAAGGACTGCAGATGCTGTTGGATTCTGACCTCCCTGCACTCAAAGTGGATTTTCTGGAGCTACAAAATCCCAATTGGTGCGCTCTTAATTGCGTTGGAAAGTAGACATCCTGGGCTTTCCAGCAATATATAATAGTCCATACTTTGCCCGAGATTTGATGGCCCAAACCGGCGTTCCAAGTCAGCTCAAGAATTCTGGTGTTTAACTCTAAAACTGGCACAAAAGCTGGAGTTAAACGCCCAAACTGGCACAAAAGCTGGCGTTTAACTCCAAGAAAAGTCTCTACACGAAAATGCTTCAATGCTCAGCCCAAGCACACACCAAGTGGGCCCGGAAGAAGATTTCTACATTAATTACTGATTTCTGTAAGCCTAGGCTACTCGTTCTCTATAAATAAGACCTTTTGCTATTGTATTTTGATATATACTTTTGATCTTTGAGAGTCTTATGCACGTTTGGAGGCTGGCCTCACGGCCATGCCTGAATCTTGTTCTTATATATTTTCAATGGTGGAGTTTCTACACACCATAGATTATGGTGTGGAGCTCTGCTGTTCTTCATGAATTAATACAAAGTACTATTGTTCTTCTATTCAATTCAGCTTATTCTTGTTCTAAGATATCACTTGTACTTCAACTTGATGAATGTGATGATCCGTGACACTCATCATCATTCTCACCTATGAACGTGTGCCTGACAACCACCTCCGTTCTACCTTCGATTGAGTGTGTATCTCTTGGATTCCTTAATCAGAATCTTCGTGGTATAAGCTAGAATCCATTGGCGGCCATTCTTGAGAATCCGGAAAGTCTAAACCTTGTCTGTGGTATTCCGAGTAGGATTCAAGGATTGAATGACTGTGACAAGCTTCAAACTCGCGAGTGTTGGGCGTTAGTGATAGACGCAAAAGAATCACTGGATTCTATTCCGACATGATCGAGAACCGACAGATGATTAGCCGTGCTGTGACAGAGTGCGTTGAACATTTTCACTGAGAGGACGGGATTGTAGCCATTGACAACGGTGATGCCCAACATACAGCTTGCCATGGAAAGGAGTATGAATGATTGGAAGAAGGCAATAGGAAAGCAGAGGTTCAAGGGGAACAAAGCATCTTCATACGCTTATCTGAAATCCACTAATGAATTACATAAGTATCTCTATCTTTATTTTATGTTTTATTTATCTTTTAATTATCAATCCTCCATCACCATTTGAATCCGCCTGACTGAGATTTACAAGATGACCATAGCTTGCTTCAAGCCGACAATCTCCGTGGGATCGACCCTTACTCACGTAAGGTTTATTACTTGGACGACCCAGTGCACTTGCTGGTTAGTTGTGCGGAATTGTGACAAAGTGTGATTCACGTTTGAGAGCTCCAAGTCCTTTGGTGCCATTGTTGATGATCACAATTTCGTGCACCAAGTTTTTGGCGCCGTTGCTGGGAATTGTTCGAGTTTGGACAACTGACGGTTCATCTTGTTGCTTAGATTAGGTATCTTTTCTTTAGAATTTTTAAGAATGAATTCTAGAGTTTCAAGGTGATGTTCCCACCATCACAAAAGCTGATTGATTCTCATCAATTTAGCTATTGAATGTAATGTCCTGCTGAAGCTTGGCCAAACATGTCTAATCCTTTTTAGACTGAAGCTTTAGACTAACATTGCATGATTCCTGGAATTCTTATTAAAAGTTTTGATTCTCTTTATTTTCTTTTTCATATAAGTTTCGAAAATCACAAAAAAAATTTATAAAACCATAAAAATAAAAAAAATATTTTATGTTTCTTGTTTGAGTCTAGTATCAATTTTTAAGTTTGGTGTCAATTGCATGACTTTCTTCTTCTTGCATTTTTCGAATTTATACATATTGTTCTTCATTGATCTTCAAGTTGTTCTTGATGATTTCATTGCTCTGATCTTTAAATTCTCTTGTTTAGTGTGTTTTGTTGTTTTTCATATGCATTTTTACATTGTTATAGTCCTTAGTATACAAACTTTTAAGTTTGGTGTCTTACATGCATTGTTTATTTGATCTTAGTTGCATTTTTATTGATTCCCATCATCAAAAATTCAAAAATATTTTTTTAAAACTATGTCTTTTCAAGTCAATAATACAGAGAATTGAAAATTCAGAACATTCAGCAGAGGAATCAAACAGAAAAAGCTGGGCGTTCAAAACGCCCAGTGAAGAAGGAAAACTGGCGTTTAAACGCCAGCCCGGGTACCTGGCTAGGCGTTTAACGCCCAAAAAGGTAGAGATTTGGGCGTTAAACACCAGAATGGGCACCATTCTGGGCGTTTAACGCCAAGATGACACTAGAGGGAAGATTTTGTTTTTAATTCACATTTTTTTCAAGTTTTCATAATTTTTCAAAATCAAATCTTTTTCAAATCATATCTTTTCAATCATATCTCTTTCAAAATCAATTTCTTTCCATTTTATATTTATTTTTACTATTTTCAAAAATCCTTGCTTCAATTCAAGATTTACTTCAAAAATTTTCAAGTTGTTACTTGCCTATTAAGAAAGGACCAAATTTTAAATTTTAGAATCATATCTTTTAATTTCTTGTTAGTCAAGTAATCAACTTTAATTTTAAAAACTTTCTTTTTCTAAATTGATTTTCAGTCATATCTTTTCAATCACATCTTTTTCAAAATTAATTTTCAATCATATCTTTTTAATTTCTGATTTCAAAATCTTTTTCAAAAATCACTTGATTTCTTTCTCAATCTTAGTTTTCGAAAACCAATTACCAAATTTTCAAAATCTCTTACTTTAATTTCGAAAATTTCTTCCCCTCTTCTCACATCCTTCTACTTAAGGGACTAAGACCCCTCATCAAGGTGCAATTCGAACTCTATCCCTCTTTATATGTTTGAATTCTCCTCTCTCTACCTCCTCCTTCTATTCTTCTTTTTCTCTGACACCTCAAGGAACCTCTATACTGTGACATAGAGGATTCCCTACCTTCTTATTCTCTTCTCTTTCATATGAGCAGGAACAAAGATAAAGGCATACTTGTTCAAGCTAATCATGAACCTGAAAGGACCTTGAAGAGAAAGCTAAGAGAAGCTAAAGAACAATTCTCTTTAGAGGGCCTAACAGAGCTCTTCAAAGAAGAAGAAACCATGGCAGCCGAAAACAACAATGCCAACAATGCAAGGAAGGTGCTTGGTGACTTTACTGCACCTACTCCTGATTTCTATGGGAGAAGCATCTCTATCCCTGCCATTGGAGCAAACAACATTGAGCTTAAGCCTCAATTAGTTTCTCTAATGCAACAGAATTACAAGTTTCATGGACTTCCATTGGAAGATCCTTATCAGTTCTTAGCTGAGTTCTTGCAAATCTGTGACACTGTCAAGACCAATGGGGTTGACCCTGAAGTCTACAGACTTATGCTCTTTCCTTTTGTTGTAAGAGACAGAGCTAGAACATGGTTGGATTCACAACCTAAGGAAAGCCTGAACTCTTGGGAAAAGCTAGTCAATGCCTTCTTGGCAAAGTTTTTTCCACCTCAAAAATTGAGTAAGCTTAGAGTGAAAGTCCAAACCTTTAGACAGAAGGATGGTGAGTCCCTCTATGAAGCTTGGGAAAGATACAAGCAATTGATCAGAAGGTGCCCTTCTGAAATGCTTTCAGAATGGAGCATCATAGGAATCTTCTATGATGGTCTGTCTGAACTATCCAAGATGTCATTGGATAGCTCTGCTGGAGGATCTCTTCATCTAAAGAAGACGGCTGCAGAAGCTCAAGAACTCATTAAAATGGTTGCAAATAACCAATTCATGTATACCTCTGAAAGAAATCCTGTGAATAATGGGACAACTCAAAAGAAGGGAGTTCTTGAGATTGATACTCTGAATGCCATATTGGCTCAGAATAAAATATTGACCCAACAAGTCAATATGATTTCTCAGAGTCTGTCTGAAATACAAGCAGCAACAGGCAGTACTAAGGAAGCTTCCTCTGAAGAAAAAGCTTATGATCCTGAGAACCCAGCAATGGAAGAGGTGAATTACATGGGAGAATCCTATGGAAACACCTATAATCCTTCATGGAGAAATCATCCAAATCTCTCATGGAAGGATCAATAGAGACCTCAACAAGGTTTCAACAACAACAATGGTGGAAGAAACAGGTTTAGCAATAGCAAGCCTTTTCCATCATCTTCTCAGCAACAGACAGAGAATTCTAAGCAGAGCCACTCTGACTTAGCAACCATTGTCTCTGATCTAATCAAAACCACTCAAAGTTTCATGACTGAAAAAAGGTCCTCCATTAGAAATTTGGAGGCACAATTGGGTCAGCTGAGTAAGAAATTTACTGAACTCCCTCCTAGTACTCTCCCAAGCAATACAGAAGAGAATCCAAAAAGAGAGTGCAAGGCCATAACCATATCTCACATGGCCGAACATGGAGAGGAGGAAGAGGCAGTGATTCCTACTAAGGAAGACCTCAATGGACGCCCACTGACCTCCATGGAGTTCCCTAATGAGGAACCATGGGAATCTGAGGCTCACACTGAGACCATAGAGATTCCATTGAATTTACTTTTTCCATTCATCAGCTCTGATGAGTATTCTTCCTCTGAAGAGGATGAAGATGTCACTGAAGAGCAAGTTGCTAAGTACCTTGGAGCAATCATGAAGCTAAATGCCATGTTATTTGGTAATGAGACTTGGGAGAATGAACCTCCATTGCTCATCAAAGAACTGGATGACTTGACTAGGCAGAGATTACCTCAAAAGAGACAGGACCCTGGAAAGTTCTCAATTCTTTGTACCATAGGCACCATGACCTTTGAGAAGGCTCTGTGTGACCTAAGGTCAAACATAAACCTTATGCCTCTCTCTGTAATAGAGAAGCTAGGGATCATTGAGGTACAAGCTGTAAGAATCTCACTAAAGATGGCAGACAATTCAAAGAAACAGGCTTATGGACTTGTAAAGGATGTCTTGGTAAAGGTTGAAGACCATTACATCCCTGCTGATTTCATAATCCTAGAAACTGGGAAGTGTATGGATGAATCCATCATCTTTGGCAGACCCTTCCTAGCCATAGCAAAGGTTGTGTTTGATGTTGACAGAGGAGAATTAATCATTCAAGTGAATGAAGACTCCCTTGTGTTTAAAGCAAAAGGATACCCCTCTGTAACCATGGAGAGGAAGCATGAAGAGCTTCTCTCAATACAGAGTCAAACAGAGCCCCCACAGTCAAACTCTAAGTTTGGTGTTGGGAGGTTCCAACATTGCTCTGAACATCTGTGAGGCTCCATGAGAGCCACTGTCAAGCTATTGACATTAAAGAAGCGCTTGTTGGGAGGCAACCCAATCGTTACTATTCTATGTTAAATTTCTATTTTCCTTTGTTATTTTATGTTTTCTGTAGGTTGATGATCATGTGAAGTCACAAAAACAATTGAAAAAGTAAAAACAAAGTGAAAAATAGAATGAAAAACAGAACACCCTGGAGGAGAAACTTACTGGCGTTTAAACGCCAGTAAGGGTAGCAGAATGGGCGTTAAACGCCCAGTCTGGCACCATTCTGGGCGTTTAACGCCAGGAATGGGCAAGAAGCTGGCGTTAAATGCCAGAAATGGGCAGCAGCCTGGCGTTTAACGCCAGGATTGGCAGAAAGGGGCGTTTTGCACGCCACTTAGTGTAGGGATGAGATATCCTTGACACCTCAGGATCTGTGGACCCCACAGGATCCCCACCTACCCCACCACTCTCTTTCTTCTTCACCCATTCACCAATCACCTCAATACCTCTTCTCCAAAAACCCCTCACCTATCAAATCCCACCATTCTCTTCACCACTCACATCCATCCTTCATAAAACCCCACCTACCTCACCATTCAAATTCAAACCACTTTCCCTCCCAAACCCACCCTCTATAGCCGAACCATACACACCCTTCTCACCCCTATATAAACCCATCTTCACTCCTTCATTTTTACACAACCTAAACAACACTTCTCCCCCTTGGCCGAATCACAAAGCCCACTCCATCTCCTCTATTTCTTCTTCTTCTACTCTCTTCTTTCTTCTTTTGCTCGAGGACGAGCAACCTTCTAAGTTTGGTGTGGTAAAAGCTAAAGCTTTTTGTTTTTCCACAACCATTTATGGCACCAAAGGCCGGAGAAACCTCTAGAAAGAGGAAAGGGAAGGCAAAAGCTTCCACCTCTGAGTCTTGGGAGATGGAGAGATTCCTCTCAAGGGTGCATCAAGACCACTTCTATAAAATTGTGACCAAGAAGAAAGTGATCCCCGAGGTCCCTTTCAAACTAAAAAAGAATGAGTATCCGGAGATCCGACATGAGATCCGAAGAAGAGGTTGGGAAGTTCTCACCAACCCCATTCAACAAGTCGGAATCTTAATGGTTCAAGAGTTCTATGCCAATGCATGGATCACCAAGAACCATGATCAAAGTGTGAACCCAGACCCCAAGAATCGGCTTACAATGGTCCGAGGGAAATAGTTGGATTTTAGTCCGGAAAATGTAAGGTTGGCATTCGACTTGCCCATGATGCAAGGAGATGCACACCCCTACACTAGAAGGGTCAACTTTGATCAAAGGTTGGACCAAGTCCTCATGGACATATGTGAAGAGGGCGCTCAATGGAAGAGAGATTCAAGAGGGAAGCCGGTTCAACTAAAAAGGCATAACCTCAAGCCTGTGGCTAGGGGATGGTTGGAGTTTATCCAACGCTCAATCATTCCCACTAGCAACCGGTCCGAAGCTACTATAGACCGGGCTATCATGATACATAGCATCATGATTGGAGAGGAAGTGGAAGTTCATGAGGTTATATCCCAAGAACTCTACAAGGTGGCAGACAAGTCCTCTACTATGGCAACGTTAGCCTTTCCTCATCTCATTTGTCACCTTTGCAATTCGGTTGGAATTGACATAGAGGGAGACATTCTCATTGATGAGGACAAACCCATCACTAAGAAAAGGATGGAGCAAACAAGAGAACCTCATCAAGAGCATGAGAAAATTCCTCATCATGAAATCCCTGAGATGCCTCAAGGGATGCATCTTCCTCCACAAAACTATTGGGAGCAAATCAATACCTCCCTAGGAGAATTGAGTTCCAACATGGGACAACTAAGGGTGGAGCACCAAGAGCATTCCATCCTCCTCCATGAAATTAGAGAAGATCAAAGAACCATGAGAGAGGAGCAACAAAGGCAAGGAAGAGACATTGAGGAGCTCAAGCACTCCATAAGATCTTCAAGAGGAAGAACAAGACGCCATCACTAAGGTGGACCCGTTCTTTAATTTCCTTGTTCTTTATTTTCTGTTTTTCGAAAATTATGCTTTATGTTTATCTATGTTTGTGTCTTTATTACATGATCATTAGTGTCTTAGTGTCTATGCCTTAAAGCTATGAAAATGAATCCATCACCTTTCTTAAATGAAAAATGTTTTTAATTGAAAAAGAAAAAGAAGTGCATGAATTTTAAATTTTAAAATAGTTTAATTATCTTGATGTGGTGGCAATACTATTGTTTTTCTGAATGAATGCTTGAACAGTGCATATTTTTGAATTTGATTATTTATGAATGTTAAAATTGTTGGCTCTTGAAAGAATGAAAGGAAAAGGAGAAATGTTATCTGATGATCTGAAAAATCATAAAATTAATTCTTGAAGCAAGAAAAAGCAGTGAAAAGCTTGCAGGAAAAAAAAAGAGGAAAAGCAAGAAGAAAAAGCCAATACTCCTTTAAACCAAAAGGCAAGGGTGATAAAAAGGATCCAAGGCTTTGAGCATCAGTGGATAGGAGGGCCCACAGGAATAAAATCCTGGCCTAAGCGGCTAAACCAAGCTGTCCCTAACCATGTGCTTGTGGCGTGAAGGTGTCAAGTGAAAACTTGAGACTGAGCGGTTAAAGTCGAGGTCCAAAGCAAAAAGAAGAGTGTGCTTAAGAACCCTGGACACCTCTAATTGGGGACTCTAGCAAAGCTGAGTCACAATCTGAAAAGGTTCACCCAGTTATGTGTCTGTGGCATTTATGTATCCGGTGGTAATACTGGAAAACAAGGTGCTTAGGGCCACGGCCAAAACTCATAAAGTAGCTATGTTCAAGAATCAACATACTTAACTAGGAGAGTCAGTAACACTATCTGGATTCTGAGTTCCTATAGATGCCAATCATTCTGAACTTCAAGGGATAAAGTAAGATGCCAATACTGTTCAGAAGCAAAAAGCTAAAAGCCCCGCTCATCTAATTAATACTGATCTTCATAGATGTTTTTGTAATTCATTGTACATTCTCTTCTTTTTATCCTATTTGATTTTCAGTTGCTTGGTGACAAGCAACAATTTAAGTTTGGTGTTGTGATGAGCGGATAATTTATACGCTTTTTGGCATTGTTTTTAGTATGTTTTTAGTATATTTTAGTTAGTTTTTATTATATTTTTATTTAGTTTTTATTTAAAAATCATATTTCTGGACTTTACTATGAGTTTGTGTGTTTTTCTGTGATTTCAGGTATTTTCTGGCTGAAATTGAGAAAAGGACTGCAGATGCTGTTGGATTCTGACCTCTCTGCACTCAAAGTGAATTTTCTGGAGCTACAAAAGCCCCATTGGCACGCTCTCAATTGCTTTGGAAAGTAGACATCCTAGGCTTTCCAGCAATATATAATAGTCCATACTTTTCTCGAGATTTGATGGCCCAAACCGGCGTTCCAAGTCAGCTCAAGAATTCTGGCGTTTAACTCCAAAACTGGCACAAAAGCTGGCGTTTAACTCCAAGAAAAGTCTCTACACGAAAATGCTTCAATGCTCAGCCCAAGCACACACCAAATGGGCCCGGAAGAAGATTTCTGCATTAATTACTGATTTCTGTAACCCTAGGCTACTAGTTCTCTATAAATAGGACCTTTCGCTATTGTATTTTGATATATACTTTTGATCTTTGAGAGTCTTATGCACGTTTGGAGGCTGGCCTCACAGCCATGCCTGAACCTTGTTCTTATGTATTTTCAACGGTGGAGTTTCTACACACCATAGATTAAGGTGTGGAGCTCTGCTGTTCTTTATGAATTAATACAAAGTACTATTGTTCTTCAATTCAATTCAGCTTATTCTTGTTCTAAGATATCACTTGTTCTTCAACTTGATGAATGTGATGATCCGTGACACTCATCATCATTCTCACCTATGAACGTGTGCCTGACAACCACCTCCGTTCTACCTTCGATTGACTGTGTATCTCTTGGATTCCTTAATCAGAATCTTCGTGGTATAAGCTAGAATCCATTTACGGCCATTCTTGAGAATCCGGAAAGTCTAAACCTTGTCTGTGGTATTTCAAGTAGGATTCAAGGATTGAATGACTGTGACGAGCTTCAAACTCGCGAGTGTTGGGCGTTAGTGACAGACGCAAAAGAATAACTGGATTCTATTCCGACATGATCGAGAACCGACAGATGATTAGCCGTGCTATGACAGAGTGCGTTGAACATTTTCACTGAGAGGACGGGATTGTAGCCATTGACAACGGTGATGCCCAACATACAGCTTGCCATGGAAAGGAGTATGAATGATTGGAAGAAGGCAATAGAAAAGCATAGGTTCAAGGGGAATAAAGCATCTTCATACGCTTATCTGAAATCCACCAATGAATTACATAAGTATCTCTATCTTTATTTTATGTTTTATTCATCTTTTAATTATCAATCCTCCATCACCATTTGAATCCGCCTGACTGAGATTTACAAGATGACCATAGCTTGCTTCAAGCCGACAATCTCCGTGGGATCAACCCTTACTCACGTAAGGTTTATTACTTGGATGACCCAGTGCACTTGCTGGTTAGTTGTGCGATGACAAAGTGTGATTCACGTTTGAGAGCTCCAAGTCCTTTGGCGCCATTGTTGATGATCACAATTTCGTGCACCAGACACCAAAGTGTTTGAGTTATTGCCTCACTAAGAAATTCTTCTCTGAGATATGAATTTCAATTTTTAGTGGTTATGTGTTTTACAAAATTCAAATGGAGTTCAACTCATCTTGTGATCAAACAATTTTTATGGGATATTCACCATTACCAGTTAACTATTCTAATGGTGGCTGGGAATATCATCAAGAGATCAAAGATTCTGAGCACTCCAATCAATGGAGATATGCCTCAGAGCCACAAGATGAGCAAGAAAATCATATGGGATATTACCCACCACCACAATATGATTCAATTTATTATCCTAATGGTGGCTGGGAGTATCACCAAGAATTGGCAGACTCTGAGCAACCCAATCAATGGGGAGATGCTTCAGAAAATGATCAAGACGATTTCATGAGATATTTCTCACCACCACAAGATGATTCAAGTCATTATCCCAATGGTGGATGGGAATATCAATAAGGAATGAGGGAGTATGAACAATCAAGTGAAATGAACTATTTTCCAGAGCCATAAAGTGACTTATATTGCTATGATACTGACATAAATTATGGCTGGGAAGGGAATTTCAATGTTTCATCTTCTGTTCATCAAGGAACATCATCATTTGATTGTGTTGTCAATGCATATATGGAAAATTGTTCCCCAATGCCACAAGATGATTCATACTGTGATGAATTCAATAATTCTTCAAGTTGTGCTTGGGATAATCAAAATCAGAAAGCATTTGACAATTCATACTCCACTTATCAAGAGCTATCATCACTTGAGCAAACCTTCAATTCATTCATGGAAAGTTGTCAAACCTCACCTCTCAGTTTTTTATCTGAAAATTCTTCATCACTTAACTATCCCTTGACACAAAATCTCTTCCAAAACTCACAGTCCACACAAACTTCCATGAACCAAAGCCTCTCAAGGCTTAAAACCATGCTTGAAAGATATGAAAGGGAAGCACAGAGGTCCTAGAATAACCAAGAGAACTCCCTCAAAAATATGGAAGTGCTGCTAAATCAAATGTTAAGTGTGAAGGAGGAAGTGGAAGAGCAAGAAGAAGAGGCCCCTATGTCAAGCAAATTTTCAGTGAAGAATGAGGTTGTGGAGATAGTTGAACCTGAGACTACATATCTACAAAAGCCACTTGAGATGACAAAGGAACATGAACATTCACAACCCTCACAAACTGTCCTGAACCAAAACGTCTCAGCACTTGAATTCATGATTGAAAGATATGAAGAGGAGATGAAGAAATCTTGGGAAGATCAACAACCCTCCTCCATGAAAGAGCTATTAAGTCAAATGTTGAGTGCAAGGGAGGAAGTGGAAGAACAAGAAAGTGAGGAAGTTAATCAAGAGAATTCACACTCAAGTAAAGCAGAGAAGTACATAGAGGAAAAGCTCATGGAACCACCAATTCAAAAGGCTCTTGACGAAGAAAACACTCTAATAATCACACAGCAACCAAGTCTTGAATCCAAAGAAGTGAAGGCAACTAACAAGAGCACCAATCCTACCCCTGATCCAGCAAGTAAGCTCAATCAAGCCATTTACAAAAGGAAGCTTGCTGAGGAGAGACCAAGACAGGGGACACTAGCTGGTTCATCTCTCCCCTTGAGGTTATTCTTCTTAACAAACTAGAAGAAGAGAAAGAAAGTGAAGAACAACATGTCAAGCTAATGACACTAAAAGAGCGCTTATTGGGAGGGAACCCAACCGTAGGTAACATTTCATTTCTTTGCTTTGTTTACTCTCTTTGTTTGCTTTGTTTATTTTCTTTCTTTGCTTAGTTTAAATTTCAATAAATTGGCATATGATTACATTCTAAGTCTGGTGTTTCCCTGCAACAATTTGTTTTCAATCCTTATGGATGATTGCCTCAAATAAAAAATGAAAGTGTCACACTAAGATTCTACGTTTGGTGTGCCACTTATTTTCTATGCAAGAAATCCAGCAACACCACTTGTCTGCATAATCATAATGCCTCTGCAGTGTTATTCTTTTCTTTTGGTTTGACACTTTGTTATTCTGTTTGCTTTAGTTATTTCTTTGTTTTTAATGTTTTCATTTATTTTGCTCCTTAACTGTTTTTGTTAAATACCTCATCAAGAAATCCTTATTCATGACAGATTCTTTGCTTGGTGATTGTACTTAACATATAACAGTTTCATTTGCTTGGTTTTAATTCAAATGAATTGACATATGATTGTATTCTAAGTTTGGTGTTGCTATGCAACAAAATTTGGTTCCAATCCTTACTAGATACTTGCATCAATTCCAAGTGAAAGTGTCACACTAAGTTTGGTGTGCCACTTATTTTCTTTATGCAATGTATCATGCACACCCTCTATGTTTGCAATCACAATGTCTCTGTCTCTTGTGCCTTGATTGTTATCCTTAATTTTGCTTGCTTAAAACACATGTATTGCTAACATTTCATTGTGTAAGACATACATGATCTATCTTAGCCCCATAGCCATTGTTCTAATTGCTGCTTGAGGATGAGTAAGCATTCTGAGTTTGGCAAGGGAAAGGGGGAAGAATGGGAGGAAAATGACAACAATAGAGAAGATAAATTAAAAGGTTGTAAAGTTCCTTTTCCTCTCATTTATTTCCAGCATTTTAAATTGCATGATTGTCTTTATCTTCTCTGTTTACATATGTGTGTGAATAAGCATAACCTGCATCTTGATTTGTAACATGTTGCTGTGCCACTATAACTACCAACTTAAGTTTTGTAAAGTTCAAAGCAGTAAAGTATCATGATCATAAACAAACAATGAATTAAAGAAGAACTTAGCATGTGCATACAAGTATTGGAAGGCTAGTATGATTAATTGTTTCTCAATTGTATTAGATTTTATTTAATTGAAGTTTGCATCTAGAACATTTTGTGAAATCTTCCGAAATCATGAAAACCTTGAAGAAGCAATTGCAAATTAAGGCAAGAAAGAAAAAGGGAAAGAATGAGAAAGCTGAAGGCTCTGAGTACCAATGACAATTAAGTTGTTAAGTACTTGTGGTGTTTATGTATCAAGCAAAAAGCTTGAAAACAAAACACTTAGAGTCAAGGTTAGGCTCAAGTGCAAATGCACTCCCTCAAAGCTCAAGGCTATGAGCATCAATGATTAAAGAGTTAAGAAAAGAAACAAATGAGCTTAAAGAAGTCCTCTAATTAAATGCTTGTGGTGCTTATGTATCAAGTGGTAATACTTGAAAACAAAGCATTTATAGTCGTAGTTTTGTTATCAACTCATGGGGCAAAGTACCCAAAAGGAGAAGCTAATAAGAAAATCAAAAGCTTGTTTCAAGGAAGAAATATAAGGAAAAGATTTCATAAATTGAGCTAGATAGAAGCATCAATCATTTATATTTCTTTTGTGATTGTAGCATGCATAGAAAACTAGCCAACCATGAACATTGAGTTGCTATTCTTCTTACCTTGGATTGTCAATCTTTATTGCATGATTCTTTTCTTGCTTGGGGACAAACAAGATTTAAGTTTGGTGTTGTGATGACATGTCATCATGTCATGTTTTTCTATACTTTTTCATACAAGAAATTGATGATTAGTGCTTAAATATTGCATTCTTTTATTCTTAAATGGTATATTTCCTTGATCTTTTGATTTTATAAATTTTGTAGGAAATAAGTGGAAAAAGAAGCAAAATAGCACAAAAATAGCTCAAAAGAAGAAAAGAAGAATTTTGTGGCATGCTTTGAAAATTGAGTACGCTTTGGAACCTTAGGCCACACTTTTGAAAGCGTGGCCCATGACCATGAAGCCATGGCATGCACTAATGCCTTATGCATGCATGAATTAATATCTAAGGCATGCATTTAATTAAGAATGAATTAAATGAATGCATGCTACGTTGACTTAGTCATACTAATATCATTGGCTTATTCATTAAATGAATAAATGCCACGGCCAATGAAAGTATGCATGCATTTAATCATTAATGCTAAGTGTTAATGAATTCATGCATGAAATCTTCATTAGTAAATACCCAATTGTCACTAACGGATCAAGTTATGCTAATTGGCATTTCTAATTGATTAAACAAATCAAAGCATGCATACATTATTAAAGCAAGCATTCATTAAAGCAATTGGAAGCCTAGCGTTCATTAAATTGAACGCCACGTTCAAAACAATGAACGTTTTCGGCTTATGGAAGCAAGGAAGCAAGCACTCATTAAGCAAAGCAATGGGCTCTACGTTAAAAAGGGAAGCCTAGTGTTCAAAAAAGCAAGTGTTTTCGGGAGGCACACACCAAGGCTCGAAGAGGGAAACCAGCGCAGCATGTGAGCACTACGTTGCATCTCTTCACTGAGCGCTATGGGCAAGGAGAATTGGCACGAGGGAGGCACACAAGGCAAGTGAGCGCAACGGTCATTAACTCAATGGAGCGCTCCACTGGAGCCTCACCAAGCAACCCTGACTCACCTATCCAAGGCCAAAATCCAAATCAACCCATTTCGTTGAATCCCCAAAGCAAGCAAAGCCCATTGACATGACACAAAGGCACAAGAACATGCTAGATTAGAAATTTCATTTAATTTGTAATTTGATTTCAATTTCAATTTTTATTTTCATTTTGTAAAGCCTATATAAAGGCATCAATTCTATTTCAAGAAGGAGGTTGGCTCTGCTAGAGAGCAAGAGGAGTATGGTAAAATAGAAAGTCCTCTTTGAAACACTTTTAATTTTTCTACACTGTCTATTTTTCAATCTTGAATTTAGTTTATGCGAAATTTCAATTTCTTACACCTCTCTGCTGCAATTTCCTCTTCTGCTATAATTTCCTGTCTGCAATTATACACTTTAGTTTACATTGAGCTTGAATTTAAATCTTCTGTTCCAATTGCTTCCAATTTACTTTCATGCAATTTAAATCTTTCCGTTCCTCTGCACTTTACATTTGAGTTTGCTGTGAGCTTGATTTACATTTCCTGCAAATTTACATCTTCTGCAATTGTTCTAAGTTCTAATTTACTGCTTTCTTTAATCTCCAGCACCCAGCCTCCTTTACATTTCATGCAATTTACCTTTCTTGTCATTTAAGATTTTGCCAATTTACTTTTCTTTCTCTTCAAGCTTCTGCCAATTTAAGCTTCCGTCCATTTTACTTTCTGCAATTTACAATTCATTGCAATTTACTTTCTGCCAGCTCAATTTCATCCAATTCACCAATGTTAGCTTAACTAAACTAATCACCCACTAAAGTTTCTTGATCCATTAATCCCTGTGGGATCGACCTCACTCTAAGTGAGTTTTACTACTTGATGCAACCCGGTACACTTGCCGGTGAGTTTTGTGTGGAAATCTGATTTCCACCCATCACCCATTTCAACTGATTGTTCACACTCTTGTTGACATGTCCAAACATCTTGAGGGTAATGACATAAATTTTCTTGTGGTTCTGGATCATATCTCATGTGAATTGCTTCATCATCTATCATTTCTTGTTGATACTCCCAGCCACCATTAGAATAATGACTTGAATCATTTTGTGGTGGTGGGAAATATCCCATATGATTCTCTTGCTCATCTTGTGGTTCTGAAGCATATCTCCATTGATTGGAGTGCTCAGAATTTGTATTTTATTGGTGATATTCCCAGCCACCATTAGAATAGTCAATTGGTGATGGTGGGTAATATCCCATAAAATTTGTTTGATCACAAGATCAATTAAACTCCATTTGAATTTTGTAAAACACAACACCAATGAAAATTAAAATTCATATCACAGAAAAGAATTTCTTAGTGAGGCAATAACACAAACACCTTGGTTTCAGCAGAAAACAGAAAATTAAAAAGGACAAAAACAAAGAAAATGCTTAATCTAGACTTCTCACCCACTTAATCATTGTCGATCTATATCAATCTCCGGCAACGGCGCCAAAAACTTGATCGGCAAAAATTAGATTTCCACATAAAACTCACCGGCAAGTGTACCGGGTCACATCAAGTAGTAATAACTCACAAGAGTGAGGTCGATCCCACAGGGATTGATGGATTGAGCAACTTTAGTTAGGCGATGAATTTAGTTAAGCGAATATTTGATGATTTGACTGAAACTTGATTAACAGAAGTAAAATTGCAGGAAAATAAAAGGGAGAGGGTAAATTGACAAAATCTTAAAGTGCAGAAGAAGTAAATTGCAGAAACTTACAGCGCAAGAAAGTAAAAGAGCTGAAACTTAAATTGCAAGAAATGTAAATAACTAAAACTTAAAGTGCAAGAAATGTAAATTGCTGAATCTAAATTGACAAGAAACTTAAATTGCATATAAAGTAAAGAGAATTGGGTATTGGGATTCAAATTGAACTAGAAAATCTAAATTGAGTAAATCAGAGAACTATAAGATGTGATCTAGATCTTAGTAGCAAAGTAAAATAGAAATGGAAGATTTGCAAAGGAGTTAAAATGGAATGAGAACTTGGATCAGATCTAAAATCTTAAAGAGAAATCAACAATTGCCTTCAAATAACAAAACATCAAGAAGCTTAAATCTCAATTGCTCTCTTGACAAAAACAGAAAAGGAGAAATTGCAAATGAAGTAAAATAAAAACAGGGAAGAAGATTTAGATCCAATTTCCAATACTTATAACTATAAACAGAAAAAGTAAAAGATGATTCTCAGATGAAGAGATTCAGTGGTGTTCTTCAATCTGAATTCAAAATCCAAAACTCGAAAATAGAAGTTGCAGAAGAAAAGAAAATGAACACCGAAAGCCAAACTCAGATCTAATCCCAAATCTCCGAATTCCAAAGAAAATTCAAAGAGAGCCAAAAGTAAAAGTAAAATAAAAATAAAGTCCCCCCCTCAAATCAAAATTTCTCCTATTTATATACTTTCTATTTTCAGTCATTAAGCAATTGGAATGGGCTTTTCATTTGGTCTTAAAGAAGTGGATCCGAATTTGCTTGGTTTAATTGGATCAGGGTGCATTTTGTGCTCCCAGTGGAGTGTTCAGTTCACTTTGTGAACTCCGCGTTCACTTTGCTTGCATGCTTCCTCACGTGCCAATTGCCTCCTACTAGCGTTCACTTAGTGAACGTTAAGTTCACTTGTTGAGCGCTCTCTTTGTTGAGCGCTCTCTTTGTTGCGCGCCCTAGTTCCTTGGCCCATTTTCCCGAAAATGTTCACTTAGTGAACGGTACGTTCACTTGTTGAATGTTGCCTGGTGCGTGGCCCCTTGGTGCGTTGCATTTGTGAACTCCAAGTTCACTCATTGAGCGTTGCTTGGTGCGTGCCTTCCTTGCCTCCCATTTGTGAAAGTCACGAAAAAGGTGACTTATTGACTGCCAAGTTCACTTTTTGAGCGCTACCCTTTTGCTCCTTTGGTGTGTGGTGGCATAAGCTTTCTCCCCAAGGTTTGAGAATCACGAAAACGTTGGAAAAATGAGCGCTACATTGAGTATTTGAGCTCTGGCTCTAGTACGGATGGCCAAAAGCCTACCTCCCAGGCCGAACTTCACAAAAACGTTCACAAAGTGAACTCCACGTTCACTTCCTAAGTGAACGCTAAGCCCAAAAGCGTGTCCATTGAGTGTGGCGTTGCTTCTTTGAATGCAACGCTTCCCTGATTCTTCATTTTGATCATTTCTTCACCTATAAGCAATCAAACAAGCAATCAAAGTCTCACCAAATTCACAAGGTTTTTGCATCATTCATAAAATTAATTAATTCTAGCATAAAACCTATGATTTTGTGTAAAATAAATGATGTTTGATTGATTCAAAATAATCATGAAAATCCACTCTAATAACTTACTTATTGTGCAAGAAAGTGCATAAAACCTAATGAAACAAGTAAAAAATGCTTGTAAAACTAGCATAAGATGACTTGTCATCAAATTTCAGGTGAAAAAGACATCAAAAAGGGGAAGAAAACAACAAAACAAGCTGGGCGTGTGAAACTAGCGTGCCACTTGGATCAAATGCCACAAAAATGTTTGGGCGTGGCACACCAGGAGCTGGGCGTGGCACGCTAGTATTGAATTCCGGTCATCAAGTTTTATGGCGCCGTTGTCGGGGATTGGTTTGAATTTGACAATGATTAAATTGATTGGAGAGCTAGATTAAGCAATTTAATTACCTTGTTATATTTTTTTGTCGTTTAATTTTCTTTTGTTCTATTCTATTTTAATTTTACTTTGGATTTTAGTTATTCATTGTTCATATTTCCATTCTTCTAACTGTTTGATTAATTGCATCAACCAAGCTAACCATTAATCTTAACAAGAGTGATTCATTCACTTGCCCTCTGCTTGTTATTTGTTGGATGTATGACAGGTAGAAGGGGAGAAACTTCATTTTCCTTCGATAGTGAACCTGAGAGAACCTTCCTTAGATTAAGTAGGGAAGCAAGAGGCAAAGGCATAGTTGAAGAGGAAGTAGTACAGGAAGATCTGAAAGCTACTATAGAAGAAGAAGTACAAAACCATGTTGGAGTGGATGCTGGCAATCATATTGGGCAAGAGAGGAGAGTCTTAGTCTCCTACATCAACCCAAATCCTAGAAACTGTGGCAGTAGCATTCTGAAGCCAAGAATCCATGCTTACAACTTTGAGTTGAAACCTCAACTCATCACACTTGTCCAGAATAATTGTTCATATGGAGGGGGAGCCCAAGAGGACCCAAACCAATATCTCACTACATTCTTGAGGATTTGTGACACTGTAAAGTCCAATGGTGTACACCTTGACACCTACAAGCTACTTTTGTTCCCTTTCTCACTCAGAGATAAGGTAGCAAAGTGGTTAGAAGCATTCCCCAAGGAGAGCCAAACAACATGGGATGAGGTTGTAAACAAATTCCTAGTAATATTTTACCCTCCACAGAGAGTAAATAGACTGAGAGCTGAGGTGCAGACTTTCAGACAACAAGATGGTGAAACACTTTATAAGGCCTGGGAGAGGTTCAAAGACTAAACAAGGAAATGCCCTCCAGACATGTTCAACGAATGGGTTCAACTTCACATTTTCTATGAAGGGTTATCATATGAATAAGAAAGCTGTGGACCACTATTCAGGGGGATTACTCAACAAGAAGAAAACCATTGAAGAAGCCATAGATGTTATAGAGACTGTAGTTGAAAATGAATACTTCTATGCTTCAGAAAGGACACAAAAGAAAGGAGTACTGGAGCTAAATTCTATGGATGCCTTGTTAGCACAAAACAAGATGATTGCAGCACAATTAGCAGTCCTAATAAAGAGGATGGAGACTGGCCAAGTATCAGCTATCCAAACTCAAGCACCATCACAGGAGGAAGATGCCCCAGAAGTTGAAAGTGAATGGGAGCAGGCAAACTATGTGAACAATTTTTCTAGACCACCATGTGACCCAAACTCCAAGACATAAACTTTGGGTGGAGAAACCAACAAAGCCACAACCAAGACCACAACAAACCATACCAATCCAACCAATACAACAACCATAACCCCAACCATCAATCAGGCAACAACAGACCCTACCACAACTCATAAAATACCTCATATTATTCCACCCCACAAACACACAGCAACCACCACCAGGAAGCATCAACCCTAACCATGTAACCATGTGAAATCAAGAGCAATTTTGAAAGAGTGGAAGCTACAATAGCACAGATGTTATCACAGCTGATAGGAGCTATTTCTAATGTTTTGGAGAGACAAATACAATCCGAAAGAAAGATGGATGCCAACTAAGAAGAGTGCATATCAAATATAAGGAATCAAGGTGCAGCAATTTCAAAATTAGAAGCACAACTAGCGAGCTTATCTAAGCAGATTCTAATGCCCACACATACATTTTCCAGTGATACCATGGCCAACCCAAGAGGGGAATGCAAGGCAATCACACTTAGAAGTGAAAAAGTTGTAGAAGAAGCATCCCCAAATGGGAGTAATCAAGGAAAAGAAGCTGCAAAGGAACCTGAAAACAAGAAAGAAGAAGAGACCCCTACACCACTCTCATCAAAACTAGTTCTAAAGCCTTATGTGCCACAAGCACCCTATCCACAAAGGCTAAGGAAAGATGGAAAAGACAGCCAGTTCTCAAGGTTCCTAGAAATCTTCAAGAAGCTCCTGATCAACATACCTTTTGCTGAGGCATTAGAGCAAATGCCTCTCTATGCTAAATTTTTAAAGGAGTTCATGACAAGAAAGAGGAATTGGGGAGAGAAAGAAACCATAATACTAACTGAGGAGTGCAGTGCTATCATACAAAAGAAGCTTCCTCAGAAGATGAAAGACCCTGGGAGTTTTCAAATTCCATGCATCATTGGTGATATCACCATTGAAAAAGCATTGTGTGACCTGGGGGCTAGCATCAATCTCATGTCCTTGGCCATGATGAGAAGGATGAAGATTGAAGAAGCCAAACCAACAAGGATGGCACTCTAATTGGCTGACAGAACATTTAAATTCCTTCATGGGGTAGTGGAGGATTTGTTGGTGAAAGTGGAAGAGTTTATTTTCCCAGCTGACTTTGTTGTGCTAGATATGGAAGAAGAAGCCAACACATCAATCATCCTAGGAAGGCCATTCCTAGCTACTGCTGGAGCCATTATTGATGTTCAAAAAGGGGAACTAGTCTTGAGGTTACATGAAGAAAAGATGGTCTTCAATGTCTTCAAAGGAATGAGTTACCCCAAGGAATCCATAGGAGAGTACATGATGGTAGATACCATAGAAAAGATAGTTTAAGGAGTTTTAGAGGAAGAACAATGTGAAGAGATTATGGAGCTAGATCAACAAGCAGAAGGTGGTGAATTATCACAAGAAACCACAAAGAATACAATCATGCTGAACAAAGAAGTGGAGGCACCAAAACTAGAGCTGAAGACCCTGCCTCCAAGCTTAAAGTATGCATACTTGGGTGACAACAACACTTACCCAGTGATCATCAATGCAAGCTTGAGTGTGGAGCAAGAGGAGCTTATTCATGTGATGAAGCAACACAAAGATGCTATAGGATGGACACTTGCAGACTGAACGGAATCAGTCCTTCAATGTGTATGCACAAAATCTTGCTTGAGGAACGTGCCAAGCCCTCAAGGCAGCAGAAAAGAAGATTGAACCCAACCATGAATGAAGTAGTCCAAAAAGAGGTGTTGAAATTGTGGCAAGCTGGGGTGATTTATCCTATCTCAGACAGCCCTTGGGTAAGCCCGGTGCAAGTAGTCCCTAAAAAAAGAGGGATCACTGTTGTACCAAATGAGAAGAATGAGCTGATACCTACAAGAACAGTGACCGGATGGCGCATGTGCATTGATTATAGGAAGCTTAATGAAGCCACCAAGAAGGATCACTTCCCCCTACCTTTCATGGATCAGATGCTGGAAAGACTAGCAGGACATGAATATTATTGCTTCTTAGACGGTTACTCTGGTTACAGCCAAATAGTTGAAGACCCCAAGGACCAAGAAAAGACCTCATTTACCTGTCCCTATGGTGTTTTTGCTTATAGGAGAATGCCTTTGGATTGTGCAATGCACCTGCAACATTCCAAAGGTGCATGCTCTCCATATTCTCAGACATGATTGAAAGATTTATTGAAGTGTTTATGGATGACTTTTTTGTATTTGGTGATTCATATTCTAACTGCTTGCACCACTTAGCCTTGGTGCTAAAGAGATGCTAAGAAACCAACCTTGTTTTGAACTGGGAAAAATGTCATTTTATGGTTACAGAGGGGGTGGTTCTTGGCCACAAGATCTCAAAAAGAGGCATAGAGGTGGACAAGGCTAAGGTGGAGGTGATTGTAAAGTTACCCCCACTTTGCAATGTCAAGGCAGTTAGAAGTTTTCTAGGACGTCCTGGCTTCTACAAGAGGTTCATTAGAGATTTCTCAAAGGTTGCCAAAACTTTGAGCAACCAACTTGTCTCTAATGTACCTTTTGTTTTTGATAAAGATTGTATGCTAGCCTTTGAAGAGCTTAAGAACAAGCTTTCCTCTTCACCTATCATAGCACCACCTTACTGGGATTTACCCTTTGAGTTGATGTGTGATGCATCTGACTTTGCTGTTGGTGCTGTTTTAGGACAGAGGAGGGACAAATTAGTGCATGTTATTTATTATGCCAGCAAAGTCCTCAATGAGAATCAAAGGAACTATACCACTACAGAAAAGGAATTACTTGCCATTGTCTTTGCTTTTAATAAGTTTAGATCATATCTTATTGGCTCTAAAGTAATTGTGTTCACTGATCATGTAGCACTCAAATATTTGCTTACCAAACAAGAGTCCAAACCTAGACTAATAAGGTGGATCCTGCTACTCCAAGAGTTTGACATTGAAATAAAAGATAGGAGTGGAGCAGAGAACAAGGTGGCTGACCACCTATCAAGGATCCCACAAAACGAAGATGAGGCACACCAATTTGTAGTGAATGAGAGCTTCCCTGATGGGCAGTTAATGATGATACAAGAAGCCCCTTGGTTCGCGGACATAGCCAATTTCAAGGCTATTGGGAAACTACCAACTAACATCAACAAACATATGAGGAGAAAGCTAATCAAAGATGCTAAACACTACATTTGGGATGAGCCCTATTTGTTCAAAAAATGTGCTGATGAGATCTTGAGAAGGTGTATTTCCCATGAAGAAGGGCAGGAAGTGCTTTGGCAATGCTACGGATCTGCCTATGGAGGCCATTTCAGTGGGGAAAGAACTGCAGCCAAGGTGCTATAATGTAGGTTCTATTGGCCAACCATATTTAAGGATGCAAAGGAGTTGGTATCAATGTGTGATGAATGACAAAGGGTTGGCAATCTACCCAAGAAAAGTGAGATGCCACAGAGGTTTATAATGGAGTTAGAATTATTTGATGTGTGGGGATTGACTTTATAGGACCTTTCCCATCTTCCTACTCAAACAATTATATATTGGTGGCTGTAGATTATGTGTCAAAGTGGATAGAAGCCATAGCCACAGCAACAAATGACAACAAGGTTGTGATGAGCTTCTTGAGGAGGAATATCTTCAGCAGATTTGGAGTCCCAAGAGCCCTCATTAGTGATGGAAGAACACACTTCTGCAGCAGGAAACTTGAAGCACTCCTCTCTAAATATGGAGTGAAACACAAAGTGACAACTCCATATCATCCACAGACCAACGGACAAGCTGAGATTTCAAACAGGGAGCTCAAAAGAATTCTTGAAAAAACTGTTGGAAGCTCAAGAAAGGATTGGTCTAAAAAGCTAGATGATGCTTTATGGACCTATAGGACAACCTTTTCATTTACCAGTTGAGCTTGAACATAGAGCATTATGGGCTCTAAAAATGCTAAATTTTGATGATCAAGCCGCTGGAGAAAAAAGATTAATGCAACTCAATGAGCTGGAAGAATTCAGAAATCAAGCCTATGACAATGCAAAGATTTACAAGGAAAACACAAAGAGGTGGCATGATCAAAAGATAGCAAGGAGAGAGTTCACAGAAGGACAAAGAGTGCTGCTGTACAATTCAAGACTTAAGTTTTTCCTAGGGAAGCTTAAGTCTCGATGGTCTGGACCCTTCACCATTCTCAAA
Organism: Arachis ipaensis; assembly: GCF_059453495.1. Taxonomy (NCBI): domain Eukaryota; kingdom Viridiplantae; phylum Streptophyta; class Magnoliopsida; order Fabales; family Fabaceae; genus Arachis; species Arachis ipaensis. The sequence continues at coordinate 75,258,113 of NC_142444.1, forward strand.
GTTTCACCTTATGGTCATGTAGAGCTCATGGAAGACAAAATACAAAGAACATTCACTGTGAATGGCCATAGACTCAAGCATTACTTGGGAGACTCACTGGATGAGAAGAGAGTGAACTACCATCTCAGCTAAAGAAGGAAAAACGTCAAGCTAGTGACGATAAAGAAGCGCTCGTTGGGAGGCACCCCAACACTTTATATCCTTTTGATTTACTGCTTTCCTAGGAGCAGTCACAAGTGTCAACTTAGATCTATTAAGTTCCAGTTTAATAATCATTCATTATATCCATAAACATCACATATACATCATATTTCTGCACTTTTCATACAGAATTCATCATATTTCAAGCTTACTTCACTTCCAAGTTACCACCCCTTCTTAACTTCATCTCATCACTAAGTATACAACAAAGGTTTAGGGGCTAAAAGAGTAAAAATAGAGGTTCAAAATTAGGTTTTAAAACATAAAATTCACTTTGCTGAAAACAGGGATTCCACGTACGTGGCATAGTCTCGCGTACGCGGGGAGTCAACCCGAGAGAACTGGCCACGCCGGGTGCTAGCACTCGCGTACGCAACCCCTAAAAATTTCAAGTCTCACGTACGCATACACCTGTTCGCGTACGCGAGACACCAACCCCGAAAGGATTGGCTGTGTCGCGTGTGAGTGTCTGCATACATGGATTCTGTAGGGTAAAAGAGTGTGCTTAAGAACTCTGGACACCACTTCTGGGGATTCTACCAAAGCTGAATCACAATCCTAAGGGGTTCACCCAGTCAAATTTCTGTGGCGTTTATGTATCCTGTGGTAATACTGGAAAATAAAGCGCTTAGGGTCACGGCCAAGACTCAAAAGAAGCTGTGTACAATAATAAAAAGAACTAAACTAGGAGAGTCAATAATATCATTTGGATTCTGAGTTCCTAAGGATGCCAATTATTCTGAGCTTCAAAGGAAAGTGAGATGCCAAAACTATTCAGAAGTGAATAGCCACTGGTCACGATCATCTAATTGAAACTAAGCTTCATTGAAAAATCTGAGATTTATTGTATCATTCTCTTCTTTTTAATCCTGCTTTATTTTGGTTGTGTGGGACAAGCAATAGTTTATGTTTGGGGTTCTGATGAGCGGATATTTTATACGCTTTTTGGCATCATTTTCGTATAATTTTTGTTATGTTTTGTTTAAGTTTTATTATCATTTCATAGGTTTTAGTGCAAAATTCATATTTTTAGATTTTACTTTGAGTTTGTGTGTTTTATGATGATTCAGGTATTTTTTTGTTGAAATTGAGGAGCTTTGGAAAAGTCTGATTCAGAGACAGAGAAAGGACTGCAAATGATGTCAGATTCTGACCTCCATGCACTCGAAAGAGCATTTCTGGAGTTACAGAAGTCCAAATGGCACGCTCTCAATGGCTATGAAACGCTAACATCTAGGACTTTCCAAAAATATATAATAGTCTATACTTTGCTTAGGAAATGAAGGCCCAAAACTGGCATTCAATGCCAGCTACCAATGCCCCAAAGGGAGTACCATCTCGTGGCTTCACCCCAAGCTCAGCCCAAATACTCAACTCAAGTGGGCCCAAGGATGGATTTTGCACCTCTAGTATATTCTATCATATTTTTGTACTTCTTAGTTATTAGATTAGTATATATAGAGCAAGGATCACCCTTGTTCAGGATTTTTACCTTATGCCATATTTTTGAATACATTACCACTTTCTGTAAGCTATGAGTCACTAACCTCCTAGGTTAAGGTTGGGAGCTCTGCTGACTTTTATGGATTAATAATATCATTGTTCTATTTCAATCTATGCTTGATTCTATTCTAAGATGTGTCTTTGTTCTTCACCCTAATGAATTGGGAGTGTAACTTGACCGTCATCCCTATTCTACATGGGTTCTTGTGAGTATTTGACGGGATAGTACTGAACCACAAGCTTGATTATACATCTCTTAGACGGCTAATCCACCACTTTGTTGGGACTTGGAGACATCAGTTCAGCCGAGGTACGGGGCGATTAGGGCCTTTGTGGTAGAGGCTAGAATCAGGAAATAATGTTCTCTGATCCGAAAGATCCGACCTTGTCTGTGGCGCTTTGAATAGGATCACCAAGGGAATGGACTGTAGGAGCTTCACCCCATTCAGATTGGATGACCACTGACCTGGCATTTGATCTGAAGCGGAGGAGATTAATGACCACTGACCTGGCGTTAGTCACTTACAGCCTGCCATGGAATAAATCATCAGAAGTTGAAGCAGATAATGAGAAAAGTTGATCCAGAAGGAGGAAGCATCTCCAAAGCCTCAGCCATTCTCTCATCACTGATTTCACACCTATTCAGTAACACTTTATTTATTCTGTTTTTATGCATTTTTTCCATAACAACTATATTTTCTATCCGCCTGACTAAGATCTACAAGATAGCCGTTGCTTGTTCAAACCAACAATCTCCGTGGGATCGACCCTCACTCACCTAGGATATTACTTGGACGATCCGGTGTACTTGCCGGTCTATTTATGTGAATATTGCGGAGTCGATTTCGTGTACCAACCCATCGGGCCTAAATCCAGGAACCTCTAGGAGATCCATAACTGGAGGAGCTGCAGTGGTCCTACCAACTTAACCACGTGCCTGTTGGCCACATGGCATAGGCACCAATATAACCACGACAGAGCAGCAGATCACCAGCTATATCTGCCCATGTCCTTTAACCTCGCCACGTACGGCAGCCACCTGATATGCATGTGGGTACCAGACTTGTCATTAAAGAGCTGCATCGATAATAGTATCATGATGCATGCTCTCGCGTACCTCCGAACTGTCTCCTCGTCTGCACCCTCGGGAAGGTCACTAAATGTCTCCTGCATCCAAGTGCACTTCAGAGTGAACTTATCGATGCAGTCTAGTGGTGGCAACACACCCAACAACTCCTCGAACCAAGCCCATGCCACGGCCTCCCTCGATGTACTGCTTGGAGTCCGTCAGACATCTGCTGACGTACTGACCGTCTATTGGGAGCCCTAGCTGGTAGGCTACATCCTGTAGTGTAATGATGCACTCACCGAATGACAGATGAAAAGTATGAGTCTTTGAACACCATCTCTCCACAAATGCACTGACTAATGGCTCATCCAACCTAAACCAGTAGTTGTTGAGCCTCGCGAAATGGGCCAGGCCAGCCATCTGGAGGTACGGCATGATCCTATCGTCTAACGGCATACCATGCTTCCTCCTCATACTCGTGATACAACGGTGGGGATGCATGACATTGAAAAAATACTATTACAATCATAACACTTTACAAAACAACAATCACCTAAAACGGATAATTTTAATCGGAAAAGACTTTAACCAGAATTCTATTAAACTCTCCGAATCCCTTATCTGACATGCAGTTGTGATTTGAATACTCTAACACACTGCTATCCTTATATCAATACTATAACCATTATTGAGATTTACAGATTCTAACAATTATAATATTCAAGTTCTAAAAGGTTTAATATCATTAAGCAGCTTCTAACACACTACTATCCCTAAATCAAATCTATAACTACTATTTGAAATTTGGACATTCTAATCATTCTAATAATCAAGTTCTAAGTGATTTAATATCACTAAATCATAGTTTGTTTCTTGAAAAAAAAATTACTAACCTCTTCATGCAGGCTACCAGCAATATGCGTGACTCCATCCAACCAATAGATTCGATTTGGGTCGTCTTCCATTTCTGCGGTATCAAACTTGTAGCACAGTCTTATTTTCTTTGGATTTTTGGATGTGGTGGGATAGGGAGGTGAAATATAATTCAAATAAATTGAATTCGAATTCTATATATAGCGGGAATGAGAGTAAATCGAATTAGGGGCATAGATTTATATTGAAACCACCTTATATGTAAATCGAATTGTATTGCTTCGATTTACCATGAATCGAAAACCATGACTTAAATCAACACTACCTGTATCGATTTACTATGAGCGAGCTCAAAACCATTTGCTCTCCTAGTAAATCGAAGCTCCCTATTTTGAATTACAATCTTACATGCTAATTCGACGTGCCCTGATTCGATTTACTATTGTTACATGTAATTCGACAAAGTCTCATTCGATTTACATAATTACATGCATTAGGGGCATGTATATAACATATTTTGATTTAGGTGATTGCTGTAATTTTTTCATGCCTTTAGTTTATATGGATAATTTGCGCTAAAATAAATGACAAAATAATTATTACTCAGTTATTATTTAAGTTATATCGATCTTTTTAATTCATAATAATATTCTCTTTTGCAAAAATTAAAGATTATTAATCCTATAAGACTATTATTTTGAATAAAAAATTATCAATGAAATTATATGATTAAATTATTTTATTAATTAAATTTAATTAAATTAATCTTATAATTTATTGACATAATAAAAATAGACTACAAAAAAGAGAAGACATATAAGAAGAACAAAAAAAAATAGTTAAATCTGATTATAAAAATAATTTGTTTATCTAATATTTTTAAAAAATTATTCTATCTTTAAAAGTGAATAATTAAGATCTATTTTATTATAAATTTTTAATTATATTAAGTGTAACAAAATTTAGTTATTAATCAGTTATCGATATAAAATAAATATTAAAAATAAATTGAATAATATATAAAAAAAAAATATTAGAAGATTATAATTTATTATTTTAAGTTATTAGTTAATCATCAATATTTAAAATTATGACATAAAATATATTATTAAATTATTATTAAATTAAAAGAATTTCACTACTAAAATTAAGTTGATGATTAAATGATAATAAAAAATAATAAATTTTAATCTTTTAATATTTTTCATATATAAATGTATAATAATTAATTTGAGGACTAATTTCAATATGTATATAGCATTTTGATTATTTTTTTTACTATGAGTGGTATAGTCTTTTATGAAAATAAATCAAGAATGAATTGATTATTTATTTGTTCTTTTATATTATAAAATTTCGATTTGTACTTACCTAACTATTATCTCAACTCCTTAAGAAAGAATAGCTGATAATAGTAATAAAAAAATTCGAAATATATCTTACGTGACTACATGTTTATGTTTTGAGTTTTTTTTTTAAGTAAACAATTTGTAAGTACTCAATAAATCTAAACTTGTGTTAAGATATTGATTGACATTTAATCGATATTAAATCCATTTAAACACTTTTTTGGGGCATAAAATAGGAAAAGTCTAGGGCTAGTAACTTTGTTAAATTTTGGTCAGCATATAACCAGTAAAGAAAAGTGAGTTATTGGATGAAATTTTACACCAATCTCATACCATTAAAACTATTATTGATGGCTATTTGATGGTTACAAATCACAAAAGTTACTGATCCCCTAGTATTCCTCCATAAAATAATTAAGTAAAACATTTGTCTAATAAAATAATACATCTTAAAAAGGAAAAGAAAAAAGAGAAAGGAAAAATGGGTGTCCGGTCTCTAACCTATCAATGTCATTGATATTTTGATTATTTTCCCTCACCCACTTACAGGACGGTGGTTTCGGGTATCAAATATCAACTCTCTCTCTCGCACATGACAGAGACACCAATTACAGTAATAAAAAAGTTATAAATTATTTTTTGATTACTGCAAATGCAGAGTAGGAAAGAGTTCAAGTTGAAGTACTACGATTAATATTTATTCTCTCTCTCTCTCTCTCTCTCTCTCTCTCTCTGGATTTTGTCATTTTGTTACTTTGAAGAAGAAGAAAGAAGAAGAAAATGGCGAAGGAGCTTCTTCTCCAACTCCGAGTGCTGCTGCTTCTTCTTCCTGAACAACGCTGTCGTTTTGCAATTTCTCTTCTACCTCACTTCGTCGCATTCTCTCTCTGAACCCCTTTCTTTCTCTCCTTCCTCTGGATCCATTCAACTTCTTTTTTCTCAGGTACAGTTCTTTTTTCTCTCTTCTCCAACTACAAATTCCTCTCCGTTTTCACTGTTTTACCGTTTTCAACTTCCACATTCCCGTAACCGTAACCTTAAGCTTCCTTTTTTTTTAATACTATTTTCGTTTTTCTTGCTAGATTTACGGTGCATTCTGTTAATTTTTCGGCATTGTAGTGGAAAGGTGAGGAAGCAAAGTAGCATGCTTAGTGAAACTGATCTCAGTGCTTGTTTTTTCTTCGAACGCAAATTCTCAGCGGTTTCTAGTGTCTGTTTAGATTTCTAGCTAATAAATGGATATATGTAATTTTTGCTGTTGGAGCCTGCTTTTAAGTTATTGCTAATTACTAGTAATCAGTAAATTAGTGCTTTGGTTATTCAACTTTGTGCATAACTTCATGTGATCCATGTTACTTGAATCTTACACTAAGATCTGTATCATGTGTGAATTTGTTATAGTGAATGTTACTAAACCTGGTTTACTTGTTGATTAGGTAGTTTTGAAAAAAAATGTATAATTAGAAAGAGAAATTTTCTTTTCTTTTTTTTTTTTTAAAACAGGATTAGTATTTGTTGGTTTCTTTCATAATCACCACTGCTTTCAATTGTAAATTTCTGCGTGAGAAAGGAGAAAGGGAGAGAAAAGGTTAACTTGTAAGCATCTGCAATTTTCTTGAGTGACTTTGCTGCCATTGTAATCCTCCTTATTTGTCACTTAGTTGCATTGCAATAGTTGTCAAGTTTCAAGTACTGTTATTTACTTACTCCGTTCAACTCATCCTGTTTCTTCAGACGTTTCTATGTAATATTTTTGTAAGGATCTAACATGCTTGACTTAGTTTGTACCCAGGAGAAGAAATTATCTTATTATTAACTGATGACATGGAGCAGTATGATATACTTGAGCAAATTGGCAAAGGTGCTTTCGGTTCTGCGCTTCTCGTGAGACATAAGCATGAGAAGAAAAAGTGAGGATGGAACCTACCTTAACTCTTGCTTTCTTTCCCTTTTTTTGCTCTTTGGGTCGGTTTGATTGTTTCTGTTCATTTGTGCACTTTAATTGACACTGTTTTTCATGAATAATTGTTAACGGTGTCATTGAACTTTGTCTTTTGACTGGTTAGATATGTGCTCAAGAAGATTCGCCTTGCACGCCAAACGGAGCGAACTCGTAGATCTGCACACCAGGAGGTTAGAGCTTCAAATAATATTTGGACAAGTTGATTAACTAATTGTCTTTGTCGTTTTTTGTTATCTGAAATCTTATTTAGCCTGCATTTTTGGCTGCATGATTCACAGTGCTTTATGTAGTTTCTAGACTGATTTCAGTTGCTTATAGACTTAACAATTTTAGCTGTAAATGACTTCTGTTGACTCAAGTATTTAATGTGAAGTTATGATCTCGGATTCTAATTTACCTATTTTTATTGCTTGTGTAGATGGAGCTTATTTCTAAATTTCGAAACCCATTTATTGTGGAGTATAAAGATTCATGGGTAGAAAAGGTATGCAGTTCCTACTATTTACTTCATCTTTCATCTCCTACATCGTTGGATTCGGTATGAGCTTGCTGTCATAAGCTCCTATGCAACATTGCCAGGAAATTTACTGGCCTTTGTATCATAAAATCCTCAAGGGAGTTTAACTCTTAACCTACTTTTGCTTCTTCTTTCTCAGGGTTGCTATGTCTGCATTATCATAGGTTACTGTGAGGGTGGGGATATGTACGTCTCTTTTATCTAGTTTCCTCTAGCATTGAATTTATGGTTTTATGTTCTTTCAGCTTTTATAAATTGGAGAATGAACATTTTTTTAAAAAAGATAATCATTGATGAAACACAGGGCGGAAGCTATAAAGAAAGCTAATGGTTTGCTGTTCCCAGAGGAGGTTGTTTATTCATTTCTTTTTCTAAAAGAAAAGATCCTTTTTCCTTGCAGATATTGTAATTACTTTTCTTTGAACAAGAATAATGATAACATTTCTGATTATTTGTTTGCAGAAACTCTGTAAGTGGCTCGTTCAACTTCTTATGGCACTTGACTATTTGCACATGAAGCACATTCTTCATCGTGATGTCAAGGTTGGTGGACCACTTCTCTTTGTAGGAGTTTCTATATCTATTTTCGGCTAAATTTTATTAAACGTTATACTAATCAGAAATGATTCCATCAGTGTTCAAATATATTCTTGACAAAAGATCAAGACATACGTCTCGGTAAGTTATTCTAATGTTTGTTTGATAAGGCTGTTATTGCTAGCAAATACTGTTACTTTTGGTTCTGAATCTTCCTGAAGGTTAAAATTTGGCTCAAAAGTTATCAATGTTGAGCAGGTGATTTTGGACTTGCCAAAATGTTGACTTCTGATGATCTTGCTTCCTCTGTAAGAAATCTGTAACCTATGAGTTAAACTTTCTACATTATTGTAACTTGGCTTGATTACATGCAATCGTCACTGAGTAATTGTCTTGTAATGTAGGTTGTTGGAACTCCTAGCTACATGTGCCCCGAGCTCCTAGCTGATATACCTTATGGTTCCAAATCGGATATTTGGTCCCTGGGTATGTATTTATTATATGGCATTTGCTCATTGATTAAAGTTTTCTGTTAATGGTTTCTTTATATGTGTTATGATCTCTGAAATCGGTTATTCAGGATGTTGTATATATGAAATGACATCACTCAAGCCTGCATTTAAAGCATTTGTAAGTTTCTCTCTGAATTTAATTGTTTCTTTTTCTGTATCTTTTCTTTTCTTTTGATTTGTATTCCATATGTTCCTTGGTACGGATGGCATTTTTGTTAATTGATCTGCTCTCCTTAATCATACTTTTGATGTTTATATATGTTAACAATGTAGCACTTATCTAGCTGCATTTTTTTCATATTATCTCTGAAATAATTAAACGTGCACATATCTATTTTCATATCTTTCTGCAAGTTCACAACTAAAGTATCTAATATCTTTCAATTTCTTTGAATAGGATATACAAGCATTGATTAACAAGATTAATAGGTCCATAGTGGCTCCATTACCAACAAAATATTCTGGTTCATTGTAAGTTCCGATTCTTGCATCCTGTAGTTACTTTTGCTGCTAATCTTTGTCATTTGCACATTTCAGTTTCATGTTTACACACTCAAGTTTTAGCATTTTCAAAAATCTATTACATTGTCAACCAACAGGCAACAGCCATGTATTATCCAGATACTGAGTGGGTTTTGTGTAAATCTATATATTGATGAATTATTTATTTTATGGATTGTTTGCTTGACTATTGATATAGTCATATTTGTTTCGCCCCTTGCAGTCGAAGTCTTGTTAAAAGCATGCTGCGGAAAAATCCAGAGCTTAGGCCCAGTGTATGTATAATACAACTCTAACCAATAACAATCCAACGTAATGCATTGATGCAACATCTAGCATCATATTTCATCCCCGTGTGAATTAAATAAATCTTAGAACAGAAATAGTCATTCTGTTATGATGCACACAACAATTAAACATGCAATGAAATTTATCAGATGCGATTAGGTATTCTGATTTACTGTATTAAGTTGTGTTTTTCTTGACTCTGCTTGGAATGTGCGAAACATGAATTAATAGGATATATCCCTTTCTAGTTAGCCATTAGTTGTGTTGATGTTGTATCTAAGAAACAAGCATTTCCATGTTATTTGACTGAATTTTCATGCACTGTCAGTGTATGAGTTTTACACTAACAACCGATCATGTATTGCCACAATGGCAAAAGTAACTAATTTTCAAACCTACTATTTAAAAGGTCATCTAAACACAGATCTGATTGGATGACCGTTTAAAGAGTTCTTCTGTTTGCATCATAAAATATTTTTAGCTGAGAGGTCAAAATGGATCTTGAAGTAACATTTGGTTGCAAAGGGTTCTTACGTAACCTCTTTTTTAACTTTAAAAAAATGTATTTTTAGCACATTGTTGCTCAAAGATTATGCCTATGAAAGAAAATACCCATGCTTACTAATTTTGAATGGAGAAAATGTTTCATTTTGCTTTAGGTTTCGACATATAATTTATGGCTGCCACTTTGATGTTTATAGTTCAGCTTCATTCACAAATTATCTAGCAGTCCATTATTCTCATGTAACACTATTTCTCTTAGTTGAAACCCACTTACTTATTTTCATAATGTAGCATTGAAGGCTAAACAATCATGTTTTGACTATTGAAAATTATGCAAATGCACAACATTGAGTGTACTGAATAATCTCTAATCAACTTCTGCTAAAAATCAATATTGATTTCTTGTGTGGCAGTGCAGCTGCCTACATGACTGTAACAATTTTCGTCATGCTTGTGATTTCGAACTCCCTTTTGTAGAATGTCTTGTTAGTTGCTTAATTATTTGTCTCTCTACAAATGTCTTGTAGCAGATATTCCGCTACGTGCTTAACCACCATATTTTATCTGATCTGTCATGTGAACCTATTTTCTCAATTGATTTGTACCTCTGGTGGCAGGCTGCAGAGCTGCTTGGGCACCCACATCTTCAACCATATGTTCTTAAGATTCATCTCAAAATTAATAGCCCCAGGCAAAATTCATTACCAGTCCAATGGCCAGAATCCAAGTACATGAAGAAAACCAGATTCTTGGAGCCGAAAGATGAACATGTTTCTATCTATAGGGATAAAAGGCATTCTTTTAGCAATGATCGGACTCTAAACCCTAGTATTTCTGGAGCTGATCAAGATTCTGTATGTTCCACCCTAGAAATAGATTGTACTCCAGATGATTTAAATCAGAGGTTAGCAGAGTTGAGTGTCAGAGGTAGCCATGGAGTGAAGTCAATCCATAAGCCTATTCTCTCCAGAACTTCTAGTATGGCTAAGATTCCCAGGATCAGTCATGCAAAACTTTCTTCTACCAACAAGAAATTAATGGAACCCACAAAGGATCTTAAGGCAGGAAGGCAATCTGTAAGTCCTCCACTTTCTTTAGTATCTTTTTCCAAATGAAACTAGCTTATAAAAGGTGAACAAAAATAATGTCAAGAATTATTGATGGGTGTTCCGTTTTTAAATTCTCTGGTTGGAATTTCTTATCTTTAGTTAGTCTTGTATCTAAAGGGGATAAATAATCATATCCTAAAAAAGTTTTGCTTTAGTTATTTAACAAAACCAACATCATTTCACAATTGTGGAGATTCTACTATATGATGTTTGTGTATATTATGTTCTAATACTAAAAGGTAGGAAGCAGCTTCTTGATATTTGTAAATATTCTAATGAAACTCGCTGTACCTGAAAAAGTACATTGCTTAGCTGATTTCCTTAAGTTTGTGGTTACAGCTTCCTGCTTCAAACAATTCCACAAAATCTACCCAAACAAATCGCAGAGCATCCTTTCCATTGCCATCAAAGGGTACTCAGAAGCCTCCTCACAGGCCTAGTAGTATTGGTTTGCTTAGCCATGTATCTTCACCAGATATTTCAGTCAACTCTCCCCGAATTGATAAAATAGCTGAATTCCCATTAGCATCATATGAAGATCCACTGTTCCGATTCAACAGATCATCCACTGTGATTGACAAATGCACAATAGATGTATATGATAAAGCCTCTGTTAGGGCTTGTAATGCTGATACTTGGCAAGGAATCAAGCGCAGCGTGTTGAAGGAAAACGACGAGGACAAAAAAAGTGGTTCATCCGATCAAAATGCAACAGCAGGTGCATCGAGTCACACCTCTTCGGATCTGCGCCGCCGACAGTTTGATACTTCATCGTACCAACAGAGGGCCGAAGCCTTGGAAGGGCTGCTTGAATTCAGTGCAAGATTGCTGCAGCAGGCAAGGTATGATGAACTCGGGGTTTTGTTGAAACCATTTGGGCCTGAGAAGGTTTCCCCAAGGGAAACTGCAATCTGGCTGAGTAAGAGCTTCAAAGAGAACACATTCAACCCTGAAGAATCCCCGTAAAATTGCTGTATATGCACTCTAATCATGTTTGTAGTGTTCAGTGCATCTTTTCTCACACGGGAGCCTATTTAGCGGTTTAGCCAGTTGAGTTTTTGTAGAAATTCGCATATCCTCTGTTTAGCCTTTTTTTTTTTTTTTTTTTTGTGAAAGAGTTAATGATGATTAGAAGTGATGAATGAAGCAGACGATAGATATTTCATGGTAACATTACTTGTGGAACTAGTTTATGTTGTTCATAGTAGATATTTTCCAATATATTAATGTTAGCTCTTTGTCATATTTGAATTGCTATTTTGATTGCTTGAGCAGATGTGAAACTGAGGCAAGTAAAATTGCCTGCATTTAGACATATGACATACCTGTCATAACATAGCTTTTTGGATCAATCAAATTCACCCCGTTATGAGAATCGTTTCTGGATCTTTTCTTCTACATGTCCTACCACATATTATGGCGTGTTGAAGTAAACTTTGCTATCACCATATCACAAGGGGAATAAGAGGAAAAACAAATATTAATCATTATTTAATTGGCTTCAACTCAATATCTAGAACTTAATGTTGACCATCAAAGCATTAAAAGTAGTTAATAAAAGAAAAATGTGTCTTGAGTTTCATATCCTGTGGATGCCGTTACCCTTTGTATCTGATTTGTCAAAGAATCGAGTGTTAAATACTCCTAAATAAGGTTTCAAGCTCCTATCATATGACCATATTAAAACAATATTAGAGAGAACAAAAAAGAGAAAAAAAGTTAGCGGAAAGAGAGGGAAAGGGGGGGGGGGGGGGGGTTATATTTCTTTAAGAATTGTCCACAAGGTTTCACCATTATTGTAGTTTTTAAATAGTTTGTTTATGATAAATGAATTTTTACGTAGTTACTCAATCTGTTGAAGGTGATTGGGCCATATGTAATGGTGGTCCAAAGCTCCTAAAGTGCCCCTGAGTATATGGGACGATAGTTGGAGGTATCTGCAAGTAACTCATTTTAGTAGGGTGTGTAACTTGGAATTAAATGTTACCTGAGATGGTATTGATAGACAAAGGAGAGTTGTTAGCGACCATAGTGGGTAGTTCTCCAATAGGAAATCCTGCAACAGGTACCATCCCTGATAGGATGGTTCATTCCCGTTGCGAGAGTTGAGTCCTGCTTGTTGCGCGGGATCCTCTAGTGGGGAATTTCCTACGTGCTCCCCAAGTCAGATCAGGTGTCGGGTTTGGAGGACCTAAATTAAGACCCAGTCAGGTAGATGCAATCCCACCTAGCTCTTGGTCCAAGTCAGGTACGTGCAGTTTTGGGTTTGCACGGACCCTTGTTTTCGCTCTGATGGTATTAGGTGCCGGTTTAGACAAAATAGTTACACTTGTGTCTTTGGATTGTGTTCTGAATTGTGGTGGCCGCGTGTGGGACACATTTTGAACATGATATTTATCTACCCTTGTTCGATACATGTATCTAATTGTGTTTTACTAAAAAAAATAAAAAATTATTCTTCAGACATGTTTGGACACACCTAAATACCATCACGTGTCAGCATGTTCAACTTTATTCTTAATATGTATTCTTAAAATTAGTTTAGAAGTAGTATATATTACTAATTATTAAAATAAAAAATATTTTAAATATTTTATATGATTGGAAAAGGACATTAAAATTAATAAAAAATTAATTTATATTTTAATATCAATAAAATATCAAAATATCATTATAATTTATTTAAAAGTTACTTTATATTTTATATATATGTCGTATCCTCATATCTTATAAGAATTTTAAATTCACTTGTGTCCTGTGTCATGTCTGTATCCGTGCATCATAGAGTCTTACGTAAGAACATAAGTTAAACGAAAAACTTAGGGTGCGTTTGTTTTGCGTTTTCATTTTTAGTGTTTTCTAGATTTTGTGAAGGAAAAAGTAAAAATAGTGAAAATAATAAAAATTTTTGTTTTTACCTCCTGTTTTTACTTTTTCCTTTACAAAATTCAAAAAATACTGAAAATAAAAATCAAAAATGAAAATACAAACCAAATGCACCTTTAAATTCTCGTGGTTAGAAATGGTAAATAACTTGACTTCTTAAGGTAGCATTTGAAAGAGAGACAGAAACTCAGAGATTGAGATTAAGAGATTGAGACTGAGAGATAGAGACTCAAATAAATTTCAATATTGTGTTTGTGTAAAGTGAGAGACAAAGATTGAAATAAGAATGAAACTCTAATTTAATTTGTACAAAAGACAAAGTTGGAATTAATTAATTAAAATGGAGCATTTTAAGTATAAAATGTTATTAAAATTTCAGTTTTCGTCTCAAAAATTTCAATCCCATGAATTTTCACTTTTGAAATTATTAAAATATTAAAATTTTAAGAACAAAAATTAAATTTTAATATTAATCTCTAAACCAACGAATATGATATTAAGTTGTAATTTCTATCCCATTACTTCAAAACAACCGTCAGCTCAGAGAAATAAGTTTTAAACTTCTAACTTTGCAAGTAAAATTTGCCTATGTTATTTGGACATGTCCAATAAGTGAGCGGAGCTTTAAACATTTGACTTGCTTACCTAATTTTCATTGGAGGTTTAAACCCCAAAATGGTCATTGAGATTGGCGTGGTGCATTAAAATCGTTCTTGAGATTTCAATTGCACCAATTACGTCCCTGAGATTGAGAAAAGTGCACTATATTAGTCCCTGACCCATTTTTTTTTAACGATGTGATGACATGGTTGGATGATGTGGACGGTAAGTGACACATGTCACTCTATGATTTGGCTATGTGTAATGATATGATGATGTGGTGACCAGTGACACGTGGCGACCAGTGACACGTGGCATGCTGACATGGATGGTTGTGCCACGTGTCACAATGTTATTTGGCCACGTGTTCGTTTGTGCCACGTGTCACAACAGTATTCGTCCGCGTGTCATCCATTATGTCATCATTGTAGATGCACCAAATTAGTCCCTCACTTTGCATTAAGTGACTCATTTTAGTCCCTGAAGTTGAATGTCGTGCACTAAACTAGTCCTTTCACCAATTTTTTCTCAGTTTTTTCTATAAATTCAAAATTCTCAATATTTTTAAATGCATTAATTTCAATTCTATTTTTTCATATGCTATTCAAATAAAAATATTTTTATAAAATATTTTTTCTCTTGCGAATACCATAATCGCCGACTTGGAGTTGACGTGAAGGCATTTCAAGCACATTCACTATTATCTCCGACCTCTTTCAGTGCTTTTATAAAATATTTTTTTCTCTTGCGGATATCCCTAACTGCCGTCTTGGAGTTGACGTGAGGGCATTTCAAGCTTCCATCGTTACCATCTCCGACCTCTTTCATCTAAACTGCAGAGGTTGGAGATGATAGTGAGAGTGCTTGAAGTACCTTCAATCTAGCTCATTTACACATAACGAAAATGTGTATTTCATAAGAATAAAAAAATATATATTTTAATGATTGATTTCTTGTTAAAAGCACATGTTTTTTTATGAAAAAAATGTGTCTAATCAATTATATAATTATTTTTTTTATAATAACATACTTATATATTACAAAATTTACCAATGTTAAATTATTAAAAAAAATTATATAATTAAAACTAAAATCTTAAAAATTTTTATGAAAGCACTTGTATTTAAACAATATATGAAAAAATAGAATTAAAATTAGTGCATCTAAGATATTGAAAATTTTAAATTTAAAAAAAAGAGAAAAAATTAGTGAAGGAACTAGTTTGGTGCACGACATTCAATTTCAGGGACTAAAATGAGTCACTTAATACAAAGTAAGGGACTAATTTGGTGCATCCACAACAATGACATAATGGACGACACGTGGACGAATACCGTTGCGACACGTGGCACAACCATCCACATCAGCATGCCACGTGTCACTGGTCACCACATTATCATATCATTACACGTGGCCAAATCATGGAGTGACACGTGTCACTTACCGTCCACGTCATCGAGCCATGTTATCACGTCGTTAATGAAAAATGGGTCAGGGACTAATATGGTGCACTTTTCTCAATCTTAGGGACGTAATTAGTGCAATTGAAATCTTAGGGACGATTTTAATGCACGACGCCAATCTTAGGAACCATTTTAGGGTTTAACTCTTCCATTGGATTCATAATGGTGATTAATTTTCCATTAAAATTTGTTATAAAAGTCACTGTATACCTCATATAAGTTATTACCAAACATTTTCGTAAATATGGTTGGAAATTGAGACATTGATTAAGTGTTTAAGAGACTAAATTATTTATAAAGTAGGGTTACTACATATTTAAGTATTTCTTTTATTTGAATTCATCTAAATAGGTTCAACACCAATAAAAATCACTATTATTAAAAAAGCGTGATTACACGCACTACTGCTTTTTCTTCTTCTTCTCTTTCTTCTCACGTTCGTTTCTTCTTCTTCTCACGCACGTTTACGTACGGAGCTTTTTCTTCTTTGCATTATTCTTCGCGTTCCTCTTTTTTCATCTTTTTCGCGTTCATTCTTCTTCACGTATTTTTTTCTTATTGTCATTCTTTTGTAGTTGTTATTGTTGTATTTTTTTCTTTTCTTCCTTCTCTCCTTGGTGAAGAAGCAGCAAAAGGTGAGGAGGACGAGTTTTGAATTGTGCAGAATAGATGTACCGAAATTATATTTAGAAATGAACTGAAATTATATTTAGAATGAACCGAAAATTAAATTCAGAATGTAAACTCGTTTCAAAACAAGTACAGACTAAATGCATCTTATTTAAATCCAGAATAAATTGAAATTACTTAATGATTGCGACACACAAACTTAATGCGAAAATAAACACAAACAAAATTGAATCATGAACAAAAACACATCCAAATCCATCAAGTGATTTTGCAGCATTATGTGTTTCTTCTTCTTTATTTGATTAGATGAACAAGACAAGAAAAGAAGAACATGATGAGAAGTTTTGAGGAATTTTTTCTTCTTATTTCTTCTTTTTTGTTTGATTTTTCTTCTCTTTTTCTTGGGTTTATTCCTCTCAAGATAGTGAAACAAAAAGAATCATAACAAAATAATTCACTTAGAAATGAAGCGAAATTATATTCAAAAATGAAATGAAATTATATTTAGAATGAACTGAAATTACTTAATGATTTCATTTCATTCTAAATATAATTTCAGTTCATTTCTATATATAATTTCGCTTTATTTTCTATTATGCACAATACATCTTCTATTGCTTCCTTACCAGGGAGAGAAGGAGGAAAAGAAAAAAAAATACAGCAGCAACAACAACAAAAGAATAACGATAAAGAGAAAACATGTGAAGAAGAAGAAACGCGAAAAAGTGAGGAGAATGAGGAGGAGGAGAAACGCGAAGAAGAAGAAGAAGCTCCACGCGTATGTGAATTTGAAACAAGAAGAAGGAGAAGGAGAAGAAGAAGAAGAAGAAGCACCGGGGGAGAAGAAAAAGCGGGTGCCTCTAAATTACTTGGATAAACTTAGATGCTAAAATTGTTTAAATGTGAAGAATAAATCTTTATAAAGTATATCAAATTTTGTTACTTATTTTATTTCTTTTTATGTTTCACTTGTAATTTTTGGTATATCTTTTATGTTTTAATTATTTGTCCTTAGTATTACTAAACTTTCAATTACGACTTTATAGTTTAAAGTTTGTAAATTTTTTTTTTATATTAGATGAAAAAATTTAACTAAGTCCTTACTAGTAGTTATTTTTTTAAAAATAAAAATGCAATAATCTTAAAATTCGTCATATACCAAATATAAAAGTAAATATTTCAAAAGTATTTTATTTTTTAACAAAAAGCAGTTAACAAAAACAAAATCTAATTGAAAATTCATATTTGAGATAAAAATTTAATTACAAATTTTTAAATTATAAATATGTAATTAAAAATATGATGAAACTAGAATAAACACAGTAATTAAAGCTCAATGCATTTAATTATAAAGAAGTAACCATGATAAATTTAAGGGAATGAAAAAAATAAAAAAATGGTCAGTTTTAATCATTCTATCAATTCAATTTCATTAAAAATAGAAGAAACAAAAGCATACAAGTCTGTTAGAAGTTATGAATGTACTCTACCTTAGTTCTTAACCACCAATTCATGGACTTGATTCGTTTTAATTAACTACCAATTGCAGTTTAGTTTACCTCATTAATACGTAGTAGTTAGTCCTCCTTTGAAAGCTTCTCTGTCCCTAATTTTCTCTAAGATTGACTAATTGCCACATCGTTTTATGAATTTAAAAACAAATTAAAGATGTCTGTGCTTACTTTCAACTCTTCTAGATGAGAAATATAACGTAAGTCCTAAGTTTTTTCTAATACGGGCAGCAGGAGAATAAATTTAGTGATGAAAATTGTGGCAGTTATTTTCCGTTATCATTAATGTATTACTATTTGGTTAGCTATTTCTCGCTCCTGTCCAAAGGCGACAACTGACAATTTTCTGTCTTTCTTTTTTTCAATTTAATCGTGACTTGATTGCTCAATATATATACCAAATCGGTCTCTAATAAATTTTCGGCCATTTCTAACTTTTTTATTTTGTTAGATAAATCAAACTTCATACTAAATTTTGATAAAAAAATTAAATAAATCAATCTCGATTATTATTTAATAAAAAACATAACAATCCTTAAAAATTTTTAAAATTTTTAAATTAATCCCTCCATAAAGTCAAACAATATATACTGTGAGGGCTGATTTATCTAATTAAGTGATTATAATAGGTCAGATGTAGTGTGAGGGGGAGTATAGACCTTGGCTCCCCTAATATTTTGAAACAAAAATTAATAGTAGTGACTCGTGAGTTTATATTATATATAATTTTATTTTGTATTTGAGAGATAGGGTAAGTAATTACCTTGTACTAATAATTAATTGTTAAGCACATTTAATATCAAATTTATAAGTAAAAATCTAACTCAAATATTATCTATCTTTAATAACCAAAAAATTAAGTGGCAATATCCCATAAAAAAATTAGAAAATATATTATCACTAATTATTTTTTAATTGGATAAAATTTTCTAATCTTTAAATTTGTGAGCTTCCTCCATCACTTTACTATGTCACTTTCTAAAACATGTGAACCTCAAACATTATAAATTTTATGTTCTGTCTTAATCATGTTGAATTGAATAACTTGTGTATAATTCAAGAGATATGCCAAAGATTAATAGAAACATGAAAGTCTTTAATGTATTTTTTTATTAACCGTTTAATTTGTTTAGTATTAATTCTCTTTATTTTAATTGTTATAACTAAGAGATTATTTTAACTATGAATATTACAAAGAATAAATTTATAAACAAAATAAAAATTAAACTTTTTATTAATTATCTTTTGATTTATATTTAAAAATATTATTAAAAACTTTGATATGAATTTTATTATCCATAAAATTTGTAGTATGAAAAATTGTCATATATATTATTTATACTTTAAAATATATATTCTATCAGTATATTTTTGTAAAGTATTTTAGATTATATAATTTATTTGTATAAATTAAATTTTACTTTGTATTAGGTATATTTTTGAACTTCTTTAAATAATTTTTTGATATATGCACATAGACATAAGATCTTGCGAATATAATTTAAAGAGAAAAGCTCAGTATACAAGTGATTAGGGCTTGTAACTATTACAAGTTCATTAACGCCTAATCCACTAAAACGCGCTGCAACTCCTACGTCACTTACACGCGCTATACAAAGATCCCGCGTTTGTATAACTACCAAATTTAAAATATTTGTTTCCTTCTTTGTTTTCCTTCTTTCCAAATTTCATCGTTCTTCTTCTCGCGCGTCTTCCCCTGGTTTTTCGATCGTTCTTTTCCTCTCCTTTCTCATTGGTTTGTTCTTCGTCATTGACGTTAGTTCTTCTCTCTGTAACTCCAGCTTCGTTTTCTTTTCGATTTTCTGGTTTCTGAAATCAAAGTTTGAACTCGTTTTGAAGATAATAGATGATTCAACCTCAGATTGTCAGCTGAATCAGGGCGAAGTGGAGCACAAATAGGAAGGAAAACGAGATTAAGAATCAATTGATTACATGTAGCAAAGAGGGAAAATGAAACCCTCATAGTAAAGACTCATTTGATAGGAATTGGAATGATTTTCTGCTAAATTTTGGTCTTGTGGACAACAAGTGGCTTTCAGGTAGTGTTGGGTTAAAATCTGCAGCAGAGGTGTAAATTTAATTTTTTTATCGGGTGTATTTATAGTCTGTGTTTGGGTGTATTATGCAGATCTCTATGCAGACCATCATATATGGGTTCCAATCTATTTGGAATTCTGGATCACCACTTCATATTATAGTACCTATAAATCAGACATTTTGAATACACCAGAGAGAGTTTAATTAATTTTGGTCTTGTGGACAACAAGTGGCTTTCAGGTAGTGTTGGGTTAAAATCTGCAGCAGAGGTGTAAATTTAATTTTTTATCGGGTGTATTTATAGTCTGTGTTTGGGTGTATTATGCAGATCTCTATGCAGACCGTCATATATGGGTTCCAATCTATCTGGATCACCACTTCATATTATAGTACCTGTAAATCAGACATTTTGAATACACCAGAGAGAGTTTAATTAATTTTGGTCTTGTGGACAACAAGTGGCTTTCAGGTAGTGTTGGGTTAAAATCTGCAATAGAGGTATAAATTTAATTTTTTATCGGGTGTATTTATAGTCTGTGTTTGGGTGTATTATGCAGATCTCTATGCAGACCGTCATATATGGGTTCCAATCTATCTGGATAACCACTTTATATTATAGTACCTGTAAATCAGACATTTTGAATACACCAGAGAGAGTTTAATTAATTTTGGTCTTGTGGACAACAAGTGACTTTCAGGTAGTGTTGGGTTAAAATCTGCAGTTGAGGTGTAAATTTAATTTTTTATCGGGTGTATTTATAGTCTGTGTTTGGGTGTATTATGCAGATCTCTATGCAGACCGTCATATATGGGTTCCAATCTATCTGGATCACCACTTCATATTATAGTACCTGTAAATCAGACATTTTGAATACACCAGAGAGAGTTTAATTATGGAAAAAAAATTTACATATAATTGGATCAAATATATTTATACCATGTGTTCAATTTCTTACAAGAGTATATAACAGTTACATTAATCAGTGACAATATCATTAGAATCTATCTGACAAAATGGACTCAATAACAATGAGGATGGCCTGGACAGTCTTATTGCATCACTTCTCCTCGCTCATATTTCTGAATTTCTCACTCAACAGATGGGTTGCACACTTTAGGTCCTTGATTTGCTGTAAACAAAGCAAAATTAGAGTTAGATATATTTCTATTATGAAAAACTGATTTGATCGAAGACATATATTTGTTCTTACATTTTTTTCAGCTTGGTTTCTGCCTGCCATTTTTTCTGAAATGAAAAATACACCCATAGATATCAGTAAGATACACCCATAGATATGAGTCAGATACACCCATAGATATCAGTCAGATACACCCATATGTAAGAATCAGATACACCCATTAATAACAGTGAGATACACCCATAGATATTATTCAGATACATCCATATATATCAGTCAGATATCAGTCAAACATGCTTCAATATCAAGCCACATTACAAGTTCAAGCAGTATACACCCCCAATCTACGGAATAAACCCCAAAAAATCAACAACAATAGCAGGAGAACTTAGAACAAGAACGTAGAACGACGTAGAACTTAGAAGAACGACGTAGAACTTAGAACAGTGTAACAAAGAAGCAAGAATAATAGTAAACCCTAGAAGAACGACGTAGAAGAAAAGTAAAATATACATGAATCTTAATGAACTTACGTTGAGTATTGTTGCTTTGTTTTCTCTTCAGATTCTTCACGGAGAGTTTGATGGTGTTTTGATGGAGGTTTCGAACAACGATTTGTATATTTTGAACTTTGATTTTTGCTCGAAAATGGAAGGGTTTCCTTGTTTTCGAAGCATTTTGAGAAGTGGAAGAAGTGGAAGAGTTTCCCATACGTAACCGTTTGTGTTGAGCGCGTGAAGTGACGCTCCATGTAATGTAATCTGTGTTGATGCGCGTGACTTGTGTTTGGGCTGGGCCAACTTGTAAGCTTGTAAGCTTGTATGTGTAGCCCAGCCCTAATTTAAAATAACTCATTCGGAATTTGAAAACTTACTTAATATATTATAATTAATTAATAATCGCATTTATCGGTAATTATTTGCAACCTTTGATTTTTTTAAAAAATGCGGTAACTTTGGGGACGAAAAAATAATGGAAGCCCAAAGCCATGTAGAGAAAAAAAATAGATAAGAAAATGATAGCGTAGATGACTGGTAAAGCGTGTTTTAAATTCTAATCCCAAAAATAATAATAAACGTAGTTAAAAGTCCGCTCTATGTGGAACACGAGGATTTGGCCACGCATTAATCTACCACCTTCTTCATATTTATAAGAACATTTTCAAATCCCTCCATCAAATCATAAACTCTCCTCTACCTATATACTACTTCCAAATTCCAAAGACACTGCTGTTATTGCTTATTACTTGGTATATAAAAAATGGATTACTACTTGTGTAGGTGTTTAGGCCTTACTACTATACTTTTCATGGTGCTGCTTCCTATTATTGCCAAAGCTGATCTTGAAGATGATATTCTTGGTGCTTAACTCAACTACATACTCTTTCCCTTTTCCCTTCCCCTTCCCTCTTTATTTTCTTTTATCTTCTTTTCTTAACACTTTATCTTTTGAATTTAGGGGAGAATTACTTGAAGTCCCTTTTTAATATTTAAAAGAATATATATATATATATATATATATATATATATATATATATTTCTGTTAGAATAACATGTTCTCAAGTAAATTTACTCATGAAAAAACTGTTTTTATATTTATTCTTGAAACATACATAATTATAATTTAGCACAAGTTATTGTTTTCGATTAACAGTTAGTTAATAAATTTATTAATGTCAAAAGAAAGTCTAAATACACTAATAAAATACTGGTATAAATACAATATTAACTAAAAATATTAGTCAGTATAGATAAAAATTACTGGCATGAGCTTTTCTCATATAATAATGAACTAGTAGTTATTTATTAACCGTCAGAATATGGATTATATTATTGCAGGGAAGATTTGTGATGAAGTGGAATGTGGGAAGGGAAAGTGCGTAGCAAACACGAGTTACCCATTAAACTTCATATGTGAATGTGATAATGGTTGGAAGCGGACTCGGGACAATGACAATGATACAGATGCCAATAGCTTTCTCCCATGTGTCATCCCTCAATGTACTCAACTAACCCATCTTACATTTAAAAAAAAAAAATTAATTTTCATGTCTTTTGATTTATATTCTTATTTTTAAATATATTTTGCTTTTTAACATTTTATGAAAAATTAAGAAGTGGAAATAATGTTTTTAAAATTAGTTTCATTTTTTTTTTTGCAAAATCTCAAAAATAAAAAATAATAAAAATAAAAATAAAAAAATAAATCACAAATCAAATATATTTAATGACTTTACTTATTAGAATAAAGTTTCAAAATCACTTTAATCAAATTATTAAATTGGCTGTATATATTTTACCGGTTATGTTGCTAATACAATTTTCTCAAATAATTATTACATTGGTAACATCATGTGTTTCGAATAATGTTAAATAATAATATCAATTAGTTTTGAATTGGCCAAATAATAAATTCATCTATTCGAGTTTAAATAAGTATCTAAAGTTTGAATTTTGCCTTGTTATATGCAGTAATTTATTAGATATTTTTAATAAAATTTAAATTCGTAACGAATTAATCTTTAACTTGTCAAATTGAAAAATATTTAAAAAAAAAAAAAACAGCCTCGTATATTGAATTAGTGTTTCAGTCTATTCTATTAATATATTATATATGCAGGTAGTATGAACTACGGTTGCCAGTCAGCACCCCCTCCAGTTCCAGAGAAGAGTGTACCACACAATTTCTCAGCTTTTGATCGTAAGTATAATTAATATTATTATTGGGTTGATTTAATTTCATCTTTCTAAGTTCTAATAACGATATAATTAATATAAAAATGTGCATTATGTATGTGTAATGTGTGATATAGCGTGCTATTGGGCATACTGTGGGGAAGGTAGCTGCCAGAAGAACAAGACTCATACATACAGATGTGAATGCAATCCCAACACTTTCAATCTTCTAAACATCTCTGTTTTCCCTTGCTACAGTGCATGTAAGCAAT
This sequence comes from Arachis ipaensis, assembly GCF_059453495.1. Classification (NCBI taxonomy): domain Eukaryota; kingdom Viridiplantae; phylum Streptophyta; class Magnoliopsida; order Fabales; family Fabaceae; genus Arachis; species Arachis ipaensis. Next base: position 75,282,273 of record NC_142444.1, read on the forward strand.
TAATTAGTTAAATAATTAATTAAGGATCCAAATCAAACTTTCTTTCTTTAAGGCATAGGAAAATTAGAACAATATTGATATAAAGTGATTGAGTTTCCATTTTGGCCTTGCTATTGTTAAGGTACTATTGGATCTAACTGTTCCAAACTCGGAATCAAAGTTGAAGATTCAACCGCTGCTGGCACTAACGGTGGAAGTAGTCAAGGTGAGATTCACATGTTTTTTTTGCTAATTACTTAAATTATATATACACAAAAAATTAATCATAAAAAAGTAATCGAATTAATTATTAAATATTGGTGTACAAAAATATTTTATATGTATTAAAAATTATTTACTAAATCTATTATTATTTATTTGTGTATATATATACATGTTAATTTATATATTTTTTAATTAAATAATTAATTATTAAAATAATCAAACCTGCTATAGTAAAAATAATCAAATCTATATTAGGTCAATAATCAAACTTGTTTTTAATAACGATATTAGGTGTACATTAAAATTAACTACCGAATTTAATTATTAGTATATAATATATATTAAAATATAAAATACACATAAAAAATAAGTTAAAATACAGATGTATTTTTATATACAGAAACTGAATAGGCTAATTCTAATGTGCATGTAATATAGTTATTAATTTCTTTTTACGGGTGTCTAGATACGGCTTTAGAAAAAAAAAATATAATTTCTAAAAAGTAAAATTTTAAGAAAGATTCTAATAAATTAATTATTTAAAATTTGATTGAAACTCACTCATACTTTGGCTTATTAATTAAATAGACTTCACTAAATTTGCAAATTGCACAAAATTTCAAGAATTGAATCTGAAGCTTCGTTTCTTTTGGCGTTACTTTGTTCCTCCAGCAAGCTTAGTGGTTCCATGGGGAAGTTTGGGTTGGATAGTTACGTTGTTGATCTCCAGCGGTTTGGTTATGTGGAGCTAGGAATTTTGATGGGCCAGATTATTACTTTGTTGAGTTATTATTGTTGTATATGATTGGTGTCCACAATTTTTTTCCTTTTCTTTATTTATGTTGAATAATACACTAGTGATAGACTCATTGGTCAGTGGTTGTGTATTATAATAGTCGATTAATTGGTGATTATTTTGTGTGGGAATAAAGCCAGTGTTTGGCAACACACCAAAAAAAAAAAAAAAGAAGCCAGTGTTTGGTCATTGCTATGAGATGACTTATGTAAAGTACACTATAATGCACATTATTATCATTGTTGTTGTTGTTTAGATTTTGATGTTGGAAGACATAGATTTAGCTCACTCTTCTATTATTGATATGAAATGATTCTTACTATATGTGAGTAAAATTATATATATTTTTCTTCTAGAAATAATTCTATTTGAGTATTTAAGATTTGAAAATTATAGATATTTTCTTATATATTATCACATAATAAGCATAATTGTATATACATTTAACACATGAAATAATCTCTTATATATATTTAACTAAGTTTAACTAAATTGTTATAATAACTTTTTAAATCACGCTTCTTTTTCTCCTCCTCCTCTTCCTCCTCCTCTTCCTTCTTCTTCTTCGTTATCGTTATCACTAATAATATCAACATTTTGCGAACATCTTTATTATTTCTGATTTTCTCTATTGCCATCATTAAATAATTTTGGTTCATTTATTAATTTATTTTGGTTCATTTGTGTATTAATTAATGTTCACTTGATACTACTGATAAATATTGACCAAGTTTTTTATTCCTTAAGTAATTTCGGTTTATTTCTTAGGTTAATTGAGATTCATTTGGATCCAAAAATGAATTCGATGTGTTTTTGTTAATGATTGAGCCTTTCTTTAGCAAAAAGAATGAAATTATTTATTATCACTTTATTCAATTGTATTAGATTTCATTCCGTTCCATTCAATTTGTCTTGAAAGCCATTCCAACCATTGGGACAAATTATTTATTGACAACATACCTAGACTGCAAATGAACCGAAAATATTATTAAAACAAAACCATTTTATAATACCAAATGAATTGAAGATTTGTCTATTATATAAATTCAAATTCAGAAACACCTGTGTCTAGAATGAACTGAAAATATTATTAAAGCAAAGCCACTGTATAATACTAAATGAACCAAACATTATCCATTATATAAATTCAAATTCAATTCAAAATGTTAGTTTTTGATAGCAAAATGTTGGTGTTGTCGGTGATTACCATAACAAAGAACCTACGTGCGCAAATTTAGTTGGACTTAGTTGCCAAAAACACTTGGATATGTAGCTGGGTTGTTTATTGAAATACAGAGTATTATATTTAAATTAAATTTATAATTATTGTGTTGATTATTGTGTTTATTCCTAGGGTTTTATTAAATTTATAATTAGTTTTTTTTTTACATTTTTTCTCTTTCAATTAGGTCTCTGTACTGATTCTAATTTTGTAATTAGGTTCTTGTCAGTGTAAAAAATATTAGAGTTAATGGAATATTTTTCTGAAAATTGAAGGTACTCACAATTAAGAACTTAATTAGGTCTTTGATAATATATTTTTTGGGAGAAATATTACAATAATTTTAACATTTTTGACACAAAAAAGATCTAATTATAAAATTAAAAATAGTGTAAAAATTCACCAATTCAAAGAAAAAAAAATATAAGAATCGAATTATAAATTTGATAAAATTATAGGAATAAACAGAATAATTAAACTTTAATTAAATGTATGATATTTCATGTATTAAAAATATACAAAATAGGCTTATTATGCAATACATGAGAAAGGGTAATCTACCCTTTAGTTTTTGATGACCGAAGAATTATCTTAAGAAGATTTTATAAAGGTAAGAGGCTACACCTTTCCAATAACCTTTTTTTTTTATATCAAAAACTTAATCGAGCTTGCTAGTTAAAAGAAAGAGGTCTATGTCATTTTCACTCACCATGCATGTGTTGGTTGATTTCACTTGGACACTTGAATTGTGGTTGTTTAAACATAGACCTATCTATTAAGGCCTAACAAGGGCATAGCCCGATACAGAGCCTGGATAGCAGGAATTTGGCTTGGGCCCAACCCTAGTTGCACCAACATAGTCGTAACCCTTTGGAGAATAGAAATCAAGGCATGTTGAATATAGTTTAGCTAAAGCCACACTATAAGAAAAACGTTAAATACTGTTGAATTTTTCGTTGGATTTACTATCGCACATTAACAGTGGTTTTACCAGTAGAATTGGCAATAAGTTCGTTGAATAAAAAAATTGCTGGCAAAATTGATTTTTTGACAATAAATATGTCAGTAATAATTCGAGGGAAAAAGGAAAAAATCAGCGCGAACATTACCCTCGGATATAGGGTCAGATGAATCCGATGGTAACTGTAATAAGTGCAACGCTGCATTTTGGTCACTCGCAATGCGTTACTGTCGGATTTATTCGTCGGTAAATCCGATGGTAATCTTGCCTTAAATTCGAACCTCGAATCCTTTGTCCCCTCATTTTCAAATTACACACTCTCTCTAACCTTCTTGTCTCTCACTTTCTATCTCCATCTCTTCGTCAACACCACCTCCAGTAGCCCCCTCTCATATCTTACTCTCTCTCTGCTCTCCCTTTTCATCTCTCTTTGTCTCTCTTTCTTTTTCTGCTGATTCGTCGCTCTTGCAGCTGAAGCCTTCGCTTTATCATCGTTGCCTCCACCACCAGGTCGTCGCCTCCACCATCACGTTGTTATTGCTGCTGCCATGCCTCTGGTTCCACTGCCTGTGACTGCTTCATTCACCGCCTATGTCTCCTTCTATTTCCCTTTTTTTAGTTCGTTCTTTTTTTATTTTCTCTAATTAGTTGATTTAGTTGGTTTTTAATAATGTGTTTGTGCAGACAAATGGTTGATTTTTTGGTATTAATAGCTTAGAAGGTGAGAACAAATGTAAGATATAGTTAAGGTACTACTGCTAAGTCCTGACCAAGTTTATTTTTGGATCTTAGCTCCACTGTTGGGGACATTTTTTTCCTTTAAGTATATAAAATGTTATTTTATATTAGTGATGAGTATAGTTTATGAGATAATAGTTTTATATTGGTGATGAGTATAGTTTGTTAGTTTCAATTACCATTGAATAAAAATTTCTATTATAAGTGATGAATGTTTAAGGATTGAGGACTTATGGAATAATATATTGGTTGAATTTGTGAGAACCATGAAGGTAGATATGTCCATATTTCACGGGGAGGTTATATAAAAATGTCTTCAAAATTGTGGGTGAAATTAGTTAGTATAAGTGTTTCTAAATTTAAGTGCTACTAAATGATATAATTACTTTGTTTCAGGTAAACATGACGACAGACAGAGGTGTCACGAGTTGGCCTTGTGGTCAGGGTAGAGGGAGGGTGACTACTGGCTCTCATGGGACTATTTAGTCCTCGTATTCTACCTCGACTTCCCCTGGGTCGCTAAAGGATCAGTCCTTTATCATTGTCCCAAACTGTAAGAGCCCGAATTTTTGAAAATTAAAATATGAGTTATTTGAGATTTTGAAAAATATTTTAAAAATGACAAGAAAAAAATTTAGAATAGAAAATCGGACACTTATCTTAACTATTTTGGCCCTAGATTGGGCCAACGAACCAAAACCATAAAATGGGCCCATGTTGGGCTCATGCCCATACATATATAACCCTCAAAACTTAATGAAATTTCAGCCACCCCCTTTGGTGCGCGAAAATGAAACTCGCACAACTGAACCAGCAATTGCACTGGGTCGTCCAAGTAATACCTCAGGTGAGTGAGGGTCGAATTCCACGAGGATTGCCAGATTGAGCAAGCTGTGGTTATCCTACAGATCTTAGTCAGGCGAATAGAAAGTTGATTGTTGTTGTTGTAGGTGCATAAACAAAACAATAACAAAAGCAATAAAGAGTTGACGTAGAAATAATAGTAGAAATTAGTTAAGGCCTCGGAGATACTTATTCTTCTGGATTGATACGTCTTACTAACTAATTTAATGACGAGTGATTCATTCAATGGCAAGGCTATAATAAGTAATTAAGCCAGGGGTAGGGTCATTAATCTTCTCTGATCCAAACCAAACGCCCGAACAGGTCAGTCACTCTTGACGAGGGTGAAGCTCATGCAATTCAATCTCTGATGATCCTACTCAAAACGCTACGGACAAGGTTGGATCTTTCGAATCGGAGAATGAAGCTCTATGATTATAGCCTTGATGCCACAGGGACCTCAATTACCCATGACTAACAAGATTTCATGTCATGTATCCCAATTAGCCCAAATAACTTGTTGGAACTTGTGATGTACTCTCAAGCTGTAGCTCAATATGATCCGGGTCAAGACTTGCAAAGAACGCATATAGAATAAAGGGTCATACTTTAGTTCCACCCCAGATTGATAAAGATGAAGAACGACTGATAAATGGTTTTATGCCGGTGTAGAATTTATCGATGAATCCAATCGTAGTATAGCCTAAACCGATACGCAATTCCTCATCAAACAATCTAAAATCAATAACCGAGAGTATAACTCCCGAGTCGTTTGATGATTGAACTCTTTGATGGTATAGAATTTCCTCAAATGAATGAGTTCTCGTTGCAAGTATAGTTCTAGACCAACAAAGAGTCCTCACATAAAAAAATTTGGTTGTCACAAGTACAAACCCCAATAAGAATTAACCGAAGTATTTGAACTCCAGGTCGTCTCACAAGGAATTGCAATGAAGTGAATGATTATTGGCTATGAAGGGGTAAAGGGGTTTTTGATTGATAAGAGGGGCACTAAAATAAATGACAAGGAAAGTAAAGAGAGCAATTAAAGAAAGCAATTAATAAAGAGAGACATTCATGGCAAGGGTTGAGATCATAGGCTTTCTATCATAGTCATGCAATGATTAATTCATCTTATTTAGTCAACTCCAACAAATATGGAGAAAGTCAAACAAGATTAATCAATCATACCACAATGATAACAAGAATTTATCTTATTACGTCATCTCCAACATTGGAAGAAGGTATCATATTATCTTCCATGAGAGAAAGTCTAATAAGACTAGCTAACCTCAATCCAAAAGTCCTAATCAACTTACTAATTAGATTAGCAAAAGATTAGCGTCAATGGAAACAATAATCCAAAATCCTAATCAACTTACTAATTTAATTAGCAAAAGATTAGCGTCAATGGAAACAATATTAGCTAACAACTCTAGATCACCAACATGAGTTGGATTTTCATGACTCAGGATTGCCCAATTACTCTTTCCAAGCCAAGAATGCTCAAAATCTACTCTAACATCCAACCAAGCATTTTGTCAAACACTTGGAAGGTATAAAAGGAAAGCATAATAAAGGTGCAAGAATAATAAAATCTACCAACTACCAATTGCAAGAAAAGTAAATCAACAACTCAAATCATCAATAAAAGAACATCAAACATTAAATTTCATTAAAGAAAAGATCCAAATCCAACAAAGGGCTCATGAACATAAAAGTAACAAAATAAAGGAAATGAAAAGTAAAACTAGAAGAATAGAGATGTAATAACAAGAAATTAAAAGGAAGAACTAAATCAAAACAAGAATTATAACTTGAATCCAAGAAGAATTAACTAAAACTTCCCTAAAATCTAGAGAGAGGAGAGAGCCTCTCTCTCTCTAGAATTCTACCCTAAAAAATGATGAAAAAATAAACTATGACTACTTTCTTCATTCCCCCTTCAATCCTTGGGTTCAATAACATCAGAAATGGGTTGGATTGGGCCCAAAATGAGCTGTAAAATCGCTGGGGGTGATTTTAATTTGGTGGGCCCACGTGCTCCATCGTCGTGTGTGCGTACATGGCACGTGCGCGCCCCTATGTGTCAAGAAACATATGGCAAATTTTATATCATTTTGAAACCCCAGATGTTAGCTTTCCAACGCAACTGGAACCGCCTCATTTGGACCTTTGTAGCTCAAGTTATGGTCGATTGAGTGCCAGGAGGTCGGGCTTGACAGCTTTACGGTTCCTTCATTTCTTCATGAGTTCTCCCACTTTGCATGCTTTTTCTTCATTCCTTCCATCCAATACTTGCCTTATAAAGCTGAAATCACTCAACAAATACATCAAGGCATCGAATGGAATTAAAGTGAACTAAAATCACCATTTTTAGGGCCTAAAAAGCATGTTTTCACATTTAAGCACAAATCAAGGGAGAATTGCAAAATCATGCTAATTCATTGAATAAATGTGAGAAAAGTTGATAAAACCACCCAAATTAAGCACAAGATAAACCACAAAATCGGGGTTTATCAAATCTCCCCACACTTAAACCAAGCATGTCCTCATGCTAAGAATAAAAAAGGACCAGAAAAGGGGTATGAATATTTATTCAATGCAAAGAAACTATATAAACCTATCTATATGAATGCAACTAAATGCAAGATGATTCTACCTACTTGGTCAAAAGCAAATCAATCTCCAAGAATATATATCAAGTAGGGCTAAGTAGTATGAAGATTGTTCAATCCCACCAATTCAAATATCAAAATGAAGTTCAAATAGACTTGCAAGAAGAAAAGCTCATGAAAGCCGGAAACAAGGAATTGAGTATCGAACCCTCACCGGAAGTGTATCCGCTCTAGTCGCTCTAGTGTATAGGGTCGATCACTCAATTCTCTTCTAATCATGCTTTCTATGATTTGTTTTTCATCTAACAATCAACAATTATTCAATGCATGCATACATTCATCACGAGGACTTATTCATAGATTGTAATGGGGCTAGGGTCAAGGTAGGGATGCATATGGTCAAGTGAGCTTGAAATTTGTATCTTTGATTAACCTAAGCTCTCACCAAACACATGTAACAACCTATACAATTCTAATACATGACCTAGCTACCCATGATTCCCACTTTTTCTCATACTCATGCATTCTCTTTAATTCACATTCCACATGCATTGATTTTTATTGAACTTTATTTTGGGGCATTTTTGTCCCCTTTTTATTGCACATTTTTTTGTTTCTTTATATATATATATATATATATATATATATATATATATATATATATATATATATATATGTTCTTTTTTTTGTCTTTATCATCATTTTTTTTCTAAAGTATAGACAAATGTATCAATGCATATAGTTTTACATACAGTGCATGAATATGTACCCAATTCCCAATATTTTCAACAAAAAATAAAAATTACACTTTTACCTCAACCAATGTCCCAAGGTTCCCATACCCAAATGATACACACCCTCACTAGCCTAAGCTAATCAAAGATCCAAATTAAGGACATTTATTGTTTTTCACTTAGGGGTAGTGATGTGCTAACATTAAGAACAAAAGGGATTAAATAGGCTCAAAATTGGCTAACAATGGTTGATGAAAGGTAGGCTATTTGGGTAAGTGAGCTAAATGAAATGATGGCCTCAATCATATAAATGCATGTATACATGGAACAATGGACATAAAGAATCAAACAAATCAAAGATTACAATCATAGAAAGAGAATGATGCACACAAGAATAAAAATAAGTGGTTATAAGATGTAACCACACAATTGGGCTCAAAACTCACATGCTTGTGTTCTTAGCTCAAAAACCATGTTTCAAAATAAATTCTTCAAGCAAGTTCAACAAAATTTTTTTTTTTCAAATTGGTAGGGTGCCCTAAAAACAGTTTCTTGGAAAAGAAATCATCACCCTAACCAAGTAGTCCTAACATAAAAAGAAGTGGTAAAATATGTACAATTTCTAACTAGAATGCAACCTATCATGCAATGCAACAACTAACTAACAAGGACAAAAATTAAGAATTTGGTGTTGAGAAAGGAAGTTGTTACCCATGGAGGTCGGTCGGACGACCTCCCCACACTTAGAAATTTGCACCGTCCTCGGTGCATGCAAAGAAGAGTAAGGTGGACGGGTTGCTACAATTGATGAGCTCCTTCAAAAGGTTGTGCGGATGAACTTGTTTGTTGCCCCATTTAGAAGCCTTTCCATTCCTTTCCTTCTTGGTGGCCAACCTCAAAGGAGAGAAAAAGAAAGAAAATTAAGCCTATAACAAAGATATGAAAGCAATAGAACATAGGCGGGGGCTAATGCCAATTAAGAGTAGGGTTCTCACTACATGTTAGCTACGCATGTGAGTGAGGAAGCAATATAAGCAAAGGGAATATCAATTAATACTTGATGCAAGAGTAAAGTCAAGGCATGAAGAGCACTCAAAAGCATCAGGTTCGACTAGAAAGAGTGGGTCATGAAATACATGTAAGCTCATATCAATGCACAAAGAATATAAGGAGCATCAAAGGTTAAGCATTGAATTAAATATTTCATTACCCATCAATATCAAACAAGTCTAGAAGCACCAAGATTAACCAAGAAATTCTCAACAATTGAGTAAGAGAATTCAATACCATTATTAAAACAAGAAACTTAGAAAAGAAGATAAGAACAAGCTATAAAAACAAAATTAAAATGCAATAAATGAAAATAAGCAAATGTAATAAAAGAAAATGGAAGAAAAGAAATTTTTTTTCTTCCTTTTTTTTTACCGGCGCCGACGCGTCATGCACGCTTCCGCGCCGATGCACAGTTTGGCTAAAGGACACGTATGCGCCAGGTGCACGCACGCGTGTGTTGCAGGCACAGGATAGGCACAAACTGGGCATAACTCTCTGGGACATGTACCAGGAGGGTAGGTGACGCTATCGGCGTGCACGCGCACAGTGTGCGTGCGCGCACGCGTGGGTGGTTTTGTGCCTCAGGCATGGTGCTGGCGCAGTGTAGGCGCAACTCTCGGGTCAATGTATAGAGGGGTGAGATTTTTGCATCCACGTGTCCACGTACATGGCGCGTTCGCGTGGATGGTCGAAAATGCTTGAGGCGCGCGTACGCGCCAGGTCCGCGCACGCGCGGGTTGGTGCTCTGTTTTTCAAAATTTTTCCAAGTTCTTGCACCAACTAAGCATTCCAAACCTCTAAACAGCTATCCAAACACCTTAAAACCTTATTTAACATATTATACTACAAAATAAACTAAACAAACAAAACAAAACATGAAACCAAACCTATTCTACCAATATTTACAAAAGAGAAAAATGAAAAGAGTTTACCATGGTGGGGTGTCTCCCACCTAGTACTTTTGTTTATTGTCCTTAAGTTGGACTTGTGGGGAGCTCCTCTTAAGGTGGCTTATGCTTGAAGCTATCCTTGAACATCCACCAATGCTTGAGTCTCCAATAAGCTCCATTCTTCAATTTTAATATCTTCAAGTTTTGATGGAGTTCTTCACAAACCATGAGCTCCCAAAATTGATTTTCCTTGTGCGATCCAGGATCCCACACTTTGTTTTGACACCCATCTTCAAAGTGATCATCATGATTCCACTTGGGTGGTTTAGCCTTGGAATTCTCAAAGAAGCCTCCAAACAACTTTCTAGACCCATACAATTTAGCTCCACACCAAACCTTGCAATCAAACCTTGAGCAAGCAACCATAATGAACCTAGAATGATGTTTCCAACCACTACACAACTCTCTCTTACTCTTAACTCCAGAAAAAGCTCTAAGTTGACCATCATTTTCAATCAAACCATATTCAAGTGAGAAAGCAAAGCTTAGGGATAAGAATTTTACTCACTTAAATGTTGTGTTGGATGATGACTTAAGAAGGGATGGTCCCAATGATCTTGCAAGTTCCACTCCCTTGTGCTCTTCCTTGACTTTCTCCACCTCCTTACAACTTTCCTCAACTTCAACCTCTTCCTCTTGGTGGTTTGCTTCCAATTCAATTTCTTCTTCATTACTCACCAAAGGTATGGGAGGTGAGGTATCTTCTTCCCTACCCTCTATGTCAAACCCAATTGGAGTGGATTCAATTGTACATAAGAATTTCTTAATGATTGAATCCATCTCTTGGTCAACCTCTTCAAAGGCTTCAACCACTTCTTCCAGCTCAATTATCTTAACTTCCTCCTCTTGTTGCACTCCTTGCTTCAACTCCTCTTCTTCGCTTTGAAGCTCTAAACTCACTATGCTCCTTGGTTGCTTCTCCACATTCGTCAATGGGAGTGCCTTGGTTGCTTAGGCTTAGTCGGGAGGAGGCCATATTGCTAACGGCTTCCACTAGGATAACCATCTTGGCTCCTAGCTCTTTAAACTTATTTTCATCCTCCTCTTGTCGCCTTAAGATATGAGATTCAAGATCTCTCAATTCCAACATGGAGGCTTCATCGGGAGGTGATGGTGGAAGAGAAGGTTCATTGTTTGAGGGGAAGGCATTATAGTTGGAAGGTGGTTCATTTTGGTAAGGGTATGGAGTTGGTGTACATTGAGGTGGTTCTTGAGAGTAATTGTGTTGGAATGGTGGTGGTTTCATGTATGGTTCATATGGTTCATAAGGTGGTTGGTATGATGATAAGAGTTGGGGTCATATGGGGATGTTTGGTGGTATGGGGCTTGTGAGTAAGGTGGTTCAAAATCATGTTGAGGGGGTGGTTCATAGGCATGTGGTAGTGGTTGTTGACAATCACTATAAGGGTCACCACATCTATTAGATTGATATGCATTAGGATTAGAATTATACCCATAAGAAACCGGAGGGGGTTGTTACCAAGAAGGGTGATCAATCCTTTGAGGCTCCTCCCACCTTTGATTGTTCCATCCTTGATGCATATTACCATTGTAGTTCCCATTCCCTACAACATAATTTGAGCCAAACTCATAGTCAAAGTGATGAAAATTCATAGTGAAAGAAAAAAAAATAAAAATAAAAGCTAATAAAAATAAGCAACAAAGTCTTAAAATTAGCAAAAACTAACAAATAAGCAAAAGGCAAACATATTCACAATATTCACAATAGCCAATAATGTAACACCATTGCAACTCCCCGGCAACGGCGCCATTTTGATGATCGAACTCTTTGATGGTATGGAATTTCCTCAAATGAATGAGTTCTCATTGCAAGTATAGTTCTAGACCAACAAAGAGTCCTCACATACAAAAATTTGGTTGTCACAAGTACAAACCCCAATAAGAATTAACCGAAGTATTTGAACTCCGGGTCGTCTCACAAGGAATTACAATGAAGTGAATGATTATTGGCTATGAAGGGGTAAAGGGGTTTTTGATTGATAAGAGGGGCACTAAAATAAATGACAAGGAAAGTAAAGAGAGCAATTAAAGAAAGCAATTAATAAAGAGAGACATTCATGGCAAGGGTTGAGATCATAGGCTTTCTATCATAGTCATGCAATGATTAATTCATCTTATTTAGTCAATTCCAACAAATAGGGAGAAAGTCAAACAAGATTAATCAATCATACCACAATGATAACAAGAATTTATCTTATTACGTCATCTCCAACATTGGAAGAAGGTATCATATTATCTTCCATGAGAGAAAGTCTAATAAGACTAGCTAATCTCAATCCAAAAGTCCTAATCAACTTACTAATTAGATTAGCAAAAGATTAGCGTCAATAGAAACATAATCCAAAAGTCCTAATCAACTCACTAATTTAATTAACAAAAGATTAGCGTCAATAGAAATAATATTAGCTAACAACTCTAGATCACCAACATGAGTTGGGTTTTCATGACTCAAGATTGCCCAATTACTCTTTCTAAGCCAAGAATGCTCAAAATCTACTCTAACATCCAACCAAGCATTTTGTCAAACACTTGGAAGGCATAAAAGGAAAGCATAATAAAGGTGCAAGAATAATAAAATCTACCAACTACCAATTGCAAGAAAAGTAAATCAACAACTCAAATCATCAATAAAAGAACATCAAACATTAAATTTCATTAAAGAAAAGATCCAAATCCAACAAAGGGCTCATGAACATAAAAGTAACAAAATAAAGGAAATGACAAGTAAAACTAGAAGAATAGAGATGTAATAACAAGAAATTAAAAGGAAGAACTAAATCAAAACAAGAATCATAACTTGGATCCAAGAAGAATTAACTAAAACTACCCTAAAATCTAGAGAGAGGAGAGAGCCTCTCTCTTTAGAATTCTACCCTAAAACATGATGAAAACTCAAACTATGACTACTTTCTTCATTCCCCCTTCAATCCTTGGGTTCAATAGCATCCGAAACGGGTTGGATTGGGCCCAAAATGAGCTACAAAATTGCTGGGGGTGATTTCAATTTGGTGGGCCCACGTGCTCCATCGGCGCGTGTGCGTACATGGCACGTGCGCGCCCCTATGCGTCAGGAAAAATATGGCAAATTTTATATCATTTTGAAGCCCCAGATGTTAGCTATCCAACACAACTAGAACCGCCTCATTTGGACCTTTGTAGCTCAAGTTATGGTCGATTGAGTGCCAGGAGGTCGGACTTGACAGCTTTACGGTTCCTTCATTTCTTCATGAGTTCTCCCACTTTGCATGCTTTTTCTTCATTCCTTCCATTCAATACTTGCCTTATAAACCTGAAATCACTCAACAAACACATCAAGGCATCGAATGGAATTAAAGTGAATTAAAATCACCAATTTTAGGGCCTAAAAAGCATGTTTTCACATTTAAGCACAAATCAAGGGAGAATTGCAAAATCATGCTAATTCCTTGAATAAATGTGAGAAAAGTTGATAAAACCACCCAAATTAAGCACAAGATAAACCTCAAAATCATAGTTTATCATCGTTCTCCCTAGGAATGCTTCAAAATGCACATTGTTGATTAGAAAGTGTATTGGTGTGTGGAGTTTAATATGAGAAGAGAACAAGCTAGGAATGTGAATGAAAATCAAACTATACAAAGGCCTTGGCTAGAAGTGAGAATTGGACTACCTATCATCATTATTTCTATCAATTGTAATCTCAACTAGTTATTGCTTCACTCAATTAACCTCTAGTATTAAGGAAAGTCAAGTTAAAGTAATCAATTTGAATTCACAAGTCCTAGCCTAACCCTAAGGAAGTCTAGCTTTAGTGACATGCAAATCAACTAGCAATTTCCGATTGACAATCAACAAGAGACATCAATAAGTCAAGTGCATCCAACATCTCAACTTCCAAGCCAAGTAAGGAAAATCTACTCCATGGTTAAAGTTGGCATTTTCTCAAACACTTGGAGAACATTGATGAGAATCATTGTAAAATTGAGAGAAAAGCTTGAAATCAAAGGTGTCCAATACAAGAAGTTAACAACAAACAATAATTGTAGGCTAAGAACTTGAATTACCTCAATGTATCAATGGAAATAGAAGTAACAACATCCAAAAAGCTAGATCCTCAAGTAACTTGCACAACAAGAACTAAATTGAGAAGAGTAGAATCTAGATCTATAATTGGAAGTAATGTAGAGTGAATTAGCAATAGATCTCACCAATTAGTACAAGAGAATTGGAAATTTGAGAGGTAAAACCCTAGAAAAGCTAGAGAGAAGGTAGACTTTCTCTCTCTAAAAATGTAACTAACTTCTCAAAATATCTAGATTATGTCTAATGATCCCAATCCCCCTAATCCTTGGTCTTCTTATGCTTTTCCCGCCAGAATTCTGCTCCAAAACAGGGCCTGCCACTGCCTGAAATCACTGGTCACGTTTTCTTCTTAAAAAATCACGTGCGGCCATCGGCGCGTATGCGCACAGCACGCGTACGCATCCCTGGAGTTTTTCGTGACCCACGCGCAGGCGCATAGTACGCGCGCGCGTCCAAGGATTTCTGGCCCAGCCATATAGGCACGCCGGCTTCTCGTTTCGGCTCCATCGCGCCTGCTCTGAGGATGCACATCCACGTGTACGCGTATGGTGCGCGTGCGCGCCCATGCTTAAGTTTCAAAACTCTAATTTTTCCATGCTCCTTCCATTCATGCATGCTTTCTTCATCCCTCTTAGCCATTTTTGCCCTATAACTCTGAAACCACTTAACAAACGGATCACGACATCAAATGGTATTGGAGGAGAATTACGATATATCAATTTTAACGCAAAAGGAGCATATTTTCATCTATGAAGCAAAGTTCGGGAAGGAACACAAAATCATGCATTTTTATATGAATAAGTGTGAAAGATCATTGATAAAACCCTCAAAATCTATACATGATAAACCCTAAAAATGGGGTTTATCAACCTCCCCACACTTAAATTATAGCATGTCCTCATGCTGAAAGAAAGCAAAAGATCAAAGGATTACAAGAGAATGAGATTCATGGGATGCGATCTACTTACATGAATGCCACTAGGGTGTATGCCACTATCCACTTGGTCAAAGACAATTCAATCTTCCTAGAACATATATATAGGCACATAGGGCAAGGTGATAGGCAATGCATGAACTCTACCAATTCTAATCATCAAAGTGAAATATGCACAACTTGCATGAAGAACGCTCGCGAGAGCCAGGAACAAGGAATTGAGCTTCGAACCCCTCACCGGAAGTGTTTGCACTCTATTCGCTCGGTGTATAGGGTTGATCGCTCACTTCTCCTCTACTTCATGCTCTTCCAAAATTTGTTCTTCCTCTAACAATCAACAATTGTTCTATGCATGCATACATATATCATGAGGTCTTTCCTTAGGTTGTAATGGGGTTAGGAGTAAGGTAGGGTTATATATTTGGCTAAGTGGCTAAAAATTGAATCCTTTGATTAACTTAAGCTACCCACCTAGCCTATATAACATCCTATACAATTATGTACTAACCTAACTACCCATTCCTCACTCTTTCACATACTCATGCATTTACTTTTGATCATTATACATATGCATTGATTTGTCTTTAAGTCTTACTTTGGTGCATTTTGTCCCCCCTTTTTGTTTCTTTTCCTTTCTTGCTTTGTTTGTTTCTCTCTCTTTTTTTTTCATTATTCCCTTTTTCTTTTCTTCTTTTTTTATTTTGTATCTTCTTTTGTTTTCTCTTTTTTTCTCTTTTTTTTCTTATCAATGCATATGGTCTACACATTTGGTCAACACATGAGTATGTATCCTCTTCCCAATATTTTTAACAAAAGCAACAACATGCTCTTACCTCAACCAATGTCCCCCCCCGTTTCCCCACACTTGAATGACGCACACACTCTAGCCTATGCTATTCAAAGATTCAAATAGGGACATTCATGGTTTTCCGCTTTTGGCTTGTAATGTGCTAAAATTAAAAATAAGTGGGTTAAGCGTAGGCCCAAAGTTGGTTGCAAAGGTTGTTATAAGGTAAGGTCATTTGGGTAAGTGGCTAAGTGAATTAATGGCCTCAATCATGTACATGCATTCATACATATAACAATGGACATATAGAGTCAAACAAATTAAGGATCACAATCATAGAGAGAGGACAATGCACACAAGAAGGAAGGTAAGTGGCTAGAAGATGTAGCCACGCAATTAGGCTCAAAACTCACTTGCTTGTGTTCTTGGCTCAAAATCCATGTTCCAAATTATATTCTTCAAACAAGCTTGGCATAAAAAAATTTTCAAAATTGGTAGGGTTGCCCTAAAGTTCTAGTTTCTTAGGAAAGAAGTCATTACTCTAACCAAGTGGACTTATCAAGAGATAACTATCATGCAAAGGGTGAAAAACCTAATCATGCAACCTATCCTAATTAACAAAAGAGATTCAAAATTTATTCGGGTGTTACCTATGGAGATCAGTCAACCGACCTCCCCACACTTAAAACTTAGCACGGTCCTCCGTGCTATGAGTGATGCACAGTGGGAAACCGGCTTTGGAATGTCCTCATCATTGCCGTCTTCACTTGAGGTTGCGGTAGATGTAGAGATATCCGGTTCTTCCATAGGTGGGGTGACAACACTTAGAAGTTTCTTCACATAAGCATACCGGTGTTGGTTTTAGATCCATCTTCTTGTGAAGGTCCTCAAGGCGTTGGTGGTATGATTTAGGTGGTGCGGATGAAGCAGTGGAGATGCCTGCGGGAATTGCCATATCCAAGTTCCCGGTGTCCACCGGTGGTTTGAGATATTTCCCGGTGGGGATAACATCACCCTCAGCCGGAATTGTGGCCCTCCGATCCCTAGTCTCACGGAAAACACCAGCGGCCACAACTAACTCGGTCACCAAAGCGGGGAGGGGTAGGTTACCTTTAGCATGAATACGCCCCATGGCTTACCGGATGATAGATGGGATATTGACCGATCTCTCGGTGAGTACGCACTAAACCAATAAGGCTAGCTCGATAGTGATGGATGACCCATGGGTGCTAGGAAGCATATAGTGGGCTAAGATTTGGGCCCACGCCCCAGCCTCTTGAGTGAGAAAGCGTGCGTCAATGCCCTTAGGTCTCTGCCTCATTCTCCCTTGAATCCAAAACGATTCGGGTATGGCGATGACTCGGAGAATGGCTTCCCAATCAAAATCACGTTTGCAACGTGCCGACAAAACCTCTTGGTAGGCATCAATTCGATCCGCTAATGGCCCAGTTTTAAGCACTCTTTGAATGGCCTCCTCCGTGACGGGAACTTGTCTTCGGCACACAATTACCGATACAAGGGACGATGAGTGGTAATTGGTGTAAAATTCTACCACCCAGGACAAGTTGGCTTCCTTAGGTCGTCCCATGAGGAACCCCCATTGCCTCCGCTCGATGCGGGGTATCACAAGTAGAACAACATGAGCCGGAGGGGCAAGAAGAGGCTCCGCATGATAGTTCCTTTCAATCATCATGGGGTGGACAAGCTCGCAGTATCGGTTAGGGAACTTGTTTGGGTCCCTTGGGGGTTATCCTTCTCTAGTGCATCAATATTGACGATGCTCATTGGCTTCTTGATGAGGGGTTCAACCGTAGTAGCTATGGTGGCCGCCTTCTTTGGTGCCTTTTTAGCGGCCGGCACCTTTTCCTTATACTTCTTGATGACCATCCTATAAAAATGGGAAAGGAGGAGGCATTAAACTCAAGGAAACACTCAAAAACGGTAGTCATGAAAGTGAGGGAATAGACCATAAAATGATAGGTGTCTTAAATACATGACAACTGCAACATGTAACTAAGACAACATTGGAAATAATGGCAAGTCACTAGCATGTGATGCAAGAGTGGTATATGCATGCAGTTGAGAGGCATGGGAAGCATACACTCAAACATCAAAATCAAGAAGCAAGTCATAAGGGGTGAGCATGTAAGATAGGAAACATGAAGAATGATATGCTCAATGCACATAGGAGTAAGCAAGTGAGTGAGAAGGAACACTAAACGGAATGCACTAAGTCAAATTTGACTCAAAAAAATCATGTATGCCTTTCATTAAACACTTGGTGTGCATTCCTTTTTGTGGTAAAAATTAGAGCAAAGGTGATAATGTAACTTCCCACAAGGCATCATCAATCATCATAGCATACCACACATTGAAAGGAAAAGCAATTAAGACAATCCAACTCATCAATGTAAGAGTAGTCCCCACTTTAACACCCATAAAAAAATGAAAAAAGAAAGAAAATGCAACAAACAAACCAATCATGAATGAGAGCTAACTAAGAAGAAGAGTAAGAAAATGTAACTAATGAAAGGAAGAGAGGAGAGAGAGAGAGCTAAGCAAGAAAAAGGGAAAGTGAGAATACCTTGAGAAGAAGAAGAGGAAATGAGGGATGTAAGTGAGAGAGGAGGGAATGAGAGGTATGGGAGAGGAGAGGGGAAAGAGGGGTGGGGGACCGCCGGAGGTGGTAGTTGCCGCCGGTGGAAGGGGCGAAAGAGGGGCGGCCGAAGTGGTAGGAGGGGGTAGGAGTGGAGAAGAAGGATGAAGGTAAGAAGATGGGAGAAAATTGAAAGAAGAGGCGCGCTAGAAATTGCTGGGTCGCAAGACCGACGCGCGCGCGCCATGCACGTGTGCGCGTGCATGGGCAAAATACAGCAGGGATGCGGACGCGTCTAGCGTGTACGTGTTAAGTGGGTGATATATAAGTGTGCGCGCGAGCGCCAGGTGCGTTTGCGCGTGCGTCTTGGTTGTGCTCCCAGCACACTGTGGGCCCAACTTTGGCTCAACTCTCGGGAAAAAGTACTAGAAATTATATTGACACAATCGACGCGGATGCACACGGTGTGCATACGCGTGAGTCGAGTCAGGCGTAAGGCATAGTGTTAGCCCAAAATTAGCACAACTCTCTGGAAAATGAACCAGAAGTGCAAATGGCACCATCGATGCGTACGCGGCTAGTGCGCGCACGAGCGCTTAGCGCGATTAAGGTCATGGACGTGTACGCACCAGATGCGTGCACGCGTGAGTAGCGTTGTGCCTGGGGCTCAATGTTGGCTCAGAATTGGCATAACTCTCTGGAAAATGACCCAAGAGTTGCGAGTGGACTATGGACGCGTATGCGCCTAGTGCGCGCATGCGCGCCCTCCCCCCCTTTTTTTTAGGGCATGAAGAATGCATATTTATCATGAATTCAGTGGGCAAACAAGCCAAAGGGGTCAAAAACACACAAAACACCATGCAATTCTCTACCACACAATCAATCCATCCATTGAAAAATCAATGCAAATCTTCATGAACATTTTATCTAAGGTAGCCACAATCAAATCTAACCAAACAATACTATAGCTATGCAATCACAAAACAATGAAGAATTCAAGAACTATATACAAAAGGGGAAAAAGGTTAGATCTCACCATGGTGGGGTGTCTCCCACCTAGCACTTTTGTTTAATGTCCTTAAGTTGGACTTTCACTAGCTCATTGCTCTTTACCAAGAGGTGCATCTTCCAAGAGGAATACCTCAATCTCCTTGTTACTTTTCATTTGCTCACCATGATAAAACTTGAGACGGTGCCCATTGACCTTGATGATATCGGAGTTTGAAGGATGGCACAAATGATAGACTCCATATGGCTCCGCCTTCTCGACCTTATAAGGTCCCTCCCACCTTGACCTAAGCTTTTTGGGCATCATCCTCAATCTTGAATTGTAGAGGAGGACTAGGTTGCCGGCTCTAAATTCTTTACCTCTTATGTTCTTATCATGCACAACTTTCATCCTTTCCTTGTAAAGTCTAGAGTTCTCATAAGCTTCAAGCCTCAAACATTCCAACTCAGCTAGTTGTAGCTTCCTCTCTATTCCGGCCCCTCCCAAACTTGCATTGCACTCCTTGATGGCCCAATATGCTTTGTGCTCTATCTCCACCGGTAAGTGGCTAGCTTTGCCATAGACCAACTGAAAGGGACTCATGCCAATTGGTGTTTTGTAAGCCGTTCGGGAGGCCCATAATGCATTGGTGAGCTTAGCACTCCAATCCTTTCGATGAGGCTTTGATGAGCGGACAATTTATACGCTTTTTGGCATTGTTTTTAGTATGTTTTTAGTAGGATCTAGTTAGTTTTAGGGATGTTTTTATTAGTTTTTATGTTAAATTCACATTTCTAGACTTTACTATGAGTTTGTGTGTTTTTCTATGATTTCAGGTATTTTCTGGCTGAGATTGAGGGACTTGAGCAAAAATCAGATTCAGAGGTGGAAGAAGGACTGCTGATGCTGTTGGATTCTGACCTCCCTGCCCTCAAAGTGGATTTTCTGGAGCTACAGAACTCAAAATGGCGCGCTTGTAATTGCGTTGGAAAGTAGACATCCAGGGCTTTTCAGCAATATATAATAGTCCATACTTTGGCCGAGTTTAGATGACGCAAAAGGGCATTGAACGCCAGTTCTACGCTGCAGTCTGGAGTTAAACGCCAGAAACACGTCACGAACCAGAGTTGAACGCCAAAAACACGTTACAACTTGGCGTTCAACTCCAGAAAGAGCCTCTGTACGTGTAACATTCAAGCTCAGTCCAAGCACACACCAAGTGGGCCTCGGAAGTGGATTTATGCATCAATTACTTACTTCTGTAAACCCTAGTAACTAGTTTAGTATAACTAGGACTTTTTACTATTGTATTAGAAATCTGATGATCTTTGGAACGATCTTTTGGAAGATCCTGGATTGTATTTTTGATCTTGTGATCACGTTTTGGGGGCTGGCCTCTCGGCCATGCCTGAACCTTTCACTTATGTATTTTCAACGGTAGAGTTTCTACACTCCATAGATTAAGGTGTGGAGCTCTGCTGTTCCTCATGAATTAATGCAAAGTACTACTGCTTTTCTATTCAATTCAACTTATTCCGCTTTTAAGATATTCATTCGTACTTCAATATGAACGTGATGAACGTGACAATCATCATCATTCCCCCACGAACGCGTGCCTGACAACCACTTCCGTTCCACCTTAGATTGAATGAATATCTCTTGGATCTCTTAATCAGAATCTTCATGGTATAAGCTAGATTGATGGCGGCATTCATGAGAATCCGGAAAGTCTAAACCTTGTCTGTGGTATTCTGAGTAGGATTCAGGGATTGAATGACTGTGACGAACTTCAAACTCGCGAGTGTTGGGCGTAGTGACAGACGCAAAAGGAGGGTGAATCCTATCCAGTATGATCGAGAACCTCCAGATGATTAGCCATGCAGTGACAGTGCATCGGACCATTTTCACAGAGAGGATGGGAAACAGCCATTGACAACGGTGATGCCTCCAGATGATTAGCCATGCAGTGACAGCGCATCGGACCATTTTCATAGAGAGGATGAAAAGTAGCCATTGACAACGGAGATGTCCTTACATAAAGGCAGCCATGGAAAGGAGTAAGATTGATTAGATGAAGACAGCGGGAAAGCAGAGATTCAGAGGAACGAAAGCATCTCTATACGCTTATCTGAAATTCTCACCAATGATTTATATAAGTATTTCAATCCTTTATTTTCTATTTATTTATAATTATTCAAAAACTCTATAACCATTTGATATCCGCCTGACTGAGATTTACAAGGTGACCATAGCTTGCTTCATACCAACAATCTCCGTGGGATCGACCCTTACTCACGTAAGGTTTTATTACTTGGACGACTGGTGCACGAATTGTGAATCACACTTTTCACAACGCGTACCACTAACCAGCAAGTGCATTGGGTCGTCCAAGTAATACCTTACGTGAGTAAGGGTCGAATCCCACGGAGATTGTTGGTTTGAAGCAATCTATGGTTATCTTGTAATTCTTAGTCAGGAAGTCAATTATATTTATCAGTTGAATTGCGAATAAACAAGAGAGCATGGATTAAAGGTTACTTGTTGTGCAGTAATGGAGAATATGTTGGAGTTTTGGAGATGCTTTGTGTTCTGAATCTCTGCTTTTCTCTGTCTTCTAATTCATGCATGCACGTCCTCCTATGGCAAGCTGTGTGTTGGTGGATCACCGTTGTCTATGGCTACCATCCATCCTTCCTGTGAAAATGGTCCGGGTGCGCTGTCACCGCACGGCTAATCATCTGTAGGTTCTCAATCATACTGGAATAGGATTTACTATCCTTTTGCGTCTGTCACTACGCCCAGCACTCACGAGTTTGAAGCACGTCACAGTCATTCAATCCCAGAGTCATACTCGGAATACCACAGACAAGGTTTAGACTTTCCGGACTCTCATGAATGCCGCCATCAATCTAGCTTATACCACAAAGATTCTGGTTAAGAGATCTAAGAGATACTCATTCAATCTAAAGTAGAACGGAAGTGGTTATCAGGCACGCGTTCATAGGGAATGATGATGATTGTCACGTTCATCATATTCAGGTTGAAGTGCGAATGAATATCTTAGATAGGAACACGCATGTTGAATAGAAAACAGAAATACTTGCATTAATTCATCGAGACACAGCAGAGCTCCTCACCCCCAACATAGGAGTTTAGAGACTCATGCCGTCAAAGGGTACAAAGTTTAGATCTAAAATGTCATGAGATACAAAATAAATCTCTAAAAGTTGTTTAAATACTAAACTAGTAGCCTAGGTTTACAGAAAATGAGTAAACCATAACAGATGGTATAGAGATCTACTTCTGGGGCCCACTTGGTATGTGCTGGGGCTGAGACTTAAGCAATTCACGTGCATAAGGCCATTTTGGGCGTTCAACGCCAGGTTTAGATCCATTTCTGGCGTTGAACTCCAACTTTTAATCCTTTTCTGGCGCTGGACGCCAGAATTGGGCAGAAAACTGGCGTTGAACGCCAGTTTACGTCGTCTATCCTTGAGCAAAGTATGGACTATTATATATTGCTTGAAATCCCTGGATGTCTACTTTCCAACGCAATCAAAAGCACGCCATTTCGAGTTCTGTAGCTCCAGAAAATCCATTTTGAGTGCAGGGAGGTCAGAATCCAACAGCATCAGCAGTCCTTTTTCAGCCTAAATCAGATTTTTGCTCAGCTCCCTCAATTTCAGCCAGAAAAATACCTGAAATTACAGAAAAACACACAACTCATAGTAAAGTCCAGAAATATGAATTTTTCCTAAAAACTAATGAAAATAATCTAAAAACTAACTAAAACATACTAAAAGCTATATGAAATTAACCCCAAAAAGCGTATAGAATATCCGCTCATCACAACACCAAACTTAAACTGTTGCTTGTCCTCAAGCAACTAGACAAATAAAATAGAAGACTAATAGGTTGAGAAGCAATAATATCTCAGAGTTTTTGAGTGAAGCTCAGATTCTAATTAGATGAGCGGGACTAGTAGCTTTTTGCTTCCGAACAGTTTTGGCATCTCACTTTATCCATTGAAGCTCAGAGTGATTGGCATCTATAAGAACTTAGAATTCAGATAGTGTTATTGATTCTCCTATTTCAGTATGATGATTCTTGAACACAGCTATTTCATGAGTCTTGGCCGTGGCCCTAAGCACTTTGTTTTCTAGTATGACCACTGGATACATAAATGCCACAGACACATAATTGGGTGAACCCTTTGGATTGTGACTCAGCTTTGCTAAAGTCCCCAATTAGAGGTGTCCAGAGTTCTTAAGCACACTCTTCTTTCTGCTTTGGACCTTGACTTTAACCGCTCAGTCTCAAGTTTTCACTTGACACCTTTACGCCACAAGCACATGGTTAGGGACAGCTCGGTTTAGCCGCTTAGGCCAGGATTTTATTCCCTTAGGCCCTCCTATCCACTGATGCTCAAAGCCTTGGGATCCTTTTTATTACCCTTGCCTTTTGATTTTAAGGGCTATTGGCTTTTTTTTTTTGCTGCTTTTTCTTGCTTCAAGAATCATTTTTATGATTTTTCAGATTATCAATAACATGTCTCATGTTCACCATTCTTTCAAGAGCCAACATATTTAACAGTCTTAAACAACAAATTCAAAAGACATATGCACTGTTCAAGCATTCATTCAGAAGACAGAAAGCATTGCCACCACATTTAACTAATTAGGATTTCTCTTATTAAAACTCGAAATTTTATTGCCTCTTATTCAAAAGATCTACTACTTTATTCATGTTTGCTGATGATGAGAAAAATAAACTATAGCTTAATTGGAGAAAAAATCAAAATAGACACTAATTACTACTATATGACTCCTAAGGTAAACTTCTATAAGGACACTATCACAGAGCTAAGGCAGAAATTGGAAATTAACAACCTTTATTCTGGGAGAACGGGGGTTCCTCTGATCTTTGGGGTGCTTGGTCCTGCAAGAGATAACTTCTGGCGCTTCAAGTCCCTTAAGTCACGCCCTTGCTCTTCTTGTTCTTTAAACATATAGGTAAGAATTTGACTGTGTTCCTTTTGTTCTTTTATGATTTGTTCCATAGCTTCCCGTATCTTGGTAACAGACGTCTCAAGATACTCCCAATATTCAGATTGAGGAATTTCTGGGAGAAATTCCTGCGTTTTCTTCTTGATGGGATCATCCTGTACTTGTTGTTTTTCCATTGATGCCTTGGTGATTGGCTTCTCAACTGAGATGTACTCAGTTATTCCCATTCTTACTCCGGTGTCCTTGCAGAGTAGAGAAATCACGCTTGGATAAGCCAACCTGGCCTCTTTAGAATTTTTGTTAGCAATTTTGTAGAATTCAGCTGAGATCAGCTGATGAACCTCCACTTCCTTTCCCATCATGATGCAATGGATCATCACTGCTCTTTTAACTGTGACTTCAGAACGGTTGCTAGTAGGCAACAGAGAATGCCCAATGAAGTCCAGCCATCCTCTGGCGACTGGTTTGAGATCCTCTCTCTTGAGTTGATTTGGGACACCCTTTGTGTTGGTGGTCCACCTGGCTCTAGGGATACATATGTCCTCTAGAATCTTATCCAGGCCCTTGTCTGTTCTTATCATTCTCCTGTTGAAGGAGTCTGGATCGTCTTTCAGCTGAGGTAGCTTTAAGATCTCTCTGATCTTATCAGGGATGGTATGAACAATCTTTCCTCTGACCATGGTCCGATATTCATAGAAAGCAGTTCCAGATAGTTTTTGCTTGTCAGTTTGCCACATATTAGCATAGAACTCCTGGACCATATTCCTTCCCACTTTCGTTTCAGGATTAGCTAGGACTTCCCAGTTCCTGATTCGAATTTTCTCCTGGATCTCCGGATATTCATCTTCTTTCAGATCGAATCTAACTTCCGGGATCACTGATCTCAGACCCATTATTTTGTTATAATGGTCTGAATGTTCTTTAGATAAGAACTTCCCTTGATTCCAAAGTGGTTTTGGAACACTCTCTTTCTTGCCTCTTGGAGTGGGTTGTTTTCCTTTGGGAGCCATGATCTTAGTGATCGCGGATAAACACACCAAACTTAGAGGTTTGCTTGTCCTCAAGCAAAAGAAAAGAAAGGAGAGGGATAGAAGGAGAGCTAGGTGCAATTGTTGATGGGAGGGGAGGGAGGCCGAACTCAAATTTATAGGGAGGGAGGGTGGGTTTTCGAAAAAGAAGAGATAAAGATATGATAAAAAGATTTATTTGGAAAAGATAAGATAGAAGATATGATAAGAGAAGATATAGTTTAAAATTGAGAGGATATGAAAGATTTTTGAAAAAGATAGATTTAGATTTTGAAAAAGATAAAGTGGAAGTTTTAAAAAAGATATTGATGAGTTGAAAAGATAGATTTGTAAAAAAAAGTTTTGAAAAGTGTTGGATTAAATTTGCAAAGAGGCCTGGTGCTTATGGATTAAAATACATTTGATATTTTTAGGGTAGGGTTTTTTGAAATTATGGAATTTAGAAATCAAGGTTCTTAACATGTTTATGCAAGAAATCATGTATTGAAGTATGAAAATCAAGATTTAGAATGGAAAAATTTGAATAAAAATGAGTTTTGTCTCCTCCCTGTCATCGTGGCGTTTGAACGCCCAAACACTGCCTGTTTTGGGCGTTCAACGCCCAAATGCTGCTCTCCTGGGCGTTCAACACCCAGCTGCTGCCATTACTGGCATTCAACGCCCAGTGGGTGCCCATTTCTGGCGTTGAACGCCCAGATTGCTACCATTACTGGCATTCAACGCCCAGTGGATGCCCATTTTGGGCGTTGAACGCCCAAAATACACTTTTACTGGCGTTTTCTTGCCAGTGAGCTCTTTTTCTCTGTTTGTGTGCCGAGTCCTTCTGTAACTCTGTGGACTTATACAATTGATTCCTCACCTTAGTGTCAGTGGACTTTATACAAACAAATAAAAATAAAAATAGGGCAAAATGCTTAGAGGATTGTTGCCCCATGGCTGGGTTGCCTCCCAGCAAGCGCTTCTTTATTGTCTTTAGCTGGACCTTGCTGAGCTTTTAATCTAGCTTCAGCCTTGAGCATTCTTGCTCAATGTTGCCTTCAAGATAGTGTTTGATTCTCTGTCCATTGACAATGAACTTCTTATCAGAATCAATATCTTGAAGCTCCACATAACCATATGGTGATACGCTTGTAATCACGTATGGTCCCCTCCACCGGGATTTCAGTTTCCTGGGGAATAGCCTGAGTCTAGAGTTAAACAACAGAACCTTCTGTCCTGGTTCAAAGATTCTAGATGACAGCTTTCTGTCATGCCACTTTTTTTATTTCTCTTTATAAAGCTTGGCATTTTCAAAAGCTGTGAATCTGAATTCCTCTAGCTCATTTAGCTGGAGCAATCGTTTTTCTCCTGCTAATTTGGCATCAAAGTTTAGGAATCTGGTTGCCCAGTAGGCCTTATGTTCCAGTTCCACGGGCAGGTGACATGCCTTACCATACACGAGTTGGTATGGAGAGGTCCCTATAGGGGTCTTGAATGCTGTTCTGTAAGCCCACAGAGCATCATCCAAGCTCCGTGCCCAATCCTTTCTACGGGTATTTACTGTCCGTTCCAGGATTCTCTTTAATTCTCTGTTAGAGACTTCAGCTTGCCCATTAGTTTGTGGATGATATGGAGTAGCCACCTTGTGGCGAATCCCATACCGAACCATGGCAGAGTAAAGCTATTTATTGCAGAAGTGAGTGCCCCCATCACTGGTTAGTACTCTAGGGACACCGAACCTGCTAAAGATATGTTTCTGGAGGAACTTCAGCACCGTTTTAGTATCATTGGTGGGTGTGGCAATGGCCTCAACCCATTTTCTTACATAATCAACTGCCACCAGAATATAAGTGTTTGAGTATGATGGTGGGAAAGGTCCCATGAAGTCAATTCCCCATACGTCAAACAACTCAATTTCCAAGATTCCTTGTTGAGGCATGGCGTAACCATGAGGCAGATTACCAGCTCTTTGGCAACTGTCACAGTTACGTACAAACTCTCGGGAATCTTTATAAAGTGTGGGCCAATAGAAGCCACATTGGAGGACCTTGGTGGCTGTTCGCTCACCTCCGAAATGGCCTCGATATTGTGATCCATGGCAATGCCATAGGATCCTCTGTGCTTCTTCTCTAGGCACACACCTACGGATTATTCCGTCTGCACATCTCTTAAAGAGATAGGGTTTATCCCACAAGTAGTACTTTGCATCAGTAATTAATTTCTTCTTTTGTATCCTGTTGTACTCCTTGGGTATGAACCTTGCAGCTTTATAGTTTGCAATATCGGCAAACCATGGTGTTTTCTGAATGGCAAATAAATGCTCATCCGGAAAAGTCTCAGAGATCTCAAGAGAGGGGAGGGGCGTCCCTTCTACTGGCTCTATCCGGGACAGATGATCAGCCACTTGGTTTTCTGTCCCTTTTCTGTCTCTTATTTCTATATCAAACTCTTGCAGAAGCAACACCCATCTGATGAGCCTGGGTTTTGAATCCTGCTTTGTGAATAGATATTTAAGAGCAGCATGATCAGTATACACAATCACTTTTGATCCTACTAAGTATGATCTGAACTTGTCAATGGTGTAAACCACTGCAAGTAATTCTTTTTCTGTGGTTGTGTAATTTTTTTGGGCATCATTTAAAACGCGACTAGCATAATAAATGACATGCAGAAGCTTGTCATGCCTCTGTCTCAATACTGCACCAATGGCGTGATCACTGGCATCACACATTAGCTCAAATGGTAACATCCAGTCTGGTGCAGAAATGACTGGTGCTGTGACCAGCTTAGCTTTCAGCGTTTCAAACGCCTGCAGGCACTCTGTGTCAAACACAAATGGCATGTCAGCAGCTAGCAGATTGCTTAGAGGTTTTGCGATTTTTGAAAAATCCTTTATAAACCTCCTATAGAATCCTGCATGCCCCAGAAATCTTCTGATTGCCTTAACATTGGCAGGTGGTGGTAATTTTTTAATTACCTCTATTTTTGCTTGATCTACCTCTATTCCCTTGTTTGAGATTTTATGCCCAAGGACAATCCCCTCAGTCACCATGAAATGACATTTTTCCCAGTTTAAAACTAGGTTGGTCTCTTGGCATCTTTTCAGAACAAGTTTCAGGTGATCAAGACAGGAGCTGAATGAGTCTCCATATACTGAGAAGTCATCCATGAAGACTTCCAGAAATTTTTCCACCATATCAGAGAAAATAGAGAGCATGCATCTCTGGAAGGTTGCAGGCGCATTACATAGCCCAAATGGCATCCTTCTATAAGCAAACACTCCAGATGGACATGTGAATGCTGTTTTCTCTTGATCCTGGGGATCTACTGCAATCTGGTTATAGCCTGAGTAGCCATCCAAAAAGCAGTAATAATCATGACCTACTAGTCTTTCTAGCATCTGGTCTATGAATGGTAAAGGAAAATGATCCTTTCTGGTGGCTGTATTGAGCCTTCTGTAGTCAATACACATGCGCCACCCTGTAACTGTTCTTGTAGGAACCAGTTCATTTTTTTCATTATGAATTACTGTCATTCCTCCCTTTTTTGGGACGACTTGGACAGGGCTCACCCAGGGGCTATCAGAAATAGGATAAATAATCCCAGCCTCTAGTAATTTGGTGACCTCTTTCTGCACTACTTCTTTCATGGCTGGATTTAGCCGCCTCTGTGGTTGAACCACTGGTTTGGCATTATCCTCCAATAAGATTTTGTGCATGCATCTAGCTGGGCTTATGCCCTTAAGGTCACCTATGGACCACCCAAGAGCTGTCTTGTGTGTCCTTAGCACTTGAATAAGTGCCTCCTCTTCCTGTGAATTTAAAGCAGAGCTTATAATCACTGGAAAAGTGTCACCTTCTCCCAGAAATGCATATTTCAAGGATGGTGGTAATGGCTTGAGCTCGGGTTTAGGAGGTTTTTCCTCTTCCAGAAGAAATTTCAGAGGCTCTTTCATGTCCTCTGAATCCTCTAAATCAGGCTGAACATCTTTAAAGATATTTTCCAACTCTGATTTAAGACTCTCAGCCATGTTGATCTCTTCTACCAAAGAGTCAATAAGATCAACTTTCATGCAGTTTTTTGATGTGTCAGGATGCTGCATGGCTTTGACAGCGTTCAACTTAAACTCATCATCATTGACTCTCAGGGTTATTTCCCCCTGTTGGACGTCAATGAGGGATCGTCCAGTTGCTAGAAAGGGTCTTCCTAGAATGAGAGTAGCACTCTTGTGCTCCTCCATTTCCAACACAACAAAGTCAGTGGGAAAGGCGAATAGCCCAACTCTGACAATCATGTCTTCAATCATGCCTGATGGGTATTTAATGGAGCCATCAGCAAGTTGGAGACATATCCTGGTTGGTTTAACTTCTTCAGTTAAGCCAAGCTTTCTGATAGTGGATGCAGGTATTAGGTTGATGCTTGGCCCAAGATCGCATAAAGCTGTCTTGGTGCATTGGCCTTCTAATATGCATGGTATCAGAAAACTCCCAGGGTCTTTAAGCTTCTCAGGAAAGCTTTTCAGAATGACTGCACTGCATTCTTCAGTGAGGAGAACTCTTTCTGTTTCTCTCCAATCCTTTTTATGACTCAAGATCTCTTTCATGAACTTGGCATAAGAAGGTATTTGCTCAAGTGCTTCTGCAAATGGAATCTTTATTTCAAGAGTCCTGAGGTAATCTGTAAAGCGAGCAAATTGCTTATCCTGCTCCTCTTTTCGGAGTTTTTGAGGATAAGGTATCTTGGCTTTATATTCTTCAACCTTAGTTGCTGTAGGTTTATTGCCTACAGAAGTGGTTGAAGAAGCCTTTTTAGAGGGGTTGTCATCAGCACGTGTGTGTGTCTGATCCCTCACTGGCAATTGAGTGCCAGAGTTAGAAGCTGGAGTGACGTGAAGCGCCAACTCATTGTCTGTTCCTGGCGTCTGAACGCCAGAACTGTGCCCATTTTGGGCGTTCAGCGCCAGGTCTTGCCCATTTTGGGCGTTCAACGCCATATCCTTGCCTATTTCTGGCGTTGAACGCCAGTCCTGCCTTGTTTCTGGCGTTGAACGCCAGTCCTGAGCATGGTCTGGGCGTTCAGCGCCAGCTTTCCACCAAATTTCTGGCGTTTTAATTCCAGAATTACTTTTCCCTGTGCTCTTACTGTCCTCAGGTGAATTTTGAGTGGTTTGCTCATTTCTTAGCTTTTTGTTACCTTGAGGTGGGGTATTTAATATTTTCCCACTTCTTAGTTGAACTGCTTGGCATTCTTCTGTTATTTGCCTTGACAGCTGCTGCTTTGTTTGCTTAAACTGTTCATCCATATGTATATTAGCCATCCTTGTCTCTTGTAGTCTATCTTTGAATTCGGCTAACTGCTTTGTTAGAAAGTCCAATTGCTGATTGAATTCAGCAGCTTGTTTTACAGGACTGAGTTCAGCAGTTGCTGTTTTAACCTATTCTTTCATGGAAGGGTCACTGCTTAGATACAGATGCTGATTCCTGGCAACTGTATCAATGAGCTCTTGAGCCTCTTCAATTGTCTTTCTCATGTGGATAGATCCACCAGCTGAGTAGTCCAAAGACATCTGAGCTCCTTCTGAAAGCCCATAATAGAAGATGTCTAACTGAACCCACTCTGAAAACATTTCAGAGGGGCATTTTCGTAGCATCTCTCTATATCTCTCCCAGGCATCATAAAGAGATTCATTATCTCCTTGTTTGAAGCCTTGGATGTCCAGCCTTAGCTGTGTCATCCGTTTTGGGGGAAAGTATTGATTCAGGAATTTTTCTGTTAGCTACTTCCATGTCCTTATGCTGGCCTTAGGTTGGTTATTCAACCACCTCTTAGCTTGATCTTTTACAGCAAATGGAAACAGTAACAGTCTGTAGACATCCTGATCTATTTCTTTATCATGTACTGTGTCAGCAATCTGTAGAAACTGTGCCAGAAACTCTGTAGGTTCTTCCTATGGAAGACCGAAATACTGGCAACTTTGCTGCACCATGATAATGAGCTGAGGATTCAACTCAAAGCTACTGACTCCAATGGAAGGTATGCAGATACTACTCCCATATGAAGCAGTAAAGGGGTTAGAATATGACCCCAGAGTCCTCCTGGACTGTTCATTTCCGCTTATGTCCATGATGGAGAAAGGGAGATGATGTAAAATAGAGAAAATATTTTTATTTATTTATTTTTTATTTATTTCAAAAATAAAATAAATTAAAATAAAATAAATAAAAAAATTGAGTGAAGAATTTCGAAAAACTGAGGAGAGAGAAAGTGGTTAGGAAGTTTTGAAAAGGATATGATGATTTTTTGAAAAAGGTTTTAAATTTTGAAATAAAAATCTGAATTTTAGAAATAGATTTCGAAAATTTGCTTTTAAAACAGTGAGAAAAGATATTTTTGAATTTAAAGAGGAGAGAGAAAACAATAAGATAGCACAAGATTTAAAATTTTTAGATTTGATGCTCCTTGTTTTCGAAAATTTTTAAGGGAAAAACACTAAGGAACACCAAACTTAAAAATTTTAAGATCAAGACACAAGGAAAAC
Source organism: Arachis ipaensis (assembly GCF_059453495.1). Lineage (NCBI taxonomy): Eukaryota > Viridiplantae > Streptophyta > Magnoliopsida > Fabales > Fabaceae > Arachis > Arachis ipaensis. The sequence goes on from NC_142444.1 coordinate 75,314,331, forward strand.
TCAAGAACACTTTGAAGATTCACGAGAACACAAGAACACGAAGGAAGAACACCAAACATAAAATTTTTAGAAAACCAAACTAAAATTTTCGAAAAACACAGAGAAATCAACAAGAAAACACCAAACTTAAAATTTGGCACAGGATTTAATAGAAAAATTATTTTTGAAAAATATTTTAAAAAGAAAATAAGGATTCTAAAATTTTAACACGACAATAATAAGAGACTCTAAACAAAAAAAAAGAAAATTTTTCCTAATCTAAGCAACAAAATAAACCGTTAGTTGTCCAAACACGAACAATCCCCGGCAACGGCGCCAAAAACTTGGTGCACGATTTGTGAATCACACTTTTCACAATGCGTACCACTAACCAGCAAGTGCACTGGGTCGTCCAAGTAATACCTTACGTGAGTAAGGGTCGAATCCCACGGAGATTGTTGGTTTGAAGCAATCTATGGTTATCTTGTAATTCTTAGTCAGGAAGTCAATTATATTTATCAGTTGAATTGCGAATAAACAAGAGAGCATGGATTAAAGGTTACTTGTTGTGCAGTAATGGAGAATATGTTGGAGTTTTAGAGATGCTTTGTGTTCTGAATCTCTGCTTTCCTCTGTCTTCTGATTCATGCATGCACGTCCTCCTATGGCAAGCTATGTGTTGGTGGATCACCGTTGTCAATGGCTACCATCCATCCTTCCAGTGAAAATGGTCCGGGTGCGCTGTCACCGCACGGCTAATCATCTGCAGGTTCTCAATCGTACCGGAATAAGATTTACTATCCTTTTGCGTCTGTCACTACGCCCAGCACTCACGAGTTTGAAGCACGTCACAGTCATTCAATCCCAGAGTCCTACTCGGAATACCACAGACAAGGTTTAGACTTTCCGGACTCTCATGAATGCCGCCATCAATCTAGCTTATACCACGAAGATTCTGGTTAAGAGATCTAAGAGATACTCATTCAATCTAAAGTAGAACGGAAGTGGTTGTCAGGCACGCGTTCATAGGGAATAATGATGATTGTCACGTTCATCATATTCAGGTTGAAGTGCGAATGAATATCTTAGATAGGAACACGCATGTTGAATAGAAAACAGAAATACCTGCATTAATTCATCGAGACACAGCAGAGCTCCTCACCCCCAACAATGGAGTTTAGAGACTCATTCCGTCAAAGGGTACAAAGTTTAGATCTAAAATGTCATGAGATTGATGACAAGTCATCCTAGCCTATTTTAGCTAGTCTTTTTCTTTTGTTTTCATTAGAATTATGCACTTTCTTGAGCTACAAGCAAGCTAATTGAGTAGATTTTCATGTTTCCCTTGATTGAACCAACCATATATGAATTTATGCCATTTCATGAGGTTTTATGCTATATTTGTCGCATATTGTGAAAGAATGAATATCTCATGATTTTGAGCATAGCTTTGATAAGTTTGGTTGACTAATGATAGGTGAAGAAAGCTTGGAGAAAGGTTGAAGCAAAGAGGAATGGCTAGAAGTGAAGAGAGGACAATGGAATAAGTGAAATTGAACCAGGAGGCATGAAGTTAGCCCCAACGTTAGCCCCCTAAGTTGGAGGCTAACGTTAGGCATGAAGATTGCTCCCTGGGCTCCCCACGTTTGAGCCAACGTTAGCCCCCTAACTTGGAGGCTAACGTTGGCACATGAATTACAAAGGGGGAAGGGCCAACGTTTGCGCCAACGTTAGCCCCCTAACTTGGAGGCTAACGTTGGCACATGAAGACACAAGGGAGGGGCACCAACGTTTGCGCCAACGTTAGCCCCCTAACTTGGAGGCTAACGTTGGCGCCACTAGCACTAAACAAGGCCAACGTTAGGGTCAAAGTTAGACCCCTAACGTTGGCACCAACGTCCATACCAGAAGAATTTGGCTTGCTGATATGAAAAGTTGGGGCCAAAGTTAGACCCCTAACTTTGGCTCAAACGTTAGGTCCAACTATGGCTAACTTCAAAACCGGTTCAATTGGTTCACTTTGGTTCTTCTTCAAACTTCAAGAGCAATCAACCAAGGCCTCTTTCAACCCAATTCCACCAAGAACAAAGGCCCAACTCAAGGCTTGAAGATCATTTTGGAAAGTGTATAAATAGGATAGAATTCAAGTTATTCGGAGAGCTTTCCTTTTGGAATTTTCATAAGAGTTTTCGGAGAGCTTTTGTTATTGAGTGAACTTTAATTTCTTGTTTTCATTGCTTTCAATTTTATTTTACATTTGTCTTGGATCTTGGATTGGAGAATTGAAGAAATTCTGTTTCAATCTCAATCTTGGATCTCTCTGTTTCTTTACTGTTAATTGAATTTCATTTCCGGTTAATTGCTCTTCATCTAATTTCTTTGCAATTTACAATTTCCTTGCAATTGTTCTTGTTGGATCTAGGAAGGCATTGAGATCTAGACTTGGTTTTCTAGTCTCTGGGTCCTGAGATCCAAATCCCCAATTTACATTCTGTTTCTTTCCTTTCTATGTTCAATTTCTTTTCTGCTTCATATCCGGTTCAATCCCAATTCCCTTTCCCTCTTCTGTTTGATGCTAATTTACTTTTCCTTGTTTAAATTCTGCAAATCCACATCCCAATCCCCTTTACATTTCAAGCAATTTATATTTCTTGTCATTTAAGATTCTGCAATTTACATTTCTTGCACTCTAAGCTTCTGTCATTTAATTTCTTGTTCTTTAAGTTTCAGCAATTTATTTCTTGTTCTCTTTACTTCAATGCAATTTAATTCTGCAAGTCATAAAACCATCAACCAAATCTTGATTCGCTTGACTAAATCAACCACTAAACTAAAATTGCTCAATCCTTCAATCCCTGTGGGATCGACCTCACTCCCGTGAGTTTTTATTACTTGATACGACCCGATACACTTGCCGGTTAGTTTTGGGTGTTTTGGGAGAGATTTATATTTCATCCAAAATATCTCATCAAGTTTTTGGCGCCGTTGCCGGGGATTGATTAGATTGACAATGATTAAGTGAGGTGGTAATCTAGATCAAGCACTTTTTCTTTATTTTTCTCTAATTTTGACTAACCCACTAACTGTTTGAAGTTTTGTCTCAACCGGCTACATTCAATTTTCAAGAGAATCACTGTGTTTTCTATTGATTGATTCATATGTCACAGGAAAGAAGAACATCCCAACATGAAGCCGCAATTCATTACACTAATAGAGAACAATTGTTCTTATAGTGGAAATCCCTTGGAAGATTCTGAACAGCATCTATCTATTTTTCTGAGGATCTGTGATGTTGACAATAATGATGTCTACAAGCTCTTGCTATTCCCTTTCTCACTAAAGGATGAGGTAGCACAATGGCTTGAAACTCGTCCCCAAGGAAATATCACTAGTTGGGATGGTCTGGTTGCCAAATTTCTAGCCAAATTCTCTACATCCCGACAAAACATCAAGATGAAAGAGGGAACACATCCATTAATGCAAGGAGAGGAAGAACCATTGCCCAAAGCATGGGAAAGATACAAGAAAGCACATGACAAAGTGGCTTTCCAAGCATTTTATGAAGGATTAACCCCAGAAATGAGAAGAGCAGTAGATCACTCCTCAAATGATTTACTCAAAGCAACAGCAACTAGTCAAGGAACTGCAAGGTTCAACGACAAGAGAACCAACAACCAACACTCATTTGAAACACCACAGAATGCAACTTTGAAGGAAGATACAATGAATTTTGAAGGAGTGAAGGCAGTCATGAATCAAAGCAAACAGCTACATCAACAAACTCAGCAACAATTGGAGTCAATGGCCAGACAAATTGATTTTCTCCACTCCACCATAGTGAATGAACAATTTCCACCATGGAAGCCACACTCTTATTTCAAAATGAGAGAACCTCAACATCAGGAACCAAGGAACTTCAACTCCAACAACCAACTCACTAACCAAAATGCCTACCACCCACCACCCACATCTCACAATCCACCACAAGCACCACCTGAACCTCAAAGACTCACCAACTTGGAGGCCATGATAGACAAAATGTTGAAACACCAGGAAATGGTAACCAAGAATCAGGAAGCCTCCCTGAAGAGCCTAGAAAGACAGATGGGGCAACTTTCCAAGCAAGTATCTGTTGAGAGACCTTTAAGCTCACTGCCTAGTGACACAATCCCAAATTTGCAACAACATCACCACACAATCTCACAGAATTCTCAAAGGATCTCCAATCTAGAAAGTGGAGTAGAGAGAATGATAACACATCTAAAGAGGATGAACAAACATTATGAGGACCTACTCGGGGGAATTGGGAAGCAAATAGAACAATTAGCCAAAAACCTCACAGAAACAAGTAAGAAGGAAGCAAAGCCTCACTTAGATGGACAATGGGACAAGGAGAAGAAGGCTCAGAATCTGAAATAAGCAAGCACAGAGGATGTCAAGCTAGTGACAATAAAAGAGCGCTTGTTGGGAGGCAACCCAACCTGAGGTAGTTTTCCTTTCATAACTATTTTAATAAAAAGGTTAATTAGTTTATCTACATTGCAAAGAAGCTAAGTTTGGTGTTGCACACCAAAACAATCTAAAGGAGAATGCAGGATTCTAAGTTTGGTGTTTCACCAAAATCCCATAATAAAACACATTCTCACTTTCTGCATAATGTAGACTTCAAGCATACTGGATGAACTAGTTAGCCATTTTACTATTTTTCTTAGTTTCCAGTTCTTTTACTTTTGAAAAAGAAAAAGAAATTATCACAAATAGTTAACCATTGGCAAGGTACTGAGTTTGGTGTTCCCACACCAAAGTAAGTTCAAAAAGCCCGCAAATATATCATGAAAATTAACCATTGTTTCCAAGTGCTTGGGGAACAAGCAACTTTCAATATCATTGCAGAATGACATACAATCTTTTGGAGGTTTAAACATCATCAAAAAGGAGAAAGATGAACATGAAGGTCAGCAACAATGATGGTGAGAAGAAGGAAAGCATGTAAACTTCAACATGTTGTATTGTTAAGTCATTGTTTTGCATCAAATATTGCTGTAATTGAAAGTTGGATTGTATCCTTATCTGCCCTGCTTGTCTGCATAGCATAGTCTTTCTTTATAATTCAATAAGCAAGAGGCTTGATCATTCACAACATTCTCATCTTCAAAACTTGTTTGCACTCAATTTTCAAGAAATGCATCACATGAAAGTTCTTTGAAAAGAAGGATTGAGGAATTAAACAATTTTAAGGCAAGCAAAAGATTAGGAGAAGTGGTGGTTCTAGTCGTATGATCATGTATTGAGGTTGCATGCTTGTGAAAACTTGCATGGGAGCTCATAGGTGGGACATGAAGTTCAAAGAAGTATTGTGGAGATTCTCAAAAACTTATTGATCCAAGAAGCAGCAAACAAAACAAAAGGAAATAAAGAAAATACAAAAGCAAAAAAGAACACGGCCCAAGGCTCTGAGCATCAATTACTAGGCAGAAAAAGAAAGAAAGAAACAAAAACTCAAAGAGTTGTTATCCTAGTAAATGCTTGTGGTTGAAGTGTGTCAAGGAAAGAGGCTTGAGCAAGTAAATCCTTAGGGGTGCTTTAACACCCAATACCTTAAAACTAACTGGTTTAGGAGTATTGATTGAAAGCTTATCTAAAGAGCCGCCTTGAGACATGATACTTAGAGTCGAGGCCAAAGCACAGAAACTATAAGCTGCTTCAAGGTGATTACATATAAAGAGACCTCCATGATACCATTTGGATGAAAATCCTAAGACCTATGACTCCCAATATGTAAGGACTAGTGAGCACTGAAGCCCTTGCATGAGCATATGATTTGGAGTTCACCCCACTGATACTTGATCACTTCACTCACTGCACTTTACAATTGTTCCTCAATCCATCTTAATTGAAAGAACCTTGGAGCATAAATCTAATTCTTGCTTGGGGACAAGCAAGCTTTAAGTTTGGTGTTGTGATGACAAGTCATCCTAGCCTATTTTAGCTAGTCTTTTTCTTTTGTTTTCATTAGAATTATGCACTTTCTTGAGCTACAAGCAAGCTAATTGAGTAGATTTTCATGTTTCCCTTGATTGAACCAACCATATATGAATTTATGCCATTTCATGAGGTTTTATGCTATATTTGTCGCATATTGTGAAAGAATGAATATCTCATGATTTTGAGCATAGCTTTGATAAGTTTGGTTGACTAATGATAGGTGAAGAAAGCTTGGAGAAAGGTTGAAGCAAAGAGGAATGGCTAGAAGTGAAGAGAGGACAATGGAATAAGTGAAATTGAACCAGGAGGCATGAAGTTAGCCCCAACGTTAGCCCCCTAAGTTGGAGGCTAACGTTAGACATGAAGATTGCTCCCTGGGCTCCCCACGTTTGAGCCAACGTTAGCCCCCTAACTTGGAGGCTAACGTTGGCACATGAATTACAAAGGGGGAAGGGCCAACGTTTGCGCCAACGTTAGCCCCCTAACTTGGAGGCTAACGTTGGCACATGAAGACACAAGGGAGGGGCACCAACGTTTGCGCCAACGTTAGCCCCCTAACTTGGAGGCTAACGTTGGCGCCACTAGCACTAAACAAGGCCAACGTTAGGGTCAAAGTTAGACCCCTAACGTTGGCACCAACGTCCATACCAGAAGAATTTGGCTTGCTGATATGAAAAGTTGGGGCCAAAGTTAGACCCCTAACTTTGGCTCAAACGTTAGGTCCAACTATGGCTAACTTCAAAACCGGTTCAATTGGTTCACTTTGGTTCTTCTTCAAACTTCAAGAGCAATCAACCAAGGCCTCTTTCAACCCAATTCCACCAAGAACAAAGGCCCAACTCAAGGCTTGAAGATCATTTTGGAAAGTGTATAAATAGGATAGAATTCAAGTTATTCGGAGAGCTTTCCTTTTGGAATTTTCATAAGAGTTTTCGGAGAGCTTTTGTTATTGAGTGAACTTTAATTTCTTGTTTTCATTGCTTTCAATTTTATTTTACATTTGTCTTGGATCTTGGATTGGAGAATTGAAGAAATTCTGTTTCAATCTCAATCTTGGATCTCTCTGTTTCTTTACTGTTAATTGAATTTCATTTCCGGTTAATTGCTCTTCATCTAATTTCTTTGCAATTTACAATTTCCTTGCAATTGTTCTTATTGGATCTAGGAAGGCATTGAGATCTAGACTTGGTTTTCTAGTCTCTGGGTCCTGAGATCCAAATCCCCAATTTACATTCTGTTTCTTTCCTTTCTATGTTCAATTTCTTTTCTGCTTCATATCCGGTTCAATCCCAATTCCCTTTCCCTCTTCTGTTTGATGCTAATTTACTTTTCCTTGTTTAAATTCTGCAAATCCACATCCCAATCCCCTTTACATTTCAAGCAATTTATATTTCTTGTCATTTAAGATTCTGCAATTTACATTTCTTGCACTCTAAGCTTCTGTCATTTAATTTCTTGTTCTTTAAGTTTCAGCAATTTATTTCTTGTTCTCTTTACTTCAATGCAATTTAATTCTGCAAGTCATAAAACCATCAACCAAATCTTGATTCGCTTGACTAAATCAACCACTAAACTAAAATTGCTCAATCCTTCAATCCATGTGGGATCGACCTCACTCCCGTGAGTTTTTATTACTTGATACGACCCGGTACACTTGCCGGTTAGTTTTGGGTGTTTTGGGAGAGATTTATATTTCATCCAAAATATCTCATCAGAGATACAAAATAAATCTCTAAAATTTGTTTAAATACTAAACTAGTAGCCTAGGTTTACAGAAAATGAGTAAACCATAACAGATGGTATAGAGATCCACTTCTGGGGCCCACTTGGTGTGTGCTGGGGCTGAGACTTAAGCAATTCACGTGCATAAGGCCATTTTGGGCGTTCAACGCCAGGTTTGGATCCATTTCTGGCGTTGAACTCCAACTTTTAATCCTTTTCTGGCGCTGGACGCCAGAATTGGGCAGAGAACTGGCGTTGAACGCCAGTTTACATCGTCTATTTTTGAGAAAAGTATGGACTATTATATATTTCTGGAAAGCCCTAGATGTCTACTTTCCAACGCAATTGGAAGCACGCCATTTCGAGTTCTGTAGCTCCAGAAAATCCATTTTGAGTGCAGGGAGGTCAGAATCCAACAGCATCAGCAGTCCTTTTTCAGCCTGAATCAGATTTTTGCTCAGCTCCCTCAATTTCAGCCAGAAAAATACCTGAAATTACAGAAAAACATACAACTCATAGTAAAGTCCAGAAATATGAATTTTTCCTAAAAACTAATGAAAATAAACTAAAAACTAACTAAAACATACTAAAAGCTATATGAAATTAACCCCAAAAAGCGTATAGAATATCCGCTCATCAACGACCCAGTGCACTTGCTGGTTAGTTGTGCGAAGTTGTGAAGTTATGTCTGGACCATGGTATTGTGCACCAGTTTTTGGAGCCATTGCCAGGGAGAGAACGAACAACAAATTTTACAACCTCAGAGTAACAATTTCGCATGTACCAAGTTTTTGGTGCCGTTGCCGGGGATTGTTCGGGTTTGGACAACTGACAGTTCATCTATTTGCTTAGATTGGGTAATTTTCTTCTTATTTTATTTTTAAAAAGTTTTCACAAAAATTTTTCAAAAAAAAAAATCTTTCAAAAATTTCTCATCTGTTTTCGAAAATTATTCTAAAATTTTTTAAGAATGAATTCTAGTGTTTCATGAAGCATGTTGAAGCCTGACTGGCTGTAAAGCCATGTCTAAATTCATTTGGACTGGGGCATCCAACCCAACATTATCAAGAGCAAGCTAGTTGTTGCTAATCCACCTGCTGCTGTTCCTGATCCACCTGATTTACATGCTAAAGCTTGGCTGGCTATTAAGCCATGCCTAACCCTCAGATTGGAGCTTTAGACTAAGAGTACAAGATTCTTGGAATTCATATTAAAAATTTTGGAATCCTTATTTTTCTTTTTCACATTAGTTTTCGAAAAAAATCCAAAAAAATTCATAAAATCATAAAAAAAATATATATTTTGTGTTTCTTATTTGAGTCTTGAGTCAATTTCAAGTTTGGTGTCAATTGCATTTTTTCTAAAAATTCTCTGCATTTTTCGAAAATTCATGCATTCATGCATTCATAGTGTTCTTCATGATCTTCAAGTTGTTCTTGGCCAGTCTTCTTGTTTGATCTTCATATTTTCTTGTTTTGTGTCTTTTCTTGTTTTTCATATGCATTATTGCATTCATAGTGTCTATACATGAAAAATTTCTAAGTTTGGTGTCTTGCATGTTTTCTTTGCATTGAAAATTTTTCAAAAATATGTTCTTGATGTTCATCATGATCTTTAAAGTGTTCTTGGTGTTCATCTTGACATTCATAGCATTCTTGCATGCATTCATTGTTTTGATCCATAACTTTCATGCATTGAGTCTTTTTCATGTTTTTCTCTTTCATCATTGAAAATTCAAAAATCAAAAAAATATCTTCCCCTTTTTCACTCATAAATTTCGAAAATTTGGATTGACTTTTTCAAAAATTTTTAAAATCTAGTTGTTTTTATGAGTCAAATCAAATTTTCAATTTAAAAATCTTATCTTTTTCAAAATCTTTTTCAAAAATCATATCTTTTTCATTTTTCTTAGTCATTTTCGAAAATTTTTTTTTAAAAAAATATTTTTCAAAAATCTTTTTCTTAATTTTAATTCATAATTTTCGAAAATATTCTCATTAATTAATGTTTTGATTCAAAAATTTCAAGTTTGTTACTTACTTGTTAAGAAAGATTCAAACTTTAAGTTCTAGAATCATATCTTGTGATTTCTTATGAATCAAGTCATTAATTGTGATTTTAAAAATCAAATCTTTTTCAAAACTAATTTCAATCATATCTTTTCAAAAAAATATCTTTCCACCTTATCTTTTTCAAAATAATATCTTTTTAATGATATCTTTTTAAAACATATCTTTTTCAAAAATTTGATTTTCAAACATTTTTTCTAATTTCTTATCTTCTTATCTTTTCAAAATTGATTTTCAAATTTGTTTCAACTAACTAACTAACTTTTTGTTTGTTTCTTATCTTTTTCAAAACTACCTAACTAACTCTCTCTCTCTAATTTTCGAAAATATCTCCCTCTTTTTCAAAAATTCTTTTTAATTAACTAATTGTTTCAATTTTTAATTTTAATTTGATTTCATTTTTGAAAATCACTAACCCCTTTTCAAAATTTTATTTTCGAAAATCCTCCTTCTCTCTCATCTCCTTCTATTTATTTATTCATCTACTAACACTTCACCTCACCCAAATTCGAACCCCCTCTTCCATCTGTGTTCGAATTTTCTCTTCTTCCCTTCTTTACATTACATTCTTTTCTTTTTCTACTCACACAGGGGAACCTCTATACCTGGGTAAAAAGGATCCCTATTATTATTATTTTTCTGTTCCCTCTTTTTCATATGAGCAGGAGCAAGGACAACAACATTCTTGTTGAAGCAGACCCTGAACCTGAAAGGACTCTGAAGAGGAAACTAAGAGAAGCTAAAATACAACAATCCAGAGATAACCTTCCAGAAATTTTCGAACAGGAAGAGTAGATGACAGCCGAAAATAATAATAATGCAAGGAGGATGCTTGTTGACTTTAATGCACCTAATTCCAATTTACATGGAAGAAGCATCTCCATCCCCACCATTGGAGCAAACAATTTTGAGCTAAAACCTCAATTAGTTTCTCTAATGCAACAAAATTGCAAGTTTCATGGACTTCCATCTGAAGATCCTTTTCAGTTCTTAACTGAATTCTTGCAGATCTGTGATACTGTTAAGACTAATGGAGTAGATCCTGAAGTCTACAGGCTCATGCTTTTCCCTTTTACTGTGAGAGACAGAGCTAGAATATGGTTGGATTCTCAACCTAAAGATAGCCTGAACTCTTAGGATAAGCTGGTCAAGGCTTTCTTAGCCAAGTTCTTTCCCCCTCAAAAGCTTAGTAAGCTTAGAGTGGATGTCCAAACCTTCAGACAGAAAGAAGGTGAATCCCTCTATAAATCTTGGGAGAGATACAAGGAACTGACCAAAAAGTGTCCTTCTGACATGCTTTTAGAATGGACTATCCTGGATATATTCTATGATGGTCTGTCTGAATTAGCTAAGATGTCATTGGATACTTCTGCAGGTGGATCCATTTACCTAAAGAAAACGTCTGCAGAAGCTCAAGAACTCATTGACATGGTTGCTAATAACCAGCTCATGTACACTTCTGAGAGGAGTCTTGTGAGTAATGGGACGCCTCAGAAGAAGGGAGTTCTTGAAATTGATACTCTGAATGCCATATTGGCCCAGAATAAAATATTGACTCAGCAAGTCAATATTATTTCTCAGAGTCTGAATGGAATACAAGCTGCATCCAACAGTACTCAAGAGGCATCTTCTGAAGAAGAAGCTTATGATCCTGAGAACCCTGCAATAGCAGAGGTGAATTACATGGGTGAACCTTATGGAAACACTTATAATCCCTCATGGAGAAATCACCCAAATCTCTCATGGAAGGATCAACAAAAGCCTCAATAAGGCTTTAATAATGGTGGAAGAAATAGGTTTAACAATAGTAAACCTTTTCCATCATCCACTCAGCAACAGACAGAGAACTCTGAACAAAATACCTCTAATTTAGCAAACTTAGTCTCTGATCTATCTAAGGCCACTGTAAGTTGCATGAGTGAAACAAGGTCCTCCATTAGAAATTTGGAGGCACAAGTGGGCCAGCTGAGTAAAAGGATCACTGAAATCCCTCCTAGTACTCTCCCAAGCAATACAGAAGAAAATCCAAAAGGAGAGTGCAAGGCCATAACCATCATGGCCGAATCCAAAGAGGAAGGGGAGGACGTGAATCCCAAGGAGGAAGACCTCCTGGGACGTCCAGTGATAAATAAGGAGTTTCCCTTTGAGGAACCAAAGGAATCTGAGGCTCATCTAGAGACCATAGAGATTCCATTGAACCTTCTTATGCCATTCATGAGCTCTAATGAGTATTCTTCTTCTGAAGAGAATGAGGATGTTACTGAAGAACAAGTTGCCAAATTCCTTGGTGCAATCATGAAGCTAAATGCCAATTTATTTGGTAAAGAGACTTGGGGAGATGAACCTCCCCTGTTCACCAATGAACTAAATGCATTGGATCAACTGAGATTGCCTCAGAAGAAACAGGATCCTGGAAAGTTCTTAATCCCTTGTACCACAGGCACTATGACCTTTGAGAAGGCTCTATGTGACCTTGGGTCAGGAATAAACCTCATGCCACTCTCTGTAATGGAGAAACTGGGAATCTTTGAGGTGCAAGCTGCTAGAATCTCATTAGAGATGGCAGACAATTCCAGAAAACAGGCTTATGGACAAGTAGAGGACATGTTAGTAAAGGTTGAAAGCCTTTACATCCCTGCTGATTTTATAATCCTAGATACTGGGAAGGATGAGGATGAATCCATCATCCTTGGAAGACCCTTCCTAGCCACAGCAAGAGCTGTGATAGATGTTAACAGAGGTGAATTAGTCCTTCAATTGAATGGGGACTCCCTTGTGTTTACAACTCAAGGTTATCCCTCTGTAAACATGGAAAAGAGGCACAGTAAGCTTCTCTCAAAACAGAGTCAACTAGAGCCCCCACAGTCAAACTCTAAGTTTGGTGTTGGAAGTCCACAACCAAACTCTAAGTTTAGTGTTGAACTCCCATATCCAAACTCTAAGTTTGGTGTTGGGGAGTCTCAACAATGCTCTGAACATCTGTGAGGCTCCATGAGAGCCCACTGTCAAGCTATTGACATTAAAGAAGTGCTTGTTGGGAGGCAACCCAATTTTCATTTATCTAATTTTAATTTACTTTTATTATTATTTCATGTTTTATTAGGTTCATGATCATGTGGAGTCATAAAATAAATCAAAAAAATTAAAAACAGAATCAAAAATAGCAGATGAAAAATCACACCCTGGAGGAGGATCTTACTGGCGTTTAAACGCCAGTAAGGAGCATCTGGCGTTGAACGCCAGAAACAAGCAGCATCCTGGCGTTCAGACGCCAGAAATGCACACTGAGGAAGAGCTGGCGCTGAACGCCAGAAACAAGCATCTGGCTGGCGTTCAACGCCAGAAATATGTTGCATCTGGGCGCTGAACGCCCAGAACAAGCATCAATTCGTCGTTTAAACGCTAGAATTGCATGCAAAGGCATTTTACATGCCTAATTGGTGCAGGGATGCAAATCTTTGACACTTCAGGATCTGTGGACCCCACAGGATCAACTCAGCATCTGTGGACCCCACAGGATCCCCACCTACCACCACCCACTCTCTTCCCTCTTCTCAATGTTTATCCTCTCTTCCCGATAAACACTCTTCCCCAAAACTCTTTACCAATCACCTCAATCTCGATTCCCTAGCACCACTTCACCACTCACATCCATCCACTCTTCCCCATAAACCTACCTCATAAACTCCACCTACCTTCAAAATTCAAAATCAATTTCCCACCCAAACCCACCCTATATGGCCGAAATTAACCCCCCTCCCTTCCCTATATAAAAGCCCTCCATTCTTCTTCATTTTCACACAACACAACCCTCTCTTCCCCTTCTTGGCTGAATACACCTCTCCCTCATCTCCTCCATATTTTCTTCTTCTTCTTCATCTATTCTTTCTTCTCTTGCTCGAGGGCGAGCAATATTCTAAGTTTGGTGTGGTAAAAGCATAAGCTTTTTATTTTTCCATTACCATTGATGGCACCTAAGACCGGAGAATTCTTTAGAAAAGGGAAAGGGAAGACAAACTTCCACCTCCGAGTCATGGAAAATGGAAAGATTCATCTCCAAAGCTCATCAAGACCACTTCTATGATGTTGTGGCCAAGAAGAAGGTGATCCCCGAGGTCCCTTTCAAGCTCAAGAGAAATGAGTATCCGGAGATCCGACATGAAATCCAAAGAAAAGGTTGGGAAGTTCTAACAAACCCCATCCAACAAGTCGGCATCCTAATGGTTCAAGAGTTCTATGCCAATGCATTGATCACTAAGAACCATGATCAAAGTAAGAACCCGAATCCAAAGAATTATATTACAATGGTTCGGGGGAAATACTTAGATTTTAGTCCGAAAAATGTGAGGTTGGCGTTCAACTTGCCAATGATGGAAGAGAACGCATGCCCCTACACAAGGAGAGTCAACTTTGATCAAAGGTTGGACCAAGTCCTCATAGACATATGTGTGGAAGGAGCTCAATGGAAGATTGACTCCAAAGGCAAGCCGGTTCAACTAAGAAGATTGGACCTTAAGCCTATGGCTAGAGGATGGTTGGAGTTCATCCAACGCTCCATTATCCCCACTAGCAACCGCTCTGAAGTTACTGTGGATCGGGCCATCATGATTCATAGCATCATGATTGGTGAGGAAGTAGAAGTTCATGAAGTCATCTCCCTTGAACTCTACAAAATAGCCGAAAAGCCCTCCCCTTTGGCAAGGCTAGCTTTTCCTCATCTTATTTGCCATCTATGTTACTCAGTTGGAGCTTTCATAGAAGGAGACATTCCCATTGAGGAAGAGAAACCCATCACTAAGAAAAGGATGGAGCAAGCAAGAGAGCCTATTCATGGATCTCAAGAGACGCATGAAGCTCATCACCATGAGATCCCGGAGATGCCTCAAAATGCATTTTCCTCCACAAAATTATTGGGAGCAAATCAAAACCTCCCTAGGAGAATTAAGTTCCAACATGGGACAATTAAGGGTGGAACATCAAGAGCACTCCATCATCCTTCATGAAATTAGAGAAGATCAAAGAGCAATGAGGGAGGAGCAACAAAGACAAGGAAGATACATAGAAGAGCTCAAGGACATCATTGGTTCTTCAAGGAGAAAACGCCACCATCACTAAGGTGGACTCATTCCTTGTTCTTACATTCTCTGTTTTTCATTTTCTTTATGTTAAGTGCTTATCCATGTTTGTGTCTTATTACATGATCATTAGTATTTAGTAACTTTGTCTTAAAGTTATGAATGTCCTATGAATCCATCACCTCTCTTAAATGAAAACTGTTTTAATTCAAAAGAACAAGAAGTACATGAGTTTCGAATTTATCCTTGAACTTAGTTTAATTATATTGATGTGGTGACAATGCTTCTTGTTTTCTGAATGAATGCTTGAACAGTGCATATGTCTTTTGAAGTTGTTGTTTATGAATTTTAAATATGTTGGCTCTTGAAAGAATGATGACAAGGAGACATGTTATTTGATAATCTGAAAAATCATAAAAATGATTCTTGAAGCAAGAAAAAGCAGCAAAGAACAAAGCTTGCAGAAAAAAAAAAGAAAAAAAATAGCAAAAAAAATAGAAAAAAAAGAAAAAACAAGAGCAAAAAGCCAATAACCCTTAAAACCAAAAGGCAAGGGTAATAAAAAGGATCCCAAGGCTTTGAGCATCAGTGGATAGGAGGGCCTAAAGGAATAAAATCCTGGCCTAAGCGGCTAAACTAAGCTATCCCTAACCATGTGCTTGTGGCGTGAAGGTGTCAAGTGAAAACTTGAGACTGAGCGGTTAAAGTCAAGGTCCAAAGAAAAAATAGAGTATGCTTAAGAACCCTGGACACCTCTAATTGGGGACTTTAGCAAAGCTGAGTCATAATCTGAAAAGGTTCACCCAGTTATGTGTCTGTGGCATTTATGTATCCGGTGGTAATACTGGAAAACAAAGTGCTTAGGGCCACGGCCAAGACTCATAAAGTAGCTGTGTTCAAGAATCAATATACTGAACTAGGAGAATCAATAACACTATCTAAACTCTGAGTTCCTATAGATGCCAATCATTCTGAACCTCAATGGATAAAGTGAGATTCCAAAACTATTCAAGAGGCAAAAAGCTACAAGTCCCGCTCATCTGATTGGAGCTATGTTTCATTGATAGTTTGAAATTTATAGTATATTCTCTTCTTTTTATCCTATTTTATTTTCAGTTGCTTGGGGACAAGCAACAATTTAAGTTTGGTGTTGTGATGAGCGGACAATTTATACGCTTTTTGGCATTGTTTTTAGTATGTTTTTAGTAGGATCTAGTTACTTTTATGGATGTTTTTATTAGTTTTTATGTTAAATTCACATTTCTGGACTTTAATATGAGTTTTTGTGTTTTTCTGTGATTTCAAGTATTTTCTGGCTGAAATTGAGGGACTTGAGCAAAAATCAGATTCAGAGGTGGAAGAAGGACTGCTGATGCTGTTGGATTCTGACCTCCCTGCACTCAAAGTAGATTTTCTGGAGCTACAGAACTCAAAATGGCGCGCTTGTAATTGCGTTGGAAAGTAGACATCCAGGGCTTTCCAGAAATATATAATAGTCCATACTTTGGCCGAGTTTAGACGACGCAAAAGGGCGTTGAACGCCAGTTCTATGCTGCAGTCTGGAGTTAAACGCCAGAAACACGTCACGAACCAGAGTTGAACGCCAAAAACACGTTACAACGTGGCGTTCAACTCCAGAAAGAGCCTCTGCACGTGTAACATTCAAGCTCAGCCCAAGCACACACCAAGTGGGTCCCGGAAGTGGATTTATGCATCAATTACTTACTTCTGTAAACCCTAGTAACTAGTTTAGTATAAATAGGACTTTTTACTATTGTATTAGACATCTGATGATCTTTGGAACGATCTTTTGGAAGATCCTGGATTGTATTTTTGATCCTGTGATCACGTTTTGGGGGCTGGCCTCTCGGCCATGCCTGAACCTTTCACTTATGTATTTTCAACGGTAGAGTTTCTACACTCCATAGATTAAGTTGTGGAGCTCTGCTGTTCCTCATGAATTAATGCAAAGTACTACTGCTTTTCTATTCAATTCAACTTATTCCGCTTCTAAGATATTCATTCGTACTTCAGTATGAACGTGATGAACGTGACAATCATCATCATTCCCCCACGAACGCGTGCCTGACAACCACTTCCGTTCCACCTTAGATTGAATGAATATATCTTGGATCTCTTAATCAGAATCTTCGTGGTATAAGCTAGATTGATGGCGGCATTCATGAGAATCCGGAAAGTCTAAACCTTGTCTGTGGTATTCCGAGTAGGATTCAGGGATTGAATGACTGTGACGAACTTCAAACTCGCGAGTGCTGGGCGTAGTGACAGACGCAAAAGGAGGGTGAATCCTATTCCAGTATGATCGAGAACCTCCAGATGATTAGCCATGCAGTGACAGCGCATCGGACCATTTTCACAGAGAGGATGGGAAACAGCCATTGACAACGGTGATGCCTTCAGATGATTAGCCATGCAGTGACAGCGCATCGGACCATTTTCACAGAGAGGATGAAAAGTAGCCATTGACAACGGAGATGTCCTTACATAAAGCCAGCCATGGAAAGGAGTAAGATTGATTAGATGAAGATAGCGGGAAAGCAGATATTCAGAGGAACGAAAGCATCTCTATAAGCTTATCTGAAATTCTCACCAATGATTTACATAAGTATTTCTATCCTTTATTTTCTATTTATTTATTATTATTTGAAAACTCTATAACCATTTGATATCCGCCTGACTGAGATTTACAAGGTGACCATAGCTTGCTTCATACCAACAATCTCCGTGGGATCGACCCTTACTCACGTAAGGTTTTATTACTTGGACGACCCAGTGCACTTGCTGGTTAGTTGTGCGAAGTTGTGAAGTTATGTCTGGACCATGGTATCGTGCACCAGTTTTTGGAGCCATTGCCAGGGAGAGAACGAACAACAAATTTTACAACCTCAGAGTAACAATTTCGCATGTACCAGGCTTCACAATTCTTTCCAATATGCATTTAATCTCCTGATTGGAAACCTTGGCTTGGCCGTTTGTCCGTGGGTGGTAGGCCGTAGCTACTTTATGCAAGATGCCATATTTCTTCATTATCCCTTCCATTCTCTTATTGCAAAAATGTGAGCCTTGGTCGCTCACGATTGCTCGTGGTGACCCAAATCTACAAATTATGTTATTTCTCACAAAGGAAAGGAACACATTAGCATCGTCCGTCCGGGTGGGTATCGCTTCCACCCATTTGGACACATAATCAACGGCTAGTAGAATGTAGAGAAAACCATTAGAATTTGGGAATGGCCTCATGAAGTCGATACCCCACACATAAAAAATCTCACAAAATAGCATGGTTTGTTGGGGATTTCATCCTTCTTGGAGAAATTACCAAATCTAAAACATTGAGAACAAGATTTGCAAAAGATAGAGGAGTCCTTGAAAAGAGCTGGCCACCAAAATCCACAATCTAGGATTTTCCTTGCCGTTCTTTGAGGTCCATAATGGCCTCCCCCTTCGGAGGAGTGGCAAGCTTCCAAGATCGAGTGGAATTAGGTTTGTGGAATGCACCTCCAAATTACTTGATCCGCTCTACATCTCCAAAGTTATGGGTCATCCCATACATAGTACTTGGATTTGCTTTTTAGCTTATCCCTTTGATGTTTGGAGAGATTAGGAGGGAAGGAGTGAGATACCAAGTAATTGGCGATTGATGCATACCAAGGAATGGCCTCCGAGATTGCTTGCAAGCCCTCAAAGGGAAAAGAATCATCAATAGGAGTGGTATCGCCTTTGGTGTGTTCAAGGCGACTTAAGTGATCCGCCACTAGGTTTTGCGAACCACTCCTATCTTGAATTTCCAAGTCAAATTCTTGCAATAATAAAACCCATCTAATCAATCTCGGTTTGGATTCCTTCTTAGCCAACAAATACTTTAACGCCTCATGATCCGAGTACACTACCACCTTGGAACCAAGTAGATATGCTCGGAACTTGTCCAAGGTGAAAACAATTGCCAATAGTTCTTTCTCGGTGGTAGTGTAGTTGGATTGGGCTCCATCTAGTGTTTTTGACGCATAGGCTATGACATATGGATTCTTACCCTCGCGTTGTGCTAACGCGGCTCCCACGGCAAAGTTTGAGGCATCACACATGATTTCGAATGGCCGACTCCAATCCGGCCCTCGCACGATGGGAGCTTGGGTTAGTGCTACTTTAAGCTTGTCAAAGGCCTCCATGCATTCCTTGCTTAGATCAAATTCAACATCTTTTTGCAATAATCTTGATAGAGGCAAAGCTATCTTACTAAAGTCCTTTATAAATCTTCGATAAAATCCTGCATGTCTAAAGAAGGAACGGACTTCCCTCTCGGAAGAGGGGTAAGGCAAGTTAGATATAACATTGATCTTTGCTGGATCTACAGAAATTCCATCTTTGGAAACAATATGTCCTAAAACGATACCTTGCCGAACCATAAAATGACACTTCTCAAAATTTAGAACAAGGTTCGATTTAGTGCATCTTTCCAACACTTTTGCAAGATTATCCAATCATTGATCAAAAGAGTCCCCATATACGGTGAAGTCATCCATGAATACCTCCATGCATTGCTCTAGAAAATCCGCAAATATCATCATCATGCACCTTTGGAAATTTGCTGGTGCCTTGCATAGGCCAAATGGCATACGCTTGTAGGCATAAGTTCCAAAAGGGCATGTGAATGTTGTTTTTTCTTGATCCTCTAAAGCAATGTGGATTTGAAAATACCCTGAGTAATCATCTAGAAAAGAATAATAAGGTTTACCGGATAGCTAATCAAGCATTTGATCGATAAACGGTAGCGGGAAGTGATCCTTTCTAGTGGCCGTGTTCAAACGCCGGTAGTCGATACATACCCTCCAAGAGTTTTTCACCCATGTAGCTATGAGCTCCCCGTTCTCATTCTTGATGGTGGTCACCCTGGACTTCTTTGACACAACTTGAACGGGACTTACCCATTCACTATCCGAAATGGGGTAAATGATGTCCGCCTCTAGTAACTAGGTTACCTCCTTCTTTACAACCTCTAGAATGGTAGGATTCAATCGCCTTTGAGGTTGTCGAACGTGTCTAGCTCCTTCTTCTAAAAAGATTCGGTGCTCACACACTTGGGGCTTTTGCCCACTAAATCTGCCAAGCTCTATCCTATAGCTCTTTTGTTCCTCGTCAAAACATCAAGTAACTTCTCTTCTTGTGGAGGAGTGAGTTCCCTTGCAACAATTACCGGGAATTTGTGATCTTCATCAAGATATGCATATTTTAGATGGGGCGGTAGTGGTTTCAACTCCACATGTTTTTCTTAACTTGGCATTTGAACTTCTGGGGGTATGATGTCTTCTTCACAATCGTGGGGATTCCCCACACTTGATTCTTCAATCTTCTCATCCATTTTTGCACAATGCACTTCGGCCACAACATTGTCAATTAAGTCACACCAGAATATGGAATGATTCTCCGATGGGTGTCTCATGGCCTCATCAAGGCTAAAGCTAACAACTCTTCTGTCGATTTCAAAAGAATAAGTCCTCGAGTAGACATCCAATTTGAACTTAGAGGTCTTCAAGAATGGCCTCCCAAGTAGGATAGATGACATCCTCTTGGATTCACTAGGTGGCATCTCAAGGATATGAAAATTAATTGGAAATACCAAACCTTTTATGTTTACCAACACATCTTCCGCTATACCCGTCACAGTTATTATGCTCTTGTCCGCCAAGACAAACCTAGTCGCCGACCGCTTCAACGGTGGGAGCTTCAATATATGATAAACGGAAAGAGGCATAATGCTAACGCATCCACCGAGGTCACACATACAATCAATGAATTAAACTCCGTTAATGATACAAGAGACTAAGCAAGGGCCCAGATCAACACACTTCTCCGGGATTGCTCCCATCAAAGCTGAAATAGAACTTCCCAATGGAATAGTTTCTAACTCATGGATTCTATCTTTGTTCATACACAAATTCTTAAGAAACTTTGCATATTTAGGCACTTGATGGATATCATCAAAGAGAGGGATAGTTACCTCAACTTTTTTAAACATTTCCACCATTTTGGGGTCGAGTTCTACATGCTTCTTTGTCTTTCTTGCCAATGTCAAAAATGGAATTGGTTGAGCCACTTCCTCCAAGACTTGCTCACGTCTAGAGGCTTCACTTCTCGGTTGAGGGACTTCATCTTCAACTATCTCATGTGCTTCATCCTCCTCTTCAATTTCTTCTATCTCAACCATGTCCTCCTCTTGAGTAACTATCATTGGGCTAGGTGCGTTTGAGCTCCTCTCTTTCAATTGAGTTCCGGACCTCAAGGTTATGGTGTTGATGCCACCTTTGGGGTTAGGTAGAGGTTGAGAGGGTATGGCACTAGAACTTGGGGCTTGAGAAGTGGAGGTAGAAGGTGGCTCCATACAAGCAATGAGAGCTTGGAGGGTAGAAGTAAGGCCATTGAGGCTTGAGTTGAGTGTATTTTGGAGTTCTTTTTGCCCTTAGAGTATGGACCGGAGTGTCTCATCTTGATTTGAGAAAGAGGAAGGATAGGTGATTTGTGGTGCTTGTGAATGGTTGGGTTGAGGTGGTTGTCTATGAGGTGGTATGTAGGATTGGTAGTTCGTTCCTTGGTTTGGTTGTTGATTTGGAGGGTTTTGTGAGTATCGGTTTTGTGGATTGTTGGTGTTCCATCTTTGGTTGCCTCCATTGTCCCTACCTCCTTGTTGATAATTGTCCCGCCAACCTTGGTTGGAGCTATCTCTCCAACCTTGATTAAAGTTGTTACTCCCTTGATTGTAATTGCCTCCTTGTTGGGGGTACCCTTGGTTGAAATTGCCCCGTTGCGAGTGGTACCCTTGATTAGGCCCCTCATAGAAGGAGCAATCATAGAAGTTATGGGAAGCCGCTAGAGTGTTATCTTCTTGGAGATTCGGACATTCATCCGTGTAGTGGGAGTAGCATGAGCAAATACCGCATACTCTTTGGGGGACCAATTGTTGGCATTATTGGTTTTGAGAAGGTGGTGGTTGTTGTTGGAATGGAGGTTGTTGTTGATTCACTTGGAGTTGCTTTAGAAGGCTTGTCATCTCACACAAGGTTTTGGTAAGGGTGGTGGTCTCACCACTAGAAGAGACTTTGATGAGCGAATAATTTATACCCTTTTTGGCATTATTTTTACATAGTTTTTAGTATGTTTTAATTACTTTTTATTATATTTTTATTATTTTTTATTCAAAAATTACATTTCTAGACTGTACTATGAGTTTGTGTGTTTTCTGTGATTTCAGGTATTTTCTGGCTAAAATTGAGGAACCTGAGCAAAAATCTGATTCAGAGGCTGAAAAAGGACTGCAGATGCTGTTGGATTCTGACCTCCCTGCACTCGAAGTGGTTTTTCTGGAGCTACAGAAGCTCAATTGGCGCTTTCTCAATTGTGTTGGAAAGTAGACATCCTGGGCTTTCCAGCAATATATAATAGTTCATACGTTGCCTGAGATTTGATGGCCCAAACTGGCATCAAAATCCAGCCTAAAATATCTTGGCGTAAAATGCCCAAACTGGCACCAGAATTGGAGTTAAACGCCCAAACTGGCACCAAAGCTGGCGTTTAACTCCAGAAACAGCCTAAGCATGAAAAAGCTTTAATGCTCAGCCCAAGCACACACTAAGTAGGCCCCGGAAGTGGATATCTGCACTATCTGCACTTAGTTACTCATTTTCTGTAACCCTAGGCTACTAGTTTAGTATAAAAACAACTTTTAGGGATTTATTTTTTTTTAAAAAAAGTCTTTTGACCATCTTATACTATTGTACACATTTGGGGGCTGGCCATTCAGCCTTGCCTAGACCTCTTTTCACTTATGTATTTTCTACGGTGGAGTTTCTACACCCCATAGATTAAGGTGTGGAGCTCTGCTATTCTTCATGAGTTAATGCAACTACTACTATTTTCTATTCAATTCACGCCTACTTCTTCTCCAAGATATACTCTCGTACTTAATTCAGTTAAGTCAAAATAAAGGGATGACCCGTGACAATCACCCAATCTTCGTTACTCGCTTAGTCAAGATCGCGTGCTTGACAACCACAAAGCGGTCTACATGATGTTCAACGTAGTCATTGGACGACAGCTGGAGTATACTCTCTTGGATATCTAATACACGGACTGAGTCCGTGAGATTAGTATCTTCGTGGTATAGGCTAGAATTATTGGCAGCCGTTCCTGGGATCCGGAAAGTCTAAACCTTGTCTGTGGTATTCCGAGTAGGATCCGGGAAGGGATGACTGCGACGAGCTTCAAACCTGCGAATGTTGGGCGCAAGTGACAATGTGCAAAAGGATCAATGGATTCTATTCCGACGCTAGCGGGAACCGACAGATGATTAGCCATGCGGTAGCTGTACCTGGTATTTTTCATCAGAGACGAGAAATCCGACAGTTGATTAGCCGTGCAGAAACTGTAGAGGACCATTTTCACTGAGAGGATCTTTCAGCTTGCCATGGAAGGAGGTAACGAATGGTTGGAAGAAGGCAATAGGAAAGCAGAGGTTCAGAAGCAACAAAGCATCTCCAGACGCTTATCTGAAACTCCCACCAATGAATTACATGAGTAACTCTATCTTATTTTATGTTTTATTTATCTTTTAATTATCAAAACCTCTTAACTATTTGAATCCTCCTGACTGAGATCTACAAGATGACCATAGCTTGCTTCAAGCCGACAATCTCCGTGGGATCGACCCTTACTCACATAAGATTTATTACTTGGACGACCCAGTGCACTTGCTGGTCAATTGCACGGAGTTGTGAGAAAAGTGTGAGAACACGATTCCGTGTACCAGACTTCATTAATGGTTCTACGGTGATTGCTCCTTTGTCTAGCATGCAAGGTGGATTCGACCAAGTCGGAGATCAATTGCCAAGCCTCTTCCGCCATTCTATATTTTGTCAAAGAACCATTGCTTGAAGTGTCCAAGAGGATCTTGTCTTGTGGTTTCATCCCTTGACAAAAATAGCCTATTAACACTAGAGTGTCAATCATGTGGTTGGGGCATGAGTTAAGAAGCTTTCGGAACCGCTTCCAATATTCATATAAAATTTCCAATTCACCTTGGATGATGCATGAGATTTCTTTTTGCAACTTATCGGTCACCGCTGTGGGAAAGAATTTGTCTAAGAATTCTCTTCGAAGCAAGTCCCAATCACCGACAATCTCACTTGGCAAAGAGTAAAACCACTCCTTAGCTCTTCCTTCAAGAGAGAAAGGAAAAACATACAACCAAACTGCAACTTCACTAGAGCCTTCTCGCCTAGTAGTAGAACATACACCTTGGAAGTCCTTGAGGTGTCTAATAGGATCTTGAGCAGGAAGTCTTTGATACTTGGGAAGAAGATTGATTAAAGCCGTTTTAAGCTCAAAATTAGCATTCAAGTCCGGATGTCGGATGTGAGTAGGTTGAAGAACAAAATTCGGAGCACCGGCTTCCTTGAGAGTGACTCACCTTGGGGCGGCCATGGTGTCCGTACCTAGATCAATAGAAGAGTTATTAGTGGTGTCTATTGAAGAATAAACCGGGCCTTCTTCGAATGACGATTTGGAATCAACTTCGGATATGGTAGGTGAATTGGTAGGAACCTTTTCACCACCTCCAAAGGCTAACCACCTCCGATCTTGTCTAAGATGAAGTAAAGTTCTTTCTATTTCCGGATCAAATCTAGCTAAGCTCGGATCGGGTAAAGAACGCGTCATTCAAAGAAAGAGATAGTGAGCTCATGACAATATTCAAGTAAAATGCAAATTGACACAAACAATCAAACAAAATGCAAGTATGTACATATTCACATATCTACACAAATCAACAACATGGCACTCATGTGCATTCCCCGGCAACGGCGCCATTTTTGATAAGTGGTTTTATGCCGGTGTAAAATTTATCGATGAATCCAATCATAGTATAGCCTAAACCAACACGCAATTCCTCATCAAACAATTTAAAATCAATAACCGAGAGTATAACTCCCGAGTCGTTCTCCCTAGGAATGCTCCAAAATGCACATTATTGATTAGAAAGTGTATTGGTGTGTGGAGTTTCATATGAGAAGAGAACAAGCTAGGAATGTGAATGAAAATCAAACTATATAAAGGCTTTGGCTAGAAGTGAGAATTAGACTACTTATAATCATTATTTTTATCAATTGTAATCTCAACTAGTTATTGCTTCACTCAGTTAACCTCTAGTATTAAGGAAAGTCAAGTGAAAGTAATCAATTTGGATTCACAAGTCCTAGCCTAACCCTAAGGAAGTCTAGCTTTAGTGACATGCAAATCAACTAGCAATTTTCGATTGACAATCAACAAGAGACATTAATAACTCAAGTGCATCCAACATCTCAACTTCCAAGCCAAGTAAGGAAAATCTACTCCATGGTTAAACTTGGTATTTTCTCAAACACTTGGAGAACATTGATGAGAATCATTGTAAAATTGAGAGAAAAGCTTGAAATCAATGGTGTCCAATACAAGAAGTTACAACAAACAACAATTGAAGGCTAAGAACTTGAATTACCTCAATGTATTAATGGAAATAGAAGTAACAACATCCAGAAAGCTAGATCCACAAGTAACTTGCACAACAAGAACTAAATTGAGAAGAGTAGAATCTAGATCTATAATTGGAAGTAATGTAAAGTGAATTAGCAATAGATCTCACCAATTAGTACAAGAGAATTGGAAATTTGAGAGCTAAAAACCCTTGAAAGCTAGAGAGAATGTAGACTTTCTCTCTCTAAAAATATAACTAACTCCTCAAAATATCTAGATTATGTCTAATGATCCCAATCCCCCTAATCCTTGGTCTTCTTATGGTTTTTCCGCTAGAATTCTGCTCCAAAATAGGGCCTACCATTGCCTGAAATCGCTGGTCACGTTTTTGAAGAACGGAAGATTGATGGTTTAGAAGTTATAGTAAACTCTCGTTGCAAGTGTAGTTACTAAACCAAGCAATCAACCTTTCTTACAAATGTTTTAGTTGTCACAGGTAACAAACCCCTTTAAAATTGATAACCGAAGTATTTAAACCTCGGGTCGTCTTCTCAAGAAATTTCAGGGAAGTATGTTCTTATTATTGGTTATGAGTCTTGTAAATTGGGGGTTTTGAAAGTAAGGAACCAGTATGTTAAATGATAAGAAAAATAAAATAGTAATAATAAAATAAACTCTTGGTAAGGTATAAGAATTGGAAGTCCTATCCTTATCAATTGTGATGAGAATTGGATTTTAATCCCACTTTGTTAACCTCTAACTATGAAGGTAAATCAAGTGGATTAATTAGCTTAATCCTCAGGTCCTAGTCAATTCCTATGGAAAGACTAGAGTTATTGGAGCAACTCCCAGTTTCAACCACTGCTTTATTTGACAGCTCAAGCGTTACCAATTACTTAACCCAAGCCAAAAGGGAGGAAATATCTAAATTAAATTAAAAGTATCAATGTAAATAAAGCAAAGCAATCTTAAATCTGAAATACCTCAAATAATATTAATTAAGAAAATCATAACATGAATGTAGCATAAGCCAAATTGAAAAGATAAATAATAATTAAAAGTATATAATAAAAGTAGAAAATAAATAAGAGGAACATTGAACCTGTGATGAAAAAGAAATAATCCTAAATCCTAAAACTAAATCCATAAGCCTCTAATCTGCATTTTCTGGGCCGAAAACTGGGTCGAAAACAGCCCAGAAATCGCTGGAGAAGAAATCTGCCACGCTGATTTTTGTCACTGCGACGCATCCGTGTGGAGCACGCGTTTGCATCGTCTAGCGTTAGGGAAACTATGGCATATTATATATCAAATCAAAGCCCCAGACGTTAGCTTTCCAACACAACTAAAACCGCATCGTTTGGACCTCTGTAGCTAAAGTTATAGCCGTTTGAGTGCGAAGAGGTCAGACTGGACAGCTTAGCAATTTCTCCAACTTCTTGTATTTCTTCCACTTTTGCATGCTTCCTTTCCATCCTCTGAGCCATTCCTGCCCTGTAATGTCTGAAATCACTTAACACACATATCAAGGCATCTAATGGTAATAAGAGAGGATTAAACATAGGGAACTTAAGGCCAAAGAAGCATGTTTTCAATCAAAGCACATAATTAGGAAGGCAAATGTAAAACCATGCAAATAGTATGAATAAGTGGGTAAAGAGTTGATAAAAACCACTCAATTGAACACAAGATAAACCAAAAAATAGTGGTTTATCAGTTTTCTTCTTAAAAAATCACGTGCGGCCATCGGCGCGTACGCGCACAGCACGCGTACGCGTCCCTGGAGTTTTTCGCGACCCACACGCAGGCGCACAGTACGCGCGCGCGTCCAAGAATTTCTGGCCCAGCCATATAGGCGTGCCGGCTTCTCGTTTCGGCTCCATCACACCAGCTCTAAGGATGCACATCCACGCCTACGCGTATGGTGCGCGTGCGCATCCATGCTTAAGTTTCAAAACTCTAATTTTTCCATGCTCGTTCCATTCATGCATGCTTCCTTCATCCCTCTTAGCCATTTTTGCTCTATAACTCTAAAACCACTTAACAAATGGATCACGGCATCGAATGGTAATGGAAGAGAATTACGATGTATCAATTTTAACGCAAAAGGAGCATGTTTTCATATATGAAGCAAAGTTCGGGAAGGAACACAAAATCATACATTTTTATATGAATAAGTGTGAAAGATCATTGATAAAACCCTTAAAATCTATACATGATAAACCCTAAAAATGGGATTTATCAACGACAATACATCATAGAATGGAATCAAACATGTATTAGAGTAGAAAAGTAATACTAATCTATAGGAATGAGCAGAGCTCCTATCCTTAACCTAGGAAGTTTAGCAGCTCATAATTTACAGAGAAAATAGAAAATAAGTTCTAAGAGGCTGAAGATCTTAAACATGGGTGATCTTCACCTATATATACTAATATAAAAATGAAAAATTATAAAAATGAAATAAACTAAGCAGAAAGGTGCCAAAATCCACTTCTGGGCCCACTTGGTGAGTGTTTGGGCTGAGCTGGCATCCAACTTGGATGAGTGGGTGTTGAACGCCCACTAGGGGGTGTTCATGCTACTTCCTTGCTCTCTTGGTGGTGTTGAACGCCAGTTTGGGCGTTCAACTTAGGAGGTTGGTCCTGTTTAGGCGTTGAACGCCAGAAAGGGGGTAAGTTGGGCGTTCAACGCTTGTTTTGGGCAATTGTCTCCAAAGAAAAGTTTACACCATTATATATTTTTGGAAAGACCTGGAAGTTAGCTTTTGAACACCGTTGAGAGCGCGTCAATTGGACCTCTGTTGCTCCAGAAGTGTGCATTTGAATGCATGGAGGTCAGGATTTGACAGCATCTGCTATCATTTCTTCGCCTTTGAATTAGACTTTGCCAAAACTTGCCAATTTCTCCCAAAAATCTCCTAAAATCATAAGAAAAACAAAAAAGCTCAAGGTAGTATCCAAAATGTGAATTTAGCACTAAAACCTACTAAAACATACTAAAACTTGATAAAATGTATTGAAAACACTAGGAAAATGAACCTAAAAAGTGTATAAAATATCCGCTTAACATAACACCAAACTTGAACTGTTGCTTGTCCTCAAGCAACCAAAAACAAAGTAGGACGAAAGAGAAGAGAAAGATACAGTAAGCCTTGGAGTTTTCCATGAAGCTCAGTTCTAACTAATTGAATGGGGCTATTAGCTCTTTACTTCTGAACAGTTTTGGCATCTCACTTTCCTTTGAAGCTCAGAAGTATTGGCATCTCTTAGAACTAGAATCCGGATGATATTATTGATTAACTTATTTAAGCTCTTCTTGATTGTTGAACACAGCTTCTTTTGGTGCTTTGCACCTTTTGAGCCTAGACGTGACTCTAAGCATTTTGTTTTCCCGTATTACCACCGGATACATAAATGCTACTGATGATTAGACTTTTGTGTGGTTTAGAATTCACAATAACTTCTCGTTGCAAGTATAGTTTCTAAACCAATCAATAATCATTTCATACAAAAAATTTTTTGTCACAAGTACAAACCCCTAAAATCTATAAACCGAAGTATTGAACCTCGGGTCGTTCTCCCTAGGAATTGCAATAAAGTGTCTTGTTATTGGTTATGAGTTATATTTGGGATTTTTTATAAGAGGTATGAAAAGTAAATGGAAATGAAAATAAACTAACAACTAAAGAGGTCTTGGCAAGGGTTGGTGGTCAAGGATCTCTATCCTAATCACTAACCACAACATGAGAATTGGCAAGGACCAACCCCACTAAATTAACCCCTAACTAATAGTAGAGGAAAGTCAAGTGAGCTATGTCAATCCAAGTCCATAAGTCCTAGTTCTCCACCAAATCAATTAGTGAGATCTAGAGTTAATGGCTCCCAATCGTCAATCACTTGGACATTAGTAACTCAAGATTTCCTAAGTTACCTTCCCAAGCCAAGAGCATAAAATTCTACTCTAAAATCCAACCAAGCATTTTGTCAAACACTTGGAAGGCATAAAAGAAAAGCATAGTAAATTGCAAGAATTAAAGGAATCTACAACTACAAAAGTAGAGATTAACAATAGAAAGGCAAAATAATAGAAAAGTAAACTCATAACTAAAAAAGAAGCATTTTAACAAACACATAGAAGGCAATAAAAGTAAACAACATAAGTTGCAAGAATTAAAGAGAGATCTAACTAGAATAGAAATAGATCAACAATAGAAAAGGAAAACAATCATGAAACAACAAAGAACTTACCAATTGCATTGAAGAAGAAATGTAGATCTACAAAAGAAAGTTCATAAACTACAATTAATCAACTACAAGGGAACAATTAAGGAAGGAAAAGGAAAATTAGAAGAGAGAAGAAGAACTAGATCTAGATCTAAAACCTAATCCTAATCCTAGAGAGAAGTGAGAGCTTCTCTCTCTAAAACTATCCTAAACTAAACTAATGATCAAAAGTATGTAAAGTATGTCAATTCTCCTTCAATCCTTGGCTTAAATAGCATCAGAAATGAGTTAGATAGGGCTCACAAGCCTTTAGAATTCGCTGGCCACGAATTTGCATTTAATGAATCACATGCAAATCGGCGCATAAGAGTACCATGCATGTGCGCGCCCCTATCCGCGATGAAACTATGGCAAATTTTATATCATTTTGAAGCCTTGGATGTTAGCTTTCCAACTCAACTAGAACAGCATCATTTAGACCTCTGTAGCTCATGTTATGGTCGATTGAGTGCGAAGAGGTCGGCTTGACAGCTTTTGCGATTCCTTCATTTCTTCATGAGTTCTCCATTTCTACATGCTTTTTCTTCATTCCCTTGATCCAATCTTTTCCTCCTAAACCTGAAATCACTTAACAAACATATCAAGGTATCTAATAGAATCAAGGTGAATTAAATTTAGCCATTTTAAGACCTAAAAGCATATTTTCACATTTAAGCACAAATTAGGAGACAATCATGAAACCATGCTATTTCATTGAATAAATGTGGGTAAAAGGTCATAAAATCCCCTAATTTAAGCACAAGATAAACCCTACAAATGGGGTTTATCAGCCACAAGCACTTAACTGGCAGAATTCTTTGGATTCGAATTTAGCTTTGCTTAAATTCCCGGATAGTGATGTGATGAGCGGATAATTTATACCCTTTTTGGCATTATTTTTACATAGTTTTTAGTATGATTTAGTCACTTTTTATTATATTTTTATTAGTTTTTATTTAAAAATTACATTTCTAGACTTTACTATGAGTTTGTGTGTTTTTCTGTAATTTCAGGTATTTTCTGGCTGAAATTGAGGGACCTGAACAAAAATCTGATTCAGAGGCTGAAAAAGGACTGCAGATGCTGTTGGATTCTGACCCTCCTGCACTCGAAGTGGATTTTCTGGAGCTACAGAATCCCAATTGGCGTGCTCTCAATTATTTTTATGTCTATAATTTCTTTTCTTGTCTTTTATTATTATTTGTCTGCTTTTATGTTTATTTTATGTCTTATTTTTATTCCATGATCAATAAAGTTTAGAGTCTATGTCTTAAAGCTATGAATGATTCCATGAATCCTTCACCTTTCTTAATTGAATAATATTTTTATTTGCAAAAGCAAGAAGTACATGGGTTTCGAAATTTATCTTGAAATTAGTTTAATTATTTTGATGTGGTGGCAATAATTTTTGTTTTTTGAATGAATGCTTGAACAATGCATATTTTTTATTTTGTTGTTTATGAATGCTAAAATTATTGGCTCTTGAAGGAATAATGAAAAAGGAGAAATGTTATTGATAATCTGAAAAATCATAAAATTGATTCTTGAAGCAAGAAAAAGCAGTGAAAAGCTTGCAGAAAAAAAATGGCGAAAAAAAGAAAAAGAAAGAAAAAGAAAAAGCAAGCAGAAAAAGCCAGTAACCCGTTAAACTAAAAGGCAAGGGTAAAGAGGATTCAAGGCTTTGCGCATTAATGGATAGTAGGGCCCAAAAGAATAAAATCCTGGCCTAAGCGGCTAAATCAAGCTGTCCCTAACCATGTACTTGTGGCATGAAGGTCCAAGTGAAAAGCTTGACACTGAGTGGTTAAAGTCGTGGTCCAAAGCAAAAGAGTGTGCTTAAGAGCTCTGGGCACCTCTAACTAGGGACTCTAGCAAAGCTGAGTCACGATCTGAAGAGGTTCACCCAGTCATGTGTCTGTGGCATTTATGTATCTGGTGGTAATACTAGAAAACAAAATGCTTAGGGTCACGACCAAGACTCATAAAGTAGCTGTGTTCAAGAATCAACATACTGAACTAGGAGAATCAATAACACTATCTGAATTCTGAGTTCCTATGGATGCCAATCATTCTGAACTTCAAAGGATAAAGTGAGATGCCAAAACTATTCAGAAGCAAAAAGGCTACTAGTCCCGCTCATCTAATTGGAACAAGCTTCATTGATATTTTGGAATTTATTGTATATTCTCTTCTTTTTATCCTATTTTGTTTTTAGTTGCTTGGGGACAAGCAACAATTTAAGTTTGGTGTTGTGATGAGCGGATAATTTATACCCTTTTTGACATTATTTTTACATAGTTTTAGTATGATTTAGTCACTTTTTATTATATTTTTATTAGTTTTTATTTAAAAATCACATTTCTAGACTTTACTATGAGTTTGTGTGTTTTTTTGTAATTTTAGGTATTTTCTGGCTGAAATTGAGGGACCTGAACAAAAATCTAATTCAGAGGCTGAAAAAGGACTGCAGATGTTGTTGGATTCTGACCCTCTTACACTCGAAGTGGATTTTCTAGAGCTACAGAAGCCCAATTGGCGCGTTCTCAATTGCGTTGGAAAGTAGACATCTTATATATAATAGTCCATACTTTGCCCGAGATTTGATGGCCCAAACTGGCGTTCGACGCCAGCCTAAAACTTTCTGGCGTAAAACGCCAGAACTGGCATAATTCTTGGTGTTAAACGCCTATTTTGGCACCCAGCGTGGCATTTAATGCTAGCTTTAGGCATATGCACGTGAAAGCTTAAAAGCTCAACCCAAACACTCACCAAGTAGGTCCTGGAAGTGGATTTCTGCACTATCTGCACTTAGTTACTCATTTTCTGTAAACCTAAATTACTAGTTTAGTATAAAAACTACTTTTAGAGATTCATTCGGTACCTTATGACACTTTACACTTCATATTGTATTTTATACGGCATGAGTCTCTAAACCCCATAGGTGGGGGTGAGGAGCTCTGCTGTATTTCAATGGATTAATGCAATTACTATTGTTTTCTATTCAATCACGCTTGATTCTATTCTAAGATATTCACTCGTACTTCAATCTAGAGCATGATATGATCTGTGACACTCATCATTATTCTCAATTCTATGAACGCATGCCTGACAACCACTTCCGTTCTATCTGAGTTCAACATAGTCATTGGGTGACAACTTGAGTGCATATCTCTTGGGTTTCTGATCCACAGACCGAGGCCGGAGGTTAGAATCTTCGTGGTAGAGGCTACAACCAATTGGCAGCATTCCTGGGATTCGAAAAGTCTAAACCTTGTCTGTGGTATTTCGAGTAGGATCTGGGAAGGGATGACTATGACGAGCTTCAAACCTGCGAATGTTGTGCGCAGTGACAGTGTGCAAAAGTTGGAGTGACCTTTCTGGAGATAAGATAGTAATCTTATCTTATCTTTAAGGGGAACTGTTCACACCCTGGGTCGAGATGTCCGACCCAGGATGATCGACGATAAGCAAACTGACCTCTTCAAGTCAGGAAAATCCGACCTCTTCTCCAAGAGCTCGGCCAAATTACCAGGAAAGCCCAATAAAGGGCCCAAATAGAGGAACATGACCTAAATCCAAAGGCATCCCGAGCCTACAGAGATAAGGGCGGTTCCCTTGAAGATAAGATGACCTCACTCAAAGATAAGATAAGATAAAATAAGATAACTAACATGTCTTATCTAAAAAGGTCACTCCACACCATTATAAATATACTGGAGCACCCATGTATAACTCATACTCTGATTCTGCTAAAAACCTGCTTAATACCCTTGCTAACTTAAGCATCAGAGTCCCTTGCAGGTACCACCACTCTCTAGTGACAAAGGATCAGCAGCGTAGCCAGTCCAACAAGTCGGACACAACCGCTCCGGCCACCACCCACCAGCCGAACACGTCATCTCCGACCAGTACAGAAGATCTCGTCCAAGATCGACCTACAGTTTCAGTTAACCCTCGGAACATTGGCGCCGTTGCCGGGGAATCTGGAGGTCATCCCACCACCTTGGCGGACGACCATGACAACGACCACGATTCGGATCTAGAAGATAGAACGCCGCACAAGAACGCAGATAGTACACCAAAAGATACCCCTCAACCTAACAAAAACAACGATTCACCAAATGTGGGAGCCGTGGAGGCACTTCAAGATCGCTTAAAGCAACTCGAAAAAGAGGTGGAGCATCAACGAGAAGGTGAGAGAGACCTACGAAGGGAAGTTAGGCGACGCCGCGAGTTAGAGGACAAGCTCCTAAAACTCGAAGCAGATCTCAAGACCAAGACTACTCGATCCGGTCACGAAGATAGCTCCCGTAAGGACCAAGATCCATTCACCAAAGAGATCATGAGGACCAAAATCCCAAAAGATTTCAAACTTTCCGACATGACTTTATACGATGGCACAGCAGATCCCAGCCATCATCTCAGTAATTTCAGAAGTAGAATGTACCTCACTGATGCCTCAGATGTAGTCCGCTGCAAAGCCTTCCTGACTACTTTAACAAAAACAACAATTAAATGGTTCGACAATCTGCCCCCTAGGTCCATCTCAAGCTTCGACGACTTAACCAAGAAGTTTCGGGCCAGATTCTCCATCCAAAAAGACAAATCTAAGCACACCCCAAGTCTATTAGGAATCAAGCAAGGAGATCGGGAAAGTCTCCGCAACTACATGGAAAGATTCAACAAAGCATGTTTGGACATACAAAGTCTACCAACAGAGGCCGCCATTATGGGTCTCATCAACGGCCTGCGAGAGGGACCTTTTAGTCAATCTATATCGAAAAAACATTCCATATCCCTGAATAAAGTGCAAGAACGAGCAGAAAGTACATCAAATAGAGGAAAACTCTCGACTAGGAGAGACCTCAAAATCCGGATTCTCCTACTCCTCTCGAGATAAGGATAAAAAGTCCAAAAAGAAAGAAGATCAAAATGGGGAAAAAATAAAAAAATACCACAATTACACCCCTCTTGGGGTGTCCCTTGTGGATGTCTACAGAGAGTTTGCCATACTGAAAAAATACCCCTAGCTCGACCACTCAAAAGCAAGAAAGGGGGAGGATATCAGACTGAATATTGTGAATACTATCGAATCCATGGACATTCCACCAACGAATGTTTTGACTTAAAAAATGTCATAGAAAAACTGGTAAGAGAAGGGAAATTAGATCGGTACCTAGCCAACCGAGTCGATGAGCAAAGAAAAAGAAGAAGGGACGAAGATGTTGGACGAATTGGGCAATCACCTCGTACACCAGAGAGACACGTCCACATGATACATGGAGGATTTACGGGAGGAGGAATCTCCAAATCATCTCGCAAAAGATATCTTAAAGAAGTATATCATGTCGAGGGAAAAAAGGAAGCACCCGACATCCCCACAATTACTTTTACCAAAGAGGACGCATCCGGCATCATCTCAGGACACGACGATCCCATGGTCATCACTATCATACTGGAAAACGCAAATCTCCACCGCACACTGGTAGACCAAGGAAGCTCCGCCGACATCTTGTTCAAAACTGCCTTCGACAAACTCGGCTTGGAAGAAAAAGAACTCAGAGCATATCCGAACAGCCTGTTCGGACTGGGAGACACTCCAGTTCAGCCACTTGGATACATCTCACTACACACGACCTTCGGAAAGGGAAACCAGTCAAGAACACTCAAGATAGACTACATCGTGGTCGACGTGAGTTCAGCCTACAATGCCTGAATAGGTCGGACAACATTAAATCAGCTCGGCGCAGTAGTCTCGACTCTACATCTATGCATGAAGTTTCTAACTACAGAAGGCATAGCTACAATAAAAGCAGACCAAAAGACGGCGCACCGCTGTTATAATGAAAGTTTAAGCCTCAGAGGCAGAGGAGAAAAATTCTACACTATCGAACTCGGTAGAGTTCAGAGGCGGGAAGAACTCCGCCTATAACCCGAAGGTGAAGTAGAAAAGGTCCAGATCGGAGATATCCCGGACAAAACAACCAATATCGGTACAATCCTAAAAGGAGACACAAAAGAATCACTCGTACAGTTCTTATGAGATAACGTCGACTTCTTTGCATGGAAGGCTGCAGACATGCCAGGCATAGACCCCAAGTTAATGTGCCACAAGCTAGCAGTCTACCCAGGATCTCTGCCAGTACAACAGAAACGTAGAAAGCTCAGACCAGAATGATCCTAAGCTGTGGAAGAGCAGGTACAAGCTCTACTGGAGGCAGGATTCATAAGAGAAGTCAAGTATCCACTATAGCTGGCTAACTTCGTCTTGGTAAAGAAATCAAATGGAAAGTGGCGGATGTGCACCGACTACACTGATCTCAACAAAGCCTGCCCAAAAGATCCTTACCCACTCCCAAGTATCGACGCTCTAGTGGATGCCTCCTCCGGATATAAATACCTCTCGTTTATGGACGCATATTCGGGATACAATCAAATCCCGATGTACCCACCCGACCAAGAAAAAACTTCATTCTTAACCCCAAAAGCAAACTACTGCTACATCGTCATGCCTTTTGGACTTAAAAACGCAGGAGCTACTTACCAGAGATTAATGAATAAAGTCATTACGGATCACATCGGAAAAATCATGGAAGTCTATGTGGACGACATGTTAATAAAGACACAAAGTGAAGAGACGTTACTGTCCGACCTCACCCAAGTATTCGACACTATAAGAAGGCAAGGCATGCGACTTAATCCTGCAAAATGCACCTTCACAGTGGAAGCTGGCAAATTCTTGGGTTTTATGCTCACGCAAAGAGAAATCGAGGCAAATCTGGATAAATGCCAGGCCATACTTGATATGAAGGGCCCGACTTGCGTCAAAGAGGTACAACAGCTCAATGGAAGATTGACAGCCTTGTCCAGATTTCTAGCGGGATCAGCAATAAGATCTCTCCCCTTCTATGCTACTCTAAGGAAGGGAAAGAGGTTCGAATGGACAACGGAGTGCGAACAGGCCTTCCAAGATTTCAAAAAATTCCTGGGACAACCTCCTATCCTAACTCGGCACGGGAAGGAGAACCCCTTGTATTATACCTCACAGTAGGAAGTCGGGCAGTAGCCTCAGCATTGGTCCGAGAAAATGACAGTGGGCAATATCCCGTATACTTCATTAGCAAGGCACTACAAGGATCCGAGCTGAACTACCAAGAAATAGAAAAATTTGTCTATGCTCTCATATTAACATCTCGACGACTTCGTCCATATTTCCAAGCCCACAGCATCAGGGTTTGGACCAATTAGCCAATAAAAGGCATTCTGCAGAAAACAGATTTAGCAGGAAGAATCTTACAATGGGCAGTTGAGTTGTCTGAATTCGACCTTCAATACGAAGCTTGGACAGCCATCAAATCCTAATATTTGTCTGACTTCATTGCAGAATTTACAGACACCCCGAAAATCCCTACAGAATGGAATATCTATGTAGACAGTTCCTCAAACAAAACTGGAAGCGGCGCGGGTGTAATAATTGAAAGCGATCAGGGAACCCAAATCGAACTTTCCCTCAAATTCGGGTTCCCCGCCTCAAACAACCAAGCTGAGTATGAGGCACTACTAGCTGGTTTGATGCTGGCTAAAGAGGTTCGAGCTCAGAGCTCATCATCTTCAGCGACTCACAGGTGGTCACTTCACAAATAGCAGGGAACTACCAAGCCAAGGATCCCACCATGAAAAAGTACTTGGACAAAACCAGGGAACAGCTTGGACAACTCGGGGAATATGAGGTCTGCCACATACCCCGGAAACAGAACGCCCGAGCTGATGCACTCTCAAAACTAGCCAGCACCAAACCAGGGGGCAACAATAGAAGCCTTATCCAAGAAATGCTGCAGAACCCATCAATCTCGAATGAAGAAAAAGTCCTAGCCATAACAAGTCTGGATCAAGGATGGATGACTCCCAGAATTAACTACCTCAAAACAGAAACAGTCCCCATAGATGA
Source organism: Arachis ipaensis (assembly GCF_059453495.1). Lineage (NCBI taxonomy): Eukaryota > Viridiplantae > Streptophyta > Magnoliopsida > Fabales > Fabaceae > Arachis > Arachis ipaensis. The sequence continues at coordinate 75,351,892 of NC_142444.1, forward strand.
AAAGGAGGCAAAGAGGTTAAAACGGGAGGCACATTACTACACTATCATAAATAATACTCTATACAAAAGAGGGATTTCAATACCATTGTTAAAATGTGTACCGACTTCCAAGACAAAGGAAGTTTTAGAAGATGTACACAGCGGCATCTGTGGCAATCATCTCGCAGCGCAGGAACTTATCAAAAAAGTACTCCGGGCCAGATTTTATTGGCCAACTCTACAAAAAGAAGCCACAGAGTTTGTAAAGACGTATCCACCATGTCAGAAACATGCCAACTTTCATATCTCCCCACCAGAGGAGCTCATCAGCGTAACCTTACCCTGGCCATTCGCAAAATGGGGACTCGACCTTCTCGGACCGTTCCCTCAGGGATCAGGACAAGTCAAATTCCTCATAGTAGGGATAGACTACTTCACAAAATAGATCGAGGCAAAACCTCTAGCTAACGCCACTACTCAAAGAAGTCAAAAATTCCTATATAGAAACATTGTCATAAGGTTCGGGGTTCCATACTCCAATACCACAAACAATGGCACCCAATTCACAGATGCATGCTTTAGAAAGTTAGTGGCCGACTTGAACATAAAACACCAATTCACATCTGTAGAACATCCCCAAGCCAATGGACAAGTCGAAGCTACCAACAAAGTCATATTGGCTGGGCTAAAACGGAGATTACATGACGCAAAGGGAGCCTGGGCTGAAGAGCTCCCACAAGTCCTATGGGCATACCGAACAACACCACATTCCACCACAAAGGAATCACCCTTCCGATTAGCTTATGGAATGGAGGCAATGATCCCAGTGGAGATTGAAGAAGGGTCGCCCAGAGTGATCCACTACAATGAAGAAGCCAACTCCCAACTTCAAAGGGAAGAACTCGACCTACTTCCAGAAATCCAAGAAAGAGCTCGGATCAGGGAAGAGGCATTGAAACGTCGAATGGCTTCGAGATACAATCAAAAGGTAGTGCCGCAAAGTTTTGCTGAGAATGACCTCATCCTAATCCGAAATGATATCGAAAAAACTCGACCTGGAGAAGGAAAGCTGGCAACAAATTAGAAAGGACCCTACCGAGTCATATAAGTACTTGGAAAGGGCTACTACAGACTGTTCGAACTCGAAGGGCGAGAGCTTCCTAGGTCATGGCACGCCTGCAACCTAAGAAGGTACTATAGTTAGGGGTGATAAAGGATCTTAGGATAAGGCGCACTCTTTTTCCTGAAAAGGTTTTTTAATGAGGTGCGAAGCCAAGACCTACAAATTGCCTGACTTAGAAAAAACTCCCACATGTATATATATGCATTTTCTTTTGAATAAAAATTGTTTAGATCTTCTACAAATTCTCAAGATGCATTAATCTGAAACGCTAAAAATTCATCGCCCGATTATAAAGCTACAGATCGGCAGAAAGTGAAAATCAAATTCACTGCACGATCACGATAAAGACCAACAAAGATGAAAACCAAATTCATCAAAAGGTCGACCAAACGGGAATTAAACCCAATTTATACAAAATCGACAAAGATGAAAATAGAATAATGCAAGAAGTTATCGAAAGTGATCCATAGAAAGGACTTGACGAGGTCTTAATAAAAATAACTTAAAAGACCAGCCGACGTAAAGAAGTCAGACTAATCGACCACAATAACCAAAGTTATAAAAAGTAAATCCTTGGAAAGAGGTCTGGCCAACCCTATAAAAGAGGATTATTAAAATAACTTAGAAGGGCCCGACATGATGAAGTCGGCCCAGAACATAAAGTTATAAAAGTAATCCCTGAAAGAGACCTGAACAAGGTCCAAAAAAGATGATTATTAAAATAACTTAGAAGGGCCCGACATGATGAAGTCGGCCCAGAACATAAAGTTATAAAAGTAATCCCTAAAAGAGACCTGAACAAGGTCCAAAAAAGAGGATTATTAAAATAACTTAGAAAGGCCCGACATGATGAAGTCGGCCTTCCACAAACAAGTTATAAAAAGTAATCCCTAAAAGAGATCTAACAAAGGTCCTAACAAAACGGATTACTAGAAATAACTTCAGATCAAAGTAAGGAAGTCGACATACAAGTTGGACCCAAACATCCACAACCTCAAAAGAATCAAGCCACAAGTATGAAAATACAAAGGCAATCACAAGAGGTCGGACAACAAGGCTCCAACAAAACCTAAAAAGGTACCAGACAGATGCAAGACAAACATGTTATGCAAAGCACAAAGTTATAATAATAACAAACTTAAGAGGCTACCAACAGTCATCCCCAAGAGCTTGAGAAACTACTTTGTTTTTCAAAATAAAGTTGCTAAACAAGCAACTAAAAGAGTATCACAAAGTCAGAACCAATTACAAAATATAAAAAGTTTAAAGCCCACAAGCCGGGCTATATACACAAACATCCAGGATAATCATTGAGGATTTGAAGTCTCAGCTGCATCAGCACGGGGTGAAGGAGGGCAAGTCTGAAGAGGCACCGCATCCACTGTCCCATCATCCCGGTTCAAGATTTGGCAATCAGGATCCGACCGGGGATGACCAGCCTCAGCTGAAGGGATTGAAGAAGTCGGCGCAACAGAAGTTTTGGCGGCAGGCACAGGAGGAGGTTCGACATCATCATCATCATCAGGGTCATCAGGGACAATCTTACCATCCTTCACAACGTTGTCCAAACTGAAGAGAGTAAGGTCAAGCTCGGGTGCAAGAACCCGAACCTGCTCCTTCAGGTTCTCATAAGCAGCATGTACGCTGCCTACAAGGTGACCCTGGAGCTCGGCATAGTCTGCTCGGGCAGACTCTAGATCATCCCTGAGACGCATCATTTCTTTATAGGTCGTGACATAACTCTCCTTGTGCCTTAACGCTGTGTCTTCAGCCAACTTCACAGAAGCCGCCAAGGCAACAGAACTAGTCTTCTCACCCTCAAACTCTTTCTCTAACTTGGTCACCTTCACCTCGAGCTCCTCTTTCAAACCCTTCATCTGATCGAACTCCAACTTGGCCTCCTCCATAAAGGCCTTTGTAGCATGAAGGGGAAGATCTTGGGCAGTCCGATATAAGGCCACCCCCATGTGTGCCATCTTGATGCTGCTTCGAGTAATAAAATCCAGATGATAAAGAAGAGAAACATCGTCAATAGGGATGGTACCATAAGGACCGATTTGTTGGTCCACAAACTCGACAGCATCGAAATCAGGGGCATCAAGGTTAAAAGGCTCGGCTAATTTTTGTATTTTGGAGGAGGAACACCGGTAGGAGAAGAGTTAGCAGCAGAAGCCTGAGGAGGATCAACTAAATGAGTTGGAGGGGTAGGGATTATCCTTCCCAGCCCTGAAGCAACTGAGACCAGTTTCTTAGGAGGAACCTAGGAAGATCCCTCGCCAGCAGGCTTTGACGAAGCAAGTTGCGCTGCGGTAGCCTTCTTGGCCTTCTTAAAGGCCTTCATGGAATCTGAAGTCATGGCCATCTTTGAAATAAACAAAAGACCAACAAATCCAAGTTACAAATCAAAAAAGAAGACAAATTAGAAAAGAAGTAAAAACAGATAGAAAAAAGAAGTTGACCACTACCCAGCTCGGTTCGGAGAAGCGAGGGGTCCCCTAGAAACCTCTTAGTGTCAAGATAAGGAGGTTCCCCCCAATTCTCCTCTAACACACTCACAAAGGCCTCCTCGACTTCGTCCAACATCTCCCACGAAACCCTAAACCCTAAACCATAAACCCTAAAGCCTAAGCCCTGAACCCTAAACCCAAAAACTAAAGTCTAAACCATAAACCCTAAACCCTAAACCCTAAACCACAAACACGCATAAACCCTAAACTATAAACCCTAAACCATAATCCATAAAACCTCAACCCCAAACCATAAACTCTAAACCCTACACCATAAATCCTAAACCACAAACCCTGAAGCCTAAACCCTAAACCCTAAACCCTCAAACCAAAACCATAAACCCTAAACCATAAACCACAAACCCTAAAGCATAAAGCATAAAGCCTAAACCCCAAACCCTAAATCCTAAACCTTAAACCCTACATCATAAACCCTAAAGCCTAAACCATAAACCATAAATCCTCAACCCCAAATCATAAACCCTAAACCCCAAACCATAAATCCTAAAGCATAAACCCTAAACCCCAAACCCCAAACCATAAATCCTAAAGCATAAACCCTAAACCCCAAACCATAAACCCTAAACTACAAACCTTAAACCCTAAACTACAAACCTTAAACCCTAAACCATCAACCCTTTACGGCAAACTATAAACATTAAACCCTACACCTTAAACCCTAAACCCTAAACCACAAACCCTCAAGCCCAAGCATTAAACCCTAAACCCTAAAGCCTAAACCCTAAATCATAAACCTTAAAGCCTAAAAACCTAAACCCAAACACGCCTAAACCTTAAATTGTAAACCCTCAAACTTAAACCATAAATCCTCAACCCCAAACCATAAACTATAAACCCTAAACCCAACACCCTAAACCCTAAACCACAAACCCAAAACCCTAAACCTTAAACCGTAAACCATCAAATCCAAACCATAAACCCTAAACCCTAAACCATTAAATCCTAAACCCTACACCCTAAACTCTAAACCACAAACGCTAAAGCCTAAAGCATAAGCCCAAAACCCTAAACCATAAACCCCAAACCCTAAAGCCAAAACCATGAAGCCTAACACCTAAACCACAAACACTAAAGCCTAAACTCTAAACTATAAACCCTAAACCCTCAAACCCAAACCATAAACCCTAAACCATAAACCCTAAACCCTACACCGTAAAACCTAAACCACACACCCTAAAGCCTAAATCCTACACCATAAACCCTAAAGCATACACCGTAAACCATAAAACCTAAAGTCGATAAACCCTAAACCCTTAACCCTACACCCTAAACCATAAACCACGAACAATAAAGCCTAAATCTTAAACTATAAACCCTAAACCTTAAACCATAACCCTTAACCCCAAACCCTAAACCCTAAATCCTAAACCCTACACCTTAAACCCTAAACCACAAATCTTAAAGCCTAAACCCTAAACCTTAAACCCTCAACCCCAAACCATAAACCCTAAACCCTAAACCATACATCCTAAACTATAAAACACAAACCCTAAAGCCTAAACCCTAAACTAGAAACTCTAAACCCTAAATCATAAACCCTATAGCATAAACCCTAAAGCATAAACCCTCAACCCTAACCCATAAATCCTAAATCATAAACCCTAAATCCCCAACCATAAACACTAAACCCTAAACCACAAACCCAAAAACCCACACACTAAACCCTAAACCCTAAACCTAAACCATAAACCCTAACCCCCAAACCATAAAGCCTAAACCATAAACCCTAAAGCCTAATGCCTAAACCACAAACACTAAAGCATAAACCCTAAACTATAAACACTAAACCCTAATCCATAAACCATCAACCCCAAACCGTAAACCCTAAACCCTAAACCATATACCCTAAACCCTAAACCAAAAACCCTAAAGCCTATACCCTAAACCATAAACCCTCAATCCCAAATCATCAGCCCTAAACCCTAAACCATATACCCTAAACCCATAACCACAAACCCTAAAGCATAAACCCAAAACAATAAACCCAAAACCCTAACCCATAAACCCTCGACCGCAAACCATAAATCCTAAACCCTAAATACTACACCATAAACCACAAACTCTAAAGCATAAACACTAAATTATAAGCCCTCAACCCGAAACCATAAACCCTAAACCCTAAATGCTAAACCCTAAACCCCAAATCATAAAGCCTAAAACATAAACGCTATATCCTAGACCATAAACCCTACACCCTCAAACCCAAATCACAAACCCTAAAGCATAAACCCTAAACTATAAACCCTAAACCCTGAACCCTAAACCCTTCACACTAAACAACAAGCCCTAAAGCCTAGACCCTAAACCATAATCCTTCAACACCAAACCATAAACCCTAAACCCTAAACCCTAAACCATAAACCACAAACACTAACGCTTAAACCTAAACCATAAATACTAAACCCCAAACCATAAACCCTATACCCTAAACCACAAACCCTAAAGCCTAAACCCTAAACCACAAAGACACTTAAACCCTAAAATATAAACCCGAAAGCTTAAACCATAAATGCTCGACCCCAAACTATAAACCATAAACCGTAAACCCTACAACCTAATCCCTAAACCACAAACCCTGCCTAAACCCAAAACCATAAACCCTCTACCCAAAACCATAAACCCTAAACCCTAAACCCTACACCCTAAACCATAAACCCTAAACCCTAAACCCTACACCCTAAACCCTAAAGCATAAACCCTAAACCATAAACCCTAAACCATAAACCCTAATCCCTAAATGAAAAACCTTTTACCCAAAACCATAAACACTAAACCATAGAACTTAAACCATAAACCCTAAACCACAAACCCTAAAGGCCAAACACTAAGCCCTAAATCCTACAAACTAAACACTAAACCCTAAACCCCAAACACTAAACCCTAAACCATAAAGCCTAAAACCCTAAACCAACAACATACCTAAACCATAAACGATAAACCCAATACCATAAACTATAAACCCTCAACTCCAAACACTAAACCCTAAACCCTAAACCCTACACCCTTAACCCTAAACCACAAACCCCAAACCATTAACCCTCAAACCCAAACCCGAAACCCTTAAATCCTAAACCATATACCCTAAACCCTGAACCACAAACCCTGAAGCCTAAAGCATAAAGCCTAAACCCTAAACCCTAACCCCTAAACCCTAAATCCTAAACCCTAAATCACAAACCCAAAGCCCAAACACTAAACACTAAACATTTAACCCTAAACCCTAAACACTAAAGCCAACCTAAACCCTAAACACCAAAGCCAAAAGCCTAAACCCTAAAGCCTAAACCCTAAACCATAAACTTTAAAGCCTAAACACTAAACCCTAAACCACAAACCCTAAAGCCTAAACTCTAAACCATAAACCCTCAACCGTAAACCATAAACCCTCAACCCCAAACCATAAACCATAAACCCTAAACCCTAAATCACAAACCCTAAAGCCTAAACCTTAAACCATAAACCCTCAAACCTAAACCATAAACCCATAAATCCTAAACCCTACACACTAAAAACTAAACTACAAACCCTAAACCATAAACCCTCAAACCAAAACCATAAACCCTAAACCCTAAACCACAAACCCTAAAGCCTAAAGCCTAAAGCCTAAACCCCAAACCTTAAACCATAAACCTTAAACCCTACATCATAAACCCTAAAGCCTAAAGCCTAAACCATAAACCCTCAACCCCAAATCATAAACCCTAAATCCCAAATCATAAACACTAAACCCTAAACCGTACACCCTAAACCCTAAACCACAAATCCTAAAGCCTAAAGCCTAAACCCTAAACCCTCAACACCAAACCATAAACCATAAACCATAAACCCTACACCCTAAAAGCTAAACCCTAAACCCTAAACCATAATCTCTAAACCATAAATCCTCAACCATAAACCCTAAATCCTCGACCCTAATCCCTAAATCCTAAACCACATTCCCTAAGAACCAAACACTAAACCCAAAACCCTAAACCCTAAACCCTAAACCCTAAACCATAAACCATAAACCCTAAACCATAAACCCTAAACTATATACCCTAAACCCTAAACCATAAACTCATTACCCCAAACCATAAACCCTAAAACTTACACCATAAACCCTAAACCCTAAACCATAAACCCTAAACCATAAACCCTAAAGCCTAAGCCCTGAACCCTAAACCCCAAAGCTAAAGTCTAAACCATAAACCCAAAACCACAAACACGCATAAACCCTAAACTATAAACCCTAAACCATAATCCATAAAACCTCAACCCCAAACCATAAACTCTAAACCCTACACCATAAATCCTAAACCACAAACCCTGAAGCCTAAACCCTAAACCCTAAACCCTCAAACCAAAACCATAAACCCTAAACCATAAACCACAAACCCTAAAGCATAAAGCCTAAAGCCTAAACCCCAAACCCTAAACCCTAAACCTTAAACCCAACATCATAAACCCTAAATCCTAAACCATAAACCATAAAACCTCAACCCTAAATCACAAACCCTAAACCCCAAACATAAACCCTAAACCCCAAACCATAAATGCTAAAGCATAAACCCTAAACCCCAAAGCATAAACCCTAAACTATAAACCTTAAACCCTAACTATAAACCTTAAACCCTAAACCATCAACCCTTTACGGCAAACTATAAACATTAAACCCTACACCTTAAACCCTAAACCCTAAACCACAAACTCTCAAGCCCAAGCATTAAACCCTAAACCCTAAAGCCTAAACCCTAAACCATAAACCTTATAGCCTAAAAACCTAAACCCAAACACGCCTAAACCTTAAATTGTAAACCCTCAAACTTAAACCATAAATCCTCAACCCCAAACCATAAACTATAAACCCTAAACCCAACACCCTAAACCCTAAACCACAAACCCAAAACCCTAAACCTTAAACCATAAACCCTAAACCCTAAACCATTAAATCCTAAACCCTACACCCTAAACCCTAAACCACAAACGCTAAAGCCTAAAGCATAAGCCCAAAACCCTAAACCATAAACCCCAAACCCTAAAGCCAAAACCGTGAAGCCTAACACCTAAACCACAAACACTAAAGCCTAAACTCTAAACTATAAACCCTAAACCCTCAAACCCAAACCATAAACCCTAAACCATAAACCCTAAACCACAAACCCTAAACCCTAAACACCAAAGCCAAAAGCCTAAACCCTAAAGCCTAAACCCTAAACCACAAACATTAAAGCCTAAACACTAAACCCTAAACCACAAACCCTAAAGCCTAAACTCTAAACCATAAACCCTCAACCGTAAACCATAAACCCTCAACCCCAAACCATAAACCATAAACCCTAAACCCTAAATCACAAACCCTAAAGCCTAAACCTTAAACCATAAACCCTCAAACCTAAACCATAAACCCATAAATCCTAAACCCTACACACTAAAAACTAAACCACAAACCCTAAACCATAAACCCTCAAACCAAAACCATAAACCCTAAACCCTAAACCACAAACCCTAAAGCCTAAAGCCTAAAGCCTAAACCCCAAACCTTAAACCATAAACCTTAAACCCTACATCATAAACCCTAAAGCATAAAGCCTAAACCATAAACCCTCAACCCCAAATCATAAACCCTAAATCCCAAATCATAAATCCTAAACCCTAAACCGTACACCCTAAACCCTAAACCACAAATCCTAAAGCCTAAACCCTAAACCCTAAATGCTCAATACCAAACCATAAACCATAAACTATAAACCCTACACCCTAAAATCTAAACCCTAAACCCTAAACCATAATCTCTAAACCATAAATCCTCAACCATAAACCCTAAATCCTCAACCCTAATCCCTAAATCCAAAACCACATTCCCTAAGAACCAAACACTAAACACTAAACCCTAAACCCTAAACCCTAAACCCTAAACCATAAACCATAAACCCTAAACCATAAACCATAAACTATATACCCTAAACCCTAAACCATAAACTCTTTACCCCAAACCATAAACCCTAAAACTTACACCATAAACCCTAAACCCTAAACCATAAACCCTAAAGCCTAAGCCCTGAACCCTAAACCCCAAAGCTAAAGTCTAAACCATAAACCCAAAACCACAAACACGCATAAACCCTAAACTATAAACCCTAAACCATAATCCATAAAACCTCAACCCCAAACCATAAACTCTAAACCCTACACCATAAATCCTAAACCACAAACCCTGAAGCCTAAACCCTAAACCCTAAACCCTCAAACCAAAACCATAAACCCTAAACCATAAACCACAAACCCTAAAGCATAAAGCCTAAAGCCTAAACCCCAAACCCTAAACCCTAAACCTTAAACCCAACATCATAAACCCTAAATCCTAAACCATAAACCATAAAACCTCAACCCTAAATCACAAACCCTAAACCCCAAACATAAACCCTAAACCCCAAACCATAAATACTAAAGCATAAACCCTAAACCCCAAAGCATAAACCCTAAACTATAAACCTTAAACCCTAACTATAAACCTTAAACCCTAAACCATCAACCCTTTACGGCAAACTATAAACATTAAACCCTACACCTTAAACCCTAAACCCTAAACCACAAACTCTCAAGCCCAAGCATTAAACCCTAAACCCTAAAGCCTAAACCCTAAACCATAAACCTTAAAGCCTAAAAACCTAAACCCAAACACGCCTAAACCTTAAATTGTAAACCCTCAAACTTAAACCATAAATCCTCAACCCCAAACCATAAACTATAAACCCTAAACCCAACACCCTAAACCCTAAACCACAAACCCAAAACCCTAAACCTTAAACCATAAACCCTAAACCCTAAACCATTAAATCCTAAACCCTACACCCTAAACCCTAAACCACAAACGCTAAAGCCTAAAGCATAAGCCCAAAACCCTAAACCATAAACCCCAAACCCTAAAGCCAAAACCGTGAAGCCTAACACCTAAACCACAAACACTAAAGCCTAAACTCTAAACTATAAACCCTAAACCCTCAAACCCAAACCATAAACCCTAAACCATAAACCCTAAACCACAAACCCTAAACCCTAAACACCAAAGCCAAAAGCCTAAACCCTAAAGCCTAAACCCTAAACCACAAACATTAAAGCCTAAACACTAAACCCTAAACCACAAACCCTAAAGCCTAAACTCTAAACCATAAACCCTCAACCGTAAACCATAAACCCTCAACCCCAAACCATAAACCATAAACCCTAAACCCTAAATCACAAACCCTAAAGCCTAAACCTTAAACCATAAACCCTCAAACCTAAACCATAAACCCATAAATCCTAAACCCTACACACTAAAAACTAAACCACAAACCCTAAACCATAAACCCTCAAACCAAAACCATAAACCCTAAACCCTAAACCACAAACCCTAAAGCCTAAAGCCTAAAGCCTAAACCCCAAACCTTAAACCATAAACCTTAAACCCTACATCATAAACCCTAAAGCATAAAGCCTAAACCATAAACCCTCAACCCCAAATCATAAACCCTAAATCCCAAATCATAAATCCAAAACCCTAAACCGTACACCCTAAACCCTAAACCACAAATCCTAAAGCCTAAACCCTAAACCCTAAATGCTCAATACCAAACCATAAACCATAAACTATAAACCCTACACCCTAAAATCTAAACCCTAAACCCTAAACCATAATCTCTAAACCATAAATCCTCAACCATAAACCCTAAATCCTCAACCCTAATCCCTAAATCCAAAACCACATTCCCTAAGAACCAAACACTAAACACTAAACCCTAAACCCTAAACCCTAAACCCTAAACCATAAACCATAAACCCTAAACCATAAACCATAAACTATATACCCTAAACCCTAAACCATAAACTCTTTACCCCAAACCATAAACCCTAAAACTTACACCATAAACCCTAAACCCTAAACCATAAACCCTAAAGCCTAAGCCCTGAACCCTAAACCCCAAAGCTAAAGTCTAAACCATAAACCCAAAACCACAAACACGCATAAACCCTAAACTATAAACCCTAAACCATAATCCATAAAACCTCAACCCCAAACCATAAACTCTAAACCCTACACCATAAATCCTAAACCACAAACCCTGAAGCCTAAACCCTAAACCCTAAACCCTCAAACCAAAACCATAAACCCTAAACCATAAACCACAAACCCTAAAGCATAAAGCCTAAAGCCTAAACCCCAAACCATAAACCCTAAACCTTAAACCCTACATCATAAACCCTAAATCCTAAACCATAAACCATAAATCCTCAACCCTAAATCATAAACCCTAAACCCCAAACCATAAATCCTAAAGCATAAACCCTAAACCCCAAACCATAAACCCTAAACTATAAACCTTAAACCCTAACTATAAACCTTAAACCCTAAACCATCAACCCTTTACAGCAAACTATAAACATTAAACCCTACACCTTAAACCCTAAACCCTAAACCACAAACTCTCAAGCCCAAGCATTAAACCCTAAACCCTAAAGCCTAAACCCTAAACCATAAACCTTAAATCCTAAAAACCTAAACCCAAACACGCCTAAACCTTAAATTGTAAACCCTCAAACTTAAACCATAAATCCTCAACCCCAAACCATAAACTATAAACCCTAAACCCATCACCCTAAACCCTAAACCACAAACCCAAAACCTTAAACCTTAAACCGTAAACCATCAAATCCAAACCATAAACCCTAAACCCTAAACCATTAAATCCTAAACCCTACACCCTAATCCCTAAACCACAAACGCTAAAGCCTAAAGCATAAGCCCAAAACCCTAAACCATAAACCCCAAACCCTAAAGCCAAAACCATGAAGCCTAACACCTAAACCACAAACACTAAAGCCTAAACTCTAAACTATAAACCCTAAACCCTCAAACCCAAACCATAAACCCTAAACCATAAACCCTAAACCCTACACCGTAAACCCTAAACCACACACCCTAAAGCCTAAATCCTACACCATAAACCCTAAAGCATACACCGTAAACCATAAAACCTAAAGTCGATAAACCCTAAACCCTTAACCCTACACCCTAAACCATAAACCACGAACAATAAAGCCTAAATCTTAAACTATAAACCCTAAACCTTAAACCATAACCCTTAACCCCAAACCCTAAACCCTAAATCCTAAACCCTACACCTTAAACCCTAAACCACAAATCTTAAAGCATAAACCCTAAACCTTAAACCCTCAACCCCAAACCATAAACCCTAAACCCTAAACCATACATCCTAAACTATAAAACACAAACCCTAAAGCCTAAACCCTAAACTAGAAACTCTAAACCCTAAACCATAAACACTATAGCATACACCCTAAAGCATAAACCCTCAACCCTAACCCATAAATCCTAAATCATAAACCTTAAATCCCCAACCATAAACCCTAAACCCTAAACCACAAACCCAAAAACCCACACACTAAACCCTAAACCTAAACCATAAACCCTAACCCCCAAACCCTAAAGCCTAAACCATAAACCCTAAAGCCTAAAGTCTAAACCACAAACACTAAAGCATAAACCCTAAACTATAAACACTAAACACTAATCCATAAACCATCAACCCCAAACCGTAAACCCTAAACCCTAAACCATATACCCTAAACCCTAAACCACAAACCCTAAAGCCTATACCCTAAACCATAAACCCTCAATCCCAAATCATCAGCCCTAAACCCTAAACCATATACCCTAAACCCATAACCACAAACCCTAAAGCATAAACCCAAAACAATAAACCCAAAACCCTAACCCATAAACCCTCGACCGCAAACCATAAATCCTAAACCCTAAATCCTACACCATAAACCACAAACTCTAAAGCATAAACACTAAATTATAAGCCCTCAACCCGAAACCATAAACCCTAAACCCTAAATGCTAAACCCTAAACCCCAAACCATAAAGCCTAAAACATAAATGCTATATCCTAGACCATAAACCCTACACCCGCAAACCCAAATCACAAACCCTAAAGCAAAACCCTAAACTATAAACCCTAAACCCTGAACCCTAAACCCTTCACACTAAACAACAAGCCCTAAAGCCTAGACCCTAAACCATAATCCTTCAACACCAAACCATAAACCCTAAACCCTAAACCCTAAACCATAAACCACAAACACTAAAGCTTAAACCTAAACCATAAATACTAAACCCCAAACCATAAACCCTATACCCTAAACCACAAATCCTAAAGCCTAAACCCTAAACCACAAACACGCTTAAACCCTAAAATATAAACCCGAAAGCTTAAACCATAAATGCTCGACCCCAAACTATAAACCATAAACCGTAAACCCTACAATCTAATCCCTAAACCACAAACCCTGCCTAAACCCTAAACCATAAACCCTCAACCCAAAACCATAAACCCTAAACATAAACCTTACACCCTAAACCCTAAAGCATAAACACTAAACCATAAACCCTAAACCATAAACCCTAAACCCTAAACGAAAAACCTTTTACCCAAAACTATAAACACTAAACCATAGAACTTAAACCATAAACCCTAAACCACACACCCTAAAGCCCAAACACTAAGCCCTAAATCCTACAAACTAAACACTAAACCCTAAACTATAAAGCCTAAAACCCTAAACCAACAACATACCTAAACCATAAACGATAAACCCAATACCATAAACTATAAACCCTCAACTCCAAACACTAAACCCTAAACCCTAAACCCTACACCCTTAACCCTAAACCACAAACCCCAAACCATTAACGCTCAAACCCAAACCCGAAACCCTTAAATTCTAAACCATATACCCTAAACCCTGAACCACAAATCTGAAGCCTAAAGCATAAAGCCTAAACCCTAAACCCTAACCCCTAAACCCTAATCCTAAACCCTAAATCACAAAACCAAAGCCCAAACACTAAACACTAAACATTTAACCCTAAACCCTAAACACTAAAGCCAACCTAAACCCTAAACCATAAACCCTAAAGCCTAAGCCCTGAACCCTAAACCCCAAAGCTAAAGTCTAAACCATAAACCCAAAACCACAAACACGCATAAACCCTAAACTATAAACCCTAAACCATAATCCATAAAACCTCAACCCCAAACCATAAACTCTAAACCCTACACCATAAATCCTAAACCACAAACCCTGAAGCCTAAACCCTAAACCCTAAACCCTCAAACCAAAACCATAAACCCTAAACCATAAACCACAAACCCTAAAGCATAAATCCTAAAGCCTAAACCCCAAACCATAAACCCTAAACCTTAAACCCTACATCATAAACCCTAAATCCTAAACCATAAACCATAAATCCTCAACCCCAAATCATAAACCCTAAACCCCAAACCATAAATCCTAAAGCATAAACCCTAAACCCCAAACCATAAACCCTAAACTATAAACCTTAAACCCTAACTATAAACCTTAAACCCTAAACCATCAACCCTTTACGGCAAACTATAAACATTAAACCCTACACCTTAAACCCTAAACCCTAAACCACAAACTCTCAAGCCCAAGCATTAAACCCTAAACCCTAAAGCCTAAACCCTAAACCATAAACCTTAAAGCCTAAAAACCTAAACCCAAACACGCCTAAACCTTAAATTTTAAACCCTCAAACTTAAACCATAAATCCTCAACCCCAAACCATAAACTATAAACCCTAAACCCAAAACCCTAAACCCGAAACCACAAACCCAAAACCTTAAACCTTAAACCGTAAACCATCAAATCCAAACTATAAACCCTAAACCCTAAACCATTAAATCCTAAACCCTACACCCTAAACCCTAAACCACAAACGCTAAAGCCTAAAGCATAAGCCCAAAACCCTAAACCATAAACCCCAAACCCTAAAGCCAAAACCATGAAGCCTAACACCTAAACCACAAACACTAAAGCCTAAACTCTAAACTATAAACCCTAAACCCTCAAACCCAAACCATAAACCCTAAACCATAAATCCTAAACCCTACACCGTAAAACCTAAACCACACACCCTAAAGCCTAAATCCTACACCAGAAACCCTAAACCCTACACCATAAACCATAAACCCTAAAGTCGATAAACCCTAAACCCTTAACCATACACCCTAAACCATAAACCACGAACAATAAAGCCTAAATCTTAAACTATAAACCCTAAACCTTAAACCATAACCCTTAACCCCAAACCCTAAACCCTAAATCCTAAACCCTACACCTTAAACCCTAAACCACAAATCTTAAAGCATAAACCCTAAACCTTAAACCCTCAACCCCAAACCATAAACCCTAAACCCTAAACCATACATCCTAAACTATAAAACACAAACCCTAAAGCCTAAACCCTAAACTAGAAACTCTAAACCCTAAACCATAAACACTATAGCATAAACCCTAAAGCATAAACCCTCAACCCTAACCCATAAATCCTAAATCATAAACCCTAAATCCTAAACCACAAACCCGAAAACCCACACACTAAACCCTAAACCTAAACCATAAACCCTAACCCACAAACCCTAAAGCCTAAACCATAAACCCTAAAGCCTAAAGCCTAAACCACAAACACTAAAGCATAAACCCTAAACTATAAACACTAAACCCTAATCCATAAACCATCAACCCCAAATCGTAAACCCTAAACCCTAAACCATATACCCTAAACCCTAAACCACAAACCCTAAAGCTTATACCCTAAACCATAAACCCTCAATCCCAAATCATCAGCCCTAAACCCTAAACCATATACCCTAAACCCATAACCACAAACCCTAAAGCATAAACCCAAAACAATAAACCCAAAACCCTAACCCATAAACCCTCGACCGCAAACCATAAATCCTAAACCCTAAATCCTACACCATAAACCACAGACTCTAAAGCATAAACACTAAATTATAAGCCCTCAACCCGAAACCATAAACCCTAAACCCTAAATGCTAAACCCTAAACCCCAAACCATAAAGCCTAAAACATAAACGCTATATCCTAGACCATAAACCCTACACCCTCAAACCCAAATCACAAACCCTAAAGCATAAACCCTAAACTATAAACCCTAAACCCTGAACCCTAAACCCTTCACACTAAACAACAAGCCCTAAAGCCTAGACCCTAAACCATAATCCTTCAACACCAAACCATAAACCCTAAACCCTAAACCCTAAACCATAAACCACAAACACTAAAGCTTAAACCTAAACCATAAATACTAAACCCCAAACCATAAACCCTATACCCTAAACCACAAACCCTAAAGCCTAAACCCTAAACCACAAACACGCTTAAACCCTAAAATATAAACCCGAAAGCTTAAACCATAAATGCTCGACCCCAAACTATAAACCATAAACCATAAACCCTACAATCTAATCCCTAAACCACAAACCCTGCCTAAACCCTAAACCATAAACCCTCAACCCAAACCATAAACCCTAAACATAAACCTTACACCCTAAACCCTAAAGCATAAAAACTAAACCATAAACCCTAAACCCTAAATGAAAAACCTTTTACCCAAAACTATAAACACTAAACCATAGAACTTAAACCATAAACCCTAAACCACAAACCCTAAAGCCCAAACACTAAGCCCTAAATCCTACAAACTAAACACTAAACCCTAAACCCCAAACACTAAACCCTAAACCATAAAGCCTAAAACCCTAAACCAACAACATACCTAAACCATAAACGATAAACCCAATACCATAAACTATAAACCCTCAACTCCAAACACTAAACCCTAAACCCTAAACCCTACACCCTTAACCCTAAACCACAAACCCCAAACCATTAACCCTCAAACCCAAACCCGAAACCCTTAAATTCTAAACCATATACCCTAAACCCTGAACCACAAACTCTGAAGCCTAAAGCATAAAGCCTAAACCCTAATCCCTAATCCCTAAACCCTAAATCCTAAACCCTAAATCACAAAACCAAAGCCCAAACACTAAACATTTAACCCTAAACCCTAAACACTAAAGCCAACCTAAACCCTAAACCCCAAAGCCAAAAGCCTAAATCCTAAAGCCTAAAGCCTAAACCACAAACTTTAAAGCCTAAACACTAAACCCTAAGCCACAAACCCTAAATCCTAAACTCTAAACCATAAACCCTCAACCGTAAACCATAAACCCTCAACCCCAAACCATAAACCATAAACCCTAAACCCTAAATCACAAACCCTAAAGCCTAAACCTTAAACCATAAACCCTCAAACCTAAACCATAAACCCTTAAATCCTAAACCCTACACACTAAAACCTAAACCACAAACCCTAAAGCATAAACCCTCAAACCTAAACCATAAACCCTTAAATCCTAAACCCTACACACTAAAACCTAAACCACAAACCCTAAAGCATAAACCCTAAAGCATAAACCCTCAAACCAAAACCATAAACCCTAAACCCTAAACCACAAACCCTAAAGCCTAAAGCCTAAAGCCTAAACCCCAAACCTTAAACCATAAACCTTAAACCCTACATCATAAACCCTAAAACCTAAAGCCTAAACCATAAACCCTCAACCCCAAATCATAAACCCAAAATCCCAAATCATAAACCCTAAACCCTAAACCGTACACCCTAAACCCTAAACCACAAATCCTAAAGCCTAAACCCTAAACTCTAAACCCTCAACACCAAACCATAAACCATAAACCATAAACCCTACAACCAAAAATCTAAACCTTAAACCCTAAACCATAATCTCTAAACCATAAATCCTCCACCATAAACCCTAAATCCTTAACCCTAATCCCTAAATCCTAAACCACATTCCCTAAGGACCAAACACTAAACCCTAAACCCTAAACCCTAAACCCTAAACCATAAACCATAAACCATAAACCCTAAACCATAAACCCTAAACTATATACCCTAAACCCTAAACCATAAACCCTAAAGCCTAAGCCCTGAACCCTAAACCACAAACCTAAAGTCTAAACCATAAACCCTAAACCCTAAACCCTAAACCACAAACACGCATAAACCCTAAACTATAAACCCTAAACCATAATCCATAAAACCTCAACCCCAAACCATAAACTCTAAACCCTATACCATAAATCCTAAACCACAAACCCTGAAGCCTAAACCCTAAACCCTAAACCCTCAAACCAAAACCATAAACCCTAAACCATAAACCACAAACCCTAAAGCATAAAGCCTAAAGCCTAAACCCCAAACCCTAAACCCTAAACCTTAAACCCTACATCATAAACCCTAAAGCCTAAACCATAAACCATAAATCCTCAACCCCAAATCATAAACCCTAAACCCCAAACATAAACCCTAAACCCCAAACCATAAATCCTAAAGCATAAACCCAAAACCCCAAACCATAAACCCTAAACTATAAACCTTAAACCCTAAACTATAAACCTTAAACCCTAAACCATCAACCCTTTACGGCAAACTATAAACATTAAACCCTACACCTTAAACCCTAAACCCTAAACCATAAACCCTCAAGCCCAAGCATTAAACCCTAAACACTAAACCCTAAACCATAAACCTTAAAGCCTAAAAACCTAAACCCAAACACGCCTAAACCTTAAATTGTAAACCCTCAAACTTAAACCATAAATCCTCAACCCCAAACCATAAACTATAAACCCTAAACCCAACACCCTAAACCCTAAACCACAAACCCAAAACCCTAAACCTTAAACCGTAAACCATCAAATCCAAACCATAAACCCTAAACCCTAAACCATTAAATCCTAAACCCTACTCCCTAAACCTTAAACCACAAACGCTAAAGCCTAAAGCATAAGCCCAAAACCCTAAACCATAAACCCCAAACCATAAAGCCAAAACCATGAAGCCTAACACCTAAACCACAAACCCTAAAGCCTAAACTCTAAACTATAAACTGTAAACCCTCAAACCCAAACCATAAACCCTAACCCATAAACCCTAAACCCTACACCGTAAAACCTAAACCACACACCCTAAAGCCTAAATCCTACACCAGAAACCCTAAAGCCTACACCGTAAACTATAAACCCTAAAGTCGATAAACCCTAAACCCTTAACCCTACACCCTAAACCATAAACCACGAACAATAAAGCCTAAATCTTAAACTATAAACCCTAAACCTTAAACCATAACCCTTAACCCCAAACCGTAAACCCTAAATCCTAAACCCTACACTTTAAACCCTAAACCAGAAATCTTAAAGCCTAAACCCTAAACTTTAAACCCTCAACCCCAAACCATAAACCCTAAACCATAAACCATACATCCTAAACTATAAAACACAAACCCTAAAGCCTAAACCCTAAACTAGAAACTTTAAACCCTAAACCATAAACACTATAGCATACACCCTAAAGCATAAACCCTCAACCCTAACCCATAAATCCTAAATCATAAACCTTAAATCCCCAACCATAAACCCTAAACCCTAAACCACAAACCCAAAAACCCACACACTAAACCCTAAACCTAAACCATAAACCCTAACCCCCAAACCCTAAAGCCTAAACCATAAACCCTAAAGCCTAATGTCTAAACCACAAACACTAAAGCATAAACCCTAAACTATAAACACTAAACACTAATCCATAAACCATCAACCCCAAACCGTAAACCCTAAACCCTAAACCATATACCCTAAACCCTAAACCACAAACCCTAAAGCCTATACCCTAAACCATAAACCCTCAATCCCAAATCATCAGCCCTAAACCCTAAACCATATACCCTAAACCCATAACCACAAACCCTAAAGCATAAACCCAAAACAATAAACCCAAAACCCTAACCCATAAACCCTCGACCACAAACCATATAACCTAAACCCTAAATCCTACACCATAAACCACAAACTCTAAAGCATAAACACTAAATTATAAACCCTCAACCCGAAACCATAAACCCTAAACCCTAAATGCTAAACCCTAAACCCCAAACCATAAAGCCTAAAACATAAACGCTATATCCTAGACCATAAACCCTACACCCTCAAACCCAAATCACAAACCCTAAAACATAAACCCTAAACTATAAACCCTAAACCCTGAATCCTAAACCCTTCACACTAAACAACAAGCACTAAAGCCTAGACCATAAACCATAATCCTTCAACACCAAACCATAAACCCTAAACCCTAAACCCTAAACCCTAAACCACAAACACTAAAGCTTAAACCTAAACCATAAATACTAAACCCCAAACCATAAACCCTATACCCTAAACCACAAACCCTAAAGCCTAAACCCCAAACCCCAAACCATTAACCCTCAAACCCAAACCCGAAACCCTTAAATTCTAAACCATATACCCTAAACCCTGAACCACAAACTCTGAAGCCTAAAGCATAAAGCCTAAACCCTAAACCCTAATCCTTAAACCCTAAATCCTAAACCCTAAATCACAAAACCAAAGCCCAAACACTAAACATTTAACCCTAAACCCTAAACACTAAAGCCAACCTAAACCCTAAACCCCAAAGCCAAAAGCCTAAATCCTAAAGCCTAAACCCTAAACCACAAACTTTAAAGCCTAAACACTAAACCCTAAGCCACAAACCCTAAAGCCTAAACTCTAAACCATAAACCCTCAACCGTAAACCATAAACCCTCAACCCCAAACCATAAACCATAAACCCTAAACCCTAAATCACAAACCCTAAAGCCTAAACCTTAAACCATAAACCCTCAAACCTAAACCATAAACCCTTAAATCCTAAACCCTACACACTAAAACCTAAACCACAAACCCTAAAGCATAAACCCTAAACCATAAACCCTCAAACCAAAACCATAAACCCTAAACCCTAAACCACAAACCCTAAAGCCTAAAGCCTAAAGCCTAAAGCCTAAACCCCAAACCTTAAACCATAAACCTTAAACCCTACATCATAAACCCTAAAACCTAAAGCCTAAACCATAAACCCTCAACCCCAAATCATAAACCCAAAATCCCAAATCATAAAGCCTAAACCCTAAACCCTAAACCCTCAACACCAAACCATAAACCATAAACCATAAACCCTACAACCAAAAATCTAAACCTTAAACCCTAAACCATAATCTCTAAACCATAAATCCTCAACCATAAACCCTAAATCCTTAACCCTAATCCCTAAATCCTAAACCACATTCCCTAAGGACCAAACACTAAACCCTAAACCCTAAACCCTAAACCCTAAACCCTAAACCCTAAACCATAAACCATAAACCCTAAACCATAAACCCTAAACTATATACCCTAAACCCTAAACCATAAACCCTAAAGCCTAAGCCCTGAACCCTAAACAACAAACCTAAAGTCTAAACCATAAACCCTAAACCCTAAACCCTAAACCACAAACACGCATAAACCCTAAACTATAAACCCTAAACCATAATCCATAAAACCTCAACCCCAAACCATAAACTCTAAACCCTATACCATAAATCCTAAACCACAAACCCTGAAGCCTAAACCCTAAACCCTAAACCCTCAAACCAAAACCATAAACCCTAAACCATAAACCACAAACCCTAAAGCATAAAGCCTAAAGCCTAAACCCCAAACCCTAAACCCTAAACCTTAAACCCTACATCATAAACCCTAAAGCCTAAACCATAAACCATAAATCCTCAACCCCAAATCATAAACCCTAAACCCCAAACATAAACCCTAAACCCCAAACCATAAATCCTAAAGCATAAACCCTAAACCCCAAACCATAAACCCTAAACTATAAACCTTAAACCCTAAACTATAAACCTTAAACCCTAAACCATCAACCCTTTACGGCAAACTATAAACATTAAACCCTACACCTTAAACCCTAAACCCTAAACCACAAACCCTCAAGCCCAAGCATTAAACCCTAAACACTAAACACTAAACCCTAAACCATAAACCTTAAAGCCTAAAAACCTAAACCCAAACACGTCTAAACCTTAAATTGTAAACCCTCAAACTTAAACCATAAATCCTCAACCCCAAACCATAAACTATAAACCCTAAACCCAACACCCTAGACCCTAAACCACAAACCCAAAACCCTAAACCTTAAACCGTAAACCATCAAATCCAAACCATAAACCCTAAACCCTAAACCATTAAATCCTAAACCCTACTCCCTAAACCTTAAACCACAAACGCTAAAGCCTAAAGCATAAGCCCAAAACCCTAAACCATAAACCCCAAACCATAAAGCCAAAACCATGAAGCCTAACACCTAAACCACAAACACTAAAGCCTAAACTCTAAACTATAAACCGTAAACCCTCAAACCCAAACCATAAACCCTAACCCATAAACCCTAAACCCTACACCGTAAAACCTAAACCACACACCCTAAAGCCTAAATCCTACACCAGAAACCCTAAAGCCTACACCGTAAACCATAAACCCTAAAGTCGATAAACCCTAAACCCTTAACCCTACACCCTAAACCATAAACCACGAACAATAAAGCCTAAATCTTAAACTCTAAACCCTAAACCTTAAACCATAACCCTTAACCCCAAACCCTAAACCCTAAATCCTAAACCCTACACTTTAAACCCTAAACCACAAATCTTAAAGCCTAAACCCTAAACCTTAAACCCTCAACCCCAAACCATAAACCCTAAACCATAAACCATACATCCTAAACTATAAAACACAAACCCTAAAGCCTAAACCCTAAACTAGAAACTTTAAACCCTAAACCATAAACACTATAGCATACACCCTAAAGCATAAACCCTCAACCCTAACCCATAAATCCTAAATCATAAACCCTAAATCCCCAACCATAAACCCTAAACCCTAAACCACAAACCCAAAAACCCACACACTAAACCCTAAACCTAAACCATAAACCCTAACCCCCAAACCCTAAAGCCTAAACCATAAACCCTAAAGCCTAAAGTCTAAACCACAAACACTAAAGCATAAACCCTAAACTATAAACACTAAACCCTAATCCATAAACCATCAACCCCAAACCGTAAACCCTAAACCCTAAACCATATACCCTAAACCCTAAACCACAAACCCTAAAGCCTATACCCTAAACCATAAACCCTCAATCCCAAATCATCAGCCCTAAACCCTAAACCATATACCCTAAACCCATAACCACAAACCCTAAAGCATAAACCCAAAACAATAAACCCAAAACCCTAACCCATAAACCCTCAACCGCAAACCATATAACCTAAACCCTAAATCCTACACCATAAACCACAAACTCTAAAGCATAAACACTAAATTATAAACCCTCAACCCGAAACCATAAACCCTAAACCCTAAATGCTAAACCCTAAACCCCAAACCATAAAGCCTAAAACATAAACGCTATATCCTAGACCATAAACCCTACACCCTCAAACCCAAATCACAAACCCTAAAGCATAAACCCTAAACTATAAACCCTAAACCCTGAATCCTAAACCCTTCACACTAAACAACAAGCACTAAAGCCTAGACCCTAAACCATAATCCTTCAACACCAAACCATAAACCCTAAACCCTAAACCCTAAACCATAAACCACAAACACTAAAGCTTAAACCTAAACCATAAATACTAAACCCCAAACCATAAACCCTATACCCTAAACCACAAACCCTAAAGCCTAAACCCTAAACCACAAACACGCTTAAACCCTAAAATATAAACCCGAAAGCTTAAACCATAAATGCTCGACCCCAAACTATAAACCATAAACCGTAAACCCTACAACCTAATCCCTAAACCACAAACCCTGCCTAAACCCTAAACCATAAACCCTCAACCCAAAACCATAAACCCTAAACCCTAAACCCTAAACCTAAACCCTAAAGCATAAACCCTAAACCATAAACCCTAAACCATAAACCCTAAACCCTAAACGAAAAACCTTTTACCCAAAACCATAAACATTAAACCATAGAACTTAAACCATAAACCCTAAACCACAAACCCTAAAGCCGAAACACTAAGCCCTAAATCCTATAAACTAAACACTAAACCCTAAACCCCAAACACTAAACCCTAAACCATAAAGCCTAAAACCCTAAACCACAAACATACCTAAACCATAAACTATAAACCCAATACCATAAACTATAAACCCTCAACTCCAAACACTAAACCCTAAACCCTAAACCCTACACCCTTAACCCTAAACCACAAACCCCAAACCATTAACCCTCAAACCCAAACCCGAAACCATTAAATCCTAAACCATATACCCTAAACCCTGAACCACAAACCCTGAAGCCTAAAGCATAAAGCCTAAACCCTAAACCCTAAATCCTAAACACTAAACCCTAAATCCTAAACCCTAAATCACAAACCCAAAGCCCAAACACCAAACACTAAACATTTAACCCTAAACCCTAAACACTAAAGCCAACCTAAGCCCTAAACCCCAAAGCCAAAAGCCTAAACCCTAAAGCCTAAACCCTAAACCACAAACTTTAAAGCCTAAACACTAAACCCTAAAGCCTAAACTCAAAACCATAAACCCTCAACCGTAAACCATAAACCCTCAACCCTAAACCATAAACCATAAACACTAAACCCTAAATCACAAACCCTAAAGCCTAAACCTTAAACCATAAACCCTCAAACCTAAACCATAAACCCTTAAATCCTAAACCCTACACACTAAAACCTAAACCATAAACCCTAAAGCATAAACCCTAAACCATAAACCCTCAAACCAAAACCATAAACCCTAAACCCTAAACCACAAACCCTAAAGCCTAAAGCCTAAAGCCTAAACCCCAAACCTTAAACCATAAACCTTAAACCCTACATCATAAACCCTAAAGCCTAAAGCCTAAACCATAAACCCTCAACCCCAAATCATAAACCCTAAATCCCAAATCATAAACCCTAAACCCTAAACCTTACACCCTAAACGCTAAACCCCAAACCATAAACCCTAAAGCATAAACCCTAAACCATAAACCCTTTACGGAAAACCATAAACACTAAACACTACACCTTAAACGCTAAACCCTAAACCACAAACCCTCAAGCCCAAGCATTAAACCCTAAACCTAAATCCTAATCCCTAAACCCTAAACTCCAAACCCTAAACCCTAAACCCTAAACCATAAACCTTAAAGCCTAAAACCCTAAACCCAAACACGCCTAAATCCTAAATTGTAAACCCTAAAACTTAAACCATAAATCCTCAACCCCAAACCATAAACCATAAACACTAAACCCTATACCCTAAACCATACACCCTAAACCCTAAACCCTAAACCCAAACCCTAAACCCTAAACCTTACACCCTAAACCCCAAACCATAAACTTTAAAGCATAAACCCTAAACTATAAACCCTTTACGGCAAACCATAAACCCTAAACACTACACCTTAAACCCTAAACCCTAAACCACAAACCCTGAAGCCCAAGCATTAAACCCAAAACCCTAAAGCCTAATGCCTAAACCCTAAACCACAAACCCAAAACCCTAAACCTTAAACCGTAAACCATCAAATCCAAACCATAAACCCTAAACCCTAAACCATTAAATCCTAAACCCTACTCCCTAAACCTTAAACCACAAACGCTAAAGCCTAAAGCATAAGCCCAAAACCCTAAACCATAAACCCCAAACCATAAAGCCAAAACCATGAAGCCTAACACCTAAACCACAAACACTAAAGCCTAAACTCTAAACTATAAACCGTAAACCCTCAAACCCAAACCATAAACCCTAACCCATAAACCCTAAACCCTACACCGTAAAACCTAAACCACACACCCTAAAGCCTAAATCCTACACCAGAAACCCTAAAGCCTACACCGTAAACCATAAACCCTAAAGTCGATAAACCCTAAACCCTTAACCCTACACCCTAAACCATAAACCACGAACAATAAAGCCTAAATCTTAAACTCTAAACCCTAAACCTTAAACCATAACCCTTAACCCCAAACCCTAAACCCTAAATCCTAAACCCTACACTTTAAACCCTAAACCACAAATCTTAAAGCCTAAACCCTAAACCTTAAACCCTCAACCCCAAACCATAAACCCTAAACCATAAACCATACATCCTAAACTATAAAACACAAACCCTAAAGCCTAAACCCTAAACTAGAAACTTTAAACCCTAAACCATAAACACTATAGCATACACCCTAAAGCATAAACCCTCAACCCTAACCCATAAATCCTAAATCATAAACCCTAAATCCCCAACCATAAACCCTAAACCCTAAACCACAAACCCAAAAACCCACACACTAAACCCTAAACCTAAACCATAAACCCTAACCCCCAAACCCTAAAGCCTAAACCATAAACCCTAAAGCCTAAAGTCTAAACCACAAACACTAAAGCATAAACCCTAAACTATAAACACTAAACCCTAATCCATAAACCATCAACCCCAAACCGTAAACCCTAAACCCTAAACCATATACCCTAAACCCTAAACCACAAACCCTAAAGCCTATACCCTAAACCATAAACCCTCAATCCCAAATCATCAGCCCTAAACCCTAAACCATATACCCTAAACCCATAACCACAAACCCTAAAGCATAAACCCAAAACAATAAACCCAAAACCCTAACCCATAAACCCTCAACCGCAAACCATATAACCTAAACCCTAAATCCTACACCATAAACCACAAACTCTAAAGCATAAACACTAAATTATAAACCCTCAACCCGAAACCATAAACCCTAAACCCTAAATGCTAAACCCTAAACCCCAAACCATAAAGCCTAAAACATAAACGCTATATCCTAGACCATAAACCCTACACCCTCAAACCCAAATCACAAACCCTAAAGCATAAACCCTAAACTATAAACCCTAAACCCTGAATCCTAAACCCTTCACACTAAACAACAAGCACTAAAGCCTAGACCCTAAACCATAATCCTTCAACACCAAACCATAAACCCTAAACCCTAAACCCTAAACCATAAACCACAAACACTAAAGCTTAAACCTAAACCATAAATACTAAACCCCAAACCATAAACCCTATACCCTAAACCACAAACCCTAAAGCCTAAACCCTAAACCACAAACACGCTTAAACCCTAAAATATAAACCCGAAAGCTTAAACCATAAATGCTCGACCCCAAACTATAAACCATAAACCGTAAACCCTACAACCTAATCCCTAAACCACAAACCCTGCCTAAACCCTAAACCATAAACCCTCAACCCAAAACCATAAACCCTAAACCCTAAACCCTAAACCTAAACCCTAAAGCATAAACCCTAAACCATAAACCCTAAACCATAAACCCTAAACCCTAAACGAAAAACCTTTTACCCAAAACCATAAACATTAAACCATAGAACTTAAACCATAAACCCTAAACCACAAACCCTAAAGCCGAAACACTAAGCCCTAAATCCTATAAACTAAACACTAAACCCTAAACCCCAAACACTAAACCCTAAACCATAAAGCCTAAAACCCTAAACCACAAACATACCTAAACCATAAACTATAAACCCAATACCATAAACTATAAACCCTCAACTCCAAACACTAAACCCTAAACCCTAAACCCTACACCCTTAACCCTAAACCACAAACCCCAAACCATTAACCCTCAAACCCAAACCCGAAACCCTTAAATCCTAAACCATATACCCTAAACCCTGAACCACAAACCCTGAAGCCTAAAGCATAAAGCCTAAACCCTAAACCCTAAATCCTAAACACTAAACCCTAAATCCTAAACCCTAAATCACAAACCCAAAGCCCAAACACCAAACACTAAACATTTAACCCTAAACCCTAAACACTAAAGCCAACCTAAGCCCTAAACCCCAAAGCCAAAAGCCTAAACCCTAAAGCCTAAACCCTAAACCACAAACTTTAAAGCCTAAACACTAAACCCTAAAGCCTAAACTCAAAACCATAAACCCTCAACCGTAAACCATAAACCCTCAACCCTAAACCATAAACCATAAACACTAAATCCTAAATCACAAACCCTAAAGCCTAAACCTTAAACCATAAACCCTCAAACCTAAACCATAAACCCTTAAATCCTAAACCCTACACACTAAAACCTAAACCATAAACCCTAAAGCATAAACCCTAAACCATAAACCCTCAAACCAAAACCATAAACCCTAAACCCTAAACCACAAACCCTAAAGCCTAAAGCCTAAAGCCTAAACCCCAAACCTTAAACCATAAACCTTAAACCCTACATCATAAACCCTAAAGCCTAAAGCCTAAACCATAAACCCTCAACCCCAAATCATAAACCCTAAATCCCAAATCATAAACCCTAAACCCTAAACCTTACACCCTAAACGCTAAACCCCAAACCATAAACCCTAAAGCATAAACCCTAAACCATAAACCCTTTACGGAAAACCATAAACACTAAACACTACACCTTAAACGCTAAACCCTAAACCACAAACCCTCAAGCCCAAGCATTAAACCCTAAACCTAAATCCTAATCCCTAAACCCTAAACTCCAAACCCTAAACCCTAAACCCTAAACCATAAACCTTAAAGCCTAAAACCCTAAACCCAAACACGCCTAAATCCTAAATTGTAAACCCTAAAACTTAAACCATAAATCCTCAACCCCAAACCATAAACCATAAACACTAAACCCTATACCCTAAACCATACACCCTAAACCCTAAACCCTAAACCCAAACCCTAAACCCTAAACCTTACACCCTAAACCCCAAACCATAAACTTTAAAGCATAAACCCTAAACTATAAACCCTTTACGGCAAACCATAAACCCTAAACACTACACCTTAAACCCTAAACCCTAAACAACAAACCCTGAAGCCCAAGCATTAAACCCTAAACCCTAAAGCCTAATGCCTAAACCCCAAACCCTAAACCCTAAACCCTAAACCATAAACCTTAAAGCCTAAAACACTAAACCCAAACACGCCTAAACCCTAAATTGTAAACCCTAAAATTTAAACCATAAATCCTCAACCCCAAACCATAAACCATAAACATTAAACCCTAAACCCTAAACCCTAAATCACAAACCCAAAACCCTAAACCTTAAACCATTAACCATCAAATCCAAACCATAAACCCTAAACCCTAAACCCTTAAATCCTAAATCCTACACCCTAAACCCTAAACCACAAACGCTAAAGCCTAAAGCATAAGCCCAAAACCCTAAACAATAAACCCCAAACCCTAAAGCCAAAACCATGAAGCCTAAACCCTAAACCACAAACACTAAAGCCTAAACTCTAAACTATAAACCCTAAACCTTCAAACCCAAACCATAAACCCTAAACCCTAAACCCTAAACCCTACACCGTAAAACCTAAACAACACACCCTAAAGCCTAAATCCTACACCATAAACCCTAAGCCCTACACCCTAAACAACAAACCCTAAAGCCCATAAACCCTAAACCCTTAATCCTACACCCTAAACCATAAACCACGAACCATAAAGCCTAAATCTTAAACTATAAGCCCTAAAACTTAAACCATAACCCTCAACCCCAAACCCTAAACCCTAAATCCTAAACACAACACCTTAAACCCTAAACCACAAATCTTAAAGCCTAAACCCTAAACCTTAAAACCTCAACCCCAAACCATAAACCTAAACCCTAAACCATACATCCTAAACTATAAAACACAAACCCTAAAGCCTAAACCCTAAACTAGAAACACTAAACACTAAACCATAAACCCTCAATCCCAAAGCTTAAACCTTATAGCATAAACCCTAAAGCATAAACCCTCAACCCTAAACCATAAATCATAAATCATAAATCCTAAATTCTCAACCATAAACCCTAAACCCTAAACCACAAATCCAAAAGCCCAAACACTAATCCCTAAACCCTAAACCTACACCCTAAACCCTAACCCCCAAACCCTAAAGCCTAAAGCATAAACCCTAAAGCCTAAAGCCTAAACCACAAACACTAAAGCATAAACCCTAAACTATAAACACTAAACCCTAATCCATAAACAATCAACCCCAAACCATAAACCCTAAACCCAAAACCATACACCCTAAACCCTAAACCACAAACCCAAAATCCTATACCCTAAACCATAAACCCTCAATCCCAAATCATCAGCCCTAAACCCTAAACTATATACCCTAAACCCATAACCACAAACCCTAAAGCACAAACCCAAAACTATAAACCCAAAACCCTAACCCATAAACCCTCGACCCCAAACCATAATTCCTAAACCCTAAACCCTACACCATAAACCACAAACTCTAAAGCATAAACACTAAACCATAAATCCTCAACCCAAAACCATAAACCCTAAACCCTAAATCCTAAACCCTAAACCCCAAACCATAAAGCCTAAAACCTAAACGCTAAATCCTAGACCCTAAACCATACACCCTC
Organism: Arachis ipaensis; assembly: GCF_059453495.1. Classification (NCBI taxonomy): domain Eukaryota; kingdom Viridiplantae; phylum Streptophyta; class Magnoliopsida; order Fabales; family Fabaceae; genus Arachis; species Arachis ipaensis. The sequence goes on from NC_142444.1 coordinate 75,382,796, forward strand.
AAACCCAAACCATAAACCCTAAAGTATAAATCCTAAACTATAAACCCTAAACCCCAAACCATAAACCCTAAACCATAAACCCTTCACACTAAACAACAAGCCCTAAAGCCTAGACCCTAAACCATAAATCTTCAACACCAAACCATATACCCTAAACCCTAAACCCTAAACCATAAACCACAAACACTAAAGCTTAAACCTAAACCATAAATACTAAACCCCAAACCATAAACCCGAAACCCTAAACCCTATACCCTACACCACAAACCCTAAAGCCTAAAGCCTAAACCACAAACACGCTTAAACCCTAAAATATAAACCCTAAACCTTAAACCATAAACCCTCAAACCCAAACTATAAACCTAAACCCTAAACCCTACAACCTAATCCCTAAACCACAAACCATGCCTAAACCCTAAACCATAAACCCTAAACCCAAAACTATAAACCCTAAACCGTACACCCTTTACCCTAAAGCATAAACCCTAAAGCATAAACCCTAAACTATAAACCCTAAACCCTAAACGATAAACCTTTTACCCAAAACCATAAACACTAAACCATAGAACTTAAACCATAAACCCTAAACCACAAACCCTAAAGCCCAAACACTAAGCCATAAATTCTACAGCCTAAACGCTAAACCCTAAACCCTAAACCCCAAACACTAAACCCTAAACCATAAAGCCTAAAACCCTAAACCACAAACACACCTAAACCATAAACTATAAACCCAATACCATAAACTATAAACCCTCAACTCCAAACACTAAACCCTAAACCCTAAACCTTACACCCTTAACCCTAAATCACAAACATCAAACCATTAACCCTCAAACCCAAACCCGAAACCCTTAAATCCTAAACCATATCCTAAACCCTGAACCACAAACCCTGAAGCCTAAAGCCTAAAGCCAAAACCCTAAACCCTAAACCCTAAATCACAAACCCAAAGCCCAAACACTAAATACTAAACACTTAACCCTAAAACCTAAACAATAAAGCCAACCTAAACCCTAAACCCCAAAGCCAAAAGCCTAAACCCTAAAGCCTAAACCCTAAACCATAAACTTTAAAGCCTAACCACTAAACCCTAAACCACAGACCCTTAAGCCTAAACTCTAAACCATAAACCCTCAATCGTAAACCATAAACCCTCAACCCCAAACCATAAACCATAAACCGTAAACCCTAAATCACAAAGCCTAAAGCCTAAACCTTAAACCATAAACCCTCAAACCTAAACCATAAACCCTAAACCTTAAACCCTTAAATCCTAAACCCTACACACTAAACCCTAAACCACAAACACTAAAGCCTAAACCCTAAACCATAAACCCTCAAACCAAAACCATAAACCATAAACCCTAAACCCTAAACCACAAACCCTAAAGCCTAAAGCCTAAAGCCTAAAGCCTAAACCCCAAACCTTAAACCATAAACCTTAAAACCTACATCATAAACCACAAACCCTAAACCCTAAACCCTAAACCCTAAACCCAAATCATAAACCCTAAACCCCAAATCATAAACCTTAAACCCTAAACCTTACACCATAAACCCCAAACCATATACCCTAAAGCATAAACCCTAAACTATAAACCCTTTATGGCAAACCATAAACCCTAAACACTACACCTTAAACCCTAAACCCTAAACCACAAACCCTGAAGCCCAAGCATTAAACCCTAAACCCTAAAGCCTAAAGCCTAAAGCCTAAACCCCAAACCCTAAACCCTAAACCCTAAACCCTAAACCATAAACCTTAAAGCCTAAAACCCTAAACCCAAACACGCCTAAACCCTAAATTGTAAACCCTAAAACTTAAACCATAAATCCTCAACCCTAAACCATAAACCATAAACACTAAACCCTAAACCCTAAACCCTAAATCACAAACCCAAAACCCTAAACCTTAAACCATTAACCATCAAATCCAAACCATAAACACTAAACCCTAAACCCTTAAATCCTAAACCCTACACCCTAAACCCTAAAACACAAATGATAAAGCCTAAAGCATAAGCCCAAAACCCAAAACCATAAACCCCAAACCCTAAAGCCAAAACCATGAAGCCTAAACCCTAAACCATAAACCCTCAAACCAAAACCATAAACCCTAAACCCTAAACCCTAAACCACAAACCCTAAAGCCTAAAGCCTAAAGCCTAAAGCCTAAACCCCAAACCTTAAACCATAAACCTTAAAACCTACATCATAAACCACAAACCCTAAACCCTAAACCCTAAATCCTAAACCCAAATCATAAACCCTAAACCCCAAATCATAAACCTTAAACCCTAAACCTTACACCCTAAACCCCAAACCATAAACCCTAAAGCATAAACCCTAAACTATAAACCCTTTACGGCAAACCATAAACCCTAAACACTACACCTTAAACCCTAAACCCTAAACCACAAACCCTGAAGCCCAAGCATTAAACCATAAACCCTAAAGCCTAAAGCCTAAAGCCTAAACCCCAAACCCTAAACCCTAAACCCTAAACCATAAACCTTAAAGCCTAAAACCCTAAACCCAAACACGCCTAAACCCTAAATTGTAAACCCTAAAACTTAAACCATAAATCCTCAACCCTAAACCATAAACCATAAACACTAAACCCTAAACCCTAAACCCTAAATCACAAACCCAAAACCCTAAACCTTAAACCATTAACCATCAAATCCAAACCATAAACCCTAAACCCTAAACCCTTAAATCCTAAACCCTACACCCTAAACCCTAAAACACAAATGCTAAAGCCTAAAGCATAAGCCCAAAACCCTAAACCATAAACCCCAAACCCTAAAGCCAAAACCATGAAGCCTAAACCCTAAACCATAAATACTAAAGCCTAAACTCTAAACTATAAACCCTAAACCCTTAAACCCAAACCATAAACCCTAAACTCTAAACCCTACACCGTAAAACCTAAACAACACACCCTAAAGTCTAAATCCTACACCATAAGCCCTAAACCCTACACCCTAAACCAGAAACCCTAAAGCCCATAAACCCTAAACCCTTAATCCTACACACTAAACCATAAACCACGAACCATAAAGCCTAAATCTTAAACTATAAACCCTAAACCTTAAACCATAACCCTCAACCCCAAACCCTAACCCTAAATCCTAAATCCTAAACCATACACCTTAAACCCTAAACCACAAATCTTAAAGCCTAAACCCAAAACCTTAAACCCTCAACCCTAAACCATAAACCCTAAACCCTAAACCATACATCATAAACTATAAAACACCAACCCTAAAGCCTAAACCCTAAACTAGAAACACTAAACCATAAACCCTCAATCCCAAAGCTTAAACCCTATAGCATAAACCCTCAACCATAAACCATAAATCCTAAATCATAAATCCTAAATCCTCAACCATAAACCCTAAACCCTAAACCACAAACCCAAAAGCCCAAACACTAATCCCTAAACCATAAACCTACACCCTAAACCCTAACCCCCAAACCCTAAAGCCTAAAGCATAAACCCTAAAACCTAAAGCCTAAACCACAAACACTAAAGCATAAACCCTAAACTATAAACACTAAACCCTAATCCATAAACCATCAACCCCAAACCATAAACCCAAAACCCAAAACCATACACCCTAAACCCTAAACCACAAATCCTAAAGCCTATACCCTAAACCATAAACCCTCAATCCCAAATCATCAGCCCTAAACCCTAAACTATATACCCTAAACCCATAACCACAAACCCTAAAGCACAAACCCAAAATTATAAACCCAAAACCCTAACCCATAAACCCTCGACCCTAAACCATAAATCCTAAACACTAAACCCTACACCATAAGCCACAAACTCTAAAGCATAAACACTAAACCATAAACCCTCAAACCAAAACTATAAACCCTAAACCCTAAATCCTTAACCCTAAACCCCAAACCATAAAGCCTAAAACCTAAACGCTAAATCCTAGACCCTAAACCATACACCCTCAAACCCAAACCACAAACCCTAAAGTATAAATCCTAAACTATAAGCCCTAAACCCCAAACCATAAACGCTAAACCCTAAACCCTTCACACTAAACAACAAGCCCTAAAGCCTAGACCCTAAACCATAAAACTTCAACACCAAACCATATACCCTAAACCCTAAACCCTAAACCATAAACCACAAACACTAAAGCTTAAACCTAAACCATAAATACTAAACCCCAAACCATAAACCCGAAACTCTAAACCCTATACCCTAAACCACAAACCCTAAAGCCTAAACCCTAAACCACAAACACGCTTAAACCCTAAAATATAAACCCTTAACCTTAAACCATAAACCATCGACCCCAAACTATAAACCATAAACCCTAAACCCTACAACCTAATCCCTAAACCACAAACCCTGCCTAAACCCTAAACCATAAACTCTCAACCCAAAACCCTAAACCCTAAACCCTAAACCCTACACCCTATACCCTGAAGCATAAACCCTAAAGCATAAACCCTAAACTATAAACCCTAAACCCTAAACGATAAACCTTTTACCCAAAACCATAAACACTAAACCATAGAACTTAAACCATAAACCCTAAACCACAAACCCTAAAGCCCAAACACTAAGCCCTAAATCCTACAGCCTAAACGCTAAACCCTAAACCCTAAACCCCAAACACTAAACCCTAAACCATAAAGCCTAAAACCCTAAACCACAAACACACCTAAACCATAAACTATAAACCCAATACCATAAACTATAAACCCTCAACTCCAAACACTAAACCATAAACCCTAAACCCTACACCTTTAACCCTAAACCGCAAACACCAAACCATTAACCCCCAAACCCAAACCCGAAACCCTTAAATCCTAAACCGTATACCCTAAACCCTGAACCACAAACCCTGAAGCCTAAAGCCTAAAGCCTAAAGCCTAAACCCTAAACCTTAAACCCTAAATCACAAACCCAAAGCCCAAACACTAAACACTAAACACTTAACCCTAAACCCTAAACACTAAAGCCAACCTAAACCCTAAACCCCAAAGCCAAAAGCCTAAACCCTAAAGCCTAAAGCCTAAACCATAAACTTTAAAGCCTAAACACTAAACCCTAAACCACAAACCCTAAAGCCTAAACACTAAACCATAAACCCTCAACCGTAAACCATAAACCCTCAACCCTAAAACATAAACCATAAACCCTAAACCATAAATCACAAACCCTAAAGCCTAAACCTTAAACCATAAACCATCAAACCTAAACCATAAACCCTAAACCTTAAACCCTTAAATCCTAAACCCTACACACTATAACCTAAACCACAAACCCTAAACCATAAACCCTCAAACCAAAACCATAAACCCTAAACCCTAAACCACAAACCCTAAAGCCTAAAGCCTAAAGCCTAAACCCCAAACCTTAAACCATAAACCTTAAACCCTACATCATAAACCCTAAAGCCTAAATCCTAAACCATAAACCCTCAACCCCAAATCATAAACCCTAAACCCCAAATCATAAACCCTAAACCATAAACCTTACACCCTAAACCCCAAACCATAAACCCTAAGGCATAAACCCTAAACTATAAACCCTTTACGGTAAACCATAAACACTAAACACTATACCTTAAACCCTAAACCCTAAACCACAAACCCTGAAGCCTAAGCATTAAACCCTAAACCATAAAGCCAAAAGCCTAAACCCTAAACACCAAACCTTAAACCCTAAACCATAAACCTTAAAGCCTAAAACCCTAAACCCAAACACGCCTAAACCCTAAATTGTAAACCCTAAAACTTAAACCATAAATACTCAACCCCAAACCATAAACCATAAACACTAAACACTACACCCTAAACCACAAACCCAAAACCCTAAACCTTAAGCCATAAACCATCAAATCCAAACCATAAACCCTAAACCCTAAACCCTTAGATCCTAAACCCTACACCCTAAACCCTAAACCACAAACGCTAAAGCCTAAAGCATAAGCCTAAAACCCTAAACCATAAACCCCAAACCCTAAAGCCAAAACCATAAAGCCTAAACCCTAAACCACAAACACTAAAGCCTAAACTCTAAACTATAAACCCTAAACCCTCAAACCCAAACCATAAACCCTAAGGCTTAAACCCTAAACTATAAACCCTTTACGGTAAACCATAAACACTAAACACTACACCTTAAACCCTAAACCCTAAACCACAAACCCTGAAGCCTAAGCATTAAACCCTAAACCATAAAGCCAAAAGCCTAAACCCTAAACCCCAAACCCTAAACCCTAAACCATAAACCTTAAAGCCTAAAACTCTAAACCCAAACACGCCTAAACCCTAAATTGTAAACCCTAAAACTTAAACCATAAATCCTCAACCCCAAACCATAAACCATAAACACTAAACCCTACACCCTAAACCACAAACCCAAAACCCTAAACCTTAAACCATAAACCATCAAATCCAAACCATAAACCCTAAACCCTAAACCCTTAAATCCTAAACCCTACACCCTAAACCCTAAACCACAAACGCTAAAGCCCAAAGCATAAGCCCAAAACCCTAAACCATAAACCCCAAACCCTAAAGCAAAAACCATAAAGCCTAAACCCTAAACCACAAACACTAAGGCCTAAACTCTAAACTATAAACCCTAAACCCTCAAACCCAAACCCTAAACCCTAAACCCTACACCGTAAAACCTAAACCACACACCCTAAACCCTAAACCCTAAACCATAAAACATAAACACTAAACCCTACACCCTAAACCCTAAACCACAAACCCAAAACCCTAAACCTTAAACCATAAACCATCAAATCCAAACGATAAACCCTAAACCCTAAACCATTAAATCCTAAACCCTACACCCTAAACCCTAAACCACAAACGCTAAAGCCTAAAGTATAAGCCCAAAACCCTAAACCATAAACCCCAAATCCTAAAGCCAAAACCATGAAGCCTAAACCCTAAACCACAAACACTAAAGCCTAAACTCTAAACTATAAACCCTAAACCCTCAAACCCAAACCATAAACCTTAAACCCTAAACCCTACACCGTAAAACCTAAACAACACACCCTAAAGCCTAAATCCTACAACATAAACTCCAAACCTTACACCCTAAACCCTAAACCCTAAACCCTAAATCCTACACCCTAAACCATAAACCACGAACCATAAAGCCTAAATCTTAAACTATAAACCCTAAACCTTAAACCATAACCCTCAACCCCAAAACATAAACCCTAAATCCTAAACCCTACACCTTAAACCCTACACCACAAATCTTAAAGCCTAAACCCTAAACCTTAAACCCTTAACCCCAAACCATAAACCATAAACTCTAAACCATACATCCTAAACTATAAAACACAAACCCTAAAGCCTAAACCCTAAACTAGAAACACTAAACACTAAACCATAAACCCTCAATCCCAAAGCTTAAACCCTATAGCATAAACCCTAAAGCATAAACCCTAAACCATAAATCCTAAATCATAAATCCTAAATCCTCAACCATAAACCCTAAATCGTAAACCACAAACCCCAAAGCCCAAACACTAATCCCAAAACTCTAAACCTACACCCTAAACCCTAACCCCCAAACCCTAAAGCCTAAACCATAAACCCTAAAGCCTAAAGCCTAAACCACAAACACTAAAGCATAAACCCTAAACTATAAACACTAAACCCTAATCCATAAACCATCAAACCCAAACCATAAACCCTAAACCCAAAACCATACACCCTAAACCCTAAACCACAAACCCTAAAGCATATACCCTAAACCATAAACCCTCAATCCCAAATCATCAGCCCTAAACCCTAAACTATATACCCTAAACCCATAACCACAAACCCTAAAGCACAAACCCAAAACTATAAACCTAAAACCCTAACCCATAAACCCTCGACCCCAAACCATAAATCCTAAACCCTAAACCCTACACCATAAACCACAAACTCTGAAGCATAAACCCTAAACCCTAAATCCTAAACCCTAAACCCCAAACCATAAAGCCTAAAACCTAAACGCTAAATCCTAGACCCTAAATCATACACCCTCAAACCCTAAAATATAAATCCTAAACTATAAACCCTAAACCCCAAACCATAAACCCTAAACCCTAAACCCTTCACAATAAACAACAAGCCCTAAATCCTAGACCCTAAACCATAAATCTTCAACACCAAACCATATACCCTAAACCCTAAACCCTAAACCATAAACCACAAACACTAAAGCTTAAACCTAAACCATAAATAATAAACCCAAAACCATAAACCCGAAACCCTAAATCCTATACCCTAAACCACAAACCCTAAAGCCTAAACCCTAAACCACAAACACGCTTAAAACCTAAAATATAAACCATAAACCTTAAACCATAAACCCTCAACCCCAAACTATAAACCAAAAACCCTAAACCCTACAACCTAATCCCTAAACCACAAACCCTGCCTAAACCCTAAACCATAAACCCTCAACCCAAAACTATAAACACTAAACCCTAAACACTACACCCTAAACCCTAAATCATAAACCCTAAAGCATAAATTCTAAACTACAAACCCTAAACCCTAAACCATAAACCTTTTACCCAAAACCATAAACACTAAACCATAGAACTTAAACATTAAACCCTAAACCACAAACCCTAAAGCCCAAACACTAAGCCCTAAATCCTACAGCCTAAACGCTAAACCCTAAACCCTAAACCCCAAACCCTAAACCCTAATCCATAAACCCTAAAACCCCAAACCACAAACACGCCTAAACTATAAACTATAAACCCAATACCATAAACCATAAACCCTCAACTCAAAACATTAAACCCTAAACTCTAAACCATACACCCTTAACCCTAAACCACAAACCCCAAACCATTAACCCTCAAACCCAAACCCGAAACATTTAAATCCTAAACCTTATACCCTAAACCCTAAACCACAAACCCTGAAGCCTAAAGTCTAAAGCCTAAAGCCTAAACCCTAAACGCTAAACCCTAAATCACAAACCCAAAGACCAAACACTAAACACTAAACACTTAACCCTAAACCCTAAACACTAAAGCCACCCTAAACCCCAAAGCCTAAACCCTAAACCCTAAACCACAAACTTTAAAGCCTAAATACTAAACCCTAAACCACAAACCCTAAAGCCTACACCCTAAACCATAAACCCTCAATCGTAAACCATAAACCCTCAACCCCAAACCATAAACCATAAACCCTAAACCCTACACCCTAAACACAAAACCACAAACCCTAAAGCCTAAACCTTAAACCATAAACCCCCAAACCCAAACCATAAACCATAAACCTTAAACCCTTAAACCCTAAACCCTACACACTAAACCCTAAACCACAAACCCTAAGGCCTAAAGCCTAAGCCCTACACCCTAAACCCTAAACCTTAAACACTAAACCCTAAACCCTAAACCATAAACCCTCAACCCCAAACTATAAACCCTTAACCCTAAACCCTAAACCAAAAACCACGAACCATAAAACCTAAAGCATAAACTATAAAACCTAAATGCTAAACCAAAAACCATGAACCATAAAGCCTAAACCATAAACTATAAACCCTAAATGCTAAACGATAAACCCTCAACCCTAAACCCTAAACCGTAAATCCTAAACCCTACACCTTAAACCCTAAACCACAAATCCAAAAGAGTAAACCCTAAACATTAAACCCTCAATCCCAATCCACAAACCCTAAACCCTAAAGGGGACACCCTAAACCATAAAACACAAACCCTAAGGCCTAAACCCTAAACTTTAAACACTAAACCCTAAACCATAAACCCTCAACCCCAAAGTATAAAACCCTAAACCCTACACCTTAAATCATAAACCACGAACTATAAAGCATAAATCCTAAACTATAGACGATAAACCCTAAACCCTATATCCAAACCCTAAACCAGTAAACTCTAAACCCTAAACCATAAACCATAAACCCCAAACCCTAATGCCAACACCTAAACCTTAAAGTCTAAACCCTAAACCACAAACATGCCTAAACACGAAACTATAAACCCTAAACCTTAAACCATAAATCCTCAACCCCAAACCACAAACTATAAACCATAAACTCTAAACCCTACATCCTAAACCCTAAAGCACAAACCCTAAAGCCTATACCATAAACCATAAACCCTCAAACCCAAACCATAAACCATAAATCCAAAACCCTACACCATAAACCATAAACCAAAAACCCTAAAGCCTAAAGTCTGAAGCCTAAACACTAAACACTAAACCCTAAACGATGAAACCTAAAGCCCAAACACTAAACACTAAACCCTAAACCCTAAACCCTAAACCCTAAACCCTAAACCATAAACCCTAAAGCCTGAAGCCTAAACCCTAAACCACAAACACGAAAGCCTAAACTCTAAACTATATACCCTAAACCCAAAACCAAAAATCCACAAACCCAAACCGTAAACACTAAACCCTAAATTCTACACAGTAAACCCTAAAAAACACACCCTAAATCCTAAATCCTGAACCATAAACCTTAAACCCTACACCCTAAACCACAAACCCTAAATCCTAAACCCTAAACCAAAAACCCTTAACCCCAAACCATAAATCTTAAACCCTAAACCATAAACCATCAACCATAAACCATAAACCCTAAACCCTAAACACTAAACCCTAAATCTTAAACCAAAAAACCCTTAATCCTAAACCATAAACGCTAAATCCTAAACCCTAAATCACAACCCCTAAACCCTAAACCATAAACCCTCAACCCTAAACTCCAAACGCTCAATCCTAAACCCTAAACCCTAAACCATAAACCCTACACCCTAAACCCTAAACCCATAAACCTTAAACCACAAACCCTAAACACCAAAACACTAAACCCTAAACCCTAAATCCTAAACCTTAAACCCCAAACCCTAAAGCCTAAACCTAAACAACAAACACTAAAAGCCTAAACCCTAAACTATAAACCCTAAACCATAAACCATAAACCATCAGCCCCAAACAATAAATCCTAAACCCTAAACCCTATACCATAAACCCTAAAGCCTAAAGCCTAAACCATAAACCCTCAACCCCAAACCATAAACCATAAATCTTAAATACTAAACCCTAAACCATACACCCTAAACTAAAAACACAAACCTTAAAGTCTAAACCCTAAACTATAAACCCTAAACCTTAAACCATAAATCCTCAACCCCAAACCATAAAACCTAAACCCTAAACCCTACACCCTAAACCCTAAACCACAAACCTTAAAGCCTAAAGCCTAAACCATAAACACTCAAACCCAAACCATAAACCCTAAACGCTAAACTCTACAGCTTAAACCCTAAACAACAAACCCGCCTAAAGCCAAAACCCTAAACCCTAAACACTAAACCACAAACCCTAAGGCCAAAACACTAAACACTAAACCCTAAACCCTGAACGCTAAACCCCAAACCATAAAGCCTAAAAAATAAACGCTAAATCATAGACCCTAAACCCTACACCCTTAAACCCAAACCACAAACCCTAAAGCATAAATCCTAAACTATAAACCCTAAACCCCTAGCCAAAAACCCTAAACCCTATACCCTTCACACTAACAACAAACCCTAAAGCCTAAAACCTAAACCATAAACCATCAACACCAAACCATAAATCCTAAACCATAAACCCTAAACCCAAAGCCACAAACCCTAAAGCTTAAACCTAAACCATAAACACTAAAACCCAAACCATAAACCCTAAACCTTACACCTTATACCCTAAACCACAAACCCTAAAGCCTAAATCCTAAACCACAAACAAGCTTAAACCCTAAACTATAAACCCTAAACCTTAAACCATAAACCCTCAACCCCAAACTATAAACCATAAACCTTAAACCATAAACCCTCAACCCCAAACCATAAACCCTGCCTAAACCCTAAACCATAAACCCTCAACCCCAAGCCATAAAGCCTAAACCCTAAACCCTAAACCACAAACCCTAAAGCATAAACCCTAAATCATAAACCCTAAATCACAAACCCTAAAGCCCATACCCTAAATCACCAACCCTAAAGCTCAAACACTAAACAATAAACCCTAAACCCTAAACCCTAAACCCTAAACCTTAAACCATAAACTCAAAACCATTTACCCTAAACCATAAACCCTAAATCCTAAACCTTAAATGCTCAATGCTAAACCCTAAACCACAAACCCTAAAGCCCAAACACTAAACCCTAAACCCTAAACCCTAATACCTAAACCATAAACCCAAAGCCCCAAACCCAAAAGCATAAACCTTAAACCCTAAAAGCTAAACCCTAAACCACAAATACTAATGCATAAACCCTAAACTATAAACCCTAAACCATAAACCTTAAACCATAAACCCCAAACCATTAACCCTCAAACCCAAACCCGAAATCCTTAACTCCTAAACCTTATACCATAAACCATGAACCACAAACCCTGAAGCCTAAAGCCTAAAGCCTAAAGCATAAACCCTAAACATTAAACCCTAAATCACAAACCCAAAGCCCAAACACTTAACCCTAAACCCTAAACACTAAAGCCAACCTAAACCCTAAACCCCAATGCCTAAACCCTAAACCCTAAAGCCTAAACCCTAAACCACAAACTTTAAAGCCTAAACACTAAACCCTAAACCACAAACCCTAAAGCCTAAACCCTAAACCCTAAACCCTCAACCGTAAACCATAAACCCTAAACCCCAAACCATAAACCATAAACCCTAAACCCTACACCCTAAACCCTAAACCACAAACCCTAAAGCCTAAACCTTAAATCATAAACCCTCAAACCTAAACCATAAACCCTAAACTATAAACCCTTAAATACTAAACCCTACACACTAAAGCCTAAACCACAAACCCTAAAGCCTAAACCGTAAACCATAAACCCTCAAACCAAAACCACAAACCCTAAACCCTAAACCACAAACCCTAAAGCCTAAAGCCTAAAGCCTAAACCGTAAACCCTAAACCATAAACCTTAAACCCTACATCATAAACCCTAAAACCTAAACCCTAAACCATAAACCCTCAATCCCAAATCATAAACCCTAAACCCCAAATCATAAACCATAAACCCTAAACCTTACACCATAAACCCTAAACCACAAACCATAAACCCTAAAGCATAAACCCTAAACTATAAACCCTAAACCCTAAACCATAAACCTTTTACGGCAAACCATAAACACTAAACCCTACACCTTAAACCCTAAACCCTAAACCACAAACCCTCAAGCCCAAGCATTAAACCCTAAACCCTAAAGCCTAAACCATAAACCCTAAACCTTAAATCCTAAACCTTAAACCATAAACCTTAAAGCCTAAAACCCTAAACCCAAACACGCTAAACCCTAAATTGTAAACCCTAAAACCTAAACCATAAATCCTCAACCCCAAACCATAAACCATAAACCCTAAACCCTACACCCTAAACCCTAAACCACAAACCCAAAACCCTAAACCTTAAACTATAAACCATCAAATCCAAACCATAAACCCTAAACCCTAAACCCTTAAATCCTAAACCCTACACCCTTAACCCTAAACCACAAATGCTAAAGCCTAAAGCATAAGCCCAAAACCCTAAACCATAAACCCCAAACCCTAAAGCCAAAACCATGAAGCCTAAACCCTAAACCACAAACACTAAAGCCTAAACTCTAAACTATAAACCATAAACCCTCAAACCCAAACCCTAAACCCTAAACCCTAAACCCTACACCGTAAAACCTAAACCACACCCTAAAGCCTAAATCCTACATCATAAACCCTAAACCATACACCCTAAACCATAAACCCTAAAGCCCATAAACCCTAAACTCTTAACCCTACACCTTAAACCATAAACCACGAACCAAAAAGCCTAAATCTTAAACTATAAACCCTAAACCTTAAACCATAACCCTCAACCCCAAACCCTAAACCCTAAATCATAAACCCTGCACCTTAAACCCTAAACCACAAATGTTAAACCCTAAACCCTAAACCTTAAACCCTCAACCCCAAACCATAAACCCTAAAAGCCTAAACCAAACATCCTAAACTATAAAACACAAACCCTAAAGTCTAAACCCTAAACTAGAAACACTAAACCTTAAACCATAAACCTTCAATCCCAAAACTTAAACCCTATAGCATAAACCCTAAAGCATAAATCCTAAATCATAAATCCTAAATCATAAACCTTAAATCTTCAACCATAAACCCTAAACCCTAAACCACAAATCCAAAAGCCCAAACAGTAAACCATAAACCCTAAACCTAAACCCTAAACCCTAACCCCCAAACCCTAAAGCCTAAACCATAAACCCTAAAGCCTAAATCACAAACACTAAAGCATAAACCCTAAACTATAAACCCTAAACCCTAAACCCTTCATACTAACAACAAACCCTAAAGCCTAGACCCTAAACCATAAACCTTCAACACCAAACAATAAACCCAAAACCCTAAACCCTAAACCCTAAGCCACAAACACTAAAGCTTAAACATAAACCATAAACACTAAATCCCAAACCATAAACCCTATACCCTAAACCACAAACCCTAAACCTTAACCCTAAACCACAAACACGGTTAAACCCTAAACTATAAACCCTAAACCTTAAACCATAAATTCTCAACCCCAAATTATAAACCATAAACCCTAAACCCTACAATCTAATCCCTAAACCACAAACCCTGCCTAAACCCTAAACCATAAATACTCAACCCCAAACCATAAAGCCCAAAAACTAAACCCTAAACCCTAAACCCTAAACCCTAAACCCTAAACCCTAAACCATAAACCTTAAACCCTAAACTCAAAACCCTAAACCCTAAACCATAAACCCTAAACCATAAATCCTAAACCCTAAACCTTAAATCCTCAACGCTAAACACTAAACCAAAAATCCTAAAGCCCAAACACTAAACCTTAAACCCCAAACCCAAAGCCCCAAACCCTAAAGCAAAAACCTTAAACCCTAAAGGCTAAACCCTAAACCAGAAACACTAAAGTCTAAACCCTAAACTATAAACCATAAACCTTAAACCCTCAAACCCAAACCATAAACCCTAAACACTAAACCATAAACCCTAAACCCTAAACCACAAACCCTAAAGCCTAAACCCTAAACCATAAACCCTAAACCCAAAACCATAAACCCTAAATCCTACACCCTAAACTCTAAAGCATAAACCCTAAACTATAAACCATAAACCCTAAACGCTACACCCTAAACCATAAAACACAAACCCTAAAGCCTAAACCCTAAACTATAAACACTAAACCCTAAACCATAAACCCTCAACCCCAAAGCATAAAACCCTAAACCCTAAACCTTAAATCATAATCCACGAACTATAAAGCATAAATGCTAAACCCCAACCCATAAATCCTAAACCTCAAACCATAAACCCTCAACCCCAACCCATAAATCCTAAACCCTACACCCTAAACCGTGAACCACAAACCCTAAAGCCTAAAGCCTAAACTGTAAACCCTAAACCCCATACCCAAAATCCTAAACCAATAAACCCTAAACCCCAAACCTTAAACCTTACACCCTAAACCCCAAACCATAAACCCTAAGGCATAAACCCTAAACTATAAACCCTTTACGGTAAACCATAAACACTAAACACTACACCTTAAACCCTAAACCCTAAACCACAAACCCTGAAGCCTAAGCATTAAACCCTAAACCATAAAGCCAAAAGCCTAAACCCTAAACCCCAAACCCTAAACCCTAAACCATAAACCTTAAAGCCTAAAACTCTAAACCCAAACACGCCTAAACCCTAAATTGTAAACCCTAAAACTTAAACCATAAATCCTCAACCCAAAACCATAAACCATAAACACTAAACCCTACACCCTAAACCACAAACCCAAAACCCTAAACCTTAAACCATAAACCATCAAATCCAAACCATAAACCCTAAACCCTAAACCCTTAAATCCTAAACCCTACACCCTAAACCCTAAACCACAAACGCTAAAGCCCAAAGCATAAGCCCAAAACCCTAAACCATAAACCCCAAACCCTAGAGCAAAAACCATAAAGCCTAAACCCTAAACCACAAACACTAAGGCCTAAACTCTAAACTATAAACCCTAAACCCTCAAACCCAAACCCTAAACCCTAAACCCTACACCGTAAAACCTAAACCACACACCCTAAACCCTAAACCATAAACCATAAACACTAAACCCTACACCATAAACCCTAAACCACAAACCCAAAACCCTAAACCTTAAACCATAAACCATCAAATCCAAACCATAAACCCTAAACCCTAAACCATTAAATCCTAAACCCTACACCCTAAACCCTAAACCACAAACGCTAAAGCCTAAAGTATAAGCCCAAAACCCTAAACCATAAACCCCAAATCCTAAAGCCAAAACCATGAAGCCTAAACCCTAAACCACAAACACTAAGGCCTAAACTCTAAACTATAAACCCTAAACCCTCAAACCCAAACCCTAAACCCTACACCGTAAAACCTAAACCACACACCCTAAACCCTAAACCATAAACCATAAACCATAAACACTAAACCCTACACCATAAACCCTAAACCACAAACCCAAAACCCTAAACCTTAAACCATAAACCATCAAATCCAAACCATAAACCCTAAACCCTAAACCATTAAATCCTAAACCCTACACCCTAAACCCTAAACCACAAACGCTAAAGCCTAAAGTATAAGCCCAAAACCCTAAACCATAAACCCCAAATCCTAAAGCCAAAACCATGAAGCCTAAACCCTAAACCACAAACACTAAAGCCTAAACTCTAAACTATAAACCCTAAACCCTCAAACCCAAACCATAAACCTTAAACCCTAAACCCTACACCGTAAAACCTAAACAACACACCCTAAAGCCTAAATCCTACAACATAAACTCTAAACCTTACACCCTAAACCACAAACCCTAAAGCCCATAAACCCTAAACCCTAAATCCTACACCCTAAACCATAAACCACGAACCATAAAGCCTAAATCTTAAACTATAAACCCTAAACCTTAAACCATAACCCTCAACCCCAAACCCTAAACCCTAAATCCTAAACCCTACACCTTAAACCCTACACCACAAATCTTAAAGCCTAAACCCTAAACCTTAAACCCTTAACCCCAAACCATAAACCATAAACTCTAAACCATACATCCTAAACTATAAAACACAAACCCTAAAGCCTAAACCCTAAACTAGAAACACTAAACACTAAACCATAAACCCTCAATCCCAAAGCTTAAACCCTATAGCATAAACCCTAAAGCATAAACCCTAAACCATAAATCCTAAATCATAAATCCTAAATCCTCAACCATAAACCCTAAATCGTAAACCACAAACCCCAAAGCCCAAACACTAATCCCTAAACTCTAAACCTACACCCTAAACCCTAACCCCCAAACCCTAAAGCCTAAACCATAAACCCTAAAGCCTAAAGCCTAAACCACAAACACTAAAGCATAAACCCTAAACTATAAACACTAAACCCTAATCCATAAACCATCAAACCCAAACCATAAACCCTAAACCCAAAACCATACACCCTAAACCCTAAACCATAAACCCTAAAGCATATACCCTAAACCATAAACCCTCAATCCCAAATCATCAGCCCTAAACCCTAAACTATATACCCTAAACCCATAACCACAAACCCTAAAGCACAAACCCAAAACTATAAACCTAAAACCCTAACCCATAAACCCTCGACCCCAAACCATAAATCCTAAACCCTAAACCCTACACCATAAACCACAAACTCTGAAGCATAAACCCTAAACCCTAAATCCTAAACCCTAAACCCCAAACCATAAAGCTTAAAACCTAAACGCTAAATCCTAGACCCTAAACCTTACACCCTCAAACCCTAAAGTATACATCCTAAACTATAAACCCTAAACCCCAAACCATAAACCCTAAACCCTAAACCCTTCACAATAAACAACAAGCCCTAAAGCCTAGACCCTAAACCATAAATCTTCAACACCAAACCGTATACCCTAAACCCTAAACCCTAAACCATAAACCACAAACACTAAAGCTTAAACCTAAACCATAAATAATAAACCCAAAACCATAAACCCGAAACCCTAAATCCTATACCCTAAACCACAAACCCTAAAGCCTAAACCCTAAACCACAAACACGCTTAAAAACTAAAATATAAACCATAAACCTTAAACCATAAACCCTCAACCCCAAACTATAAACCAAAAACCCTAAACCCTACAACCTAATCCCTAAACCACAAACCCTGCCTAAACCCTAAACCATAAACCCTCAACCCAAAACCATAAACACTAAACCCTAAACACTACACCTTAAACCCTAAATCATAAACCCTAAAGCATAAATCCTAAACTACAAACCCTAAACCCTAAACCATAAACCTTTTACCCAAAACCATAAACACTAAACCATAGAACTTAAACATTAAACCCTAAACCACAAACCCTAAAGCCCAAACACTAAGCCCTAAATCCTACAGCCTAAACGCTAAACCCTAAACCCTAAACCCCAAACCCTAAACCCTAATCCATAAACCCTAAAACCCCAAACCACAAACACGCCTAAACTATAAACTATAAACCCAATACCATAAACCCTCAACTCAAAACATTAAACCCTAAACCCTAAACCATACACCCTTAACCCTAAACCACAAACCCCAAATCATTAACCCTCAAACCCAAACCCGAAACATTTAAATCCTAAACCTTATACCCTAAACCCTAAACCACAAACCCTGAAGCCTAAAGCCTAAACCCTAATCGCTAAACCCTAAATCAAAAACCCAAAGACCAAACACTAAACACTAAACACTTAACCCTAAACCCTAAACACTAAAGCCACCCTAAACCCCAAAGCCTAAACCCTAAACCCTAAACCACAAACTTTAAAGCCTAAATACTAAACCCTAAACCACAAACCCTAAAGCCTAAACCCTAAACCATAAACCCTCAATCGTAAACCATAAACCCTCAACCCCAAACCATAAACCATAAACCCTAAACCCTACACCCTAAACCCAAAACCACAAACCCTAAAGCCTAAACCTTAAACCATAAACCCTCAAACCCAAACCATAAACCCTAAACCTTAAACCCTTAAACCCTAAACCCTACACACTAAACCCTAAACCATAAACCCTAAGGCCTAAAGCCTAAGCCCTACACCCTAAACCCTAAACCCTAAACACTAAACCCTAAACCCTAAACCATAAACCCTCAACCCCAAACTATAAACCCTTAACCCTATACCCTAAACCAAAAACCACGAACCATAAAACCTAAAGCATAAACTATAAAACCTAAATGCTAAACCAAAAACCATGAACCATAAAGCCTAAACCATAAACTATAAACCCTAAATGCTAAACGATAAACCCTCAACCCTAAACCCTAAACCGTAAATCCTAAACCCTACACCTTAAACCCTAAACCACAAATCCAAAAGAGTAAACCCTAAACATTAAACCCTCAATCCCAATCCATAAACCCTAAACCCTAAACGGGACACCCTAAACCATAAAACACAAACCCTAAGGCCTAAACCCTAAACTTTAAACACTAAACCCTAAACCATAAACCCTCAACCCCAAAGTATAAAACCCTAAACCCTACACCTTAAATCATAAACCACGAACTATAAAGCATAAATCCTAAACTATAGACGATAAACCCTAAACCCTACATCCAAACCCTAAACCAGTAAACTCTAAACCCTAAACCATAAACCCTAAACCCCAAACCCTAATGCCAACACCTAAACCTTAAAGTCTAAACCCTAAACCACAAACATGCCTAAACACGAAACTATAAACCCTAAACCTTAAACCATAAATCCTCAACCCCAAACCACAAACTATAAACCATAAACTCTAAACCTTACATCCTAAACCCTAAAGCACAAACCCTAAAGCCTATACCATAAACCATAAACCCTCAAAACCCTACACCATAAACCATAAACCAAAAACCCTAAAGCCTAAAGCCTGAAGCCTAAACACTAAACACTAAACCCTAAACGATGAAACCTAAAGCCCAAACACTAAACACTAAACCCTAAACCCTAAAGCCTAAACCCTAAACCCTAAACCCTAAACCATAAACCCTAAAGCCTGAAGCCTAAACCCTAAACCACAAACACGAAAGCCTAAA
The DNA here is from genome assembly GCF_059453495.1 of Arachis ipaensis. Taxonomy (NCBI): domain Eukaryota; kingdom Viridiplantae; phylum Streptophyta; class Magnoliopsida; order Fabales; family Fabaceae; genus Arachis; species Arachis ipaensis. Next base: position 75,402,968 of record NC_142444.1, read on the forward strand.
CTCTAAACTATATACCCTAAACCCAAAACCAAAAATCCACAAACCCAAACCGTAAACACTAAACCCTAAATTCTACACAGTAAACCTTAAACCCTACACCCTAAACCACTAAACCCTAAAAAACACACCCTAAATCCTAAATCCTGAACCATAAACCTTAAACCCTACACCCTAAACCACAAACCCTAAATCCTAAACCCTAAACCAAAAACCCTCAACCCCAAACCATAAACCTTAAACCCTAAACCATAAACCATCCACCACAAACCATAAACCCTAAACCCTAAACACTAAACCCTAACCCATAAACTCTCGACCCCAAACCATAAATCCTAAACCCTAAACCCTACACCATAAACCACAAACTCTGAAGCATAAACCCTAAACCCTAAATCCTAAACCCTAAACCCCAAACCATAAAGCTTAAAACCTAAACGCTAAATCCTAGACCCTAAACCTTACACCCTCAAACCCTAAAGTATACATCCTAAACTATAAACCCTAAACCCCAAACCATAAACCCTAAACCCTAAACCCTTCACAATAAACAACAAGCCCTAAAGCCTAGACCCTAAACCATAAATCTTCAACACCAAACCGTATACCCTAAACCCTAAACCCTAAACCATAAACCACAAACACTAAAGCTTAAACCTAAACCATAAATAATAAACCCAAAACCATAAACCCGAAACCCTAAATCCTATACCCTAAACCACAAACCCTAAAGCCTAAACCCTAAACCACAAACACGCTTAAAAACTAAAATATAAACCATAAACCTTAAACCATAAACCCTCAACCCCAAACTATAAACCAAAAACCCTAAACCCTACAACCTAATCCCTAAACCACAAACCCTGCCTAAACCCTAAACCATAAACCCTCAACCCAAAACCATAAACACTAAACCCTAAACACTACACCCTAAACCCTAAATCATAAACCCTAAAGCATAAATCCTAAACTACAAACCCTAAACCCTAAACCATAAACCTTTTACCCAAAACCATAAACACTAAACCATAGAACTTAAACATTAAACCCTAAACCACAAACCCTAAAGCCCAAACACTAAGCCCTAAATCCTACAGCCTAAACGCTAAACCCTAAACCCTAAACCCCAAACCCTAAACCCTAATCCATAAACCCTAAAACCCCAAACCACAAACACGCCTAAACTATAAACTATAAACCCAATACCATAAACCCTCAACTCAAAACATTAAACCCTAAACCCTAAACCATACACCCTTAACCCTAAACCACAAACCCCAAATCATTAACCCTCAAACCCAAACCCGAAACATTTAAATCCTAAACCTTATACCCTAAACCCTAAACCACAAACCCTGAAGCCTAAAGCCTAAACCCTAATCGCTAAACCCTAAATCAAAAACCCAAAGACCAAACACTAAACACTAAACACTTAACCCTAAACCCTAAACACTAAAGCCACCCTAAACCCCAAAGCCTAAACCCTAAACCCTAAACCACAAACTTTAAAGCCTAAATACTAAACCCTAAACCACAAACCCTAAAGCCTAAACCCTAAACCATAAACCCTCAATCGTAAACCATAAACCCTCAACCCCAAACCATAAACCATAAACCCTAAACCCTACACCCTAAACCCAAAACCACAAACCCTAAAGCCTAAACCTTAAACCATAAACCCTCAAACCCAAACCATAAACCCTAAACCTTAAACCCTTAAACCCTAAACCCTACACACTAAACCCTAAACCATAAACCCTAAGGCCTAAAGCCTAAGCCCTACACCCTAAACCCTAAACCCTAAACACTAAACCCTAAACCCTAAACCATAAACCCTCAACCCCAAACTATAAACCCTTAACCCTATACCCTAAACCAAAAACCACGAACCATAAAACCTAAAGCATAAACTATAAAACTTAAATGCTAAACCAAAAACCATGAACCATAAAGCCTAAACCATAAACTATAAACCCTAAATGCTAAACGATAAACCCTCAACCCTAAACCCTAAACCGTAAATCCTAAACCCTACACCTTAAACCCTAAACCACAAATCCAAAAGAGTAAACCCTAAACATTAAACCCTCAATCCCAATCCATAAACCCTAAACCCTAAACGGGACACCCTAAACCATAAAACACAAACCCTAAGGCCTAAACCCTAAACTTTAAACACTAAACCCTAAACCATAAACCCTCAACCCCAAAGTATAAAACCCTAAACCCTACACCTTAAATCATAAACCACGAACTATAAAGCATAAATCCTAAACTATAGACGATAAACCCTAAACCCTACATCCAAACCCTAAACCAGTAAACTCTAAACCCTAAACCATAAACCCTAAACCCCAAACCCTAATGCCAACACCTAAACCTTAAAGTCTAAACCCTAAACCACAAACATGCCTAAACACGAAACTATAAACCCTAAACCTTAAACCATAAATCCTCAACCCCAAACCACAAACTATAAACCATAAACTCTAAACCTTACATCCTAAACCCTAAAGCACAAACCCTAAAGCCTATACCATAAACCATAAACCCTCAAAACCCTACACCATAAACCATAAACCAAAAACCCTAAAGCCTAAAGCCTGAAGCCTAAACACTAAACACTAAACCCTAAACGATGAAACCTAAAGCCCAAACACTAAACACTAAACCCTAAACCCTAAAGCCTAAACCCTAAACCCTAAACCCTAAACCATAAACCCTAAAGCCTGAAGCCTAAACCCTAAACCACAAACACGAAAGCCTAAACTCTAAACTATATACCCTAAACCCAAAACCAAAAATCCACAAACCCAAACCGTAAACACTAAACCCTAAATTCTACACAGTAAACCTTAAACCCTACACCCTAAACCACTAAACCCTAAAAAACACACCCTAAATCCTAAATCCTGAACCATAAACCTTAAACCCTACACCCTAAACCACAAACCCTAAATCCTAAACCCTAAACCAAAAACCCTCAACCCCAAACCATAAACCTTAAACCCTAAACCATAAACCATCCACCACAAACCATAAACCCTAAACCCTAAACACTAAACCCTAACCCATAAACTCTCGACCCCAAACCATAAATCCTAAACCCTAAACCCTACACCATAAACCACAAACTCTGAAGCATAAACCCTAAACCCTAAATCCTAAACCCTAAACCCCAAACCATAAAGCTTAAAACCTAAACGCTAAATCCTAGACCCTAAACCTTACACCCTCAAACCCTAAAGTATACATCCTAAACTATAAACCCTAAACCCCAAACCATAAACCCTAAACCCTAAACCCTTCACAATAAACAACAAGCCCTAAAGCCTAGACCCTAAACCATAAATCTTCAACACCAAACCGTATACCCTAAACCCTAAACCCTAAACCATAAACCACAAACACTAAAGCTTAAACCTAAACCATAAATAATAAACCCAAAACCATAAACCCGAAACCCTAAATCCTATACCCTAAACCACAAACCCTAAAGCCTAAACCCTAAACCACAAACACGCTTAAAAACTAAAATATAAACCATAAACCTTAAACCATAAACCCTCAACCCCAAACTATAAACCAAAAACCCTAAACCCTACAACCTAATCCCTAAACCACAAACCCTGCCTAAACCCTAAACCATAAACCCTCAACCCAAAACCATAAACACTAAACCCTAAACACTACACCCTAAACCCTAAATCATAAACCCTAAAGCATAAATCCTAAACTACAAACCCTAAACCCTAAACCATAAACCTTTTACCCAAAACCATAAACACTAAACCATAGAACTTAAACATTAAACCCTAAACCACAAACCCTAAAGCCCAAACACTAAGCCCTAAATCCTACAGCCTAAACGCTAAACCCTAAACCCTAAACCCCAAACCCTAAACCCTAATCCATAAACCCTAAAACCCCAAACCACAAACACGCCTAAACTATAAACTATAAACCCAATACCATAAACCCTCAACTCAAAACATTAAACCCTAAACCCTAAACCATACACCCTTAACCCTAAACCACAAACCCCAAATCATTAACCCTCAAACCCAAACCCGAAACATTTAAATCCTAAACCTTATACCCTAAACCCTAAACCACAAACCCTGAAGCCTAAAGCCTAAACCCTAATCGCTAAACCCTAAATCAAAAACCCAAAGACCAAACACTAAACACTAAACACTTAACCCTAAACCCTAAACACTAAAGCCACCCTAAACCCCAAAGCCTAAACCCTAAACCCTAAACCACAAACTTTAAAGCCTAAATACTAAACCCTAAACCACAAACCCTAAAGCCTAAACCCTAAACCATAAACCCTCAATCGTAAACCATAAACCCTCAACCCCAAACCATAAACCATAAACCCTAAACCCTACACCCTAAACCCAAAACCACAAACCCTAAAGCCTAAACCTTAAACCATAAACCCTCAAACCCAAACCATAAACCCTAAACCTTAAACCCTTAAACCCTAAACCCTACACACTAAACCCTAAACCATAAACCCTAAGGCCTAAAGCCTAAGCCCTACACCCTAAACCCTAAACCCTAAACACTAAACCCTAAACCCTAAACCATAAACCCTCAACCCCAAACTATAAACCCTTAACCCTATACCCTAAACCAAAAACCACGAACCATAAAACCTAAAGCATAAACTATAAAACCTAAATGCTAAACCAAAAACCATGAACCATAAAGCCTAAACCATAAACTATAAACCCTAAATGCTAAACGATAAACCCTCAACCCTAAACCCTAAACCGTAAATCCTAAACCCTACACCTTAAACCCTAAACCACAAATCCAAAAGAGTAAACCCTAAACATTAAACCCTCAATCCCAATCCATAAACCCTAAACCCTAAACGGGACACCCTAAACCATAAAACACAAACCCTAAGGCCTAAACCCTAAACTTTAAACACTAAACCCTAAACCATAAACCCTCAACCCCAAAGTATAAAACCCTAAACCCTACACCTTAAATCATAAACCACGAACTATAAAGCATAAATCCTAAACTATAGACGATAAACCCTAAACCCTACATCCAAACCCTAAACCAGTAAACTCTAAACCCTAAACCATAAACCCTAAACCCCAAACCCTAATGCCAACACCTAAACCTTAAAGTCTAAACCCTAAACCACAAACATGCCTAAACACGAAACTATAAACCCTAAACCTTAAACCATAAATCCTCAACCCCAAACCACAAATACTAATGCATAAACCCTAAACTATAAACCCTAAACCATAAACCTTAAACCATAAACCCCAAACCATTAACCCTCAAACCCAAACACGAAATCCTTAACTCCTAAACCTTATACCATAAACCATGAACCACAAACCCTGAAGCCTAAAGCCTAAAGCATAAAGCATAAACCCTAAACATTAAACCCTAAATCACAAACCCAAAGCCCAAACACTTAACCCTAAACCCTAAACACTAAAGCCAACCTAAACCCTAAACCCCAATGCCTAAACCCTAAACCCTAAAGCCTAAACCCTAAACCACAAACTTTAAAGCATAAACACTAAACCCTAAACCACAAACCCTAAAGCCTAAACCCAAAACCATAAACCCTCAACCGTAAACCATAAACCCTAAACCCCAAACCATAAACCATAAACCCTAAACCCTACACCCTAAACCCTAAACCACAAACCCTAAAGCCTAAACCTTAAATCATAAACCCTCAAACCTAAACCATAAACCCTAAACTATAAACCCTTAAATACTAAACCCTACACACTAAACCCTAAACCACAAACCCTAAAGCCTAAACCGTAAACCATAAACCCTCAAACCAAAACCACAAACCCTAAACCCTAAACCACAAACCCTAAAGCCTAAAGCCTAAAGCCTAAACCGTAAACCCTAAACCATAAACCTTAAACCCTACATCATAAACCCTAAAACCTAAACCCTAAACCATAAACCCTCAACCCCAAATCATAAACCCTAAACCCCAAATCATAAACCATAAACCCTAAACCTTACACCATAAACCCTAAACCACAAACAATAAACCCTAAAGCATAAACCCTAAACTATAAACCCTAAACCCTAAACCATAAACCTTTTACGGCAAACCATAAACACTAAACCCTACACCTTAAACCCTAAACCCTAAACCACAAACCCTCAAGCCCAAGCATTAAACCCTAAACCCTAAAGCCTAAACCATAAACCCTAAACCTCAAATCCTAAACCTTAAACCATAAACCTTAAAGCCTAAAACCCTAAACCCAAACACGCTAAACCCTAAATTGTAAACCCTAAAACTTAAACCATAAATCCTCAACCCCAAACCATAAACCATAAACAATAAACCCTACACCCTAAACCCTAAACCACAAACCCAAAACCCTAAACCTTAAACTATAAACCATCAAATCCAAACCATAAACCCTAAACCCTAAACCCTTAAATCCTAAACCCTACACCCTTAACCCTAAACCACAAATGCTAAAGCCTAAAGCATAAGCCCAAAACCCTAAACCCTAAACCCCAAACCCTAAAGCCAAAACCATGAAGCCTAAACCCTAAACCACAAACACTAAAGCCTAAACTCTAAACTATAAACCATAAACCCTCAAACCCAAACCCTAAACCCTAAACCCTAAACCCTACACCGTAAAACCTAAACCACACCCTAAAGCCTAAATCCTACATCATAAACCCTAAACCATACACCCTAAACCATAAACCCTAAAGCCCATAAACCCTAAACCCTTAACCCTACACCTTAAACCATAAACCACGAACCAAAAAGCCTAAATCTTAAACTATAAACCCTAAACCTTAAACCATAACCCTAAACCCCAAACCCTAAACCCTAAATCATAAACCCTGCACCTTAAACCCTAAACCACAAATGTTAAAGCCTAAACCCTAAACCTTAAACCCTCAACCCCAAACCATAAACCCTAAAAGCCTAAACCAAACATCCTAAACTATAAAACACAAACCCTAAAGTCTAAACCCTAAACTAGAAACACTAAACCTTAAACCATAAACCTTCAATCCCAAAGCTTAAACCCTATAGCATAAACCCTAAAGCATAAATCCTAAATCATAAATCCTAAATCATAAACCTTAAATCTTCAACCATAAACCCTAAACCCTAAACCACAAATCCAAAAGCCCAAACAGTAAACCATAAACCCTAAACCTAAACCCTAAACCCTAACCCCCAAACCCTAAAGCCTAAACCATAAACCCTAAAGCCTAAATCACAAACACTAAAGCATAAACCCTAAACTATAAACCCTAAACCCTAAACCCTTCATACTAACAACAAACCCTAAAGCCTAGACCCTAAACCATAAACCTTCAACACCAAACAATAAACCCAAAACCCAAAACCCTAAACCCTAAGCCACAAACACTAAAGCTTAAACATAAACCATAAACACTAAATCCCAAACCATAAACCCTATACCCTAAACCACAAACACGGTTAAACCCTAAACTATAAACCCTAAACCTTAAACCATAAATTCTCAACCCCAAATTATAAACCATAAACCCTAAACCCTACAATCTAATCCCTAAACCACAAACCCTGCCTAAACCCTAAACCATAAATACTCAACCCCAAACCATAAAGCCCAAAAACTAAACCCTAAACCCTAAACCCTAAACCCTAAACCCTAAACCCTAAACCATAAACCTTAAACCCTAAACTCAAAACCCTAAACCCTAAACCATAAACCCTAAACCATAAATCCTAAACCCTAAACCTTAAATCCTCAACGCTAAACACTAAACCAGAAATCCTAAAGCCCAAACACTAAACCTTAAACCCCAAACCCAAAGCCCCAAACCCTAAAGCAAAAACCTTAAACCCTAAAGGCTAAACCCTAAACAAGAAACAATAAAGTCTAAACCCTAAACTATAAACCCTAAACCTTAAACCCTCAAACCCAAACCATAAACCCTAATCACTAAACCATAAACCCTAAACCCTAAACCACAAACCCTAAAGCCTAAACCCTAAACCATAAACCCTAAACCCAAAACCATAAACCCTAAATCCTACACCCTAAACTCTAAAGCATAAACCCTAAACTATAAACCATAAACCCTAAACGCTACACCATAAACCATAAAACACAAACCCTAAAGCCTAAACCCTAAACTATAAACACTAAACCCTAAACCATAAACCCTCAACCCCAAAGCATAAAACCCTAAACCCTAAACCTTAAATCATAATCCACGAACTATAAAGCATAAATGCTAAACCCCAACCCATAAATCCTAAACCTCAAACCATAAACCCTCAACCCCAACCCATAAATCCTAAACCCTACACCCTAAACCGTGAACCACAAACTCTAAAGCCTAAAGCCTAAACTGTAAACCCTAAACCCCATACCCAAAATCCTAAACCAATAAACCCTAAACCCCAAACCCTAAAGCCAACACCTAAACCTTAAACCCTAAAGCCTAAACCACAAACATTTCTAAACACTGAACTATAAACACTAAACCTTAAACCATAAATCCTCAATCCCAAACCACAAACTATAAACCATAAATCCTAAACCCTAAACCACAAACCGTAAAGCCTATACCCTAAACCATAAACCCTCAGACCCAAACCATAAAACGTAAATCCAAAACCCTACACCATAAACCCTAAACCACAAACCCTAAAGCATAAAGCCTGAAGCCTAAACACTAAAGACTAAACCCTAAACCACGAAACCTAAAGCCCAAACACTAAATACTAAACCCTAAACACTAAAGCATAAACCCTAAACCCTAAACCCTAAACTATAAACCCTAAAGCCTGAAGCCTAAACCCTAAACAACAAACACGAAAGCCTAAACTCTAAACTATATACCCTAAACACTAAACCATAAATCCACAAACCCAATCCCTAAACCCAAAACCATAAATCCTAAATCCTAAACCCTAAATCACAACCCTTAAATCCTAAACCCTAAACCCTCAACCCTAAACCCTCAATCCTAAACCGTAACCCCTTAATCCTAAACCCTACACCCTAAACCTTAAACCACAAACCCTAAACACGAAAAACTAAACCCTAAACGCTAAACCCTAAACCCTAAACCCCAAACCCTAAAGCCTAAAGCCTAAAACCTAAACCATAAACCATAAACCATCAGCCCCAAACAATAAATCCTAAACCCTCAACCTTATACCATAAACCCTAAAGCCTAAAGCCTAAAGCCTAAACCCTCAACCCTAAACCATAAACCATAAACCTTAAACACTAAACCATAAACCCTACACCCTAAACTAAAAAACACAAACCCTAAAGTCTAAACCCTAAACTATAAACCCTAAACCTTAAAGCATAAATCCTCAACCCCAAACCATAAAACCTAAACCCTAATCCCTACACCATAAACCTTAAACCAGAAACCTTAAAGCCTAAAGCCTAAACCATAAACAGTCAAACCCAAACTTTAAACCCTAAACGCTAAAATCTACACATTAAACCCTAAACAACAAACCCTAAAGCCTAAAGCCTAAAGCCTAAACCCTAAACACTAAACAACAAAACCTAAGGCCCAAACACTAAACACTAAACCCTAAACCCTAAACACTAAACACTAAAGAATAAACCCTAAACCCTGAAGCATAAACCCTAAACCACAAACATTAAAGCCAAAACCCTAAACTATAAACCCTAAACCGTAAACCATAAATCCTCAAACCCAAACTATAAACCTTATACCCTACACCGTAAACCCTAAACCACACACCCTAAAGCCTAAATCCTAAACCTTAAACCCTCAACCCCAAACCATAAACCCTAAACCCTAAACCCTAAACCCTAGGCCATAAACCCTAAATCATGAACCCTCAAACCCAAACTATAAACCTTAAACCCTACACCGAAAACCCTAACCCACACACCCTAAAGCATAAATCCTAAACTTTAAACCCTAAACCCCAAACCATAAACCCTAAACCCTAAACACTAAGCCATAAACCCTACACCATGAACCCTCAAACCCTAACTATAAACCTTAAATGCTACAACGTAAACCCTAAACCACACACCCTAAACTATAAACCCTAAATCCTAAACCTTAAACCCTCAACCCCAAACCATAAACCCTAAACCCTAAACCCTAACCACAAACCCTAAACCACAAACCCTAAAGCCGAAACCCTAAATCATAAACCCTCAACCCAAACCATAAACCCTAAACCCTAAACCATACACCCCAAACTATAAATCACAAATCCTAAAGCCTAAAGCCTAAACCATAAACCATAAACCCTACCCTAAACCCTAAAGCCTAAACCCTAAACCATAAACACTAAACACTAAAACCTAAACCCTAAACCCTACACCCTAAATCATAAACCCAATGGCCTAAATCCTAAAATCTAAACCCTAAACACAAACCCCTAAATCATAAACCTTAAACCCTAAACAATAAACCATAAACCCTAAAGCATAAACCATAAATCACAACCCCTAAACCCTAAATGATAAACCCTCAACCCTAAACCTTAAACCCTAAACCATAAACTCCAAACCCTCAATCCTAAATCCTAAACCATAAACCCTACACCCTAAACTCTAAACACATAAACGTTAAACCACAAACCCTAAACACCAATCCCTAAACCCTAAACCATAAACCCTAAACCCTAAACCCTAAATACCAAACCCTAAAGCCTAAAGACTAAACCCGAAATTATAAACCCTAAACCCTAAACTATAAACCATTAGCCCCAAATAATAAATTATAAACCCTAAACCAAATACCACAAACCCTAAACCCTAAACCCTAAGCTATAAATCCTCAACCCCAAACCATAAACCATAAACCCTAAACTAAAAAGCACAAACCCTTAAGACTAAAGCCTAAATTTTTAACCCTAAACCCTAAACCATAAACCATAAACCCTAAACCCTAAACCCTACATACTAAATCCTAAACCACAAACCCTAAAGCCTAAGGCCTAAACCATAAACAATCTAACCCAAACCCTAAACCCGAAACCCTAAACCCTAAACCCTAAACACTACACCACAAACTCTAAAGCCTAAAGCCTAAACCCTAAACCTTAAACACTAAACCACAAACCCTAAAGCCCAAACACTAAACACTAAACCTTAAACCCTGAACCCTAAACTCTAAACCCTAAACCCTAAACACAAACCCTAAAACCTAAACACTAAACACTAAATCCTAAACCCTAAACCCTAAACCCGTAAACCATAAACCCTAAACCCCAAACCCTAAACCATAAACCATAAACCATAATCCCTCAACCCCAAACAATAAATGCTAAACCCTAAACCCTACACCCTAAACCATAAACCCTCCACCCCAAATAATAAACCCTAAACCCTAAACCCTGCCGCCTAAACCATAAACCACAAACACTAAATCCAAAACCCTAAACTATAAACCATAAACCCTAAACCAAAAACCCTCAAACCCAAACCATAAACCCTAAAAGCTACACCCTACACCCTAAACCCTAAACAACAAACCCTAAATCCTCAACCTTAAAGCGTAAACCATATACCCTAAACCCTAAAGCATAAACCACATACCCTACAGCCTAAACCCTAAACAATAAAACCTTAACCCTAAACCCTAAACCATAAACCCTAAACTATAAAACATAAACCCTAAACCCTAGACCCTAAACCCTAAACTATAAACCCTAAACCCTAAACCCTAAACCATAAACCCTTAATCCAAAACCCTAAACCATAAACCACAAAACCTAAATCCTAAACCATAAACTCCCAACCCTCAACCCCTAAACCCTAAAGCACAGACCCTAATCCCTAAACCCTAAACCCTAATCCATAAACCCCAAACCCTAAAGTCTAAACCCTAAACCATAAACCCTAAACCAAAACCATAAACCATAAACAAAAAACCCTAAATCCTAAATCATAAACCCTAAACAACAAACCCTAAAGCTTAAACCCAAAACTATAAACCCTAAACCTTAAACCATAAACACTCAACTCTAAACCATAAACCCTAAATCCTAAACCCTACACCATAAACCCTAAAGCACAAACCATAAAGCCTAAACCATAAGCCATAAACCCTCAACCCCAAACTATAAACCCTAAACCCTAAATCCTACACCATAAACCCTAAACCATATACCCTAAACCCTAAAGATTAAACCCTAAACCCTAAAACCAAAACCTAGACAACAAACACTAAAGCCTAAACCCTAAACCCTAAACCATAAACCCTCAACCCCAAACCATAAACCTTAAACCCTACACCCTAAACCTAAACCACAAACCCTAAAGCCTAAACCGTAGACCATAAAACGTCAACCCAAGCAATAAACCCTAAACCATACACCCTAAAAGCTAAATCACAAACCCTAAAGCCTAAGCTTTAAACCCTAAACCACAAACCACAAATTCTATAGTCCAAACACTAAACCCTAAACCCTGAACACTAAACCCTAAACCCATAAGCCTAAACTCTAAACCCTAAACCATAAACCCTAAACCCCAAACCATAAAGCCTAAACCCTAAACCCTAAAGCCTATACCACAAACCACAAACACTAAAGCCTAAAGCCTAAAGCCTAAACCCTAAACCATAAACACCCGACCCCAAACCATAAATCCAAAACCCTAAACCATAAACCACAAACCCTAAAGCCTAAAGCGTAAACCATAAACCCTCAACCCCAAACCATAAAGCCTAAGGCCCCAACCCTACACCCTAAACAATAAACCAAAAACCCTAAAGCCTAAACCCTAAACTATAAACCCTAAATCTTGAACCAAAAACCCTCAACCCCAAACCATAAACTAAAAACCTCAAACCCTAAATCGTACACCCTAAACCCTAAATCCTAAACCCTCACACCCAAACTATAAGCCCTAAACCATACACCCTAAACCAATACCACAAATCCTAAAGCCTAAATCCTAAACTATAAATCATAAACCCTAAACTATAAATCCCAAACCCAAAACCCAAAACCTAAAACCCTAAACCCTAAACCACAAACCCTAAAACGTAAACCCTAAAGCATAATCCCTTAACCCCAAACCATAAATGCCAAATGCTAAACCCTAAACCCTAAACTATAAACCACAAACCCTAAACCATAAACCATCCACCCCAAACTATAAACCCTAAACCCTAAACCATAAACCCTAAACCCTCAAACCCGAACTATACACCCTAAACCCTAAACCTACAACCTAAACCCTAAACCATAAACCCAAAATCCTTAACCATAAACCCTAAACCACAAACCCTAAAGCACAAACAATAAACCCTAAAGTCCAAAGCCTAAACCCTAAACCATAAACCCTAAAATATAAACCCTAAATCCCAAACTCTAAATCCAAAACCCTAAACCCTAAACCCTAAACCCTAAACCCTAAAACATAAACCATAAACCCTAAACCATAAACCATCCACCCCAAAACAAAAACCATAAACCCTAAACCCTAAAACATAAACCATAAACCCTAAACCATAAACCATAAACTCTAAACCCTAGACCCTAAACCCTAAACCCTAAACTACAAACCCTAAACCCTAAACCCTAAACCCTCAATCCCAAACCCTAAACCATAAACCACAAAACCTAAATCCTAAACCATAAACTCCCAACCCTCAACCCCTAAACCATAAAGCACAGACCCTAATCCCTAAACCCTAAACCCTAATCCTTAAACCCCAAACCCTAAAGTCTAAACCCTAAACCATAAACCCTAAACCAAAACCATAAACCATAAACAATAAACACTAAATCCTAAATCATAAACCCTAAACAACAAACCCTAAAGCTTAAACCCTAAACCCTAAACCCTAAACAATAAACACTCAACTCTAAACCATAAACCCTAAATCCTAAACCCTACACCATAAACCCTGAAGCACAAACCATAAAGCCTAAACCTTAAGCCATAAACCCTCAACCCCAAACTATAAACCCTAAACCCTAAATCCTACACCCTAAACCCTAAACCCTAAACCATATACCCTAAACCCTAAAGATTAAACCCTAAAGCCTAAAGCCAAAACCTAGACAACAAACACTAAAGCCTAAAGCCTAAAGCCTAAACCATAAACCCTCAACCCCAAACCATAAACCTTAAACCCTACACCCTAAACCTAAACCACAAACCCTAAAGCCTAAACCTTAGACCATAAAACTTCAACCCAAGCAATAAACCCTAAACCATACACCCTAAAAGCTAAATCACAAACCCTAAAGCCTAAGCTTTAAACCCTAAACCATAAACCACAAATTCTAGAGTCCAAACACTAAACACTAAACCCTAAACCCTGAACACTAAACCCTAAACCCATAAACCTAAACTCTAAACCTTAAACCCTAAACCCTAAACCCCAAACCATAAAGTCTAAACCATAAACCCTAAAGCCTAAACCACAAACCACAAACACTAAAGCCTAAAGCCTAAACCCTAAACCATAAACACTCAACCCCAAACCATAAATCCAAAACCCTAAACCATAAACCACAAACCCTAAAGCCTAAAGCGTAAACCATAAACCCTCAACCCCAAACCATAAAGCCTAAGGCCCCAACCCTACACCCTAAACAATAAACCACAAACCCTAAAGCATAAACCCTAAACTATAAACCCTAAATCCTGAACCAAAAACCCTAAACCCCAAACCATAAACTAAAAACCTCAAACCCTAAATCGTACACCCTAAACCCTAACCAAAAACCCTAAACCCTAAACCCTAAACCCTCATACCCAAACTATAAGCCCTAAACCATACACCCTAAACCAATACCACAAATCCTAAAGCCTAAATCCTAAACTATAAATCATAAACCCTAAACTATAAATCCCAAACCCAAAACCCAAAACCTAAAACCCTAAACCCTAAACCACAAACCCTAAAACCTAAACCCTAAAGCTAATCCCTCAATCCCAAACCATAAATGCCAAATGCGAAACCCTAAACCATAAACTATAAACCACAAACCCTAAACCATAAACCATCCACCCCAAACTATAAACCTTAAACCATAAACCATAAACCCTAAACCCTCAAACCCAAACTATACACCCTAAACCCTAAACCAACAACCCAAACCCTAAACCACAAACCCTAAATCCTTAACCACAAACCCTAAAGCACAAACAATAAACCCTAAAGCCCAAAGCCTAAACCCAAAACCATAAACCCTAAAATATAAACCCTAAATCCTAAACTCTAAAGCCTAAACCCTAAAGCCTAAACCCCAAACCATAAACCTAAATCGTAAAATACTACACCATAAACCCTAAACCCTAAATCTCAAACCCTAAACCCTAAACAAGAAACCCTTAACCCCAAACTATAAACCTTAATTTGTAAACACTACACCCTAAACCCTAGCCTCAAACCCTAAACCCTAAACCATAAACCCTAAGCTTTAAACCATAAACCCTAAACCATAAACCCTCAACCGCAAACCATAAACCCTAATCCTAAACCGTACGCCCTAAACCCTAAACCCTAAACCGTAAACCATAAACCCTAAACCCTAAACCATAAACTAGAAACACTAAACACTAAACCATAAACCCTCAATCCCAAAGCTTAAACTCTATAGCATAAACCCTAAAGCATAAACCCTCAACCCTAAACCATAAATCCTAAATTATAAATCCTAAATCCTCAACCATAAACCCTAAACCATAAACCACAAACCCAAAAGCCCAAACACTAATCCATAAACCCTAAACCTACACCCTAAACCCTAACCCCCAAACCCTAAAGCCTAAACCATAAACCCTAAAGCCTAAAGTCTAAACCACAAACACTAAAGCATAAACCCTAAACTATAAACACAAAACCCTAATCCATAAACCATCAACCCCAAACCATAAACCCTAAACCCAAAACCATACACCTTAAACCCTAAACCACAAACCCTAAAGCCTATACCCTAAACCATAAACCCTCAATCCCAAATCATCAGCCCTAAACCCTAAACTATATACCCTAAACCCATAACCACAAACCCTAAAGCACAAACCCAAAACTATAAACCCAAAACCCTAACCCATAAACCCTCGACCCCAAACCATAAATCCTAAACCCTAAACCCTACACCATAAACCACAAACTCTTAAGCATAAACCATAAACCCTAAACCCCAAATCCTAAACCCTAAACCCCAAACCATAAAGCCTAAAACCTAAACGCTAAATCCTAGACCCTAAACCATACACCCTCAAACCCAAACCACAAACCCTAAAGTATAAATCCTAAACTACAAATCCTAAATCCCAAACCATAAACCATAAACCCTAAACCCTTCACACTACACAACAAGCCCTAAAGCCTAGACCCTAAACCATAAATCTTCAACACCAAACCATATACCCTAAACCCTAAACCCTAAACCATAAACCACAAACACTAAAGCTTAAACCTAAACCATAAATACTAAACCCAAAACCATAAACCCGAAACCCTAAATCATATACCCTAAACCACAAACCCTAAAGCCTAAACCCTAAACCACAAACACGCTTAAAACCTAAAATATAAACACTAAACCTTAAACCATAAACCCTCGACCCCAAACTATAAACCATAAACCCTAAACCCTACAACCTAATCCCTAAACCACAAACCCTGCCTAAACCCTAAACCATAAACCCTCAATCCAAAACCATAAACACTAAACCCTAAACCCTACACCCTAAACCCTAAAGCATAAACCCTAAAGCATAAATCCTAAACTACAAACCCTAAACCCTAAACCCTAAACCTTTTACCCAAAACCATAAACACTAAACCATAGAACTTAAACCTTAAACCCTAAACCACAAACCCTAAAGCCCAAACACTAAGCCCTAAATCCTACAGCCTAAACGCTAAACCCTAAACCCTAAACCCCAAACCCTAAACCCTAATCCATAAACCCTAAAACCCCAAACCACAAACATGCCTAAACCATAAACTATAAACCCAATACCATAAACCATAAACCCTCAACTCCAAACACTAAACCCTAAACCCTAAACCATACACCATTAACCCTAAACCACAAACCCCAAACCATTAACCCTCAAACCCAAGCCCGAAACCTTTAAATCCTAAACCTTATACCCTAAACCCTGAACCACAAACCCTGAAGCCTAAAGCCTAAAGCCTAAACCCTAAACACTAAACGCTAAACCCTAAATCACAAACCCAAAGACCAAACACTAAACACTAAACACTTAACCATAAACCCTAAACACTAAAGCCACCCTAAACCCCAAAGCCTAAAGCCTAAACCCTAAACCACAAACTTTAAAACCTAAACACTAAACCCTAAACCACAAACCCTAAAGCCTAAAGCATAAACCATAAACCCTCAATCGTAAACTATAAACCCTCAACCCCAAACCATAAACCATAAACCCTAAACTCTACACCCTAAACCCTAAACCACAAACCCTAAAGCCTAAACCTTAAACCATAAACCCACAAACCGAAACCATAAACCCTAAACCTTAAACCCTTAAATCCTAAACCCTACACACTAAAACCTAAACCACAAACCCTAAGGCCTAAAGCCTAAGCCCTAAGCCCTAAACCCTAAACCTTAAACACTAAACCTAAACCCTAAACCATAAACCCTCAACCCCAAACTATAAACCCTTAACCCTACACCCTAAACCAAAAACCACGAACAATAAAACCTAAAGCATAAACTATAAACCCTAAATACTAAACCAAAAACCATGAACCATAAAGCCTAAACCATAAACTATAAACCCTAAATGCTAAATGATAAACCCTCAACCCTAAACCCTAAACCGTAAACCCTAAATCCTACACCTTAAACCCTAAACCAGAAATCCAAAAGAGTAAACCCTAAACATTAAACCCTCAACCCCAATCCATAAACCCTAAACCCTAAACGGGACACCCTAAACCATAAAACACAAACCCTAAGGCCTAAACCCTAAACTATAAACACTAAACCCTAAACCATAAACCCTCAACCCCAAAGTATAAAACCCTAAACCATACACCTTAAATCATAAACCACGAACTATAAAGCATAAATCCTAAACTATAGACAATAAACCCTAAACCCTACATCCAAACTCTAAACCACTAAACCCTAAACCCTAAACCCTAAACCAGAAACCCTAAACCCCAAACCCTAATGCCAACACCTAAACCCTAAAGTCTAAACCCTAAACTACAAACATGTCTAAACACGAAACTATAAACCCTAAACCTTAAACCATAAATCCTCAACCCCAAACCACAAACTATAAACTATAAACTCTAAACCCTACATCCTAAACCCTAAAGCACAAACCCTAAAGCCTATACCATAAACCATAAACCCTCAAACCCAAACCATAAATCATAAATCCAAAACCCTACACCATAAACCATAAACCAAAAACCCTAGAGCCTAAAGCCTGAAGCCTAAACACTAAACACTAAACCCTAAACCATGAAACATAAAGCCCAAACACTAAACACTAAACCCTAAACCCTAAACCCTAAACCCTAAACCCTAAACCATAAACCCTAAAGCCTGAAGCCTAAACCCTAAACCACAAACATGAAAGCCTAAACTCTAAATTATATACCCTAAACCCAAAACCATAAATCCACAAACCCAAACCGTAAACACTAAACCCTAAATTCTACACAGTAAACCCTAAAAAACACACCCTAAATCCTAAATCCTGAACCATAAACACTAAACCCTACACCCTAAACCACAAACCCTAAATCCTAAACCCTAAACCAAAAACCCTCAACCCCAAACCATAAACTTTAAACCCTAAACCATAAACCATCAACCACAAACCATAAACCCTAAACCCTAAACACTAAACCCTAAATCTTAAACCTTAAACCCTTAACCCTAAACCATAAACACTAAATCATAAACCCTAAATCACAACCCCTAAACCCTAAACCATAAACCCTTAACCCTAAACTCCAAACGCTCAATCCTAAACCCTAAACCATAAACCCTAAACCCCTAAACCTTAAACCACAAACCCTAAACACCAAAACACTAAACACTAAACCCTAAATCCTAAACCCTAAACCACAAACCCTAAAGCCTAAAGCCAAAACAACAAACATTAAAAGCCTAAACCCTAAACTATAAACCCTAAACCATAAACCATAAACCATCAGCCCCAAACAATAAATCCTAAATCCTCAACCCTATACCATAAACCCTAAAGCCTAAAGCCTAAACCATAAACCCTCTACCCCAAACCATAAACCATAAATCTTAAACACTAAACCCTAAACCATACACCCTAAACTAAAAACACAAACCTTAAAGTCTAAACCCTAAACTATAAACCCTAAACCTTAAACCATAAATCCTCAACCCCAAACCATAAAACCTAAACCCTAAACCCTACACCCTAAACCTTAAACCACAAACCTTAAAGCCTAAAGCCTAAACCATAAACACTCAAACCCAAACCATAAACCCTAAACGCTAAACTCTACAGCTTAAACCCTAAATAACAAACCCGCCTAAAGCCAAAACCCTAAACCCTAAACACTAAACCACAAACCCTAAGGCCAAAACACTAAACACTAAACCCTAAACCCTGAACGCTAAACCCCAAACCATAAAGCCTAAACCTAAACGCTAAATCATAGACCCTAAACCCTACACCCTTAAACCCAAACCACAAACACTAAACATTAAACCCTAAACTATAAACCCTAAACCCCAAGCCATAAACCCTAAACCATATACCCTTCACACTAACAACAAACCCTAAAGCCTAGAACCTAAACCATAAACCATCAACACCAAACCATAAACCCTAAACCATAAACCCTAAACCCAAAGCCACAAACCCTAAAGCTTAAACCTAAACCATAAACATTAAAACCCAAACCATAATCCCTAAACCCTGAACCTTATACCCTAAACCACAAACCCTAAAGCCTAAATCCTAAACCACAAACAACCTTAAACCCTAAACTATAAACCCTAAACCTTAAACCATAAACCCTCAACCCCAAACTATAAACCATAAACCTTAAACCATAAACCCTCAACCCCAAACCAAAAACATTGCCTAAACCCTAAACCATAAACCCTCAACCCCAAGCCATAAAGCCTAAACCCTAAACCCTAAACCACAAACCCTAAAGCATAAACCCTAAATCATAAACCCTAAATCCCAAACCCTAAAGCCTATACCCTAAATCACCAACCCTAAAGCCCAAAAACTAAACAATAAACCCTAAACCTTAAACCCTAAACCCTAAACCTTAAACCATAAACTCAAGATCATATACCCTAAACCATAAACCCTAAACCATAAATCCTAAACCCTAAACCTTAAATGCTCAATGCTAAACCCTAAACCACAAACCCTAAAGCCCAAACACTAAACCCTAAACCCTAAACCCTAATACCTAAACCATAAACCCAAAGCCCCAAACCCTAAAGCATAAACCTTAAACCCTAAAGGCTAAACCCTAAACCACAAATACTAATGCATAAACCCTAAAATATAAACCCTAAACCCTAAACCTTAAACCATAAACCCCAAACCATTAACCCTCAAACCCAATCCCGAAACCCTTAAATCCTAAACCCTATACCCTAAACCATGAACCACAAATCCTGAAGCCTAAAGCCAAAAGCCTAAAGCCTAAACCCTAAACACTAAACCCTAAATCACAAACCCAAAGCCCAAACACTTAACCCTAAACCCTAAACACTAAAGCCAACCTAAACCCTAAACCCTAATGCCTAAAGCCTAAACTCTAAAGCCTAAACCCTAAACCACAAACTTTAAAGCCTAAACACTAAACCCTAAACCACAAACCCTAAAGCCTAAACCCTAAACCATAAACCATCAACCGTAAACCATAAACCCTAAACCCCAAACCATAAACCATAAACCCTAAACCCTATACCCTAAACCCTAAACCTTAAACCATAAACCCTCAAACCCAAACCATAAACCCTTAAATACTAAACCCTACACACTAAACCCTAAACCACAAACCCTAAAGCCTAAACCGTAAACCATAAACCCTCAACCCAAAACCATAAACCCTAAACCCTAAAGCCTAAAGCCTAAAGCCTAAACCGTAAACCCTAAACCATAAACCTTAAACCTTACATCATAAACCCTAAAACCTAAACCCTAAACCATAAACCCTCAACCCCAAATCATAAACCCTAAACCCCAAATCATAAACCATAAACCCTAAACCTTACACCATAAACCCTAAACCACAAACCATAAACCCTAAAGCATAAACCCTAAACTATAAACCCTAAACCCTATACCATAAACCTTTTACGGCAAACCATAAACACTAAACCCTACACCTTAAACCCTAAACCATAAACCACAAACCCTCAAGCCCAAGCATTAAACCCTAAACCCTAAAGCCTAAAGCCTAAACCCTAAACCCCAAATCCTAAACCTAAAATCATAAACCTTAAAGCCTAAAACCCTAAACCCAAACACGCCTAAACCCTAAATTGTAAACCCTAAAACTTAAACCATAAATCCTCAACCCCAAACCATAAACCATAAACCATAAACCCTACACCCTAAACCCTAAACCACAAACCCAAAACCCTAAACCTTAAACTATAAACCATCAAATCCAAACCATAAACCCTAAACACTAAACCCTTAAATCCTAAACCCTATACCCTTAACCCTAAACCACAAATGCTAAAGCCTAAAGCATAAGCCCAAAACCCTAAACCATAAACCCCAAACCCTAAAGCCAAAACCATGAAGCCTAAACCCTAAACCACAAACACTAAAGCCTAAACTCTAAACTATAAACCCTAAACCCTCAAACCCAAACCCTAAACCATAAACCCTAAATCCTAAACCCTACACCGTAAAACCTAAACCACACCCTAAAGCCTAAATCCTACACCATAAACCCTAAACCCTACACCCTAAACCACAAACCCTAAAGCCCATAAACCCTAAACCCTTAACCCTACACCTTAAACCATAAACCACGAACCATAAAGCCTAAATCTTAAACTATAAACCCTAAACCTTAAACCATAACCCTCAACCCCAAACCCTAAACCCTAAATCATAAACCCTAAACCACATATCTTAAAGCCTAAACCCTAAACCTTAAAACCTCAACCCCAAACCATAAACCTAAACCCTAAACCATACATCCTAAACTATAAAACACAAACCCTAAAGCCTAAACCCTAAACTAGAAACACTAAACACTAAACCATAAACCCTCAATCCCAAAGCTTAAACCCTATAGCATAAACCCTAAAGCATAAACCCTCAACCCTAAACCATAAATCCTAAATCATAAACCCTAAATCTTCAACCATAAACCCTAAACCCTAAACCACAAATCCAAAAGCCCAAACAGTAAACCATAAACCCTAAACCTAAACCCTAAACCCTAACCCCCAAACCCTAAAGCCTAAACCATAAACCCTAAAGCCTAAAGCCTAAACCACAAACACTAAAGCATAAACCCTAAACTATAAACCCTAAACCCTAAACCCTTCATACTAACAACAAACCCTAAAGCCTAGACCCTAAACCATAAACCTTCAACACCAAACAATAAACCCGAAACCCTAAACCCTAAACCCTAAGCCACAAACACTAAAGCTTAAACCTAAACCATAAACACTAAATCCCAAACCATAAACCCTAAACCCTAAACCCTATACCCTAAACCACAAATCCTAAACCTTAACCCTAAACCACAAACACGGTTAAACCCTAAACTATAAACCATAAACCTTAAACCATAAATTCTCAACCCCAAATTATAAACCATAAACCCTAAACCCTACAACCTAATCCCTAAACCACAAACCCTGCCTAAACCCTAAACCATAAACACTCAACCCCAAACCATAAAGTCCAAAAACTAAACCCTAAACCCTAAACCCTAAACCCTAAACCTTAAACCCTAAACTCAAAACCCTAAACCCTAAACCATAAACCCTAAACCATAAATCCTAAACCATAAACCTTAACTCCTCAACGCTAAACACTGAACCACAAACCCTAAAGCCCAAACACTAAACCTTAAACCTTAAACCCTAATAGCTAAACCCTAAACCCAAAGCCCCAAACCCTAAAGCAAAACCTTAAACCCTAAAGGCTAAACCCTAAACCACAAACATTAAAGTCTAAACCCTAAACCCTAAACCCTCAAACCCAAACCATAAACCCTAAACACTAAACCATAAACCATAAACCCTAAACCACAAACTCTAAAGCCTAAACCCTAAACCATAAATCCTCAACCCAAAACGATAAACCCTAAACCCTACACCATCAACCCTAAAGCATAAACCCTAAACTATAAACCATAAACCCTAAACGCTACACCCTAAACCATAAAACACAAACCCTAAAGCCTAAACCCTAAACTATAAACACTAAACCCTAAATCATAAACCCTCAACCCCAAAGCATAAAACCCTAAACCCTAAACCTTAAATCATAATCCACGAACTATAAAGCATAAATCCTAAACCCCAACCCATAAATCCTAAACCTCAAACTATAAACCCTCAACCCCAACCAATAAATCCTAAACCCTACACCCTAAACCGTGAACCACAAACCCTAAAGCCTAAAGCCTAAACTGTAAACCCTAAACCCCACACCCAAAATCCTAAACCAATAAACCCTAAACCCCAAACATTAAAGCCAACACCTAAACCTTAAACCCTAAACCCTAAACCACAAACATGACTAAACACTAAACTATAAACACTAAACCTTAAACCATAAATCCTCAACCCCAAACCACTAACTATAAACCATAAACCCTAAACCCTATATCCTAAACCCTAAACCACAAACCGTAAAGCCTATACCCTAAACCATAAACCCTCAAACCCAAACAATAAAACGTAAATCCAAAACCATACACCATAAACCATAAACCACAAACCCTAAAGCCTAAAGCCTGAAGCCTAAACACTAAAGACTAAACCCTAAACCACGAAAACTAAAGCCCAAACACTAAACACTAAACCCTAAACCCTAAAGCCTAAAGCCTAAACCCTAAACCCTAAACTATAAACCCTAAAGCCTGAAGCCTAAACCGTAAACAACAAACACGAAAGCCTAAACTCTAAACTATATACCCTAAACCCTAAACCATAAATCCACAAACCCAATCCCTAAACTGTAAACCATAAACCCTAAATCCTAAACCCTAAATCACAACCCCTAAACCCTAAACCATAAACCCTCAACCCTAAACCCTCAACCCTAAATCGTAAACCCTCAATCCTAAACCCTAAACCATAAACCCTACACCCTAAACATTAAACCACAAACCTTAAACACCAAAAACTAAACCCTAAACCCTAAATCCTAAACCCTAAACCCCAAACCCTAAAGCCTAAAGCCTAAAACCTAAACCATAAACCATAAACCATCAGCCCCAAACAATAAATCCTAAACCCTCAACCTTATACCATAAAACCAAAAGCCTAAAGCCTAAACCATAAACCATAAACCCCAAACCATAAACCATAAACCTTAAACACTAAACCATAAACCCTACACCCTAAACTAAAAAACACAAACCCTAAAGTCTAAACCCTAAACTATAAACCCTAAACCTTAAAGCATAAATCCTCAACCCCAAACCATAAAACCTAAACCCTAATCCCTACACCCTAAACCCTAAACCAGAAACCTTAAAGCCTAAAGCCTAAACCATAAACACTCAAACCCAAACCATAAACCCTAAACGCTAAAATCTACACCTTAAACCCTAAACAACAAACCCTAAACCCTAAAGCCTAAACCCTAAACCCTAAACACTAAACAACAAAACCTAAGGCCCAAACACTAAACCCTAAACCCTAAACCCTAAACACTAAACACTAAAGAATAAACCCTAAACCCTAAAGCATAAATCCTCAAACCCAAACTATAAACCTTATACCCTACACCGTAAACCCTAAACCACACACCCTAAAGCCTAAATCCTAAACCTTAAACCCTCAACCCCAAACCATAAACCCTAAACCCTAAACCCTAAACCCTAAGCTATAAACCCTAAATCATGAACCCTCAAACCCAAACTATAAACCTTAAACCCTACACCGTAAACCCTAACCCACACACCCTAAAGCATAAATCCTAAACTTTAAATCCTCAACCCCAAACCATAAACCCTAAACCCTAAACCCTAAGCCATAAACCCTAAACCATGAACCCTCAAACCCTAACTATAAACCTTAGACCTACAACGTAAACCCTAAACCATACACCCTAAACTATAAACCCTAAATCCTAAACCTTAAACCCTCAAACCCAAACCATAAACCCTAAACCCTAACCACAAACCCTAAACCACAAACCCTAAAGCCGAAACCCTAAACCATAAACCCTCAACCCAAACCATAAACCCTAAACCCTAAACCATACACCCCAAACTATAAATCACAAACCCTAAAGCCTAAGGCCTAAAGCCTAAGCCATAAACCATAAACCCTACCCTAAATCCTAAAGCCTAAACCCTAAACCATAAACACTAAACACTAAAACCTAAACCCTAAACCCTACACCCTACACCCTAAACCCAATGACATAAACCCTAAACCCTAAACACAAACCCCTAAATCATAAACCTTAAACCCTAAACACTAAACCATAAACCCTAAAGGATAAACCCTAAATCATAACCCCTAAACCCTAAATGATAAACCCTCAACCCTAAACCCTAAACCCTAAACCCTAAACCATAAACTCCAAACCCTCAATCCTAAATCCTAAACCATAAACCCTACACCCTAAACTCTAAACACCTAAACGTTAAACCACAAACCATAAACACCAATCCCTAAACCCTAAACCTTAAACCCTAAACACCAAACCCTAAAGGCTAAAGCCTAAACCCGAAATTATAAACCCTAAACCCTAAACTATAAACCATTAGCCCCAAATAATAAATTCTAAACCCTAAACCAAATACCACAAACCCTAAAGCCTAAACCCTAAGCTATAAACCCTCAACCCCAAACCATAAACCATAAACCCTAAACATTAAACCCTACACCCTAAACTAAAAGCACAAACCCTAAAGGCTAAAGCCTAAACCTTTAACCCTAAACCCTAAACCATAAACCATCAACCATAAACCATAAACCCTAAACCCTAAACCCTACATACTAAATCCTAAACCACAAACCATAAAGCCTAAGGCCTAAACCATAAACACTCTAACCCAAACCATAAACCCTAAATCCTAAACCCTAAACCCAAAACACTACACCACAAACTCTAAAGCCTAAAGCCTAAAGCCTAAACCCTAAACACTAAACCCCAAACCCTAAAACCCAAACACTAAACACTAAACCTTAAATCCTGAACCCTAAACACTAAACACTAAACCCTAAACACAAACCCTAAAACCTTAACACTAAACACTAAATCCTAAACCCTAAACCCTAAACCCATAAACCCTAAACCCTAAACCCCAAACCCTAAACCATAAACCATAATCCCTCAACCCCAAACAATAAATGTTAAACCCTAAACCCTACACCCTAAACCATAAACCATAAACCCTAAACCAAAAACCCTCCACCCCAAACAATAAACCCTAAACCCTGCCGCCTAAACCATAAACCATAAACACTAAATCCTAAACCCTAAAATATAAACCATAAACCCTAGACCAAAAACCCTCAAACCCAAACCATAAACCCTAAAAGCTACACCCTACACCCTAAACCATAAACAACAAACCCTAAATCCTCAACCCTAAACCCTAAACCATAAACCCTAAAGCCCAAACACTAAACCCTAAAGCCTAAAGCCTAAACCCTAAACCATAAATCCTAAATCCCAAACTCTAAATCATAAACCCTAAACCCTATACCCTAAACCTTAAAGCGTAAACCATATACCCTAAACCCTAAAGCATAAACCACATACCCTACAGCCTAAACCCTAAACAATAAAACCTTAACCCTAAACCATAAACCCTAAACCATAAACCCTAAACCCTAAACTATAAACCCTAAACCCTAGACCCTAAACCCTAAACCCTAAACTATAAACCCTAATCCCTAAACCCTTAACCATCAACCCTAAAACCTAAACCCTTAACCATAAACCCTAAATCCTCAATCAAAAACCCTAAACCCAAATCCATAAACCCTAAAGCCCAAACACTAAACCCAAAACCCTAAAGCCTAAAGCCTAAACACAAAACCCTAAATTCTAAACCCCAAACCATAAAGCCTAAATCCTAAACCTTAACGCCTAAACCCCAACCACAAACACTATAGCCTAGACCCTAAACTATAAACCCTAAACCATAAACCAGAAACCCTTAAACCCAAATCATAA
Organism: Arachis ipaensis; assembly: GCF_059453495.1. NCBI lineage: Eukaryota > Viridiplantae > Streptophyta > Magnoliopsida > Fabales > Fabaceae > Arachis > Arachis ipaensis. The sequence continues at coordinate 75,430,333 of NC_142444.1, forward strand.
ACCCTAAATCGTAAACACTACATCATAAACCCTAACCACAAACCCTAAACCCTAAACCATAAACCCTAAACTATAAACCCTAAACACTAAACCATAAACCCTCAAACACAAACCATAAACCTAAACCATAAACCCTACACACTAAACCCTAAACCACAAACCACAAACACTAAACCCTAAATCCTCAATCCCAAACCCTAAACCATAAACCACAAACCCTAAATCCTAAACCATAAACTCCCAACCCTCAACCCCTAAACCCTAAAGCACAGACCATAATCCCTAAACCCTAAACCCTAATCCATAAACCCCAAACCCTAAAGTCTAAACCCTAAACCATAGACCATAAACCAAAACCATAAACCATAAACAATAAACCCTAAATCCTAAATCATAAACCCTAAACAACAAACCCTAAAGCTTAAACCCTAAACTATAAATCATAAACCCTAAACCATAAACACTCAACTCTAAACCATAACCCCTAAACCCTAAACCCTACGCCATAAACCCTAAAGCACAAACCATAAAGCCTAAACCTTAAGCCATAAACCCTCAACCCCAAACTATAAACCCTAAACCCTAAATCCTACACCCTAAACCCTAAACCATATACCCTAAACCATATACCGTAAAACCTCAACCCAAACCATAAACCCTAAAGCATACACCCTAAAAGCTAAATCACAAATCCTAAAGCCTAAGCATTAAACCCTAAACCCTAAACCACAAATTATAAAGCCCAAACAATAAACCCTAAATCCTGAACACTAAACACTAAACCCTAAAGCCTAAACCCTAAACCATAAAGCCATAAACCATAAAGCCTAAACCCAAAACCGTAAAGCCTAAACCATAAACCACAATCCCGAAAGCCTAAAGCCTAAACCCTAAACCATAAACACTCAACCCCAAACAATAAATCCTAAACCCTAAACCAAAAACCACAAACGTTAAGGCCTAAAGCGTAAACCATGAACCCTCAACCCCAAACCATAAATCCTAAACTCTAAACCATAAACCACAAACCTTAAGGCCTAAAGCGTAAACCGTAAACCCTCAACCCCAAACCATAAACCCTAAAGCCCTAACCCTATACCATAAACCATAAACAACAAACCCTAAAGCCTAAACCCTAAACTATAAACCTTAAATCCTGAACCCTAAACCCTAAATCATATACCATAAATCATAACTCATAAACCCTAAATCATACACCCTAAACACTAAACCATAAACCCTAATCCCTAAACCATAAACCCTAATACCCAAACTATAAGCCCTAAACCCTAAACCCTACACCCTAAACCAATACCACAAATCCTAAAGCCTAAACCCAAAACTATAAGTCAAAAACCATAAACTATAAACCATAAACCTGAAACCCTAAACCTTAAACCCTAAACCCTAAACCACAAACCATAAAACCTAAACCCTAAACCATAATCCCTCAACCCCAAACCATAAACGCTAAATCCTAAACCCTACACCCTAAACCATAAACCACAAACCCTAAACCCTAAACCATCCACCCCAAACTATAAACCCTAAACCCCAAAACCTAGACACTAAACCATAAACCCTCAAACCCAAACCATAAACCCTAAACCATAAACCATACAACCTAAACACTAAACCACAAATCCTAAATCATCAACCCTAAACCATAAACCACAAACACTAAAGCCGAAGCAATAAACCCTAAAGCCTAAAGCCTAAACCCTTAACTATAAACCCAAAATCCTAAACTCTAAAGCCTAAACCATAAACCCTAATCCCCAAACCATAAACCCTAAATCATAAAAACTATACCATAAACCCTAAACCCTATATCCCAAACCCTAAACCCTATACCACAAACCCTAAACCATAAACCCAAAATCGTAAACAATACACCGTAAACCCTAACCACAAACCCTAAACCCTAAACAATAAACCCTAAATTTTAAACCCTAAACCCTAAACCGCAAACCATAAACCCTAAACCCTAAACCCTAAACCACAAACCGTAAACTATAAACCATAAACCCTAAACACTAAACCCTAGACCCTAAACCCTAAACCGTAAAAACTAAACCCTAAACCATAAAACCTAAACCATAAACCCTCAACCAAAACCCTAAACCCTAACCCCTAAACCCTACACCCTAAGCCATAAACCACAAACCCTAAAGCCTAAATGCTAAACCATAAACCCTAAACCCTGAACCCTAAACCCTAAACCCTCAATCTTATACCATAAACACCAAAACCTAAACACTAAACCCTAAACCTCAACACTAAACTACAAACACCAAACCCTAAAGTATAAACACTAAGACCTAAACCCCAAACCCTAAAGTATAAACCCAAAATCATAAACTCAAAACCCTAAACCATAAACCACAAATACTAAAGCCTAAATCCTAAATCACAACCCCTAAACCCCAAACCCTAAACTATAGACATTAAGACCTAAACTCCAAACCCTAAACCCTAAAGCCATAAACCATAAACCCGTAAACCCTAAAGCCTAAACCCTAAACCATAAACACTAAACACTAAAACCTAAACCCTAAGCCCTACACCCTAAACCATAAACCCAATGGCCTAAATCCTAAACCCTAAACCCTAAACACAAACCCCTAAATCATAAACCTTAAACCCTAAACACTAACCATAAACCCTAAAGGATAAACCCTAAATCACAACCCCTAAACCCTAAATGATAAACCCTCAACACTAAACCCTAAACCCTAAACCCTAAACCATAAACTCCAAACCCTCAATCCTAAATCCTAAACCATAAACCCTACACCCTAAACTCTAAACACCTAAACGTTAAACCACAAACCCTAAACACCAATCCCTAAACCCTAAACCCTAAACCCTAAACACCAAACCCTAAAGGCTAAAGCCTAAACCCAAAATTATAAACCCTAAACCCTAAACTATAAACCATTAGCCCCAAATAATAAATTCTAAACCCTAAACCAAATACCACAAACCCTAAAGCCTAAATCATAAGCTATAAACCATCAACCCCAAACCAGAAACCATAAACCCTAAACATTAAACCTACACCCTAAACTAAAAAGCACAAACCCTTAAGACTGAAGCATAAACCTTTAAACCTAAAGCCTAAACCATAAACCATCAACCATAAACCATAAACCCTAAACCCTAAACCTTACATACTAAATCCTAAACCACAAACCCTAAAGCCTAAGGCCTAAACCATAAACACTATAACCCAAACCATAAACCATAAATCCTAAACCCTAAACCCTAAACACTACACCACAAACTCTAAAGCCTAAAGCCTAAACACTAAACCCTAAACACTAAACCCCAAACACTAAAACCCAAACACTAAACACTAAACCTTAAACCCTAAACCCTAAACACTAAACCCTAAACCCTAAACACAAACCCTAAAACCTTAACACTAAACACTAAATTCTAAACCCTAAACCATAAACCCATAAACCCTAAACCTTAAACCCCAAACCCTAAACCATAAACCATAAACCATAATCCCTCAACCCCAAACAATAAATGCTAAACCCTAAACCCTACACCCTAAACCATAAACCATAAACCATAAACCCTAAACCATAAACCCTCCACCCCAAACAATAAACCCTAAACCCTAAGCCCTGCCGCCTAAACCATAAACCACAAACACTAAATCCTAAACCCTAAACTATAAACCATAAACCCTAAACCAAAAACCCTCAAACCCAAACCATAAACCCTAAGAGCTACACCATACACCCTAAACCCTAAACAACAAACCCTAAATCCTCAACCTTAAACCCTAAACCTTAAACCATAAAGCCCAAACACTAAACCCTAAACCCTAAAGCCTAAACCCTAAACCATAAACCCTAAATCCCAAACTCTAAATCATAAAGCCTAAACCCTATACCCTAAACCCTAAAGCGTAAACCATATACCCTAAACCCTAAAGCATAAACCACATACCCTACAGCCTAAACCCTAAACAATAAAACCTTAACCCTAAACCCTAAACCCTAAACCATAAACCACAAACCCTAAACTATAAACCCTAAACCCTAGACCCTAAACCATAAACCCTAAACTATAAACCCTAAACCATTAACCATAAACCCTAAAACCTAAACCCTTAACCATAAACCCTAAATCCTCAATCCAAAACCCTAAACCCAAATCCATAAACCCTAAAGCCCAAACACTAAACCCAAAACCCTAAAGCCTAAAGCCTAAACACAAAACCCTAAATTCTAAACCCCAAACCATAAAGCCTAAATCCTAAACCTTAACGCCTAAACCCCAACCACAAACACTATAGCCTAGACCCTAAACTATAAACCCTAAACCCTAAACCAGAAACCCTTAAACCCAAATCATAAACCCTAAATCGTAAACACTACACCATAAACCCTAACCACAAACCCTAAACCCTAAACCATAAACCCTAAACTATAAACCCTAAACACTAAACCATAAACCCTCAACCACAAACCATAAACCTAAACCATAAACCCTAAACTCTAAACCCTAAACCACAAACCAAAACCCTAAACCCTAAACCCTCAATCCCAAACCCTAAACCATAAACCACAAACCCTAAATCCTAAACCATAAACTGCCAACCCTCAACCCCTAAACCCTAAAGCACAGACCCTAATCCCTAAACCCTAAACCCTAATCCCTAAACCCCAAACCCTAAAGTCTAAACCCTAAACCATAATCCCTAAACCAAAACCATAAACTATAAACAATAAAACCTAAATCCTAAATCATAAACCCTAAACAACAAACCCTAAAGCTTAAACCCTAAACTATAAACCCTAAACCCTAAACCATAAACACTCAACTCTAAACCATAAACCCTAAACCCTAAACCCTACACCATAAACCCTAAAGCACAAACCATAAAGCCTAAATCTTAAGCCATAAACCCTCAACCCCAAATTATAAACCCTAAACACTAAATCCTACACCCTTAACCCTAAACCATATACCCTAAACCCTAAAGATTAAACCCTAAACCCTAAAGCCAAAACCTAAACAACAAACACTAAGGCCTAAACCCTAAACCCTAAACCTTAAACCCTAAACCCTAAACCATAAACCCTCAACCCTAAACCCTACACCCTAAACCTAAACCACAAACCCTAAAGCCTAAACCTTAGACCATAAAACTTCAACCCAAGCAATAAACCCTAAACCATACACCCTAAAAGCTAAATCACAAACCCTAAAGACTAAGCTTTAAACCCTAAACCATAAACCACAAATTCTATAGTCCAAACACTAAACCCTAAACCATGAACACTAAACCCTAAACCCATAAACCTAAACCCTAAACCCTAAACCATAAACCCCAAACCCTAAAGCCTAAACCCTAAACCCTAAAGCCTAAACCACAAACCACAAACACTAAAGCCTAAACCCTAAACCCTAAACCCTAAACCCATAAACCTAAACCCTAAACCCTAAACCCTAAACCCCAAACCATAAAGCCTAAACCCTAAACCCTAAAGCCTAAACCACAAACCACAAACACTAAAGCCTAAAGCCTAAAGCCTAAACCACAAACCACAAACACTAAAGCCTAAACCCTAAACCCTAAAGTCTAAACCACAAACCACAAACACTAAAGCCTAAAGCCTAAAGCCTAAACCATAAACACTCAACCCCAAACCATAAATCCAAAACCCTAAACCATAAACCACAAACCCTAAAGCCTAAAGCGTAAACCATAAACCCTCAACCTTAAACCATAAAGCTTAAGGCCCCAACCCTACACCCTAAACAATAAACCACAAACCCTAAAGCCCAAACCCTAAACTATAAACCCTAAATCCTGAACCAAAAACCCTCAACCCCAAACCATAAACTAAAAACCTCAAACCCTAAATTGTACACCCTAAACCCTAACCAAAAACCCTAAACCCTCATACCCAAACTATAAGCCCTAAACCATACACCCTAAACCAATACCACAAATCCAAAAGCCTAAATCCTAAACTATAAATCATAAACCCTAAACTATAAATCCCAAACCCAAAACCCAAAACCCAAAACCCTAAACCCTAAACCATAAACCCTAAAACCTAAACCCTAAAGCATAATCCCTCAACCCCAAACCATAAATGCCAAATGCTAAATCCTAAACCCTAAACCATAAACCATCCACCCCAAACTATAAACCCTAAACCATAAACCATAAACCCTAAATCCTCAAACCCAAACTATAAACCCTAAACCCTACACCTACAACCTAAACCCTAAACCACAAACCCTAAATCATTAACCCTAAACCCTAAAACACAAACCCTAAAGCACAAACAATAAACCCTAAAGCCCAAAGCCTAAACCCTAAATCATAAACCCTAAAATATAAACCCTAAATCCCAAACTCTAAAGCCTAAACCCTAAAGCCTAAACCCCAAACCATAAACCTAAATCGTAAAATACTACACCATAAACCCTAAACCCTAAACCCTAAACCCTAAACCCTAAACCCTAAACAAGAAACCCTTAACCCCAAACTATAAACCTTAATTTGAAAACACTACACCCTAAACCCTAGCCTCAAACCCTAAACCCTAAACCATAAACCCTAAGCTTTAAACCATAAACCCTAAACCATAAACCCTCAACCGCAAACCATAAACACTAAACCCTAAACCGTACGCCCTAAACCCTAAACCCTAAATCGTAAACCATAAACCCTAACAATAAACCATAAACCATAAACCCTAACCCTAAACCCTAGACACTAAACCATAAACCTTAAAACCTAAACCATAAACCCTAAAACATAAACCCTAAACCCTAAACCACAAAACCTAAACCAGGAACCCTCAACCCAAACCACAAACCCTAAAGCCTAAATGCTAAACCATAAACCCTCAACCTTAAACCATAAAACCTAAACCCTCAACTCTACACCCTAAACCCCAAAACCTAAACACTAAACTACAAACACCAAACCCTAAACCATAAACCCTAAGGCCTATACCCCAAACCCTAAACTATAAACCTAAAATCATAAACCCAAAATCCAAAACCCTAAACCACAAACCCTAAACCCTAAATCATAAATCACAACCCCTAAACCCCAAACCCTAAACCATAAACCCTAAAGCACAAACCATAAAGCCTAAACCTTAAACCATAAACCCTCCACCCCAAACCATAAACCATAAACCCTAAATCCTATACCCTAAACCCTAAACCATAAAGATTAAACCCTAAAACCTAAAGCCAAAACCCTAACCCACAAATACTAAAGCCTAAACCCTAAACCCTAAACTATAAACCCTAAACCCTAAACCATAAACGCTAAACCCCAAACAATAAACCTTAATCACTACACCCTAAACCTAAACCACAAACCCTAAAGCCTAAACCATATACCGTAAAACCTCAACCCAAACCATAAACCCTAAAGCATACACCCAAAAAGCTAAATCACAAATCCTAAAGCCTAAGCATTAAACCCTAAACCCTAAACCACAAATTATAAAGCCCAAACAATAAACACTAAATCCTGAACACTAAACACTAAACCCTAAAGCCTAAACCCTAAACCATAAAGCCATAAACCATAAAGCCTAAACCCAAAACCGTAAAGCCTAAACCATAAACCACAAACACGAAAGCCTAAAGCCTAAACCCTAAACCATAAACACTCAACCCCAAACAATAAATCCTAAACCCTAAACCATAAACCACAAACCTTAAGGCCTAAAGCATAAACCATAAACCCTCAACCCCAAACCATAAATCCTAAACTCTAAACCATAAACCACAAACCTTAAGGCCTAAAGCGTAAACCCTAAACCCTCAACCCCAAACCATAAACCCTAAAGCCCCAACCCTACACCCTAAACCATAAACCACAAACCCTAAATTCTAAACCATAAACTGCCAACCCTCAACCCCTAAACCCTAAAGCACAGACCCTAATCCCTAAACCCTAAACCCTAATCCCTAAACCCCAAACCCTAAAGTCTAAACCCTAAACCATAAACCCTAAACCAAAACCATAAACCATAAACAATAAACCCTAAATCCTAAATCATAAACCCTAAACAACAAACCCTAAAGCTTAAACCCTAAACTATAAACCTTAAACCCTAAACCATAAACACTCAACTCTAAACCATAAACCCTAAACCCTAAACCCTACACCATAAACCCTAAAGCACAAACCATAAAGCCTAAATCTTAAGCCATAAACCCTCAACCCCAAACTATAAACCCTAAACACTAAATCCTACACCCTAAACCCTAAACCATATACCATAAACCCTAAAGATTAAACCCTAAACCCTAAAGCCAAAACCTAAACAACAAACACTAAAGCCTAAACCCTAAACCCTAAACCCTAAACCCTAAACCTAAACCACAAACCCTAAAGCCTAAACCTTAGACCATAAAACTTCAACCCAAGCAATAAACCCTAAACCATACACCCTAAAAGCTAAATCACAAACCCTAAAGCCTAAGCTTTAAACCCTAAACCATAAACCACAAATTCTATAGTCCAAACACTAAACCCTAAACCCTGAACACTAAACCCTAAACCCATAAACCTAAACCCTAAACCCTAAACCATAAACCCTAAACCATAAAGCCTAAACCCTAAAGCCTAAAGCCTAAACCACAAACCACAAACACTAAAGCCTAAAGCCTAAAGCCTAAACCACAAACCACAAACACAAAAGCCTAAAGCCTAAACCCTAAAGTCTAAACCACAAACCACAAACACTAAAGCCTAAAGCCTAAACCATAAACACTCAACCCCAAACCATAAATCCAAAACCCTAAACCATAAACCACAAACCCTAAAGCCTAAAGCGTAAACCATAAACCCTCAACCCTAAACCATAAAGCCTAAGGCCCCAACCCTACACCCTAAACATTAAACCACAAACCCTAAAGCCCAAACCCTAAACTATAAACCCTAAATACTGAACCAAAAACCCTCTACCCCAAACCATAAACTAAAAACCTCAAACCCTAAATTGTACACCCTAAACCCTAACCAAAAACCCTAAACCCTAAACCCTCATACCCAAACTATAAGCCCTAAACCATACACCCTAAACCAATACCACAAATCCTAAAGCCTAAATCCTAAACTATAAATCATAAACCCTAAACTATAAATCCCAAACTCAAAACCCAAAACCCAAAACCCTAAACCCTAAACCACAAACCCTAAAACCTAAATCCTAAAGCATAATCCCTCAACCCCAAACCATAAATGCCAAATGCTAAACCCTAAACCCTAAACCCTAAACCATCCACCCCAAACTATAAACCCTAAACCATAAACCATAAACCCTAAATCCTCAAACCCAAACTATAAACCCTAAACACTACACCTACAACCTAAACCCTAAACCACAAACCCTAAATCCTTAACCCTAAACCCTAAAACACAAACCCTAAAGCACAAACAATAAACCCTAAAGCCCAAAGCCTAAACCCTAAATCATAAACCCTAAAATATAAACCCTAAATCCCGAACTCTAAAGCCTAAACCCTAAAGCCTAAACCCCAAACCATAAACCTAAATCGTAAAATACTACACCATAAACCCTAAACCCTAAACCCTAAACCCTAAACAAGAAACCCTTAACCCCAAACTATAAACCTTAATTTGTAAACACTACACCCTAAACCCTAGCCTCAAACCCTAAACCATAAACCATAAACCCTAAGCTTTAAACCATAAACCCTAAACCATAAACCCTCAACCGCAAACCATAAACCCTAAACCCTAAACCGTACGCCATAAACCCTAAACCCTAAATCGTAAACCATAAACCCTAAACACTAAACCATAAACCATAAACCCTAACCCTAAACCCTAGACACTAAACCATAAACCTTAAAACCTAAACCCTAAACCCTAAAACATAAACCCTAAACCCTAAACCACAAAACCTAAACCAGGAACCCTCAACCCAAACCACAAACCCTAAAGCCTAAATGCTAAACCATAAACCTTCAACCTTAAACCATAAAACCTAAACCCTCAACTCTACACCCTAAACCCCAAAACCTAAACACTAAACTACAAACACCAAACCCTAAACCATAAACCCTAGGGCCTATACCCCAAACCCTAAACTATAAACCCAAAATCATAAACCCAAAACCCTAAACCACAAACCCTAAACCCTAAATCATAAATCACAACCCCTAAACCCCAAACCCTAAACCATAAACCCTAAAGCACAAACCATAAAGCCTAAACCTTAAACCATAAACCCTCCACCCCAAACCATAAACCATAATCCCTAAATCCTATACCCTAAACCCTAAACCCTAAAGATTAAACCCTAAAACCTAAAGCCAAAACCCTAACCCACAAATACTAAAGCCTAAACCCTAAACCCTAAACTATAAACCCTAAACTCTAAACCATAAACGCTAAACCCCAAACAATAAACCTTAATCCCTACACCCTAAACCTAAACCACAAACCCTAAAGCCTAAACCATATACCGTAAAACCTCAACCCAAACCATAAACCCTAAAGCATACACCCTAAAAGCTAAATCACAAATCCTAAAGCCTAAGCATTAAACCCTAAACCCTAAACCACAAATTATAAAGCCCAAACAATAAACCCTAAATCCTAAACACTAAACACTAAACCCTAAAGCCTAAACCCTAAACCATAAAGCCATAAACCATAAAGCCTAAACCCAAAACCGTAAAGCCTAAACCATAAACCACAAACACGAAAGCCTAAAGCCTAAACCCTAAACCATAAACACTCAACCCCAAACAATAAATCATAAATCCTAAACCATAAACCACAAACCTTAAGGCCTAAAGCGTAAACCATAAACCCTCAACCCAAAACCATAAATCCTAAACTCTAAACCATAAACCACAAACCTTAAGGCCTAAAGCGTAAACCATAAACCCTCAACCCCAAACCATAAACCCTAAAGCCCTAACCCTACACCCTAAACCATAAACCACAAACCCTAAACCCTAAACCCTAAACTATAAACCTTAAATCCTGAACCCTAAACCCTAAATCATAAACCATAAATCATAACTCATAAACCCTAAATCATACACCCTTAACACTAAACCATAAACCCTAATCCCTAAACCATAAACCCTCATAACCAAACTATAAGCCCTAAACCCTAAACCATACACTCTAAACCAATACCACAAATCCTAAAGCCTAAACCCAAAACTATAAGTCAAAAACCATAAACTATAAACCATAAACCTGAAACCCTAAATCCTAAACCCTAAACCCTAAACCACAAACCCTAAAACCTAAACCCTAAACCATAATCCCTCAACCCCAAACCATAAACGCTAAATCCTAAACCCTACACCCTAAACCAGAAACCACAAACACTAAACCCTAAACCATCCACCCCAAACTATAAACCCTAAACCCCAAACCCTAAACCCTAAACCATAAACCCTCAAACCAAAACAATAAACCCTAAACCATAAACCATACAACCTAAACACTAAACCACAAATCCTAAATATCCAACCCTAAACCATAAACCACAAACCCTAAAGCCCAAGCAATAAACCCTAAAGCCTAAAGCCTAAACCCTTAACTATAAACCCTAAATCCTAAACTCTAAAGCCTAAACCCTAAACCCTATACCCCAAACCCTAAACCATAAACCCTAAGCCAGAAACCCTTAACCCCAAACCATAAACCCAAAATCGTAAACAATACACCCTAAACCCTAACCACAAACCCTAAACCCTAAACAATAAACCCTAAATTTTAAACCCTAAACCCCAACCCCCAAACCATAAACCCTAAACCCTAAACCCTAAACCACAAACCGTAAACCATAAACCATAAACCATAAACACTAAACCCTAGACCCTAAACCCTAAACCCTAAACCCTAAACTGTAAAACCTAAACCCTAAAACACAAAACCTAAACTATAAACCCTTAACCAAAACCCTAAACCCTAACCCCTAAACCCTACATCCTAAGCCATAAACCACAAATCCTAAAGCCTAAATGCTAAACCATAAACCATAAACCCTAAAACCTAAACCCTAAACCCTAAACCCTCAATCCTATACCATAAACACCAAAACCTAAACACTTAACACTAAACCGCAACACTAAACTACAAACACCAAACCCTAAAGTATAAACACTAAGGCCTAAACCCCAAACCCTAAACTATAAACCCAAAATCATAAACTGAAAACCCTAAACCATAAACCACAAATACTAAAGCCTAAATCCTAAATCACAACCCCTAAACCCCAAACCCTAAACTATAGACATTAAGACCTAAACTCCAAACCCTAAACCCTAAACCAAAAATCATAAATCCAAAACCCTAAACCCTAAACCACAAATCCCAAAGCCTAAATCCTAAATCACAACCGCTAAACCCTAAACCAAAAACCGTCAACCATAAAATCTAAACCATAAACACTAAACCATAAACTCCAAACCCTAAACCCCTAAACGCTAAAGCCTTACCCTAATCCCTAAACCCCAAACCCTACAGCATAAAACCTAAACCATAAATCCTAAACCCTAAACCACAAACACTAAAGCCAAGAGCCTAAAATCTAAACCCTAAACCCTAAACCATAAACCCTAAACCCTAAACCCAAAATCATAAACCATAAACAATAAACCCTAAACCCTAAACCCTAAACCACAAACCCTAAAGCATCAACCCCAAACCATAAACAATAAACCCTAAACCCTAAACCCTAAACCATAAGCCAATAAACCCTAAACCCTAAATCCTAAACCATAAACCCTCAAACCCAAACCATAAACCGTAAACCATAAACCACAAATCCTAAAGCCGAAACAATAAACCATAAAGCCTAAAGCCTAAACCCTTAACTATAAACCCTAAATCCTAAACTCTAAAGCCTAAACACTAAACCCTAATCCCCAAACCCTAAACCCTAAACCCTAAGCCAAAAACCCTTAACCCCAAACCATAAACCCAAAATCGTAAATACTACACCCTAAACCCTAACTATAAACCTTAAACCCTAAACCATAAACCCTAAATTTTGAACCCTAAACCCTAAACCGCAAACCATAAACCATAAACGCTAAATCCTAAACACTAAACCCTAAACCCTGATCCCTAAACCACAAGCCGTAAACCATAAACATAAACCCTAAACCATAAACCCTAGACACTAAACCCTAAACCATAAACCCTAAACCGTAAAACCTAAACCCTAAACCACAAAACCTAAACCTTAAACCCTCAATCGAAACCCTAAACACTAAACCCTAAACCATACACCCTAAGCCATAAACCATAAACCCTAAAGCCTAAATGCTAAACCATAAACCCTAAACCCTAAACCCTAAACCCTAAACCCTCAACCCTATACCCTAAAAACCAAAACCTAAACACTAAACCACAAACACCAAACCCTAAACCATAAACACTAAGGCCTAAACCCCAAACCCTAAACCCTATACCCAAAATCATAAACTAAAAACCCTAAACCATAAACCAAAAACCCTAAAGCTTAAATCCTAAATCACAACCCCTAAACCCCAAACCCTAAACCATAAACATTAAGGCCTAAACTCCAAACCCTAAACCCTAAACCCAAAATCCTAAATCCAAAACCCTAAGCCCTAAACCACAAACCCCAAAGCCTAAATCCTAAATCACAACCGATAAACCCTAAACCAAAAACCATCAACCATAAAGTCTAAACCCAAAACCCTAAACCATAAACTCCAAACCCTCAACCCCTAAACCCTAAACGATAAAGCCTTACCCTAATCCCTAAACCCTAAACCCTAAAGCATAAAACCTAAACCATAAATCCTAAACCCTAAACCATAAACACTAAAGCCAAAAGCCTAAAATCTAAACCCTAAACCCTAAACCATAAACCCTAAACCCAAAACCATAAACCATAAATAATAAACCCTAAACCCTAAATCCTAAATCCTAAACCACAAACCCTAAAGCATCAATCCCAAACCATAAACCCTAAACCCTAAACCCTATAGCCTATACCATAAACCACAAACCCTAAACCCTAAACCTTAAACCCCAAACCATAAAGCCTAAACCCTAAACACTATACCCTAAACCCTAAACCACAAACCATAAAGCCTAAACCCTAAACTATAAACCCTAAACCCCAAACCATAAACCCTAAACCATAAACCCTAAATCCTAAACCCTAAACCGTAAACCTTAAATCCTCAACCCTAAATACTAAACCCTAACCCATAAACCCTAAAGCCAAACACTAAACCCTAAAGCCTAAAGCCTAGAGCCTAAACCCTAAACCATAAACCCTAAATCCCAAACTCTAAAGCCTAAACCCTAATCCCTAAATCCCAAACCATAAACCCTAAACCATAAACCCTAAAGCCAAACACTAAACCCTAAAGCCTAAAGCATAAACCCTAAACCATAAACCCTAAATCCCAAACTCTATAGCCTAAACCTTAAAACCTAAATCCCAAACCATAAACCCTAAATCATAGAACACTGCACCCTAAACCCTAACCACAAACATTAAACACTAAACCATAAACCCTAAAGCATAAACCATAAACCATAAACCATAAACCCTAAACCCTAAACCATAAACCCTAAACCCTAAACCCTAAACCCTAAACGCTCAACCTTATACCCTAAACACCAAAACCTAAACACTAAATCACAAACACCAAACCCTAAACCATAAACACTAAGGCCTAAACCCCAAACCCTAAACCCTAAAACAAAAATCATAAACTCAAAACCCTAAACCATAAACCACAAACCCTAAAGCCTAAATCCTAAATCACAACCCCTAAACCCCAAACCCTAAACCATAAACATTAAGGCCTAAACTCCAAACCCTAAACCCTAAACCCAAAATCATAAATCCAAAACCCTAAACCCTAAACCACAAACCACAAAGCCTAAATCCTAAATCACTATCGCTAAACCCTAAACCAAAAACCATTAACCATAACGTCTAAATCCTAAACCCTAAACCATAAACTCCAAACCCTCAACCCCTAAACCCTAAACGCTAAAGCCTTACCATAATCCCTAAACCCCAAACCATAAAGCATAAACCTAAACCATAAATCCTAAACCCTAAACCACAAACACTAAAGCCAAAAGCCTAAAATCTAAACCCTAAACCCAAAACCATAAACCATAAACAATAAACCATAAACCCTAAATCCTAAACCCTAAACCACAAACCATAAAGCATCAACCCCAAACCATAAACCCTAAACCCTAAACCCTAAACTCTATACCATATACCATAAACCACAAACCCTAAACCCTAAACCCTAAACTATAAACACTAAACCATAAACCATAAACCCAAAACCCAAACCATAAAGCCTAAACCTTAAACACTATACCCCAAACCCTAAAGCATAAACCCTAAACTATAAACCCTAAATCCTAAACTCTAAAGCCTAAACACTAAACCCTAATCCCCAAACCCTAAACCCTAAACCCTAAGCCAGAAACCCTTAACCCCAAACCATAAACCCAAAATCGTAAATACTACACCCTAAACCCTAACTATAAACCTTAAACCCTAAACCATAAACCCTAAATTTTGAACCCTAAACCCTAAACCACAAACCATAAACCCTAAACACTAAACCCTAAACCATAAACCCTAAACCGTAAAACCTAAACCCTAAACCACAAAACCTAAACCTTAAACCCTCAATCAAAACCCTAAACACTAAACCCTAAACCCTACACCCTAAGCCATAAACCATAAACCCTAAAGCCTAAATGCTAAACCATAAACCCTAAACCCTAAACCCTAAACCCTAAACCCTCAACCCTATACCCTAAAAACCAAAACCTAAACACTAAACCACAAACACCAAACCCTAAACCATAAACACTAAGGCCTAAACCCCAAACCCTAAACCCTATACCCAAAATCATAAACTAAAAACCCTAAATCATAAACCAAAAACCCTAAAGCTTAAATCCTAAATCACAACCCCTAAACCCCAAACCCTAAACCATAAACATTAAGGCCTAAACTACAAACCCTAAACCCTAAACCCAAAATCCTAAATCCAAAACCCTAAGCCCTAAACCACAAACCCCAAAGCCTAAATCCTAAATCACAACCGATAAACCCTAAACCAAAAACCATCAACCATAAAGTCTAAACCCAAAACCCTAAACCATAAACTCCAAACCCTCAACCCCTAAACCCTAAACGATAAAGCCTTACACTAATCCCTAAACCCTAAACCCTAAAGCATAAAACCTAAACCATAAATCCTAAACCCTAAACCATAAACACTAAAGCCAAAAGCCTAAAATCTAAACCCTAAACCCTAGACCATAAACCCTAAACCCAAAACCATAAACCATAAATAATAAACCCTAAACCCTAAATCCTAAATCCTAAACCACAAACCCTAAAGCATCAATCCCAAACCATAAACCCTAAACCCTAAACCCTATACCCTATACCATAAACCACAAACCCTAAACCCTAAACCTTAAACCCCAAACCATAAAGCCTAAACCCTAAACACTATACCCTAAACCCTAAACCACAAACCATAAAGCCTAAACCCTAAACTATAAACCCTAAACCCCAAACCATAAACCCTAAACCATAAACCCTAAATCCTAAACCCTAAACCGTAAACCTTAAATCCTCAACCCTAAATACTAAACCCTAACCCATAAACCCTAAAGCCAAACACTAAACCCTAAAGCCTAAAGCCTAGAGCCTAAACCCTAAACCATAAACCCTAAATTCCAAACTCTAAAGCCTAAACCCTAATCCCTAAATCCCAAACCATAAACCCTAAACCATAAACCCTAAAGCCAAACACTAAACCCTAAAGCCTAAAGCCTAAACCCTAAACCATAAACCCTAAATCCCAAACTCTATAGCCTAAACCTTAAAACCTAAATCCCAAACCATAAACCCTAAATCATAGAACACTGCACCCTAAACCCTAACCACAAACAATAAACACTAAACCATAAACCCTAAAGCATAAACCATAAACCATAAACCATAAACCCTAAACCATAAACCCTAAACCCTAAACCCTCAACCTTATACCCAAAACACCAAAACCTAAACACTAAACCACAAACACCAAACCCTAAACCATAAACACTAAGGCCTAAACCCCAAACCCTAAACCCTAAAACAAAAATCATAAACTCAAAACCCTAAACCATAAACCACAAACCCTAAAGCCTAAATCCTAAATCACAACCCCTAAACCCCAAACCCTAAACCATAAACATTAAGGCCTAAACTCCAAACCCTAAACCCTAAACCCAAAATCATAAATCCAAAACCCTAAACCCTAAACCACAAACCCCAAAGCCTAAATCCTAAATCACTATCGCTAAACCCTAAACCAAAAACCATTAACCATAACGTCTAAATCCTAAACCCTAAACCATAAACTCCAAACCCTCAACCCCTAAACCCTAAACGCTAAAGCCTTACCATAATCCCTAAACCCCAAACCATAAAGCATAAACCTAAACCATAAATCCTAAACCCTAAACCACAAACACTAAAGCCAAAAGCCTAAAATCTAAACCCTAAACCCAAAACCATAAACCATAAACAATAAACCATAAACCCTAAATCCTAAACCCTAAACCACAAACCGTAAAGCATCAACCCCAAACCATAAACCCTAAACTTTAAACCCTAAACTCTATACCATATACCATAAACCACAAACCCTAAACCCTAAACCCTAAACTATAAACACTAAACCATAAACCATAAACCCAAAACCCAAACCATAAAGCCTAAACCTTAAACACTATACCCCAAACCCTAAAGCATAAACCCTAAACTATAAACCCTAAATCCTAAACTCTAAAGCCTAAACACTAAACCCTAATCCCCAAACCCTAAACCCTAAACCCTAAGCCAGAAACCCTTAACCCCAAACCATAAACCCAAAATCGTAAATTCTACACCCTAAACCCTAACTATAAACCTTAAACCATAAACCATAAACCCTAAATTTTGAACCCTAAATCCTAAACCGCAAACCATAAACCCCAAACACTAAACCCTAAACCATAAACCCTAAACCGTAAAACCTAAACCCTAAACCACAAAACCTAAACCTTAAACCCTCAATCGAAACCCTAAACACTAAACCCTAAACCCTACACCCTAAGCCATAAACCATAAACCCTAAAGCCTAAATGCTAAACCATAAACCCTAAACCCTAAACCCTAAACCCTAAACCCTCAACCCTATACCCTAAAAACCAAAACCTAAACACTAAACCACAAACACCAAACCCTAAACCATAAACACTAAGGCCTAAACCCCAAACCCTAAACCCTATACCCAAAATCATAAACTAAAAACCCTAAATCATAAACCAAAAACCCTAAAGCTTAAATCCTAAATCACAACCCCTAAACCCCAAACCCTAAACCATAAACATTAAGGCCTAAACTACAAACCCTAAACCCTAAACCCAAAATCCTAAATCCAAAACCCTAAGCCCTAAACCACAAACCCCAAAGCCTAAATCCTAAATCACAACCGATAAACCCTAAACCAAAAACCATCAACCATAAAGTCTAAACCCAAAACCCTAAACCATAAACTCCAAACCCTCAACCCCTAAACCCTAAACGATAAAGCCTTACACTAATCCCTAAACCCTAAACCCTAAAGCATAAAACCTAAACCATAAATCCTAAACCCTAAACCATAAACACTAAAGCCAAAAGCCTAAAATCTAAACCCTAAACCCTAGACCATAAACCCTAAACCCAAAACCATAAACCATAAATAATAAACCCTAAACCCTAAATCCTAAATCCTAAACCACAAACCCTAAAGCATCAATCCCAAACCATAAACCCTAAACCCTAAACCCTATACCCTATACCATAAACCACAAACCCTAAACCCTAAACCTTAAACCCCACACCATAAAGCCTAAACCCTAAACACTATACCCTAAACCCTAAACCACAAACCATAAAGCCTAAACCCTAAACTATAAACCCTAAACCCCAAACCATAAACCCTAAACCATAAACCCTAAATCCTAAACCCTAAACCGTAAACCTTAAATCCTCAACCCTAAATACTAAACCCTAACCCATAAACCCTAAAGCCAAACACTAAACCCTAAAGCCTAAAGCCTAGAGCCTAAACCCTAAACCATAAACCCTAAATTCCAAACTCTAAAGCCTAAACCCTAATCCCTAAATCCCAAACCATAAACCCTAAACCATAAACCCTGAAGCCAAACACTAAACCCTAAAGCCTAAAGCCTAAACCCTAAACCATAAACCCTAAATCCCAAACTCTATAGCCTAAACCTTAAAACCTAAATCCCAAACCATAAACCCTAAATCATAGAACACTGCACCCTAAACCCTAACCACAAACACTAAACACTAAACCATAAACCCTAAAGCATAAACCATAAACCATAAACCATAAACCCTAAACCCTAAACCATAAACCCTAAACCCTAAACCCTAAACCCTCAACCTTATACCCTAAACACCAAAACCTAAACACTAAACCACAAACACAAAACCCAAAACCATAAACACTAAGGCCTAAACCCTAAACCATAAACCATAAACCCTAAACCCTAAACTCAAAACCCTAAACCATAAACCACAAACCCTAAAGCCTAAATCATAAATCACAACCCCTAAACCCAAAACCCTAAACCATAAACATTTAGGCCTAAACTCCAAACCCTAAATCCTAAACCCAAAATCATAAATCCAAAACCCTAAACCCTAAACCACAAACCCCAAAGCCTAAATCCTAAATCACTATCGCTAAACCCTAAACCAAAAACCATTAACCATAACGTCTAAATCCTAAACCCTAAACCATAAACTCCAAACCCTCAACCCCTAAACCCTAAACGCTAAAGCCTTACCATAATCCCTAAACCCCAAACCATAAAGCATAAACCTAAACCATAAATCCTAAACCCTAAACCACAAACACTAAAGCCAAAAGCCTAAAATCTAAACCCTAAACCCAAAACCATAAACCATAAACAATAAACCATAAACCCTAAATCCTAAACCCTAAACCACAAACCATAAAGCATCAACCCCAAACCAGAAACCCTAAACACTAAACCCTAAACCCTAAACTCTATACCATATACCATAAACCACAAACCCTAAACCCTAAACCCTAAACTATAAACACTAAACCATAAACCATAAACCCAAAACCCAAACCATAAAGCCTAAACCTTAAACACTATACCCTAAACCCTAAACCCTAAACCCTAAACTATAAACCCTAAACCCCAAACCATAAACCCTAAACAATAAACCCTAAATCCTAAACCCTAAATCATAAACCTTAAATCCTCAACCCTAAACACTAAACCCTAAACCATAAACCCTAAAGCCCAAACACTAAACCCTAAAGCCTAAAGCGTAAACCCTAAACCATAAACCATAAACCACAAACCCTAAATCCCAAACTCTAAAGCATAAACCCTAATCCCTTAACTATAAACCCTAAATCCTAAACTCTAAAGCCTAAACTCTAAACACTAATCCCCAAACCGTAAACCCTAAATCGTAAAACAGTACACCATAAACCCTAAACCCTAAATCCCGAACCCTAAACCCTAAACCCTAAGCCAGAAACCTTTAACCCCAAACCATAAACCCAAAATCGTAAACACTACACCATAAACCCTAAACCCATAAACCCTAAACCCTAACCATAAACCCTAAACCCTAAACCATAAACCCTAAATTTTAAAGCCTAAACCCTAAACCGCTAACCATAAATGCTAAACCCTAAACCCTAAACCCTAAACCCTGAACCCTAAACCACAAACCGTAAACCATACACAATAAACCCTAAACCATAAACCATAGACCCTAAACCCTAAACCTTAAACCCTAAACCGTAAAACATAAACCCTAAACCACAAAACATAAACCTTAAACCCTCAACCGAAAACCTAAACCCTAAACCCTAAACCCTAAGCCATACACCCTAAGCCATAAACCACAAACCCTAAAGCCTAAATGATATACCATAAACCATAAACCATAAACCATAAACCCTAAACCCTAAACCCTAAACCCTCAACCCTATACCTTAAAACACCAAAACCTAAACACTAAACCATAAACACCAAACCTTAAACCATAAACACTAAGGCCTAAACCCCAAACACTAAACCCTAAACCCAAAATCATAAACTCAAAACCCTAAACCATAAACCCTAAACCATAAACCCTAAACCATAAACCCTAAACCCTAAACCCTACACCATAAACCCTAAAGCACAAACCATAAAGCCTAAACCTTAAGCCATAAACCCTCAACCCCAAACTATAAACCCTAAACCCTAAATCCTACACCATAAACCCTAAACCATATACCATAAACCCTAAAGATTAAACCCTAAACCCTAAAGCCAAAACCTAAACAACAAACACTAAAGCCTAAACCCTAAACCCTAAACCATAAACCCTCAACCCCAAACCATAAACCTTAAACCCTACACCCTAAACCTAAACCACAAACCCTAAAGCCTAAACCTTAGACCATAAAACTTCAACCAAAGCAATAAACCCTAAACCATACACCCTAAAAGCTAAATCACAAACCCTAAAGCCTATGCTTTAAACCCTAAACCATAAACCACAAATTCTATAGTCCAAACACTTAAACCCTAAATCCTGAACACTAACCCCTAAACCCATAAACCTAAACCCTAAACCCTAAACCATAAACCCCAAACCATAAAGCCTAAACCCTAAACCCTAAAGCCTAAACCACAAACCACAAACACTAAAGCCTAAAGCCTAAACCCTAAACCATAAACACTCAACCCCAAACCATAAATCCAAAACCCTAAACCATAAACCACAAACCCTAAAGCCTAAAGCGTAAACCATAAACCCTCAACCCCAAACCATAAATCCTAAACTCTAAACCGTAAACCACAAACCTTAAGGCCTAAAGCGTAAACCATAAACCCTCAACCCCAAACCATAAACCCTAAAGCCCCAACCCTACACCCTAAACCATAAACCACAAACCCTAAAGCCTAAACCCTAAACTATAAACCTTAAATCCTGAACCCTAAACCCTAAATCATAAACCATAAATCATAACTCATAAACCCTAAATCATACACCCTAAACACTAAACCATAAACCCTAATCCCTAGACCATAAACCCTCGTACCCAAACTATAAGCCCTAAACCCTAAACCCTACACCCTAAACCAATACCACAAATCCTAAAGCCTAAACCCAAAACTATAAGTCAAAAACCATAAACTATAAACCATAAACCTGAAACCCTAAATCCTAAACCCTATACCCTAAACCCTAAACCACAAACCCTAAAACCTAAACCCTAAACCATAATCCCTCAACCCCAAACCATAAACGCTAAATCCTAAACCCTAAACCCTAAACCATAAACCACAAACCCTAAACCCTAATCCATCTACCCCAAACTATAAACCCTAAACCCCAAACCCTAAACCCTAAACCATAAACCCTCAAACCCAAACAATAAACCCTAAACCATAAACCATACAACCTAAACACTAAACCACAAATCCTAAATCATCAACCCTAAACCATAAACCACAAACCCTAAAGCCCAAGCAATAAACCCTAAAGCCTAAAGCCTAAACCCTTAACTATAAACCCTAAATCCTAAACTCTAAAGCCTAAACCATAAACCCTAATCCCCAAACCATAAACCCTAAATCGTAAAAACTATACCATAAACCCTAAACCATATACCCGAAACCCTAAACCATAAACCCTAAGCCAGAAACCCTTAACCCCAAACCATAAACCCAAAATCGTAAACAATACACCCTAAACCCAAACCACAAACCCTAAACCCTAAACAATAAACCCTAAATTTTAAACCATAAACCCTAAACCGCAAACCATAAACCTTAAACCCTAAACCCTAAACCCTAAACCATAAACCATAAACCATAAACCCTAAAGACTAAACCCTAGACCCTAAACCATAAACCCTAAACCCTAAACCGTAAAACCTAAACCCTAAACCACAAAACCTAAACCATAAACCTTCAACCAAAACCCTAAACCCTAACCCCTAAACCCTACACCCTAAGCCATAAACCACAAACCCTAAAGCCTAAATGCTAAACCATAAACCATAAACCATACACCCTAAACCTTAAACCCTAAACCCTCAATCCTATATCATAAACACCAAAACCTAAACACTAAACCCTAAACCTCAACACTAAACTACAAACACCAAATCCTAAAGTATAAACACTAAGGCCTAAACCCCAAACCCTAAACTATAAAGCCAAAATCATAAACTCAAAACCCTAAACCATAAACCACAAATACTAAAGCCTAAATCCTAAATCACAACCCTAAACCCCAAACCCTAAACTATAGACATTAAGACCTAAACTCCAAACCCTAAACCCTAAACCCAAAATCATAAATCCAAAACCCTAAACCCTAAACCACAAACCCCAAAGCCTAAATCCTAAATCACAACCGCTAAACCCTAAACCAAAAACCGTCAACCATAAAATCTAAACCCTAAACCCTAAACCATAAACTCCAAACCCTCAACCCATAAACCCTAAACACTAAAGCCTTACCCTAATCCCTAAACCCCAAACCCTAAAGCATAAAACCTAAACCATAAATCCTAAACCCTAAACCACAAACACTAAAGCCAAGAGCCTAAAATCTAAACCCCAAACCCTAAACCATAAATCCTAAACCCTAAACCATAAACCATAAACAATAAACCCTAAACCCTAAACCCTAAACCACAAACCCTAAAGCATCAACCCCAAACCATAAACAATATACCATAAACCCATAAACCCTAAACCATAAACCCATAAACCCTAAACCATAAACCCACAAACCCTAAAACCTAAACCCTAAACCATAATCCCTCAACCCCAAACCATAAACGCTAAATCCTAAACCATAAACCCTAAACCATAAACCACAAACCCTAAACCCTAAACCATCCACCCCAAACTATAAACCCTAAACCCCAAACCCTAAACCCTAAACCATAAACCCTCAAACCCAAACAATAAACCCTAAACCATAAACCATACAACCTAAACACTAAACCACAAATCCTAAATCATCAACCCTAAACCATAAACCACAAACCCTAAAGCCCAAGCAATAAACCCTAAAGCCTAAAGCCTAAACCCTTAACTATAAACCCTAAATCCTAAACTCTAAAGCCTAAACCATAAACCCTAATCCCCAAACCATAAACCCTAAATCGTAAAAACTATACCATAAACCATAAACCCTATACCCGAAACCCTAAACCATAAACCCTAAGCCAGAAACCCTTAACCCCAGACCATAAACCCAAAATCGTAAACAATACACGCTAAACCCTAACCACAAACCCTAAACAATAAACCCTAAATTTTAAACCCTAAACCCTAAACCGCAAACCATAAACCTTAAACCCTAAACCCTAAACCACAAACCGTAAACCATAAACCATAAACCCTAAAGACTAAACCCTAGACCCTAAACCATAAACCCTAAACCATAAACCCTAAATTTTGAACCCTAACCCCTAAACCACAAACCATAAACCCTAAACCCTAAATCCTAAACACTAAACCCTAAACCCTGATCCCTAAACCACAAGCCGTAAACCATAAACATAAACCCTAAACCATAAACCCTAGACACTAAACCCTAAACCATAAACACTAAACCGTAAAACATAAACCCTAAACCACAAAACCTAAACCTTAAACCCTCAATCGAAACCCTAAACACTAAACCCTAAACCCTACACCCTAAGCCATAAACCATAAACCCTAAAGCCTAAATGCTAAACCATAAACCATAAACCATAAACCCTAAACCCTAAACCCTCAACCCTATACCCTAAAAACCAAAACCTAAACACTAAACCACAAACACCAAACCCTAAACCATAAACACTAAGGCCTAAACCCCAAACCCTAAACCCTATACCCAAAATCATAAACTAAAAACCCTAAATCATAAACCAAAAACCCTAAAGCTTAAATCCTAAATCACAACCCCTAAACCCCAAACCCTAAACCATAAACATTAAGGCCTAAACTCCAAACCCTAAACCCTAAACCCAAAATCCTAAATCCAAAACCCTAAGCCCTAAACCACAAACCCCAAAGCCTAAATCCTAAATCACAACCGATAAACCCTAAACCAAAAACCATCAACCATAAAGTCTAAACCCAAAACCCTAAACCATAAACTCCAAACCCTCAACCCCTAAACCCTAAACGATAAAGCCTTACCCTAATCCCTAAACCCTAAAGCCTAAAGCATAAAACCTAAACCATAAATCCTAAACCCTAAGCCATAAACACTAAAGCCAAAAGCCTAAAATCTAAACCCTAAACCCTAAACCATAAACCCTAAACCCAAAACCATAAACCATAAATAATAAACCCTAAACCCTAAATCCTAAATCCTAAACCACAAACCCTAAAGCATCAATCCCAAACCATAAACCCTAAACCCTAAACCCTATACCCTATACCATAAACCACAAACCTAAACCCTAAACCTTAAACCCCAAACCATAAAGCCTAAACCCTAAACACTATACCCTAAACCCTAAACCACAAACCATAAAGCCTAAACCCTAAACTATAAACCCTAAACCCCAAACCATAAACCCTAAACCATAAACCCTAAACCATAAACCCTAAATCCTAAACCCTAAACCGTAAACCTTAAATCCTCAACCCTAAATACTAAACCCTAACCCATAAACCCTAAAGCCAAACACTAAACCCTAAAGCCTAAAGCCTAGAGCTTAATACCATAAACCCTAAATCGCAAACTCTAAAGCCTAAACCCTAATCCCTAAATCCCAAACCATAAACCCTAAACCATAAACCCTAAAGCCAAACACTAAACCCTAAAGCCTAAAGCCTAAACCCTAAACCATAAACCCTAAATCCCAAACTCTATAGCCTAAACCTTAAAACCTAAATCCCAAACCATAAACCCTAAATCATAGAACACTGCACCCTAAACCCTAACCACAAACACTAAACACTAAACCATAAACCCTAAAGCATAAACCATAAACCATAAACCATAAACCCTAAACCCTAAACCATAAACCCTAAACCATAAACCCTAAACCCTAAACCCTAAACCCTCAACCTTATACCCTAAACACCAAAACCTAAACACTAAACCACAAACACCAAACCCAAAACCATAAACACTAAGGCCTAAACCCCAAACCCTAAACCCTAAAACCAAAAACCCTAAACCATAAACCATAAACCCTAAACCCTAAACTCAAAACCCTAAACCATAAACCACAAACCCTAAAGCCTAAATCCTAAATCACAACCCCTAAACCCAAAACCCTAAACCATAAACATTAAGGCCTAAACTCCAAACTCTAAACCCTAAACCCAAAATCATAAATCCAAAACCCTAAACCTTAAACCACAAACCCCAAAGCCTAAATCCTAAATCACTATCGCTAAACCCTAAACCAAAAACCATTAACCATAACGTCTAAATCCTAAACCCTAAACCATAAACTCCAAACCCTCAACCCCTAAACCCTAAACGCTAAAGCTTTACCATAATCCCTAAACCCCAAACCATAAAGCATAAACCTAAACCATAAATCCTAAACCCTAAACCACAAACACTAAAGCCAAAAGCCTAAAATCTAAACCCTAAACCCAAAACCATAAACCATAAACAATAAACCATAAACCCTAAATCCTAAACCCTAAACCACAAACCATAAAGCATCAACCCCAAACCATAAACCCTAAACCCTAAACCCTAAACCCTAAACTCTATACCATATACCATAAACCACAAACCCTAAACCCTAAACCCTAAACTATAAACACTAAACCATAAACCATAAACCCAAAACCCAAACCATAAAGCCTAAACCTTAAACACTATACCCTAAACCCTAAACCATAAACCCTAAACTATAAACCCTAAACCCCAAACCATAAACCCTAAACAATAAACCCTAAATCCTAAACCCTAAATCATAAACCTTAAATCCTCAACCCTAAACACTAAACCCTAAACCATAAACCCTAAAGCCCAAACACTAAACCATAAACCCTAAAGCCTAAACCCTAAACCATAAACCATAAACCCTAAATCCCAAACTCTAAAGCATAAACCCTAATCCCTTAACTATAAACCCTAAATCCTAAACTCTAAAGCCTAAACTCTAAACACTAATCCCCAAACCATAAACCCTAAATCGTAAAACAGTACACCATAAACCCT
Source organism: Arachis ipaensis (assembly GCF_059453495.1). Taxonomy (NCBI): domain Eukaryota; kingdom Viridiplantae; phylum Streptophyta; class Magnoliopsida; order Fabales; family Fabaceae; genus Arachis; species Arachis ipaensis. The sequence goes on from NC_142444.1 coordinate 75,457,662, forward strand.
AAACCCTAAATCCCGAACCCTAAGCCACAAACCTTTAACCCCAAACCATAAACCCAAAATTGTAAACACTACACCCTAAACCCTAAACCCATAAACCCTAAACCCTAAACCCTAACCATAAACCCTAAACCCTAAACCATAAACCCTAAATTTTAAACCCTAAACCCTAAACCGCTAACCATAAATGCTAAACCCTAAACCCTAACCCCTAAACCCTGAACCATAAACCACAAACCGTAAACCATAAACAATAAACCCTAAACCATAAACCATAGATCCTAAACCCTAAACCTTAAACCCTAAACCATAAAACATAAACCCTAAACCACAAAACATAAACCTTAAACCCTCAACCGAAAACCTAAACCCTAAACCCTAAACCCTAAACCATACACCCTAAGCCATAAACCACAAACCCTAAAGCCTAAATGATACACCATAAACCATAAACCATAAACCATAAACCCTAAACCCTAAACCCTAAACCCTCAACCCTATACCTTAAAACACCAAAACCTAAACACTAAACCATAAACACCAAACCTTAAACCATAAACACTAAGGCATAAACCCCAAACACTAAACCCTAAACCCAAAATCATAAACTCAAAACCCTAAACCATAAACCCTAAACCATAAACCCTAAACCATAAACCCTAAACCCTACACCATAAACCCTAAAGCACAAACCATAAAGCCTAAACCTTAAGCCATAAACCCTCAACCCCAAACTATAAACCCTAAACCCTAAATCCTACACCCTAATCCCTAAACCATATACCCTAAACCCTAAAGATTAAACCATAAACCCTAAAGCCAAAACCTAAACAACAAACACTAAAGCCTAAACCCTAAACCCTAAACCATAAACCATCAACCCCTAACCATAAACCTTAAACCATACACCCTAAACCTAAACCACAAACCCTAAAGCCTAAACCTTAGACCATAAAACTTCAACCAAAGCAATAAACCCTAAACCATACACCCTAAAAGCTAAATCACAAACCCTAAAGCCTAAGCTTTAAACCCTAAACCATAAACCACAAATTCTATAGTCCAAACACTAAACCCTAAACCCTGAACACTAACCCCTAAACCCATAAACCTAAACCCTAAACCATAAACCATAAAACCCAAACCATAAAGCCTAAACCCTAAACCCTAAAGCCTAAACCACAAACCACAAACACTAAAGCCTAAAGCCTAAACACTAAACCATAAACACTCAACCCCAAACCATAAATCCAAAACCCTAAACCATAAACCACAAACCCTAAAGCCTAAAGCGTAAACCATAAACCCTCAACCCCAATCCATAAATCCTAAACTCTAAACCGTAAACCACAAACCTTAAGGCCTAAAGCGTAAACCATAAACCCTCAACCCCAAACCATAAACCCTAAAGCCCCAACCCTACACCCTAAACCATAAACCACAAACCCTAAAGCCTAAACCCTAAACTATAAACCTTAAATCCTGAACCCTAAACCCTAAATCATAAACCATAAATCATAACTCATGAACCCTAAATCATACACCCTAAACACTAAACCATAAACCCTAATCCCTAGACCATAAACCCTCATACCCAAACTATAAGCCCTAAACCCTAAACCCTACACCCTAAACCAATACCACAAATCCTAAAGCCTAAACCCAAAACTATAAGTCAAAAACCATAAACTATAAACCATAAACCTGAAACCCTAAATCCTAAACCCTATACCCTAAACCCTAAACCACAAACCCTAAAACCTAAACCCTAAACCATAATCCCTCAACCCCAAACCATAAACGCTAAATCCTAAACCCTAAACCCTAAACCATAAACCACAAACCCTAAACCCTAATCGATCTACCCCAAACTATAAACCCTAAACCCCAAACCCTAAACCCTAAACCATAAACCCTCAAACCCAAACAATAAACCCTAAACCATAAACCATACAACCTAAACACTAAACCACAAATCCTAAATCATCAACCCTAAACCATAAACCACAAACCCTAAAGCCCAAGCAATAAACCCTAAAGCCTAAAGCCTAAACCCTTAACTATAAACCCTAAATCCTAAACTCTAAAGCCTAAACCATAAACCCTAATCCCCAAACCATAAACCCTAAATCGTAAAAACTATACCATAAACCCTAAACCATATACCCGAAACCCTAAACCATAAACCCTAAGCCAGAAACCCTTAACCCCAAACCATAAACCCAAAATCGTAAACAATACACCCTAAACCCTAACCACAAACCCTAAACCCTAAACAATAAACCCTAAATTTTAAACCATAAACCCTAAACCGCAAACCATAAACCTTAAACCCTAAACCCTAAACCCTAAACCGTAAACCATAAACCATAAACCCTAAAGACTAAACCCTAGACCCTAAACCATAAACCCTAAACCCTAAACCGTAAAACCTAAACCCTAAACCACAAAACCTAAACCATAAACCCTCAACCAAAACCCTAAACCCTAACCCCTAAACCCTACACCCTAAGCCATAAACCACAAACCATAAAGCCTAAATGCTAAACCATAAACCATAAACCATACACCCTAAACCTTAAACCCTAAACCCTCAATCCTATATCATAAACACCAAAACCTAAACACTAAACCCTAAACCTCAACACTAAACTACAAACACCAAATCCTAAAGTATAAACACTAAGGCCTAAACCCCAAACCCTAAACTATAAACCCAAAATCATAAACTCAAAACCCTAAACCATAAACCACAAATACTAAAGCCTAAATCCTAAATCACAACCCTAAACCCCAAACCCTAAACTATAGACATTAAGACCTAAACTCTAAACCCTAAACCCTAAACCCAAAATCATAAATCCAAAACCCTAAACCCTAAACCACAAACCCCAAAGCCTAAATCCTAAATCACAACCGCTAAACCCTAAACCAAAAATCGTCAACCATAAAATCTAAACCCTAAACCCTAAACCATAAACTCCAAACCCTCAACCCCTAAACCCTAAACACTAAAGCCTTACCCTAATCCCTAAACCCCAAACCCTAAAGCATAAAACCTAAACCATAAATCCTAAACCCTAAACCACAAACACTAAAGCCAAGAGCCTAAAATCTAAACCCCAAACCCTAAACTATAAACCCTAAACCCTAAACCATAAACCATAAACAATAAACCCTAAACCCTAAACCCTAAACCACAAACCCTAAAGCATCAACCCCAAACCATAAACAATATACCCTAAACCCTAAACCCTAAACCATAACCCATAAACCCTAAACCCTAAACCCACAAACCCTAAAACCTAAACCCTAAACCATAATCCCTCAACCCCAAACCATAAACGCTAAATCCTAAACCATAAACCCTAAACCATAAACCACAAACCCTAAACCCTAAACCATCCACCCCAAACTATAAACCCTAAACCCCAAACCCTAAACCCTAAACCATAAACCCTCAAACCCAAACAATAAACCCTAAACCATAAACCATACAACCTAAACACTAAACCACAAATCCTAAATCATCAACCCTAAACCATAAACCACAAACCCTAAAGCCCAAGCAATAAACCCTAAAGCCTAAAGCCTAAACCCTTAACTATAAACCCTAAATCCTAAACTCTAAAGCCTAAACCATAAACCCTAATCCCCAAACCATAAACCCTAAATCGTAAAAACTATACCATAAACCCTAAACCCTATACCCGAAACCCTAAACCATAAACCCTAAGCCAGAAACCCTTAACCCCAAACCATAAACCCAAAATCGTAAACAATACACGCTAAACCCTAACCACAAACCCTAAACAATAAACCCTAAATTTTAAACCCTAAACCCTAAACCCTAAACCGCAAACCATAAACCTTAAACCCTAAACCCTAAACCACAAACCGTAAACCATAAACCATAAACCCTAAAGACTAAACTCTAGACCCTAAACCCTAAACCCTAAACCCTAAACCCTAAACCCTAAACCACAAAACCTAAACCATAAACCCTAAACAAAAACCCTAAACCATAACCCATAAACCCTACACCCTAAGCCATAAACCACAAACCCTAAAGCCTAAATGCTAAACCATAAACCATAAACCCTACACCCTAAACCTTAAACCCTAAACCCTCAATCCTATATCATAAACACCAAAACCTAAACACTAAACCCTAAACCTCAACACTAAACTACAAACACCAAACCCTAAAGTATAAACACTAAGGCCTAAACCCCAAACCCTAAACTATAAACCCAAAATCATAAACTCAAAACCCTAAACCATAAACCACAAATACTAAAGCCTAAATACTAAATCACAACCCCTAAACCCCAAACCCTAAACTATAGACATTAAGACCTAAACTCCAAACCCTAAACCCTAAACCCAAAATCATAAATCCAAAACCCTAAACCCTAAACCACAAACCCCAAAGCCTAAATCTTAAATCACAACCGCTAAACCCTAAACAAAAAACCGTCAACCATAAAATCTAAACCCTAAACCCTAAACCATAAACTCCAAACCCTCAACCTCTAAACCCTAAACGCTAAAGCCTTACCCTAATCCCTAAACCCCAAACCCTAAAGCATAAAACCTAAACCATAAATCCTAAACCCTAAACCACAAACACTAAAGCCAAGAGCCTAAAATCTAAACACCAAACCCTAAACCCTAAACCCTAAACCCTAAACCATAAACCATAAACAATAAACCCTAAACCCTAAACCCTAAACCACAAACCCTAAAGCATCAACCCCAAACCATAAACAATAAACCCTAAACCCTAAACCCTAAACCCTAAACCATAAACCCATAAACCCTAAAAAGTAAATCCTAAACCATAAACCCTCAAACCCAAACCATAAACCGTAAACCATAAACCACAAACCCTAAAGCCGAAACAATAAACCATCAAGCCTAAAGCCTAAACCCTTAACTATAAACCTTAAATCCTAAACTCTAAAGCCTAAACCCTAAACCATGATCCCCAAACCCTAAACACTAAACCCTAAGCCAGAAACCCTTAACCCCAAACCATAAACCCAAAATCGTAAACACTACACCCTAAACCCTAACCATAAATCCTAAACCCTAAACCATAAACCCTAAATTTTAAACCCTAAACCCTCAACCGCAAACCATAAACCCTAAACCCTAAATCCTAAACACTAAACCCTAGACCCTGATCCCTAAACCACAAGCCGTAAACCATAAACATAAACCCTAAACCCTAAACTCTAGACACTAAACCCTAAACCATAAACCCGTAAACCGTAAAACCTAAACCCTAAACCACAAAACCTAAACCTTAAACCCTAAATCGAAACCCTAAACACCAAACCATAAACCCTACACCCTAAGCCATAAACCACAAACCCAAAAGCCTAAATGCTAAACCATAAACCCTAAACCCTAAACCCTAAACCCTAAATGCTAAACCCTAAACCATAAACCCTCAACCCTATACCCTAAACACCAAAACCTAAACACTAAACCACAAACACCAAACCCTAAACCATAAACCCCAAACCCTAAACCCTAAACCCAAAATCATAAACTCAAAACCCTAAACCATAAACCACAAACCCTAAAGACTAAATCCTAAATCACAACCCCTAAACCCCAAACCATAAACCATAAACATTAAGTCCTAAACTCCAAACCCTAAACCCTAAACCCAAAATCATAAATCCAAAACCCTAAACCCTAAACTACAAACCCCAAACCCTAAATGCTAAATCACAATCGCTAAACCCTAAACCAGAAACCATCAACCATAACGTCTAAACCCTAAACCATAAACCATAAACTCCAAACCCTCAACCCCTAAACCCTAAACGCTAAAGCCTTACCGTAATCCCTAAACCCCAAACCATAAATCCTAAACCCTAAAGCACAAACACTAAAGCCAAAAGCCTAAAATCTAAACCCTAAACCATAAACCATAAACCCTAAACCCAAAACCATAAACAATAAACCTTAAACACTGAATCCTAAACCCTAAACCACAAACCCTAAAGCATCAACCACAAACTATAAACCCTAAACCATAAACCCTCCACCCCAAACAATAAACCCTATACCATAAACCCCAAATCCTAAACCCTAAACCCTAAACCCCAAAGCATAAAGCCTAAACCCTAAACACTATACCCTAAACCCTAAAACCTAAACCGTAAAGCATAAACCCTAAACTATAAACCATAAACCCCAAACCATAAACCCTAAACCATAAACCCAAAATCCTAAACCCTAAACCATAAACCTTAAATCCTCAACCCTAAATACTAAACCTTAAACCATAAACCCTAAAGCCAAACACTAAACACTAAAGCCTAAAGCCTAAAGCCTAATCCCTTAACCATAAATCCTAAATCCCAAACTCTAAAGCCTAAACCCTAAACCCTAAATCACAAACCATAATCCCTAAATCGTAGAACACTATAACCTAAACCCTAACCACAAACACTAAACACTAAACCATAAATCCTAAAGCCTAAACCATAAACTATAAACCCTAAACCCTAAACCCTAAACCATAAACCCTAAAACCCAAACCCTAAACCCTAAACCCTCAACCATATACACTAAACACCAAAACCTAAACCCTAAACCCTTAACTATAAACCCTAAATCCTAAACTCTAAAGCCAAAACCCTAAACACTAATCCCCAAACCATATACCCTAAATCGTAAAACAGTACACCATAAACCTTAAACCCTAAACACCAAACCCTAAACCCTAAACCCTAAACCAGAAACCCTTAACCCCAAACCATAAACCCAAAATCGTAAACACTACACCATAAACCCTAATCCTAAACCCTAAACCCTAAACCATAAACCCTAAATTTTAAACCCTAAACCCTAAACCGCAAACCATAAACCCTAAAGCATAAACCCTAAACCCTAAACCCTGAACCCTAAACCACAAACCGTAAACCATAAAACATAAACCCTAAACCCTAAACCCTAGATCCTAAACCCTAAACCCTAAACCATAAAACCTAAACCCTAAACCACAAAACCTAAACCTTAAACCTTCAACCGAAACCCTAAACCATAAACCATAAACCCTACACCCTAAGCCATAAACCACAAACCCTAAAGCCTAAATGTTAAACGATAAACTATAAAACCTAAACCATAAACCCTAAACCCTAAACCCTAAACCCTAAACCCTTAACCTTATACCCTAAAAACCAAAAGCTAAACACTAAACCACAAACACCAAACCCTAAACCATAAACACTACGGCCTAAACCCCAAACCCTAAACCCTATACCCAAAATCATAAACTAAAAACCCTAAACCATAAACCAAAAACCCTAAAGCCTAAATCCTAAATCACAACCCCTAAACCCCAAACCCTAAACCATAAACATTAAGGCCTAAACTCCAAACCCTAAACCCTAAACCAAAAATCATAAATCCAAAACCCTAAACCCTAAACCACAAACCCGAAAGCCTAAATCCTAAATCACAATCGCTAAATCCTAAACCAAAAACCATCAACCATAAAGTCTAAACCCAAAACCCTAAACCCAAAATCATAAATCCAAAACCCTAAACCCTAAACCACAAACCCCAAAGCCTAAATCCTAAATCACAACCGCTAAACCCTAAACCAAAAACCGTCAACCATAAAATCTAAACCCTAAACCCTAAACCATAAACTCCAAACCCTCAACCCCTAAACCCTAAACACTAAAGCCTTACCCTAATCCCTAAACCCCAAACCCTAAAGCATAAAACCTAAACCATAAATCCTAAACCCTAAACCACAAACACTAAAGCCAAGAGCCTAAAATCTAAACCCCAAACCCTAAACCATAAACCCTAAACCCTAAACCATAAACCATAAACAATAAACCCTAAACCCTAAACCCTAAACCACAAACCCTAAAGCATCAACCCCAAACCATAAACAATATACCCTAAACCCTAAACCCTAAACCATAACCCATAAACCCTAAACCCTAAACCCACAAACCCTAAAACCTAAACCCTAAACCATAATCCCTCAACCCCAAACCATAAACGCTAAATCCTAAACCATAAACCCTAAACCATAAACCACAAACCCTAAACCCTAAACCATCCACCCCAAACTATAAACCCTAAACCCCAAACCCTAAACCCTAAACCATAAACCCTCAAACCCAAACAATAAACCCTAAACCATAAACCATACAACCTAAACACTAAACCACAAATCCTAAATCATCAACCCTAAACCATAAACCACAAACCCTAAAGCCCAAGCAATAAACCCTAAAGCCTAAAGCCTAAACCCTTAACTATAAACCCTAAATCCTAAACTCTAAAGCCTAAACCATAAACCCTAATCCCCAAACCATAAACCCTAAATCGTAAAAACTATACCATAAACCCTAAACCCTATACCCGAAACCCTAAACCATAAACCCTAAGCCAGAAACCCTTAACCCCAAACCATAAACCCAAAATCGTAAACAATACACGCTAAACCCTAACCACAAACCCTAAACAATAAACCCTATATTTTAAACCCTAAACCCTAAACCGCAAACCATAAACCTTAAACCCTAAACCCTAAACCACAAACCGTAAACCATAAACCATAAACCCTAAAGACTAAACTCTAGACCCTAAACCCTAAACCCTAAACCCTAAACCCTAAACCCTAAACCACAAAACCTAAACCATAAACCCTAAACAAAAACCCTAAACCATAACCCATAAACCCTACACCCTAAGCCATAAACCACAAACCCTAAAGCCTAAATGCTAAACCATAAACCATAAACCCTACACCCTAAACCTTAAACCCTAAACCCTCAATCCTATATCATAAACACCAAAACCTAAACACTAAACCCTAAACCTCAACACTAAACTACAAACACCAAACCCTAAAGTATAAACACTAAGGCCTAAACCCCAAACCCTAAACTATAAACCCAAAATCATAAACTCAAAACCCTAAACCATAAACCACAAATACTAAAGCCTAAATACTAAATCACAACCCCTAAACCCCAAACCCTAAACTATAGACATTAAGACCTAAACTCCAAACCCTAAACCCTAAACCCAAAATCATAAATCCAAAACCCTAAACCCTAAACCACAAACCCCAAAGCCTAAATCTTAAATCACAACCGCTAAACCCTAAACAAAAAACCGTCAACCATAAAATCTAAACCCTAAACCCTAAACCATAAACTCCAAACCCTCAACCTCTAAACCCTAAACGCTAAAGCCTTACCCTAATCCCTAAACCCCAAACCCTAAAGCATAAAACCTAAACCATAAATCCTAAACCCTAAACCACAAACACTAAAGCCAAGAGCCTAAAATCTAAACACCAAACCCTAAACCCTAAACCCTAAACCCTAAACCATAAACCATAAACAATAAACCCTAAACCCTAAACCCTAAACCACAAACCCTAAAGCATCAACCCCAAACCATAAACAATAAACCCTAAACCCTAAACCCTAAACCATAAACCCATAAACCCTAAAAAGTAAATCCTAAACCATAAACCCTCAAACCCAAACCATAAACCGTAAACCATAAACCACAAACCCTAAAGCCGAAACAATAAACCATCAAGCCTAAAGCCTAAACCCTTAACTATAAACCCTAAATCCTAAACTCTAAAGCCTAAACCCTAAACCATAATCCCCAAACCCTAAACACTAAACCCTAAGCCAGAAACCCCTAACCCCAAACCATAAACCCAAAATCGTAAACACTACACCCTAAACCCTAACCATAAATCCTAAACCCTAAACCATAAACCCTAAATTTTAAACCCTAAACCCTCAACCGCAAACCATAAACCCTAAACCCTAAATCCTAAACACTAAACCCTAGACCCTGATCCCTAAACCACAAGCCGTAAACCATAAACATAAACCCTAAACCCTAAACTCTAGACACTAAACCCTAAACCATAAACCCGTAAACCGTAAAACCTAAACCCTAAACCACAAAACCTAAACCTTAAACCCTAAATCGAAACCCTAAACACCAAACCATAAACCCTACACCCTAAGCCATAAACCACAAACCCAAAAGCCTAAATGCTAAACCATAAACCCTAAACCCTAAACCCTAAACCCTAAATGCTAAACCCTAAACCATAAACCCTCAACCCTATACCCTAAACACCAAAACCTAAACACTAAACCACAAATACCAAACCCTAAACCATAAACCCCAAACCCTAAACCCTAAACACAAAATCATAAACTCAAAACCCTAAACCATAAACCACAAACCCTAAAGACTAAATCCTAAATCACAACCCCTAAACCCCAAACCATAAACCATAAACATTAAGTCCTAAACTCCAAACCCTAAACCCTAAACCCAAAATCATAAATCCAAAACCCTAAACCCTAAACCACAAACCCCAAACCCTAAATGCTAAATCACAATCGCTAAACCCTAAACCAGAAACCATCAACCATAACGTCTAAACCCTAAACCATAAACCATAAACTCCAAACCCTCAACCCCTAAACCCTAAACGCTAAAGCCTTACCGTAATCCCTAAACCCCAAACCATAAATCCTAAACCCTAAAGCACAAACACTAAAGCCAAAAGCCTAAAATCTAAACCCTAAACCATAAACCATAAACCCTAAACCCAAAACCATAAACAATAAACCTTAAACACTGAATCCTAAACCCTAAACCACAAACCCTAAAGCATCAACCCCAAACTATAAACCCTAAACCATAAACCCTCCACCCCAAACAATAAACCCTATACCATAAACCCCAAATCCTAAACCCTAAACCCTAAACACCAAAGCATAAAGCCTAAACCCTAAACACTATACCCTAAACCCTAAAACCTAAACCGTAAAGCATAAACCCTAAACTATAAACCATAAACCCCAAACCATAAACCCTAAACCATAAACCCTAAATCCTAAACCCTAAACCATAAACCTTAAATCATCAACCCTAAATACTAAACCTTAAACCATAAACCCTAAATCCAAACACTAAACACTAAAGCCTAAAGCCTAAAGCCTAATCCCTTAACCATAAATCCTAAATCCCAAACTCTAAAGCCTAAACCCTAAACCCTAAATCACAAACCATAATCCCTAAATCGTAGAACACTATACCCTAAACCCTAACCACAAACACTAAACACTAAACCATAAATCCTAAAGCCTAAACCATAAACTATAAACCCTAAACCCTAAACCCTAAACCATAAACCCTAAAACCCAAACCCTAAACCCTAAACCCTCAACCATATACACTAAACACCAAAACCTAAACCCTAAACCCTTAACTATAAACCCTAAATCCTAAACTCTAAAGCCAAAACCCTAAACACAAATCCCCAAACCATAAACCCTAAATCGTAAAACAGTACACCATAAACCTTAAACCCTAAACACCAAACCCTAAACCCTAAACCCTAAACCAGAAACCCTTAACCCCAAACCATAAACCCAAAATCGTAAACACTACACCATAAACCCTAATCCTAAACCCTAAACCCTAAACCATAAACCCTAAATTTTAAACCCTAAACCCTAAACCGCAAACCATAAACCCTAAAGCCTAAACCCTAAACCCTAAACCCTGAACCCCAAACCACAAACCGTAAACCATAAAACATAAACCCTAAACCCTAAACCCTAGATCCTAAACCCTAAACCCTAAACCATAAAACCTAAACCCTAAACCACAAAACCTAAACCTTAAACCTTCAACCGAAACCCTAAACCATAAACCATAAACCCTACACCCTAAGCCATAAACCACAAACCCTAAAGCCTAAATGTTAAACGATAAACTATAAAACCTAAACCATAAACCCTAAACCCTAAACCCTAAACCCTAAACCCTTAACCTTATACCCTAAAAACCAAAACCTAAACACTAAACCACAAACACCAAACCCTAAACCATAAACACTAAGGCCTAAACCCCAAACCCTAAACCCTATACCCAAAATCATAAACTAAAAACCCTAAACCATAAACCAAAAACCCTAAAGCCTAAATCCTAAATCACAACCCCAAAACCCCAAACCCTAAACCATAAACATTAAGGCCTAAACTCCAAACCCTAAACCCTAAACCAAAAATCATAAATCCAAAACCCTAAACCCTAAACCACAAACCCGAAAGCCTAAATCCTAAATCACAATCGCTAAATCCTAAACCAAAAACCATCAACCATAAAGTCTAAACCCAAAACCCTAAACCATAAACTCCAAACCCTCAACCCCTAAACACTAAACGCTAAAGCCTTACCCTAATCCCTAAACCCTAAACCCTAAAGCATAAAACCTAAACCATAAATCCTAAACCCTAAACCACAAACACTAAAGCCAAATGCCTAAAATCTAAACCCTAAACCCAAAACCATAAACCATAAACAATAAACCCTAAACCTTAAATCCTAAACCCTAAACCACAAACCCTAAAGCATCAATCCCAAACCATAAACCATAAACCCTAAACCCTATACCCTATACCATAAACCACAAACCCTAAACCCTAATCCCTAAACCCTAAACCCTAAACCCTAAACCCTCAATCCTATATCATAAACACCAAAACCTAAACACTAAATCCTAAACATCAACACTAAACTACAAACACCAAACCCTAAAGTATAAACAATAAGGCCTAAACCCCAAACCCTAAACTATAAACCCAAAATCATAAACTCAAAACCCAAAACCATAAACCACAAATACTAAAGCCTAAATCCTAAATCACAACCCCTAAACCCCAAACCCTAAACTATAGACATTAAGACCTAAACTCCAAACCATAAACCCTAAACCCAAAATCATAAATCCAAAACCCTAAACCCTAAACCACAAACCCCAAAGCCTAAATCCTAAATCACAACCGCTAAACCCTAAACCAAAAACTGTCAACCATAAAATCTAAACCCTAAACCCTAAACCATAAACTCCAAACCCTCAACCCCTAAACCCTAAACGCTAAAGCCTTACCCTAATCCCTAAACCCCAAACCCTAAAGCATAAAACCTAAACCATAAATCCTAAACCCTAAACCACAAACACTAAAGCCAAGAGCCTAAAATCTAAACCCCAAACCCTAAACCATAAACCCTAAACCCTAAACCATAAACCATAAACAATAAACCCTAAACCCTAAACCCTAAACCACAAACCCTAAAGCATCAACCCCAAACCATAAACAATAAATCCTAAACCCTAAACCCTAAACCATAAACCCATAAACCCTAAACCGTAAATCCTAAACCATAAATCCTCAAACCCAAACCATAAACCGTAAACCATAAACCACAAACCCTAAAGCCGAAACAATAAACCATAAAGCCTAAAGCCTAAACCCTTAACTATAAACCCTAAATACTAAACTCTAAAGCCTAAACCCTAAACCTTAATCCCCAAACCCTAAACCCTAAACCCTAAGCCAGAAACCCTTAACCCCAAACAATAAACCCAAAATCGTAAACACTACACCCTAAACCCTAACCATAAACCAAAAACCCTAAACCATAAACCCTAAATTTTAAACCCTAAACCCTAAACCGCAAACCATAAACCATAAACCCTAAATCCTAAACACTAAACCCTAAACCCTGATCCCTAAACCATAAGTCGTAAACCATAAACATAAACCCTAAACCCTAAATCCTTAACCCTAAACCCTAAACCCTAAACTCTAGACACTAAACCCTAAATCATAAACCCTAAACCGTAAAACCTAAACCCTAAACCACAAAACCTAAACCTTAAACCCTCAATCGAAACCCTAAACACCAAACCCTAAACCCTACACCCTAAGCCATAAAGCACAAACCCTAAAGCCTAAATGCTAAACCATAAACCCTAAACCCTAAACCCTAAACCCTAAATGCTAAACCCTAAACCATAAACCCTCAACCCTATACCCTAAACACCAAAACCTAACCACTAAACCACAAACCCTAAACCCTAAACCATAAACCCCAAACCCTAAACCATAAACCCTAAACCCTAAACCTTAAACCCTAAACCCTAAACCATAACCATAAACCAAAAACCCTAAACCATAAACCCTAAATTTTAAACCCTAAACCCTAAACCGCAAACCATAAACCCTAAATCCTAAATCATAAACACTAAACCCTAAACCCTGATCCCTAAACCACAAGTCGTAAACCATAAACATAAACCCTAAACCCTAAACCCTAAACCCTAAACCCTAAACTCTAGACACTAAACCCTAAATCATAAACCCTAAATCGTAAAACCTAAACCCTAAAACACAAAACCTAAACCTTAAACCCTCAATCGAAACCCTAACCACCAAACCCTAAACCCTACACCCTAAGCCATAAAGCACAAACCCTAAAGCCTAAATGCTAAACCATAAACCCTAAACCCTAAACCCTAAACCCTAAATGCTAAACCCTAAACCCTCAACCCTATACCCTAAACACCAAAACCTAAACACTAAACCACAAACACCAAACCCTAAACCATAAACCCCAAACCCTAAACCCTAAACCCAAAATCATAAACTCAAAGCCCTAAACCATAAACCACAAACCCTAAAGACTAAATTCTAAATCACAACCCCTAAACCCCAAACCCTAAACCATAAACATTAAGTCCTAAACTCCAAACCCCAAACCCTAAACCCAAAATCATAAATCCAAAACCCTAAACCCTAAACCACAAACCCTAAACCCTAAATGCTAAATCACAATCGCTAAACCTTAAACCAGAAACCATCAACCATAACGTCTAAACCCTAAACCATAAACCATAAACTCCAAACCCTCAACCCCTAAACCCTAAACGCTAAAGCCTTACCGTAATCCCTAAACCCCAAACCATAAAGCATAAAACCTAAACCATAAATCCTAAACCATAAACCACAAACACTAAAGCCAAAAGCCTAAAATCTAAACCCAAAACCATAAACCATAAACCCTAAACCCAAAACCATAAACAATAAACCCTAAACACTGAATCCTAAACCCTAAACCACAAACCCTAAAGCATCAACCCCAAACCATAAACCCTAAACCATAAACCCTCCACCCCAAACAATAAACCCTATACCATAAACCCCAAATCCTAAACCCTAAACCCTAAACCCCAAAGCATAAACCCTAAACCCTAAACACTATACCCTAAACCCTAAACCCTAAACCCTAAAGCATAAACCCTAAACTATAAACCCTAATCCCCAAACCATAAACCCTAAACCCTAAACCCTAAATACTAAACCCTAAACCATAAACCTTAAATCCTCAACCCTAAATACTAAACCTTAAACCATAAACCCTAAAGCCAAACACTAAACCCTAAAGCCTAAAGCCTAAAGCCTAATCCCTTAACCATAAATCCTAAATCCCAAACTCTAAAGCCTAAACCCTAAACCCTAAATCACAAACCATAAACCCTAAATCGTAGAACACTATACCCTAAACCCTAACCACAAACACTAAACACTAAACCATAAATCCTAAAGCCTAAACCAGAAACTATAAACCCTAAACCCTAAACCCTAAACCCTAAACCCTAAACCCTAAACCCCAAACCCTAAACCCTCAACCCTCAAACATATACCATAAACACCAAAACCTAAACCCTAAACCCTTAACTATAAACCCTAAATCCGAAACTCTAAAGCCAAAACCCTAAACACTAATCCCCAAACCATAAACCCTAAATCGTAAAACAGTACACCATAAACCTTAAACCCTAAACACCAAACCCTAAACCATAAACCCTAAACCAGAAACCCTTAACCCCAAACCATAAACCCAAAATCTTAAACACTACACCCTAAACCCTAACCATAAACCCTAAACCCTAAACCATAAACCCTAAATTTTAAACCCTAAACCCTAAACTGCAAACCATAAACCCTAAAGCCTAAACCCTAAACCCTAAACCATGAACCCTAAACCACAAACCGTAAACCATAAAACATAAACCCTAAACCCTAAACCCTAGATCCTAAACCCTAAACCCTAAACAGTAAAACCTAAACCCTAAACCACAAAACCTAAACATTAAACCTTCAACCGAAACCCTAAACCCTAAACCATAAACCCTACACCCTAAGCCATAAACCACAAACCCTAAAGCCTAAATGTTAAACCATAAACTATAAAACCTAAACCATAAACCCTAAACCCTAAACCCTAAACCCTAAACCCTTAACCCTATACCCTAAAAACCAAAACCTAAACACTAAACCACAAACACCAAACCCTAAACCATAAACACTAAGGCCTAAACCCCAAACCCTAAACCCTATACCCAAAATCATAAACTAAAAACCCTAAACCATAAACCAAAAACCCTAAAGCCTAAATCCTAAATCACAACCCCTAAACCCCAAACCCTAAACCATAAACATTAAGGCCTAAACTCCAAACCCTAAACCCAAAATCATAAATCCAAAACCCTAAACCCTAAACCACAAACCCCAAAGCCTAAATCCTAAATCACAATCGCTAAACCCTAAACCAAAAACCATCGACCATAAAGTCTAAACCCAAAACCCTAAACCATAAACTCCAAACCCTCAACCCCTAAACACTAAATGCTAAAGCCTTATCCTAATCCCTAAACCCTAAACCCTAAAGCATAAAACCTAAACCATAAATCCTAAACCCTAAACCACAAACACTAAAGCCAAAAGCCTAAAATCTAAACCCTAAACCCTAAACCATAAACCCTAAACCCAAAACCATAAACAATAAACCCTAAACCCTAAACCCTAAACCCTAAACCACAAACCCTAAAGCATCAATCCCAAACCATAAACCCTAAACCCTAAACCCTATACCCTATACCATAAACCACAAACACTAAACCCTAAACCTTAAACCCCAAACCATAAAGCCTAAACCCTAAACAATATACCCTAAACCCTAAACCACAAACCCTAAAGCCTAAACCCTAAACTATAAACCCTAAACCCCAAACCAGAAACCCTAAATCTTAAACCCTAAATCCTAAACCCTAAACCGTAAACCTTAAATCCTCAACCTTAAATACTAAACCCTAAACCATAAACCCTAAAGCCAAACACTAAACCCTAAAGCCTAAAGCCTAGAGCCTAAACCATAAACCATAAACCCTAAATCCCAAACTCTAAACCCTAAACCCTAAACCCTAAATCCCAAACCATAAACCCTAAATAGTAGAACACTACACCCTAAACCCTACCCACAAACCCTAAACACTAAACCATAAACCCTAAAGCCTAAACCCTAAACTATAAACCCTAAATCCTAAACCATAAACCCTCAACCCCAAACCATAAACCCTAAACCCTACACCCTACACCCTAAGTCATAAACCACAAACCTTAAACCATAAACCCTAAATCCTAACCATAAATCACAAACCCTAAATCCTAAACAATAAACCCTAAACCCTAACCATAAACCACAAAACCTGAACCATAAACCACGAACACGAAACCCTAAACCATAAACCCTAAGGCCTAAACCCAAAACCCTAAATCCTAAACAAAAAATCATAAACCCTAAACGCTAAACCCTAAACCACAAACCCTATAGCCTAAATCCTAAATCACAACTCCTTATCCCTTAATCATCAACCCTAAAGCCTAAACCCTAAACCCTAAACCATAAACTCTAAACCCTCAACCCATAAACCCTAAACCACAAACCATAAACCCTAAACCCTAAACCATAAACACTAAGGCCCAAAGATTAAATTCTAAACCCTAATACGTGAACCATAAACTCTCAACCCAAAAAAATAAACAATAAACAATAAACCCTAAATCTTAAACCCTAAAGCTTCAATACCAAACCATAAACCCTAAACCCTAAACCATATACCCTAAACCATAAATCACAAACCCTAAAGCCTAAACCATAAACTATAAATTCTAAACCCTAAACCATAAACCCTAAATCCTAAACCCTATTCAATAAACCCTAAACCACAAAACCATAAAGCCTAAACATTAAACCCCAAATAATAAACCCTAAACCATACACTCTAAAACCTAAACCCTAAATCCTAAACATTAAACCCTATACACTAAACCACAAACCCTAAACCCTAAAGCCCAAACAATAAACCCTAAACTATAAAGCCTAAGCCCTAAATCACAAACCCTGAAACCCAAACACTAAACCTAAAATCCTAAACCATAAACCCTAAAGATTAAACCCTAAACCATAAACCCTAAACCCTAAACCATAAACCATAAACCCTAAACCCTAAACCCAAAACCCTAAACCATCAACCATATACCCTAAACACCAAAACCTAAACACTAAACCACAAACACCAAACCCTAAACCATAAACACTAAGGCATAAACCCCATACCCTAAACCCTAAACCCAAAATCATAAACTCAAAACCCTAAACCATAAACCACAAACCCTAAAGCCTAAATCCTAAATCACAGCCCCTAAACCCCAAACCCTAAACCATAAATATTAAGGCCTAAACTCCAAACCCTAAACCCTAAACCCAAAATCATAAATCAAAAACCCTAAACCCTAAACCACAAACTCCAAAGCCTAAATCCTAAATCACAATTGCTAAACCCTAAACCAAAAACCATCAACCATAAAGTCTAAACCCTAAACCCTAAACCATAAACTCCAAAACCCTCAACTCCTAAACCCTAAACGCTAAATCCTTACCCTAATCCCTAAACCCTAAACCCTAAAGCATAAAACATAAACAATAAATCCTAAACCCTAAACCACAAACACTAAAGCCAAAAGCCTAAAATCTAAACCCTAAACCCAAAATAATAAACCATAAACCATAAACGCTACACCCTAAATCCTAAACCCTAAACCACAAACCCTAAAGCATCAACCCCAAACCATAAACCCTAAACCATAAACCCTAAACCATAAACTCTATACACTATACCATAAACCACAAACCCTAAGCCCTAAACCATAAACTATAGACACTAAACCCTAAACCCAAACCATAAAGCATAAACCCTAAACACTATATCCTAAACCATAAAGCATAAACTATAAACCATAAACCCTAAACCATAAACCCTAAACCATAAATCCTAAATACTAAACCCTAAACCATAAACCTTAAATCCTCAACCCTAAACACTAAACCCAAAACCATAAACCCTAATGCCCAAACAATAAACCCTAAAGCCTAAAGCCTAAACCCTGAACCCTAAACCATAAACCCTAAATCCCAAACTCTAAAGCCTAAAGCCTAAACCCTTAACTATAAACCCTAAATCCTAAAATCTAAAGCCTAAACCCTAAACACTAATCCCTAAACCATAAATCCTAAATCGTAAAACAGTACACCAAAAACCCTAAACCCTAAATCCCAAATGCTAAACCCTAAACCCTAAGCCAGAAACCATTAAACCCAAACCATAAACCCAAAATCGTAAACACTACACCCTAAACCCTAACCATAAACCCTAAACCCTAAACCATAAACCCTAAATTTTAAACCCTAAACCCTAAACTGCAAACCATAAACCATAAACCCTAAACCACAAACTGTAAACCATAAACCATAAACCCTAAACCCTAAACCCTAAACCATAAAACCTAAACCCTAAACCACAAAACCATAACCTTAAACCCTCAACTGAAACCCTAAACCCTAAACCCTAAACCCTACACCCTAAGCCATAAACTACAAACCCTAAAGCCTAAATGCTAAACCATAAACCATAAACCATAAACCCTAAACTCTAAACCCTAAACCCTATACCAAAAACACCAAAACCTAAACACTAAACCACAAACACCAAACCCTAAACCATAAAAACTAAGGCCTAAACCCCAAACCCTAAACCCTAAACCCAAAATCATAAACTCAAAACCCTAAACCATAAACCACAAACCCTAAAGCCTAAATCCTAATTCACAACCCCTAAACCCCAAACTCTAAACCATAAACATTAAGGCCTAAACTCCAAACCCTAAACCCTAAACCCAAAATCATAAATCCAAAACCCTAAACCCTAAGCCACAAAACCCAAAGCCTAAATCCTAAATCACAATTGCTAAACCCTAAACCAAAAACCATCAACCATAAAGTCTAAACCATAAACCCTAAACCATAAACTCCAAACCCTCAACCCCTAAACCCTAAACGCTAAAGTCTTACCCTAATCCCTAAACCCCAAACCCTAAAGCATAAAACCTAAACCATAAATCCTAAACCCTAAACCACAAACACTAAAGCCAAAAGCCTAAAATCTAAACCCTAAACCTAAAACCATAAGCCATAAACAATAAACCCTAAACCCTAAACCCTAAACCCTAAACTCTATACCCTATACTATAAACCACAAACTCTAAACCCTAAACCCTAAAATATAAACCCTAAACCCTAAATCATAAACCATAAACCCAAACCATAAAGCCTAAACCCTAAACACTATACCCTATGTAAATCATGTTGCTTGTATGCGAAGTTTGTATTCGTAGGTTTTGATGAATGACAAACCAACAAACGACATGAAAGACAAACCAACAAACAACTTGAATGAACAAGCATGTTGAAAGATCAACCAACATTCAACGTTGAGGAATGAAGAGTTGAAAGCAACACAACAACAACAAGAAACTCAAGTCCACAACATTTGAAGACAAGTATAGTGTCTTAGGACTTAGGTAACTTCTTGTTAAGAACCAATTGCTAAATCTCTCAACACACACTCACAAAATGTTTTCATGCACATCTTGCAATTCGATGCTAGCCAAATGGTTTAAAAACTTGTTTTCAAAGGTACAAAAGCATAGGAATTGACTCCAACAAGTTTGAGATCAATCCTAAGTATTTTGAAGTGATTTTAAGCCATTCTTTAAGGTTTGCATCGATGCACACTCATCTTGCATCGATGCAAAGCATGCGACGACTTGTTGCATCGATGCAAAGATGTTTGCATCGATGCAACCTAGCTGAAAATTCAAATTTCAGCTTCAAAGACACATTTGCATCGATGCAAAGTGTTATGCATCGATGCAAATGATTCAAAAACATAAAAAACGGCTAGTTTTGACAAAAAGGCTCCATCCCATTAACTCCCCAACGTTTCTAAGGTTTGGGGAGTCTATAAATAGATGGATTGAAGCCTTATTTCAGATACGTGAGTATTTGCAAACTATCTTGTTCATATTCTTTCATTCTACACATTTTTTAAGGTGTTATAATACACAATTTGAGAGAGCAATATCAATTGGTTCAATAGTGCTAAACTTGTAATCATACACTCTTCTAGAGAGTACTCATTTCATCTCAACAATTCTTTGAGAATTGTTTTCTTGTAACACTTTGTAAATTGGAGTGTGATCTCCAAGGTTGAGTCAAGAGTTATAAACACTATAGTCGGTGAGGATACCAAAGAAGTATACTAAGTACTCAAGGCAAATCTTAGAGAAGGTATCTCTAAGTGGAGTGGGTTAGTCTATGAGTGGTGATCATATACCGTGAGGTGTTAGAAACTAAGGACTCGGATTGTAAAAGGTTTTGCGCGAGCACCTTGAAGCTTGGCAATAGTGGAACTTCTCAATAGCGATTGAGAAAGAAAGTGGACGTAGGACAAGGATTGTGCCGAACCACTCTAAATAGCGTTTGCATCTCTCCAAACTCATCTCTTCAACATTATTGTCTTTTACCTTTGAGCAAATAAATTGTGATCGAAAAGTAGCTTCGTAAGTACTTAAGGAATAGCTTAAGTCCGATTGGTGAAAAGCTTGATCAATTTATTTGAGTTGGTGTCTATTGGAAAGTAAAAGCTCCTTATAAATGCTTAGCAATTGAGTTAAGCTCTTGGAAAAATACTAGTACAATAACACTTTTGTATATTGTCTTTAACTTTCGCAAAAAAAGATTCATTGTTGTTGCAATACTCAATTCACCCCCCCTCTTGAGTAATTGTGCATAGGTTCTACACCCTAAACCCTAAACTATAAACCCTAAACCCCAAACCATAAACCCTAAACCATAAACCCTAAATCCTAAACCCTAAACCATAAACCTTAAATCCTCAACCCTAAACACTAAACCCTAAAACATAAACCCTAAAGCCCAAACACTAAACCCTAAAGCCTAAAGCCTAAACCCTAAACCCAAAACAAAATATCCTAAATCCCAAACTCTAAAGCCTAAACACTAAACCCTAAACCCCAAACCATAAACCCTAAATCGTAGAACACTATACCCTAAACCCTAACCATAAACACTAAACACTAAACCATAAACCCTAAAGCCTAAACCCTAAACTATAAACCCTAAACCCTAAACCCTAAACCCCAAACCATAAAAGCTAAACCAAAACCTTAAACTATAAACCCTTACCCCCAAACCCTAAACCCTAAACCCTACACTCTACACCCTAAGCCATAAACCACAAACCCTAAACCCTAAAATCATAAACCCTAAACCCTAACCATAAACCACAAACACTAAATCCTAAACAATAAACCCTAAACCCTAAACCCTAAACCCTATACCAGAAAACCTGAACCATAAACCACAAACACGAAACCCTAAACCATAAACCCTAATGCCTAAACCCAAAACCATAAATCCTAAACCCAAAATCATAAACCCTAAACGCTAAACCCTAAACCACAAACCCTAAAGCCTAAATCCTAAATCACAACTCCTTATCCCTTAATCATCAACCCGAAAGCCTAAATCCTAAACCCTAAACCATAAACTCCAAACCCTCAACCCAAAAACCCTAAACCACAAACCCTACACCCTAAATCAATACCACAAACCTTAAAGCCTAAACCCAAAACTATAAGTCATAAACCATAAACCCTAAACCCTAAACCCCAAACTACAAACCCTAAACCCTAAACCCTAAACCATAATCCCTCAACCCAAAACCATAATCGCTAAAACCTAACCCTACACCCTAAACCATAAACCACAAATCCTAAACCATAAACCCTCCACCCCAAACTATAAACCCTAAACCAAAAACCCTAAACCCTAAACTCTAATCCATAAACCATCAAACCCGAAAAATAAACCCTAAACCATAAACCCTACAACCTAAACGCTAAACCACAAATCCTAAATCATCAACCCTAAGCATAAACCACAAACCCTAAAGCCCAAACAATAAACCCTAAAGCCTAAAGACTAAACCCTTAACTATAAACACTAAATCCTAAACTCTAAAGCCTAAACCCTAAACCTAAATCCCCAAACCATAAACCTAAATCGTAAAACACTGCACCATAACCCCTAAACCCTAAACCCCAAATCATAAACCCTGAACCCTAAGCTAGAAACCCTCAACCCCAAACCATAAACCCAAAATCATAAACACTACACCCTAAACCCTAACCACAAACCTAAACGCTAAACCATAAACCTTAAATTTTAAACCAAAACCCTAAACCGCAAACCATAAACCCTAAACCCTAAACCCTAAACACTAAACCCTAAACCACAAACCGTAAACCATAAATCCAAAACCATAAACCCTAAACCCTAAACCCTAAACTGTAAATCCTAAACCCTAAACCACAAAACCTAAACCATAAACCCTTAACCGAAACCCTAAACCCTAAGTCCTAAACCCTACACCCTAAGCCATAAACCACAAACCCTAAAGCCTAAATGCTAAACCATAAACCCTCAACCATAAACCCTAAACCCTAAACCCTAAACCCTAAACCCTAAACCCCAAAACATAAACACTAAACCACAAACACCAAACCCTAAACCCTAAACACAAAATCATAAACTCAAAACCCTAAACCATAAACCACAAACCCTAAACCCTAAATCCTAAATCACAACCCCTAAAATCCAATCCATAAACCATAAACCCTAAGGACTAAACTCCAAACCCTAATCCCTAAACCCAAAATCATAAATCCAAAACCCTAAACCCTAAACCACAAACCCTAAAGCCTAAATCCTAAATCACAACCGCTAAACACTAAACCAAAAACCATCAACCATAAAGTCTAAACCCTAAACCCTAAACCATAAACTCCAAACCCTCAACCCCTAAACCATAAACGCTAAAGCCTCACCCTAATCCGTAAACCCCAAACCCGAAAGCATAAAACCTAAACCATAAATCCTAAACCCTAAACCACAAACACTAAAGCCAAAAGCCTAAAATCTAAACCCTAAACCCTAAACCATAAACCCTAAACCCAAAACCATAAAACATAAACAATAACCCCTAAACCCTAAACCACAAACCCTAAACCGTAAACCGTAAACCCTAGACCCTATACCATAACCCACAAACCCTAACCCCTAAACCCCAAACCATAAAAGCCTAAACCCTAAACTATAAACCCAAAATCCCAAGCATAAACCCTAAACCATAAACCCAAAATCCTAAATCCTAAACCATAAACCTTAAATCCTAACCTTAAACCCAAAATCCTAAATCCTAACCCAAAATCCTAAATCCTAAACCATAAACCTTAAATCCTAAACCACAAACCCTAAACCCTAAACCTTAAATCCTAACCATAAATCACAAACCCTAAATCCTAAAGAAAAAACCCTAAACCTTAAACCCTAAACCCTAAACCATAAACCATAAGGCCTAAGCCCAAAACCCTAAATCCTAAACCCAAAATCATAAACCCTAAACGCTAAACCCTAAACCACAAACCCTATAGCCTAAATCCTAAATCACAACCCATTATCCCTTAATCATCAACCCTAAAGCCTAAAGCCTAAACCCTAAACCATAAACTCCAAACCCTCGACCTATAAACCATAAACCACAAACCCTAAATCCTAAAGCCTAAACCCTAAACCACAAACACTAAAGCCTAAAGTCTAAATTCTAAACCCTAATACGTGAACCATAAACCCTCAACCCAAAAAAATAAACCATTAACAATAAACCCTAAATCCTAAACCCTAAAGCTTCAACCCCAAACCATAAACCCTAAACCATATACCCTAAACCATAAACCACAAACCCTAAAGCCTAAACCATAAACTATAAAGTCTAAACCCTAAACCATAAACCCTAAACCATAAACCGTAAATCCTAAACCTATACTATGAACCCTAAACCACAACCCATAAAGCCTAAACTTTAAACCATTAACCCTCAACCCCAAATAATAAACCCTAAACCATAAACCCTAAACCCTAAACCCTAATCCATAAACCATCAAACCCGAAAAATAAACCCTAAACCATAAACCCTACAACCTAAACGCTAAACCACAAATCCTAAATCATCAACCCTAAGCATAAACCACAAACCCTAAAGCCCAAACAATAAACCCTAAAGCCTAAAGACTAAACCCTTAACTATAAACACTAAATCCTAAACTCTAAAGCCTAAACCCTAAACCCAAATCCCCAAACCATAAACCTAAATCGTAAAATACTGCACCATAACCCCTAAACCCTAAACCCCAAATCCTAAACCCTGAACCCTAAGTTAGAAACCCTTAACCCCAAACCATAAACCCAAAATCCTAAACACTACACCCTAAACCCTAACCACAAACCTAAACCCTAAACCATAAACCTTAAATTTTAAGCCAAAACCCTAAACCGCAAACCATAAACCATAAACCCTAAACCCTAAACCCTAAACCCTAAACCATAAACCACAAACCGTAATCCATAAATCCAAAACCATAAACCCTAAACCCTAAATCCTAAACCGTAAATCCTAAACCCTAAACCACAAAACCTAAACCATAAACCCTTAACCGAAACCCTAAACCCTAAGTCCTAAACCCTACACCCTAAGCCATAAACCACAAACCCTAAAGCCTAAATGCTAAACCATAAACCCTAAACCATAAACCCTCAACCATAAACCCTAAACCCTAAACCCTCAACCCTAAACCTTAAACCCCAAAACATAAACACTAAACCACAAACACCAAACCCTAAACCCTAAACACAAAATCATAAACTCAAAACCCTAAACCCTAAACCACAAACCCTAAACCCTAAATCCTAAATCACAACCCCTAAACTCCAATCCATAAACCATAAACCCTAAGGCCTAAACTCCAAACCCTAATCCCTAAACCCAAAATCATAAATCCAAAACCCTAAACCCTAAACCACAAACCCTAAAGCCTAAATCCTAAATCACAACCGCTAAACACTAAACCAAAAACCATCAACCATAAAGTCTAAACCCTAAACCCTAAACCATAAACTCCAAACCCTCAACCCCTAAACCCTAAATGCTAAAGCCTCACCCTAATCCCTAAACCCCAAACCCTAAAGCATAAAACCTAAACCATAAATCCTAAACCCTAAACCACAAACACTAAAGCCAAAAGCCTAAAATCTAAACCCTAAACCCTAAACCATAAACCCTAAACCCAAAACCATAAAACATAAATAATAACCCATAAACCCTAAATCATAAACCCTAAACCACAAACCCTAAACCGTAAACCGTAAACCCTAGACCCTATACCATAACCCACAAACCCTAACCCCTAAACCCCAAACCATAAAAGCCTAAACCCTAAACTATAAACCCAAAATCCCAAACCATAAACCCTAAACCATAAACCCAAAATCCTAAATCCTAAATCATAAACCTTAAATCATCAACCATAAACACTAAACCCTAAACCATAAACCCTAAAGCACAAACACTAAACCCTAAAGCATAAAGCCTAAACCCTAAACCATACACCCTAAATCCCAAACTTTAAAGCATAAACCCTAAACCCTAAACCCCAAACCATAAACCCTAAATCATAGAACACTACACCCTAAACCCTAACCACAAACCCTAAACACTAAACCATAAACCCAAAAGCCTAAACCCTAAACTATAAACCCTAAACCCTAAACCATAAACCCTCAACCCCAAACCGTAAATCCTAAACCCTAAACCCTAAACCAAAACCTTAAACCATAAACCCTTAACCCCAAACCCTAAACCCTAAACATTACACCCTACACACTCTAAGTCATAAACCACAAACCCTAAACCCTAAACCCAAAATCCTAACCATAAATCACAAACCCTAAATCCTAAAGAATAAACCCTAAACCTTAAACCCTAAACCCTAAACCACAAAACCTGAACCATAAACCATAAACACGAAACCCTAAACCATAAACCATAAGGCCTAAGCCCAAAACCCTAAATCCTAAACCCAAAATCATAAACCCTAAACGCTAAACCCTAAACCACAAACCCTATAGCCTAAATCTTAAATCACAACCCATTATCCCTTAATCATCAACCCTAAAGCCTAAAGCCTAAACCCTAAACCATAAACTCCAAACCCTCGACCCATAAATCCTAAACCACAAACCCTAAACCCTAAAGCCTAAACCCTAAACCACAAACACTAAAGCCTAAAGTCTAAATTCTAAACCCTAATACGTGAACCATAAACCCTCAACCCAAAAAAATAAACCATTAACAATAAACCCTAAATCCTAAAACCTAAAGCTTCAACCCCAAACCATAAACCCTAAACCATAAACCCTAAATCCTAAACCCTATACTATGAACCCTAAACCACAACCCATAAAGCCTAAACTTTAAACCATTAACCCTCAACCCCAAATAATAAACCCTAAACCCTACACCCTAAAACCTAAATCCTAAACCCTAAACCCTATACCCTAAACCACAAACCCTAAACCCTAAACCACAAACCCAAAAGCCCAAACAATAAACCCTAAACTATAAAGCCTAAGCCCTAAACCACAAACCTTGAAGCCCAAACACTAAACCTTAAACCGTAAACCCTAAACTCTAAAGATTAAACCCTAAACCACAAACACTAAAGCGTAAACCATAAACCATAAACCCTAAACCCTCAACTCTGAACCCCAAACAATAAACCCTAAACCCTACACCCTAAACCCTAAACAACACAACCAAAAGCCTAAACCCTGGACCATAACCCCTCAACCCAAACCAAAAACCCTAAAGCACACACCTTAAACCCTAAATCACAAACCCTAAAGCCTAAACCCTGAACCCGAAACCCTAAACCATAAATTCTAAGGCCCAAACACTAAACCCTAAACCCTGAACCCTAAACCCTACACCCTTAACCCTAAACCCTAAAGCCTAAAGACTAATCCTTAAACCCCAAACCATAAGGCCTAAACCATAAACAATAAAGCCTAAACCCTAAACAATAAAGCCTAAACACTAAACCACAAACACTAAAGCCTAAAGCCTAAACCCCAAACCGTAAACCCTAAACCATAAACACCAAATCCTAAACCCTAAACCACAAACACAAAGCCCTAAACCATAAATCCTAAGGTCTAAACCCCCAACCCTAAACCATAAACCCAAAATCATAAATCCTAAATCCTAGACCCTAAACCACAAACCCTAAAGCCTTAATCCTAAATCAAAACCCCTAAACCCTAAACCATAAACCATCAACCCTAAAGCATAAACTCTAAACCCTAAATCATAAACTCCAAACCCTCAACCCCTAAATCCTAAACCACAAACCATAAACCTTAAAGCCTAAAGCCTAAACCATAAAGCCTAAACCATAAATCATAAAGTCTAAACCCTAAACCACAAACACTAAATCCTAAAGCCTAAATTTTAAACCCTTAACCCTAAACCATAAACCCTCAACCCAAAACCATAAACCATAAATAATAAAACCTAAACTCTAAATCTTAAACACTAAACCACAAACCCTAAAGCCTCAACCCCAAACCATAAACCCTAAACCATAAACCCTAAACCCAAAACCGTACACCATCAACCCTAAACCACAAACCATAAAGCCAAAACCTTAATCCATAAACCCTCAACCCCAAACCATAAACCATAAACTCTAAAACCCTAAACCATAAACCATAAAACTTCAACCCCAAACCATAAACTATGAATCGTAAACCCTAAATCCAAAACACTAAAACCTAAACCACAAACCCTAAAGCCTCAACCCCAAGCCATAAACCCTAAATGCTACACCTTAAACTATAAACCACAAACCCTAAAGCCTAAACCCTAAACTATAAACCCTAAACCCTAAACCATAAACCCTCAATCCCAAACCATAAACCCAAAACCCTAAATCCAGTACCATAAACCCTAAACCACAATCCCAAAAGCCTAAACCTTAAACCCCAAACCCTCAACCCCAAACCATAAACCATAAACCCTACACACTACACCCTAAACCTTAAACCCTAAACCCTAAAGCCTAAACCACAAAAACTAAAGCCCAAACACAAAACCCTAAACCCTAAAGCCTAAAGCCTAAACCACAAACCTTAAACTAAAACCCTAAAGCATAAACCCCAAACACTAAAGCATAAACCATAAACCCTAAACCTTAAGCCATAAACCACAAACCCTAAAGAGTAAATCCAAAATTACATCCCCTAAATCCTAAACCATAAACCATCATCCCTAAAGCCTAAACCATATACCCTAAACCCTAAATCCTAAACCACAAACTCTAAAGCCTAAACTCTAAACGATAAAACCTTAACCCCAAACCATAAACCCTAAACTTCAAACCCTACACCGTAATCCCTAAACCATAAACCATAAACCATTAACCATAAACCCTAAATCCTCAATCCTAAACCCTAAAGCAAAATCCACAAACCATAAACCCTAAATCATAAACCCTAAAGCCTAAAGCCTAAACGCAAACCCTAAACCCAAAATTCCAAACCATAAAGCCTAAACCCTAAATCCTAAAGCATAAACCCCATCCACAAACACTAAACCCTAAACCCTAAACTATAAACTCTAAACTGTAAACCATAAACCCTAAACCCCAAACCATAAACTGTAAATCGTAAACACTAGACCATAAACCCTAACCACAAACCCGAAACCCTAAACCCTAAACCATAAATCCTAAACCACAAACACTAAACCCTAACCACAAACCCTAAACCGTAAACACTACACCATAAACCCTAAACTATAAACCCTATACCCTAAACCATAAACCCTCAATGCTAAACCCTAAACCCTAAATAATAAACCCTATACCATAAACCCCAAATTCTAAACCCTAAACCATAAACACAAAACCCTAAACCACAAACCTAAGGCCTAAACCCCAGACCCTAAACCATAAACCAAAAATCAAAAACACTAAACCACAAACCCTAAAGCTTAAATCCTAGGTCACAACCCCTAAACCCTAAACCATAAACCATCAAACCTAAAGCCTAAATCCTAAGCCCTAAACCATAAACAACAAACTCCAAACCCTCATCCCCTAAACCCTAAACCACAAACCTTAAACACTAAAGCCTAAACACTAATCCCTAAACCCCAAACCCTAAAGCCTAAACCCTAAACCATAAAGCCTAAACCCTAAACCACAAACACTAAATCCTAAAGCCTAAATTCTAAACCCTAATCCCTAAACGATGAACCCTCAACCCAAAACCATAAACCATAAACAATAAACCCTAAACCCTAAATCCTAAACCATAAACCACAAACACTAAAGCTTCAACCCCAAACCATAAACCCTAAACCATAAACCCTATACCTTAAACCATAAACCACGAACCCTAAAGCCTAAACCATAAACCCCAAAACACAAACCCTAAACCCTCATCCCCAAACTATAAACCCTAAAGACTAAACCCTTCACCCTAAACCAAAACTACAAACCCTAAAGGCTAAACCCAAAATTATAAATCCTAAACCCTAAACCATAAACCCTCAACCACATACCTTAAACCATAAACCTTAAACATTAAACCATAAACCCTAAAGCCTAAACCATAAACCATAATCCCTCAACCCCAAACCATAAACACTAAACCCTAAACCCTACAACCTAAACCATAAACCATAATCCCTAAAGCCTAATCCCTAAACTATAAACCCTAAACCATAAACCCTCAATCCTAAACTATAAACCCTAAACCCCAAACCCTGCAGCCTAAACCATAAACCACAAACGATTAAAGCCTAAACCCTAAAACTTATACTATAAACCCTAAACCCTAAACCATAAACCCTCAACCACAAACCATAAACCCTAAACCATACACCCTAAATCCTAAACCATAAACACTAAAGCCAAAACCCTAAACGATAAAACATTAACCCCAAACGATAAACCCTAAACAATAAACCATACACCATAAATCCTAAACCCTAAACCATAAACCATTAACCATAAACCCTAAATCCTCAATTCTAAACCCTAAAGCAAAATCCACAAACCATAAACCCTAAATCCTAAACCGTAAAGCCTAAAGACAAAATCCTAAACCTTAAACCCCAAACAATAAAGCCTAAACCCTAAAGGCTAAAGCCTAAACCCCATCCACAAACACTAAAGCCTAAACCCTAAACTATAAACCCTAAACCGTAAACCATAAACCCTTAACCCCAAAGCATAAACCCTAAATCATAACCATTACACCCTAAACCCTAACCACAAACCCTAATCCCTAAACACTAAACCATAAATCCTAAATCATAAACACTAAACACTAACCCATAAACACTAAACCCTAACCACAAACCCTAAACAGTAAACACTAAACCCTAAACCACATACCTTAAACCATAAACCCTAAACTATAAACCCTCAACCCCAAAATCATAAACCTTAAACCCTAAACCCTACACCCTAAACCATAAACTACAAACCCTAAACCATAAACCCTCAACCCTAAACCATAAATCCTAAACCTTAAACCCTAAACCCTCAACCCTAAACCCTAAACCATAAAGCCTAAACCCTAAACCATAAACACTAAAGCCCAAAGTCTAAATTCTAAACGCTAATACGTGAAACATAAACCCTCAACCCAAAAAAATAAACCATAAACAATAAACCCTAAATCCTAAACCCTAAAGCTTCAACCCCAAACCATAAATCCTAAACCATAAAACATATACCCTAAACCATAAACCACAAACCCTAAAGCATAAACCCTAAACTATAAACTCTAAACCCTAAACCATAAACCCTAAACCATAAACCCTAAATCCTAAAACATATACTATAAACCTTAAACCACAAACCATAAAGCCTAAACCTTAAACCATAAACCCTCAACCCCAAATAATAAACCATAAACCATACAATCTAAAACCTAAACCCTAAACCCTATACCCTAAACCACAAACCCTAAACCCTAAACCACAAACCCTAAAGTCCAAACAATAAACCCTAAACTATAAAGCATAAGCCCTAAACCACAAACCCTGAAGCCCAAACACTAAACCTTAAACCCTAAACCATAAACCCTAAAGGTTAAACCCTAAACCTTAAACCCTAAACCCTAAACCATAAACCATAAACCCTTAACCCTAAACCCAAAATACTAAACCCTCAACCATATACCCTAAACACCAAAACCTAAACACTAAACCACAAACACCAAACCCTAAACCATAAACACTAAGGCATAAACCCCAAAACCCTAAACCCTAAACCCAAAATCATAAACTCAAAACCCTAAACCATAAACCACAAACCCTAAAGCCTAAATCCTAAATCACAACACCTAAACTCCAAACCCTAAACCATAAACATTAAGGCCTAAACTCCAAACCCTAAACCCTAAACCCAAAATCATAAATCCAAAACCCTAAACCGTAAACCACAAACCCCAAAGCCTAAATCCTAAATCACAATCGCTAAACCCTAAACCAAAAAGCATCAACCATAAAGTCTAAACCCTAAACCCTAAACCATAAACTCCAAACCCTCAACCCCTAAACCCTAAACGCTAAAGCCTTACCTTAATCCCTAAACCACAAACCCTAAAGCATAAAACCTAAACCATAAATCCTAAACCCTAAACCACAAACACTAAAGCCAAAAGCCAAAAACCCTAAACCATAAACAATAAACAATAAAACATAAACCCTAAATCCTAAACCCTAAACCACAAACCCTAAAGCATCAACCCCAAACCATTAACCCTAAACCCTAAACCCTAAACCATAAACTCTATACACTATACCATAAACCACAAACCTTAAACCCTAAACCCTAAACCCTAAAGCATAAACCCTAAACCCAAAACCATAAAGCCTAAACCCTAAACACTATACCCTAAACCCTAAAGCCTAAACTATAAACCCTTAACCCCAAACCATAAATCCCAAACCATAAACCCTAAATCCTAAACCCTAAACCATAAACGTTAAATCCTTAACCCTAAATACTAAACCCAAAACCATAAACCCTAAAGCCCAAACACTAAACCCTAAAGCCTAAAGCCTAAACCCTGAACCCTAAACCATAAACCCTAAATCCCAAACTCTAAAGCCTAAACCCTAAACCCTTAACTATAAACCCTAAATCCTAAAATCTAAAGCTTAACCCTAAACACTAATCACTAAACCATAAACCCTAAATCGTAAAACAGTACACCATAAACCATAAACCCTAAATCCCAAACCCTAAACCCTAAACCCTAAGCCAGAAACCCTTAACCCCAAACCATAAACCCAAAATCGTAAGCACTACACCCTAAACCCTTACCATAAACCATAAACCATAAACCCTAAACCCTAAACCGCAAACCATAAACCCTAAACCCTAAACCACAAACCGTAAACCATAAACCATAAACCCTAAACCCTAAACCCTAAACACTAAACCATAAACCCTAAACCCTAAACCATAAAACCTAAACCATAAACCACAAAACCAAAACCATAAACCCTCAACCGAAACCCTAAACCATAAACACTAAACCCTATACCCTAAAGCCTAAATGCTAAACCATAAACCATAAACCATAAACCCTAAACCCTAAACCATATAACCAAAACACAAAAACCTAAACACTAAACCACAAACACCAAACCCTAAACCATAAAAACTAAGGCCTAAACCCCAAATCCTAAACCCTAAACCCAAAATCATAAACTCAAAACCCTAAACCATAAACCACAAACCCTAAAGCCTAAATCCTAATTCACAACCCCTAAACCCCAAACCCTAAACCATAAACATTAAGGCCTAAACTCCAAACCCTAAACCCTAAACCCAAAATCATAAATCCAAATCCCAAAACCCTAAACCACAAACCCCAAAGCCTAAATCCTAAATCACAATCGCTAAACCCTAAACCAAAAACCATCAACCATAAACCCTAAACCATAAACTCCAAACCCTCAACTCCTAAACCCTAAACGCTAAAGCCTTACCCTAATCCCTAAACCACAAACCCTAAAGCATAAAACCTAAACCATAAATCCTAAACCCTAAACCACAAACACTAAAGCCAAAATCCTAAAATCTAAACCCTAAACCCAAAACCATAAACCATAAACAATAAACCCTAATCCCTAAATCCTAAACCATAAACCAGAAACCCTAAAGCATCAACCCCAAACCATAAACCCTAAACCCTAAACTCTATACCCTATACCATAATCCACAAACCCTAAACCCTAAACCCTAAACTATAAACCATAAACCCTAAACCATAAACCCTTAACCCAAACCCTAAAGCCTAAACCCTAAACACTATACCCTAAACCCTAAAGCCTAAATCCTGAACTATAAACCCTAAACCCCAAACCATAAACCCTAAACCATAAACCCTAAATCCTAAACCCTAAATCATAAACCTTAAATCCTTAACCCTAAACAATAAACCCTAAAACATAAACCCTAAAGCCCAATCACTAAACCCTAAAGCCTAAAGCCTAAACCCTAAACCCAAAACAAAAAATCCTAAATCCCAAACTCTGAAGCCTAAACACTAAACCCTAAACCCAACCATAAACCCTAAATCGTAGAACACTACACCCTAAACCCTCACCACAAACACTAAACACTAAACCATAAACCCTAAAGCCTAAACCCTAAACTATAAACCCAAAACCCAGAACCCTAAACCCTCAACCCCAAACCATAAAAACTAAACCCTAAACCTTAAACCAAAACATTAAACCATAAACCCTTACCCCCAAACCCTAAATCCTAAACCCTACACCCTACACCCTACACCCTAAGCCATAAACCACAAACCCTAAACCCTAAACCATAAACCATAAACCCTAACCATAAACCATAAACCCTAAATCCTAAACAATAAACCCTAAACCCTAAACCCTAAACCACAAAACCTAAACCATAAACCACAAACACGAAACCCTAAACCCTAAACCCTAAGGCCTAAACCAAAAACCATAAATCATAAACCCAAAATCATAAACCCTAAACGCTAAACGCTAAACCACAGACCCTAAAGCCTAAATCCTAAATCACAACCCTTATCCCTTAATCATCAACCCTAAAGCCTAATTCCTAAACCCTAAACCCTAAACCATAAACTCCAAAACCTCAACCCATAAACCCTAAACCACAAACCCTACACCCTAAACCACAAACCCTACACCCTAAACCAACACCACAAACCTTAAAGCCTAAACCCAAAACTATAAGTCATAAACCCTAAACTATAAACCCTAAACCCCAAACCCTAAACCCTAAACCCTAAACCCTAAACTACAAACCCTAAAACATAAACCCTAAACCATAATCCCTCAACCCCAAACCATAATCGCTAAAACCTAAACCCTACACCCTAAACCATAAACCACAAACCTTAAACCATAAACCCTCCACCCCAAACCATAAACCCAAAACCCTAAACCCTAATCCATAAACCATCAAACCCGAAAAATAAACCCTAAACCATAAACCCTACAACCTAAACGCTAAACCACAAATCCTAAATCATCAACCCTAACCATAAACCACAAACCTTAAAGCCCAAACAATAAACCCTAAAGCCTAAAGACTAAACCCTTAACTATAAACCCTAAATCCTAAACTCTAAAGCCTAAACCCTAAACCCAAATCCCCAAACCATAAACCTAAATCGTAAAACACTGCACCATAAACCCTAAACCCTAAACCCCAAATCCTAAACCCTAAACCCTAAGCCAGAAACCCTTAACACCAAACCATAAACACAAAATCGTAAACACTACACCCTAAACCCTAACCACAAACCCTAAACCCTAAACCATAAACCTTAAATTTTAAACCAAAACCCTAAACCACAAACCATAAACCCTAAACCCTAAACCCTAAACACTAAACCCTAAACCACAAACCGTAAACCATAAATCCAAAACCGTAAACCTTAAACCCTAAACCCTAAACCATAAATCCTAAACCCTAAACCACAAAACCAAAACCATAAACCCTTAACCGAAACCCTAAACCTTGATCCTAAACCCTACACCCTAAGCCATAAACCACAAACCCTAAAGCCTAAATGCTAAACCATAAACCCTAAACCATAAACCCTCAACCATAAACCCTAAACCCTAAACCCTAAACCCTAAATCCTAAACCCCAAAACCTAAACACTAAACCACAAATACCAAACCCTAAACCCTAAACACAAAATCATAAACTCAAAACCCTAAACCCTAAACCACAAACCCTAAACCCTAAATCCTAAATCACAACCCCTAAACCCCAAACCATAAACCATAAACCCTAAGGCCTAAACTCCAAACCCTAATCCCTAAACCCAAAATCATAAATCCAAAACCCTAAACCCTAAAACACAAACCCTAGAGCCTAAATCCTAAATCACAACTGCTAAACACTAAACCAAAAACCATCAACCATAAAGTCTAAACCCTAAACCCTAAACCATAAACTCCAAACCCTCAACCCCTAAACCCTAAATGCTAAAGCCTCACCCAAATCCCTAAACCTCAAACCCTAAAGCATAAAACCTAAACCATAAATCCTAAACCCTAAACCGCAAACACTAAAGCCAAAAGCCTAAAATTTAAACCCTAAACCCTAAACCATAAACCCTAAACCCAAAACCATAAACATAAACAATAAACCCTAAACCCTAAATCATAAACCCTAAACCACAAACCCTAAACCGTAAACCCTAAACCCTAGACCCTATACCATAACCCACAAACCTTAACCCCTAATTCCCAAACCATAAGGCCTAAACCCTAAACTATAAACCCTAAATCCCAAACCATAAACCCTAAACCATAAACCCAAAATCCTGAATCCTAAACCATAAACCTTAAATCCTCAACCCTAAACACTAAACCCTAAACCATAAACCCTAAAGCACAAACACTAAACCCTAAAGCTTAAACCCTAAGCCCTAAACCATAAACCCTAAATCCCAAACTCTAAAGCCTAAACCCTAAACCCTAAACACCGAACCATAAACCCTAAATCGTATAACACTACACCCTAAACCCTACCCACAAACCCTAAAAACTAAACCATAAACCCTAAAGCCTAAACCCTAAACTATAAACCCTAAACCCTAAACCATAAACCCTCAACCCCAAACCATAAACCCTAAACCATAAACCCTAAAGCCTAAACCCTAAACCAAAACCTTAAACCATAAACCCTTAACCCTAAACCCTAAACCCTAAACCTTATACCCTACACACTCTAAGTCATAAACCACAAACCATAAACCCTAAACACTAAATCCTAACCATAAATCACAAACCCTAAATCCTAAACAATAAACCCTAAACCATAAACCACAAAACCTGAACCATAAACCATAAACACGAAACCCTAAACCATAAACCCTAAAGCCTAAACCCAAAACCCTAAATCCTAAACCCAAAATCATAAACCCTAAACGCTAAGCCCTAAACCATAAACCATATAGCCTAAATCCTAAATCACAACCCCTTATCCCTTAATCATCAACCCTAAAGCCTAAAGCCTAAACCCTAAACCCTAAAACATAAACTCCAAACCCTCGACCCATAAACCCTAAACCACAAACCCTAAATCCTAAAGCCTAAACCCTAAACCACAAACACTAAAGCCTAAAGTCTAAAATCTAAACCCTAATACGTGAACCATAAACCCTCAACCAAAAAAATAAACCATAAACAATAAACCCTAAATCCTAAACCCTAAAGCTTCAACCCCAAACCATAAACCCTAAACCCTAAACCATATACCCTAAACCATAAGCCACAAACCCTAAAGCCTAAACCATAAACTATAAAGTCTAAACCCTAAACCCTAAACCCTAAACTATAAACCCTAAATCCTAAACCCTATACTATGAACCCTAAACCACAACCCATAAAGCCTAAACTTTTAACCCTTAACCCTCAACCCCAAATAATAAACCCTAAACCCTACACTCTAAAACCTAAACCCTAAATCATAAACCCTAAACCCTAAACTCTATACCCTAAACCACAAACCCTAAACCTTAAACTGCAAAACCAAAAGCCCAAACAATAAACCCTAAACTATAAAGCCTAAGCCCTAAACCACAGACCCTGAAGCCCAAACACTAAACCTTAAACCGTAAACCCTAAACCCTAAAGATTAAACCCTAAACCCTAAACCACAAACACTAAAGCGTAAACCATAAACCCTAAACCACAAACCCTACACCCTAAACCACAAACCCTACACCCTAAACCAACACCACAAACCTTAAAGCCTAAACCCAAAACTATAAGTCATAAACCCTAAACTATAAACCCTAAACCCCAAACCCTAAACCCTAAACCCTAAACCCTAAACTACAAACCCTAAAACATAAACCCTAAACCATAATCCCTCAACCCCAAACCATAATCGCTAAAACCTAAACCCTACACCCTAAACCATAAACCACAAACCTTAAACCATAAACCCTCCACCCCAAACCATAAACCCAAAACCCTAAACCCTAATCCATAAACCATCAAACCCGAAAAATAAACCCTAAACCATAAACCCTACAACCTAAACGCTAAACCACAAATCCTAAATCATCAACCCTAACCATAAACCACAAACCTTAAAGCCCAAACAATAAACCCTAAAGCCTAAAGACTAAACCCTTAACTATAAACCCTAAATCCTAAACTCTAAAGCCTAAACCCTAAACCCAAATCCCCAAACCATAAACCTAAATCGTAAAACACTGCACCATAAACCCTAAACCCTAAACCCCAAATCCTAAACCCTAAACCCTAAGCCAGAAACCCTTAACACCAAACCATAAACACAAAATCGTAAACACTACACCCTAAACCCTAACCACAAACCCTAAACCCTAAACCATAAACCTTAAATTTTAAACCAAAACCCTAAACCGCAAACCATAAACCCTAAACCCTAAACCCTAAACACTAAACCCTAAACCACAAACCGTAAACCATAAATCCAAAACCGTAAACCTTAAACCCTAAACCCTAAACCATAAATCCTAAACCCTAAACCACAAAACCAAAACCATAAACCCTTAACCGAAACCCTAAACCTTGATCCTAAACCCTACACCCTAAGCCATAAACCACAAACCCTAAAGCCTAAATGCTAAACCATAAACCCTAAACCATAAACCCTCAACCATAAACCCTAAACCCTAAACCCTAAACCCTAAATCCTAAACCCCAAAACCTAAACACTAAACCACAAATACCAAACCCTAAACCCTAAACACAAAATCATAAACTCAAAACCCTAAACCCTAAACCACAAACCCTAAACCCTAAATCCTAAATCACAACCCCTAAACCCCAAACCATAAACCATAAACCCTAAGGCCTAAACTCCAAACCCTAATCCCTAAACCCAAAATCATAAATCCAAAACCCTAAACCCTAAAACACAAACCCTAGAGCCTAAATCCTAAATCACAACTGCTAAACACTAAACCAAA
Organism: Arachis ipaensis; assembly: GCF_059453495.1. Lineage (NCBI taxonomy): Eukaryota > Viridiplantae > Streptophyta > Magnoliopsida > Fabales > Fabaceae > Arachis > Arachis ipaensis. The sequence goes on from NC_142444.1 coordinate 75,497,274, forward strand.
AACCATCAACCATAAAGTCTAAACCCTAAACCCTAAACCATAAACTCCAAACCCTCAACCCCTAAACCCTAAATGCTAAAGCCTCACCCAAATCCCTAAACCTCAAACCCTAAAGCATAAAACCTAAACCATAAATCCTAAACCCTAAACCGCAAACACTAAAGCCAAAAGCCTAAAATTTAAACCCTAAACCATAAACCATAAACCCTAAACCCAAAACCATAAACATAAACAATAAACCCTAAACCCTAAATCATAAACCCTAAACCACAAACCCTAAACCGTAAACCCTAAACCCTAGACCCTATACCATAACCCACAAACCTTAACCCCTAATTCCCAAACCATAAGGCCTAAACCCTAAACTATAAACCCTAAATCCCAAACCATAAACCCTAAACCATAAACCCAAAATCCTGAATCCTAAACCATAAACCTTAAATCCTCAACCCTAAACACTAAACCCTAAACCATAAACCCTAAAGCACAAACACTAAACCCTAAAGCTTAAACCCTAAACCCTAAACCATAAACCCTAAATCCCAAACTCTAAAGCCTAAACCCTAAACCCTAAACACCGAACCATAAACCCTAAATCGTATAACACTACACCCTAAACCCTACCCACAAACCCTAAACACTAAACCATAAACCCTAAAGCCTAAACCCTAAACTATAAACCCTAAACCCTAAACCATAAACCCTCAACCCCAAACCATAAACCCTAAACCATAAACCCTAAAGCCTAAACCCTAAACCAAAACCTTAAACCATAAACCCTTAACCCTAAACCCTAAACCCTAAACCTTATACCCTACACACTCTAAGTCATAAACCACAAACCATAAACCCTAAACACTAAATCCTAACCATAAATCACAAACCCTAAATCCTAAACAATAAACCCTAAACCATAAACCACAAAACCTGAACCATAAACCATAAACACGAAACCCTAAACCATAAACCCTAAAGCCTAAACCCAAAACCCTAAATCCTAAACCCAAAATCATAAACCCTAAACGCTAAGCCCTAAACCATAAACCATATAGCCTAAATCCTAAATCACAACCCCTTATCCCTTAATCATCAACCCTAAAGCCTAAAGCCTAAACCCTAAACCCTAAAACATAAACTCCAAACCCTCGACCCATAAACCCTAAACCACAAACCCTAAATCCTAAAGCCTAAACCCTAAACCACAAACACTAAAGCCTAAAGTCTAAAATCTAAACCCTAATACGTGAACCATAAACCCTCAACCAAAAAAATAAACCATAAACAATAAACCCTAAATCCTAAACCCTAAAGCTTCAACCCCAAACCATAAACCCTAAACCCTAAACCATATACCCTAAACCATAAGCCACAAACCCTAAAGCCTAAACCATAAACTATAAAGTCTAAACCCTAAACCCTAAACCCTAAACTATAAACCCTAAATCCTAAACCCTATACTATGAACCCTAAACCACAACCCATAAAGCCTAAACTTTTAACCCTTAACCCTCAACCCCAAATAATAAACCCTAAACCCTACACTCTAAAACCTAAACCCTAAATCACAAACCCTAAACCCTAAACCCTATACCCTAAACCACAAACCCTAAACCTTAAACTGCAAAACCAAAAGCCCAAACAATAAACCCTAAACTATAAAGCCTAAGCCCTAAACCACAGACCCTGAAGCCCAAACACTAAACCTTAAACCGTAAACCCTAAACCCTAAAGATTAAACCCTAAACCCTAAACCACAAACACTAAAGCGTAAACCATAAACCCTAAACCCTAAACCCTCAACCCTCAACCCCAAACCATAAACCCTAAACCCTACACCCTAAACCCTAAACAACACAACCAAAAGCCTAAACCCTAGACCATAACCCCCCAACCCAAACCAAAAACCCTAAAGCATACACCTTAAACCCTAAATCACAAACCCTAAAGCCTAAACCCTGAACCCAAAACCCTAAACCATAAATTCTAAAGCCCAAACACTAAACCCTAAACCCTGAACCCTAAATCCTACACCATTAACCCTAAAGCCTAAAGCCTAAAGCCTAATCCTTAAACCCCAAACTATAAGGCCTAAACCCTAAACAATAAAGCCTAAACACTGAACCACAAACACTAAAGCCTAAAGCCTAAACCCCAAACCGTAAACCCTAAACCATAAACACCAAATCCTAAACCCTAAACCACAAACCCTAAACCCTAAACCATAAATCCTAAGGCCTAAATCCCAAACCATAAACCCTAAACCCAAAATCATAAACCCTAAATTCTAGACCCTAAACCACAAACCCTAAAGCCTTAATCCTAAATCAAAACCACTAAACCCTAAACCCTAAACTATTAACCTTAAAGCATAAACTCTAAACCCTAAATCATAAACTCCAAACCCTCAACCCCTAAATCCTAAACCACAAACCCTAAACCCTAAAGCCTAAAGCCTAAACCATAAAGCATAAACCCTAAATCATAAAGTCTAAACCCTAAACCACAAACACTAAATCCTAAAGCCTAAATTCTAAACCCTTAACCCTAAACCATAAACCCTCAACCCAAAACCATAAACCATAAACAATAAAACCTAAACTCTAAATCCTAAACACTAAACCACAAACCCTAAAGCCTCAACCCCAAACCATAAACCCTAAACCATAAACCCTAAACCCAAAACCCTACACCATTAACCCTAAACCACAAACCATAAAGCCTAAACCTTAATCCGTAAACCCTCAACCCCATACCATAAACCATAAACTCTAAAACCCTAAACCATAACCCATAAAACTTCAACCCCAAACCATAAACTATGAATTGTAAACCCTAAATCCAAAATACTAAAACCTAAACCACAAACCCTAAAGCCTCAACACCAAGCCATAAACCCTAAATGCTACACCTTAAACTATAAACCACAAACCCTAAAGCCTAAACCCTAAACTATAAACCCTAAACCCTAAACCATAAACCCTCAATCCCAAACCATAAACCCAAAACCCTAAACCCAGTACCATAAACCCTAAACCACAATCCCTAAAGCCTAAACCTTAAACCCCAAACCCTCAACCCCAAACCATAAACCATAAACCCTACACACTACAACCTAAAACTTAAACCCTAAACCCTAAAGCCTAAACCACAAACCTTAAACCAAAACCCTAAAGCATAAACCCCAAACACTAAAGCATAAACCATAAACCCTAAACTATAAACCCTAAACATTAAGCCATAAACCACAAACCCTAAAGCGTAAATCCTAATTTACATCCCCTAAATCCTAAACCATAAACCATCATCCCTAAAGCCTAAACCATATACCCTAAACCCTAAATCCAAAACCACAAACTCTAAAGCCTAAACTCTAAACGATAAAACCTTAACCCCAAACCATAAACCCTAAACTTTAAACCCTACACCATAATCCCTAAACCATAAACCATAAACCGTTAACCATAAACCCTAAATCCTCAATCCTAAACCCTAAAGCAAAATCCACAAAACATTAACCCAAAATCATAAACCCTAAAGCCTAAAGCCTAAACGCAAAACCCTAAACCCAAAATCCCAAACCATAAAGCCTAAACCCTAAACCCTAAAGCATAAACCCCATCCACAAACACTAAAGCCTAAACCCTAAACTATAAACTCTAAACTGTAACCCATAAACCCTCAACCCCAAACCATAAACTGTAAATCGTAAACACTACACCATAAACCCTAACCACAAACCCAAAACCCTAAACCCTAAACCATAAATCCTAAATCACAAACACTAAGCCCTAACCACAAACCCTAAACCGTAAACACTACACCATAAACCCTAAACTATAAACCCTAAACCCTAAACCATAAACCCTCAACGCTAAACCCTAAACCCTAAACCCTATACCATAAACCCCAAATTCTAAACCCTAAACCACAAACACAAAACCCTAAACCACAAACCTAAGGCCTAAACCCCAGACCCTAAACCATAAACCAAAAATCATAAACACTAAACCCTAAACCCTAAACCCTAAACCCTAAACCCCAGACCCTAAACCATAAACCAAAAATTATAAACACTAAACCACAAACCCTAAAGCTTAAATCCTAAATCACAACCCCTAAACCCTAAACCATAAACCATCAACCATAAAGCCTAAATCCTAAGCCCTAAACCATAAACCATAAACTCCAAACCGTCAACCCCTAAACCCTAAACCACAAACCTTAAACACTAAAGTCTAACCACTAATCCATAAACCCCAAACCCTAAAGCCTAAACCCTAAACCATAAAGCCTAAACCCTAACCCACAAACACTAAATCCTAAAGCCTAAATTCTAAACCCTAATCCCTAAACCTTGAGCCCTCAACCCAAAACCATAAACCATAAACAGTAAACCCTAAACCCTAAATCCTAAACCCTAAACCACAAACACTAAAGCTTCAACCCCAAACCATAAACCCTAAACCATAAACCCTATACCCTAAACCATAAACCACGAACCCTAAAGCCTAAACCATAAATCCCAAAACACAAACCCTAAACCCTAAACCCTCATCCCCAAACTATAAACCCTAAAGCCTAAACCCTTCACCCTAAACCAAAACTACAAACCCTAAAGGCTAAACCCTAAATTATAAATCCTAAACCCTAAACCAGAAACCCTCAACCACATACCTTAAACCATAAACCTTAAACATTAAACCATAAACCCTAAAGCCTAAACCCTAAACCATAATCCCTCAACCCCAAACCATAAACACTAAACCCTAAACCCTACACCCTAAACCATAAACCACAATCCCTAAAGCCTAATCCCTAAACCATAAACCCTCAATCCCAAACTATAAACCCTAAACCCCAAACTCTGCAGCCTAAACCATAATCCACAAACGCTAAAGCCTAAACCCAAAAACCTATTCTATAAACCCTAAACCCTAAACCATAAACCCTCAACCACAAACCATAAACCCTAAACCATACACCCTAAATCCTAAACCATAAACAGTAAAGCCTAAACCCTAAACGATAAAACCTTAACCCCAAATGATAAACCCTAAACAATAAACCATACACCATAAACCCTAAACCCTAAACCCTAAACCGTTAACCATAAACCATAAATCCTCAATTATAAACCCTAAAGCCAAATCCACAAACCATAAACCCTAAATTCTAAACCCTAAAGCCTAAAGACAAAACCCTAAACCCTAAACCCCAAACCATAAAGCCTAAACCCTAAAGGCTAAAGCCTAAACCCCATCCACAAACACTAAAGCCTAAACCCTAAATCGTAAACCATAAACCTTCAACCCCAAAGCATAAACCCTAAATCATAAACACTACACCCTAAACCCTAACCACAAACCCTAATCTCTAAACCCTAAACCATAAATCCTAAACCATAAACACTAAACCCTAACCCATTAACACTAAACCCAAACCACAAGCCCTAAACAATAATCACTACACCCTAAACCCTAAACTATAAACCCTAAACCCTAAACTATAAACCCTCAACCCCAAAATCAAAACCCTTAAATCCTAAACCCTACACCCTAAACCATAAACTACAAACCCTAAACCATAAACCCTCAACCCTAAACCATAAACCCTAAACCCTACAACCTAAGTCATAAACCATAAACCCTAAACCTTAAACCCTAAATCCTAAACCCTAAACCCTAAACCCTCAACCCTATACCATAAACCAAATCTTAAACCCTAAACCACAAACACAAAACCCTAAACCATAAATCCAAAGGCCTAAACCCCAAGCCCAAAACCATAAAACCAAAATCATAAACCCTAAACCCTAAATCCTAAACCATACACCTTGAAGCCTTAAATCCTAAATCACAACCCCTAAACCCTAAACCATAAACCATCAACCCTAAAGCCAAAACCCTAAGCCCTAAACCCTAATCCATAAACTCCAAACCCTCAACCTCTAAACCCTAAACCACAAACCTTAAACACAAAAGCCTAAACCCTAAACCCAAAACCCCAATCCCTAAAGCCTAAATCGTAACTCATAAAGCCTAAACCCTAAACCACAAACACTAAAGCCTAAAGTCTAAATTCTAAACCCTAAACCCTAAACCATAAACCCTCAACCTAAAACAATAAACCATAAACAATAAACCCTAAATCCTAAACCCTAAACCAAAAACCCTAAAGCTTCAATCTCAAACCATAAACTTTAAACCCTAAACCCTATACCCTAAACCATCAGCCACAAACTGTAAAGCCTAAACCCTAAACAATAAAGTCTAAACCCTAAACCATAAACCCTAAATGCTAAACCCTACACCATAAACCCTAAATCACAAACCATAAAGCCTAAACCTTAAACCATAAACCCTCAACCCCAACCCATAAACCCTAAATCCTACACTCTAAACCTAAACCCTAACTCCTAAACCCTAAACCCTAAACCCTAAGCCACAAACCCTAAACGCTAAACCATAAACCCTAAAACCCAAACACTAAACCCTAAACCATAAAGCCTAAGCCCTAAACCAAAACCCTGAAGCCCAAACACTAAACCTTAAACCCTAAACCCCAAACACTAAAGATTAAACCCTAAACCTTAAACCACAAACACTAAAGCCTAAACCCTAAACCCTAAACCATAAACCATAAACCCTTAACCCTAAACCATAAACCCTAAACCCTACATCCTAAACCCTACACAACAAACCTAAAAGCCTAAACCCTAGACCATAACCGCTCAACCCAAACCAAAAACCCAAAACCATACACCTTAAACCCTAAATCACAAACCCTAAATCCTAAACCCTAAACCATAAACCCTAAACCACAAATTCTAAAGCCCAAACACTAAAACCAAAACCATGAACCCTAAACCCTACACCCTTAACCCTAAACCCTAAAGCATAAACACTAAACCCTAAAACCCAAACCATAAATCTTAAACCCTAAACCACAAACACTAAAGCCTAAACCCAAAACCCTAAACCATAAACATTCAACCCCAAACCATAAATCCTAAACTCTAAACCCTAAACAACAAATCCTAAAGCCCAAAGCCTAAAGCCTAAACCATAAACCCTCAACCCTAAACCCTAAACCCTAAACCCTACAACCTAAGCCATAAACAATAAACCCTAAACTATAAACCCTAAACCCTAAACCATAAACCCTAAATCCTAAACCTTAAACCCTAAACCCTCAACCCTATACCATAAACCAAAATCCTAAACCCTAAACCACAAACACAAAACCCTAAACCATAAATCCTAAGACATAAACCCCAAAGCCTAAACCATAAAACCAAAATCATAGACTCTAAACCCTAAATCCTAAACTACAAACCTTAAAGCCTAATTCCTAAATCACAACCCCTAAACCCTAAACCATAAACCATCAACCATAAAGCCTAAACCATAAGCCCTAAAAACTAATCCATAAACTCAAAACCCTCAACCCCTAAACCCTAAACCACAAACCATAAACACTAAAGCCTAAACCCTAATCCCAAGACCCCAAACCCTAAAGCCTAAACCCTAACTCATAAAGCCTAAACCCTAAACCACAAACACTAAAGCCTAAAGTCTAAATTCTAAACCCTAATCCCTAAACCATAAACCCTCAACCCAAAATAATAAACCATAAACAATAAACCCTAAATCCTAAACCCTAAACTAAAAACCCTAAACTTTAACCCCAAACCCTAAACCATATACCCTAAACCATAAGGCACAAACCCTAAAGCCTAAACCCTAAACAATAAAGCCTAAAACCTAAACCATTAAGCATAAACCCTAAACCACAAACACTAAAGCCTAATGCCTAAATTCTAAACCCTAATCCCTGAACCATGAACCCTCAATCCAAAACCATAAACCATAAATAGTAAACCCTACACCCTAAATCCTAAACCCAAACCATAAACACTAAAGCTTCAATACCAAACCATAAACTATATACCCTAAACCATAAACCACATACCCTAAAGCCTAAACCATAAACCCCAAACCACAAACCCTAAACCCTAAACCCTCATCCCTAAACTATAAACCCTAAAGCCTAAACCCTTCACCCTAAACCCAATACCACAAACCCTAAACCCTAAACCCAATACCACAAACCCTAAAGCCTAAACCATAAATTATAAATCCTAAACCCTAAACCATAAACCATCAACCATATACCCTAAACCATAAACCCTAAACCTTAAACCATAAACCCTAAAGCCTAAACCCTAAACCATAATCCCTTAACCCCAAACTATAAACACTAAACCCTAAATCTTACACCCTAAACCATAAACCACAATCCCTAAAGCCTAATCCCTAAACTATAAACCCTAAACCATAAACCCTCAACCCCAAACTATAAACCATAAACCCTAAACCCTAAACCCTGCAGCCTAAACCATAAACCACAAACCCTAAAGCCTAAACCATAAACCCTAAACTATAAACCCTAAACCATAAACCCTAAACCCTAAACCCTAAACCCTAAACCATCAACCCCAAACCATAAACCCTAAACCCTACACCGTAAATCCTAAACCACAAAACCCTAAAGCCTAAACCCTAAACGATAAAACCTTAACCCCAAACGATAAACCCTAAACAATAAACCATACACCATAAATCCTAAACCCTAAACCCTAAACCATTAACCATAAATCCTTAATCCTCAATCTTAAACCCTAAAGCCAAATCCACAAACCATAAACCCTAAATCCTAAAGCCTAAAGCCTAAACACAAAACCCTAAACCCTAAGCCCAACCATAAAGACTAAACCCTAAACGCTAAAGCCTAAACCCCATCCACAAACAGTAAAGCCTAAACCCTAAACAATAAACCCTAAACCGTAAACCATAAACCCTCAACCCCAAAGCATAAACCCTAAATCGTAAACACTACACCCTAAACCCTAACCACAAACCCTATTCCCTAAACCATAAACCATAAACACTAAACCATAAACACTAAAACCTAACCACAAACCCTAAACAGTAAACTATAAACCCTAAACCATAATCCATAAACACTCAACCCCAAAATCATAAACCTTAAACCATAAACTACAAACCCTAAACCCTATCCTACAACCTAAGCCATAAATCATAAACCCTAAACTATAAACCCTAAAGCCTAAACCCTAAACCTTAACCCTAAACCCTCAACCCTATACTATAAACCAAATCATAAACCCTAAACCACAAACACAAAACCCTAAACCATAAATCCTAAGGCCTAAACCCCAAGCCCAAAACCATAAAACCAAAATCATAAACCCTAATCCCTAAATCCTAAACCACAAACCTTGAAGCCTAAATCCTAAATCACAACCCCTAAACCCTAAACCATAAACCATCTACCTTAAAGCCTAAACCCTAAGCCCTAAACCCTTATTAATAACCTACAAACCCTCAACCCCTAAACCCTAAACCACAAACCTTAAACACTAAAGCCTAAACCCAAATCCCAAAACCCCAAACCGTAAAGCCTAAACTGTAACTCATAAAGCCTAAACCCTAAACCACAAACACTAAAGCCTAAAGTCTAAATTCTAAACCTAAACCTTAAACCATAAACCCTCAACCCAAAATAATAAACCATAAACAATAAACCCTAAATCCTAAACCCTAAACCAAAAACCCTAAAGCTTCAACCCCAAACCTTAAACCCTAAACCCTAAACCCTATACCCTAAACCATAAGCAACAAACCCTAAAACCTAAACCCTAAACAATAAAGTCTAAACCCTAAACTATAAACCCTAAACCATAAACCCTACACCATAAACCCTAAACCATACAAGCTAAAGCCTAAACCTTAAACCATAAACCCTCAACCCCAAACCATAAACCCTAAACCCTACACTCTAAAACATAAACCCTAAACCCTAAATCCTAAACCCTAAACCCCAAGACACAAACCCTAAACCCTAAAGCCAAAACTAAACCCTAAACCATAAAGCCTAAGCCCTAAACCACAAACCCAGAAGCCCAAACACTAAACCTTAAACCCTAAACCCCAAACCCTAAAGATTAAACCCTAAACCTTAAACCACAAACACTAAAACATAAACCCTAAACCCTAAACCATAAACCATAAACCCTCAATCCCAAACTATAAACCCTAAACCCTACATCGTAAACCCTAAACAACAAACCTAAAAGCCTAAACCCTAGACCATAACCCCTCAACCCAAACCAAAAACCCTAAACCATACACCTTAAACCCTAAATCACAAACCCTAAAGCCTAAACCCTAAACCATAAACCCTAATCCACAAATTCTAAAGCCCAAACACTAAACCCAAAACCCTGAACCCTAAACCCTATACCCTTAACCCTAACCCTAAAGCCTAAAGCCTAAAGCCTAAACCCTAAAACCCAAACCATAAATCATAAACCCTAAACCACAAACACTAAAGCCTAAACCCTAAACCCTAAACCATAAACATTAAATCCCAAATCATAAATCCTAAACCCTAAAACCTAAACAACAAACCATAAAGCCTAAGGCCTAATCCATAAACCCTCGACCATGAACCCTAAACCCTAAACCCTACAACCTAAGCCATAAACCATAAACCCTAAACTATAAACCCTAAACTCTAAACCATAAACCCTCAACCCTAAACCCTAAACCCTAAACCATAAACCCTAAAACCTCAACCCTATACCATAAACCAAAATTCTAAACCCTAAACCACAAACACAAAACCCTAAACCATAAATCCTAAGGCCTAAACCCCAAAGCCTAAACCATAAAACCAAAATCGTAAACCCTAAACCCTAAATCCTAAACCACAAACCTTGAAACCTAAATCCTAAATCACAACCCCTAAATCCTAAACCATAAACCATCAACCCTAAAGCCTAAACCATAAGCCCTAAATCCTAAACCATAAACTCCAAACCTTCAACCCCTAAACCATAAACCACAAACCTTAAACAGTAAAGCCTAAATCCTAATCCCTAAACCCCAAACCCTAAAGCCTAAAACCTAACCCATAAAGCCTAAACCCTAAACCACAAACACTAAAGCCTAAAGACTAAATTCTAAACCCTAATCCCTAAACCATAAACCCTCAACCCAAAACAATAAACAATAAACAATAAACCCTAAATCCTAAACCCTAAACCAAAAACCCTAAAGCTTTAAACCCAAACCATAAACCCTAAACCCCAAACCCTAAACCCTAAACCCTAAACCATAAACCCTAAACCACAAAACCTAAAGCTCAAACACTAAACTCTAAACCATAAAGCCTAAGCCCTAAACACAAACCCCGAAGCCCAAACACAAAACCTTAAACCCTAAACCCCAAACCCTAAAGATTAAACCCTAAACCTTAAACCACAAACACTAAAGCCTAAACCCTAAACCCTAAACCCTAAACCATAAACCCTTAACCCCAAACTATAAACCCTAAACCCTACATCCTAAACCCTAAACAACAAACGTAAAAGCCTAAACCCTAGACCATAACCTCTCAACCAAAAGCAAAAACCCTAAATGATACACCTTAAACCCTAAATCACAAACCCTAAAGCCTAAACCCTAAACCATAAACCATAAACGAAAAATTCTAAAGCCCAAACACTAAACCAAAACCCTGAACCCTAAACCCTAAACCCAATACCCTTAACCCTAAATCCTAAAACCTAAACCATAAATCCTAAAACATAAACCATAAATCCTAAACCCTAAACCACAAATACTAAAGCCTAAAGCCTAAACCCTAAACCATAAACATTCAACCCCAAACCTTAAATCCTAAACCATAAAACCCTAGACAACAAACCCTAAAGCCTAAAGCCTAAACCATAAACCCTCAATCCTAAACCCTAAATCCTAAACCCTAAAACCTAAGCCATAAACCATAAACCCTAAACTATAAACCCTAAACCTTAAACCATAAACCATAAACCCTAAACCCTCAACCCTATACCACAAACCAAAATCCTAAACCCTAAACCACAAATAGAAAACCCTAAACCATAAATCCTAAGGCCTAAACCCCAAAGCCTAAACTATAAAACCAAAATCATAAACCCTAAACCCTAAATCCTAAACCACAAACCTTGAAGACTAAATCCTAAATTACAACCCCTAAACCCTAAACCATAAACCATCAACACTAAAGCCTAAACCCTAAGCCCTAAACCCTAAACCATAAACTCCAAACCCACAACCTCTAAACCCTAAACCACAAACCTTAAACACTAAAGCCTAAACCCTAATCCCTAAACCCCAAACCCTAAAGCCTAAACCCTAACCCATAAAGCCTGAACCCTAAACCACAAACACTAAAGCCTAAAGTCTAAATTCTAAACCTTAATCCCTAAATCATAAACCATAAACCCTAAACCCTATACTTTAAAACCTAAACCCTAAAAGCTAAACCATAAACCCTAAACCCTAAGCCACAAACCCTAAACCCTAAACCACAAATGCTAAAGCACAAACACTAAACCCCACACCATAAAGCCTAAGCCCTAAACCACAAACACTGAAGCACAAACACTAAACCTTAAACCCTAAACCCCAAACCCTAAAGATTAAACCCTAAACCTTAAACCATAAACACTAAAGCCTAAACCATAAACCCTAAACCATAAATCATAAACCCTCAACCCCAAACCATAAACCCTAAACAACAAACCTAAAAGCCTAAACCCTAGACCATAACCCCTCAACCCAAACCAAAAACCCTAAACCATACACCTTAAACCCTAAATCACAAACCCTAAAGCCTAAACCCTAAACTATAAACCCTAAACCACAAATTCTAAAGCCTAAACACTAAACCCTAAACCATGAACCCTAAACCCTAAACCCTACACCATTAACACTAAACCATAAAGCCTAAACCATAAACCCCAAACCATAAAGCATAAAACCCTAAACAATAAATACTAACCCTAAACCACAAACACTAAAGCCTAAACCCTAAACCATAAATATTCAACCCCAAACCATAAATCCTAAACCCTAAATCCTAAATAACAAACCCTAAAGCCTAAAGCCTAAACCATAAACCCTAAACCCCAAACCATAAACCCTAAACCCCAAACCCTACACCCTAAACCATAAACCACAACCCGCATAGCCTAAACTCTAAACTATAAACCCTAAACCCTGAACCATAGACCCTAAACACCAAACCATAAACCCTAAACCCTAAATCGTACACCATAAACCCTAAACCCTAAATCGTACACCATAAACCCTAAACCCTAAACCATAAACCCACATCCCAAAACTATAAACCCTAAACCATTAACCCTCAACCCCAAATTATAAACCCTAAAGCCTAAACCATGTAGCCTAAACCATAAGCCACAAACCCTAAAGCCTAAACCCTAAACAATAAACCATAAAACCTAAACCATAAACCCTTAACCCCAAACCATAAACCCTAAACCCTAAATCCTACACCCTAAACCCTAAACCACAAACCCTAAATCCTAAACCATAAACCCCCATCCCCAAACTATACACCTAAACCTTAAACCATACACCCTAAACCAATACAACAAACCCTAAAGCTTAAATCCTAAATAATAATTCCTAAATCCTAAACCATAAACCCTCAACCCCATCCCTAAACCATAAACCCTAAACCCTAAACCAAAAACCCTAAAGCCTAGACCCTAATCCATAATCCCTTAACCCCAAACCATAAACACTATACCCTAAACCCTACACCCTAAACCATAAACCATAATCCCTAAGGCCTAAACCCTAAACCATAATCCCTAAATGATAAACGCTCAACCCTAAACTATAAACCCCAAAGCCTAAACCCTGTAGCCTAAACCGTAAACCACAAACCCTAAAGCCTAAACCCTAAACTATAAACCATAAACCCTAAACCATAAACCCTTAACCTCAAACCATAAACCCTAAACCCTACACCCTAAACCATAAACCACAAACCCTAAAGCCTTAACCAGAAACCAAAAAACCTAAACCCCAAACCGTAATCCCTAAACCATAAACACCAAATCCTAAACCCTAAACAACAATCACAGAACCCTAAACCATAAATCATAAGGCCTAAACCCAAAATCATAAACCCTAAACCCTAGACCCTAAACCACAAACCTTAGAGCCTAAATCCTAAATCCTAAATCAAAACCCCAAAACCATAAACCATAAACCATCAACCCTAAAGCCTAAACCCTAAACCATAAATTCCAAACCCTCAACCCCTAAATCCTAAACCACAAACCCTAAACCCTAAATCCTAAACCCTAAACCCTAAAGCCTAAACCCTAAATCATAAAGCCAAAACCCTAAAAAATAAAGCACAAACCCTAAACCACAAACACTAAAGCCTAAACCCTAAACTCTAAACCAAAAACATTCAACCCCAAACCATAAATCCTAAACCCTAAACCATAAACCACAAACCCTAAAGCCTAAAGCCTAAACCATAAACCCTCAACCCCAAACCATAAACCCTAAACCCCAAACCCAACACCCTAAACCATAAAACAAAAACCCCATAGCCTAAAAGCTAAACTATAAACCCTAAACCCTGAACCATAGACCCTCAACCCCAAACAATAAACCATAAACCCTAAACCCTAAACCCAAAACCACACACCCTAAACCCGAAACCATAAACCATCATCCCCAAACTATAAACCCTAAACCCTAAACCCTACACCCTAAACGAATACCACAAACCATATAGCCTAAACCCTAAATTATAATTCCTAACCCTAAACCATAAACCCTCAACCCCATACCCCAAACCATAAACCCTAAACCTTAAACCACAAACCATAAAGCCTAAACCCTAATCCATAATCCCTCAACCCCAAACCATAAACACTATACCCTAAATCCTACACCCTAAACCATAAACCATAATCTCTTAGGCCTAAACCCTAAACTATAAACCATAAACCCTAAACCCTAAACCCTAATAAACCCTAAACCCTAAACTCTAAACCATGTAGCCTAAACCATAAACCACAAACCCTAAAGCCAAAACCCTAAACTATAAACCCTAACCCCTAAACCATAAACCCTCAACCTCAAACCATAAACCCTAAACCCTACACTCTAAACCCTAAACCCTAATCCCTAAACCATAAACCCTAAACCCCAAATTGTAAACCCTAAACACTAAACCATAAACACCAAATCATAAACCTTAAACCTCAAACACAAAACCCTAAACCATAAATCCTAAGGCCTAAACTCCAAACCCTACACCCTAAACCCAAAATCATAAACCCTAAACCACAAACCCTAAAGCCTAAATCCTAAATCCTAAATCAAAAACCCTAAACCAGAAACCATCAACCCTAAATCCTAAACCCTAAACACTAAATCCTATACCATAAACTCCAAACCCTCAACCCCTGAATCCTAAATAACAAACCCTAAACCCTAAAGCCTAAACCCTAAACCCTAAAGCATAAACCCTAGACCCTAAAACCTAAACCCTAAATCATAAAGCCTAAACCCTAAACCACAAACACCAAAGCTTAAACCCTAAACCCTAAACGATAAACATTCAAACCCAAACCATAAACCTAAACCCTTAACCCTAAATCAAAAACCCTAAAGCCTAAAGCCTAAACTATAAATGCTCAACCCCAAACCATAAACCCTAAACCCCAAACCCTACACCCTAAACCATAAACCACAAACCCAAAACCCTAAACCCTAAACTATAAACCCTAAACCCTAAACCATAGACCCTCAACCCCAAATCATAAACCCTAAACCCTAAATCGTACACACTAAGCCCTAAACCACAAACCCTAAATCATAAACCATAAACGCCTATCCCCAAACTATAAACCCTAAACCCTAAACTCTACACCCTAAACTAATACAACAAATCCTAAAGCCTAAACCCTACACCCTTAACAATAAACCCTAAAGCCTAAACCCTAAACCCTAAAACCAAAACCATAAAGCCTAAACCCTAAACAATAAATCCTAAACCCTAAACCACAATCACAAAATCCTAAACCATAAATCCTAAGTCCTAAACCCCAAACCCTAAACCCTAAACCCAAATTCATAAACCCTAAACCCTAGACCCTAAACCACAAACCCTAGAGCTTAAATCCTAAATCCTAAATCAAAACCCCAAAACCATAAACCATCAACCCTAAAGCCTAAACCCTAAACCCTAAACCCTAAACCATAAACTCCAAACCCTCAATCCCTAAATCCTAAACCACAAATCCTAAACCCTCAATCCTAAACCCTAAACCCTAAAGCCTAAACCCTAAATCATAAAGCCTAAACCCTAAACAATAAAGCACAAACCCTAAACCACAAACACTAAAGCCTAAACCCTAAACTCTAAACCATAAACATTCAACCCCAAACCATAAATCCTAAACCCTAAACCATAAACCACAAACCCTAAAGCCTAAAGCCGAAATCATAAACCTTCAATCCCAAACCATAAACCCTAAACCCCAAACCCACCACCCTAAACCATAAACCACAAACCCCATAGCCTAAACCCTAAACTATAAACCCTAAATCCTAAACCATAGACCCTCAACAACAAACCATAAACCATAAACCCTAAACCCTAAACCCGAAACCACACACCCTAAACCCTAAACCATAAACCATCATCCCCAAACTATAAACCATAAACCCTAAACCCAACACCCTAAACCAATACCACAAACCATAAAGCCTAAACCCTAAATTGTAATTCCTAACCCTAAACCATAAACCCTCAACCCCATACCCCAAACCATAAACCCTAAACCTTAAACCACAAACCCTAAAGCCTAAACCTTAATCCATAATCCCTCAACCCCAAACCATAAACACTATACCCTAAACCATACACCCTAAACCATAAACCACAATCCCTTAGGCCTAAACCCTAAAATATAAACCCTAAACCATAAACCCTAAACCCTAAACCCTAAACCCTAAACTATGAACCCTAAACTCTAAACCATGTAGCATAAACCAAAAAGCCAAAACCCTAAACCATAAACCCTACACCCTAAACCATAAACCACAAACCCAAAAGCCTAAACCCTAAACTATAAACCCAAAACCATAGACCCTCAACCCCAAATCATAAACCTTAAACCCTAAATCGTACATACTAAGCCCTAAACCACAAACCCTAAATCCTAAACCATAAACCCCTATCCCCAAACTATAAACCCTAAACCCTAAACTCTACACCCTAAACTAATACAACAAATCCTCAAGCCTAAACCCTACACCCTTAACACTAAACCCTAAAGCCTAAAGCCTAAACCCTAAAACCTAAACCATAAAGCCTAAACCCTAAATAATAAATCCTAAACCCTAAACCACAAACACTAAAGCCTAAACTCTAAACCCTAAACCATAAACATTCAACCCCAACCATAAATCCGACACCATAAACCCTAAACACTAAATAACTAACCCTAAAGCCTAAAGCCTAAACCATAAACCCTCAACCCTAAACCCTAAACCCTACAACCTAAGCCATAAACCATAAACCCTAAACTATAAACCCTAAACCATAAAACCTCAACCGTAAATCCTAAACCCTAAACCCTCAACCCTCAACCTTATACCATAAACCAAAATCCCAAATCCTAAACCACAAACACAAAACCCTAAACCATAAATCCTAAGGCCTAAACCCCAAAGCCTAAACCATAAAACCAAAATCATAAATCCTAAACCCTAAATCCTAAACGACAAACCTTGAAGTCTAAATCCTAAATCGCAACCCCTAAACCCTAAACCATAAACCATCAACCCTAAAGCCTAGACCCTAAGCCCTAAACCCTAAACCATAAACTCCAAACCCTCAACCCCTAAATCCTAAACCACAAACCTTAAACACTAAAGCCTAAACCCTAATCCTTAAACCCCAAACCCTAAACCCTAAACCCTAACCCATAAAGCCTAAACCATAAACCACAAACACTAAAGCCTAAAGTTTAAATTCTAAACCCTAATCCCTAAACCATAAACCCTCAACCAAAAACAAGAAACCATAAACAATAAACCCTAAATCCTAAACCCTAAACCAAAAACCCTAAAGCTTCAACCCTAAACCATAAACCCTAAAGCCAATACCCTAAACCATAAACCACAAACCCTAAAGCCTAAACCATAAACATTAAAGTCTAAACCCTAAACCATAAACCATAAACCATAAACCCTACACCATAAACCCTAAACCACAAACCATAAAGCCTAAACCTTAAACAATAAACCCTCAACCCCAACCCATAAACCCAAAACCTTACACGCTAAAATCTAAACCCTAAATCATAAACCCTAAACACTAAATCCTAAGCCACAAACCCTAAACCCTAAACCACAAACCCTAAAGCCCAAACACTAAACCCTAAACCATAAAGCCTAAGTCCTAAACCATAAACCCTGAAGCCCAAACACTAAACCTTAAACCCTAAACCCCAAACCCTAAAGATTAAACCCTAAACCTTAAACCACAAACACTAAAGCCTAAACCCTAAACCATAAACCATAAACCATAAACCTTCGACCCCAAACGATAAACCCTAAAACCTACATCATAAACCCTAAACAACAAACTTAATAGCCTAAACCCGAGACCATAACCCCTCAACCCAAAACAAAAACCCTAAACCATACACCTTAAACCCTAAATCACAAATCCTAAACCATAAATCCTAAACCACAAATTCTAAAGCACAAACACTAAACCCAAAACCCTGAATCCTAAACCTTACACCCTACACCCTTAACCCTAAACCCTAAAGCCTAAACCCTAAATGCTAAACCCCAAACCATAAAGCTTAAACCCTAAACAATAAATCCTAAACCCTAAACCACAAACACTAAAGCATAAACCCTAAACCCTAAACCATGAACATTCAACCCCAAACTATAAATCCTAAACCCTAAACCATAAACAACAAACCCTAAAGCCTAAAACCTAAACCATAAACCCTAAACCCTAAACCTTAAACCCTAAACCCTACAACCTAAACCATAAACCATAAACCCTAAACTATAAACCCTAAATCCTAAACCATAAACCCTCAACCCTAAACTCTAAACCGTAAACCCTCAACTATATACCATAAACCAAAATCCTAAACCCTAAACCACAAACAGAAAACCCTAAACCATAAATCTTAAGGCCTAAACCCCAAAGCCTAAACCATAAAACCAAAATCATAAACCCTAAACCCTAAATCCTAAACTACAAACCTTGAAGCCTAAATTCTAAATCACAATCCCTAAACCCTAAACCATAAACCATGAACCCCAAAGCCTAAACCCTAAGCCCTAAACCCTAAACCATAAACTCTAAACCCTCAAGCCCTAAACCCTAAACTAGAATTCAGATAGTGTTATTGATTCTCCTAGTTTAGTATGTTGATTCTTGAACACAGCTACTTTATGAGTCTTGGCCGTGACCCTAAGCATTTTGTTTTCCAGCATTACCACCGGATACATAAATGGCATAGACACATAACTGGGTGAACCTTTTCAGATTGTGACTCAGCTTTGCTAGAGTTCCCAGTTAGAGGTGCTCAGAGTTCTTAAGCACACTCTTTTTGCCTTGGACCACGACTTTAACCGCTCAATCTCAAGCTTTTCACTTGACACCTTCACGCCACAAGCACATGGTTAGGGACAGCTTGATTTAGCCGCTTAGGCCAGGATTTTATTCCTTTGGGCCCTCCTATCCATTAATCCTCAAAGCCTTGGATCCTTTTTACCCTTGCCTTTTGGTTTAAAGGGCTATTGGCTTTTTCTGCTTGCTTTTTCTTTTTCTTTCTTTTTTTCTCTTTATTTTTCGCCATTTTCTCTCTCTCTCTTTTTTTTGCAAGCTTTGTGTTTTTCACTGCTTTTTCTTGCTTCAAGAATCAATTTTATGATTTTTCAGATTATCAATAACATTTCTCTTTTTTCATTATTCTTTCAAGAGCCAACAATTTTAACATTCATAAACTTCACTATAAAAAATATGCACTATTCAGGCATTCATTCAGAAAACAAAAAGTGTTGTCACCACATCAAAATAATTAAACTAATTTCAAGATATATTTCGAAATTATGCACTTCTTGTTCTTTTGCAAATAAAAACATTTTTCTTTTAAGAAAGGTGAGGGATCATGGAATCATTCATAGCTTTAAGACATAGACACTAAACACTAATAATCATGTAATAAAGATAAAAACAAGATAGATACCAAACATAAAAGCAGACAGATAACAATAAAAGAAAGGAAATTAAAGGCATAAAAATAAATGGCTCTAATACTAATGCTCATGTAACTCTTAAAGTAGGTCTCTAATAACAAAAGTTATCACAGAGTTAAGACTCAATAACCTTTATTTTGAGAGATACTAGATCCTTCAATCTGTGGGACGTCTAGCTCTTCAAGGGGCAGCTTCTGGTGCTTTAGCTTCTGTATCTCACGCCCTTGTTTCTCTTGTTCTTTGAGCAGTTTGCAGAGTATGCTGTTTTGATTCTGCTACTCTTCCTTGAGTTGATCCATAGCATCTTACAGCTTGGTGACAGATGCATCTAAGCGGGCCCAATATTCAAATTGAGGAATTTCTGGGAGGAGTTCATGCGCCCTCCTCTTGATGGAGTTGTCTTGAACTTGAGGTCCATTCATCACCTTTTTGGTGATTGGGCGTTCAACTGGGATATATTTATCCACACCCATCTCTACCCTCGCATCTTTACACAACAGACTAATCAAGCTTGGGTAAGCCAATTTAGCATCAGTGGATTCTTTGTTTGCAAATATATAAATTTCACCAGGAATCAGCTGATGAATCTCTACTTCTTTCCCTAGCATAATACAGTGAATCATCACTGTTCTCTTGAAAGTGACTTCAGAACGGTTGCTGGTTGGGAGTATAGAATGCCCAATAAAATCCAGCCAACCTCTAGCAACTGGTTTGAGATCTCCTCTCTTTAGCTGGTTTGGGACACATTTTGTATTATTAATCCACTTGGTTTCAGGGAGGCATATGTCCTCTAGAACTTGATCTAGCCTTTTATCTTTGGCCATTCTCCTATTAAAGGGTTCTAGATCATCTTGTAGTTGAGGAACCTTGAGAACTTCTCTCACTTTGTCAAAGTGGAAGTAAATAATCTTCCCTCTGACCATAGTCTGAAAGGAGTGGAAGGCATTTCCCTATAATTTTTGCTTATCCGTCATCTACAGATTTGCATAGAATTCCTGGATCATGTTTCTTCTAACATGTATCTCAGGATTAGCCAGGACTTCTCAGCCCCTGTTTCAAATCTGCTCTTGGATCTCCAGATATTCATCTTCTTTCAGATTGAACTTAACTTCCGAGATCACTGATCTTCTGCACACAATTTTGAAATAATGGTCTGCATGTTCTTTGGTGCAGAAATTCTCATGCATCCAATGTGGTTTTGGATTGCTTTCTTTCTTGTCTCTTGAAGTGGTTTGTCTTCCTTTGGGAGCCATGAGATTTATTTGTTTTAGCTCAGGGATCACGGAAATCACACCAAACTTAGAGATTTGCTTGCCCTCAAGCAAAATAAAATAAAAAGAAAGAAGATGAATAGACGGAGAGAAGGATTCGAATGATGAGTGAAGAGGGGTTGGCCGAATGTGTATTTAAAAGGGAGGGAGGGAATGGGTTTCGAATTATTTTTGAAAAATATAAGATAGGAAGATATGATTGATAAAAGATACGATTTGTAAAATATGAAAGATTTGAAAAAGATATGAGGAAGTTAAATCTGAATTTTTGTTAATGCACCTAAGAACTAAAAGATAAAATGGATGAATTAAAAAGATTTGGAAAGAAATTTGAAAGGTAAATGAGTTTTTCTTTTAAAAACATTTTAAAAAGGGATTGAAAAGAATTTATAAGATTATTAATTTTTGAAATTGGAAATTGTAAGATGAATATTTGTAACATTTTTATGCAGAAAATTATGAATTAAAACATGAAAATTCAAAAAAATTTGAATTGGAAACGAAATTACCTCCCCCTTGCTGTTCTGGCGTTAAACACCCAGAATGATAGCCATTTTGGCGTTTAACACCCATCTGGTGGCCATTTTGGGCGTTTAACGCCCAGCCAGGTACCCTGGCTGCCGTTAAACGCCAAAAATCCTTTATTACTGGGCTTTTTCTGAACGCCCTGGATGCTGCTATTTCTGGCGTTAAACACCCAAAATGCTACCCATTCTGGCGTTTAAAGCCCAGAAAGATACCTTTTCTGGTGTTAAACGCCCAGAATGGTAGCCATTCTGGCGTTTAATGCCCAAAATGCCCCTTTATTGGCATTTTGGTGCTAGTAAGCTCTTATTCTCTATGATTCTTCTGCTTTATGTTCTGAACTTCCATTTTCATGATTTATTCACCAAAATGTATTAACTAACATGAATAACAAAATTAAATAGACTTATATAATTGTTATAAACATTTAATTTTTTATAATGGCTGGGTTGCCTCCCAGCAAGCGCTTCTTTACTATCTTTAGATGGACTTTTGCTGAGCTTTTAATTTAGTCTCAATTTTGAGCAATCTTGCTCAACATTACTTTCAAGATAATGCTTGACTCTCTATCCATTAACAATGAACTTTTTGTCAGAGTCAATATCCTGAAGCTCTACATATCCATATGGTGACACACTTGTAATCACATATGGTCCCTTCCACTGGGATTTTAATTTCCCTGGGAACAGTTTTAGCCTAGAGTTAAATAGCAGAACCTTCTGTCCTGGCTCAAAGACTCTAGATGACAGCTTTCTGTCATGTCACCTTTTTGCTTTTTCCTTGTAAATTTTAACAATTTTGAAAGCATTGAGTCTGAATTCCTCCAGCTCATTCAACTGGAGTAATCTTTTCTCTCCAGCTATCTTAGCATCAAGGTTTAGGAATCTGGTTCCCCAGTAGGCCTTGTGTTCCAGTTCCACTGGCAGATGACGGGCTTTTTCATACACAAGCTGGTATTGAGAGGTCCTTATAGGAGTCTTGAATGCTGTTCTGTATGCCCACAGAGCATCATCCAGACTTCTTGCCCAATCCCTTCTACGGGTACTTACAGTCTGTTCCAGGATCCATTTTAGTTCTCTATTTGAGACTTCAGCCTGCCCATTTGTTTGTAGATGATATGGAGTTGCCACTTTGTGGTTAATTCCATATCAGATTAGAGCAGAGTCAAGCTGTTTATTGCAGAAATGAGTTCCTCCATCACTGATCAATACCCTAGGGACACCAAACCTGCTGAAAATATGCTTCTAGAGGAACTTTATCACTGTCTTTGTATCATTAGTGGGTGTTGCAATTGCTTCTACCCATTTAGATACATAGTCTACTGCCACCAGAATATAAGTGTTTGGGTATGATGGTGGGAAAGGCCCCATGAAGTCAATACCCCATACATCAAACAACTCAATCTCTAAGATCCCTTGCTGAGGCATGGCAAAACTGTGAGGCAGATTACCAGCTCTCTGGCAACTGTCACAGTTACGTACAAACTTTCGGGAGTCTCTATAGAGAGTAGGCCAGTAGAAGCCACATTGGAGAACTTTTGTACTTGTTCGCTCACATCCGAAATGTCCTCCGTATTGTGATCTATGGCAATGCCATAGGATCTTCTATGCCTCTTCTCTAGGCACACATCTACGGATTACTCCGTCTGCACACCTCTTAAAGAGATATGGTTCATCCCACAAGTAGTACTTTGCATCAGAAATCAATTTTTTTGTTTGCTGCTTACTGTACTCTTTGGGTATGAATATCACAGCTTTATAGTTTTCAATGTCTGCAAACCACGGTACTTCTTGAATGGCAAAGAGTTACTTATCTGGAAAGGTTTCAGAGATCTCAGTAGGAGGGAGGGACGCTCCTGCTACTGGTTCTATCCGGGACAGGTGATCAGCTACTTGGTTTTCTGTCCCTTTTTTGTCTCTTATTTCTATATTAGACTCTTGCAGAAGCAACACCCATCTTATGAGTCTTGGTTTTGAATCCTGCTTTGTGAGGAGATATTTTAGAGCAGCATGGTCAGTGTACACAATCACTTTTGATCCTACTAAATAAAATATGTACTTGTCAATGGCATAAAACTCCTTTTCTATGGTTGTGTAATTCTTCTGTGTGTCATTTAGAACACGGCTAGCATAATAAATGACATGCAGAAGCTTGTTATGCCTCTATCCTAATACTGCACCAATGGCATGGTCACTGGCATCACACATTAGTTCGAATGGTAATGTCCAATCTGGTGTAGAAATGACTGGTATTGTGACCAGCTTAGCTTTCAGAGTCTCAAACACCTGCAAACACTCTGTGTCAAAGACAAATGGAGTATCAACAGCTAGCAGATTGCTCAGAGGTTTTGCAATTTTTGAAAAATCCTTTATAAACCTCATATAGAATCCTACATGCCCTAGAAAGCTTCTGATTGCCTTAACGTTGGCAGGTGGTGGTAATTTTTCAATTACCTCTACCTTAGCTTGATCCACCTCTATTCCCTTATTTGAAATTTTGTGCCCAAGGACAATTCCTTCAGTTACCATAAAGTGGCATTTCTCCCAGTTTAAAACCAGGTTAGTCTCTTGGCACCTTTTCAGAACAAATGCTAGATGGTCAAGAGAAGAGCTGAATGAGTCTCCAAATACTGAGAAGTCATCCATGAAGACTTCCAAAAATTTCTCTACCATATTAGAGAAGATAGAGAGCATGCACCTCTGAAAGGTTGCAGGTGCATTACACAGACCAAATGGCATCCTTCTGTAGGTAAATACTCTAGATGGACATGTGAATGCTCTTTTTTCTTGGTCCTGAGGATCTACTGTAATTTGGTTGTAACCTGAATAGCCATCCAAAAAGCAGTAGTATTCATGACCTGCTAGTCTCTCTAGCATCTGGTCTATGAATGGTAAAGGAAAATGATCCTTTCTAGTGGCTGTATTGAGTCTTCTGTAGTCAATACACATACAACACCCTGTAACTGTTCTTGTAGGAACCAGTTCATTCTTTTCATTATGAACCACTGTCATGCCTCCCTTCTTGGGGACAACTTGGACAGGGCTCACTCAAGAGCTATCAGAAATAGGATAAATAATCTTAGCCTCTAGTAGCTTAGTGACCTCTTTCTGAACCACCTCCTTCATGGCTGAATTCAGCCGCCTCTGTGGTTGAACCACTGGCTTAGCATCATCCTTCAATAGGATCTTGTGCATACATCTAGCTGGGCTAATGCCGTTAAGATCACTTATGGACCACCCAAGAGCAGTCTTATGTGTCCTTAGCACCTGAATTAGTGCTTTCTCTTCCTGTGGTTCTAAAGTAGCGCTTATGATTACCAGAAAAGTGTCATCTTCTCCCAGAAAGGCATATTTTAGGGATGGTGATAGTGGTTTGAGCTCGGGTTTGGTAGGCTTCTCCTCTTCCTGAGGAGTTTTCAGAGGTTCTTCTATTTTCTCTGGTTCCTCTAGATCAGGCTGAATCTTTAAAAATGTCCTCTAGCTCTGATTCGAGACTCTCAGTCATATTGACTTCTTCCACCAGGGAGTCAATAATATCAGTGCTCATGCAGTGCTTTGATGTGTCTGGATGTTACAAAACTTTGACAGCATTCAACTTAAAATTATCCTCATTGACTCTCAGGGTTATCTCCCCTTTTTGGACGTCAATGAGGGTTCGTCCAGTTGCTAGGAAAGGTCTTCCTAGAATGAGAGTTGCACTCTTGTTCTCTTCTATTTCGAGCACTACGAAGTCAGTGAGAAAGGCAAATGGCCCAACCTTGACAATCATGTCCTCAATTACACCTGATGGAATTTTAATGGAGCCATCAGCAAGTTGGAGACATATTCGGGTTGATTTAACTTCATCAGTTAAACCAAGCTATTCGATAGTGGATGCAGGTATTAGGTTAATACTTGCCCCAAGATCAGATAGAGCTGTCTTGGTACAAGCATCCTCTAATGTGCATGGTATCATAAAGTTTCTGGGATCTTTAAGCTTCTCTGGTAAGCTTTTCAGAATGACTGCACTGCATTCTTCAGTGAGGAAAACTTTTTCAGTTTCTCTCCAATCCTTCTTGTGACTTAAGATCTCTTTCATGAACTTAGCATAAGAGGGGATTCGCTCAAGTGCCTTTGCAAACGGAATCTTTATTTCAAGAGTCCTGAGATAGTCTGCAAAGCGGAAAAATTGTTTATGCTGTTCCGCTTGGCGGAGTTTCTAAGGATAAGGCATCTTGGCTTTATATTCTTCAACCTTAGTTGCTGCAGGCCTACTTCCTACAGAAGTGGTTGGAAAAGCCTACCTAAGGGGCTTGTTATCAGCACTTGCAGGTGTCTGATCCCCCATTGGCGTTTGAACGCCAGAATTAGTGCTGCATGAGCGTTTAACGGCAGATTGCCACCCTTTTCTGGCGTTTGGACGCCAGAACTGGCCATCCACTGGGCATTTAACGCCAATTTTCACCCTTTTCTGGCGTTTGAACGCCAGAATCATTCCTCTCTAGGATCTTATTATCCTCAGAGGAATTTTGGGCAGTGGCTTGGTCATCCTCTGTCAGTTGTTCCTTTCTTAGCTTTCTGCTGCCTTGAATTGAGACATTCAATGTCTTTCCACTCCTTAAATGAACAGCTTGGCACTCTTGTGTTATCTGTTTAGATAGCTGCTGTCTTGTCTGATCCAATTGTGCTTCCATATTCTTGTTAGCATTTTTAGTGTCTTGTAGCATCTCTTTAAATTCTGCTAACTGTTTTGTTATAAGAAGCAATTGTTGATTGAGTTCAACAACTTGTTCTGGAGGACTAAGTTCAGTGGATAGTGCTTTAGCCTCTTCTTTCATGGAGGACTCCCTACTTAAGTACAGATGCTGATTGCTAGCAACTGTATCAATGAGCTCTTGAGCCTCTTCAATTGTCTTCCTCATGTGTATAGATCCACCAGCTAAGTGGTCTAGAGAGATCTGGGCCTTTTCTGTAAGCCCGTAGTAGAAGATGTCTAACTGCACCCATTCTCAAAACATTTCAGAGGGGCATTTCCTTAGCATCTCTCTGTACCTCTCCCAGGCATTATAAAGAGATTCATTATCCTCTTGTTTAAAGCCTTGGATGTCCAGCCTTAGCTGTGTCATCCTTTTTGGAGGGAAATATTGATTCAGGAATTTGTCTAATAACTGTTTCCATGTTCTTATGCTTGCTGTGGGTTGGTCATTTAACCACCTCTTAGCTTGATCTTTTACAGCAAATGGAAACAGTAATAATCTGTAGACATCCTGATCTACTTTCTTATCATGTACTGTGTTAGCAATTTGTAAGAACTGTGCCAGAAACTCAGTAGGTTCTTCCTGTGGAAGACTAGAATACTGGCAATTTTGCTGCACCATCATAATGAGCTGAGTGTTTAACTCAAAATTGCTGGCTTTGATGGGGGTATACAGATACTACTCCCATATGAAGCAGTAGTGGGGTTAGCATACGACCGCAGAGTCCTTTTGGACTATTCGTTTCCACTTAGGTCCATGATGGAGAAAGGGAGATGATGTGGATTGTAAAATAAAAAAAATTTATTTATTATTTTTATTTAAATTTTTTTTTGAATTTAAGGAAATTAAAATAAACTCAATGGAAAAAATGGTATAAGTTTCGAAAATTAAAAGAAGTGAAATAAAAGAAATTAGAAAACTAAATTAATTGATTAATTAAAAAGATTTGAAAAATAATGGGTGAGGATTTTCGAAAAATGAAGAGAGAAAAAGTGGTTAGGAAGTTTTGAAAAAGATATGTCTTAAAATTAAAGATACTTGTAAGAAAATAAATATAAGAAAAGATTTGAAAAATATATGATTTTAAAATTTTAAAGATTGAAACTTTCTTAACAAGAAAATACCAAACTTAAAATTTTCAATCACAACAATAAAATAGGACAAGTAATTCGAAAATTATATATAAAAAAAGAGAAAAGATTTTGAAAAATTTTATAAAAGATTTTCGAAAAAATATAAAAAGAAAATTGAAAAAGAATTTGTTTTGAAAAAGATTTAAAAAGATAAATTTTTAAAATTGAAATTTTAACTTAACTAACAACAAACTACCAAATTTTAAAAATTTTAACTAAGTCAACCTAAGGAATTCGAAAATGATGTAAATAAAGGAAAAGATATTTTTTTTAATTTGATGAGGAAAGAGAAAAACAATAAAATGACACGAAACTTAGAATTTTTGGATCAAAACAAAGAAAACAAACAAGAAAACTTTGAATATCAAGATGAACACCAAGAACACTTTGAAGATCAAGATGAACACCAAGAACAAATTTTGGAAATCTTTAAGAAAATAAAAACACCACAAACCCTAAAGCCTAAACGCTAAACCACAAACCCTAAATCCTAAACAATGAACCATAAACCCTCAACACCAAATCATAAACCCTAAACCCTAAACCATACACCATAAACCCTAAACCCTCAACCATAAACAATAAACCGTAAACCATAAACTATAAACCCTAAACCCTAAACCCTAAAACCTAAACACTAAACCCTAAACTATAAACCCTAAACCATAAACCATCAACCCCAAACTATAAACCCAAAACCCTAAAGCATATACCCTAAACCTTAACTACAAACCCTAAAGCCTAAACTCTAAACCATAAACCTTAAACCCCAAACACCAAAGCCTAAACCCAAAACCCTAACTACAAAACCTAAAGCCCAAACCCTAAACCATAAACCCTAAACCATAAACCACAAACCCTTAAGCTTAAAGCCTAAAGCCTAAACGGTAAACACTAAACCCTAAACCACAAACACTAAAGCTGAAACCCTAAACCACAAACCCTAAAGCCTAAACCCTAAACCATAAACCCTCAAACATAAATCATAAACCCTAAACCCTAAACCCTAAACCCTAAAACCATAAAACATAAACCCTAAAACCCTAAGCCATAAACCATAAACCCTAATCCCTAAACTATAACCCCTAAGTCCAAACCATAAACTCTAAACCCTAAATCCTACACCCTAAATCGCAAACTCTAAACCCTAAACCCTAAAGCCTTAACCATAACCCTAAACACTAAACCCTAAAGCCCAAACACAAAACACTAAACCCTAAACCATAAACCCTAAACCCTAAACCCTAAAGGCAAAACCCTGAAACATAAAACCCAAACCCTAAAGCATAAACTCTAAAGTCTAAACCCTAAACCATAAACACTAAAGCCTAAACTCTAAACTATAAACCAAAAACTATAAACCATAAACCCTCAAACACAAACCATAAACCCTAAACCCTACACCGAAAACCCTAAACCACACACCCTAAAGCCTAAATCCTAAACCATAAACCCATCAACCTTACACCTTAAACCCTAAACACTATACCACAAACCCTAAAGCCTAAACTATAAACAATAAACCCTCAACCCCAAAACATAACCCTAAACCCTAAACCTTAAACCATAAACCCTAAAACGATAAACCATAAACCCTAAACCCTAAACCATAAACCATAACCCTAAACCATAAAAACCCCAAACCCTAAAGCTTAAACCCTAAACCCTAAAGCCTTAACCCTAAACCACAAACATGATAGCCTAAACACTAAACTATAAACCATAAACCCTAAACCATAAACCAGCCCCAAACCATAAACTCTAAACCCTAAACCCTAAACCATAAACCCTAAACCACAAACCCTGAAGCCTAAACCCTAAACCATAAACCCTAAACCCCAAATTATAAACCCCAAACCCTACACCCTACACCCTACACCCTAAACCTTAAATCCAAACCCTAAACCCCAAATTATATACCCCAAACCCTACACCCTACACCCTACACCCTAAACCTTAATTCCAAAATCCTAAACCCTAAACCATAAACCCTAAACCCTACACCCTAAACACAAAACCATAAACCCTAAGCCACAAACCCTCAACCCTAAAACATAAACCCTAAACCCTAAACCATACACCCTAAACACTAAACCACAAACCCTAAAGCCTAGACCTTAAACCATAAACCCTCAACCACAAACCCTAAACCCTAAACCACAAACCTTAAAGCATAAGTGCTAAACCACAAAATCTAAATCCTAAACCCTAAACCATAAACCCTTAACCCCAAATCATAACCATAAACCCTAAATCATAAACCCTAAACCCTAAACCATAAAACATAAACACTAAACCATAAATAATAAACCCTAAACCATGAACCATAAACCATAAACCCTAAACCCTAAATCCTAAACCCTAAACCCTAAACCACAAACCCTAAAGCCTAAACCCTAAGCCATAAACCCTCAAACCTAAATCATAAACCCTAAACCCTAAACCCTAAAACCATAAAGCATAAACACTGAACAATAAATCCTAAAGCATAAACCATAACCCCTCAACCCTCAACCCTAAACCCTAAATCGTAAACCATAAACCCTAAACCATACACCCTAAACCCTATACCAAAAACCCTAAAGCCTCAACTATAAATCATAAACCCTCAACGCCAAACCATAAACCCTAAACCCTCAACCATAAACTATAAACCCTAATACCATAAACCATAAACCCTAAATCATAAACCCTAAATCCTAAACACTAAACCATAAACCCCAAACCCTAAAGCTTAAACCCTAAACCCTAAAGCCTTAACCCTAAACCACAAAGATGAATGCTAAATACTAAACTATAAATTATAAACCATAAACCATAAACCCTCAACACCAAACCATAAACACTAAACCCTAAACACTACACCATAAACCCTAAACCACAAACCCTAAACCCTCAACCCCAAATTATAAACCACAAACCTTACACCTTACACCCTACAACCTGAACCCTAAACCTTAAATCCAAAATCCATAATCCTAAACCCTAAACCCTACACCCTAAACCCAAAACCATAAACCCTACACCCTAAACCCTAAATCCTAAACCATAAACCCTCAACCCCAAAGCATAAACCCTAAACCCTAAACCCTGAACCCTAAACCATAAACACTAAAGCATAAACCCTAAACCCTACATCCATAAACCCTAAACCATAAACCCGAAACCCGAAACCCTAAACCCTAAACCACAAACCCTAAAGCCTAAACGCTAAACCACAAATCCTAAATCTTAAACCCTAAACCATAAACCCTTAACCCCAAATCATAACCCTAAACCCTAAACCATAAACCAAAAACCCTTAACACCAAACCATAAACCCAAAACCCTAAACACTACACCATAAACCCTAAACCACAAACCCTAAAGCCTAAACCCTAAACCATAAACCCTCAACCCTGAATTATAAACCACAAACCCTACGCCCTACACCCTAAACCCTAAACCTTAAATCCAAAATCCAAAATCCTAAACCCTAAACCATAAACCCTCCACCCTACACCCTAAACCCAAAACCATAAACCCTACACCCTAAACCCTAAATCCTAAACCATAAACCCTCAACCCCACACCATAAACCCAAAACCCTACACTATAAACCCTAAACCATAAACCCTAAAGCATAAACGCTAAACCCTATACCCATAAACCCTAAATTATAAACCCTCAAACCCAAACCGTAAAACCCTAAACCCTCAACCACAAACCCTAAAGCCTAAACACTAAACCACAAATCCTAAATCCTAAACCCTAAACCATAAACCCGTAACCCCAAATCATAACCCTAAACCCTAAACCATAAACCATAAACCATAAACCCTAAACTATAAACAATAAACCATAAACCGTAAACCATAAACCCAAAACCCTAAACCCTAAATCCTAAACACTAAACACTAAACCCTAAACCCTAAACCCTAAACCCTAAACAGTAATCCTAAACCATAAACCCTAAACCCCAAACCATAAACCTTAAACCCATAAACCATATACCCTAAACACTAACTACAAACCCTAAAGCCTAAACCCTAAACCACAAACCCTAAACCCCAAACCTGAAAGCGTAAACCCTAAACCCTAAAGCACAAACACTAAACGATAAACCCTAAAGAATAAACCATAAACCCTCAAACATCAACCTTAAATCCTACACCTTAAACCATAACTCTTAAACCGAAAACCCTAAAGCCTAAACCCTGAACCCTAAACCCCAAACCCTAAAGCATAAACCCTAAAGTCTAAACCCTAAACCGCAAACACTAAAGCCAAAACTCTACACTATAAATCCAAAACCATAAACCATAAACCCTCAAACCCAAACCATAAACCTTAAACCCTAAACCTTACACCGTAAACCCTAAACCACACACCCTAAAGTCTAAATCCTAAACCATAAACCCCTCAACCATAAACCATAAACCCTAAACCCTAAACCCTAAACCATATACCACAAACCCTAAAGCCTAAACTACAAATCATAAACCCTTAACCCCAAACCATAAACCATAAAATATAAACCCTAAAACCATAAACCATAAACCCTAAACCATAAAACCTAGATCCTAAACCCTAAACCATAAACCACAAACCCTAAAGCTTAAACCCTAAACCACAAACATGAAAGCTAAACACTAAATTATAAACCCTAAAGCATAAACCATAAACCTTCAACCCTAAACCATAAACCCTAAACCGTAAACCATAAACCCTAAACCCTACACCTTAAACCCTATACCACAAATCATAAAGCCTAAACTATAAATCATAAACCATCAACCCCAAACCATAAACCATAAAACCCTCAACCATAAACTATAAACCCTAATACCATAAACCATAAACCCTAAACCATAAACCCTAAATCCTAAACAATAAACCATAAACCCTAAACCCTAAAGCTTAAACCCTAAACCCTAAAGCCTTAACCCTAAACCACAAAGATGAAAGCTAAACACTAAACTATAAACTATAAACGCTAAACCATAAACCCTCAACACCAAACCATAAACCCTAAACCCTAAACACTACACCATAAACCCTAAACCACTAATCCTAAAGCCTAAACCCTAAACCATAAACCCTCAACCCTAAATTATAAACCACAAACCCTACACCCGACACCCTAAACCCTAAACCATAAATCCAAAATCCAAAATCCTAAACCCTAAACCCTAAACCCTAAACCCTAAACACTACACCCTAAACCCAAAACCATAAACCCTACACCCTAAACCCTAAATCCTAAGCCATAAGCCCTAAACCCTACACCCTAAACCATAAACCCTACACTCTAAACCCTAAACCATAAACCCTAAAACATAAACCCTAAACCCTACACCCATAAACCATAAACCATAAACCCTCAACCCCAAACCTTAAACCCTAAACCCTAAACCACAAACCCTAAAGCCCAGATGCTAAACCACAAATCCTAAATTCTAAACCCTAAACCATAAACCCTTAACCCCAAATCATAACCTTAAACCATAAACCCTAAACCATAAACCATAAACCCTAAACCATAAACAATAAACCATAAACCGTAAACCATAAACACTAAACCATAAACC
Source organism: Arachis ipaensis (assembly GCF_059453495.1). Taxonomy (NCBI): domain Eukaryota; kingdom Viridiplantae; phylum Streptophyta; class Magnoliopsida; order Fabales; family Fabaceae; genus Arachis; species Arachis ipaensis. The sequence continues at coordinate 75,530,712 of NC_142444.1, forward strand.
CTAAATCCTAAATCCTAAACACTAAACCCTAAACCCTAAACCCTAAACAGTAATCCTAAACCCTAAACCCTAAACCCCAAACCATAAACCTTAAACCCATAAACCATATACCCTAAACACTAACTACAAACCCTAAAGCCTAAACCCTAAACCATAAATCCTAAACCCCAAACCTGAAAGCGTAAACCCTAAACCCTAAAGCATAAACACTAAACAATAAACCCTAAAGAATAAACTATAAACCTTCAACCTTAAATCCTAAACCCTAAACCATAAACCTTAAACCCAAAACCCTAAAGCCTAAACCCTGAACCCTAAACCCTAAACCCTAAAGCATAAACCCTAAAGTCTAAACCCTAAACCGCAAACACTAAACCTAAAACTCTACACTATAAATCCAAAACCATAAACCATAAATCCTCAAACCCAACCCATAAACCCTAAACCCTAAGCCCTACACCGTAAACCCTAAACCACACACCCTAAAGTCTAAATCCTAAACCATAAACCCATCAACCCTAAACTATAAACCCTAAACCCTAAACCCTAAACCCTATACCACAAACCCTAAAGCCTAAACTACAAACCATAAACCCTTAACCCCAAACCATAAACCATAAACCCTAAACCCTAAAATATAAACCCTAAAACCATAAATCATAAACCCTAAACCATAAAACGTAGATCCTAAACCCTAAACCATAAACCACAAAGCCTAAAGCTTAAACCCTAAACCACAAACATGAAAGCTAAACACTAAATTATAAACCATAAACCCTCAACCCCAAACCATAAACCATAAACCCTAAACCACAAACCCTAAAGCCTAAAACCTAAACCAAAAACCATCAATCCCAAATTATAAACCACAAACCCTAAACCCTACACCCTAAACCCTAAACCTTAAATCCTAAATCCTGAACCCTAAACCTTAAACCATAAACCCTAAACCATAAAACCTACTCCCTAAACCCTAAACCATTAACCCTAAACCCTAAACCCTAAACAATAAACCTTCAACCCCAAACCATAAACCCTAAGCCCTAAACCCTAAACCCTAAATGCTAAACCACAAACCCTAAAGCGTAAACGCTAAACCACAAATCCTAAATCTTAAACCCTAAACCATAAACCACTAACCCCAAATTATAAACCCCAAACCCTAAACCCTAAACCATAAATCCTAAATCATAAACCCTAAACCATACACCACTAACCCCAAATCATAAACCCCAAACCCTAAACCTTATACCCTAAACCCTAAACCATAAACCATAAACCATAAACAATAAACCCTAAATCATAAACCATAAACCCTAAACCCTAAGCCCTAAACCATAAACCCTAAATAATAACCCTAAACCATAAACCCTAAACCCTAAACCCTAAACCCTATACACTAAACCATAACGACAAACCCCAAAGTCTAAACCCTAAACGATAAACACTAAACCCCAAACCTAAAAGCGTAAACATAAACCCTAAAGCACAAACACAAAACTATAAACCCTAAAGCATAAACCATAAACCCTAAACCATACACCATGAAGCATAAACCCTAAACCACAAACACACCTAAGCCCTAAAACTTGAACCATAAACCCTAAACCCCAAACCATAAACCCTAAACCCTAAACCCTACTCCCGACACCCCTAAACAACAAGACCTAAAGCCTAAACCCTAAACCCTAAACCATCAACCCTCAAACCCAAACCATAAATCATAAACTCTAAACCATACACTATAAACCCTAACCACAAACCCTAAAGCTTAAAGCCTAAATCCTAAACGATAAACACTAAACCCTAAACCACAAAACCTAAAGACCAAACAATAAACACTAAACCCTAAACCATAAACCCTAAACCCTAAAACCTAAACCCTAAACCCTAAACACTAAACCCAAAACCCTAAAGCCAAAACCCTAAACACTAAATCCTAAACCTTAAACCCGTCAACGCTAAACCATAAACCCTAAACTCTAAACCATAAACCCTAAACCACAAACTCTAAAGCCTAACCTATAAACCATACACCATCTACCCTCAACCCTCAACCCATAAACCCTAAACCCTACATCCTAAACCATAAACCACGAACCATTAAGCCTAAACCCTAAAGCTTAAATCCTAAACCATAAACCCTCAACCCCAAAGCATAAACGCTAAACCCTAAACCCTACACCATAAACCCTAAACCATAAACCCTAAAGCCTAAATCCTAAACTATAAACTATCAACCCCAAACAATAAACCCTAAACCCTAAACCCCACACCCTAAACCATATACACTAAACCCTAAACCCAAAACCATGAACTATAAACCCTAAACCATAATCCATAAACCCTAAACCCTAAACCCTAAATCCTAAACCCTAAACCCTAAACCCTAAACCATAAACCATAAACCCTAAACACTAAACCATAAACCCTAAACTATAAACCCTAAACCTAAACCATAAACCCTAAACCCTAAACCATAAACCATAAATCATAAACCCTAAACCCTAAACCATAAACCCTAAACTATAAACCCTAAACCTAAACCATAAACCCTAAACCGGAAAGCCTAACGCCTAAACCATAAACCATAAACACTAAACCCTAAACCACAAACCCTAAACCCCAAACACTAAACACTAAACCCTAAACCCTAAATCCTAAACCCTAAAGCCTAAACATTAACCCCTAAACCCCAAACCATAAAGCATAAACTATAAATTCTAAACCCTAAACCCCAAACCCAAAAGCCTAAGCCCAAACCATAAACCCTAAACCATAAACTCTGAAGACTAAACCCTAACCCCAAACACTAAACCCTAAACCACAAACACACCTAAACCCTAAATCCTCAACACTAAAGCATACATGCTAAACCCTAAAACCTACACCCTAAACCCTAAACCACAAATCCTAAAGCATAAACCATAAACCATAAACTATATCCCCAAATCATAAACCCCATACCCTATACCCTACACCATAAACCCTTAACCTTAAATCCTAAACCATAAACCCTAAACCATAAACCATAAACCCTAAACCCTACACCGTAAACCATAAATCCTAAACCCTAAACCATAAACCCTAAACCCTAAAGCCTAAACCCTAAACCCTAAACACTAAACCCAAAACGCTAAAGCCAAAACCCTAAACACTAAATCCTAAACCTTAAACCCGTCAACGCTAAACCATAAACCCTAAACTCTAAACCATAAACCCTAAACCACAAACTCTAAAGCCTAACCTATAAACCATACACCATCTACCCTCAACCCTCAACCCCTAAACCCTAAACCCTACATCCTAAACCATAAACCACGAACCATTAAGCCTAAACCCTAAAGCTTAAATCCTAAACCATAAACCCTCAACCCCAAAGCATAAACGCTAAACCCTAAACCCTACACCATAAACCCTAAAGCCTAAATCCTAAACTATAAACTATCAACCCCAAACAATAAACCCTAAACCCTAAACCCCACACCCTAAACCATATACACTAAACCCTAAACCCAAAACCATGAACCATAAACCCTAAACCATAATCCATAAACCCTAAACCCTAAACCCTAAATCCTAAACCCTAACCCCTAAACCCTAAACCATAAACCATAAACCCTAAACACTAAACCATAAACCCTAAACTATAAACCCTAAACACTAAACCATAAACCCTAAACTATAAACCCTAAACCTAAACCATAAACCCTAAACCCTAAACCCTAAATCCTAAACCCTAACCCCTAAACCCTAAACCATAAACCATAAACCCTAAACACTAAACCATAAACCCTAAACTATAAACCCTAAACCTAAACCATAAACCCTAAACCCTAAACCATAAACCATAAATCATAAACCCTAAACCCTAAACCATAAACCCTAAACTATAAACCCTAAACCTAAACCATAAACCCTAAACCGGAAAGCCTAACGCCTAAACCATAAACCATAAACACTAAACCCTAAACCACAAACCCTAAACCCCAAACACTAAACACTAAACCCTAAACCCTAAATCCTAAACCCTAAAACCTAAACATTAACCCCTAAACCCCAAACCATAAAGCATAAACTATAAATTCTAAACCCTAAACCCCAAACACAAAAGCCTAAGCCCAAACCCTAAACCCTAAACCATAAACCCTAAACCATAAACTCTGAAGACTAAACCCTAACCCCAAACCCTAAACCCTAAACCACAAACACACCTAAACCCTAAATCCTCAACACTAAAGCATACATGCTAAACCCTAAAACCTACACCCTAAACCCTAAACCACAAATCCTAAAGCATAAACCATAAACCATAAACTATATCCCCAAATCATAAACCCCATACCCTATACCCTACACCATAAACCCTTAACCTTAAATCCTAAACCCTAAACCCTAAACCATAAGCCATAAACCCTAAACCCTATACCGTAAACCATAAATCCTAAACCCTAAACCATAAACCCTAAACCCTAAAGCCTAAACCCTAAACCCTAAACACTAAACCCAAAACCCTAAAGCCAAAACCCTAAACACTAAATCCTAAACCTTAAACCCGTCAACGCTAAACCATAAACCCTAAACTCTAAACCATAAACCCTAAACCACAAACTCTAAAGCCTAACCTATAAACCATACACCATCTACCCTCAACCCTCAACCCCTAAACCCTAAACCCTACATCCTAAACCATAAACCACGAACCATTAAGCCTAAACCCTAAAGCTTAAATCCTAAACCATAAACCCTCAACCCCAAAGCATAAACGCTAAACCCTAAACCCTACACCATAAACCCTAAACCATAAACCCTAAAGCCTAAATCCTAAACTATAAAATATCAACCCCAAACAATAAACCCTAAACCCTAAACCCCACACCCTAAACCATATACACTAAACCCTAAACCCAAAACCATGAACCATAAACCCTAAACCATAATCCATAAACCCTAAACCCTAAACCCTAAATCCTAAACCCTAAACCCTAAACCATAAACCATAAACCCTAAACACTAAACCATAAACCCTAAACTATAAACCCTAAACCTAAACCATAAACCCTAAACCCTAAACCCTAAATCCTAAACCCTAACCCCTAAACCCTAAACCATAAACCATAAACCCTAAACACTAAACCATAAACCCTAAACTATAAACCCTAAACCTAAACCATAAACCCTAAACCCTAAACCATAAACCATAAATCATAAACCCTAAACCCTAAACCATAAACCCTAAACTATAAACCCTAAACCTAAACCATAAACCCTAAACTGGAAAGCCTAACGCCTAAACCATAAACCATAAACACTAAACCCTAAACCACAAACCCTAAACCCCAAACACTAAACAATAAACCCTAAACCCTAAATCCTAAACCCTAAAACCTAAACATTAACCCCTAAACCCCAAACCATAAAGCATAAACTATAAATTCTAAACCCTAAACCCCAAACCCAAAAGCCTAAGCCCAAACCCTAAACCCTAAACCATAAACCCTAAACCATAAACTCTGAAGACTAAACCCTAACCCCAAACCCTAAACCCTAAACCACAAACACACCTAAACCCTAAATCCTCAACACTAAAGCATACATGCTAAACCCTAAAACCTACACCCTAAACCCTAAACCACAAATCCTAAAGCATAAACCATAAACCATAAACTATATCCCCAAATCATAAACCCTATACCCTATACCCTACACCATAAACCCTTAACCTTAAATCCTAAACCCTAAACCCTAAACCATAAACCATAAACCCTAAACCCTACACCGTAAACCATAAATCCTAAACCCTAAACCCTAAACCCTAAACCCTAAACCCTAAACCCTAAACCCTAAACACTAAACCCAAAACCCTAAAGCCAAAACCCTAAACACTAAATCCTAAACCTTAAACCCGTCAACGCTAAACCATAAACCCTAAACTCTAAACCATAAACCCTAAACCACAAACTCTAAAGCCTAACCTATAAACCATACACCATCTACCCTCAACCCTCAACCCCTAAACCCTAAACCCTACATCCTAAACCATAAACCACGAACCATTAAGCCTAAACCCTAAAGCTTAAATCCTAAACCATAAACCCTCAACCCCAAAGCATAAACGCTAAACCCTAAACCCTACACCATAAACCCTAAACCATAAACCCTAAAGCCTAAATCCTAAACTATAAAATATCAACCCCAAACAATAAACCCTAAACCCTAAACCCCACACCCTAAACCATATACACTAAACCCTAAACCCAAAACCATGAACCATAAACCCTAAACCATAATCCATAAACCCTAAACCCTAAACCCTAAATCCTAAACCCTAAACCCTAAACCCTAAACCATAAACCATAAACCCTAAACACTAAACCATAAACCCTAAACTATAAACCCTAAACCTAAACCATAAACCCTAAACCCTAAACCCTAAATCCTAAACCCTAACCCCTAAACCCTAAACCATAAACCATAAACCCTAAACACTAAACCATAAACCCTAAACTATAAACCCTAAACCTAAACCATAAACCCTAAACCCTAAACCATAAACCATAAATCATAAACCCTAAACCCTAAACCATAAACCCTAAACTATAAACCCTAAACCTAAACCATAAACCCTAAACCGGAAAGCCTAACGCCTAAACCATAAACCATAAACACTAAACCCTAAACCACAAACCCTAAACCCCAAACACTAAACAATAAACCCTAAACCCTAAATCCTAAACCCTAAAACCTAAACATTAACCCCTAAACCCCAAACCATAAAGCATAAACTATAAATTCTAAACCCTAAACCCCAAACCCAAAAGCCTAAGCCCAAACCCTAAACCCTAAACCATAAACCCTAAACCATAAACTCTGAAGACTAAACCCTAACCCCAAACCCTAAACCCTAAACCACAAACACACCTAAACCCTAAATCCTCAACACTAAAGCATACATGCTAAACCCTAAAACCTACACCCTAAACCCTAAACCACAAATCCTAAAGCATAAACCATAAACCATAAACTATATCCCCAAATCATAAACCCTATACCCTATACCCTACACCATAAACCCTTAACCTTAAATCCTAAACCCTAAACCCTAAACCATAAACCATAAACCCTAAACCCTACACCGTAAACCATAAATCCTAAACCCTAAACCCTAAACCCTAAACCCTAAAGCCTAAACCCTAAACCCTAAACACTAAACCCAAAACCCTAAAGCCAAAACCCTAAACACTAAATCCTAAACCTTAAACCCGTCAACGCTAAACCATAAACCCTAAACTCTAAACCATAAACCCTAAACCACAAACTCTAAAGCCTAACCTATAAACCATACACCATCTACCCTCAACCCTCAACCCCTAAACCCTAAACCCTACATCCTAAACCATAAACCACAAACCATTAAGCCTAAACCCTAAAGCTTAAATCCTAAACCATAAACCCTCACCCCCAAAGCATAAACGCTAAACCCTAAACCCTACACCATAAACCCTAAACCATAAACCCTAAAGCCTAAATCCTAAACTATAAAATATCAACCCCAAACAATAAACCCTAAACCCTAAACCCCACACCCTAAACCATATACACTAAACCCTAAACCCAAAACCATGAACCATAAACCCTAAACCATAATCCATAAACCGTAAACCCTAAATCCTAAACCCTAAACCCTAAACCCTAAACCATAAACCACAAACCCTAAACACTAAACCATAAACCCTAAACTATAAACCCTAAACCTAAACCATAAACCCTAAACCCTAAACCATAAACCATAAATCATAAACCCTAAACCCTAAACCATAAACCCTAAACTATAAACCCTAAACCTAAACCATAAACCCTAAACCGGAAAGCCTAACGCCTAAACCATAAACCATAAACACTAAACCCTAAACCACAAACCCTAAACCCCAAACACTAAACACTAAACCCTAAACCCTAAATCCTAAACCCTAAAGCCTAAACATTAACCCCTAAACCCCAAACCATAAAGCATAAACTATAAATTCTAAACCCTAAACCCCAAACCCAAAAGCCTAAGCCCAAACCCTAAACCCTAAACCATAAACCCTAAACCATAAACTCTAAAGACTAAACCCTAACCCCAAACCCTAAACCCTAAACCACAAACACACCTAAACCCTAAATCCTCAACACTAAAGCATACATGCTAAACCCTAAAACCTACACCCTAAACCCTAAACCATAAACCATTAACCCTACACCATAAACCCTAGACCCTAGACCATAAACCATTAACCCCAAACCATAAACCCTAAACCTTAAACCATAAACCATAAACCACAAACCCTAAAACCTAAACCATAAACCACAAACCCTAAAGCCTAAACCCTAAACCATAAACCCTAAATCCCAAATCATAAACACTAAACCCTAAACCCTAAACTATAAACCCTAAACCATAAACCATAAACCCAAAGTCCTACACACAAAACCCTAAACTACAAACCCTAAAGCCTAAACCCTAAACCATAAACCCTAAACCCCAAACCCGAAAGCCTAAACCTTAAACCTAAACCGCAAATGCTAAAGCCCAAACACTAACACTAAACTATCAACCCTAAACCTTAAACCATAAACGCTCAACCCCAAACCATAAACCCTAAACCCTACACCCTACACCCGAAAGCCTAAACCACAAACCCTAAAGCCTAAACCCTAAAGCCAAAACCATAAACCATTAAACCTAAACCATAAACCCTAAACCCTAAACCATAAACCGTAAACCCTAAACCCTAAACCCTAAACCCTAAACAACAAACCCTAAAGCCTAAAGCCTAAAGCCTAAATCCTAAAACCTGATAAACCCATATTTTATGATGTATTTTGTGCTCAAATTGAGTGTTTCTATCAATTCTTCACCTACTTATTCATGTAAATTGCATGGTTTTACTTTTCCTTCCTTATTTTTTGATATAAGTGAAAAACATGTTTTCTATGCTTTAAAAATATTAATTTTAATTACCCTTTACTATCATTCAATGCCGTGACTTGTGAGTTAAGTATTTTCAGATCTCATAGGGCAGGAAAGGCTTAAGAGACAAAAAGGAAACATACAAAAATTGAAGGAAAACACAAAAATAGAGTTTTGAAGAAAAGGCAGCGACGCGAACGCATGGACGACGTGAACGCGTGCCTAGCGTGAAAATGCAGCGACGCGAACGCGTGGATGACAATGCTCTGTAGGTGAACTTCGGCCTACAGGACCTCTAGGGCCAATAGAAAAGCAGCAGATGAACATACAATAGAATATCATGCCATAAGACTTAACTCTTTATCTTTATCCTCTTTTCCTCTCTTCTCTTTGACTTTTGATTCTGCACTTGTTATCTTCTTTATCATCTTTCCACAATCATAAATCAAGCATCACAACATCTCAGTGATCTCATTTCATAATTCTCTGTATACATCACAACATTACAACAGCACACTACTATTTAGATTTTAACTCCCTCTCTTTTTAACATGATCTCAAGCTTCTAAATCTTGTTTCATTACTTTACATACTTCTATACCCTTTCTTATATCTTTCCTTAGGTATTTAATAAAGAGAATTAGGAAATTCTAGACTCAAAACTGCTTTCCTAAAGCTTTTAGAGAAAACTGCCTTTTTGTCAATATTGTATTATTATTAATAAAATAATATTATTGATAAAATAATACTTTTAATCTTTTAATATTAAAATAATAATATTTTATTCAACTTTCAAAAATTACATTTTGACCTCTGGACTTTTTGGAAATTGCATTTTGACCGCTTAACTTTTAATATTTGCACTTTGTTCCCTTAACCTTTACTTAATTAACTTTCAACCCCAAACTTTTTAATAATTATAACTTGACCCCAAAATCATCAAAACCAACGTTTTTCTTGCCCTTCAAGGACCAAAAACATTTTTCCAAAAGTTCATCAGATTTCAGCTTGATTTTCAACTAGTTTTTTAATCTTTTCGGTAACCGATTTTTACCTGATTTTGACCAAACCAAAGAGCAACGTTTCAGCCATCAAATACACATCAAAAACACATCAAATATCATGAATTTCATGGCTGGAAAGGTACGTTTTCCAGCAGCAACAAAAACAACTTCAGAACCATCAAAACATGATTTTCAAGCATTAAACAACAAGATCTCATGATCAAACCATCATACAAACACTCAAAATCAAGCCTCAAGCAACAAGATATGATTTAACACTTCAAGAACACAACCAATCATTGATTAATTTACCAAACCTCTCCTCCTTTGCTGTTGCTATAAGTTGAACCAAAAACAAGCTTCTAGAAGCACTTTTACGCCTATTTTAACATCAAAAAGAACTTTAGAACCATATGAACCATGAAGGCTGAAGCTTCATGATGATGAAAAGAATGTTTTTCTCACCTTAAATCAGCTAGAAATCATGTTTTCTTAGAGCCTATGGTGATTGAACAAGAGATCCTAAGAGAAAAACATGAAGAAAACATCATCAGCTTGAGTTTCCACCATGGCTGAAACTTCAAGGAGGAGGAGCAGCCATCATACCTTGATTTACTCTTTGAAGATTGGCATAGTAATGAAGAGGAGGAAGAGATGAACACTTTGGTCGGATTAGATTTTTGATAGGGTTTTAGTTTGAGAAAGAACGGAGAAAGAAGCTCAGGTGTTCATGGAAGTTTTCATGGAAGTTCTTCCATTTCTCTCTCAAGGATTTCGAAAATTCTAGCTTGTTTGGAAGAAAAGTTGATGGTAATGATGAGCCTAGGGATTTGTGGGGTTAGGATAAACATTATCCTAAAGTTTGGTGTAAAAATATCTCAAGAAAGGATAATTACTAAAGCTAGATGTGTTAGAATACAAGTGTTTCTTACTTTTTCCTTAAGAAAGCTTGGCTTGGAGAGAAAGAAAGAAAACATGTGGTGGCTAACTCTGGGAGAGCCACGTGTCACTGGGTGCTGACTCATCAGAGTTTAATAATAAAATATTATTCTGGAGATAATTACTAAAACTACACTACAACAAATAAGGCTTTTCGCAACGGTCAAAAACCGTTGCCGTAGATTGAAAAACCGTTCCCAAAACTTTAGGCAACGCTTTGGCAACGGTTTTTGACCTATGGTATATGCGGCCGTTACCGATGCTCAAAGGCAACGATTTTTTACCTAAGACAAAGGAAACAGAAAAACTGTTGCCACAGTTAGTGGCATAGACAACGGTTTTAACAAAAAATTTTAAACAACGGTTTTCATCCATTACTCAATAAGCAACGGTTTTAAACTGTTGTGGTTTTATTATTCACATAGCCAACGGTTTTAAACCGTTACCGTTGGTGCCAAGTTTTGGCAACGATTTCAAAACCATTGCCAGTTTATAGACATCTAGGACAACGGTTTTAAAGTGTTACCGTTGATGTCGTTTTTCGGCAACGATTTTGATACCATTGCCATTTACTAGTCATCTAAGACAACGGTTTTAAAGTGTTACCGTTGGAGTCGTATTTTGGCAACGGTTTTATTATGTAGTCATCTTTGATTTCAGTTTTTTTTTTAATTATTTAGTGTCAATAAATAATCAAAACTATTTGAATCTAGTCACTAAAGAAAAATAATTGAACATTTCCCATCAAATTTAACTTATAATAGTTGTTGTAAGATCTACAATATCATCTAAGTTTGCAAAAAATATAATAACAAAAGAGAGTTGAAATAGCTAAGTAGCAAATAGTCATCATCTCCACAAATATTATTTGCTAGTAAGAATAAAATACATGTGTATATTTTCAGATACTTTCTAAAAGAAACAAGACTAAAGTTCTCACTTGAACATATTCCCAAATGGCTTCTTTATCTTTAATCCCCTTCCAATTTGTGTAAATTAATGGACAAAAATATGAATTCCTAGCTACTGTGCCCAAAAATTTGCTCAAGTTGTTTACAGCTTCATCAGTAGGACCAATTGCCTCTCCTTCAATATCTAGAGTAATTTCTTCTCTATCTTCCAACTGTCTTGCATGAATCTTCAAGCAATGTATAGGTCCTCGTGTTTTCTTCACTGTTGTCTCTATACAAAGATACTAATTATATACCATCCCTCTTATTGATTTATAAGATATTTAATTGAAAAAAAGAACAAATTAAAGTAACCTATTGAGTTAAATTTGGTCACGAAACAAAACTAAAGTAACAAATTACCAAATTCAATTCATAAATTGGAATTCAATTAACACAAATTTTTAGAAATTTTGACAGCATTTTGGCAGTAAATAGGCCATTTCTGAATTTAAACAAATAGCAGAATCAACCCATATGAACTCACTAAAATTAAATCAGCACTAATCAGGATCAATTTATATGAATTAAATGGCAGCAAGCAAAAAATGGGAATCAGCAGCAAGGATAAAGCAAGGCATGACATCAGCCATTAACAAGGGTAAAGCAGCACCATACAATTTGAAACAAAACTGCAACAACCATCATTTGTCAATTAAAACAGCTCAGAAAACCATTCATTCCAGGCATCAGCAGCAACCAAAAAGTTCAACCTAAATCCACTACAAATCAGATATAACTTCCTAACCACCTATAATCCACTAAGCATGCATAACTAAACTGGCTAATCTAACAAAAACTAAACAAACTAATTAAACTAAGAAAATGTAATTAGGGAAAAAATCAATTAAAATACTCCCGCGCGTGCGCACACACACACCTCTCACAAAATAAATCACACATTCATCTCACCCAAAACTCAATCTCCACACATCCAATATCCATTAAAAACCATAATCTCTTCCTATTCTCTTCAAGCATCTTATCCAGCTCTTTCCTCTCTTTTCTAGCTTGTTCCTGCACCATATAAAGAATCCCCAGCCAAATGAAGACATTGTCTTTTCTTAAGCTTTGAAATCATACATGTATCATAAAGATGATATGAGACCAGAAAAATAAAAAGAAAACTAATTAGGACCTCAACCTGCATTTCTAGAAGAAGATACTACATACTATTATTGTTATTAGGCACAGAACATAGCAGTGATGATAAATCATGCAAATAGTGGCTCGGCATTTGTGTTGACGACATTTTAAGGCCAGAGATGTTCACATGATAGATGATCATCAAGAAAGGGGAAGTGTTGTGTTGTGTCAGAGAAAACGTCCCACTTTTTTAATTGACTCTCATCTGCTTTGAGAATTTTATGTGCCATTGGGGGTGTAGAGGGACATCATCCAATTCTCTTTACAAACAACATGTGACTTGTGCTATGCATTCATCCAATTTAGTACTGCCTAAGCATCAAATCTTACACCAATTTCACAAAACAGATAGAACAAAAGTAATAATAATAATATACAAGATTGCAACACTAACCTTGGATTTTGGTTGAGTGGTTTAAAGAAATATGCCATATTTTAAGAACATTAAGCAAATTTAGATACAACAACAAAACCTTCTCATACTAGATAGGTTGGTCCCTAATTTTCAGATGCAAATGGCAAAGTAATATATTGGTCAAGCTTTTCACAGACACACTTTCAGTACAGTTTCCTGATGATTGATAATGTTAAGGAGTGAAGATAGTGAAAGAGATAGTTATTTATATAAGAAGGTTTAGTATTAATCTAGAATTAAACCTGGAAATAGCATTTCTTGTGTAATTTGATTAATATAGGACACTGAAAGGGATTCATTTAAGGATGAGTGATTTGAACATATTTTAAAGATACTCAAAGGTACCAAGATTACTACAGAATTTATTCACACTAAAACAATTGTTGAAAATATGACAATTTTAGTGCTTGAAACTCTCTCGCACTATAATACTATATATATGATCCAATTAACTTTGTAGGCATTCTAAAATTAAAACTATTAAACTTTAAAAATAAATCCCCTACCTCAGAGTGTCGAACTAGCAGGAATTAATTGCAACAAACCCCTTTTTCTTAATCCATGGCAACAGCAGCAACATTTCCGATCACTTTCCAGCAGTAGCAGCGGCACTGGAGCAGGGAAAAGGCAGGGCAGTTCAGACCAACGGCTCCAGCAACCTCCTCTGGCGAGTTATGTCCCTTTTTCCATCGCTACTTTTTATCGCAGTGAACCATTAGTAGCAGACGTCTTGATTGGCACCAGCGGCGAGTTTCAACAGTTGAGGATTGAATGAAGTTGCAGCGGCAAGGAAGACGGCCATGATAGCAGTAGCAACCCCCTTTCTGCAGTGACGGCAACAGAAGCTTCGCTAGCGGTGAGTGTGACTCGACGGTAAGTGTGGCGGATTGGAAGAATATGGTGGTATTGGCGGCTCAAGGGAAGGCAGAACAACGATAGCGATCGTGGCTCCAGTGAAGGTGACGGCTTCTTCTACTCCTCGTCACGGTCCTTGGCTCTAATCTCCCTCATCTCAATCTCGGGCTTCCCTCAGCGACACAGAACTGACGGCGGCTCAGACGGCAGCGGTGATGTTGAAGCACGACGGCGACGAGGCGTTGGTGGCGGGACAGCTCCGTCGCAGACTCTGTCTCCCTCTCACGCATGTCGTTCTCTTCCTCACATCCGACTCTCTCTTAGTCACCCCTCTAACTTCACCTGACGATGACAACGACAACGGTGGAACCCTTCCCGGCGCCATCCCCTCCCTTGCTTCTCCTTCTTCTTCTTGTCCATTTCCCCCTCGAGCTCCCCCTGTTTCTCGTTTCTCCCCTTTTCTTTCCTTCTCTGTGTGTGAGTTGTGTTTAATTTAGGGCACAAAGGAAATTTGGGATAATAGGGTTTAAATTAAGAATTTTTAGAATTAGGGTAAAATGTATATAAGTAATACAGTAATTTTTATAAAATATTTAAGATCAAATAATAATTTAATATTTAAATATAATACTGTAAAGATTATTTTTGGAGCATATAAAATTTTATTTACTAATATATTATTGATTTTAAATAATTATTTTTAATTTAAATTATAAAATGAACATACTAATCACATTTTATAAAATACAGTTTTAATCCGAGAATATCAATTATTTAGATTATATGATATAATTTTTTATTATTTTTTTATTACCAAAATTTTAATTTTAATTTGTATAAAATAATTAATTATAATAAAAATTGTACATAACTATTAATTGTCTTAAATTTAAAGTATTTATAAAAACCAATTTAATTATTTCTATCATATTAATCTCTAAGAGTTCAATTTAATAAAATAAATCGTAATTTATTCATAATAAAAATTTCTTAAATTAAATTACCTAACACTTCCATTATTGAATTTTAATTTTAAATCACATGAAATAACTAATTATAAAAATTATATAAGATTATTAATTAACTTAACTCCATATATTAATAAAACTAATTTAATTACTCTTAAAAGATTAGTTTATAAAAATAAGGAGTTCAAAATAAAATAAGTCACAATTTATTTATATAATTATTTGAAATTATTTTTATTGGTATTGTTTAATTTGTATAATTATTTAAATAATATTAGAAAATTGTTGTTTCATAAACAATTATTGTAATGGTTGTAAAACCGTTTTTTAAAATAGTCAAAGAGAACGGTTTTATTTTGTTAGTATAGCGTAATGAAAATTTGAACTTCAACAGCAACACTGTAAAAATCGTTGTCTAAGACCATCTAATAGAACGGTTTTAAAGTGTAGCATTTTGGCAACGGTTTTATGCGTTTCTTTGGTACAATTATTTAAACAACAATAAAAAACCGTTGCTTAAATACAAATCATGGTAACGGTTATAAAACCGTTCTTTAAAGTAGTCAAAGAGAATGGTTTTAATTTGTTGCTATAAAATAATGAAAAATTGAATTCAACAGTAACACTATAAAAAACCGTTGTCTAAACCTATCTAAGAGAACGGTTTTAAGGCATTACAAAATTTGGCGTTGCTAATGGCCATATTTGTTGTAGTGCTAGATACATCAGATTACACTACTAAAGGATAAGCATGAGCTTTACTAGTATAAATGATACTAGTAACATGATAATCACCAGAATAAACGATATATGATGAAGCATTAGCATTGCTAAGTTCATCTAGGAATGCCGGTATTATCCATTACCGGTAGATTTCTAGCCTAAACCCTAAATGCCGGTATTATCCATTACCCTAAACACTAAACCCTAATGCCCAAAGCCTAAACCCCAAACCCCAAACCCTAAAGCCAAAACCCTAAACTCTATACCAAACACTAAAGCCTAAACTCTAAACTATAAAACCCTAAACCCTAAACCATGAACCCTCAAACCCAAACCATAAACCATAAACCCTAAACCTTAAACCCTACCCTAAACCCTAAACCACAAAAGCTAGAGCCTAAAGCCTAAAGCCAAAACCCTAAACACTAAACACTAAACCACAAACCCTAAAGGTCAAACACTAAACCCTAAACCATAGGCCCTAAACCCTAAACCCTAAACCATAAACCCTAAAGTCTAAACCCTAAACCACAAACACTATAGGCTAAACTCTAAAATATAAACCTAAACCCTAAACCATAAACCCTCAAACCCATCCATAAACCCTAAACCCTAAACCATAAACCCAAAACCCTAAACACTGAACCCTAAACCCTAAACCCTAAACCCTAAACCCTAAACCTAAACCCAAACACTAAACCCTAAACCCTAAACCCTAAACCATAAACCAAAAATCATAAACCCTAAACCTAAACCCTAAACCATAAACCATAAACCCTAAGCCATAAACCATAAACCTGAAACACTAAATCCTAAACTCTAAACCCTGAACACTAAACCCTAAAGCCTAAACCCTAAATCCCAAACACCAAACCCTAAAGCCTAAACCCTAAACTCTATACAAAACACTAAAGCCTAAAATCTAAACTATAAAACCCTAAACCCTAAACCATGAACCCTCAAACCCAAAGCATAAACCCTAAACCATAAACCCTACACCCTAAACCCTAAACCACAAACCCTAGAGCCTAAAGCCTAAAGCCAAACCCTAAACACTAAACCCTAAACCACAAACCCTAAAGGCCAAACACTAAACCCTAAACCATAAACCCTAAACCATAGACCCTAAACCCTAAAGCATAACCCCTGAACCGTAAACCATAAACCCTAAACCCTAAAGTCTAAACCCTGAACCACAAATACTAAAGCCTAAACTCTAAACTATAAACCCTAAACCCTAAACCATAAACCCTCAAAACCAACCATAAACCCTAAACCCTAAACCCTAAACCCGAAACACTGAACCCCAAATCATAAACCCTAAACCCTAAACCCTACACCTTAAACCATATACCCAAAACCATAAAACCAAAACCATAAACCCTAAACCCTAAACCATAAACCATAATCCCTAAACCATAAACCATAAACCCTAAACTATAAACCCTAAACCATAAACCATAAACCAGAAACCCTAAACCCTAAACCCTAAACCCTAACCATAAACCCTAAACTATAAACCCTAAACCATAAACCATAAACCAGAAACCATAAACCCTAAATCCTAAACCCTAAACCCTAAGGCAAAAACCATAAATCCTAAACACTAAATCCTAAATCCTAAACCATAAACATTAAACCATAAAGCCTAAACCCTAAACCCCAAACCCAAAACCCTAAAGCCTAAAGCCTAAACCCTAAACCCTAAACACTAAACCCTAAACCCAAAACTCTAAACCATAAACCCTAAACCCTAAACCATAAACACTCAAAACCAAACCATAAACCCTAAACACTAAACTCTAAACCCTAAATTCCAAACACTAAACAATAAAGACTAAACCCTAAATCCTATACCCTAAATCATAAACACTAAATCCTAAACTCTAAACTATAAACACTAAACCGTAAACCATAAACCCTCAAACCCAAACCATAAACCCTAAACACTAAACCCTAAACCCTAAATCCCAAACATTAAACACTAAACACTAAACCTTAAATCCTAAACCCTAAACCCTAAAGCATAACGCCTAAACCCTAAACCCTAAACCCCAAACCCTAAAGCCTACACCCTAAGGTCTAAACCCTATACATCAAACACTAAAGCCTAAACTCTAAACTATAAACCCTAAACGCTAAACCATAAACCCTCAAACACAAACCATAAACCCTAAACCCTAAACCCTACACCGTAAACCCTAAACCACACACCCTAAAGCCTAAACCACAAACCATAAACCCTCACCCCCAAATCATAAACCAAAACTCCTAAACCCTACACGCTAAACCATAAACAACGAAGCATAAAGCCCAAACCATAAACTATAAACCCTAAACCCTAAACCATAAACCATAAACCCTCAAACCCAAAGCATAAACGCTAAACCCTAAACCCTAAACCCTAAAACCTAAACCACAAACCCTAAAGCCTAAACCCTAAACCATAAACCATCAACCCCAAATCATAAACCCAAAACCCTAAACCCTACACCCAAAACACTAAACCTTAAATCCTAAACACTAAAACCCAAACCCAAACCCTAAACCATAAACCATAAACCCAAAACCCTAAACCCTCAACCGCAAACCATAAACCCTAAACCCTAAACCCTATACCCTAAACCACAAATCCCAAACCCTAAACCATAAACCCTAAACCCTACACCCTAAACCCTAAACCCTAAGCCCTAAACCCTCAATCGCAAACCATAAACCCTAAACCTTAAACCATATACCCTAAACCACTAACACTAAAGCCTACACCGTAAACCATAAACCCTCAACCCCAAACCATATACCCTAAACCAAAATCCTTAAAACATAAACCCTCAAACCCAAACCATAAACCCTAAACCCTACACCGTAAACACTAAACCACACACCGTAAAGCCTAAATCCTAAACCATAAAACCCTAAAACCTAAACCACAAACCCTACATCTTAAACCCTAAGCCCTACACACTAAACCATAAACCACGAACCATAAAGCCTAAACCCTAAACCCAAAACAATAAACCCTCAACCCAAAAGCATAAACGCTAAACACTAAACCCTACACTCTAAACCCTAAAGCCTAAATCCTAAACCATAAACCATTAACCCCAAATCATAAACCCCAAACCCTAAACCATACACCCTAAACCCTAAACCTTAAATCCTAAACACTAAACCCTAAAACATAAACCATAAAACCTAAACCCTAAACCATAAACCCTGAACCATAAACCCACAACCACAAATCCTAAACCCTAAACCCTAAACCCTAAACCCTAAACCCTAAACCCTAAACCACAAACAATAAAGCCTAGACCCTAAACCCTAAACCCTCAACCCCAAACCATAAACCCTAAACCCTAAACCCTACACCACAAACCCTAAAGCCTAAACCCTAAACCACAAAACCTAAAGCATAAACACTAAACCATAAACCCTCAACCCAAAATCATAAACTCTAAACCCTATGCCTTAAACACTATACGCTAAACCCTAAACCTAAAACCATCAAGCCTAAACCCTAAACCCTAAACCCTAAACACTAAAACCCAAACCCAAACCCTAAACCATAAACCATAAACCCTAAACCATAAACCATCAATAGCAAACCATAAACCCTAAACCCTAAACCATATACCCTAAACCACAAATCCCAAACCCTAAACCATAAACCATAAACCCTACACCCTAAACCCTAAACCCTAAGCCCTAAAACCTCAATCACAAACCATAAACCCTAAACCTTAAACCATATACCCTAAACCACTAACACTAAAGCCTACACCGTAAACCATAAACACTCAACCCCAAACCATATACCCTAAACCAAAATCCTTAAAACATAAACCCTCAAACCCAAACCATAAACCCTAAACCCTATACCGTAAACACTAAACCACACACCCTAAAGCCTAAATCCTAAACCATAAAACCCTAAAACCTAAACCACAAACCCTAAATCTTAAACCCTAAGACCTACACACTAAACCATAAACCACGAACCATAAAGCCTAAACCCTAAACCCAAAACAATAAACCCTCAACCCAAAAGCATAAACGCTAAACCCTAAACCCTACACTCTAAACCCTAAAGCCTAAATCCTAAACCATAAACCATTAACCCCAAATCATAAACCCCAAACCCTAAACCATACACCATAAACCCTAAACCTTAAATCCTAAACACTAAACCCTAAAACATAAACCATAAAACCTAAACCCTAAACCCTAAACCATAAACCCTAAACCATAAACCCACAACCACAAATCCTAAACCCTAAACCCTAAAC
The DNA here is from genome assembly GCF_059453495.1 of Arachis ipaensis. Taxonomy (NCBI): domain Eukaryota; kingdom Viridiplantae; phylum Streptophyta; class Magnoliopsida; order Fabales; family Fabaceae; genus Arachis; species Arachis ipaensis. Next base: position 75,550,951 of record NC_142444.1, read on the forward strand.
CCTACACCCTAAACCACAAACAATAAAGCCTAGACCTTAAACCCCAAACCCTAAACCCCAAACCATAAACCCTAAACCCTAAACCCTACACCACAAACCCTAAACCTTAAAGCCTAAACCCTAAACCACAAAACCTAAAGCATAAACACTAAACCATAAACCCTCAACCCGAAATCATAAACTCTAAACCGTACGCCTTAAGCACTATACGCTAAACCCTAAACTTAAATCCATCAAGCCTAAACCCTAAACCTTAAACCATCAAGCCTAAACCCTAAACCTTAAACCCTAAACCATAAACCATAAACCATAAACCCTAAACACCAAACCCTAAACTATAAACACTAAACCCTAAACCATAAACCTTAAACTATAAACCCTAAACTATAAACCACAAACCATAAAGCCTAAACCCTAAACTATAAACCATAAACCCTAAACACTAAACAATAAACCATCAACCCCAAAGCATAAATGCTAAACCCTAAATCCTAAACCATAAACCCTAAACCATAAACCCTAAACCATAAACAATAAACCCTAAACCATAAACCATAAACCATAAACCCTAAATCCTACACCATAAACCCTAAACTACAAACACTAAACCCTAAACCATAAACCCTAAACCCTAAAGCCCAAACACTAAAAACTAAACTTTAAAATTCTAAACCTTAAACCCTAAATCCCAAACACTAAAGCCTAAAGCATAAACTATAAACACGCCTAATCCGTAAACTATCAACCCTAAACCATAAATCATAAACCCTAAATCCCAAACCATAACCCTAAACCCTAAACCCTACACCTGAAACCCTAAACCACAAACCCTAAAGCCTAAAGCCTAAACCCTAAACCATGAACCCTAAAGGCTAAACCCTACACATTAAACCCTAAACAACAAACCTTTGAGCCTAAAGCCTAAAGCCAAAACCCTAAACACTAAACCCTAAACCACAAAGCCTAAAGGCCAAACACTAAACCCTAAACCATAAACCCTAAATCATAGACCCTAAACCCTAAAGCATAACCACTGAACCCTAAGCCCTAAACCCTAAATCTTAAAGCCTAAACCATAAAGTCTAAACCCTAAACCACAATCACTAAAGCCTAAACTCTAAACTATAAACCTTAAACCCTAAACCATAAACCCTTAAACCCAACCAAAAACCCTAAACCCCAAACCATAAACCCTAATCCCTGAACCCCAAATCATAAACCATAAACCCTAAACTATACACCCTAAACCCTATACCCTAAACCCAAAACCATAAACCCTAAACCCTAAACCATAAACCATAATCCCTAAAACCAAAACCATAAACCCTAAACTATAAACCCTAAACCATAAACCATAAACCATAAACCCTAAACCCTAAACCATAAACCATAAACCATAAACCCTAAAGCCTAAACCATAAACCCTAAACACTACCCTAAACTAGAAACCCTAAAGCCTAAACACAAAACCCTAAACCCTAAACACTAAACACTAAACCCTAAAGCCTAAACCCTAAACCCAAAACCCCAAACCCTAATGACTAAACCCTAAACTCTAAACCCTAAACCACAAACACTAAAGAATAAACTCTAAACTATAAAACCTTAAACCCTAAACCATAAACCCTCAAATACAAACCATAAACCCTAAACACTAAACCCTAAACCCTAAATCCCAAACACTAAACACTAAACACTAAGCCCTAAACCATAAACCTTAAACCATAAAGCCTAAAACCTAAACCCTAAAATCCAAACCCTAAAGCCTACACCCTGAGGTCTAAACCCTAAACCACAAACATTAAAACCAAAACTATAAACTATAAACCCTAAACCCTAAACCATAAACCCTCAAGCACAAACTATAAACCCTAAACCCTAAACCCTACATCGTAAACCCTAAACCACACACCCTAAAGTCTAAACCACAAACTATAAACCCTCACCCCCAAATCATAAACCCAAAACCCTAAATCCTACACGCTAAACCATAAACCACGAAGTATAAAGCCTAAACCCTAAACTATAAACCCTAAACCCTAAACCCTAAACCATGAACCCTCAACCCCAAAGCATAAACGCTAAACCCTAAACACTACACCCTAAACCCTAAACCACAAACCCTAAAGCCTAAACCCTAAACCATAAACCATCAACCCCAAATTATAAACCCAAAACCCTAAACCCTCCACCGTAAACCCTAAACCTTAAATCCTAAACACTAAACCCCAAACCGTAAACCATAAACACTAAGCCCTACACACTAAACCCTAAACCATAAACCCTACACCCTAAACCACAAACCCTAAAGCCTAGACCGTAAACCATAACCCTCAACCCCAAATGATAAACCCTAAACCCTAAACCCTAAAACATAAACCCTTAAACCCAAACCATAAACCCTAAACCATACACCGTAAGTCCTAAACCACACACCCTAAAGCCTAAATCCTAAACCATAAACCCCTCAACCCTAAACCATAAACTCTAAACCCTATACCCTAAACCCCAAACCAAAAACCATAAAGCATAAACTATAAACCCTAATCCCTCAACCCCAAACCATAAATCCTAAACCCTGAACCCTAAACCATAAACCCTAAAGCCTAAACCCTAAACCAAGAAACCTAAAGCATAAACAGTAAACCATAAACCCTCAACCCCAAATCATAAACCCTAAACCCTACGCCCTAAACACAATACCCTAAACCCTAAACCTAAAACCATCAAGCCTAAACACTAAACCATAAACCATAAACCATAAACCATAAACTATAAACCTTAAACACTAAACCCTAAACTATAAACCCTAAACCCTAAACACTAAACCCTAAACCATAAACCCTAAACTATAATCCCTAAACTATAAACCACAAACCAAAAAGCCTAAACACTAAACTATAAACCATAAACCCTAAACCCTAAACAATAAACCATCAACCCCAAAGCATAAATGCTAAACCCTAAACCCTAAACCCTAAACCCTAAACCATAAAACCTAAACCATAAACAATTAACCCTAAACCATAAACCCTAAACTACAAACAATAAACCCTAAACCATTAACCCTAAACCCTAAAGCCCAAACACTAAACACTAAACTTTAAAATTCTAAACCTTAAACCCTAAATCCGAAACACTAAAGCCTAAACCCTAAACCCTATAGCCTAAACCACAAACCACAAACACGCCTAATACCTAAACATTCAACCCTAAACCTTAAACCATAAACCCTAAACCCTAAACCATAACTATAAATCCTAAACCCTATACCTAAAACCCTAAACCCTAAACCATAAACACTAAACCATGAACCCTAAAGGCTAAACCCTACACACTAAGCCATAAACCACAAACCCTTGAGCCTAAAGCCTAAAGCCAAAACCCTAAACGCTAAACCCTAAACCACAAATCCTAAAGGCCAAACACTAAACCTAAACCCTAAACCCTAAATCTTAAAGCCTAAACCCTAAAGACTAAACCCTAAACCACAATCACTAAAGCCTAAACTCTAAACTATAAATCCTAAACCCTAAACCGTAAACCCTTAAACCCAACCATAAACCCTAAACCCTAAACCCTAACCCCACCTGAACCCCAAATCATAAACCCTAAACCCTAAACTATACACCATAAACCCTATACCCTAAACCATAAACCCAAAACCATAAACCCTAAACCATAAACCATAAACCATAATCCCTAAAACCTAAACCGTAAACCCTAAACTATAAACCCTAAACCATAAACCATAAACGATAAACCCTAAACCCTAAACCCTAAACCATAAACCTTAAAGCCTAAACCATAAACCCTAAACACTAAACCCCAAACCACAAACCCTAAAGCCTAAACACTAAACACTAAACCCTAAACCCTAAACATTAAACCCCAAAGCCTAAACCCTAACCCCAAACCCCAAACCCTAAAGCCTAAATCCTAAACTCTAAACCCTAAACCACAAACAGTAAAGACTAAACTCTAAACTATAAAATCCTAAACCCTAAACCATAAACCCTCAAATACAAACCATAAACACTAAACCCTAAACCCTAAATCCCAAACACTAAACACTAAACACTAAACCCTAAACCCTAAACCCCAAACCTTAAACCATAAAGCCTAAAACATAAATCCTAAAACCCAAATCCTAATGCCTACACCCTAAGGTCTAAACCCTAAACCACAAACACTAAAGCCTAAACTCTAAACTATAAACCCTTAACCCTAAACCATAAACCCTCAAACACAAACCATAAACCCTAAACCCTAAACCCTACACCGTAAACCCTAAACCACACACACTAAAGCCTAAACCACAAACCATAAACCTTCACCCCCAAATCATAAACCCAAAACCCTAAATCCTACACGCTAAACCATAAACCACGAAGCATAAAGGCTAAACCCTAAACTATAAACCCTAAACCCTAAACCCTAAACCATAAACCCTAAACCCTAAAGCATAAATGCTAAACCCTAAACACTACACCCTAAACCCTAAACCGCAAGCCCTAAAGACTAAACCCTAAACCATAAACCATCAACCCCAAATCATAAACCCAAAACCCTAAACCCTACACCCTAAACCCTAAACCTTAAATCCTAAACACTAAACCCCAAACCATAAACCATAAACACTAAGCCCTGCACCCTAAACCCTAAACGATAAACCCTACACCCTAAACCACAAACCTTAAAGCCTAGATCATAAACCATAAACCCTCAACACCAAACCATAAACCCTAAACCCTAAACCCTAAAATATAAACCCTCAAACCCAAACCATAAACCCTAAACCCTAAACCCTACACCGTAAACCCTAAACCAAACACCCAAAAGCCTAAATCCTAAATCCTAAACCATAAATCCCTCAACTCTAAACCATAAACCCTAAATCCTATACCCTAAACCCCAAACCACAAGCCATAAAGCCTAAACTATAAACCATAATCCCTCAACCCCAAACCATAAACCCTAAACCCTAAACACTAAACTACAAACCCTAAAGCCTAAACCATAAACCACAAAACCTAAAGCATAAACCATCAACCCCAAATCATAAACCCTAAACCCTACACCCTAAATTCTATATACCCTAAACCCTAAACCTTAAACCATCAAACCTAAACCCTAAACCATAAACCCTAAACCCTAAACCATAAACCATAAACCCTAAACCATAAACCATAAACCATAACCACTAAATCCTAAACTATAAACCCTAAACCCTAAATACTAAACCCTAAACCATAAACCCTAAACTATAAACCCTAAACTATAAACCACAAACCATAAAGCCTAAACCTTAAACTATAAACCATAAACCCTAAACCCTAAACAATAAACCATCAACCCCAAAGCATAAATGCTAAACCCTAAACCCTAAACCCTAAACCCTAAACCATAAACCCTAAACCATAAACAATAAACCCTAAACCATAAACCATAAACCATAAACCCTAAATCCTACACCATAAACCCTAAACTACAAACACTAAATCGTAAACCATAAACTCTAAACCCTAAAGCCCAAACACTAAGCACTACACTTTAAAATTGTAAACCTTAAACCCTAAATCCCAAACACTAAAGCCTAAACGGTAAACCCGAAAGCCCAAGCCCTAAACCGCAAACACGCCTAATACCTAAACTATCAACCCTAAACCCTAAACCATAAACCCTAAACCATAAACCTAAACCCTAAACCCTACCCCCGAAACCCCAAACCATAAAACATAAACCCTAAACCCTAAACCATGAACCCTAAACGCTAAACCCTACACTTTAAACCCTAAACCACAAACCCTTGAGCCTAAAGCCTAAAGCCAAAACCCAAAACACTAAACCCTAAACCACAAACCCTACAGGCCAAACACAAAACCCTAAACCATAAACCCTAAATCATAGACCCTAAACCCTAAAGCATAACCCTAAACCCTAAGCCCTAAATCCTAAACCTTAAAGCCTAAACTCTAAAGTCTAAACCCTAAATCACAATCACTAAAGTCTAAACTCTAAACTATAAACCCTAAACCCTAAACCATAAACCCTTAAACCCAACGATAAACCATAAACCCTAAACCATAAACCCTAACCCATGAACCCCAAATCATAAACCCTAAACCCTAAACCGTACACCCTAACCCCTATATCCTAAACCCTAAACACAAAACCATAAATCCTAAACCAAAAACCATAAACCATAAGCCCTAAAACCTAAACCATAAACCCTAAACTATAAACCCTAAACCATAAACTATAAACCGTAAACCGTAAACCCTAAATCAGAAACCCTAAAGCCTAAACCATAAACCCTAAACATTAAACCCTAAACCACAAACCCTAAAGCATAAACACTAAACATTAAATCCTAAACCCTAAACCCTAAACCCTAAACAATAAACCCTAAGGCCTAAACCCTAAACCCCAAAACCCAAACCCTAAAGCCTAAACCACAAACCCTAAAGCCTAAACCCTAAACCATAAAGCATCATCCCCAAATCATAAACCCAAAACCCTAAACCCAACACTGTAAACCATAAACCTTAAACATTAAGCCCTACACCCTAAACCTTAAACCATAAACCTTACACCCTAAACCACAAACCCTAAAGCCTAGACCATAAACCATAAACCCTCAACCCCAAACCATAAACCCTAAACCCTAAAACTTAAACCCTCAAACCCAAACCATAAACCCTAAACCCTAAACCCTACACCGTAAACCCTAAAGCACACACCCTAAAACCTAAACACTAAACTCCTCAACCCTAAACCATAAACCCTAAACTCTATACCCTAAACCCCAAACCACAAATCATAAAGCCTAAACTATAAACCATAATCCTTCAACCCCAACCCATAAACCATAAACCCTAAACCCTACGCCCTAAACCATAAACCACGAACCATAAAGCCTAAACCCTTAACTATAAACCCTAAACCATAAACCCTAAACAATAAACCCTCAACCCCAAAGCATAAACGCTAAACCCTAAACCCTAAACCCTAAACCCTAAATCACAATCCCTAAACCATAATCCCTAAACCATAAACCATTAACCCCAAATCATAAACCCTAAACCCTAAACCATAAACCATAAACCCTAAACCTTAAATCCTAAACCCTAAACACTAAAACATAAACCATAAAACCTAAACACTAAACCCTCAACGCTAAACCATAAACCCACAACCACAAACCATAAACCATAAACCCTAAACCCTACACCCTAAACCACAAACAATAAAGCCTAGATCCTAAACCATAAACCCTCAACCCCAAACCATAAACCCTAAACACTAAACCCTAAACCCTAAACTCTAAACCATAAAGCCTAAACCATAAAGCCTAAACCCGAAACCCTAAACCACAAACCCTAAAGCCTACACCCGAAGGTCTAAACCCTAAACCACAAATACAACAACCTAAACTCTAAACTATAAACCCTAAACCATAAACTATAAACCCTCAAACACAAACCATAAACCCTAAACCCTAAACTCTACACCGTAAACCCTAAACCACACACCCTAAAGCCTAAACCACAAACTATAAACCCTCACCCCCAAATCATAAACCCAAAACCCTAAACCCTACATGCTAAACCATAAACCAGGAAGCATAAAGCCTAAACCCTAAACCCTAAACCCTAAACCCTAAACTCCAAATCCTAAACCATAAACAATAAACCCTACACCCTAAACCATAAACCCTAAACCATAAACCCTCAACCGCAAACCATAAACCTAAACCCTAAACCATACACCATAAACCACAAACCCTAAAGAATAGACCATAAACCATAAACCCCCAACCCCAAACCATAAACCTTAAACACTAAACCCTAAAACATAAACCCTCAAACCCAAACCATAATCCCTAAACCCTAAACCCTACACTGTAAACCCTAAACCACACACCCTAAAGCCTAAACCATAAACCATAAACCCTATACCCTAAACCCCAAACCACAAACCATAAAGCCTAAACTATAAACCATAATCCATCAACCCAAAACCATAAACCCTAAATCCTAAACCCTACACCCTAAACCATAAACCACGAACCATGAAGCCTAAACCCTAAACTATAAACCATAAACCATAAACCCTAAACAATAAACCCTCAACCCCAAAGCATAAATGCTAAACCCTAAACCATAAACACTAAACCCTAAACCACAAACCCTAAAGCCTAAACCCTAAACCATAAACCATTAACCCCAAATCATAAACACCAAACCTTAAACCATAAACCATAAACCCTAAACCTTAAATCATAAACCCTAAACCCGAAAACATATACCATAAAACCTAAACCCTAAACCCTAAACCCTAAACCATAAACCCATAACCGCAAACCATAAACCCTAAACCCTAAACCCTACACCCTAAACCACAAACAATAAAGCCTAGACCCTAAACCATAAACACTCAACCCCAAACCATAAACCCTAAACCACAAACCCTAAAGCCTAAACCCTAAACCACAAACCTTAAAGCATAAACACTAAACCGTAAACCATCAACCCCAAATCAAAAACCCTAAACCCTAAGCCCTACGCCCTAAACATTATACCCTAAACCTTAAACCCAAAACCATCAAGCCTAAACCCTAAACCATGAACCCTAAACCATAAACCATAAACCATGAACACTAAACACTAAACAATAAACCCCAAACTATAAACCCTAAACCCTAAATCATAAACCCTAAACTATAAACCCTAAACACTAAACCCTAAACCCTAAACCCTAAATCCTACACCATAAACCCTAAAATACAAACCCTAAACCTTAAACCCTAAACCATAAACCACAAACCCTAAAGCCCAAACACTAAACACTAAACTTTAGAATTCTAAACCTTAAACCCAAAATCCCAAACACTAAAGCCTAAAGCCTAAACTCTAAAACACAAACACGCCTAATCCCTAAACTATCAACCCTAAAACATAAACCATAAACCCCAAACCAGAAACTATAAACATTAAACCCTAAACCTTACACCCGAAACCCTAAACCACAAACCATAAAGCCTAAACCCTAAACCCTACACCATGAACCCTCAAACCCAACCCATAAACCTTAAACCCTAAACCCTACACCCTAAACCCTAAACCACAAACCCTAGAGCCAAAAGCCAAAAGCCTAAACCCTAAACACTAAACCCTAAACCACAAACCCTAAAGGACAAACACTAAACCCAAAACATAAACCCTAAACCATAGACCCTAAACCCTAAAGCATAACCCCTGAACCCTAAATTCTAAATCCTAAACCCTAAACCATAAACCCTAAAGTCTATAGCATAAACCACAAATACTAAAGCATAAACTCTAAACTATAAACCCTAAACCCAAAACCATAAACCTTCAAACCCAACCATAAACCCTACACCCTAAACCCTAACCCTTAAACCATAAACCCTGAACCCTAAATCATAAACCCTAAACCCTAAATCATACACCCTAAATCCTATACCCTAAATCTTAAACTGTAAACCATAAACCCTAAACCCTATACCCTAAACCCCAAACCACAAACCATAAAGCCTAAACTATAAACCATAATCCCTCAACCCCAAACTATAAACCCTAAACTCTAAACCCTACACCATAAACCATAAACCACGAACCGTAAAGCCTAAACCCTAAACCATAAACCCTAAACAATAAACCTTCAACCCCAAAGCATAAACGCTAAACCATAAACCTTACACCCTAAACCCTAAACCACAAACCCTAAACCCTAAACCCTAAACCCTAAACCATTAACACCAAATCATAAACCCCAAACCCTAAACCATAAACCATAAACCCTAAACCTTAAATACTAAACCCTAAACCCTAAAACATAAATCATAAAACCTAAACACTAAACACTCAACCCTAAACCATAAACCCTAAACCATAAACCCAAAACCACAAACCATAAACCCTAAACCCTAAACCCTATACCATAAACCACAAATAATAAAGCCTAGACACTAAACCATAAACCCTAAACCCCAAACCATAAACCCTAAACCCTAAACCATAAACCACAAACCCAAAAGCCTAAACCCTAAACTACAAACCTTAAGGCATAAATAGTAAACCATAAACCCTCAACCCCAAATCATAAACCCTAAACCCTAAACACTATGCCCTAAACACTATACCATAAACCCTAAAACCAAAACCATCAAGCCTAAACCATAAACCATAAACCCTAAACCATAAACCATAAACCATAAACCCTAAAACATAAACACTAAACCCTAAACTATAAACCTTAAACCCTAAACCATAAACCCTCAAACCCAACCAAAAACCCTAAACCCTAATCCTTAAACCTAAACCTTGAACCCCGATTCATAAACCCTAAACCCTAAACCCTAGACCCTAAACTCTAGACCCTAAACCCTAAACCCAAAACCATAAACCCAAAACCCTAAACTATAAACCATAATCCCTAAAACCTAAACCATAAACCCTAAACTATAAACCCTAACCCATAAACCATAAACCCTAAACCATAAACCCTAAACCATAAACCCTAAAGCCTAAACCATAAACCGTAAACCTTAAACCACAAACCCTAAAGCCTAAACGCTAAACACTAAACCCTAAACCCTAAACCCTTAATACTAAACCCTAAAGCCTAAAGCCTAAACCCCAAAACTAAACCCTAAAGCCTAAACCCTAAACTTTAAACCCTAAACCACAAAATCTAAAGACTAAACTCTAAACTATAAAACCCTAAACCCTAAACCCTAAACCGTCAAATCCAAACCATAAACCCTAAACACTAAACCCTAAACCCTAAATCCCAATCACTAAACACTAAACACTAAACACTAAACCCTAAACCCTAAACTATACGGCCTAAATCATAAATCATAAACCCAAACCCTAAAGCCTATACCCTAAAGTCTAAACCCTAAACCAGAAATACTAAACCCTAAACCACAAACCCTAAAGCCTAAACCCTAAACCATAAACCATCAACCCCAAACCATAAACCCAAATCCTTGAACCGTACACCGTAAACCCTAAACCTTAAATCCTAAACACTAAACCCCAAGCCCTAAACCATAAACACTAAACCCTACACCCTAAACCCGAAACCCTAAACCCTAAATGCTACACCCTAAACCACAACCCCTAAAGCCTAGACCATAAACCATAAACCCTCAACCCTAAACCATAAACCTTAAACCCTAAACCCAAAAACATAAATCCTCAAACCCAACCATAAACCCCAAACCCTAAGCCCTACACCGTAAACCATAAACCACACACCCTAATGCCTAAATCCTAAATCATAAACCTTAAACCCTAAACCCTAAAACATAAACACTCAAACCCAAACCATAAACCCTAAACCCTACATCGTAAACCATAAACCACACACCCTAATGCCTAAATCCTAAACCATAAACCCTAAACCTTATACCCTAAACCCTAAACCACAAACCATAAAGCCTAAACTATAAACCATAATCCATCAACCCCAAATCATAAACCCTAAACCCTAAACCCTACACCCTAAACCATAAACCACGAACCATAAAGTTTAAACCCTAAACTATAAACCCTAAACCAGAAACTCCAAAGCATAAATGCTAAACCCTAAACCCTACACACCAAACCATAAACCACAAACCCTAAAGCCTAAACCCAAAACCATAAACCATTAACCCCAAATCATAAACCCCAAACCATAAACCATAAACCCTAAACCTTAAATCCTAAACCCTAAACCATAAAACATAAACCATAAAACCTAAACCCTAATCCCTAAACAATAAACCCTAAACCCTAAACCTACACCCTAAACCACAAACAATAAAGCCTAGACCCTAAACCATAAACCCTCAACCCCAAACCATAAACCCTAAACCACAAACCCTAAAGCCTAAACCCTAAACCACAAACCTTAAAGCATAAACACTAAACCATAAACCGTCAACCCCAAATTATAAACCCTAAACCCTAAACTATATGCCCTAAACACTATACCCTAAACCCTAAACCCAAAACCATCAAGCCTAAACCATAAACCATAAACAATTAACTATAAACCCTAAACCCTAAACAATAAACCCTAAACTATAAACCATAAACCCTAAACCATAAACCCTAAACTATAAACCCTGAACACTAAATCATAAACCATAAACCCTAAATCCTACACTATAAACCCTAAACTACAAACCCTAAAGTCTAAACCCAAAAACCTAAACCCTAAACCGTAAACCACAAACCCTAAAGCCCAAACACTAAACACTAAATTTTAGAATTCTAAACCATAAACCCTAAATCCCAAACACTAAAGCATAAACCCTAAAACACAAACAAGCCTAATCCCTAAACTATCAACCCTAAACCTTAAACCATAAACCCTCAACCCCAAACCATAAACCCTAAACCTTAAACCCTACACAAGAAACCCTAAACCTCAAATCCTAAAGCCTAAACCCTACAACTTAAACCCTAAACCGTAAACCCTAAAGCATAATACCTAAACTATAACCTTAACCCTAAACCATATACCCTAAACCATAAACCCTCAACACGAACCCATAAACCTAAACCCTAAACCCTACACCCTAAACCATTAACCGTAAAGCCTAAACCATAAACCATAAACCCTCAACCCAAACCATAAACTCTAAACCCAACACCCTAAACCCTAAACCACAAACTTTAAAGCCTAAACCGTAAACCATTAAACCTCAACCCCAAACCATAATAAACCCTAAACCCTAAACCCTCAACCCTAAACCATAAACCCTAAACCCTAAATCATAAACACTAAACCCTAAAGTCTTAACCCTAAACCACAAACACTAAAGCCTAAACACTAAACTATAAACCATAAACCCTAAACCATAACCCTTAACTGTAAAGCATAAACCCTAAACCATAAACCCTAAACCCTAAACCATAAGCACTAAACCCTAAACCACAAACCTTAAAGCCTAAACCCTAAACTATAAACCCTCAACCCCAAACCATAAATCATAAAACCTAAACCCTACACCCTAAACACTAAACCACAATCCCTAAAGCCTAAACCCGACACCGTAAACACTCAACCCTAAATCATAAAACCTAACCCCTAAGCCCTAAGCCCTACACCATAAACCCTAAACCACAAATCCTAATCCATAAACCCTAAACCCTAAACCCTAAATTCTAAACCCTAAACCCTAAGCCACAAACTCTAAAGCCTAAATCCTAAACCACAACCCCTAGACCCAAAACACAAAACCCTAATTCCAAAACACTAAAACCTAAACCATAAACCCTAAAACCTAAACCATAAACCCTAAACCACAAACCCTAAAGCATAAACCCTAATACCAAAAGCCTTAACCCTAAACCACAAACACTAAAGCCTAAACCATAAACCCCTAACCCTTAACCCTAAACCATAAACCCCTAACCCTAAACCATAAAACCTAGACCCCAAACCCTAAACCATACACCATAGACCCTCAACTCTAAACCGTACACCCTAAACCCTAGATCCTAAACAATAAACTCTCAACCCTAAACCATAAACCCTAAACCCTAAATCCTAAGCCCTAAACCATAAACCACAAACCCTAAAGGCTAAACCCTAAACTATATACCCTCAACCCCAAATCATAAATCGTAAACCCTAAACCCTTCACCCTAAACACTAAACCACAATCCCTAAAGCCTAAACCCTAAACCATAAGCCCTCAACCCCAAATCTTAAACTATAACCCCTAAACCCTACATCATAAACCCTAAACCACACACCCTAAAGCATAAACCTTAAACTGTAAACTCTAAACCATAAATCTTCAACCATAAAGCGTAAATCATAAACCCTCAACCCTACATCTTAAACACTAAACCACAATCCCTAAAGCCTCAACCCTAAACCATAAACCCTCAACCCCAAATTAAAAACCCTAAACCCTACACCCTACACCCTACACCCTAAACCATAAACCCTAAAGCATAATCCCTAAACTATAAACCCTAAGGCCTACACCCTAAACCACAAACCATAAACCCTACACCCTAAACCCTAAACCATAAACCCTCAACCCCAAACCATAAACCCTAAACCCTAAACCCTACACCCAAAACCACAAACCCTATAACCTAGACCTTAACCATAAACCCGCAACCCCAAATCATAAACGCTAAACCCTAAGCCCTAAATCCTAAACCACAAAGCTAAAGCCTAAACCTAAACCATAAACCCTTAACCACAAACCATAAATCATAAATCCTAAACACTACACCCTAAACACTAAACCACAATCCCTAAAGCCAACACCCTAAACCATAAGCCCTCGACACCAAATCGTAAATCCTAACCCCTAAACCATACACCTTAAAGCATAAACCTTAAAGCATAAACCCAAAACCATGAACCCTAAACCATAAACCATAAACCCTAATCCCCAAACCATAACTCATAAACCCTAAACCCTACACCCTAAACACTAAACTACAATACCTAAAGCCTAAACCCTAAACCATAAGTGATCAACCCCAAATTATAAAGCCTAAACCCAAAACCATACACCATAAAACCTAAACCACAAACCCTAAAGCGTAAACCCTAAACTATAAACCCTAAACCATAAACCCTCAACCCTAGCCCAGAAACCCTACACCCTAAACCACAGACTCTAAAGCCTAAACCCTAAATCATAAACCCGCAACCCAAACCATAAAAACTAAACCCTAAGCCCTACACCCTAAACCCTAAACCACAAACCAAAAGCCTAAACCCTAAACCATAAACTCTCAACCCCAAGCCATCAAAAACCCTAAACCCTAAGCCCTAAACCCTAAACCATAAACCTTAAAGCCTAAACCCTAAATCATAAACCATAAACCATAAACACTAAACCATAAACCCTCAACCCTAAATCCTAAACCACAAATCCTAAACCCAAGACCACAACCCTAAACCCTAACACATAAACCCTAAAGACTAAACCCTAAACCATAAACCGTCAACCCCAAACAATCATAAACCCTAAACCCAAAACCATAAACCATAAACCCGAAACCATAAACCATCAACCCTAAATCGTAAACCATTAACCCTAAACCCTATACCCCAAATCCTAAAACCTAAACCACAAACCCTAAACCATAAATCCTAAACCACAAACTCTAAAACATAAACCGTAAATCACAACTCCTAAACTCTAAACCACAAACCCTAAAGCACAAACACAAAACCCTGAACCCTAAACCCTAAAGGCTAAACCCTAAACACTAAAGCCTAAACACTAAACTATAAACTATAAACCCGAAACCATAAACCCTCAACCCCAAACCATAAACCCTAAACCCTAAACTCTAAATCCTAAACCACAAACCCTAAAGCACAAACTCTAAACCACAAACCTTAAAACCTAAACCCTAACCCATAAACCCTCAACCCTAAATCATAAACCCTAAACCCTAATCCCTACACCCTAAATCCTAAACCATAAACCCTAAACCATAAACCCTAAACCCTAAACCCAAAACCAAAAACCATAAACCATAAACCCTAAATCCTACACCCTAAACCATAAACGCTAAAACCTAAACCCTAATTCCTAAACCATAAACCCTCAACCCCAACCATAAACCCTAAACCCTAAACCCTACACCGTAAACCCCAAACCATAATCCCCAAACCATAAACCCCAAACCATAAATCCTAAACCATAAACCCTCAACCGCAAACCATAAACCCTAAACCCTACACTCTAAAATCTAAACCACAAACCTAAAGCCTAAACCCTAAATAATAAATCCTAAATCCCAAACCATCATAAACCTTAAACCCCAAACCCTAAACCATAAACCACAAACCCTAAAGCATAAATCGTAAACCAAAAACCATAAACCATCAACCATAAACCCTCAACCCTAAACACTAAACCCTAAACCCTAAACCCTAAACCATAAACCATAAACCCTCAACCCCAAACAATCAAAAACCCTAAACACTAAACCATAAACCATAAACCACAAACTCTAAAGCCTAAAACCAAAACCATAAACCATAAACCATAAACCATAAACCATAAACCATAAACCCTAAACCGTAAACCCTAAACCTTAAACCCTAAACCCTAAATCCCAAATCTTAAACCATAAACCACAAACCCCAAACCCTAAACCGTAAACCCTAAGGCCTAAGCCACAAACCCTAAACGCTAAACCCTAAACCTTGAACTACAAACTCTAAAGCCTAAACCCTAAATCATAACACCTAAACACTAAACCACAAACCCTAAAGCCCAAACACTAAACCTCAAACCCTAAACCCAAAAATTTAAACCCTAAAGATTAAAGCCAAAACACTAAACTATAAACCATAAACCCTAAATTTTAATCCCTAAACCACAAAGTCTAACACTACAAAAAAAGAAGGTTAAAATAGCATTTATATTATGGAGGTTGTGAAGAACCGCCATAATATTTAGATATTTCGGCACTTTTTTTTATGCCATAATTTATTTTTGGATTTGTGGCAGTTTTTATAATTACGGCGGTTTTGAACCGCCATTATCACCTTAGTATAAAATAAGAATGATCAATCCCTAATTTCAGAAACCCTTACTCAATTGAAACCCTTACTCATTACCCTAACTACGCTGTGACGACGCTGTTCTCCTTGTTGGACTCTACGACAATCTCTGATCCTCTGGCGTTCTCCGACGACCTTCTCTGGTGACATCTCCTCCGGCATCGATCTCTATCGACGACATCTCCTACAGTGGCGATTTCCTCCGGTGTCGTCTCCTGCAGCTTCCTCTCCTTGTCGTCCTCTGTGTCTTCTCTGTCAAAATCATCAACGCCTTCCTCTTAGACGATCTAGGTCAGCTTTCTCTCCTTCCTTTCCTCTCTTTTCCTTCCTTTTTGATGAGTCTCTCCTTTCCTTCTTTACTATTTAGATCCGCCGCTAGGGATTGCATTCCGCAGGAGAGGAATTCCTTTGTCAACTTCCAAGCCAAAACTGGTGTAGAGGTTCGTTTCTCCTCTTACTGTAACGTAATACATAATTTGGACGTTTTGTCCGATTTCAACTTTTAGGGTTCGGAAGAAACTTTTGAAAGTGACGAGCAATAATTTGATTGAGAAAATAGTTAAAGGAAAATAGTACTCCTAAACTGTAGATGGTTATTGAATATCAAATGCTTTGAAGTGGTAAACATTGTGTCAATTTAATTGAGCTAATTTGATAATTATAATTATAAGTACCTGTTGTGTCAATTGATAATTTGATAATTATAATTATAGTTTGATAGTCAGTCATTTGAGGATATTGTGATTTCAATTTCTTTTTCACATATGTGATGTTTCTACTGCATTTAATGATGTATTGTTACAGGTCATAAACATATTTATTTATCTTGTAGAAATTCATGAGATAAATTACATTCTTGATACATATGTCTCTCTTGGAAGGTCTGATGCTTTAAATGGAAAAGTCACTGTAAGTTATTGTTCTTATTATGATTGTAGTTATGATTTTGTGTTGAGTTTTAAAATGCACAAGCTTCCTGATTATCATTAGCCAATGTACCTTACATTAATTGTTGATGCGCGAACTATAGATTGCATCATTTGGAAGACCGGCTGCCATTGCAAAGGCTCGGCCTGTGCTTTCTGGTAATGCATTGAGATCTATTTAGTTATTATAATCGAACTTGACTTTTGTGTCTTAAAGAAAAGTGTAATTCTTTTTAATATATTTTTATATTAGCTAATTGTCTCTCTCTTTTTGGACAGCAGTGTATGAAAAGCTTTTCACTTTTGAGGGTGAAATTGGTGGTGGTAGGTTATTTCTTTCTTTGGTCTTGCCAAATCTACTTTATATAATTAGATACAATTTTAGTTGTACTCTGATTTTCCTTTGTTACTCACTAGTTATCATTATCTCCATAAAATCTAAATATCCTTTCCTAGAATACTATTTTATTTATTAATCCTCTAATACCTTTTTCCGTCACACTCACTTCCAACCATCTCTATTTCCATGATCTGAGAAATAATTGATTTTTCAGTTTCAATGGAAGGACTTAAGAACTGATCTAATGCGTGACCAACTACCATGATTATTTATCTCATTTTGGATGCTATATATGAACTGTAATTTGTAGTTTTTTTTTTGGCTTTGTAGTTTCTTTTTTGGCTTTCTTTTTTGTAGTTTCCTTTTTGGTTTTCTTGAATGTATCCAGAGAATCTAAGGGCCTTAGCAAAATATTCTGAATTTTTACAGCAACAGGATAGCTTATCTTTTGGAGAAGGTAATTAAATTTTCACTTTGCACATTGCTAGATGACAATACCAAGCAGAAGCATTCAACAAAAGCAATAATATGTCTGCACCTCTTTCTCCCCCAGCAGGTTTGAATTTAAACCAGCCATTACCTTATGTTAGAAATATATAGAACTATTCATAATTTCTACTTATAAGTTTAAATTATAAAAGAACATGATTTATGAAATCTTCAGTTATTATTACCTTATGTTAGAAATGTATTGAAAGGATTTGAGGGGATTCTTATCTTCCTCAAAGAACACTGCACTGTACGGAATTTCTTCTATTTAGCTTTCCTTTTAATGTCATTATTTTTAAAAAACTATCTCAAGAGGCGATATTTATGGAAACAATAAATGAATTTGAAACTTGGTTCATTTTTTTTCTTTTTAAGTGTCGGTAACCTTTTACAAACAGGTTATTTTCATCTTGTATTGACTGTTGTACTGTGATATTTGAAGATAAGGTTGATAAGCAAAGATCTTTGCTACCCAGCAAAAAGTAATTTAATATTAAATTTGATGAATGGATGTAATGCAATATTATTCGTTGGGTGTAAATGATGCCATACTGCCACTTCATTAGATTTTTCGTACTATTATTTTACTTTTAATAATAAGAAGCATCTTTTTATAAGAAAGAGTAGTTCAAACTTCTGGTATGAACCAAAAGAATAAGTGTTTCTATGAGATAATAATCCTGTTTTGTGGTTTCCTCATTTCCTGTAGTATAGGTTCAGATGTAGTATTGATTTAGTAATTTGTCTTTGAATATATCTCATCTGCAGATGAATTATGGTCTAGTACTAATATTAGTGAGTGAACCATTTTCTTGCAGCTAATTTATCAACGAAGGGCTATTTAGATCTCCTTGCAGAGCATCCTTCGGGGGTTTATTTTGGTTGGGCTGGATTATCATCCAGAGATGTTTTTAAAATGGTCATGAGTATTGGTTGGAATCCATATTTCGACAACAAAGAAAAGACTATAGTAAGTGTTCTGATCATTCATCTGTAGTAAAAGAATTATTTCCCTCATAAGTTTCTTGATGATACCTTTCTATCAACACAGGGGCCTTGGATACTTCACAAGTTTGATGAGGATTTCTATGGGAAAGAACTTCGGCTCATTATAGTTGGTTACATTCGTCCTGAGGTATTAGCTAATTGAGTATTTCTTATGTTACTTGTGTTGCATATACTTTTTAAGCTTCACTAAAACCTGGCATTGTGTGCATATATAGGCCAATTTTCCATCCCTTGAAAGCTTAATATCTAAGATTCATGAAGACGATGAAATTGCTGAGAAGGCTCTTGAACTTCCCTTGTGCTGGGATGATGATCATGCTTTTATCGAATTAACACTATAATTGAGAATGCGTTATTAATGAATTTTCCCAAAAGAATATCTTAAGTGGCGTTTTCTTCTTTCTTGATATCACTTAAGCAAAGTTTTAATCTTGTGTCATTAAATCATGTATGTTTATGTAGGGGCCTGCTCAAGGTGAAGTCCTTATTGAAGTAATTAATACACTTGTCCAGACACTTTTTGGAATCCGCTTGCCGATAGTGATTGGAGGTTCATATGCATTCATGGTCCCCATCATGTTCATCATTCATGATCCATCTCTGGCAATGATACAAGACCCTGAATTGGTTAGTGTTATTTTCTTTAAGAATTCTATTTTGTTATCTGCTCTCAACTTTGTCATAGTTAATGTTCTTAACAGAACCAAAACTTAGTTAGTTGATTGATAGGCAAACTTCCAAGTAACTGCCATTTTTTTGTAGAGATTTCTTAGCGCAATGAGAGCAGTCCAAGGTGCATTAATAGTAGCATCAAGCATACAAAAGTAGGCATATAATTGGTTTTGGACTATTTGACAGAGGGGTCCTTGTGGTATATATGACACCAGCCCCACTTATTGCATTATTAATAGTGAAATTCACAATTATTTTCTCATCACTAATATGGTTTAGTATACTATTATGAATCTGATAATGTATACAAAAGATAGTAAATTTCTTAATAGTGAAATTCACAATTTAATGAATATCTATATTAATGTTAATATTTTGCAGTGAAATTAAAAAGTCTTTTGGAATTTCATAAATCAAATACCCCGTTGGATAATTGTGATCAGACTTCATAAAATGTTCATGGTGATTATATTAGGCAAAGTTTGATTTAATTTTCCTTTCTCTTTTGTTAATTTCATCTTGGATACGTTTAAATTTTAATGAGAACTAGAAAATAAATAGTATTATTGTTTGCACAATTTTTTTAGTATAACTAGTGCAGCGATCTCTTTATGTTCCTCTTTCAATTAAACACAAGTACAAAGTCTCTTTATGTTCCTCTTTCAATTAAACACAATTAAAATATCAGTAAATGTTTTAATTCTCCTGATGATATGCTCCAGAGGTTGGTGAATTAATTTTCCCGAATTTTTTCTTTTTACTGCTAGATTCTCCTGTAAGCAGAATAGCAGATCCACTGTGTTTGATATCTTTCTGATTAGGATAATGTTTTGGTACCGGTAGCATGTTGTAAACCAAAATATGTGATGGATGTAACTTAAGCTTTCTTTTCATTTCAAGCTATTCGGTCTCTGTTTATGATCTAGTTAGAGACAATTTCTTCAAGAAATCAATTATGGGATTTGTTGCATTTTTTTACTATAAAGCTTTTGACACCTGACATATGTTGATATTCTAGGCAGAGGAAGGTGAATAGGATGATGAAATTAAGGATCTTTTCAAGGTAGGTAAGAAAAAGATGAAGAATGAGAGAAGTCCTGCAGAAATAGCTTTATTAGTTGAGAACGTCATGGCTGAGCTTGAAGTCACAGCTGAAGAGGATGCTGAACTTAATAGACAGGGGAAGCCTGCCATTAATAAACTAAAGAAGTTAGTCTTGGGAAGGTTGTGCTTCAATTCATCTTGTGGCTAGATGCTCTATTTTTTAGAATTTAAAATAACAGTCTTTTCTCCCTTCATTCCCCTCCCTCTTTCCTTCTCTTCCCTAGGGCAAAAGAAAAAAAAAGAAGAGAGCATCAATATGTAGCTTATTATTCGAAGTCATAACATAAGTGTGATCTATATTGTCTTGACAAGTGATCATGTTCTTATCAAAGTTCGACGAAGAAATCAATGTAAATAGAAAACTAGCTAAGGAACTGGTTGACAAATGGGTAAGTAATCTGTGAAACTTTTGCTTCAGCATGTATCATTTATCTTTCCTTAAAAATTGTACTGGTTCTTGAAGACATTATAATGGTATGAATTTTCTTTTTTTTACAAGCTATCCATTTTCATCCAGGAGTAGTTTTCTTTTTGGGGGACAGATACTTAAAAAAGCACATCATTTTTGCTTTGTAATTGTAGAGCCGACCCATATTTAATAAGAGTACATGGTTTGAGGACATGAGAAATGCTGAGGATGACAGGATTCCTTTCAGGAGGCCAACTGTTAAAAAGTGCTCAACCATTCTGATTTAAATTGCTTGTCTGAGCAATATTTGTTTTATGTATTGCAATATGCTGAATTTCTATAATGCTGAATTTCTACAGGCCGGCAAATAAAGCAGCAGGGATGGAATCCAGAGATGGTGATCTTGATTTGGAATTTTCACAGTAAGTCTTGGGAATTAAGATATTACTGGTGGAGTAGTGTGAACTAAGTTGTCATTGATTTGTGTTATAGATGCTAATTGTTCTGAATGTATAATGCAGGCCTAGGTCTGGACAGTCTTCTTCAAGGCAACATGCATCAAGGCCAGAAGCAACACCTTTGGATTTTGAGATCCGTCCCCAGTCTAAAATTGATCCAGAAGAAGTTAGAGTGCGAGCAAAAGCTGCTACACAAGATCAGCAGATAATGAAGGTTTAAATACAGCACTTATTAGATGAAGGTTTAAATACAGCAGATAATGAAGGTTTAAATACAGCATTTATTAGATGGTTTAAATACATTATTAGATATTAATATAGTTTAGGAAACTGTATGGTAGATTTGACTGATTAGTGTTTATTGCAATGCTTATATTTTGGTAAGCTTAGTAAGACAAGATTTTGTATAGGAGTTATTACTTTTGATTTTCAATAGTAAAAAATCATATATTATATTAATATTTTGTTTACGAGTTATATAATATTTCATTTATGGATTATGATTTTTTGCTATTGTGACATTTTAATCACAAAATTATTTATTTAACGAGATAAAAATGACGGTAAAAATTATTTTTTTGAACGATAAAAAATGTCACTTTCAGGGTAAAACGGCGGTTCAAAAATGTCATTTTAACCAACCAAAACGCCACTCTGTAAGGGTAATAATGGCGGTTCAAACTGCCATTTTAACCTATTAAAAAACTGCCATTTTAACCCTAGAAATAACGGTGGTTTGAACCGCCATTTTAACCAACCAAAATGTCACTCTATCAGGGTAATAATGGTGGTTCAAACCGCCGTTTTAACCTATTTAAAAACCGCCATTTTAACCCCGGAAATAATGACGTTTTAAACCGCCGTGTTAACCTATTCAAAAAACCGCCGTAATAACCAGAATGGCGCCCAGAATTACGTCGATTTACCAAACCGCCATTATTGGTAATAATGGCGGTTAAAACCGCCGTAATTCAGATAAAAAATCGCCGTTTTTACCAGAATTTTTTGTAGTGTAAAACCTAAACCCTAAATCACAACCCATAAACCTTAAACAACAAACCCTAAAGCCCAAACACTAAACCCTAAAGCATAAACCCTAAAACCTAAACCCTAAACCCTAAATGCCAAACCCTAAATCCTAAAAGCTAAACCCTAAAGCCTTAACTTTAAACCACAAACACTAAAGCCTAAAAACTAAACTATAAACCATAAACGCTAAACCATAAACCCTTAACCCCAAACCATAAACTCTAAACCCTAAACCCTAAACAATAAACCCTACACCCTAAATCCTAAACCATAAACCCTAAACCCTAAATCATAAACCCTCAACCCTACACCCTAACCACAAATCCTAAACCTTAGACCCTAAACCATAAACCCTCAACCCCAAACCATATGCCCTAAACCCTAAACACTAAGCACTAAACCCTAAACCACAAACACTAAACCCTAAACCATAAACTATAAGCCCTCGATCCCAAATCATAAATCATAAACCCTAAACCCTACACCCTAAACACTAAACCACAATCCCTAAAGCCTAAACCCTAAACCATAAGTCCTTAACCCCAAATCATAAAACAAAACCCCTAGACCCTACACCCTAAACCCTAAACCACAAATCTTAAAGCATAAACCCTAAACTGTAAACCCTAAACCCTAAACCATACACCCTAAACACTAAACCACAATCCCTAAAGCCTAACACCTAAACCATAAGCACTCAACCCCAAACCATAAACACTAAATCCTAAACCCTACACCCTAAACCACAAACCCTAAAGCATAAACCCAAAACTATAAACCCTATACCCGAAACCATAAACCCTAAAGCCTAAACCATAAACCACAATCCCTAAACCCTATACCATAAATCCTAAACCCTAAACCATAAACCATCAACCCCAAAACATAAACCCTAAACCCTAAATTCTACACCCTAAACCACAAACCCTAAACGCTAGACCCTAACCATAAACCCGTAACCCCAAACCATAAACCCTAAACCCTAAACCATAAGCCCTAAACCTTAAACCACAAACCCTAAAGCCTAAACCCTAAACGATAAACACTCAACCACAACCATAACTCATAAATACTAAACCCTACACCCTAAACACTAAATCACAATCCCTAAAGCATAAACCCTAAACCATAAGCCCTCAACCCCAAATCATAAACCATAACCCCTAAACCATACAACCTAAACCCTAAACCAGAAACCCTAAAACATAAACCCTAAACCTTAAACCATAAACCCTCCACCCTAAACCATAAATAATAAACCCTAAACCCTACACTCTAAACACTAAACCACACTCCCTAAAGCCTGAACCCTAAACCATAAGCCCTCAACCCTAAATTATAAACCCTAAACCCTAAACCTTACACCGTAAAACCTAAACCACAAACTCTAAACCATAAACCTTCAACCCCAACCTATAAACCCTAAACCCTAAACCCTACACCCTAAACTACAAACGCTAAAGCCTAAACCCTAAACCATAAACCGTCAACCCAAACCATTAACACTAAACCCTAAACCCTACACCCTCAAGCCTATACCAAAAACCTAAAGCATAAACCTTAAATCATAAACCTTCAACCCCAAACTATCATAAACCCTAAACCCTAAACTATAAACCCTAAACCACAAACCCTAAAGCCTAAACCCTAAACCATAAACCATAAACCATATACTGTAAACCATAAACCCTCAACCTTCAACCCTAAACCCTAAACCCTAAACTCCAAATCCTAAACCCTAGACCACAACCCCAAACCCTAAACCATAAACCCTCAACCCTAAACCATAATCCCAAAATCCTAACCGCCAAATCCTAAACCATAAACTACACACCCCAAACCTAAATCATAAACCCTAAGGCCTAAATCACAAGCCCTAAATCCTAAACCACGAACTCTAAACCTAAACCCTAAATCACAATACCTAAACGCTAAACCACAAACCCTAAAGCCCAAAGGCTAAACCCTAAACCCCAACCCCTAAAGCCTAAACCCAAAACCATAAGCCATCAACCCCAAATCATAAACCCTAACCCCTAAACCCTACACCCTAAACCCTAAACCACAAACCCTAAAGCATAAACCCTAAACTACAAACCCTAAACCCTAAATCCTAAACCATTAATCCTCAACCCCAAAGCATAAATCATAAACCCTAAATCCTACACCCTAAACACTAAACCATAATCCCTAAAGCCTAAACCCTAAACTATAAGCCCTCAACCCCAAATTAAAAACCCTAAACCCTAAACTATACACCCTAAACCCTAAACCACAAACCCTAAAGCATAAACCCAAAACTATAAACCCCATACCCTAAACCATAAATCATAAAGCCTAAAGCCTAAACCACAATCCCTAAACCCTAAACCATAAACTCTCAACCCAAAACCATAAACACTAAACACTAAACCCTACACCCTAAACTACAAACCCTAAACCCTAGAGCATAACGATAAACCCGCAATCCCAAACCATAAATCATAAACCCTAAACACTAAGCCCTAAAGACTAAACCATAAACCCTAAAGCCAAAACCGTAAACCCTAAACCCTCAACCACAAGCAATAAATCATTAATCCTAAACACTACACCCTAAACACTAAACCACAATCCCTAAAGCCTAAACCCTAAATTGTAAGCCCTCAACCCCAAAATCATAAACCCTAAACCCTAAACCATACACCCTAAAAACTAAACCAAAAACTCTAAGGCATAAACCCTAAACTATAAACCCTAAACCATAAACCATAAACCCTCAAACACAAACCATAATCGTAATCCCTAAACCACAAACCCTAAACAATAAGTCCTCAAGCCCAAATTATAAACCCTAAACTAAAAACCATACATCGTAAAAGCTAAACCACAAACCCTAAAGCAAAAACCCTAAACTATAAACCCTAAACCATAAAACCTCAACCCCAACCCATAAACATAAACCATAAACCACAAATTCTAAAGCCTAAACACTAAACCATAAACCCTAAGCCCAAACCATAAACACTAAACACTAAACCCTACACCCTAAACCCTAAACCACAAACCTAACATCTAAACCCTAAACCATAAACCCTCAACCCCAAACCATCATAAACCTTAAACCCTAAACCACAAACCATAAACTCTAAACCACAAACCCTAAACCCTAAACACTAATCATAAACCATAAACCATAACCATAATCCATAAACCTACAACCCTAAACCCTAAACCCCAAATCATAAACCCTAGACCACAACCACAAACCCTAAACCCTAAACCACAAACCCTAAGCCCTAAACCATAAACCATCAAACCCAAACCATCGTAAACCCTAAACGCTAAACCCTAAACCTTAAACCCTAAACGACAAACCCTAAAGCCTAAACCCTAAACCATAAACCATAAACCTTAAACCATACACCATCCACCCTAAACCGTAAACCCTAAACCCTAAACCCTAAACCATAAATCCTAAACCACAAACTCTAAAACATAAACCATAAATCACAACCCATAAGCCCTAAACCACAAACCCTAAACACTAAATCCTAAACACTAAACTATAAACCATAAACCCTAAACCATAAACCCTCAACCGCAAACTATAAACCATAGACGCTAAACCCTAAACCACAAACTCTAAAGCCTAAACTCTAAACCACAAACCCTAAAGCCTATACCTTAAACCATAAACCCTCAACCCCAAATCATAAACCCTAAACCATAACCCTACACACTAAATCCTAAACCATAAAACCCTAAACCATAAACCCTAAACCCTAAACCATAAACCCTAAACCCTAAACCCTATAGCATAAACCCTAAATCCTAAACCATATACCCTCAACCCCAACCCATAAACCCTACACCCTAAACCACAAACTCTAAAGCCTAAACCCTAAACCATAAACCCTCAACCCAAACCATAAAAACTATACCCTAAGCCCTACACCCTAAAGCCTAAACAACAAACCTAAAGCATAAACCCTAAACCAAAAACCCTCAACTGCAAACCATCATAAACCCTAAACCCTAAAATAAAAACCCTAAACCTTAAACCCTAAACAATAATAATAAACCATAAACCCTAAACCATAAACCCTCAACCCCATACCCTAAACCCCAAACCCTAGACCACAACCCTAAAGCCTTAACCATAAACCCTAAAGCCTAAACCCTAAACCATAAACCCTAAACCCTGAACCATCATAAACCTTAAACCCTAAACCCTAAACCATAAACCACAAACCCTAAAGCCGAAACCCTAAACCATAAACCATGAACCCTAAACCATAAACCATAAACCCTAAACCATAAACCATAAACCATAAACCCTAAACCCCAAATCCTAAATCCTAAACCATAAACCCTAAACCCTAAACCTAAACTATAAATCCCAAACTTTAAAATATAAACCCTAAATCACAACCCCTAAACACCAAACCACAAACCCTAAAGCGCAAACACAAAACCATAAACCCTAAACCCTAAAGCCTAAAGCCTAAACCCTAAAGCCTAAACCCTAAACACTAAAGCCTAAACACTAAACTATAAACCATAAACCCTAAACCATAAACCATCAACCCCAGACCATAAACCCTAAACCCTAAACTACAAATCCTAAAGCCTAAACACTAAACCACAAACCCTAAACCCTAAACCATAAGCCTTCAACCCCAAATCATAAACCCTAAACCCTACACCAAAAACCATAAACCCTAATTCCTAAACCATAAACCCTCAACCCGAAACCATAAGCATTAAACACTAAACTTTATACCGTAAATCACAAACCCTAAACGCTAACCCCTAAACCATAAACCATCAACCTCAAACCATAAACCCTAAACCCTAAACCCTAAACCACAAACCTTAAAGCATAAACCCTAAACCATAAATCCTAAACCATAAACCCTAAATCATAAACCCTTAACCCTAAATCATGAACCCTAAACCCTAAAACCTACACCCTAAACCCTAAACCATAAAAACTAAAGCCTATAAACCCTAAACTCTAAACCATAAACCCTAACCCATGAACCCCAAATCATAAACCCTAAACCCTAAACCGTACACCCTAACCCCTATATCCTAAACCCTAAACACAAAACCATAAATCCTAAACCAAAAACCATAAACCATAAGCCCTAAAACCTAAACCATAAACCCTAAACTATAAACCCTAAACCATAAACTATAAACCCTAAACCCTAAACCCTAAATCAGAAACCCTAAAGCCTAAACCATAAACCCTAAACACTAAACCCTAAACCACAAACCCTAAAGCATAAACACTAAACATTAAACCCTAAACCCTAAACCCTAAACAATAAACCCTAAGGCCTAAACCCTAAACCCCAAAACCCAAACCATAAAGCCTAAACACTAAACTCTAAACCTTAAACCACAAACACTAAAGACTAAACTCTAAACTATAAAACACTAAACCCTAAACTATAAACCCTCAAATACAAACCATAAACCCTAAACACTAAACCCTAAACCATAAATCCCAAACACTAAACACTAAACACTAAACCCTAAACCCTAAACCATAAACCTTAAATCATAAAGCTTAAAACCTAATCCCTAAAACCCAAACCCTAAAGCCTACACTCTAAGGTCTAAACCCTAAACCATAAACACTAAACCATAAACTCTAAACTATAAACCCTAAATCCTAAACCATAAACCCTCAAGAACAAAACCATAAACCCTAAACCCTAAACCCTACACCATAAACCCTAAACCAGACACCCTAAAGCCTAAAACACAAACCATAAACCCTCACCCCCAAATCATAAACCCAAAACCCTAAACCCTACACGCTAAACCATAAACCACGAAGCATAAAGCCTAAACCCTAAACTATATACCCTAAACACTAAACCCTAAACAATAAACCCTCAACCCCAAAGCATAAATGCTAAACCCTAAACACTACACCCTAAACCCTAAACCACAAACCCTAAAGCCTAAACCCTAAACCATAAAGCATCATCCCCAAATCATAAACCCAAAACCCTAAACCCAACACTGTAAACCATAAACCTTAAACATTAAGCCCTACACCCTAAACCTTAAACCATAAACCTTACACCCTAAACCACAAACCCTAAAGCCTAGACCATAAACCATAAACCCTCAACCCCAAACCATAAACCCTAAACCCTAAAACTTAAACCCTCAAACCCAAACCATAAACCCTAAACCCTAAACCCTACACCGTAAACCCTAAAGCACACACCCTAAAACCTAAACACTAAACTCCTCAACCCTAAACCATAAACCCTAAACTCTATACCCTAAACCCCAAACCACAAATCATAAAGCCTAAACTATAAACCATAATCCTTCAACCCCAACCCATAAACCATAAACCCTAAACCCTACGCCCTAAACCATAAACCACGAACCATAAAGCCTAAACCCTTAACTATAAACCCTAAACCATAAACCCTAAACAATAAACCCTCAACCCCAAAGCATAAACGCTAAACCCTAAACCCTACACCCTAAACCCTAAATCACAATCCCTAAACCCTAATCCCTAAACCATAAACCATTAACCCCAAATCATAAACCCTAAACCCTAAACCATAAACCATAAACCCTAAACCTTAAATCCTAAACCCTAAACACTAAAACATAAACCATAAAACCTAAACACTAAACCCTCAACGCTAAACCATAAACCCACAACCACAAACCATAAACCATAAACCCTAAACCATACACCCTAAACCACAAACAATAAAGCCTAGATCCTAAACCATAAACCCTCAACCCCAAACCATAAACCCTAAACACTAAACCCTAAACCCTAAACTCTAAACCATAAAGCCTAAACCATACAGCCTAAACCCGAAACCTTAAACCACAAACCCTAAAGCCTACACCCGAAGGTCTAAACCCTAAACCACAAATACAACAACCTAAACTCTAAACTATAAACCCTAAACCATAAACTATAAACCATCAAACACAAACCATAAACCCTAAACCCTAAACTCTACACCGTAAACCCTAAACCACACACCCTAAAGCCTAAACCACAAACTATAAACCCTCACCCCCAAATCATAAACCCAAAACCCTAAACCCTACATGCTAAACCATAAACCAGGAAGCATAAAGCCTAAACCCTAAACCCTAAACCCTAAACCCTAAACTCCAAATCCTAAACCATAAACAATAAACCCTACACCCTAAACCATAAACCCTAAATCATAAACCCTCAACGGCAAACCATAAACCTAAACCCTAAACCATACACCCTAAACCACAAACCCTAAAGAATAGACCATAAACCATAAACCCTCAACCCCAAACCATAAACCTTAAACACTAAACCCTAAAACATAAACCCTCAAACCCAAACCATAATCCCTAAACCCTAAACCCTACACTGTAAACCCTAAACCACACACCCTAAAGCCTAAAACATAAACCATAAACCCTATACCCTAAACCCCAAACCACAAACCATAAAGCCTAAACTATAAACCATAATCCATCAACCCAAAACCATAAACCCTAAATCCTAAACCCTACACCCTAAACCATAAACCACGAACCATGAAGCCTAAACCCTAAACTATAAACCATAAACCATAAACCCTAAACAATAAACCCTCAACCCCAAAGCATAAATGCTAAACCCTAAACCATAAACACTAAACCCTAAACCACAAACCCTAAAGCCTAAACCCTAAACCATAAACCATTAACCCCAAATCATAAATACCAAACCTTAAACCATAAACCATAAACCCTAAACCTTAAATCATAAACCCTAAACCCGAAAACATATACCATAAAACCTAAACCCTAAACCCTAAACCCTAAACCATAAACCCATAACCGCAAACCATAAACCCTAAACCCTAAACCCTACACCCTAAACCACAAACAATAAAGCCTAGACCCTAAACCATAAACCCTCAACCCCAAACCATAAACCCTAAACCACAAACCCTAAAGCCTAAACCCTAAACCACAAACCTTAAAGCATAAACACTAAACCGTAAACCATCAACCCCAAATCATAAACCCTAAACCCTAAGCCCTACGCCCTAAACAATATACCCTAAACCTTAAACCCAAAACCATCAAGCCTAAACCCTAAACCATGAACCCTAAACCATAAACCATAAACCATGAACACTAAACACTAAACACTAAACCCCAAACTATAAACCCTAAACCCTAAATCATAAACCCTAAACTATAAACCCTAAACACTAAACACTAAACCCTAAACCCTAAATCCTACACCATAAACCCTAAAATACAAACCCTAAACCTTAAACCCTAAACCATAAACCACAAACCCTAAAGCCCAAACACTAAACACTAAACTTTAGAATTCTAAACCTTAAACCCTAAATCCCAAACACTAAAGACTAAAGCCTAAACTCTAAAACACAAACACGCCTAATCCCTAAACTATCAACCCTAAAACATAAACCATAAACCCCAAACCCCAAACTATAAACATTAAACCCTAAACCTTACACCCGAAACCCTAAACCACAAACCATAAAGCCTAAACCCTAAACCCTACACCATGAACCCTCAAACCCAACCCATAAACCTTAAACCCTAAACCCTACACCCTAAACCCTAAACCACAAACCCTAGAGCCAAAAGCCAAAAGCCTAAACCCTAAACACTAAACCCTAAACCACAAACCCTAAAGGACAAACACTAAACCCAAAACATAAACCCTAAACCATAGACCCTAAACCCTAAAGCATAACCTCTGAACCCTAAATTCTAAATCCTAAACCCTAAACCATAAACCCTAAAGTCTATAGCATAAACCACAAATACTAAAGCATAAACTCTAAACTATAAACCCTAAACCCAAAACCATAAACCCTCAAACCCAACCATAAACCCTACACCCTAAACCCTAACCCTTAAACCATAAACCCTGAACCCTAAATCATAAACCCTAAACCCTAAATCATACACCCTAAATCCTATACCCTAAATCTTAAACTGTAAACCATAAACCCTAAACCCTATACCCTAAACCCTAAACCACAAACCATAAAGCCTAAACTATAAACCATAATCCCTCAACCCCAAACTATAAACCCTAAACTCTAAACCCTACACCATAAACCATAAACCACGAACCGTAAAGCCTAAACCCTAAACCATAAACCCTAAACAATAAACCGTCAACCCCAAAGCATAAACGCTAAACCATAAACCTTACACCCTAAACCCTAAACCACAAACCCTAAACCCAAAACCCTAAACCCTAAACCCTAAACCCTAAACCATTAACACCAAATCATAAACCCCAAACCCTAAACAATAAACCATAAACCCTAAACCTTAAATCCTAACCCTAAACCCTAAAACATAAATCATAAAACCTAAACACTAAACACTCAACCCTAAACCATAAACCCTAAACCATAAACCCAAAACCACAAACCATAAACCCTAAACCCTAAACCCTATACCATAAACCACAAATAATAAAGCCTAGACACTAAACCATAAACCCTAAACCCCAAACCATAAACCCTAAACCCTAAACCATAAACCACAAACCCAAAAGCCTAAACCCTAAACTACAAACCTTAAGGCATAAACAGTAAACCATAAACCCTCAACCCCAAATCATAAACCCTAAATCCTAAACACTATGCCCTAAACACTATACCCTAAACCCTAAAACCAAAACCATCAAGCCTAAACCATAAACCATAAACCCTAAACCATAAACCATAAACCATAAACCATAAAACATAAACACAAAACCCTAAACTATAAACCTTAAACCCTAAACCATAAACCCTCAAACCCAACCAAAAACCCTAAACCCTAAACCTTGAACCCCGATTCATAAACCCTAAACCCTAAACCCTAAACACTAAACTCTAGACCCTAAACCCTAAACCCAAAACCATAAACCCAAAACCCTAAACTATAAACCATAATCCCTAAAACCTAAACCATAAACCCTAAACTATAAACCCTGACCCATAAACCATAAACCCTAAACCATAAACCCTAAACCATAAACCCTAAAGCCTAAACCATAAACCGTAAACCTTAAACCACAAACCCTAAAGCCTAAACGCTAAACACTAAACCCTAAACCCTAAACCCTTAATACTAAACCCTAAAGCCTAAAGCCTAAACCCCAAAACTAAACCCTAAAGCCTAAACCCTAAACTTTAAACCCTAAACCACAAAATCTAAAGACTAAACTCTAAACTATAAAACCCTAAACCCTAAACCCTAAACCGTCAAATCCAAACCATAAACCCTAAACACTAAACCCTAAACCCTAAATCCCAATCACTAAACACTAAACACTAAACACTAAACCCTAAACCCTAAACTATACGGCCTAAATCATAAATCATAAACCCAAACCCTAAAGCCTATACCCTAAAGTCTAAACCCTAAACAAGAAATACTAAACCCTAAACCACAAACCCTAAAGCCTAAACCCTAAACCATAAACCATCAACCCCAAACCATAAACCCAAATCCCTGAACCGTACACCATAAACCCTAAACCTTAAATCCTAAACACTAAACCCCAAGCCCTAAACCATAAACACTAAATCCTACACCCTAAACCCTAAACCCTAAACCCTAAATGCTACACCCTAAACCACAAACCCTAAAGCCTAGACCATAAACCATAAACCCTCAACCCTAAACCATAAACCTTAAACCCTAAACCCAAAAACATAAATCCTCAAACCTAACCATAAACCCCAAACCCTAAGCCCTACACCGTAAACCATAAACCACACACCCTAATGCCTAAATCCTAAATCATAAACATTAAACCCTAAACCCTAAAACATAAACACTCAAACCCAAACCATAAACCCTAAACCCTACATCGTAAACCATAAACCACACACCCTAATGCCTAAATCCTAAACCATAAACCCTAAACCTTATACCCTAAACCCTAAACCACAAACCATAAAGCCTAAACTATAAACCATAATCCATCAACCCCAAATCATAAACCCTAAACCCTAAACCCTACACCCTAAACCATAAACCACGAACCATAAAGTTTAAACCCTAAACTATAAACCCTAAACCAGAAACTCCAAAGCATAAATGCTAAACCCTAAACCCTACACACCAAACCATAAACCACAAACTCTAAAGCCTAAACCCAAAACCATAAACCATTAACCCCAAATCATAAACCCCAAACCATAAACCATAAACCCTAAACCTTAAATCCTAAACCCTAAACCATAAAACATAAACCATAAAACCTAAACCCTAATCCCTAAACCATAAACCCTAAACCCTAAACCTACACCCTAAACCACAAACAATAAAGCCTAGACCCTAAACCATAAACCCTCAACCCCAAACCATAAACCCTAAACCACAAACCCTAAAGCCTAAACCCTAAACCACAAACCTTAAAGCATAAACCCTAAACCATAAACCGTCAACCCCAAATTATAAACCCTAAACCCTAAACCATATGCCCTAAACACTATACCCTAAACCCTAAACCCAAAACCATCAAGCCTAAACCATAAACCATAAACAATTAACTATAAACCCTAAACCCTAAACAATAAACCCTAAACTATAAACCATAAACCCTAAACCATAAACCCTAAACTATAAACCCTGAACACTAAATCATAAACCATAAACCCTAAATCCTACACTATAAACCCTAAACTACAAACCCTAAAGTCTAAACCCAAAAACCTAAACCCTAAACCGTAAACCACAAACCCTAAAGCCCAAACACTAAACACTAAATTTTAGAATTCTAAACCATAAACCCTAAATCCCAAACACTAAAGCATAAACCCTAAAACACAAACAAGCCTAATCCCTAAACTATCAACCCTAAACCTTAAACCATAAACCCTCAACCCCAAACCATAAACCCTAAACCTTAAACCCTACACAAGAAACCCTAAACCTCAAATCCTAAAGCCTAAACCCTACAACTTAAACCCTAAACCGTAAACCCTAAAGCATAATACCTAAACTATAACCTTAACCCTAAACCATAAACCCTAAACCATAAACCCTCAACACGAACCCATAAACCTAAACCCTAAACCCTACACCCTAAACCATTAACCGTAAAGCCTAAACCATAAACCATAAACCCTCAACCCAAACCATAAACTCTAAACCCAACACCCTAAACCCTAAACCACAAACTTTAAAGCCTAAACCGTAAACCATTAAACCTCAACCCCAAACCATAATAAACCCTAAACCCTAAACCCTAAACCCTAAACCATAAACCCTAAACCCTAAATCATAAACACTAAACCCTAAAGTCTTAACCCTAAACCACAAACACTAAAGCCTAAACACTAAACTATAAACCATAAACCCTAAACCATAACCCTTAACTGTAAAGCATAAACCCTAAACCATAAACCCTAAACCCTAAACCATAAGCCCTAAACCCTAAACCACAAACCTTAAAGCCTAAACCCTAAACTATAAACCCTCAACCCCAAACCATAAATCATAAAACCTAAACCCTACACCCTAAACACTAAACCACAATCCCTAAAGCCTAAACCCGACACCGTAAACACTCAACCCTAAATCATAAAACCTAACCCCTAAGCCCTAAGCCCTACACCATAAACCCTAAACCACAAATCCTAATCCATAAACCCTAAACCCTAAACCCTAAATTCTAAACCCTAAACCCTAAGCCACAAACTCTAAAGCCTAAATCCTAAACCACAACCCCTAGACCCAAAACACCAAACCCTAATTCCAAAACACTAAAACCTAAACCATAAACCCTAAAACCTAAACCATAAACCCTAAACCACAAACCCTAAAGCATAAACCCTAATACCAAAAGCCTTAACCCTAAACCACAAACACTAAAGCCTAAACCATAAACCCCTAACCCTTAACCCTAAACCATAAACCCCTAACCCCAAACCATAAAACCTAGACCCCAAACCCTAAACCATACACCATAGACCCTCAACTCTAAACCGTACACCCTAAATCCTAGATCCTAAACAATAAACTCTCAACCCTAAACCATAAACCCTAAACCCTAAATCTTAAGCCCTAAACCATAAACCACAAACCCTAAAGGCTAAACCCTAAACTATATACCCTCAACCCCAAATCATAAATCGTAAACCCTAAACCCTTCACCCTAAACACTAAACCACAATCCCTAAAGCCTAAACCCTAAACCATAAGCCCTCAACCCCAAATCTTAAACTATAACCCCTAAACCCTACATCATAAACCCTAAACCACACACCCTAAAGCATAAACCTTAAACTGTAAACTCTAAACCATAAATCTTCAACCATAAAGCGTAAATCATAAACCCTCAACCCTACATCTTAAACACTAAACCACAATCCCTAAAGCCTCAACCCTAAACCATAAACCCTCAACCCCAAATTAAAAACCCTAAACCCTACACCCTACACCCTACACCCTAAACCATAAACCCTAAAGCATAATCCCTAAACTATAAACCCTAAGGCCTACACCCTAAACCACAAACCATAAACCCTACACCCTAAACCCTAAACCATAAACCCTCAACCCCAAACCATAAACCCTAAACCCTAAACCCTACACCCAAAACCACAAACCCTATAACCTAGACCTTAACCATAAACCCGCAACCCCAAATCATAAACGCTAAACCCTAAGCCCTAAATCCTAAACCACAAAGCTAAAGCCTAAACCTAAACCATAAACCCTCAACCACAAACCATAAATCATAAATCCTAAACACTACACCCTAAACACTAAACCACAATCCCTAAAGCCAACACCCTAAACCATAAGCCCTCGACACCAAATCGTAAATCCTAACCCCTAAACCATACACATTAAAGCATAAACCTTAAAGCATAAACCCAAAACCATGAACCCTAAACCATAAACCATAAACCCTAATCCCCAAACCATAACTCATAAACCCTAAACCCTACACCCTAAACACTAAACTACAATACCTAAAGCCTAAACCCTAAACCATAAGTGATCAACCCCAAATTATAAAGCCTAAACCCTAAACCATACACCATAAAACCTAAACCACAAACCCTAAAGCGTAAACCCTAAACTATAAACCCTAAACCATAAACCCTCAACCCTAGCCCAGAAACCCTACACCCTAAACCACAGACTCTAAAGCCTAAACCCTAAATCATAAACCCTCAACCCAAACCATAAAAACTAAACCCTAAGCCCTACACCCTAAACCCTAAACCACAAACCAAAAGCCTAAACCCTAAACCATAAACCCTCAACCCCAAGCCATCAAAAACCCTAAACCCTAAGCCCTAAACCCTAAACCATAAACCTTAAAGCCTAAACCCTAAATCATAAACCATAAACCATAAACACTAAACCATAAACCCTCAACCCTAAATCCTAAACCACAAATCCTAAACCCAAGACCACAACCCTAAACCCTAACACATAAACCCTAAAGACTAAACCCTAAACCCTAAACCGTCAACCCCAAACAATCATAAACCCTAAACCCAAAACCATAAACCATAAACCCGAAACCATAAACCATCAACCCTAAATCATAAACCATTAACCCTAAACCCTATACCCCAAATCCTAAAACCTAAACCACAAACCCTAAACCATAAATCCTAAACCACAAACTCTAAAACATAAACCGTAAATCACAACTCCTAAACTCTAAACCACAAACCCTAAAGCACAAACACAAAACCCTGAACCCTAAACCCTAAAGGCTAAACCCTAAACACTAAAGCCTAAACACTAAACTATAAACTATAAACCCGAAACCATAAACCCTCAACCCCAAACCATAAACCCTAAACCCTAAACTCTAAATCCTAAACCACAAACCCTAAAGCACAAACTCTAAACCACAAACCTTAAAACCTAAACCCTAATCCATAAACCCTCAACCCTAAATCATAAACCCTAAACCCTAATCCCTACACCCTAAATCCTAAACCATAAACCCTAAACCATAAACCCTAAACCCTAAACCCAAAACCAAAAACCAAAAACCATAAACCCTAAATCCTACACCCTAAACCATAAACGCTAAAACCTAAACCCTAATTCCTAAACCATAAACCCTCAACCCCAACCATAAACCATAAACCCTAAACCCTACACCGTAAACCCCAAACCATAATCCCCAAACCATAAACCCCAAACCATAAATCCTAAACCATAAACCCTCAACCGCAAACCATAAACCCTAAACCCTACACTCTAAAATCTAAACCACAAACCTAAAGCCTAAACCCTAAATAATAAATCATAAATCCCAAACCATCATAAACCTTAAACCCCAAACCCTAAACCATAAACCACAAACCCTAAAGCATAAATCGTAAACCAAAAACCATAAACCATCAACCATAAACCCTCAACCCTAAACTCTAAACCCTAAACCCTAAACCCTAAACCATAAACCATAAACCCTCAACCCCAAACAATCAAAAACCCTAAACACTAAACCATAAACCATAAACCACAAACTCTAAAGCCTAAAACCAAAACCATAAACCATAAACCATAAACCATAAACCATAAACCATAAACCCTAAACCGTAAACCCTAAACCTTAAACCCTAAACCCTAAATCCCAAATCTTAAACCATAAACCACAAACCCCAAACCCTAAACCGTAAACCCTAAGGCCTAAGCCACAAACCCTAAACGCTAAACCCTAAACCTTGAACTACAAACTCTAAAGCCTAAACCCTAAATCACAACACCTAAACACTAAACCACAAACCCTAAAGCCCAAACACTAAACCTCAAACCCTAAACCCAAAAATTTAAACCCTAAAGATTAAAGCCAAAACACTAAACTATAAACCATAAACCCTAAATTTTAATCCCTAAACCACAAAGTCTAACACTACAAAAAAAGAAGGTTAAAATAGCATTTATATTATGGAGGTTGTGAAGAACCGCCATAATATTTAGATATTTTGGCACTTTTTTTTATGCCATAATTTATTTTTGGATTTGTGGCAGTTTTTATAATTACGGCGGTTTTGAACCGCCATTATCACCTTAGTATAAAATAAGAATGATCAATCCCTAATTTCAGAAACCCTTACTCAATTGAAACCCTTACTCATTACCCTAACTACGCTGTGACGACGCTGTTCTCCTTGTTGGACTCTACGACAATCTCTGATCCTCTGGCGTTCTCCGACGACCTTCTCTGGTGACATCTCCTCCGGCATCGATCTCTATCGACGACATCTCCTACAGTGGCGATTTCCTCCGGTGTCGTCTCCTGCAGCTTCCTCTCCTTGTCGTCCTCTGTGTCTTCTCTGTCAAAATCATCAACGCCTTCCTCTTAGACGATCTAGGTCAGCTTTCTCTCCTTCCTTTCCTCTCTTTTCCTTCCTTTTTGATGAGTCTCTCCTTTCCTTCTTTACTATTTAGATCCGCCGCTAGGGATTGCATTCCGCAGGAGAGGAATTCCTTTGTCAACTTCCAAGCCAAAACCGATGTAGAGGTTCGTTTCTCCTCTTACTGTAACGTAATACATAATTTGGACGTTTTGTCCGATTTCAACTTTTAGGGTTCGGAAGAAACTTTTGAAAGTGACGAGCAATAATTTGATTGAGAAAATAGTTAAAGGAAAATAGTACTCCTAAACTGTAGATGGTTATTGAATATCAAATGCTTTGAAGTGGTAAACATTGTGTCAATTTAATTGAGCTAATTTGATAATTATAATTATAAGTACCTGTTGTGTCAATTGATAATTTGATAATTATAATTATAGTTTGATAGTCAGTCATTTGAGGATATTGTGATTTCAATTTCTTTTTCACATATGTGATGTTTCTACTGCATTTAATGATGTATTGTTACAGGTCATAAACATATTTATTTATCTTGTAGAAATTCATGAGATAAATTACATTCTTGATACATATGTCTCTCTTGGAAGGTCTGATGCTTTAAATGGAAAAGTCACTGTAAGTTATTGTTCTTATTATGATTGTAGTTATGATTTTGTGTTGAGTTTTAAAATGCACAAGCTTCCTGATTATCATTAGCCAATGTACCTTACATTAATTGTTGATGCGCGAACTATAGATTGCATCATTTGGAAGACCGGCTGCCATTGCAAAGGCTCGGCCTGTGCTTTCTGGTAATGCATTGAGATCTATTTAGTTATTATAATCGAACTTGACTTTTGTGTCTTAAAGAAAAGTGTAATTCTTTTTAATATATTTTTATATTAGCTAATTATCTCTCTCTTTTTGGACAGCAGTGTATGAAAAGCTTTTCACTTTTGAGGGTGAAATTGGTGGTGGTAGGTTATTTCTTTCTTTGGTCTTGCCAAATCTACTTTATATAATTAGATACAATTTTAGTTGTACTCTGATTTTCCTTTGTTACTCACTAGTTATCATTATCTCCATAAAATCTAAATATCCTTTCCTAGAATACTATTTTATTTATTAATCCTCTAATACCTTTTTCCGTCACACTCACTTCCAACCATCTCTATTTCCATGATCTGAGAAATAATTGATTTTTCAGTTTCAATGGAAGGACTTAAGAACTGATCTAATGCGTGACCAACTACCATGATTATTTATCTCATTTTGGATGCTATATATGAACTGTAATTTGTAGTTTTTTTTTTTGGCTTTGTAGTTTCTTTTTTGGCTTTCTTTTTTGTAGTTTCCTTTTTGGTTTTCTTGAATCTATCCAGAGAATCTAAGGGCCTTAGCAAAATATTCTGAATTTTTACAGCAACAGGATAGCTTATCTTTTGGAGAAGGTAATTAAATTTTCACTTTGCACATTGCTAGATGACAATACCAAGCAGAAGCATTCAACAAAAGCAATAATATGTCTGCACCTCTTTCTCCCCCAGCAGGTTTGAATTTAAACCAGCCATTACCTTATGTTAGAAATATATAGAACTATTCATAATTTCTACTTATAAGTTTAAATTATAAAAGAACATGATTTATGAAATCTTCAGTTATTATTACCTTATGTTAGAAATGTATTGAAAGGATTTGAGGGGATTCTTATCTTCCTCAAAGAACACTGCACTGTACGGAATTTCTTCTATTTAGCTTTCCTTTTAATGTCATTATTTTTAAAAAACTATCTCAAGAGGCAATATTTATGGAAACAATAAATGAATTTGAAACTTGGTTCATTTTTTTCTTTTTAAGTGTCGGTAACCTTTTACAAACAGGTTATTTTCATCTTGTATTGACTGTTGTACTGTGATATTTGAAGATAAGGTTGATAAGCAAAGAGCTTTGCTACCCAGCAAAAAGTAATTTAATATTAAATTTGATGAATGGATGTAATGCAATATTATTCGTTGGGTGTAAATGATGCCATACTGCCACTTCATTAGATTTTTCGTACTATTATTTTGCTTTTAATAATAAGAAGCATCTTTTTATAAGAAAGAGTAGTTCAAACTTCTGGTATGAACCAAAAGAATAAGTGTTTCTATGAGATAATAATCCTGTTTTGTGGTTTCCTCATTTCCTGTAGTATAGGTTCAGATGTAGTATTGATTTAGTAATTTGTCTTTGAATATATCTCATCTGCAGATGAATTATGGTCTAGTACTAATATTAGTGAGTGAACCATTTTCTTGCAGCTAATTTATCAACGAAGGGCTATTCAGATCTCCTTGCAGAGCATCCTTCGGGGGTTTATTTTGGTTGGGCTGGATTATCATCCAGAGATGTTTTTAAAATGGTCATGAGTATTGGTTGGAATCCATATTTCGACAACAAAGAAAAGACTATAGTAAGTGTTCTGATCATTCATCTGTAGTAAAAGAATTATTTCCCTCATAAGTTTCTTGATGATACCTTTCTATCAACACAGGGGCCTTGGATACTTCACAAGTTTGATGAGGATTTCTATGGGAAAGAACTTCGGCTCATTATAGTTGGTTACATTCGTCCTGAGGTATTAGCTAATTGAGTATTTCTTATGTTACTTGTGTTGCATATACTTTTTAAGCTTCACTAAAACCTGGCATTGTGTGCATATATAGGCCAATTTTCCATCCCTTGAAAGCTTAATATCTAAGATTCATGAAGACGATGAAATTGCTGAGAAGGCTCTTGAACTTCCCTTGTGCTGGGATGATGATCATGCTTTTATCGAATTAACACTATAATTGAGAATGCGTTATTAATGAATTTTCCCAAAAGAATATCTTAAGTGGCGTTTTCTTCTTTCTTGATATCACTTAAGCAAAGTTTTAATCTTGTGTCATTAAATCATGTATGTTTATGTAGGGGCCTGCTCAAGGTGAAGTCCTTATTGAAGTAATTAATACACTTGTCCAGACACTTTTTGGAATCCGCTTGCCGATAGTGATTGGAGGTTCATATGCATTCATGGTCCCCATCATGTCCATCATTCATGATCCATCTCTGGCAATGATACAAGACCCTGAATTGGTTAGTGTTATTTTCTTTAAGAATTCTATTTTGTTATCTGCTCTCAACTTTGTCATAGTTAATGTTCTTAACAGAACCAAAACTTAGTTAGTTGATTGATAGGCAAACTTCCAAGTAACTGCCATTTTTTTGTAGAGATTTCTTAGCGCAATGAGAGCAGTCCAAGGTGCATTAATAGTAGCATCAAGCATACAAAAGTAGGCATATAATTGGTTTTGGACTATTTGACAGAGGGGTCCTTGTGGTATATATGACACCAGCCCCACTTATTGCATTATTAATAGTGAAATTCACAATTATTTTCTCATCACTAATATGGTTTAGTATACTATTATGAATCTGATAATGTATACAAAAGATAGTAAATTTCTTAATAGTGAAATTCACAATTTAATGAATATCTATATTAATGTTAATATTTTGCAGTGAAATTAAAAAGTCTTTTGGAATTTCATAAATCAAATACCCCGTTGGATAATTGTGATCAGACTTCATAAAATGTTCACGGTGATTATATTAGGCAAAGTTTGATTTAATTTTCCTTTCTCTTTTGTTAATTTCATCTTGGATACGTTTAAATTTTAATGAGAACTAGAAAATAAATAGTATTATTGTTTGCACAATTTTTTTAGTATAACTAGTGCAGCGATCTCTTTATGTTCCTCTTTCAATTAAACACAAGTACAAAGTCTCTTTATGTTCCTCTTTCAATTAAACACAATTAAAATATCAGTAAATGTTTTAATTCTCCTGATGATATGCTCCAGAGGTTGGTGAATTAATTTTCCCGAATTTTTTCTTTTTACTGCTAGATTCTCCTGTAAGCAGAATAGCAGATCCACTGTGTTTGATATCTTTCTGATTAGGATAATGTTTTGGTACCGGTAGCATGTTGTAAACCAAAATATGTGATGGATGTAACTTAAGCTTTCTTTTCATTTCAAGCTATTCGGTCTCTGTTTATGATCTAGTTAGAGACAATTTCTTCAAGAAATCAATTATGGGATTTGTTGCATTTTTTTACTATAAAGCTTTTCACACCTGACATATGTTGATATTCTAGGCAGAGGAAGGTGAATAGGATGATGAAATTAAGGATCTTTTCAAGGTAGGTAAGAAAAAGATGAAGAATGAGAGAAGTCCTGCAGAAATAGCTTTATTAGTTGAGAACGTCATGGCTGAGCTTGAAGTCACAGCTGAAGAGGATGCTGAACTTAATAGACAGGGGAAGCCTGCCATTAATAAACTAAAGAAGTTAGTCTTGGGAAGGTTGTGCTTCAATTCATCTTGTGGCTAGATGCTCTATTTTTTAGAATTTAAAATAACAGTCTTTTCTCCCTTCATTCCCCTCCCTCTTTCCTTCTCTTCCCTAGGGCAAAAGAAAAAAAAAGAAGAGAGCATCAATATGTAGCTTATTATTCGAAGTCATAACATAAGTGTGATCTATATTGTCTTGACAGGTGATCATGTTCTTATCAAAGTTCAACGAAGAAATCAATGTAAATAGAAAACTAGCTAAGGAACTGGTTGACAAATGGGTAAGTAATCTGTGAAACTTTTGCTTCAGCATGTATCATTTATCTTTCCTTAAAAATTGTACTGGTTCTTGAAGACATTATAATGGTATGAATTTTCTTTTTTTTACAAGCTATCCATTTTCATCCAGGAGTAGTTTTCTTTTTGGGGGACAGATACTTAAAAAAGCACATCATTTTTGCTTTGTAATTGTAGAGCCGACCCATATTTAATAAGAGTACATGGTTTGAGGACATGAGAAATGCTGAGGATGACAGGATTCCTTTCAGGAGGCCAACTGTTAAAAAGTGCTCAACCATTCTGATTTAAATTGCTTGTCTGAGCAATATTTGTTTTATGTATTGCAATATGCTGAATTTCTATAATGCTGAATTTCTACAGGCCGGCAAATAAAGCAGCAGGGATGGAATCCAGAGATGGTGATCTTGATT
Source organism: Arachis ipaensis (assembly GCF_059453495.1). NCBI lineage: Eukaryota > Viridiplantae > Streptophyta > Magnoliopsida > Fabales > Fabaceae > Arachis > Arachis ipaensis. The sequence continues at coordinate 75,595,388 of NC_142444.1, forward strand.
TGGAATTTTCACAGTAAGTCTTGGGAATTAAGATATTACTGGTGGAGTAGTGTGAACTAAGTTGTCATTGATTTGTGTTATAGATGCTAATTGTTCTGAATGTATAATGCAGGCCTAGGTCTGGACAGTCTTCTTCAAGGCAACATGCATCAAGGCCAGAAGCAACACCTTTGGATTTTGAGATCCGTCCCCAGTCTAAAATTGATCCAGAAGAAGTTAGAGCGCGAGCAAAAGCTGCTACACAAGATCAGCAGATAATGAAGGTTTAAATATAGCACTTATTAGATGAAGGTTTAAATACAGCAGATAATGAAGGTTTAAATACAGCATTTATTAGATGGTTTAAATACATTATTAGATATTAATATAGTTTAGGAAACTGTATGGTAGATTTGACTGATTAGTGTTTATTGCAATGCTTATATTTTGGTAAGTTTAGTAAGACAAGATTTTGTATAGGAGTTATTACTTTTGATTTTCAATAGTAAAAAATCATATGTTATATTAATATTTTGTTTACGAGTTATATAATATTTCATTTATGGATTATGATTTTTTGCTATTGTGACATTTTAATCACAAAATTATTTATTTAACGAGATAAAAATGACGGTAAAAATTATTTTTTTAAACGATAAAAAATGTCACTTTCAGGGTAAAACGGCGGTTCAAAAATGTCATTTTAACCAACCAAAACGCCACTCTGTAAGGGTAATAATGGCGGTTCAAACTGCCATTTTAACCTATTAAAAAACTGCCATTTTAACCCTAGAAATAACGGTGGTTTGAACCGCCATTTTAACCAACCAAAATGTCACTCTATCAGGGTAATAATGGTGGTTCAAACCGCCGTTTTAACCTATTTAAAAACCGCCATTTTATCCCCGGAAATAACGGCGTTTTGAACCGCCGTGTTAACCTATTCAAAAAACCGCCGTAATAACCAGAATGGCGCCCAGAATTACGTCGATTTACCAAACCGCCATTATTGGTAATAATGGCGGTTAAAACCGCCGTAATTCAGATAAAAAATCGCCGTTTTTACCAGAATTTTTTGTAGTGTAAAACCTAAACCCTAAATCACAACCCATAAACCTTAAACAACAAACCCTAAAGCCCAAACACTAAACCCTAAAGCATAAACCCTAAAACCTAAACCCTAAACCCTAAATGCCAAACCCTAAATCCTAAAAGCTAAACCCTAAAGCCTTAACTTTAAACCACAAACACTAAAGCCTAAAAACTAAACTATAAACCATAAACGCTAAACCATAAACCCTTAACCCCAAACCATAAACTCTAAACCCTAAACCCTAAACAATAAACCCTACACCCTAAATCCTAAACCATAAACCCTAAACCCTAAATCATAAACCCTCAACCCTACACCCTAACCACAAATCCTAAACCTTAGACCCTAAACCATAAACCCTCAACCCCAAACCATATGCCCTAAACCCTAAACACTAAGCACTAAACCCTAAACCACAAACACTAAACCCTAAACCATAAACTATAAGCCCTCGATCCCAAATCATAAATCATAAACCCTAAACCCTACACCCTAAACACTAAACCACAATCCCTAAAGCCTAAACCCTAAACCATAAGTCCTTAACCCCAAATCATAAAACAAAACCCCTAGACCCTACACCCTAAACCCTAAACCACAAATCTTAAAGCATAAACCCTAAACTGTAAACCCTAAACCCTAAACCATACACCCTAAACACTAAACCACAATCCCTAAAGCCTAACACCTAAACCATAAGCACTCAACCCCAAACCATAAACACTAAATCCTAAACCCTACACCCTAAACCACAAACCCTAAAGCATAAACCCAAAACTATAAACCCTATACCCGAAACCATAAACCCTAAAGCCTAAACCATAAACCACAAACCCTAAACCCTATACCATAAATCCTAAACCCTAAACCATAAACCATCAACCCCAAAACATAAACCCTAAACCCTAAATTCTACACCCTAAACCACAAACCCTAAACGCTAGACCCTAACCATAAACCCGTAACCCCAAACCATAAACCCTAAACCCTAAACCATAAGCCCTAAACCTTAAACCACAAACCCTAAAGCCTAAACCCTAAACGATAAACACTCAACCACAACCATAACTCATAAATACTAAACCCTACACCCTAAACACTAAACCACAATCCCTAAAGCATAAACCCTAAACCATAAGCCCTCAACCCCAAATCATAAACCATAACCCCTAAACCATACAACCTAAACCCTAAACCAGAAACCCTAAAACATAAACCCTAAACCTTAAACCATAAACCCTCCACCCTAAACCATAAATAATAAACCCTAAACCCTACACTCTAAACACTAAACCACACTCCCTAAAGCCTGAACCCTAAACCATAAGCTCTCAACCCTAAATTATAAACCCTAAACCCTAAACCTTACACCGTAAAACCTAAACCACAAACTCTAAACCATAAACCTTCAACCCCAACCCATAAACCCTAAACCCTAAACCCTACACCCTAAACTACAAACGCTAAAGCCTAAACCCTAAACCATAAACCGTCAACCCAAACCATTAACACTAAACCCTAAACCCTACACCCTCAAGCCTATACCAAAAACCTAAAGCATAAACCTTAAATCATAAACCTTCAACCCCAAACTATCATAAACCCTAAACCCTAAACTATAAACCCTAAACCACAAACCCTAAAGCCTAAACCCTAAACCATAAACCATAAACCATATACTGTAAACCATAAACCCTCAACCTTCAACCCTAAACCCTAAACCCTAAACTCCAAATCGTAAACCCTAGACCACAACCCCAAACCCTAAACCATAAACCCTCAACCCTAAACCATAATCCCAAAATCCTAACCGCCAAATCCTAAACCATAAACTACACACCCCAAACCTAAATCATAAACCCTAAGGCCTAAATCACAAGCCCTAATTCCTAAACCACGAACTCTAAACCTAAACCCTAAATCACAATACCTAAACGCTAAACCACAAACCCTAAAGCCCAAAGGCTAAACCCTAAACCCCAACCCCTAAAGCCTAAACCCAAAACCATAAGCCATCAACCCCAAATCATAAACCCTAACCCCTAAACCCTACACCCTAAACCCTAAACCACAAACCCTAAAGCATAAACCCTAAACTACAAACCCTAAACCCTAAATCCTAAACCATTAATCCTCAACCCCAAAGCATAAATCATAAACCCTAAATCCTACACCCTAAACACTAAACCATAATCCCTAAAGCCTAAACCCTAAACTATAAGCCCTCAACCCCAAATTAAAAACCCTAAACCCTAAACTATACACCCTAAACCCTAAACCACAAACCCTAAAGCATAAACCCAAAACTATAAACCCCATACCCTAAACCATAAATCCTAAAGCCTAAAGCCTAAACCACAATCCCTAAACCCTAAACCATAAACTCTCAACCCAAAACCATAAACACTAAACACTAAACCCTACACCCTAAACTACAAACCCTAAACCCTAGAGCATAACGATAAACCCGCAATCCCAAACCATAAATCATAAACCCTAAACACTAAGCCCTAAAGACTAAACCATAAACCCTAAAGCCAAAACCGTAAACCCTAAACCCTCAACCACAAGCAATAAATCATTAATCCTAAACACTACACCCTAAACACTAAACCACAATCCCTAAAGCCTAAACCCTAAATTGTAAGCCCTCAACCCCAAAATCATAAACCCTAAACCCTAAACCATACACCCTAAAAACTAAACCAAAAACTCTAAGGCATAAACCCTAAACTATAAACCCTAAACCATAAACCATAAACCCTCAAACCCAAACCATAATCGTAATCCCTAAACCACAAACCCTAAACAATAAGTCCTCAAGCCCAAATTATAAACCCTAAACTAAAAACCATACATCGTAAAAGCTAAACCACAAACCCTAAAGCAAAAACCCTAAACTATAAACCCTAAACCATAAAACCTCAACCCCAACCCATAAACATAAACCATAAACCACAAATTCTAAAGCCTAAACACTAAACCATAAACCCTAAGCCCAAACCATAAACACTAAACACTAAACCCTACACCCTAAACCCTAAACCACAAACCTAACATCTAAACCCTAAACCATAAACCCTCAACCCCAAACCATCATAAACCTTAAACCCTAAACCACAAACCATAAACTCTAAACCACAAACCCTAAACCCTAAACACTAATCATAAACCATAAACCATAACCATAATCCATAAACCTACAACCCTAAACCCTAAACCCCAAATCCTAAACCCTAGACCACAACCCCAAACCCTAAACCCTAAACCACAAACCCTAAGCCCTAAACCATAAACCATCAAACCCAAACCATCGTAAACCCTAAACGCTAAACCCTAAACCTTAAACCCTAAACGACAAACCCTAAAGCCTAAACCCTAAACCATAAACCATAAACCTTAAACCATACACCATCCACCCTAAACCGTAAACCCTAAACCCTAAACCCTAAACCATAAATCCTAAACCACAAACTCTAAAACATAAACCATAAATCACAACCCATAAGCCCTAAACCACAAACCCTAAACACTAAATCCTAAACACTAAACTATAAACCATAAACCCTAAACCATAAACCCTCAACCGCAAACTATAAACCATAGACGCTAAACCCTAAACCACAAACTCTAAAGCCTAAACTCTAAACCACAAACCCTAAAGCCTATACCTTCAACCATAAACCCTCAACCCCAAATCATAAACCCTAAACCATAACCCTACACACTAAATCCTAAACCATAAAACCCTAAACCATAAACCCTAAACCCTAAACCATAAACCCTAAACCCTAAACCCTATAGCATAAACCCTAAATCCTAAACCATATACCCTCAACCCCAACCCATAAACCCTACACCCTAAACCACAAACTCTAAAGCCTAAACCCTAAACCATAAACCCTCAACCCAAACCATAAAAACTATACCCTAAGCCCTACACCCTAAAGCCTAAACAACAAACCTAAAGCATAAACCCTAAACCAAAAACCCTCAACTGCAAACCATCATAAACCCTAAACCCTAAAATAAAAACCCTAAACCTTAAACCCTAAACAATAATAATAAACCATAAACCCTAAACCATAAACCCTCAACCCCATACCCTAAACCCCAAACCCTAGACCACAACCCTAAAGCATTAACCATAAACCCTAAAGCCTAAACCCTAAACCATAAACCCTAAACCCTGAACCATCATAAACCTTAAACCCTAAACCCTAAACCCTAAACCACAAACCCTAAAGCCTAAACCCTAAACCATAAACCATGAACCCTAAACCATAAACCATAAACCCTAAACCATAAACCATAAACCATAAACCCTAAACCCCAAATCCTAAATCCTAAACCATAAACCCTAAACCCTAAACCTAAACTCTAAATCCCAAACTTTAAAATATAAACCCTAAATCACAACCCCTAAACACCAAACCACACACCCTAAAGCGCAAACACAAAACCATAAACCCTAAACCCTAAAGCCTAAAGCCTAAACCCTAAAGCCTAAACCCTAAACACTAAAGCCTAAACACTAAACTATAAACCATACACCCTAAACCATAAACCATCAACCCCAAACCATAAACCCTAAACCCTAAACTACAAATCCTAAAGCCTAAACACTAAACCACAAACCCTAAACCCTAAACCATAAGCCTTCAACCCCAAATCATAAACCCTAAACCCTACACCAAAAACCATAAACCCTAATTCCTAAACCATAAACCCTCAACCCGAAACCATAAGCATTAAACACTAAACTTTATACCGTAAATCACAAACCCTAAACGCTAACCCCTAAACCATAAACCATCAACCTCAAACCATAAACCCTAAACCCTAAACCCTAAACCACAAACCTTAAAGCATAAACCCTAAACCACAAATCCTAAACCATAAACCTTAAATCATAAACCCTTAACCCTAAATCATGAACCCTAAACCCTAAAACCTACACCCTAAACCCTAAACCATAAAAACTAAACCATAAACCCTAACCCATAAACCATAAACCATAATCCATAAACGATAAACCCTAAACCCTAAACCATAAATCCTAAAAGCTAAACCCTAAATCCTAAACCATAAACCATCAACCCCAAACCATAAACCCTAAACCCTACACTGTAAATCACAAACCCTAAACCCTAGACCCTAAACCATAAACCCTCAACCTCAAACAATAAACACTAAACCCTAAACCGTCATAAGCCCTAAACCCTAAACCATAAACCATAAACCCTAAATCACAAAGCCTAAAGTATAAACCTAAACTATAAACCCTAAACCATAAACCCTCAACCCTAAACCCTAAATCCTAAACCATAAATCATAAACCATAGACCACAACCCCAAACCCTAACCCTATAAACCCTAAACCCTAAACCCTAAACCCTAAAACAAAAACCCTAAACCATAAACTATAAATCATAAACCATAAACCCTAAACTAAACACCCCAAACCCTAAACCCCAAATCATAACCCTATAAACCCTAAACCCTAAACCCTAAACCCTAAAACAAAAACCCTAAACCATAAACCATAAACCATAAACCATAAACCCTAAACTAAACACCCTAAACCCCAAACCCTAAACCCCAAATCATAAACCCTAGACCACAACCCTAAACCCTAAACCATAAACCCTAAACCCTAAACCATAAACCATCAATCCTAAACCATCATAAACCCTAAACCCTAAACCCTAAACCCTATACCTTATTCCACAAACCCTAAAGCCTAAACCCTAAACCATAAATAATGAATCCTAAACCATAAACCATAAACCCTAAACCATAAACCCTAAATCCCAAATCCTAAATCCTAAACCACAAACACTAAACCCTAAACCATAAACCCTAAACCCTAAACTCTAAAACATAAACCCCAAATCATAAACCCTAAATCCTAAACCCTACACCCTAAACCACAAACCCTAAATGCTAGACCCTAACCATAAACCCGTAACACCAAACCATAAACTATAAACCCTAAAACCTAAGCCCTAAACTCTAAACCACAAATCCTAAAGCCAAAACCCTAAACCATAAACCCTCAACCACAAACCATAACTCATAAATCCTAAATCCTACACCCTAAACACTAAACCACAATCCCTAAAGCATAAACACTAAACCACAAGCCCTCAACCCCAAATCATAAACCCTAACCCCTAAACCATACACCCTAAACCCTAAACCACAAACCATAAACACTAAACCAAAAAATATAAACCCTAAACCATAAACCCTCAACCCTAACCCACAAACCCTAAATCCTAAACCCTACACCTTCAACCACAAACCCTAAAGCCTAAACCCTAAACCATAAACCCTCAACCTAAACCATAAACAATAAACCCTAAACCCTACACCCTAAACGCTAAACCACAAACCTAAAGCCTAAACCTTAAACCATAAACCCTCAACCCCAAACCATCATAAACCATAAACCCTAAACCCTACACTACAACATTTTTGGCCTAAGGTAACCCTTTCTCGAAGAAACATTTAACAAATATTGTCTTAGATAGAAAAAGACAACATTTTTAACGAGTTGCCTTTGTGTAAGGCAAAGATAACAAAATTTTTGGCCACCCACCAAAATAGTTGTCTTTGATATCTAAAATAACACTTAAAAATTGTTGCATTATACAAAATTTAAGACAATATTTTTAGATAAAAATACAACATTTTTTAAGAGTTATAAAAAAAATTAGATAAATAACATTTATAAAAAGTTGCCTAAAATTATTCATAACTAAAAATTTTAGAGAAAAACTTTTAATTATATTCCCACCAATTATTTTCCCAATCAAATAACTTAGGGAAAAAAAGGTAAGGAAGAAATGTGCTTCAGTTCATCACTACCATAAGCTAGCCCTACCCTTCGAAAGCAATCCCAAACGTCAACACACCCTCCACGATCGCAGCTCTCCATGTACGACAGCAGTGCTCTCCTCCATGGGCAACGATGCGGTGCTCCCTTCCACGAGCGTCGATGCAGTGCTCTCCTCCATGGGTGTCGGCGCGGTCATCTTCTTTACGGCGACGACACGGTGCACTCCTCATTTTGTGCCAAACCACCACCATCGAGAAACCCCTCTCCCTTCTCTTCCCCTTCTTCCTCTTCTTCCTCTGTCCCACCTCCTCCTCTTCGCGAGCTCTGACAACGCTACACGCAGCTGTAACCCCCCTCATCCTCCTTTGTGTATTGGTAAGAAATGTCTAAACTTTACTATAGGAATAGAATTTCTGAATGCATTGATTCTGAATTTTAGTATGGAAATGCAATTTCTGAATGCTTTAATTCTGAATTTTAGTATGGAAATGTTCTGAATTTTAGTACGGGAATGAAATTTTTTATTGCATTGGTTCTGAATTTTACTAAGAGAATGGAATTTTTGAATGCATTGATTCTGAATTTTTGGGGCTTTTTGATAGTTCTGATTTTGGGGGTTTTATTTCCCTTGTTTGCTTTGTAACAATTTCTCTGATGTATTTGATGAAGAGTAGTTCATTAATTCTTTAGCTAATGATGTAAAATGATTAACAAGCTACTTAAAACACTATTTCAGGCCACCAACATGGTGATCCAGTTCAAAAGCTGGTCTGGTATGGAAATACTATTGGTAAAGTCATAACATTCAGAGAAATTGATGCTAGAATTTAGGTACCTAAGTTAAATAACGTGACTAGTAATTATATGATGATGTATGTGAGAATAATATTAGGCACCTCATAGATCATATATTCATATGGTTGAATTATCATGTATCAATATATGGTAATAAGCATCTTCATTTTTTTAGGTAGTGGCTTTTCTTTTCTTTTCTTTTTTCTTCTTTCATTTATTCTGTGTGATATCTTTAAGCTTTTTCAGTAGGATTCAAGTTAAAGGGAAAAGAACAAGAAAGAAGGAACAAAAAGAGCGGTTTTTGACACTATTAAAATTTTAGTTTTCAATGTGTCTCTTTTTTTTCTTTAGTTTTCTTCTGAGTGCTATTTGATGTCATATATATCATTATTGTTGTCTTGTTAGGAGATGCTGATGTAATATGTGGTGGAACTTGGGAATTCTGGCCGCTAGAGCTTAGGGTTTGCCTCAATTTCGACTGCGAGTGTTTTTATGGGGTGTTAAACCTTCTGAGGTATTCTAGTATTTTTGTTGTAGTATCTTTCAAAATACAATTATCATGGTTATTTACATAAAAAGAAAATATTATTTTGATTCTTATATTTTAGTGTTGAAGTTCAAATTTGAGTTAAATTATTATTGTTCTTTCTACATGGTTCCAAAGCTATCTCAATTCCCTCTTCCAACTCATGATGTTATTATTAGGGGTGTTATTCTTTTAGAATTCGATGTATGTGCAAGTTTTACATAGGACTTATGTAACTGTGTTTTGAATGGTAAGCTAATTTTTTAGATGAGTTTATTAGTCATGGCATGGTGATTAATTGGCATGTTCATTGATTTCAACTAACCATAGGTTTGTTGCTAGTTATTTACTATTAAATTTTTTAGATTTAGAAAATCTATTTTATAATTTGAATGCTAAATGGATGATTAAGTCTCATTTTTTCTATTTTTTAATTTAAAAAAGTATTGCAAAATCTCGAATTAAAATATATTAAAGCCCTTAAAAAAATTTATTTACTTGCATATAAATACAATTGCACATGATGAAGGTCACCATATTACAATGGAAAAAAATAACTTATATTGGAAGATGCTACTTCTGACCTTTCTCTGGTATATTTTAATTTTTTATTCATCCTTTTATTGCCTTTATGTTTAATGATATTTGGTTGTTGATGAATGTTATTACCCTATTCAGATTGAGAATGATGAAAGTCGTGATGTTCATTTGGTCCTTATATTGTGTTACATTTACACTATATCGTTGTTTTCTTTAGTATTGAATATGGTTTTGTTCTTTGATTGGTATTTTATATGATACGAAGATGTTTAGCTTAATAGGTTACTTGTTGTTTGGTCACTAGTGAATATGGTTGAACTGCAAACATGTGGAGAGGATTATGAAGGCTTAGGCCTTGAGAGATAACGGTATGACTGGCTACATATCTAGTAAGAAGACTATGGAGATCAACCTTGACATACATAGGCATTATGGATAGTACGAAGACTATGGAGATCAACTCTGACATACATCGGCATTATGGAAGAACTGGCGAAGAGAACGAAAGCTGATGAAATTAGGCATTTATTTGTTTTTTTTGTTTAGTTATTATGTGTATTTTTATTTGAATTGGGAACTGTAAGTATATGTATTTAAAATTTATTTATTTGGATTTGAAACAACGTTTTGATTTAATATATATGCAATATATTAGTTTATTAGCTTATCTTTTCTTTCTATTTATTTAATTTAGTTTAAATAATTAAATTTTATTAAAGTATGCTGTATATCTTTTTAAAAAACTTAGATAAATGTTGCTTTAGATATCTGAAAAGGCAATACCAAAAAATTTAGATAAGCGTTGTTTTAGGTCTATGAAAAAAGTAACTTAAAAAAAATTTGAACAAGTGTTGCTTTAGGTATATCAAAAGGCAACTTAAAACAAATCTGGACAAGTGCTGCTTTATGTATTAGAAAATACAACTCGTAAAAAGTGTTGCCAGAAAGTCTTATCTAAAGCGTTGTGTTTGGGTCCTCTAAGGTAACCCTTTTATGGAGTTGCTTTTTTTGTAGAAAAGGCAACGTTTTTTGAAGGTTGCCATAAAATGGGTTCCCTTTGATACACAAAAGCGCTGCCTTTGACCAAAGGTAACGGCCATATAGCCAACCACCCAAAAAGCGTTCCGTTTTGTTGGAAAGTGCAACACTGTTCCTTATTATAGGCAACGTTTTTAAAGGGTTGTCTCAGCCCGAATTTGTTGTAGTGCTAAACCCTAAACCACAAACCCTAAAGCCTAAACCATAAACCATAAACCATAAACCATAAACAATAAACCATAAACCCTAAACCATAAACCCTAAACCTTAAACCCTAAACCCCAAATCCTAAACCCTAGACCACAACCCCAAATCCTAAACCATAAACCCTCAACCCTAACCTATAAAACCAAAAGCCCTAAACCCCAAATCCTAAACCCTAAACCACAAACTCTAAAGCCTAAACACTAAATCACACCCCCTAAACCCAAAACTGCAAACCCTAAAGCCCAAACACTAAACCCTAAACCATAAACCTTAAAACCTAGACCCTAAACCCTAAACCCCATACCCTAAAGCCTAAACACTAAACCCTAGCCTTAACCCTAACCTACAAACACTAAAGCCTAAACACTAAACTATAAACCATAAAAGCTAAACCATAAACCCTTAACCCCAAACCATAAACCCTAAACCCTACACCATAAACCCTAAACCATAAACCATCAACTCTAAGCGCTACACCCTAAACTACAAACACTAAACCCTAGGCCCTAAACAATAAACCCTCAACCCCAAAGCAAAAACCCTAAACCCTAAACTCTAAGCCCTAAACCTTAAACCACAAACCCTAAAACCTAAACGCTAAACTATAAGGCCTCAATCCCAAACCATAAATCATAAACCCTAAACCCTACACCCTAAACACTAAACCAGAAACCCTAAAGCCGAAACCCTAAACCATAAGTCCTCAACCCCAAGTCATAAACCTAAATCCCTAAACCCTACACCCTAGACCCTAAACCACAAACCATAAAGCATAAACCCCAAACTATAATCCCTAACCTCTAAACCATAAATTCTCAACGCCAAAGCATAAATCATAAACCCTAAACCCTACACCCTAAACACTAAACCACAATCCCTAAAACCTTAAACCCTATACCATAAGCCCTCAACCCCAAATCATAAACCCTAAATCCTAAACCCTACACCCTAAACCCTAAACCACAAACCCTAACGTATATACCCTAAACTATAAACCCTATACCTAAATCATAAACCCTAAAGCCTAAACCATAAACCACAAACCCTAAACCCTACACCCTAAACCCGAAACCCTAAACCATTAACCCTAAACCATAAACACTCAACCCCAAACCATAAACCCTAAACCCTAAACCCTACAGCATAAACCACAAACCATAAACGCTAGACCCTAACCCTAAACCCTAAACCCTAAACTACAAACCCTAAGGCCTAAACCCTAAACCATAAACCCTCAACAATAAACCATAATTCACAAATCCTAAACCCTACACCCTAAAGCATAAACCATAAACTACAAACCCTAAACCCTAAAGCCTAAACCCTAAACCTTAAACCCCAAATCCTAAACCCTAGACTACAACCCAAACCCTAAATCGTAAACCCTAAACCATAAACCCTAAAGCCTACACCATAAACCCCATAACATAAACCCTCAATCCCAAACCATCATAAACCCTAATCCCGAAACCCTAAACCACAAACCTTAATGTCTAAACCATAGACCATAAACCCTAAACCATAAACCATCAACCCTAAACCTCAAATCCTAAACCATAAACCACAAACCCTAAACCCTAAACCATAAACCCTAAACTACAAACCCTAAAGCCCAAATACTAAACCATAAACCCTAAACCTTAAAGCCTAAACCGGAAACACTAAAGCCTAAACACTAAACTATAAACCATAAACCCTAAACCGTAAACCCACTACCACAAACCATAAATCATAGACCCTAAACCCTAAGCCACAAACCCTAAAGCCTAAACTCTAAACCACAAACCCTAAAGCCTACACCCTAAACCATAAACCATCAACCCCAAATCATAAACCCTAAACCATAATCATACACACTAAACCCTAAACCCTAAACCCTAAACCCTATATCATAAACCCTAAACCCTAAACCCTAAACCATAAACCCTAAACCGTAAATCATACACCATAAAACCTAAACCCTAAAACCTAAACCCTACTTCCTAAACCATAAACCCTGAACCCCAAACCATAAACCCTAACCGTAAACCCTACACCCTAAATCAAAATCCTAAACCCTAGAGCCTAAACCATAAACCCTCAACCCAAAACCATAAACCATAAACCCTACAACATAAACCCTAAACTACAAACCTAAAGCATAAACCCTAAATCATAAACCATAAACCCCAAACCATAATAACCCATAAACCTTAAAGCATAAACCCTAAACCATAAGCCCTCAAACCCAAATCATACACCCTAACCCCTAAACCATACACCCTAAACCCTAAACCACAAACCCTAAAGCAGAAACCCTAAACTATAAACCCTAAACCCTAAGCCATAAAGCTTTAAACCCAAACCATAAATAATAAACCCTAAACCCTACACTCTAAACACTAAACCACAGTCCCTAAGGCCTAAACCCTAAACCATAAGCCATCAACCCCAAATTATAAACACTAAACCCTAAACCATACACCGTAAAACCTAAACCACGAACCCTAAAGCATAAACCTTAAACTATAAACCCTAAACCATAAACCATCAACCCCAACCCATAAGCCCATAAACCCTAAACCCTAAACTATAAACCATCATCCCAAACAATAAACACTAAACCCTAAACCCTACACCCTAAAGCCTAAACCACAAACCTAAAGCCAAAACTTTAAACCAAAAACCCTCAACCCCAAACAATCATAAACCCTAAACCATAAACCCTCAACATTAAACCCTAAACCCTAAACCCTAAACCCCAAATCCTAAACCCTAGACCACAACCCCAAACCCTAAACTATAAACCCTCAACACTAAACTATAAACCCAAAACCATAAATCCCAAATCCTAAACCCAAAACCACAAACTCTAAAGCCTAAACCCTAAATCAAAACATCAAAACCCTAAACCACAAACCTTAAAGCCCAAACACTAAACCCTAAACTATAAACTCTAAAACCGAAACCATAACACCTAAACCCCAAACCCTAAAGCCTAAACACTAAACCCTAAAGCCTTAACCCTAAACCACAAACACTAAAGCCCTAACACTAAACTAAAAACCATAAACGCTAAACCATAAACCCTAAACCCAACACCATAAACCCTAAACCCTAAACCATAAACTCTCAACTCAAAACGCTACATCATAAACCAGAAACACTAAACCCTAGACCCTAAACAATAAACCCTCAACCCTAAAGCATAAACCCTAAACCCTAAACCATAAGCCCTAAACCATAAACCACAAACCCTAAACTATAAACCCTCAACCCAAAACCATAAATAATAAGCCCTAAACCTTACGCCGTAAACACTAAACCACAATCCCTAAAACCAAAACCCTAAACCATAAGCCGTCAACCCCATATCATAAACCCTAACCCCTAAACCCTACACTCTAAACCCTAAACCACAAACCCTAAAGCATAATCCCTATACTATAAACCCTAAACCCTAAACCGTAAATCCTCAACCATAAAGCATAAATCATAGACCCTAAACCCTACACCATAAACACTAAACCACAATCCCTAAAGCCAAAACCCTAAACCATAAGCCTTCAACTCCAAATTAAAAACCCTAAACCCTAAACCCTACATCCGAAACCCTAAACCATAAACCACAAACTCAAATGCCTAAATCCTAAACCATAAACAATAAACACTAAACCCTAAACCATAAACCATAAACCACAAACTCTAAAACAAAAACCCTAAATTACAACCCCTAAACCCTAAACCACAAACCCTAAAGCCCAAACCCTAAACCCTAAACCCTAAAGCCTAAACCCTAAACACTAAAGCCTAAACACTAAACTATAAACCATAAACCCTCTACCACAAACCATAAACCATAGACCCTAAATCCTAAACTCTAAATCATAAACCCTAAAGCCTACACACTAAACTATAAACCCTAAACCCCAAATCATAAACCTTAAACCATAATCATACTCCCTAAATCCTAAACCATAAACCCTAAACCATAAACCCTAAACCCTAAATCATACACCACAAAACCTAAACCCTAAAACCTAAACCCTAATTCCTAAACCATAAACCCTCAACCCCAAACCATAAATCTAAAACCCTAAACCATATACACTATACCACAAAACCTAAACCCTAGAGCCTAAACCATAAACCCTCAACCCCAAACCATAAACCATCAATCCCAAACCATCATAAACCGTAAACCCTAAACTATAAGAACTCAACCCCAAATCATACACCCTAACCCCTAAACCATACACCCTAAACCCTAAACCACAAACACTAGAGCATAAACCCTAAACTATAAACCCTAAACCCTAAGCCATAAACCTTCAACCCCAAACCATAAATAATAAACCCTAAACCCTACACTCTAAACACTAAACCACAATCCCTAAAGCCTAATCCCTAAACCATAAGCGTTCAACCCAAAATTATAAACCCTAAACCCTAAACCCTACACTGTAAAACCTAAACCACAAACCCTAAAGCATAAACCCTAAACTAGAAATGTTAAACCATAAACCCTCAACCCCAACCCATAAACCATAAGCCCTAAATGCTACACCCTAAACCACAAACCCCAAAGCCTAAACCCTAAACCATAAACCATCAACCTAAACCATAAACGGTAAACCCTAAAACCTACACCCTAAACCCTAAACCACAAACCTAAAGCCAAAACCTTAAACCATAAACCCTAAACCCTAAACCCTAAACCATAAACCATAACCATAAACTATAAACCCTAAACCCTAAACCCTCAACCCTAAACCTTAAACCCGAAATCCTAAACCCTAGACCACCTCACCAAACCTTAAACCATATACCATAAACCACAAACCCTAAAGCCTACATCCTAAACCCCAAAACATAAATCCTCAACCCCAAATCATCATATACCCTAAACCATAAACCCTAAATCTTAAACCTTAAACCATAAACCCTAATGCCTAAACCTTAAACCATAAACCCTAAACCATAAACCATCAACCCTAAACCATAAACCCTAAACCTCAAATCCTAAACTATAAACCCTAAACCAAAAACCCTAAACCACAAACCCAAAAGCCCAACACTAAACTCTAAACCCTAAACCCTAAAGCCTAAACAATAAACACTAAAGCCTAAACACTAAACTATAAACCATAAGCCCTAAACCGTAAACCCTCTACCACAAACCATAAACCATAAACCCTAAACCCTAAGCCACAAAACCTAAAGCCTAAACTCTAAACCACAAACCCTAAAGCATACACCCTAAACCGTAAACGCTCAATCCCAAATCATAAAACCTAAACCCTAAACCCTAAACCATAAACCCTAAACCCTAAATCATACACCATAAACACTAAACCCTAAACATAAACCCTAATTCTTAAACCATAAACCCTGAACCCCAAACCATAAACCCTACACACTAAATCACAAACCCTAAACTCTAGAGCCTAAACCATAAACCCTCAACCCTAAACCATTAACCATAAACCCTACAGCCTAAACCCTAAAACACAAACCTAAAGCCTAAACCCTAAACCATAAACCATAAACCCCAAACCATCATAAACCATAAACCTTAAACCATAAACCCTAAAACATAAGCCCTCAAACCGAAATCATACACCCTAACCCCTAAACCATACACCCTAAACCCTACACTACAAACCCTAAAGCATAAACCCTAAACTATAAACCATAAACCCTAAGCCATAAACATTCAACCCCAAACCATAAATAATAAACCCTAAACCCTACACTCTAAACACTAAACCACAATCCCTAATGCCTAAACCCTAAACCATAAGCCCTCAACCCCAAATTATAAACCCTAAACCCTAAACCATACACCATAAAACCTAAACCACAAACCCTAAAGCATAAACCTTAAACTATAAACCCTAAACCATAAACCATCAACCCCAACCCACAAACCCATAAACCCTAAACCCTAAACCATAAACCATCATCCCAAACCATAAACACTAAACCCTAAACCACAAACCTAAAGCCTAAACCACAAACCTAAAGCCAAAACCTTAAACCATAAACCCTCAACCCCAAACAAACATAAACCCTAAACCATAAACCCTAAACCATAAACCCTAAATATTAAACCCTAAACCCTAAACCCTAAACCCCAAATCCTAAACCCTAGACCCAACCCCAAACCCTAAACTATAAACACTCAACACTAAACTATAAACCCAAAACCCAAAATCCCAAATTCTAAACCCAAAACCACAAACTCAAATGCCTAAATCCTAAACCATAAACAATAAACACTAAACCCTAAACCATAAACCATAAACCACAAACTCTAAAACAAAAACCCTAAATTACAACCCCTAAACCCTAAACCACAAACCCTAAAGCCCAAACCCTAAACCCTAAACCCTAAAGCCTAAACCCTAAACACTAAAGCCTAAACACTAAACTATAAACCATAAACCCTCTACCACAAACCATAAACCATAGACCCTAAACCCTAAGCCACAAACCCTAAATCCTAAACTCTAAATCATAAACCCTAAAGCCTACACACTAAACTATAAACCCTAAACCCCAAATCATAAACCTTAAACCATAATCATACTCCCTGAATCCTAAACCATAAACCCTAAACCATAAACCCTAAACCCTAAATCATACACCACAAAACCTAAACCCTAAAACCTAAACCCTAATTCCTAAACCATAAACCCTCAACCCCAAACCATAAATCTAAAACCCTAAACCATATACACTATACCACAAACCCTAAACCCTAGAGCCTAAACCATAAACCCTCAACCCCAAACCATAAACCATCAATCCCAAACCATCATAAACCGTAAAGCCTAAACTATAAGAACTCAACCCCAAATCATACACCCTAACCCCTAAACCATACACCCTAAACCATAAACCACAAACACTAGAGCATAAACCCTAAACTATAAACCCTAAACCCTAAGCCATAAACCTTCAACCCCAAACCATAAATAATAAACCCTAAACCCTACACTCTAAACACTAAACCACAATCCCTAAAGCCTAATCCCTAAACCATAAGCGTTCAACCCAAAATTATAAACCCTAAACCCTAAACCCTACACTGTAAAACCTAAACCACAAACCCTAAAGCATAAACCCTAAACTAGAAATGTTAAACCATAAACCCTCAACCCCAACCCATAAACCATAAGCCCTAAATGCTACACCCTAAACCACAAACCCCAAAGCCTAAACCCTAAACCATAAACCATCAACCTAAACCATAAACGGTAAACCCTAAAACCTACACCCTAAACCCTAAACCACAAACCTAAAGCCAAAACCTTAAACCATAAACCCTAATCCCTAAACCCTAAACCATATACCATAACCATAAACTATAAACCTTAAACCCTAAACCCTAAACCTTAAACCCGAAATCCTAAACCCTAGACCACCTCACCAAACCTTAAACCATATACCATAAACCACAAACCCTAAAGCCTACATCCTAAACCCCAAAACATAAACCCTCAACCCCAAATCATCATATACCCTAAACCATAAACCCTAAATCTTAAACCTTAAACCATAAACCCTAATGCCTAAACCTTAAACCATAAACCCTAAACCATAAACCATCAACCCTAAACCATAAACCCTAAACCTCAAATCCTAAACTATAAACCCTAAACCAAAAACCCTAAACCACAAACCCAAAAGCCCAACACTAAACTATAAACCCTAAACCCTAAAGCCTAAACCATAAACACTAAAGCCTAAACACTAAACTATAAACCATAAGCCCTAAACCGTAAACCCTCTACCACAAACCATAAACCATAAACCCTAAACCCTAAGCCACAAAACCTAAAGCCTAAACTCTAAACCACAAACCCTAAAGCATACACCCTAAACCGTAAACGCTCAATCCCAAATCATAAAACCTAAACCATAATCCTACACACTAAACCCTAACTCATAAACCCTAAACCCTAAACCCTAAACCATAAACCCTAAACCCTAAATCATACACCATAAACACTAAACCCTAAACATAAACCCTAATTCGTAAACCATAAACCCTGAACCCCAAACCATAAACCCTACACACTAAATCACAAACCCTAAACTCTAGAGCCTAAACCATAAACCCTCAACCCTAAACCATAAACCATAAACCCTACAGCCTAAACCCTAAACCACAAACCTAAAGCCTAAACCCTAAACCATAAACCATAAACCCCAAACCATCATAAACCATAAACCTTAAACCATAAACCCTAAAACATAAGCCCTCAAACCGAAATCATACACCCTAACCCCTAAACCATACACCCTAAACCCTACA
Source organism: Arachis ipaensis (assembly GCF_059453495.1). Taxonomy (NCBI): domain Eukaryota; kingdom Viridiplantae; phylum Streptophyta; class Magnoliopsida; order Fabales; family Fabaceae; genus Arachis; species Arachis ipaensis. Next base: position 75,614,712 of record NC_142444.1, read on the forward strand.
CTACAAACCCTAAAGCATAAACCATAAACTATAAACCATAAACCCTAAGCCATAAACATTCAACCCCAAACCATAAATAATAAACCCTAAACCCTACACTCTAAACACTAAACCACAATCCCTAATGCCTAAACCCTAAACCATAAGCCCTCAACCCCAAATTATAAACCCTAAACCCTAAACCATACACCATAAAACCTAAACCACAAACCCTAAAGCATAAACCTTAATCTATAAACCCTAAACCATAAACCATCAACCCCAACCCACAAACCCATAAACCCTAAACCCTAATCCATAAACCATCATCCCAAACCATAAACACTAAACCCTAAACCCTACACCCTAAAGCCTAAACCACAAACCTAAAGCCAAAACCTTAAACCATAAACCCTCAACCCCAAACAAACATAAACCCTAAACCATAAACCCTAAATATTAAACCCTAAACCCTAAACCCTAAACCCCAAATCCTAAACCCTAGACCCAACCCCAAACCCTAAACTATAAACCCTCAACACTAAACCATAAACCCAAAACCCAAAATCCCAAATTCTAAACCCAAAACCACAAACTCTAAAGCCAAAACCCTAAATCAAAACCTCAAAACCCTAAACCACAAAACTTTAAACCCAAACACTAAACCCTAAACTATAAACCCTAAAACCGAAACCATAACACCTAAACCCCAAACCCTAAAGCCTAAACACTAAACCCTAAAGCCTTAACCCTAAACCACAAACACTAAAGCCCTAACACTATATTATAAACCATAAACGCTAAACCATAAACCCTAAACCCCAAACTATAAACCCTAAACCCTAAACCATAAACCCTCAACTCAAAACGCTACATCATAAACCAGAAACACTAAACCCTAGACCCTAAACAATAAACCCTCAACCATAAAGCATAAAGCATAAACCCTAAACCCTAAGCCCTAACCCATAAACCACAAACCCTAAACTATAAACCCTCAACCCAAAACCATAAATAATAAGCCCTAAACCTTACGCCCTAAACACTAAACCACAATCCCTAAAACCAAAACCCTAAACCATAAGCCGTCAACCCCATATCATAAACCCTAACCCCTAAACCCTACACCCTAAACCCTAAACCACAAACCCTAAAGCATAATCCCTAAACTATAAACCCTAAACCGTAAATCCTCAACCACAAAGCATAAATCATAGACCCTAAACCCTACACCATAAACACTAAACCACAATCCCTAAAGCCAAAACCCTAAACCATAAGCCTTCAACCCCAAATTAAAAACCCTAAACCCTAAACCCTACACCCGAAACCCTAAACCATAAACCACAAACCCAAATGCCTAAATCCTAAACCATAAACAATAAACCCTAAACCCTAAACCATAAACCCTAAACCACAAATTCTAAAACATAAACCCAAAATTACAACCCCTAAAACCTAAACCACAAACCCTAAAGCCCAAACCCTAAACCCTAAACCCTAAACCTTAAAGCCTAAACCCTAAACACTAAAGCCTAAACACTAAACTATAAACCATAAACCCTCTACCACAAACCATAAATCATAGACCCTAAACTCTAAGCCACAAACCCTAAATCCTAAACTCTAAATCATAAACCCTTAAGCCTACACACTAAACTATAAACCCTAAACCCCAAATCATAAACCTTAAACCATAATCATACTCCCTAAATCCTAAACCATAAACCCTAAACCATAAACCCTAAACCCTAAATCATACACCACAAACCCTAAACCCTAAAATCTAAACCCTAATTCCTAAACCATAAACCCTCAACCCCAAACCATAAATCTAAAACCCTAAACCATATACACTAAATCACAAACCCTAAACCCTAGAGCCTAAACCATAAACCCTCAACCCCAAACCATAATCCATAAATCCTACAACCTAAACCCTAAACCACAAACCTAAAGCCTAACCCCTAAACCATAAACCATCAATCCCAAACCATCATAAACCATAAACCCTAAACCATAAACCCTAAACCATAAGAACTCAACCCCAAATCATACACCCTAACCCCTAAACCATACACCCTAAACCCTAAAACACAAACATTAGAGCATAAACCCTAAACTATAAACCCTAAACCCTAAGCCATAAACCTTCAACCCCAAACCATAAATAATAAACCCTAAACCCTACACTCTAAACACTAAACCACAATCCCTAAAGCCAAATCCGTAAACCATAAGCGTTCAACCCAAAATTATAAAACCTAAACCCTAAACCCTACACTGTAAAACCTAAACCACAAACCCTAAAGCATAAACCCTAAACTAGAAATGTTAAACCATAAACCCTCAACCCCAACCCATAAACCATAAGCCCTAAACGCTACACCCTAAACCACAAACCCCAAAGCCTAAACCCTAAACCATAAACCATCAACCTAAACCATAAACGGTAAACCCTAAAACCTACACCCTAAACCCTAAACCACAAACCTAAAGCCAAAACCTTAAACCATAAACCCTAAACCCTAAACCCTAAACCCTAAACCATAACCATAAACCATAAACCCTAAACCTTAAACCCGAAATCCTAAACCCTAGATCACCTCACCAAACCTTAAACCATATACCATAAACCACAAACCCTAAAGCCTACACCCTAAACTCCAAAACATAAACCCTCAACTCCAAATCATCATAAACCCTAAACCAAAAACCCTAAATCTTAAACCTTAAACCACAAACCCTAATACCTAAACCCTAAACCATAAACCATCAACCCTAAACCATAAACTCTAAACTATAAACCACAAACCCTAAACCCTAAACCAAAAACCCTAAACCATAAACCCTAAAGCCCAACACTAAACTATAAACCCTAAACCCTAAACCATAAACCATAAACACTAAAGCCTAAACACTAAACTATAAACCATAAGCCCTAAACCGTAAACCCTCTACCACAAACCATAAACCATAGACCCTAAACCCTAAGCCACAAACCCTAAAGCCTAAACTCAAAACCACAAACCCTAAAGCATACACCCTAAACCATAAATGCTCAACCCCAAATCATAAAACCTAAACCATAATCATACACACTAAACCCTAACTCATAAACCCTAAACCCTAAACCCTAAACCATAAACCCCAAACCCTAAATCATACACCATAAACACTAAACCCTAAACCTAAACCCTAATTCTTAAACCATAAACCCTGAACCCCAAACCATAAACCCTACACCCTAAATCATAAACCCTAAACTCTAGAGCCTAAACTATAAACCCTCAACCCTATACCATAAACCCTCAACCCCAAACCATAAATCTAAAACCCTAAACCATATACACTATACCACAAACCCTAAACCCTAGAGCCTAAACCATAAACCCTCAACCCCAAACCATAAACCATCAATCCCAAACCATCATAAACCGTAAACCCTAAACTATAAGAACTCAACCCCAAATCATACACCCTAACCCCTAAACCATACACCCTAAACCCTAAACCACAAACACTAGAGCATAAACCCTAAACTATAAACCCTAAACCCTAAGCCATAAACCTTCAACCCCAAACCATAAATAATAAACCCTAAACCCTACACTCTAAACACTAAACCACAATCCCTAAAGCCTAATCCCTAAACCATAAGCGTTCAACCCAAAATTATAAACCCTAAACCCTAAACCCTACACTGTAAAACCTAAACCACAAACCCTAAAGCATAAACCCTAAACTAGAAATGTTAAACCATAAACCCTCAACCCTAACCCATAAACCATAAGCCCTAAATGCTACACCCTAAACCACAAACCCCAAAGCCTAAACCCTAAACCATAAACCATCAACCTAAACCATAAACGGTAAACCCTAAAACCTACACCCTAAACCCTAAACCACAAACCTAAAGCCAAAACCTTAAACCATAAACCCTAAACCTTAAACCCTAAACCATAAACCATAACCATAAACTATAAACCCTAAACCCTAAACCCTCAACCCTAAACCTTAAACCCGAAATCCTAAACCCTAGACCACCTCACCAAACCTTAAACCATATACCATAAACCACAAACCCTAAAGCCTACACCCTAAACCCCAAAACATAAACCCTCAACCCCAAATCATCGTATACCCTAAACCATAAACCCTAAATCTTAAACCTTAAACCATAAACCCTAATGCCTAAACCTTAAACCATAAACCCTAAACCCTAAACCATCAACCCTAAACCTCAAATCCTAAACTATAAACCACAAACCCTAAACCCTAAACCAAAAACCCTAAACCACAAACCCAAAAGCCCAACACTAAACTATAAACCCTAAACCCTAAAGCCTAAACCATAAACACTAAAGCCTAAACACTAAACTATAAACCATAAGCCCTAAACCGTAAACCCTCTACCACAAACCATAAACCATAGACCCTAAACCCTAAGCCACAAAACCTAAAGCCTAAACTCTAAACCACAAACCCTAAAGCATACACCCTAAACCGTAAACGCTCAATCCCAAATCATAAAACCTAAACCATAATCCTACACACTAAACCCTACCTCATAAACCCTAAACCCTAAACCCTAAACCATAAACCCTAAACCCTAAATCATACACCATAAACACTAAACCCTAAACATAAACCCTAATTCTTAAACCATAAACCCTGAACCCCAAACCATAAACCCTACACACTAAATCACAAACCCTAAACCCTAGAGCCTAAACCATAAACCCTCAACCCTAAACCATAAACCATAAACCCTACAGCCTAAACCCTAAACCACAAACCTAAAGCCTAAAGCCTAAACCATAAACCATAAACCCCAAACCATCATAAACCATAAACCTTAAACCATAAACCCTAAAACATAAGCCCTCAAACCGAAATCATACACCCTAACCCCTAAACCATACACCCTAAACCCTACACCACAAACCCTAAAGCATAAACTCTAAACTATAAACCATAAACCCTAAGCCATAAACATTCAACCCCAAACCATAAATAATAAACCCTAAACCCTACACTCTAAACACTAAACCACAATCCCTAATGCCTAAACCCTAAACCATAAGCCCTCAACCCCAAATTATAAACCCTAAACCCTAAACCATACACCATAAAACCTAAACCACAAACCCTAAAGCATAAACCTTAAACTATAAACCCTAAGCCATAAACCATCAACCCCAACCCACAAACCCATAAACCCTAAACCCTAAACCATAAACCATCATCCCAAACCATAAACACTAAACCCTAAACCCTACACCCTAAAGCCTAAACCACAAACCTAAAGCCAAAACCTTAAACCATAAACCCTCAACCCCAAACAAACATAAACCCTAAACCATAAACCCTAAACCATAAACCCTAAATATTAAACCCTAAACCCTAAACCCTAAACCCCAAATCCTAAACCCTAGACCCAACCCCAAACCCTAAACTATAAACCCTCAACACTAAACTATAAACCCAAAACCCAAAATCCCAAATTCTATACCCAAAACCACAAACTCTAACGCCTAAACCCTAAATCAAAACCTCAAAAGCCTAAACCACAAACCTTAAAGCCCAAACACTAAACCCTAAACTATAAACCGTAAAACCGAAACCATAACACCTAAACCCCAAACCCTAAAGCCTACACACTAAACCCTAAAGCCTTAACCCTAAACCACAAACACTAAAGCCATAACACTAAATTATAAACCATAAACGCTAAACCATAAACCCTAAACCCCAAACCATAAACCCTAAACCCTAAACCATAAACCCTCAACTCAAAACGCTACATCATAAACCAGAAACACTAAACCCTAAACCCTAAATAATAAACCCTCAACCATAAAGCATAAACCATAAACCATAAACCCTAAGCCCTAACCCATAAACCACAAACCCTAAACTATAAACCCTCAACCCAAAACCATAAATAATAAGCTCTAAACCTTACGCCCTAAACACTAAACCACAATCTCTAAAACCAAAACCCTAAACCATAAGCCGTCAACCCCATATCATAAACCCTAACCCCTAAACCCTACACCCTAAACCCTAAACCACAAACCCTAAAGCATAATCCCTAAACTATAAACCCTAAACCGTAAATCCTCAACCACAAAGCATAAATCATAGACCCTAAACCCTACACCATAAACACTAAACCACAATCCCTAAAGCCAAAACCCTAAACCATAAGCCTTCAACCCCAGATTAAAAACCATAAACCCTAAACCCTACACCCGAAACCCTAAACCATAAACCACAAACCCAAATGCCTAAATCCTAAACCATAAACAATAAACCCTAAACCCTAAACCACAAATTCTAAAACATAAACCCAAAATTACAACCCCTAAACCCTAAACCACAAACCCTAAAGCCCAAACACTAAACCCTAAACCCTAAACCCTAAAGCCTAAACCCTAAACACTAAAGCCTAAACACTAAACTATAAACCATAAACCCTCTACCACAAACCATAAATCATAGACCCTAAACCCTAAATCCTAAACTCTAAATCATAAACCCTTAAGCCTACACACTAAACTATAAACCCTAAACCCCAAATCATAAACCTTAAACCATAATCATACTCCCTAAATCCTAAACCATAAACCCTAAACCATAAACCCTAAACCCTAAATCATACACCACAAACCCTAAACCCTAAAATCTAAACCCTAATTCCTAAACCATAAACCCTCAACCCCAAACCATAAATCTAAAACCCTAAACCATATACACTAAATCACAAACCCTAAACCCTAGAGCCTAAACCATAAACCTTCAACCCCAAACCATAATCCATAAATCCTACAACCTAAACCCTAAACCACAAACCTAAAGCCTAACCCCTAAACCATAAACCATCAATCCCAAACCATCATAAACCATAAACCCTAAACCATAAACCCTAAACCATAAGAACTCAACCCCAAATCATACACCCTAACCCCTAAACCATACACCCTAAACCCTAAAACACAAACACTAGAGCATAAACCCTAAACTATAAACCCTAAACCCTAAGCCATAAACCTTCAACCCCAAACCATAAATAATAAACCCTAAACCCTACACTCTAAACACTAAACCACAATCCCTAAAGCCAAATCCGTAAACCATAAGCGTTCAACCCAAAATTATAAAACCTAAACCCTAAACCCTACACTGTAAAACCTAAACCACAAACCCTAAAGCATAAACCCTAAACTAGAAATGTTAAACCATAAACCCTCAACCCCAACCCATAAACCATAAGCCCTAAACGCTACACCCTAAACCACAAACCCCAAAGCCTAAACCCTAAACCATAAACCATCAACCTAAACCATAAACGGTAAACCCTAAAACCTACACCCTAAACCCTAAACCACAAACCTAAAGCCAAAACCTTAAACCATAAACCCTAAACCCTAAACCCTAAACCATAAACCATAACCATAAACCATAAACCCTAAACCTTAAACCCGAAATCCTAAACCCTAGATCACCTCACCAAACCTTAAACCATATACCATAAACCACAAACCCTAAAGCCTACACCTTAAACTCCAAAACATAAACCCTCAACTCCAAATCATCATAAACCCTAAACCAAAAACCCTAAATCTTAAACCTTAAACCACAAACCCTAATGCCTGAACCCTAAACCATAAACCATCAACCCTAAACCATAAACCCTAAACTATAAACCACAAACCCTAAACCCTAACCAAAAACCCTAAACCATAAACCCTAAAGCCCAACACTAAACTATAAACCCTAAACCCCAAACCCTAAACCATAAACACTAAAGCCTAAACACTAAACTATAAACCATAAGCCCTAAAACGTAAACCCTCTACCACAAACCATAAACCATAGACCCTAAGCCACAAACCCTAAAGCCTAAACTCTAAACCACAAACCCTAAAGCATACACCCTAAACCATAAACGCTCAACCCCAAATCATAAAACCTAAACCATAATCATACACACTAAACCCTAACTCATAAACCCAAAACCCTAAACCCTAAACCATAAACCCCAAACCCTAAATCATACACCATAAACACTAAACCCTAAACCTAAACCCTAATTCTTAAACCATAAACCCTGAACCCCAAACCATAAACCCTACACCCTAAATCATAAACCCTAAACTCTAGAGCCTAAACTATAAACCCTCAACCCTAAACCATAAACGATAAACCCTACAGCCTAAACCCTAAACCACAAACCTAAAGCCTAAACCCTAAACCATAAACCATAAACCCCAAACAATCATAAACCATAAACCTTAAACCATAAACCCTAAAACATAAGCCCTCAAACCGAAATCATACACCCTAAGCCCTAAACCATACACCCTAAACCCTACACCACAAACCCTAAAGCATAAACCCTAAACTATAAACCCTAAACCCTAAGCCATAAACCTTCAACCCCAAACCATAAATAATAAACCCTAAACCCTACACTCTAAACACTAAACCACAATCCCCAATGGCTAAACCCTAAACCATAAGCCCTCAACCCCAAATTATAAACACTAAACCCTAAACCATACACCGTAAAACCTAAACCACAAACCCTAAAGCATAAACCTGAAACTATAAACCTTAAACCATAAACCATCAACCCCAACCCACAAACCCATAAACCCTAAACCCTAAACCATAAACCATCATCCCAAACCATAAACACTAAACCCTAAACCCTACACCCTAAAGCCTAAACAACAAACCTAAAGCCAAAACCTTAAACCATAAACCCGCAACCCCAAACAATCATAAACCCTAAACCATAAACCCTAAACCATAAACCATAAACCCTCAACATTAAACCCTAAACCCTAAACCATAAACCTCAAATCCTAAACCCTAGACCACAACCCCAAACCCTAAACTATAAACCATCAACACTAAACTATAAAGCCAAAACCCTAAACTCCAAATCCTAAACCCAAAACCACAAACTCTAAAGCCTAAACCGTAAATCAAAACCCCAAAACCCTAAACCACAAACCCTAAAGCCCAAGCACTAAATCCTAAACCATAAACCCTAAAACCGAAACCATAACACCTAAACCCCAAACCCTAAATCATAAACACTAAACCCTAAAGCCTTAACCCTAAACCACAAACACTAAAGCCCTAACACTAAACTATAAACCATAAACGCTAAACCATAAACCCTAAATCCCAAACCATAAACCCTAAACCCTAAACCATAATCCCTAAACCCTAAACCAAAAACCCTACACCCTAAACCCTAGACCATAAACCCTCAACTCAAAACGCAACATCCTAAACCACAAACACTAAACCCTAGACCCTAAACAATAAACCCTCAACCCTAAAGCATAAACCCTAAACCCTAAAGCCTAAGCCCTAAACCATAAACCACAAACCCTAAACTATAAACCCTTCAACCCAAAACCATAAATAATAAGCCATAAACCTTACGCCCTAAACACTAAACCACAATCCCTAAAGCTAAAACCCTAAATCATAAGCCGTCAACCCCATATCATAAACCCTAACCCCTAAACCCTACACCCTAAACCCTAAACCACAAACACTACAGCATAAACCCTAAACCCTAAACCTTAATGCCTAAACCATAGACCATAAACCCTAAACCCTAAACCACAAACCTTAATGCCTAAACCATAGACCATAAACCCTAAACCATAAACCATCAACCCTAAACACTAAACCCTAAACCCTAAACCTCAAATCCTAAACCATAAACCACAAACCCTAAACCCTAAACCATAAACCCTAAACTACAAACCCTAAAGCCCAAATACTAAACCATAAACCATAAACCCTAAAGCCTAAACCGGAAACACTAAAGCCTAAACACTAAACTATAAACCATAAACCCTAAACCGTAAACCCTCTACCACAAACCATAAATCATAGACCCTAAACCCTAAGCCACAAACCCTAAAGCCTAAACTCTAAACAACAAACCATAAAGCCTACACCCTAAACCATAAACCCTCAACCCCAAATCATAAACCCTAAACCATAATCATACACACTAAACCATAAACCCTAAACCCTAAACACTAAACCCTAAACCCTAAACCCTAACCATAAACCCTAAACCGTAAAACTTAAACTCTAAAACCTAAACCCTACTTCCTAAACCATAAACCATGAACCCCAAACCATAAACCCTAAACCCCAAACCCTACACCCTAAATCAAAATCCTAAACCCTAGAGCCTAAACCATAAACCCTCAACCCAAAACCATAAACCATAAACCCTACAACATAAACCCTAAACTACAAACCTAAAGCATAAACCCTAAATCATAAACCATAAACCCCAAACCATAATAAACCATAAACCTTAAAGCATAAACCCTAAACCATAAGCCCTCAAACCCAATTCATACACCCTAACCCCTAAACCATACACCCTAAACCCTAAACCCTAAACCACAAACCCTAAAGCAGAAACCCTAAACTATAAACCATAAACCCTAAGCCATATACCTTTAAACCCAAACCATAAATACTAAACCCTAAACCCTACACTCTAAACACTAAACCACAGTCCCTAAGGCCTAAACCCTAAACCATAAGCCATCAACCCCAAATTATAAACCCTAAACCCTAAACCATACACCGTAAAACCTAAACCACGAACCCTAAAGCATAAACCTTAAACTATAAACCCTAAACCCTAAACCATCAACCCCAACCCATAAACCCATAAACCCTAAACCCTAAACCATAAACCATCATCCCAAACAATAAACACTAAACCCTAAACCCTACACCCTAAAGCCTAAACCACAAACCTAAAGCCAAAACCTTAAATCATAAACCCTCAACCCCAAATAATCATAAACCCTAAACCATAAACCCTAAACCATAAACCATCAACATTAAACCCTAAACCCTAAACCCTAAACCCTAAACCCCAAATCCTAAACCCTAGACCACAACCCCAAACCCTAAACTATAAACCCAAAACCCTAAATTCCAAATCCTAAACCCAAAACCACAAACTCTAAAGCCTAAACCCTAAATCAAAACCTCAAAACCTCAAAACCACAAACCTTAAAGCCCAAACACTAAACCCTAAACTATAAACCCTAAAACCGAAACCATAACATCTAAACCCCAAACCCTAAAGCCTAAACACTAAACCCTAAAGCCTTAACCCTAAACCACAAACACTAAAGCCCTAACACTAAACTATAAACCATAAACGCTAAACGATAAACCCTAAACCCCAAACCATTAACCCTAAACCCTAAACCATAAACCCTAAATCCTAAACCATAAACCGAAAACCCTACACCCTAAACCCTAAACCATAAACCCTCAACACAAAACGCTACATCATAAACCAGAAACACTAAACCATAGACCCTAAACAATAAACCCTCAACCCTAAAGCATAAACCCTAAACCCTAAACACTAAGCCCTAAACCATAAACCACAAACCCTAAACTATAAACCCTCAACCCAAAACCATAAATAATAAGCCCTAAACCTTACGCCCTAAACACTAAACCACAATCCCTAAAACCAAAACCCTAAACCATAAGCCGTCAACACCATATCATAAACCCTTACCCATAAACCCTATACACTAAACCCTAAACCACAAACCCTAAAGCATAATCCCTAAACTATAAACCCTAAACCCTAAACCGTAAATCCTCAACCACAAAGCATAAATCATAGACCCTAAACCCTACACCATAAACACTAAACCATAATCCCTAAAGCCAAAACCCTAAACCATAAGCCTTCAACCCCAAATTAAAAACCCTAAACCCTAAACCCTACACCCGAAACCCTAAACCATAAACCACAAACCCAAATGCCTAAATCCTAAACCATAAACAATATACCCTAAACCCTAAACCATAAACCCTAAACCACAAACTCTAAAACATAAACCCTAAATTACAACCTCTAAACCCTAAACCACAAACCCTAAAGCCCAAACACTAAACCCTAAACCCTAAACCCTAAAGCCTAAACCCTAAACACTAAAGCCTAAACACTAAACTATAAACCAAAACCCTCTACCACAAACCATAAACCATAGACCCTAAACCCTAAGCCACAAACCCTAAATCCTAAACTCTAAATCATAAACCCTAAAGCCTACACACTAAACTATAAACCCTAAACCCCAAACCATTATCCCTAAACCCTAAACCATACACCCTAAACCCTAAACCACAAACCCTAACGCAGAAACCCTAAACTATAAACCATAAACCCTAAGCCATAAACCTTTAAACCCAAACCATAAATAATAAACCCTAAACCCTACACTCTAAACACTAAACCACAGTCCCTAAGGCCTAAACCCTAAACCATAAGCCATCAACCCCAAATTATAAACCCTAAACCCTAAACCATACACCGTAAAACCTAAACCACGAACCCTAAAGCATAAACCTTAAACTATAAACCCTAAACCATAAACCATCAACCCCAACCCATAAACCCATAAACCCTAAACCCTAAACCATAAACCATCATCCCAAACAATAAACACTAAACCTTAAACCCTACACCCTAAAGCCTAAACCACAAACCTAAAGCCAAAACCTTAAATCATAAACCCTCAACCCCAAATAATCATAAACCCTAAACTATAAACCATAAACCCTAAACCCTCAACATTAAACCCTAAACCCTAAACCCTAAACCCTAAATCCCAAATCCTAAACCCTAGACCACAACCCCAAACCCTAAACTATAAACCCTCAACACTAAACTATAAACCCAAAACCCTAAATCCCAAATCCTAAACCCAAAACCACAAACTCTAAAGCCTAAACCCTAAATCAAAACCTCAAAACCCTAAACCACAAACCTTAAAGCCCAAACACTAAAGCCTAAACTATAAACCCTAAAACCGAAACCATAACACCTAAACCCCAAACCCTAAAGCCTAAACACTTAACCCTAAAGCCTTAATCCTAAACCACAAACACTAAAGCCCTAACACTAAACTATAAACCATAAATGCTAAGCCATAAACCCTAAACCCCAAACCATTAACCCTAAACCCTAAACCATAAACCCTAAATCCTAAACCCTAAACCGAAAACCCTACACCCTAAACCCTAAACCATAAACCCTCAACTCAAAACGCTATATCATAAACCAGAAACACTAAACCCTAGACCCTAAACAATAAACCCTCAACCCTAAAGCCTAAACCCTAAACCCTAAACCCTAAGCCCTAAACCATAAACCACAAACCCTAAACTATAAACCCTCAACCCAAAACCATAAATAATAAGCCCTAAACCTTACGCCCTAAACACTAAACCACAATCCGTAAAACCAAAACCCTAAACCATAAGCCGTCAACACCATATCATAAAACCTAACCCCTAAACCCTATACACTAAACCCTAAACCACAAACCCTAAAGCATAATCCCTAAACTATAAACCCTAAACCCTAAACCGTAAATCCTCAACCACAAAGCATAAATCATAGACCCTAAACCCTACACCATAAACACTAAACCATAATCCCTAAAGCCAAAACCCTAAACCATAAGCCTTCAACCACAAATTAAAAACCCTAAACCCTAAACCCTACACCTGAAACCCTAAACCATAAACCACAAACCCAAATGCCTAAATCCTAAACCATAAACAATATACCCTAAACCCTAAACCATAAACCCTAAACCACAAACTCTAAAACATAAACCCTAAATTACAACCCCTAAACCCTAAACCACAAACCCTAAAGCCCAAACACTAAACCCTAAACCCTAAACCCTAAACCATAAAGCCTAAACCCTAAACACTAAAGCCTAAACACTAAACTATAAACCAAAACCCTCTACCACAAACCATAAACCATAGACCCTAAACCCTAAGCCACAAACCCTAAATCCTAAACTCTAAATCATACCCCCTAAAGCCTACACACTAAATTATAAACCCTAAACCCCAAATCATAAACCTTAAACCATAATCATACTCCCTAAATCCTAAACCATAAATCCTAAACCATAAACCCTAAACCCTAAATCATACACCACAAACCCTAAACCCTAAAACCTAAACCCTAATTCCTAAACCATAAACCCTCAACCCCAAACCATAAATCTAAAACCCTAAACCATATACACTAAATCACAAACCCTAAACCCTAGAGCCTAAACCATAAACCCTCAACCCCAAACCATAAAACATAAACCCTACAACCTAAACCCTAAACCACAAACCTAAAGCCTAAACCCTAAACCATAAACCATCAATCCCAAACTATCATAAACCATAAACCCTAAACCATAAGAACTCAACCCCAAATCATACACCCTAACCCCTAAACCATACACCATAAACCCTAAACCACAAACACTAGACCACAAACCCTAAACTATAAACCCTAAACCCTAAGCCATAAACCTTCAACCCCAAACCATAAATAATAAACCCTAAACCCTATACTCTAAACACTAAACCACAATCCCTAAAGCCTAATCCCTAAACCATAAGTGTTCAACCCAAAATTATAAACCCTAAACCCTAAACCTTACACTGTAAAACCTAAACCACAAACCCTAAAGCATAAACCCTAAACTAGAAATGTTAAACCATAAACCCTCAACCCCAACCCATAAACCATAAGCCCTAAACGCTACACCCTAAACCACAAACCCCAAACCCTAAACCCTAAACCATAACCATCAACCTAAACCATAAACAGTAAACCCTAAACCTACACCATAAACCCTAAACCACAAACCTAAAGCCAAAACCTTAAACCATAAACCCTAAGCCCTAAACCCTAAACCCTAAACCATAAACCATAACCATAAACCATAAACCCTAAACCCTAAACCCTCAACCATAAACCTTAAACCAGAAATCCTAAACCCTAGACCACCTCACCAAACCTTAAACCATATACCATAAACCACAAACCCTAAAGTCTACACCCTAAACCCCAAAACATAAACCCTCAATCCCAAATCATCATAAACCCTAAACCCTAAACCCTAAACCCTAAATCTTAAACCTTAAACCACAAACCCTAATGCCGAAACCCTAAACCATAAACCCTAAACCATAAACCATCAACCCTAAATCATAAACACTAAACCTCAAATCCTAAACTATAAACCATAAACCCTAAACCCTAAACCAAAAACCCTAAACCACAAACCCTAAAGCCCAACACTAAACTATAAACCCTAAACCCTAAAGCCTAAACCATAAACACTAAAGCCTAAACACTAAACTATAAACCATAAGGCCTAAACCGTATACCCTATACAACAAACCCTAAACCCTAAAGCCTAAACTCTAAACCACAAACCCTAAAGCATACACCCTAAACCATAAACGCTCAACCCCAAATCATAAAACCTAAACCATAATCATACACACTAAACCCTAACTCATAAACCCTAAACCCTAAACCATAAACCCTAAACCCTAAATCATACACCATAAACACTAAACCCTAAACCTAAACCCTAATTCCTAAACCATAAACCCTGAACCCCAAACCATAAACCCTACACCCTAAATCACAAACCCTAAACTCTAGAGCCTAAACCATAAACCATCAACCCTAAACCATAAACCATAAACCCTACAGCCTAAACCCTAAACCACAAACCTAAAGCCTAAACCCTAAACCATAAACCAAAAACCCCAAACCATCATAAACCATAAACCTTAAACTATAAACCCTAAACCATAAACCATCAACCCCAACCCACAAACCCATAAACCCTAAACCATAAACCATAAACCATCATCCCAAACCATAAACACTAAACCCTAAACCCTTCACCCTAAAGCCTAAACCACAAACCTAAAGCCAAAACCTTAAACCGTAGACCCTCAACCCCAAACAATCATAAACCCTAAACCATAAACCCTAAACCATAAACCCTCAACATTAAACCCTAAACCCTAAACCCTAAACCTCAAATCCTAAACCCTAGACCACAACCACAAACCCTAAACTTTAAACCCTCAACACTAAACTATAAAGCCAAAACCCTAAACCCCAAATCATAAACCCTAAACCACAAATTCTAAAGCCTAAACCCTAAATCAAAACCCCAAAACCCTAAACCACAAACCCTAAAGCCCAAGCACTAAACCCAAAACCATAAACCCTAAAACCAAAACCATAACACCTAAACCCCAAACCCTAAATCATAAACACTAAACCCTAAAGCCTTAACCCTAAACCACAAACACTAAAGCCCTAACACTAAACTATAAACCATAAACGCTAAACCATAAACCCTAAACCCCAAACCATAAACCATAAACCCTAAACCATAAACCCTAAACCCTAAACCAAAAACCCTACACCCTAAACCCTAGACCATAATCCCTCAACTCAAAACGCAACATCCTAAACCACAAACACTAAACCCTAGACCCTAAACAATAAATCCTCAACCCTAAAGCATAAACCCTAAACCCTATAGCCTAAGCCCTAACCCATAAACCACAAACCCTAAACTATAAACCCTCAACCCAAAACCATAAATAATAAGCCCTAAACCTTACGCCCTAAACACTAAACCACAATCCCTAAAGCAAAAACCCTAAACCATAAGCCGTCAACCCCATATCATAAACCCTAACCCCTAAACCCTACACCTTAAACCCTAAACCACAAACCCTAAAGCATAATCCCTAAACTATAAATCCTAAACGCTAAACCGTAAATCCTCAACCACAAAGCCTAAATCATATACCCTAAACCCTACACCATAAACGCTAAACCACAATCCCTAAAGCCAAAACCCTAAACCATAAGCCTACCCCAAATTAAAAACCCTAAACCATAAACCCTAAACCATAAACCATAAACCCAAATGCCTAGACCCTAAACCATAAACAATAAACCCTAAACCCTAAACTATAAACCCTAAACCACAAACTCTAAAACATAAACCCTAAATCACAACCCCTAAACCCTAAACCCTAAACACTAAAGCCTAAACCCTAAACACTAAAGCCTAAACACTAAAGCCTAAACACTAAACTATAAACCATAAACCCTCTACTACAAACCATAAACCATAGACCCTAAACCCTAAGCCACAATCCCTGAATCCTAAACTCTAAATTACAAACCCTAAAGCCTACACACTAAACCGTAAACCATAAACCCCAAATCATAAACCTTAAACCATAATCATACTCCCTAAATCCTAAACCATAAACCCTAAACCCTAAATCATACACCATAAACCCTAAACCCTAAAACCTAAACCCTAATTCCTAAACCATAAACCCTCAACCCCAGACCATAAACCCAAAACCCTAAACCATATACACTAAATCACAAACCCTAAACCCTAGAGCCTAAACCATAAACCCTAAACCCCAAACCATAAACCACAAACCCTACAACCTAAACCCAAAACCACAAACCTAAAGCCTAAACCCTAAACCATAAACCATCAATCCAAGCCATCATAAACCATAAACCCTAAACCATAAACCCTAAACCATAAGCCCTCAACCCCAAATCATACACCATAACCCTTAAACGATACACCCTAAACCCTAAACCACAAACCCTAAAGCATAAACCCTAAACTATAAACCCTAAACCATAAGACATAAACCTTCAACCCCAAACCATAAATAATAAACCGTAAACCCTACACTCTAAACACTAAACCACAATCCCTAAAGCCTAATCCCTAAACCATAAGCATTCAACCCCAAATTATAAACCCTAAACCCTAAACCCTAAACTGTAAAACCTAAACCACAAACCCTAAAGCATAAACCCTAATCTAGAAACGTTAAATCATAAACCCTCAACCTCAACCCATAAACCATAAGCCCTAAACCCTACACCCTAAACCACAAACCCCAAAGCCTAAATCCTAAACCATAAACCATCAACCTAAACCATAAACGGTAAACCCTAAAACCTACACCCTAAACCCTAAACCACAAACCTAAAGCCAAAACCTTAAACCATAAACCCTCAACCCTAAACCATAAACCCTAAACCATAAACCATAAACCATAAACCATAAACCCAAAACACTAAACCCTCAACCCTAAACCTTAAACCCGAAATCCTAAACCCTAGACCACCTCACTAAACCTTAAACCATAAACCCTAAACCACAAACCCTAAAGCCTACACCCTAAACCCCAAAACATAAACCCTCAACCCCAAATCATCATAAACCCTAAACCTTAAACCCTAAACCTTAAATATTAAACCACAAACCCTAATACCTAAACCCTAAACCATAAACCATAAACCCTAAACCATAAACCATCAACCCTAAACCATAAACCCTAAACCTCAAATCCTAAACTATAAACCACAAACCCTAAACCACAAACCCTAAAGCCCATAGTAAACTATAAACCCTAAACCCTAAAGCCTAAACCATAAACACTAAAACCTAAACACTAAACTATAAACCATAAGCACTAAACCGTAAACCCGCTACCAAAAACCATAAACCATAGACCCTAAACCCTAAGCCACAAACCCTAAAGCCTAAACTCTAAACCACAAACCCTAAAGCCTACACCCAAAACCATAAACGCTAAACCCCAAATCATAAAACCTGAACCATAATCATACACACTAAACCCTAACTCATAAACCCTAAACCCTAAACCCTAAACCATAAACCCTAAACCATAAACCCTAAACCCTAAATCATACACCATAAACCCTAAACCCTAAAACCTAAACCCTAATTCCTAAACCATAAACCCTGAACCCCAAACCATAAACCCTACACCCTAAATCACAAACCCTAAACCCTAGAGCCTAAACCATAAACCCTCAACTCTAAACCATAAACCATAAATCCTACAGCCTAAACCCTAAACCACAAACCTAAAGCCTAAACCCTAAACCATAAACCATCAACCCCAAACCATCATAAACCATAAACCTTAAACCATAAACCCTAAACCATAAGCCCTCAAACCGAAATCATACACCCTAACCCCTAAACCGTACAGCCTAAACCCTACACCACAAACCCAAAACTATAAACCCTAAACCCTAAGCCATAAACCTTCAACCCCAAACCATAAATAATAAACCCTAAATCCTACACTCTAAACACTAAACCACTATCCCTAAACCATAAGCCATCAACCCCAATTTATAAACCCTAAACCCTAAACCATACACCGTATAACCTAAACCACAAACTCTAAAGCATAAACCCTAACTATAAACCCTAAACCATAAACCTTCAACCCCAACCCATAAACCCTAAACCCTAAACCCTACATCCTAAACTACAAACGCTAAAGCCTAAACCCTAAACCATAAACCATCAACCCAAACCATAAACACTAAACCCTAAACCCTACACCCTCAAGCCTAAACCACAAACCTAAAGCCAAAACCTTAAACCATAAATCCTCAACACCAAACAATCATAAACCTAAAACCATAGACCCTAAACCCTAAACCACAAACTCTAAAGCCTAAACCTTAAACCATAAACCACAAACCATAAACCATAAACCATAAACCATAAACCCTCAACACTAAACCCTAAACCCTAAACCCTAAACCCCAAATTCTAAACCCTAGACCACAACTCCAAACCCTAAACTATAAACCCTCAACCCTAAACTATAAACCCAAAACCCGAAACCCCGAATCCTAAACCATAAACCACAAAATCCAAAGCCTAAATCCTAAATCACAACCCCAAAACCCTAAACCCCAAACCCTAAAGCCTAAACACTAAACCCTAAAGCCTTAACCCTGAACCACAAACACTAAAGCCCTAACACTAAACAATAAACCATAAACGCTAAACCATAAATCCTTAACCCCAAACCCTAAACCCTAAACCATAAACCCTAAACCCTAAACCATAAACCGAAAACCATACACCCTAAACCCTAAACCATAATCTCTAAACTCAAAACGCTATATCATGAACCACAAACACTAAACCCTAGACCCTAAACAATAAATTCTCAACCCCAAAGCATAAACCCTAAACCCTAAACCCTAAGCCCTAAACCATAAACCAGAAACCCTAAAGCCTACACGCTAAACTATAAACCCTCAACCTAAAACCATAAATCTTAAGCCCTAAACCTTACACCCTAAACACTAAACCACAATCCTTAAAGCCTAAACCATAACCATAAGCCCTTAACCCTATATCATAAACCCTAAACCCTAAACCCTACACCCTAAACCCTAAACCACAAACCCTAAAGCATAAACCCTAAACTATAAAGGCTAAACCCTAAACCATAAATCCTCAACCACAATGCATAAATCATAAACTCTAAACCCTACACCAAAAACACTAAACCACAATCCCTAAAGCCCAAACCCTAAACCATAAGCCTTTAACCCAAAATTAAAAACCCTAAATCCTAAACCCTACACCCTAAACCCTAAACCCTAAACCCTAAACCACAAACCCAAATGGCTAAACCCTAAACCATAAACCATAAACCCTAAACCATAAACCACAAACCCTAAAGCATAAACCCTAAACCATAAACCCTAAACCTCAAATCCTAAACTATAAACCACAAACCCTAAACCCTAAACCAAAAACCCTAAACCACAAACCCTAAAGCCCAATACTAAACTATAAACCCTAAACCCTAAAGCCTAAACCATAAACACTAAAGCGTAAACACTAAACTATAAACCATAAGCCCTAAACCGTAAACCATCTACCACAAACCATAAACCATAGACCTTAAACCCTATGCCACAAACCCTAAAGCCTAAACTCTAAACCACAAACCCTAAAGCCTACACCCTAAACCATAAACGGTCAACCCCAAATCATAAAACCTAAACCATAATCATACACACTAAACCTTAACTCATAAACCCTAAACCCTAAACCCTAAACCATAAACCCTAAACCATAAACCCTAAACCCTAAATCATACACCATAAACCCTAAATCCTAAACCTAAACCCTAATTCCTAAACCATAAACCCTGAACCCCAAACCATAAACCCTACACCCTAAATCACAAACCCTAAACCGTAGAGCCTAAACCATAAACCATCAACCCTAAACCATAAACCATAAACCCTACAGCCTAAACTCTAAACCACAAACCTAAAGCCTAAACCCTAAACCATAAACCATCAACCCCAAACCATCATAAACTATAAACCTTAAACCATAAACCCTAAACCAAAAGCCCTCAAACCGAAATCATACACACTAACCCCTAAACCGTACACCCTAAACCCTACACCACAAACCCTAAAGCATAAAACCTAAACTATAAACCCTAAACCCTAAGCCATAAACCTTCAACCCCAAACCATAAATAATAAACCCTAAACCCTACACTCTAAACACTAAACCACAATCCCTAAAGCCTAAACCCTAAACCATAAGCCCTCAACCCCAAATTATAAACCCTAAACCTTAAATCATACACCGTATAACCTAAACCACAAACTCTAAAGCATAAACCCTAAACTATAAACCCTAAACCATAAACCTTTAACCCTAACCCATAAACCCTAAACCCTAAACCCTACACCCTAAACTACAAACGCTAAAGCCTAAACCCTAAACCATAAACCATAAACCCAAACCATAAACACTAAACCCTAAACCCTACACCCTCAAGCATAAACCACAAACCTAAAGCCAAAACCTTAAACCATAAACCCTCAACCCCAAACAATCATAAACCCTAAACCATAAACCCTATACCCTAAACCACAAACCCTAAAGCCTAAACCTTAAACCATAAACCATGAACCATAAACCATAAACCATAAACCATAAACCCTCAAGACTAAACCCTAAACCCTAAACCCTAAACCCCAAATTCTAAACCCTAGACCACAACCCCAAACCCTAAACTATAAACCCTCAACCCTAAACTATAAACCCAAAACCCGAAACCCCGAATCCTAAACCATAAACCACAAACTCCAAAGCCTAAATCCTAAATCACAACCCCAAAACCCTAAACCACAAACCCTAAAGCCCAAACACTAAACCCTAAACTATAAACTCTAAAACCTAAACCCTGACCCCTAAACCCCAAACCCTAAAGCCTAAACACTAAACCCTAAATAAAGCCTTAACCCTGAACCACAAACACTAAAGCCCTAACACTAAACTATAAACCATAAATGCTAAACCATAAATCCTTAACCCCAAACCCTAAACCCTAAACCCTAAACCATAAATCCTAAACCCTAAACCCTAAACCGAAAACCCTACACCCTAAACCCTAAACCATAATCCCTCAACTCAAAACGCTATATCATGAACAACAAACACTAAACCCTAGACCCTAAACAATAAATTCTCAACCCCAAAGCATAAACCCTAAACCCTAAACCCTAAGCCCTAAACCATAAACCACAAACCCTAAAGCCTACACCCTAAACTATAAACCCTCAACCTAAAACCATAAATCTTAAGCCCTAAACCTTACACCCTAAACACTAAACCACAATCCTTAAAGCTTAAACCATAACCATAAGCCCTCAACCCCATATCATAAACCCTAACCCATAAACCCTATACCCTAAACCCTAAACCACAAACCCTAAAGCATAAACCCTAAACTATAAACGCTAAATCCTAAACCGTAAATCCTCAACCACAAAGCATAAATCATAAACTCTAAACCCTACACCAAAAACACTAAACCACAGTCCCTAAAGTCCAAACCCTAAACCATAAGCCTTCAACCCAAAATTAAAAACCCTAAATCCTAAACCCTACCCCCTAAACCCAACACCCTAAACCCTAAACCATAAACCATAAACCCTAAGCCACAAACCTAAATGCCTAAACCCTAAACCATAAACCCGAAACCCTAAACCCTAAACCATAAACCCTAAACCATAAACTCTAAAACATAAACCCTAAATCACAACCCCTAAACCCTAAACCACAAACCCTAAAGCCCAAACACTAGACCCTAAAGCCTAAACCCTAAACCTTAAATATTAAACCACAAACCCTAATGCCTAAACCCTAAACCATAAACCATAAACCCTAAACCATAAACCATCAACCCTAAACCACAAACCCTAAACGAAAAACCCTACACCACAAACCCTAAAGCCCAATACTAAACTATAAACCCTAAACCCTAAAGCCTAAACCATAAACACTAAAGCCTAAACACTAAACTATAAACCATAAGCCCTAAACCGTAAAGCCTCTACCACAAACCATAAACCATAGACCCTAAACCCTAAGCCACAAACCCTAAAGCCTAAACTCTAAACCACAAACCCTAAAGCCTACACCCTAAACCATAAACCCTCAACCCCAAATCATAAAACCTAAACCATAATCATACACACTAAACCCTAACTCATAAACCCTAAACCCTAAACCATAAACCATAAACCCTAAACCATAAACCAAAAACCCTAAATCATACACCATAAACCCTAAACCATAAAACCTAAACCCTAATTCCTAAACCATAAACCCTGAACCCCAAACCATAAACCCTACACCCTAAATCACAAACCCTAACCGTAGAGCCTAAACCATAAACCCTCAACCCTAAACCATAAACCATAAACCCTACAACCTAAACCCTAAACTACAAACCTAAAGCCTAAACCCTAAACCATAAACCATCAACCCCAAACCATCATAAACCATAAACCTTAAACCATAAACCCTAAACCAAAAGCCCTCAAACCGAAATCATACACCCTAACCCCTAAACCGTACACCCTAAACCCTACACCACAAACCCTAAAGCATAAACCCTAAACTATAAACCCTAAACCCTAAGCCATAAACCTTTAACCCCAAACCATAAATAATAAACCCTAAACCCTACACTCTAAACGCTAAACCACAATCCCTAAAGCCTAAACCCTAAACCATAAGCCCTCAACCCCAAATTATAAACCCTAAACACTAAACCATACACCGTATAACCTAAACCACAAACTCTAAAGCATAAACCCTAAACTATAAACCCTAAACAATAAACCTTCAACCCCAACCCATAAAACCTAAACACTAAACCCTACACCCTAAACTAGAAACGCTAAAGCATAAACCCTAAACCATAAACCATAAACCCCAAATCCTAAACCATAAGACTTCAACCCAAAATTAAAAACCCTAAACCCTAAACCCTAAACCCTAAACCACAAACCCAAGTGCCTAAACCCTAAACCCTAAACCCTAAACCCTAAACCCTAAACTATAAAACCTAAACTATAAACTGTAAAACATAAACCCTAAATTATAACCTCTAAACCCTAAACCACAAACCCTAAAGCCCAAACACTAGACCCTAAAGCTTAAACCCTAAAGCATAAACCCTAAACACTAAAGCCTAAACACTAAACTATAAACCATAAACCCTCTACAACAAACCATAAACCACAGACCACAACCCTAAGCCTACACACTAAACAATAAACCCTCAACCCCAAATCATAAACCCTAAACCATAATCATACACCCTAAACCCTAAACTATAAAACCTAAACCCTAAACCGTAAACCCTAAACCATAAATCCTAAAGCCTAAATCATACACCATAAACCCTAAACCATAAACCTAAACCCTAATTCCTAAACCATAAACCCTAAACCCTAAACCCTACACCCTAAATCACAAACCCTAAACCCTAGAGCCTAAACCATAAACCTCAACCCCAAACCATAAGCCATAAACCATAAATCGTACAACCTAAACCCTAAACCACAAACCTAAAGCCTAAACACTAAATCATAAACCATCAATCCCAAACCATGATAAACCATAAACCCTAAACCATAAACCCTAAACCATAAGCCATCAACCCCAAATCATACACCCTAACCCCTAAACCATACACCCTAAGCCCTAAGCCACAAACCCTAAAGCATAAACCCTAAATTGTAAACCCTAAACCCTAAGCCATAAACCATCAACCCCAAACTATAAATAATAAACCTTAAACCCTACACTCTAAACACTAAACCACAATCCCTAAAGCCTAATCCCTAAACCATAAGCCCTCAACCTCAAATTATAAACCCTAAACCCTAAAGGATAAACCCTAAACTATAAACCCTAAACAATAAACCCTCAACCCCAACCCATAAACCCTAAACCCTAAACCCTACACCATAAACCACAAACCCTAAAGCCTAAACCCTAAATCATAAACCATCAACCTAAACCATAAATAGTAAACCCTAAACGCTACACCCTAAACCCTAAACCACAAACCTAAAGCCAAAACCTTAAACCATAAACCCTCAACCCCAAACAATCATAAACCCTAAACCATAAACCATAAACCATAAACCATAAACCATAAACCATAAATCATAAACCATAAACCATAAACCATAAACCCTAAACCATAAATCCTAAACCCTAGACCACAACCCCAAACCCTAAACCATAAACCCTCAACCATAAACTATAAACCCAAAACCCTAAACCCCAACTCCTAAATCCTAAACCACAAACTCTAAAGCATAAATCCTAAATCACAACCGTAAACCCTAAAGCCCAAACACTAAACCCTAAACCATAAACCATAAACCTAAACCCGAACCCAAAACCCCAAACCCTACAGCATAAACACTAAACCCTAAAGCCTTAACCCTAAACCACAAACACTAAAGCCCTAACACTAAACAATAAACCATAAATGCTAAACCATAAACCCTTAACCCTAAACCATAAACCCTAAACCCTAAACTATAAACACTAAACCCTAAACCCTAAACCCAAATCCCTACACCCTAAACCCTAAACCATAAACCCTCAACCATAAACTATAAACCCAAAACCGTAAACCCCAACTCCTAAATCCTAAACCACAAACTCTAAAGCCTAAACCCTAAATCACAACCGTAAACCCTAAACCGCCAACCCTAAAGCCCAAACACTAAACCCTAAACCATAAACCATAAACCTAAACCCGAACCCCAAAACCCCAAACCATAAAGCATAAACACTAAACCCTAAAGCCTTAACCATAAACCACAAACACTAAAGCCCTAACACTAAACTATAAACCATAAACGCTAAACCATAAACCCTTAACCCTAAACCATAAACCCTAAATCCTAAACTATAAACCCTAAACCCTAAACCCTAAACCCAAATCCCTACACCCTAAACCCTAAACCATAAACCCTCAACTCAAAATGCTACATTCTAAACCATAAATACTAAACCCTAGACCCTAAACAATAAACCCTCAACCCCAAAGTATAAACCCTAGACCCTAAACCATAAGCCCTAAACCATAAACCACAAACCCTGAAGCCTAAACCCTAAACTATAAACCCTCAACCCAAAACCATAAATCATAAGCCCTAAACCTTACGCCCTAAGCACTAAACCACAATCCCTAAAGCCTAAACACTAAACAATAAGCCATCAACCCCAAATCATCAACCCTAACCCCTAAACCCTACACCCTAAACCCTAAACCACAAACCCTAAAGCATAAACCATAAACTATAAACGCTAAACCCTAAACCATAAATCCTCAACCATAAAAGCATAAATCATAAATCCTAAACCCTACACCATAAACACTAAACCAGAATCCCTAAAGGCCAAACCTTAAACCATAAGCCTTCAACCCCAAATTATAAACCCTAAACCCTAAATCCTAAACCCTAAAACCTAAACCACAAATGCTAAAGCATAAAACCTAAACTATAAACCATATACCCTAAACCACAAACCGTAAACTCTAAACCTTAAACCACAACCCATAAACCCCACACCATAAACCCTAAACCATAAACCCTAAACCATAAAACCACAACCCCAAACCATAAACCCTAAACACAAAACCCTATATCCTAAACCACAAACCCTAAACCCTATACCTTAACCATAAACCCGCAACCCAAAACCATAAATCCTAAATGCTAAACCCTAAGCCCTAAACCCTAAACGACAAACCTTAAAGCCTAAACCCTAAACCATAAACCCTCAACCACAAACCATATATCATAAATCCTAAACCCTACACCCTAAACACTAAACCACAATCCCTTAAGCCTAAACCCTAAACCATAAGCCCTCAAACCAAAATCATAAATCCTAACCCCTAAACCATACACCATAAACCCTAAACCACAAACCCTAAAGAATAAACACTAAACTATAAACCTTAAATCATAAACCATAAACCTTCAACCCCAAACAATAAATCATAAATCCTAAACCCTACACTCTAAACACTAAACGACAATCCCTAAAGCCTAATCCCTAAACCATAAGCCATCAACCCCAAATTATAAACCTTAAACCGCAAACGCTACACTGTAAAACATAAACCACAAACCCTAAAGCATAAACCCTAAACTATAAACCCTAAACCATAAACCCTCAATCCCAACCCGTAAACCCTAAACCATACACCCTAAACCAAAAACCACAAAGCATAAACCCTAAACTATAAACCATCAACCCAAACCATAAACGGTAAACCCTAAACCCTACACCCTAAACCCTAAACCACAAACCTAAAGCCAAAACTTTAAACCATAAACCCTCAACCATAAACCATAAACCATAAACCCTAAACCCTATACCCTAAATCACAAACCCTAAACCCTAGAGCCTAAACCATAAACCTTCAACCCCAAACCATAAACCATAAACCCTACAACCTAAACCCTAAACCACAAACCTAAAGCATAAACCCTAAATCATAAACCATCAACCCCAAACCATCATAAACCGTAAACCCTAATCCATAAGACCTCAACCCCAAATCATACACCCTAACCCCTAAACCATACACCCTAAACCCTAAACCACAAACGCAAAAGCATTAACCCTAAACTATAAACCCTAAACCCTAAGCCATAAACCATCAACCCCAAACTATAAATAATAAATCCTAAACCCTACACTCTAAACACTAAACCACAATCCCTAAAGCCTAATCCCTAAACCATAAGCCCTCAACCCCAAATTATAAACCCTTAAACCCTAAAAGATAAACCCTAAACTATAAACCCTAAATCATAAACCCTCAACCTTAACCCATAAACCATAAACCCTAAACCCTAAACCACAAACCCTAAAGCCTAAACCCTAAACCATAAACCATCAACCCAAACCATAAACGGTAAACACTAAATCCTACACCCTAAACCCTAAACCACAAACCTAAAGCCAAAACCTTAAACCATAAACCCTCAATCCCAAACAATCATAAACCCTAAACCACAAACCCTAAACCATAAACCCTAAACCATAAACCATAAACCATAAACCCTAAACCCTAAACCCTAGACCACAACCACAAACCCTAAAGCATAAACCCTAAACTATAAACGCTAAACCCTAAACCATAAATCATCAACCCTAAAGCATAAATCATAAACCCTAAACCCTACACCATAAACACTAAACCAGAATCCCTAAAGGCCAACCCTAAATCATAAGCCTTCAACCCCAAATTATAAACCCTAAACCCTAAATCCAAAACCCTAAACCCTAAACCACAAACCCTAAAGCATAAAACCTGAACTATAAACCATATACCCTAAACCATAAACCCTAAAGCCTAAACCTTAAACCACAACCCCTAAACCCCACACCATAAACCATAAACCCTAAACCCTAAACCTAAACCCTAAACCCTCAACCCCAAACCATAAACCCTAAACACAAAACCCTATACACAAAACCACAAACCCTAAACCCTATACCTTAACCATAAACCCGCAACCCAAAACCATAAATCCTAAACCCTAAACCTTAAGCCTTAAACCCTAAACCACAAACCTTAAAGCCTAAACCCTAAACCCTAAACCCTCAACCACAAACCATATATCATAAATCCTAAACCATACACCCTAAACACTAAACCACAATCCCTTAAGCCTAAACCCTAAACCAAAAGCCCTCAAATCCAAATCATAAATCCTAACCCCTAAACCATACACCATAAACCCTAAACCACAAACACTAAAGCATAAACACCAAACTATAAACCTTAAATCATAAACCAAAAACCATCAACCCCAAACCATAAATCATAAACCCTAAACCCTACACTCTAAACACTAAACCACAATCCCTAAAGCCTAATCCCTAAACCATAAGCCATCAACCCCAAATTATAAACCCTAAACCGTAAACCCTACACTGTAAAATCTAAACCACAAACCCTAAAGCATAAATCCTAAACCCCAAATCCTAAACCCTAGACCACAACCCCAAACCCTAAACTATAAACCCTCAACCCTAAACTATAAACCCAAAACCCTAAACCCCAAATCCTAAACCCTAAACCACAAACTCTAAAGCCTAAATCCTAAATCACAACCCCAAAACCTTAAACCATAAACCTTAAAGCCCAAACACTAAACCCTAAACTATAAACCCTAAAACCTAAACCCTGATCCCTAAACCCCAAACCCTAAAGCCTAAACACTAAACCCTAAAGCCTTAACCCTAAACCACAAACACTAAAGCCCTAACACTAAACTATAAACCTTAAATGCTAAGCCATTAATCCTTAACCCCAAACCATAAACCCTAAATCCTAAACCATAAATCCTAAGCCCTAAAACCTAAACCGAAAACCCTACACCCTAAACCCTAAACCATAAACCCTCAACTCAAAATGCTACATCATGAACCACAAACACTAAACCCTAGACCCTAAACAATATACTCTCAACCCCAAAGCATAAACCCTAAACCCTAAGTCCTAAACAATAAACCACAAACCATAAAGCCTAAATCCTAAACTATAAACCCTCAACCGAAAACCATAAATCTTAAGCCCTAAACCTTACACCCTAAACACTAAACCACAATCCCTAAAGCCTAAACCATAACCATAAGCCCTCAACCCCATATCATAAACCCTAACCCCAAAACCCTACACCCTAAACCCTAAACCACAAATGCTAAAGGATAAACCCTAAACTATAAACGCTAAACCCTAAACAGTAAATCCTCAACCACAAAGCATAAATCATAAACTCTAAACCCTACACCAAAAATACTAAACCATAATCCCTAAAGCCCAAACCCTAAACCATAAGCCTTCAACCCAAAATTAAAAACCCTAAACCCGAAACCCTACACCCTAAACCATAAACCCTAAACCCTAAACCACAAACCCAATTGCCTAAAACCTAAACCATAAACCATAAACCCTAAACCTTAAACCATAAACTCTAAAACATAAACCCTAAATCACAACCCCTAAACCCTAAACCACAAACTCTAAAGCCCAAACACTAAACACTATACCCTAAAGCCTAAACCCTAAATCATAAACCCTAAACCCTAAACCATACACCCTAAACCCCAAACCATAAACCCTAAAGCATAAACCCTAAACTATAAACCCTTTACGGCAAACCATAAACACTAAACACTACACCTTCAACCATAAACCCTAAACCACAAACCCTGAAGCCCAAGCATTAAACCCTAAACCCTAAAGCCTAAAGCCTAAACCCTAAAACCCAAACCCTAAACCCTAAACCCTAAACCCTAAATCATAAACCTTAAAGCCTAAAACCCTAAACCCAAACACGCATAAACCCTAAATTGTAAACCCTAAAACTTAAACCATAAATCCTCAACCCCAAACCATAAACCATTAACACTAAACCCTACACCCTAAACCCTAAACCACAAACCCAAAACCCAAAACCTTAAACCATAAACCATCAAATCCAAACCATAAACCCTAAACCCTAAACCCTTAAATCCTAAACCCTAAACCACAAACGCTAAAGCCTAAAGCATAAGCCCAAAACCCTAAACCATAAACCCCAAACCCTAAAGCCAAAACCATAAAGCCTAAACCCTATACCACAAACACTAAAGCCTAAACTCTAAACTATAAACCCTAAACCCTCAAACCCAAACCATAAACCCTAAACCCTAAACCTTAAACCCTTAATCCTACACCCTAAAAGATAAACCACGAACCATAAAGCCTAAATCATAAACTATAAACCCTAAACTTTAAACCATAACCCTCAACCCCAAACCCTAAACCCTAAATCCTAAACCCTACACCTTAAACCCTAAACCACAAATCTTAAAGCCTAAATCCTAAACCTTAAACTATAAACCACAAACCATAAACCCTAAACCCTAAACCATACATCCTAAAAAATAAAACACAAACCCTAAAGCCTAAACCCTAAACTAGAAAAACTAAACACAAAACCATAAACCCTCAATCCCAGAGCTTAAACCCTATAGCATAAACCCTCAAACCTAAACCATAAATCCTAAATCATAAATCCTAAATCCTCAACCATAAACCCTAAACCACAAACCCAAAAGCCCAAACACTAATCCCTAAACCCTAAACATACACCCTAAACCCTAACCCCCAAACCCTAAAGCCTAAACCATAAACCCTAAAGCCTAAAGCCTAAACCACAAACACTAAAGCATAAACCCTAAACTATAAACACTAAAGCATAATCCATAAACCATCAACCCCAAACCATAAACCCTAAACCCAAAACCATACACCCTAAACCCTAAACCACAAACCCTAAAGCCTATACCCTATACCATAAACCCTCAATCCGAAATCATCAGCCCTAAACCCTAAACTATATACCCTAAACCCATAACCACAAACCCTAAAGCACAAACCCAAAACTATAAACCCAAAACCCTAACCCATAAACCCTCGACCCAAACCATAAATCCTAAAGCCTAAACCCTACACCATAAACCACAAACTCTAAAGAATAAACACTAAACCATAAACCCTCAACCCAAAACCATAAACCCTAAACCATAAACCTTAAAACCTAAACGCTAAATCCTATACCCTAAACCATACACCATCAAACCCAAACCACAAACCCTAAAGTATAAATCCTAAACTATAAATGCTAAACCCCAAACCATAAACCCTAAACCCTAAACCCTTCACACTAAACAACAAGCCCTAAAGCCTAGACCCTAAACCATAAATCTTCAACACTAAACCATATACCCTAAACCCTAAACCCTAAACCATAAACCACAAACACTAAAGCTTAAACCTAAACCATAAATACTAAATCCCAAACCATAAACCCGAAACCCTAAACCCTATACCCTAAACCACAAACCCTAAAGCCTAAACCCTAAACCACAAACATGCTTAAACCCTAAAATATAAACCCTAAACCTTAAACCATAAACCCTCGACCCCAAACTATAAACCATAAACCCTAAACCCTACAACCTAATCCCTAAACCACAAACCCTGCCTAAAACCTAAACCATAAACCCTCAACTCAAAATGCTACATTCTAAACCATAAATACTAAACCCTAGACCCTAAACAATAAACCCTCAACCCCAAAGTATAAACCCTAGACCCTAAACCATAAGCCCTAAACCATAAACCACAAACCCTGAAGCCTAAACCCTAAACTATAAACCCTCAACCCAAAACCATAAATCATAAGCCCTAAACCTTACGCCCTAAGCACTAAACCACAATCCCTAAAGCAAAAACCCTAAAGCATAAATCCTAAACTACAAACCCTAAACCATAAACCTTTTACCCAAAACCATAAACACTAAACCATAGAACTTAAGCCTTAAACCCTAAACCACAAACCCTAAAGCCCAAACACTAAGCCCTAAATCCTACAGCTTAAACGCTAAACCCTAAACCCTAAACCCCAAACCCTAAACCCTAATCCATAAACCCTAAAACCCCAAACCACAAACACACCTAAACCATAAACTATAAACCCAATACCATAAACCATAAACCCTCAACTCCAAACACTAAACCTAAACCCTAAACTATACACCCTTAACCATAAACCACAAACCCCAAACCATTAACCCTCAATCACAAACCCGAAACCTTTAAATCCTAAACCTTATACCCTAAACCCTAAACAACAAACCATGAAGCCTAAAGCCTAAAGCCTAAACCCTAAACCCTAAACGCTAAACCCTAAATCACAAACCCAAAGACCAAACACTAAACACTAAACACTTAACCCTAAACCCTAAACACTAAAGCCACCCTAAACCCAAAGCTTAAAGCCTAAACCCTAAAGTCTAAACCCTAAACCACAAACTTTAAAGCCTAAACACTAACCCCTAAACCACAAACCCTAACGCCTAAATCCTAAACCATAAACCCTCAACCGTAAACAATAAACCCTCAACCCCAAACCATAAACCATAAACCCTAAACCCTACACCCTAAACCCTAAACCACAAACCATAAAGCCTAAACCTTAAACCATAAACCCTCAAACCCAAACCATAAACCCTAAACCTTAAACCCTTAAATCCTAAACCCTACACACTAAAACCTAAACCACAAACCCTAAGGCCTAAAGCCTAAGCCCTAAACCCTAAACCCTAAACCTTAAACACTAAAACATAAACCCTAAACCCTAAACCCTAAACCATAAACCCTCAACCCCAAACTATAAACCCTTAACTCTACACCCTAAACCAAAAACCACGAACCATAAAGCCTAAAGCATAAACTATAAACCCTAAATGCTAAACCAAAAACCACGAACCATTAAGCCTAAACCATAAACTATAAACTCTAAATGCTAAATGATAAACCCTCAACCCCAAACCCTAAACCGTAAACCCTAAACCCTACACCTTAAACCCTAAACCACAAATCCAAAAGAGTAAACATTAAACCCTCAACCCCAATCCATAAACCTTAAACCCTAAACGGTACACCCTAAACCATAAAACACAAACCCTAAGGCCTAAACACTAAACTATAAACACTAAACCCTAAACCATAAACCCTAAACCCCAAAGCATAAATCCCTAAACCCTACACCTTAAATCATAAACCACGAACTATAAAGCATAAATCCTTAACAATAGACGATAAACCCTAAACCCTACACCCAAAACCCTAGACCACTAAACCATAAACCCTAAACGCCAAACCCTAATGCCAACACCTAAACCCTAAACCCTAAACCCTAAAATATAAACCCTAAAATATAAACCCTAAACCTTAAACCATAAACCCTCGACCCCAAATTATAAACCATAAACCCTAAACCCTACAACCTAATCCCTAAACCACAAACCCTGCCTAAACCCTAAACCATAAACCCTCAACCCAAAACCATAAACACTAAACCCTAAACCTTACACCCTAAACCCTAAAGCATAAACCCTAAAACATAAATCCTAAACTACAAACCCTAAACCATAAACCTTTTACCCAAAACCATAAACACTAAACCATAGAACTTAAACCTTAAACCCTAAACCACAAACCATAAAGCCCAAACACTAAGCCCTAAATCCTACAGCTTAAACGCTAAACCCTAAACCCTAAACCTCAAACCCTAAACCCTAATCCATAAACCCTAAAACCCCAAACCACAAACACACCTAAACCATAAACTATAAACCCAATACCATAAACCATAAACCCTCAACTCCAAACACTAAACCCTAAACCCTAAACCATACACCCTTAACCGAAAACCACAAACCTCAAACCATTAACCCTCAATCACAAACCCGAAACCTTTAAATCCTAAACCTTATACCCTAAACCCTAAACAACAAACCATGAAGCCTAAAGCCTAAAGCCTAAACCCTAAACCCTAAACGCTAAACCCTAAATCACAAACCCAAAGACCAAACACTAAACACTAAACACTTAACCCTAAACCCTAAACACTAAAGCCACCCTAAACCCCAAAGCTTAAAGCCTAAACCCTAAAGCCTAAACCCTAAACCACAAACTTTAAAGCCTAAACACTAACCCCTAAACCACAAACCCTAACGCCTAAACCCTAAACCCTAAACCCTCAACCGTAAACAATAAACCCTCAACCCCAAACCATAAACCCTAAACCCTACACCCTAAACCCTAAACCACAAACCCTAAAGCCTAAACCTTAAACCATAAACCCTCAAACCCAAACCATAAACCCTAAACCTTAAACCCTTAAATCCTAAACCCTACACACTAAACCCTAAACCACAAACCCTAAGGCCTAAAGCCTAAGCCCTAAACCCTAAACCCTAAACATTAAACACTAAACCATAAACCCTAAACCCTAAACCATAAACCCTCAACCCCAAACTATAAACCCTTAACTCTACACCCTAAACCAAAAACCACGAACCATAAAGCCTAAAGCATAAACTATAAACCCTAAATGCTAAACCAAAAACCACGAACCATAAAGCCTAAACCATAAACTATAAACCCTAAATGCTAAATGATAAACCCTAAACCCCAAACCCTAAACCGTAAACCCTAAACCCTACACCTTAAACCCTAAACCACAAATCCAAAAGAGTAAACCCTAAACATTAAACCCTCAACCCCAATCCATAAACCTTAAACCCTAAACGGTACACCCTAAACCATAAAACACAAACCCTAAGGCCTAAACACTAAACTATAAACACTAAACCCTAAACCATAAACCCTAAACCCCAAAGCATAAATCCCTAAACCCTACACCTTAAATCATAAACCACGAACTATAAAGCATAAATCCTTAACAATAGACGATAAACCCTAAACCCTACACCCAAAACCCTAGAACACTAAACCATAAACCCTAAACGCCAAACCCTAATGCCAACACCTAAACCCTAAAGCCTAAACCCTAAACCACAAATATGCCTAAACACGAAACTATAAACCCTAAACCAAAAACCATAAATCCTCAACCCCAAACCACAAACTATAAACCATAAACTCTAAACCCTACATCCTAAACCCTAAAGCACAAACCCTAAAGCCTATACCATAAACCATAAACCCTCAAACCCAAACCATAAACGATAAATCCAAAACCCTACACCATAAACCATAAACCAAAAACCCTAAAGCCTAAAGCATGAAGCCTAAACACTAAACACTAAACCCTAAACCATGAAACCTAAAGCCCAAACACTAAACACTAAACAATAAACCCTAAACCCTAAAGCCTAAACCCTAAACCCTAAAACCTAAAACATAAACCCTAAAGCCTGAAGCCTAAACCCTAAACCACAAACACGAAAGCCTAAACTCTAAACTATATACCCTAAACCCAAAACCATAAATCCACAAACCCAAACTGTAAACACTAAACCCTAAATTCTACAAAGAAAACCCTAAAAAACCCTCAACCCTAAAACTATAAACCCTAAACCCTAAACCCTAAACCATAACCACAAACCCTAAACCACAAACCCTAAAGCCAAAACCCTAAACCATAAACCCTCAACCCAAACCATAAACCCTAAACCCTAAACCATACACCCCAAACTATAAATCACAAACCCTAAAGCCTAAAGCCTAAACCAAAAACCCTAAACCCTAAAACCTAAACCTAAACCCTACACCCTAAACCATAAACCCAATGACCTAAATCCTAAACCTAAACCCTAAACACAAACCCCTAAATCATAAACCTTAAGCCCTAAACACTAAACCATAAACCCTAAAGCATAAACCCTAAATCACAACCCCTAAACCCTAAACAATAAACCCTAAACCCTAAACCCTAAACCATAAACTCCAAACCCACAATCCTAAATCCTAAACCATAAACCCTACACCCTAAACTCTAAATACCTAAATGTTAAACCACAAACCCTAAACACAAATCCCTAAACCCTAAACCCTAAACCCTAAACACCAAACCCTAAAGCCTAAAGCCTAAACCCGAAATTATAACCCCTAAACACTAAACTATAAACCATTAGCCCCGAACAATAAATTCTAAACCCTAAACCAAATACCACAAACCCAAAAGCCTAAACCCTAAGCTATAAACCCTCAACCCCAAACCATAAACCATAAACCCTAAGCATTAAACCCTACACCCTAAACTAAAAAGCACAAACCCTTAAGACTAAAGCCTAAACTTTTAACCATAAACCCTAAATCATAAACCATCAACGATAAACCATAAACCCTAAACCCTAAACCCTACATACTAAATCCTAAACCACAAACCCTAAAGCCTAAGGCCTAAACCATAAACACTCTAACCCAAACCATAAACCCTAAATCCTAAACCCTAAACCCTAAACACTACACCACAAACTCTAAAGCCTAAAGCCTAAACCCTAAACCCTAAACACTAAACCACAAACCCTAAAGCCCAAACACTAAATGCTAAACCTTAAACCCTGAACCCTAAACCCTAAACCCTAAACCCTAAACTTTAAACACAAACCCTAAACCCTAAACACTAAACAGTAAATCCTAAACCCTAAACCCATAAACCCTAAACCCTAAACCCCAAACCCTAAACCATAAACCATAAACCATAAACCATAATCCCTCAACCCCAAACAATAAATGCTAAACCCTAAACCCTACATCCTAAACCATAAACCACAAACCCTAAACCATAAACCCTCCACCCCAAACAATAAACCCTAAACCCTAAACACTGCCGCCTAAACCATAAACCACAAACACTAAATCCTAAACCCTAAACTATAAACCATAAACCCTAAACCAAAAACACTCAAACCGAAGCCATAAACCCTAAACGCTACACCCTACACCCTAAACCCTAAACAACAAACCCTAAATCCTCAACCCTAAACCCTAAACCATAAACCCTAAAGCCCAAAGACTAAACCCTAAAGCCTAAAGCCTACACCCTAAACCATAAACCCTAAATTCCAAACTCTAAATCATAAACCCTAAACCCTATACCCTAAACCCTAAAGCCTAAACCATATACCCTAAACCCTAAAGCATAAACTACATACCCTATATCCTAAACCCTAAATAATAAAACCTTAACCCTAAACCCTAAATCCTAAACCCTAAACCCTAAACCCTAAACCCTAAACCCTAAACCTTAGACCCTAAACCCTAAACTATAAACCCTAAGCCCTAAACCCTTAACCATAAACCCTAAAACCTAAACCCTTAACCATAAACCTTAAATCCTCAATCCAAAACCCTAAACCCAAATCCATAAACCCTAAAGCCCAAACACTAAACCCAAAATCCTAAAGCCTAAAGCCTAAACACAAAAGCCTAAATCCTAAACCCCAAACCATAAAGCCTAAATCCTAAACCTTAATGCCTAAACCCCAACCACAAACACTATAGCCTAGACCCTAAACTATAAATCCTAAACCCAAAATGAGAAACCCTTAACCCTAAATCATAAACCCTAAATCATAAACACTACACCCTAAACCCTAACCACAAACCCTAAACCCTAAACCATAAATCCTAAACTATAAACCCTAAACACAAAACCATAAACCCTCAACCACAAACCATAAACCTAAACCATAAACCCTACACACTAAACCCTAAACCACAAACCACAAATGCTAAACCCTAAACCATCAATCCCAAACCCTAAACCATAAACCACAAACCCTAAATCCTAAACCATAAACTCCAAACCCTCAACCCCTAAACCCTAAAGCACAGACACTAATCCCTAATCCATAAACCCTAATCCCTAAACCCCAAACCCTAAAGTCTAAACCCTAAATCATAAACCCTAAACCAAAACCATAAACCATAAATAATAAACCCTAAATCCTAAATCATAAACCCTAAACAACAAACCCTAAAGCTTAAACCCTAAACTATAAACCATAAACCCTAAACCACAAACACTCAACCCTAAACCCTAAACCCTAAACCCTAAACCCTACACCATAAACCCTAAAGCACAAACCATAAAGCCTAAACCTTAAGCCATAAACCCTCAACCCCAAACTATAATCCCTAAACCCTAAATCCTACACCCTAAAACCTAAACCATATACCCTAAACCCTAAAGATTAACCCCTAAACCCTAAAGCCAAAACCTAAACAACAAACACTAAAGCCTAAAGCCTAAACCCTAAACCATAAACCCTCAACCCCAAACCATAAACCATAAACCCTACACCCTAAACCTAAACCACAAACCCTAAAGCCTAAACCTTAGACCATAAAACTTCAACCCAAACAATAAACCCTAAACCATACACCCAAAAAGCTAAATCACAAACCCTAAAGCCTAAGCTTTAAACCCTAAACCCTAAACCACAAATTTTATAGTCCAAACACTAAACCCTAAACCCTAAACACTAAACCCTAACCCCATAAACCTAAACCCTAAACCCTAAACCCTAAACCATAAACCCCAAACAATAAAGCCTAAACCCTAAACCCTAAAGCCTAAACCATAAACCACAAACACTAAAGCCTAAAGCCTAAACCCTAAACCATAAATACTCAACCCCAGACCATAAATCCAAAACCCTAAACCATAAACCACAAACCCTAAAGCCTAAAGCGTAAACCATAAACCCTCAACCCCAAACCATAAAGCCTAAGGCCCCAACCCTACACACTAAACAATAAACCACAAACTCTAAAGACTAAACCCTAAACTATAAACCATAAATCCTGAACCAAAAACCCTCAACCCCAAACCATAAACTAAAAACCTTAAACCCTAAATCGTACACCATAAACCCTAACCAAAAACCCTAAACCCTAAACCCTCATACCCAAACTATAAGCCCTAAACCATACACCCTAAACCAATACCACAAATCCTAAAGCCTAAATCCTAAACTATAAATCATAAACCCTAAACTATAAATCCCAAACCCAAACCCAAAACCCAAAACCCTAAACCACAAACCCTAAAACCTAAACCCTAAAGCTTAATCCCTCAACCCCAAACCATAAATGCCAAATGATAAACCCTAAACCATAAACCACAAACCCTAAACCATAAACCATCCACCCCAAACTACAAACCCTAAACCCTAAACCATAAACCCTAAACTTTAAACCATAAACCCTAAACCATAAACCCTCAATCATAAACCATAAACCATAAACCCTAAACCGTATGCCCTAAACTCTAAACCCTAAACCGTAAACCGTAAACCCTAAACCATAAACCATAAACCATAAACCCTAAACCCTAAACCCTAGACCCTAAACCATATACCTTAAAACCTAAGCCCTAAACCCTAAAACATAAACCCTAAACCCTAAACCACAAAACCTAAACCAGGAACCCTCAACCCAAACCACAAACCCTAAAGCCTAAATGCTAAACCATAAACCCTAAACCATTAACCCTCAACCTTAAACCATAAACCCTAAACCCTCAACCTACACCCTAAACCCCAAAACCTAAACACTAAACTACAAACACCAAACCCTAAACCATAAACCCTAAGGCCTATACCCCAAACCCTAAACCCTAAACCCAAAATCATAAACCC
This sequence comes from Arachis ipaensis, assembly GCF_059453495.1. NCBI lineage: Eukaryota > Viridiplantae > Streptophyta > Magnoliopsida > Fabales > Fabaceae > Arachis > Arachis ipaensis. Next base: position 75,654,896 of record NC_142444.1, read on the forward strand.
AAAACCCAAAACCCTAAACCACAAACCGTAAAGCCTAAATCCTAAATCACAACCCCTAAACCCCAAACCCTAAACCATAAACCCTAAAGCACAAACCATAAATCCTAAACCTTAAACCATAAATCCTCAACCCCAAACCATAAACCATAAACCCTAAATCCTAAACCCTAAACCCTAAAGATTAAACCCTAAAACCTAAAGCCAAAACCCTAACCCACAAATACTAAAGTCTAAACCATAAACCCTAGACTATAAATCCTAAACCCTAAACCATAAATGCTAAATCCCAAACAATAAACCTTAATCCCAACACCCTAAACCTAAACCACAAACCCTAAAGCCTAAACCATATATCGTAAAACCTCAACCCAAACCCTAAACCCTAAACCATACACCATAAAAGCTAAATCACAAATCCTAAAGCCTAAGCATTAAACCCTAAACCGTAAATCACAAATTATAAAGCCCAAACACTAAACCCTAAACCCTGAACACTAAACACTAAACCCTAAAGCCTAAACCCTAAACCATAAACCCCAAACCATAAAGCCTAAACCCAAAACCGTAAAGCCTAAACCATGAACCACAAACACGAAAGCCTAAAGCCTAAACCCTAAACCATAAACACTCAACCCCAAACAATAAATCCTAAACCCTAAACCATAAACCACAAACCTTAAGGCCTAAAGCGTAAACCATAAACCCTCAACCCCAAATCATAAATCCTAAACTCTAAACCATAAACCACAAACCTTAAGGCCTAAAGCGTAAACCATAAACCCTCAACCCCAAACCATAAACCCTAAAGCCCCAACCCTACACCCTAAACCATAAACCACAAACCCTAAAGCCTAAACCCTAAACTATAAACCTTAAATCCTGAACCCTAAACACTAAATCATAAACCATAAATCATAAATCATAAACCCTAAATCATACACCCTAAACACTAAACCATAAACCCTAATCCCTAAACCATAAACCCTCATACCCAAACTATAAGCCCTAAACCCTACACCCTAAACCAATACCACAAATCCTAAAGCCTAAACCCAAAACTATAAGTCAAAAACCCTAAACTATAAACCATAAACCTGAAACCCTAAACCCTAAACCCTAAACCCTAAACCACAAACCCTAAAACCTAAACCCTAAACCATAATCCCTCAACCCCAAACCATAAACGCTAAATCCTAAACCATACACCCTAAACCATAAATCACAAACCCTAAACCCAAAACCCTCCATCCCAAATTATAAATGCTAAACCATAAACCCTAAACCCTAAACCATAAACCCTCAAACACAAACCATAAACCCTAAACCATAAACCATACAACCTAAACCCTAAACCACAAATCCTAAATCATCAACCCTAAATCATAAACCACAAACCCTAAAGCCCAAGCAATAAACCCTAAAGCCTAAAGCATAAACCCTAAACTACAAACCCTAAATCCTAAACTCTAAAGCCTAAACCATAAACCCTAATCCCCAAACCATAAACCCTAAATCGTGAAAACTATACCATAAACCCTAAACCCTAAACCCCAAACCCCAAACCCTTAACCCTAAGCCAGAATCCCTTAACCCCAAACCATAAACCCAAAATCGTAAACAATACACCTTAAACCCTAACCACAAACCCTAAACCCTAAACAATAAACCCTAAATTTTAAACCCTAACCCTAAACCGCAAACCATAAACCCTAATCCATAAACCCTAAACCCTAAACCACAAACCGTAAACCATAAACCCTAAACCCTAAACACTAAACCCTAGATCCTAAACCCTAAACCCTAAGCCGTAAAACCTAAACCCTAAACCACAAAAGCTAAACCATAAACCCTCAACCAAAACCCTAAAACCTAACCCCTAAACCCTACACCTTAAGCCATAAACCACAAACCCTAAAGCCTAAATGCTAAACCATAAACCATAAACCCTAAACCCTAAACCCTCAATCCTATACCCTAAACACCAAAACCTAAACACTAAACCCTAAACCTCAACACTAAACTACAAACACCAAACCCTAAAGTATAAACACTAAGGCCTAAACCACAACCCCTAAACCATAAACCCTAAACCATAAACTCTAAACCATAACATCTAAACCCTAAACCCTAAACCATAAACTCCAAACCCTCAACCCCTAAACCCTAAACGCTAAAGCCTTACCCTAATCCCTAAACCCCAAACCCTAAAGCATAAAACCTAAACCATAAATCATAAACCCAAAACCACAAACACTAAAGCCAAAAGCCTAAAATCTAAACCCTAAACCCAAAACCATAAACCATAAACAATAAACCATAAACCCTAAATCCTAAACCCTAAACCACAAACCCTAAAGCATAAACCCTAAACCCTAAACTCTAAACCCTAAACTCTATACCATATATCATAAACCACAAACCTAAACTCTAAACCATAAACTATAAACCCTAAACCATAAACCATAAACCCTAAACCCAAACCATAAAGCCTAAACCTAAACACTATACCCTAAACTCTAAAGCCTAAACCCTAAACTATAAACCCTAAACCCCAAACCATAAACCCTAAACCATAAACCCTAAATCCTAAACCCTAAACCATAAACCTTAAATCCTCAACCCTAAACACTAAACCCTAAACCATAAACACTAAAGCCCAAACACTAAAGCCTAAACCCTAAACCCTAAACCATAAACCCTAAATCCCAAACTCTAAAGCATAAACCCTAAACCCTTAACTATAAACCCTAAATCCTAAACTCTAAAGCCTAAACCCTAAACACTAATCCCCAAACCATAAACCCTAAATCGTAAAATAGTACACCATAAACCCTAAACCGTAAATCCCTAACCCTAAACCATAAACCCTAAGCCAGAAACCCTTAACCCCAAACCACAAACCCAAAATCGTAAACACTACACCCTAAACCCTAAACCCTAAACCCTAAACCCTAAATCCTAAACCATAAACCGTAACCATAAATGCTAAACCCCAAACAACAAACCTTAATCCCTACACCCAAAACCTAAACCACAAACCCTAAAGCCTAAACCATATACCGTAAACCTCAACCCAAACCATAAACCCTAAACCATACACCATAAAAGATAAATCACAAATCCTAAAGCCTAAGCATTAAACCCTAAACCCTAAACCACAAATTATAAAGCCCAAACACTAAACCATAAACCCTGAACACTAAACACTAAACCCTAAAGCCTAAACCCTAAACCATAAACCCCAAACCATAAAGCCTAAACCCAAAATCGTAAAGCCTAAACCATGAACCACAAACACGAAAGCCTAAAGCCTAAACCCTAAACCATAAACACTCAACCCCAAACAATAAATCCTAAACCCTAAACCATAAACCACAAACCTTAAGGCCTAAAGCGTAAACCATAAACCCTCAACCCCAAATCATAAATCCTAAACTCTAAACCATAAACCACAAACCTTAAGGCCTAAAGCGTAAACCATAAACCCTCAACCCCAAACCATAAACCCTAAAGCCCCAACCCTAAACCCTAAACCATAAACCACAAACCCTAAAGCCTAAACCCTAAACTATAAACCTTAAATCTTGAACCCTAAACCCTAAATCATAAACCATAAATCATAAATCATAAACACTAAATCATACACCCTAAACACTAAACCATAAACCCTAATCCCTAAACCATAAACCCTCATACCCAAACTATAAGCCCTAAACCCTAAACCCTACACCCTAAACCAATACCACAAATCCTAAAGCCTAAACCCAAAACTATAAGTCAAAAATCCTAAACTATAAACCATAAACCTGAAACCCTAAACCCTAAACCCTAAACCCTAAACCACAAACCCTAAAACCTAAACCCTAAACCATAATCCCTCAACCCCAAGCCATAAACGCTAAATCCTAAACCATACACCCTAAACCATAAACAACAAACCCTAAACCCTAAACCCTCCACCCCAAATTATAAACGCTAAACCATAAACCCTAAACCCTAAACCATAAACCCTCAAACCAAAACCATAAACCCTAAACCATAAACCATACAACCTAAACCCTAAACCACAAATCCTAAATCATCAACCCTAAACCATAAACCACAAACCCTAAAGCCCAAGCAATAAACCTTAAAGCCTAAAGCATAAACCCTTAACTATAAACCCTAAATCCTAAACTCTAAAGCCTAAACCATAAACCCTAATCCCCAAACCATAAACCCTAAATCGTGAAAACTATACCATAAACCCTAAACCCTAAACCCCAAACCTTAAACCCTAAACCCTAAGCTAGAAACCCTTAACCCCAAACCATAAACCCAAAATCGTAAACGATCCCTAAACCCTAACCACAAACTCTAAACCCTAAACAATAAACCCTAAATTTTAAACACTAACCCTAAACCGCAAACCATAAACCCTAATCCCTAAACCCTAAACCCTAAACCACAAACAGTAAACCATAAACCAAAAACTCTAAACACTAAACCCTAGATCCTAAACCCTAAACCATAAACCCTAAATTGTAAAACCTAAACCCTAAACCACAAAACCTAAACCATAAACCCTCAACCAAAACCCTAAATCCTAACCCCTAAACCCTACACCTTAAGCCATAAACCACAAACACTAAAGCCTAAATGCTAAACCATAAACCATAAACAGTAAACCCTAAACCCTAAACCCTAAACCCTCAATCATATACCCTAAACACCAAAACCTAAACACTAAATCCTAAACCTGAACACTAAACTACAAACACCAAACCCTAAAGTATAAACACTAAGGCCTAAACCCCAACCCGTAAACCCTAAATCCTAAACCCTAAACCATAACATCTAAACCCTAAACCCTAAACCATAAACTCTAAACCCTCAACCCCTAAACCCTAAACGCTAAAGCCTTACCCTAATCCCTAAACCCCAAACCCTAAAGCATAAAACCTAAACCATAAATCCTAAACCCTAAACCACAAACACTAAAGCCAAAAGCCTAAAATCTAAACCCTAAACCCAAAACCATAAACCATAAACAATAAACCATAAACCCTAAATCCTAAACCCTAAACCACAAACCCTAAAGCATCAACCCTAAACCATAAACCCTAAACCCTAAACCCTAAACCCTAAACTCTATACCATATACCATAAACCATAAACCCTAAACCCTAAACTATAAACTATAAACCCTAAACCATAAACCCTAAACCCAAACCATGAAGCCTAAACCCTAAGCACTATACCCTAAACCCTAAAGCCTAAACCATAAACCCCAAACCATAAACCCTAAACCATAAACCCTAAATCCTAAACCCTAAACCATAAACCCTAAAGCCCAAACACTAAAGCCTAAACCCTAAACCCTAAACCATAAACCATAAATCCCAAACTCTAAAGCATAAACCCTAAACCCTTAACTATAAACCCTAAATCCTAAACTCTAAAGCCTAAACCCTAAACACTAATCCCCAACCCATAAACCCTAAATCGTAAAACAGTACACCATAAACCCTAAACCCTAAACCATAAGCCAGAAACCCTTAACCCCAAACCATAAACCCAAAATCGTAAACACTACACCCTAAACCCTAAACCCTAAACCCAAAACCCTAAACCATAAACCATAAACCCTAAACCCTAAACTGCAAACCATAAACCCTAAGCCATAAACCCTGAACCCTAAACCCTAAACCCTGAATCCTAAACCACAAACCGTAAACCATAAACAATAAACCCTAAACCATAAACCCTAGCCCCTAAACTATAAATCCTAAACTCTAAACCGTAAAACATAAACCCTAAACCACAAAACCTAAACCTTAAACCCTCAACCGAAACCCTAAACCCTAAACCCTAAATCCTACACCCTAAGCCATAAACCACAAACCCTAAAGCCTAAATGCTATACTATAAACCATAAACCATAAACCATAAACCCTAAACCCTCAACCCTAAACCCTCAACCCTATACCCTAAAAACCAAAACCTAAACACTAAACCACAAACACCAAACCCTAAACCATAAACACTAAGGCCTAAACCCCAAACCCTAAACCCTAAACCCAAAATCATAAACTAAAAACCCTAAACCATAAACCAAAAACCCTAAAGCCTAAATCCTTAATCACAACCCCTAAATCCCAAACCCTAAACAATAAACATTAAGGCCTAAACTCCAAACTCTAAACCCTAAACCCAAAATCATAAATCCAAAACCCTAAACCCTAAACTACAAACCCCAAAGCCTAAACCCTAAATCACAATCGCTAAACTCTAAACCAAAAACCATCAACCATAAAGTCTAAACCCTAAACCCTAAACCATAAACTCCAAACCCTCAACCCCAAAACCCTAAACGCTAAAGCCTTACCCTAATCCCTAAACCCCAAACCCTAAAGCATAAAACCTAAACCATAAATCCTAAACCCTAAACCACAAACACTAAAGACAAAAGCCAAAAATCTAAACCCTAAACCCAAAACCATAAACCATAAATAATAAACCCTAAACCCTAAATCCTAAACCCTAAACCACAAACCCTAAAGCATCAACCCCAAACCATAAACCCTAAACCCTAAACCATAAACCTTAAACCCTAAACCCAAACCATAAAGCCTAAACCATAAAAACTATACCCTAAACCCTAAAGCCTAAACCCTAAACTATAAACCCTAAACCCCAAACCATAAAGCCTAAACCATAAACCCTAAATCCTAAACCCTAAACCATAAACCTTAAATCCTCAACCCTACACACTGAACCCTAAACCATAAACCCTAAAGACCAAACACTAAACCCTAAAGCCTAAAGCATAAACCCTAAACCCTAAACCATAAACCCTAAATCCCAAACTCTAAAGCCTAAACCCTAAACCATTAACTATAAACCCTAAATCCTAAACTTTAAAGCCTAAACCCTAAACACTAATCCCCGAACCATAAACCCTAAATCGTAAAACAGTACACCATAAAGCCTAAACCCTAAACCCGAAATCCTAAACCATAAACCCTAAGCCAGAAACCCTTAACCCCAAACCATAAACCCAAAATCGTAAACACTACACCCTAAACCCAAATCATAAACCCTAACCCCTAACCATAAACCCTAAACCCTAAACCATAAACCCTAAATTTTAAACCCTAAATCCTAAACCCTAAACCCTAAACCACAAATCGTAAACCATAAACCCTAAACCCTAAACCCTAAACCCTAAACCCTAAACCATAAAACCTAAACCCTAAACCACAAAACCTAAACCTTAAACCCTCAACCGAAACCCTAAACCTTAAACCCTAAACCCTACACCCAAAGCCATAAACCACAAACCCTAAAGCCTAAATGCTAAACCATAAACCATAAACCATAAACCTTAATCCCTAATCCCTAAACCCTAAACCCTTAACCCTATACACTAAACACCAAAACCTAAACACCAAACCCTAAACCATAAACACTAAGGCCTAAACCCCAAACCCTAAACCCAAAATCATAAATTCAAAACCCTAAACCATAAACCACAAACCATAAAGCCTAAATCCAAAATCACAACCCCTAAACCCCAAACCCTAAACCATAAACATTAAGGCCTAAACTCCAAACCATAAACCCTACACCCAAAATCATAAATCCAAAACCCTAAACCCTAAACCACAAACCCCAAAGCCTAAATCCTAAATCACAATCGCAAAACCCTAAACCAAAAACCATCAACCATAAAGTCTAAACCCTAAACCCTAAACTATAAACTCTAAACCCTCAACCCCTAAACCCTACACGCTAAAGCCTTACCCTAATCCCTAAACCTCAAACCCAAAAGCATAAAACCTAAACCATAAATCGTAAACCTTAAACCACAAACACTAAAGCCAAAAGCCTAAAATCTAAACCCTAAACCCAAAACCATAAACCGTAAACAATAAACCCTAAATCCTAAACCCTAAACCACAAACACTAAAGCATCAACCCCAAACCATAAACCCTAAACCATAAACCCTAAACCTTGAACCCTAAACTCTATACCCTATACTATAAACCACAAACCCTAAACCCTAAACCATAAACCCTAAACCCAAACCATAAAGCCTAAACCCTAAACACTATACCCTAAACCTTAAAGCCTAAACCATAAACTATAAACCCTAAACCCCAAACCATAAACCATAAACCATAAACCCTAAATTCTAAACCCTTAACCATAAACCTTAAATCCTCAACCATAAACACTAAACCCTAAACTATAAACCCTAAAGCCCAAACACTAAACCCTAAACCCTAAACCCTAAACCCTAAACCATAAACCATAAACCCTAAATCCCGAACTCTAAAGCCTAAACCCTAAACACTAAACCCCAAACCATAAACCGTAAATCGTAGAACACTACACCCTAAACCCTAACCACAAATGCTTAACACTAAACCATAAACCCTAAAGCCTAAATCCTAAACTATAAACCCAAAACCCTAAACCATACACCCTCAACCCCAAACCATAAAACCTAAACCCTAAACCCTAAATCCTACACCAAAATCTTAAACCATAAACCCTTAACCCCAAACTTTAAACCCTAAACCCTACACCCTACACCCTAAGCCATAAACAACATACCCTAAACCCTAAACCTAAACCCTAACCATAAACCACAAATCCTTAATCCTAAACAATAAACCATAAACCCTAAACCCTAAACCCTAAACCACAAAACTTGAACCATAAACCACAAACACGAAACCTTAAACCATAAACCATAAGGCCTAAACCCAAAACCCTAAATCCTAAACCCAAAATCATAAACCCTAAACGCTAAACCCTAAACAACAAACCCTAAAGGCTAAATCCTAAATCACAACCCCTTATCCCTTAATCAACAACCCTAAAGCCTAAACCATAAACCCTAAACCATAAACTCCAAACCTTCAACCCATAAACCCTAAACCACAAACCTTACACCCTAAACCACAAACCCTACACCCTAAACCAATACCACAAACCTTAAAGTCTAAACCCAAAACTATAAGTCATAAACCATAAACTATAAACCCTAAACCCCAAACCCTAAATCCTAAACCATAAACCCTAAACTACATACCCTAAAACCTAAACCCTAAACAATAATCCCTCAACCCCAAACCATAAACGCTAAACCCTAAACCCTACATCCTAAACCATAAACAACAAACCCTAAACCATAAACCCTCCACCCCAAACTATAAACCCTAAACCAAAAACCCTAAACCCTAAACCATAAACCCTCAAACCCGAAAAATAAACCCTAAACCATAAACCCTACAACCTAAACGCTAAACCACAAATCCTAAATCATCAACCCTAACCATAAACCACAAACCCTAAAGCCCAAACAATAAACCCTAAAGCCTAAAGCCTAAACCCTTAACTATAAACCCTAAATCCTAAACTCTAAAGCCTAAACCCTAAACCCAAATCCCCAAACCATAAACCTAAATCGTAAAACACTGCACCATAACCCCTAAACGCTAAACCCCAAATCCTAAACCCAAAACCCTAAGCCAGAAACCCTTAACCCCAAACCATAAACCTAAAATCGTAAACACCATACCCTAAACCTTAACCACAAACCCAAAACCCTAAACCATAAAACCTAAATTTTAAACCATAAACCCTAAACCGCAAAGCATAAACCCTAAACCCTAAACTCTAACACTAAACCCTAAACCACAAACCGTAAACCATAAATCCAAAACCATAAACCCTAAACCCTAAACCCTAAACCATAAATCCTAAACCCTAAACCACAAAACATAAACCATAAACCCTTAACCGAAACCCCTAAACCCTAAGCCCTAAACCCTTCACCCTAAACCATAAACCACAAACCCTAAAGTCTAAAGGCTAAACCATAAACCATAAATCATAAACCCACAACCCTAAACCCTAAACCCTCAACCCTCAACCCTAAACCCTAAACCCCAAAACCTAAACACTAAACCACAAACACCAAACCTAAACCATAAACAATAAGGCCTAAACCCCAAACCCTAAACCCTAAACACAAAATCATAAACTCAAAACCCTAAACACTAAACCACAAACCATAAACCCTAAATCCTAAATCACAACCCCTAACCCCCAAACCCTAAACCATAAACCCAAAGGCCTAAACTCCAAACCCTAAACCCTAAACCCTAAACCCAAAATCATAAATCCAAAACCCTAAACCCTAAACCACAAACCCTAAAGCCGAAATCCTAAATCACAACCGCTAAACACTAAACCAAAAACCATCAACCATAAAGTTTAAACCCTAAACCCTAAACCATAAACTCCAAACCCTCAACCCCTAAACCCTAAACGCTAAAGCCTCACCCTAATCCCTAAACCCCAAACCCTAAAGCATAAAACCTAAACCATAAATCCTAAACCTTAAACCACAAACACTGAACCCAAAAGCCTAATATCTAAACCCAAAACCCTAAACCATAAACCCTAAACCCAAAACCATAAACCATAAACAATAAACCCTAAACCCTAAATCCTAAACCCTAAACCACAAAACCTAAAGCATCAACCCCAAACCATAAACCATAAACCCTAAACCGTAAACGCTAAACCCTATACCATAACCCACAAACCCTAACCCATAAACCCCAAACCATAAGGCCTAAACCCTAAACTATAAACCCTAAACCCCAAACCATAAACCCTAAACCATAAACCCAAAATCCTAAACCCTAAACCATAAACCTTAAATCCTCAACCCTAAATACTAAACCCTAAACCATAAACCCTAAAGCCCAAACACTGAACCCTAAAGCCTAAAGCCTAAACCATAAACCCTAAATCCTAAACTCTAAAGCCTAAACCCTAAACCCTAAACCCCAAACCATAAACCCTAAATCATAGAACACTACACCCTAAACCCTAACCACAAACCCTAAACACAAAGCCATAAACCCTAAAGCCTAAACCCTAAACTATAAACCCTAAACACTAAACCATAAACCCTCAACCCCAAACCATAAACCCTAAACCCTAAACCAAAACCTTAAACTATAAACCCTTAACCCCAAATCCTAAACCCTAAACCATAAACCCTATACACTACACACTACGTCATAAACCACAAACCCCAAACCATAAACCCTAAATCCTAACTATAAATCACAAACCCTAAATCCTAAACAATAAACCCTAAACCCTAAACCATAAACCCAAAGGCAAAAAACCCTAAACCCTAAACCCTAAACCACAAAACCTGAACCATAAACCACAAACACGAAACCCTAAACCATAAATCCTAAGGCCTAAACCCAAAACCCTAAATCCTAATCCCAAAATCATAAACCCTAAACGCAAAACCCTAAACCACAAACCCTATAGCCTAAATCCTAAATCACAACCCCTTATCCCTTAATCATCAACCCTAAAGCGTAAACCCTAAACCCTAAACCATAAACTCTAAACCCTTAACCCATAAACCCTAAACCACAAACCCTAAACCCTAAAGCCTAAACCCTAAACCATAAACACTAAAGCTCAAAGTGTAAATTCTAAACCCTAATACGTGAACCATAAACCCTCAACCCAAAAAAATAAACCATAAACAATAAACACTAAATCCTAAACCCTAAAGCTTCAACCCCAAACCATAAACCCTAAACCCTAAACCATATACCCATAAACCATAAACCACAAACCCTAAAGCCTAAACCCTAAACTATAAATTCTAAACCCTAAATCATAAACCGTAAACCATAAACCCTAAATCCTAAACCCTATACTATAAACCCTAAACCACAAACCATAAAGCCTAAACCTTAAACCATAAACCCTCAACCCCAAATAATAAACCCTAAACCATACACTCTAAAACCTAAATCCTAAATCCTAAACCCTAAACCCTATACCCTAAACCACAAACCCTAAACCCTAAACCACAAACCCTAAAGCCCAAACAATAAACACTAAACTATAAAGCCTAAGCCCTAAACCACAAACCCTGAAGCACAAACACTAAACCTTAAACCCTAAACCATAAACCCTAAAGATTAAACCCTAAACCCTAAACCATAAACCTTAAACCCTAAACCCAAAACCCTAAACCCTCAACCATATACCTTAAACACCAAAACCTAAACACTAAACCACAAACACCAAACCCTCAACCATAAACACTAAGGCATAAACCCCAAACCCAAAACTCTAAACCCAAAATCATAAACTCAAAACCCTAAACCATAAACCACAAACCCTAAAGCCTAAATCCTAAATCACAGCCCATAAACCCCATACCCTAAACCATAAACATTAAGGCCTAAACTCCAAACCCTAAACCCTAAACCCAAAATCATAAAAAAAAACCCTAAACCCTAAACCACAAACCCCAAAGCCTAAATCCTAAATCACAATCACTAAACCCTAAACCAAAAACCATCAACCATAAAGTCTAAACCCTAAACCCTAAACCATAAACTCCAAACCCATAACCCCTAAACCCTAAACGTTAAAGCCTTACCCTAATCCCTAAACCCCAAACCCTAAAGCATAAAACATAAACCATAAATCCTAAACCCTAAACCACAAACACTAAAGCCAAAAGCCTAAAATCTAAACCCTAAACCCAAAATCATAAACCATAAACAATAAACCCTAAACCCTAATCCTAAACCCTAAACCACAAATCCTAAAGCATCAACCCCAAACCATAAACCCTAAACCCTAAATCCTAAACCATAAACTCTATACACTATACCATAAACCACAAAGCCTAAACCCTAATCCCTAAACTAAAAACCCTAAACCCTAAACCATAAAGCCTAAACACAAACCATAAAGCCTAAACCCTAAACACTATACCCTAAACCCTAAAGCCTAAACTATAAACCCTAAACCCCAAATCATAAACCCTAAACCATAAACCCTAAATCCTAAACCCTAAACCATAAACATTAAATCCTCAACCCAAAACAATAAACCCAAAAACCATAAACCCTAAAGCCCAAACACTAAACCCTAAAGCCTAAAGCCTAAACCCTGAACCCTAAACCATAAAACATAAATCCCAACTCTAAAGCCTAAACCCTAAACCCTTAACTATAAACCCTAAATCCTAAAATCTAAAGCCTAAACCCTAAACACTAATCCCTAAACCATAAACCCTAAATCGTAAAACAGTACACCATAAACCCTAAACCCTAAATCCCAAACCCTAAAACCCTAAGCCAGAAACCCTTAACCCCAAACTATAAACCCAAAATCGTAAACACTACACCCTAAACCCTAATCATAAACCCTAAATCCTAAACCATAAACCCTAAATTTTAAACCATAAACCCTAAACTGCAAACCATAAACCCTAAACCCTAAACCATAAACCGTAAACCATAAACCATAAACCCTAAACCCTAAACCATAAACCCTAAACCATAAACCTAAACCCTAAACCACAAAACCAAAACCATAAACCCTCAACCGAAACCCTAAACCCTAAACCCTAAACCTTACACCCTAAGCCATAAATCACAAACCCTAAAGCCTAAATGCTAAACCATAAACCATAAACCATAAACTCTAAATCCTAAACCCTAAACCCTATACCCAAAACACCAAAACCTAAACACTAAACCACAAACACCAAACCCTAAACCATAAACATTAAGGCATAAACCCTAAACCCAAAACCTTAAAACCAAAATCATAAATCCAAAACCCTAAACCCTAAACCACAAACCCCAAAGCCTAAATCCTAAATCACAATCGTTAACCCTAAACCAAAAACCATCAACCATAAAGTCTAAACAATAAACCTTAAACCATAAACTCCAAGCCCTCAACCTCGAAACCCTAAACGCTAAAGTCTTACCCTAATCCCTAAACCCCAAACCCTAAAGCATAAAACCTAAACCATAAATCCTAAACCCTAAACCACAAACACTAAAGCCAAAAGCCTAAAATCTAAACCCCAAACCCTAAACCATAAATCCTAAACCCTAAAACCATAAACCATAAACAATAAACCCTAATCCCAGAATCCTAAACCATAAACCACAAACCCTAAAGCATCAACCCCAAACCATAAACCCTAAACCCTAAACCATAAACCCTAAACTCTATACCATGTACCATAAACCATAAACTCTAAACCCTAAACCCTAAACTATAAACCCTAAACCCTAAACCATAAACCCTAAACCCAAACCATAAAGCCTAAACCCTAAACACTATACCCTAAACCCTAAAGCCTAAACCCTAAACAATAACCACTAAACCCTAAACCATAAACCCTAAACCATAAACCCTAAATCCTAAACCGTGAACCATAAACCTTAAATCCTCAATCCTAAACACTAAACCCTAAAACATAAACCCTAAAGCCCAAACACTAAACCCTAAAGCCTAAAGCCTAAACCCTAAACCCAAAACAAAAAATCCTAAATCCCAAACTCTAAAGCATAAACACTAAACCTTAAACACCAAACCATAAACCCTAAATCGTAGAACACAACACCTTAAACCCTAACCAGAAACACTAAACACTAAACCATAAACCCTAAACCCTAAACTATAAACCCAAAACCCAAAACCCAAAACCCTCAACCCCAAACCATAAAACCTAAACCCTAAACCTTAAACCAAAACCTTAAACCATAAACCCTTACCCCCAAATCCTAAACCTTAAACCCTACACCCTACACCCTACACCCTAAGCCATAAACCACAAACCCTAGACCCTTAACCCTAACCATAAACCACAAACCCTAAATCCTAAACAATAAAACCTAAACCCTAAACCACAAAACCTGAACCATAAACCACAAACACGAAACCCTAAACCATAATCCCTAAGGCCTAAACCCAAAACCATAAATCCTAAACCCAAAATCATAAACCCTAAACGCTAAACCCTAAACCACAAACCCTAAACCCTACACCCTAAACCAATACCACAAACCTTAAAGCCTAAACCCAAAACTATAAGTCATAAACCCTAAACTATAAACCCTAAACCCTAACCCTAAACCCTAAACCATAAACCCTAAAATTCAAACCCTAAAACCTAAACCTTAAACCATAATCCCTCAACCCCAAACCATAATCGCTAAAACCTAAACCTTACACCCTAAACCATAAACGACAAACCCTAAACCATAAACCCTCCACCCAAAAATATAAACCCTAAACCAAAAACCCTAAACCCTAAACCCTAATCCATAAACCATCAAACCCGAAAAATAAATCCTAAACCATAAACCCTACAACCTAAACGCTAAACCACAAATCCTAAATCATCAACCCTAACCATAAACCACAAACCCTAAAGCCCAAACAATAAATCCTAAAGCCTAAAGACTAAACACTTAACTATAAACCCTAAATCCTAAACTCTAAAGCCCAAATCCTAAACCCAAATCCCCAAACCATAAACCTAAATCGTAAAACACTGCACCATAACCGCTAAACCCTAAACCCCAAATCCTAAACCCTAAACCCTAAGCCAGAAACCCTTAACCCCAAACCATAAACCCAAAATCGTAAACACTACACCCTAAACCCTAACCACAAACCCTAAACCATAAACCATAAACCTTAAATTTTAAACCAAAACCCTAAACCGCAAAACCTAAACCCTAAACCCTAAACCCTAAACACTAAACCCTAAACCACAAACCGTAAACCATAAATCCAAAATCATAAACCCTAAACCCTAAACCACAAAACCTAAACCATAAACCTTTAACCAAAACCCTAAACCCTAAGTCCTAAACCCTACACCCTAAGCCATAAACCACAAACCCTAAAGCCTAAATGCTAAACCATAAATCCTAAACCATAAACCCTCAACCATAGACCCTAAACCCTAAACCCTAAACCCTAAACCCCAAAACCTAAACACTAAACCACAAATACCAAACCCTAAACCCTAAATACAAAATCATAAACTCAAAACCCTTAACCCTAAACCACAAACCATAAACCCTAAATCCTAAATCACAACCCCTAAACACCAAACCATAAACCATAAACCCTAAGGCTAAACTCCAAACCCTAATCCATAAACCCAAAATCATAAATCCAAAACCCTAAACCCTAAACCACAAACCCTAAAGCCTAAATCATAAATCACAACCGCTAAACACTAAACCAAAAACCATCAACCATAAAGTCTAAACCCTAAACCCTAAACCATAAACTCCAAACCCTCAACCCCTAAACCCTAAATGCTAAAGCCTCACCCTAATCCCTAAATTCCAAACCCTAAAGCATCAAACCTAAACCATAAATCCTAAACCCTAAACCACAAACACTAAAGCCAGAAGCCTAAAATCTAAACCCTAAACCCTAAACAATAAACCCTAAACCCTAAATCATAAACCCTAAACCACAAACCCTAAACCGTAAACCCTAAACCATAGACCCTATACCATAACCCACAAATCCTAACCCCTAAACCACAAACCATAAAGCCTAAACCCTAAACTATAAACCCTAAATCCCAAACCATAAACCCTAAACCATAAACCCAAAATACTAAGTCCTAAACCATAAATCTTAAATCATCAACCCTAAACACTAAACCCTAAACCATAAACCCTAAAGCACAAACATTAAACCCTAAACCCTAAACCCTAAACCCTAAACCATAAACCCTAAATCCCAAACTCTAAAGCCTAAACCCTAAACCCTAAACCCCAAACCATAAACCCTAAATCGTAGAACACTACACCCTAAACCCTAACCACAAACCCTAAACACTAAACCATAAACCCTAAAGCCTAAACCCTAAACTATAAACCCTAAACCCTATACCATAAACCGTCAACCCCAAACTATAAACCCTAAACCCTAAGGCCTAAACCCAAACCGTAAACCATAAACCCTTAACCCCAAACCCTAAACCCTAAACCTTACACCCTACACACTCTAAGTCATAAACCACAAACCCTAAATCCTAAACCCTAAATCATAAACATAAATCACAAACCCTAAACCCTAAACCATAAACCCTAAACCACAAAACCTGAATCATAAACCATAAACACGAAACCCTAAACCATAAACCATAAAGCCTAAACCCAAAACCCTAAATCCTAAACCCAAAATCATAAACCCTAAACGCTAAACCCTAAACCACAAACCCTATAGCCTAAATCCTAAGTCACAACCCCTTATCCCTTAATCATCAACCCTAAAGCCTAAACCCTAAACCCTAAACCATAAACTCCAAACCCTCGACCCATAAACCCTAAACCACAAACCCTAAACCCTAAAGCTTAAACCCTAAACCACAAACTCTAAAGCCTAAAGTCTAAATTCTAAACCCTAAAACGTGAACCATAAACCCTCAACCCAAAAAAATAAACCATAAACAATAAACCCTAAATCCTAAACCCTAAAGCTTTAAACCCCAACCATAAACCCTAAACCCTAAACCATATACCCTAAACCATAAACCACAAACCCTAAAGCCTAAACCATAAACTATAAAGTCTAAACCCTAAACCATAAACCCTATACTATGAACCCTAAACCACAACCCATAAAGCCTAAACCTTAAACCATTAACCCTCAACCCCAAATAATAAACCCTAAACCCTACACTCTAAAACCTAAACCCTAAATCCTAAACCCTAAACCATATACCCTAAACCACAAACCCTAAACCCTAAACCACAAACCCAAAAGCCTAAACAATAAACCCTAAACTATAAAGCCTAAGCCCTAAACCACAAACCCTGAAGCCCAAACACTAAACCTTAAACCGTAAACCCTAAACCCTAAAGATTAAACCCTAAACCCTAAACCACAAACACTAAAGCATGAACCATAAACCCTAAACCCTAAACCCTAAACCCTCAACTCAAAACCATAAACCCTAAACCCTATACCCAAAACCCTAAACAACACAACCAAAAGCCTAAACCCTAGACCATAACCCCTCAACCCAAACCAAAAACCCTAAAGCATACACCTTAAACCCTAAATCATAAACCCTAAAGTCTAAACCCTGAACCCAAAACCCTAAACCATAAATTCTGAAGCCCGAACACTAAACCCTAGTCCCTGAACCCTAAACCCTACACCCTTAACGCTAAACCCTAAAGCCTAAAGCTTAATCCTTAAACCCCAAACCATAAGGCATAAACCCTAAACAATAAAGCCTAAACACTAAACCACAAACACTAAAGCCTAAACCCTAAACTCCAAACCGTAAACCCTAAACCATAAACACTAAATCCTAAACCCTAACCCACAAACACAAAACCCTAAACCATAAATCCTAAGGCCTAACCCCAAACCCTAAACCCTAAACCCAAAATCATAAACCCTAAATCCTAGACCCTAAACCACAAACCCTAAAGCCTTAATCCTAAATCAAAACCCCTAAACCCTAAACCATAAACCATCAACCCTAAAGCATAAACTCTAAACCCTAAATCATAAACTCCAAACCCTCACCCCCTAAATCCTAAACCACAAACCCTAAACACTAAAGCCTAAAGCCTAAACCATAAAGCATAAACCCTAAATCATAAAGTCTAAACCCTAAACCACAAACACTAAATCCTAAAGCCTAAATTCTAAACCCTTAACCCTAAACCATAAACCCTCAACGCAAAACGATAAACCATAAACAATAAAACCTAAACTCTAAATCCTAGACACTAAACCACAAACCCTAAAGCCTCAACCCCAAACCATAAACCCTAAACCATAAACCCTAAACCCAAAACCCTACACCATTAACCCTAAACCACAAACCATAAAGCCTAAACATTAATCCATAAACCCTCAATCCCAAACCATAAACCATAAACTCTAAAACCCTAAACCATAAACCATAAAACTTCAATCCCAAACCATAAACTATGAATCGTAAACCCTAAATCCAAAACACTAAAACCTAAACCACAAACCCTAAAGCCTCAACCCCAAGCCATAAACCCTAAATGCTACACCTTAAACTATAAACCACAAACCCTAAAGCCTAAACCCTAAACTATAAACCCTAAACTATAAACCCTAAACCCTAAACCATAAACCCTCAATCCCAAACCATAAACCCAAAACCCTAAACCCAGTACCATAAACCCTAAACCACAATCCTTAGAGCCTAAACCTTAAACCCCAAACCCTCAACCCCAAACCATAAACCATAAACCCTACACACTACACCCTAAACCTTAAACCCTAAACCCTAAAGCCTAAACCACAAAACCTAAAGCCCAAACACAAAACCCTAAACCCTAAAGCCTAAAGCCTAAACCACAAACCTTAAACCAAAACCCTAAAGCATAAACCCCAAACACTAAAGCATAAACCATAAACCCTAAACCATAAACCCTAAACCTTAAGCCATAAACCACAAAACCTAAAGCATAAATCCTAAATTACATCCCCTAAATCCTAAACCATAAACCATCATCCCTAAAGCCTAAACCATATACCCTAAACCCTAAATCCTATACCACAAACTCTAAAGCCTAAACTGTAAACGATAAAACCTTAACCCCAAACCATAAACCCTAAACTTTAAACCCTACACCGTAATCCCTAAACCAGAAACCATAAACCATTAACCATAAACCCTAAATCCTCAATCCTAAACCCTAAAGCAAAATCCACAAACCATAAATCCTAAATCGTAAACCCTAAAGCCTAAAGCCTAAGCGCAAAACCCTAAACCCAAAATCCCAAACCATAAAGTCTAAACCCTAAACCCTAAAGCATAAACCCCATCCACAAACACTAAAGCCTAAACCATAAACTATAAACTCTAAACTGTAAACCATAAACCCTCAACCCCAAACCATAAATCGTAAATCGTAAACACTACACCATAAACCCTAACCACAAACCCGAAACCCTAAACCCTAAACCATAAATCCTAAACCACAAACACTAAACCCTAACCACAAACCCTAAACCGTAAACACTACACCATAAACCATAAACTATAAACCCTAAACCCTAAACTATAAAACCTCAATGCTAAACCATAAACCCTAAACCCATATACCATCAACACCAAATTCTAAACCCTAAACCCCAAACACAAAACCCTAAACCACAAACCTAAGGCCTAAACCCCAGACCCTAAACCATAAACCAAAAATCATAAACACTAAACCACAAACCCTAAAGCTTAAATCCTAAATCACAACCCCTAAACCCTAAACCATAAACCATCAACCCTAAAGCCTAAATCCTAAGCCCTAAACCATAAACCATAAACTCCAAACCCTCAACCCATAAACCCTAAACCACAAACCTTAAACACTAAAGCCTAAACACTAATCCCTAAACCCCAAACCCTAAAGCCTAAACCCTAAACCCTAAACCATAAAGCCTAACCCTAAACCACAAACACTAAATCCTAAAGCCTAAATTCTAAACCCTAATCCCTAAACCATGAACCCTCAACCTAAAACCATAAACCATAAACAGTAAACCCTAAACCCTAAATCATAAGCCCTAAACCACAAACACTAAAGCTTCAACCCCAAACTATACACCCTAAACCATAAACCCTATACCCTAAACCATAAACCACGAACCCTAAAGCATAAACCATAAACCCCAAAACACAAACCCTAAACCCTAAACCATCATCCCCAAACTATAAACCCTAAAGCCTAAACTCTTCACCCTAAACCAAAACTACAAACCCTAAAGGCTAAACCCTAAATTATAAATCCTAAACCCTAAACCATAAACCCTCAACCACATACCTTAAACCATAAACCTTAAACATTAAACCATAAACCCTAAAGCCTAAACCCTAAACCATAATCCCTCAACCCCAAACCATAAACACTAAACCCTAAACCCTACACCCTAAACCATAAACCACAATCCCTAAAGCCTAATCCCTAAACTATAAACACTAAACCATAAACCCTCAATCCCAAACTATAAACCCTAAACCCCAAACCCTGCAGCCTAAACCATAAACCACAAATGCTAAAGCCTAAACCCTAAAACCTATACTATAATCCCTAAACCCTAAACCATAAACCCTTAACCACAAACCATAAACCCTAAACCATACACCCTAAATCCTAAATCATAAACACTAAAGCCTAAACCCTAAACGATAAAACCTTAACCCCAAACAATAAACCCTAAACAATAAACCATACACCATACACCATAAACCCTAAACCCTAAACCATTAACCATAAACCCTAAATCCTCAATTCTAAACCCTAAAGCCAAATCCACAAACCATAAACCCTAAATCCTAAACCCTAAAGCCTAAAGACAAAACCCTAAACCCTAAACCCCAAACCATAAAGCCTAAACCCTAAAGGCTAAAGCCTAAACCCCATCCACAAACACTAAAGCCTAAACCCTAAACTATAAACCCTAAACCGTAAACCATAAACCCTCAACCCCAAAGCATAAACCCTAAATCATAAACATTACACCATAAACCCTAACCACAAACCCTAATCCCTAAACCCTAAACCATAAACCCTAAACCATAAACACTAAACCCTAACCCATAAACACTAAACCCTAACCACAAACCCTAAACAGTAAACACTACACCATAAACCCTAAACTATAAACCATAAACCCTAAACTATAAACCCTCAACCCCGAAATCATAAACCTTAAACCCTAAACCCTACACCCTAAACCATAAACTACAAACCCTAAACCATAAACCCTCAACCCTAAACCATAAACCCTAAACCCTACAACCTAAGCCATAAACCATAAACCCTAAACCTTAAACCCTAGATCCTAAACCCTAAACCATAAACCCTAAACCCTAAAGCCTAAACCATAAACCATAAACACTAAAGCCAAAAGTCGAAATTCTAAACCCTAATACGTGAAACATAAACCCTCAACCCAAAAAAATAAACCATAAATAATAAACCCTAAATCCTAAACCCTAAAGCTTCAACCGC
The DNA here is from genome assembly GCF_059453495.1 of Arachis ipaensis. Lineage (NCBI taxonomy): Eukaryota > Viridiplantae > Streptophyta > Magnoliopsida > Fabales > Fabaceae > Arachis > Arachis ipaensis. The sequence goes on from NC_142444.1 coordinate 75,676,790, forward strand.
AAACCATAAACCATAAACCCTAAACCATAAACCCAAACCCTAAAGCTTAAACCCTAAACTATAAATTCTAAACCCTAAACTATAAACCCTAAATCCTAAACCCTATACTATAAACCCTAAACCACAAACCATAAAGCCTAAACCTTAAACCATAAACCCTCAACCCCAAATAATAAACCCTAAACCATACACTCTAAAACGTAAACCCTAAACCCTATACCCTAAACTACAAACCCTAAACCACAAACCCTGAAGCCCAAACACTAAACCATAAACCCTAAACCATAAACCCTAAAGATTAAACCCTAAACCCTAAACCCTAAACCCTAAACTATAAACCCTAAACCCAAAACCCTAAACCTTCGACCATATACCCTAAACACCAAAACCTAAACACTAAACCACAAACACCAAACCCTAAACCATAAACACTAAGGCATAAACCCCAAACCCTAAACCCTAAACCCAAAATCATAAACTCAAAACCCTAAACCATAAACCACAAACCCTAAAGCCTAAATCCTAAATCACAACCCTAAACCGCAAACCCTAAACCATAAACATTAAGGCCTAAACTCCAAACCCTAAACCCTAAACCCAAAATCATAAATCCAAAACCCTAAACCCTGAACCACAAACCCTAAAGCCTAAATCCTAAATCACAATCGCTAAACCTTAAACCAAAAACCATCAACCATAAAGTCTAAACCCTAAACCCTAAACTATAAACTCCAAACCCTCAACCCCTAAACCATAAACGCAAAAGCCTTACCCTAATCCCTAAACCCCAAACCCTAAAGCATAAAACCTAAACCATAAATCCAAAACCCTAAACCACAAACACTAAAGCCAAAAGCCTAAAATCTAAACCCTACACCTAAAACCATAAACCATAAACAATAAACCCTAAACCCTAAATCCTAAACCCTAAAACACAAACCCTAAAACATCAACCCGAAAACATAAACCCTAAACCCTAAACCCTAAACCATAAACTCTATACACTATACCATAAACCACAAACCCTAAACCCTAAACCCTAAACTATAAACCCTAAACCCTAAACCATAAAGCCTAAACCCTAAACACTATACCCTAAACCCTAAAGCCTAAACTATAAACCCTAAACCCCAAACCATAAACCCTAAACCATAAACCCTAAATACTAAACCCTAAACCATAAACCTTAAATCCTCAACCCTAAACACTAAACCCAAAACCATAAACCCTAAAGCCCAAACACTAAACCCTAAAGCCTAAAGCCTAATCCATGAACCCTAAACCATAAACCCTAAATCCCAAACTCTAAAGCCTAAACCCTAAACACTAATTCCTAAACCATAAACCCTAAATTGTAAAACAGTACACCATAAACCCTAAAACCTAAATCCCAAACCCTAAACCCTAAACCCTAAACCCTAGGCCAGAAACCCTTAACCCCAAAACCATAAACCCAAAATCGTAAACACTACACCCTAAACCCTAACAATAAACCCTAAACCCTAAACCATAAACCCTAAATTTTAAACCCTAGACCCTAAACGACAACCCATAAACCCTAAACCCTAAACCACAAACCGTAAACCATAAACCATAAACCATAAACCCTAAACCCTAAACCCTAAACCCTAAACACTAAACCCTAAACAATAAAACCTAAACACTAAACCACAAAACTAAAACCTTAAACCCTCAACCGAAACCCTAAACCCTAAACCATAAACCCTACATCCTAAGCCATAAACCACAAACCCTAAAGCCTAAATGCTAAACCATAAACCATAAACCATAAACCATAAACCCTAAACCCTATACCAAAAACACCAAAACCTAAACACTAAACCACAAACACCAAACCCTAAACCATAAAAACTAAGGCCTAAACCCCAAACCCTAAACCCTAAACCCAAAATCATAAACTCAAAACCCTAAACCATAAACTACAAACCCTAAAGCCTAAATCCTAATTCACAACCCCTAAGCCCCAAACCCTAAACCATAAACATTAAGGCCTAAACTCCAAACCATAAACCCTAAACCCAAAATCATAAATCCAAAACCCTAAACCCTAAACCACAAACCCCAAAGCCAAAATCCTAAATCACAATCGCTAAACCCTAAACCAAAAACAATCAACCATAAAGTCTAAACCATAAACCCTAAACCATAAACTCCAAACCCTTAACCCCTAAACCCTAAACGCTAAAGTCTTACCCTAATCCCTAAACCCCAAACCCTAAAGCATAAAACCTAAACCATAAATCCTAAACCCTAAACCACAAACACTAAAGCCAAAAGCCTAAAATCTAAACCCTAAACCCAAAACCAAAAACCATAAACAATAAACCCTAATCCCTAAATCCAAAACCATAAACCACAAACCCTAAAGCAACAACCCCAAACCATAAACCATAAACCATAAACCCTAAACCCTAAACTCTATACCCTATACCATAAACCACAAACCCTAAACCCTAAACCCTAAACTATAAACCATAAACCCTAAACGATAAACCCAAAACCCAAACCATAAAGCCTAAACCATAAACATTATACCCTAAACCCTAAAGCCTAAACCCTAAACTATAAACCCTAAACCCCAAACCATAAACCCTAAATAATAAATCATAAATCCTAAACCCTAAACCATAAACCTAAAATCCTCAACCGTAAACACTAAACCCTAAAACATAAACCCTAAAGCCCAAACACTAAACCCTAAAGCCAAAAGCATAAACCCTAAACCCGAAACAAAAAATCCTAAATCCCAAACTCTAAAGCCTAAACTCTAAACCATAAACCCCAAACCATAAACCCTAAATCATAGAACACTACACCCTAAACCCTAACCACAAACACTAAACACTAAACAATAAACCCTAAAGCCTAAACCCTAACCTATAAACCCAAAACCCAAAACCCTAAACCCTCAACTCCAAACCAAAAAACCTAAACCCTATACCCTAAACCAAAACCTTAAACCATAAACCCTTACCCCCAAACCCTAAACCCTAAACCTTACACCCTACACCCTAAGCCATAAACCACAAACCCTAAACCCTAAACCCTAAGCCCTAAACCCTAACCATAAACCACAAACCCTAAATCCTAAACAATAAACCCTAAACCCTAAACCCTAAACCCTAAACCACAAAACCTGAACCATAAACCACAAACACAAAACCCTAAACCATAAACCCTAAGGCCTAAACCCAAAACCATAAATCCTAAACCCAAAATCATAAACGCTAAACCCTAAAGCACAAACCCTAAAGTCTAAATCCTAAATCACAACCCCTTCTCCCTTAATCATCAACCCTAAAGCCTAAATCCTAAACCCTAAACCATAAACTCCAAACCCTCAACCCATAAACCCTAAACCACAAACCCTACACCCTAAACCACAAACCCTACACCCTAAACCAATACCACAAACCTTAAAGCCTAACCCCAAAACTATAATTCATAAACCCTAAACTATAAACCCTAAACCCCAAACCCTAAACCATAAACCCTAAACCCTAAACTACGAACCCTAAAACCTAAACCTTAAACCATAATCCCTCAACCCCAAACCATAATCGCTAAAACCTAAACCCTACACCATAAACCATAAACCCTCCAACCCAAACTATAAACCCTAAACCAAAAACCCTAAACACTAAACCCTAATCCATAAACCCTCAAACCCAAAAAATAAACCCTAAACCATAAACCCTACAACCTAAACGCTAAACCACAAAACCTAAATCATCAACCCTAACCATAAACCACAAACCCTAAAGCCCAAACAATAAACCCTAAAGCCTAAAGACTAAACCCTTAACTATAAACCCTAAATCCTAAACTCTAAAGCCTAAACCCTAAACCCAACTCCCTAAACCATAAACCTAAATCGTAAAACACTGCACCATAACCCCTAAACCCTAAACCCCAAATCATAAACCCTAAACCATAAACCCTAAGACAGAAACCCTTAACCCTAAACCATAAACCCAAAATCATAAACACTACACCCTAAACCCTAACCACAAACCCTAAACCCTAAACCATAAACCTTAAATTTTAAACCAAATCCCTAAACTGCAAACCATAAACCCTAAACCCTCAACCTTAAACACTAAACCCTAAACCACAAACCGTAAACCATAAATCCAAAACCATAAACCCTAAACCCTAAATCCTAAACCGTAAATCCTAAACCCTAAACCACAAAACCTAAACCATAAACCCTTAACCGAAACCCTAAACCCTAAGTCCTAAACCATACACCCTAAGCCATAAACCACAAACCCTAAAGCCTAAATGCTAAACCATAAACCCTAAACCATAAACCCTCAACCATAAACCCTAAACCCTCAACCCTAAACCCTAAACCCCAAAACCTAAACACTAAACCACAAACACGAAACCCTAAACCCTAAACACAAAATCATAAACTCAAAACCCTAAACCCTAAACCACAAACCCTAAACCCTAAATCCTAAATCACAACTCCTAATCCCCAAACCATAAACCATAAACCTTAAGGCCTAAACTCCAAACCCTAATCCCTAAACCCAAAATCTTAAATCCAAAACCCTAAACCCTAAACCACAAACCCTAAAGCCTAAATCCTAATCACAACCGCTAAACACTAAACCAAAAACCAACAACCATAAAGTCTAAACCCTAAACCCTAAACTATAAACTCCAAACCATCAACCCCTAAACCCTAAACGCTAAAGCCTCAACCTAATCCCTAAACCCCAAACCCAAAAGCATAAAACCTAAATCATAAATCCTAAACCCTAAACCACAAACACTAAAGCCAAAAGCCTAAAATCTAAACCCTAAAACCAAAACCATAAAACATAAACAATAAACCCTAAACCCTAAATCATAAACCCTAAACCACAAACCCTACACCGTAAACCCTAAACCCTAGACCATATACCATAACCCACAAACCCTAACCCCTAAACCCTAAACTATAAACCCTAAATCCCAAACCATAAACCCTAAACCATAAACCCAAAATCCTCAACCCTAAACACTAAACCCTAAACCATAAACCCTAAAGCACAAACAATAAACCTTAAAGCCTAAAGCCTAAACCCTAAACCATAAACCCTAAATCCCAAACTATAGAGCCTAAACCCTAAACCCAAAACCATAAACCCTAAATCGTAGAACACTACACCCTAAACCCTAAACACAAACCCTAAACACTAAACCATAAACCCTAAAGCCTAAACCCTAAACTATAAACCCTAAACCCTAAACCATAAATCGTAAACCCCAAACCATAAACCCTAAACCCTATACCCGAAACCCTAAACCAAAACCATAAACCATAAACCCTTAACCCTAAACCCTAAACCCTAAACCTTACACCATACACACTCTAAGTCATAAACCACAAACCCTAAACCCTAAACCCTAAATCCTAACCATAAATCACAAACCCTAAATCCTAAACAATAAACCCTAAACCCTAAACCCTAAACCCTAAACCCTAAACTATAAACCCTCAACCCCGAAATCATAAACCTTAAACCCTAAACCCTACACCCTAAACCATAAACTACAAACCCTAAACCATAAACCCTCAACCCTAAACCATAAACCCTAAACCCTACAACCTAAGCCATAAACCATAAACCCTAAACCTTAAACCCTAAACCCTAAACCATAAACCCTAAACCCTAAAGCCTAAACCATAAACCATAAACACTAAAGCCAAAAGTCGAAATTCTAAACCCTAATACGTGAAACATAAACCCTCAACCCAAAAAAAAAAACCATAAATAATAAACCCTAAATCCTAAACCCTAAAGCTTCAACCGCAAACCATAAACCCTAAACCCTAAACCATAAACCCAAACCCTAAAGCTTAAACCCTAAACTATAAATTCTAAACCCTAAACTATAAACACTAAATCCTAAACCCTATACTATAAACCCTAAACCACAAACCATAAAGCCTAAACCTTAAACCATAAACCCTCAACCCCAAATAATAAACCCTAAACCATACACTCTAAAACGTAAACCCTAAACCCTATACCCTAAACCACAAACCCTAAACCACAAACCCTGAAGCCCAAACACTAAACCTTAAACCCTAAACCATAAACCCTAAAGATTAAACCCTAAACCATAAACCCTAAACCATAAACCATAAACCCAAAACCCTAAACCTTCGACCATATACCCTAAACACCAAAACCTAAACACTAAACCACAAACACCAAACCCTAAACCATAAACACTAAGGCATAAACCCCAAACCCTAAACCCTAAACCCAAAATCATAAACTCAAAACCCTAAACCATAAACAACAAACCCTAAAGCCTAAATCCTAAATCACAACCCTAAACTGCAAACCCTAAACCATAAACATTAAGGCCTAAACTCCAAACCCTAAACCCTAAACCCAAATTCATAAATCCAAAACCCTAAACCCTGAACCACAAGCCCTAAAGCCTAAATCCTAAATCACAATCGCTAAACCTTAAACCAAAAACCATCAACCATAAAGTCTAAACCCTAAACCCTAAACTATAAACTCCAAACCCTCAACCCCTAAACCATAAACGCAAAAGCATTACCCTAATCCCTAAACCCCAAACCCTAAAGCATAAAACCTAAACCATAAATCCAAAACCCTAAACCACAAACACTAAAACCAAAAGCCTAAAATCTAAACCCTACACCTAAAACCATAAACCATAAACAATAAACCCAAAACCCTAAATCCTAAACCCTAAAACACAAACCCTAAAGCATCAACCCGAAAACATAAACCCTAAACCCTAAACCCTAAACCATAAACTCTATACACTATACCATAAACCCTAAACCCTAAACTATAAACCCTAAACCCTAAACCATAAAGCCTAAACCCTAAACACTATACCCTAAACCCTAAAGCCTAAACTATAAACCCTAAACCCCAAACCATAAACCCTAAACTATAAACCCTAAATCCTAAACCCTAAACTATAAACCTTAAATCCTCAACCCTAAACACTAAACCCAGAACCATAAACCCTAAAGCCCAAACACTAAACCCTAAAGCCTAAAGCCTAATCCATGAACCCTAAACCATAAACCCTAAATCCCAAACTCTAAAGCCTAAACCCTAAACCTTTAACTATAAACCCTAAATCCTAAAATCTAAAGCCTAAACCCTAAACACTAATTCCTAAACCATAAACCCTAAATTGTAAAACAGTACACCATAAACCCTAAAACCTAAATCCCAAACCCTAAACCCTAAACCCTAGGCCAGAAACCCTTAACCCCAAAACCATAAACCCAAAATCGTAAACACTACACCCTAAACCCTAACCATAAACCCTAAACCCTAAACCATAAACCCTAAATTTTAAACCCTAGACCCTAAACGACAACCCATAAACCCTAAACCCTAAACCACAAACCGTAAACCATAAACCATAAACCATAAACCATAAACCCTAAACCCTAAACCCTAAACCCTAAACCCTAAACCATAAACAATAAAACCTAAACCCTAAACCACAAAACTAAAACCTTAAACCCTCAACCGAAACCCTAAACCCTAAACCCTAAACCCTACATCCTAAGCCATAAACCACAAACCCTAAAGCCTAAATGCTAAACCAAAAACCATAAACCATAAACCCTAAACCCTATACCCAAAACACCAAAACCTAAACACTAAACCACAAACACCAAACCCTAAACCATAAAAACTAAGGCCTAAACCCCAAACCCTAAACCCTAAACCCAAAATCATAAACTCAAAACCCTAAACCATAAACTACAAACCCTAAAGCCTAAATCCTAATTCACAACCCCTAAGCCCCAAACCCTAAACCATAAACATTAAGGCCTAAACTCCAAACCCTAAACCCCAAACCCAAAATCATAAATCCAAAACCCTCAACCCTAAACCACAAACCCCAAAGCCAAAATCCTAAATCACAATCGCTAAACCCTAAACCAAAAACAATCAACCATAAAGTCTAAACCATAAACCCTAAACCATAAACTCCAAACCCTCAACCCCTAAACCCTAAACGCTAAATTCTTACCCTAATCCCTAAACCCCAAACCCTAAAGCATAAAACCTAAACCATAAATCCTAAACCCTAAACCACAAACACTAAAGCCAAAAGCCTAAAATCTAAACCCTAAACCCAAAACCAAAAACCATAAACAATAAACCCTAATCCCTAAATCCAAAACCATAAACCACAAACCCTAAAGCAACAACCCCAAACCATAAACCATAAACCATAAACCCTAAACCCTAAACTCTATACCATATACCATAAACCACAAACCCTAAACCCTAAACCCTAAACTATAAACCATAAACCTTAAACGATAAACCCAAAACCAAAACCATAAAGCCTAAACAATAAACATTATACCCTAAACCCTAAAGCCTAAACCCTAAACTATAAACCCTAAACCCCAAACCATAAACCCTAAATAATAAACCCTAAATCCTAAACCCTAAACCATAAACCTAAAATCCTCAACCCTAAACACTAAACCCTAAAACATAAACCCTAAAGCCCAAACACTAAACCCTAAAGCCAAAAGCATAAACCCTAAACCCGAAACAAAAAATCCTACATCCCAAACTCTAAAGCCTAAACTCTAAACCCTAAACCCCAAACCATAAACCCTAAATCATAGAACACTACACCCTAAACCCTAACCACAAACACTAAACACTAAACAATAAACCCTAAAGCCTAAACCCTAACCTATAAACCCAAAACCCAAAACCCAAAACCCTCAACTCCAAACCATAAAACCTAAACCCTATACCCTAAACCAAAACCTTAAACCATAAACCCTTACCCCCAAACCCTAAACCCTAAACCTTACACCCTACACCCTATGACATAAACCACAAACCCTAAACCCTAAACCCTAAGCCCTAAACCCTAACCATAAACCACAAACCCTAAATCCTAAACAATAAACCCTAAACCATAAACCCTAAACCCTAAACCACAAAACCTGAACCATAAACCACAAACACGAAACCCTAAACCATAAACCCTAAGGCCTAAACCCAAAACCATAAATCCTAAACCCAAAATCATAAACGCTAAACCCTAAAGCACAAACCCTAAAGCCTAAATCCTAAATCACAACCCCTTCTCCCTTAATCATCAACCCTAAAGCCTAAATCCTAAACCCTAAACCATAAACTCCAAACCCTCAACCCATAAACCCTAAACCACAAACCCTACACCCTAACCCACAAACCCTACACCCTAAACCAATACCACAAACCTTAAAGCCTAACCCCAAAACTATAATTCATAAACCCTAAACTATAAACCCTAAACCCCAAACCCTAAACCATAAACCCTAAACCCTAAACTACGAACCCTAAAACCTAAACCTTAAACCATAATCCCTCAACCCCAAACCATAATCGCTAAAACCTAAACCCTACACCCTAAACCATAAACCCTCCAACCCAAACAATAAACCCTAAACCAAAAACCCTAAACACTAAACCCTAATCCATAAACCCTCAAACCCAAAAAATAAACCCTAAACCATAAACCCTACAACCTAAACGCTAAACCACAAATCCTAAATCATCAACCCTAACCATAAACCACAAACCCTAAAGCCCAAACAATAAACCCTAAAGCCTAAAGACTAAACCCTTAACTATAAACCCTAAATCCTAAACTCTAAAGCCTAAACCCTAAACCCAACTCCCTAAACCATAAACCTAAATCATAAAACACTGCACCATAACCCATAAACCCTAAACCCCAAATCCTAAACCCTAAACCCTAAACCCTAAGCCAGAAACCCTTAACCCCAAACCATAAACCAAAATCATAAACACTACACCCTAAACCCTAACCACAAACCCTAAACCCTAAACCATAAACCTTAAATTTTAAACCAAATCCCTAAACTGCAAACCATAAACCCTAAACCCTCAACCTTAAACACTAAACCCTAAACCACAAACCGTAAACCATAAATCCAAAACCATAAACCCTAAACCCTAAATCCTAAACCGTAAATCCTAAACCCTAAACCACAAAACTTAAACCATAAACCCTTAACCGAAACCCTAAACCCTAAGTCCTAAACCATACACCCTAAGCCATAAACCACAAACCCTAAAGCCTAAATGCTAAACCATAAACCCTAAACCATAAACCCTCAACCATAAACCCTAAACCCTCAACCCTAAACCCTAAACCCCAAAACCTAAACACTAAACCACAAACACGAAACCCTAAACCCTAAACACAAAATCATAAACTCAAAACCCTAAACCCTAAACCACAAACCCTAAACCCTAAATCCTAAATCACAACTCCTAAACCCCAAACCATAAACCATAAACCTTAAGGCCTAAACTCCAAACCCTAATCCCTAAACCCAAAATCTTAAATCCAAAACCCTAAACCCTAAACCACAAACCCTAAAGCCTAAATCCTAAATCACAACCGCTAAACACTAAACCAAAAACCAACAACCATAAAGTCTAAACCCTAAACCCTAAACTATAAACTCCAAACCATCAACCCCTAAACCCTAAACGCTAAAGCCTCACCCTAATCCCTAAACCCCAAACCCAAAAGCATAAAACCTAAATCCTAAATCCTAAACCCTAAACCACAAACACTAAAGCCAAAAGCCTAAAATCTAAACCCTAAAACCAAAACCATAAAACATAAACAATAAACCCTAAACCCTAAATCATAAACCCTAAACCACAAACCCTACACCGTAAACCCTAAACCCTAGACCATATACCATAACCCACAAACCCTAACCCCTAAACCCCAAACCATAAAGCCTAAACCCTAAACTATAAACCCTAAATCCCAAACCATAAACCCTAAACCATAAACCCAAAATCCTCAACCCTAAACACTAAACCCTAAACCATAAACCATAAAGCACAAACACTAAACCTTAAAGCCTAAAGCCTAAACACTAAACCATAATCCCTAAATCCCAAACTATAAAGCCTAAACCCTAAACCCTAAACCCAAAACCATAAACCCTAAATCGTAGAACACTACACCCTAAACCCTAAACACAAACCCTAAACACTAAACCATAAACCCTAAAGCCTAAACCCTAAACTATAAACCCTAAACCCTAAACCATAAACCGTAAACCCCAAACCGTAAACCCTAAACCCTATACCCGAAACCCTAAACCAAAACCTTAAACCATAAACCCTTAACCCTAAACCCTAAACCCTAAACCTTATACCCTACACACTCTAAGTCATAAACCACAAACCCTAAACCCTAAACCCTAAATCCTAACCATAAATCACAAACCCTAAATCCTAAACAATAAACCCTAAACCCTAAACCCTAAACCCTAAACCACAAAACCTGAACCATAAACCATAAACACGAAACGCTAAACCATAAACCCTAAGGCCTAAACCCAAAACCCTAAATCCTAAACCCAAAAACATAAACACTAAATGGTAAGCCCTAAACCACAAACCTTATAGCCTAAATCCTAAATCACAACCCCTTATCCCTTAATCATCAACCCTAAAGCCTAAAGCCTAAACCCTAAACCATAAACTCCAAACCCTAGACCCATATACCCTAAACCACAAACCCTAAACCCTAAAGCCTAAACCCTAAACCACAAACACTAAAGCCTAAAGTCTAAATTCTAAACCCTAATACGTGAACCATAAACCCTCAACCCAAAAAAATAAACCATAAACAATAAACTCTAAATCATAAACCCTAAAGCTTCAACCCCAAAGCATAAACCCTAAACCCTAAACCAAATACCCTAAACCATAAACCACAAACCCTAAAGCCTAAACCATAAACTATAAAGTCTAAACCATAAACCATAAACCCTAAATCCTAAACCCTATACTATGAACCCTAAACCACAACCGAAAAAGCCTAAACTTTAAACCATTAACCCCCAACCCCAAAAAATAAACCCTAAACCTTACACTCTATAACCTAAACCCTAAATCCTAAACCCTAAACCATATACCCTAAACCACAAACCCTAAACCCTAAACCACAAACCCAAAAGCCCAAACAATAAACCCTAAACTATAAAGCCTAAGCCCTAAACCACAAACCCTGAAGCCCAAACACTAAACCTTAAACCGTAAATCATAAACCCTAAAGATTAAACCCTAAACCCTAAACCACTAACACTAAAGCGTAATCCATAAACCCTAAACCCTAAACCCTCAACCCTAAACCATAAACCCTAAACCCTACACCCTAAACCCTAAACAACATAACCAAAAGCCTAAACCCTAGACCATAACCCCTCAACCCAAACCAAAAACCCTAAAGCATACACCTTAAACCCTAAATCACAGACCCTAAAGCCTAAACCCTGAACCCGAAACCCTAAATCATAAATTCTAAAGCCCAAACCCTAAAACCTAAAACCTAAACCCTAAACCCTAAACCATACACCCTTAACACTAAACCCTAAAGCCTAAAGCTTAATCCTTAAACCCCAAACCATAAGGCCTAAACTATAAACAATAAAGCCTAAACACTAAACCACAAACACTAAAGCTTAAACCCTAAACCCCAAATCGTAAACCCTAAACCCTAAACCACAAACACAAAACCCTAAACCATAAATCCTAAGGCCTAAACCCCAAACCCTAAACCCTAAACCCAAAATCATAAACCCTAAATCCTAGACCCTAAACCACAAACCCTAAAGCCTTAATCCTAAATCAAAACCCCTAAACCCTAAACCATAAACTATCAACCCTAAAGCATAAACTCTAAACCCTAAATCATAAACTCCAAACCCTCAACCCCTAAATCCTAAACCACAAACCCTAAACCCTAAAGCCTAAAGCCTAAACCATAAAGCCTAAACCCTAAATCATAAAGTCTAAACCCTAAACCACAAACACTAAATCCTAAAGCCTAAATTCTAAACCCTTAACCCTAAACCATAAACCATCAACCCAAAACCATAAACCATAAACAATAAAACCTAAACTCTAAATCCTAAACACTAAACCACAAACCCTAAAGCCTTAACCCCAAACTATAAACCCTAAACCATAAATCCTAAACCCAAAACCCTACACCATTAACCCTAAACCACAAACCATAAAGCCTAAACCTTAATCCATAAAACCTCAACCCCAAACCATAAACCATAAACTCTAAAACCCTAAACCATAAACCATAAAACTTTAACCCCAAACCATAAACTATGAATCGTAAACCCTAAATCAAAAACACTAAAACCTAAACCACAAACCCTAAAGCCTCAACCCCAAGCCATAAACCCTAAATGCTACACCTTAAACTATAAACCACAAACCCTAAAGCCTAAACCCTGAACTATAAACCTTAAACCCTAAACCATAAACCCTCAATCCCAAACTATAAACCCAAAACCCTAAACCCAGTACCATAAACCCTAAACCACAATCCCTAAAGCCTAAACCTTAAACCCAAACCCTCAACCCCAAACCATAAACCATAAACCCTAAACACTACACCCTAAACCACAAAACCTAAAGCCCAAACACAAAACCCTAAAGCCTAAAGCCTAAAGCCTAAACCACAAACCTTAAACAAAAACCCTAAAGCATAAACCCCAAACACTAAAGCATAAACCATAAACCATAAACCCTAAACCATAAACCCTAAACCTTAAGCCATAAGCCACAAACCCTAAAGCGTAAATCCTAAATTACATCCCCTAAATCCTAAACCATAAACCATCATCCCTAAAGCCTAAACCATATACCCTAAGCCCTAAATCCTAAACCACAAACTCTAAAGCCTAAACTCTAAACGAAAAAACCTTAACCGCAAACCATAAACCCTAAACTTTAAACCCTATACCATAATCCCTAAACCATAAACCATAAACCATTAACCATAAACCCTAAATACTCAATCCTAAACCCTAAAGCAAAATCCACAAACTATAAACCCTAAATCATAAACCCTAAAGCCTAAAGCCTAAAGCCTAAACGCAAAACCCTAAACCCAAAATCCCAAACCATAAAGCCTAAACCCTAAACCCTAAAGCATAAAACCCATCCACAAACACTAAAGCCTAAACCCTAAACTATAAACTCTAAACTGTAAACCATAAACCCTCAACCCCAAACCATAAACCGTAAATCGTAAACACTACACCATAAACCCTAACCACAAACACGAAACCCTGAACCCTAAACCATAAATCCTAAACCACAAACACTAAACACTAACCACAAACCCTAAACCGTAAACACTACACCATAAACCCTAAACTATAAACCCTAAACCCTAAACCATAAACCCTCAACGCTAAACCCTAAACCCTAAACCCTATACTATAAACCCCAAATTCTAAACCCTAAACCACAAACACAAAACCCTAAACCACAAACCTAAGGCCTAAACCCCAGACCCTAAACCATAAACCAAAAATCATAAACACTAAACCACAAACCCTAAAGCTTAAATCCTAAATCACAACCCCTAAACCCTAAACCATAAACCATCAACCCTAAAGCCTAAATCCTAAGCCCTAAACCATAAACCATGAACTCCAAACCCTCAACCCCTAAACCCTAAACCACAAACCTTAAACACTAAAGCCTAAACACTAATCCCTAAACCCCAAACCCTAAAGCCTAAACCCTAAACCATAAAGCCTAAACCCTAAACCACAAACACTAAATCCTAAAGCCTAAATTCTAAACCCTAATCCCTAAACCATGAACCCTCAACCCAAAACCATAAACCATAAACAGTAAACCTTGAACCCTAAATCCTAAACCCTAAACCACAAACACTAAAGCTTCAACCCCAAACCATAAACCCTAAACCATAAACCACGAACCCTAAAGCATAAACCATAAACCACAAAACACAAACCCTAAACCCTAAACCCTCATCCCCAAACTATAAACCCTAAAGCCTAAACCCTTCACCCTAAACCAAAACTACAAACCCTAAAGGCTAAACCCTAAATTATAAATCCAAAACCCTAAACCATAAATCCTCAACCACATACCTTAAACCATAAACCTTAAACATTAAACCATAAACCCTAAAGCCTAAACCCTAAACCATAATCCCTCAACCCCAAACCATAAACACTAAACCCTAAACCCTACACCCTAAACCATAAACCACAATCCCTAAAGCATAATCCCTAAACTATAAACCCTAAACCATAAACCCTCAATCCCAAACTATAAACCCTAAACCCCAAACCATGCACCCTAAACCATAAACCACAAACGCTAAAGCCTAAACCCAAAAACCTATACTATAAACGCTAAACCCTAAACCATAAACCCTCAACCACAAACCATAAACCCTAAACCATACACCATAAATCCTAAACCATAAACACTAAAGCCTAAACCCTAAACGATAAAACCTTAACCCCAAATGATAAACCCTAAACAATAAACCATACACCATAAACCCTAAACACAAAACCCTAAACCATTAACCACAAACCCTAAATCCTCAATTCTAAACCCTAAAGCCAAATCCACAAACCATAAACCCTAAATCCTAAACCCTAAAGCCTAAAGACAAAACCCTAAATCCTAAACCCCATCCATAAACACAAAAGCCTAAACCCTAAAAAATAAACCCTAAACCGTAAACCATAAACCCAAAACCCCAAAGCATAAATCCTAAATCATAAATACTACACCCTAAACCCTAACCACAAACCCTAATCCCTAAACCCTAAACCATAAACCCTAAACCATAAATACTAAACCCTACCCCATAAACACTAAACCCTAACCACAAACCCTAAACAGTAAACACTACACCCTAAAAACTAAATTATAAACCGTAAACCCTAAACTATAAACCCTCAACCCCAAAATCATAAACCTTAAACCCTAAACCATACACCCTAAACCATAAAATACAAACCCTAAACCATAAACCCTCATCCCTAAACCATAAACCCTGAACCCTACAACCGAAGCCATAAACCATAAACCCTAAACCTTAAACCCTAAACCCTAAACCCTAAACCCTAAAACCTCAACCCGATACCATAAACCAAATCCTAAACCCTAAACCACACACACAAAACCCTAAACCATAAATCCTAAGGCCTAAACCCCAAGCCCTAAACCATAAAACCAAAATCATAAACCCTAAACCCTAAATCCTAAACCACAAACCTTGAAGCCTTAAATCCTAAATCACAACCTCTAAACCTTAGACCATAAACCATCAACCCTAAAGCCAAAACCCTAAGCCCTAAACCCTAATCCATAAACTCCAAACCCTCAACCCCTAAACCCTAAACCACAAACCTTAAACACCAAAGCCTAAACCCTAATTCCAAAACCCCAATCCCTAAAGCCTAAACCGTAACTCATAAAACCTAAACCCTAAACCACAAACACTAAAGCCTAAAGTCTAAATTCTAAACCCTAAACCCTAAAACATAAACCCTCAACCTAAAACAATAAACCATAAACAATAAACCCTAAATCCTAAACCCTAAATCAAAAAACCTAAAGCTTCAACCCCAAACCATGAACCCTAAACCCTAAACCATATACCCTAAACCATAAGCCACAAACTCTAAAGCCTAAACCCTAAAAAATAAAGTCTAAACCCTAAACCATAAACCCTAAATGCTAAACTCTACACCATAAACCCTAAATCACACACCATAAAGCCTGAACCTTAAACCATAAACCCTCAACCCCAAACCATAAACCCTAAATCCTACACTCTAAACCTAAACCCTAAATCATAAACCCTAAGCCACAAACCCTAAACGCTAAACCACAAACCCTAAAACCCAAACACTAAACCCTAAACCATAAAGCCTAAGCCCTAAACCACAAACCCTGAAGCCCAACCACTAAACCTTAAACCTTAAACCCCAAACCCTAAAGATTAAACCCTAAACCTTAAACCACAAAAACTAAAGCCTAAACCGTAAACCCTAAAACATAAACCATAAACCCTCAACCCTAAACCATAAACCCTAAACCCTACTTCCTAAACCCTACACAACAAACCTAAAAGCTTAAACCCTAGACCATAACCGCTCAACCCAAACCAAAAACCCAAAACCATACACCTTAAACCCTAAATCACAAACCCTAAATCCTAAACCCTAAACCATAAACCCTAAACCACAAATTCTAAAGCCCAAACACTAAACCCAAAACCCTGAACCCTAAACCCTAAACTATACGTCCTTAACACAAACCCTAAACCCTAAACCCTAAAACCCAAACCATAAATCTTAAACCCTAAACCACAAACACTAAAGCCTAAACCCAAAACCCTAAACCATAAACATTCAACCCCAAACCAAAAATCCTAAACCCTAAACCCTAAACAACAAAACCTAAAGCCTAAAGCCTAAAGCCTAAACCATAAACCCTAAACCCTAAACCCTACAACCTAAGCCATAAACCATAAACCCTAAACTATAAACCCTAAACCCTAAACCATAAACCCTAAACCCTAAACCTTAAACCCTAAACCCTAAACCCTATACCATAAACCAAAATCCTAAACCCTAAACCACAAACACAAAACCCTAAACCATAAATCCTAAGGCCTAGACCCCAAAGCTTAAACCATAAAACCAAAATTATAGACCCTTAACCCTAAATCCTAAACCACAAACCTTGAAGCCTAATTCCTAAATCACACCCCCTAAACCCTAAACCATAAACCATCAACCCTAAAGCCTAAACCCTAAGCCCTAATACCTAATCCATAAACTCCAAACCCTCAACCCCTAAACCCTAAACCACAAACCATAAACACTAAAGCCTAAACCCAAATCCCAAAACCCCAAACCATAAAGCCTAAACCGTAACTCATAAAGCCTAAACCCTAAACCACAAACACTAAAGCCTAAAGTCTAAATTCTAAACCCTAAACCATAAACCATAAACCCTCAACCCAAAATAATAAACCATAAACAATAAACCCTAAATTCTAAACCCTAAACCAAAACCCCTAAAGCTTCAACCCCAAACCTTAAACCCTAAACCCTAAACCATATACCCTAAACCATAAGCCACAAACCCTAAAACCTAAACCCTAAACAATAAAGTCTAAACCCTAAACCATAAACCATAAACCATAAACCCTAAATCCTAAACCCTACACTATAAACCCTAAACCACAAAACATAAAGCCTAACCCTTAAACCATAAACCCTCAACCCCAAACCATAAACCCTAAACCCGACACTCTAAAACCTAAACCCTAAACCCCAAGACACAAACCCTAAAACCTAAAGCCCAAACACTAAACCCTAAACCATAAAGCCTAAGCCCTAAACCACAAACGCTGAAGCCCAAACACTAAACCTTAAACCCTAAACCCCAAAGCCAAAAGATTAAACCCTAAACCTTAAACCACAAACACTAAAGCCTAAACCCTAAACCCTAAACCATAAACCATAAACCCTCAACCCCAAACCATAAACCATAAACCCTACATCCTAAATCCTAAACAACAAACCTAAAAGCCTAAACCCTAGACCATAACCCCTCAACCCAAACCAAAAACCCTAAACCATACACCTTAAACCCTAAATCACAAACCATAAAGCCAAAATCCCTAAACCATAAATTCTAAAGCCCAAACACTAAACCCAAAACCCTGAACCCTAAACCCTAAACCTTATACCCTTAACCCTAAACCCTAAAGCCTAAAGCCTAAATCCTAAAACCCAAACCATAAATCATAAACCCTAAACCACAAACACTAAAGCCTAAACCCTAAACCCTAAACCATAAACATTCAATCCCAAACCATAAATCCTAAACCCTAAAACCTAAACAACAAACCCTAAAGCCTAAAGCCTAATCCATAAACCCTCAACCCTTAACCCTAAACCGTAAACCCTACAACCTAAGCCATAAACCATAAACCCTAAACTATAAACCATAAACCCTAAACCATAAACCATCAACCCTAAACCCTAAACCCTCAACGCTATACCACAAACCAAAATCCCAAACACTAAACCATAAATCCTAAGGCCTAAACCCCAAAGCCGAAACCATAAAACCAAATTCATAAACCCTAAACCCTAAATCCTAAACCACAAAACTTGAAGCCTAAATCCTAAATCACAACCCCTAAACCCTAAATCATAAACCATCAACCCTAAAGCCTAAACCCTAAGCCCTAAACCCTAAACCATAAACTCCAAACCCTCAACCCCTAAACCCTAAACCACAAACCTTAAACACTAAAGCCTAAACCCTAATCCCTCAACCCCAAACCCTAAAGCCTAAACCCTAACCCATAAGTCTAAACCCTAAACCACAAACACTAAAGCCTAAAGTCTAAATTCTAAACCCTAATCCCTAAACCATAAACCCTCAACCCAAAACAAAAAACAATAAACGATAAACCCTAAATCCTAAACCCTAAAACAAAAACCCTAAAGCTTCAAACCCAAACCATAAACCCTAAACCCTAAACCCTATACCCTAAAGCATAAACCACAAACCATAAAGCCTAAACCATAAACAATAAAGTCTAAACCCTAAACCATAAACCCTAAACCAAAAAACCTAAAGCCCAAACACTAAACTCTAAACCATAAAGCCTAAGCCCTAAACCACAAACCCTGAAGCCCAAACACTAAACCTTAAATCCTAAACCCCAAACCCTAAAGATTAAACCCTAAACCATAAACCACAAACACTAAAGCCTAAACCCTAAACCCTAAACCATAAACCATAAACCCTCAACCCCAAACCATAAACCCTAAACCCTACATCCTAAATCCTAAACAACAAACCTAAAAGCCTAAACCCTAGACCATAACCCCTCAACCCAAACCAAAAACCCTAAACCATACACCTTAAACCCTAAATCACAAACCATAAAGCCAAAATCCCTAAACCATAAATTCTAAAGCCCAAACACTAAACCCAAAACCCTGAACCCTAAACCCTAAACCTTATACCCTTAACCCTAAACCCTAAACCCTAAAGCCTAAATCCTAAAACCCAAACCATAAATCATAAACCCTAAACCACAAACACTAAAGCCTAAACCCTAAACCCTAAACCATAAACATTCAATCCCAAACCATAAATCCTAAACCCTAAAACCTAAACAACAAACCCTAAAGCCTAAAGCCTAATCCATAAACCCTCAACCCTTAACCCTAAACCGTAAACCCTACAACCTAAGCCATAAACCATAAACACTAAACTATAAACCATAAACCCTAAACCATAAACCATCAACCCTAAACCCTAAACCCTCAACGCTATACCACAAACCAAAATCCCAAACACTAAACCATAAATCCTAAGGCCTAAACCCCAAAGCCGAAACCATAAAACCAAATTCATAAACCCTAAACCCTAAATCCTAAACCACAAAACTTGAAGCCTAAATCCTAAATCACAACCCCTAAACCCTAAATCATAAACCATCAACCCTAAAGCCTAAACCCTAAGCCCTAAACCCTAAACCATAAACTCCAAACCCTCAACCCCTAAACCCTAAACCACAAACCTTAAACACTAAAGCCTAAACCCTAATCCCTCAACCCCAAACCCTAAAGCCTAAACCCTAACCCATAAGTCTAAACCCTAAACCACAAACACTAAAGCCTAAAGTCTAAATTCTAAACCCTAATCCCTAAACCATAAACCCTCAACCCAAAACAAAAAACAATAAATGATAAACCCTAAATCCTAAACCCTAAAACAAAAACCCTAAAGCTTCAAACCCAAACCATAAACCCTAAACCCTAAACCCTATACCCTAAAGCATAAACCACAAACCATAAAGCCTAAACCATAAACAATAAAGTCTAAACCCTAAACCATAAACCCTAAACCAAAAAACCTAAAGCCCAAACACTAAACTCTAAACCATAAAGCCTAAGCCCTAAACCACAAACCCTGAAGCCCAAACACTAAACCTTAAATCCTAAACCCCAAACCCTAAAGATTAAACCCTAAACCATAAACCACAAACACTAAAGCCTAAACCCTAAACCCTAAACCATAAACCATAAACCCTCAACCCCAAACCATAAACCCTAAACCCTACATCCTAAATCCTAAACAACAAACCTAAAAGCCTAAACCCTAGACCATAACCCCTCAACCCAAACCAAAAACCCTAAACCATACACCTTAAACCCTAAATCACAAACCATAAAGCCAAAATCCCTAAACCATAAATTCTAAAGCCCAAACACTAAACCCAAAACCCTGAACCCTAAACCCTAAACCTTATACCCTTAACCCTAAACCCTAAAGCCTAAAGCCTAAACCCTAAAACCCAAACCATAAATCATAAACCCTAAACCACAAACACTAAAGCCTAAACCCTAAACCCTAAACCATAAACATTCAATCCCAAACCATAAATCCTATTCCCTAAAACCTAAACAACAAACCCTAAAGCCTAAAGCCTAATCCATAAACCCTCAACCCTGAACCCTAAACCGTAAACCCTACAACCTAAGCCATAAACCATAAACCCTAAACTATAAACCATAAACCCTAAACCATAAACCATCAACCCTAAACCCTAAACCCTAAACCCTAAACCCTCAACGCTATACCATAAACCAAAATCCCAAACCCTAAACCACAAACACAAAACCCTAAACCATAAATCCTAAGGCCTAAACCCCAAAGCCGAAACCATAAAACCAAATTCATAAACCCTAAACCCTAAATCCTACACCACAAAACTTGAAGCCTAAATCCTAAATCACAACCCCTAAACCCTAAATCATAAACCATCAACCCTAAAGCCTAAACCCTAAGCCCTAAACCCTAAACCATAAACTCCAAACCCTCAACCCCTAAACCCTAAACCACAAACCTTAAACACTAAAGCCTAAACCCTAATCCCTCAACCCCAAACCCTAAAGCCTAAACCCTAACCCATAAGTCTAAACCCTAAACCACAAACACTAAAGCCTAAAGTCTAAATTCTAAACCCTAATCCCTAAACCATAAACCCTCAACCCAAAACAAAAAACAATAAACGATAAACCCTAAATCCTAAACCCTAAAACAAAAACCCTAAAGCTTCAAACCCAAACCATAAACCCTAAACCCTAAACCCTATACCCTAAAGCATAAACCACAAACCATAAAGCCTAAACCATAAACAATAAAGTCTAAACCCTAAACCATAAACCCTAAACCAAAAAACCTAAAGCCCAAACACTAAACTCTAAACCATAAAGCCTAAGCCCTAAACCACAAACCCTGAAGCCCAAACACTAAACCTTAAATCCTAAACCCCAAACCCTAAAGATTAAACCCTAAACCATAAACCACAAACACTAAAGCCTAAACCCTAAACCCTAAACCATAAACCATAAACCCTCAACCCCAAACCATAAACCCTAAACCCTACATCCTAAACCCTAAACAACAAACCTAAAAGCCTAAACCCTAGACCATAACCTCTCAACCCAAACCAAAAACCCTAAACGATACACCTTAAACCCTAAATCACAAACCCTAAAGCCTAAACCCTAAATCATAAACCATAAACGAAAAATTCTAAAGCCCAAACATTAAACCAAAATCCTGAACCCTAAACCCGAAAGCCTATACCCTTAACCCTAAATCCTAAAACCTAAACCCTAAATCCTAAAACTCAAACCATAAATCCTAAACCCTAAACCACAAACACTGAATCCTAAATCCTAAACCCTAAACCATAAACATTCAACCCCAAACCTTAAATCCTAAATGCTAAACCCTAGACAACAAACCCTAAAGCCTAAAGCCTAAACCATAAACCCTCAACCCTAAACCCTAAACCCTCAGCCCTAAAACCCAAGCCATAAACCATAAACCCTAAACTATAAACCCTAAACCCTAAACCATAAACCATAAACCCTAAACCCTCAACCATATACCACAAACCAAAACCCTAAACCACAAATAGAAAACCCTAAACCATAAATCCTAAGGCCTAAACCCCAAAGCCTAAACCATAAAACCAAAATCATAAACCCTAAACCCTAAATCCTAAACCACAAACCTTGAAGCCTAAATCTGAAATTACAACCCCTAAACCCTAAACCATAAACCATCAACACTAAAGCCTAAACCCTAAGCCCTAAACCCTAAACCATAAACTCCAAAACTTCAACCTCTAAACCCTAAACCACAAACCTTAAACACTAAAGCCTAAACCCTAATCCCTCAACCCCAAACCCTAAAGCCTAAACCCTAACCCATAAGTCTAAACCCTAAACCACAAACACTAAAGCCTAAAGTCTAAATTCTAAACCCTAATCCCTAAACCATAAACCCTCAACCCAAAACAAAAAACAATAAACGATAAACCCTAAATCCTAAACCCTAAAACAAAAACCCTAAAGCTTCAAACCCAAACCATAAACCCTAAACCCTAAACCCTATACCCTAAAGCATAAACCACAAACCATAAAGCCTAAACCATAAACAATAAAGTCTAAACCCTAAACCATAAACCCTAAACCAAAAAACCTAAAGCCCAAACACTAAACTCTAAACCATAAAGCCTAAGCCCTAAACCACAAACCCTGAAGCCCAAACACTAAACCTTAAATCCTAAACCCCAAACCCTAAAGATTAAACCCTAAACCATAAACCACAAACACTAAAGCCTAAACCCTAAACCCTAAACCATAAACCATAAACCCTCAACCCCAAACCATAAACCCTAAACCCTACATCCTAAATCCTAAACAACAAACCTAAAAGCCTAAACCCTAGACCATAACCCCTCAACCCAAACCAAAAACCCTAAACCATACACCTTAAACCCTAAATCACAAACCATAAAGCCAAAATCCCTAAACCATAAATTCTAAAGCCCAAACACTAAACCCAAAACCCTGAACCCTAAACCCTAAACCTTATACCCTTAACCCTAAACCCTAAAGCCTAAAGCCTAAACCCTAAAACCCAAACCATAAATCATAAACCCTAAACCACAAACACTAAAGCCTAAACCCTAAACCCTAAACCATAAACATTCAATCCCAAACCATAAATCCTATTCCCTAAAACCTAAACAACAAACCCTAAAGCCTAAAGCCTAATCCATAAACCCTCAACCCTGAACCCTAAACCGTAAACCCTACAACCTAAGCCATAAACCATAAACCCTAAACTATAAACCATAAACCCTAAACCATAAACCATCAACCCTAAACCCTAAACCCTAAACCCTAAACCCTCAACGCTATACCATAAACCAAAATCCCAAACCCTAAACCACAAACACAAAACCCTAAACCATAAATCCTAAGGCCTAAACCCCAAAGCCGAAACCATAAAACCAAATTCATAAACCCTAAACCCTAAATCCTAAACCACAAAACTTGAAGCCTAAATCCTAAATCACAACCCCTAAACCCTAAATCATAAACCATCAACCCTAAAGCCTAAACCCTAAGCCCTAAACCCTAAACCATAAACTCCAAACCCTCAACCCCTAAACCCTAAACCACAAACCTTAAACACTAAAGCCTAAACCCTAATCCCTCAACCCCAAACCCTAAAGCCTAAACCCTAACCCATAAGTCTAAACCCTAAACCACAAACACTAAAGCCTAAAGTCTAAATTCTAAACCCTAATCCCTAAACCATAAACCCTCAACCCAAAACAAAAAACAATAAACGATAAACCCTAAATCCTAAACCCTAAAACAAAAACCCTAAAGCTTCAAACCCAAACCATAAACCCTAAACCCTAAACCCTATACCCTAAAGCATAAACCACAAACCATAAAGCCTAAACCATAAACAATAAAGTCTAAACCCTAAACCATAAACCCTAAACCAAAAAACCTAAAGCCCAAACACTAAACTCTAAACCATAAAGCCTAAGCCCTAAACCACAAACCCTGAAGCCCAAACACTAAACCTTAAATCCTAAACCCCAAACCCTAAAGATTAAACCCTAAACCATAAACCACAAACACTAAAGCCTAAACCCTAAACCCTAAACCATAAACCATAAACCCTCAACCCCAAACCATAAACCCTAAACCCTACATCCTAAACCCTAAACAACAAACCTAAAAGCCTAAACCCTAGACCATAACCTCTCAACCCAAACCAAAAACCCTAAACGATACACCTTAAACCCTAAATCACAAACCCTAAAGCCTAAACCCTAAATCATAAACCATAAACGAAAAATTCTAAAGCCCAAACATTAAACCAAAATCCTGAACCCTAAACCCGAAAGCCTATACCCTTAACCCTAAATCCTAAAACCTAAACCCTAAATCCTAAAACTCAAACCATAAATCCTAAACCCTAAACCACAAACACTGAATCCTAAATCCTAAACCCTAAACCATAAACATTCAACCCCAAACCTTAAATCCTAAATGCTAAACCCTAGACAACAAACCCTAAAGCCTAAAGCCTAAACCATAAACCCTCAACCCTAAACCCTAAACCCTCAGCCCTAAAACCCAAGCCATAAACCATAAACCCTAAACTATAAACCCTAAACCCTAAACCATAAACCATAAACCCTAAACCCTCAACCCTATACCACAAACCAAAACCCTAAACCACAAATAGAAAACCCTAAACCATAAATCCTAAGGCCTAAACCCCAAAGCCTAAACCATAAAACCAAAATCATAAACCCTAAACCCTAAATCCTAAACCACAAACCTTGAAGCCTAAATCTGAAATTACAACCCCTAAACCCTAAACCATAAACCATCAACACTAAAGCCTAAACCCTAAGCCCTAAACCCTAAACCATAAACTCCAAAACTTCAACCTCTAAACCCTAAACCACAAACCTTAAACACTAAAGCCTAAACCCTAATCCCTAAACCCTAAGCCATAAAGCCTAAACCCTAACCGATAAAGACTGAACCTTAAACCACAAACACTAAAGCCTAAAGTCTAAATTCTAAACACTAATCCCTAAATCATAAACCATAAACCCTAAACCCTACACTTTAAAACCTAAACCCTAAATCCTAAACCATAAACCCTAAACCCTAAGCTAAAAACCCTAAACCATAAACCACAAATGCTAAAGCACAAACACTAGACCCTAAACCATAAAGCCTAAGCCCTAAACCACAAACCCTGAAGCACAAGCACTAAACCTTAAACCCTAAACCCTAAAGATTAAACCCTAAACCTTAAACCATAAAAACTAAAGCCTAAACCATAAACCCTAAACCATAAATCATAAACCCTCAACCCCAAACCATAAACCCTAAACCCTACATCCTAAACCCTAAAGAACAAACCTAAAAGCCTAAACCATAGACCATAACCCCTCAACCCAAACCAAAAACCCTAAACCATACACCTTAAACCCTAACTCACAAACCCTAAAGCCTAAACCCAAAACCATAAACCCTAAACCAGAAATTCTAAAGCCCAAACACTACACCCTAAACCATCAACCCTAAACCCTAAACCCTACACCATTAACCCTAAACCAAAAAGCCTAAACCCAAAACCCCAAACCATAAAGCATAAAACCCTAAACAATAAATACTAACCCTAAACCACAAACACTAAAGCCTAAACCCTAAACCATAAACATTCAACCCCAAACCATAAATCCTAAACCCTAAACCCTAAATAACAAAGCCTAAAGCCTAAAGCCTAAACCATAAACCCTCAACCCTAAACCATAAACCCTAAACCCCAAACCCTACACCCTAAACCATAAACCACAACCCCCATAGCCTAAACTCTAAACTATAAACCCTAAACCCTGAACCATAGACCCTAAACACAAAACCATAAACCCTAGACCCTAAATCGTACACCATAAACCCTAAACCCTAAACCATAAACCCACATCCCAAAACTATAAACCCTAAACTATAAACCCTCAACCCCAAATTATAAACCCTAAAGCCTAAACCATGTAGCCTAAATCATAAGCCACAAACCCTAAAGCATAAACCCTAAACTATAAACCATAAAACCTAAACCATAAACCCTTAACCCCAAACCATAAACCATAAACCCTAAATCATACACCCTAAACCCTAAACCACAAACCATAAATCCTAAACCATAAACTCCCATCCCTAACCCCTAAACCTTAAACCATACACCCTAAACCAATACCACAAACCCTAAAGCTTAAATCCTAAATTATAATTCCTAAACCCTAAACCATAAACCCTCAACCCCATCCCTAAACCATAAACCCTAACCCTAAACCAAAAACCCTAAAGCCTAGACCCTAATCCATAATCCCTCAACCCCAAACCATAAACACTATACCCTAAACCCTACACCCTAAACCATAAACCACAATCCCTAAGGCCGAAACCCTAAACTATAATCCCTAAACGATAAACGCTCAACCTCAAACTATAAACCGTAAACCCTAAACCCTGTAGCCTAAACCGTAAACCACAAACCCTAAAGCCTAAACCCTAAACAATAAACCATAAACCCTAAACCATAAACCCTTAACCTCAAACCATAAACCCTAAACCCTACACCATAAACCATAAACCACAAACCCTAAAGCCTTAACCAGAAACCAACAACCCTAAACCCCAAACCGTAATCCCTAAACCATAAACACCAAATCCTAAACCCTAAACCACAATCACAGAACCCTAAACAAAAAATCCTAAGGCCTAAACCCCAAACCCTAAACCCTAAACCCTAAACCCAAAATCATAAACCCTAAACCCTAGACCCTAAACCACAAACCCTAAAGCCTAAATCCTAAATCCTAAATCAAAACCCCAAAACCATAAACCATCAACCCTAAAGCCTAAACCATAAACCATAAACCCTAAACCATAAACTCCAAACCCTCAACCCCTAAATTCTAAACCACAAACCCTAAATCCTAAATCATAAACCCTAAACCCTAAAGCCTAAACCCTAAATCATAAAGCCTAAACCCTAAACAATAAAGCCCAAATCCTAAACCACAAACACTAAACCCTAAACCCTAAACTCTAAACCATAAACATTCAACCCCAAAAAATAAATCCTAAACCCTAAACCATAAACCACAAACCCTAAAGCCTAAAGCCTAAACCATAAACCCTCAAACCTAAACCATAAACCCTAAACCCTAAACCCAACACCTTAAACCATAAACCACAAACCCCATAGCCTAAACCCTAAACTATAAACCCTAAACCCTGAACCATAGACCCTCAACCCCAAACCATAAACCATAAACCCTAAACCCTAAACCCGAAACCACACACCCTAAACCCTAAACCATAAACCATCATCCCCAAACTATAAACCCTAAACCCTAAACCCTACACCCTAAACTAATACCACAAACCATAAAGCCTAAACCCTAAATTATAATTCCTAACCCTAAACCATAAACCCTCAACCCCATACCCCAAACCATAAACCCTAAACCTTAAACCACAAACCCTAAAGCCTAAACCCTAATCCATAATCCCTCAACCCCAAACCATAAACACTATACCCTAAACCCTACACCCTAAACCATAAACCACAATCCCTTAGGCATAAACCCTAAACTATAAACCGTAAACCATAAACCCTAAACCCTAAACCCTAAACCCTAAACTATAAACCCTGTATCCTAAACCATAAACCACAAACCCTAAAGCCAAAACCCTAAACTATTAACCCTAAACCCTAAACCATAAACCCTCAACCTCAAACTATAAACCCTAAACCCTACACTCTAAACCCTAAACCATAATCCCTAAACCATAAACCCTAAACCCCAAACCGTAAACCCTAAACCCTAAACCATAAACACCAAATCATAAACCCTAAACCTCAAACACAAAACCCTAAACCATAAATCCTAAGGCCTAAACCCCAAACCCTACACCCTAAACCCACAATCATAAACCCTAAACCACAAACCCTAAAGCCTAAATCCTAAATTCTAAATCAAAACCCCTAAACCATAAACCATCAACACTAAATCTTAAACTCTAAACACTAAACCCTATACCATAAACTCCAAACCCTCAACCCATCCTAAACAACAAACCCTAAACCCTAAACCCTAAACCCTAAAGCCTAAACCCTAGACCCTAAAACCTAAACCCTAAATCATAAAGCATAAACCCTAAACAATAAAGCCTAAACCCTAAACCACAAATACTAAAGCCTAAACCCTAAACCCAAAACGATAAACATTTAACCCCAAACCATAAACCTAAACCATAAACCCTAAATCACAAACCCTAAAGCCTAAAGCCTAAACCATAAATGCTCAAGCCCAAACCATAAACCCTAAACCCCAAACTCTACACCCTAAATCATAAACCACAAACCTAAAAGCCTAAACCCTAAACTATAAACCCTAAACCCTAAACCATAGACCATGAACCCCAAATCATAAACCATAAACCCTAAATCGTACACACTAAGCCCTAAACCACAAACCCTAAATCCTAAACCATAAACCCCTATCCCCAAACTATAAACCCTAAACCCTAAACTCTACACCCTAAACTAATACAACAAATCCTAAAGCCTAAACCCTACACCCTTAACACTAAACCCTAAAGCCTAAACCCTAAACCCTAAAACCTAAACCATAAAACCTAAACCCTAAACAATAAGTCCTAAACCCTAAACCACAAACACTAAAGCCTAAATCCTAAACCATAAACATTCAACCCCAAACCATAAATCCTAAACCCTAAACCCTAAACAACTAACCCTAAAGCCAAAAGCCTAAACCATAAACCCTCAACCCTAAATCCTAAACCCTAAACCCTACAACCTAAGCCATAAACCATAAACCCTAAACCCTAAACCCTCAACCATCAACCTTATACCATAAACCAAAATCCCAAACCCTAAACCATAAATCCTAAGGCCTAAATCCCAAAGCCTAAACCATAAAACCAAAATCATAAATCATAAACCATAAATCCTAAACCACAAACCTTGAAGTCTAAATCCTAAATCGCAACCCCTAAACCCTAAACAATACATCATCAACCCTAAAGCCTAGACCCTAAGCCCTAAACCCTAAACCATAAACTCCAAACCCTCAACCCCTAAACCCTAAACCACAAACCTTAAACACTAAAGCCTAAACCCTAATCTCTAAACCCCAAACCCTAAAGCCTAAACCCTAACCCATAAAGCCTAAACCATAAACCACAAACAGTAAAGCCTAAAGCCTAAATTCTAAACCCTAATCCCTAAACCATAAACCCTCAACCAAAAACAATAAATCCTAAATCCTAAACCCTAAACCAAAAACCCTAAAGCTTCAACCCTAAACCATAAACCCTAAAGCCGATACCCTAAACCATAAACCACAAACCCTAAAGCCTAAACCATAAACAATAAAGTTTAAACCCTAATCCATAAACCCTAAACCATAAACCATAAACCATAAATCCTACACCATAAACCCTAAACCACAAAACATAAAGCCTAAACCTTAAACCATAAACGCTCAATCCCAAACCATAAACCTTAAACCTTACACTCTAAAATCTAAACCCTAAATCATAAACCCTAAACACTAAACCCTAAGCCATAAACCCGAAACCCTAAACCTCAAACCCTAAAGCCCAAACACTAAACCCTAAACCATAAAGCCTAAGCCCTAAACCACAAACCCTGAAGCCCAAACACTAACCCTTAAACCCTAAACCCCAAACCCTAAAGATTAAACCCTAAACCTTGAACCACAAACACTAAAGCCTAAACCCTAAACCATAAACCATAAACCATAAACCTTCGACTCCAAACCATAAACCCTAAAACCTACATCCTAAACCCTAAACAACAAACTTAACAGCCTAAACCCTAGACCATAACCCCTCAACCCAAAACAAAAAGCCTAAACCATACGCCTTAAACCCTAAATCACAAATCCTAAACCATAAACCGTAAACCACAAATTCTAAAGCCCAAACACTAAACCCAAAACCCTGAATCCTAAACCCTAAACCCTACACCCTTAACCCTAAACCCTAAAGCCTAAACCCTAAATCCTAAACCCCAAACCGTAAAGCCTAAACCCTAAACAATAAATCATAAATCCTAAACCACAAACACTAAAGCCAAAACCCTAAACCCTAATCCATAAACATTCAACCCCAAATCATAAATCCTAAACCCTAAACCATAAACAACAAACCCTAAAGCCTAAAACCTAAACCATAAACCCTTAACCCTAAACCCTCAACCCTAAACCCCATAACCTAAGCCATAAACCATAAACCATAAACTATAAACCCTAAACTCTAAACCATAAACCCTCAACCCTAAACTCCAAACCGTAAACCCTCAACCATATACCATAAACCAAAATCCTAAACCCTAAACCACAAATAAAAAACCCTAAACCATAAATCTTAAGGCCTAAACCCCAAAGCCTAAACCATAAAACCAAAATCATAAACCCTAAACCCTAAATCCTAAACCACAAACCTTGAAGCCTAAATTCTAAATCACAATCCCTAATCCCTAAACCATAAACCATCAACCCTAAAGCCTAAACCATAAGCCCTAAACCCTAAACCAGAATTCAGATAGTGTTATTGATTCTCCTAGTTTAGTATGTTGATTCTTGAACACAGCTACTTTATGAGTCTTGGCCGTGACCCTAAGCATTTTTTTTCCAGCATTACCACCGGATACATAAATGGCATAGACACATAACTGGGTGAACCTTTTCAGATTGTGACTCAGCTTTGCTAGAGTCCCCAGTTAGAGGTGCTCAGAGTTCTTAAGCACACTCTTTTTGCCTTGGACCACAACTTTAACCGCTCAATCTCAAGCTTTTCACTTGACACCTTCACGCCACAAGCACATGGTTAGGGACAGTTTGATTTAGCCGCTTAGGCCAGGATTTTATTCCTTTGGGCCCTCCTATCCATTAATCCTCAAAGCCTTGGATCCTTTTTACCCTTGCCTTTTGGTTTAAAGGGCTATTGGATTTTTCTGCTTGCTTTTTCTCTTTCTTTCTTTTTTTCTCTTTATTTTTTGCCATTTTCTCTCTCTCTCTTTTTTTTGCAAGCTTTGTATTTTTCACTACTTTTTCTTGCTTCAAGAATCAATTTTATGATTTTTCAGATTATCAATAACATTTCTCTTTTTTCGTTATTCTTTCAAGAGCCAACAATTTTAACATTCATAAACTTCACTATAAAAAATATGCATTGTTCAGGCATTCATTCAGAAAACAAAAAGTGTTGTCACCACATCAAAATAATTAAACTAATTTCAAGATATATTTCGAAATTATGCACTTCTTGTTCTTTTGCAAATAAAAGCATTTTTCTTTTAAGAAAGGTGAGGGATCATGGAATCATTCATAGCTTTAAGACATAGACACTAAACACTAATAATCATGTAATAAAGATAAAAACAAGATAGATACCAAACATAAAAGCAGACAGATAACAATAAAAGAAAGGAAATTAAAGGCATAAAAATAAACGACTCTAATACTAATGCTCATGTAACTCTTAAAATAGGTCTCTAATAATAAAAGTTATCACAGAGTTAGGACTCAACAACCTTTATTTTGAGAGATACTAGCTCCTTCAATCTGTGGGACGTCTAGCTCTTCAAGGGGCAGCTTCTGGTGCTTTAGCTTCTGTATCTCATGCCATTGTTTCTCTTGTTCTTTGAGCAGTTTGCAGAGTATGCTGTTTTGATTCTGCTACTCTTCCTTGAGTTGATCCGTAGCTTCTTACAGCTTGGTGACAGATGCTTCTAAGCGGGCCCAATATTCAAATTGAGGAATTTCTGGGAGGAGCTCATGCGCCCTCCTCTTGATGGAGTTGTCTTGAACTTGAGGTCCATTCATCACCTTTTTGGTGATTGGGCGTTCAACTGGGATATATTTATCCACACCCATCTCTACCCCCACATCTTTACACAACAGACTAATCAAGCTTGGGTAAGCCAATTTAGCATCAGTGGATTCTTTGTTTGCAAATATATAAATTTCACCAAGAATCAGCTGATGAATCTCTACTTCTTTCCCCAGCATAATACAGTGAATCATCACTACTCTCTTAAAAGTGACTTCAGAACGGTTGCTGGTTGGGAGTATAGAATGCCCAATAAAATCCAGCCAACCTCTAGAAACTGGTTTGAGATCTCATCTCTTTAGCTGGTTTGGGACACCTTTTGTATTATTAATCCACTTGGTTTCAGGGAGGCATATGTCCTCTAGAACTTGATCTAGCCTTTTATCTTTGGCCATTCTCCTATTAAAGGATTCTAGATCATCTTGTAGTTGAGGAACCTTGAGAACTTCTCTCACTTTGTCAAAGTGGAAGTAAATAATCTTCCCTCTGACCATAGTCTGAAAGGAGTGGAAGGCATTTCCCTATAATCTTTGCTTATCCGTCATCTACAGATTTGCATAGAATTCCTGGATCATGTTTCTTCCAACATGTATCTCAGGATTAGCCAGGACTTCTCAGCCCCTGTTTTGAATCTGCTCTTGGATCTCCAGATATTCATCTTCTTTCAGATTGAACTTAACTTCCGAGATCACTGATCTTCTGCACACAATTTTGAAATAATGGTCAGAAATTCTCATGCATCCAATGTGGTTTTGGATTGCTTTCTTTCTTGTCTCTTGAAGTGGTTTGTCTTCCTTTGGGAGCCTTGAGATTTATTTGTTTTAGCTCAGGGATCACGGAAATCACACCAAACTTAGAGATTTGCTTTCCCTCAAGCAAAATAAAATAAAAAGAAAGAAGATGAATAGACGGAGAGAAGGATTCGAATGATGAGTGAAGTGGGGTTGGCCGAATATGTATTTAAAAGGGAGGGAGGGAATGGGTTTCGAATTATTTTTGAAAAAGATAAGATAGGAAGATATGATTGATAAAAGATACGATTTGTAAAATATGAAAGATTTGAAAAAGATATGAGGAAGTTAAATCTGAATTTTTGTTAATGCACCTAAGAACTAAAAGATAAAATGGATGAATTAAAAAGATTTGGAAAGAAATTTGAAAGGTAAATGAGTTTTTCTTTTAAAAACATTTTAAAAAGGGATTGAAAAGAATTTATAAGATTATTAATTTTTGAAATTGGAAATTGAAAGATGAATATTTGTAACATTTTTATGCAGAAAATTATGAATTAAAACATGAAAATTCAAAAAAATTTGAATTGGAAACGAAATTACCTCCCCCTTGCTGTTCTGGCATTAAACGCCCAGAATGATAGCCATTTTGGCGTTTAACACCCATCTGGTGGCCATTTTGGGCGTTTAACGCCCAGCCAGGTACCCTGGCTGCCGTTAAACGCCAAAAATCCTTTATTACTGGGCTTTTTCTGAACGCCCTGGATGCTGCTGTTTCTGGCGTTAAACACCCAAAATGCTACCCATTCTGGCGTTTAAAGCCCAGAAAGATACCTTTTCTGGTGTTAAACGCCCAGAATGGTAGCCATTCTGGCGTTCAATGCCCAAAATGCCCCTTTATTGGCATTTTGATGCTAGTAAGCTCTTTTTCTCTGTGATTCTTCTGCTTTATGTTCTGAACTTCCATTTTCATGATTTATTCACCAAAATGTATTAACTAACATGAGTAACAAAATTAAATAGACTTATATAATTGTTATAAACATCTAATTTTTTATAATGGCTGGGTTGCCTCCCAGCAAGCGCTTCTTTACTATCTTTAGATGGACTTTTGCTGAGCTTTTAATTTAGTCTCAATTTTGAGCAATCTTGCTCAACATTACTTTCAAGATAATGCTTGACTCTCTGTCCATTAACAATGAACTTTTTGTCAGAGTCAATATCCTGAAGCTCTACATATCCATATGGTGACACACTTGTAATCACATATGGTCCCTTCCACTGGGGTTTCAATTTCCCAGGGAACAGTTTTAGCCTAGATTTAAACAGCAGAACCTTCTGTCCTGGCTCAAAAACTCTAGATGACAGCTTTTTGTCATGTCACCTTTTTGCTTTTTCCTTGTAAATTTTAGCATTTTTGAAAGCATTGAGTCTGAATTCCTCCAGCTCATTCAACTGGAATAATCTTTTCTCTCCAGCTATCTTAGCATCAAGGTTTAGGAATCTGGTTCCCCAGTAGGCCTTGTGTTCCAGTTCCACTGGCAGATGACGGGCTTTTCCATACACAAGCTGGTATTGAGAGGTCCTTATAGGAGTCTTGAATGCTGTTCTGTATGCCCACAGAGCATCATCCAGACTTCTTACCCAATCCCTTCTACGGGTACTTACAGTCTATTCCAGGATCCGTTTTAGTTCTCTATTTGAGACTTCAGCCTGCCCATTTGTTTGTGGATGATATGGAGTTGCCACTTTGTGGTTAATTCCATATCAGATTAGAGCAGAGTCAAGCTGTTTATTGTAGAAATGAATTCCTCCATCATTGATCAGTACCCTAGGGACACCAAACCTGCTGAAGATATGCTTCTAGAGGAACTTTATCACTGTCTTTGTATCATTAGTGGGTGTTGCAATTGCTTCTACCCATTTAGATACATAGTCTACTGCCACCAGAATATAAGTGTTTGAGTATGATGGTGGGAAAGGACCCATGAAGTTAATACCCCATACATCAAACAACTCAATCTCTAAGATCCCTTGCTGAGGCATGGCAAAACCGTGAGGCAGATTACCAGCTCTCTGGCAACTGTCACAGTTACGTACAAACTTTCGGGAGTCTCTATAGAGAATAGGCCAGCAGAAGCCACATTGGAGAACTTTTGTAGCTGTTCGCTCACATCCGAAATGTCCTCCATATTGTGATCCATGGCAATGCTATAGGATCTTCTATGCCTCTTCTCTAGGCACACATCTACGAATTACTCCGTCTGCACACCTCTTAAAGAGATATGGTTCATCCCACAAGTAGTACTTTGCATCAGAAATCAATTTTTTTGTTTGTTGCTTACTGTACTCTTTGGGTATGAATATCACAGCTTTATAGTTTGCAATGTCTGCAAACCACGGTACTTCTTGAATGGCAAAGAGTTGCTCATCTGGAAAGGTTTCAGAGATCTCAGTAGGAGGGAGGGACGCTCCTGCTACCGGTTCTATCCGGGACAGGTGATCAGCTACTTGATTTTCTGTCCCTTTTCTGTCTCTTATTTCTATATCAGACTCTTGCAGAAGCAACACCCATCTTATGAGTCTAGGTTTTGAATTCTGCTTTGTGAGGAGATATTTTAGAGCAGCATAGTCAATGTACACAATCACTTTTGATCCTACTAAATAAAATCTATACTTGTCAATGGCATAAATCACTGCAAGCAACTCCTTTTCTGTGGTTGTGTAATTCTTCTGCGTGTCATTTAGAACACGGCTAGCATAATAAATGACATGCAGAAGCTTGTTATGCCTCTGTCCTAATACTGCACCAATGGCATGGTCACTGGCATCACACATTAGTTCGAATGGTAATGTCCAATCTGGTGTAGAAATGACTGGTACTGTGACCAGCTTAGCTTTCAGAGTCTCAAACACCTGCAAACACTCTGTGTCAAAGACAAATGGAGTATCAGCAGCTAGCAGATTGCTCAGAGGTTTTGCAATTTTTGAAAAATCCTTTATAAACCTCCTATAGAATCCTGCATGCCCCAGAAAGCTTCTGATTGCCTTAACATTGGCAGGTGGTGGTAATTTTTCAATTACCTCTACCTTAGCTTGATCCACCTCTATTCCCTTGTTTGAAATTTTGTGCCCAAGGACAATTCCTTCAGTTACCATAAAGTGACATTTCTCCCAGTTTAAAACCAGGTTAGTCTCTTGGCACCTTTTCAGAACAAATGCTAGATGGTCAAGAGAGGAGCTGAATGAGTCTCCAAATACTGAAAAGTCATCCATGAAGACTTCCAGAAATTTCTCTACCATATCAGAGAAGATAGAGAGCATGCACCTCTGAAAGGTTGCAGGTGCATTACACAGACCAAATGGCATCCTTCTGTAGGCAAATACTCTAGATGGACATGTGAATGCTCTTTTTTCTTGGTCCTGATGATCTACTGTAATTTGGTTGTAACCTAAATAGCCATCCAAAAAGCAGTAGTATTCATGACCTGCTAGTCTCTCTAGCATCTGGTCTATGAATGGTAAAGGAAAATGATCCTTTCTAGTGGCTGTATTGAGTCTTCTGTAGTCAATACACATACGCCACCCTGTAACTGTTCTTGTAGGAACCAGTTTATTCTTTTCATTATGAACCACTGTCATGCCTCCCTTCTTGGGGACAACTTGGACAGGGCTCACCCAAGGGCTATCAGAAATAGGATAAATAATCCCAGCCTCTAGTAGCTTAGTGACCTCTTTCTGAACCACCTCCTTCATGGCTGGATTCAACCGCCTCTGTGGTTGAACCACTGGCTTAGCATCATCTATCAATAGGATCTTGTGCATGCATCTAGCTGGGCTAATGCCCTTAAGATCACTTATAGACCACCCAAGAGCAGTCTTGTGTGTCCTTAGCACCTGAATTAGTGCTTTCTCTTCCTGTGGTTCTAAAGTAGCGCTTATGATTACCAGAAAAGTGTCATCTTCTCCCAGAAATGCATATTTCAGGGATGGTGGTAGTGGTTTGAGCTCAGGTTTGGGAGGCTTCTCCTCTTCCTGAGGAGTTTTCAGAGGTTCTTCTATTTTCTCTGGTTCCTCCAGATCAGGCTGAATCTTTAAAAATGTCCTCTAGCTCTGATTCGAGACTCTCAGTCATATTGACTTCTTCCACCAGGGAGTCAATAATATCAGTGCTCATGCAGTGCTTTGATGTGTCTGGATGCTACATAGCTTTGACAGCATTCAACTTAAAATTATCCTCATTGACTCTCAGGGTTATCTCTCCTTTTTGGACATCAATGAGGGTTCGTCCAGTTGCTAGGAAAGGTCTTCCTAGAATGAGAGTTGCACTCGTGTTCTCCTCTATTTCGAGCACTACAAAGTCAGTGAGAAAGGCAAATGGCCCAACCTTGACAATCATGTCCTCAATTACACCTGATGGAATTTTAATGGAGCCATCAGCAAGTTGGAGACATATTCGGGTTGATTTAACTTCATCAGTTAAACCAAGCTTTTCGATAGTGGATGCAGGTATTAGGTTGATACTTGCCCCAAGATCAGATAGAGCTGTCTTGGTACAAGCATCCTCTAATGTGCATGGTATCATAAAGCTTCTGGGATCTTTAAGCTTCTCTGGTAAGCTTTTCAGAATGACTGCACTGCATTCTTCAGTGAGGAAAACTTTTTCAGTTTCTTTCCAATCCTTCTTGTGACTTAAGATCTCTTTCATGAACTTAGCATAAGAGGGGATTCGCTCAAGTGCCTTTGCAAACGGAATCTTTATTTCAAGAGTCCTGAGATAGTCTGCAAAGCGGGAAAATTGTTTATGCTATTTCGCTTGGCGGAGTTTCTAAGGATAAGGCATCTTGGCTTTATATTCTTCAACCTTAGTTGCTGCAGGCCTACTTCCTACAAAAGTGGTTGGAGAAGCCTACCTAAGGGGGTTGTTATCAGCACTTGCAGGTGTCTGATCCCCCATTGGTGTTTGAACGCCAGAATTGGTGCTGCATGGGCTTTTAACTGCAGATTGCCACCCTTTTTCTGGCGTTTGGACGCCAGAACTGGCCATCCACTGGGCATTTAACGCCAATTTTCACCCTTTTCTGGCGTTTGAACGCCAGAATCATTCCTCTCTAGGATCTTATTATCCTCAGAGGGATTTTGGGTAGTGGCTTAGTCATCCTCTGTCAGTTGTTCCTTTCTTAGCTTTCTGCTGCCTTGAGTTGAGACATTCAATGTCTTCCCACTCCTTAAATGAACAGCTTGGCACTCTTGTGTTATCTATTTAGATAGCTGCTGTCTTGTCTGATCCAATTGTGCTTCTATATTCTTGTTAGCATTTTTAGTGTCTTGTAGCATCTCTTTAAATTCTGCTAACTGTTTTGTTATAAGAAGCAATTACTGATTGAGTTCAACAACTTGTTCTGGAGGACTAAGTTCAGTGGATAGTGCTTTAGCCTCTTCTTTCATGGAGGACTCACTACTTAAGTACAGATGCTGATTACTAGCAACTGTATCAATGAGCTCTTGAGCCTCTTCAATTGTCTTCCTCATGTGTATAGATCCACCAGCTAAGTGGTCTAGAGACATCTGGGCCTTTTCTGTAAGCCCGTAGTAGAAGATGTCTAACTGCACCCATTCTGAAAACATTTCAGAGGGGCATTTCCTTAGCATCTCTCTGTACCTCTCCCAGGCATTATAAAGAGATTCATTATCCTCTTGTTTAAAGCCTTGAATGTCCAGCCTTAGCTGTGTCATCCTTTTTGGAGGGAAATATTGATTCAGAAATTTGTCTAATAACTGTTTCCATGTTCTTATGCTTGCTGTGGGTTGGTTATTTAACCACCTCTTAGCTTGATCTTTTACAGCAAATGGAAACAGTAATAATCTGTAGACATCCTGATCTACTTTCTTATCATGTACCGTGTTAGCAATTTGTAAGAACTGTGCCAGAAACTTAGTAGGTTCTTCCTGTGGAAGACTGGAATACTGGAAATTTTGCTGTACCATCATAATGAGCTGAGGGTTTAACTCAAAATTGCTGGCTTTGATGGAGGGTATACAGATACTACTCCCATATGAAGCAGTAGTGGGGTTAGCATACGACCCCAGAGTCCTTTTGGACTATTCGTTTTCACTTAGGTCCATGATGGAGAAAGGGAGATGATGTGGATTGTAAACTAAAAAATTTTATTTATTATTTTTATTTAATTTTTTTTTGAAATTAAGGAAATTAAAATAAACTCAATGGAAAAAATGGTATAAGTTTCGAAAATTAAAAGAAGTGAAATAAAAGAAATTAGAAAACTAAATTAATTAATTAATTAAAAAGATTTGAAAAATTATGGGTGAGGATTTTCGAAAAATGAAGAGAGAAAAAGTGGTTAGGAAGTTTTGAAAAAGATATGTCTTAAAATTAAAGATACTTGTAAGAAAATAAATATAAGAAAAGATTTGAAAAATATATGATTTTAAAATTTTAAAGATTGAAACTTTCTTAACAAGAAAACACCAAACTTAAAATTTTCAATCACAACAATAAAATAGGACAAGTAATTCGAAAATTATATATAAAAAAAAGAAAAGATTTTGAAAAATTTTATAAAAGATTTTTGAAAAAATATAAAAAGAAAATTGAAAAAGAATTTGTTTTGAAAAAGATTTAAAAAGATAAATTTTTAAAATTGAAATTTTAACTTGACTAACAACAAACTACCAAATTTAAAAAATTTTGACTAAGTCAACCTAAGGAATTCGAAAATGATATAAATAAAGGAAAAGATTTTTTTTTTAATTTGATGAGGAAAGAGAAAAACAATAAAATGACACCAAACTTAGAATTTTTGGATCAAAACAAAGAAAACAAACAAGAAAACTTTGAATGTCAAGATGAACACCAAGAACACTTTGAAGATCAAGATGAACACCAAGAACAAATTTTGGAAATCTTTAAGAAAATAAAAACACCTCAAACCCTAAAGCCTAAACGCTAAACCACAAACCCTAAAGCCAAAACAATAAACCATAAACCCTCAACCCCAAATCATAAACCCTAAACCCTAAACCATACACCATAAACCATAAACCCTCAACCATAAACAATAAACCCTAAACCATAAACCATAAACCATCAACCCTGAACCCTAAACCCTAAAATGTAAACATTAAACCCTAAACTATAAACCCTAAACCATAAACCCTCAACCCCAAACTATAAACCATAAACCCTAAACCATATACCCTAAACCTTAACTACAAACCCTAAAGCCTAAACTCTAAACCATAAACCTTAAACCCCAAACACCAAACACTAAACCCAAAACCCTAACTACAAAACCTAAAGCCCAAACCCTAAACCCTAAACCCTAAACCATAAACCACAAACCCTTAAGCTTAAAGCCTAAAGCCTAAACGGTAAACACTAAACCCTAAACCACAAACACTAAAGCTGAAACCCTAAAACACAAACCCTAAAGCCTAAACCCTAAACCCTAAACCATCAAACCTAAATCATAAACTGTAAACCCTAAACCTTAAAACCATAAAACATAAACCCTAATACCCTAAGCCATCAACCATAAACCCTAAACCATAAACTGTAACCCCTAAGCCCAAACCATAAACCATAAACCCTAAATCCTACACCCTAAACCGCAAACTCTAAACCATAAACCCTAAAGCCTTAACCATAACCCTAAACACTAAACCCTAAACCACAAACCCTAAAGCCCAAACACAAAACACTAAACCCTAAACCATAAACCCTAAACCCAAAACCCTAAAGGCTAAACCCTGAAACATAAACCCCAAACCCTAAAGCATAAACCCTAAAGTCTAAACCCTAAACCATAAACACTAAAGCTTAAACTCTAAACTATAAACCATAAACCATAAACCATAAACCCTCAAACACAAACCATAAACCCTAAACCCTAAACCCTACACCGTAAACCTTAAACCACACACCCTAAAGCCTAAATCCTAAACCATAAACCCATCAACCTTACACCTTAAACGCTAAACCCTATACCACAAACCCTAAAGCCTAAACTATAAACAATAAACCATCAACCCTAAAACATAACCCTAAACCCTAAACCTTAAACCATAAACCCTAAAACCATAAACCATAAACCCTAAACCATAAACCATAAAAAATAAACCCTAAACCCTAAACCCCAAACCCAAAACCCAAAAGCTTAAACCCTAAACCCTAAAGCCTTAACCCTAAACCACAAGCATGAAAGCCTAAACACTAAACTATAAACCATAAACCCTAAACCATAAACCCTCAAACCCAAACCATAAACTCTAAACACTAAACCCTACACCATAAACCCTAAACCAAAAACCCTGAAGCCTTAACCCTAAACCACAAACCCTAAACCCCAAATTATAAACCCCAAACCCTACACCCTACACCCTATACCTTAAACCTTAAATCCAAATCCTAAAACCCAAATTATAAACCCCAAACCCTACACCCTACACCCTACACCCTACACCCTACACCCTAAACCTGAAATCCAAAATCCTAAACCCTAAAACCTAAACCCTAAACCCTACACCCTAAACATAAAACCATAAACCCTATTTCCTAAACCCTAAGCCACAAACCCTCAACCCCAAAACATAAACCCTAAACCCTAAACCATACACCATAAACCCTAAACCACAAACCCTAAAGCCTAGACCCTAAACCACAAACCCTAAACCCTAAACCACAAACCCTAAAGCCTAAATGCTAAACCACAAAACCTAAATCCTAAACCCTAAACCATAAACCCTTAACCCCAAATTATAACCATAAACCCTAAATTCTAAACCCTAAATCCTAAACCATAAAACATAAACCCTAAACCATAAACAATAAACCCTAAACCATAAACCATAAACCATAAACTCTAAACCCTAAATCCTAAACCCTAAACCCTAAACCCTAAACCACAAACCCTAAAGCCTAAACCCTAAACCATAAATCCTCAAACATAAATCATAAACCCTAAACCCTAAAACCATAAAACAAAAACCCTAAAACCATAAGCCATAAACCATAAACCCTAAACCCTAAACTATAACCCCTAAGCCCAAACCATAAACCCTAAACCCTAAATCCTACACCCTAAACCGCAAACTCTAAACCCTAAACCCTAAAGCCTTAACCATAACCCTAAACATTAAACGCTAAACCACAAACCCTAAAGCCCAAACACAAAACACTAAACCCTAAACCATAAACCCTAAACCCTCAACCCTAATGGCTAAACCCTGAAACATAAACCCCAAACCCTAAAGCATAAACCTGAAAGTCTAAACCCTAAACCATAAACACTAAAGCCTAAACTCTAAACTATAAACCATAAACCATAAACCATAAACCCTCAAACACAAACCATAAATCCTAAACACTAAACCCTACACCCTACACCGTAAACCCTAAACCACACACCCTAAAGCCTAAATCCTAAACCATAAACCCATCAACCTTACACCTTAAACCCTAAACCCTATACCACAAACCCTAAAGCCTAAACTATAAACAATAAACCCTCAACCCCAAAACATAACCCTAAATCCTAAACCTTAAACCATAAACCCTAAAACCATAAACCATAAACACTAAACCCTAAAC
The DNA here is from genome assembly GCF_059453495.1 of Arachis ipaensis. Lineage (NCBI taxonomy): Eukaryota > Viridiplantae > Streptophyta > Magnoliopsida > Fabales > Fabaceae > Arachis > Arachis ipaensis. The sequence goes on from NC_142444.1 coordinate 75,719,928, forward strand.
CATAAACCATAAAACTTAAACCCTAAACCACAAACCCTAAAGCTTAAACCCTAAACCCTAAAGCCTTAACCCTAAACCACAAACATAAAAGCCTAAACACTAAACTATAAACCATAAACCATAAACCATAAACCCTCAGCCCCAAACCATAAACTCTAAACCCTAAACCCTACACCATAAACCCTAAACCAAAACCCTGAAGCCTTAACCCTAAACCATAAATCCTAAACCCCAAAATATAAACCCCAAACCCTACAGCCTACACCTTACACCCTAAACCTTAAATCCAAACCCTAAACCCCAAATTATAAACCCCAAACCCTATACCCTACACCCTACACAGTAAACCTTAAATCCAAAATCTTAAACCCTAAACCCTAAACCCTACACCCTAAACACAAAACCGTAAACCCTAAACCCTAAACCCTAAGCCACAAACCCTCAACCCCAAAACATAAACCATAAACAATAAACCATACACCCTAAACCCTAAACCACAAACCCTAAAGCCTAGACCCTAAACCATAAACCCTCAACCAGAAACCCTAAACCCTAAACCACAAACCCTAAAGCCTAAATGCTAAACCACAAAACCTAAATCCTAAACCCTAAACCATAAACCATTAACCCTAAATCATAACCATAAACCCTAAATCATAAACCCTAAACCATAAACCATAAAACATAAACCCTAAACCATAAACAATAAACCCTAAACCATAAACCATAACCATAAACCCTAAACCCTAAATTCTAAACCCTAAACCCTAAACCCTAAACCCTAAACCACAAACCCTAAAGCCTAAACCCTAAACCATAAACCCTCAAACCTAAATCATAAACCCTAAACCCTAAAACCATAAAACAAAAACCCTAAAACCATAAGCCATAAACCATAAACCCTAAACCTTAAACTATAACCCCTAAGCCCAAACCATAAACCCTAAACCCGAAATCCTACACCCTAAACCGCAAACTCTAAACCCTAAACCCTAAACCTTAACCATAACCCTAAACACTAAACCCTAAACCATAAACCCTAAAGCCCAAACACAAAACACTAAACCCTAAACCATAAACCCTAAACCCTAAAGGCTAAACCCTGAAACATAAACCACAAACCCTAAAGCATAAACCCTAAAGTCTAAACCCTAAACCATAAACACTAAAACCTAAACTCTAAACTATAAACCATAAACCCTCAAACACAAACCATAAACCCTAAACCCTAAACCTAAACCGTAAACCCTAAACCACACACCCTAAACCTTAAATCCTAAACCATAAACCTATCAACCTTACACCTTAAACCCTAAACCCTATACCACAAACCCTAAAGCCTAAACTATAAACAATAAACCCTCAACCCCAAAACATAACCCTAAACCCTAAAGCTTAAACCATAAACCCTAAATCCATAAACCATAAATCCTAAACCCTAAACCATAAACCATAAACCATAAACCCTAAACCCTAAACCCCAAACCCTAAAGATTAAACCCAAAACCACATACATGAAAGCCTAAACACTAAACTATAAACCATAAACCCTAAACCATAAACCCTCAGCCCGAAACTATAAACTCTAAACCCTAACCCTACACCATAAACCCTAAACCACAAACACTAAAGCCTAAACCCTAAACCATAAACCCTAAACCCCAAATTATAAACCCCAAACGCTACACCCTACACCTTACACCCTAAACCTTAAATCCAAAATCCTAAACCCTAAACCCTAAACCCTATATCCTAAACACAAAACCATAAACCCTAAACCCTAAACCCTAAGCCACAAACCTTCAACCCCAAAACATAAACCCTAAACACTAAATCCTAAACCACAAACCCTAAAGCCTAGACCCTAAACCATAAACCCTCAACCACAAACCCTAAACCCTAAACCACAAACCCTAAAGCCTAAACGCTAAACCACAAAACCTAAATCCTAAACCCTAAACCATAAACCCTTAACCCCAAATCATAACCATAAACCCTAAATCTTAAACCCTAAACCCTAGACCATAAAACATAAACCCTAAACTATAAACAATAAACACTAAACCATAAACCATAAACCATAAACCAAAAACACTAAATCCTTAACCCTAAACCCTAAACCCTAAACCCTAAACCACAAACCCTAAAGCCTAAACCATTAACCATAAACCCTCAAACCTAAATCATAAACCCTAAACCCTAAACCCTAAACCCTAAAACCATAAAACAAATACCCTAAAACCATAAGCCATAAACCATAAACCCTAAATCCTAAACTATAACCCCTAAGCCCAAACCATAAACCCTAATCCCTAAATCCTACACCCTAAACAGCAAACTCTAAACCCTAAACCCTAAGGCCTTAACCATAACCCTAAACACTAAACCCTAAACCACAAACCCTAAAGCCCAAACACAAAACACTAAACCCTAAACCATAAACCCTAAACCATAAACCCTAAAGGCTAAACCCTGAAACATAAACACCAAATCCTAAAGCATAAACCCTAAAGTCTAAACCCTAAACCATAAACACTAAAGCCTAGACTATAAACTATAAACCATAAACTATAAACCATAAACCCTCAAACACAAACCATAAACCCTAAACCCTAAACCCTAAACCGTAAACCCTAAACCACACACCCTAAAGCCTAAATCCTAAACCATAAACCCATCAACCTTACACCTTAAACCCTAAACCCTATACCACAAACCCTAAAGCCTAAACTATAATTAATAAACCCTCAACCCCAAAACATAACCCTAAACCCTAAACCTTAAACCATAAACCCTAAAACCATAAACCATAAACCCTAAACCCTAAACCATAAACCATAACCCATAAACCCTAAACCATAAACCATCAACCCTAAACCCTAAACCCCAAACCCTAAAGCTTAAACCCTAAACCCTAAAGCCTTAACCCTAAACCACATACACGAAAGCCTAAACACTAAACTATAAACCATAAACCCTAAACCATAAACCCTCAGCCCCAAAATATAAACTCTAAACCCTAACCCTACACCATAAACCCTAAACCACAAACCCTAAAGCCTAAACCCTAAACCATAAACCTTAAACCCCAAATTATAAACCCCAAACCCTACACCCTACACCATACACCCTAAACCTTAAATGCAAAATCCTAATCCATAAACCCTAAACCCTAAACCCTAAACCCTAAACCCAACACCCTAAACCATAAACCACAAACCCCATAGCCTAAACCATAAACTATAAACCCTAAACCCTGAACCATAGACCCTCAACCCCAAACCATAAACCATAAACCCTAAACCCTAAACCCGAAACCACACACCCTAAACCCTAAACCATAAACCATCATCCCCAAACTATAAACCCTAAACCCTAAACCCTACACCCTAAACCAATACCACAAACCATAAAGCCTAAACCCTAAATTATAATTCCTAACCCTAAACCATAAACCCTCAACCCCATACCCCAAACCATAAACCCTAAACCTTAAACCACAAACCCTAAAGCCTAAACCCTAATCCATAATCCCTCAACCCCAAACCATAAACACTATACCCTAAACCCTACACCCTAAACCATAAACCACAATCCCTTAGGCATAAACCCTAAACTATAAACCGTAAACCATAAACCCTAAACCCTAAACGCTAAACCCTAAACTGTAAACCCTGTATCCTAAACCATAAACCACAAACCCTAAAGCCAAAACCCTAAACTATTAACCCTAAACCCTAAACCATAAACCCTCAACCTCAAACCATAAACCTTAAACCCTACACTCTAAACCCTAAACCATAATCCCTAAACCATAAACTCTAAACCCCAAAACGTAAACCCTAAACCCTAAACCATAAACACCAAATCATAAACCCTAAACCTCAAACACAAAACCCTAAACCATAAATCCTAAGGCCTAAACCCCAAACCCTACACCCTAAACACACAATCATAAACCCTAAACCACGAACCCTAAAGCCTAAATCCTAAATTCTAAATCAAAACCCCTAAACCATAAACCATCAACCCTAAATCCTAAACTCTAAACACTAAACCCTATACCATAAACTCCAAACCCTCAACCCCTGAATCATAAACAACAAACCCTAAACCCTAAAGCCTAAACCCTAAAGCCTAAAGCCTAAAGCCTAAACCCTAGACCCTAAAACCTAAACCCTAAATCATAAAGCATAAACCCTAAACAATAAAGCATAAACCCTAAACCACAAACACCAAAGCCTAAACCCTAAACCCTAAATGATAAACATTTAACCCCAAACCATAAACCTAAACCATAAACCCTAAATCACAAACCCTAAAGCCTAAAGCCTAAACCATAAATGCTCAAGCCCAAACCATAAACCCTAAACCCCAAACCCTACACCCTAAACCATAAACCACAAACCCAAAAGCCTAAACCCTAAACTATAAACCCTAAACCCTAAACCATAGACCTTGAACCCCAAATCATAAACCATAAACCCTAAATCATACACACTAAGCCCTAAACCACAAACCCTAAATCCTAAACCATAAACCCCTATCCCCAAACTATAAACCCTAAACCCTAAACTCTACACCCTAAACTAATACAACAAATCCTAAAGCCTAAACCCTACACCCTTAACACTAAACCCTAAAGCCTAAACCCTAAACCCTAAAACCTAAACCATAAAGCCTAAACCCTAAACAATAAATCCTAAACCCTAAACCACAAACACTAAAGCCTAAACCCTAAACCCTAAACCATAAACATTCAACCCCAAACCATAAATCCTAAACCCTAAACCCTAAACAACTAACCCTAAAGCCAAAAGCCTAAACCATAAACCCTCAACCCTAAATCCTAAACCCTAAACCCTACAACCTAAGCCATAAACCATAAACCCTAAACCCTAAACCCTCAACCCTCAACCTTATACCATAAACCAAAATCCCAAACCCTAAACCATAAATCCTAAGGCCTAAATCCCAAAGCCTAAACCATAAAACCAAAATCATAAATCGTAAACCATAAATCCTAAACCACAAACCTTGAAGTCTAAATCCTAAATCACAACCCCTAAACCCTAAACAATACATCATCAACCCTGAAGCCTAGACCCTAAGCCCTAAACCCTAAACCATAAACTCCAAACCCTCAACCCCTAAACACTAAACCACAAACCTTAAACACTAAAGCCTAAACCCTAATCTCTAAACCCCAAACCCTAAAGCCTAAACCCTAACCCATAAAGCCTAAACCATAAACCACAAACAGTAAACCCTAAAGCCTAAATTCTAAACCCTAATCCCTAAACCATAAACCCTCAACCAAAAACAATAAATCCTAAACCCTAAACCCTAAACCAAAAACCCTAAAGCTTCAACCCTAAACCATAAACCCTAAAGCCAATACCCTAAACCATAAACCACAAACCCTAAAGCCTAAACCATAAACAATAAAGTTTAAACCCTAATCCATAAACCCTAAACCATAAACCATAAACCATAAATCCTACACCATAAACCCTAAACCACAAACCATAAAGCCTAAACCTTAAACCATAAACGCTCAACCCCAAACCATAAACCCTAAACCTTACACTCTAAAATCTAAACCCTAAATCATAAACCCTAAACACTAAACCCTAAGCCACAAACCCTAAACCCTAAACCTCAAACCCTAAAGCCCAAACACTAAACCCTAAACCATAAAGCCTAAGCCCTAAACCACAAACCCTGAAGCCCAAACACTAACCCTTAAACCCTAAACCCCAAACCCTAAAGATTAAACCCTAAACCTTGAACCACAAACACTAAAGCCTAAACCCTAAACCATAAACCATAAACCATAAACCATAAACCTTTGACTCCAAACCATAAACCCTAAAACCTACATCCTAAACCCTAAACAACAAATTTAACAGCCTAAACCCTAGACCATAACCCCTCAACCCAAAACAAAAAGCCTAAACCATACGCCTTAAACCCTAAATCACAAATCCTAAACCATAAACCGTAAACCACAAATTCTAAAGCCCAAACACTAAACCCAAAACCCTGAATCCTAAACCCTAAACCCTACACCCTTAACCCTAAACCCTAAAGCCTAAACCCTAAATCCTAATCCCCAAATCGTAAAGCATAAACCCTAAACAATAAATCCTAAATCCTAAACCACAAACACTAAAGCCTAAACCCTAAACCCTAATCCATAAACATTCAACCCCAAATCATAAATCCTAAACCCTAAACCATAAACAACAAACCCTAAAGCCTAAAACCTAAACCATAAACCCTCAACCCTAAACCCTCAACCCTAAACCCCACAACCTAAGCCATAAACCATAAACCCTAAACTATAAACCCTAAACCCTAAACCAAAACCCTCAACCCTAAACTCCAAACCGTAAACCCTCAACCATATACCATAAACCAAAATCCTAAACCCTAAACCACAAACAAAAAACCCTAAACCATATCTTAAGGCCTAAACCCCAAAGCCTAAACCATAAAACCAAAATCATAAACCCTAAATCTTAAATCCTAAACCACAAACCTTGAAGCCTAAATTCTAAATCACAATCCCTAAACCCTAAACCATAAACCATCAACCCTAAAGCCTAAACCCTAAGCCCTAAACCCTAAACCAGAATTCAGATAGTGTTATTGATTCTCCTAGTTTAGTATGTTGATTCTTGAACACAGCTACTTTATGAGTCTTGGCCGTGACCCTAAGCATTTTGTTTTCCAGCATTACCACCGGATACATAAATGGCATAGACACATAACTGGGTGAACCTTTTCAGATTGTGACTCAGCTTTGCTAGAGTCCCCAGTTAGAGGTGCTCAGAGTTCTTAAGCACACTCTTTTTGCCTTGGACCACGACTTTAACCGCTCAATCTCAAGCTTTTCACTTGACACCTTCACGCCACAAGCACATGGTTAGGGATAGCTTGATTTAGCCGCTTAGGCCAGGATTTTATTCCTTTGGGCCCTCCTATCCATTAATCCTCAAAGCCTTGGATCCTTTTTACCCTTGCCTTTTGGTTTAAAGGGCTATTGGATTTTTCTGCTTGCTTTTTCTTTTTCTTTCTTTTTTTCTCTTTATTTTTTGCCATTTTCTCTCTCTCTCTTTTTTTTGCAAGCTTTGTATTTTTCACTGCTTTTTCTTGATTCAAGAATCAATTTTATGATTTTTCAGATTATCAATAACATTTCTCTTTTTTCGTTATTCTTTCAAGAGCCAACAATTTTAACATTCATAAACTTCACTATAAAAAATATGCACTGTTCAGGCATTCATTCAGAAAACAAAAAGTGTTGTCACCACATCAAAATAATTAAACTAATTTCAAGATATATTTCGAAATTATGCACTTCTTGTTCTTTTGCAAATAAAAGCATTTTTCTTTTAAGAAAGGTGAGGGATCATGGAATCATTCATAGCTTTAAGACATAGACACTAAACACTAATAATCATGTAATAAAGATAAAAACAAGATAGATACCAAACATAAAAGCAGACAGATAACAATAAAAGAAAGGAAATTAAAGGCATAAAAATAAACGACTCTAATACTAATGCTCATGTAACTCTTAAAATAGGTCTCTAATAATAAAAGTTATCACAGAGTTAGGACTCAACAACCTTTATTTTGAGAGATACTAGCTCCTTCAATCTGTGGGACGTCTAGCTCTTCAAGGGGCAGCTTCTGGTGCTTTAGCTTCTGTATCTCACGCCCTTGTTTCTCTTGTTCTTTGAGCAGTTTGCAGAGTATGCTGTCTTGATTCTGCTACTCTTCCTTGAGTTGATCCGTAGCTTCTTACAGCTTGGTGACAGATGCTTCTAAGCGGGCCCAATATTCAAATTGAGGAATTTCTGGGAGGAGCTCATGCGCCCTCCTCTTGATGGAGTTGTCTTGAACTTGAGGTCCATTCATCACCTTTTTGGTGATTGGGCGTTCAACTGGGATATATTTAACCACACCCATCTCTACCCCCACATCTTTACACAACAGACTAATCAAGCTTGGGTAAGCCAATTTAGCATCAGTGGATTCTTTGTTTGCAAATATATAAATTTCACCAAGAATCAGCTGATGAATCTCTACTTCTTTCCCCAGCATAATACAGTGAATCATCACTGCTCTCTTAAAAGTGACTTCAGAACGGTTGCTGGTTGGGAGTATAGAATGCCCAATAAAATCCAGCCAACCTCTAGAAACTGGTTTGAGATCTCATCTCTTTAGCTGGTTTGGGACACCTTTTGTATTATTAATCCACTTGGTTTCAGGGAGGCATATGTCCTCTAGAACTTGATCTAGCCTTTTATCTTTGGCCATTCTCCTATTAAAGGATTCTAGATCATCTTGTAGTTGAGGAACCTTGAGAACTTCTCTCACTTTGTCAAAGTGGAAGTAAATAATCTTCCCTCTGACCATAGTCTGAAAGGAGTGGAAGGCATTTCCCTATAATCTTTGCTTATCCGTCATCTACAGATTTGCATAGAATTCCTGGATCATGTTTCTTCCAACATGTATCTCAGGATTAGCCAGGACTTCTCAGCCCCTGTTTTGAATCTGCTCTTGGATCTCCAGATATTCATCTTCTTTCAGATTGAACTTAACTTCCGAGATCACTGATCTTCTGCACACAATTTTGAAATAATGGTCAGAAATTCTCATGCATCCAATGTGGTTTTGGATTGCTTTCTTTCTTGTCTCTTGAAGTGGTTTGTCTTCCTTTGGGAGCCTTGAGATTTATTTGTTTTAGCTCAGGGATCACGGAAATCACACCAAACTTAGAGATTTGCTTTCCCTCAAGCAAAATAAAATAAAAAGAAAGAAGATGAATAGACGGAGAGAAGGATTCGAATGATGAGTGAAGTGGGGTTGGCCGAATATGTATTTAAAAGGGAGGGAGGGAATGGGTTTCGAATTATTTTTGAAAAAGATAAGATAGGAAGATATGATTGATAAAAGATACGATTTGTAAAAGATGAAAGATTTGAAAAAGATATGAGGAAGTTAAATCTGAATTTTTGTTAATGCACCTAAGAACTAAAAGATAAAATGGATGAATTAAAAAGATTTGGAAAGAAATTTGAAAGGTAAATGAGTTTTTCTTTTAAAAACATTTTAAAAAGGGATTGAAAAGAATTTATAAGATTATTAATTTTTGAAATTGGAAATTGAAAGATGAATATTTGTAACATTTTTATGCAGAAAATTATGAATTAAAACATGAAAATTCAAAAAAATTTGAATTGGAAACGAAATTACCTCCCCCTTGCTGTTCTGGCATTAAACGCCCAGAATGATAGCCATTTTGGCGTTTAACACCCATCTGGTGGCCATTTTGGGCGTTTAACGCCCAGCCAAAAATCCTTTATTACTGGGCTTTTTCTAAACGCCCTGGATGCTGCTGTTTCTGGCGTTTAAAGCCCAGAAAGATACCTTTTCTGGTGTTAAACGCCCAGAATGGTAGCCATTCTGGTGTTCAATGCCCAAAATGCCCCTTTATTGGCATTTTGATGCTAGTAAGCTCTTTTTCTCTGTGATTCTTCTGCTTTATGTTCTGAACTTCCATTTTCATGATTTATTCACCAAAATGTATTAACTAACATGAATAACAAAATTAAATAGACTTATATAATTGTTATAAACATCTAATTTTTTATAATGGCTGGGTTGCCTCCCAGCAAGCGCTTCTTTACTATCTTTAGATGGACTTTTGCTGAGCTTTTAATTTAGTCTCAATTTTGAGCAATCTTGCTCAACATTACTTTCAAGATAATGCTTGACTCTCTGTCCATTAACAATGAACTTTTTGTCAGAGTCAATATCCTGAAGCTCTACATATCCATATGGTGACACACTTGTAATCACATATGGTCCCTTCCACTGGGGTTTCAATTTCCCAGGGAACAGTTTTAACCTAGAGTTAAACAGCAGAACCTTCTGTCCTGGCTCAAAGACTCTAGATGACAGCTTTTTGTCATGTCACCTTTTTTCTTTTTCCTTGTAAATTTTAGTATTTTTGAAAGCATTGAGTCTGAATTCCTCCAGCTCATTCAACTGGAATAATCTTTTCTCTCCAGCTATCTTAGCATCAAGGTTTAGGAATCTGGTTCCCCAGTAGGCCTTGTGTTCCAGTTCCACTGGCAGATGACGGGCTTTTCCATACACAAGCTGGTATTGAGAGGTCCTTATAGGAGTCTTGAATGCTGTTCTGTATGCCCACAGAGCATCATCCAGACTTCTTACCCAATCCCTTCTACGGGTACTTACGGTCTGTTCCAGGATCCGTTTTAGTTCTCTATTTGAGACTTCACCCTGCCCATTTGTTTGTGGATGATATGGAGTTGCCACTTTGTGGTTAATTCCATATCAGATTAGAGCAGAGTCAAGCTGTTTATTGCAGAAATGAATTCCTCCATCACTGATCAGTACCCTAGGGACACCAAACCTGCTGAAGATATGCTTCTAGAGGAACTTTATCACTGTCTTTGTATCATTAGTGGGTGTTGCAATTGCTTCTACCCATTTAGATACATAGTCTACTGCCACCAGAATATAAGTGTTTGAGTATGATGGTGGGAAAGGACCCATGAAGTCAATACCCCATACATCAAACAACTCAATCTCTAAGATCCCTTGCTGAGGCATGGCAAAATCGTGAGGCAGATTACCAGCTATCTGGAAACTGTCACAGTTACGTACAAACTTTCGGGAGTCTCTATAGAGAATAGGCCAGCAGAAGCCACATTGGAGAACTTTTGTAGCTGTTCGCTCACATCCGAAATGTCCTCCATATTGTGATCCATGGCAATGCTATAGGATCTTCTATGCCTCTTCTCTAGGCACACATCTACGGATTACTCTATCTGCACACCTCTTAAAGAGATATGGTTCATCCCACAAGTAGTACTTTGCATCAGAAATCAATTTTTTTGTTTGTTGCTTACTGTACTCTTTGGGTATGAATATCACAGCTTTATAGTTTGCAATGTCTGCAAACCACGGTACTTCTTGAATGGCAAAAAGTTGCTCATCTGGAAAGGTTTCAGAGATCTCAGTAGGAGGGAGGGACGCTCCTGCTACCGGTTCTATCCGGGACAGGTGATCAGCTACTTGATTTTCTGTCCCTTTTCTGTCTCTTATTTCTATATCAGACTCTTGCAGAAGCAACACCCATCTTATGAGTCTAGGTTTTGAATCCTGCTTTGTGAGGAGATATTTTAGAGCAGCATAGTCAATGTACACAATCACTTTTGATCCTACTAAATAAAATCTGTACTTGTCAATGGCATAAATCACTGCAAGCAACTCCTTTTCTGTGGTTGTGTAATTCTTCTGCGTGTCATTTAGAACACGGCTAGCATAATAAATGACATGCAGAAGCTTGTTATGCCTCTGTCCTAATACTGCACCAATGGCATGGTCACTGGCATCACACATTAGTTTGAATGGTAATGTCCAATCTGGTGTAGAAATGACTGGTACTGTGACCAGCTTAGCTTTCAGAGTCTCAAACACCTGCAAACACTCTGTGTCAAAGACAAATGGAGTATCAGCAGCTAGCAGATTGCTCAGAGGTTTTGCAATTTTTGAAAAATCCTTTATAAACCTCCTATAGAATCCTGCATGCCCCAGAAAGCTTCTGATTGCCTTAACATTGGCAGGTGGTGGTAATTTTTCAATTACCTCTACCTTAGCTTGATCCACCTCTATTCCCTTGTTTGAAATTTTGTGCCCAAGGACAATTCCTTCAGTTACCATAAAGTGACATTTCTCCCAGTTTAAAACCAGGTTAGTCTCTTGGCACCTTTTCAGAACAAATGCTAGATGGTCAAGAGAGGAGCTGAATGAGTCTCCAAATACTGAGAAGTCATCCATGAAGACTTCCAAAAATTTTTCTACCATATCAGAGAAGATAGAGAGCATGCACCTCTGAAAGGTTGCAGGTGCATTACACAGACCAAATGGCATCCTTCTGTAGGCAAATACTCTAGATGGACATGTGAATGCTCTTTTTTCTTGGTCCTGAGGATCTACTGTAATTTGGTTGTAACCTAAATAGCCATCCAAAAAGCAGTAGTATTCATGACCTGCTAGTCTCTCTAGCATCTGGTCTATGAATGGTAAAGGAAAATGATCCTTTCTAGTGGCTGTATTGAGTCTTCTGTAGTCAATACACATACGCCACCCTGTAACTGTTCTTGTAGGAACCAGTTTATTCTTTTCATTATGAACCACTGTCATGCCTCCCTTCTTGGGGACAACTTGGACAGGGCTCACCCAAGGGCTATCAGAAATAGGATAAATAATCCCAGCCTCTAGTAGCTTAGTGACCTCTTTCTGAACCACCTCCTTCATGGCTGGATTCAACCGCCTCTGTAGTTGAACCACTGGCTTAGCATCATCTATCAATAGGATCTTGTGCATGCATCTAGCTGGGCTAATGCCCTTAAGATCACTTATGGACCACCCAAGAGCAGTCTTGTGTGTCCTTAGCACCTGAATTAGTGCTTTCTCTTCCTGTGGTTCTAAAGTAGAGCTTATGATTACCAGAAAAGTGTCATCTTCTCCCAGAAATGCATATTTCAGGGATGGTGGTAGTGGTTTGAGCTCGGGTTTGGGAGGCTTCTCCTCTTCCTGAGGAGTTTTCAGAGGTTCTTCTATTTTCTCTGGTTCCTCTAGATCAGGCTGAATCTTTAAAAATGTCCTCTAGCTCTGATTCGAGACTCTCAGTCATATTGACTTCTTCCACCAGGGAGTTAATAATATCAGTGCTCATGCAGTGCTTTGATGTGTCTGGATGCTACATAGCTTTGACAGCATTCAACTTAAAATTATCCTCATTGACTCTCAGGGTTATCTCTCCTTTTTGGACATCAATGAGGGTTCGTCCAGTTGCTAGGAAAGGTCTTCCTAGAATGAGAGTTTCACTCTTGTTCTCCTCTATTTCGAGCACTACAAAGTCAGTGAGACAGGCAAATGGCCCAACCTTGACAATCATGTCCTCAATTACACCTGATGGAATTTTAATGGAGCCATCAGCAAGTTGGAGACATATTCGGGTTGATTTAACTTCATCAGTTAAACCAAGCTTTTCGATAGTGGATGCAGGTATTAGGTTGATACCTGCCCCAAGATCAGATAGAGCTATCTTGGTACAAGCATCCTCTAATGTGCATGGTATCATAAAGTTTCTGGGATCTTTAAGCTTCTCTGGTAAGCTTTTCAGAATGACTGCACTGCATTCTTCAGTGAGGAAAACTTTTTCAGTTTCTTTCCAATCCTTCTTGTGACTTAAGATCTCTTTCATGAACTTAGCATAAGAGGGGATTCGCTCAAGTGCCTTTGCAAACGGAATCTTTATTTCAAGAGTCCTGAGATAGTCTGCAAAGCGGGAAAATTGTTTATGCTATTTCGCTTGGCGGAGTTTCTAAGGATAAGGCATCTTGGCTTTATATTCTTCAACCTTAGTTGCTGCAGGCCTACTTCCTACAAAAGTGGTTGGAGAAGCCTACCTAAGGGGGTTGTTATCAGCACTTGCAGGTGTCTGATCCTCCATTGGTGTTTGAACGCCAGAATTGGTGCTGCATGGGCTTTTAACGGCAGATTGCCACCCTTTTTCTGGCGTTTGGACGCCAGAACTGGCCATCCACTGGGCATTTAACGCCAATTTTCACCCTTTTCTGGCGTTTGAATGCCAGAATCATTCCTCTCTAGGATCTTATTATCCTCAGAGGGATTTTGGGTAGTGGCTTAGTCATCCTCTGTCAGTTGTTCCTTTCTTAGCTTTCTGCTGCCTTGAGTTGAGACATTCAATGTCTTCCCACTCCTTAAATGAACAGCTTGGCACTCTTGTGTTATCTGTTTAGATAGCTGCTGTCTTGTCTGATCCAATTGTGCTTCCATATTCTTGTTAGCATTTTTAGTGTCTTGTAGCATCTCTTTAAATTCTGCTAACTGTTTTGTTATAAGAAGCAATTGCTGATTGAGTTCAACAACTTGTTCTGGAGGACTAAGTTCAGTGGATAGTGCTTTAGCCTCTTCTTTCATGGAGGACTCACTACTTAAGTACAGATGCTGATTACTAGCAACTGTATCAATGAGCTCTTGAGCCTCTTCAATTGTCTTCCTCATGTGTATAGATCCACCAGCTAAGTGGTCTAGAGACATCTGGGCCTTTTTTGTAAGCCCGTAGTAGAAGATGTCTAACTGCACCCATTCTGAAAACATTTCAGAGGGGCATTTCCTTAGCATCTCTCTGTACCTCTCCCGGGCATTATAAAGAGATTCATTATCCTCTTGTTTAAAGCCTTGAATGTCCAGCCTTAGCTGTGTCATCCTTTTTGGAGGGAAATATTGATTCAGAAATTTGTCTAATAACTGTTTCCATGTTCTTATGCTTGCTGTGGGTTGGTTATTTAACCACCTCTTAGCTTGATCTTTTACAGCAAATGGAAACAGTAATAATCTGTAGACATCCTGATCTACTTTCTTATCATGTACTGTGTTAGCAATTTGTAAGAACTGTGCCAGAAACTCAGTAGGTTCTTCCTGTGGAAGACTGGAATACTGGAAATTTTGCTGTACCATCATAATGAGCTGAGGGTTTAACTCAAAATTGCTGGCTTTGATGGGGGGTATACAGATACTACTCCCATATGAAGCAGTAGTGGGGTTAGCATACGACCCCAGAGTCCTTTTGGACTATTCGTTTCCACTTAGGTCCATGATGGAGAAAGGGAGATGATGTGGATTGTAAACTAAAAAAATTTTATTTATTATTTTTATTTAATTTTTTTTTTGAAATTGAGGAAATTAAAATAAACTCAATGGAAAAAATGGAATAAGTTTCGAAAATTAAAAGAAGTGAAATAAAAGAAATTAGAAAACTAAATTAATTAATTAATTAAAAAGATTTGAAAAATTATGGGTGAGGATTTTCAAAAAATGAAGAGAGACAAAGTGGTTAGGAAGTTTTGAAAAAGATATGTCTTAAAATTAAAGATACTTGTAAGAAAATAAATATAAGAAAAGATTTGAAAAATATATGATTTTAAAATTTTAAAGATTGAAACTTTCTTAACAAGAAAACACCAAACTTAAAATTTTCAATCACAACAATAAAATAGGACAAGTAATTCGAAAATTATATATAAAAAAGAGAAAAGATTTTGAAAAATTTTATAAAAGATTTTTGAAAAAATATAAAAAGAAAATTGAAAAAGAATTTGTTTTGAAAAAGATTTAAAAAGATAAATTTTTAAAATTGAAATTTTAACTTGACTAACAACAAACTACCAAATTTAAAAAATTTTGACTAAGTCAACCTAAGGAATTCGAAAATGATATAAATAAAGGAAAAGATATTTTTTTTAATTTGATGAGGAAAGAGAAAAACAATAAAATGACACCAAATTTAGAATTTTTGGATCAAAACAAAGAAAACAAACAAGAAAACTTTGAATGTCAAGATGAACACCAAGAACACTTTGAAGATCAAGATGAACACCAAGAACAAATTTTGGAAATCTTTAAGAAAATAAAAACACCACAAACCCTAGAGCCTAAACGCTAAACCACAAACCCTAAAGCCAAAACAATAAACCATAAACCCTTAACCCCAAATCATAAACCCTAAACCCTAAACCATACACCATAAACCCTAAACCCTCAACCATAAACAATAAACCCTAAACCATAAACCATAAACCATCAACCCTAAACCCTAAACCCTAAAACGTAAACACTAAACCCTAAACTATAAACACTAAACCATAAACCCTCAACCCCAAACTATAAACCCTAAACCCTAAACCATATACCCTAAACCTTAACTACAAACCCTAAAGCCTAAACTCTAAACCATAAACCTTAAACCCCAAACACCAAACACTAAACCCAAAACCCTAACTACAAAACCTAAAGCCCAAACCCTAAACCCTAAACCCTAAACCATAAACCACAAACCCTTAAGCTTAAAGCCTAAAGCCTAAACGGTAAACACTAAACCCTAAACCACAAACACTAAAGCTGAAACCCTAAACCACAAATCCTAAAGCCTAAACCCTAAACCATAAACCATCAAACCTAAATCATAAACCCTAAACCCTAAACCCTAAAACCATAAAACATAAACCCTAATACCCTAAGCCATCAACCATAAACCCTAAACCATAAACTGTAACCCCTAAGCCCAAACCATAAACCCTAAACCTTAAATCCTACACCCTAAACCGCAAACTCTAATCCATAAACCCTAAAGTCTTAACCATAACCCTAAACATTAAACCCTAAACCACAAACCCTAAAGCCCAAACACAAAACACTAAACCCTAAACCATAAACCCTAAACCCAAAACCCTAAAGGCTAAACCCTGAAACATAAACCCCAAACCCTAAAGCATAAACCCTAAAGTCTAAACCCTAAACCATAAACACTAAAGCTTAAACTCTAAACTATAAACCATAAACCATAAACCATAAACCCTCAAACACAAACCATAAACCCTAAACCCTAAACCCTACACCGTAAACCCTAAACCACACACCCTAAAGCCTAAATCCTAAACCATAAACCCATCAACCTTACACCTTAAACGCTAAACCCTATACCACAAACCCTAAAGCCTAAACTATAAACAATAAACCCTCAACCCCAAAACAAAACCCTAAACCCTAAACCTTAAACCATAAACCCTAAAACCATAAACCATAAACCCTAAACCATAAACCATAAAAAATAAACCCTAAACCCTAAACCCCAAACCCAAAACCCAAAAGCTTAAACCCTAAACCCTAAAGCCTTAACCCTAAACCACAAGCATGAAAGCCTAAACACTAAACTATAAACCATAAACCCTAAACCATAAACCCTCAAACCCAAACCATAAACTCTAAACACTAAACCCTACACTATAAACCCTAAACCACAAACCCTGAAGCCTTAACCCTAAACCATAAACCCTAAACCCCAAATTATAAACCCCAAACCCTACACCCTACACCCTATACCTTAAACCTTAAATCCAAATCCTAAACCCCAAATTATAAACCCCAAACCCTACACCCTACACCCTACACCCTACACCCTAAACCTGAAATCCAAAATCCTAAACCCTAAACCCTAAACCCTAAACCCTACACCCTAAACATAAAACCATAAACCCTATTTCCTAAACCCTAAGCCACAAACC
This sequence comes from Arachis ipaensis, assembly GCF_059453495.1. Classification (NCBI taxonomy): domain Eukaryota; kingdom Viridiplantae; phylum Streptophyta; class Magnoliopsida; order Fabales; family Fabaceae; genus Arachis; species Arachis ipaensis. The sequence goes on from NC_142444.1 coordinate 75,737,129, forward strand.
CTCAACCCCAAAACATAAACCCTAAACCCTAAACCATACACCATAAACCCTAAACCACAAACCCTAAAGCCTAGACCCTAAACCACAAACCCTAAACCCTAAACCACAAACCCTAAAGCCAAAATGCTAAACCACAAAACCTAAATCCTAAACCCTAAACCATAAACCCTTAACCCCAAATTATAACCATAAACCCTAAATTCTAAACCCTAAATCCTAAACCATAAAACATAAACCCTAAACCATAAACAATAAACCCTAAACCATAAACCATAAACCATAAACTCTAAACCCTAAATCCTAAACCCTAAACCCTAAACCCTAAACCCTAAACCACAAACCCTAAAGCCTAAACCCTAAACCATAAATCCTCAAACATAAATCATAAACCCTAAACCCTAAAACCATAAAACAAAAACCCTAAAACCATAAGCCATAAACCATAAACCCTAAACCCTAAACTATAACCCCTAAGCCCAAACCATAAACCCTAAACCCTAAATTCTACACCCTAAACCACAAACTCTAAACCCTAAACCCTAAAGCCTTAACCATAACCCTAAACATTAAACGCTAAACCACAAACCCTAAAGCCCAAACACAAAACACTAAACCCTAAACCCTAAACCATAAACCCTAAACCCTAAACCCTAATGGCTAAACCCTGAAACATAAACCCCAAACCCTAAAGCATAAACTCGAAAGTCTAAACCCTAAACCATAAACACTAAAGCCTAAACTCTAAACTATAAACCATAAACCATAAACCATAAACCCTCAAACACAAACCATAAATCCTAAACACTAAACCCTACACCGTAAACCCTAAACCACACACCCTAAAGCCTAAATCCTAAACCATAAACCCATCAACCTTACACCTTAAACCCTAAACCCTATACCACAAACCCTAAAGCCTAAACTATAAACAATAAACCCTCAACCCCAAAACATAACCCTAAACCCTAAACCTTAAACTATAAACCCTAAAACCATAAACCATAAACCCTAAACCCTAAACCATAAACCATAAAACCTATACCCTAAACCAGAAACCCTAAAGCTTAAACCCTAAACCCTAAAGCCTTAACCCTAAACCACAAACATAAAAGCCTAAACACTAAACTATAAACCATAAACACTAAACCATAAACCCTCAGCCCCAAACCATAAACTCTAAACCCTAAACCCTATACCATAAACCCTAAACCACAAACCCTGAAGCATTAACCCTAAACCATAAACCCTAAACCCCAAATTATAAACCCCAAACCCTACACCCTACACCTTACACCCTAAACCTTAAATCCAAACCCTAAACCCTAAATTATAAACCCCAAACCATATACCCTACACCCTACACCGTAAACCTTAAATCCAAAATCCTAAACCCTAAACCCTAAACCATAAACCCTACACCCTAAACACAAAACCGTAAACCATAAACCCTAAACCCTAAGCCACAAACCCTCAACCCCAAAACATAAACCATAAACCCTAAACCATACAGCCTAAACCCTAAACCACAAACCCTAAAGCCTAGACCCTAAACCATAAACCCTCAACCAGAAACCCTAAACTCTAAACCACAAACCCTAAAGCCTAAATGCTAAACCACAAAACCTAAATCCTAAACCCTAAACCATAAACCCTTAACCCCAAATCATAACCATAAACCCTAAATCATAAACCCTAAACCATAAACCATAAAACATAAATCCTAAACCATAAACAATAAACCCTAAACCATAAACCATAAACCATAAACCCTAAATCCTAAATCCTAAACCCTAAACCCTAAACCCTAAACCACAAACCCTAAAGCCTAAACCCTAAACCATAAACCCTCAAACCTAAATCATAAACCCTAAACCCTAAAACCATAAAACAAAAACCCTAAAACTATAAGCCATAAACCATAAACCCTAAACCTTAAACTATAACCCCTAAGCCCAAACCATAAACCCTAAACCCTAAATCCTACACCCTAAACTGCAAACTCTAAACCCTAAACCCTAAACCCTAAAGCCTTAACCATAACCCTAAACACTAAACCCTAAACCACAAACCTTAAAGCCCAAAGACAAAACACTAAACCCTAAACCATAAACCCTAAAGGCTAAACCCTGAAACATAAACCCCAAACCCTAAAGCATAAACCCTAAAGTCTAAACCCTAAACCATAAACACTAAAGACTAAACTCTAAACTATAAACCATAAACTATAAACCATAAACCCTCAAACACAAACCATAAACCCTAAACCCTAAACCTAAACCGTAAACCCTAAACCACACACCCTAAAGCCTAAATCCTAAACCATAAACCCATCAACCTTACACCTTAAACACTAAACCCAATACCATAAACCCTAAAGCCTAAACTATAAACAATAAACCCTCAACCCCAAAACATAACCCTAAACCCTAAACCTTAAACCATAAACCCTAAAACCATAACCCATAAATCCTAAACCCTAAACCATAAACCATAAACCCTAAACACTAAACCCTAAAGATTAAACCCTAAACCACATACATGAAAGCCTAAACACTAAACTATAAACCATAAACCCTAAACCATAAACCCTCAGCCAGAAACTATAAACTCTAAACCCTAACCCTACACCATAAACCCTAAACCACAAACACTAAAGCCTAAACCCTAAACCATAAACCCTAAACCCCAAATTATAAACCCCAAACCCTACACCATACACCTTACACCCTAAACCTTAAATCCAAAATCCTAAACCCTAAACCCTAAACCCTAAACCCTAAACCCTATACCATAAACACAAAAACATAAACCCTAAACCCTAAACCCTAAGCCACAAACCTTCAACCCCAAAACATAAACCATAAACCCTAAATCCTAAACCACAAACCCTAAAGCCTAGACCCTAAACCATAAACCCTCAACCACAAACCCTAAACCCTAAACCACAAACCCTAAAGCCTAAACGCTAAACCACAAAACCTAAATCCTTAACCCTAAACCATAAACCCTTAACCCAAAATCATAACCATAAACCCTAAATCCTAAACCCTAAACCCTAGACCATAAAACATAAACCCTAAACTATAAACAATAAACACTAAACCATAAACCTTAAACCATAAACCAAAAACACTAAATCCTAAATCCTAAACCCTAAACCACAAACCCTAAAGCCTAAACCATTAACCATAAACCCTCAAACCTTAATCATAAACCCTAAACCCTAAACCCTAAACCCTAAAACCATAAAACAAATACCCTAAAGCCATAAGCCATAAACCATAAACCCTAAACCCTAAACTATAACCCCTAAGCCCAAACCATAAACCCTAAATCCTACACCCGAAACAGCAAACTCTAAACCTTAAACCCTAAGGCCTTAACCATAACCCTAAACACTAAACCCTAAACCACAAACCCTAAAGCCCAAACACAAAACACTAAACCCTAAACCATAAACCCTAAACCATAAACCCTAAAGGCTAAACCCTGAAACATAAACACCAAATCCTAAAGCATAAACCCTAAAGTCTAAACCCTAAACCATAAACACTAAAGCCTAAACTCTAAACTATAAACCATAAACTATAAACCATAAACCCTCAAACACAAACCATAAACCCTAAACCCTAAACCGTAAACCCTAAACCACACACCCTAAAGCCTAAATCCTAAACCATAAACCCATCAACCTTACACCTTAAACCCTAAACCCTCCACAAACCCTAAAGCCTAAACTATAAATAATAAACCCTCAACGCCAAAACATAACCCTAAACCCTAAACCTTAAACCATAAACCCTAAAACCATAAACCATAAACCCTAAACCATAAACCATAAACCATAAACCATAAACCATAAACCCTAAACCATAAACCATCAACCCTAAACCCTAAACCCCAAACCCTAAAGCTTAAACCCTAAACCCTAAAGCCTTAACCCTAAACCACATACATGAAAGCCTAAACATTAAACTATAAACCAAAAACCCTAAACCATAAACCCTCAGCCCCAAACTATAAACTCTAAACCCTAACCCTACACCATAAACCCTAAACCACAAACCCTAAAGCCTAAACCCTAAACCATAAACCCTAAACCCCAAATTATAAACCCCAAACCCTACACCCTACACCCTACACCCTACACCCTACACCCTACACCCTACACCCTAAACCTTAAATGCAAAATCCTAAACCCTAAACCCTAAACCCTATACCCTAAACACAAAACCATAAACCATAAACCCTAAACCCTAAGCCACAAACCCTCAACCCCAAAACAAAAACCCTAAACCCTAAATCCTAAACCACAAACCCTAAAGCCTAGACCCTAAACCATAAACCCTCAACCACAAACCCTAAACCCTAAACCACAAACCCTAAAGCCTAAACGCTAAACCACAAAACCTAAATCCTAAACCCTAAACCATAAACCCTTAACCCCAAATGATAACCATAAACCCTAAATCCTAAACCCTAAACCCTAGACTATAAAACATAAACCCTAAACCATAAACAATAAACCCTAAACCATAAACCATAAACCATAAACTAAAAACACTAAATCCTAAACCCTAAACTCTAAACCATAAACCATAAACCACAAACCCTAAAGCCTAAATCCTAAACTATAAACCCTCAAACCTAAACCCTAAACCCTAAACCCTAAACCCTAAGCCCTAAAACCATAAAACAAAAACCCTAAAAACCTAAACCATAAACTATAAACCCTAAACCCTAAACTATAACCCCTAAGCCCAAACCATAAATCCTAAACCCTAAATCCTACACCCTAAACCGCAAACTCTAAACCCTAAACCCTAAAGCCTTAACCATAACCCTAAACACTAAACCCTAAACCACAAACCATAAAGCCCAAACACAAAACACTAAACCCTAAACCATAAACACTAAACCCTAAACCCTAAAGGCTAAACCATGAAACATAAACCCCAAACCCTAAAGCATCAACCCTAAAGTCTAAACCCTAAACCATAAACACTAAAGCCTAAACTCTAAACTATAAACCATAAACTATAAACCATAAACCCTCAAACACAAGCTATAAACCCTAAACCCTAAACCCTAAACCATAAACCCTAAACCACACACCCTAAAGCCTAAATCCTAAACCATAAACCCATCAAACTTACACATTAAACCCTAAACCCTATACCACAATCCCTATAGCCTAAACTATAAACAATAAACCTTCAACCCCAAAACATAACCTTAAACCCTAAACCTTAAACCATAAACCCTAAAACCATAAACCATAAACAATAAACCATAAACCATAAAACCCAAACCCTAAAGCTTAAACCCTAAACCCTAAAGCCTTAACCCTAAACCACAAACATGAAAACCTAAACACTAAGCTATAAACCATAAACCCTAAACCATAAACCCTCAGCCCCAAACTATAAACTATAAACCCTAACCCTACACCATAAATCATAAACCACAAACCCTGAAGCCTAAACCCTAAACCATAAACCCTAAACCGCAAATTATAAACCCCAAACCCTACATCCTACACCCTACACCCTAAACCTTAAATCCAAAATCCTAAACCCTAAACCCTAAACCCTACACCCTAAACACAAAATCATAAACCCTAAACCCTAAACCCAAAGCCACAAACCATCAACCCCAAAACATAAACCCTAAACCCTAAACCCTAAACCACAAACCCTAAAGCCTAGACCCTAAACCATAAACCCTCAACCACAAACCCTAAACCTTAAACCACAAACCATAAAGCCTAAACCCTAAACCATAAACCCTTAATCCCATATCATAACCATAAACCCTAAATCCTAAACCCTAAACCCTAGATCATAAAACATAAACCCTAAACCATAAACAATAAACCCTAAACCATAAACCATAAACCATAAACCATAAACGCTAAATCATAAACCCTAAACCCTAAACCCTTAACCCTAAACCACAAACCCTAAAGCCTAAACCCTAAACCATGAACACTAAACCTAAATCATAAACCCTAAACCATAAAACCATAAAACAAAAACCCTAAAACCCTAACCCATAAACCATAAACCCTAACCCCTAAACTATAACCCCTAAGCCCAAACCATAAACCCTAAACCCTAAATCCTACACCCTAAACCGTAAACTCTGAACCCTAAACCCTAAAGCCTTAACCATAACCCTAAACACTAAACCCTAAACCACAAACCCTAAAGCCCAAACACAAAACACTAAACCCTAAACCATAAACCCTAAACCCTAAACCTTAAAGGCTAAACCCTGAAACATAAACCACAAACCCTAAAGCATAAACCCTAAACCATAAACAATAAAGCCTAAACTCTAAACTATAAACCATAAACCATAAACCCTCAAACACAAACCATAGACCCTAAACCCTAAACTCTACACCGTAAACCCTAAACCACACACCCTAAAGCCTAAATCCTAAACCATAAACCCATCAACCTTACACCTTAAACCCTAAACCCTATACCACAAACCCTAAAGCCTAAACTATAAACAATAAACCCTCAACTCCAAAACATAACCCTAAACCCTAAACCTAAAACCATAAACCCTAAAACCATAAACCATAAACCCTAAACCCTAAACCATAAACCATAAAACATAAACCCTAAACCCTAAACCCCAAACCCTAAAGCTTAAACCCTAAACCCTAAAGCCTTAACCCTAAACCACAAACATGAAAGCCTAAACACTAAACTATAAACCATAAACCCTAAACCATAAACCCTCAGCCCCAAACCATAAACTCTAAACCCTAAACCCTACACCATAAACCCTAAACCACAAACCCTGAAGCCTAAACCCTAAACCATAAACCCTAAACCCCAAATTGTAAACCCCAAACCCTACACCCTACAGCCTACACCCTAAACCTCCAAAATCCTAAACCCTAAACCCTAAACCATAAACCCTACACCCTAAACAAAAAACCATAAATCCTAAACCATAAACCCTAAGCCACAAACCCTCAACCCCAAAACATAAACCCTAAACCTTAAACCATACACCCTAAACCCTAGACCACAAACCCTAAAGCCTAGACCCTAAACCATAAACCCTCAACCACAAACCCTAAACCCTAAACCACAAACCCTAAAGCCTAAACGCTAAACCACAAATCCTAAATCCTAAACCCTAAACCATAAACCCTTAACCCCAAATCATAACCATAAACCCTAAATCCTAAACCCTAAACCCTAAACCATAAGCAATAAACCCTAAACCATAAACCATAAACCCTAAACCCTAAATCTTAAACCCTAAAACCTAAACCATAAACCCTAAACAATAACCTAAACCATAAACCCTCAACCTCAAACCATAATTCCTCAACCCTAAACCATATACCCTAAATATTAAATACAAATCCTAAACCCTAAACCCTAAACCATAAACCCTAAACCCCAAACCTAAAAGCGTAAACCCTAAACCCTAAAGCATAAATACTAAACAATAAACCCTAAAGCATAAACCATAAACACTCAACCCTAAACCCTAAACCTTAAACCGTAAACCATAAACCCTAAACCATACACCCTAAACCCTATACCACAAACCCTAAAGCCTAAACTATAAATCATAAACCCTCAACGCCAAACCATAAACCCTAAACCCTCAACCATAAACTATAAACCCTATTACCATAAACCATAAACCCTAAATCATAAACCCTAAATCCTAAACACTAAACCATAAACCCCAAACCCTAAAGCTTAAACCCTAAACCCTAAAGCCTTAACCCTAAACCACAAAGATGAAAGCTAAACACTAAACTATAAACTATAAACCATAAACCATAAACCTTCAACACCAAACCATAAACCCTAAACCCTAAACACTACACCATAAACCCTAAACCACAAACCCTAAACCATAAACCCTCAACCCCAAATTATAAACCACAAACCCTACACCCTACACCCTAAACCCTAAACCTTAAATCCAAAATCCAAAATCCTAAACCCTAAGCCCTAAACCCTAAACCGTAAACCCTACACCCTAAACCCAAAACCATAAACCCTACACCCTAAACCATAAATCCTAAACCATAAACCCTCAATTCCAAACCATAAACCCTAAACCATAGACCCTAAACCCTAAACCATAAATCCTAAAGCATAAACCCTAAACCCTACACCCATAAACCCTAAACCATAAACCCTCAACCCCAAACCCTAAAACCTAAACCCTAAACCACAAACCCTAAAGCCTAAACGCTAAACCATAAATCCTAAATCATAAACCCTAAACTATAAACCCTTAACACCAAATCATAACCCTAAACCCTAAACCATAAACCATAAACCCTAAACCATAAACAAAAAACCATAAACCATAAACCATAAACCCTAAATCATAAACCCTAAATCCTAAATCCTAAACAATGAACTCTAAACCCTAAACCCTAAATAGTAACCCTAAACAATAAACCCTAAACCCCAAACCATAAACCTTAAACCCATAAACCATATACCTTAAACACTAACTACAAACCCTAAAGCCTAAACCCTAAACCATAAACCCTAAACCCCAAACCTGAAAGCATAAACACTAAACCCTAAAGCACAAACACTAAACAATAAACCCAAAAGAATAAACCATAAACCCTCAACCCTCAACCTTAAATCCTAAACCCTAAACCATAAACCTTAAACCCAAAACCCTAAAGCCTAAACCCTGAACCCTAAACCCCAAACCATAAAGCATAAACCCTAAAGTCTAAACCATAAACCGCAAACACTAAAGCCAAAACTCTACACTATAAATCCAAAAGCATAAACCATAAACCCTCAAACCCAAACCAATAACCCTAAACCCTAAACCCTACACTGTAAACCCTAAACCACACACTCTAAAGTCTAAATCCTAAACCATAAACCCCTCAACCCTAAACCATAAACCTTAAATCCTAAACTCTAAACCCTAAACCCTAAACCCTAAACCCTAAACCCCAAACCCTAAACCCTTAAATCCTAAACCCTAAACCCAAAAATATAAACCCTAAAACCATAAACCATAAACCCTAAACCATAAACCCTAAGCCACAAACCCTCAACCCCAAAACATAAACCCTAAACCTTAAACCATACACCCTAAACCCTAGACCACAAACCCTAAAGCCTAGACCCTAAACCATAAACCCTCAACCACAAACCCTAAACCCTAAACCACAAACCCTAAAGCCTAAACGCTAAACCACAAATCCTAAATCCTAAACCCTAAACCATAAACCCTTAACCCCAAATCATAACCATAAACCCTAAATCCTAAACCCTAAACCCTAAACCATAAGCAATAAACCCTAAACCATAAACCATAAACCCTAAACCCTAAATCTTAAACCCTAAAACCTAAACCATAAACCCTAAACAATAACCTAAACCATAAACCCTCAACCTCAAACCATAATTCCTCAACCCTAAACCATATACCCTAAATATTAAATACAAATCCTAAACCCTAAACCCTAAACCATAAACCCTAAACCCCAAACCTAAAAGCGTAAACCCTAAACCCTAAAGCATAAATACTAAACAATAAACCCTAAAGCATAAACCATAAACACTCAACCCTAAACCCTAAACCTTAAACCGTAAACCATAAACCCTAAACCATACACCCTAAACCCTATACCACAAACCCTAAAGCCTAAACTATAAATCATAAACCCTCAACGCCAAACCATAAACCCTAAACCCTCAACCATAAACTATAAACCCTATTACCATAAACCATAAACCCTAAATCATAAACCCTAAATCCTAAACACTAAACCATAAACCCCAAACCCTAAAGCTTAAACCCTAAACCCTAAAGCCTTAACCCTAAACCACAAAGATGAAAGCTAAACACTAAACTATAAACTATAAACCATAAACCATAAACCTTCAACACCAAACCATAAACCCTAAACCCTAAACACTACACCATAAACCCTAAACCACAAACCCTAAACCATAAACCCTCAACCCCAAATTATAAACCACAAACCCTACACCCTACACCCTAAACCCTAAACCTTAAATCCAAAATCCAAAATCCTAAACCCTAAGCCCTAAACCCTAAACCGTAAACCCTACACCCTAAACCCAAAACCATAAACCCTACACCCTAAACCATAAATCCTAAACCATAAACCCTCAATTCCAAACCATAAACCCTAAACCATAGACCCTAAACCCTAAACCATAAATCCTAAAGCATAAACCCTAAACCCTACACCCATAAACCCTAAACCATAAACCCTCAACCCCAAACCCTAAAACCACAAACCCTAAACCACAAACCCTAAAGCCTAAACGCTAAACCATAAATCCTAAATCATAAACCCTAAACTATAAACCCTTAACACCAAATCATAACCCTAAACCCTAAACCATAAACCATAAACCCTAAACCATAAACAAAAAACCATAAACCATAAACCATAAACCCTAAATCATAAACCCTAAATCCTAAATCCTAAACAATGAACTCTAAACCCTAAACCCTAAATAGTAACCCTAAACAATAAACCCTAAACCCCAAACCATAAACCTTAAACCCATAAACCATATACCTTAAACACTAACTACAAACCCTAAAGCCTAAACCCTAAACCATAAACCCTAAACCCCAAACCTGAAAGCATAAACACTAAACCCTAAAGCACAAACACTAAACAATAAACCCAAAAGAATAAACCATAAACCCTCAACCCTCAACCTTAAATCCTAAACCCTAAACCATAAACCTTAAACCCAAAACCCTAAAGCCTAAACCCTGAACCCTAAACCCCAAACCATAAAGCATAAACCCTAAAGTCTAAACCATAAACCGCAAACACTAAAGCCAAAACTCTACACTATAAATCCAAAAGCATAAACCATAAACCCTCAAACCCAAACCAATAACCCTAAACCCTAAACCCTACACTGTAAACCCTAAACCACACACTCTAAAGTCTAAATCCTAAACCATAAACCCCTCAACCCTAAACCATAAACCTTAAATCCTAAACTCTAAACCCTAAACCCTAAACCCTAAACCCTAAACCCCAAACCCTAAACCCTTAAATCCTAAACCCTAAACCCAAAAATATAAACCCTAAAACCATAAACCATAAACCCTAAACCATAAACCCTAAGCCACAAACCCTCAACCCCAAAACATAAACCCTAAACCTTAAACCATACACCCTAAACCCTAGACCACAAACCCTAAAGCCTAGACCCTAAACCATAAACCCTCAACCACAAACCCTAAACCCTAAACCACAAACCCTAAAGCCTAAACGCTAAACCACAAATCCTAAATCCTAAACCCTAAACCATAAACCCTTAACCCCAAATCATAACCATAAACCCTAAATCCTAAACCCTAAACCCTAAACCCTAAACCATAAGCAATAAACCCTAAACCATAAACCATAAACCCTAAACCCTAAATCTTAAACCCTAAAACCTAAACCATAAACCCTAAACAATAACCTAAACCATAAACCCTCAACCTCAAACCATAATTCCTCAACCCTAAACCATATACCCTAAATATTAAATACAAATCCTAAACCCTAAACCCTAAACCATAAACCCTAAACCCCAAACCTAAAAGCGTAAACCCTAAACCCTAAAGCATAAATACTAAACAATAAACCCTAAAGCATAAACCATAAACACTCAACCCTAAACCCTAAACCTTAAACCGTAAACCATAAACCCTAAACCATACACCCTAAACCCTATACCACAAACCCTAAAGCCTAAACTATAAATCATAAACCCTCAACGCCAAACCATAAACCCTAAACCCTCAACCATAAACTATAAACCCTATTACCATAAACCATAAACCCTAAATCATAAACCCTAAATCCTAAACACTAAACCATAAACCCCAAACCCTAAAGCTTAAACCCTAAACCCTAAAGCCTTAACCCTAAACCACAAAGATGAAAGCTAAACACTAAACTATAAACTATAAACCATAAACCATAAACCTTCAACACCAAACCATAAACCCTAAACCCTAAACACTACACCATAAACCCTAAACCACAAACCCTAAACCATAAACCCTCAACCCCAAATTATAAACCACAAACCCTACACCCTACACCCTAAACCCTAAACCTTAAATCCAAAATCCAAAATCCTAAACCCTAAGCCCTAAACCCTAAACCGTAAACCCTACACCCTAAACCCAAAACCATAAACCCTACACCCTAAACCATAAATCCTAAACCATAAACCCTCAATTCCAAACCATAAACCCTAAACCATAGACCCTAAACCCTAAACCATAAATCCTAAAGCATAAACCCTAAACCCTACACCCATAAACCCTAAACCATAAACCCTCAACCCCAAACCCTAAAACCTAAACCCTAAACCACAAACCCTAAAGCCTAAACGCTAAACCATAAATCCTAAATCATAAACCCTAAACTATAAACCCTTAACACCAAATCATAACCCTAAACCCTAAACCATAAACCATAAACCCTAAACCATAAACAAAAAACCATAAACCATAAACCATAAACCCTAAATCATAAACCCTAAATCCTAAATCCTAAACAATGAACTCTAAACCCTAAACCCTAAATAGTAACCCTAAACAATAAACCCTAAACCCCAAACCATAAACCTTAAACCCATAAACCATATACCTTAAACACTAACTACAAACCCTAAAGCCTAAACCCTAAACCATAAACCCTAAACCCCAAACCTGAAAGCATAAACACTAAACCCTAAAGCACAAACACTAAACAATAAACCCAAAAGAATAAACCATAAACCCTCAACCCTCAACCTTAAATCCTAAACCCTAAACCATAAACCTTAAACCCAAAACCCTAAAGCCTAAACCCTGAACCCTAAACCCCAAACCATAAAGCATAAACCCTAAAGTCTAAACCATAAACCGCAAACACTAAAGCCAAAACTCTACACTATAAATCCAAAAGCATAAACCATAAACCCTCAAACCCAAACCAATAACCCTAAACCCTAAACCCTACACTGTAAACCCTAAACCACACACTCTAAAGTCTAAATCCTAAACCATAAACCCCTCAACCCTAAACCATAAACCTTAAATCCTAAACTCTAAACCCTAAACCCTAAACCCTAAACCCTAAACCCCAAACCCTAAACCCTTAAATCCTAAACCCTAAACCCAAAAATATAAACCCTAAAACCATAAACCATAAACCCTAAACCATAAAACCTAGATCCTAAACCATAAACCATAAACCACAAACCCTAAAGCTTAAACCCTAAACCACAAACATGAAAGCTAAACACTAAATTATAAACCCTAAAGCATAAACCATAAACCCTCAACCCTAAACCCTAAACCGTAAACCATAAACCCTAAACCCTACACCCTAAACCCTATACCAGAAACCCTAAAGCCTAAACTATAAATCATAAACCCTCAACCCCAAACCATAAACCATAAACCCTCAACCACAAACTATGAACCCTAATACCATAAACCATAAACCCTAAACCATAAACCCTAAATCCTAATCACTAAACCATAAACCCCAAACCCTAAAGCTTAAACCCTAAACCCTAAAGCCTTAACCCTAAACCACAAAGGTTAAAGCTAAACACTAAACTATAAATTATAAACCCTAAACCATAAACCCTCAACACCAAACCATAAACCCTAAACCCTTAACACTACACCATAAACCCTAAACCACAAACCCTAAAGCCTAAACCCTAAACCATAAACCCTCAACCCTAAATTATAAACCACAAACCCTACGCCCTACACCCTAAACCCTAAACCTAAAATCCAAAATCCAAAATCCTAAACCCTAAACCCCAAACCCTAAACCCTAAACCCTACACACTAAACCCAAAACCATAAACCCTACACCATAAACCCTAAATCCTAAACCATAAACCCTCAACCCCAAACCATAAACCCTAAACCCTAAACCCTAAACCCTAAACCATAAACCCTAAAGCATAAACCCTAAACCCTACACCCATAAACCCTAAACCATAACCCTCAACCCCAAACCTTAAACACTAAACCCTAAACCACAAACCCTAAAGCCTAAACGCTAAACCACAAATCCTAAATCCTAAACCCTAAACCATAAACCCTTAACCCCAAATCATAACCCTAAACCCTAAACCCTAAACTATAAACCATAAACCCAAAACCATAAACAATAAACCATAAACCGTAAACCATAAACCCTAAACCCTAAACCCTAAATCCTAAATCATAAACACTAAACCCTAAACCCTAAACCCTAAACAGTAATCCTAAACTATAAACCCTAAACCCCAAACCATAAACCTTAAACCCATAAACCATATACCCTAAACACGAACTACAAACCCTAAACCATAAACCCTAAACCCCAAACCTGAAAGCGTAGACCCTAAACCCTAAAGCACAAACACTAAACAATAAACCCTAAAGAATAAACCATAAACCCTCAACCCTCATCCTTAAATCATAAACCCTAAACCATAAACCTTAAACCCAAAACCCTAAAGCCTAAACCCTGAACCCTAAACACCAAACCCTAAAGCATAAACCCTAAAGTCAAAACCCTAAACCGCAAACACTAAAGCCAAAACTCTACACTATAAATCCAAAACCATAAACCATAAACCCTCAAACCCAAACCATAAACCCTAAACCCTAAACCCTACACCGTAAACCCTAAACCACACACCCTAAAGTCTAAATCCTAAACCATAAACCCCTCAACCCTAAACCTTAAACCCTAAACCCTATATCCTAAACACTATACCACAAACCCTAAAGCCTAAACTACAAACCATAAACCCTTAACCCCAAACCATAAACCATAAACCCTAAACCCTAAAATATAAACCCTAAAACCATAAACCGTAAACCCTAAACCATAAAACCTAGATCCTAAACCCTAAACTATAAACCACAAACCCTAAAGCTTAAACCCTAAACCACAAAAATGAAAGTTAAACACTAAATTATAAACCATAAACCCTAAACCATAAACCCTCAACCCCAAACCATAAACCATAAACCCTAAACCCTACACCATAAACCCTAAACCACAAATCCTAAAGCCTAAAACCTAAACCAAAAACCATCAATCCCAAATTATAAACCACAAACCCTAAACCCTAAACCCTAAACCCTAAACATTAAATCCCAAATCCTAAACCCTAAACCTTAAACCATAAACCCTAAACCATAAAACCTACTCCCTAAACCCTAAACCATTAACCCTAAACCCTAAACCCTAAACAATAAAATTTAAACCCCAAACCATAAACCCTAAGCCCTAAACCCTACACCCAAAACCACAAACCATAAAGCTTAGACCCTAAACCATAAACCCTAAATCCCAAACCCTAAACCCTAAACGCTAAACCCTAAACCCTAAACCCTAAACCCTAAACCCTAAACCATAAACACTACACCGTAAACCCTAAACCACACACCCTAAAGTCTAAATCCTAAACCATAAACCCCTCAACCCTAAACCATAAACCCTAAACCATATACCACAAACCCTAAAGCATAAACTACAAACCATAAACCCTTAACCCTAAACCATAAACCATAAACCCTAAACCCTAAAACCATAAACCATAAACCCTAAACCATAAAACCTAGATCCTAAACCCTAAACCATAAACCACAAATCCTAAAGCTTAAACCCTAAACCACAAACATGAAAGCTAAACACTAAATTATAAACCATAAACCCTAAACCATAAACCCTCAACCCCAAACCATAAACCATAAACCCTAAACCTTACACCATAAATCCTAAACCACAAACCCTAAAGCCTAAAACCTAAACCAAAAACCATCAATCCCAAATTATAAACCACGAACCCTAAACCATACACCCTAAACCCTAAACCTTAAATCCCAAATCCTAAACCATAAACCTTAAACCATAAACCCTAAACCATAAAACCTACTCCCTAAACCCTAAACCATTAACCAAAAACCCTAAACCCTAAACAATAAACCTTCAACCCCAAACCATAAACCCTAAGCCCTAAACCCTACACCCAAAACCACAAACCACAAAGCTTAGACCATAAACCATAAACCCTAAATCCCAAACCCTAAACCCTAAACGCTAAACCACAAACCCTAAAGCGTAAATGCTAAACCAAAAATCCTAAATCTTAAACCCTAAACCATAAACCACTAACCCCAAATCATAAACCCCAAACCCTAAACCCTAAACCATAAATCCTAAGTCATAAACCCTAAACCATACACCACTAACCCCAAATCATAAATCCCAAACCCTAAACCATAAACCATAAACCCTAAACCCTAAACCCTAAACCATAAACCCTAAACAATAACCCTAAACCATAAACCATCAACCCTAAACCGTAAACCCTATACACTAAACCATAAGGACAAACCCCAAAGTCTAAACCCTAAACCATAAACACTAAACCCCAAACCTGAAAGCGTAAACCCTAAACCCTAAAGCACAAACACTAAACTATAAACCCTAAAGCATAAACCATAAACCCTAAACCCTACACCATGAAGCATAAACCCTAAACCACAAACACACCTAAGCCCTAAACCTTGAACCTTGAACCATAAACCCTCAACCCCAAACTATAAACCCTAAACCCTAAACCCTAAACCCTACTCCCGAAACCCCTAAACAACAAGACCTAAAGCCTAAACCCTAAACCCTAAACCATCAACCCTCAAACCCAAACCATAAATCATAAACTCTAAACTATACACCATAAACCCTAACCACAAACCCTAAAGCTTAAAGCATAAATCCTAAACGATAAACACTAAACCCTAAACCACAAAACCTAAAGACCAAACACAAAACACTAAACCCTAAACCATAAACCCTAAACCCTAAAGCCTAAACCCTAAAGCCTAAACCCTAAAGCCTAAACCATAAACCCTACACCCTAAACAAAAAACCATAAATCCTAAACCATAAACCCTAAGCCACAAACCCTCAACCCCAAAACATAAACCCTAAACCTTAAACCATACACCCTAAACCCTAGACCACAAACCCTAAAGCCTAGACCCTAAACCATAAACCCTCAACCACAAACCCTAAACCCTAAACCACAAACCCTAAAGCCTAAACACTAAACCACAAATCCTAAATCCTAAACCCTAAACCATAAACCCTTAACCCCAAATCATAACCATAAACCCTAAATCCTAAACCCTAAACCCTAAACCATAAGCAATAAACCCTAAACCATAAACCATAAACCCTAAACCCTAAATCTTAAACCCTAAAACCTAAACCATAAACCCTAAACAATAACCTAAACCATAAACCCTCAACCTAAAACCATAATTCCTCAACCCTAAACCATATACCCTAAATATTAAATACAAATCCTAAACCCTAAACCCTAAACCATAAACCCTAAACCCCAAACCTAAAAGCGTAAACCCTAAACCCTAAAGCATAAATACTAAACAATAAACCCTAAAGCATAAACCATAAACACTCAACCCTAAACCCTAAACCTTAAACCGTAAACCATAAACCCTAAACCATACACCCTAAACCCTATACCACAAACCCTAAAGCCTAAACTATAAATCATAAACCCTCAACGCCAAACCATAAACCCTAAACCCTCAACCATAAACTATAAACCCTATTACCATAAACCATAAACCCTAAATCATAAACCCTAAATCCTAAACACTAAACCATAAACCCCAAACCCTAAAGCTTAAACCCTAAACACTAAAGCCTTAACCCTAAACCACAAAGATGAAAGCTAAACACTAAACTATAAACTATAAACCATAAACCATAAACCTTCAACACCAAACCATAAACCCTAAACCCTAAACACTACACCATAAACCCTAAACCACAAACCCTAAACCATAAACCCTCAACCCCAAATTATAAACCACAAACCCTACACCCTACACCCTAAACCCTAAACCTTAAATCCAAAATCCAAAATCCTAAACCCTAAGCCCTAAACCCTAAACCGTAAACCCTACACCCTAAACCCAAAACCATAAACCCTACACCCTAAACCATAAATCCTAAACCATAAACCCTCAATTCCAAACCATAAACCCTAAACCATAGACCCTAAACCCTAAACCATAAATCCTAAAGCATAAACCCTAAACCCTACACCCATAAACCCTAAACCATAAACCCTCAACCCCAAACCCTAAAACCTAAACCCTAAACCACAAACCCTAAAGCCTAAACGCTAAACCATAAATCCTAAATCATAAACCCTAAACTATAAACCCTTAACACCAAATCATAACCCTAAACCCTAAACCATAAACCATAAACCCTAAACCATAAACAAAAAACCATAAACCATAAACCATAAACCCTAAATCATAAACCCTAAATCCTAAATCCTAAACAATGAACTCTAAACCCTAAACCCTAAATAGTAACCCTAAACAATAAACCCTAAACCCCAAACCATAAACCTTAAACCCATAAACCATATACCTTAAACACTAACTACAAACCCTAAAGCCTAAACCCTAAACCATAAACCCTAAACCCCAAACCTGAAAGCATAAACACTAAACCCTAAAGCACAAACACTAAACAATAAACCCAAAAGAATAAACCATAAACCCTCAACCCTCAACCTTAAATCCTAAACCCTAAACCATAAACCTTAAACCCAAAACCCTAAAGCCTAAACCCTGAACCCTAAACCCCAAACCATAAAGCATAAACCCTAAAGTCTAAACCATAAACCGCAAACACTAAAGCCAAAACTCTACACTATAAATCCAAAAGCATAAACCATAAACCCTCAAACCCAAACCAATAACCCTAAACCCTAAACCCTACACTGTAAACCCTAAACCACACACTCTAAAGTCTAAATCCTAAACCATAAACCCCTCAACCCTAAACCATAAACCTTAAATCCTAAACTCTAAACCCTAAACCCTAAACCCTAAACCCTAACCCCAAACCCTAAACCCTTAAATCCTAAACCCTAAACCCAAAAATATAAACCCTAAACCCTAAACCATAAACCCTAAACCATAAAACCTAGATCCTAAACCATAAACCATAAACCACAAACCCTAAAGCTTAAACCCTAAACCACAAACATGAAAGCTAAACACTAAATTATAAACCCTAAAGCATAAACCATAAACCCTCAACCCTAAACCCTAAACCGTAAACCATAAACCCTAAACCCTACACCCTAAACCCTATACCAGAAACCCTAAAGCCTAAACTATAAATCATAAACCCTCAACCCCAAACCATAAACCATAAACCATAAACCCTCAACCACAAACTATGAACCCTAATACCATAAACCATAAACCCTAAACCATAAACCCTAAATCCTAATCACTAAACCATAAACCCCAAACCCTAAAGCTTAAACCCTAAACCCTAAAGCCTTAACCCTAAACCACAAAGGTTAAAGCTAAACACTAAACTATAAATTATAAACCCTAAACCATAAACCCTCAACACCAAACCATAAACCCTAAACCCTTAACACTACACCATAAACCCTAAACCACAAACCCTAAAGCCTAAACCCTAAACCATAAACCCTCAACCCTAAATTATAAACCACAAACCCTACGCCTTACACCCTAAACCCTAAACCTTAAATCCAAAATCCAAAATCCTAAACCCTAAACCCCAAACCCTAAACCCTAAACCCTACACACTAAACCCAAAACCATAAACCCTACACCATAAACCCTAAATCCTAAACCATAAACCCTCAACCCCAAACCATAAACCCTAAACCCTAAACCCTAAACCCTAAACCATAAACCCTAAAGCATAAACCCTAAACCCTACACCCATAAACCCTAAACCATAACCCTCAACCCCAAACCTTAAACACTAAACCCTAAACCACAAACCCTAAAGCCTAAACGCTAAACCACAAATCCTAAATCCTAAACCCTAAACCATAAACCCTTAACCCCAAATCATAACCCTAAACCCTAAACCCTAAACTATAAACCATAAACCCAAAACCATAAACAATAAACCATAAACCGTAAACCATAAACCCTAAACCCTAAACCCTAAATCCTAAATCATAAACACTAAACCCTAAACCCTAAACCCTAAACAGTAATCCTAAACTATAAACCCTAAACCCCAAACCATAAACCTTAAACCCATAAACCATATACCCTAAACACGAACTACAAACCCTAAACCATAAACCCTAAACCCCAAACCTGAAAGCGTAGACCCTAAACCCTAAAGCACAAACACTAAACAATAAACCCTAAAGAATAAACCATAAACCCTCAACCCTCATCCTTAAATCATAAACCCTAAACCATAAACCTTAAACCCAAAACCCTAAAGCCTAAACCCTGAACCCTAAACACCAAACCCTAAAGCATAAACCCTAAAGTCAAAACCCTAAACCGCAAACACTAAAGCCAAAACTCTAGACTATAAATCCAAAACCATAAACCATAAACCCTCAAACCCAAACCATAAACCCTAAACCCTAAACCCTACACCGTAACCCCTAAACCACACACCCTAAAGTCTAAATCCTAAACCATAAACCCCTCAACCCTAAACCTTAAACCCTAAACCCTATATCCTAAACACTATACCACAAACCCTAAAGCCTAAACTACAAACCATAAACCCTTAACCCCAAACCATAAACCATAAACCCTAAACCCTAAAATATAAACCCTAAAACCATAAACCATAAACCCTAAACCATAAAACCTAGATCCTAAACCCTAAACTATAAACCACAAACCCTAAAGCTTAAACCCTAAACCACAAAAATGAAAGTTAAACACTAAATTATAAACCATAAACCCAAAACCATAAACCCTCAACCCCAAACCATAAACCATAAACCCTAAACCCTACACCATAAACCCTAAACCACAAATCCTAAAGCCTAAAACCTAAACCAAAAACCATCAATCCCAAATTATAAACCACAAACCCTAAACCCTAAACCCTAAACCCTAAACATTAAATCCCAAATCCTAAACCCTAAACCTTAAACCATAAACCCTAAACCATAAAACCTACTCCCTAAACCCTAAACCATTAACCCTAAACCCTAAATCCTAAACAATAAAATTTAAACCCCAAACCATAAATCCTAAGCCCTAAACCCTACACCCAAAACCACAAACCATAAAGCTTAGACCCTAAACCATAAACCCTAAATCCCAAACCCTAAACCATAAACGCTAAACCCTAAACCCTAAACCCTAAACCCTAAACCCTAAACCATAAACACTACACCGTAAACCCTAAACCACACACCCTAAAGTCTAAATCCTAAACCATAAACCTCTCAACCCTAAACCATAAACCCTAAACCATATACCACAAACCCTAAAGCATAAACTACAAACCATAAACCCTTAACCCTAAACCATAAACCATAAACCCTAAACCCTAAAACCATAAACCATAAACCCTAAACCATAAAACCTAGATCCTAAACCCTAAACCATAAACCACAAATCCTAAAGCTTAAACCCTAAACCACAAACATGAAAGCTAAACACTAAATTATAAACCATAAACCCTAAACCATAAACCCTCAACCCCAAACCATAAACCATAAACCCTAAACCTTACACCATAAATCCTAAACCATAAACCCTAAAGCCTAAAACCTAAACCAAAAACCATCAATCCCAAATTATAAACCACGAACCCTAAACCCTACACCCTAAACCCTAAACCTTAAATCCCAAATCCTAAACCCTAAACCTTAAACCATAAACCCTAAACCATAAAACCTACTCCCTAAACCCTAAACCATTAACCAAAAACCCTAAACCCTAAACAATAAACCTTCAACCCCAAACCATAAACCCTAAGCCCTAAACCCTACACCCAAAACCACAAACCACAAAGCTTAGACCATAAACCATAAACCCTAAATCCCAAACCCTAAACCCTAAACGCTAAACCACAAACCCTAAAGCGTAAATGCTAAACCAAAAATCCTAAATCTTAAACCCTAAACCATAAACCACTAACCCCAAATCATAAACCCCAAACCCTAAACCCTAAACCATAAATCCTAAGTCATAAACCCTAAACCATACACCACTAACCCCAAATCATAAACCCCAAACCCTAAACCATAAACCATAAACCCTAAACCCTAAACCATAAACCATAAACCCTAAACAATAACCCTAAACCATAAACCATCAACCCTAAACCGTAAACCCTATACACTAAACCATAAGGACAAACCCCAAAGTCTAAACCCTAAACCATAAACACTAAACCCCAAACCTGAAAGCGTAAACCCTAAACCCTAAAGCACAAACACTAAACTATAAACCCTAAAGCATAAACTATAAACCCTAAACCCTACACCATGAAGCATAAACCCTAAACCACAAACACACCTAAGCCCTAAACCTTGAACCTTGAACCATAAACCCTCAACCCCAAACTATAAACCCTAAACCCTAAACCCTAAACCCTACTCCCGAAACCCCTAAACAACAAGACCTAAAGCCTAAACCCTAAACCCTAAACCATCAACCCTCAAACCCAAACCATAAATCATAAACTCTAAACTATACACCATAAACCCTAACCACAAACCCTAAAGCTTAAAGCCTAAATCCTAAACGATAAACACTAAACCCTAAACCACAAAACCTAAAGACCAAACACAAAACACTAAACCCTAAACCATAAACCCTAAACCCTAAAGCCTAAACCCTAAAGCCTAAACCCTAAAGCCTAAACCCTAAACCCTAAAGCCAAAACCCTAGAGACTAAATCCTAAACCATAAACCCGTCAACCCTAAACCATAAACCCTAAACTCTACACCATAAAGCCTAAACCACAAACTCTAAAGCCTAACCTATAAACCATACACCATCAACCTTCAACCCTCAAACCCTAAACCCTAAACCCTAAACCCTAAACCCTACACCCTAAACCATAAACCCTAAACCCCAAAGCATAAACGCTAAACCCTAAACCCTACACCATAAACCCTAAACCATAAACCCTAAAGCCTAAACCCTAAACTATAAACCATCAACCCCAAACAATAAACCCTAAACCCTAAATCCCACACCCTAAACCATATACACTAAACCCTAAACCCAAAACCATGAACCATAATCCCTAAACACTAAACCCTAAACCCTAAATAATAACCCTAAACCATAAACCCTAAACCCTAAACCATAAACCCTAAACCCCAAACCATAAACCTTAAACCCATAAACCATATACCCTAAACACTAACTACAAACCCTAAAGCCTAAACCCTAAACCATAAATCCTAAACCCCAAACCTGAAAGCGTAAACCCTAAACCCTAAAGCACAAACACCAAACAATAAACCCTAAAGAATAAACCATAAACCCTCAACCCTCAACTTTAAATCCTAAACCCTAAACCATAAACCTTAAACCCAAAACCCTAAAGCCTAAACCCTGAACCCTAAACCCCAATCCCTAAAGCATAAACCCTAAAGTCTAAATCCTAAACCGCAAACACTAAAGCAAAACTCTACACTATAAATCCAAAATCATAAACCATAAACCCTCAAATCCAAACCATAAACCCTAAATCCTAAACCCTACACCGTAAATCCTAAACCACACACCCTAAAGTCTAAATCCTAAACCATAAACCCCTCAACCTTAAACCATAAACCCTAAACCCTATATCCTAAATCCTATACCACAAACCCTAAAGCCTAAACTACAAACCATAAACCCTTAACCCCAACCCATAAACGATAAACTCTAAACCCTAAAATATAAACCCTAAAACCATAAACCATAAACCCTAAACCATAAAACCTAGATCCTAAACCCTAAACCATAAACCACAAACCCTAAAGCTTAAACCCTAAACCACAAACATGAAAGCTAAACACTAAATTATAAACCATAAACCCTAAACCATAAACCCTCAACCCCAAACCATAAAACATAAACCCTAAACCTTATACCATAAACCCTAAACCACAAACCCTAAAGCCTAAAACCTAAACCAAAAACCATCAATCCCAAATTATAAACCACAAACCCTAAACCCTACACCCTAAACCCTAAACCTTAAATCCCAAATCCTAAACCCTAAACCTTAAACCATAAACCCTAAACCATAAAACATACTCCCTAAACCCTAAACCATTAACCCTAAACCCTAAACCCTAAACAATAAACCTTCAACCCCAAACCATAAACCTCAAGCCCTAAACCCTACACCCAAAACCACAAACCATAAAGCTTAGACCCTAAACCATAAACCCTAAATCCCAAACCCTAAACCCTAAACGCAAACCCCCAACCCTAAAGCGTAAACGCTAAACCAAAAATCCTAAATCCTAAACCCTAAACCATAAACAACTTACCCCAAATCATAAACCCCAAACCCTAAACCCTAAACCATAAATCCTAAGTCATAAACCCTAAACCATACACCACTAACCCCAAATCATAAACCCAAAACCCTAAACCCTATACCCTAAACCCTAAACCATAAACCATAAACCATAAACAATAAACCCTAAACCATTAACCATAAACCCTAAAACCTAAACCCTAAACCATAAATCCTAAACAATAACCCTAAACCATAAACCCTAAACCCTAAACCCTAAACCCTATAGACTAAACCATAAGGACAAACCCCAAAGTCTAAACCCTAAACCATAAATACTAAACCCCAAACCTGAAAGCGTAAACCCTAAACCCTAAAGCACAAACACTAAACTATAAACCCTAAAGCATAAACCATAAACCCTAAACCTGCACCATGAAGCATAAACCCTAAACCACAAACACACCTAAGCCCTAAACCTTGAACCATAAACCTTCAACCCCAAACCATAAACCCTAAACCCTAAACCCTACTCCCGAAACCCCTAAACAACAAGATCTAAAGCCTAAACCCTAAATCCTAAACCATCAACCCTCAAACCCAAACCATAAATCATAAACTCTAAACTATACACCATAAACCCTAACCACAAACCCTAAAGCTTAATGCTTAAATCCTAAACGATAAACACTAAACCCTAAACCACAAAACCTAAAGACCAAACACTTAACACTAAAGCCTAAAGCCTAAACCCTAAACTATAAACCCTCAACCCCAAAAAATAAACCCTAAACCCTAAACCCCACACCCTAAACAATATACACTAAACCCTAACCCCAAAACCATGAACCATAATCCCTAAACCCTAAACCCTAAACCCTAAACCCTAAATAGTAACCCTAAACCATAAACCATAAACCCCAAACCATAAACCTTAAAGACATAAACCATATACCCTAAACACTAACTACAAACCCTAAAGCCTAAACCCTAAACCATAAACCCTAAACCCCAAACCTGAAAGCGTAAACCCTAAACCCTAAAGCACAAACACTAAACAATAAACCCTAAAGAATAAACCCTAAACCCTAAACCCTAAACCTTAAATGCTAAACCCTAAACCATAAACCTTAAACCCAAAACCATAAAGCCTAAACCATGAACCCTAAACCCTAAACCCTATAGCATAAACCCTAAAGTCTAAACCCTAAACCGCAAACACTAAAGCCAAAACTCTACACTATAAATCCAAAACCATAAACCATAAACCCTCAAACCCAAACCATAAACCCTAAACCCTACACCGTAAACCCTAAACCACACATCCTAAAGTCTAAATCCTAAACCATAAACCCCTCAACCCTAAACCATAAACCCTAAACCCTATATCCTAAATCCTATACCACAAACCCTAAAGCCTAAACTACAAACCATAAACACTTAACCCCAAATCATAAACCATAAACCCTAAACCCTAAAATATAAATCCTAAAACCATAAACCATAAATCCTAAACCATAAAACCTAGATCCTAAACCCTAAACCATAAACTACAAACCCTAAAGTTTAAACCCTAAACCACAAACATGAAAGCTAAACACTAAATTATAAACCATAAACCCTCAACCCCAAACCATAAACCATAAACCTTAAACCTTACACCATAAACCCTAAACCACAAACACTAAAGTCTAAAACCTAAACCAAAAACCATCAATCCCAAATTATAAACCACAAACCCTAAACCCTACACCCTAAACCCTAAACCTTAAATCCCAAATCCTAAACCCTAAACCTTAAACAATAAACCCTAAACCATAAAACCTTCTCCCTAAACCCTAAACCATTAACCCTAAACCCTAAACCCTAAACAATAAACCTTCAACCCCAAACCATAAACCCTAAGCCCTAAACCCTACACCCAAAACCACAAACCATAAAGCTTAGACCCTAAACCATAAACCCTAAACCCTAAACCCTAAACCATAAAACCTACTCCCTAAACCCTAAACCATTAACCCTAAACCCTAAACCCTAAACAATAAACCTTCAACCCCTAACCATAAACCTCAAGCCCTAAACCCTACACCCAAAACCACAAACCATAAAGCTTAGACCCTAAACCATAAACCCTAAATCCCAAACCCTAAACCCTAAACGCTAAACCACAAACCCTAAAGCGTAAACGCTAAACCAAAAATCCTAAATCCTAAACCCTAAACCATAAACAACTAACCCCAAATCATAAACCCCAAACCCTAAACCCTAAACCATAAATCCTAAGTCATAAACCCTAAACCATACACCACTAACCCCAAATAATAAACCCAAAACCCTAAACCCTATACCCTAAACCCTAAACCATAAACCATAAACCATAAACAATAAACCCTAGACCATTAACCATAACCATAAACCCTAAACCCTAAACCCTAAACCCTAAACCATAAATCCTAAACAATAACCCTAAACCATAAACCCTCAACCCTAAACCCTAAACCCTATAGACTAAACCATAAGGACAAGCCCCAAAGTCTAAACCCTAAACCATAAATACTAAACCCCAAACCTGAAAGCGTAAACCCTAAACCCTAAAGCACAAACACTAAACCATAAACCCTAAAGCATAAACCATAAACCCTAAACCCTACACCATGAAGCATAAACCCTAAACCACAAACACACCTAAGCCCTAAACCTTGAACCATAAACCTTCAACCCCAAACCATAAACCCTAAACCCTAAACCCTACTCCCGAAACCCCTAAACAACAAGACCTAAAGCCTAAACCCTAAATCCTAAACCATCAACCCTCAAACCCAAACCATAAATCATAAACTCTAAACTATACACCATAAACCCTAACCAAAACCCTAAAGCTTAAAGCTTAAATCCTAAACGATAAACACTAAACCCTAAACCACAAAACCTAAAGACCAAACACTAAACACTAAAGCCTAAAGCCTAAACCCTAAACTATAAACCCTCAACCCCAAACAATAAACCATAAACCCTAAACCCCACACCCTAAACCATTTACACTAAACCCTAAACCCAAAACCATGAACCATAATCCCTAAACCCTAAACCCTAAACCCTAAACACTAAACCCTAAATAGTAACCCTAAACCATAAACCATAAACCCCAAACCATAAACCTTAAACACATAAACCATATACCCTAAACACTAACTACAAACCCTAAAGCCTAAACCCTAAACCATAAACCCTAAACCCCAAACCTGAAAGCGTAAACCCTAAACCCTAAAGCACAAACACTAAACAATAAACCCTAAAGAATAAACCATAAACCCTCAACCCTCAACCTTAAATCCTAAACCCTAAACCATAAACCTTAAACCCAAAACCCTAAAGCCTAAACCCTGAACCCTAAACCCCAAACCCTAAAGCATAAACCCTAAAGTCTAAACACTAAACCGCAAACACTAAAGCCAAAACTCTACACTATAAATCCAAAACCATAAACCATAAACCCTCAAACCCAAACCATAAACACTAAACCCTACACCGTAAACCCTAAAACACACACCCTAAAGTCTAAATCCTAAACCATAAACCCCTCAACCCTAAACCATAAACCCTAAACCCTATATCCTAAATCCTATACCACAAACCCTAAAGCCTAAACTACAAACCATAAACCCTTAACCCCAAATCATAAACCATAAACCCTAAACCCTAAAATATAAATCCTAAAACCATAAACCATAAACCCTAAACCATAAAACCTAGATCCTAAACCCTAAACCATAAACTACAAACCCTAAAGTTTAAACCCTAAACCACAAACATGAAAGCTCAACACTAAATTATAAACCATAAACCCTAAACCATAAACCATCAACCCCAAACCATAAACCATAAACCCTAAACCTTACACCATAAACCCTAAACCACAAACACTAAAGTCTAAAACCTAAACCAAAAACCATCAATCCCAAATTATAAACCACAAACCCTAAACCCTACACCCTAAACCCTAAACCTTAAATCCCAAACCCTAAACCCTAAACCTTAAACCATAAACCCTAAACCATAAAACCTACTCCCTAAACCCTAAACCATTAACCCTAAACCCTAAACCCTAAACAATAAACATTCAACCCCAAACCATAAACCCTAAGCCCTAAACCCTACACCCAAAACCACAAACCATAAAGCTTAGACCCTAAACCATAAACCCTAAATCCCAAACCCTAAACCCTAAACGCTAAACCACAAACCCTAAAGTGTAAACGCTAAACCAAAAATCCTAAATCCTAACCCCTAAACCATAAATCCTAAGTCATAAACCCTAAACCATACACCACTAACCCCAAATCATAAAACCCAAACCCTAAACCATATACCCTAAACCCTAAACCATAAACCATAAACCATAAACAATAAACCCTAAACCATAAACCCTAAACCCTAAACCCTAAACCATAAACCCTAAACAATAATCCTAAATCATAAACCCTCAACCCTAAACCCTAAACCCTATACACTAAACCATAAGGACAAACCCCAAAGTCTAAACCCTAAACCATAAATACTAAACCCCAAACCTGAAAGCGTAAACCCTAAACCCTAAAGCACAAACACTAAACTATAAACCCTAAAGCATAAACCATAAACCCTAAACCCTACATCATGAAGCATAAACCCTACACCACAAACACACCTAAGCCCTAAACCTTGAACCATAAACCCTCAACCCCAAACCATAAACCCTAACCCCTAAACCCTACTCCCGAAACCCCTAAACAACAAGACCTAAAGCCAAAACCCTAAACCCTAAACCATCAACCCTCAAACCCAAACCATAAATCATAAACTCTAAACTATACACCATAAACCCTAAAGCTTAAAGCCTAAATCCTAAACGATAAATACTAAACCCTAAACCACAAAACCTAAAGACCAAACACTAAACACTAAACCCTAAACCATAAACCATAAACCCTAAAGCCTAAACCCTAAACCCTAAACCCCAAACCCTAAAGCCAAAACCCTAAAGACTAAATCCTAAACCTTAAACCCGTCAACCCTAAACCATAAACCCTAAACTCTACACCATAAAGCCTAAACCATAAACTCTAAAGCCTAACCTATAAACCATACACCATCAACCCTCAACCCTCAACCCCTAAACCCTAAACCCTACACCCTAAACCATAAACCACGAACCATTAAGCCTAAGACCTAAACTATAAACCCTAAAGCTTAAACCCTAAACCATAAACCCTCAACCCAAAAGCATGAACGCTAAACCCTAAACCCTACACCATAAACCCTAAACCATAAACCCTAAAGCCTAAACCCTAAACTATAAACCCTCAACCCCAAACAATAGACCCTAAACCCCAAACCCCACACCCTAAACCATATACACTAAACCCTAAACCCAAAACCATGAACCATAAACCCTAAACCATAATCCCTAAACCCTAAACCCTAAACCATAAACCATAAACCATAAACCATAAACCATAAACCATAAACCCTAAACCATAAACCCTAAACCCTAAACCATAAACCATAAACCATAAACCATAAACCCTAAACCATAAACCATAAACCATAAACCCTAAACCATAAACCCTAAACTATAAACCCTAAACCTAAACCATAAACCCTAAACCATAAAGCCTAATGCCTAAACCATAAACCCTAAACACTAAACCCTAAACCCCAAACACTAAACACTAAACCCTAAACCCTAAATCCTAAACCCTAAAGCCTAAACCTTAACCCCTAAACCCCAAACCATAAAGCATAAACTATAAATTCTAATGCCTAAACCCCAAACCCAAAAGCCTAAGCCCAAACCCTAAACCCTAAACCATAAACTCTGAAGTCTAAACCCTAACCCCAAACCCTAAACCCTAAACCACAAACACACGTAAACCGTAAATCCTCATCACTAAAGCATAAATGCTAAACACTAAACCCTACACCCTAAACCCTAAACCACAAATCCTAAAGCATAAACCATAAACCATAAACCATATCCCCAAATCATAAACCCCATACCCTAAACCCTACACCATAAACCCTTAACCTTAAATCCTAAACCCGAAACCCTAAACCCTAAACCATAAACCCTGAACCCTACACCGTAAACCATAAACCCTAAACCCTAAACCATAAACCCTCAATCGTAAACAATAAACCCTAAACCCTACACCCTAAAGCCTAGACCCTAGACCATAAACCCTTAACCCCAAACCATAAACCCTAAACCTTAAACCATAAACCATAAACCACAAACCACAAACCCTAAAGCATAAACCATAAACCACAATCACTAAAGCATAAACCCTAAACCCTAAACCCTAAACGCCTAAACCATAAACCCTAAACACTAAACCCTAAACCACAAACCCTAAACCCCAAACACTAAACACTGAACCCTAAACCCTAAATCTCAAACCCTAAAGCCTAAACCTTAAACCTAAACCGCAAATGCTAAAGCCCAAACACTAACACTAAACTATCATCCCTAAACCTTAAACCATAAACGCTCAACCCCAAACCATAAACCCTAAACCCTACACCCTACACCCGAAAGCCTAAACCACAAACCCTAAAGCCTAAACCCTAAAGCCAAAACCATAAACCATTAAACCTAAACCATAAGCCCTAAACCCTAAACCCTAAACCCTAAACCCTAAACAACAAACACTAAAGCCTAAAGCCTAAATCCTAAACCCTGATAAACCCATATTTTATGATGTATTTTGTGCTCAAATTGAGTGTTTCTATCAATTCTTCACCCACTTATTCATGTAAATTGCATGGTTTTACTTTTCCTTCCTTATTTTATGATATAAGTGAAAAATATGTTTCCTATGCTTTAAAAATATTAATTTTAATTACCCTTTACTATCATTCAATGCCGTGACTTGTGAGTTAAGTATTTTCAGATCTCATACGGCAGGAATGGCTTAAGAGACAAAAAGGAAACATACAAAAATGGAAGGAAAACACAAAAATGGAGTTTTGAAGAAAAGGCAGCGACGCGAACGCATGGACGACGCGAACGCGTGCCTAGCGTGAAAATGCAGCGACGCGAACGCGTGGATGACGCAGATGCGCGCCCTGAGCAGAACGCAATTGATGCGTCCGCGTGACTGACGCGTACGCGTGACAAGAATAACTCCCAGATGACGGGAACGCGTGACCCACGCGGACGCGTGACAGACGCCACGTACAGGAACCTGCAGAAAATGCCCCCAGCGATTTCTGGACCCTTTTTTCGGCACAAATCCAAACTAGAAACACAAAATATATGCCAGAGAATGGAGGAATCAAAGGAGAGATGAAGAATAAGCCCATACATTATTTTGGTGAACCCCTCTTCAGACACTTTTTTTTATCCTATTTTGCTTCTTTTTCTGTATTTTTATCTTTATTTTTATTTTTTTTTATCTTATCTTGTCTTTCAGTACTTGAACATTTTTCTGTATTTTTATAGTATTTCTGCATATTACACTTTAGTTTATATATTTATCTTAGATATTTAGTTTAGTCTAGTTGCAATTTTAGTTATTAAGTTGTGATATAGAATATATATGGATTAATTAGTTTAGTTTACCCTTTCAGCATGTGATAACATGGATTAATTGAAAATAAAAAGAGTAAACTAAAAACTTTAGTATAATAGAATCACAATAATCTACACATTGTATATAAATAGCAATAAATGATTGGTTAATTTACACAACATTTTTCAAGGAAGAACACAAAGATTTTAAGGGCCACCCTAATTCACATTGAGAATAATGGGAACTCTTGATTTCTACTTGCATGACATACATAACTGATATATGGTTTTTGAGCCAGAGAACACACAGCGTGTGAGTTTTTTAGCTTATTTGTATGGTTACATTATTTAACCATAATTATTTCATTCTTGTGTGTTCGCCCTTCTTTTTTATTCTGGTAATCTTTACTTTGTTTTAATCTATATGTCCAGTATAGAATATAGATACATACCAAGAGATGATTGAGGCCATCGTTTAAATTTTTCCTCACTTATCCCAAATAAGCTTACCTTTTACATCACCCTTGTTAGCCCCCTTGAGCCTTTAATCCCCTCTTGTTCTATAACCACACTACTAGCCTTAAGCAGAAAAACAAATTAAAAATCCCAAGTTGAATCCTTGGTTAGCTTAAGATAGAGATTGTGTATCCACTAAGTGTGGGAAAACACAGGAACATGGGTTAATAGGAGAGGATTAATTCAATAAGATAATAAGGATTTTGGGAGCATGCTCATGTAAAATCAAATTAAACCAAAACACCATGTGCACTGATATATGTTCAAAAAAAATCCTTTTTATAATATAAATAGATAAATAAGGGGACAAAATTACCCCAACAATAAGTTTAGTGAAGAAATCAATGCACATAAGGTGAAATTCAAAGTAAAGTTAGTACATGAGTATATAATAAAAAAGTGGAAAAATTTGGGTAGACAGGTAAAGCATTTCAAATTATATAAAGTATATGTTAGGTGAGACCTTAGACTAATTAAGGATTCAACTTATAGCTCACTTAGCCTTATATATATATACCCCTACCTTTACCTTGGCCCCATTACAACCTTTAAAAGACCTCATGATCTTTGTATGTCAGTATTCAATATTTGTTGATTGGTTAGATGACAAACAAAGTTTTAGAAAGCAAGAATAGAAAAGAATAGAGTGATTAACCCGAAACACTGAGTGACTAGAGAGTAAACACAAAATCCAGTGAGGGTTCAATAGCTTATCACCATATATCTCTGTTTAAATATTTAATTGTCTTGCAAGCTTATGAAATATTTTAACCCAACTCAATTGTGACAATGCTTTAACATGATTTAGGTTTGGCTATACATATATAATTCCTTGAAAATATGAATAATCACATGTAAGCTCTATATATATAGGTGGGTGATAATTAAAATTGCATGATTCATGTAGGTAGTTTGCATTTAGAATAGATTGCATTGCATGAGATTCCACCATTCTAACTTTACCCTTTCACTTGGATTTATCATGAGTACATGCTATTGTTTAAGTGTAGGGAGGTTGATAAACCCATATTTTATGATGTATTTTGTGCTTAAATTGAGTGTTTCTATCAATTCTTCACCCACTTATTCATGTAAATTGCATGGTTTTACCTTCCCTTCCTTATTTTATGATATAAGTGAAAAACATGTTTCCTATGCTTTAAAAATATTAAATTTAATTACCCTTTGCTATCATTCGATGCCGTGACTTGTGTGTTAAGTATTTTCAGATCTCATAGGGCAGGAATGGCTTAAGGGACAAAAAGGAAACATACAAAAATGGAAGAAAAACACAAAAATGGAGTTTTGAAGAAAAGGCAGCAACGCGAACGCATGGACGACGCGAACACGTGCCTAGCACAAAAATGCAGCGGCGCGAACGCGTAGATAACGCGGACGTGTGCCTTGAGCAGAACGCAATTGACGCATATGCGTGACAAGGAAAACTCCCAGATGACGCGAACGCGTGACCCACGCGGACGCGTGACAGACGCCACGTACAGAAATCTACAGAAAACGCCCCCAGTGATTTTTGGACCCTTTTTTTGGCCCAAATCCAAACTAGAAACACAGAATATAAGCCAGAGAATGGAAGAATAAAAGGAGAGACGGAGAACAACTTAGTAATACATAATTTTAGGTTTTAGATGTAGTTTTTAGAGAGAGAGGTTCTCTCCTCTCTCTTAGGATTAAGATTAGGATTAGGATTTCTCTCAAGTTTAGGATTATTTCTCTTCAATCACAGGTTCAATGTTCCTTTAATTACTTTCTAGTTTTATTTACTTCATTACTTTAATTGTTATTTATCTTTTCAATATGGCTTATGAACCTTTCCATGTTAGGACTTGAATTTATGTTTAAATGCAATTTGAGGTATTTTAGATTTGAGATTTGTTTCTTTTATTTATGTTACTGCTGCTTCCCATCTGAAGGCATTTTTATTCGAGTAGATTTATTTTCTCCTTTTGGCCTTGGTTAAGTAATTGGAGACACTTGAGTTATCAAACTCCTTGTTGATTGAAAATTGGAATTCTTTGCTGATTGATTTGAATTCCAATAACTCTACTCTTTTCTTAGGAATTGACTACGACCTGAGGAATCAAATTGATTCATCCACTTAACTTACCTTCATAGTTAGAGGTTAATTAAAGTGGGAGCAGAATCCAATTCTCATCACACCTGATAAGGATAACTAGGATAGGACCTCAATTTCTCATACCTTGCCAAGAGTTTTATTATTTATTTAAATTAATTCCTACAGTTTACTTTCTTGTCATTTACTATTCTTGCTATTTATCTTCTACATTAAAAAAACCAAAAATATACTTTTTTCCACAACCAATAATAAATCACAATGCCCTGTAACTCCTTTTTTTATAAGAAAGGAATTCTTGTTGGTCTAGAAGCTATACTTACAACGGGAATTTATTTGTGAAAATTCTAGATCGCGCGAGAGTTTCGTTCTACAAACCCTTACACTAAATCCTAAATCCTAAACACTAAACGCTAAACCATAAACCTTAAATCCTAAACTCTAAACCCTAAACCCTAAACCCTAAAGCCTAAACCCTAAACCATAAACCCCAAACCCTAAACCCTTAAATCCTAAACCCTAAACCCAAAAATATAAACCCTAAAACCATAAACCATAAACCCTAAACCATAAAACCTAGATCCTAAACCCTAAACCATAAACCACTAACCCTAACGCTTAAACCCTAAACCACAAACATGAAAGCTAAACACTAAATTATAAACCCTAAAGCATAAACTATAAACCCTCAACCCTAAACCCTAAACCCTAAACCGTAAACAATAAACCCTAAACCCTACACCCTAAACCCTATACCAGAAACCCTAAAGCCTAACTATAAATCATAAACCCTCAACCCCAAACCATAAACCCTAAACCCTCAACCACAAACTATAAACCCTAATACCATAAACCATAAACCCTAAACCATAAACCCTAAATCCTAATCACTAAACCATAAACCCCAAACCCTAAAGCTTAAACCCTAAACCCTAAAGCCTTAACCCTAAACCACAAAGGTTAAAGCTAAACACTAAACTATAAATTATAAACCCTAAACCATAAACCCTCAACACCAAACCATAAACCCTAAACCCTTAACACTACACCATAAACCCTAAACCACAAACCCTAAAGCCTAAAGCCTAAACCATAAACCCTCAACCCTAAATTATAAACCACAAACCCTACGCCCTACACCCTAAACCCTAAACCTTAAATCCAAAATCCAAAATCCTAAACCATAAACCCCAAACCCTAAACCCTAAACCCTACACACTAAACCCAAAACCATAAACCCTACACCATAAACCCTAAATCCTAAACCATAAACCCTCAACCCCAAACCATAAACCCTAAACCCTACACCCTAATCCCTAAACCATAAACCCTAAAGCATAAACCCTAAACCCTACACCCATAAACCCTAAACCATAAACCCTCAACCCCAAACCGTAAACACTAAACCCTAAACCACAAACCCTAAATCCTAAACGTTAAACCACAAATCCGAAATCCTAAAACCTAAACCATAAACCCTTAACCCCAAATCATAACCCTAAACCCTAAACCCTAAACTATAAACCATAAACCCAAAACCATAAACAATAAACCATAAACCGTAAACCATAAACCCTAAACCCTAAACCCTAAATCCTAAATCATAAACACTAAACCCTAAACCCTAAACCCTAAACAGTAATCCTAAACTATAAACCCTAAACCCCAAACCATAAACCTTAAACCCATAAACCATATACCCTAAACACGAACTACAAACCCTAAACCATAAACCCTAAACCCCAAACCTGAAAGCGTAGACCCTAAACCCTAAAGCACAAACACTAAACAATAAACCCTAAAGAATAAACCATAAACCCTCAACCCTCATCCTTAAATCATAAACCCTAAACCATAAACCTTAAACCCAAAACCCTAAAGCCTAAACCCTGAACCCTAAACACCAAACCCTAAATCATAAACCCTAAAGTCTAAACCCTAAACCGCAAACACTAAAGCCAAAACTCTACACTATAAATCCAAAACCATAAACCATAAACCCTCAAACCCAAACCATAAACCCTAAATCCTAAACCCTACACCGTAAATCCTAAACCACACACCCTAAAGTCTAAATCCTAAACCATAAACCCCACAACCCTAAACCTTAAACCCTAAACCCTATATCCTAAACACTATACCACAAACCCTAAAGCCTAAACTACAAACCATAAACCCTTAACCCCAAACCATAAACCATAAACCCTAAACCCTAAAATATAAACCCTAAAACCATAAACCATAAACCCTAAACCATAAAACCTAGATCCTAAACCCTAAACTATAAACCACAAACCCTAAAGCTTAAACCCTAAACCACAAACATGAAAGTTAAACACTAAATTATAAACCATAAACCCTAAACCATAAACCCTCAACCCCAAACCATAAACCCTAAACCCTAAACCATACACCATAAACCCTAAACCACAAATCCTAAAGCCTAAAACCTAAACCAAAAACCATCAATCCCAAATTATAAACCACAAACCCTAAACCCTACACCCTAAACCCTAAACATTAAATCCCAAATCCTAAACCCTAAACCTTAAACCATGAACCCTAAACCATAAAACCTACTCCCTAAACCCTAAACCATTAACCCTAAACCCTAAACCCTAAAAAATAAACCTTCAACCCCAAACCATAAACCCTAAGCCCTAAACCCTACACCCAAAACCACAAACCATAAAGCTTAGACACTAAACCATAAACCCTAAATCCCAAACCCTAAACCCTAAACGCTAAACCCTAACCCATAAACCCTAAACCCTAAACCCTAAACCCTAACCCCTAAACACTACACCGTAAACCCTAAACCACACACCCTAAAGTCTAAATCCTAAACCATAAACCCCTCAACCCTAAACCATAAACCCTAAACCCTATACCACAAACCCTAAAGCCTAAACTACAAACCATAAACCCTTAACCCCAAACCATAAACCATAAACCATAAACCCTAAAACCATAAACCATAAACCCTAAACCATAAAACCTAGATCCTAAACCGTAAACCATAAACCACAAACCCTAAAGCTTAAACCATAAACCACAAACATGAAAGATAAACACTAAATTATAAACCATAAACCCTAAACCATAAACCCTCAACCCCAAACCATAAACCATAAACCCTAAACCTTACACCATAAATCCTAAACCACAAACCCTAAAGCCTAAAACCTAAACCAAAAACCATCAATCCCAAATTATAAACCACGAACCCTAAACCCTACACCCTAAACCCTAAACCTTAAATCCCAAATCCTAAACCCTAAACCTTAAACCATAAACCCTAAACCATAAAACCTACTCCCTAAACCCTAAAGACAAAACCCTAAACCCTAAACCCTAAAGCCAAAACCCTAAAGACTAAATCCTAAACCATAAACCCGTCAACCCTAAACCATAAACCCTAAACCCTAAACCCTAAACCCTAAACCCTAAACCCTAAACACTAAACCCTAACCCATAAACCCTAAACCCTAAACCCTAAACCCTAAACCCTAAACCCTAAACACTACACCGTAAACCCGAAACCACACACCCTAAAGTCTAAATCCTAAACCATAAACCCCTCAACCCTAAACCATAAACCCTAAACCCTATACCACAAACCCTAAAGCCTAAACTACAAATCATAAACCCTTAACCCCAAACCATAAACCATAAACCATAAACCATAAACCCTAAAACCATAAACCATAAACCCTAAACCATAAAACCTAGATCCTAAACCCTAAACCATAAACCACAAACCCTAAAGCTTAAACCATAAACCACAAACATGAAAGCTAAACACTAAATTATAAACCATAAACCCTAAACCATAAACCCTCAACCCCAAACCATAAACCATAAACCCTAAACCTTACACCATAAATCCTAAACCACAAACCCTAAAGCCTAAAACCTAAACCAAAAACCATCAATCCCAAATTATAAACCACGAACCCTAAACCCTACACCCTAAACCCTAAACCTTAAATCCCAAATCCTAAACCCTAAACCTTAAACCATAAACCCTAAACCATAAAACCTACTCCCTAAACCCTAAACCATTAACTATAAACCCTAAACCCTAAACAATAAACCTTCAACCCCAAACCATAAACCCTAAGCCCTAAACCCTACACCCAAAACCACAAACCACAAAGCTTAGACCATAAACCATAAACCCTAAATCCCAAACCCTAAACCCTAAACGCTAAACCACAAACCCTAAAGCGTAAATGCTAAACCAAAAATCCTAAATCCTAAACCCTAAACCATAAACCACTAACCCCAAATCATAAACCCCAAACCCTAAACCCTAAACCATAAATCCTAAGTCATAAACCCTAAACCATACACCACTAACCCCAAATCATAAACCCCAAACCCTAAACCATAAACCCTAAACCCTAAACCCTAAACCATAAACCATAAACCCTAAACAATAACCCTAAACCATAAACCATCAACCCTAAACCGTAAACCCTATACACTAAACCATAAGGACAAACCCCAAAGTCTAAACCCTAAACTATAAACACTAAACCCCAAACCTGAAAGCGTAAACCCTAAACCCTAAAGCACAAACACTAAACTATAAACCCTAAAGCATAAACCATAAACCCTAAACCCTACACCATGAAGCATAAACCCTAAACCACAAACACACCTAAGCCCTAAACCTTGAACCTTGAACCATAAACCCTCAACCCCAAACCATAAACCCTACTCCTGAAACCCCTAAACAACAAGACCTAAAGCCTAAACCCTAAACCCTAAACCATTAACCCTCAAACCCAAACCATAAATCATAAACTCTAAACTATACACCATAAACCCTAACCACAAACCCTAAAGCTTAAAGCCTAAATCCTAAACGATAAACACTAAACCCTAAACCACAAAACCTAAAGACCAAACACAAAACACTAAACCCTAAACCATAAACCCTAAACCCTAAAGACAAAACCCTAAACCCTAAACCCTAAAGCCAAAACCCTAAAGACTAAATCCTAAACCATAAACCCGTCAACCCTAAACCATAAACCCTAAACCCTAAACCCTAAACCCTAAACCCTAAACGCTAAACCCTAACCCATAAACCCTAAACCCTAAACCCTAAACCCTAAACCCTAAACACTACACCGTAAACCCTAAACCACACACCCTAAAGTCTAAATCCTAAACCATAAACCCCTCAACCCTAAACCATAAACCCTAAACCCTATACCACAAACCCTAAAGCCTAAACTACAAACCATAAACCCTTAACCCCAAACCATAAACCATAAACCATAAACCCTAAACCCTAAAACCATAAACCATAAACCCTAAACCATAAAACCTAGATCCTAAACCCTAAACCATAAACCACAAACCCTAAAGCTTAAACCATAAACCACAAACATGAAAGCTAAACACTAAATTATAAACCATAAACCCTAAACCATAAACCCTCAACCCCAAACCATAAACCATAAACCCTAAACCTTACACCATAAATCCTAAACCACAAACCCTAAAGCCTAAAACCTAAACCAAAAACCATCAATCCCAAATTATAAACCACGAACCCTAAACCCTACACCCTAAACCCTAAACCTTAAATCCCAAATCCTAAACCCTAAACCTTAAACCATAAACCCTAAACCATAAAACCTACTCCCTAAACCCTAAACCATTAACTATAAACCCTAAACCCTAAACAATAAACCTTCAACCCCAAACCATAAACCCTAAGCCCTAAACCCTACACCCAAAACCACAAACCACAAAGCTTAGACCATAAACCATAAACCCTAAATCCCAAACCCTAAACCCTAAACGCTAAACCACAAACCCTAAAGCGTAAATGCTAAACCAAAAGTCCTAAATCCTAAACCCTAAACCATAAACCACTAACCCCAAATCATAAACCCCAAACCCTAAACCCTAAACCATAAATCCTAAGTCATAAACCCTAAACCATACACCACTAACCCCAAATCATAAACCCCAAACCCTAAACTATAAACCCTAAACCATAAACCATAAACACTAAACAATAACCCTAAACCATAAACTATCAACCCTAAACCGTAAACCCTATACACTAAACCATAAGGACAAACCCCAAAGTCTAAACCCTAAACTATAAACACTAAACCCCAAACCTGAAAGCGTAAACCCTAAACCCTAAAGCACAAACACTAAACTATAAACCCTAAAGCATAAACCATAAACCCTAAACCCTACACCATGAAGCATAAACCCTAAACCACAAACACACCTAAGCCCTAAACCTTGAACCTTGAACCATAAACCCTCAACCCCAAACCATAAACCCTAAACCCTAAACCCTACTCCCGAAACCCCTAAACAACAAGACCTAAAGCCTAAACCCTAAACCCTAAACCATCAACCCTCAAACCCAAACCATAAATCATAAACTCTAAACTATACACCATAAACCCTAACCACAAACCCTAAAGCTTAAAGCCTAAATCCTAAACGATAAACACTAAACCCTAAACCACAAAACCTAAAGACCAAACACAAAACACTAAACCCTAAACCATAAACCCTAAACCCTAAAGACAAAACCCTAAACCCTAAACCCTAAAGCCAAAACCCTAAAGACTAAATCCTAAACCATAAACCCGTCAACCCTAAACCATAAACCCTAAACTCTACACCATAAAGCCTAAACCACAAACTCTAAAGCCTAACCTATAAACCATACACCATCAACCCTCAACCCTCAAACCCTAAACCCTAAACCCTAAACCCTACACCCTAAACCATAAACCCTAAACCCCAAAGCATAAACGCTAAACTGTAAACCCTAAACCATAAACCCTAAAGCCTAAACCCTAAACTATAAACCATCAACCCCAAACAATAAACCCTAAACACTTAATCCCACACCCTAAACC
This sequence comes from Arachis ipaensis, assembly GCF_059453495.1. Taxonomy (NCBI): domain Eukaryota; kingdom Viridiplantae; phylum Streptophyta; class Magnoliopsida; order Fabales; family Fabaceae; genus Arachis; species Arachis ipaensis. The sequence goes on from NC_142444.1 coordinate 75,778,568, forward strand.
ATATACACTAAACCCTAAATCCAAAACCATGAACTATAATCCCTAAACCCTAAACCCTAAACCCTAAATAGTAACCCTAAACCATAAACCCTAAACCCTAAATTATAAACCCTAAACCCCAAACCATAAACCTTAAACCCATAAACCATATACCCTAAACACTAACTACAAACCCTAAAGCCTAAACCCTAAACCATAAACCCTAAACCCCAAACCTGAAAGCGTAAACCCTAAACCCTAAAGCACAAACACCAAACAATAAACCCTAAAGAATAAACCATAAACCCTCAACCCTCAACTTTAAATCCTAAACCCTAAACCATAAACCTTAAACCCAAAACCCTAAAGCCTAAACCCTGAACCCTAAACCCCAATCCCAAAAGCATAAACCCTAAAGTCTAAATCCTAAACCGCAAACACTAAAGCAAAACTCTACACTATAAATCCAAACTCATAAACCATAAACCCTCAAATCCAAACCATAAACCCTAAATCCTAAACCCTACACCGTAAATCCTAAACCACACACCCTAAAGTCTAAATCCTAAACCATAAACCCCTCAACCCTAAACCATAAACCCTAAACCCTATATCCTAAATCCTATTCCACAAACCCTAAAGCCTAAACTACAAACCATAAACCCTTAACCCCAAACCATAAACCATAAACCCTAAACCCTAAAATATAAACCCTAAAACCATAAACCATAAACCCTAAACCATAAAACCTAGATCCTAAACCCTAAACCATAAACCACAAACCCTAAAGCTTAAACCCTAAACCACAAACATGAAAGCTAAACACTAAATTATAAACCATAAACCCTAAACCATAAACCCTCAACCCCAAACCATAAACCATAAACACTAAACCTTATACCATAAACCCTAAACCACAAACCCTAAAGCCTAAAACCTAAACCAAAAACCATCAATCCCAAATTATAAACCACAAACCCTAAACCCTACACCTTAAACCATAAACCTTAAATCCCAAATCCTAAACCCTAAACCTTAAACCATAAACCCTAAACCATAAAACATACTCCCTAAACCCTAAACCATTAACCCTAAACCCTAAACCCTAAACAATAAACCTTCAACCCCAAACCATAAACCTCAAGCCCTAAACCCTACACCCAAAACCACAAACCATAAAGCTTAGACCCTAAACCATAAACCCTAAATCCCAAACCCTAAACCCTAAACGCTAAACCACAAACCCTAAAGCGTAAACGCTAAACCAAAAATCCTAAATCCTAAAACCTAAACCATAAACAACTAACCCCAAATCATAAACCCCAAACCCTAAACCCTAAACCATAAATCCTAAGTCATAAACCCTAAACCATACACCACTAACCTCAAATCATAAACCCAAAACCCTAAACTATATACCCTAAACCCTAAACCATAAACCATAAACAATAAACCCTAAACCATTAACCATAAACCCTAAACCCTAAACCCTAAACCCTAAACCCTAAACCATAAATCCTAAACAATAACCCTAAATCATAAACCCTCAACCCTAAACACTAAACCCTATAGACTAAACCATAAGGACAAACCCCAAAGTCTAAACCCTAAACCATAAATACTAAAGCCCAAACCTGAAAGCGTAAACCCTAAACCCTAAAGCACAAACACTAAACTATAAACCATAAACCCTAAACCCTACACCATGAAGCATAAACCCTAAACCACAAACACACCTAAGCCCTAAACCTTGAACCATAAACCTTCAACCCCAAACCATAAACCCTAAACCCTAAACCATACTCCCGAAACCCCTAAACAACAAGACCTAAAGCCTAAACCCTAAATCCTAAACCATCAACCCTCAAACCCAAACCATAAATCATAAACTCTAAACTATACACCATAAACCCTAACCACAAACCCTAAAGCTTAAAGCTTAAATCCTAAATGATAAACACTAAACCCTAAACCACAAAACCTAAAGACCAAACACTAAACACTAAAGCCTAAAGCCTAAACCCTAAACTATAAACCCTCGACCCCAAACAATAAACCCTAAACCCTAAACCCCACACCCTAAACCATATACACTAAACCCTAAACCCAAAACCATGAACCATAATCCCTAAACCCTAAACCCTAAACCCTAAACCATAAAACCTACTCCCTAAACCCTAAACCATTAACCCTAAACCCTAAACCCTAAACAATAAACCTTCAACCCCAAACCATAAACCCTAAGCCCTAAACCCTACACCCAAAACCACAAACCATAAAGCTTAGACCCTAAACCATAAACACTAAATCCCAAACCCTAAACCCTAAACGCTAAACCACAAACCCTAAAGCGTAAACGCTAAACCAAAAATCCTAAATCCTAACCCCTAAACCATAAATCCTAAGTCATAAACCCTAAACCATACACCACTAACCCCAAATCATAAAACCCAAACCCTAAACCATATACCCTAAACCCTAAACCATAAACCATAAACCATAAACAATAAACCCTAAACCATAGACCCTAAACCCTAAACCCTAAACCATAAACCCTAAACAATAATCCTAAATCATAAACCCTCAACCCTAAACCCTAAACCCTATACACTAAACCATAAGGACAAACCCCAAAGTCTAAACCCTAAACCATAAACACTAAACCCCAAACCTGAAAGCGTAAACCCTAAACCCTAAAGCACAAACACTAAACTATAAACCCTAAAGCATAAACCATAAACCCTAAACCCTACACCATGAAGCATAAACCCTAATCCACAAACACACCTAAGCCCTAAACCTTGAACCATAAACCCTCAACCCCAAACCATAAACCCTAACCCCTAAACCCTACTCCCGAAACCCCTAAACAACAAGACCTAAAGCCAAAACCCTAAACCCTAAACCATCAACCCTCAAACCCAAACCATAAATCATAAACTCTAAACTATACACCATAAACCCTAACCACAAACCCTAAAACTTAAAGCCTAAATCCTAAACGATAAATACTAAACCCTAAACCACAAAACCTAAAGACCAAACACTAAACACTAAACCCTAAACCATAAACCCTAAACCCTAAAGCCTAAACCCTAAACCCTAAAGCCAAAACCCTAAAGACTAAATCCTAAACCTTAAACCCGTCAACCCTAAACCATAAACCCTAAACTCTACACCATAAAGCCTAAACCACAAACTCTAAAGCCTAACCAATAAACCATACACCATCAACCCTCAACCCTCAACCCCTAAACCCTAAACCCTACACCCTAAACCATAAACCACGAATCATTAAGCCTAAGACCTAAACTATAAACCCTAAAGCTTAAACCCTAAACCATAAACCCTCAACCCAAAAGCATGAACGCTAAACCCTAAACCCTACACCATAAACCCTAAAGCATAAACCCTAAACTATAAACCCTCAACCCCAAAATAATAGACACTAAACCCTAAACCCCACACCCTAAACCATATACACAAAACCCTAAACCCAAAACCATGAACCATAAACCCTAAACCATAATCCCTAAACCCTAAACCATAAACCATAAACCATAAACCATAAACCATAAACCATAAACCCTAAACCATAAACCCTAAACCCTAAACCATAAACCATAAACCATAAACCCTAAACCCTAAACCATAAACCATAAACCCTAAACCATAAACCCTAAACTATAAACCCTAAACCTAAACCATAAACCCTAAACCATAAAGCCTAACGCCTAAACCATAAACCCTAAACACTAAACCTTAAACCCCAAACACTAAACACTAAACCCTAAACCCTAAATCCTAAACCCTAAAGCCTAAACCTTAACCCCTAAACCCCAAACCATAAAGCATAAACTATAAATTCTAATCCCTAAACCCCAAACCCAAAAGCCTAAGCCCAAACCCTAAACCCTAAACCATAAACTCTGAAGCCTAAACCCTAACCCCAAACCCTAAACCCTAAACCACAAACACACATAAACCGTAAATCCTCAACACTAAAGCATAAATGCTAAACACTAAACACTACACCCTAAACCCTAAACCACAAATCCTAAAGCATAAACCATAAACCATAAACCATATCCCCAAATCATAAACCCCATACCCTAAACCCTACACCATAAACCCTTAACCTTAAATCCTAAACCCGAAACCCTAAACCCTAAACCATAAACCCTAAACCCTACACCGTAAACCATAAACCCTAAACCCTAAACCATAAACCCTCAATCGTAAACAATAAACCCTAAACCCTACACCCTAAAGCCTAGACCCTAGACCATAAACCCTTAACCCCAAACCATAAACCCTAAACCTTAAACCATAAACCATAAACCACAAACCACAAACCCTAAAGCATAAACCATAAACCACAATCACTAAAGCATAAACCCTAAACCCTAAACCCTAAACGCCTAAACCATAAACCCTAAACACTAAACCCTAAACCACAAACCCTAAACCCCAAACACTAAACACTGAACCCTAAACCCTAAATCTCAAACCCTAAAGCCTAAACCTTAAACCTAAACCGCAAATGCTAAAGCCCAAACACTAACACTAAACTATCATCCCTAAACCTTAAACCATAAACGCTCAACCCCAAACCATAAACCCTAAACCCTACACCCTACACCCGAAAGCCTAAACCACAAACCCTAAAGCCTAAACCCTAAAGCCAAAACCATAAACCATTAAACCTAAACCATAAGCCCTAAACCCTAAACCCTAAACCCTAAACCCTAAACAACAAACACTAAAGCCTAAAGCCTAAATCCTAAACCCTGATAAACCCATATTTTATGATGTATTTTGTGCTCAAATTGAGTGTTTCTATCAATTCTTCACCCACTTATTCATGTAAATTGCATGGTTTTACTTTTCCTTCCTTATTTTATGATATAAGTGAAAAATATGTTTCCTATGCTTTAAAAATATTAATTTTAATTACCCTTTACTATCATTCAATGCCGTGACTTGTGAGTTAAGTATTTTCAGATCTCATACGGCAGGAATGGCTTAAGAGACAAAAAGGAAACATACAAAAATGGAAGGAAAACACAAAAATGGAGTTTTGAAGAAAAGGCAGCGACGCGAACGCATGGACGACGCGAACGCGTGCCTAGCGTGAAAATGCAGCGACGCGAACGCGTGGATGACGCAGATGCGCGCCCTGAGCAGAACGCAATTGATGCGTCCGCGTGACTGACGCGTACGCGTGACAAGAATAACTCCCAGATGACGGGAACGCGTGACCCACGCGGACGCGTGACAGACGCCACGTACAGGAACCTGCAGAAAATGCCCCCAGCGATTTCTGGACCCTTTTTTCGGCACAAATCCAAACTAGAAACACAAAATATATGCCAGAGAATGGAGGAATCAAAGGAGAGATGAAGAATAAGCCCATACATTATTTTGGTGAACCCCTCTTCAGACACTTTTTTTTATCCTATTTTGCTTCTTTTTCTGTATTTTTATCTTTATTTTTATTTTTTTTTATCTTATCTTATCTTTCAGTACTTGAACATTTTTCTGTATTTTTATAGTATTTCTGCATATTACACTTTAGTTTATATATTTATCTTAGATATTTAGTTTAGTCTAGTTGCAATTTTAGTTATTAAGTTGTGATATAGAATATATATGGATTAATTAGTTTAGTTTACCCTTTCAGCATGTGATAACATGGATTAATTGAAAATAAAAAGAGTAAACTAAAAACTTTAGTATAATAGAATCACAATAATCTACACATTGTATATAAATAGCAATAAATGATTGGTTAATTTACACAACATTTTTCAAGGAAGAACACAAAGATTTTAAGGGCCACCCTAATTCACATTGAGAATAATGGGAACTCTTGATTTCTACTTGCATGACATACATAACTGATATATGGTTTTTGAGCCAGAGAACACACAGCGTGTGAGTTTTTTAGCTTATTTGTATGGTTACATTATTTAACCATAATTATTTCATTCTTGTGTGTTCGCCCTTCTTTTTTATTCTGGTAATCTTTACTTTGTTTTAATCTATATGTCCAGTATAGAATATAGATACATACCAAGAGATGATTGAGGCCATCGTTTAAATTTTTCCTCACTTATCCCAAATAAGCTTACCTTTTACATCACCCTTGTTAGCCCCCTTGAGCCTTTAATCCCCTCTTGTTCTATAACCACACTACTAGCCTTAAGCAGAAAAACAAATTAAAAATCCCAAGTTGAATCCTTGGTTAGCTTAAGATAGAGATTGTGTATCCACTAAGTGTGGGAAAACACAGGAACATGGGTTAATAGGAGAGGATTAATTCAATAAGATAATAAGGATTTTGGGAGCATGCTCATGTAAAATCAAATTAAACCAAAACACCATGTGCACTGATATATGTTCAAAAAAAATCCTTTTTATAATATAAATAGATAAATAAGGGGACAAAATTACCCCAACAATAAGTTTAGTGAAGAAATCAATGCACATAAGGTGAAATTCAAAGTAAAGTTAGTACATGAGTATATAATAAAAAAGTGGAAAAATTTGGGTAGACAGGTAAAGCATTTCAAATTATATAAAGTATATGTTAGGTGAGACCTTAGACTAATTAAGGATTCAACTTATAGCTCACTTAGCCTTATATATATATACCCCTACCTTTACCTTGGCCCCATTACAACCTTTAAAAGACCTCATGATCTTTGTATGTCAGTATTCAATATTTGTTGATTGGTTAGATGACAAACAAAGTTTTAGAAAGCAAGAATAGAAAAGAATAGAGTGATTAACCCGAAACACTGAGTGACTAGAGAGTAAACACAAAATCCAGTGAGGGTTCAATAGCTTATCACCATATATCTCTGTTTAAATATTTAATTGTCTTGCAAGCTTATGAAATATTTTAACCCAACTCAATTGTGACAATGCTTTAACATGATTTAGGTTTGGCTATACATATATAATTCCTTGAAAATATGAATAATCACATGTAAGCTCTATATATATAGGTGGGTGATAATTAAAATTGCATGATTCATGTAGGTAGTTTGCATTTAGAATAGATTGCATTGCATGAGATTCCACCATTCTAACTTTACCCTTTCACTTGGATTTATCATGAGTACATGCTATTGTTTAAGTGTAGGGAGGTTGATAAACCCATATTTTATGATGTATTTTGTGCTTAAATTGAGTGTTTCTATCAATTCTTCACCCACTTATTCATGTAAATTGCATGGTTTTACCTTCCCTTCCTTATTTTATGATATAAGTGAAAAACATGTTTCCTATGCTTTAAAAATATTAATTTTAATTACCCTTTGCTATCATTCGATGCCGTGACTTGTGTGTTAAGTATTTTCAGATCTCATAGGGCAGGAATGGCTTAAGGGACAAAAAGGAAACATACAAAAATGGAAGAAAAACACAAAAATGGAGTTTTGAAGAAAAGGCAGCAACGCGAACGCATGGACGACGCGAACACGTGCCTAGCACAAAAATGCAGCGGCGCGAACGTGTGGATAACGCGGACGCGTGCCTTGAGCAGAACGCAATTGACGCATATGCGTGACAAGGAAAACTCCCAGATGACGCGAACGCGTGACCCACGCGGACGCGTGACAGACGCCACGTACAGAAATCTACAGAAAACGCCCCCAGTGATTTTTGGACCCTTTTTTTGGCCCAAATCCAAACTAGAAACACAGAATATAAGCCAGAGAATGGAAGAATAAAAGGAGAGACGGAGAACAACTTAGTAATACATAATTTTAGGTTTTAGATGTAGTTTTTAGAGAGAGAGGTTCTCTCCTCTCTCTTAGGATTAAGATTAGGATTAGGATTTCTCTCAAGCTTAGGATTATTTCTCTTCAATCACAGGTTCAATGTTCCTTTAATTACTTTCTAGTTTTATTTACTTCATTACTTTAATTGTTATTTATCTTTTCAATATGGCTTATGAACCTTTCCATGTTAGGACTTGAATTTATGTTTAAATGCAATTTGAGGTATTTTAGATTTGAGATTTGTTTCTTTTATTTATGTTACTGCTGCTTCCCATCTGAAGGCATTTTTATTCGAGTAGATTTATTTTCTCCTTTTGGCCTTGGTTAAGTAATTGGAGACACTTGAGTTATCAAACTCCTTGTTGATTGAAAATTGGAATTCTTTGCTGATTGATTTGAATTCCAATAACTCTACTCTTTTCTTAGGAATTGACTACGACCTGAGGAATCAAATTGATTCATCCACTTAACTTACCTTCATAGTTAGAGGTTAATTAAAGTGGGAGCAGAATCCAATTCTCATCACACCTGATAAGGATAACTAGGATAGGACCTCAATTTCTCATACCTTGCCAAGAGTTTTATTATTTATTTAAATTAATTCCTACAGTTTACTTTCTTGTCATTTACTATTCTTGCTATTTATCTTATACATTAAAAAAAACCAAAAATATACTTTTTTCCACAACCAATAATAAATCACAATGCCCTGTAACTCCTTTTTTTATAAGAAAGGAATTCTTGTTGGTCTAGAAGCTATACTTACAACGGGAATTTATTTGTGAAAATTCTAGATCGCGCGAGAGTTTCGTTCTACAAACCCTTACACTAAATCCTAAATCCTAAACACTAAACGCTAAACCATAAACCTTAAATCCTAAACTCTAAACCCTAAACCCTAAACCCTAAAGCCTAAACCCTAAACCCTAAACCCCAAACCCTAAAGCCTAAACCCTAAAGTCTAAACCCTAAACCACAAACACTAAAGCATAAACTCTAAACTATAAACCCTAAACCCTAAACTATAAACCCTCAAACCCAAGCCATAAACCATAAACCCAAAACCCTAAACACTACAACGTAAACCCTAAACCACACACCCAAAAGCCAAAATCCTAAACCATAAACCCCTCAACCCTAAACCCTACACCCTAAACCCTAAAGCCTAAACTATAAACCATAAACCCTCAACCCCAAACCATAAACCCTAAACCCCAAACCCTACACCCTAAATCATAAACCATGAACCATAAAGCCTAAACCCTAAACTATAAATCCTAAACCCTAAACCATAAACCATATACCCTAAACCCAAAAGCATAAATGCTAAACCATAAACCCTACACTCTAAACTCTAAACCATAAACCCTAAAAAGTAAACCCTAAACCATAAATCCTCAACCCCAAATCATAAACCCGATACCCTAAACCCTACATCATAAACCCTAACCCTTAGATCCTAAACCCTAAACCATACACCATAAACCCTCAACCCCAAATCATAAACCCTAAACCCTAAACCCTACACCCTAATCCCTATACACTAAACCCTAAACCCAAAACCATAAACCATAAACCCTAGACCGTAAACCATAAACCCTAAACCTAAAACCATAAACCCTAAACCATAAACCCTAAACCTTAACCCTAAACTATAACCATAAACCCTAAACTAAAAGCCTAAACCCTAAACCATAAACCCTAAACCCCAACTCATAAACCCTAAACCCTAAACCCTACACTCTAAACCCTATATACTTAACCCTAAACCCAAAACCATACACCCTAAACCCTAAACCACAAACCCTAAAGCCTAAAGCCTAAAGCCTAAACGGTAAACACTAAACCCTAAACCACAAACCCTAAAGCCCAAACACTAAACACTAAACACTAAACCCTAAAGCCTAAACTATATACCCTTAATCCCAAACCCTATAGCCAAAACCCTAAAGATTAAATCCTAAACCTTAAACCCCTCAACCCTAAACCATAAACCCTAAACCCTACACCATAAACCCTAAACCACAAATTCTAAAGCCTAAACTATAAACCATACACCCTCAACCCTCAACCCCTAAACCCAAAACCCTACGCCCTAAACCATAAACCACGAACCATTAAGCCTAAACCCTAAACTATAAACCCTAAAGCCTAAACCCTAAACCATAAACCCTCAACCCTAAAGCATAAACGCTAAACCCTAAACCCTACACCATAAACCATAAACCCTCAAACCCTAAAGCCTTAACCCTAAACCATAAACCCTCAAACCTAAACCATAAACCTTAAAAGCTAAACCATACACCCTAAACCATATACCCTAAACCCTAAACCCAAAACCATAAACCATAAACCCTAAACCATAAACTCTAAACCCTAAACCATAAACCATAAACCCTAAACCCCAAACCCTAAACCATAAACCCTAAACTATAAACCCTAAGCCTAAACCATAAACCATAAATCCTAAATCCTACACCCAAAACCATAAACCCTAAACCCTAAACCCTAAAGCCTAAAACATAAACCCTAAACACTAAACCCTAAACCATAAACCCTAAAGCCCAAACACTAAACACTAAACCCTAAACCCTAAACCCTAAACCCTACAACCTAAACCTTAACTGCTAAACCCCAAACCCTAATGCATAAACCCTAAAGTCTAAACCCTAAAGCCCAAACCCCAAAGCCTAAGCCCAAACCCTAAACCCTGAACCCTAAATTGTGAAGCCTAAACCATAAACCCTAAAGTCAAAACCCTAAACCACAAACACAACTAAACCCTAAACCCTAAATGTAACGACCCAATTTTCAGTATGTCTAGATCATAACGGAAACCGAGTGCTACTAATTTTTCTTCCTAATTATTATCTATTATTTATCATATGAGCCTGATTCGTTGTTGAAATGTTGTTATTTTGCGGGGTAAATTTTTTTTCAAACCATTTAAGTTGTCAGGCATGAACAGAAATAGATGATATCATAAGTAACAACAAGATAAGCAGTCAAAAGTAAACACACATTTATATAAATTTATACATCTCAAATAACTGACATCATTCAGTCATCCAGCCTTTATTAGATCATAGATCTTTAGTTAGAACACCCCTAGATATAGCTAGATAATAACCTTATACATATATATATACATACAACATCCCAGGCCCTGACCTGTTCAAGGAGTCCATAAGCTGGCGCCCAGGCTAGCCTAGACTCTATACTCACCTAGTCCCTCTAAACTAATAAAGCGAGGGAAAATATGTTCTAGGTCTTCAAAACTCAAGTCAGGTAGAGTGTCATCAGCGAACTACGGAAGGGTACTCATGCTTCCATCTGAAGGGAGAAGGGAGAGAGAAAGGGTATGAATTGGGGATTCTTAGTAAGGTCGGGGTTATTAGTTAAGTTCATTAATTCTATGTTGCTTAGCAGACAAATAGCAGAATACAGAGAAGCAGTAAATAGAAGATACAGATAAATAAAGAAAATAGAGAAAATAGAAAGCAAAACACAAACAAGAGAATACAAGAAAACAAAACACAGACATAGTGAATATAATACAACCAAAGAAAGCATACATTCATACAACAACCATAATAGAGGAAATACACAACCAAGTATGATGCATGTCTGTCCTATGTAGGCCATGAGCTCACGTGTCAGTTTACACCCTGCAGCCCAACATTACCTAGGAACTAGTCCTAGATATGGCTTTATCTCTGTAGGTGAACTTCGGCCTACAGAAATAGCACTCCTGTAAGTGAACTTTGGCTTACAGAAATAGTTCAATCACAACACACCAACTTTCTATAGGTGAACTTCGGCCTATAGAAATGGCACCTCTGTAAGTAAACTTCGGCTTACAGAAATGGCGCCCCTGTAAGTGAACTTCAACTTACAGGTATCACAACTCTCTGTAGGTGAACTTCGGCCTACAGGAGCAACACCCTGAGATACACAATTGATATTCACTGTAGGTGAACTTTGGCCTACAGGACCTCTAGGGCCAATAGAAAAGCAGCAGATGAACATACAATAGAATATCATGCCATAAGACTTAACTCTTTATCTTTATCCTCTTTTCCTCTCTTCTCTTTGACTTTTGATTCTGCACTTGTTATCTTCTTTATCATCTTTCCACAATCATAAATCAAGCATCACAACATCTCGGTGATCTCATTTCATAATTCTCTGTATACATCACAACATTACAACAGCACACTACTATTTAGATTTTAACTCCCTCTCTTTTTAACATGATTTCAAGCTTCTAAATCTTGTTTCATTACTTTACATACTTCTATACCCTTTCTTATATCTTTCCTTAGGTATTTAATAAAGAGAATTAGGAAATTCTAGACTCAAAACTGCTTTCCTAAAGCTTTTAGAGAAAACTGCCTTTTTGTCAATATTTTATTATTATTAATAAAATAATATTATTAATAAAATAATACTTTTAATATTTTAATATTAAAATAATAATATTTCACTCAACTTTCAAAAATTGCATTTTGACCCCTGAACTTTTTGGAAATTGCATTTTGACCCCTTAACTTTTAATATTTGCACTTTGTTCCCTTAACCTTTACTTAATTAACTTTCAACCCCAAACTTTTTAATAATTATAACTTGACCCCAAAATCATCAAAACCAACGTTTTTCTTGCCCTTCAAGGACCAAAAATATTTTTCCCAAAGTTCATCAGATTTGAGCTTGATTTTCAACTAGTTTTTCAATCTTTTCGGTAACCGATTTTTACCTGATTTTGACCAAACCAAAGAGCAACGTTTCAGCCATCAAATACACATCAAAAACACATCAAATATCATGAATTTTTAATGGCTGGAAAGGTACATTTTCCAGAAGCAACAAAAACAACTTCAAAACCATCAAAAACATGATTTTCAAGCATTAAACAACAAGATCTCATGATCAAACCATCACACAAACACTCAAAATCAAGCCTCAAGTAACAAGATCTAATTTAACACTTCAAGAACACAACCAATCATTAATTAATTTACCAAACCTCTCCTCCTTTGTTGCTGCTATAAGTTGAACCAAAAACAAGCTTCTAGAAGCACTTTTACGCCTATTTTAACATCAAAAAGAACTTTAGAACCATATGAACCATGAAGGCTGAAGCTTCATGATGATGAAAAGAAGGTTTTTCTCACCTTAAATCAGCTAGAAATCATGTTTTCTTAGAGCCTATGGTGATTGAACAAGAGATCCTAAGAGAAAACATGAAGAAAACATCATCAGCTTGAGTTTCCACCATGGCTGAAACTTCAAGGAGGAGGAGCAGCCATCATACCTTGATTTACTCTTTCAAGATTGGCATAGAAATGAAGAGGAGGAAGAGATGAACACTTTGGTCGGATTAGATTTTTGATAGGGTTTTAGTTTGAGAAAGAACGGAGAAAGAAGCTCAGGTGTTCATGGAAGTTTTCATGGAAGTTCTTCCATTTCTCTCTCAAGGATTCAAAAATTCTAGCTTGTTTGGAAGAAAAGTTGATGGTATTGATGAGCCTAGGGATTTGTGGGGTTAGGATAAACATTATCCTAAAGTTTAGTGTAAAAATATCTCAAGAAAGGATAATTACTAAAGCTAGATGTGTTAGAATATAAGTGTTTCTTACTTTTTCCTTAAGAAAGCTTGGCTTGGAGAGAAAGAAAGAAAATATGTGGTGGCTAACTCTGGGAGAGCCACCTGTCACTGGGTGCTGACTCATCAGAGTTTAATAATAAAATATTATTCTGGAGATAATTACTAAAACTACACTACAACAAATAAGGCTTTTCGCAACGGTCAAAAACCATTGCCGTAGATTGAAAAACCGCTCCCAAAACTTTAGGCAACGCTTTGGCAACGGTTTTTGACCTATGGTATATGCGGCCGTTACCGATGCTCAAAGGCAACGATTTTTTACCTAAGACAACGGAACAGAAAACCGTTGCCACAGTTAGTGGCATAGACAACGGTTTTGACGAAAAATTTTAAACAACGGTTTTCATTCGTTACTCAATAAGCAACGGTTTTAAACTGTTGTGGTTTTATTATTCACATAGCCAACGGTTTTAAACCGTTAACGTTGGTGCCAAGTTTCGGCAACGATTTTAAAACCATTGCCAGTTTATGGACATCTAGGACAACGGTTTTAAAGTGTTACCGTTGATGTCATTTTTCGGCAACGGTTTTGATACCATTGCCATTTAATAGTCATCTAAGACAACGGTTTTAAAGTGTTACCGTTGGAGTCGTATTTTGGCAATGGTTTTATTATGTAGTCATCTTTGATTTCAGTTTTTTTTTTAATTATTTAGTGTCAATAAATAATCTAAACTATTTGAATCTAGTCACAAAAGAAAAATAATTGAACATTTCCCATCAAATTTAACTTATAATAGTTGTTGTAAGATCTACAATATCATCTAAGTTTGCAAAAAATATAATAACAAAAGAGAGTTGAAATAGCTAAGTAGCAAATAGTCATCATCTCCACAAATATTATTTGCTAGTAAGAATAAAATACATGTGTACATTTCCAGATACTTTCTAAAAGAAACAAGACTAAAGTTCTCACTTAAACATATTCCCAAATGGCTTCTTTATCTTTAATCCCCTTCCAATTTGTGTAAATTAATGGACAAAAATATGAATTCCTAGCTACTGTGCCCAAAAATTTGCTCAAGTTGTTTACAGCTTCATCAGTAGGACCAATTGCCTCTCCTTCAACATCTAGAGTAATTTCTTCTCTATCTTCCAACTGTCTTGCATGAATCTTCAAGCATTGTGTAGGTCCTCGTGTTTTCTTCACTGTTGTCTCTATACAAAGATATTAATTATATACCATCCCTCTTATTGATTTATAAGATATTTCATTGAAAAAAAGAACAAATTAAAGTAACCTATTGAGTTAAATTTGGTCACGAAACAAAACTAAAGTAACAAATTACCAAATTTAATTCATAAATTGGAATTCAATTAACACAAATTTCTAGAAATTTTGACAGCATTTTGGCAGTAAATAGGACATTTCTGAATTTAAACAAACAGCAGAATCAACCCATATGAACTCACTAAAATCAAATCAGCACTAATCAGGATCAATTTATATGAATTCAACGGCAGCAAGCGAAAAATGGGAATCAGCAGCAAGGATAAAGCAAGGCATGACATCAGCCATTAACAAGGATAAAGCAGCACCATACAATTTGAAACAAAACTGCAACAACCATCATTTGTCAATTAAAACAGCTCAGAAAACCATTCATTCCAGGCATCAGCAGCAACCAAAAAGTTCAACCTAAATCTACTACAAATCAGATATAACTTCGTAACCACCTATAATCCACTAAGCATGCATAACTAAACTGGCTAATCTAACAAAAACTGAACAAACTAATTAAACTAAGAAAATGTAATTAGGGAAAAAATTGACAACCTGCAGAAGAAGCAGAAACAAAAAATGGCAAGGGGAGGGAGAATGGAGGCAGAGCAGTGTCGACATAATAAGGCAAGGGGAGGGAGAATGAATGGCAATCAGCAGCAATATAAAAATTAGCATAACAAGGCCATCATCATCATTGCTCAATCAAAACAAGGCATGAAATCAGCCATTAACAAGGATAAAATAGCACTATACAATTTGAAACCGTTCATTCCAGGCATCAGCAGCAACCAAAAAGTTCAACCTAAATCCACTACAAATCAGATATAACTTCCTAACCACCTATAATCCACTAAGCATGCATAACTAAACTGGCTAATCTAACAAAAACTAAACAAACTAATTAAACTAAGAAAATGTAATTAGGGAAAAATCGATTAAAATACTCCCGCGCGCGCGCACACACACACCTCACACAAAACAAATCACACACTCATCTCACCCAAAAATCAATCTCCACACATCCAATATCCATTAAAAACCATAATCTCTTCCTATTCTCTTCAAGCATCTTATCCAGCTCTTTCCTCTCTTTTCTAGCTTGTTCCTGCACCATATAAAGAATCCCCAACCAAATGAAGACATTGTCTTTTCTTAAGCTTTGAAATCATACATGTATCATAAAGATGATATGAGAACAGAAAAATAAAAAGAAAACTAATTAGGACCTCAACCTGCATTTCTAGAAGAAGATACTACATACTATTATTGTTATTAGGCACAGAACATAGCAGTGATGATAAATCATGCAAATAGTGGTTCGGCATTTGTGTTGACGACATTTTAAGGCCAGAGATGTTCACATGATAGATGATCATCAAGAAAGGGGAAGTGTTGTGTTGTGTCAGAGAAAATGTCCCACTTTTTTAATTGACTCTCGTCTGCTTTGAGAATTTTATGTGCCATTGGGGGTGTAGAGGGACATCATCCAATTCTCTTTACAAACAACATGTGACTTGTGCTATGCATTCATCCAATTTAGTACTGCCTAAGCATCAAATCTTACACCAATTTCACAAAACTGATAGAACAAAAGTAATAATAATAATATACAAGATTGCAACACTAACCTTGGATTTTGGTTGAGTGGTTTAAAGAAATATGCCATATTTTAAGAACATTAAGCAAATTTAGATACAACAACAAAACCTTCTCATACTAGATAGGTTGGTCCCTAATTTTCAGATGCAAATGGCAAAGTAATATATTGGTCAAGCTTTTCACAGACACACTTTCAGTACAGTTTTCTGATGATTGATAATGTTAAGGAGTGAAGATAGTGAAAGAGATAGTTATTTATATAAGAAGGTTCAGTATTAATCTAGAATTAAACCTGGAAATAGCATTTCTTGTGCAATTTGATTAATATAGGACACTGAAAGGGATTCATTTAAGGATGAGTGATTTGAACATATTTTAAAGATACTCAAAGGTACCAAGATTACTACAGAATTTATTCACACTAAAACAATTGTTGAAAATATGACAATTTTAGTGCTTGAAACTCTCTCGGACTATAATACTATATATATGATCCAATTAACTTTGTAGGCATTCTAAAATTAAAACTATTAAACTTTAAAAATGAATCCCCTACCTCAGAGTGTCGAACTAGCAGGAATTAACTGCGACAAAACCCTTTTTCTTAATCCATGGCAACAGCAGCAACATTTCCGATCACTTTCCAGCAGTAGCAGCGGCACTGAAGCAGGGAAAAGGCAGGGCAGTTCAGACCAACGGCTCCAGCAACCTCGTCTGGCGAGTTCTGTCCCTTTTTCCATCGCTACTTTGTATCGCAGTGAACCATTAGTAGCAGACGTCTCGATTGGTACCAGCGGCGAGTTCCAACAGTTGAGGATTGAATGAAGTTGCAGCGGCAAGGAAGACGGCCATGACAGCAGCAGCAACCCCCTTTCTGCGGTAACGGCAACAGAAGCTTCGCTAGCGGTGAGTGTGGCGGATTGGAAGAATATGGTGGTATTGGCGGCTCAGGGGAAGGCAGAACAGCGATAGCGATCGTGGCTCCAGTGAAGGTGACGGCTTCTTCTACTCCTCGTCGCAGTCCTTGGCTCGCATCTCCCTCATCTCAATCTCGGGCTTCCCTCAGCGACACAGAACTGACGGCGGCTCAGACGGCAGCGGTGACGTTGAAGCACGACGGCGACGAGGCGATGGTGGCGGGACAGCTCCGTCGCAGACTCTGTCTCCCTCTCACGCATGTCGTTCTCTTCCTCACATCCGACTCTCTCTCAGTCACCCCTCTAACTTCACCTGACGATGACAACGACAACGGTGGAACCCTTCCCGGCGCCATCCCCTCCCTCGCTTCTCCTTCTTCTTCTTCTCCATTTCCCCCTCGAGCTCCCCCTGTTTCTCGTTTCTCCCCTTTTCTTTCCTTCTGTGTGTGTGAGTTGTGTTTAATTTAGGGCACAAAGGAAATTTGGGATAATAGGGTTTAAATTAAGAATTTTTAGAATTAGGGTAAAATGTATATAAGTAATATAATAATTTTTATAAAATATTTGAGATCAAATAATAATTTAATATTTAAATATAATACTGTAAAGATTATTTTTGGAGCATATAAAATTTTATTTACTAATATATTATTGATTTTAAATAATTATTTTTAATTTAAATTATAAAATGAACATACTAATCACATTTTATAAAATACAGTTTTAATCCGAGAATATCAATTATTTAGATTATATGATATAATTTTTTATTATTTTTTTATTACCAAAATTTTAATTTTAATTTGTATAAAATAATTAATTATAATAAAAATTGTACATATAAATTTAAAGTATTTATAAAAACCAATTTAATTATTTCTATCATATTAATCTCTAAGAGTTCAATTTAATAAAATAAATCGTAATTTATTCATATTAAAAATTTCTTAAATTAAATTACCTAACACTTCCATTATTGAATTTTAATTTTAAATCACATGAAATAACTAATTATAAAAATTATATAAGATTATTAATTAACTTAACTCCATATATTAATAAAACTAATTTAATTACTCTTAAAAGATTAGTTTATAAAAATAAGGAGTTCAAAATAAAATAAGTCACAATTTATTTATATAATTATTTGAAATTATTTTTATTGGTATTGTTTAATTTGTATAATTATTTAAATAATATTAGAAAATTATTGTTTCATAAACAATTATTGTAATGGTTGTAAAACCGTTTTTTAAAATAGTCAAAGAGAACGGTTTTATTTTGTTAGTATAGCGTAATGAAAATTTGAACTTCAACAGCAACACTGTAAAAATCGTTGTCTAAGACCATCTAATAGAACGGTTTTAAAGTGTAGCATTTTGGCAACGGTTTTTATGCGTTTCTTTTGTACAATTATTTAAACAACAATAAAAAACCGTTGCTTAAATACAAATCATGGT
Organism: Arachis ipaensis; assembly: GCF_059453495.1. Classification (NCBI taxonomy): domain Eukaryota; kingdom Viridiplantae; phylum Streptophyta; class Magnoliopsida; order Fabales; family Fabaceae; genus Arachis; species Arachis ipaensis. The sequence continues at coordinate 75,797,206 of NC_142444.1, forward strand.
AACGGTTATAAAACCGTTCTTTAAAGTAGTCAAAGAGAATGGTTTTAATTTGTTGCTATAAAATAATGAAAAATTGAATTCAACAGTAACACTATAAAAAACCGTTGTCTAAACCTATCTAAGAGAACGGTTTTAAGGCGTTACAAAATTTGGCGTTGCTAATGGCCATATTTGTTGTAGTGCTAGATACATCAGATTACACTACTAAAGGATAAGCATGAGCTTTACTAGTATAAATGATACTAGTAACATGATAATCACCAGAATAAACGATATATGATGAAGCATTAGCATTGCTAAGTTCATCTAGGAATGCCGGTATTATCCATTACCGGTAGATTTCTAGCCTAAACCCTAAATGCCGGTATAATCCATTACCCTAAACACTAAACCCTAATGCCCAAAGCCTAAACCCCAAACCCCAAACCCTAAAGCCAAAACCCTAAACTCTATACCAAACATTAAAGCCTAAACTCTAAACTATAAAACCCTAAACCCTAAACCATGAACCCTCAAACCCAAACCATAAACCCTAAACCTTAAACCCTACCCTAAACCCTAAACCACAAATGCTAGAGCCTAAAGCCTAAAGCCAAAACCCTAAACACTAAACCCTAAACCACAAACCCTAAAGGCCAAACAATAAACCCTAACCCATAGGCCCTAAACCCTAAAGCATAACCCCTGAACCCTAAACCATAAACCCTAAACCCTAAAGCATAAACCCTAAAGTCTAAACCCTAAACCACAAACACTATAGCCTAAACTCTAAACTATAAATCCTAAACCCTAAACCATAAACCCTCAAACCCAACCATAAACCCTAAACAATAAACCCTAAACCCTAAACACTGAACCCCAAATCATAAACCCTAAACCCTTAACCTTACACCCTAAACCCTATACCCTAAACCCTAAACCCAAAACCATAAACCCTAAACGCTAAATCATAAACCATAATCCCTAAATCCTAAACCATAAACCCTAAACAATAAATCCTAAACCATAAACCAAAAACCATAAACCCTAAACCTAAACCCTAAACCATAAACCATAAACCCTAAGGCATAAACCATAAACCTGAAACACTAAATCCTAAACCCTAAACCCTAAACACTAAACCATAAAGCCTAAACCCTAAATCCCAAACACCAAACCCTAAAGATTAAACCTAAACTCTATACAAAACACTAAAGCCTAAACTCTAAACTATAAAACCCTAAACCCTAAACCATGAACCCTCAATCCCAAAGCATAAACCCTAAATCCTAAACCCTACACCCTAAACCCTAAACCACAAACCCTAGAGCCTAAAGCCTAAAGCCAAACCCTAAACCACAAACCCTAAAGGCCAAACACGAAACCCTAAACCATAAACCCATAAACCATAGACTCTAAACCCAAAAGCATAACCCCTGAACCATAAACCATAAACCCTAAACCCTAAACCCTAAAGTCTAAACCCTGAACCACAAACACTAAAGCCTAAACTCTAAACTATAAACCCTAAACCCTAAACCATAAACCGTCAAACCCAACCATAAACCCTAAACCCTAAACGCTAAACACTGAACCCAACATCATAAACACTAAACCCTAAACCCTACACCCTAAACCATATACCCAAAACCATAAAACTAAAACCATAAACCCTAAACCCTAAACCATAAACCAAAATCCCTAAACCCAAAACCATAAACCCTAAACTATAAACCCTAAATCATAAACCATAAACCAGAAACCCTAAACCCTAAACCCTAAACCCTTACCATAAACCCTAAACTATAAACCCTAAATCATAAACCATAAACCAGAAACTCTAAACCCTAAACCCTAAGGCAAAAACCATAAACCCTAAAGACTAAATCCTAAATCCTAAACCATAAACACTAAACCATAAAGCCTAAACCCTAAACCCTAAACCCAAAACCCAAAACCCTAAAGCCTAAACCCTAAACTCTAAGCCCTAAACCACAAACACTAAAGCCTAAACTCTAAACTATAAAACCCTAAACCCTAAACCATAAACACTCAAAACCAAACCATAAACCCTAAAAACTAAACTCTAAACCCTAAATTCCAAACACTAAACACTAAACACTAAAGACTAAACCCTAAATCCTAAACCCTAAACCATAAACACTAAATCCTAAACTCTAAACTATAAACCCTAAACCCTAAACCATAAACCCTCAAACCCAAACCATAAACCCTAAACACTAAACCCTAAACCTTAAATCCCAAACATTAAACAATAAACAATAAACCTTAAATCCTAAACCCTAAACCCTAAAGCATAACGCCTAAACCCTAAACCCTAAACCCCAAACCCTAAAGCCTACACCCTAAGGTCTAAACCCTATACAACAAACACTAAAACCTAAACTCTAAACAATAAACACTAAACGCTAAACCATAAACCCTCAAATACAAACCATAAACCCTAAACCCTAAATCCTACACCGTAAACCCTAAACCACACACCCTAAAGCCTAAACCACAAACCATAAACCCTTACCCCCAAATCATAAACCCAAAACCCTAAATCCTACACGCTAAACCATAAACAATGAAGCATAAAGCCTAAACCCTAAACTATAAACCCTAAACCCTAAACCATAAACCATAAACCCTCAAACCCAAAGCATAAATGCTAAACCCTAAACCCTAAACCCTAAATCCTAAACCACAAACCCTAAAGCCTAAACCTTAAACCATAAACCATCAACCCCAAATCATAAACCCAAAACCCTAAACCCTACACCCTAAACACTAAACCTTAAATCCTAAACACTAAAACCCAAAGCCAAACCCTAAACCATAAACCCTAAACCCTAAACCGTCAAACGCAAACCATAAACCCTAAACCCTAAACCCTATACCCTAAACCACAAATCCCAAACCCTAAACTATAAATCCTAAACCCTAAACCATAAACCCTCAAACCCAACTATAAACCCTAAACCATAAACCCTAAACCCTAAACACTGAACCCCAAATCATAAACCATAAACCCTTAACCTTACACCCTAAACCCTATACCCTAAACCCTAAACCCAAAACCATAAACCCTAAACCCTAAATCATAAACCATAATCCCTAAACCCTAAACCATAAACCCTAAACAATAAACCCTAAACCATAAACCAAAAACCATAAACCCTAAACCATAAACCCTAAACCATAAACCATAAACCCTAAGGCATAAACCATAAACCTGAAACACTAAATCCTAAACCCTAAACCCTAAACACTAAACCATAAAGCCTAAACCCTAAATCCCAAACACCAAACCCTAAAGCTTAAACCTAAACTCTATACAAAACACTAAAGCCTAAACTCTAAACTATAAAACCCTAAACCATGAACCCTCAATCCCAAAGCATAAACCCTAAACCCTAAACCCTACACCCTAAACCCTAAACCACAAACCCTAGAGCCAAAAGCCTAAAGCCAAACCCTAAACACTAAACCCTAAACCACAAACCCTAAAGGCCAAACACTAAACCCTAAACCATAAACCCATAAACCATAGACCCAAAACCCTAAAGCATAACCCCTGAACCGTAAACCATAAACCATAAACCATAAACCCTAAACCCTAAAGTCTAAACCCTGAACCACAAACACTAAAGCCTAAACTCTAAACTATAAACCCTAAACCATAAACCATAAACCGTCAAACCCAACCATAAACCCCAAACCCTAAACCCTAAACCCTAAACACTGAACCCCACATCATAAACCCTAAACCCTAAACCCTACACCCTAAACCATATACCCAAAACCATGAAACCAAAACCATAAACCCTAAACCCTAAACCATAAACCAAAATCCCTAAACCCAAAACCATAAACCCTAAACTATAAACCCTAAACTATAAACCATAAACCCTTACCATAAACCCAAAAACCATAAACTCTAAACCCTAAACCCTTACCATAAACCCTAAACTATAAACCCTAAATCATAAACCATAAACCAGAAACTCTAAACCCTAAACCCTAAGGCAAAAACCATAAACCCTAAACACTAAATCCTAAATCCTAAACCATAAACACTAAACCATAAAGCCTAAACCCTAAACCCTAAACCCAAAACCCTAAAGCCTAAACCCTAAACTCTAAACCCTAAACCACAAACACTAAAGCCTAAACTCTAAACTATAAAACCCTAAACCCTAAACCATAAACACTCAAAACCAAACCATAAATCCTAAAAACTAAACTCTAAACATTAAATTACAAACACTAAACACTAAAGACTAAACCCTAAATCCTAAACCCCAAACAATAAACACTAAATCCTAAACTCTAAACTATAAACCCTAAACCCTAAACCATAAACCCTCAAACCCAAACCATAAATCCTAAACAATAAACCCAAAACCTTAAATCCCAAACATTAAAGAATAAACAATAAACCTTAAATCCTAAACCCTAAACCCTAAAGCATAACGCCAAAACCCTAAACCCTAAACCCCAAACCCTAAAGCCTACACACTAAGGTCTAAACCCTATACAACAAACACTAAAACCTAAACTCTAAACTATAAACCCTAAACGCTAAACCATAAACCCTCAAACACAAACCATAAACCCTAAACCCTAAATCCTACACCGTAAACCCTAAACCACACACCCTAAAGCCTAAACCACAAACCATAAACCCTAACCCCCAAATTATAAACCCAAACTCCTAAACCCTACATGCTAAACCATAAACAACGAAGCATAAAGCCTAAACCATAAACTATAAACCCTAAACCCTAAACCATAAACCATAAACCCTCAAACCCAAAGCATAAACGCTAAACCCTAAACCCTAAACCCTAAATCCTAAACCACAAACCCTAAAGCCTAAACCCTAAACCATAAACCATTAACCCCAAATCATAAACCCAAAACCCTAAACCCTACACCCTAAACACTAAACCTTAAATCCTAAACACTAAAACCCAAAGCCAAACCCTAAATCATAAACCCTAAACCCTAAACCCTAAACCATCAACCGCAAACCATAAACCCTAAACCCTAAACCCAATACCCTAAACCACAAATCCCAAACCCTAAATCATAAACCCTAAACCCTAAACCCTAAACCCTAAACCCTAAGCCATAAACCCTCAATCGCAAACCATAAACCCTAAACCTTAAACCCTACACCCTAAACAACTAAAACTAAAGCCTACACCGTAAACCATAAACCCTCAACCCCAAACCATATACCCTAAACCAAAATCCTTAAAACATAAACCCTCAAACCCAAACCATAAACCCTAAACCCTACACTGTAAACACTAAACCACACACCGTAAAGCCTAAATCCTAAACCATAAAACCCTAAAACCTAAACCACAAACCCTAAGCCCTACACTCTAAACCATAAACCACGAACCATAAAGCCTAAACCCTAAACCCAAAACAATAAACCCTCAACCCCAAAGCATAAACGCTAAACCCTAAACCGTACACCCTAAACCCTAAAGCCTAAACCCTAAACCATAAACCATTAGCCCCAAATCATAAACCGCAAACCCTAAACCATACACCATAAACCCTAAACCTTAAATCATAAACACTAAACCCTAAAACATAAACCATAAAACCTAAACCCTAAACCCTAAACCATAAACCCACAACCACAAATCATAAACCCTAAATCCTAAACCCTAAACTCTAAACCCTAAACCCTGCACCCTAAACCACAAACAATAAAGCCTAGACCCTAAACCATAAACCCTCAACCCCAAACCATAAACCCTAAACCCTAAACCCTACACCACAAACCCTAAAGCCTAAACCCTAAATCACAAAACCTAAAGCATAAACACTAAACCATAAACCCTCAACCCCAAATAATAAACTCTAAACCTTATGCCTTAAACACTATACGCTAAATCCTAAACCTAAAACCATCAAACCTAAACCCTAAACCTTAAACCATCAAGCCAAAACCCTAAACCTTAAACCCTAAACCATAAACCATAAACCATAAACCCTAAACACTAAACCCTAAAATATAAACACTAAACCCTAAACCATAAACCCTAAACTATAAACCCTAAACTATAAACCACAAACCATAAAGCCTAACCCTAAACTATGAACCATAAACCCTAAACACTAAACAATAAACCATCAACCCCAAAGCATAAATGCTAAACCCTAAACCCTAAACCCTAAACCATAAACCCTAAACCATAAACCGTAAACCATAAAAATAAACCCTAAACCATAAACCATAAACCCTAAACCCTAAATCCTACACCATGGACCCTAAACTACAAACACTAAACCGTAAACCATAAACCCTAAACCCTAAAGCCCAAACACTAAAAACTAAACTTTAAAAATCTAAACCTTAAACCCTAAATCCCAAACACTAAAGCCTAAACCCTAAACCCTAAACCCTAAACCCTAAACCATAAACACCCCTAATCCCTAAACAATCAACCCTAAACCATAAATTATAAACCCTAAACCCCAAACCATAACCCTAAACCCTAAACCCTACACCTGAAACCCTAAACCACAAACCCTAAAGCCTAAAGCCTAAACCCTAAACTATGAACCCTAAAGGCTAAACCCTACACTCTAAACCCTAAACCACAAACCCTTGAGCCTAAAGCCTAAAGCCAAAACCCTAAACACTAAACCCTAAACCACAAAGCCTAAACGCGAAACACAAAACCCTAAACCATAAACCCTGAATCATAGACCACAAACCCTAAAGCATAACCCCTGAACCCTAAGCCCTAAACCCTAAACCTTAAAAGCCTAAACCCTAGAGTCTAAACCCTAAACCACAATCACTAAAGGCTAAACTCTAAACTATAAACCCTAAACCCTAAACCATAAACCTTTAAACCCAACCATAAACCCTAAACCTTAAACCATAAACCCTAATCCTTGAACCCCAAATCATAAACCATAAACCCTAAACCATACACCATAAACCCTATACCCTAAACCCAAAACCATAAACCCTAAACCCAAAACCATAAACCATAATCCCTAAAACCTAAACCATAAACCCTAAACTATAAACCCTAAACCATAAACCATAAACCATAAACCATAAACCATAAACCCTAAACCCTAAACCATAAACAATAAACCCTAAAGCCTAAACCATAAACCCTAAACACTACCCTAAATTAGAAACCCTAAAGCCTAAACACTAAACACTAAATCCTAAACCCTAAACACTAAACCCTAAAGCCTAAAGCCTAAACCCCAAACCCCAAACCCTAAAGCCTAAACCCTAAACTCTAAATCCTAAACCACAAACACTAAAGACTAATCTCTAAACTATAAAACCTTAAACCCTAAACCATAAACCCTCAAATACAAACCATAAACCATAAACACTAAACCCTAAACCCTAAATCCCAAAGACTAAACACTAAACCTTAAACCCTAAACCTTAAACCATGAAGCCTAAAACCTAAACCCTAAAACCCAAACACTAAAGCCTACACCCTAAGGTCTAAACCCTAAACCACAAACACTAAAGCCTAAACTATAAACTATAAACCCTAAACAATAAACCCTCAAGCACAAACAATAAACCCTAAACCCTAAACCCTACACCGTAAACCCTAAACCACACACCCTAAAGCCTAAACCACAAACCATAAACCCTCACCCCCAAATCATAAACCCAAAACCCTAAATCCTACATGCTAAACCATAAACCACGAAGCATAAAGCCTAAACCCTATACTATAAACCCTAAACCCTAAACCCTAAACCCTAAACCATGAACCCTCAACCCCAAAGCATAAATGCTAAACCCTAAACACTACACCATAAACCCTAAACCACAAACCCTAAAGCCTAAACCCTAAACCATAAACCATAAACCCCAAATCATAAACCCAAAACCTTAAACCCTCTACCATAAACCCTAAACCTTCAATCCTAAAGACTAAACCCCAAACCGTAAACCATAAACACTAAGCCCTACACCCTAAACCCTAAACCATAAACCCTACAACCTAAACCACAAACCCTAAAGCCTAGACCGTAAACCATAAACCCTCACCCCAAATGATAAACCCTAAACCCTAAACCCTAAAACATAAACCCTCAAACCCAAACCATAAACCCTAAACCCTACACCTTAAGTCCTAAACCACACACCCTAAAGCCTAAATCCTAAACCATAAACCCCTCAACCCTAAACCATAAACCCTAAACCCTATACCCTAAACCCCAAACCACAAACCATAAAGCATAAACTATAAACACTAATCCCTCAACCCCAAACCATAAATCCTAAACCCTAAACCCTAAACCACAAACCCTAAAGCCTAAACACTAAACCACAAAACCTAAAGCATAAACACTAAACCATAAACCCTCAACCCCAAATCATAAACCCTAAACCCTACGCCTTAAACACTATACCCTAAACACTAAACCCTAAACCATAAACCCTAAACTATAAACCCTAAACTATAAACCACAAACCATAAAGCCTAACCCTAAACTATGAACCATAAACCCTAAACACTAAACAATAAACCATCAACCCCAAAGCATAAATGCTAAACCCTAAATCCTAAACCCTAAACCATAAACCCTAAACCATAAACCGTAAACCATAAAAATAAACCCTAAACCATATACCATAAACCCTAAACCCTAAATCCTACACCATAGACCCTAAACTACAAACACTAAACCGTAAACCATAAACCCTAAACCCTAAAGCCCAAACACTAAAAACTAAACTTTAAAAATCTAAACCTTAAACCCTAAATCCCAAACACTAAAGCCTAAACCCTAAACCCTAAACCCTAAACCCTAAACCATAAACACCCCTAATCCCTAAACAATCAACCCTAAACCATAAATCATAAACCCTAAACCCCAAACCATAACCCTAAACCCTAAACCCTACACCTGAAACCCTAAACCACAAACCCTAAAGCCTAAAGCCTAAACCCTAAACCATGAACCCTAAAGGCTAAACCCTACACTCTAAACCCTAAACCACAAACCCTTGAGCCTAAAGCCTAAAGCCAAAACCCTAAACACTAAACCCTAAACCACAAAGCCTAAACGCGAAACACAAAACCCTAAACCATAAACCCTGAATCATAGACCACAAACCCTAAAGCATAACCCCTGAACCCTAAGCCCTAAACCCTAAACCTTAAAGCCTAAACCTTAGAGTCTAAACCCTAAACCACAATCACTAAAGGCTAAACTCTAAACTATAAACCCTAAACCCTAAACCATAAACCTTTAAACCCAACCATAAACCCTAAACCTTAAACCATAAACCCTAATCCCTGAACCCCAAATCATAAACCATAAACCCTAAACCATACACCATAAACCCTATACCCTAAACCCAAAACCATAAACCCTAAACCCAAAACCATAAACCATAATCCCTAAAACCTAAACCATAAACCCTAAACTATAAACCCTAAACCATAAACCATAAACCATAAACCATAAACCCTAAACCCTAAACCATAAACCATAAACCCTAAACCCTAAACCATAAACCCTAAACACTACCCTAAATTAGAAACCCTAAAGCCTAAACACTAAACACTAAATCCTAAACCCTAAACACTAAACCCTAAAGCCTAAACCCTAAACCCCAAACCCCAAACCCTAAAGCCTAAACCCTAAACTCTAAATCCTAAACCACAAACACTAAAGACTAATCTATAAACTATAAAACCTTAAACCCTAAACCATAAACCCTCAAATACAAACCATAAACCATAAACACTAAACCCTAAACCCTAAATCCCAAAGACTAAACACTAAACCTTAAACCCTAAACCTTAAACCATGAAGCCTAAAACCTAAACCCTAAAACCCAAACACTAAAGCCTACACCCTAAGGTCTAAACCCTAAACCACAAACACTAAAGCCTAAACTATAAACTATAAACCCTAAACAATAAACCCTCAAGCACAAACAATAAACCCTAAACCCTAAACCCTACACCGTAAACCCTAAACCACACACCCTAAAGCCTAAACCACAAACCATAAACCCTCACCCCCAAATCATAAACCCAAAACCCTAAATCCTACATGCTAAACCATAAACCACGAAGCATAAAGCCTAAACCCTATACTATAAACCCTAAACCCTAAACCCTAAACCCTAAACCATGAACCCTCAACCCCAAAGCATAAATGCTAAACCCTAAACACTACACCATAAACCCTAAACCACAAACCCTAAAGCCTAAACCCTAAACCATAAACCATAAACCCCAAATCATAAACCCAAAACCTTAAACCCTCTACCGTAAACCCTAAACCTTCAATCCTAAAGACTAAACCCCAAACCGTAAACCATAAACACTAAGCCCTACACCCTAAACCCTAAACCATAAACCCTACAACCTAAACCACAAACCCTAAAGCCTAGACCGTAAACCATAAACCCTCACCCCAAATGATAAACCCTAAACCCTAAACCCTAAAACATAAACCCTCAAACCCAAACCATAAACCCTAAACCCTACACCTTAAGTCCTAAACCACACACCCTAAAGCCTAAATCCTAAACCATAAACCCCTCAACCCTAAACCATAAACCCTAAACCCTATACCCTAAACCCCAAACCACAAACCATAAAGCATAAACTATAAACACTAATCCCTCAACCCCAAACCATAAATCCTAAACCCTAAACCCTAAACCACAAACCCTAAAGCCTAAACACTAAACCACAAAACCTAAAGCATAAACACTAAACCATAAACCCTCAACCCCAAATCATAAACCCTAAACCCTACGCCTTAAACACTATACCCTAAACACTAAACCCTAAACCATAAACCCTAAACTATAAACCCTAAACTATAAACCACAAACCATAAAGCCTAACCCTAAACTATGAACCATAAACCCTAAACACTAAACAATAAACCATCAACCCCAAAGCATAAATGCTAAACCCTAAATCCTAAACCCTAAACCATAAACCCTAAACCATAAACCGTAAACCATAAAAATAAACCCTAAACCATAAACCATAAACCCTAAACCCTAAATCCTACACCATAGACCCTAAACTACAAACACTAAACCGTAAACCATAAACCCTAAACCCTAAAGCCCAAACACTAAAAACTAAACTTTAAAAATCTAAACCTTAAACCCTAAATCCCAAACACTAAAGCCTAAACCCTAAACCCTAAACCCTAAACCCTAAACCATAAACACCCCTAATCCCTAAACAATCAACCCTAAACCATAAATCATAAACCCTAAACCCCAAACCATAACCCTAAACCCTAAACCCTACACCTGAAACCCTAAACCACAAACCCTAAAGCCTAAAGCCTAAACCCTAAACCATGAACCCTAAAGGCTAAACCCTACACTCTAAACCCTAAACCACAAACCCTTGAGCCTAAAGCCTAAAGCCAAAACCCTAAACACTAAACCCTAAACCACAAAGCCTAAACGCGAAACACAAAACCCTAAACCATAAACCCTGAATCATAGACCACAAACCCTAAAGCATAACCCCTGAACCCTAAGCCCTAAACCCTAAACCTTAAAGCCTAAACCTTAGAGTCTAAACCCTAAACCACAATCACTAAAGGCTAAACTCTAAACTATAAACCCTAAACCCTAAACCATAAACCTTTAAACCCAACCATAAACCCTAAACCTTAAACCATAAACCCTAATCCCTGAACCCCAAATCATAAACCATAAACCCTAAACCATACACCATAAACCCTATACCCTAAACCCAAAACCATAAACCCTAAACCCAAAACCATAAACCATAATCCCTAAAACCTAAACCATAAACCCTAAACTATAAACCCTAAACCATAAACCATAAACCATAAACCATAAACCATAAACCCTAAACCCTAAACCATAAACCATAAACCCTAAACCCTAAACCATAAACCCTAAACACTACCCTAAATTAGAAACCCTAAAGCCTAAACACTAAACACTAAATCCTAAACCCTAAACACTAAACCCTAAAGCCTAAACCCTAAACCCCAAACCCCAAACCCTAAAGCCTAAACCCTAAACTCTAAATCCTAAACCACAAACACTAAAGACTAATCTATAAACTATAAAACCTTAAACCCTAAACCATAAACCCTCAAATACAAACCATAAACCATAAACACTAAACCCTAAACCCTAAATCCCAAACACTAAACACTAAACCTTAAACCCTAAACCTTAAACCATGAAGCCTAAAACCTAAACCCTAAAACCCAAACCCTAAAGCCTACACCCTAAGGTCTAAACCCTAAACCACAAACACTAAAGCATACTATAAACTATAAACCCTAAACAATAAACCCTCAAGCACAAACAATAAACCCTAAACCCTAAACCCTACACCGTAAACCCTAAACCACACACCCTAAAGCCTAAACCACAAACCATAAACCCTCACCCCCAAATCATAAACCCAAAACCCTAAATCCTACATGCTAAACCATAAACCACGAAGCATAAAGCCTAAACCCTATACTATAAACCCTAAACCCTAAACCCTAAACCCTAAACCCTAAACCATGAACCCTCAACCCCAAAGCATAAATGCTAAACCCTAAACACTACACCATAAACCCTAAACCACAAACCCTAAAGCCTAAACCCTAAACCATAAACCATAAACCCCAAATCATAAACCCAAAACCTTAAACCCTCTACCGTAAACCCTAAACCTTCAATCCTAAAGACTAAACCCCAAACCGTAAACCATAAACACTAAGCCCTACACCCTAAACCCTAAACCATAAACCCTACAACCTAAACCACAAACCCTAAAGCCTAGACCGTAAACCATAAACCCTCACCCCAAATGATAAACCCTAAACCCTAAACCCTAAAACATAAACCCTCAAACCCAAACCATAAACCCTAAACCCTACACCTTAAGTCCTAAACCACACACCCTAAAGCCTAAATCCTAAACCATAAACCCATCAACCCTAAACCATAAACCCTAAACCCTATACCCTAAACCCCAAACCACAAACCATAAAGCATAAACTATAAACACTAATCCCTCAACCCCAAACCATAAATCCTAAACCCTAAACCCTAAACCACAAACCCTAAAGCCTAAACACTAAACCACAAAACCTAAAGCATAAACACTAAACCATAAACCCTCAACCCCAAATCATAAACCCTAAACCCTACGCCTTAAACACTATACCCTAAACCCTAAACCTAAAACCATCAAGCCTAAACACTAAACCATAAACCATAAACCATAAACCATAAACCTTAAACACTAAACCCTAAACTATAAACCCTAAACCCTAAACAATAAACCCTAAACCATAAACCCTAAACTATAAACCCTAAATTATAAACCACAAACCATAAAGCCTAAACACTAAACTATAAACCATAAACCAAAACCCTAAACCCTAAACAATAAACCATCAACCCCAAAGCATAAATGCTAAACCCTAAACCCTAAACCCTAAACCATAAAACCTAAACCATAACAATAAGCCCTAAACCATAAACCATAAACACTAAACCCTAAATTCTACACCATAAACCCTAAACTACAAACAATGAACCCTAAACCATAAACCCTAAACCCCAATGCTCAAACATTAAACACTAAACTTTAAAATTCTAAACCTTAAACCTTAAATCCCAAACACTAAAGCCTAAACTCTAAACCCTATAGCCTAAACCATAAACCACAAACACGCCTAATACCTAAACATTCAACCCTAAACCTTAAACCATAAACCCTAAACCCTAAACAATAACTATAAACCCTAAACCTTATACCCAAAACCCTAAACCACAAACCCTAAACCCTAAACCCTAAACCCTAAACTATGAACCCTAAAGGCCAAACTCTACACACTAAGCCATAAACCACAAAATCTTGAGCCTAAAGCCTAAAGCCAAAACCCTAAACGCTAAACCCTAAACCACAAATCCAAAAGAACAAACACTAAACCCTGACCCATAAACCCTAAATCGTAGACCATAAACCCTAAAGCATAACCACTGAACCCTAAGTCCTAAACCCTAAATCTTAAAGCCTATACCCTAAAGACTAAACCCTAAACCACAATCACTAAAGCCTAAACTCTAAACTATAAATCCTAAACCCTAAACCATAAACCCTTAAACCCAACCATAAACCCTAAACCCTAAACCATAAAGCCTAACCCTTGAACCCCAAATCATAAACCCTAAACCATAGACCATACACCATAAACCCTATACCCTAAACCATAAACCCAAAACCATAAACCCTAAACCATAAACCATAAACCATAATCCCTAAAACCTAAACCATAAATCCTAAATTATAAACCCTAAACCATAAACCATAACCGATAAACCCTAAACCCTAAACCCTAAACCTTAAAGCCTAAACCATAAACCCTAAACATTAAACCCCAAACCACAAACCCTAAAGCCTAAACACTAAACTCTAAACCCTAAACCCTAAACACTAAACCCTAAAGCCTAAACCCTAACCCCAAACCCCAAACCCTAAAGCCTAAACCCTAAACCACAAACAGTAAAGACTAAACTCTAAACTATAAAACCCTAAACCCTAAACCATAAACCCTCAAATACAAACCATAAACCTTAAACACTAAACCCTAAACCCTAAATCCCAAACACTAAACACTAAACAATAAACCCTAAACCCGAAACCTTAAACCATAAAGCCTAAAACCTAAACCCTAAAACCCAAACCCTAAAGCCTACACCCTAAGGTCTAAACCCTAAACCACAAACACTAAAGCCTAAACTGTAAACTATAAACCCTAAACCCTAAACCATAAACCCTCAAGCACAAACTATAAACCCTAAACCCTAAACCCTACACCGTAAACCCTAAACCACACACCCTAAAGCCTAAACCACAAACCATAAACCCTTACCCCCAAATCATAAACCCAAAACCCTAAATCCTACACGCTAAACCATAAACCACGAAGCATAAAGCCTAAACCCTAAACTATAAACCCTAAACCCTAAACTATAAACCCTAAACCCTAAACCATGAACCCTCAACCCCAAAGCATAAATGCTAAACCCTAAACACTACACCCTAAACCCTAAACCACAAACCCTAAAGCCTAAACCCTAAACCATAAACCATCAACCCCAAATCATAAACCCAAAACCCTAAACCCTCCACCGTAAACCCTAAACCTTAAATCCTAAACACTAAACCCCAAATTGTAAACCATAAACACTAAGCCCTACACCCTAAACCGTAAACCATAAACCCTACACCCTAAACCACAAACCCTAAAGCCTAGACCGTAAACCATAAATCCTCAACCCCAAACGATAAAACCTAAACCCTAAACCCTAAAACATGAACCCTCAAACCCAAACCATAAACCCTAAACCCTACACCGTAAGTCCTAAACCACACACCCTAAAGCCTAAATCCTAAACCATAAACCCCTCAACCTTAAACCATAAAACCTAAACCCTATACCCTAAACCCCAAACCACAAACCATAAAGCATAAACTATAAACCCTAATTCCTTAACCCCAAACCATAAATCCTAAACCCTGAACCCTAAACCACAAACCCTAAAGCCTAAACCCTAAACCACAAAACCTAAAGCATAAAAAGTAAACCATAAACCCTCAACCCCAAATCATAAACCCTAAACCCTACGCCCTAAACACTATACCCTAAACCATAAACCTAAAACCATCAAGCCTAAACACTAAACCATAAACCATAAACCATAAACCATAAACCATAAACCTTAAACACTAAACCCTAAACTATAAACCCTAAACCCTAAATAATAAACCCTAAACCATAAACCCTAAACTATAAACCCTAAACTATAAACCACAAACCACAAACCATAAAGCCTAAACACTAAACTATAAACCATAAACCCTAAACCCTAAACCCTAAACGCTAAACCCTAAACCCTAAACCCTAAACCCTAAACCCTAAACCATAAATACTACACCGTAAACCCTAAACCACACACCCTAAAGTCTAAATCCTAAACCATAAACCCCTCAACCCTAAACCATAAACCCTAAACCATATACCACAAACCCTAAAGCATAAACTACAAACCATAAACCCTTAACCCTAAACCATAAACCATAAACCCTAAACCCTAAAACCATAAACCATAAACCCTAAACCATAAAACCTAGATCCTAAACCCTAAACCATAAACCACAAACCCTAAAGCTTAAACCCTAAACCACAAACATGAAAGCTAAACACTAAATTATAAACCATAAACCCTAAACCATAAACCCTCAACCCCAAACCATAAACCATAAACCCTAAACCTTACACCATAAATCCTAAACCACAAACCCTAAAGCCTAAAACCTAAACCAAAAACCATCAATCCCAAATTATAAACCACGAACCCTAAACCCTACACCCTAAACCCTAAACCTTAAATCCCAAATCCTAAACCCTAAACCTTAAACCATAAACCCTAAACCATAAAACCTACTCCCTAAACCCTAAACCATTAACCAAAAACCCTAAACCCTAAACAATAAACCTTCAACCCCAAACCATAAACCCTAAGCCCTAAACCCTACACCCAAAACCACAAACCACAAAGCTTAGACCATAAACCATAAACCCTAAATCCCAAACCCTAAACCCTAAACGCTAAACCACAAACCCTAAAGCGTAAATGCTAAACCAAAAATCCTAAATCTTAAACCTTAAACCATAAACCACTAACCCCAAATCATAAACCCCAAACCCTAAACCCTAAACCATAAATCCTAAGTCATAAACCCTAAACCATACACCACTAACCCCAAATCATAAACCCCAAACCCTAAACCATAAACCATAAACCCTAAACCCTAAACCATAAACCATAAACCCTAAACAATAACCCTAAACCATAAACCATCAACCCTAAACCGTAAACCCTATACACTAAACCATAAGGACAAACCCCAAAGTCTAAACCCTAAACCATAAACACTAAACCCCAAACCTGAAAGCGTAAACCCTAAACCCTAAAGCACAAACACTAAACTATAAACCCTAAAGCATAAACCATAAACCCTAAACCATACACCATGAAGCATAAACCCTAAACCACAAACACACCTAAGCCCTAAACCTTGAACCTTGAACCATAAACCCTCAACCCCAAACTATAAACCCTAAACCCTAAACCCTACTCCCGAAACCCCTAAACAACAAGACCTAAAGCCTAAACCCTAAACCCTAAACCATCAACCCTCAAACCCAAACCATAAATCATAAACTCTAAACTATACACCATAAACCCTAACCACAAACCCTAAAGCTTAAAGCCTAAATCCTAAACGATAAACACTAAACCCTAAACCACAAAACCTAAAGACCAAACACAAAACACTAAACCCTAAACCATAAACCCTAAACCCTAAAGCCTAAACCCTAAAGCCTAAACCCTAAAGCCTAAACCCTAAACCCTAAAGCCAAAACCCTAGAGACTAAATCCTAAACCATAAACCCGTCAACCCTAAACCATAAACCCTAAACTCTACACCATAAAGCCTAAACCACAAACTCTAAAGCCTAACCTATAAACCATACACCATCAACCTTCAACCCTCAAACCCTAAACCCTAAACCCTAAACCCTAAACCCTACACCCTAAACCATAAACCCTAAACCCCAAAGCATAAACGCTAAACCCTAAACCCTACACCATAAACCCTAAACCATAAACCCTAAAGCCTAAACCCTAAACTATAAACCATCAACCCCAAACAATAAACCCTAAACCCTAAATCCCACACCCTAAACCATATACACTAAACCCTAAACCCAAAACCATGAACCATAATCCCTAAACACTAAACCCTAAACCCTAAATAATAACCCTAAACCATAAACCCTAAACCCTAAACCATAAACCCTAAACCCCAAACCATAAACCTTAAACCCATAAACCATATACCCTAAACACTAACTACAAACCCTAAAGCCTAAACCCTAAACCATAAATTCTAAACCCCAAACCTGAAAGCGTAAACCCTAAACCCTAAAGCACAAACACCAAACAATAAACCCTAAAGAATAAACCATAAACCCTCAACCCTCAACTTTAAATCCTAAACCCTAAACCATAAACCTTAAACCCAAAACCCTAAAGCCTAAACCCTGAACCCTAAACCCCAATCCCTAAAGCATAAACCCTAAATTCTAAATCCTAAACCGCAAACACTAAAGCAAAACTCTACACTATAAATCCAAAATCATAAACCATAAACCCTCAAATCCAAACCATAAACCCTAAATCCTAAACCCTACACCGTAAATCCTAAACCACACACCCTAAAGTCTAAATCCTAAACCATAAACCCCTCAACCTTAAACCATAAACCCTAAACCCTATATCCTAAATCCTATACCACAAACCCTAAAGCCTAAACTACAAACCATAAACCCTTAACCCCAACCCATAAACGATAAACCCTAAACCCTAAAATATAAACCCTAAAACCATAAACCATAAACCCTAAACCATAAAACCTAGATCCTAAACCCTAAACCATAAACCACAAACCCTAAAGCTTAAACCCTAAACCACAAACATGAAAGCTAAACACTAAATTATAAACCATAAACCCTAAACCATAAACCCTCAACCCCAAACCATAAAACATAAACCCTAAACCTTATACCATAAACCCTAAACCACAAACCCTAAAGCCTAAAACCTAAACCAAAAACCATCAATCCCAAATTATAAACCACAAACCCTAAACCCTACACCCTAAACCCTAAACCTTAAATCCCAAATCCTAAACCCTAAACCTTAAACCATAAACCCTAAACCATAAAACCTACTCCCTAAACCCTAAACCATTAACTATAAACCCTAAACCCTAAACAATAAACCTTCAACCCCAAACCATAAACCCTAAGCCCTAAACCCTACACCCAAAACCACAAACCACAAAGCTTAGACCATAAACCATAAACCCTAAATCCCAAACCCTAAACCCTAAACGCTAAACCACAAACCTTAAACCATAAACCTTAAACCCTAAACCCTAAACCTTAAACCATAAACCCTAAACCATAAAACATACTCCCTAAACCCTAAACCATTAACCCTAAACCCTAAACCCTAAACAATAAACCTTCAACCCCAAACCATAAACCTCAAGCCCTAAACCCTACACCCAAAACCACAAACCATAAAGCTTAGACCCTAAACCATAAACCATAAATCCCAAACCCTAAACCCTAAACGCAAACCCCCAACCCTAAAGCGTAAACGCTAAACCAAAAATCCTAAATCCTAAACCCTAAACCATAAACAACTTACCCCAAATCATAAACCCCAAACCCTAAACCCTAAACCATAAATCCTAAGTCATAAACCCTAAACCATACACCACTAACCCCAAATCATAAACCCAAAACCCTAAACCATATACCCTAAACCCTAAACCATAAACCATAAACCATAAACAATAAACCCTAAACCATTAACCATAAACCCTAAAACCTAAACCCTAAACCATAAATCCTAAACAATAACCCTAAACCATAAACCCTAAACCCTAAACCCTAAACCCTATAGACTAAACCATAAGGACAAACCCCAAAGTCTAAACCCTAAACCATAAATACTAAACCCCAAACCTGAAAGCGTAAACCCTAAACCCTAAAGCACAAACACTAAACTATAAACCCTAAAGCATAAACCATAAACCCTAAACCTGCACCATGAAGCATAAACCCTAAACCACAAACACACCTAAGCCCTAAACCTTGAACCATAAACCTTCAACCCCAAACCATAAACCCTAAACCCTAAACCCTACTCCCGAAACCCCTAAACAACAAGACCTAAAGCCTAAACCCTAAATCCTAAACCATCAACCCTCAAACCCAAACCATAAATCATAAACTCTAAACTATACACCATAAACCCTAACCACAAACCCTAAAGCTTAAAGCTTAAATCCTAAACGATAAACACTAAACCCTAAACCACAAAACCTAAAGACCAAACACTTAACACTAAAGCCTAAAGCCTAAACCCTAAACTATAAACCCTCAACCCCAAAAAATAAACCCTAAACCCTAAACCCCACACCCTAAACCATATACACTAAACCCTAACCCCAAAACCATGAACCATAATCCCTAAACCCTAAACCCTAAACCCTAAACCCTAAATAGTAACCCTAAACCATAAACCATAAACCCCAAACCATAAACCTTAAAGACATAAACCATATACCCTAAACACTAACTACAAACCCTAAAGCCTAAACCCTAAACCATAAACCCTAAACCCCAAACCTGAAAGCGTAAACCCTAAACCCTAAAGCACAAACACTAAACAATAAACCCTAAAGAATAAACCCTAAACCCTAAACCCTAAACCTTAAATGCTAAACCCTAAACCATAAACCTTAAACCCAAAACCCTAAAGCCTAAACCCTGAACCCTAAACCCTAAACCCTATAGCATAAACCCTAAAGTCTAAACCCTAAACCGCAAACACTAAAGCCAAAACTCTACACTATAAATCCAAAACCATAAACCATAAACCCTCAAACCCAAACCATAAACCCTAAACCCTACACCGTAAACCCTAAACCACACACCCTAAAGTCTAAATCCTAAACCATAAACCCCTCAACCCTAAACCATAAACCCTAAACCCTATATCCTAAATCCTATACCACAAACCCTAAAGCCTAAACTACAAACCATAAACACTTAACCCCAAATCATAAACCATAAACCCTAAACCCTAAAATATAAATCCTAAAACCATAAACCATAAACCCTAAACCATAAAACCTAGATCCTAAACCCTAAACCATAAACTACAAACCCTAAAGTTTAAACCCTAAACCACAAACATGAAAGCTAAACACTAAATTATAAACCATAAACCCTCAACCCCAAACCATAAACCCTAAACCTTAAACCATGAACCCTAAACCATAAAACCTACTCCCTAAACCCTAAACCATTAACCCTAAACCCTAAACCCTAAAAAATAAACCTTCAACCCCAAACCATAAACCCTAAGCCCTAAACCCTACACCCAAAACCACAAACCATAAAGCTTAGACACTAAACCATAAACCCTAAATCCCAAACCCTAAACCCTAAACGCTAAACCCTAACCCATAAACCCTAAACCCTAAACCATAAACCCTAAACCCTAAACACTACACCGTAAACCCTAAACCACACACCCTAAAGTCTAAATCCTAAACCATAAACCCCTCAACCCTAAACCATAAACCCTAAACCCTATACCACAAACCCTAAAGCCTAAACTACAAACCATAAACCCTTAACCCCAAACCATAAACCATAAACCATAAACCCTAAAACCATAAACCATAAACCCTAAACCATAAAACCTAGATCCTAAACCGTAAACCATAAACCACAAACCCTAAAGCTTAAACCATAAACCACAAACATGAAAGATAAACACTAAATTATAAACCATAAACCCTAAACCATAAACCCTCAACCCCAAACCATAAACCATAAACCCTAAACCTTACACCATAAATCCTAAACCACAAACCCTAAAGCCTAAAACCTAAACCAAAAACCATCAATCCCAAATTATAAACCACGAACCCTAAACCCTACACCCTAAACCCTAAACCTTAAATCCCAAATCCTAAACCCTAAACCTTAAACCATAAACCCTAAACCATAAAACCTACTCCCTAAACCCTAAAGACAAAACCCTAAACCCTAAACCCTAAAGCCAAAACCCTAAAGACTAAATCCTAAACCATAAACCAGTCAACCCTAAACCATAAACCCTAAACCCTAAACCCTAAACCCTAAACCCTAAACGCTAAACCCTAACCCATAAACCCTAAACCCTAAACCCTAAACCCTAAACACTACACCGTAAACCCTAAACCACACACCCTAAAGTCTAAATCCTAAACCATAAACCCCTCAACCCTAAACCATAAACCCTAAACCCTATACCACAAACCCTAAAGCCTAAACTACAAACCATAAACCCTTAACCCCAAACCATAAACCATAAACCATAAACCATAAACCCTAAAACCATAAACCATAAACCCTAAACCATAAACCTAGATCCTAAACCCTAAACCATAAACCACAAACCCTAAAGCTTAAACCATAAACCACAAACATGAAAGCTAAACACTAAATTATAAACCATAAACCCTAAACCATAAACCCTCAACCCCAAACCATAAACCATAAACCCTAAACCTTACACCATAAATCCTAAACCACAAACCCTAAAGCCTAAAACCTAAACCAAAAACCATCAATCCCAAATTATAAACCACGAACCCTAAACCCTACACCCTAAACCCTAAACCTTAAATCCCAAATCCTAAACCCTAAACCTTAAACCATAAACCCTAAACCATAAAACCTACTCCCTAAACCCTAAACCATTAACTATAAACCCTAAACCCTAAACAATAAACCTTCAACCCCAAACCATAAACCCTAAGCCCTAAACCCTACACCCAAAACCACAAACCACAAAGCTTAGACCATAAACCATAAACCCTAAATCCCAAACCCTAAACCCTAAACGCTAAACCACAAACCCTAAAGCGTAAATGCTAAACCAAAAGTCCTAAATCCTAAACCCTAAACCATAAACCACTAACCCCAAATCATAAACCCCAAACCCTAAACCCTAAACCATAAATCCTAAGTCATAAACCCTAAACCATACACCACTAACCCCAAATCATAAACCCCAAACCCTAAACCATAAACCCTAAACCATAAACCATAAACCCTAAACAATAACCCTAAACCATAAACCATCAACCCTAAACCGTAAACCCTATACACTAAACCATAAGGACAAACCCCAAAGTCTAAACCCTAAACTATAAACACTAAACCCCAAACCTGAAAGCGTAAACCCTAAACCCTAAAGCACAAACACTAAACTATAAACCCTAAAGCATAAACCATAAACCCTAAACCCTACACCATGAAGCATAAACCCTAAACCACAAACATACCTAAGCCCTAAACCTTGAACCTTGAACCATAAACCCTCAACCCCAAACCATAAACCCTAAACCCTAAACCCTACTCCCGAAACCCCTAAACAACAAGACCTAAAGCCTAAACCCTAAACCCTAAACCATCAACCCTCAAACCCAAACCATAAATCATAAACTCTAAACTATACACCATAAACCCTAACCACAAACCCTAAAGCTTAAAGCCTAAATCCTAAACGATAAACACTAAACCCTAAACCACAAAACCTAAAGACCAAACACAAAACACTAAACCCTAAACCATAAACCATAAACCCTAAAGACAAAACCCTAAACCCTAAACCCTAAAGCCAAAACCCTAAAGACTAAATCCTAAACCATAAACCCGTCAACCCTAAACCATAAACCCTGAACTCTACACCATAAAGCCTAAACCACAAACTCTAAAGCCTAACCTATAAACCATACACCATCAACCCTCAACCCTCAAACCCTAAACCCTAAACCCTAAACCCTACACCCTAAACCATAAACCCTAAACCCCAAAGCATAAACGCTAAACCGTAAACCCTAAACCATAAACCCTAAAGCCTAAACCCTAAACTATAAACCATCAACCCCAAACAATAAACCCTAAACACTTAATCCCACACCCTAAACCATATACACTAAACCCTAAACCCAAAACCATGAAATATAATCCCTAAACCCTAAACCCTAAACCCTAAATAGTAACCCTAAACCATAAACCCTAAACCCTAAATTATAAACCCTAAACCCCAAACCATAAACCTTAAACCCATAAACCATATACCCTAAACACTAACTACAAACCCTAAAGCCTAAACCCTAAACCATAAACCCTAAACCCCAAACCTGAAAGCGTAAACCCTAAACCCTAAAGCACAAACACCAAACAATAAACCCTAAAGAATAAACCATAAACCCTCAACCCTCAACTTTAAATCCTAAACCCTAAACCATAAACCTTAAACCCAAAACCCTAAAGCCTAAACCCTGAACCCTAAACCCCAATCCCAAAAGCATAAACCCTAAAGTCTAAATCCTAAACCGCAAACACTAAAGCAAAACTCTACACTATAAATCCAAACTCATAAACCATAAACCCTCAAATCCAAACCATAAACCCTAAATCCTAAACCCTACACCGTAAATCCTAAACCACACACCCTAAAGTCTAAATCCTAAACCATAAACCCCTCAACCCTAAACCATAAACCCTAAACCCTATATCCTAAATCCTATTCCACAAACCCTAAAGCCTAAACTACAAACCATAAACCCTTAACCCCAAACCATAAACCATAAACCCTAAACCCTAAAATATAAACCCTAAAACCATAAACCATAAACCCTAAACCATAAAACCTAGATCCTAAACCCTAAACCATAAACCACAAACCCTAAAGCTTAAACCCTAAACCACAAACATGAAAGCTAAACACTAAATTATAAACCATAAACCCTAAACCATAAACCCTCAACCCCAAACCATAAACCATAAACCCTAAACCTTATACCATAAACCCTAAACCATAAACCCTAAAGCCTAAAACCTAAACCAAAAACCATCAATCCCAAATTATAAACCACAAACCCTAAACCCTACACCCTAAACCATAAACCTTAAATCCCAAATCCTAAACCCTAAACCTTAAACCATAAACCCTAAACCATAAAACATACTCCCTAAACCCTAAACCATTAACCCTAAACCCTAAACAATAAACCTTCAACCCCAAACCATAAACCTCAAGCCCTAAACCCTACACCCAAAACCACAAACCATAAAGCTTAGACCCTAAACCATAAACCCTAAATCCCAAACCCTAAACCCTAAACGCTAAACCACAAACCCTAAAGCGTAAACGCTAAACCAAAAATCCTAAATCCTAAAACCTAAACCATAAACAACTAACCCCAAATCATAAACCCCAAACCCTAAACCCTAAACCATAAATCCTAAGTCATAAACCCTAAACCATACACCACTAACCTCAAATCATAAACCCAAAACCCTAAACCATATACCCTAAACCCTAAACCATAAACCATAAACAATAAACCCTAAACCATTAACCATAAACCCTAAACCCTAAACCCTAAACCCTAAACCCTAAACCATAAATCCTAAACAATAACCCTAAACCATAAACCCTCAACCCTAAACACTAAACCCTATAGACTAAACCATAAGGACAAACCCCAAAGTCTAAACCCTAAACCATAAATACTAAAGCCCAAACCTGAAAGCATAAACCCTAAACCCTAAAGCACAAACACTAAACTATAAACCATAAACCCTAAACCCTACACCATGAAGCATAAACCCTAAACCACAAACACACCTAAGCCCTAAACCTTGAACCATAAACCTTCAACCCCAAACCATAAACCCTAAACCCTAAACCATACTCCCGAAACCCCTAAACAACAAGAACTAAAGCCTAAACCCTAAATCCTAAACCATCAACCCTCAAACCCAAACCATAAATCATAAACTCTAAACTATACACCATAAACCCTAACCACAAACCCTAAAGCTTAAAGCTTAAATCCTAAATGATAAACACTAAACCCTAAACCACAAAACCTAAAGACCAAACACTAAACACTAAAGCCTAAAGCCTAAACCCTAAACTATAAACCCTCGACCCCAAACAATAAACCCTAAACCCTAAACCCCACACCCTAAACCATATACACTAAACCCTAAACCCAAAACCATGAACCATAATCCCTAAACCCTAAACCCTAAACCCTAAACCATAAAACCTACTCCCTAAACCCTAAACCATTAACCCTAAACCCTAAACCCTAAACAATAAACCTTCAACCCCAAACCATAAACCCTAAGCCCTAAACCCTACACCCAAAACCACAAACCATAAAGCTTAGACCCTAAACCATAAACACTAAATCCCAAACCCTAAACCCTAAACGCTAAACCACAAACCCTAAAGCGTAAACGCTAAACCAAAAATCCTAAATCCTAACCCCTAAACCATAAATCCTAAGTCATAAACCCTAAACCATACACCACTAACCCCAAATCATAAAACCCAAACCCTAAACCATATACCCTAAACCCTAAACCATAAACCATAAACCATAAACAATAAACCCTAAACCATAAACCCTAAACCCTAAACCCTAAACCATAAACCCTAAACAATAATCCTAAATCATAAACCCTCAACCCTAAACCCTAAACCCTATACACTAAACCATAAGGACAAACCCCAAAGTCTAAACCCTAAACCATAAACACTAAACCCCAAACCTGAAAGCGTAAACCCTAAACCCTAAAGCACAAACACTAAACTATAAACCCTAAAGCATAAACCATAAACCCTAAACCCTACACCATGAAGCATAAACCCTAAACCACAAACACACCTAAGCCCTAAACCTTGAACCATAAACCCTCAACCCCAAACCATAAACCCTAACCCCTAAACCCTACTCCCGAAACCCCTAAACAACAAGACCTAAAGCCAAAACCCTAAACCCTAAACCATCAACCCTCAAACCCAAACCATAAATCATAAACTCTAAACTATACACCATAAACCCTAACCACAAACCCTAAAACTTAAAGCCTAAATCCTAAACGATAAATACTAAACCCTAAACCACAAAACCTAAAGACCAAACACTAAACACTAAACCCTAAACCATAAATCCTAAACCCTAAAGCCTAAACCCTAAACCCTAAAGCCAAAACCCTAAAGACTAAATCCTAAACCTTAAACCCGTCAACCCTAAACCATAAACCCTAAACTCTACACCATAAAGCCTAAACCACAAACTCTAAAGCCTAACCAATAAACCATACACCATCAACCCTCAACCCTCAACCCCTAAACCCTAAACCCTACACCCTAAACCATAAACCACGAACCATTAAGCCTAAGACCTAAACTATAAACCCTAAAGCTTAAACCCTAAACCATAAACCCTCAACCCAAAAGCATGAACGCTAAACCCTAAACCCAACACCATAAACCCTAAAGCCTAAACCCTAAACTATAAACCCTCAACCCCAAAATAATAGACACTAAACCCTAAACCCCACACCCTAAACCATATACACAAAACCCTAAACCCAAAACCATGAACCATAAACCCTAAACCATAATCCCTAAACCCTAAACCCTAAACCATAAACCATAAACCATAAACCATAAACCATAAACCATAAACCCTAAACCATAAACCCTAAACCCTAAACCATAAACCATAAACCATAAACCCTAAACCCTAAACCATAAACCATAAACCCTAAACCATAAACCCTAAACTATAAACCCTAAACCTAAACCATAAACCCTAAACCATAAAGCCTAACGCCTAAACCATAAACCCTAAACACTAAACCTTAAACCCCAAACACTAAACACTAAACCCTAAACCCTAAATCCTAAACCCTAAAGCCTAAACCTTAACCCCTAAACCCCAAACCATAAAGCATAAACTATAAATTCTAATCCCTAAACCCCAAACCCAAAAGCCTATGCCCAAACCCTAAACCCTAAACCATAAACTCTGAAGCCTAAACCCTAACCCCAAACCCTAAACCCTAAACCACAAACACACATAAACCGTAAATCCTCAACACTAAAGCATAAATGCTAAACACTAAACACTACACCCTAAACCCTAAACCACAAATCCTAAAGCATAAACCATAAACCATAAACCATATCCCCAAATCATAAACCCCATACCCTAAACCCTACACCATAAACCCTTAACCTTAAATCCTAAACCCGAAACCCTAAACCCTAAACCATAAACCCTAAACCCTACACCGTAAACCATAAACCCTAAACCCTAAACCATAAACCCTCAATCGTAAACAATAAACCCTAAACCCTACACCCTAAAGCCTAGACCCTAGACCATAAACCCTTAACCCCAAACCATAAACCCTAAACCTTAAACCATAAACCATAAACCACAAACCACAAACCCTAAAGCATAAACCATAAACCACAATCACTAAAGCATAAACCCTAAACCCTAAACCCTAAACGCCTAAACCATAAACCCTAAACACTAAACCCTAAACCACAAACCCTAAACCCCAAACACTAAACACTGAACCCTAAACCCTAAATCTCAAACCCTAAAGCCTAAACCTTAAACCTAAACCGCAAATGCTAAAGCCCAAACACTAACACTAAACTATCATCCCTAAACCTTAAACCATAAACGCTCAACCCCAAACCATAAACCCTAAACCCTACACCCTACACCCGAAAGCCTAAACCACAAACCCTAAAGCCTAAACCCTAAAGCCAAAACCATAAACCATTAAACCTAAACCATAAGCCCTAAACCCTAAACCCTAAACCCTAAACCCTAAACCCTAAACAACAAACACTAAAGCCTAAAGCCTAAATCCTAAACCCTGATAAACCCATATTTTATGATGTATTTTGTGCTCAAATTGAGTGTTTCTATCAATTCTTCACCCACTTATTCATGTAAATTGCATGGTTTTACTTTTCCTTCCTTATTTTATGATATAAGTGAAAAATATGTTTCCTATGCTTTAAAAATATTAATTTTAATTACCCTTTACTATCATTCAATGCCGTGACTTGTGAGTTAAGTATTTTCAGATCTCATACGGCAGGAATGGCTTAAGAGACAAAAAGGAAACATACAAAAATGGAAGGAAAACACAAAAATGGAGTTTTGAAGAAAAGGCAGCGACGCGAACGCATGGACGACGCGAACGCGTGCCTAGCGTGAAAATGCAGCGACGCGAACGCGTGGATGACGCAGATGCGCGCCCTGAGCAGAACGCAATTGATGCGTCCGCGTGACTGACGCGTACGCGTGACAAGAATAACTCCCAGATGACGAGAACGCGTGACCCACGCGGACGCGTGACAGACGCCACGTACAGGAACCTGCAGAAAATGCCCCCAGCGATTTCTGGACCCTTTTTTCGGCACAAATCCAAACTAGAAACACAAAATATATGCCAGAGAATGGAGGAATCAAAGGAGAGATGAAGAATAAGCCCATACATTATTTTGGTGAACCCCTCTTCAGACACTTTTTTTTATCCTATTTTGCTTCTTTTTCTGTATTTTTATCTTTATTTTTATTTTTTTTTATCTTATCTTGTCTTTCAGTACTTGAACATTTTTCTGTATTTTTATAGTATTTCTGCATATTACACTTTAGTTTATATATTTATCTTAGATATTTAGTTTAGTCTAGTTGCAATTTTAGTTATTAAGTTGTGATATAGAATATATATGGATTAATTAGTTTAGTTTACCCTTTCAGCATGTGATAACATGGATTAATTGAAAATAAAAAGAGTAAACTAAAAACTTTAGTATAATAGAATCACAATAATCTACACATTGTATATAAATAGCAATAAATGATTGGTTAATTTACACAACATTTTTCAAGGAAGAACACAAAGATTTTAAGGGCCACCCTAATTCACATTGAGAATAATGGGAACTCTTGATTTCTACTTGCATGACATACATAACTGATATATGGTTTTTGAGCCAGAGAACACACAGCGTGTGAGTTTTTTAGCTTATTTGTATGGTTACATTATTTAACCATAATTATTTCATTCTTGTGTGTTCGCCCTTCTTTTTTATTCTGGTAATCTTTACTTTGTTTTAATCTATATGTCCAGTATAGAATATAGATACATACCAAGAGATGATTGAGGCCATCGTTTAAATTTTTCCTCACTTATCCCAAATAAGCTTACCTTTTACATCACCCTTGTTAGCCCCCTTGAGCCTTTAATCCCCTCTTGTTCTATAACCACACTACTAGCCTTAAGCAGAAAAACAAATTAAAAATCCCAAGTTGAATCCTTGGTTAGCTTAAGATAGAGATTGTGTATCCACTAAGTGTGGGAAAACACAGGAACATGGGTTAATAGGAGAGGATTAATTCAATAAGATAATAAGGATTTTGGGAGCATGCTCATGTAAAATCAAATTAAACCAAAACACCATGTGCACTGATATATGTTCAAAAAAAATCCTTTTTATAAT
Organism: Arachis ipaensis; assembly: GCF_059453495.1. Classification (NCBI taxonomy): domain Eukaryota; kingdom Viridiplantae; phylum Streptophyta; class Magnoliopsida; order Fabales; family Fabaceae; genus Arachis; species Arachis ipaensis. The sequence goes on from NC_142444.1 coordinate 75,827,291, forward strand.
ATAAATAGATAAATAAGGGGACAAAATTACCCCAACAATAAGTTTAGTGAAGAAATCAATGCACATAAGGTGAAATTCAAAGTAAAGTTAGTACATGAGTATATAATAAAAAAGTGGAAAAATTTGGGTAGACAGGTAAAGCATTTCAAATTATATAAAGTATATGTTAGGTGAGACCTTAGACTAATTAAGGATTCAACTTATAGCTCACTTAGCCTTATATATATATACCCCTACCTTTACCTTGGCCCCATTACAACCTTTAAAAGACCTCATGATCTTTGTATGTCAGTATTCAATATTTGTTGATTGGTTAGATGACAAACAAAGTTTTAGAAAGCAAGAATAGAAAAGAATAGAGTGATTAACCCGAAACACTGAGTGACTAGAGAGTAAACACAAAATCCAGTGAGGGTTCAATAGCTTATCACCATATATCTCTGTTTAAATATTTAATTGTCTTGCAAGCTTATGAAATATTTTAACCCAACTCAATTGTGACAATGCTTTAACATGATTTAGGTTTGGCTATACATATATAATTCCTTGAAAATATGAATAATCACATGTAAGCTCTATATATATAGGTGGGTGATAATTAAAATTGCATGATTCATGTAGGTAGTTTGCATTTAGAATAGATTGCATTGCATGAGATTCCACCATTCTAACTTTACCCTTTCACTTGGATTTATCATGAGTACATGCTATTGTTTAAGTGTAGGGAGGTTGATAAACCCATATTTTATGATGTATTTTGTGCTTAAATTGAGTGTTTCTATCAATTCTTCACCCACTTATTCATGTAAATTGCATGGTTTTACCTTCCCTTCCTTATTTTATGATATAAGTGAAAAACATGTTTCCTATGCTTTAAAAATATTAATTTTAATTACCCTTTGCTATCATTCGATGCCGTGACTTGTGTGTTAAGTATTTTCAGATCTCATAGGGCAGGAATGGCTTAAGGGACAAAAAGGAAACATACAAAAATGGAAGAAAAACACAAAAATGGAGTTTTGAAGAAAAGGCAGCAACGCGAACGCATGGACGACGCGAACACGTGCCTAGCACAAAAATGCAGCGGCGCGAACGCGTGGATAACGCGGACGCGTGCCTTGAGCAGAACGCAATTGACGCATATGCGTGACAAGGAAAACTCCCAGATGACGCGAACGCGTGACCCACGCGGACGCGTGACAGACGCCACGTACAGAAATCTACAGAAAACGCCCCCAGTGATTTTTGGACCCTTTTTTTGGCCCAAATCCAAACTAGAAACACAGAATATAAGCCAGAGAATGGAAGAATAAAAGGAGAGACGGAGAACAACTTAGTAATACATAATTTTAGGTTTTAGATGTAGTTTTTAGAGAGAGAGGTTCTCTCCTCTCTCTTAGGATTAAGATTAGGATTAGGATTTCTCTCAAGCTTAGGATTATTTCTCTTCAATCACAGGTTCAATGTTCCTTTAATTACTTTCTAGTTTTATTTACTTCATTACTTTAATTGTTATTTATCTTTTCAATATGGCTTATGAACCTTTCCATGTTAGGACTTGAATTTATGTTTAAATGCAATTTGAGGTATTTTAGATTTGAGATTTGTTTCTTTTATTTATGTTACTGCTGCTTCCCATCTGAAGGCATTTTTATTCGAGTAGATTTATTTTCTCCTTTTGGCCTTGGTTAAGTAATTGGAGACACTTGAGTTATCAAACTCCTTGTTGATTGAAAATTGGAATTCTTTGCTGATTGATTTGAATTCCAATAACTCTACTCTTTTCTTAGGAATTGACTACGACCTGAGGAATCAAATTGATTCATCCACTTAACTTACCTTCATAGTTAGAGGTTAATTAAAGTGGGAGCAGAATCCAATTCTCATCACACCTGATAAGGATAACTAGGATAGGACCTCAATTTCTCATACCTTGCCAAGAGTTTTATTATTTATTTAAATTAATTCCTACAGTTTACTTTCTTGTCATTTACTATTCTTGCTATTTATCTTATACATTAAAAAAAACCAAAAATATACTTTTTTCCACAACCAATAATAAATCACAATGCCCTGTAACTCCTTTTTTTATAAGAAAGGAATTCTTGTTGGTCTAGAAGCTATACTTACAACGGGAATTTATTTGTGAAAATTCTAGATCGCGCGAGAGTTTCGTTCTACAAACCCTTACACTAAATCCTAAATCCTAAACACTAAACGCTAAACCATAAACCTTAAATCCTAAACTCTAAACCCTAAACCCTAAACCCTAAAGCCTAAACCCTAAACCCTAAACCCCAAACCCTAAAGCCTAAACCCTAAAGTCTAAACCCTAAACCACAAACACTAAAGCATAAACTCTAAACTATAAACCCTAAACCCTAAACTATAAACCCTCAAACCCAAGCCATAAACCATAAACCCAAAACCCTAAACACTACAACGTAAACCCTAAACCACACACCCAAAAGCCAAAATCCTAAACCATAAACCCCTCAACCCTAAACCCTACACCCTAAACCCTAAAGCCTAAACTATAAACCATAAACCCTCAACCCCAAACCATAAACCCTAAACCCCAAACCCTACACCCTAAATCATAAACCATGAACCATAAAGCCTAAACCCTAAACTATAAATCCTAAACCCTAAACCATAAACCATATACCCTAAACCCAAAAGCATAAATGCTAAACCATAAACCCTACACTCTAAACTCTAAACCATAAACCCTAAAAAGTAAACCCTAAACCATAAACCCTCAACCCCAAATCATAAACCCGATACCCTAAACCCTACATCATAAACCCTAACCCTTAGATCCTAAACCCTAAACCATACACCATAAACCCTCAACCCCAAATCATAAACCCTAAACCCTAAACCCTACACCCTAATCCCTATACACTAAACCCTAAACCCAAAACCATAAACCATAAACCCTAGACCGTAAACCATAAACCCTAAACCTAAAACCATAAACCCTAAACCATAAACCCTAAACCTTAACCCTAAACTATAACCATAAACCCTAAACTAAAAGCCTAAACCCTAAACCATAAACCCTAAACCCCAACTCATCAACCCTAAACCCTAAACCCTACACTCTAAACCCTATATACTTAACCCTAAACCCAAAACCATACACCCTAAACCCTAAACCACAAACCCTAAAGCCTAAAGCCTAAAGCCTAAACGGTAAACACTAAACCCTAAACCACAAACCCTAAAGCCCAAACACTAAACACTAAACACTAAACCCTAAAGCCTAAACTATATACCCTTAATCCCAAACCCTATAGCCAAAACCCTAAAGATTAAATCCTAAACCTTAAACCCCTCAACCCTAAACCATAAACCCTAAACCCTACACCATAAACCCTAAACCACAAATTCTAAAGCCTAAACTATAAACCATACACCCTCAACCCTCAACCCCTAAACCCAAAACCCTACGCCCTAAACCATAAACCACGAACCATTAAGCCTAAACCCTAAACTATAAACCCTAAAGCCTAAACCCTAAACCATAAACCCTAACCCCAAAGCATAAACGCTAAACCCTAAACCCTACACCATAAACCATAAACCCTCAAACCCTAAAGCCTTAACCCTAAACCATAAACCCTCAAACCTAAACCATAAACCTTAAAAGCTAAACCATACACCCTAAACCATATACCCTAAACCCTAAACCCAAAACCATAAACCATAAACCCTAAACCATAAACTCTAAACCCTAAACCATAAACCATAAACCCTAAACCCCAAACCCTAAACCATAAACCCTAAACTATAAACCCTAAGCCTAAACCATAAACCATAAATCCTAAATCCTACACCCAAAACCATAAACCCTAAACCCTAAACCCTAAAGCCTAAAACATAAACCCTAAACACTAAACCCTAAACCATAAACCCTAAAGCCCAAACACTAAACACTAAACCCTAAACCCTAAACCCTAAACCCTACAACCTAAACCTTAACTGCTAAACCCCAAACCCTAATGCATAAACCCTAAAGTCTAAACCCTAAAGCCCAAACCCCAAAGCCTAAGCCCAAACCCTAAACCCTGAACCCTAAACTGTGAAGCCTAAACCATAAACCCTAAAGTCAAAACCCTAAACCACAAACACAACTAAACCCTAAACCCTAAATGTAACGACCCAATTTTCAGTATGTCTAGATCATAACGGAAACCGAGTGCTACTAATTTTTCTTCCTAATTATTATCTATTATTTATCATATGAGCCTGATTCGTTGTTGAAATGTTGTTATTTTGCGGGGTAAATTTTTTTTCAAACCATTTAAGTTGTCAGGCATGAACAGAAATAGATGATATCATAAGTAACAACAAGATAAGCAGTCAAAAGTAAACACACATTTATATAAATTTATACATCTCAAATAACTGACATCATTCAGTCATCCAGCCTTTATTAGATCATAGATCTTTAGTTAGAACACCCCTAGATATAGCTAGATAATAACCTTATACATATATATATACATACAACATCCCAGGCCCTGACCTGTTCAAGGAGTCCATAAGCTGGCGCCCAGGCTAGCCTAGACTCTATACTCACCTAGTCCCTCTAAACTAATAAAGCGAGGGAAAATATGTTCTAGGTCTTCAAAACTCAAGTCAGGTAGAGTGTCATCAGCGAACTACGGAAGGGTACTCATGCTTCCATCTGAAGGGAGAAGGGAGAGAGAAAGGGTATGAATTGGGGATTCTTAGTAAGGTCGGGGTTATTAGTTAAGTTCATTAATTCTATGTTGCTTAGCAGACAAATAGCAGAATACAGAGAAGCAGTAAATAGAAGATACAGATAAATAAAGAAAATAGAGAAAATAGAAAGCAAAACACAAACAAGAGAATACAAGAAAACAAAACACAGACATAGTGAATATAATACAACCAAAGAAAGCATACATTCATACAACAACCATAACAGAGGAAATACACAACCAAGTATGATGCATGTCTGTCCTATGTAGGCCATGAGCTCACGTGTCAGTTTACACCCTGCAGCCCAACATTACCTAGGAACTAGTCCTAGATATGGCTTTATCTCTGTAGGTGAACTTCGGCCTACAGAAATAGCACTCCTGTAAGTGAACTTCGGCTTACAGAAATAGTTCAATCACAACACACTAACTTTCTATAGGTGAACTTCGGCCTATAGAAATGGCACCTCTGTAAGTAAACTTCGGCTTACAGAAATGGCGCCCCTGTAAGTGAACTTCAACTTACAGGTATCACAACTCTCTGTAGGTGAACTTCGGCCTACAGGAGCAACACCCTGAGATACACAATTGATATTCACTGTAGGTGAACTTTGGCCTACAGGACCTCTAGGGCCAATAGAAAAGCAGCAGATGAACATACAATAGAATATCATGCCATAAGACTTAACTCTTTATCTTTATCCTCTTTTCCTCTCTTCTCTTTGACTTTTGATTCTGCACTTGTTATCTTCTTTATCATCTTTCCACAATCATAAATCAAGCATCACAACATCTCGGTGATCTCATTTCATAATTCTCTGTATACATCACAACATTACAACAGCACACTACTATTTAGATTTTAACTCCCTCTCTTTTTAACATGATTTCAAGCTTCTAAATCTTGTTTCATTACTTTACATACTTCTATACCCTTTCTTATATCTTTCCTTAGGTATTTAATAAAGAGAATTAGGAAATTCTAGACTCAAAACTGCTTTCCTAAAGCTTTTAGAGAAAACTGCCTTTTTGTCAATATTTTATTATTATTAATAAAATAATATTATTAATAAAATAATACTTTTAATATTTTAATATTAAAATAATAATATTTCACTCAACTTTCAAAAATTGCATTTTGACCCCTGAACTTTTTGGAAATTGCATTTTGACCCCTTAACTTTTAATATTTGCACTTTGTTCCCTTAACCTTTACTTAATTAACTTTCAACCCCAAACTTTTTAATAATTATAACTTGACCCCAAAATCATCAAAACCAACGTTTTTCTTGCCCTTCAAGGACCAAAAATATTTTTCCCAAAGTTCATCAGATTTGAGCTTGATTTTCAACTAGTTTTTCAATCTTTTCGGTAACCGATTTTTACCTGATTTTGACCAAACCAAAGAGCAACGTTTCAGCCATCAAATACACATCAAAAACACATCAAATATCATGAATTTTTAATGGCTGGAAAGGTACATTTTCCAGAAGCAACAAAAACAACTTCAAAACCATCAAAAACATGATTTTCAAGCATTAAACAACAAGATCTCATGATCAAACCATCACACAAACACTCAAAATCAAGCCTCAAGTAACAAGATCTAATTTAACACTTCAAGAACACAACCAATCATTAATTAATTTACCAAACCTCTCCTCCTTTGTTGCTGCTATAAGTTGAACCAAAAACAAGCTTCTAGAAGCACTTTTACGCCTATTTTAACATCAAAAAGAACTTTAGAACCATATGAACCATGAAGGCTGAAGCTTCATGATGATGAAAAGAAGGTTTTTCTCACCTTAAATCAGCTAGAAATCATGTTTTCTTAGAGCCTATGGTGATTGAACAAGAGATCCTAAGAGAAAACATGAAGAAAACATCATCAGCTTGAGTTTCCACCATGGCTGAAACTTCAAGGAGGAGGAGCAGCCATCATACCTTGATTTACTCTTTCAAGATTGGCATAGAAATGAAGAGGAGGAAGAGATGAACACTTTGGTCGGATTAGATTTTTGATAGGGTTTTAGTTTGAGAAAGAACGGAGAAAGAAGCTCAGGTGTTCATGGAAGTTTTCATGGAAGTTCTTCCATTTCTCTCTCAAGGATTCAAAAATTCTAGCTTGTTTGGAAGAAACGTTGATGGTAATGATGAGCCTAGGGATTTGTGGGGTTAGGATAAACATTATCCTAAAGTTTAGTGTAAAAATATCTCAAGAAAGGATAATTACTAAAGCTAGATGTGTTAGAATATAAGTGTTTCTTACTTTTTCCTTAAGAAAGCTTGGCTTGGAGAGAAAGAAAGAAAATATGTGGTGGCTAACTCTGGGAGAGCCACCTGTCACTGGGTGCTGACTCATCAGAGTTTAATAATAAAATATTATTCTGGAGATAATTACTAAAACTACACTACAACAAATAAGGCTTTTCGCAACGGTCAAAAACCATTGCCGTAGATTGAAAAACCGCTCCCAAAACTTTAGGCAATGCTTTGGCAACGGTTTTTGACCTATGGTATATGCGGCCGTTACCGATGCTCAAAGGCAACGATTTTTTACCTAAGACAACGGAACAGAAAACCGTTGCCACAGTTAGTGGCATAGACAACGGTTTTGACGAAAAATTTTAAACAACGGTTTTCATTCGTTACTCAATAAGCAACGGTTTTAAACTGTTGTGGTTTTATTATTCACATAGCCAACGGTTTTAAACCGTTAACGTTGGTGCCAAGTTTCGGCAACGATTTTAAAACCATTGCCAGTTTATGGACATCTAGGACAACGGTTTTAAAGTGTTACCGTTGATGTCATTTTTCGGCAACGGTTTTGATACCATTGCCATTTAATAGTCATCTAAGACAACGGTTTTAAAGTGTTACCGTTGGAGTCGTATTTTGGCAATGGTTTTATTATGTAGTCATCTTTGATTTCAGTTTTTTTTTTAATTATTTAGTGTCAATAAATAATCTAAACTATTTGAATCTAGTCACTAAAGAAAAATAATTGAACATTTCCCATCAAATTTAACTTATAATAGTTGTTGTAAGATCTACAATATCATCTAAGTTTGCAAAAAATATAATAACAAAAGAGAGTTGAAATAGCTAAGTAGCAAATAGTCATCATCTCCACAAATATTATTTGCTAGTAAGAATAAAATACATGTGTACATTTCCAGATACTTTCTAAAAGAAACAAGACTAAAGTTCTCACTTAAACATATTCCCAAATGGCTTCTTTATCTTTAATCCCCTTCCAATTTGTGTAAATTAATGGACAAAAATATGAATTCCTAGCTACTGTGCCCAAAAATTTGCTCAAGTTGTTTACAGCTTCATCAGTAGGACCAATTGCCTCTCCTTCAACATCTAGAGTAATTTCTTCTCTATCTTCCAACTGTCTTGCATGAATCTTCAAGCATTGTGTAGGTCCTCGTGTTTTCTTCACTGTTGTCTCTATACAAAGATATTAATTATATACCATCCCTCTTATTGATTTATAAGATATTTCATTGAAAAAAAGAACAAATTAAAGTAACCTATTGAGTTAAATTTGGTCACGAAACAAAACTAAAGTAACAAATTACCAAATTTAATTCATAAATTGGAATTCAATTAACACAAATTTCTAGAAATTTTGACAGCATTTTGGCAGTAAATAGGACATTTCTGAATTTAAACAAACAGCAGAATCAACCCATATGAACTCACTAAAATCAAATCAGCACTAATCAGGATCAATTTATATGAATTCAACGGCAGCAAGCGAAAAATGGGAATCAGCAGCAAGGATAAAGCAAGGCATGACATCAGCCATTAACAAGGATAAAGCAGCACCATACAATTTGAAACAAAACTGCAACAACCATCATTTGTCAATTAAAACAGCTCAGAAAACCATTCATTCCAGGCATCAGCAGCAACCAAAAAGTTCAACCTAAATCTACTACAAATCAGATATAACTTCGTAACCACCTATAATCCACTAAGCATGCATAACTAAACTGGCTAATCTAACAAAAACTGAACAAACTAATTAAACTAAGAAAATGTAATTAGGGAAAAAATTGACAACCTGCAGAAGAAGCAGAAACAAAAAATGGCAAGGGGAGGGAGAATGGAGGCAGAGCAGTGTCGACATAATAAGGCAAGGGGAGGGAGAATGAATGGCAATCAGCAGCAATATAAAAATTAGCATAACAAGGCCATCATCATCATTGCTCAATCAAAACAAGGCATGAAATCAGCCATTAACAAGGATAAAATAGCACTATACAATTTGAAACCGTTCATTCCAGGCATCAGCAGCAACCAAAAAGTTCAACCTAAATCCACTACAAATCAGATATAACTTCCTAACCACCTATAATCCACTAAGCATGCATAACTAAACTGGCTAATCTAACAAAAACTAAACAAACTAATTAAACTAAGAAAATGTAATTAGGGAAAAATCGATTAAAATACTCCCGCGCGCGCGCACACACACACCTCACACAAAACAAATCACACACTCATCTCACCCAAAACTCAATCTCCACACATCCAATATCCATTAAAAACCATAATCTCTTCCTATTCTCTTCAAGCATCTTATCCAGCTCTTTCCTCTCTTTTCTAGCTTGTTCCTGCACCATATAAAGAATCCCCAACCAAATGAAGACATTGTCTTTTCTTAAGCTTTGAAATCATACATGTATCATAAAGATGATATGAGAACAGAAAAATAAAAAGAAAACTAATTAGGACCTCAACCTGCATTTCTAGAAGAAGATACTACATACTATTATTGTTATTAGGCACAGAACATAGCAGTGATGATAAATCATGCAAATAGTGGTTCGGCATTTGTGTTGACGACATTTTAAGGCCAGAGATGTTCACATGATAGATGATCATCAAGAAAGGGGAAGTGTTGTGTTGTGTCAGAGAAAATGTCCCACTTTTTTAATTGACTCTCGTCTGCTTTGAGAATTTTATGTGCCATTGGGGGTGTAGAGGGACATCATCCAATTCTCTTTACAAACAACATGTGACTTGTGCTATGCATTCATCCAATTTAGTACTGCCTAAGCATCAAATCTTACACCAATTTCACAAAACTGATAGAACAAAAGTAATAATAATAATATACAAGATTGCAACACTAACCTTGGATTTTGGTTGAGTGGTTTAAAGAAATATGCCATATTTTAAGAACATTAAGCAAATTTAGATACAACAACAAAACCTTCTCATACTAGATAGGTTGGTCCCTAATTTTCAGATGCAAATGGCAAAGTAATATATTGGTCAAGCTTTTCACAGACACACTTTCAGTATAGTTTTCTGATGATTGATAATGTTAAGGAGTGAAGATAGTGAAAGAGATAGTTATTTATATAAGAAGGTTCAGTATTAATCTAGAATTAAACCTGGAAATAGCATTTCTTGTGCAATTTGATTAATATAGGACACTGAAAGGGATTCATTTAAGGATGAGTGATTTGAACATATTTTAAAGATACTCAAAGGTACCAAGATTACTACAGAATTTATTCACACTAAAACAATTGTTGAAAATATGACAATTTTAGTGCTTGAAACTCTCTCGGACTATAATACTATATATATGATCCAATTAACTTTGTAGGCATTCTAAAATTAAAACTATTAAACTTTAAAAATGAATCCCCTACCTCAGAGTGTCGAACTAGCAGGAATTAACTGCGACAAAACCCTTTTTCTTAATCCATGGCAACAACAGCAACATTTCCGATCACTTTCCAGCAGTAGCAGCGGCACTGAAGCAGGGAAAAGGCAGGGCAGTTCAGACCAACGGCTCCAGCAACCTCGTCTGGCGAGTTCTGTCCCTTTTTCCATCGCTACTTTGTATCGCAGTGAACCATTAGTAGCAGACGTCTCGATTGGTACCAGCGGCGAGTTCCAACAGTTGAGGATTGAATGAAGTTGCAGCGGCAAGGAAGACGGCCATGACAGCAGCAGCAACCCCCTTTCTGCGGTAACGGCAACAGAAGCTTCGCTAGCGGTGAGTGTGGCGGATTGGAAGAATATGGTGGTATTGGCGGCTCAGGGGAAGGCAGAACAGCGATAGCGATCGTGGCTCCAGTGAAGGTGACGGCTTCTTCTACTCCTCGTCGCAGTCCTTGGCTCGCATCTCCCTCATCTCAATCTCGGGCTTCCCTCAGCGACACAGAACTGACGGCGGCTCAGACGGCAGCGGTGACGTTGAAGCACGACGGCGACGAGGCGATGGTGGCGGGACAGCTCCGTCGCAGACTCTGTCTCCCTCTCACGCATGTCGTTCTCTTCCTCACATCCGACTCTCTCTCAGTCACCCCTCTAACTTCACCTGACGATGACAACGACAACGGTGGAACCCTTCCCGGCGCCATCCCCTCCCTCGCTTCTCCTTCTTCTTCTTCTCCATTTCCCCCTCGAGCTCCCCCTGTTTCTCGTTTCTCCCCTTTTCTTTCCTTCTGTGTGTGTGAGTTGTGTTTAATTTAGGGCACAAAGGAAATTTGGGATAATAGGGTTTAAATTAAGAATTTTTAGAATTAGGGTAAAATGTATATAAGTAATATAATAATTTTTATAAAATATTTGAGATCAAATAATAATTTAATATTTAAATATAATACTGTAAAGATTATTTTTGGAGCATATAAAATTTTATTTACTAATATATTATTGATTTTAAATAATTATTTTTAATTTAAATTATAAAATGAACATACTAATCACATTTTATAAAATACAGTTTTAATCCGAGAATATCAATTATTTATATTATATGATATAATTTTTTATTATTTTTTTATTACCAAAATTTTAATTTTAATTTGTATAAAATAATTAATTATAATAAAAATTGTACATAACTATTAATTGTCTTAAATTTAAAGTATTTATAAAAACCAATTTAATTATTTCTATCATATTAATCTCTAAGAGTTCAATTTAATAAAATAAATCGTAATTTATTCATATTAAAAATTTCTTAAATTAAATTACCTAACACTTCCATTATTGAATTTTAATTTTAAATCACATGAAATAACTAATTATAAAAATTATATAAGATTATTAATTAACTTAACTCCATATATTAATAAAACTAATTTAATTACTCTTAAAAGATTAGTTTATAAAAATAAGGAGTTCAAAATAAAATAAGTCACAATTTATTTATATAATTATTTGAAATTATTTTTATTGGTATTGTTTAATTTGTATAATTATTTAAATAATATTAGAAAATTATTGTTTCATAAAAAATTATTGTAATGGTTGTAAAACCGTTTTTTAAAATAGTCAAAGAGAACGGTTTTATTTTGTTAGTATAGCGTAATGAAAATTTGAACTTCAACAGCAACACTGTAAAAATCGTTGTCTAAGACCATCTAATAGAACGGTTTTAAAGTGTAGCATTTTGGCAACGGTTTTTATGCGTTTCTTTTGTACAATTATTTAAACAACAATAAAAAACCGTTGCTTAAATACAAATCATGGTAACGGTTATAAAACCGTTCTTTAAAGTAGTCAAAGAGAATGGTTTTAATTTGTTGCTATAAAATAATGAAAAATTGAATTCAACAGTAACACTATAAAAAACCGTTGTCTAAACCTATCTAAGAGAACGGTTTTAAGGCGTTACAAAATTTGGCGTTGCTAATGGCCATATTTGTTGTAGTGCTAGATACATCAGATTACACTACTAAAGGATAAGCATGAGCTTTACTAGTATAAATGATACTAGTAACATGATAATCACCAGAATAAACGATATATGATGAAGCATTAGCATTGCTAAGTTCATCTAGGAATGCCGGTATTATCCATTACCGGTAGATTTCTAGCCTAAACCCTAAATGCCGGTATAATCCATTACCCTAAACACTAAACCCTAATGCCCAAAGCCTAAACCCCAAACCCCAAACCCTAAAGCCAAAACCCTAAACTCTATACCAAACATTAAAGCCTAAACTCTAAACTATAAAACCCTAAACCCTAAACCATGAACCCTCAAACCCAAACCATAAACCCTAAACCTTAAACCCTACCCTAAACCCTAAACCACAAATGCTAGAGCCTAAAGCCTAAAGCCAAAACCCTAAACACTAAACCCTAAACCACAAACCCTAAAGGCCAAACAATAAACCCTAACCCATAGGCCCTAAACCCTAAAGCATAACCCCTGAACCCTAAACCATAAACCCTAAACCCTAAAGCATAAACCCTAAAGTCTAAACCCTAAACCACAAACACTATAGCCTAAACTCTAAACTATAAATCCTAAACCCTAAACCATAAACCCTCAAACCCAACCATAAACCCTAAACAATAAACCCTAAACCCTAAACACTGAACCCCAAATCATAAACCCTAAACCCTTAACCTTACACCCTAAACCCTATACCCTAAACCCTAAACCCAAAACCATAAACCCTAAACGCTAAATCATAAACCATAATCCCTAAATCCTAAACCATAAACCCTAAACAATAAATCCTAAACCATAAACCAAAAACCATAAACCCTAAACCTAAACCCTAAACCATAAACCATAAACCCTAAGGCAAAAACCATAAACCTGAAACACTAAATCCTAAACCCTAAACCCTAAACACTAAACCATAAAGCCTAAACCCTAAATCCCAAACACCAAACCCTAAAGATTAAACCTAAACTCTATACAAAACACTAAAGCCTAAACTCTAAACTATAAAACCCTAAACCCTAAACCATGAACCCTCAATCCCAAAGCATAAACCCTAAATCCTAAACCCCACACCCTAAACCCTAAACCACAAACCCTAGAGCCTAAAGCCTAAAGCCAAACCCTAAACCACAAACCCTAAAGGCCAAACACTAAACCCTAAACCATAAACCCATAAACCATAGACCCTAAACCCTAAAGCATAACCCCTGAACCATAAACCATAAACCCTAAACCCTAAACCCTAAAGTCTAAACCCTGAACCACAAACACTAAAGCCTAAACTCTAAACTATAAACCCTAAACCCTAAACCATAAACCGTCAAACCCAACCATAAACCCTAAACCCTAAACGCTAAACACTGAACCCAACATCATAAACACTAAACCCTAAACCCTACACCCTAAACCATATACCCAAAACCATAAAACTAAAACCATAAACCCTAAACCCTAAACCATAAACCAAAATCCCTAAACCCAAAACCATAAACCCTAAACTATAAACCCTAAATCATAAACCATAAACCAGAAACCCTAAACCCTAAACCCTAAACCCTTACCATAAACCCTAAACTATAAACCCTAAATCATAAACCATAAACCAGAAACTCTAAACCCTAAACCCTAAGGCAAAAACCATAAACCCTAAAGACTAAATCCTAAATCCTAAACCATAAACACTAAACCATAAAGCCTAAACCCTAAACCCTAAACCCAAAACCCAAAACCCTAAAGCCTAAACCCTAAACTCTAAGCCCTAAACCACAAACACTAAAGCCTAAACTCTAAACTATAAAACCCTAAACCCTAAACCATAAACACTCAAAACCAAACCATAAACCCTAAAAACTAAACTCTAAACCCTAAATTCCAAACACTAAACACTAAAGACTAAACCCTAAATCCTAAACCCTAAACCATAAACACTAAATCCTAAACTCTAAACTATAAACCCTAAACCCTAAACCATAAACCCTCAAACCCAAACCATAAACCCTAAACACTAAACCCTAAACCTTAAATCCCAAACATTAAACAATAAACAATAAACCTTAAATCCTAAACCCTAAACCCTAAAGCATAACGCCTAAACCCTAAACCCTAAACCCCAAACCCTAAAGCCTACACCCTAAGGTCTAAACCCTATACAACAAACACTAAAACCTAAACTCTAAACAATAAACACTAAACGCTAAACCATAAACCCTCAAATACAAACCATAAACCCTAAACCCTAAATCCTACACCGTAAACCCTAAACCACACACCCTAAAGCCTAAACCACAAACCATAAACCCTTACCCCCAAATCATAAACCCAAAACCCTAAATCCTACACGCTAAACCATAAACAATGAAGCATAAAGCCTAAACCCTAAACTATAAACCCTAAACCCTAAACCATAAACCATAAACCCTCAAACCCAAAGCATAAATGCTAAACCCTAAACCCTAAACCCTAAATCCTAAACCACAAACCCTAAAGCCTAAACCTTAAACCATAAACCATCAACCCCAAATCATAAACCCAAAACCCTAAACCCTACACCCTAAACACTAAACCTTAAATCCTAAACACTAAAACCCAAAGCCAAACCCTAAACCATAAACCCTAAACCCTAAACCCTAAACCGTCAAACGCAAACCATAAACCCTAAACCCTAAACCCTATACCCTAAACCACAAATCCCAAACCCTAAACTATAAATCCTAAACCCTAAACCATAAACCCTCAAACCCAACTATAAACCCTAAACCATAAACCCTAAACCCTAAACACTGAACCCCAAATCATAAACCATAAACCCTTAACCTTACACCCTAAACCCTATACCCTAAACCCTAAACCCAAAACCATAAACCCTAAACCCTAAATCATAAACCATAATCCCTAAACCCTAAACCATAAACCCTAAACAATAAACCCTAAACCATAAACCAAAAACCATAAACCCTAAACCATAAACCCTAAACCATAAACCATAAACCCTAAGGCATAAACCATAAACCTGAAACACTAAATCCTAAACCCTAAACCCTAAACACTAAACCATAAAGCCTAAACCCTAAATCCCAAACACCAAACCCTAAAGCTTAAACCTAAACTCTATACAAAACACTAAAGCCTAAACTCTAAACTATAAAACCCTAAACCATGAACCCTCAATCCCAAAGCATAAACCCTAAATCCTAAACCCTACACCCTAAACCCTAAACCACAAACCCTAGAGCCAAAAGCCTAAAGCCAAACCCTAAACACTAAACCCTAAACCACAAACCCTAAAGGCCAAACACTAAACCCTAAACCATAAACCCATAAACCATATACCCAAAACCCTAAAGCATAACCCCTGAACCGTAAACCATAAACCATAAACCATAAACCCTAAACCCTAAAGTCTAAACCCTGAACCACAAACACTAAAGCCTAAACTCTAAACTATAAACCCTAAACCATAAACCATAAACCGTCAAACCCAACCATAAACCCCAAACCCTAAACCCTAAACCCTAAACACTGAACCCCACATCATAAACCCTAAACCCTAAACCCTAAACCCTAAACCATAAACCCTCAAATACAAACCATAAACCCTAAACCCTAAATCCTACACCGTAAACCCTAAACCACACACCCTAAAGCCTAAACCACAAACCATAAACCCTTACCCCCAAATCATAAACCCAAAACCCTAAATCCTACACGCTAAACCATAAACAATGAAGCATAAAGCCTAAACCCTAAACTATAAACCCTAAACCCTAAACCATAAACCATAAACCCTCAAACCCAAAGCATAAATGCTAAACCCTAAACCCTAAACCCTAAATCCTAAACCACAAACCCTAAAGCCTAAACCTTAAACCATAAACCATCAACCCCAAATCATAAACCCAAAACCCTAAACCCTACACCCTAAACACTAAACCTTAAATCCTAAACACTAAAACCCAAAGCCAAACCCTAAACCATAAACCCTAAACCCTAAACCGTCAAACGCAAACCATAAACCCTAAACCCTAAACCCTATACCCTAAACCACAAATCCCAAACCCTAAACTATAAATCCTAAACCCTAAACCATAAACCCTCAAACCCAACTATAAACCCTAAACCATAAACCCTAAACCCTAAACACTGAACCCCAAATCATAAACCATAAACCCTTAACCTTACACCCTAAACCCTATACCCTAAACCCTAAACCCAAAACCATAAACCCTAAACCCTAAATCATAAACCATAATCCCTAAACCCTAAACCATAAACCCTAAACAATAAACCCTAAACCATAAACCAAAAACCATAAACCCTAAACCATAAACCCTAAACCATAAACCATAAACCCTAAGGCATAAACCATAAACCTGAAACACTAAATCCTAAACCCTAAACCCTAAACACTAAACCATAAAGCCTAAACCCTAAATCCCAAACACCAAACCCTAAAGCTTAAACCTAAACTCTATACAAAACACTAAAGCCTAAACTCTAAACTATAAAACCCTAAACCATGAACCCTCAATCCCAAAGCATAAACCCTAAATCCTAAACCCTACACCCTAAACCCTAAACCACAAACCCTAGAGCCAAAAGCCTAAAGCCAAACCCTAAACACTAAACCCTAAACCACAAACCCTAAAGGCCAAACACTAAACCCTAAACCATAAACCCATAAACCATAGACCCAAAACCCTAAAGCATAACCCCTGAACCGTAAACCATAAACCATAAGCCATAAACCCTAAACCCTAAAGTCTAAACCCTGAACCACAAACACTAAAGCCTAAACTCTAAACTATAAACCCTAAACCATAAACCATAAACCGTCAAACCCAACCATAAACCCCAAACCCTAAACCCTAAACCCTAAACACTGAACCCCACATCATAAACCCTAAACCCTAAACCCTACACCCTAAACCATATACCCAAAACCATGAAACCAAAACCATAAACCCTAAACCCTAAACCATAAACCAAAATCCCTAAACCCAAAACCATAAACCCTAAACTATAAACCCTAAACCATAAACCATAAACCAAAAACCATAAACTCTAAACCCTAAACCCTTACCATAAACCCTAAACTATAAACCCTAAATCATAAACCATAAACCAGAAACTCTAAACCCTAAACCCTAAGGCAAAAACCATAAACCCTAAACACTAAATCCTAAACCCTAAACCATAAACACTAAACCATAAAGCCTAAACCCTAAACCCTAAACCCAAAACCCTAAAGCATAAACCCTAAACTCTAAACCCTAAACCACAAACACTAAAGCCTAAACTCTAAACTATAAAACCCTAAACCCTAAACCATAAACACTCAAAACCAAACCATAAATCCTAAAAACTAAACTCTAAACATTAAATTACAAACACTAAACACTAAAGACTAAACCCTAAATCCTAAACCCCAAACAATAAACACTAAATCCTAAACTCTAAACTATAAAACCTAAACCCTAAACCATAAACCCTCAAACCCAAACCATAAATCCTAAACAATAAACCCAAAACCTTAAATCCCAAACATTAAAGAATAAACAATAAACCTTAAATCCTAAACCCTAAACCCTAAAGCATAACGCCTAAACCCTAAACCCTAAACCCCAAACCCTAAAGCCTACACACTAAGGTCTAAACCCTATACAACAAACACTAAAACCTAAACTCTAAACTATAAACCCTAAACGCTAAACCATAAACCCTCAAACACAAACCATAAACTCTAAACCCTAAATCCTACACCGTAAACCCTAAACCACACACCCTAAAGCCTAAACCACAAACCATAAACCCTAACCCCCAAATTATAAACCCAAACTCCTAAACCCTACATGCTAAACCATAAACAACGAAGCATAAAGCCTAAACCATAAACTATAAACCCTAAACCCTAAACCATAAACCATAAACCCTCAAACCCAAAGCATAAACGCTAAACCCTAAACCCTAAACCCTAAATCATAAACCACAAACCCTAAAGCCTAAACCCTAAACCATAAACCATCAACCCCAAATCATAAACCCAAAACCCTAAACCCTACACCCTAAACACTAAACCTTAAATCCTAAACACTAAAACCCAAAGCCAAACCCTAAATCATAAACCCTAAACCCTAAACCCTAAACCCTAAACCATCAACCGCAAACCATAAACCCTAAACCCTAAACCCAATACCCTAAACCACAAATCCCAAACCCTAAATCATAAACCCTAAACCCTAAACCCTAAACCCTAAACCCTAAGCCATAAACCCTCAATCGCAAACCATAAACCCTAAACCTTAAACCCTACACCCTAAACAACTAAAACTAAAGCCTACACCGTAAACCATAAACCCTCAACCCCAAACCATATACCCTAAACCAAAATCCTTAAAACATAAACCCTCAAACCCAAACCATAAACCCTAAACCCTACACTGTAAACACTAAACCACACACCGTAAAGCCTAAATCCTAAACCATAAAACCCTAAAACCTAAACCACAAACCCTAAGCCCTACACTCTAAACCATAAACCACGAACCATAAAGCCTAAACCCTAAACCCAAAACAATAAACCCTCAACCCCAAAGCATAAACGCTAAACCCTAAACCGTACACCCTAAACCCTAAAGCCTAAACCCTAAACCATAAACCATTAGCCCCAAATCATAAACCGCAAACCCTAAACCATACACCATAAACCCTAAACCTTAAATCCTAAACACTAAACCCTAAAACATAAACCATAAAACCTAAACCCTAAACCCTAAACCCTAAACCATAAACCCACAACCACAAATCATAAACCCTAAATCCTAAACCCTAAACTCTAAACCCTAAACCCTGCACCCTAAACCACAAACAATAAAGCCTAGACCCTAAACCATAAACCCTCAACCCCAAACCATAAACCCTAAACCCTAAACCCTACACCACAAACCCTAAAGCCTAAACCCTAAATCACAAAACCTAAAGCATAAACACTAAACCATAAACCCTCAACCCCAAATAATAAACTCTAAACCTTATGCCTTAAACACTATACGCTAAATCCTAAACCTAAAACCATCAAACCTAAACCCTAAACCTTAAACCATCAAGCCAAAACCCTAAACCTTAAACCCTAAACCATAAACCATAAACCATAAACCCTAAACACTAAACCCTAAAATATAAACACTAAACCCTAAACCATAAACCCTAAACTATAAACCCTAAACTATAAACCACAAACCATAAAGCCTAACCCTAAACTATGAACCATAAACCCTAAACACTAAACAATAAACCATCAACCCCAAAGCATAAATGCTAAACCCTAAACCCTAAACCCTAAACCATAAACCCTAAACCATAAACCGTAAACCATAAAAATAAACCCTAAACCATAAACCATAAACCCTAAACCCTAAATCCTACACCATAGACCCTAAACTACAAACACTAAACCGTAAACCATAAACCCTAAACCCTAAAGCCCAAACACTAAAAACTAAACTTTAAAAATCTAAACCTTAAACCCTAAATCCCAAACACTAAAGCCTAAACCCTAAACCCTAAACCCTAAACCCTAAACCATAAACACCCCTAATCCCTAAACAATCAACCCTAAACCATAAATCATAAACCCTAAACCCCAAACCATAACCCTAAACCCTAAACCCTACACCTGAAACCCTAAACCACAAACCCTAAAGCCTAAAGCCTAAACCCTAAACCATGAACCCTAAAGGCTAAACCCTACACTCTAAACCCTAAACCACAAACCCTTGAGCCTAAAGCCTAAAGCCAAAACCCTAAACACTAAACCCTAAACCACAAAGCCTAAACGCGAAACACAAAACCCTAAACCATAAACCCTGAATCATAGACCACAAACCCTAAAGCATAACCCCTGAACCCTAAGCCCTAAACCCTAAACCTTAAAAGCCTAAACCCTAGAGTCTAAACCCTAAACCACAATCACTAAAGGCTAAACTCTAAACTATAAACCCTAAACCCTAAACCATAAACCTTTAAACCCAACCATAAACCCTAAACCTTAAACCATAAACCCTAATCCCTGAACCCCAAATCATAAACCATAAACCCTAAACCATACACCATAAACCCTATACCCTAAACCCAAAACCATAAACCCTAAACCCAAAACCATAAACCATAATCCCTAAAACCTAAACCATAAACCCTAAACTATAAACCCTAAACCATAAACCATAAACCATAAACCATAAACCATAAACCATAGACCCTAAACCCTAAACCATAAACCATAAACCCTAAAGCCTAAACCATAAACCCTAAACACTACCCTAAATTAGAAACCCTAAAGCCTAAACACTAAACACTAAATCCTAAACCCTAAACACTAAACCCTAAAGCCTAAAGCCTAAACCCCAAACCCCAAACCCTAAAGCCTAAACCCTAAACTCTAAATCCTAAACCACAAACACTAAAGACTAATCTCTAAACTATAAAACCTTAAACCCTAAACCATAAACCCTCAAATACAAACCATAAACCATAAACACTAAACCCTAAACCCTAAATCCCAAAGACTAAACACTAAACCTTAAACCCTAAACCTTAAACCATGAAGCCTAAAACCTAAACCCTAAAACCCAAACACTAAAGCCTACACCCTAAGGTCTAAACCCTAAACCACAAACACTAAAGCCTAAACTATAAACTATAAACCCTAAACAATAAACCCTCAAGCACAAACAATAAACCCTAAACCCTAAACCCTACACCGTAAACCCTAAACCACACACCCTAAAGCCTAAACCACAAACCATAAACCCTCACCCCCAAATCATAAACCCAAAACCCTAAATCCTACATGCTAAACCATAAACCACGAAGCATAAAGCCTAAACCCTATACTATAAACCCTAAACCCTAAACCCTAAACCCTAAACCATGAACCCTCAACCCCAAAGCATAAATGCTAAACCCTAAACACTACACCATAAACCCTAAACCACAAACCCTAAAGCCTAAACCCTAAACCATAAACCATAAACCCCAAATCATAAACCCAAAACCTTAAACCCTCTACCGTAAACCCTAAACCTTCAATCCTAAAGACTAAACCCCAAACCGTAAACCATAAACACTAAGCCCTACACCCTAAACCCTAAACCATAAACCCTACAACCTAAACCACAAACCCTAAAGCCTAGACCGTAAACCATAAACCCTCACCCCAAATGATAAACCCTAAACCCTAAACCCTAAAACATAAACCCTCAAACCCAAACCATAAACCCTAAACCCTACACCTTAAGTCCTAAACCACACACCCTAAAGCCTAAATCCTAAACCATAAACCCCTCAACCCTAAACCATAAACCCTAAACCCTATACCCTAAACCCCAAACCACAAACCATAAAGCATAAACTATAAACACTAATCCCTCAACCCCAAACCATAAATCCTAAACCCTAAACCCTAAACCACAAACCCTAAAGCCTAAACACTAAACCACAAAACCTAAAGCATAAACACTAAACCATAAACCCTCAACCCCAAATCATAAACCCTAAACCCTACGCCTTAAACACTATACCCTAAACACTAAACCCTAAACCATAAACCCTAAACTATAAACCCTAAACTATAAACCACAAACCATAAAGCCTAACCCTAAACTATGAACCATAAACCCTAAACCCTAAAGCCCAAACACTAAAAACTAAACTTTAAAAATCTAAACCTTAAACCCTAAATCCCAAACACTAAAGCCTAAACCCTAAACCCTAAACCCTAAACCCTAAACCATAAACACCCCTAATCCCTAAACAATCAACCCTAAACCATAAATCATAAACCCTAAACCCCAAACCATAACCCTAAACCTTAAACCCTACACCTGAAACCCTAAACCACAAACCCTAAAGCCTAAAGCCTAAACCCTAAACCATGAACCCTAAAGGCTAAACCCTACACTCTAAACCCTAAGCCACAAACCCTTGAGCCTAAAGCCTAAAGCCAAAACCCTAAACACTAAACCCTAAACCACAAAGCCTAAACGCGAAACACAAAACCCTAAACCATAAACCCTGAATCATAGACCACAAACCCTAAAGCATAACCCCTGAACCCTAAGCCCTAAACCCTAAACCTTAAAGCCTAAACCTTAGAGTCTAAACCCTAAACCACAATCACTAAAGGCTAAACTCTAAACTATAAACCCTAAACCCTAAACCATAAACCTTTAAACCCAACCATAAACCCTAAACCTTAAACCATAAACCCTAATCCCTGAACCCCAAATCATAAACCATAAACCCTAAACCATACACCATAAACCCTATACCCTAAACCCAAAACCATAAACCCTAAACCCAAAACCATAAACCATAATCCCTAAAACCTAAACCATAAACCCTAAACTATAAACCCTAAACCATAAACCATAAACCATAAACCATAAACCATAAACCCTAAACCCTAAACCATAAACCATAAACCCTAAACCCTAAACCATAAACCCTAAACACTACCCTAAATTAGAAACCCTAAAGCCTAAACACTAAACACTAAATCCTAAACCCTAAACACTAAACCCTAAAGCCTAACCCTAAACCCCAAACCCCAAACCCTAAAGCCTAAACCCTAAACTCTAAATCCTAAACCACAAACACTAAAGACTAATCTATAAACTATAAAACCTTAAACCCTAAACCATAAACCCTCAAATACAAACCATAAACCATAAACACTAAACCCTAAACCCTAAATCCCAAACACTAAACACTAAACCTTAAACCCTAAACCTTAAACCATGAAGCCTAAAACCTAAACCATAAAACCCAAACCCTAAAGCCTACACCCTAAGGTCTAAACCCTAAACCACAAACACTAAAGCATACTATAAACTATAAACCCTAAACAATAAACCCTCAAGCACAAACAATAAACCCTAAACCCTAAACCCTACACCGTAAACCCTAAACCACACACCCTAAAGCCTAAACCACAAACCATAAACCCTCACCCCCAAATCATAAACCCAAAACCCTAAATCCTACATGCTAAACCATAAACCACGAAGCATAAAGCCTAAACCCTATACTATAAACCCTAAACCCTAAACCCTAAACCCTAAACCATGAACCCTCAACCCCAAAGCATAAATGCTAAACCCTAAACACTACACCATAAACCCTAAACCACAAACCCTAAAGCCTAAACCCTAAACCATAAACCATAAACCCCAAATCATAAACCCAAAACCTTAAACCCTCTACCGTAAACCCTAAACCTTCAATCCTAAAGACTAAACCCCAAACCGTAAACCATAAACACTAAGCCCTACACCCTAAACCCTAAACCATAAACCCTACAACCTAAACCACAAACCCTAAAGCCTAGACCGTAAACCATAAACCCTCACCCCAAATGATAAACCCTAAACCCTAAAACATAAACCCTCAAACCCAAACCATAAACCCTAAACCCTACACCTTAAGTCCTAAACCACACACCCTAAAGCCTAAATCCTAAACCATAAACCCCTCAACCCTAAACCATAAACCCTAAACCCTATACCCTAAACCCCAAACCACAAACCATAAAGCATAAACTATAAACACTAATCCCTCAACCCCAAACCATAAATCCTAAACCCTAAACCCTAAACCACAAACCCTAAAGCCTAAACACTAAACCACAAAACCTAAAGCATAAACACTAAACCATAAACCCTCAACCCCAAATCATAAACCCTAAACCCTACGCCTTAAACACTATACCCTAAACCCTAAACCTAAAACCATCAAGCCTAAACACTAAACCATAAACCATAAACCATAAACCATAAACCTTAAACACTAAACCCTAAACTATAAACCCTAAACCCTAAACAATAAACCCTAAACCATAAACCCTAAACTATAAACCCTAAACTATAAACCACAAACCATAAAGCCTAAACACTAAACTATAAACCATAAACCAAAATCCTAAACCCTAAACAATAAACCATCAACCCCAAAGCATAAATGCTAAACCCTAAACCCTAAACCCTAAACCATAAAACCTAAACCATAACAATAAGCCCTAAACCATAAACCATAAACACTAAACCCTAAATTCTACACCATAAACCCTAAACTACAAACAATGAACCCTAAACCATAAACCCTAAACCCCAATGCTCAAACATTAAACACTAAACTTTAAAATTCTAAACCTTAAACCTTAAATCCCAAACACTAAAGCCTAAACTCTAAACCCTATAGCCTAAACCATAAACCACAAACACGCCTAATACCTAAACATTCAACCCTAAACCTTAAACCATAAACCCTAAACCCTAAACAATAACTATAAACCCTAAACCTTATACCCAAAACCCTAAACCACAAACCCTAAACCCTAAACCCTAAACCCTAAACTATGAACCCTATAGGCCAAACTCTACACACTAAGCCATAAACCACAAAATCTTGAGCCTAAAGCCTAAAGCCAAAACCCTAAACGCTAAACCCTAAACCACAAATCCAAAAGAACAAACACTAAACCCTGACCCATAAACCCTAAATCGTAGACCATAAACCCTAAAGCATAACCACTGAACCCTAAGTCCTAAACCCTAAATCTTAAAGCCTATACCCTAAAGACTAAACCCTAAACCACAATCACTAAAGCCTAAACTCTAAACTATAAATCCTAAACCCTAAACCATAAACCCTTAAACCCAACCATAAACCCTAAACCCTAAACCATAAAGCCTAACCCTTGAACCCCAAATCATAAACCCTAAACCATAGACCATACACCATAAACCCTATACCCTAAACCATAAACCCAAAACCATAAACCCTAAACCATAAACCATAAACCATAATCCCTAAAACCTAAACCATAAATCCTAAATTATAAACCCTAAACCATAAACCATAACCGATAAACCCTAAACCCTAAACCCTAAACCTTAAAGCCTAAACCATAAACCCTAAACATTAAACCCCAAACCACAAACCCTTAAGCCTAAACACTACACTCTAAACCCTAAACCCTAAACACTAAACCCTAAAGCCTAAACCCTAACCCCAAACCCCAAACCCTAAAGCCTAAACCCTAAACCACAAACAGTAAAGACTAAACTCTAAACTATAAAACCCTAAACCCTAAACCATAAACCCTCAAATACAAACCATAAACCTTAAACACTAAACCCTAAACCCTAAATCCCAAACACTAAACACTAAACAATAAACCCTAAACCCGAAACCTTAAACCATAAAGCCTAAAACCTAAACCCTAAAACCCAAACCCTAAAGCCTACACCCTAAGGTCTAAACCCTAAACCACAAACACTAAAGCCTAAACTGTAAACTATAAACCCTAAACCCTAAACCATAAACCCTCAAGCACAAACTATAAACCCTAAACCCTAAACCCTACACCGTAAACCCTAAACCACACACCCTAAAGCCTAAACCACAAACCATAAACCCTTACCCCCAAATCATAAACCCAAAACTCTAAATCCTACACGCTAAACCATAAACCACGAAGCATAAAGCCTAAACCCTAAACTATAAACCCTAAACCCTAAACCATGAACCCTCAACCCCAAAGCATAAATGCTAAACCCTAAACACTACACCCTAAACCCTAAACCACAAACCCTAAAGCCTAAACCCTAAACCATAAACCATCAACCCCAAATCATAAACCCAAAACCCTAAACCCTCCACCGTAAACCCTAAACCTTAAATCCTAAACACTAAACCCCAAATTGTAAACCATAAACACTAAGCCCTACACCCTAAACCGTAAACCATAAACCCTACACCCTAAACCACAAACCCTAAAGCCTAGACCGTAAACCATAAATCCTCAACCCCAAACGATAAAACCTAAACCCTAAACCCTAAAACATGAACCCTCAAACCCAAACCATAAACCCTAAACCCTACACCGTAAGTCCTAAACCACACACCCTAAAGCCTAAATCCTAAACCATAAACCCCTCAACCTTAAACCATAAAACCTAAACCCTATACCCTAAACCCCAAACCACAAACCATAAAGCATAAACTATAAACCCTAATCCCTTAACCCCAAACCATAAATCCTAAACCCTGAACCCTAAACCACAAACCCTAAAGCCTAAACCCTAAACCACAAAACCTAAAGCATAAAAAGTAAACCATAAACCCTCAACCCCAAATCATAAACCCTAAACCCTACGCCCTAAACACTATACCCTAAACCATAAACCTAAAACCATCAAGCCTAAACACTAAACCATAAACCATAAACCATAAACCATAAACCATAAACCTTAAACACTAAACCCTAAACTATAAACCCTAAACCCTAAATAATAAACCCTAAACCATAAACCCTAAACTATAAACCCTAAACTATAAACCACAAACCATAAAGCCTAAACACTAAACTATAAACCATAAACCCTAAACCCTAAACAATAAACCATCAACCCCAAAGCATAAATGCTAAACCCTAAACCCTAAACCCTAAACCATAGAACCTAAACCATAAACAATAAACCCTAAACCATAAACCATAAACCCTAAAACCTAAATCCTACACCATAAACTCTAAACTACAAACAATAAACCCTAAACCATTAACCCTAAACCGTAAAGCCCAAACACTAAACACTAAACTTTAATATTCTAAACCTTAAACCCTAAATCCCAAACACTAAATCCTAAACCCTAAACCCTATAGCCTAAACCATAAACCACAAACACGCCTAATACCTAAACATTAAACCCTAAACCTTACACCATAAACCCTAAACCCTAAACAATAACTATAAATCCTAAACCTATACCCAAAACCCTAAACCACAAACCCTAAACCCTAAACTATGAACCCTAAAGGCTAAACCCTACACACTAAGCCATAAACCACAAACCCTTGAGCCTAAAGCCTAAAGCCAAAACCCTAAACGCTAAACCCTAAACCACAAATCCTAAAGGCCAAACACTAAACCCTAAACCATAAACCCAAAATCATAGACCCTAAACCCTAAAGCATAACCACTGAACCCTAAGTCCTAAACCCTAAATCTTAAAGCCTAAACGCTAAAGACTAAACCCTAAACCACAATCACTAAAGCCTAAACTGTAAACTATAAATCCTAAACCCTAAACCATAAACCCTGAAACCCAACCATAAACCCTAAAGCCTAAAGCCTAAAGCCTAACCCCTGAACCCCAAATCATAAACCCTAAACCCTAAACCATACACCATAAACCCTATACCCAAAACCATAAACCCAAAACCATAATCCCTAAACCATAAACCATAAACCATAATCCCTAAAACCTAAACCATAAACCCTAAACTATAAACCCTAAACCATAAACCATAAACGATAAACCCTAAACCCTGAACCCTAAACCATTAACCTTAAAGCTTAAACCATAAACCCTAAACACTCCATAAAACCTAAACACTAAACACTAAACCCTAAACCCTAAACATTAAACCCCAAAGCCTAAACCCTAACCCCAAACCCAAAACCCTAAAGCATAAACCCTAAACTCTAAACCCTAAACCACAAACAGTAAAGACTAAACTCTAAACTATAAAACCCTAAACCCTAAACCATAAACCCTCAAATACAAACCATAAAACCTAAACACTAAACCCTAAACACTAAACACTAAACACTAAACCCTAAACCCTAAACCCCAAACCTTAAACCATAAAGCCTAAAACCTAAACCCTAAAACCCAAACCCTAAAGCCTACACCCTAAGGTCTAAACCCTAAACCACAAACACTAAAGCCTAAACTCTAAACAATAAACCCTTAACCTTAAACCATAAACCCTCAAACACAAACCATAAACCATACACCCTAAACCCTACACCGTAAACCCTAAACCACACACCCTAAAGCCTAAACCACAAACCATAAACCCTCACCCCCAAATCATAAACCCAAAACCCTAAATCCTACACGCTAAACCATAAACCACAAAGCATAAAGCCTAAACCCTAAACTATAAACCCTAAACCCTAAACCCTAAACCATAAACCCTCAACCCCAAAGCATAAACGCTAAACCCTAAACACTACACCCTAAACCCTAAAGCATAACCACTGAACCCTAAGTCCTAAACCCTAAATCTTAAAGCCTAAACCCTAAAGACTAAACCCTAAACCACAATCACTAAAGCCTAAACTGTAAATTATAAAACCTAAACCCTAAACCATAAACCCTGAAACCCAACCATAAACCATAAACCCTAAAGCCTAAAGCCTAACCCCTGAACCCCAAATCATAAACCCTAAACCCTAAACCATACACCATAAACCCTATACCCAAAACCATAAACCCAAAACCATAATCCCTAAACCATAAACCATAAACCATAATCCCTAAAACCAAAACCGTAAACCCTAAACTATAAACCCTAAACCATAAACCATAAACGATAAACCCTAAACCCTGAACCCTAAACCATTAACCTTAAAGCTTAAACCATAAACCCTAAACACTCCATAAAACCTAAACACTAAACACTAAACCCTAAACCCTAAACATTAAACCCCAAAGCCTAAACCCTAACCCCAAACCCAAAACCCTAAAGCATAAACCCTAAACTCTAAACCCTAAACCACAAACAGTAAAGACTAAACTCTAAACTATAAAACCCTAAACCCTAAACCATAAACCCTCAAATACAAACCATAAAACCTAAACACTAAACCCTAAACACTAAACACTAAACACTAAACCCTAAACCCTAAACCCCAAACCTTAAACCATAAAGCCTAAAACCTAAACCCTAAAACCCAAACCCTAAAGCCTACACCCTAAGGTCTAAACCCTAAACCACAAACACTAAAGCCTAAACTCTAAACAATAAACCCTTAACCTTAAACCATAAACCCTCAAACACAAACCATAAACCATACACCCTAAACCCTACACCGTAAACCCTAAACCACACACCCTAAAGCCTAAACCACAAACCATAAACCCTCACCCCCAAATCATAAACCCAAAACCCTAAATCCTACACGCTAAACCATAAACCACAAAGCATAAAGCCTAAACCCTAAACTATAAACCCTAAACCCTAAACCCTAAACCATAAACCCTCAACCCCAAAGCATAAACGCTAAACCCTAAACACTACACCCTAAACCCTAAAGCATAACCACTGAACCCTAAGTCCTAAACCCTAAATCTTAAAGCCTAAACCCTAAAGACTAAACCCTAAACCACAATCACTAAAGCCTAAACTGTAAATTATAAAACCTAAACCCTAAACCATAAACCCTGAAACCCAACCATAAACCATAAACCCTAAAGCCTAAAGCCTAACCCCTGAACCCCAAATCATAAACCCTAAACCCTAAACCATACACCATAAACCCTATACCCAAAACCATAAACCCAAAACCATAATCCCTAAACCATAAACCATAAACCATAATCCCTAAAACCAAAACCATAAACCCTAAACTATAAACCCTAAACCATAAACCATAAACGATAAACCCTAAACCCTGAACCCTAAACCATTAACCTTAAAGCTTAAACCATAAACCCTAAACACTCCATAAAACCTAAACACTAAACACTAAACCCTAAACCCTAAACATTAAACCCCAAAGCCTAAACCCTAACCCCAAACCCAAAACCCTAAAGCATAAACCCTAAACTCTAAACCCTAAACCACAAACAGTAAAGACTAAACTCTAAACTATAAAACCCTAAACCCTAAACCATAAACCCTCAAATACAAACCATAAAACCTAAACACTAAACCCTAAACACTAAACACTAAACACTAAACCCTAAACCCTAAACCCCAAACCTTAAACCATAAAGCCTAAAACCTAAACCCTAAAACCCAAACCCTAAAGCCTACACCCTAAGGTCTAAACCCTAAACCACAAACACTAAAGCCTAAACTCTAAATAATAAACCCTTAACCCTAAACCATAAACCCTCAAACACAAACCATAAACCATACACCCTAAACCCTACACCGTAAACCCTAAACCACACACCCTAAAGCCTAAACCACAAACCATAAACCCTCACCCCCAAATCATAAACCCAAAACCCTAAATCCTACACGCTAAACCATAAACCACGAAGCATAAAGCCTAAACCCTAAACTATAAACCCTAAACCCTAAACCCTAAACCATAAACCCTCAACCCCAAAGCATAAATGCTAAACCCTAAACACTACACCCTAAACCCTAAAACACAAACCCTAAAGCCTAAACCCTAAACCATAAACCATAAACACTAAGACCTGCACCCTAAACCCTAAACGATAAACCCTACACCCTAAACCACAAACCCTAAAGCCTAGATCATAAACCATAAACCCTAAACCCTAAACCATAAACCCTAAACCTAAACCCTAAAACATAAACCCTCAAACCCAAACCATAAACCCTAAACCCTAAACCCTAAACCGTAAACCCTAAACCACACACCCTAAAGCCTAAATCCTAAACCATAAACCCCTCAACTCTAAACCATAAACCCTAAATCCTATACCATAAACCCCAAACCACAAACCATAAAGCCTAAACTATAATCCATAATCCATCAACCCCAAACCATAAACCCTAAACCCTAAACACTAAACTACAAACCCTAAAGCCTAAACCATAAACCACAAAACCTAAAGCATAAAGCCTCAACCCCAAGTCATAAACCCTATACCCTACACCCTAAACACTATATACCCTAAACCCTAAACCTAAAACCATCAAGCCTAAACCATAAACCATAAACCCTAAACCATAAACCATAAACCATAAACCATAAACCATAAACCCTAACCACTAAATCCTAAACTATAAACCATAAACCCTAAACACTAAACCCTAAACCATAAACCCTAATCTATAACCCTAAACTATAAACCACGAACCATAAAGCCTAAACCCTAAACTATAAACCATAAACCCTAAACCCTAAACAATAAACCATCAACCCCAAAGCATAAATGCTAAACCCTAAACCCTAAACCCTAAACCATAAACCCTAAACCCTAAACCATAAACCATAAATCCTAAATCCTACACCATAAACCCTAAACAACAAACACTAAACCGTAAACCATAAACCCTAAACCCTAAAGCCCAAACACTAAGCACTACACTTTAAAATTCTAAACCTTAAACCCTAAATCCCAAACACTAAAACCTAAACGCTAAACCCGAAAGCCCAAGCCCTAAACCACAAACATGCCTAATACCTAAACTATAACCGTAAACCTTAAACCATAAACCCTAAACCATAACCCTAAACCCTAAACCCTACCCCCGATACCCCAAACCACAAACCCTAAAGCCTAAACACTAAACCCTAAACCATGAACCCTAAAGGCTAAACCCTACACTCTAAACCCTAAACCACAAACTCTTGAGCCTAAAGCCTAAAGCCAAAACCCTGAACACTAAACCCTAAACCACAAACGCTAAAGGCCAAACACTAAACCCTAAACCATAAACCCTAAATCATAAACCCTAAACCCTAAAGCATAACCCCTAAACCCTAAGCCCTAAACCCTAAACCTTAAAGCCTAAAATCTAAAGTCTAAACCCTAAATCACAATCACTAAAGCCTAAACTCTAAACTATAAACCTTAAACCCTAAACCCTAAACCATAAACCCTTAAACCCAACCATAAACCCTAAACCCTAAACCATAAACCCTAATCCATGAACCCCAAATCATAAACCCTAAACCCTAAATCGTACACCCTAACCCCTATATCCTAAACCATAAACCCAAAACCATAAACCCTAAACCAAAAACCATAAACCATAAGCCCTAAAACCTAAACCATAAATCCTAAACTATAAACCCTAAAGCATAAACCATAAACTATAAACCCTAAACCCTAAACCCTAAATCATAAACCCTAAAGCCTAAACCATAAACCCTAAACACTAAACCATAAACCACAAACCCTAAAGCATAAATACTAAACATTAAACCCTAAACCCTAAAACCTAAACCCTAAACCCTAAACACTAAACCCTAAGGCCTAAACAATAAACCCCAAAACCCAAACACTAAAGCCTAAACCCTAAACTCTAAACCCTAAACCACAAACACTAAAGACTAAACTCTAAACTATAAAACTCTAAAACCTAAACCATAAACCCTCAAATACAAACCATAAACCCTAAACACTAAACCCTAAACCCTAAATCCCAAACACTAAACACTAAACCCTAAACCCTAAACCCTAAACCTTAAATCATAAAGCCTAAAACCTAAACCCTAAAACCCAAACCCTAAAGCCTACACCCTGAGGTCTAAACCCTAAACCATAAACACTAAAGCCTAAACTCTAAACTATAACCCTAAACCCTAAACCATAAACCCTCAAATACAAACCATAAACCCTAAACCCTAAACCCTAAACCCTACACTGTCAACCCTAAATCGCACACCCTAAACCCTAAACCCTAAACCCTAAACACTAAACCCTAAGGCCTAAACCATAAACCCCAAAACCCAAACCCTAAAGCATAAACCCTAAACTCTAAACCCTAAACCACAAACACTAAAGACTAAACTCTAAACTATAAAACTCTAAACCCTAAACCATAAACCCTCAAATACAAACCATAAACCCTAAACACTAAACCCTAAACCCTAAATCCCAAACACTAAACCCTAAACCCTAAACCCTAAACCTTAAATCATAAAGCCTAAAACCTAAACCCTAAAACCCAAACCCTAAAGCATACACCCTAAGGTCTAAACCCTAAACCATAAACACTAAAGCCTAAACTCTAAACTATAAACCCTAAACCCTAAACCATAAACCCTCAAATACAAACCATAAACCCTAAACCCTAAACCCTAAACCCTACACTATCAACCCTAAACCACACACCCTAAAGCCTAAACCACAAACCATAAACTCTCACCCCCAAATCATAAACCCAAAACCCTAAACCCTACACGCTAAACCATAAACCACGAAGCATAAAGCCTAAACCCTAAACTATATACCCCAAACCCTAAACCCTAAACAATAAACCCTCAACCCCAAAGCATAAATGCTAAACCCTAAACACTACACCCTAAACCCTAAAACACAAACCCTAAAGCCTAAACCATAAACCATAAAGCATCATCCCCAAATCATAAACCCAAAACCCTAAACCCAACACTATAAACCATAAACCTTAAATCCTAAACACTAAACCCCAAACCGTAAACCATAAACATTAAGCCGTACACCCTAAACCCTAAACCATAAACCCTACACCATAAACCACAAACCCTAAAGCCTAGACCATAAACCATAAACCCTCAACCCCAAACCATAAACCCTAAAACATAAACCCTCAAACACAAACCATAAACCGTAAACCCTAAACCCTACACCGTAAACCCTAAACCACACACCCTAAAGCCTAAATCCTAAACCATAAACCCCTCAACTCTAAACCATAAACCCTAAATTCTATACCCTAAACCCCAAACAACAAACCATAAAGCCTAAATTATAAACCATAATCCCTCAACCCCAAACCATAAACCCTAAACCCTAAACACTAAACCACAAACCCTAAAGCCTAAACCATAAACCACAAAACCTAAAGCATAAACCCTCAACCCCAAATGATAAACCCTAAACCCTATACCCTAAACAATATATATCCTAAACCCTAAACATAAAACCATCAAGCCTAAACCCTAAACCATAAACCCTAAACCCTAAACCATAAACCCTAAACCATAAACCATAAACCATAAACCATAAACCATAACCACTAAATCCTAAACTATAAACCCTAAACCCTAAATACTAAACCCTAAACCATAAACCCTAAACTATAAACCCTAAACTATTAACCACGAACCATAAAGCCTAAACCCTAAACTATAAACCATAAACCATAAACAATAAACCATAAACCATAAACCATAAACCATAAACCATAAATCCTACACCATAAATCCTAAACTACAAACACTAAACCGTAAACCATAAACCCTAAACCCTAAACCCTAAACACTAAGCACTACACTTTAAAATTCTAAACCTTAAACCCTAAATCCCAAACACTAAAGCCTAAACGCTAAACCCGAAAGCCCAAGCCCTAAACCACAAACACGCCTAATACCTAAACTATCAACCCTAAACCTTAAACCATAAACTCTAAACCATAACCCTAAACCCTAAACCCTACCCCCAAAACCCCAAAACCCAAAACCCTAAAGCCAAAACCATAAACCCTAAACCATTAACCCTAAAGGCTAAACCCTACACTCTAAACCCTAAACCATAAACCCTTGAGCCTAAAGCCTAAAGCCAAAACCAGAAACCACAAACCCTAAAGGCCAAACACAAAACCCTAAACCATAAACCCTAAATCATAGACCCTAAACCCTAAAGCATAACCCCTAAACCCTAAGCCCTAAACCCTAAACCTTAAAGCCTAAACTCTAAAGTCTAAACCCTAAATCACAATCACTAAAGCCTAAACCATAAACCCTAAAACCTAAACCATAAACCCTAAACCACAAACCCTAAAGCATAAACCATAATCCCAAAAGCCTTAACCCTAAACCACAAACACTAAAGCCTAAACCATAAACCCCTAACCCTTAACCCTAAACCATAAACCCCTAATCCCAAACCATAAACCCTAGACCCCAAACCCTAAACCATACACCAAAAACCCTCAACTCTAAACCGTACACCCTAAACAATAAACTCTCAACCCTAAACTATAAACCCTCAACCCCAAACCATAAATCATAAACCCTAAACCCTACACCCTAAACACTAAACCACAATCCCTAAAGCCTAAACCCGACACCGTAAACCCTCAACCCCAAATCATAAAACCTAACCCCTAAACCCTAAACCCTACACCATAAACCCTAAACCACAAATCCTAAACCATAAACCCTAAAGCCTAAATTCTAAAGCCTAAACCCTAAGCCACAAACTCTAAAGCCTAAATCCTAAACCACAACCCCTAAACCCAAAACACCAAACCCTAATTCCAAAACACTAAAACCTAAACCATAAATCCTAAAACTTAAACCATAAACCCTAAACCACAAACCCTAAAGCATAAACCCTAATCCCAAAAGCCTTAACCCTAAACCACAAATACTAAAGCCTAAACCATAAACCCCTAACCCTTAACCCTAAACCATAAACCCCTAACCCCTAACCCCAAACCATAAACCCTAGACCCCAAATCCTAAACCATACACCATAACCCTCAACTCTAAAGCGTACAGCCTAAACCCTAGTACCTAAACAATAAACTCTCAACCCTAAACTATAAACCCTAAACCCTAAATCCTAAGCCCTAAACCATAAACCACAAACCCTAAAGGCTAAACCCTAAACTATAAAGTCTCAACCCCAAACCATAAATCATAAACCCTAAACCCTTCACCCTAAACACTAAACCATAATCCCTAAAGCCTAAACCCTAAACCATAAGCCCTCAACCCCAAATCTTAAACCATAACCCCTAAACCCTACACCATAAACCCGAAACCACAAACCCTAAAGCATAAACCTTAAACTGTAAACTCTAAACCATAAATCCTCAACCATAAAGCATAAATCATAAACCCTAAACCCTACACCTTAAACACTAAACCACAATCCCTAAAGCATAAACCCTAAACCATAAACCCTCAAACCCAAATTAAAAACCCTAAACCCTAAACCCTAAACCCTAAACCCTAAACCATAAACCTTAAAGCTTACAGCCTAAACCACAAACCATAAACCCTACACCCTAAACCATAAACCCTAAACCATAAACCCTCAACCCCAAACCATAAACCCTAAATCCTAAATCCTAAACCCTACACCCAAAACCACAAACCCAAAACCACAAACCCTATAACCTAGACCCTAACCATAAACCCGCAACCCCAAATCATAAACCCTAAACCCTAAGCCCTAAATCCTAAACCACAAAGCCTAAAGCCTAAACCTAAACCATAAACCCTCAACCACAAACCATAAATCATAAATCCTAAACACTACACCCTAAACACTAAACCACAATCCCTAAAGCCTACACCCTAAACCATAAGCCCTCAACCCCAAATCATAAACCCTAACCCCTAAACCATACACCTTAAAGCATAAACCTTAAAGCATAAACCCTAAACTATGAACCCTAAACCATAAACCTTAAACCCTAAATCCCAAACCATAAATCATAAACCCTAAACCCTACACCCTAAACACTAAACCACAATACCTAAAGCCTAAACCTTAAACCATAAGTGATCAACCCCAAATTATAAACCCTAAACCCTAAACTATACACCATAAAACCTAAACCACAAACCCTAAAGCGTAAATCCTAAACTATAAACCCTAAACCATAAACCCTAAACCCCAACCCAGAAACCCTACACCCTAAACCACAGACTCTAAAGCCTAAACCCTAAACCATAAACCCTCAACCCAAACCATAAAAACTAAACCCTAAGCCCTACACCCTAAACCCTAAACCACAAACCAAAAGCCTAAACCCTAAACCATAAACCCTCAACCCCAAGCCATCAAAAACCCTAAACCCTAAGCCCTAAACCCTAAATCATAAACCATAAACCATAAACACTAAACCATAAAAACTCAACCCTAAATCCTAAACCACAAATCCTAAACCCAAGACCACAACCCTAAACCCTAACACATAAACCCTAAACATTAAACCCTAAACCATAAACCGTTAACCCCAAACCATCATAAACCCTAAACCTAAAACCATAAACCATAAACCCTAAACCATACACCATCAACCTTAAATCGTAAACCATTAACCCTAAACCCTATACCCCAAATCCTAAACCCTAAACCACAAACCCTAAACCATAAATCCTAAACCACAAACTCTAAAACATAAACCGTAAATCACAACTCCTAAACTCTAAACCACAAACCCTAAAGCACAAACACAAAACCCTGAACTCTAAACCCTAAAGGCTAAACCCTAAACACTAAAGCTTAAACACTAAACTGTAAACTATAAACCCGAAACCATAAACCCTCAACCCCAAACCATAAACCATAAACCCTAAACTCTAAATCCTAAATCACAAACCCTAAAGCATAAACTCTAAACCACAAACTTTAAAACCTAAACCCTAATCCATAAACCCTCAACCCCAAATCATAAACCCTAATCCCTAATCCCTACACCCTAAATCCTAAACCATAAACCCTAAACCATAAACCCTAAACCAAAAACCATAAACCATAAACCCTAAATCCTACACCCTAAACTATAAACCCTAAAACCTAAACCCTAATTCCTAAACCATAAACCCTAAACCCTAAACCCTACACCGTAAACCCCAAACCATAATCCCCAAACCATAAACCCAAAACCATAAATCCTAAACCATAAACCCTAAACCGCAAATCATAAACCCTAAACCCTACACTCTAAAATCTAAACCACAAACCTAAAGCATAAACCCTAAGCAATAAATCCTAAATCCCAAACCATCATAAACCCTAAACCCCAAACCCTAAACCATAAGCCACAAACCCTAAAGCATAAACCGTAAACCATAAACCATAAACCATCAACCATAAACCCTCAACCCTAAACACTAAACCCTAAACCCTAAACCATAAACCCTCAACCCCAAACAATCTTAAATCCTAAACACTAAACCATAAACACTAAACCACAAAATCTAAAGCCTAAAACCATAAACCATAAACCATAAACCATAAACCATAAACCATAAACCATAAACCCTAAACCATAAACCCTAAACCCTAAACCCTAAACCCTAAACCTTAAACCCTAAACCCTAAACCCCAAATCCTAAACCATAAACCACAAACCCCAAACCCTAAATCGTAAACCCTAAGGCCTAAGCCACAAACCCTAAACCCTAAACCTTGAACTACAAACTCTAAAGCCTAAACCCTAAATCACAACACCTAAACACTAAACCACAAACCCTAAAGCCCAAACACTAAACCTCAAACCCTAAACCCAAAAATTTAAACCCTAAAGATTAAAACCAAAACACTAAACTATAAACCATAAACCCTAAATTTTAATCCCTAAACCACAAACTCTAACACTACAAAAAAAGAAGGTTAAAATGGCATTTATATTATGGAGGTTGTGAAGAACCGCCATAATATTTAGATATTTCGGCACTTTTTTTATGCCATAATTTATTTTGGATTTGTGGCGGTTTTTATAATTACGGCGGTTTTAAACCACCATTATCACCTTAGTATAAAATAAGAACGATCAATCCCTAATTTCAGAAACCCTTACTCAATTGAATACCCTAACTATGCTGTGACGATGCTGTTCTCCTGGTTGGCCTCTACGATAATCTCTGATCCTCTGGCGTTCTCCGACGACCTTCTCTGGTGACATCTCCTCCGGCATCGATCTCTGTCGACGACATCTCCTACAGTGGCGATTTCCTCCGGTGTCGTCTCCTACAGCTTCCTCTCCTTGTCGTCCTCTGTGTCTTCTCCGCCAAAATCATCAACGGCTTCCTCTTAGACGATCTAGGTCAGCTTCCTTTCCTTCCTTTCCTCTCTTTTCCTTCCTTTTTGATGAGTCTCTCCTTTCCTTTCTTACTATTTAGATCCGCCGCTAGGGATTGCATTCCGTAGGAGAGGAATTCCTTTGTCAACTTCCAAGCCAAAACCGGTGTAGAGGTTCGTTTCTCCTCTTACTGTAACGTAATACATAATTTGAACGTTTTGTCTGATTTCAACTTTTAGGGTTCGGAAGAAACTTTTGAAAGTGACGAGCAATAATTTGATTGAGAAAATAGTTAAAGGAAAATAATGCTCCTAAACTGTAGATGGTTGTTGAATATCAAATGCTTTGAAGTGGTAAACATTGTGTCAATTTAATTGAGCTAATTTGATAATTATAATTATAAGTACCTGTTGTGTCAATTGCTAATTTGATAATTATAATTATAGTTTGATAGTCAGTCATTTGAGGATATTGTGATTTCAATTTCTTTTTCACATATGTGATGTTTCTACTGCATTTAATGATGTATTGTTACAGGTCATAAACATATTTATTTATCTTGTAGAAATTCATGAGATAAATTACATTCTTGATGCATATGTCTCTCTTGGAAGGTCTGATGCTTTAAATGGAAAAGTCACTGTAAGTTATTGTTCTTATTATGATTGTAGTTATGATTTTGTGTTGAGTTTTAAAATGCACAAGCTTCCTGATTATGATTAGCCAATGTACCTTACATTAATTGTTGATGCGCGAACTATAGATTGCATCATTTGGAAGACCGGCTGCCATGCAAAGGCTCGGCCTGTGCTTTCTGGTAATGCATTGAGATCTATTTAGTTATTATAATCGAACTTGACTTTTATGTCTTAAAGAAAACTGTAATTCTTTTTAATATATTTTTATATTAGCTAATTGTCTCTCTCTTTTTGGACAGCAGTGTATGAAAAGCTTTTCACTTTTGAGGGTGAAATTGGTGGTGGTAGGTTATTTCTTTCTTTGGTCTTGCCAAATCTACTTTATATAATTAGATACAATTTTAGTGGTACTCTAATTTTCCTTTGTTACTCACTAGTTATCATTATCTCCATAAAATCTAAATATCCTTTCCTAGAATACTATTTTATTTATTAATCCTCTAATACCTTTTTCCGTCACACTCACTTCCAACCATCTCTATTTCCATGATCTGAGAGAAATAATTGATTTTTCAGTCTCAATGGAAGGACTTAAGAACTGATCTAATGCGTGACCAACTACCATGATTATTTATCTCATTTTGGATGCTATATATGAACTGTAATTTGTAGTTTTTTTTTGGCTTTGTAGTTTCTTTTTTGGCTTTCTTTTTTGTAGTTTCCTTTTTGGTTTTCTTGAATCTATCCAGAGAATTTAAGGGCCTTAGCAAAATATTCTGAATTTTTACAGCAACAGGATAGCTTATCTTTTGGAGAAGGTAATTAAATTTTCACTTTGCACATTGCTAGATGACAATACCAAGCAGAAGCATTCAACAAAAGCAATAATATGTCTGCACCTCTTTCTCTCTCGGCAGATTTGAATTTAAACCAGTCATTACCTTATGTTAGAAATATATAGAACTATTCATAATTTCTACTTATAAGTTTAAATTATAAAAGAAGATGATTTATGAAATCTTCAGTTATTATTACCTTATGTTAGAAATGTATTGAAAGGATTTGAGGGGATTCTTGTCTTCCTCAAAGAACACTGCACTGTATGGAATTTCTTCTATTTAGCTTTTCTTTTAAATTTTGTTTTAAAATAGTCAATGTCATTATTTTTAAAAAACTATCTTAAGAGGTAATATTTATGGAAACAATAAATGAATTTGAAGCTTGGTTCATTTTTTTTCTTTTTAAGTGTCGGTAACCTTTTACAAACAGGTTATTTTCATCTTGTATTGACTGTTGTATTGTGATATTTGAAGATAAGGTTGATAAGCAAAGAGCTTTGCTACCCAGCAAAAAGTAATTTAATATTAAATTTGATGAATGGATGTAATGCAATATTATTCGTTGGATGTAAATGATGCCATACTGCCACTTCATTAGATTTTTCGTACTATTATTTTGCTTTTTATAATAAGAAGCATCTTTTTATAAGAAAGAGTAATTCAAACTTCTGGTATGAACCAAAAGAATAAGTGTTTCTATGAGATAATAATCCTGTTTTGTGGTTTCCTCATTTCCTGTAGTATAGGTTCAGATGTGGTATTGATTTAGTAATTTGTCTTTGAATATATCTCATCTGCAGATGAATTCTGGTCTAGTACTAATAGTAGTGAGTGAACCATTTTCTTGCAGCTAATTTATCAACGAAGGGCTATTCAGATCTCCTTGCAGAGCATCCTTCGGGGGTTTATTTTGTTTGGGCTGGATTATCATCCAGAGGTGTTTTTAAAATGGTCATGAGCATTGGTTGGAATCCATATTTCGACAACAAAGAAAAGACTATAGTAAGTGTTTTGATCATTCATCTGTAGTAAAAGAATTATTTGCCTCATAAGTTTCTTGATGATACCTTTCTATCAACACAGGGGCCTTGGATACTTCACAAGTTTGATGAGGATTTCTATGGAGAAGAACTTCGGCTCATTATAGTTGGTTACATTCGTCCTGAGGTATTAGCTGAATGAGTATTTCTTGTGTTACTTGTGTTGCATATACTTTTTAAGCTTCACTAA
Source organism: Arachis ipaensis (assembly GCF_059453495.1). Lineage (NCBI taxonomy): Eukaryota > Viridiplantae > Streptophyta > Magnoliopsida > Fabales > Fabaceae > Arachis > Arachis ipaensis. The sequence continues at coordinate 75,868,975 of NC_142444.1, forward strand.
AACCTGGCATTGTGTGCATATATAGGCCAATTTTCCATCCCTTGAAAGCTTAATATCTAAGAATCATAAAGACGATGAAATTGCTGAGAAGGCTCTTGAACTTCCCTTGTGCTGGGATGATGATCATGCTTTTATCGAATTAACACTATAATTGAGAATGCGTTATTAATGAATTTTCCCAAAAGAATATCTTAAGTGGCGTTTTCTTCTTTCTTGATATCACTTAAGCAAAGTTTTAATCTTGTGTCATTAAATCATGTATGTTTATGTAGGGGCTTGCTCAAGATGAAGTCATTATTGAAGTAATTAATACACTTGTCCAGACACTTTTTGGAACCCACTTGCCGATAATGATTGGAGGTTCATATGCATTCATGGTCCCCATCATGTCCATCATTCATGATCCATCTCTGGCAATGATACAAGACCCTGAATTGGTTAGTGTTATTTTCTTTAAGAATTCTATTTTGTTATCTGCTCTCAACTTTGTCATAGTTAATGTTCTTAACAGAACCAAAACTTAGTTAGTTGATTGATAGGCAAACTTCCAAGTAATTGCTTTTCCATTTTTTTGTAGAGATTTCTTAGCGCAATGAGAGCAGTCCAAGGTGCATTAATAGTAGCATCAAGCATACAAAAGTAGGCATATAATTGGTTTTAGACTATTTGACAGAGGGTTCCTTGTGGTACATATAACACCAGTCCCACTTATTGCATTATTAATAGTGAAATTCACAATTATTTTCTCATCACTAATATGGTTTAGTATACTATTATGAATTTGATAATGTATACACAAGATAGTAAATTTCTTAATAGTGAAATTCACAATTTAATGAATATCTATATCAATGTTAATACTTTGCAGTGAAATAAAAGAGTCTTTTGGAATTTCATAAATCAAATACCCCGTTGGATAATTGTGATTAGACTTCATAAAATGTTCACGGTGATTATATTAGGCAAAGTTTGATTTAATTTTCCTTTCTCTTTTGTTAATTTTATCTTGGATACGTTTAAATTTTAATGAGAACTAGAAAATAAATAGTATTATTGTTTGCACAATTTTTTTAGTATAACTAGTGCAGCGATCTCTTTATCTTCCTCTTTCAATTAAACACAAGTACAAAGTCTCTTTATGTTCCTCTTTCAATTAAACACAATTAAAATATCAGTAAATGTTTTAATTCTCCTGGTGATATGCTCCCCAGGTTGGTGAATTAATTCTCCCGAATTTTTTCTTTTTACTGCTAGATTCTCCTGTAAGCAGAATAGCAGATCCACTGTGTTTGATATCTTTCTGATTAGGATAATGTTTTGGTACCGGTAGCATGTTGTAAACCAAAATATGTGATGCATGTAACTTAAGCTTTCTTTTCATTTCAAGCTATTCGGTCTCTGTTTATGATCTAGTTAGAGACAATTTCTTCAAGAAATCAATTATGGGATTTGTTGCATTTTTTTACTATAAAGATTTTGACACCTGACATATGTTAATATTCTAGGCAGAGAAAGGTGAATAGGATGATGAAATTAAGGATCTTTTCAAGGTAGGTAAGAAAAAGATGAAGAATGAGAGAAGTCCTGCAGAAATAGCTTTATTAGTTGAGAACGTCATGGCTGAGCTTGAAGTCACAGCTGAAGATGATGCTGAACTTAATAGACAGGGGAAGCCTGCCATTAATAAACTCAAGAAGTTAGTCTTGGGAAGGTTGTGCTTCAATTCATCCTGTGGCTAGATGCTCTATTTTTTAGAATTTAAAATAACAGTCTTTTCTCCCCTCATTCCCCTCCCTCTTTCCTTCTCTTCCCTAGGGCAAAAGAAAAAACAGAAGAGAGCATCAATATGTAGCTTGTTATTCGAAGTCATAACATAAGTGTGATCTATATTGTCTTGACAGGTGATCATGTTCTTATCGAAGTCTGACGAAGAAATCAATGTAAATAGAAAACTAGCTAAGGAATTGGTTGACAAATGGGTAAGTAATCTGTGAAACTTTTGCTTCAGCATGTATCATTTATCTTTCCTTAAAAATTGTACTGATTCTTGAAGACATTATAATGGTATGCATTTTCTTTTTTTTACAAGCTATCCATTTTCATCCAGGAGTAGTTTTTTTTTGGGGGACAGATACTTAAAAAAGCACAACATTTTTGCTTTGTAATTGTAGAGCCGACCCATAATTAATAAGAGTACACGGTTTGAGGACATGAGAAATGCTGAGGATGACAGGATTCCTTTCAGGAGGCCAACTGTTAAAAAGTGCTCAACCATTCTGATTTAAATTGCTTGTCTGAGCAATATTTGTTTTATGTATTGCAATATGCTGAATTTCTATAATGCTAAATTTGTACAGGCCGGCAAATAAAGCAGCAGGGATGGAATCCAGAGATGGTGATCTTGATTTGGAATTTTCACAGTAAGTCTTGGGAATTAAGATATTACTGGTGGAGCAATGTGAACTAAGTTGTCACTGATTTGTGTTATAGATGCTAATTGTTCTGAATGTATAATGCAGGCCTAGGTCTGGACAGTCTTCTTCAAGGCAACATGCATCAAGGCCAGAAGCAACACCTTTGGATTTTGAGATCCGTCCCCAGTCTAAAATTGATGCAGAAGAAGTTAGAGCGTGAGCAAAAGCTACTACACAAGATCAGCAGATAATGAAGGTTTAAATACAACACTTATTAGATGAAGGTTTAAATACAGCAGATAATGAAGGTTTAAATACAGCATTTATTAGATGGTTTAAATACATTATTAGATATTAATATAGTTTAGGAAACTGTATGGTAGATTTGACTGATTAGTGTTTATTGCAATGCTTGTATTTTGGTAAGTTTAGTAAGACAAGATTTTGTATAGGAGTTATTACTTTTGATTTTCAATAATAAAAAATCATATATTATATTAATATTTTGTTTACGAGTTATATAATATTTCATTTATGGATTATGATTTTTTGCTATTGTGACATTTTAATCACAAAATTATTTATTTAACGAGATAAAAATGACGGTAAAAATTATTTTTTTAAACGATAAAAAATGTCACTTTCAGGGTAAAACGGCGGTTAAAAAATATCATTTTAACCAACCAAAACGCCACTCTGTAAGGGTAATAATGGCGGTTCAAACTGCCGTTTTAACCTATTAAAAAACTGCCATTTTAACCCTGGAAATAACAGTGGTTTGAACCGCCATTTCAACCAACCAAAATGTCACTCTATCAGGGTAATAATGGTGGTTCAAACCGCCGTTTTAACCTATTTAAAAATCGCTATTTTAACCCTGGAAATAACGGTGTTTTGAACCGCCGTGTTAACCTATTCAAAAAACCGCCGTAATAACCAGAATAGCGCCAAGAATTACGTCGATTTACCAAACCGCCATTATTGGTAATAATGGCGGTTAAAACTGCCGTAATTCCCATAAAAAATCGCCGTTTTTACCAGAATTTTTTGTAGTGTAAAACCTAAATTATAAATCATAACCCATAAACCTTAAACAACAAACCCTAAAGCCCAAACACTAAACCCTAAACCATAAACCCTAAAACCTAAACCCTAAACCCTAAATGCCAAACCCTAAATCCTAAACCCTAAAGCCTTAACATTAAACCACAAACACTAAAGCCTAAAAACTAAACTATAAACCATAAATGCTAAACCATAAACCCTTAACTCCAAACCATAAACTCTAAACCCTAAACCCTAAACAATAAACCCTACAACCTAAATCCTAAACCATAAACCCTAAACCCTAAAACATAAACCCTAAACCCTACACCCTAACCACAAATCCTAAACCTTAGACCCTAAACCATAAACCCTCAACCCCAAACCATAAGCCCTAAACCCTAAACACTAAGCACTAAACCCTAAACCACAAACCCTAAACCATAAACCCTAAACTATAAACCCTATATCCCAAACCATAAATCATAAACCCTAAACCCTACACCCTAAACACTAAACCACAATCCCTAAAGCCTAAAGCCTAAACCAAAAGTCCTTAACCCGAAATCATAAACCATAACCCCTAGACCCTACACCCTAAACCCTAAACCACAAATCCTAAAGCATAAACCCTAAACTGTAAACCCTAAACGCTAAACCATACACCCTAAACACTAAACCACAATCCCTAAAGCCTAACCCCTAAACCATAAGCCCTCAACCCCAAACCATAAACCCTAAATCCTAAACCCTACACCCTAAACCACAAACCCTAAAGCGTAAACCCAAAACTATAAACCCTATACCCGAAACCATAAACCCTAAAGCCTAAACCATAAACCAGAAACCCTAAACCCTATACCATAAATCCTAAACCCTAAACCATAAACCCTTAACCCCAAAACATAAACCCTAAACCCTAAATCCTACACCCTAAACCACAAACCCTAAATGCTAGACCCTAACCATAAACCCGTAACCCCAAACCATAAACCCTAAACCCTAAACCCTAAGCCCTAACCCTTAAACCACAAACCCTAAACCCTAAACGATAAACACTCAACCACAACCATAACTCATAATTACTAAACCCTACACCCTAAACACTAAACCACAATCCCTAAAGCATAAACCTTAAACCATAAGCCCTCAACCCCAAATCATAAACCATAACACCTAAACCATACAACATAAACCCTAAACCAGAAACCCTAAAATATAAACCCTAAACCCTAAACCATAAACCCTCCACCCCAAACCATAAATAATAAATCCTACACTCTAAACACTAAACCACACTCCCTAAAGCCTGAACCCTAAACCATAAGCCCTCAACCCCAAATTATAAACCCTAAACCCTAAACCTTACACCGTAAAACCTAAACCACAAACTCTAAAGCATAAACCATAAACTATAAACCCTAAACCATAAACCTTCAACCCCAACCCATAAACTCTAAACCCTAAATCCTACACCCTAAACTACAAACGCTAAAGCCTAAACCCTAAACCCTAAACCATCAACCCAAACCATAAACACTAAACCCTAAACCCTACACCCTCAAGCCTAAACCACAAACCTAAAGCATAAACCTTAAATCATAAACCTTCAACCCCAAACTATCATAAACCCTAAATCCTAAACCACAAACCCTAAAGACTAAACCCTAAACCATAAACCATATACTGTAAACCATAAACCCTAAACCCTCAACCCTAAACCCTAAACCCTAAACTCCAAATCCTAAACCCTAGACCACAACCCCAAACCCTAAACCATAAATCCTCAACCTTAAACCATAATCCCAAAACCCTAACCCCCAAATCCTAAACCATAAACTACACACCCCAAACCTAAACCATAAACCCTAAGGCCTAAACCACAAGCCTTAAAGCCTAAACCACGAACTTTAAACCTAAACCCTAAATCAAAACAACTAAACGCTAAGCCACAAACCCTAAAGCACAAAGGCTAAACCCTAATCCCCAACTCCTAAACCCTAAACCCAAAACCATAAGCCCTCAACCCCAAATCATAAACCCTAACCCCTAAACCATACACCCTAAACCCTAAACCATAAACCCTAAAGCATAAACCATAAACTATAAACCCTAAACCCTAAACCCTAAACCATTAATCCTCAACCCCAAAGCATAAATCATAAACCCTAAATCCTACACCCTAAACACTAAACCATAATCCCTAAAGCCTAAACCCTAAACCATAAGCCTTCAACCCCAAATTAAAAACCCTAAACCCTAAACAATACACCCTAAACCCTAAACCACAAACCCTAAAGCATAAACCGAAAACTATAAACCCCACACACTAAACCATAAACCCTAAAGCCTAAAGCCTAAACCATAACCCCTAAACCCTAAACCATAAACTCTCAACCCAAAACCATAAACACTAAACACTAAACCCTACACCCTAAACCACAAACCCTAAACCCTAGAGCATAACGATAAACCCGCGACCCGAAACCATAAATCATAAACCCTAAACACTAAGCCCTAAAGCCTAAACCATAAACCCTAAAGCCTAAACCGTAAACCCTAAACCCTCAACCACAAGCAATAAATCATTAATCCTAAACACTATACCCTAAACACTAAACCACAATCCCTAAAGCCTAAACCCTAAACTGTAAGCCCTCAACCACAAAATCATAAACCTAAACCCTAAACCATACACCCTAAACACTAAACCAAAAACTCTAAAGCATAAACCCTAAACTATAAATCCTAAACCATAAACCATAAACCCTCAAACCCAAACCATAAATCGTAATCCCTAAACTACAAACCCTAAACCATAAGTCCTCAAGCCGAAATTATAAACCCTAAACTAAACACCATACATCGTAAAACCTAAACCACAAACCCTAAAGCATAAACCTTAAACTATAAACACTAAACCATAAACTCTCAACCCGAACCCATAAACATAAACCATAAACCACAAATTCTAAAGCCTAAACACTAAACCATAAACCCTAAGCCCATACCATAAACACTAAGCCCTAAACCCTACACCCTAAACCCTAAACCACAAACCTAACGTCTAAACCCTAAACCATAAACCCTCAACCCCAAACCATCATAAACCTTAAACCATAAACCACAAATCCTAAACCCTAAACCACAAACCCTAAACCCTAAACCATAAACCATAAACCATAAACCATAACCATAATCCATAAACCTGCAACCCTAAACCCTAAACCCCAAATCCTAAACCCTAGACCACAACCCCAAACCCTAAACCATAAACCCTAAACCACAAACCCTAAGCCCTAAACCATAAACCATCAACCCCAAACCATCGTAAACCCTAAACGCTAAACCCTAAACCTTAAACCCTAAATGACAAACCCTAAAGCCTAAACCCTAAACCATAAACCATAAACCTTAAACCATACACCATCTACCGTAAACCCTAAACCATAAACCCTCAACGCCAAATCCTAATCCCTAAACCACAAACCCTAAACCCTAAACCATAAATCCTAAACGACAAACTCTAAAACATAAACCCTAAATCACAACCCATAAGCCCTAAACCACAAACCCTAAAGCCTAAACACTAAACTATAAACCATAAACCCTAAACCATAAACCCTCAAACGCAAACTATAAACCATAGACGCTAAACCCTAAACCACAAACTCTAAAGCCTAAACTCTAAACCACAAACCCTAAAGCCTACACCTTAAACATAAACCCTCAACCCCAAATCATAAACCCTAAACCATAACCCTACACCCTAAACCCTAAACCATAAACCCTAAACCATAAACCCTAAACCCTAAACCCTACAGCATAAACCCTAAATCCTAAACCATATACCCTCAACCCCAACCCATAAACCCTACACCCTAAACCACAAACTCTAAATCCTAAACCCTAAACCATAAACCCTCAACCCAAACCATAAAAACTATACCCTAAGCCCTACACCCTAAAGCCTAAACAACAAACCTAAAGCATAAACCCTAAACCAAAAACCCTCAACTGCAAACCATCATAAACCCTAAACCCTAAAATAAAAACCCTAAACCCTAAACCCTAAACCATAAACCATAATAATAAACCATAAACCCTAAACCATAAACCCTCAACCCCATACCCTAAACCCCAAACCCTAGACCACAACCCTAAAGCCTTAACCATAAACCCTAACGCCTAAACCCTAAACCATAAACCCTCAACCCCAAACCATCATAAACCCTAAACCCTAAACCCTAAACCACAAACCCTAAAGCCTAAACCCTAAACCATAAACTATGAACCCTAAACCATAACCATAAACCCTAAACCATAAACCATAAACCATAAACCATAAACCCTAAACCCCAAATCATAAATCCTAAATCACAAACCCTAAACCCAAAACCTAAACCCTAAATCCCAAACTTTAAAACATAAGCCCTAAATCACAACCCCTAAACCCCAAACCACAAACCCTAAAGCGTAAACACAAAACCATAAACCCTAAACCCTAAAGCCTAAACCCTAAACACTAAAGCCTAAACACTAAATTATAAACCATAAACCCTAAACCATAAACCATCAACCCCAAACCATAAACCCTAAACCCTAAACTACAAATCCTAAAGCCTAAACACTAAACCACAAACCCTTAAACCCTAAACCATAAGCCTTCAACCCCAAATAATAAATCCTAAACCCTAAACTCTAAACCATCATAAACCCTAAACCCTAAACCATAAACCATAAACCCTAAATCACAAAGCCTAAAGTATAAACCTAAACCATAAACCCTAAACCATAAACCCTCAATCCTAAACCCTAAACCCTAAACCATAAATCATAAACCCTAGACCATAACCCCAAACCCAAACCCCATAAACCCTAAACCCTAAACCCTAAACCCTAAAACAAAAACCCTAAACCATAAACCATAAACCATAAATCATAAACCCTAAACTAAACACCCTCAACCCCAAACCCTAAACCCCAAATCCTAAACCCTAGACCACAACCCTAAACCCTTAACCATAAACCCTAAAGCCTAAACCCTAAACCATAAACCCTCAATTCCAAACCATCATAAACCCTAAACCCTAAACCCTAAACCATATACCTTACACCACAAACCCTAAAGCCTAAACCCTAAACCCTAAACCATAAATAATGAACCCTAAACCATAAACCATAAACCCTAAACCATAAACCCTAAATCCCAAATACTAAATCCTAAACCACAAACACTAAACCCTAAACCATAAACCCTAAACCCCAAACTCTAAAACATAAACCCCAAATCATAAACCCTAAATCCTAAACCCTACACCCTAAACCACAAACCCTAAATGCTAGACCCTAACCATAAACCCGCAACCCCAAACCATAAACCAAAAACCCTAAAACCTAAGCCCTAAACCCTAAACCACAAATCCTAAAGCCAAAACCCTAAACCATAAACCCTCAACCACAAACCATGACTCATAAATCCTAAATCCTACACCCTAAACACTAAACCACAATCCCTAAAGCATAAACCCTAAACCATAAGCCCTCAACCCCAAATCATAAACCCTAACCCCTAAACCATACACCCTAAATCCTAAACCACAAACCATAAACACTAAACCCTAAACCATAAACCCTCAACCCCAACCCACAAACCCTAAATCCTAAACCCTACACCTTAAACCACAAACCCTAAAGCCTAAATCCTAAACCATAAACCCTCAACCTAAACCATAAACAGTAAACCCTAAACCCTACACCCTAAACGCTAAACCACAAACCTAAAGCCTAAACCTTAAACCATAAACCCTCAACCCCAAACCATCATAAACCATAAACCCTAAACCCTACACTACAACATTTTTGGCCTAAGGTAACCCTTTTTCGAAGAAATATTTAACAAATATTGTCTTAGATAGAAAAAGACAACATTTTTAACGAGTTGCCTTTGTGTAAGGCAAAGATAACAAAATTTTTGGCCACCCACCAAAATAGTTGTCTTTGATATCTAAAATAACACTTAAAAATTGTTGCATTATACAAAATTTAAGACAACATTTTTAGATAAAAATACAATATTTTTTAAGAGTTATAAAAAAAATTAGATAAATAAAATTTATAAAAAGTTACCTAAAATTATTCATAACTAAAAATTTTAGAGAAAAACTTTTAATTATATTCCCACCAATTATTTTTCCAATCAAATAACTTAGGGAAAAAAAGGTAAGGAAGAAATGTGCTTCAGTTCATCACTACCATAAGCTAGCCCTACCCTTCAAAAGCAATCCCAAACGTCAACACACCCTCCACGATCGCAACTCTCCTCCATGTACGACAGCAGTGCTCTCCTCCATGGGCAACGACGCGGTGCTCCCTTCCACGAGCGACGCAGTGCTCTCCTCCATGGGTGTCGGCGCGGTCATCTTCTTTACGGCGACGACATGGTACGCTCCTCATTTTGTGCCAAACCACCACCGTCGAGAAACCCCTCTCTCTTCTCTTCCCCTTCTTCCTCTTCTTCCTCTGTCCTGCCTCCTCCTCTTCGCGAGCTCTGACAACGCTACACGCAGCTGTAACCCCCCTCATCCTCCTCTGTGTATTGGTAAGAAATGTCTAAACTTTACTATAGGAATAGAATTTCTGAATGCATTGATTCTGAATTTTAGTATGAAAATGCAATTTCTGAATGCTTTAATTCTGAATTTTAGTATGGAAATATTCTGAATTTTACTATGGGAATGGAATTTTTGAATGTATTGATTCTGAATTTTTGGGGCTTTTTGATAGTTCTGATTTTGGGGGTTTTATTTCCCTTGTTTGCTTTGTAACAATTTCTCTGATGTCTTTGATGAAGAGTAGTTCATTAATTCTTTAGCTAATGATGTAAAATGATTAACAAGCTACTTAAAACACTATTTCATGCCACCAACATGGTGATCCAGTTCAAAAGCTGTTCTGGTATGGAAATACTATTGGTAAAGTCATAACATTCAGAGAAATTGATGCTAGAATTTAGGTACCTAAGTTAAATAACGTGACTAGTAATTATATGATGATGTATGTGAGAATAGTATTAGGCACCTCATAGATCATATATTCATATGGTTGAATTATCATGTATCAATATATGGTAATAAGCATCTTCATTTTTTTAGGTAGTGGCTTTTCTTTTCTTTTCTTTTTTCTTCTTTCTTTTATTCTGTGTGATATCTTTAAGCTTTTTCAGTAGGATTCAAGTTAAAGGGAAAAGAACAAGAAAGAATGAACAAAAAGAGCGGTTTTTGACACTATTGAAATTTTAGTTTTCAATGTGTCTCTTTTTTCTCTTTAGTTTTCTTCTGAGTGCTATTTGATGTCATATATATCATTATTATTGTCTTGTTAGGAGATGCTGATGTAATATGTGGTGGAGCTTGGGAATTCTGGCCGCTAGAGCTTAGGGTTTGCCTCAATTTCGACTGCGAGTGTTTTTATGGGGTGTTAAACCTTCTGAGGTATTCTAGTGTTTTTGTTGTAGTATCTTTCAAAATACAATTCTCATGGTTATTTACATAAAAAGAAAATATTATTTTCATTCTTATATTTTAGTGTTGAAGTTCAAATTTGAGTTAAATTATTATTGTTCTTTCTACATGGTTCCAAAGCTGTCTCAATTCCCTCTTCCAACTCATGATGTTATTATTAGGGGTGTTATTCTTTTAGAATTCGATGTATGCGCAAGTTTTACATAGGACTTATGTAATTTTGTTTTGAATGGTAAGCTAATTTTTTAGATGAGTTTATTAGTCATGGCATGGTGATTAATTGGCATGTTCATTGATTTCAACTAACCATAGGGTTGTTGCTAGTTATTTACTATTAAATTTTTTAGATTTAGAAAATCTATTTTATAATTTGAATGCTAAATGGATGATTAAGTCTCATTTTTTCTATTTTTAATTTAAAAAAGTATTGCAAAATCTCGAATTATAATATATTAAAGCCCTTAAAAAAATTTATTTACTTGCATATAAATACAATTGCACATGATGAAGGTCACCATATTACAATAGAAAAAAATAACTTATATTGGAAGATGCTACTTCTGACCTTTCTCTGGTATATTTTAATTTTTTATTCATCCTGTTATTGCCTTTATGTTTTATGATATTTGGTTGTTGATGAATGTTATTACCCTATTCAGATTGAGAATGATGAAAGTCGTGATGTTCATTTGGTCCTTATATTGTGTTACATTTACACTATATCATTGTTTTCTTTAGTATTGAATATGGTTTTGTTCTTTGATTGGTATTTTATATGATACGAAGATGTTTAGCTTAATAGGTTACTTGTTGTTTGGTCACTGGTGAGTATGGTTGAAATGCAAACATGTGGAGAGGATTATGAAGGCTCAGGCCTTGAGAGATAACGGTATGACTGGCTACATATCTAGTAAGAAGACTATGGAGATCAACCTTGACATACATAGGCATTATGGATAGTACGAAGACTATGGAGATCAACTCTGACATACATCGGCATTATGGAAGAACTGGCGAAGAGAACGAAAGCTGATGAAATTAGGCATTTATTTGTTTTTTTTTTGTTTAGTTATTATATGTATTTTTATTTGAATTGGGAACTGTAAGTATATGTATTTAAAATTTATTTAGTTGGATTTGAAACAACGTTTTGATTTAAAATATATGCAATATATTAGTTTATTAGCTTATCTTTTCTTTCTATTTATTTAATTTAGTTTAAATAATTAAATTTTATTACAGTATGTTGTATATCTTTTTAAAAAACTTAGATAAATGTTGCTTTAGATATCTGAAAAGGCAATACCAAAAAATTTAGATAAGCGTTGCTTTAGGTCTATGAAAAAAGTAACTTAAAAAAAATTTGAACAAGTGTTGCTTTAGGTATATCAAAAGGCAACTTAAAACAAATCTTGACAAGTGTTGCTTTATGTATTAGAAAATACAACTCGTAAAAAGTGTTGCCAGAAAGTCTTATCTAAAGCGTTATGTTTGGGTCCTCTAAGGCAACCCTTTTATGGAGTTGCTTTTTTTGTAGAAAAGGCAACGTTTTTTGAAGGTTGCCATAAAAAGGGTTCCCTTTGATACAAAAAAGCGTTGCCTTTGACCAAAGGTAACGGCCATATAGACAACCCCCCAAAAAGAGTTCCGTTTTGTTGGAAAGTTTTGCCTTTGATAAAAGGTAACACTTTTCCTTATTATAGGCAACGTTTTTAAAGGGTTATCTCAGTCCGAATTTGTTGTAGTGCTAAACCCTAAACCACAAACCCTAAAGCCTAAATCATAAACCATAAACTATAAACCATAAACAATAAACCATAAACCATAAACCATAAATCCTAAACCCTAAACCATAAACCCTAAACCCCAAATCCTAAACCCTAGACCACAACCCCAAATCCTAAACCATAAACCCTCAACCTTAACCTATAAAACCAAAAACCCTAAACCCCAAATCCTAAACCCTAAACCACAAACTCTAAAGCCTAAACACTAAATCACACCCCCTAAACCCAAAACCGCAAACCCTAAAGCCCAAACACTAAACCCTAAACTATAAACCTTAAAAGCTAGACCCTAAACCCTAAACCCCATACCCTAAAGCCTAAACACTAAACCCTAGCCTTAACCCTAAACTACAAACACTAAAGCCTAAACACTAAACTATAAACCATAAAAGCTAAACCATAAACCCTTTACCCCAAACCATAAACCCTAAACCATAAATCCTAAACCCTACACCATAAACCCTAAACCCTAAACCATCAAGTCTAAGCACTACACCCTAAACTACAAAGACTAAACCCTAGGCCCTAAACAATAAACCCTCAACCCCAAAGCATAAACCATAAACCCTAAACTATAAGCCCTAAACCCTAAACCACAAACCCTAAAACCTAAACACTAAACTATAAGGCGTCAATCCCAAACCATAAATCATAAACCCTAAACCCTACACCCTAACAACTAAACCATAAACCTTAAAGCCGAAACCCTAAACCATAAGTCCTCAACCCCAAATCATAAACCTAAATACCTAAACCCTACACCCTAGACCCTAAACCACAAACCCTAAAGCATAAACCCCAAACTATAAACCCTAACCTCTACACCATAAATTCTCAACGCCAAAGCATAAATCATAAACCCTAAACCATACACCCTAAACACTAAACCACAATCCCTAAAACCTTAAACCCTATACCATAAGCCCTCAACCCCAAATCATAAACCCTACACCCTAAACCCAAAACCACAAACCCTAAAGTATAAACCCTAAACTATAAACCATATACCCTAAATCATAAACCCTAAAGCCTAAACCATAAACCCTAAACCCTAAACCCTAAACCATAAACCATAAACCCTAAACCCTAAACCACTAACCCTAAACCATAAACACTCAACCCCAATCATAAACCCTAAACCCTAAACCCTACACCCTAAACCACAAACCATAAACGCTAGACCCTAACACTAAGCCCTAAACCCTAAACCACAAACCCTAAGGCCTAAACCCTAAACCATAAACCCTCAGCAAGAAACCATAATTCACAAATCCTAAGCCCTACACCCTAAACCCTAAACCCTAAACCCTAAACCCCAAATCCTAAACCCTAGCCTACAACCACAAACCCTAAATCGTAAACCCTAAACCAAAACCTTAAAGCCTACAACATAAAACCCATAACATAAACCCTCAATCCCAAACCATCATAAACCCTAATCCCTAAACCCTAAACCCTAAACATAAACCCTAAATCACAACCCCTAAACCCCAAACCACAAACCCTAAAGCGCAAACACAAAATCATAAACCCTAAACCCTAAAGCCTAAACCCTAAACACTTAAGCCCAAACACTAAACTATAAACCATAAACCCTAAACCATAAACCATCAACCCCAAACCATAAACCCTAAACCTTAAACTACAAATCCTAAAGCCTAAACACTAAACCACAAACCCTAAACCCTAAACCATAAGCCTTCAACCCCAAATCATAAATCCTAAACCCTATACCAAAAATCATAAACCCTAATTCCTAAACCATAAACCCTCAACCCCAAACCATAAACATTAAACACTAAACTTTATACCGTAAATCACAAACCCTAAACCATAAACCATCTACCTCAAACCATAAACACTAAACCCTAAACCCTAAACCACAAACCTTAAAGCATAAACCCTAAACAACAAATTCTAAACCCTAAATCCCAAACCATAAACCCTTAACCCTAAATCATAAACCCTAAACCCTACACCCATAAACCCTAAATCATAAAAGCTAAACCATAAACCCTAACCCATAAACCATAAACCATAATCCCTAAACGATAAACACTAAACCCTAAACCATAAATTCTAAAAGCTAAACCCTAAATCCTAAACCATAAACCATCAACCCCAAACCATAAACCCTAAACCCTACACCGTAAATCACAAACCCTAAACCCTAGACCCTAAACCATAAACCATCAACCTCAAACAATAAACCCTAAACCCTAAACCACAAACCTAAACCCTAAACCATCATAAACCCTAAACCCTAAACCATAAACCATAAACCCTAAACCCTAAATCACAAAGCCTAAAGTATAAACCTAAACCATAAACCCTAAACCATAAACCCTCAACCCTAAACCCTAAACACTAAACCATAAATCATAAACCCTAGACCACAACCCTAAACCCTAAACCCTAAAACAAAAACCCTAAACCATAAACCATAAACCATAAACCATAAACCATAAACCCTAAACCAAACACCATCAACCCCAAACCCTAAACCCCAAATCCTAAACCCTAGACCACAACCCTAATCCCTTAACCATAAACCATAAAGCCTAAACCCTAAACCATAAACCCTCAATCCCAAACCATCATAAACCCTAAACCCTAAACCCTATACCTTACACAACAAACCCTAAAGCCTAAACCCTAAACCCTAAACCATAAATAATGAACCCTAAACCATAAACCATAAACCCTAAATCCCAAATCCTAAATCCTAAACCACAAACACTAAACCCTAAACCATAAACCTTAAACCCCAAACTCTAAATCCCAAATCATAAATCCTAAATCCTAAACCCTACACCCTAAACCACAAACCCTAAATGCTAGACCCTAACCATAAACCCGCAACCCCAAACCATAAACCATAAACCCTAAAACCTAAGTCCTAAACCCTAAACCACAAATCCTAAAGCCAAAACCCTAAACCATAAACCCTCAACCACAAACCATAACTCATAAATCCTAAATCCTACACCCTAAACACTAAACCACAATCCCTAAAGCATAAACCCTAAACCATAAGCCATCAACCCCAAATCATAAACCCTAACCCCTAAACCATACACCCTAAACCCTAAACCACAAACCATAAACACTAAACCCTAAACTATAAACTCTAACCCTAAACCCTCAACCCCAACCCACAAACCCTAAATCCTAAACCCTACACCTTAAACCACAAACCCTAAAGCCTAAACCCTAAACCATAAACCCTCAACCTAAACCATAAACAGTAAACCCTAAACTCTACACCCTAAACGCTAAACCACAAACCTAAAGCCTAAACCTTAAACCATAAACCCTCAACCCCAAACCATCATAAACCATAAACCCTAAACCCTACACTACAACATTTTTGGCCTAAGGTAACCCTTTTTCGAAGAAACATTTAACAAATATTGTCTTAGATAGAAAAAGACAACATTTTTAACGAGTTGCCTTTGTGTAAGGCAAAGATAACAAAATTTTTGGCCACCCACCAAAATAGTTGTCTTTGATATCTAAAATAACACTTAAAAATTGTTGCATTATACAAAATTTAAGACAACATTTTTAGATAAAAATACAACATTTTTTAAGAGTTATAAAAAAAATTAGATAAATAACATTTATAAAAAGTTACCTAAAATTATTCATAACTAAAAATTTTAGAGAAAAACTTTTAATTATATTCCCACCAATTATTTTTCCAATCAAATAACTTAGGGAAAAAAAGGTAAGGAAGAAATGTGCTTCAGTTCATCACTACCATAAGCTAGCCCTACCCTTCGAAAGCAATTCCAAACGTCAACACACCCTCCACGATCGCAGCTCTACTCCATGTACGACAGCAGTGCTCTCCTCCATGGGCAACGACGCGGTGCTCCCTTCCTCGAGCGTCGACGCAGTGCTCTCCTCCATGGGTGTCGACGCGGTCATCTTCTTTACGGCGACGACACGGTGCGCTCCTCATTTTGTGCCAAACCACCACCGTCGAGAAATCCCTCTCCCTTCTCTTCCCCTTCTTCCTCTTCTTCCTATGTCCCGCCTCCTCCTCTTCGCGAGCTCTGACAACGCTACACGCAGTTGTAACCCCCTTCATCCTCCTCTGTGTATTGTTAAGAAATGTCTAAACTTTACTATAGGAATAGAATTTCTGAATGCATTGATTTTGAATTTTAGTATGGAAATGCAATTTCTGAATGCTTTAATTCTGAATTTTACTATGGGAATGGAATTTTTAAATGCATTGATTCTGAATTTTTGGGACTTTTTGATAGTTCTGATTTTGGGGGTTTTATTTCCCTTGTTTGCTTTGTAACAATTTCTCTGATGTCTTTGATGAAGAGTAGTTCATTAATTCTTTAGCTATTGATGTAAAATGATTAACAAGCTACTTAAAACACTATTTCATGCCACCAACATGGTGATCCAGTTCAAAAGCTGGTCTGGTATGGAAATACTATTGGTAAAGTCATAACATTCAGAGAAATTGATGCTAGAATTTAGGTACCTAAGTTAAATAACATGACTAGTAATTATATGATGATGTATGTGAGAATAGTATTAGGCACCTCATATATCATATATTCATATGGTTGAATTATCATGTATCAATATATGGTAATAAGCATCTTCATTTTTTTAGGTAGTGGCTTTTCTTTTCTTTTCTTTTTTCTTCTTTCATTTATTCTGTGTGATATCTTTAAGCTTTTTCAGTAGGATTCAAGTTAAAGGGAAAAGAACAAGAAAGAAGGAACAAAAAGAGCGGTTTTTGACACTATTGAAATTTTAGTTTTCAATGTGTCTCTTTTTTTTCTTTAGTTTTCTTCTGAGTGCTATTTGATGTCATATATATCATTATTGTTGTCTTGTTAGGAGATGCTGATGTAATATGTGGTGGAGCTTGGAAATTCTGGCTGCTAGAGCTTAGGGTTTGCCTCAATTTCGACTGCGAGTGTTTTTATGGGGTGTTAAACCTTCTGAGGTATTCTAGTATTTTTGTTGTAGTATCTTTCAAAATACAATTATCATGGTTATTTACATAAAAAGAAAATATTATTTTCATTCTTATATTTTAGTGTTGAAGTTTAAATTTGAGTTAAATTATTATTGTTCTTTCTACATGGTTCCAAAGCTGTCTCAATTCCCTCTTCCAACTCATGATGTTATTATTAGGGGTGTTATTCTTTTAGAATTCGATGTATGTGCAAGTTTTACATAGGACCTATGTAACTGTGTTTTGAATGGTAAGCTAATTTTTTAGATGAGTTTATTAGTCATGGCATGGTGATTAATTGGCATGTTCATTGATTTCAACTAACCATAGGTTTGTTGCTAGTTATTTACTATTAAATTTTTTAGATTTAGAAAATATATTTTATAATTTGAATGCTAAATGGATGATTAAGTCTCATTTTTTCTATTTTTAATTTTAAAAAGTATTGCAAAATCTCGAATTATAATATATTAAAGCCCTTAAAAAAATTTATTTACTTGCATATAAATACAATTGCACATGATGAAGGTCACCATATTACAATGGAAAAAAATAACTTATATTGGAAGATGCTACTTCTGACCTTTCTCTGGTATATTTTAATTTTTTATTCATCCTTTTATTGCCTTTATGTTTTATGATATTTGGTTGTTGATGAATGTTATTACCCTATTCAGATTGAGAATGATGAAAGTCGTGATGTTCATTTGGTCCTTATATTGTGTTACATTTACACTATATCGTTGTTTTCTTTAGTATTGAATATGGTTTTGTTCTTTGATTGGTATTTTATATGATACGAAGATGTTTAGCTTAATAGGTTACTTGTTGTTTGGTCACTGGTGAGTATGGTTGAAATGCAAACATGTGGAGAGGATTATGAAGGCTCAGGCCTTGAGAGATAACGGTATGACTGGCTACATATCTAGTAAGAAGACTATGGAGATCAACCTTGACATACATAGGCATTATGGATAGTACGAAGACTATGGAGATCAACTCTGACATACATCGGCATTATGGAAGAACTGGCGAAGAGAACGAAATCTGATGCAATTAGGCATTTATTTGTTTTTTTTTTGTTTAGTTATTATATGTATTTTTATTTGAATTGGGAACTGTAAGTATATGTATTTAAAATTTATTTAGTTGGATTTGAAACAACGTTTTGATTTAATATATATGCAATATATTAGTTTATTAGCTTATCTTTTCTTTCTATTTATTTAATTTAGTTTAAATAATTAAATTTTATTAAAGTATGTTGTATATCTTTTTAAAAAACTTAGATAAATGTTGCTTTAGATATCTGAAAAGGCAATACCAAAAAATTTAGATAAGCGTTGCTTTAGGTCTATGAAAAAAGTAACTTAAAAAAAATTTGAACAAGTGTTGCTTTAGGTATATCAAAAGGCAACTTAAAACAAATCTTGACAAGTGTTGCTTTATGTATTAGAAAATACAACTCGTAAAAAGTGTTGCCAGAAAGTCTTATCTAAAGCGTTGTGTTTGGGTCCTCTAAGGCAACCCTTTTATGGAGTTGCTTTTTTTGTAGAAAAGGCAACGTTTTTTGAAGGTTACCATAAAAAGGGTTCCCTTTGATACACAAAAGCGTTGCCTTTGACCAAAGGTAACGGCCATATAGCCAACGCCCCAAAAAGAGTTCCGTTTTGTTGGAAAGTGTTGCCTTTGATAAAAGGCAACACTTTTCCTTATTATAGGCAACGTTTTTAAAGGGTTGTCTCAGCCCAAATTTATTGTAGTGGCTAAACCCTAAACCATAAACCCTAAAGCCTCAATCATAAACCATAAACCATAAACCATAAACAATAAACCATAAACCCTAAACCATAAATCCTAAACCCTAAACCCTAAACCCTAAACCCTAAACCCTAAATCCTAAATCCTAGACCACAACCCCAAATCCTAAACCATAAACCCTCAACCTTAACCTATAAAACCAAAAACCCTAAACCCCAAATCCTAAACCCTAAACCACAAACTCTAAAGCCTAAACACTAAATCATACCCCCTAAACCCAAAACCACAAACCCTAAAGCCCAAACACTAAACCCTAACCCATAAACCTTAAAAGCTAGACCCTAAACCCTAAACCCCATACCCTAAAGCCTAAACACTAAACCCTAGCCTTAACCCTAAACTACAAACACTAAAGCCTAAACACTAAACTATAAACCATAAAAGCTAAACCATAAACCCTTAACCCCAAACCATAAACCCTAAACCATAAATCCTAAACCCTACACCATAAACCCTAAACCATAAACCATCAAGTCTAAGTCCTACACCCTAAACAATAAACCCTCAACCCCAAAGCATAAACCATAAACCCTAAACTATAAGCCCTAAACCCTAAACCACAAACCCTAAAACCTAAACCCTAAACTATAAGGCCTCAATCCCAAACCATAAATCATAAACCCTAAACCCTACACCCTAAACACTAAACCATAAACTCTAAAGCCGAAACCCTAAACCATAAGTCCTCAACCCCAAATCATAAACCTAAATCCCTAAACCCTACACCCTAGACACTAAACAACAAACCCTAAAGCATAAACCCCAAACTATAAACCCTAACCTCTAAATCATAAATTCTCAACGCCAAAGCATAAATCATAAACCCTAAACCCTACACCCTAAACACTAAACCAAAATCCCTAAAACTTTAAACCCTAGACCATAAGCCCTCAACCCCAAATCATAAACCCTAATCCTAAACCCTACACCCTAAACCCAAAACCACAAACCCTAAACTATAAACCCTATATCCTAAATCATAAACCCTAAATCCTAAACCATAAACCACAAACCCTAAACCCTACACCATAAACCCGAAACCCTAAACCATTAACCCTAAATCATAAACACTCAACCCCAAACCATAAACCCTAAACCCTAAACCCTACACCCTAAACCACAAACCATAAACGCTAGACCCTAACCCTAAGCCCTAAACCCTAAACCACAAACCCTAAGGCCTAAACCCTAAACCATAAACCCTCAACAACAAACCATAATTCACAAATCCTAAACCCTACACCCTAAACCACAAACCGTAAACCACAAACCCTAAACCCTAAACCCTAAACCCTAAACCTTAAACCCCAAATCCTAAACCCTAGAATACAATCCCAAACCCTAAATCGTAAACCCTACACCATAAACCCTAAAACCTACACCATAAACCCCATAACATAAACCCTCAATCCCAAACCATCATAAACCCTAATCCCTAAACCCTAAACCACAAACCTTAATGCCTAAACCATAGACCATAAACCCTAAACCATAAACCATCAACCCTAAACACTAAACCCTAAACACTAAACCTCAAATCCTAAACCTTAAACCACAAACCCTAAACCCTAAACCATAAACCCTAAACCACAAACCCTAAAGCCCAAATACTAAACCATAAACCCTAAACCGGAAACACTAAAGCCTAAACACTAAACTATAAACCATAAACCCTAAACCGTAGACCCTCTACCACAAAGCATAAATCATAGACCCTGAACCCTAAGCTACAAACCCTAAAGCCTAAACTCTAAACCACAAACCCTAAAGCCTCCACCCTAAACCATAAACCCTCAACTCCAAATCATAAACCTTAAACCATAATCATACACACTAAACCCTAAACCCTAAACCCTACACCCTAAACCCTAAATCCTAAACCATAAACCCTAAACCATAAATCATACACCATAAAACCGAAACCTTAAAACCTAAACCCTACTTCCTAAACCATAAACCCTGAACCCCAAACCATAAACCCTACACCCTAAACCCTACACCCTAAATCAAAACCCTAAACCCTAGAGCCTAAACCATAAACCCTCAACCAAAAACCATAAACCATAAACCCTACAACATAAACCCTAAACTACAAACCTAAAGCATAAACCCTAAACCATAAACCATAAACCCCAAACCATAATAAACCATAAACCTTAAAGCATAAACCCTAAACCATAAGCCCTCAAACCCAAATCATAAACCCTAACCCCTAAACTATACACCCTAAACCCTAAACCACAAACCCTAAAGCAGAAACCCTAAACTATAAACCCTAAACCCTAAGCCATAAACCTTTAAACCCAAACCATAAATAAGAAACCCTAAACCCTACACTCTAAACACTAAAACACAGTACCTAAAGCCTAAACCCTAAACCATAAGCCATCAACCCTAAATTATAAACCCTAAACCCTAAACCATACACCGTAAAACCTAAACCACAAACCCTAAAGCAAAAACCTTAAACTATAAACCCTAAACCATAAACCATCAACCCCAACCCATAAACACATAAACCCTAAACCCTAAACCATAAACAATCACCCCAAACCATAAACACTAAACCCCAAACCCTACACCCTAAAGCCTAAACCACAAACCTAAAGCAAAAATCTTAAACCATAAACCCTTAACCCCAAACAATCATAAACCTAAACCATAAATCCTAAACCATAAACCCTCAACATTAAACCCTAAACCCTAAACCCTAAACCCCAAATCCTAAACTCTAGACCACAACCCCAAACCCTAAACTATAAACCCTCAACACTAAACTATAAACCCAAAACCCTAAACCACAAACCATAAATGCTAGACCCTAACCCTAAGCCCTAAACCATAAACCACAAACCCTAAGGCCTAAACCCTAAACTATAAACCCTCAACAACAAACCATAATTCACAAATCCTAAACCCTAGACTACAACCCCAACCCTAAATCGTAAACCCTACACCATAAACCCTAAAGCCTACACCATAAACCCCATAACATAAACCCTCAATCCCAAACCATCATAAACCCTAATCCCTAAACCCTAAACCACAAACCTTAATGCCTAAACCATAGACCATAAACCCTAAACCATAAACCATAAACCATCAACCCTAAACACTAAACCCTAAACCCTAAACCCTAAACCTCAAATCCTAAACCATAAACCACAAACCCTAAACCCTAAACCATAAACCCTAAACCACAAACCCTAAAGCCCAAATACTAAACCATAAACCCTAAACCCTAAAGCCTAAACCGGAAACACTAAAGCCTAAACACTAAACTATAAACCATAAACCCTAAACCGTAAACCCTCTACCACAAAGCATAAATCATAGACCCTGAACCCTAAGCCACAAACCCTAAAGCCTAAACTTTCAACCACAAACCCTAAAGCCTACACCCTAAACCATAAACCCTCAACCCCAAATCATAAACCCTAAACCATAATCATACACACTAAACCCTAAACCATAAACCCTAAACCCTAAACCCTAAACCCTAAATCCTAAACCATAAACCCTAAACCATAAAACATACACCATAAAACCGAAACCCTAAAACCTAAACCCTACTTCCTAAACCATAAACCCTGAACCCCAAACCCTAAACCCTAAACCCTAAACCCTACACCCTAAATCAAAACCCTAAACCCTAGAGCCTAAACCATAAACCCTCAACCCAAAACCATAAACCATAAACCCTACAACATAAACCCTAAACTACAAACTTAAAGCATAAACCCTAAACCATAAACCATAAACCCCAAACCATAATAAACCATAAACCTTAAAGCATAAACCCTAAACCATAAGCCCTCAAACCCAAATCATAAACCCTAACCCCTAAACTATACACCCTAAACCCTAAACCACAAACCCTAAAGCAGAAACCCTAAACTATAAACCCTAAACCCTAAGCCATAAACCTTTAAACCCAAACCATAAATAAGAAACCCTAAACCCTACACTCTAAACACTAAAACACAGTACCTAAAGCCTAAACCCTAAACCATAAGCCATCAACCCTAAATTATAAACCCTAAACCCTAAACCATACACCGTAAAACCTAAACCACAAACCCTAAAGCATAAACCTTAAACTATAAACCCTAAACCATAAACCATCAACCCCAACCCATAAACACATAAACCCTAAACCTTAAACCATAAACCATCATCCCAAACCATAAACACTAAACCCTAAACCCTACACCCTAAAGCCTAAACCACAAACCAAAAGCAAAAACCTTAAACCATAAACCCTCAACCCCAAACAATCATAAACCTAAACCATAAATCCTAAACCATAAACCCTCAACATTAAACCCTAAACCCTAAACCCTAAACTCTAAACCCCAAATCCTAAACTCTAGACCACAACCCCAAACCCTAAACTATAAACCCTCAACACTAAACTATAAACCCAAAACCCTAAACCCCAAATGCTAAACCCTAAACCACAAACTCTAAAGCCTAAACCCTAAATCAAAACCTCAAAACAATAAACCACAAACCCTAAAGCCCAAACACTAAACCCTAAACCATAAACCCTTAAACCGAAACCATAACACCTAAACCCCAAACCCTAAAGCCTAAACACTAAACCCTAAAGCCTTAACCCTAAACCACAAACACTAAAGCCCTAACACTAAACTATAAACCATAAACGTTAAACCATAAATCCTAAACCCCAAACCATAAACCCTAAATCCTAAACCATAAACCCTAAACCCTAAACCCTAAACCGAAAACCCAATACCCTAAACCCTAAACCATAAACCCTCAACTCAAAATGCTACATCCTAAACCACAAACACTAAACCCTAGACCCTAAACAATAAACCCTCAACCCTAAAGCATAAACCCTAAACCCTAACCCTAAGCCCTAAACCATAAACCACAAACCCTAAACTATAAACCCTCAACCCAAAACCATAAATAATAAGCCCTAAACCTTACGCCCTAAACACTATACCACAATCCCTAAAGCCAAAACCCTAAATCATAAGCCGTCAACCCCATATCATAAACCCTAACCCCTAAACCCTACACCCTAAACCCTAAACCACAAACCCTAAAGCATAATCCCTAAACTATAAACCCTAAACCCTAAACCGTAAATCCTCAACCACAAAGCATAAATCATAAACCCTAAACCCTACACCATAAACACTAAACCACAATCCCTAAAGCCAAAACCCTAAACCATAAGCCTTCAACCCCAAATTAAAAACCCTAAACCCTAAACCCTACACCCAAAACCCTAAACCATAAACCACAAACCCAAATGCCTAAACCCTAAACCATAAACAATAAACCCTAAACCCTAAACCATAAACCCTAAACCACAAACTCGAAAACATAAACCCTAAATCAGAACCCCTAAACCCTAAACCACAAACCCTAAAGCCCCAACACTAAACCCTAAACCCTAAACCCTAAAGGCTAAACCCTAAACACTAAAGCCTAAACACTAAACTATAAACCATAAACCCTCTACCACAAACCAAAAACCATAGACCCTGAACCCTAAGCCACAAACCCTAAAGCCTAAACTTTCAACCACAAACCCTAAAGCCTACACCCTAAACCATAAACCCTCAACCCCAAATCATAAACCTTAAACCATAACCATACTCCCTAAATCCTAAACCATAAACCCTAAACACTAAATCATACACCACAAACCCTAAACCCTAAAACCTAAACCCTAATTCCTAAACCATAAACCCTCAAGCCCAAACCATAAATCCAAAACCCTAAACCATATACACTAAATCACAAACCCTAAACCCTAGAGCCTAAACCATAAACCCTCAACCCCAAACCATAAACCATAAACCCTACAACTTAAACCCTAAACCACAAACTTAAAGCCTAAACCCTAAACCATAAACCATCAATCCCAAACCATCATAAACCATAACCCCTAAACCATAAACCCTAAACCATAAGCACTCAACCCCAAATCATACACCCTAACCCCTAAACCATACACCCTAAACCCTAAACCACAAACCCTAAAGCATAAATCCTAAACTATAAACCCTAAACCCTAAGCCATAAACCTTCAACCCCAAACCATAAATAATAAACCCTAAACCCTACACTCTAAACACTAAACCACAATCCCTAAAGCCTAATCCCTAAACCATAAGCGTTCAACCCAAAATTATAAACCCTAAACCCTAAACCCTACACTGTAAAACCTAAACCATAAACCCTAAAGCATAACCCCTAAACTAGAAACGTTAAACCATAAACCCTCAACCCCAACCCATAAACCATAAGCCCTAAACCATACACCATAAACCACAAACCCCAAAGCCTAAACCCTAAACCATAAACCATCAACCTAAACCATAAGTGGTAAACCCCAAAGCCTAAACCCACAAACCCTAAACCATAAACCCTCAACCATAAACTATAAACCCAAAACTCGAAACCCCAAATCCTAAATCCTAAACCACAAACTCTAAAGCCTAAACCCTAAATCACAACCCAAAACCCTAAACCGTAAACCCTAAAGCGCAAACACTAAACCCTAAACCATAAACCCTAAACCAAAACCAAAACCCCTAAACCCCAAACCCTAAAGCCTAAACACTAAACCCTAAAGCCTTAACCCTAAACCACAAACACTAAAGCCCTAACACTAAACTATAAACCATAAACGCTAAAACATAAACCCTTAACCCCAAACCATAAACCCTAAACCCTAAACTATAAACCCTAAACCCTAAACCATAAACCCAAATCCCTACACCCTAAACCCTAAACCATAAACCCTCAACTCAAAACGCTACATTCTAAACCATAAACACTAAACCCTAGACCCTAAACAATAAACCCTCAACCCCAAAGTATAAACCCTAAACCCTAAAACCTAAACCATAAAACATAAACCCTGAAGCCTAAACCCTAAACTATAAACCCTCAACCCAAAACCATAAATCATAAGCCCTAAACCTTACGCCCAAAACACTAAACCTCAATCCCTAAAGCCCAAACCCTAAACCATAAGCCTTCAACCCAAAATTAAAAACCCTAAACCCGAAACCATACACCCTAAACCATAAACCCTAAACCCTAAACCACAAACCCAAATGCCTAAACCCTAAACCATAAATCATAAATCCTAAACCGTAAAGCATAAAACCTAAACCATAAACTCTAAAACATAAACCCTAAATCACAACCCCTAAACCCTAAACCACAAACTCTAAAGCCCAAACACTAAACACTATACCCTAAACCCTAAAGCCTAATCCCTAAACACTAAAGCCTAAACACTAAATATAAACCATAAACCCTCTACCACAAAGCATAAACCATAGACCCTAAACCCTAAGCCGCAAACCCTAAATCATAAACTCTAAACCACAACCCTAAAGCCTACACACTAAACAATAAACCATCAACCCCAAATCATAAACCCTAAACCATAATCATACACCCTAAACCCTAAATTATAAACCCTAAATTCTAAACCATAAACCCTAAACCCTATACCCTAGAGCCTAAACCCTAAACCCTAGAGCCTAAACCATAAACCCTCAACCCCAAACCATAAACCATAAACCATAAACCCTACAAGCTAAACCCTAAACCACAAACCTAAAGCCTAAACCCTAAATCATAAACCATCACCCCCAAACCATCATAAACCATAAACCCTAAACCATAAACCATAAATCCAAAACCATAAGACCTCAACCCCAAATCATACATCCTAACCCCTAAACCATACACCCTAAACCCTAAACCACAAATGCTAAAGCATAAACCCTAAACAATAAACCATAAACCCTAAGCCATAAACCATCAACCCCAAACTATAAACGGTAAACCCTAAACCCTACACCCTAAACCCTAAACCACAAACCTAAAGCCAAAACCTTAAACCATAAACCCTCAACCCCAAACAATCATAAACCCTAAACGACAAACCCTAAACCATAAACCCTAAACCATAAACCCTAAACCCTAAACCCTAGACCACAACCACAAACCCTAAACCATAAACCCTCAACCATAAACTATAAACCCAAAACCCGAAATCCCAAATCCTAAATCCTAAACCACAAACTCTAAAGCCTAAACCCTAAATCACAACCCAAAACCCTAAATCGCAAACCCTAAAGTGCAAACACTAAACCCTAAACCATAAACCCTAAACCTAAACCTGAACCCCTAAACCCCAGACCCTAAAGCCTAAACACTAAACCCTAAAGCCTTAACCCTAAACCACAAACACTAAAGCCCTAACACTAAACTATAAACCATAAACGCTAAAACATAAACCCTTAACCCCAAACCATAAACCCTAAACCCTAAACTATAAACCCTAAACCATAAACCATAAACCCAAATCCCTACACCCTAAACCCTAAACCAAAAACCCTCAACTCAAAATGCTACATTTTAAACCATAAACACTAAACCCTAGACCCTAAACAATAAACCCTAAACCCCAAAGCATAAACCCTAAACCCTAAACCATAAGCCCTAAACCATAAAACACAAACCTTGAAGCCTAAACCCTAAACTATAAACCCTCAACCCAAAACCATAAATCATAAGCCCTAAACCTTACGCCCAAAACACTAAACCTCAATCCCTAAAGCCCAAACCCTAAACCATAAGCCTTCAACTCAAAATTAAAAACCCTAAACCCGAAACCCTACACCCTAAACCCGAAACCACAAACCCTAAACCCTAGAACCTAAACCATAAACCCTCAACCCCAAACCATAAACCATAAACCATAAACCCTAAACCATAAACCATAAACCCTAAACCATAAGACCTCAACCCCAAATCATACATCTTAACCCCTAAACCATACACCCTAAACCCTAAACCACAAATGCTAAAGCATAAACCCTAAACTATAAACCCTAAACCCTAAGCCATAAACCATCAACCCTAAACTATAAACGGTAAACCCTAAACCCTACACCCTAAACCCTAAAGCACAAACCTAAAGCCAAAACCTTAAACCATAAACCCTCAATCCCAAACAATCATAAACCCTAAACCACAAACCCTAAATCATAAACCCTAAACCATAAACCATAAACCATAAACCATAAACCATAAACCATAAACCCTAAACCCTAAACCCTAAACCCTAGACCTTAACCACAAACCCTAAACCATAAACCCTCAACCATAAACTATAAACCCAAAACCCGAAACCCCAAATCCTAAATCCTAAACCACAAACTCTAAAGCCTAAACCCTAAATCACAACACAAATCCCTAAACCGCAAACCCTAAAGCGCAAACACTAAACCCTAAACCATAAACCCTAAACCTAATCCCGAACCCCTAAACCCCAAACCCTAAAGCCTAAACACTAAACCCTAAAGCCTTAACCCTAAACCACAAACACTAAAGCCCTAACTCTAAACTATAAACCACAAACGCTAAAATATAAACCCTTAACCCCAAACTATAAACCCTAAACCCTAAACTATAAATCCTAAACCCTAAACCATAAACCCAAACCCCTACACCCTAAACCCTAAACCATAAACCCTCAACTCAAAATGCTACATTCTAAACCATAAACACTAATCCCTAGACCCTAAACAATAAACCCTCAACGCCAAAGCATAAACCTTAAACCCTAAACCCTAAGCCCTAAACCATAAAACACAAACACTGAAGCCTAAACCCTAAACTATAAACCCTCAACCCAAAACCATAAATCATAAGACCTAAACCTTACGCCCAAAACACTAAACCACAATCCCTAAAACCTAAACCCTAAACCATAAGCCCTCAACCCCAAATCATAAACCCTAACCCATAAACCCTATACACTAAACCCTAAACCACAAACTCTAAAGCATAAACCCTAAACTATAAACGCTAAACCCTAAACCATAAATCCTCAACCCTAAAGCATAAATCATAAACCCTAAATCCTATACCATTAACACTAAACCAGAATCCCTAAACGCCAAACCCTAAACCATAAGCCTTCAACCCCAAATTATAAACCCTAAACCCTAAATCCTAAATCCTAAACCCTAAACCCTAAACCCTAAACCATATATACCCTAAACCATAAACCCTAAAGCCTAAACCTTAAACCACAACCCCTAAATCCCACACCATAAACCCTAAACCCTAAACCCTAAACCCTAAACCATAAACCCTCAACCCCAAACCATAAACCCTAAACACAAAACCCTATACCCTAAACCACAAACCCTAAACCCTATACCTTAACCATAAACCCGCAACCCAAAACCATAAATCCTAAACCCTAAACCCTAAACCCTAAACCCAAAGCCTTAAACCCTAAATCACAAACCCTAAAGCCTAAACCCTCAACCACAAACCATATATCATAAATCCTAAACCCTATACCCTAAACACTAAACCACAATCCCCTAAGCCTAAACCCTAAACCATAAGCCCTCAAACCCAAATCATAAATCCTAACCCCAAAACCATACACCATAAACCCTAAACCACAAACCCTAAAGCATAAACACAAAACTATAAACCTTAAATCATAAACCATAAACCATAAACCGCAAACCATAAATCATAAACCCTAAACCCTACACTCTAAACACTAAACCACAATCCCTAAAGCCTAATCCATAAACCATAAGCCATCAACCCCAAATTATAAACCCTAAACCGTAAACCCTACACTGTAAAATCTAAACCACAAACCCTAAAGCATAAACCCTAAACCCCAAATCCTAAACCCTAGACCATAACCCCAAACCCTAAACTATAAACCCTCAACCCTAAGCTATAAACACAAAACCCTAAACCTCAAATCCCAAACCGTAAACCACAAACTCCAAAGCCTAAATCCTAAATCATAACCCCAAAACCATAAACCATAAACCTTAAAGCCTAAACACTAAACCCTAAAATGTAAACCCTAAAACCTAAACCCTGACCCCTAAATCCCAAACCCTAAAGCCTAAACACTAAACCCTAAAGCCTTAACCCTAAACCACAAACACTAAAGCCCTAACACTAAACTATAATCCATAAATGCTAAACCATAAATCCTTAGCCCCAAACCATAAACCCTAATCCCTAAACCATAAACCCTAAGCCCTAAACCCTAAACCGAAAACCCTACACCCTAAACCCTAAACCATAAACCCTCAACTCAAAACGCTACAACATGAACCACAAACACTATACCCTAGACCCTAAACAAAAACTCTCAACCCCAAAGCATAAACCCTAAACCCTAAACCCTAAGTCCTAAACCATAAACCACAAACCATAAAGCCTAAACCCTAACTATAAACCCTTCAACCTAAAACTATAAATCATAAGCCCTAAACCTTACACCCTAAACACTAAACCACAATCCCTAAAGCCAAAACCATAACCATAAGCCATCAACCCCATATCATAAACCCTAACCCCAAAACCCTACACCCTAAATCCTCAACCATAAAGCATAAATCATAAACTCTAAACCCTATACCAAAAAAACTAACCCACAATCCCTAAAGCCCAAACCCTAAACCATAAGCCTTCAACCCAAAATTAAAAACCCTAAACCCTAAACCCTAAACCACAAACCCAAATGCCTAAACCCTAAACCATAAACCATAAACCATAAACCCTAAACACTAAACCATAAACCCTAAACCATAAACTCTAAAACATAAACCCTAAATCACAACCCCTAAACCCTAAACCACAAACCATAAAGCCCAAGCACTAAACCCTAAACCCTAAACCATAAAGCCTAAACTATAAACACTAAAGCCTAAACACTAAACTATAAACCATAAACCCTCTATCACAAACCATAAACCATAGACCCTAAACCCTAAGCCACAAACCCTAAATCCTAAACTCTAAACCACAACCCTAAAACCTACACACTAAACAATAAACCCTCAACCCCAAATCATAAACCCTAAACTATAATCATACACCCTAAACCCTAAACTATAAACCCTAAACTCTAACCCATCAACCCTAAATCCTATACCCTAAATCACAAACCCTAAACCCTAGAGCCTAAACCGTAAACCCTTAACCCCAAACCATAAACCATAAACCCTACAACTTAAACCCTAAACCACAAACTTAAAGCATAAACCCTAAATCATAAACCATCAACCCCAAACCATCATAAACCATAAACCCTAAACCATAAACCCTAAACCATAAGTCCTCAACCCCAAATCATACACTCTAACTCCTAAACCATACACCCTAAACCCTAAACCACAAATGCTAAAGCATAAACCCTAAACTATAAACCCTAAACCCTAAGCCATAAACCATCAATCCCAAACTATAAATAATAAACCCTAAACCCTACACTCTAAACACTAAACCACAATCCCTAAAGCCTAATCCCTAAACCATAAGAACTCAACCCCAAATTATAAACCCTAAACCCTAAAGGATAAACCATAAACTATAAACCTTAAACCGTAAACCCTCAACCCCAACCCATAAACCCTAAACCCTAAACCAAAACCCTAAAGCCTAAACCCTAAACCATAAACCATCAACCCAAACCATAAACGGTAAACCCTAAACCCTACACCCTAAACCCTAAACCACAAACCTAAAGCCAAAACCTTAAACCATAAACCCTCAACCCCAAACAATCATAAACCCTAAACCATAAACCCTAAACCATAAACCCTAAACCATAAACCATAAACCATAAACCATAAACCATAAACCATAAATCCTAAATCATAAACCCTAAACCCCAGACCACAACCACAAACACTAAACCATAAACCCTCAACCATAAACTATAAACCCAAAATCCTAAACTGCAAATCCTAAATCCTAAACCACAAACTCTAAAGCCTAAACCCTAAATCACAACCCAGAACCCTAAAACGCAAACCCTAAAGCACAAACACTAAACCCTAAACCATAAACCCTAAACCTAAACCCGAACCCCTAAACCCCAAACCCTAAAGCCTAAATACTAAACCCTAAAGCCTTAACCCTAAACCACAAACACTAAAGCCCTAACACTAAACTATAAACCATAAACGCTAAACCATAAACCCTTAACCCCAAACCATAAACCCTAAACCCTAAACCCAAATCCCTACACCCTAAACCCTAAACCATAAACCCTCAACTCAAAGTGCTACATTCTAAACCATAAACACTAAACCCTAGACCCAAAACAATAAACCCTCAACCCCAAAGAATAAACCCTAAACCCTAAACCCTAAGCCCTAAACCATAAACCACAAACCCTGAAGCCTAAACCCTAAACTATAAACCCTCAACCCAAAACCATAAATCATAAGCCCTAAACCTTACGCCCAAAACACTAAACCACAATCCCTAAAGCCTAAACCCTAAACCATAAGCCTTCAACCCCAAATCATAAACCCTAACCACTAAACCCTACACCCTAAACCCTAAACCACAAACCCTAAAGCATAAACCCTAAACTATAAATGTTAAAGCCTAAACCATAAATCCTCAACCCTAAAGCATAAATCATAAACCCTAAAGCCTACACCATAAACACTAAACCAGAATCCCTAAAGGCCAAACACTAAACCATAAGCCTTCAACCCCAAAATATAAACCCTAAACCCTAAATCTTAAACCCTAAACCCTAAACCACAAACCCTAAAGCATAAAACCTAAACTATAAACCATATACCCTAAACCATAAACCCTAAAGCCTAAACCTTAAACCACAACCCCTAAACCTCATACCATAAACCCTAAACCCTAAACTATAAACCCTCAACCCCAAACCATAAACCCTTAACACAAAACCCTATACCCTAAACCATAAACCCTAAACCCTATACCTTAACCATAAACCCGTAACCAAAACCATAAATCCTAAACCGTAAACCCTAAGCCTTAAACCCTAAACCACAAACCTTAAAGCCTAAACCTTAAATCACAACCCAAAACCCTAAAATGCAAACCCTAAAGCGCAAACACTAAACCCTAAACCATAAACCCTAAACCTAAACCCGAACCCCTAAACCCCAAACCCTAAAGCCTAAACACTAAACCCTAAAGCCTTAACCCTAAACCACAAACACTAAAGCCCTAACACTAAACTATAAACCATAAACGCTAAACCATAAACCCTTAACCCCAAACCATAAACCCTAAATCCTAAACCCTAAACCTAAATCACTACACCCTAAACCCTAAATCATAAACCCTCAACTCAAAACGCTACATTCTAAACCATAAACACTAAACCCTAGACCCTAAACAATAAACCCTCAACCCCAAAGAATAAACCCTAAACACTAAACCCTAACCCTTGGAAAGCCCTTCTGTTGGAATCTTTCTGTTCTTCCAACCTCTTTTTGTTTTGTTTCTGTGTTTCTTCCTTTCTTTTGTTGATCTTTCTTCTCTGGCCGTAGGCTTACTTTGGAGATCTCTCTTCTTAGTGGCTAATATTCCAATATCCTCTTGAGCTTCTTCATCATTCTGCGCAATCTTTTGCCTTGGGATGTTGCTGTGAATTACCTTGTTACTTTCTTCCTTTAACTGTGATTCTTCCTTGTCGAGTTCCATATAGTCTTTCTTCTCATCACTGAACTGCGCTTCTGGTAATACTTTCAAAGTGATACTCTTATCATGCATTCTGAGAGTTAATTCTCCTTGCTCTACGTCTATGATAGCCCTGGCAGTGGCCAAGAACGGTCTCCCAAGTATGATGGAGTCACTTTCATCCTCGTCTGAATCTAGAACCACAAAATCTGCAGGGTTTATGAATTTGTCCACCTTGACTAGAAGGTTTTCAATTACACCCCTGGGGTATACCATTGACTTATCTACCAGCTCTAGAGACATCTGTACCGGTTTAACTTCCTCTATATGCAGTTTTTTCACCAAAGAGGAGGGAATTAAGTTAATACTTGCTCCTAGATCGCACATCGCCTTAGTGATAGTTAATTTCCCAATGGTGCAAGGCAGCAAAAAGCTCCCAGGGTCTTCAAGCTTAGGAGGAAGC
The DNA here is from genome assembly GCF_059453495.1 of Arachis ipaensis. Classification (NCBI taxonomy): domain Eukaryota; kingdom Viridiplantae; phylum Streptophyta; class Magnoliopsida; order Fabales; family Fabaceae; genus Arachis; species Arachis ipaensis. Next base: position 75,903,540 of record NC_142444.1, read on the forward strand.
CCTTTTTGAATCAAAGCCCTGCATTCCTCAGTAAGCAGTATGGTCTCTTTCTCGTCCCAACTTCTTTTCGTGTTGATAAGCTCCTTCAAAAACTTGGCATACAGAGGCATTTGCTCAAGTGCTTCAGCCAAGGGAATATTGATCTCTAGCTTTTTGAAAGTCTCAAGGAACTTATGAAAATGTTGGTCCTTAGTCTCTTTGCTGAATCTCTGGGGATATGGCAGTGGAGGTGTGATGCTCTTTCCTACTTGCTGCTGTCCCTGAATCACTTCTTTTGAACTGTGTGGTTGGTTGTTCTTCTCTTTGAGTTTTTCAGTGCTCTTGTTTGGCATCACAACTTGATCCTTGGCTTCATCTGCCTTTGTTTGTTTTTCATCTTCTATTGGTCTTTTGCTGCTCTCTGCTTGCTTCTTTGTAGTGTCATTGTTGCTCATCAATGTTCTCCCACTCCTTAATTGTATCGCCTTGCATTCTTCCTTAGGATTTGGAATTGTGTCACTCAGCAGTGAGCTTGAAGGTCTCTCAACAGAAATTTGCTTGGAGATTTGCCCAATCTGCCTCTCTAGGCTCTTCATGGAGGCTTCATGGTTCTTGGTTGTCATTTCCTGGTGTTTCCACATTTTGTCTATCAAGGTTTCCAAGTTGGTGAGTCTTTGAGATTCAGGTGATGCTTGTGGTGGGTTGTGAGATGTGGATGGTGGATGGTAGGCATTTTGGTTGGTGGGTTGGTTATTGGATTGGTAATGGTTGGGATTGGGGTAGTTGTTTTGAGGTTTTCTGTAAGGGTTTTGGTTAGTTTGTTACTGGTTGTGGTTTTGGTTGTTTCTTGAAGTGTTTTGGTTTGAGTTCCTCTGCCATGGTTGTTGGTTCTGGTTGTGATTATCTCCCCATCAGAAGTTTGGGTGGTTCTTCCAGGATGGATTGTATGTGTCACCATACACTTCATTCTGTCCAGAATTTTGGTTGTGCATGTACTGGACTTGTTCTTGCTACTGCTCCTCTTGAGTTTCTTCATTTTGCCCCCATGTGGATGATGGTTGGCTTGTGTTAACTGCTGCAACTTGGAGGCTATCGATCCTCTTGGCCATTTGCTCAAATTATTGTTGAATTTGCTACTGCATCATCTTGTTTTGAGCCAAGATTGAGTCCACTCCTTCTAACTCCATTACTCCTCTCCTTTGTGATGGTTGGCGGTTTCTTTGATGAGCAAAGAAATATTGATTGTTGGCCACCATGTCCACAAGATTCTGGGCTTCCTCAGCAGTTTTCATCAGTTGTAGTGAACCTCCAGCAGAATGATCTAATGCCTCTTGAGATTTCAATGTCAGGCCTTCATAGAAATTTTGCAGCACGTCCCATTCATTGAACATCTCTGGAGGACACTTTCTGATTAAGGCTTTGTACCTCTCCCATGCTTCATACAAGGATTCGGCATCTAATTGTGTGAATGTCTGCACCTCGGTTTTCAGCCTGATGACTCTTTGGGGTGGATAGAATTTGGCTAGAAATTTAGTCACCAAATCATCCCAACTAGTGATACTTCCTTGGGGAAAAGTTTCAAGCCATTGTGCGGCCTTGTCCCTTAATGAGAACGGGAACAGCAGAAGCTTGTAGGTTTCAAGGTTCACGCCATTGGATTTGACAGTGTCACAAATCCTTAAGAAGGTAGATAGATGTTGATTTGGATCCTCCAATGGTCCTCCCCCAAATGAGCAGTTGTTTTGGACCAATGTGATGAGTTATGGCTTCAGTTCAAAGTTATTTGCATTGACATTAGGGGTGAGAATGCTGCTTCCACAATGTCTAGCATTTGCAAAGGTATAGGAGGCCAGTACTCTCCTCTGATGTGGGTTATTGTTAACCCCTCCTCCTGGATTAGATGGATCTCCTTCCATCTCGTGATACACTTCCTCAGATTCTTCCTCTCCAACAATGTTTTTCCCTCTTTCAGCTCTTCTTAACCTTCTAAGAGTTCTCTGGTCAGTTTCAGATAAAATAGGAATGAATCTCCCTGTACCTGACATACAAACAAAACAAAAGAAACACCACCAGTAACACTTCAATCTATTGCTAGAATGAAGTTTAGTTTAAGCAAAATTTCAAACAGTTAGTGTGTTAGTCAAAAATTAGAGAAACAGAAAAGAAAAAGTGCTTGATCTAGATCTCCACTTCACATAATCATTGTCAATCTATTTCAATCCCCGGCAACGGCGCCAAAAAACTTGATGTGTATTTTCGGAAAACGAAAAATGAATTCCAAACACACAAAACTAACCGGCAAGTGCACCGGGTCGTATCAAGTAATAAAACTCACGGGAGTGAGGTCGATCCCATAGGGATTGAAGGATTGAGCAATTTTAGTTTAGTGGTTGATTTAGTCAAGCGAATCAAGAGTTGATTTGAGTGGTTTGTATTCAACAGAAGCTAAATTGCATGAAAGTAAAAGGGAGAAGGGTAGATTGCAGAGAATTAAAGAGAACAGAAAGTAAATAAGCTGAATCTTAAAGAACAAGTAATGTAAATTGCAGAAACTTAGATTGCAAGAAATGTAAATTGCAGAATCTTAAAGTGCAAGAAATGTTAATGGCTTGAATGGTAAAGGGAATTGGGAAGTGGATTTGCAGAAATTAAACAAGGAAAAGTAAATTGCATTAATCAGACAAGTAAAAAATGACTTGAATTGAACCGGATCTCAAACGGAAATGTAAATGAACTTGAAAAGCTTTAAACAGAGAATGTAAAATGCAAACTCCAGATCTCAGGACCCAAGAGACTAGATAACCGAGTCTAGATCTCAATGCCTTCCTAGATCCAAATGTAGAATTCAATTGCAAGAAATTAAAGATCAAAACAGAAGAAAGCTTGAATGTAGATCTCAATTCTCCAATGGTGCAGTAAAAGAAACAGAAAGAGATCTCAAGGTGAGATTGAGACAGAATTTCCCCAATTCTCCTTCCCCAAACTCAGAAACTCAGAACAATTCAAAATTCAAAAGCTCTCCAAAAACTACCCAGCAAAACTAGGAAGGAAAACCCCCCTAAAACTTAAATCCTAAGCTATTTATACACTTTCTTCAAATGGTCTTCAAGATTTGAATTGGGCCTTTGCTCTTGATGGAATTGGGTTGATAAAGGCCTTGGTTGATTGCTCTTGGAGTTGGAGAAAGATACATTGTGAACCGGGTTGAAATCATAAAAGTTTGAGTAAAAGTTTGAGGCAAACTTTTACTCAAACTTTTTATACCAGATGGCTTCTCTTGCTGCTACCAACATTTGGGCTAAAGTTTGAGGTCAAAATTTTGCTCAAACGTTGGCCCCCTTGTGTATATGTGTGGTGCCAACGTTTGCCAAAAAGTTTGAGGCAAACGTTGGCGCAAGCTTTTCTCCTCCAGGGTGTTGGTTTTGTGATGCCAACGTTTGCCAAAAAGTTTGAGGCAAACGTTGGCTCAAGCTTTTCTCCCAAAAGTTTGAGCTAAAGTTTGAGGCAAACTTTTGCTCAAGCTTTTTTTCCTCTGGAGTGTTTTCAATTCTTCCAAAAGTTTGAGCTAAAGTTTGAGGCAAACTTTGGCTCAAGCTTTTTTTCTCTGGCATGTTTTCAACTCTTCTAAAAGTTTGAGCTAAAGTTTGAGGCAAACTTTGGCTCAAACTTTTTGTTCTCTCTTGCTCCTAGCCATTCCTTCTTCCTTCAACCTTCTTCAAAACTCTTTCCACCTATCATCAATCAATCAAAACAATCAAAGCTATGCCCCAAATCATGAGATTGTGTTTCTTTCATAATATATGACAATTATAGCATAAAATCTCATGAAAGTGCATGAATTCATACATGGTTGATTGAATCAAAGGAAACATGGAAATCTACCCAATTGGCTTGCTTATGGCTTAAGAAAGTGCATAAAATCAATTGAAAATAAAAGAAAAAGGCTAGTGAAACTAGGCTAAGATGACTTGTCATCAAGTGCTTCCTCCTTTCCTTTGACATGATATACTTCTTTGAGATATCTTTTACGAGATGATTTGGAGATTCCTCCCCCTGCGAATCCGCCATGTATCATGTGGACGTGTCTTTCTGGTGTACGAGGTGATCGCGCGGTTCGTCCGATATCTTCGTCCCTTCGTCTCTTTCTTTGATCATCATCTTGGGTTGCTAGAAACCGATCTAGTTTTCCTTCCCTCACCAACTTTTCTATAATGTTCTTTAAATCGAAGCACTCATTGGTTGAGTGACCTCGCACTCGATGGTATTCAAAATACTCATTCCGATTTCCTCCCCCTCTTTTGCCTTTGAGTGGCCAAGCTGGGGGTATTTTCTCCGTGTGGCAGACTTCTTTGTATACGTCAACTAGGGATACCTTGAGAGGAGTGTAATTGTGGTATTTTTTTATTTTCTCCCCTTGCCGATCTTCTTTCCTTTTGGATTCCTTGTCTTTATCTCGGTAGGAGACCCCAGATTTGGAGGTTTCTCCCAACCGAGCATTTTCTTCCATGTTGATGTATTTTTCTGCTCGCTTCTGTACTTCGTCTAAGGAGGTAGGGTACTTCTTTGATATAGATTGGCTAAAAGGTCCCTCTCGTAGGCCGTTGATGAGTCCCATGATGGCGGCCTCTGTTGGTAAGCTTTGAATGTCCATGCATGTTTTGTTGAATCTATCCATGTAGTTGCAGAGGCTCTCCCGTTCTCCTTGCTTGATCCCTAGTAAACTGGGGGCGTGCTTGGCCTTATTTTTCTGGATGGAGAATTTGGCCAGGAACTTTTTGGCCAGGTCGTCAAAGTTTGAGATGGACTTTGGAGGTAGGTTGTCGAACCATCTGATTGTCGTCTTCGTGAGAGTTGTTGGAAAAGCTTTGCAGCGAATGGCATCTGAGGCGTCGGTAAGGTACATTCTGCTTCTGAAATTGCTGAGATGATGGTTGGGATCTGTGGTGCCATCATACAAAATCATATCCGGGAGCTTGAGTCTTTTGGAATTTTGGTTTTCATGATTTTCCTGGTGAATGGATCTTGTTCTTTGCGTGAATTTTCCTCAGGAGCGGTCCGAGGAGCTTTTGATTTGAGATCGGCTTCTAATTGCTGTAGTTTTTCTTCCAATTCTCGACGCCACCGTACCTCTCTTTGCAAATCCTTTCCGATCTCCCGTTGTTGTTGGGATTCTTTCTCAAGTTGCTTTAAGCGATCTTGAAGTGTTTCTATTGCTCCTAGATTTGATGAGTTTTTGTCTCTGTTGGATTCCGGAGCATCCTTCAATGTAGTGTCCACGTTCTTGTGCGGTGTTCTATTTTCTAGATCTGAGTCGTGGTCGTTGTCATGGCCATCCGCCATGGTCTTGGGATGACTTCCAGGTTCCCCGATAATAGTGCCAATGTTCCGAGGGTTACCTAAAACTGGAGGTCGATCTCGGATGAGATCTTCTGTATTGGTCGGAGATGGTGTGTCTGGCTGGCTGGTGGCGGCCAGAGCTGTTGTGTCCGACTTGTTGGACTTGCTGCACTGCTGATGCTTTAAGTTAGCACGGGTATTAAGCAGGTTTATTGTAGAATCAGAGTATGAGTTATACCTGGGTGCTCCAGTGTATTTATAGTAGTGTGGGCTGACCTTTCTGATAAGATAAGTTAGTTATCTTATCTTATCTTATCTTATTTGGGGTGAAGTCAGCTTATCTTCAAGGGAACCGCCTTTATCTTTATAGGCTTGGATTGCCTTTGGATGTGGGTCGTATTCCTCTATTTGGGCCCGTTGTTGGGTTTTCTTGTTGATTTGGCCGACCTCTTTGAGAAGAGGTCGGATAGCCTGACCTGAAGAGGTCGGTCGCTTTGTCGCCAATCATCCCAGGTCGGGTAGCGCGACCCAGGGTATGAACAGTAACATATGGAAAATTTTATATCATTTCGAAGCCCCGCATGTTAGCTTTCCAACACAACTGGAACCGCCTCATTTGGACCTCTGTAGCTCACGTTATGGTCGATTGAGTGCGAAGAGGTCAGGCTTGACAGCTTTACGGTTCCTTCATTTCTTCATGAGTTCTCCCACTTTGCATGCTTTTCTCCTCACTTCTTCCATCCAATTCTTGCCTTATGAACCTGAAATTACTCAAAAAATATATCAAGGCATCAAATGAAATTAAAGTGAATTAAAATCACCAATTTTAGGGCCTAAAAAGCATGTTTTCACAATTAAGCACAAATCAAGGGAGAATTGAAAAACCATGCTATTTCATTGAATAACTGTGGGAAAAAGTGATAAAATCCCCCAAAATAAGCACAAGATAAACCATAAAATTGGGGTTTATCACCCTTCATGAGCTCTGATGAGTATTCTTCTTCTGAAGAGAATGAAGACGTCACTGAAGAGCAAGTTGCTAAGTACCTTGGTGCAATCATGAAGCTGAATGCCAAATTATTTGGTAATGAGACTTGGGAAGATGAACCTCCCTTGCTCACCAATGAACTGAATGCATTGGATAGGCAGAAATTACCTCAAAAGAAACAGGATCCTAGTAAATTCCTAATTCCCTGTAACATAAGCACCATGACCTTTGAGAAGGCTCTGTGTGACCTAGGGTCAGGAATAAACTTAATGCCACTCTCTGTAATGGAGAAACTTGGGATCTTTGAGGTGTAAGCTGCCAAAGTCTTATTAGAGATGGCAGACAACTCAAGAAAACAGGCTTATGGACAAGTAGAGGACGTGTTAGTAAAGGTTGAAGGCCTTTACATCCCTGCTGATTTCATAATCCTAGACACTGGGAAGGATGAGGATGAATCAATCATCCTTGGAAGACCCTTCCTAGCCACAGCAAGAGCTGTGATTGATGTGGACAGAGGAGAGTTGGTCCTTCAACTGAATGAGGACAACCTTGTGTTTAAAACTCAAGGATCTCCTTCTGTAACCATGGAGAGGAAGCATGAAAAGCTTCTCTCACTGCAGAGTCAACCAAAGCCCCTACAGTCAAACTCTAAGTTTAGTGTTGGGAGGCCACAACCAAACTCTAAGTTTGGTGTTGAACCCCCACATTCAAACTCTAAGTTTGGTGTTGGGAGGTTCCAACCTTGCTCTAATTATCTGTGAGGCTCCATGAGAGCTCACTGTCAAGCTATTGACATTAAAGAAGCGCTTGTTGGGAGGTAACCCAATGTTATTTAATTATATTTAATTTTATTTTTATTGTTATTTTGTGTTTTATTAGGTTGATGATCATGTGGAGTCACAAAAACAACAAAAAAATCAAAAAAAAAATGAAAAATAGCATTAAAAATAGCACACCCTGGAGGAGGAGCATTCTGGCGTTTAAACGCCAAAAACAAGCATCTTTCTGGCGTTAAACGCCAGAAACAAGCACCAAGCTAGCATTTAACGCCAGAAACAAGCATCTACCTGGCGTTAAACGCCAGAATCAGGCTACTTTTGGGCGTTTAACGCCAAAAATAGGCAGCAGTCTGGCGTTAAACGCCAGGATTGCACAGCAAGGGCATTTTACACGCCTAATTAGAGCAGGGATGTTAAGTCCTTGACCCCACTGGATCTGTGGGCCCATAGGATCCCCACAGGATCTGTGGACCCCACAGGATCCCCACCAATTCTTCTCTCCTCTTCACACATTTTCATAACTCTCTTCCCCAAATACCCTTCACCAATTACCCCAGTCACCCTTCCCCATCACCTCTTCACCATTCACATCCATCCCCTCTTCCCCATAAACCCCACCTACCTCCAAAATTCAAACTCTTTTCCCTCCCAAACCTACCCTAATGGCCGAACCCTAAACCTCCCCCCACCCCTATATAAACCCATCATTCCTTCTTCATTTTCACACAACACAACCCTTTCTTGTTACCATTGGCCGAATACACACCTCTATCCCTCTCCTCCATTCTTTTTCTTCTTCTCCTTCTTTCTTTCTTCTTTTGGTCGGGGACGAGCAAACATTTTAAGTTTGGTGTGGTAAAAAGCATTGCTTTTTGTTTTTCCATAACCATCAATGGCACCTAAGGCCAGAGAATCCTCAATAAAGAGGAAAGGGAATGCAATTGCTTCCACCTCTGAGTCATGGGAGATGGAGAGATTCATCTCAAAGGTCTATCAAGACCACTAATATGAAGTTGTGGCCAAGAAGAAAGTGATCCCTGAGGTTCCTTTCAAGCTAAAAAAGAATGAGTATCTGGAGATCCGACTTGAGATCCAAAGAAGAGGTTGGGAAGTTCTCACTAACCCCATTCAACAAGTCGGGATCTTAATGGTTCAAGAGTTCTATGCAAACGCATGGATCACTAGGAACCATGATTAAAGTGTGAACCCGAATCCAAAGCATTGGCTCACCATGGTTCGGGAGAAATACTTAGATTTCAGTCCGGAAAATGTAAGGCTGGCGTTCAACTTGCCAATGATGGAAGAAACCGCACGCCCCTACACTAGAAGGGTCAACTTTGATCAAAGGTTGGACCAAGTCCTCATGGACATATCTGTAGAAGGAGCTCAATGGAAGGTTGACTCAAGAGGCAAGCCGGTTTAATTAAGATTGGACCTTAAGCCTGTAGCTAGAGGATGGTTGGAGTTCATTCAACGCTCAATCATTCCTACTAGCAATCGGTTGGAAGTTACTGTAGACCGGGCCATCATGATCCATAGTATCATGATTGGGGAGAAAGTAGAGGTTCATGAGATTATACCTCAAGAACTCTACAAGGTGGCTGACAAGTCATCCACTTTGGCAAGGTTAGCCTTTCCTCACCTAATTTGCCACCTCTGTAATTCGGCTGGGATTAACATAGAGGGATACATCCTCATTGATGAGGATAAGCCCATCACTAAGAAAAGGATGGAGCAAACAAGAGATCATGGACCTCAACAAGAGCATGAGGAAGTTCCTCACCATGAAATCCCTGAGATACCTCAGGAGATGCACTTCCCTCCACAAAACTATTGGGAGCAAATCAACACTTCCCTAGGAGAATTAAGTTCCAACATGGGACAACTAAGGGTGGAACACCAAGAGAACTCCATCATCCTCCATGAAATTAGAGAAGATCAAAGAGCTATGAGGGATGAGCAACAAAGACAACAAAGAGACATAGAGGAGCTCAAAAGCACCATTGGTTCTTCAAGAAGAGGAAGACGCCACCCTCACTAAGGTAGATCCGTTCCTTAATCTCCTTGTTCTTATTTTCCTGTTTTTCGTTTACTATGCTTTACATTTATGTTTGTGTCTGATTACATGATCATTAGTATTTAAGTGTCTATGCATTAAAGTTATGAATGTCCTATGAATCCATCACCTCTCTTAAATGAAAAATGTTTTAATTACAAAAAACAAGAAGTATATGGTTTCAAATTCATCCTTGAACTAGTTTAATTATTTTGATGTGGTGACAATACTTTTTATTTTTCTGAATGAATGCCGGAACAGTGCATATGTCTTTTGATATTGTGGTTTATGAATGTTAAATATGTTGGCTATTGAAAGAATGGTGAAAAAGGAGAAATGTTGTTGATAATCTGAAAAATCATAAAATTGATTCTTGAAGCAAGAAAAAGCAGTGAATACAAAAGCTTGCAAAAAAAAAAGAAAAGAAAAATGGCAAAAAAAAAAGAGAGAAAGAAAAAGAAAAAGCAAGCAGAAAAAAAAAGCCAAAAGCTCTTTAAACCAAAAGACAAGAGCAAAAAGCCAATAGCCCTTAAAACCAAAAGGCAAGGGTAATAAAAAGGATCCAAGGCTTTGAGCATCAGTGGATAGGAGGGCCTAAAGGAATAAAATCCTGGCCTAAGCAGCTAAACCAAGCTGTCCCTAACCATGTGCTTGTGGCGTGAAGGTGTCAAGTGAAAACCTGAGACTGAGCGGTTAAAGTCAAGGACCAAAGCAAAAAAAGAGTCTGCTTAAGAACCCTGGACACCTCTAATTGGGGACTCTAGCAAAGCTGAGTCACAATCTGAAAAGGTTCACCCAGTTATGTGTCTGTGGCATTTATGTATCCGGTGGTAATACTGGAAAACAAAGTTCTTAGGGCCACGGCCAAGACTCATAAAGTAGTTGTGTTCAAGAATCAACATACTGAACTAGGAGAATCAATAACACTATCTAAATTCTAAGTTCCTATAGATGCCAATCATTCTGAACTTCAATGGATAAAGTGAGATGCCAAAACTATTCAAGAAGCAAAAAGCTACTAGTCCCGCTCATCTGATTGGAGCTAAGTTTCATTGATATTTTGGAATTTATAGTATATTCTCTTATTTTTATCCTATTAGATTTTCAGTTGATTGGGGACAAGCAACAATTTAAGTTTGGTGTTGTGATGAGTGGATAATTTATACGCTTTTTGGCATTGTTTTTACATAGTTTTTAGTATGATTTAGTTAGTTTTTAGTATAATTTTATTAGTTTTTAAATAAAAATCACATTTCTGGATGTTACTATGAGTTTATGTATTTTTCTATGATTTCAGGTATTTTCTGGCTGAAATTGAGGGACTTGAGCAAAAATCAGATTTAGAGGTTGAAGAAGGACTGCAGATGTTGTTGGATTCTGACCTCCCTGCACTCAAAGTGGCTTTTCTGGAGCTACAGAACTCCAAATGGTGCACTCTCAATTGCGTTGGAAAGTAGACATCCAGGGCTTTCCAGAAATATATAATAGTTCATACTTTTCTCGAGTTTAGAGGATGCAAACTGGCATTCAATGCCAGCTTCCTGCCCTATTCTGGAGTTAAACGCCAGAAACAGGTTGCAAAGTGGAGTTAAATGCCAGAAAGAGGTTACAAACTCGCGTTCAACTCCAAGAGAAGCCTCTACACGTGTAAAGCTCAATGCTCAGCCCAGGCACACACCAAGTGGGCCCCAAAAGTGGATTTCTGCATCATTTACTCATTTCTGTAAACCCTAGTAACTAGTCTGATATAAATAGGACCTTTTACTATTGTATTAGACATCTTTGATCAGTTTTATGCTATCTTAGACCTTTATGGAGGCTGGCCATTCGGCCATGCCTGGACCTTGTTCTTATGTATTTTCAACGGTAGAGTTTCTAGACACCATAGATTAAGGTGTGGAGCTCTGCTGTTCCTCATGAATTAATGCAAAGTACTATTATTTTTCTATTCAATTCAAGCCTATTTCTTATCTAAGATATACACTTGTTCTTCAACCTGAGGAAGGTGATGATCCCTGACACTCATCATCATTCTCACCTATGAACGCGTGCCTGACAACCACTTCCGTTCTACTTGCAATAGCTTAAGTGCATATCTCTTAGCCTCCTGGTTCATGACGCATGGTTGCCTCACCTGAAAACCGAGCCGTCCATTCCATGAGATTAGAGTCTTCGTGGTATAGGCTAGAATTATTGGCGGCCATTCTTGAGATCCGGAAAGTCTAAACCTTGTCTATGGTATTCCGAGTAGGATCCGGGATGGGATGGCTATGACGAGCTTCAAACTCGCGAATGTTGGGCATAGTGACAGACGCAAAAGGATTACTGAATCTTATTTCAGTATGATCGAAAACCAACAGATGAATAGCCGTGCGGTGACACTGCATTTTGGACTATTTTCACTGCGAGGATAGGATGTAGCCATTGACGACGGTGATGCCCTACATAACGCTTGCCATGGAAAGGAGTAGGAATGATTGGATGAAGACAGCAGGAAAGTAGAGATTCAGGAGGAACAAAAGCATCTCCATACACTTATCTGAAATTTTCACCAATGAATTACATAAGTATTTCTATCCTATTTTACGTTTTATTTATCTTTTAATTATTAAAACTCTATAACCATTTGAATCCGCCTGACTGAGATTTACAAGGTGACCATAGCTTGCTTCAAGCCGACAATCTCCGTGGGATCGACCCTTACTCACGTAAGGTTTATTACTTGGACGACCCAGTGCACTTGCTGGTTAGTTGTGCGAAGTTGTGACAAAGTGTGATTCACGTTTGAGAGCACCAAGTCTTTGGCGCCATTGTTGATGATCACAATTTCATGCACCACCTCCCAATAAACGCTCTTTTATTATCACTGGCTTGACATCCTCCATTCTTTAATCTATTCAAATTTTGAACCTCCTTTTCTTTGTCCCATTGGCCTCCCAAATAGTGCTTTGCCCTGTGACCATTGGCTGTGAAATGACTCTTTGTTACTTCATCTAATAATTCCAGGGTTCCATAAGGAAAAACCTTTGTCACCACATATGGACCAGTCCACTTTGATTTGAGCTTGCCAGGGAAGATCTTGAGTCTTGAATTATATAGCAGTACTTGCTGTCCTGGTTTGAACTCCTTCTTTGAGATCTTCTTGTCGTGCCACCTCTTAGCTCTTTCCTTGTATATCTTAGCACTCTTATAAGCTTCTAGCCTAAACTCATCCAACTCATTTAGTTTTAGTAGCCTCTTCTATCCTGCTGCTTGAGAATCAAGGTTGAGGAGCTTAGTGGCCCAAAAAGCTTTATGTTCAAGCTCTACAGGGAGGTGACAAGATTTTCCATATAACATCTGAAATGGGGACTTCCCAACATGATTGAGTTGTTTCCCTCCCCTTCTGTGTCCAAGATCAGAAAGTCTGCAGGGAAGATAAACTCTCCAACCTTCACTAGTAAATTTTCCACAATTCCATTGGGTGTCTTGATTGATCTATCAGCCATCACTAGTGACATCCTAGTAGGTTTGATTTCTTCTATAGCAAGCTTTCTCATCATTGAGAAGAGCATCAAGTTGATGCTGGCACCAAAATCGCATAGAGCATTTTCCAATGTCATCTTGCCTATGGTGCATGAAACCACAAAACTCCCTGGATCTTTGAGCTTTGGTGGGATACCCCTTTGGATCACAGCACTACATTCTTCAGTGAGCATAATGGTCTCCTTCTCTTGTCAGCTTCTCTTTTTGTTAATAAGCTCTTTCAAAAACTTTGCATATAGAGGCATCTGCTCTAGTGCCTCGGCCAGTGTGATATTTATCTCCAATTTCTTGAAGACTTCAAAAAATTTAGGGAAGTGTTGGTCCTTAGTCTCCTTGTTGAACCTTTGGGGGTATGGCAATGGGGGTGTGAAGTTCACTCCCTGCCTTTGTTCCTTGGTTAGTTCTTCAATTGCTTCTTTCCTCTTTCTTGAGATTTGTGGCTGGTCTTCTGTTTCCTTGAGCTTCTCTGAAGTTTGCTTGCTTGCTGTCACTTCTTTGTTATTGGCTTCCTCTTTTTCAACTTGCTTCTTGTCATTTTTCTGTGGCTTATTGGTTGCTCCTTCATCTTTCACCAAGATCTTCCCACTCCTCAGCTGTATGGCTTTGCATTCCTCTTTTGGATTAGGAATGGTGTCGCTTGGTAATGAGCTTGATGGTCTCTCAATAGCAATTTGCTTGGAGAGTTGTCCAATCTGCCTCTCCATATTCTTCATGGAAGCTTCCTGATTTTTAGTTGTCATCTATTGGTGCTTCATCATTTTCTCCATTAAGATCTCCAAGTTGGTAATCCTCTGAGAGTCTTGTGAAATTGGTAGGTTGTGAGATGTTGAGGGTTGATGGTAGTTATTTTGATTGGTGGCTTGGTTATTGGATGGATGATGGTTAGAGTTAGGGTAAGTGTTTTGTGGTTTTCTGTATGTGTTTTGGTTATTATTCTGCTGGTTATTATGGTTTGTATTTTTCCAACTGTTTTGGTTTGAGTTCCTTTGCCATGGTTGTTGAGTCTGAGTGTGATTGTCTCCCCATCTGAGGTTGGGATGGTTCTTACAGGAGGGGTTGTAAGTGTCACCATAAACCTCATTGTGTCCAGAGCCTTGATTGTGCATGTAATTCACTTGTTCCTGTTGTTGGTCTTCACAAGCTTCTTTACCTTGCCCCCATGTGGTTGATGGCTGGCTTGTGTTGACTGCTGCAACTTGGAGGCTATCAATCCTTTTGGCCATTTGCTCAAATTGTTGTTGAATTTGCTGCTGCATCATTTTGTTTTGAGCTAGGATTGAGTCCACTCCTTCCAACTCAATCACTCCTTTCCTTTGTGATGGTTGGCGTTGCCTTTGGTGAGCAAAGAAATACTGGTTGTTAGCCACCATATCAATGAAATTTTGGGCCTCCTCTGCAGTCTTCATCAATTGTAAAGAGCTCCCTGCTGAGTGATCCAGAGCTTCCTGAGATTTCAATGTTAAGCCTTCATAAAAATTTTGCAATATGTCCCATTCATTGAACATTTCAGGAGGGCACTTCCTAATTAGAGCCTTGTATCTCTCCCATGCCTCATAGATGGGTTCAGTATCCATTTGTGTGAATGTTTGTACTTCAGTCTTCAACCTGATAATCCTTTGAGGCGGGTAAAATTTGGCAAGGAACTTGCTCACTAAATCTTCCCAATTGTTGATGCTGTCTTTTGGAAAGGATTCCAACCATTGAGTAGCTTTGTCTCTGAGGGAAAATGGAAATAACAGCAGCTTGTAACTATCAGGATGCACACCATTGGCTTTGACAGTATCACAAATTCTCAGGAAAGTAGACAAGTGTTGGTTTGGATCTTCAAGTGGTCCTCCTCTATAGGAGCAGTTATTTTGAACCAAAGTGATGAGTTGTGGCTTCAATTCAAAATTATTTGCATTAACATTTGGGGTAAGAATGCTACTCCCACAATGTCTAGGATTTGCAAATGTATAGGAAGCCAAAACTCTTCTCTGAGGTGGATTGTTGTTGTTGTTGGTCACTCCTGCTGGTGGATTTGTTGGGTTTGTTGAGTGTTCCTCCATGTCTTGGAATTCTTCTTCTAAATCCTCTTCTCCAACAATGCCTTTCCCTTTTTTTTGCTCTACTCAACCTCCGAAGGGTTCTTTCGTCTTGTTCACAAAAGGTGGGTATAACTCCCCTTATCCCTGACATACAAACCAATCATAAAAATCTCACAAAACCAGAAAAACCAAGAAAACTCCACTCTATTGCTAAAGTGAGGTTTTAGTTAGTTTAAACAAAAATTCAAACAGTTAGTGTGTTAGTCAAAAAGTAAAGAAACAGAAGAGAAAAAGTGCTTGATCTAGACCTTCACCTTCCTTAATCATTGTCAATCTACTCAATCCCCGGCAACGACGCCAAAAACTTGATGTGTGGAAAACGATCCAACACAAAACTCATCAGCAAGTGTACCAGGTCGCATCAAGTAATAATAACTCACATGAGTGAGGTCGATCCCACAGGGATTGAAGGATTGAGCAATTTTAGTTGGGTGGTTGATTTAGTCAAGCAAATAAGTGTTTATTTGAGTGATTTGTATCCAACAGAAGCTAAATTGCATGAAATTTAAAGGGAGAGGGATAATTGACAAGAATTTAAAGTGCAGAAGAATTAAAAGAGTTGAATCTTAAGGTGTAAGTAATGTAAATTGCAGAAACTTAGATTGTAAGAAACGTAAATAACTGAAACTTAAAATGCAAGAAATGTAAATGGCTTGAATCATAAAATGATTTGGGCACTGGGATTTACAGAAATTAAACAAGCAAAAGTAAATGACAATTAATAAAAAAAGTAGAAGATGAATTAAGATGCAGCAGGTCTAAACAAGAAAGGAAGAATTTCTTGAGAAACCAAACTGAAAGCAAAATGCAGCTTAATTGCAATAAAAGGAAAATTTAAGATCTCAGGGGTGGAGGAGACTAGAAAACAAGTCTAGATCTCAAGTCCTTCCTTGATCCAACAAGAGAATAATAGCAGAAAAATAAAAGACAGCTTGCATAAGAAGTAAAGATGAAAACAGTAGAGAAACTTAGATCCAAATCATAATTCCTTCAATTATGCAGTAAAATAAATAGAAAGAGAATTCAAGGTGAGATTGAAACAAAATTTCTTCAATTCTCCACCCAAGATCCAAAATAAAGAGTAGAAAGTGCAGAAGTAAGAACAAAGAAGAAGAGAGATCAATTCTCCTTCCCAATTCCCAAACCCCTAAAGCTAGAAAAATAAAAGTGGAAATTCAAAAAATAAGCAAAAAGATTAGCTAAAAGTAAAAAAAAAGTCCCCTTAACTCAAACTAGCTTCTATTTATACACTTCCTATTTTTGGATTTTAGAATTTAGAGTGGGCTTTTTAATTTTGTGAAGAATTGGATTTTATTTTATTTTTGTACTCAAAATTGAGTCATGGTGCACTCCCAGGGCACGGCTCAGTTAGAAAACCAAACTGAGTGCCCAAACTTACTTTCCTTGCCCAATTTGGTGTGCGTCCCAGCCTTGTTCATATTGCACTTCAATAGAGCTCAGTTGGAAAATTGAACTTAGCTCTATGTCTTGCCTTGGGTGTGTCCAGCGCGCGTTCTAGTCCCCTTGGCTTGCAATTTTGTTGCACATGACAAGCTCCTTGGTGTGCTTCCTAGCGTGCCAATGTGTGGAGAGTGGGGGGAGATAGTGCTCAGTTGGGAAAGTGAACTGAGCTTCCCTTCTTTCCTTGTGTAGCGCTCCACCTTTGAGTGTGAGGCCATGTGTTCGAACCTTGGGGGAGCCATTTTGGCTCATTTTCTTTGCACAAAGAGTAGCGCTCCTCCCTTGTTCTCCATGGAGCTCCCAGGTTCAAATCCTTGCCAAATCATTTTTGCTTAATTTCCTTACAAGCTAGGTAGCGTGAGGTTCCATGTTCGAACCTTGGGGAAGGCTTTTTGGCCAATTTTTCTTGTTTTCCTTGCAAGAAGCGTTCGTTGCTTCCCTTGGGTCATGAGTTCGAAACTTGGTGGCTTCATTCCTTGGAATTTTGCTTTGAATTTATTCTTGAACGAGCCCGATAAAGCTCACTTAGTGAACTGAGCTTTATGTCCTTGCCTTGCTTTCTTTGATGCTCAGTTCACTAAGTTAACTGAGCTTTGTGCCTTGCTTCCTCCTTTGGTTCTTTGTGAAGCTCGGTTCACTCACCCAACCTAGCTTTCCTTCTATCTCAATGATGCCACGCTTTTTCTTCTCCTTTGGCTATGCTTCTTGTTTCCTTTGGGCATGCTCCTTAGGCCACGCTTTTCTTATTTTTTTTCTTTTCTTCACCTACAAGTAATCAAAACAACCAATCAAAGTATCACCAAATTCATAAGGTTTAAAGTTCTTCCATAATTCAATTAATTTTAGCTTAACCCTCATGATTTTGTGCCAATTAAAGGGTGGTTGATTGATTCAACAAAACCATGAAGTTCCACTCCAAATTACTTACTTACAATGCAAGAAAGTGCATAAAACCTAATGAAACAAGTGAAAATTGCTTGAAAAGCTAGCATAAGATGACTTGTCATCAAGCATCTCTTTGGATAACTAAGTGTTTTGTAGCTAGGTTGCTCCTTATTGTGGACGTTCAGTTGGCAATCCCAAATCAGTTGATCTAAGTGGCCAAGTTTTGAAATACTCCTTAGAACTTACTTGTCCAAGCATATCCTAGTACAAAACCACCATAGGCATATGTCCTAGGGTCCAAGCTATTGGTGTCTAGCCTTATTGTTTGTTTCTTTGCCACTTCCTGGCTTTTTTTTTCTTTTTCTTTTTGTTTTGATCCATTCTCAAGGGACTTTCATTAATTGAAGGATCATAGTAGCAAACTAGCTTAAGCTTCAAGTAACATGTCATTATGCAGTATTTATTTTATGAGCTATCAATTGGATCAAACAAATACCACCACTAACTTTCATTCTAACTTTAGCAACATTGAACAATTACTTTTCTAGTTCAAATATCTCTCTTTTATTCAAACAGCAATGAAATAAAACAAATTCAAGCAAATGAAGGAGGACAATTATTATGCAAATCACTTTCTTTAGCAAAAACTTCCACTTGTAACTAAATGAACACTTTAGCCAGACATAAAGGAATCCCTAAATTGATACATTTCACAACAATAAAGATCAAGTGTAAATACAACCTGTTGGGTTGCAGCTTTTCATTCTTCCTTCTGTTGTGTCCTTTTTGAGTCATAATGCAGATTGTCTTCAAATGTTGGCTATATTCCTGCATGAGTCTCAAAAGTTGCTTGCTTCTCAAGCCCTTAAGGCAACTGGTTAGTATGCAGAGCTTATTTATGGGCTTTTGAACTTACTTTAGTGTGTGAACACCAAACTTAGTTCCTTGCCAACGCTCCTTATGCAACAAGTTAACCATGTGTAAGACCCTTCTGTCTTTGCTAAAGGTAATAGAACCAAAAAAGACTAGAAAACAGCAGATTGGTTAACTAGTTTATCTAAATGCTTGAAGCTAGCATTATGCAGAAGGTGAGAATGTGTTTTATGATGAGATTTTTGGTGGAACACCAAACTTAGAATCCTTCATTCTCCCTTAGATTATTTTGGTGTGCAACACCAAACTTAGCTTCTTGCAATATAGATAAAGCTAATTAACCTTTTTATTAAAATAGCTATGAAAAGAAAACTACCTCAGGTTGGGTTGCCTCCCAACAAGCGCTCTTTTATTGTCACTAGCTTGACATTGGCTCCTCATTAGGGTGGTTGATGACTGTAGTATCTCATCTTGTCTCCCCTCACTGTGATCTTCCTTTTAGTGCGTTGATGCTCAATTTCAGTATGCTCTAGTGAGAGTATTTTGCTGACAGTGTAGTAGTCATCAGCTTGTTGGCTTGCCCCCAGTTGTTGGTAGATTAACTGCACTTTATCCTCTTTTTAGAATCCCTCAGTTAGGATCTTTTTGTTCTTCCACCCCTTTTTAACCCTTTTTTTGCTTTTCTTCTTTCTGTGTGTGGATCCTTCCCCCTTTTTGGCGATGGACTGCATCTTTGGACTTTCCTTCCCAGTAGCTAACATTTCAATTTCTTCTTGCTTTCCTTCATCACTCTGCACAGTTTCATTTTCTTTTTTTCTTGTTGTGTTGTCTGTTTCTTGCTTTGGAAGGTAATTACTGATTGTCTTGTTGATTCCTTCCTTCCACTGCAAGTCTTCCTTGTCAGTTTCCATGTAATTCCTCTTTTCATCAATGAGCTGTGTTTCTGAAAATACATTCAGAGTGATACTTTCATCATGCATTCTGAGGGTCAGCTCTCCTTGCTCCACATCTATAATGGCCCTAGCTGTGGCCAAGAATGGTCTTCCAAGTATAATAGAATCACCTTCATCTTCATCTGAGTCTAAGACCACAAAATCTGTAGGGAATATAAATTTATCCACCTTAACTAGAAGGTTTTCAATCACACCCCTGGGACAGATCACTGACTTGTCCACTAATTCTAGAGACATTTGTATTGGCTTCACTTCCTCTATGCACAGCTTTCTCACCAGAGAAGAGGGCATTAGATTGATACTAGCCCCTAAGTCACACATTGCCTTGTTGATGATCATACTGCCGATGGTACAAGGTAGAAGGAAACTTCCAGGATATTCAAGTTTAGGGGGAAGTCCCTTCTGGATTAATGTCCTGCATTCTTCAGTGAGAAGCACTGTTTCCTTCTCTTGCCAACTCCTCTTTTTGTTGATGAGCTCTATCAAGAACTTTGCATATAGAGGCATCTGCTCTAGTGCCTCAGCCAGTGGAATGTTTATCTCCAATTTCTAAAACACTTCAAGGAATTTAGGGAAGTGTTGGTCTTTGGTCTCCTTGTTGAACCTTTGGGGGTATGGTAGTGGAGGTGTGAAGTTCACTCCCTGCCTTTGTTCCTTGGTTGGTTCTTCCATTGCTTCCTTTCCTTTCCTTGAAATTTGTGGCTGGTTTTCTTTATCTTTGAGCTCCCCTGTGATGACAAGTCATCTTATCCTAGGTTTTCAAGCAATTTTTCACTTGTTTTATAGGTTCTATACACTTTCTTGAGTTACAAGTAAGCCATTTGGGTAGAAATTTATGTGTATTTGGATTCAATAAACCATGAGTAAATTGATGCATTTTCATGAGGTTTGTGCTATAATTGCTTATATGTCAAGGATGATAAAAAGTCTCATGATTTTAGCATAGCTTTGATGCATTTGTTGATTGATGACAGGTGACCAAAAGGCTTGGAGGAAGGTTGAAGAAAGGGGATGGCAGAAGGCAGAAAAACCACCCTGGAGAAGCCAAAGTTTGTGCCAACGTTTGCCTCAAACTTGAGGTCAAACGTTGGTTCAACAACAAGCCCTGGAGAAGCCAAAGTTTGTGCCAATGTTGGCCTCAAACTTGAGGTCAAACGTTGGCTCAAAAACTAACCCTGGAGGAAGCAACGTTTGTGCCAACGTTTGCCTCAAACTTGAGGTCAAACGTTGGCTCACAAATACACCAGGGGGGAGTTAACGTTTGCGCCAATGTTTGCCTCAAACATGAGGTCAAATGTTGGCACAATTACACAATCAGGGGGACTTAAAGTTTGCGCCAACGTTTGCCTCAAACTTGAGGTCAAATGTTGGCTGCAAAATGGCCTTGGAGGGAGCATGTTTGAGCTTACATTTGACCTCAAACGTGAGTGACAGAAAAGCACCGTTCTGCATAATGATCAACACGCAAAGGTTTGAGTCAATGTTTGCCTCAAACGTTAACTCAAACTTGAAGGCTCCAAAGTCCAAATTGCAAACGGATTTCTTCTCAAGTCCAAGAGCAATCAACTGAGGCTATCTTCAATCTAATTCCATCAAGACCAAGGGCCCAAATTCAAGGCTTCAAGACCATTAGAAGAAAGTGTATAAATAGAAGTTAATTTGATTTAGAATCGACGGAACTTTTACTTTGAACATTGGTACCTCTTTTAGAATTTTTTTTGGAACTTTGATTTTGGATCTGGGAGGAGAATTGAATTCTCTTACTCTCTGGGTTTCTTGTTTTCTTTTCTGCAAATCTTGCTTGAGTCTTGGGGGTTGAGAATTGAAAAAATTCTGTCTCAATCTCATCTTGAGATCTCTCTCTGTTTTCGTTTTACTGCACCAATTGAGAAATTGAGATTTGAATTTACTTTTTCTACTGTTTGATCTTTAATTCTCTTGCAATTGATCTTTGAATTGGATCAAGGAAGGCAGTGAGATCTAGACTTGGTTTTCTAGTTTCTTGACCCCTGAGATCTTAAATTCTCTTTTAGTTATTGAAATTAAGCTACATTTCACTTTCTGTTAGTCTTCTCAAGCAATTATTCTTCTCATGTTTAGATTTGTTGCAATTTAGTTTTACTTGTTTAAATTTCTACAATCCCAATTCCCAATTCCTTTTATAATTCAAGCAATTTATATTTCTTACACTTTAAGTTTCAGTCATTTACATTTCTTACAATCTAAGTTTCTGTAATTTATATTACTTGCGCTTTAAGATTCAGCTTCTTTACTTTCTTTTCCCTTTAATTTACAGTCAATTGCCCCTGTCCCTTTACGATTCGAGCAATTTAGCTTCTGTTGGATACAAATCACTCAAATCAACTCTTGTTCGCTTGACTAAATCAACCACTAAACTAAAATTGCTCAATCCTTCACAATCCAGCACAAAAACCACCCTAACAATAACAACCATTACGCACCACCACAAAACATATACTTCCAATCCCATCATACTTCACAATTCTCCCAAAACAACTCTCATCAACCATCCCATATGACGCAACCACAACCAAATCCAAACTTCCAAAGAATCTCTAGTCTAGAGATAATGATGGAGAAATTCATAAAAATTCAAGAGATGGCAATACAAGATCAGGAAGTAGCAAGGAAAATCAAACCATAACAAGCAAAAGCCAAGAAGCTTCGATCAAAAATCAAGAAGTCTCAATCATAAAACTTGAAAGGCAAATGGAACAAATGGTTAAACACATTGTAGAAATGGGGGAGAAAAGGGAAAATACCCTCCCCAGAACCACTGAAGATGACCCAAAAGACAACAAAAAAGCTGCTAGGTGGGAGAAATGGAAAGCAATCATAGAGGAAAGTGAGAGGACTATGGAAAAAGAAACAATTATCCCAGAAAAATACCACAGAGAAGTTCCACAAGAAGAAACAGAGGAAATGAAGCCCACATCAAGAGGAGAAAATCAAAGACAACAAGACTTTCAACTTCCATGATCAAAGAATGGAGGATGTCAAGCTAATGACAATAAAGAAGCGCTTGTTGGGAGGCAACCCAACCTGAGGTAGTTTTCTTTCCATTCAATAAAAAGGCAAAGTAACTTTCTCTATATTGCAAGGAGCTAAGTTTGGTGTTGCACACCAAAACAATTTAAGGGAGAATGAAGAATGCTAAGTTTGGTGTTGCACCAAAAATTTCATTTAAAAATACATTCTAACCTTCTGCATAAATGGTTGCTAGCTCCAAGCAAGCAGAGAAACTACCTAACCACTGTCTGTTTTATAGTTTTTAGTCTTATTACCTTTAGCAAAGAAAAAAAAAGAGTTCCACATATGGTCAATTTGATGCATGAGAACCATTGACAAGGTACTAAGTTTGGTGTTCCCACACCAAAGTAAGTTCAAAAGCCCACAAATTCATGCATGCTAACCATTTCTTCTTTCAAGTGCTTCGGGAACAAGCAACTTTCAATATCATTGCAGAGGTTTATTCAAGTTTTTTTTGGGAGGATTAAGCATCATCAATCAAAGAGATAAAGAGGAATGTGAAGACCAGCGATGATGATGATGAGGAGTAAAGCAAGTAAACCCCAAAATGTTGTATTGTTAAGTGATTATTTTGCATCAGACACTGCTATGATTGAAAGTGATATTGTACCCCTGTTTGTCTATCTGTCTGTCTAAGTATAGTTTCTCTGTAATTCAATAATTAAGATGCTTGATCATTCACAACCCTATACTCTCCAAACTTGTTTGCACTCAATGTCTTAAAAAGGCATCACATGACAGTTCTTTGAAAAGAAGGATTGAAGAATTAAACAGTTTTGAGGCAAGCAAAAGATTAGGAGAAGTGGTCGTTCTAGTTGTATGATTATGCATTGATGGTTGCATACTTATGAAAACTTGCATGGGAGCTCATAGGCAGGACATAGTGTTCAAAGAAGTATAGTGGATATTCTCAAACATTTATTGATCCAAGAAGCAGCAAACAAAAGAAAATAAATAAAATACAAAAATAAATAGAACATGGCCCAAGGTTCTGAGCATCAATTACTGGGCAGAAAAGAAGGAAGAAACAAAAACTCAAAGAGTTGTTATCCTAGTAAATGCTTGTGGTCGAATTGTGTCAAAGAGAGAGGCTTGAGCAAGTAAATCCTTAGGGGTGCTTTAACACCTAAAGCCTTAAAACCAACTGGTTTAGGAGTATTGATTGAAAGCTTTTCTAAAGAGCCGCTTTGAGACATGACACTTAGAATCAAGGCCAAAACACAGAAATTATAAGCTGCTTCAAGGTGATTACCTATAGAGAGATCTCCATGATATCATTTGGATAAAAGTCCTAGGACCTAAGACTTCCAAGATGTAGGGACTAGTAAGCACTGAAGCCCTTGCATAAGCATATAATTTAGAGTTTACCCCACTGTCACTTAATCACTTCACTCACAGGATATGACAAGTTATTCTTCAATCCACTTCTAATTGAAAGAACCTTCAAGCATAATTCTTTTCTTGCTTGGGGACAAGCAAGGTTTAAGTTTGGTGTTGTGATGACAAGTCATCTTATCCTAGTTTTTCAAGCAATTTTTCACTTGTTTTATAGGTTCTATACACTTTCTTGAGTTACAAGTAAGCCATTTGGGTAGAAATTTATGTGTATTTGGATTCAATCAACCATGAGTAAATTGATGTATTTTCATGAGGTTTTGTGCTATAATTGCTTATATGTCAAGGATGATAAAAAGTCTCATGATTTTAGCATAGCTTTGATGCATTTGTTGATTGATGACAGGTGACCAAAAGGCATGGAGGAAGGTTGAAGAAAGGGGATGGCAGAAGGCAGCAAAACCACCCTGGAGAAGCCAAAGTTTGTGCCAATATTTGCCTCAAACTTGAGGTCAAACGTTGGTTCAACAACAAGCCCTGGAAAAGCCAAAGTTTGCGCCAACGTTTGCCTCAAACTTGAGGTCAAAGTTGGGTCAAAAACTAACCCTGGAGGAAGCAACATTTGCACCAACATTTGCCTCAAACTTGAGGTCAAATGTTGGCTCACAAATACACCAGGGGGACTTGACGTTTGCGCCAACGTTTGCCTCAAACTTGAGGTCAAACGTTGGCACAATTACACAATCAAGGGGACTTAAAGTTTGCGCCAACGTTTGCCTCAAACTTGAGGTTAAACGTTGGCTGCAAAATGGCCTTGGAGGGAGCACGTTTGAGCTCACGTTTGACCTCAAACGTGAACTCAAACGTGAGTGACAGAAAAGCACCATTCTGCATAATGATCAACACGCAAACGTTTGAGTCAACGTTTGCCTCAAACATTGACTCAAACTTGAAGGCTCCAAAGTCCAAATTGCAAACGGATTTCTTCTCAAGTCCAAGAGTAATCAACTGAGGCTATCTTCAATCTAATTCTATCAAGGCCAAGGGCCCAAATTCAAGGCTTCAAGACCATTAGAAGAAAGTGTATAAATAGAAGTTAGTTTGATTTTGAATGGATGGAACTTTTACTTTGAACATTGGTACCTCTTTTAGAATTTTTTATGTAACTTTGATTTTGGATCTGGGAGGAGAATTCAATTCTCTTCCTCTCTGGGTTTCTTGTTTTCTTTTCTGCAAATCTTGCTTGAGTCTTGGGTGTTGAGAATTGAGGAAATTCTGTCTCAATCTCATCTTGAGATCTCTCTCTGTTTTCGTTTCACTGCACCAATTGAGAAATTGATATTTGAATTTACTTTTTCTACTGTTTGATCTTTAATTCTCTTGGAATTGATCTTTGAATTGGATCAAGGAAGGCAGTGAGATCTAGACTTGATTTTCTAGTCTCTTGACCCCTGAGATCTTAAATTCTCTTTTAGTTATTGAAATTAAGCTACATTTCACTTTCTGTTAGTCTTCTCAAGCAATTATTCTTCTCATGTTTAGATTTGTTGCAATTTAGTTTTACTTGTTTAAATTTCTGCAATCCCAATTCCCAATTCCTTTTATAATTCAAGCAATTTACATTTCTTGCACTTTAAGTTTCAGTCATTTACATTTCTTGCAATCTAAGTTTCTGTAATTTATATTACTTGCACTTTAAGATTCAGCTTCTTTACTTTCTTTGCCCTTTAATTTACAGCCAATTGCCCCTCTCCCTTTACGATTCAAGAAGTTTAGCTTCTGCTGGATACAAATCACTCAAATCAACTATTGTTCGCTTGACTAAATCAACCTCTAAACTAAAATTGCTCAATCCTTTAATCCCTGTGGGATTGACCTCACTAATGTGAGTTATTATTACTTGATGCGACCCGGTACACTTGCCGGTGAGTTTTGTGTTGGATCGTTTTCCACACATCACCATGAAGTTTGCTTGCTTGCTGTCACTTCTTTGTTGCTGGCTTCTTCTTTCTCAGCTTGCTTCTTATCATTTTCCTTTGGCTTCTTGGTTGTTCCTTCATCTTTCATCAAAACCTTTCCACTCCTTAGCTGTATAGCTTTGCACTCTTCTTTTGGATTAGGGATGGTGTTGCTTGGCAATGAGCTTGATGGTCTCTCAATAGCAATCTGCTTGGAAAGCTATCCAATCTGTCTTTCCATATTTTTCATGGAAGCTTCTTGATTTTTAGTTGTAAGTTTTTGGTTCTTCATCATTTTCTCCATTAAGAGCTCCAAATTGGTGATCCTCTGAGAGTCTTGTGAGATTGGTTGGTTGTGAGATGTTGAGGGTTGATGGTAAGTGTTTTGATTGGTGGCTTGGTTATTGGATGGATAATGGTTAGAGTTGGGGTAAGTGTTTTGGGGTTTTCTGTATATATTTTGGTTGTTATTCTACTGGTTGTTGTGGTTTGTGTTTTTCCAACTCTTTTGGTTTGAATTCCTTTGCCATGGCTGTTGAGTCTGAGTGTGATTATCTCCCCATCTGAGGTTGGGGTGGTTCTTCCAGGAGGGGTTGTAAGTGTCACCATAAACCTCATTGTGTCCAGAGCCTTGATTGTGCATGTAATTCACTTGTTCCTGCTGTTGATCTTCATAAATTTCTTCACCTTGCCCCCATGTGGTTGATGGCTGGCTTGTGTTTACTGCTGCAACTTGGAGGCTTTCAATCCTCTTGGCCATTTGCTCAAATTGTTGCTGAATTTGCTGTTGCATCATTTTGTTTTGAGCTAGGATTGAGTCAACTCCTTCCAACTCCATCACTCCCTTCCTTTGTGATGGTTGGCGTTGCCTTTGGTGAGCAAAGAAATATTGGTTATTAGCCACCATATCAATGAGATTTTGGGCCTCCTCTGCAGTTTTCATCAATTGTAAAGAGCCCCCTGCTGAGTGATCTAGTGCCTCCTGAGCCTTCATTGTCAAGCCTTGATAAAAATTCTGCAATATGTCCCATTCATTGAACATTTCAAGAGGGCACTTCCTAATTAGAAGCTTGTATCTCTCCCATGCCTCATAGAGAGTTTCAGTATCCATCTGTGTGAATGTTTGTACTTCAGTCTTCAACCTAATAATCCTCTGAGGTGGGTAAAATTTGGCAAGGAACTTGCTCACTAGATCTTCCCAATTGTTGATGCTATCTCTTGGAAAGGATTCCAACCATTGAGTAGCTTTGTTTCTGAGGGAAAATGAAAATAACAGTAGCTTGTAAATGTCAGGATGTACACCATTGGTTTTGACAGTATCACAAATCCTCAGAAAAGTGGATAAGTGTTGGTTTGGATCTTGAAGTGGTCCTCCTCCATAGGAGCAGTTGTTTTGAACCAAGGTGATGAGCTGTGGCTTTAGTTCAAAGTTGTTTGCATTAACATTTGGGGTAAGAATGCTACTCCCATAATGTCTAGGATTTGCAAATGTATAGGAAGCCAAAACTCTTCTCTGTGGTGGATGGTTGTTATTGTTGGCAACTCCTGCTGGTGGATTTGTTGGGTTTGTTGAGTGTTCCTCCATGTCTTAGAACTCTTCTTCTGATTCTTCTTCTCTAATGACACTTTTACCTCTTGCTTCTCTTCTTAATCTCCTGAGGGTTCTTTCGTCTTGTTCACAAAAGGTGGGTATAGCTCCCCTTGTCCCTGACATACAAACAAAACATGAAAATCACACAAAACCAGAAAAACCAGGAAAACTTCACTCTATTGCTAAAGTGAGGTTTTAGTTAGCTTAAGCAAAAATTCAAACAGTTAGTGTGTTGGTCAAAAAGTAAAGAAACAGAAAAGAAAAAGTGCTTGATCTAGACCACTACCTTCCTTAATCATTGTCAATCTAATCGATCCCCGACAACGGCGCCAAAAACTTGATGGTTTGAAAACGAATTTCCAACACCTAAAACTCACTGGCAAGTGTACCGGATCGCATCAAGTAGTAATAACTCACATGAGTGAGGTCGATCCCACAGGGATTGAAGGATTGAGCAATTTTAGTTGGGTGGTTGATTTAGTCAAGCGAATCAAGTGTTGATTTGAGTGGTTTGTGTTCAATAGAAGCTAAATTGCATGAAATTTAAAGGGAGAGGGATAATTGACAAGAATTTAAAGTGCAGAAGAATTTAAAAAGAGCTGAATCTTAAAGTGCAAGTAATATAAATTGTAGAAACTTAGATTGCAAGAAATGTAAATAACTGAAACTTAAAGTGCAAGAAATGTAAATGGCTTGAATCATAAAAGGATTTGGGATTTAGGATTGCAGAAATTAAACAAGAAAAAGTAAATGACGATCAGTAAAGAAATAGAAGAAGAATTGAGATGCAGTAGATTTAAACAAGAAAAGGAAAATTACTTTGAAAACCAAACAGAAAGTAGAATGCAGCTTAATTGCAATAACTAAAGGGAAATTAAAGATCTCAGGGGTGGAGGAGACTAGAAAACAAGTCTAGATCTCAAATCTTTTCTTGATCTAATAAGAACAATTGTTAAAGAAATGGAAGAGTAAATTGCAGAAGAAGTAGAAGATGAAAGCAGTAAATAGAATTTGGATTCAAATCTCAGTTGGTGAAACTTTGCCGAAAAAAAACAAAGAGATCCCAAGGTGAGATTGAAACAGAATTTCTTCAATTCTCCACCCAAGATCCAAGATAAGAAGTAAAGAGTGTAGAAGCAAGAACAAGGAAGAAGAGAGATCAATTCTCCTTTCCAAAAACTTGATGGGTTGGAAACGAATTCCAACACCTAAAACTCACCGGCAAGTGTACCGGGTCGCATCAAATAGTAAAACTCACTTAGAGTGAGGTCGATCCCACAGGGATTGATGGATCAAGCAACTTTAGTGGGTGATTAGTTTAGTCAAGCTAACATTGAAGTAAAATTGGATGAAATGTAGCCAACAGAAAGTAAATTTGCAGGAATTATAAAGTGCAGAAAGTAAATTGCATTAAAACTTAAAGAGCAAGAAATGTAAATTGACAGAATCTTAAATGACAAGAAATGTAAATTGCATCAAATGTAAAGGGGATTGGGTGTAGGAAATTTAAAGGAAAGCAATAAGCAGCACTTAGAACAACTGCAGAATAATTAAATTGCATGAAAAGTAAAAGGAATTGGGTGCTGGGAATTAAAACTTCAACAAGAAAATGTAAAGTGCAATCAATCAGAGAACTAGAAATGGAGATAAATTGCAAAAGATCTAAACAGATATTGAAAATTACTTGAAGAAATAGAACAGAAAATAAATTTAGCTCAATTATGAAATTTAAAAGTGAAATTAAAGATCTCAGGAGATCAATGAGACTAGAAAGTAGATCTAGATCTCAATTCCTTCCTTGATCAAACAGAAAGCAATTTGCAGAAGAAAATGAGGTTTAAAAATAGCAGAGAAGATTAAAACCCAATCCTTAGATCAATTGAGAGGAAGAGTGGAAGATGATTCTCAGAATTTGAATCAATGGAGCTCTTCAACCTCAATTCAAGATCCAAAATAGAAAAGCTAAAGTTGTAGAAGAAGAAGATTTAAAACAGCAAATGAAATTTGAATTATCTAGAAGAAGAACAAAGAGATTTCAGAGTGAGAATTGAAACAGAACTCCTTCAATTCTCCAATTAAAGTCAAGATGTAAAAGTGAGCTCTCTATTCTCCTTGCTCCCTATTGGAGCCAACCTTCTTTCTAAAATGACAATGATGCCTTATATAGGCTTTACAAAATGAAAATAAAAATGAAATTGAAATTCTAAACAAATTACAATTAAAATAAATTCCTAAGCTAACTAATCCTTGTGCCTTTGAGTGATGATAATGGGCTTAGCTTGCTTTGGATTTGAGGAAGAGTGGATTTGGATGGCCTTGGTTCAATTGGTGAAGAATTGAATTAAAATAGAATTTTTATTGAATTTTTGGCCCATGGGTGTTGCTCCCATGGCAATGCTCGGCTCATGGGGAGAGCACAGCATTGGTGCTTCAAGAGTGAGGTTCCAGGTTCAAGCCTTGGTGGAGGCATTTCAGCTCAAATTTTTGGAGAATAACTAAAGGGTAGCGCTCCTCAAGCTCCCTGGTTCAAATCCTTGTGAAGCCATATTGGCTTAGTTTCCTTGCTTTTTCTTTGGGAGAGAGCACGACAATGCTCTCCAAGAGAGCGCTGTGCTCTCCAAGTGAGCGCTACTTTGCTTTGGAGTGAGGCTCCAGCTTCGAACCTTGGTGGAAGCATTGGCTGATTTTTTTGCTTGTTTTTTGCCCTTAAAGATGCATTTCACTCGTGCCTTAATTTCATGCCAAATATGGATTTCCATATATCGTTGGAAAGCTCTGAATGTCAGCTTTCCAACGCAACTAGGAGCACATCAATCGGACGTTTGTAGCTCAAGTTATGGCCCTTTGAAGGAGGCATGGTCATGTTGTGAGCGCCCAGGTTTTAACTTAGCGAAAATTTTGCTTCCAAGCTCATTTTGCATCACGATAAAGCTCAGCTCTTAGCAAGAGCTGAGCTTTGTGTGCTGATTGCCAATCTTCTTTAATTTGGTCATGGGCCACGCTTTTAAAAGCGTGGCCTAAGGCTCCAATGTGTGCTCCAACTTCAAAGTGTGCCCCAAAGCTCTTTTTTTTTCTCTTTTTTAGCTTATTTTGTGCTTCTTTGCTTCTTTTTCTTCTTATTTCCTACAAGATTTATAAAATTAAAAGATCAAGGAAATATACCATTTAAGCACAAAAGCATTCAATATTTAAGCACAAATAATCAATTTCTTGTATGAAAAAGCATAGAAAAACATGACATGGTGACATGTCATCAAAAACAACCAATCAAAGTATCACCAAATTCACAAGGTTTATAAATCATTCAAAAACCAATTAAATTTAGCTTAAACCTCATGATTTAGTATCAATTAAAGGGTGGTTGATTGATTCAACAAAACCATACAATTCCATTCCAAACTACTTACTTACAATGCAAGAAAGTGCATAAAACCTAATGAAACAAGTGAAATTTTCTTGAAAAGTTAGCCTATGGTGATTCGTCATCACTACACCATGACAGTTGACTTTTTTTGCTGCACTTGTTCACAAATTAAGAATAGATTAATTTAAAAAAGTTAAAATTTTAATTTTTTTATTTTTCGGATAATTTGGAATTTTTTATTTTTTTACAATTAGAAAAAAAATTATTTTTTAAATTTAAAAATTAAAAAAATAAATTTATAACTCTGTTATTTAACAGATATTGTTGGACTTTATTTTATTTTTCTAATTGAAATAAAAAAATTAATCATATAATTTAAAATTTCAAAAATAAAAAATTTAGTTTTTTAAAATTTTTAATTTTTTTAAAATATTTTTTATTTTTTATTCTTCGAATAATGCTGCACTCAGAAATTGACTTTTTTTTGCTGCACTTATTCACAAAATAAGAATAAATTAATTTAAAAAATTTAAATTTTTTTATTTTTCAATTTTTTTAGTTTTTGAATATTGTTGAAATTTTTTATTTTTCTACTATTAGAAAAAAAATTTATGTTTTTGTTTAAAAGTTTAATCAAAATTAAAAAATTTACAAATCTTTTGTTTACTGGATATTGCTGAACTTTATTTCATTTTTCTTATTTAAATAAAAAACATTTAATAATATAATTTAAAAATTAAAAAATAAAAAATAAAAAATTTTGTTTTTAAAATTTTTTATTTTTTAAGAATATTTTTTATTTTTTATTCACTGGATAATGCAACACACGAACAGTTGACTTTTTTTGTTGCACTTGTTCACAAATTAAGAATAAATTAATTAAAAATTTTAAAATTTTAATTTTTTTATTTTTTGGATATTGTTAGAATTTTTTTTACAATTAAAAAATTACTTTTTTAGTTTAAAAATTAAAAAAAATAAATTTACAAATCTGTTATTTACTAGAATATGCTAGACTTTATTTTATATTTCTAATAAAAATAAAAAAATTAATCATATAATTTAAAAATTCAGAAATAAAAAATTTCGTTTCTTAAAATTTTTAACTTTTTTAAAAAAATTTTATCTTTTTATTCACTGGATAATGCTACACCTAGCCGGTTGACTTTTTTTGCTGCACTTATTCACAAATTAAGAATAAATTAATATAAAAAATTTAAAATTTTAATTTTTTATTTTTGGGATATCATTGGAATTTTTTATTTTTTTATAATTATAAAAAAATTTCTTTTTTTAGTTTAAAAATAAAAAAAATAAATTTACAGATCTGTTATTTACCAAAATATGCTAGACTTTATTTTATATTTCTAATAAAAATAAAAAAATTAATCATATAATTTAAAAATTAAAAAAAAAATTAGTTTTTTAAAATTTTTTATTTTTTAAAAATTTTTTATATTTTTATTCACCGGATAATGCTACACCCAGAAAATTGACTTTTTTTTTTGCTGCACTTATTCACAAATTAAGAATAAATTAATTTAAAAAATTTAAAATTTTCATTTTTTTTTGGATATCATTGGAATTTTTTATTTTTTTACAATTAGAAAAAATTTATTTTTTTGGTTTAAAATTAAAAATAATTAAATTTACTAATCTGTTATTTACCAAATATTGCTGGACTTTATTTTATTTTTCTAATTTATATAAAAAATAATCATATAATTTAAAAATTCAAAAATAAAAAATTTATTTTTTTAAAAATTTTAATATTTTTAAAAATATTTTTTTATCTTTTTATTCACCGAATAAGGCTACATCTAAATAGTTGACTTTTTTTTTGCTCCACTTGTTCACAAATTAAGAATAAATTAATTTAAAAAAATTTAAAATTTTAATTTTTTATCGTTTGGATATTGTTGGAATCCTTTATTTTTTACAATCAGAAAAAAAATTATTTTTTTAGTTTAAAAATTAAAAAAAATAAATTTACAGATCTGTTATTTACCAAATATTGATGGACTTTATTTTATTGTTCTAATTTAAATAAAAAAATTAATCATATAATTTTAAAATTCAAAAATAAAAAATTTATTTTTTTAAAATTTTTAATTTTTTTAAAAATATTTTTTATCTTTTTATTCACCGGATAATGCTTCACTTAGAAAATTGACTTTTTTTTTGCTGCACTTGTTCACAAAATAAGAATAAATTAATTTAAAAAATTTAAAATTTTTATTTTTCAATTTTTTTAGTTTTTGAATATTGTTGGAATTTTTTATTTTTCTACTATTAGAAAAAAATTTATGTTTTAGTTTAAAACTTAAAACAAAATTAAAAAATTTACAGATCTTTTGTTTACTGGATATTGCTGAACTTTATTTTATTTTTTTTATTTAAATAAAAAACATTTAATAATATAATATAAAAATTAAAAAATAAAAAATTTAGTTTTCTAAATTTTTAATTTTTTTATGAATATTTTTTATTTTTTATTCGCTGGATAATGCTACACACGGACAGTTAACTTTTTTTTGCTGCACTTGTTCACAAATTAAGAATAAATTAATTAAAAAAAATTAAAACTTTAATATTTTTTATATTTTGGATATTGTTAGAATTTTTTATTTTTTTAAAATTAGAAAAAAAATTTATTTTTTAAGTTTAAAAATTAAAAAAATAAATTTACAACTCTGTTATTTAACAGATATTGTTAGACTTTATTTTATTTTTCTAATTGAAATAAAAAATGATATGTGGAAAACGCTCCAACACAAAACTCACCGGCAAGTGTACCGGGTCGCATCAAGTAATAATAACTCACATGAGAGAGGTCGATCCCACAGGGATTGAAGGATTGAGCAATTTTAGTTTAGTGGTTGATTTAGTCAAGCGAATCAAGTATTGGTTGAGTGGTTTATAATTGACAGAAGCTAAATTGCATGAATTGTAAAGGGAGAGAGAAGAATTGCAGTAAATTAAAGGGAACAAGAAGTAAAAGTGCTGAATCTTAAAGAACAAGTAAATTGAATGGCGGAAACTTAGATTGCAAGAAATGTAAATAACTGAATCTTAAAGTGCAAGAAATGTAAATTTCTTGAATTATAAAGGGGTTCAGGGAGCTGGGATTGCAGAAATTAAACAAGCAGAAGTAAATTGCAACAAAACAGAAGAGTAGAAGGTGAATTGAAGTAAAGTAGATCTAAACAGAAAAGTAGAAATGCTTGAGAAAATAAAACAGAAAGTGATGCTTAATTTGCAGCAATTAAAAAGATGTTGAAGATCTCAGGAGTGGAAGAGACTAGAAAACAAGTCTAGATCTCAAATCCTTCCTTGATCCAACAAGAGCAATTGCAAAAGGGAATAAAGAAAAGTAAATTGCAGAAAGTGTAGAAGAAGATGCAGTAAACAGAAATGGAAATTGAATTATGCAGAAAAGTAAACAAGAGGTCTCAAGGTGAGATTGAAACAGAAGTTCTTCAATTCTCTACCCAAGATCAAAAGCAAGAAAATAAAAGAGTGCTCAAGCAAGAACAAGGAAGAAGAGAGATCAATTCCCCTTCCCAATTCTCTTAGATCTAAATTCAAAAATAAAAGCTCAAAATGAAAATGAAAGTTCAAAGAAAAATTTCAAAGTAAAGTCTAGAGATCCTAATTAAATCAAACTAGCTCCTATTTATACACTTTCTATTCTTGGATTTTAGAATTTGGATGGGCTTTTTAATTTGGTGAAGATTTGAATTTAATTGGATTTTTGAATGAATTTCAGCCCATGTGAAAGTTGCTCCCAGGAGGATGCTCTACTCATGTGGGGAGCAGAGCATTGGAGCCTTGTGTGGGGATCCTTTGTTGCGTCCAAGGCTGGGAGACGCATCAGGGGAATGCTCCGCTCATGTGGAGAGCGGAGCATTGGGGCCTTGTGTGCATGTCTTGCGTGCACCCCAACTCCCTGGCCGTGTCAAATGTTGCACGCCTTGCTTCCCTGGACCGTGTCAAGCATGCTTGTGTGTGCCAAGCTTCAGCGCTCTGCTCTCCTTGTGAGCTGAGCATTGGTGCTTCCAAGGGGAGGTCCTTGGTTCGAAACTTGAGGGAAGCATGCGCTGGTGCCATTTCCTTGGTTTCTTGTATTGCCTTTGCTCCTTGCTTCCTCATGGTGCTGTGTTCGAAACTTGGGGGATGCTTTTGGCCAATTTTTGGCTTGTTTTCCTTGTGAGTAGCGCTCCCCTCCTTCCCTTGGGTCATGGGTTCAAACCTTGGAGCAAGTATTGGCAACTTATTTCCTTTGATTTAGTTTTGGTGGAAGCTCGATAATGCTCCCAAGGAGAGCGGAGCATTGTTTTTCCTTTCCTTGTTTCTTGGCTTCAAATTGTGCTCAGCTCTCAAGGGGAGCAGAGCATTGAAGCTTGCCTCCTTGGTTCATTGTTGCGCTCCCTTGGAGAGCACTGGGCTCTTGGGGAGAGCTTTGTGGCTTCCCTCCTTTCATGTGCCACACTTCTCAATTCCCTTTGCCACATTATTTTCTTCCTTGGGCCATACTTCTTAAGCCATGCTTTCTTATTTTCTTCTTTTCTTCACCTACAAGAAATCAAAACAACCAATCAAAGTATCACCAAGTTCACAAGGTTTATAAATCAATAGAAATCAATTAAATTTGGCTCAATCCTCATGATTTAGTATCAATAATATGGTGGTTGTTTAATTTAAAGAAACCATGCATTTCCATTCCAAATTACTTACTTAAAATGCAAGAAAGTGTATAAAATCTAATAAAAACAAAGAAAAAGACTAGTAAAACTAGGCTAAGATGACTTATCATCACAACACCAAACTTAAAACTTGCTTGTCCCCAAGCAAGAAGATAATTGTGCTCAAAAGTTCTTTCAATTGGAATGGATTGAAGAATAACTTGTATTGTCCTGCGAGTGAAGTGATTAATTGACAGTGGGATGAACTCTAGATTATATGCTCATACAAGGGCTTCAGTGCTTACTAGTCCCTACATCTTGGAAGTCTTAGGTCTTAGGACTTTCATCCAAATAGTATCATGGGGATCTCTTTATATGTAATCACCTCGAAGCAGCTTATGATTTCTCTGTTTTGGCCTTGACTCTAAGTGTCATATCTCAAAATGGCTCTTTAGATAAGCTTTCAATCAATACTCCTAAACCAGTTGATTTTAAGGTATTAGGTGTTAAAGCACCCCTAAGGATTTACTTGCTCAAGCCTCTCTCTTTGGCACATTCGACCACAAGAATTTACCAGGATAACAACTCTTTGAGTTCTTGTTTCTTTCTTCTTTTCTACCTATGATGACATGTCATCATGTCATATTTTTCTATGCTTTTTCTTTGTTTTTTTTAGGTTTTATGCATTTTCTTGAGCCATAAGTAAGCCATTTGGGTAGAATTTCATGTTTTCCTAAGATTCAATCAACCATGGATAAATTGATGCATTTTCATGAGTTTTTGTACCATAATCACTTGAATTTCAAGAAGAAGAAGAAATCTCATGATTTTGAGCATAGCTTTGGTGTGCTTGGTTAATTGATGATAGTGATGACAAGTCATCTTAGTCTATTTTAACTAGCCTTTTTCTTTTGTTTTCAATTGAATTATGCACTTTCTTGAGCCATAAGCAAGCCAATTGGGTAGATTTTCATGTTTCCTTTGATTTAATCAACCATGTATGAATTCATGCTATTTCATGAGGTTTTATGCTATATTTGTTGCATATTATGAAAGAATGAATATCTCATGATTTTGAGCATAGCTTTGATGAGTTTGGTTGATTAATGATAGGTGAAGAAAGCTTGGAGAAAGGTTGAAGCAAAGAGGAATGGCTAGAAGTGAAGAGAGGACAATGGAATAAGTGAAATTGAACCGGGAGGCATGAAGTTAGCCCCAACGTTAGCCCCCTAACTTGGAGGCTAACGTTAGGCATGAAGATTACTCCCTGGGCTCCCCACGTTTGAGCCAACGTTAGACCCCTAACTTGGGGGCTAACGTTGGCACATGAACATTCAAGGAAGAGGCAAAAGTTAGCCCCAACGTTAGCCCCCTAACTTGGAGGCTAACGTTGGAACTTGAGAGTTTCTCCCCTGGGCACCAACGTTTGCGCCAACGTTAGCCCCCTAACTTGGAGGCTAACGTTGGCACATAAATTACAAAGGGGGAAGGGCCAACGTTTGCGCCAACGTTAGCCCCCTAACTTGGAGGCTAACGTTGGCGCCACACACCACAAGGCATACAAGGGGTATACTTCCAACAAGAATAACTTGAGCTACAGAGCTCCAAATAAGGTGATTCAAGAAGCATTGGAAAGTAGGAATCAAGAGCTTTCCAAGAATATATGGCACTGCATGGTGGACACTAAAATTGAGGGAGAAAACTGCCCCGCAATGTGCATAAATGAACATGGTGGCAACATGCAGTGAGGCCACTTGACCTCTGCACCTTTGATGGAGTATAACTCGAGCTATAGAGCTCCAAATAATGTGCTCCCAACGGCATTGGAAAGTAGACATCCAGGGCTTTCCAACAATGTATAATAGTATGGGGGTGGACAATACATTTGAGCCTCCAGAACTGGCGTTTTCGCCAACATTTGAGGGCTAACGTTACCTCAAACGCTGCACACCAAAGCCAGCGACCATGCCCTCTTCAAATGATCATAACTTGAGTTGTAGATGTCCAATTGAAGTGATTCCAAGTGGGTTAGAAAGCTGACATTCAGAGCTTTCCAACCATATATGATAGTCTATATTGGGCATAAAATTGGCAACATGACAAGAGGACAAAGTTGGCGCCATAAATGTGCATAAGGGAGGCCAACGTTAGGGTCAAAGTTAGACCCCTAACGTTGGCACCAACGTCCATACCAGCAGATTGTGTTTGCTGATGTGAAAAGTTGGAGCCAAAGTTAGACCCCTAACTTTGGCTCAAACTTTAGGTCCAACTTTGGCTAACCTCAAACCCGGTTCAATTCGGTTCCTCTTCAAACTCCAAGAGCAATCAACAAAGGCCTTTATCAACCCAATTCCATCATGAGCAAGGGCCCAAATGATCATCACTCAAAGGCACAAGAAATAGATAAAATAGGAATTTCATTTAATTGTAATTTGTTTTTAATTTCATTTTCATTTCCATTTTGTAAAGCCTATATAAGGCATCATTTTCATATTTGTAGTGGAGGCTGGCTCCACTAGGGAGCACTAGGATTCGAGAACTCTCTCTTTAATTTTCTTTTCTTTGTTTTTGAGTCTTGGGTGGAGAATTGAAGGTGTTCTGTTTCATTCTCCCTCTGAGATTTCTCTCTGTTTACTTGCTGCATAATTTGAAGGAATTGTGATTTGAATCAAAACTCTCTTTACTGCTTTCCTCTCTATTTTCTTCTGCAATTATTCTCTGTTGGATCAAGGAAGGAATTGAGATCTAGACTTGGTCTCTAGTCTCATCCAACCCCTGAGATCTTCAATCCCTCGTTCAGATTTTGCAATTGAGCCAAGTTGCTTTCTGTTTTGATTTTTCAAGTGATTTTCCAAATCTGTTGAACCTGCTACATCTTTTACTTCTCTGTTTGATTGCTATTTACACTTCCTTGTTTGCTTTCTTTAATTTCTCTGCACCCAATTCCCTTTACATTTGATACAATTTACTTTTCTTGTCATTTAAGATTTTGCCAATTTACTTTTCTTGCAATTTAAGTTTCAATGCAATTTACTTTCTGCAACTTTAAATTCATTGTCCTTTACTTCCTGTTGGTTACAATTTCACACAATTCACATCAATGTTAGCTTGACTAAACTAATCACCCACTAAAGTTGCTTGATCCATCAATCCCTGTGGGATCGACCTCACTCCCGTGAGTTTTATTACTTGATGCGACCCGGTGCACTTGCCGGTTAGATTTGTGTGTTTTGGGAGAAATTTATTTTTCCTACAAAATACTCATCAGATAGGTAAAAAGAGCTTTGAAGAAGGTTGAAGAAAGAAGAAATGGCAAGGAGCAAGCGAGAACAAAAAGCTTAAGCAAAAGCTTGCCTCAAACTTTAGGTCAAACTTTTGGAAGAGTTGAATTCACCCTGGATGGAGCAAAAGCTTGCGCCAACGTTTGACCTCAAGCTTTTAGGCAAACGTTGGCACCACAACAAATACACCCTGGAGAGAGCAAAAGCTTGTGCCAACGTTTGACCTCAAGCTTTTAGGCAAACGTTGGCGCCACAACAAACACAACCTGAAGGGGTATATTTCCAATATGAATAACTTGAGCTACAGAGCTCCAAATGAGGTGATTCAAATAGCAATGGAAAGTAGGAATCGAGAGCTTTCCAAGCATATATTGCACTACATGGTGGACACTAAAATTGAGGGAGAAAACTGCCCCGAAATGTGCATAAACGAACATGGTGGCAACCTGCAGTGAGGCCAACTGACCTCTGCACCTTCGACGGAATATAACTCGAGATGTAGAGCTCCAAATGATGCGCTTCCAACAACATTAGAAAGTAGACATTCAGGGCTTTCCAAAAATATATAATAGTATGGGGTGGACAATGCGTTTGAGCCTCCAGAACTGGCATTTTCGACCACGTTTAAGGCAAACTTTACCTCAAACGTTGCACACCAAAGCCAGCGACCCTGTCCTCTTCAAAGGAGCATAACTTGAGTTGTAGATGTCCAATTGAGGTGATTCTAATTGGGTTAGAATGTTGACATTCAGAGCTTTCCAACCATATATAATAGTCTATATTGGGCATAAAATTGGCAACGTTGACAAGAGGACAAAGTAGCACCCCAAGGCTTGATATGCAACAAGAGGGATCCACGTTTGGCTCAAAGTTTGACCTCAAACTTTGGCTCAAACGTGGATGACAGCAAAATGGCCATCTGCATGATGAGTTTGGTGAATAAGTTTGAGTAAAAGTTTGCCTCAAACTTTGACTCAAGCTTTAATGGTTCATAGCCCGGTTCACAAGTGGGTTTCTCTCCAACTCCAAGAGCAATCAACAGAGGCCATCTTCAACCCAAATCCAAAGCAAGCAAAGCCCATTATCATCACTCAAAGGCACAAGAGATAGATAAAATAGGAATTTCATTTAATTGTAACTTGTCTTTAATTTCACTTTCATTTTCATTTTCATTTTGTAAAAAGCCTATATAAGGCATCATTCTCATTTTAGAAAGAGGCGAGCTCTGCTAGAGCATTAGAAGGTTAGCTCCATTAGAGAGCACT
This sequence comes from Arachis ipaensis, assembly GCF_059453495.1. Taxonomy (NCBI): domain Eukaryota; kingdom Viridiplantae; phylum Streptophyta; class Magnoliopsida; order Fabales; family Fabaceae; genus Arachis; species Arachis ipaensis. The sequence goes on from NC_142444.1 coordinate 75,942,993, forward strand.
AGAGGCTGGAACAGAGAGCTCTCTCTTAGTTTTCATTTTTGTTTTGAATCTCAGGTTGAGAATTGAAGAAATTCTGTTTCAATCTCATCTTGAGAATTCTCTCTGTTTACTTGCTGCATAATTTGAAGGAATTGTGATTTGGATCTAAATTGTCTTTACTGCTTTCTTCTCTATTTTCTTCTGCAATTATCCTCAGTTGGATCAAGGAAGGAATTGAGATCTAGACTTGTTCTCTAGTCTCATCCAACCCCTGAGATCTTCAACTTTCCTTTAGCTATTGCAATTGCGCTGCATTTCACTTTCTGTTTGGTTCCTCAATTCAATTTACATTAAGCTTGCTGCAAATCTCATTTACATTTCCTGCACAATTTTAAATTCCTCTGCAATTGCTCTAAATTCTGATTCACTGCAATTTTACTTCTCTATTTACATTGCTCTCAGTTTACTTTCCAGCAATTTAAGCTTTCTGCAAGAGTTCTAAGCTTTGATCTATTGCTTTCTTTAATTTCCTGCACACAATTCCCCTTTACATTTTGCTGCAATTCACTTTTCTTGTCATTTAAGATTTTGCCAATTTACTTTTCTTGCAATTTAAGTTTCATGCAATTTTACTTTCTGCAACTTTAAATTTCGTGTCATTTAAAATTCTGTTGGTCACTTTTCACTCAAATCATCAATGTTAGCTTGACTAAACTAATCACCCACTAAAGTTGCTTGATCCATCAATCCCTGTGGGATCGACCTCACTCACGTGAGTTATTATTACTTGATGCGACCCGGTACACTTGCCGGTTAGATTTGGGTGTTTTGGAAATTCGTTTTTCCACAAATTTCCCCATCAAGTTTTTGGCGCCGTTGCCGGGGATTGATTTAGATCAACAATGATTAAGTGGGTGAGAAGTCTAGATCAAGCATTTTCTTTGTTTTTGTTTTCTGTTTCAAAGTGAAACCAAGGTGTTTGAGTTTTTGCCTCACTAAGAAATTCTCATCTTTGATATGAGTAATTTCAATTTTCCTTGGTTGTATTTGTTACAAAACTCAAATGGAGTTCAACTTATCTTATGATCAAACATGTTTTATGGGATATTACCCACCATCACCAATCTCTAATGGTGGCTGGGAATATCACCAAGAAAATACAAATTCTGAGCACTCCAATTCATGGAGATTTGCTTCAGAGACACAAGATGAGCAAGAAAACCATATGGGATATTTTCCTCCACCACAAAATGATGAAAGTCATGATTCTAATGGTGGCTAGAAAGGGAATTCTAATGCTCCATATGATATTCATCCAAAGATATCATCACTTGACGATGCTTCAACAGAAAACCCCTTTCAAAACTCACCACCCACACAAACTTCCATGAACAACTCAAGGTTTTCAAAGTTTGAATCCATGCTCAAAAGATATGAGAAGAAGACAACGAAAGTTTGGAAAGAACAAGAAAACTCCCTCAAAAACATGGAAGTGCAGCTAGCTCAATTGGTGAGTGCAATGAAGAAGGAGGAAAAACAAAAAGGAAGAGGCTTCTGAGTCAAGTGGATTTTTAGTGAAGAAAAAAGAGGTGGTGGAAACATTTGAACCTGAACTTGCATATTCATAGAGGCCACTTGAGATGACAAGGGAACATGAAAACTCACAACTTCTTCAAACCCCCCTGGACTAAAAAGTCTCAACAATTGAATCTGAGATTAAAAGATATGAAGAGGAGATGAAGAAATGTTGGGAAGATCAACAAACCTCCTCCATGAAAGAGCTATTAAAACAAATGTTGAGTGTAAAAGAATGAGTGGAGGAGCAAGAAAGTGAGGAAGTCATTCTAGAAAATTTACACTCAAGTGAGGAAGAGTTCATGGAACCACCGATTCAAAAGGCTCTGGATGAATACAAAACTCCAATAATCACACAGCAACCAAGACTTGGATTCAAAGAAGTGAAGGCAACTAACAAGAGCACCAATCCTGTCCCTGATCCAGCAAGCAAGATCAATCAAGCCATTTACAAAAGGAAGCTTGCTGAGGAAAGGCCAAGGCAAGGGACAGTAGCTGAAACTTCTCCTCCTTTGAAGTCATTTCTCTTAACAAATTGGAAGAAGAGGAAGAAAGTAAAGAACAGGTAGACAGTAGGTACATTTCTTCTCCTTGCTTTGTTCAAATTCAATAAATTGGCATATGGTTACATTCTAAGTTTGGTGTTGCCCTGCAACAAATTGTTTTCCATCTTCATAGATGATTGCATCAATTTTACATGGAAGTGTCACACTAAGATTCTAAGTTTGGTGTGCCACTTAATCTCCTATGCAAGTCATCCAGCAGCACCACTTGTTTGCAATCACAATGTCTCTGTTCCTCTGTGCCTTCATATCTTTAATTTTGCTTGCTTAAAACACATGTGCTACTAACATTTCATTGTATAAGACATTCATGATCCATCTTAGCCCCATAGCCATTGTTCTAATTATTGCTTGAGGATGAGCAAGAATTCTGAGTTTGGCAAGGGAAGGAGCAAGAATAGAGGAAAAAGAACAACAATAATGAAGATGAACTACAAGGTTGTAGAGTTCCTTTTCTCCTCATTTGTTTCCAGCACTTAAAATGCATGATTGTCTTTGTATTCTCTATGTGCATGTGTGGTATGAATAAGCATAGCTTGAATACTGATTTGTAACATGTTGCCATGCCATTATGACTACCAACTTGAGTTTTGTAAAGCTTAAAGCAGTAAAGTATCATGATCATAAACAAACAAGGCATTAAAGAAGATTTTAGCATGTGCATACAAGTATTGGAAAGCTAGTATGATTAATTGTTGCTCAATTGCATTGGATTTTATTTAATTGAAGTTTTCATCTAGTACATTTTGTGAAATCTTTTGAAAATCATGAAAACCTTGAAAGAAAAAGCAAAAAAGGGCAAGAAAAGAAAAAGGGAAAGAATGAGAAAGCTGAAGGCTCTGAGTACCAATGGCAAATTATTTGTTAAGTACTTGTGGTGTTTATGTATCAAGCCAAATGCTTGAAAACAAAACACTTAGAAGTCAAGGCTAGGCTCAAGTGCAAAAGCACTCCCTCAAAGCTCAAGGCTCTGAGCATCAATGATTAGAGAGTCAAGAAAAGAAAAGAAAAAATGAGCTTAATGAAGTCCTCTAATCAAATGCTTGTGGTGCTTATGTATCAAGTGGTAATACTTGAAAACAAAGCATTTAGAAGTCATAGCTTTGTTATCAACTCATGGGGCAAAGCACCCAAAAGGAGAAGCTAGTAAGAAAATCAAAAGCTTGTTTCAAGGAAGAAATATAAGAGAAAGATTTCATAAATTGAGCTAGAGAGAAGCATCAATCATTTACATCTCTTTTGTAATTGTAGCATGCATAGAAAACTAGCTTGCCATGAACATTGAGTTGCTATTCTTCTTACCTTGGATTGTCAGTCTCTATTGCATGATTCTTTTCTTGCTTGGGGACAAGCAAGGTTTAAGTTTGGTGTTGTGAAGACATGTCATCATGTCATGTTTTTCTATGCTTTTTCTTTGTTTTTTTTAGGTTTTATGCATTTTCTTGAGCCATAAGTAAGCCATTTGCGTAGAATTTCATGTTTTCCTTAGATTCAATCAACCATGGATAAATTGATGCATTTTCATGAGTTTTTGTACCATAATCACTTGAATTTCAAGAAGAAGAAGAAATCTCATAATTTTGAGCATAGCTTTGATGTGCTTGGTTAATTGATGATAGGTGAAAAGAGCTTTGAAGAAGGTTGAAGAAAGAAGAAATGGCAAGGAGCAAGAGAGAACAAAAAGCTTGAGCAAAAGCTTGCCTCAAACTTTAGCTCAAACTTTTGGAAGAGTTGAATTCACCCTAGATGGAGCAAAAGCTTGCGCCAACATTTGACCTCAAGCTTTTAGGCAAACGTTGGCGCCACAAAAAATACACCCTGGAGAGAGCAAAAGCTTGCGCCAACATTTGACCTCAAGCTTTTAGGCAAACGTTGGCGCCACAACAAACACAGCCTGAAGGGGTATACTTCCAACATGAATAACTTGAGCTACAGAGCTCCAAATGAGGTGATTCAAAAAGCAATGGAAAATAGGAATTGAGAGCTTTCCAAGCATATATGGCACTGCATGGTGGACAATAAAATTGAGGGAGAAAACTGCCCCGAAATATGCATAAACGAACATGGTGGCAACCTGCAGTGAGGCCAACTGACCTCTGCACCTTCGACGGAGTATAACTCGAGCTGTAGAGCTTCAAATGATGCGCTTCTAACAACATTGGAAAGTAGACATTCAGGGCTTTCCAACAATATATAATAGTATGGGATGGACAATGCGTTTGAGCCTCCAGAACTGGCGTTTTCGACCACGTTTGAGGCAAACTTTACCTCAAACGTTGCACACCAAAGCCAACGATCCTATCCTCTTCAAAGGAGCATAACTTGAGTTGTAGATGTCCAATTGAGGTGATTCTAATTGGGTTAGAATGTTGACATTCAGAGCTTTCCAACCATATATAATAATCTATAGTGGGCATAAAATTGGCAACGTTGACAAGAGGACAAAGTAGCACCCCAAGGCTTGATATGCAACAAGAGGGATCCACGTTTGGCTCAAAGTTTGACCTCAAACTTTGGCTCAAACGTGGATGACAGCAAAATGGCCATCTGCATGATGAGTTTGATGAATAACTTTGAGTCAAAGTTTGCCTCAAACTTTGACTTAAGCTTTAATGGTTCATGGCCCGGTTCACAAGTGGGTTTCTCTCCAACTCCAAGAGCAATCAACAGAGGCCATCTTCAACCCAAATCCAAAGCAAGCAAAGCCTATTATCATCACTCAAAGGCACAAGAGATAGATAAAATAGGAATTTCATTTAATTATAATTTGTCATTAATTTCACTTTCATTTTCATTTTAATTTTGTAAAAAGCCTATATAAGGCATCATTCTCATTTTAGAAAGAGGCGAGCTCTGCTAGAGCATTAGAAGGTTAGCTCCATTAGAGAGCACTAGAGGCTGGAACAGAGAGCTCTCTCTTAGTTTTCATTTTTGGTTTGAATCTCGGGTTGAGAATTGAAGAAATTCTATTTCAATCTCATCTTGAGAATTCTCTCTGTTTACTTGCTGCATAATTTGAAGGAATTGCGATTTGGATCTAAAATGTCTTTACTACTTTCTTCTCTATTTTCTTTTGCAATTATCCTCTGTTGGATCAAGAAAGGAATTGAGATCTAGACTTGTTCTCTAGTCTCATCCAACCCCTGAGATCTTCAACTTTCCTTTAGCTATTGCAATTGCGCTGCATTTCACTTTCTGTTTGGTTCCTCAATTCATTTTACATTAAGCTTGCTGCAAATGTCATTTACATTTCCTGCACAATTTTAAATTCCTCTGCAATTGCTCTAAATTCTTATTCACTGCAATTTTGCTTCTCTATTTACATTGCTCTCAGTTTACTTTCCAACAATTTAAGCTTTCTGCAAGAGTTCTAAGCTTTGATCTATTGCTTTCTTTAATTCCCTGCACCCAATCCCCCTTTACATTTTGCTGCAATTCACTTTTCTTGTCATTTAAGATTTTGCCAATTTACTTTTCTTGCAATTTAAGTTTCATGCAATTTTACTTTCTGCAACTTTAAATTTCATGTCATTTAAAATTCTGTTGGTCACTTTTCACTCAAATCATCAATGTTAGCTTGACTAAACTAATCACCGACTAAAGTTGCTTGATCCATCAATCCCTGTGGGATCGACCTCACTCACGTGAGTTATTATTACTTAATGCCACCCGGTACACTTGCCGGTTAGACTTAGGTCTTTCGGAAATTCATTTTTCCATAAATTTCCCCATCAGCCTAGTAATTGATGCTCAGAGCCTTGGGCCATGTTCTTTTGTTTTTGTATTTTCTTTATTTTCTTTTGTTTGCTGCTTCTTGAATCAATAAATGTTTGAGAATCTCCACAATACTTCTTTGAACTCTATGTCCTGCCTATGAGCTCCCATGCAAGTTTTCATAAGTATGCAACCTCAATGCATAATCTTACAACTAGAACCACCACTTCTCCTAATCTTTTGCTTGCCTTAAAATTGTTGAATTCCTCAATCCCTCTTTTCAAAGAACTTTCATGTGATGCATTTTTGAGACATTGAGTGCAAACAAGTTTGGAGATTATAGTGTTGTGAATGATCAAGCATCTTAATTATTGAAGTGCAGAGAAATTATACTAGACAGGAGGATAGATAAGGGTATAATATCATTTTCAATCATAGCAGTGATGTAAAATAATCACTTAACAATATAACATTTTGAAGTTTGCTTGCTTTACTCCTCATCATCATCATTGCTGGTCTTTACATTCCTTTTTCCTCTTTTTGGTTGACGATGCTTAATTCTTCCAAAAGCTTGTATGATACTCTGCAATGATATTAAAAGTTGCTTGTTCCCAAGTAATTGAAAAATGGTTAGCATGCATGAGTTGTTTGTGGGCTTTTGTACTTACTTTGGTGTGGAAACACCAAACTTAGTACCTTGCCAATGGTTCTCGAGCATCAGACTGACCATATGTAGAACTTCTTTTTCTTTACCAAAGATAATAAAACTAAAGATTAGGAAACAACAGAATAGTTAATTAGTTTATCTAAATGTTTGAAGCTAGCATTGTGCCGAAGGTGAGAATATGTTTTATGATGAAATTTTGGTGGAACACCAAACTTAGAATACTTCATTCTCCCTTATATTGTTTTGGTGTGCAACACCAAACTTAGCTTCTTGCAGTATAGATAAAACTAATTGACCTTTTTATTAAAATAGCTATGAAAAGATAACTTCCTCAGGTTGGGTTGCCTCCCAACAAGCGCTTCTTTATTGTCACTAGCTTGACATCCTCCATGCTCTGATCATGGAAGTTGAGGCTTCTGTTTCCTTTGATTTTCTCCTCTTACTGTGGGCTTTCTTTTCTCCATTTCTTCTTGAGGAACTTCTCTGTGGTGCTTTTCTTTGATGATTGCTTCTTTTCCCGTAGCCCTCTTCTCACTTGCCTCTATAATTGCTTTCCCTTTCTCATACCTGGCAACTTTCTTATTGTCTTTTAGGTTGTCTTCAGTGGCTCTGGGGAAAGTATTTTCCCTTTCCTCACCCATTTCTGTAAGGTGCTTAGCCAGTTATGCCATTTGCCTCTCAATTCTTCTGATTGAGGTTTCCTGGTTCTGTGTTATCTCATCTTGGTGCTTCATCATTCTCTATATTAAGATCTCCAGGTTGGTGATCCTCTGAGAGTCTTGTGAGATTGGTTGGTTGTGAGGTGTCTGAGGTTGGAAGGGTGACTATTGTGGTGGTGGTGTGTAGTGGTTGATGTTGGTATGGTGGTGTTTTTGCTGGTTTGGGAAATTGGGGTTGTTGTAGTTGGAGTCCCTTGGCCCTTGATTTTGGTGCTCACTCCTCCTCCAGTTGTAATGAGTCCTCCAGGGTGGGTTGTACACATCACCTTGGAACTTGTGTTGGAACATGCTTGAGGTACTACTTGGAGAGTGTGTTTGCTCATGATTTTGTTGCCCACAGTTAATTGCTCTAAAACCTTTTTCAGATTGATTCTAACCATGGGGATTTTGAGGTAGGTTATGTGCATTTGCCACAGCAGTTCGCAGCCCATCAATTTTTCTGTCCATCAGTTCTAGTTGTTGCTGAAGCTGTTGATGTATCTGCTTGCTTTGGGCCATGATTGCACTGACACCTTCAATTTCCACCACTCCCTTCTCTTGTGTGAATGATTGCACTTCTACTTTTAGCGTATCAATTCCCTAGGGTTGTTTCAACTAGGCCAGGAATTCACTCATTAGATTCTCCCATCCGATTATGCTTCCCTATGGGAAGGCTTCAAGCCGTTGAGCAACATCGTTCATGGTGATGGGCGGATGCTTCAATTCATGGGTTACATTGTCATCTGGGGTGAGGACACTACTCCCGCAATAGCTAGGATTCGTTGACGTCTCTTTAATGATCTGCACAATCACAAACAGTCTAAATGAAGATTGAATATACTCATACCAAAATATGGTCAGAGGGTTAGTTGACACAATATGTCAAACAGTTAATAGACTTGAAAGATCAATAGGAGAAAATTGCTTCTCTCGTATATTCAATCAAGCAACAGCATAGGATTCACACAGAGCCAGAAAAAAACCAGAAGAACTCTACTCTATTGCTAAAGTGGTGTTTTAGTTAGCTTAAACAAAAATTCAAACAGTCAGTGTGTTAGTCAAAAATTAAAGAAACAGAAAAGAAAAAAAAATTGCTTGATCTAGATCTCCACTTCACTTAATCATTGTCAATCTAATTCAATCCCCGGCAACGGCGCCAAAAACTTGATGTGTGAAAAACGCTCCAACACAAAACTCACTGGCAAGTGTACCGGGTCGCATCAAGTAATAATAACTCACATGAGTGAGGTCGATCCCACAGGGATTGAAGGATTGAGCAATTTTAGTTTAGTGGTTGATTTAGTCAAGCGAATCAAGTATTGGTTGAGTGGTTTATAATTGACAGAAGCTAAATTGCATGAATTGTAAAGGGAGAGAGAAGAATTGCAGTAAATTAAAGGGAACAAGAAGTAAAAGTGCTGAATCTTAAAGAACAAGTAAATTGAATGGCGGAAACTTAGATTGCAAGAAATGTAAATAACTGAATCTTAAAGTGCAAGAAATGTAAATTGCTTGAATTATAAAAGGGTTCAGGGAGCTGGGATTGCAGAAATTAAACAAGCAGAAGTAAATTGCAACAAAACAGAAGAGTAGAAGGTGAATTGAAGTAAAGTAGATCTAAACAGAAAAGTAGAAATGCTTGAGAAATTAAAACAGAAAGTGATGCTTAATTTGCAGCAATTAAAAAGATGTTGAAGATCTCAGGAGTGGAAGAGACTAGAAAACAAGTCTAGATCTCAAATCCTTCCTCGATCCAACAAGAGCAATTGCAAAAGGGAATAAAGAAAAGTAAATTGCAGAAAGTGTAGAAGAAGATGCAGTAAACAGAAATGGAAATTGAATTATGCAGAAAAGTAAACAAGAGGTCTCAAGGTGAGATTGAAACAGAAGTTCTTCAATTCTCTACCCAAGATCAAAAGCAAGAAAATAAAAGAGTGCTCAAGCAAGAACAAGGAAGAAGAGAGATCAATTCCCCTTCCCAATTCTCTTAGATATAAATTCAAAAATAAAAGCTCAAAATGAAAATGAAAGTTCAAAGAAAAATTTCAAAGTAAAGGCTAGAGATCCTAATTAAATCAAACTAGCTCCTATTTATACACTTTCTATTCTTGGATTTTAGAATTTGGATGGGCTTTTTAATTTGGTGAAGATTTGAATTTAATTAGATTTTTGAATGAATTTCAGCCCATGTGAAAGTTGCTCCCAGGAGGATGCTCTGCTCATGTGGGGAGCAGAGCATTGGAGCCTTGTGTGGGGATCCTTTGTTGCGTCTAAGGCTGGGAGAAGCATTAGGGGAATGCTCCGCTCATGTGGGCAGCAGAGCATTGGAGCCTTGTGTGCATGTCTTGCGCGCACCCAACTCCCTGGCCGTGTCAAATGTTGCACGCCTTGCTTCCCTGGACCGTGTCAAGCATGCTTGTGTGTGCCAAGCTTCAGCGCTTTGCTCTCCTTGTGAGCTGAGCATTGGTGCTTCCTAGGGGAGGTCCTTGGTTCGAAATTTGAGGGAAGCATGCGCTGGTGCCATTTCCTTGGTTTTTTGTATTGCCTTTGCTCCTTGCTTCCTCATGGTGCTGTGTTCAAAACTTGGGGGATGCTTTTGGCCAATTTTTGGCTTGTTTTCCTTGTGAGTAGCGCTCCCCTCCTTCCCTTGGGTCATGGGTTCAAACCTTGGAGCAAGTATTGGCAACTTATTTCCTTTGATTTAGTTTTGGTGGAAGCCCGATAATGCTCCCAAGGAGAGCGGAGCATTGTTTTTCCTTTCCTTGTTTCTTGGCTTCAAATTGTGCTCAGCTCTCAAGGGGAGCAGAGCATTGAAGCTTGTCTCCTTCGTTCATTGTTGTGCTCCCTTGGAGAGCACTGGGCTCTTGGGGAGAGCTTCGTGGCTTCCCTCCTTTCATGTGCCACACTTCTCAATTCCCTTTGCCAAATTATTTTCTTCCTTGGGCCATACTTCTTAAGCCATTCTTTCTTATGTTCTTCTTTTCTTCACCTACAAGAAATCAAAACAACCAATCAAAGTATTACCAAATTTACAAGGTTTATAAATCAATAGAAATCAATTAAATTTGGCTCAATCCTCATGATTTAGTATCAATTAAATGGTGGTTGTTTGATTTAAAGAAACCATGCATTTCCATTCCAAAATACTTACTTATAATGCAAGAAAGTGCATAAAACCTAATAAAAACAAAGAAAAAGACTAGTAAAACTAGGCTAAGATGACTTGTCATCACAACACCAAACTTAAAACTTGCTTGTCCCCAAGCAAGAAGATAATTGTGCTCAAAGGTTCTTTCAATTGGAATGGATTGAGGAATAACTTGTATTGTCCTGTGAGTGAAGTGATTAAGTGACAGTGGGGTGAACTCTAGATTATATGCTCATACAAGGGCTTCAGTGCTTACTAGTCCCTACATCTTGGAAGTCTTAGGTCTTAGGACTTTCATCCAAATGGTATCATGGGGATCTCTTTATATGTAATCACCTCGAAGCAGCTTATGATTTCTCTATTTTGGCCTTGACTCTAAGTGTCATATCTCAAAGCGGCTCTTTAGATAAGCTTTCAATCAATACTCCTAAACCAGTTGGTTTTAAGGTATTAGGTGTTAAAGCACCCCTAAGGATTTACTTGCTCAAGCCTCTCTCTTTGGCACATTCGACCACAAGCATTTACCAGCATAACAACTCTTTGAGTTCTTGTTTCTTTCTTCTTTTCTGCCTAGTAATTGATGCTCAGAGCCTTGGGCCATGTTCTTTTGTTTGCTACTTCTTGGATCAATAAATGTTTGAGAATCTCCACAATACTTCTTTGAACTCTATGTCCTGCCTATGAGCTCCCATGCAAGTTTTCATAAGTATGAAACCTCAATGCATAATCGTACAACTAGAACCACCACTTCTCCTAATCTTTTGCTTGCCTCAAAATTGTTGAATTCCTCAATCCCTCTTTTCAAAGAACTTTCATGTGATGCATTTTTGAGACATTGAGTGCAAACAAGTTTGGAGATTATAGGGTTGTGAATGATCAAGCATCTTAATTATTGAAGTGCAGAGAAATTATACTAGATAGGAGGATAGATAAGGGTATAATATCATTTTCAATCATAGCAGTGATGTAAAATAATCACTTAACAATATAACCTTTTGAAGTTTGCTTGCTTTACTCCTCATCATCATCATTGCTGGTCTTTACATTCCTTTTTCCTCTTTTTGGTTGACGATGCTTAATTCTTCCAAAAGCTTGTATGATACTCTGCAATGATATTAAAAGTTGCTTGTTCCCAAGTAATTGAAAAATGGTTAGCATGCATGAGTTATTTGTGGGCTTTTGCACTTACTTTGGTGTGGGAACACTAAACTTAGTACCTTGCCAATGGTTCTCGAGCATCAGACTGACCATATGTAGAACTTCTTTTTCTTTACCAAAGATAATAAAACTAAAGATTAGGAAACAACAGAATAGTTAATTAGTTTATCTAAATGTTTGAAGCTAGCATTGTGCCGAAAGTGAGAATATGTTTTATGATGAAATTTTGGTGGAACACCAAACTTAGAATACTTCATTCTCCCTTATATTGTTTTGGTGTGCAACACCAAACTTAGCTTCTTGCAGTATAGATAAAACTAATTGACCTTTTTATTAAAATAGCTATGAAAAGATAACTTCCTCAGGTTGGGTTGCCTCCCAACAAGCACTTCTTTATTGTCACTAGCTTGACATCCTCCATCCTCTGATCATGGAAGTTGAGGCTTCTGTTTCCTTTGATTTTCTCCTCTTACTGTGGGCTTTCTTTTCTCCATTTCTTCTTGAGAAACTTCTCTGTGGTGCTTTTCTTTGAGGATTGCTTCTTTTCTCGTAGCCCTCTTCTCACTTGCCTCTATGATTGCTTTCCCTTTCTCATACCTGGAAACTTTCTCATTGTCTTTTAGGTTGTCTTCAGTGGCTCTGGGGGAAGTATTTGCCATTTCCTCACCCATTTCTGTAAGGTGCTTAGCCAGTTGTGCCATTTGCCTCCCAATTCTTCTGATTGAGGTTTCCTGGTTCTGTGTTATCTCATCTTGGTGCTTCATCATTCTCTCTATTAAGATCTCCAAGTTGGTGATCCTCTGAGAGTCTTGTGAGATTGGTTGGTTGTGACGTTGGGATTTTTGCCAGTAAAGAATGTCATAAAAACAGTCGCGTTGTAGATATAGTCTCTAAACCGACAAAAATCCCTTCGTACAAACGTTTTGGGTGTCACAAGTAACAAACCCCTTAAAAATTGTTAACCGAGTATTCAAACCTCGGGTCATCTTCTCAAGGAACTGCGAGGAAGTATGTTCTTATTATTGGTTATAAAGGTTGTAATCGGGGTTTAGAAGGTGAGAAGCAAGTAATTTAAATGACGAGTGAATTAAATGGCAATTAAAAATAAATAATAACGGTGAAACAACTTTTGGCAAGATAAGGGAAATTAGAAGTCCAACTTAGTTATCTCTCTCAACAATAATGAAAGTTGTATCTTAATTCCACTTGGTCAACCTTTACCAGGGCAAAGGAAAGTTAAGGGACTAATTAAATTGACCTTTGAATCCTAATTATTTCCTAAGAAAAGGTTGGGATTATTTAAGTTCAGCTCAATTAGCAAGATAACAATTATCAGTTATGTTGAGTTTAATAAATGTTGAGTTACTGAATTCTTAACCGGGACCAAAAGGGGAAAAAGTAAAATTGCTAAAATAATAAAAATGTCCTTAGATGAGAAGCGATGATAACTTAAATCAAAGAGAACAATCATGAACTGAAAATACCTCAATTATCATAAATTCAAATAGCAATCTGTGACATGGAATAATTCATAAATCAAATTATAATAATCAATTCAAATGTTGGAATAAATAAATGTAGAACCAAAATAAAAGAACATTAAAACCTGGATCCAGAGTTACTCCCAAAACAAGAAGAAGTCCTAAATCCTAAGAGAGAGAGAGAATCTCTTTCTAAACTAAATCTAAATCATGAAAACTAGAAATTGGCGAGCTCTCTCTGAATGGGTGCATTCCCACACTTTATAACCTCTGGTCTATGCTGTCTGTACTTGGATCTGGGCCAAAAAGGGCTTCAGAATTCGCTGGGGGCGTATTCTGTAAATTCTGATACGTGGCCTCTGTCACGCGTCCGCGTGGGTTACGCGGTCGCGTCATTTGGAGCTTTTCCTTGTCACGCGGTCGTGTCAGTCACGCGACCGCGTCATGTGCGTTCTGCTTAAGACGCGTGGTCGCGTCAGTCATGCGGCTGCGTCGCTGTTGATTCGTGCTTGGCACGCGATCGCGTCATCCATGCGATCGCGTGGATACCAGTTTCCTTAAAGCTCCGTTTTTCTTCTTCCTTCCATTATGTTTCCTTTTTCATCCTTTGAGTCATTCTGTCTTAGAAAATCTGAAACTACTCAACACACTTATCACGGCATCGAATGGAAATAAAGATAATTAAATTAATTGATTTTAAAGCTTAGGAAACATGTTTTTCACAATATGACATAATAAGGAAGGAAAAGTAAAACCATGCAATTAATGTGAATAAGTAGGTGAAGGATTGTATAAATCACTCAAATTAAGCACAAAAGAACTCATGAAATATGGGTTTATCAACCTCCCCACACTTAAACACTAGCATGTCCTCATGCTAAATCCAAGGTAAATAACTAATGTTAAAGTGATGGAATGTCATGCAATGCAACCTAATTTAAATGCAACTACCTAAATGAATCATGCAACTCTAATTTATTCACTCATATATAAAGCTTACATGTAGTCAAGTTAATCCAAATTCTCAAGGAGTCATGTATATATATAGCCAACCCTTAAATAATAAAGCATTTTAGCAAATGAGATGGGAAAGAAAACTTTGTACAAACTTGCAAAACATTTAGTAAATTAAGTACAGATATATGTTGATGAGTTATTGAACCCTCACTGGATTTTGTGTTTACTCTCTAGTCACTCAGTGTTTATTGGGTTTATTCACTCCATCTTTCTTTTTATTCTTAATTTCTATTGCTTTGTTCTTCATCTAACCAATCAACAATTATAGAATATAGTCATACCAAAAAGTCATGAGGTCTTTAATTAAGGTTGTAATGGGGCCAAGGTAAATGTAAGGATTTATGTACAGGGTTAAGTGAGCTAATAAGCGAATCCTTAATTAGACTAAGATCTCACCTAACATACATTTCTAGCAAGATAAAACTTCTTTACCTATTCTCCCATATTATCCCACTTATTGTTACATGCTCATGTTTCACTCTTTTATTTTTATCCCATTGGTGCATTGTTTTTATTTTGTATTGGGAAATTTCTTTTGTATCCCCTTTTATTCAAATGCTGAAAAAAATAACTTTCTCTCTCTCTTTTTTTTTTTTTGATGCACATGGTAATTGAATCACTTAGATTTTCTCATGAGCATGCTTCCCAAATTTTATTTTATTCCTTTTAACTTTTCTACCTTTTGTTTTTATCATCCATGTTCCCAAAAGGTTTCCCACATTCTACTCTATTTATAATTTTCTATCTTAAGCTAACCAAGGATTCACTTGGGATTTTCTTTTGTTTTTTTGCTTAAGGCTAGTAATTTGGCTAAATAGAATAAAGGGGTTTTAAAAGGCTCAAGGGGGCTAACAAGGGTGATGTAAAAGGTAGGCTAATTTGGGGTGAGTGAGCTAAAATCAAATGATGGCCTCAATCATTCTCTTGGTATGTATCTATTCCATATTCTATAATTGGACATATAGATTAAAGCAAAGGAAAGAACATCAGAATAAAAAGAAATGTAACACACAGAAATGAAATTATAGTTTGAATGCAACCACATAATTTAAGCTCAAGACTCACAGGCTGTGTGTTCTCTAACTCAAGCATCATATATCATTTATATATTGTATGCAGGTTTAGTTAAAAATTCCCATTATTCTCATAAAAAAATTATTTAGGGTGGCTTTTAAAGTTTTAATGTCCCTCCTTGATGAAATGTTGTCAGCTTAACTACATCATGTAATGCTATATACAAGTTTTGTGGATTTAAATCTGATATGTTCAATTTCCTAGCTTACTTCCTTTTTATATTTTTCAATTTAAACTAAGCTATAACTAAGCTATCTTATGTAAAAAGGGTAAACTATACTAATTGATCCACTAATAAGTTAGAATTGCAAACTAAACTAAATAACTAAAATGAACTAAATAACTAAAATATGAACAAAATTTGCAAAATACAGAAAATAGAGTAAAATACACAAGTAGCAATGTATAAGTACTCAGAAAATAACAATAAAAGAAAAAGAGAAAAAAAATACAGAAAAATATCCAAAATAAAAGAAAAAGTATGTAGTAGTTCACCAAAATAAACGCCAGAGATGGCGACCTCCCCACACTTAAAAGGAAGCATCGTCCTCCATGCTCAATCAAGCCGGGTGTGAAGGAGTGTCATCATTGGGAGGGATGGTAGCTGGGGTCTCTGTGGCGGTGGTGGGCTGAGAGTCTGGCTGCTGTAGAAGAGGGACTGACTGGAGCGGGATCTCCGGATCTGCAGCCTCAAGCTGATGTGGGGCCTCCTGCTGTGGTGTGGCGTGCTCTGTGCCTGCCTGCTGATGAGTCTTCGCCTGGGAATGAGGCTCCTCCTCGTGCTCATCCTCCTACTCCTCTGATGGCTCTGATGGTGTGTCGGGCTCGGAGGGGATGTCGGCACCCTGTCTGATCATCAGCTTCAGATGGGAATAGCGTCACCTACTGCGGCGCTCCAATCTCTCATACCGGCGCCTGTTACGGCGCTCTATCTGATCAAGCTGGCGGAATAGACGGTGCACGAGGCGATAAACCGTCTCAGAGGCGGGTGGAGGTGCAGTGGTGGCAGCAGGGGCAGCAGGGGCAGCTGTGGATGAAGAAGGTCCAGCAGACGGAGGGGCTGTCTCATCAGTAGTAGTGACAGGTGGTGGTCTGTAGCCCAAAGCAAGGAAGTTCCTGCTGTGAGGGATGATCTTCCTGCAGTCCGCTGCTGGTGGTCGCTCATCGGCATCCTCTCAAGGCACATCAGCCTGACGGCCTAGCCGTGTAACCAGATAAGGAAAGGGGAGGGTGCCTCGGATGTGGACCCTGGCCATATAATGCCGGATAAAACGAGGCAAGTATAGGTCCTTACCCTCCAGCACACACCAAAGGAGGGTGATCATGGTAGCCGGGATCTCCGTCTCGTGAGTACTCAGCATCACAAAATTACTCAAGATCTGATGCCATAGCCGAGCCTCATCATTCAAGTACACTCTCTTGATCCCTCTAGGCATAGTGGTGTTCTGACCCATCTCCCAAGGAACAGTAGGGTCGAGAGCTATCCGTGCCTTTACGGCGTCCCAATCAAACCGTATCTGGCCCATGTCCTCCTCAGCCTGTGCAAAACCATCTGGTTGGTCAGACTTGGCTGGGAGCTGGAGAATGGTCTCTATGGCCTCCTCAGTGACCAGAATTTGCTTTCCCCTCAAGTTCACTGCATCTAGGGTAGTAAGGTAGTAGTTGCAATAGAATTCCCGGACCCAAGATGCATTGACCTTTGTCAGTGGTCTCTCCAGAAAGAACCAGCCCCGTTGCTTGATTTGCTCAGTAGTGTATTGCTGGAGGGCTTCTGGAATCTTCAAGGTACGTTCCAGGTATAGATTTCTGGAGTTTGCAAAAGTCGGGTACTTCAGCTCACAGTACTTGTTTACAAATTTTATAGGATCAGTCGAAGGGAGCAGCTGGTCAGCTTTTTCCTGCTGTGTGAAGTTCTTCTCCCGCCATGAGGAATCGTGCATTAGAGCAATGATGGACTGGGAGGAATCTCCTCTCTTGCGCTTGCCAGTAGCCTTGCCTTTGCCTTTCCTCTGTGAGGCAGACATCCTGGTAAGCGAAAGGGGTGGAACAGGGAAGAAGGTGGCTGCGGCGGCGCCCGGCGCGGTGGCGGCTGAGGGGGCAGTGGCGGAGGGGGGTATTAGGGTTAGTGAGAGAGGAAGAGGATAGGGGCAGGGAGGACGGTGGTTGTTGCTGGCTGAAGAGGGTGGGTGGCGGAGAGGGGGGCGCGACTGGCTGGCCGGCGGTGGCTGGGCGGTGCTCGCGGAGGCAGTAGTGGAGAGGGGAGGAGAGAGGAAGAAGGAAGAAGAGAGAAGGGGAGAGGGTGGTACGGCGGTGGCGTCTGGGCGGCGGCGGCGTTGGGGTGGTGGCATGGTGGCTGGCCGGTGGTGGCTGGGGGAGTAAGAACAGAGAGAGAGAAGAGGGTTGGGGGTGAAGGGGGGGCTGCGCGACTGATAGGGTTCGCGGGCTGGGGGGTTATATTTTCGAATCCACGCGGCCGCGTGGGGCACGCGGTCGCGTGGTTGGGGTGAAAATGGGGGGAACGCGATCGCGTGGGTCGCGCGATCGCATGAGAGGGGGGAAAGAGGGGTGACGTGATCGCGTGGGTCGCACGATCGCGTCGCTGGAATTCGTGCTAAACGCACGACTCCAGCGCCGTTTCAGCACAACTCTCTGTCTCCTTTTGGGGTGATATGCAATCCATGCGACGCGATCGCGTCGCTCACGCGGTCGCGTGGGATTGGTATTGGGTAAGTGACGCGATCGCATGGGGCATGCGATCGCGTGGGCCAATTTGTGCGGAACGCACAAGAGCCGCACGATTCCAGCCCAACTTTCTGTTCGTTGGATCCTTACGCCGATATATATATCACGCGGCCACGTGGGTCACGCGGTCGCGCGGGTGGTGTTTTCCACGATATGACGCGATCGCATGGGGCATGCGGTCGCGTCGTGCATCCCTTTTTTTTTTTAACTGAAAATTGCAGGATGCAGTGATTAACGTGAATGCTATGCATGATTCCAGGTTAATGTTAAAATAAAAAGAGGGTAAATTGAAAACAATAAACAATAAATAGATTGAGAAAGAAGCGACCATACCATGGTGGGTTGTCTCCCACCTAGAACTTTTAGTTAAAGTCCTTAAGTTGGACATTGGAAGAGTATCCTGTTATGGTGGCTTATGTTTAAATTCGTCCAAAAATTTCCACCAGTGCTTGGAATGCCAATAGCCTCCGGGGTCCCAAACTAGGCATGTAAAGCTTCTGAGCAGCTTCAAACAGATATTTAGCCTCCCGGGATGACGAATGTTAGAATATAATCCATGATCCCAAGCTGTGTTTTTAGATCTGCCTCCGTCTTGATCTACATGTCTCCATTCGGGCGGGTTAAAAAGTAGAATCTCACCTTGGTGACCAAACGTTTTCCGTGATCCATGTGATTGGGCATGATACCAATCCGTGTACTTTGAAGTGAAGCGTGGAACCTTATTGAACCTTGTGCACCAGCTCTGAGTACGAGCCATTTCCCTCTTACTCTTAAAGCCGCAGAAAGCTCTAAGCTGGCCATCTGTTTCAAGTAAACCATATTCAAGTGAATAAGTAAAGTTATAAGTTAAGGATTGTACCCACTTGAAGCTTGTATTAGGTGGTAATGGCCTTGGGACAGGTGTTTTTGGTGGTTCTACAAGTTTCGTTTCCTTGTGCTCTTCTGTGAATTCTCCCACTTCCTTGCAAAGGTCTTCAATTGTATCTGTATCCTGGTCAAAGTCCTCTATGTCTTCCTCATCACTCGAGTCATAGATTGGAGGTTGAGAGAAATCTACCTCCGCATCATCTTCATATTCACTTGGGGAAAATCCTTCGATCTTAGAGAATTCACTTGCGGACGCAAGTTCATCACTAGGAGAACTAGACTTGTGACTATCATCATCAAGGAAATTTGCTTCTTGGATTATTCCGTCTGATTCTTCGTAAATGACTTGCCTTGGAGATTGTACGGTATCCTCCTTAGCATCAACTGTAGCATCTTGGATGGAGTTGTCCTCAATTCTGGATTCCCAAGGAAGTTCAGCATCTCCTAGATCTTCAACCAACTCTTCTTCTTGAATAATGACAGCTTCTTCCACTTGTTCTAGTATGAATTCATTCTCTGTCTTGTCCACTGGAGTCTCTAGTATTTCTTTCATGCTACGCTCTTCATCGGGCTGTCCACATGGAGCTGTGGTTGATCCTTGTATATTTGAGCGCCTAGTGGCCCATTGAATTAGTGCTTGCTCCAGTTGTTGAATGGTTGTTTGAAATTTAATTACTGTTTCTTTTAGGCGATCCTCTGCTTCGCGGTTTGCTAGACTTGGACATGATACAAAGGAAAGTGGTGATGATTGGGAACGATTGGATTGGTATTAGGGTAATGAAGGATCATATGATGGCGAATGGTGAAGAGAAGCTTGTGAGCATGGTGGTTCGAGGTTATGTTGAAAGGATGGTTCATATGCACGGGGTGGGGCTTGTTGGTAGTTACAAGGTTGTCCACCATGTCTTTCAGCTGGGTATGCATGGTAGAACGGTCTTTGTCCAGGATATCTCGGAGGGTGTTGCTGCCAAAAGGGTTGATTAGATCCTCTTGGTTCCATCCATCCTTGATTGGTCTGACCTTGATGCACATTCCTGCTGTAACTTCTATTTCCTTTAACAATATTAGAACCAAACTCAAAGCGAGAGGGGTGAGAGTTCATAGTAGCAAATAAAGATAAAAAGGAAAAACAAAAATAAATAAACAAGCAAAAGAAAAATATTTACAATAACCAATAATAAGGCACACGTTAGCAGTTCCCCGGCAACGGCGCCATTTTGACGGTGAGGTTTTTTGCCAGTAAAGAAGGTTATAAAAACAGTCGCGTTGTAGATATAGTCTCTAAACCGAAAAAAATCCCTTCGTACAAACTTTTTGGGTGTCACAAGTAACAAACCCCTTAAAAATTGTTAACCGAGTATTCAAACCTCGGGTCGTCTTCTCAAGGAACTGCGAGGAAGTATGTTCTTATTATTGGTTATAAAGGTTGTAATCGGGGTTTAGAAGGTGAGAAGCAAGTAATTTAAATGACGAGTGAATTAAATGGCAATTAAAAATAAATAATAACGGTGAAACAACTTTTGGCAAGATAAGGGAAATTAGAAGTCCAACTTAGTTATCTCTCTCAACAATAATGAAAGTTGTATCTTAATTCCACTTGGTCAACCTTTACCAGGGCAAAGGAAAGTTAAGGGACTAATTAAATTGACCTTTGAATCCTAATTATTTCCTAAGAAAAGGTTGGGATTATTTAAGTTCAGCTCAATTAGCAAGATAACGATTATCAGTTATGTTGAGTTTAATAACTGTTGAGTTACTGAATTCTTAACCGGGACCAAAAGGGGAAAAAGTAAAATTGTTAGAATAATAAAAATGTCCTTAGATGGGAAGCGATGATAACTTAAATCAAAGAGAACAATCATGAACTAAAAATACCTCAATTATCATAAATTCAAATAGCAATCTGTGACATGGAATAATTCATAAATCAAATTATAATAATCAATTCAAATGTTGGAATAAATAAATGTAGAACCAAAATAAAAGAACATTAAAACCTGGATCCAGAATTACTCCCAAAACAAGAAGAAGTCCTAAATCCTAAGAGAGAGAGAGAATCTCTCTCCAAACTAAATATAAATCATGAAAACTAGAAATTGGCGAGCTTTCTCTGAATGGGTGCATTCCCACACTTTATAACCTCTGGTATATGCTGTCTGTACTTGGATCTGGGCCAAAAAGGGCTTCAGAATTCGCTGGGGGCGTGTTCTGTAAATTCTGATATGTGGCCTCTATCACGCGTCTGCGTGGGTTACACGGTCGCGTCATTTGGAGCTTTTCCTTGTCACGCGGTCACGTCAGTCACGCGACCGCGTCATGTGCGTTCTGCTTAAGACGCGCGGTTGCGTCAGTCATGCGGCCGCGTCGCTGCTGATTCGTGCTTGGCACGCAATCGCGTCATCCATGCGATCGCGTGGATACCAGTTTCCTTAAAGCTCCGTTTTGCTTCTTCCTTCCATTTTAGTATGTTTCCTTTTTCATCCTTTTAGTCATTCTGCCTTAGAAAATCTGAAACTACTCAACACACTAATCACGGCATCGAATGGAAATAAAGGTAATTAAATTAATTGATTTTAAAGCTTAGGAAACATGTTTTTCACAATATGACATAATAAGGAAGGGAAAGTAAAACCATGCAATTAATGTGAATAAGTAGGTGAAGGATTGTATAAATCACTCAAATTAAGCACAAAAGAACTCAAATTAAGTAGTTGAAGTCCCTTGGTCCTTGATTTTGGTGCTCACTCCTCCTCCAGTTGTAATGAGTCCTCCAGGGTGGGTTGTACACATCACCTTGGAACTTGTCTTAGAACATGCTTGAGGTACTACTTGGAGAGTGTGTTTGCTCATGATTTTGTTGCCCACAGTTAATTGCTCCAAAACCTTTTTCAGATTGATTCCAACCATGGGGATTTTGAGGTAGGTTATGTGAATTTGCCACAGCAGTTTGTAGCCCATCGATTTTTTTGTCCATCAGTTCTAGTTGTTCCTGAAGCTGTTGATGTATCTGCTTGCTTTGGGCCATGATTGCACTGACACCTTCAATTTCCACCACTCCCTTCTCTTGTGTGAATGATTGCACTTCTACTTTTAGCGTATCAATTCCCTGGGGTTGTTTCAACTTGGCTAGGAATTCACTCATTAGATCCTCCCATCCGATTATGCTTCCCTGTGGGAAGGCTTCAAGCCATTGAGCAACATCATTCATGGTGATAGGCGGATGCTTCAATTCATGGGTTACATTATCATCTGGGGTGAGGACACTACTCCCGCAACAGCTAGGATTAATTGACGTCTCTTTCATGATCTGCTCAATCACAAATAGTCTAAATGAAGATTGAATATACTCATACCAAAATATGGTCAGAGGGTTAGTTGACACAATATGTCAAACAGTTAATAGACTTGAAATATCAATAGGAGAAAATTGCTTCTCTCGTATATTCAATCAAGCAACAGCATAGGATTCACAGAGAGCCAGAAAAAAACCAGAAGAACTCTACTCTATTGTTAAAGTGGTGTTTTAGTTAGCTTAAACAAAAATTCAAACAGTTAGTGTGTTAGTCAAAAATTAAAGAAACAGAAAAGAAAAAAAATTGCTTGATCTAGATCTCCACTTCACTTAATCATTGTCAATCTAATTCAATCCCCGGCAATAGCGCCAAAAACTTGATGTATGGAAAACGCTCCAACACAAAACTCACCGGCAAGTGTACCGGGTCGCATCAAGTAATAATAACTCACATGAGTGAGGTCGATCCCACAGGGATTGAAGGATTGAGCAATTTTAGTTTAGTGGTTGATTTAGTCAAGCGAATCAAGTATTGGTTGAGTGGTTTATAATTGACAGAAGCTAAATTGCATGAATTGTAAAGGGAGAGAGAAGAATTACAGTAAATTAAAGGGAACAAGAAGTAAAAATGCTGAATCTTAAAGAACAAGTAAATTGAATGGCAGAAACTTAGATTGCAAGAAATGTAAATAACTGAATCTTAAAGTGCAAGAAATGTAAATTGCTTGAATTATAAAAGGGTTCAGGGAGCTGGGATTGCAGAAATTAAACAAGCAGAAGTAAATTGCAACAAAATAGAAGAGTAGAAGGTGAATTGAAGTAAAGTAGATCTAAACAGAAAAGTAGAAATGCTTGAGAAATTAAAACAGAAAGTGATGCTTAATTTGCAGCAATTAAAAAGATGTTGAAGATCTCAGGAGTGGAAGAGACTAGAAAACAAGTCTAGATCTCAAATCCTTCCTTGATCCAACAAGAGAAATTGCAAAAGGGAATAAAGAAAAGTAAATTACAGAAAGTGTAGAAGAAGATGCAGTAAACAGAAATGGAAATTGAATTATGCAGAAATGTAAATAATGTGTATTTTCAGAAAATGAATTCCAAACACACAAATCTAACCGGCAAGTGCACCGGGTCACATCAAGTAATAAAAACTCACGGGAGTGAGGTCGATCCCACAGGGATTGAAGGATTGAGCAATTTTAGTTTAGTGGTTGATTTAGTCAAGCGAATCAAAAGTTGATTTGAGTGGTTTTGTATTCGACAGAAGCTAAATTGCATGAAATTTAAAAGGGAGGGGGACAATTGCAGTAAATTAAAGAGCAGATAAGGTAAATGTGCTGAATCTTAAAGAACAAGAAATTAAATGGCAGAAACTTAGAACGCAAGAAATGTAAATTGCAGACTCTTAAAGTGCAAGAAATGTAAATGGCTTGAATTGTAAAGGGAATTGGGAAGTGGATTTGCAGAATTTAAACAAAGAAAAGCAAATTGCATTAATCAGACAAGTAAAGGGTGACTTGAATTGAAACAGATCTAGAGCGAAAATGTAAATGAACTTGAAAAGCTTTAAACAGAGAATTTAAAATGCAAACTCCAGATCTCAGGACCCAAGAGACTAGATAACCAAGTCTAGATCTCAATGCCTTCCTAGATCCAAATGTAGAATTCAATTACAAGAAACAGAAGATCAAAATAGAAGAAAACTTGAATGTAAATCTCAATTCTCCAATGGTGCAGTAAAAGAAACAGAGAGAGATCTCAAGGTGAGATTGAGACAGAATTTCCCCAATTCTCAACACCTAAGACTCTAGACAAATGTGATTGAAATTGAAAACAAGAAAACTAAGAAGAAGAGAATTCAATTCTCCTCTCCAAAATTCAGAAACTCAAAACAACTCAAAACTCAAAAGCTCTCCAAAAACTACCCAGCAAAACTAAAACGAAAAGCTCTAAAAGGAAAAAAACTCCCCGAAAACTTAAATCCTAATCTATTTATACACTTTCTTCAAATGGTCTTCAAGCCTTGAATTGGGCCTTTGTTCTTGATGGAATTGGGTTGATAAAGGCCTTGGTTGATTGCTCTTGGAGTTGGAGAAAGATCCATTGTGAACCGGGTTGAAATCATAAAAGTTTGAGTAAAAGTTTGAGTAAAAGTTTGAGGCAAACTTTTACTCAAACTTTTTATACCAGATGGCTTAAGCTTGCTGCTACCAACGTTTGAGCTAAAGTTTGAGGTCAAACTTTTGCTCAAACGTTGGCCCCCTTGTGTATATGTGTGGCGCCAACGTTTGCCAAAAAGCTTGAGGCAAACGTTGGCGCAAACTTTTCTCCTCCAGGGTGTGCAAGTGTGGCTGCGCAAGCTTTTCTCCTCCAGGGTGTTAGTTTTGTGATGCCAACATTTGCCAAAAAGTTTGAGGCAAACGTTGGCTCAAGCTTTTCTCCCAAAAGTTTGAGCTAAAGTTTGAGGCAAACTTTTGCTCAAGCTTTTTTTTTCCTCTGGAGTGTTTTCAATTCTTCCAAAAGTTTGAGCTAAAGTTTGAGGCAAACTTTAGCTCAAGCTTTTTTCCTCTAGCATGTTTTCAACTTTTCTAAAAGTTTGAGCTAAAGTTTGAGGCAAACTTTGGCTCAAACTTTTTGTGCTCTCTTGCTCCTAGCCATTCCTTCTTCCTTCAACCTTCTTCAAAACTCTTTCCACCTATCATCAATCAATCAAAACAATCAAAGCTATGCCCCAAATCATGAGATTGTATTTCTTCCATAATATATGACAATTATAGCATAAAATCTCATGAAAGTGCATGAATTCATACTTGGTTGATTGAATCAAAGGAAACATGGAAATCTACCCAATTGGCTTGCTTATGGCTTAAGAAAGTGCATAATATCAATCGAAAACAAAAGAAAAAGGCTAGTGAAACTAGGCTAAGATGACTTGTCATTACAACACCAAACTTAAAGCTTGCTTGTCCCCAAGCAAGAAAAGAATTATTGAGAAGAAAGAATGAAATGGAAGAGGATGTTCATGCTAGCAGAGTATTATTGGTAGTTCATGGGGTTTTATGTGGATAAGTAAACACTCACTTCTTATTGATTTTTAGGCCTAGAAAGTCTCCTTCAAGCATCAAGCAACACATTGCTATGACCTCTCATTATTCCTTTGTCCTTGACTATTGTTTTTCTCTATAAGCTTTAGTTCAGTGTCATGTGTAACAAGTTCTTTTCTTTCTTTATACTTAACACATTATTCACTATAGACACTTGGCTCACATTCCTTCTTAGAACATTGACGCCCAGCACCTCTTTGGGTTACTAAATGCCTTGTAGTTAGGTTGCTCTTGATAGTGGACTTTCAGCTGATGATCCCGGGTTAGTTAACCCAAGTCACCGAGTGTTGATGCACTCCAAAGAACTTAATAATCCAAGCAGATCCTAATACAAAGACACCACAGGCATATATTCTAAGGTTCAAGCTATTGGTGTCTAGCTTTACTTCTTTTTTTTTTTTCTTTTGTTCTGTTGCCACTTTTTGGCTTTTTCTTTTCTTTTTTTGTTTTTCTTTTTAACCAAGAACTTTTATTTGATTGAGATTCATAGACAGTAGGCCACTTTCTACTTAGAGGGAGACATCCTAGTTCTTTTATTCACTGAAAGTGAGCTATCATACAATCACACACACATACCACCACTTACTTTTATTGTACTTCTATCTAACAAAGAACTATCTTACTTCACATTCAAACATTTCTTTTATTGAATTAAAGATGCAGGGGACAAAGCATGCAGTTAGTTAAGTGAAAGTAAACATACAAGCACACACTTGGACTAGCTTACTCATTGCAAAAGAAAATTGAATCTACTTGAACTAGATGAACACTTTAGCAAGACATAAATCAAAGCATTTCTCAACAGCAAAAGTTAAGTATAAATACAACCTATTGGTTTGCAGTTCTTTTGTTCTTCCTTCTGTTGTGCCCCTTTTGAGCCATGATGCATAATGTCTTCAAATGGTGGTTCGTTCCCTGCACAATTCTTAAAAGTTGCTTGCTTCTCAAGCCCTTAGGTGACTGGTTAGTATGCATGAATTGAGTGTGGCTTTTTGGATTCAATTTGGTGTGGGAACACCAAACTTAATTCCTTGCCACTGTCTCTAATGCAACAGGTTGTACATTTATAAATTCTTTTGGCCTTGCTAAAGGTTATGGAACCAAACTAAGAGGCAATTAACTGGTTGAATAATTTGTCTGATTGCTTGGAGCTATCATTATGCAAGAGGTGAGAGTATGCTTTTAAATGAGATTTTGGTGGAACACCAAACTTAGAATCTTCATTCTCCCTTAAATTGTTTTGGTGTGCAACACCAAACTTAGATCCTTGCAATACAGACAAAACTACTCAACCTTTTTATTGAAACAGCTATGAAAAGAAAACTACCTCAGGTTGGGTTGCCTCCCAACAAGCGCTTCTTTATTGTCACTAGCTTGACATCTCATTCTTTGATCATGGAGGCTGAAAAGCATAGTGCCTCAGCTTTTCTCCTCTTACTGTGAACTTCCTTCCGGTCTCCTTTTTGATGATCTCTAGGTGTTCAAGTGAAATGACCCGGTTCACAGTGTAGTATTCAGATGATTGTGGAGACACCTTCATTGGTTGGGTGTTTAACACTACTTTATCCCCTGGTGAAAAGCCTTCAGTAGGGATCTTCTTGTTTCTCCACCCTCTTGGCCTCTTCTTCTTTTCTTTCTCAAAAGATACTCCCTGCCTTGGTGGTTCCTTATCTGAGATGTTGAATTTCTCATCTGGAGGTTTTGGATCTAGTTCCTCCTTGATTTCTTTGGTCTGTTACACCATCTCTACTTCTTTCAAGCATGGATTTGGAAGTCTTGGAGCTAACTCATTGACTACCTCCTTCAAACTTTGATCTCTGGCCTTATCCTCCGTACACTCTTCTTCTTGAGTGGGCTCATGTGGGGTTTTAAAAACATGGAATGCTAGGTGCTCGTCATGCACTCTCAGCAACAATTCCCCTTTTTCAACATCTATCAGTGATCTGCCCGTAGCAAGAAAAGGCCTCCCTAGGATGATGGGGGTGTTAGGGTCCTCCTCCATATCCAGAATGACAAAATCAGCTGGGAGAAGGAATTTTCTCACTTTTACCAATACATTCTCTACAACTCCAACTGCTTGCTGGATGGATTTGTCAGCCATTTGAAGGAGTATTCGTGTGGATTTCAACTCACAAATTCGAAGTTTCCTCATTAGAGACAAAGGCATCAAGTTTATGCTTGCACCAAGGTCACAGAATGACTTTTCAATTGTTATGTCTCCTATGGTGCAAGGTATATAAAAACTCCCAAGATCATCTTTCTTCTCTGGTAACTCTCTTTGGAGAATAGCACTACATTCCATTGTCATCTCAACAATTTGTCCTTCTTTTAGGGACTTTTTCTTTGTCAGCACTTCCTTCATAAATTTGGCATACACTGGCATCTGTTCAAGTGCTTCTAAGAAAGGAATATTGATGCTGAGAGTCTTGAATATGTCCAGGAACTTTGAGTATTACTTATCCTCATTCTCTTTTTTGAACCTCTGAGGGTAAGAAAGTTTGGGGATATGTGGCTTCACCCCTTCCTTCTTCTCTTGTAGTTGTGTTTCAAGGATGTCCTTATCTCTCTTTGAGCTTTTTGCATTCTTGATTTCTTGATCTTCTTCACTTCTCTCTTCTGTCTCTTTTTGTGGAACTTCTCTGTTGTGTTCTTCCTGATTGATGGCTTTCTTCTCACTTTCCACTATAATTGCTTTGCACTCCTCCCACTTTGTAGCTTTTCCTTTGTCCCTTGAGTGGTCTTGAGTGGCACTAGGGGATACATTTGATTGCTTCTCATCCATCTCTGCAATTCATTTAGCCATTTGTTCCACATGCCTCTCAAGATTTTTACTTGTTATGGCTTGATCCTTCCGTGCTGCTTCCTGATCTTGTCTTGCCATCTCTTGATTTTTTATGAGTTTCTCCACCATTATCTCTAGATTAGAGATTCTTTGGGAGTCTGGATTTAGTTGTGGTTGTGTAAAGTGAGATGGTTGTTGCTGGAAGTTGTTTGAACTATTTGTGGGGTTGTTTTGTGGGTGGAATGTGGATGTGGAAGGTGGATGATGGTTGTTTTGGTTAGTGACTGAATTATTGGGTGGATAATAGCTGGAATTTGGGTGGTCATTTTGGGGTTTTCTATATGGATTGTGGGTTATGTTTTGCTGGTTGTTGTTCTGTTTGCTTCTTGAGTTTTTTTGGTTTGAATTCCTTTGCCATGGTTGTTGGTTTTGAGTGTGGTTATCTCCCCATCTGAGATTTGGATGGTTCTTCCAGGATGGATTGTAGGTGTCACCATAAACCTCATTTTGGCCTGAACCTTGGTTGTGCACATATTGAGGTTGTTCCTGCTGCTGATCTTCTTGGTTTTCTTTATTTTGCCCCCATGTGGTTGATGGTTGGCTTGTATTCACTGCTGCAACTTGCAAGCTATCAATCTTTTTAGCCATCTGCTCAAATTGTTGTTGAATCTGCTCCTGCATTATCTTGTTTTGAGCTAGGAGGGTGTCAACCCCTTCTATTTCTAACACTCCTTTCCTTAGTGATGGTTGGCGTTGTCTCTGATGGCCAAAGAAATATTGGTTGTTAGCCACCATGTCAATGAGGTTCTGAGCTTCTTCAGCTGTCTTCATGAGTTGCATTGAGCCTCCTGCTGAATAGTCAAGTGCCTCTTGAGCTTTCATTGTCAGTGCTTCATAGAAATTTTGGAGTTTATCCCATTCATTAAATATCTCTGGTGGACACTTCTTGAGTAAAGCTTTGTATCTCTCCCATGCTTCATACAATGACTCTCCATCCATCTGAGTAAATGTTTGAACCTCTATTTTGAGCCTGATGATCCTTTGAGGAGGATAAAACTTTGCTAAGAACTTGCTCACTAGATCCTCCCAATTGTTAATGCTTTCTCTTGGAAATGACTCCAACCATTGAGTAGCTTTGTCCCTCAGGAAAAATGGAAACAACAACAATTTGTAACTGTCAGGATGTACACCATTGGTCTTCACTGTGTTACATATCCTCAGGAAGGTGGATAGGTGCTGGTTTGGATCTTCCAAGGGGCCTCCTCCATAAGAACAGTTGCTCTGCACCGAGGTGATGAGTTGGGGCTTCAATTCAAAGTTATTTGCATCGACATTTGGGGTAAGGATGCTACTCCCACAATGTCTTGGATTAGCAAATGTATATGAAGCCAAGACTCTCCTCTGGGGTTGACCATTGTTGTTGGCCATTCTCACTGGTGGATTTGTTGGATTTGTTGAGTGTTCCTCCAATTCATGATATTCTTCATCTGATTCTTCCTCTCCAGCAACATTTTTTTCTCTTGCTTCTCTTCTTAGCCTTCGGAGGATTCTTTCGTCAGTTTCATGAAAGGTAGGGATCTCTCTTCTTGTATCTGACATACAAGCAAAACACAAGAATCACACAATACCAGAAAAGCAGTAACACTTCAATCCATGGCTGAAGTGAAATATTAGTTAGCTTAAGCAAAAATTCAAACAGTTAGTGGGTTAGTCAAAAATTTGAGAAACATAAAATAAAAATGCTAGATCTAGATCTCCACTTCACTTAATCATTGTCAATCTATTTCAATCCCCGGCAACGGCGCCAAAAACTTGATGTGTATTTTCGGAAAATAAATTCCAAACACACAAATCTAACCGGCAAGTGCACCGGGTCGCATCAAGTAATAAAAACTCACGGGAGTGAGGTCGATCCCACAGGGATTGAAGGATTGAGCAATTTTAGTTTAGTGGTTGATTTAGTCAAGCGAATCAAAAGTTGATTTGAGTGGTTTTGTATTCGACAGAAGCTAAATTGCATGAAATTTAAAAGGGAGGGGGACAATTGCAGTAAATTAAAGAGCAGAGAAGGTAAATGTGCTGAATCTTAAAGAACAAGAAATTAAATGGCAGAAACTTAGAACGCAAGAAATCTAAATTACAGAATCTTAAAGTGCAAGAAATGTAAATGGCTTGAATTGTAAAGGGAATTGGGAAGTGGATTTGCAGAATTTAAACAAAGAAAAGCAAATTGCATTAATCAGACAAGTAGAGGGTGACTTGAATTGAAACAGATCTAGAGCGAAAATGTAAATGAACTTGAAAAGCTTTAAACAGAGAATTTAAAATGCAAACTCCAGATCTCAGGACCCAAGAGACTAGATAACCAAGTCTAGATCTCAATGCCTTTCTAGATCCAAATGTAGAATTCAATTGTAAGAAACAGAAGATCAAAACAGAAGAAAACTTGAATGTAAATCTCAATTCTCCAATGGTGTAGTAAAAGAAACAGAGAGAGATCTCAAGGTGAGATTGAGACAGAATTTCCCCAATTCTCAACACCTAAGACTCAAGACAAATGTGATTGAAATTGAAAACAAGAAAACTAAGAAGAAGAGAATTCAATTCTCCTCTCCGAAATTCAGAAACTCAAAACAACTCAAAACTCAAAAGCTCTCCAAAAACTACCCAGCAAAACTAAAACGGAAAGCTCTAAAAGGAAAAAAACTCCCCGAAAACTTAAATCCTAAGCTATTTATACACTTTCTTCAAATGGTCTTCAAGCCTTGAATTGGGCCTTTGTTCTTGATGGAATTGGGTTGATAAAGGCCTTGGTTGATTGCTCTTGGAGTTGGAGAAAGATCCATTGTGAACCGGGTTGAAATCATAAAAGTTTGAGTAAAAGTTTGAGTAAAAGTTTGAGGCAAACTTTTACTCAAACTTTTTATACCAGATGGCTTAAGCTTGCTGCTACCAATGTTTGAGCTAAAGTTTGAGGTCAAACTTTTGCTCAAACGTTGGCCCCCTTGTGTATATGTGTGGCGCCAACGTTTGCCAAAAAGCTTGAGGCAAACATTGGCGCAAACTTTTCTCCTCCAGGGTGTGCAAGTGTGGCACCAACGTTTGCCAAAAAATTTGAGACAAACGTTGGCGCAAGCTTTTCTCCTCCAGGGTGTTGGTTTTGTGATGCCAACGTTTGCCAAAAGGTTTGAGGCAAACGTTGGCTCAATCTTTTCTCCCAAAAGTTTGAGCTAAAGTTTGAGGTAAACTTTTGCTCAAGCTTTTTTTTCCTCTGGAGTGTTTTCAATTCTTCCAAAAGTTTGAGCTAAAGTTTGAGGCAAACTTTAGCTCAAGCTTTTTTCCTCTGGCATGTTTTCAACTCTTCTAAAAGTTTGAGCTAAAGTTTGAGGCAAACTTTGGCTCAAACTTTTTGTTCTCTCTTGCTCCTAGCCATTCCTTCTTCCTTCAACCTTCTTCAAAACTCTTTCCACCTATCATCAATCAATCAAAACAATCAAAGTTATGCCCCAAATCATGAGATTGTATTTCTTTCATAATATATGACAATTATAGCATAAAATCTCATGAAAGTGCATGAATTCATACATGGTTGATTGAATCAAAGGAAACATGGAAATCTACCCAATTGGCTTGCTTATGGCTTAAAAAAGTGCATAAAATCAATCGAAAACAAAAGAAAAAGGCTAGTGAAACTAGGCTAAGATGACTTGTCATTAGTAAACAAGAGGCCTCAAGGTGAGATTGAAACAGAAGTTCTTCAACTCTCTACCCAAGATCAAAAGCAAGAAAATAAAAGAGTGCTCAAGGAAGAACAAGGAAGAAGAGAGATCAATTCCCCTTCCCAATTCTCTTAGATCTAAATTTAAAAATAAAAGCTCAAAATGAAAATGAAAGTTCAAAGAAAAATTTCAAAGTAAAGTCTAGAGATCCTAATTAAATCAAACTAGCTCCTATTTATACACTTTCTATTCTTGGATTTTAGAATTTGGATGGGCTTTTTAATTTGGTGAAGATTTGAATTTAATTGGATTTTTGAATGAATTTCAGCCCATGTGAAAGTTGCTCCCAGGAGGATGTTGATGTGTGGAAAACGATCCAACACAAAACTCACCGGCAAGTGTACCGGGTCGTATCAAGTAATAATAACTCACATGAGTGAGGTCGATCCCACAGGGATTGAAGGATTGAGCAATTTTTGTTTAGTGGTTGATTTAGTCAAGCGAATCAAGTGTTGGTTGAGCGATGTATGATTGCAGAAACTAAATTGCTTGAAATGTAAAGGGAGAGGGGTAGATTGCAGGAAATTAAAGAGCAAAGAAAGTAAATAAGCTGAATCTTAAAGGACAAGTAATGTAAATTGCAGAAACTTAGATTGCAAGAAATGTAAATGGCTGAATCTTAAAGTGCAAGAAATGTAAATTGCTTGAATTATAAAAGGAGTTGGGAATTGGGATTGTAGAAATTAAACAAGAACAAGTGAATTACAATTAAACAGAAGAGTAGAAAGTGAATTGAAATAAAGTAGATCTAAACAGAAAAGTAGAAATGCTTGAGAAATTAAAACAGAGAATGACTTGTGCTTAAATTGCAGCAAATTAAAAGTAGTTGAAGATCTCAGGAGTGGAAGTGACTAGAAAACAAGTCTAGATCTCAAATCCTTCCTTGATTCAACAAAAGCAATTGCAAAAGAAATAAAGAAAAGTAAATTGCAGAATTAAAGAGAAGATGAAGCAGTAAAGAGAAATTCAAATCCAATTGTGCAGAAAAAGTAAGCAAGAGATTTCAAGGTAAGATTGAGACAGAATTTCCCCAATTCTCAACACCCAAGACTCAAACAAAGTGTGTAGAAAGGAAAGCAAAAACAACCCAGGGGAAGAGAATTCAATTCTCCTTTCCAGGAACTTTCAAATTCTAAAAGCAACAACTCAAAAATGTAAAGATGAGCTCTCTACTGTAAGTATGAAAAATTCTAAAAAGGGAAGCTCCCGAAAAACTTAAATTCTAATCTATTTATACACTCTCTTCTAATGATCTTCAAGCCTTGAATTGGGCCCTTGGTCTTGATGGAATTGGGTTGATAATAGCCTCTGTTGATTGCTCTTGGTGTTGGGAAGAAGTCCACTTGTGAACCGGGCCATGAACCATTCACGTTTGAGTCAACGTTTGAGGCAAACGTTGACTCAAACGTCTTCGTGTGTGACATTATGCAGCTCGGCCAAGTTGCTGCCATCCACGTTTGGCTCAACGTTTGAGGTCAAACGTGAGCTCAAATGTGGCTCCTCCCATGCATTTCTTTTGGCCAACGTTTGGCCCAACGTTTAAGGCAAACGTTGGCGCAAACATTGGCTTCTCCAAGGAATTAAACAGAGTGCTCTTCCTTGCTAAAATGGCGCCAACGTTTGACCTCAAGTTTGAGGCAAACGTTGGCGCAAACATTGCCAAGCATCAGGGGTGCATTTGCTTGTTCTTGTGGTGCCAACGTTTGACCTCAAGTTTAAGGCAAACGTTGGCGCAAACGTTGCTTCTCATGGGTGAAGAATCTTCAAGCCAACGTTTGACCTCAAGTTTGAGGCAAACGTTGGGCACAAACTTGGTATGCCTCCAGGGTGAAAATGCAATCTTCCTCACGTTTGAGTTCAAGTTTGAGGCAAACTTTAGCTCAAACGTGAGTCTTTTTTTCTTGCCCCTTGCTGTCCCCTTTTCTTCAACCTTCTTCCAAGCTTCATTCCACCTATCATTAATCAATAATTGCATCAAAGCTATGCTATAATCATGAGAGTTATTCTTTTTCTTGTCATCTAAGCAATTATGGCACAAAACTCATGAAAATGCATCAATTCATCCATGATTGATTGAATCTAAGGAAACATGAAATTCCACCGAACTGACTTACTTGTGGCCCAAGAAAGTGCATAAAACCTATTGAAAATCAAAGAAAAAGACTAGTAAAACTAGGCTAGGATGACTTGTCATCACAACACCAAACTTAAAGCTTGCTTGTCCCCAAGCAAGAAAAGAATTATTAAGAAGAAAGAATGAAAGGGAAGTAAATGTTCCTGCTAGCATAGTATTATTGGTAGCTCATAGGGTTTTATGCTGATATCTAACTACTTACTTCTTATTGATATCTAGGCATAGAAAGTCTCCTCCAAGCATCACTTAACACACTGCTATGACCTCTCATTATTTATTTGTCCTTGATGTTTGTTTCTCTTTATTTTCCTTTTTTTTGTAACATCCAGCTCAGTGTCATGTGTGTAGCAATTCTTTTTCTTTTACTTTATTTGTACTCAACACATTATTCACTATAAACACTTGGCTTACATTTCTCTTAGAACATTGATGCCCAGCACCTCTTTGGGTCACTAAATGTCTTGTAGCTAAGTTGCTTTTGATAGTAGATTTTCAGTTGATAATCCCGGGTTAGTTAACCCAAGTTACCAAGTGTTGATGCACTCCAAAGAACATAATAATCCAAGCAGATCCTAGTACAAAGACACCACAGGCATATATTCTAAGGTTCAAGCTATTGGTGTTTAGCTTTCTTTTGTTTTTCTCTTTTGTTTTCTTTGCTGCCACTTTTGGCTTTTCTCATTCTACTTATTTTTTTCTTTTCAACTAAGGACTTTTTTATTTTTGAGATTCATAGAAAGTGAGCTAGTTTCTACTTAAAAGGAGAATAGTCTAGTCCTTTTATTCACTAAAAGTGAGCTACCACACAATCATACATACATACCACCATTTACTATTATTGTACTTCAAGCTAACAAAGACTATCTTACTTCATGTTCCAAACATTTCTTTTATTGAATTAAAAAGATACAGGGGACAAAGCATGCATTTAGTTAAGTGAAAGTAAACACACAAGCACACACTTAGACTAGCTTACTTATTGTAAAAAGTGATTCTACTTGTACTAGATGAACACTTTAGCAAGACATAAATCAAAGCATTTCTCAACAGCAAGAGTTAAGTATAGATACAACCTATTGGTTTGCAGTTCTTTTGTCCTTCCTTCTGTTGTGCCCCTTTTGAGTTATGATGCATAATGTCTTCAAATGGTGGTTAGTTCCCTGCACAATTCTCAAAAGTTGCTTGCTTCTCAAGCCCTTAGGTGACTGGTTAGTATGCATGAATTGAGTGTGGCTTTTGGATTTAATTTGGTGTGGGAACACCAAACTTAATTCCTTGCCACTGTCTCTAATGCAACAGGTTATCCACTTATGAATTCTTTTGGCCTTGCTAAAGGTTATGGAACCAAAACTAAAAAGCAATTAAATGGTTGAATAATTTGTCTGATTGCTTGGAGCTAGCATTATGCAGGAGGTGAGAGTATGCTTTTAAATGAGATTTTGGTGGAACACCAAACTTAGAATCCTTCATTCTCCCTTAAATTGTTTTGGTGTACAACACCAAACTTAGCTCTTTGCAATACATACTTAATTATTCAACATTTTTATTGAAAAAGCTATGAAAAGAAAACTACCTCAGGTTGGGTTGCCTCCCAACAAGCACTTCTTTATTGTCATTAGCTTGACATCGATCCCCTTAGGGTGGTTGATGACTGAAATGTCGCAGCTTATCCCCTCTGACTGTGAGCTTCTTCTTTGTCCCTTGGTGCTCTATTTCAGCATGCTCTAGTGAGAGTATTTTGTTCACAGTATAGTAATCATCAGTCTGTTGGCTTGCTCCCAGCTGTTGATAGACCAATTGCACTTTGTCACCTTTGGAAAGTCCTTCTGTTGGAATTTTTTTATTCTTCCAACCCTTTTTGATTCTGTTTTTATTTTTCTTCCCTCCTTTTGTTGACCCTTCTTCTTTGACAACAGGCTTCCTCTTGAGATTTTTTTTCTTAGTTGCCAATACTACAATGTCCTCTTGAACTTCTTCATTATTTTGCATAGTCTCTTTCTCTTTTTGACCTGCTGTATCATCTATCTCTTGCTTGGGAGAGCAGGTGTTGTTTGTCTTGTTGATTCCCTCCTTCCATTGCAGATTATCTTTGTCAGTTTCTATACCATCCTTCTTTCCATTACTGAACTGTATTTCTGGCAGTACACTCAGAGTGACACTTTCATCATGCATCCTGAGGGTTAATTCTCCTTGCTCTATGTCTATGATGGCCCTAGCAGTGGCCAAGAACGGTCTTCCCAGTATAATGGAGTCACCCTCATCCTGATCTGAATCTAAGATCACAAAATCTGCAGGGAAGATGAATTTGTCTACCTTGACTAGAAGGTTCTCAATCATACCCGTGGGGCATATTACTGACTTGTCCACCAATTCTAGAGACATTTGTACTGGTTTCACCTCTTTTATACTTAGCTTTTTCACTAGAGAGGCAGGCATTAGATTGATACTAGCTCCTAAGTCACACATCGCCTTGTTGATGGTCATACTACCAATGGTACAGGGTAGAAAGAAGCTTCCAGGGTCTTGGAGTTTAGGAGGAAGTCCCTTCTGGATTAGTGCTCTGCATTCCTCAGTAAGCAGTACAGTTTCATTAACGTGCCAACTCCTCCTCTTGTTGATAAGTTCTTTCAAGAACTTAGCATACAGGGGCATTTTCTCAAGTGCTTCAGCTAAGGGAATATTGATCTCCAACTTCTTGAAGACTTTAAGAAATTTTGGGAAGTGTTGGTCCTTAGCCTCCTTGTTGAACCTTTGAGGATATGGCAAAGGTGGTGTGAAGTTCACTCCCTGCCTTTGTTCCTTGGTTGGCTCTCTCATTGCTTCCTTTTCTTTCCTTGATTTTTGTGGCTAATCTTCCCTTTCTTTGAGATCTTCTGAGGTCTGCTTGCTTGCTATCTCCTCCATGTCATTGGGTGCCTCTTCTTCAGCTTATTTCTTGTCACTTTCTTTTGGCTTCTTAGTTGCTTCTTCGTTTGTCACCAGGATCTTTCCACTCCTTAGTTGTATTGCTTTGCACTCCTCTTTTGGATTAGGAATGGTGTCACTTGGTAGTGAACTTGATGGTCTCTCTGTTGCAAGGTGTTTAGAGAGCTGACCAATTTGTCTCTCCATATTCTTTATGGAGGCTTCTTGGTTCTTGGCTGTCATTTCTTGGTGTTTCCACATTTTGTCTATCAAGGTTTCCAGGTTAGTGATTCTTTGAGATTCTGGTGATGTTTGCGGTTAGTTGTGAGATGTGGATAGTGGATGGTGGGTATTTTGGTTAGTGGGTTGGTTATTGGATGGATAATGGTTGGAGTTGGGGTAGTTATTTTGGGGTTTTCCGTAAGGGTTTTGGTTAGTTTGCTGCTGGTTGTAGTTTTGGTTGTTTCTTGAAGTGTTTTGATTTGAGTTCCTCTGCCATGGTTGTTGGTTCTGGTTGTGATTGTCTCCCCATCTGAGGTTGGGGTGGTTCTTCCATGAAGGGTTGTAAGTATCACCATAGACTTCATTTGGCCCAGAATTTTGGTTGTGCATGTACTGGACTTGTTCTTGCTGTTGCTCCTCTTGAGTTTCTTCATTTTGCCCCCATGTGGTTGATGGTTGGCTTGTGTTAACTACTGCAACTTGGAGGCTATCAATCCTCTTGGCCATTTGCTCAAATTGTTGTTGAATTTGCTGCTGCATCATTTTGTTTTGAGCTAGGATTGAGTCCACTCCTTCCAACTCCATCACTCCTTTCCTTTGTGATGGTTGGCGTTGCCTTTGGTGAGCAAAGAAATACTGGTTGTTGGCCACCATATCAATGAGGTTTTGGGCTTCCTCTGCAGTTTTCATTAGTTGTAAAGAGCCTCCTGCTGAATAATCCAAAGCCTCTTGAGATTTCAGTGTCAAGCCTTCATAGAAATTCTGCAATCTGTCCCACTCACTAAACATTCTCGGTGGACACTTCCTGATTAGAGTTTTGTATCGTTCCCATGCCTCATACAAGGGTTCAGCATCCATTTGTGTGAATGTTTGCACTTCAGTCTTCAATCTAATAACTCTTTGAGGTGGGTAAAACTTGGCAAGGAACTTGGTTACTAGATCATCCCAATTATTGATGCTGTCTCTTGGGAAGGATTCCAACCATTGAGTGGCTTTGTCTTTGAGAGAAAATGGAAATAGCAGTAGCTTGTAACTGTCAGGGTGCACACCATTGGTTTTGACAGTGTCACAAATCCTTAAGAAGGTGGACAAGTGTTGGTTAGGGTATTCAAGTGGTCCTCCTCCATAAGAACAATTGTTTTGAACCAAGGTGATGAGTTGTGACTTTAGTTCAAAGTTATTTGCATTAACATTTGGGGTGAGAATGCTACTCCCACACTGTCTAGGATCTACACATGTGTAGGAGGCCAAAACTCTTCTCTGTGGTGGATTATTGTTGTTATTGGCTGCTCCTTCTGCTCCATTTGGTGGATTTGTTAAGTGTTCCTCCATATCTTGGAACTCTTCTTCTGAATCCTCTTCTCCAATAATATTTTTCCCTCTTTCAGCTCTTCTTAATCTTCTGAGGGTTCTTTCGTCTTGTTCACAAAAAGTGGGTATAATTCTCCTTGTACCTGACATACAACCAAAGCATAAGAATCACACAAAGCTAGAGAAACCAAGAAAACTTCACTCTATTGCTAAAGTGAAGTTTCAGTTAGCTCAAGCAGAATTTCAAACAGTTAGTGGGTTAGTAAAAAAAATTAAAGAAACATAGAAGAAAAAGTGCTTGATCTAGATCTTCAATTTACTTAATCATTGT
The DNA here is from genome assembly GCF_059453495.1 of Arachis ipaensis. NCBI lineage: Eukaryota > Viridiplantae > Streptophyta > Magnoliopsida > Fabales > Fabaceae > Arachis > Arachis ipaensis. The sequence continues at coordinate 75,981,535 of NC_142444.1, forward strand.
CAATCTATTTCAATCCCAGGCAACGGTGCCAAAAACTTGATGTGTGGAAAACGATCCAACACAAAACTCACCGACAAGTGTACCGGGTCGCATCAAGTAATAATAACTCACATGAGTGAGGTCGATCCCACAGGGATTGAAGGATTGAGCAATTTTTGTTTAGTGATTGATTTAGTCAAGCGAATCAAGTGTTGGTTGAGTGATGTGTGATTGCAGAAATTAAATTGCTTGAAATGTAAAGGGAGAGGGGTAGATTGTAGGAAATTAAAGAGCAAAGAAAGTAAATAAGCTGAATCATAAAGGACAAGTAATGTAAATTGCAGAAACTTAGATTGCAAGAAATGTAAATGACTGAATCTTAAAGTGCAAAAAATGTAAATTGCTTGAATTATAAAAGGAGTTGGGAATTGGGATTGCAGAAATTAAACAAGAACAAGTGAATTGTAATTAAACAGAAGAGTAGAAAGTGAATTGAAATAAAGTAGATCTAAACAGAAAAGTAAAAATGCTTGAGAAATTAAAACAGAGAATGACTTGTGCTTAAATTGCAGCAAATTAAAAGTAGTTGAAGATCTCAGGAGTGGAAGAGACTAGAAAACAAGTCTAGATCTCAAATCCTTCCTTGATTCAACAAGAGCAATTGCAAAAGAAATAAAGAAAAGTAAATTGCAGAATTAAAGAGAAGATGAAGCAGTAAAGAGAAATTCAAATTCAATTGTGCAGAAAAAGTAAACAAGAGATTTCAAGGTGAGATTGAGACAGAATTTCCCCAATTCTCAACACCCAAGACTCAAACAAAGTGTGTAGAAAGGAAAGCAAAAACAACCCAGGGGAAGAGAATTCAATTCTCCTTTCCAGGAACTTTCAAATTCTAAAAGCAACAACTCAAAAATGTAAAGATGAGCTCTCTACTGTAAGTATGAAAAATTCTTAAAAGGGAAGCTCCCAAAAAACTTAAATTCTAATCTATTTATACACTCTCTTCTAATGATCTTCATGCCTTGAATTGGGCCCTTGGTCTTGATGGAATTGGGTTGATAATAGCCTCTGTTGATTGCTCTTTGTGTTGGGAAGAAGTCCACTTGTGAACCGGGCCATGAACCATTCACGTTTGAGTCAACATTTGAGGCAAACGTTGACTCAAACGTCTTTGTGTGTGACATTATGCAGCTCGGCCAAGTTGTTGCCATCCATGTTTGGCTCAACCTTTGAGGTCAAACATGAGCTCAAACGTGGCTCCTCCCATGCATTTCTTTTGGCCAACGTTTGGCCCAACGTTTAAGACAAACGTTGGCGCAAACATTGGGTTCTCCAAGGCATTAAACAGAGTGCTCTTCCTTGCTAAAATGGCGCCAATGTTTGACCTCAAGTTTGAGGCAAACGTTGGCGCAAACGTTGCCAAGCTCCAGGGGTACATTTGCTTGTTCTTGTGGCGCCAACGTTTGACCTCAAGTTTAAGGCAAACGTTGGCGCAAACGTTACTTCTCATGGGTGAAGAATCTTCAAGCCAACGTTTGACCTCAAGTTTGAGGCAAATGTTGGCGCAAACTTGGTGTGCCTCCAGGGTGAAAATGCAATCTTCCTCACTTTTGAGTTCAAGTTTGAGGCAAACTTTAGCTCAAACGTGAGTCTTTTTTTCTTGCCCCTTGCTGTCCCCTTTTCTTCAACCTTCTTCCAAGCTTTATTCCACCTATCATCAATCAACAATTGCATCAAAGCTATGCTATAATCATGAGAGTTATTCTTTTTCTTGTCATCTAAGCAATTATGGCACAAAACTCATGAAAATGCATCAATTCATCCATGATTGATTGAATCTAAGGAAACATGAAATTCCACCCAATTGACTTACTTGTGGCCCAAGAAAGTGCATAAAACCTATTGAAAATCAAAGAAAAGACTAGTAAAACTAGGCTAGTATGACTTGTCATCAGATGCTCTGCTCATATGGGGAGCAGAGCATTGGGGCCTTGTGTGGGGATCCTTTGTTGCGTCCAAGGCTGGGAGAAGCATCAGGGGAATGCTCCGCTCATGTGAGGAGAGGAGCATTGGGGCCTTGTGTGCAGTCTTGCGCGCACCCAACTCCCTGGCCGTGTCAAATGTTGCACGCCTTGCTTCCCTGGACCGTGTGAAGCATGCTTGTGTGTGCCAAGCTTCAGCGCTCTGCTCTCCTTGTGAGCTGAGCATTGGTGCTTCCAAGGGGAGGTCCTTGGTTCGAAACTTGAGGGAAGCATGCGCTGGTGCCATTTCCTTGGTTTCTTGTATTGCCTTTGCTCCTTGCTTCCTCATGGTGCTGTGTTCGAAACTTGGGGGATGCTTTTGGCCAATTTTTGGCTTGTTTTCCTTGTGAGTAGCGCTCCCCTGCTTCCCTTGGGTCATGGGTTCAAACCTTGGAGCAAGCATTGGCAAGTTATTTCCTTTGATTTATTTTTGGTGGAAGCCCGATAATACTCCCAAGGAGAGCGGAGCATTGTTTTTCCTTTCCTTGTTTCTTGGCTTCAAATTGTGCTCAGCTCTCAAGGGGAGCAGAGCATTGAAGCTTGCCTCCTCGGTTCATTGTTGCGCTCCCTTGGAGAGCACTGGGCTCTTGGGGAGAGCTTCGTGGATTCCCTCCTTTCATGTGCCACACTTCTCAATTCCCTTTGCCACATTATTTTCTTCCTTGGGCCACACTTCTTAAGCCACACTTTCTTATTTTCTTCTTTTCTTCACCTACAAGAAATCAAAACAACCAATCAAAGTATCACCAAATTCACAAGGTTTATAAATCAATAGAAATCAATTAAATTTGGCTCAATCCTCATGATTTAGTATCAATTAAATGGTTGTTTGATTTAAAGAAACCATACATTTCCATTCCAAATTACTTACTTATAATGCAAGAAAGTGCATAAAACCTAATAAAAACAAAGAAAAAGACTAGTAAAACTAGGCTAAGATGACTTGTCATAAAAAAAATTAATCATATTATTTAAAATTTCAAAAATAAAAAATTTTGTTTTTTAAAATTTTTAATTTTTTCAAAAATATTTTTTATTTTTTTATTCTTCGGATAATGCTGCACTTAGAAAATTGACTTTTTTTTGCTGCACTTGTTCACAAAATAAGAATAAAATAATTTAAAAAATTTAAAATTTATTATTTTTCAATTTTTTTAGTTTTTTAATATTTTTGGAATTTTTTATTTTTCTACTATTAGAAAAAAATTTATGTTTTAGTTTAAAACATTAAACAAAAATAAAAAATTTACAGATTTGTTGTTTAATAGATATTGTTAAACTTTATTTGATTTTTCTTATTTAAATAAAAACATTTAATAATATAATTTAAAAATTAAAACATAAAAAAAATTTATTTTTTTTAAATTTTTAATTTTTTTAAGAATATTTTTTATTTTTTATTTACTGGATAATGCAACACACGAACAGTTGACTTTTTTTGCTGCACTTGTTCACAATTAAGAATTAATTAACTAAAAAAATCTAAAATTTTAATTTTTTTATTTTTTGGATATTGTTAGAATTTTTTTTAAAATTAAAAAAATTACTTTTTTAGTTTAAAGATAAAAAAAAATTAATTTACAGATCTGTTATTTACTAAAATATGCTAGACTTTATTTTATATATCTAGTAAAAATAAAAAAATTAATCATATAATTTAAAAATTCAAAAATAAAAAATTTAGTTTTTTAAAATTTTTAATTTTTTAAAATTTTTTATCCTTTTATTCACCGGATAATGCTACACCCAGACAGTTTACTTTTTTTGCTGCACTTATTCATAAATTAAGAATAAATTAATTTAAAAAATATAAAATTTTCATTTTTTTTGGATATCATTGGAATTTTTTATTTTTTTACAATTAGAAAAAATTTATTTTTTAGGTTTAAAATTAAAAAAAATTAAATTTACTAATCTGTTATTTACCAAATATTGCTGGACTTTATTTTATTTTTCTATTTTATATTAAAAAAGAATCATATAATTTAAAAATTCAAAAATAAAAAATTTATTTTTTTAAAAATTCTAATATTTTTAAAAATATTTTTTTATGTTTTTATTCACCGAATAATGCTACACCCAGATAGTTGACCTTTTTTTTACTCCACTTATTCACAAATTAAGAATAAATTAATTTAAAAAATTTAAAATTTTAATTTTTAATCATTTGGATATTGTTGGAATCCTTTATTTTTTACAATCAGAAAAAAAATTTATCTTTTTAGTTTAAAATTAATAAAAATAAATTTACAAATCTGTTATTTACCAAATATTAATGGACTTTATTTATTGTTCTAATTTAAATAAAAAATTAATCATATAATTTTAAAATTCCAAAATAAAAAAATTTAGTTTTTTAAAATTTTTAATTTTTTTAAAAATATTTTTTTATCTTTTTATTCACCGGATAAGACTACACCCTGATAGTTGACTTTTTTTGCTGGGCATCAATGATCCGGGAAGAAAAGGGTGAGCCATGTGTCTGTGGTGAAGGAATGTTGAGCAAAATTAAGCCAAAGGCTGCTGCAACATTTGCCACCAAGCCTTCAAAGAATAATAAGCTCTCTAAGCAAAACAAAGAAGGAAAAGTTAGCAAGGGAACAAGCAAAAGTAAAGCCTTATAGCAGCAAACTTAGTGATCCTTTGAGGAAACATCTCCTATGTAACAGCAAGCAATAAATGAGCCACCATTGTCTGCATAAAAACCCCATGAACCAAGTTCAACTATATGCTCAATAAGGATATGCACACTTCTCTGTTTCATTTCATTCCCTCTTATGTTTGATGCTTGCTTGGGGACAAGCAAGATTTAAGTTTGGTGTTGTGATGACAAGTCATCATATGCTAGCTTTGCAAGCATTTTTCACTTGTTTCATTAGTTTTTATGCACTTTCTTGCATTGTAAGATAGTAATTTGGAGTGGAATTGCATGGTTTATTTGAATCAATCAACCACCCCTTAATTGGCAAAAGATCATGAGGTTTAAGCTTGAATTAATTGATTTTTAAATGAATTTTAAACCTTGTGAATTTGGTGATACTTTGATTGGTTGTTTTGATTACTTGTAGGTGAAGCAAAGGAAAAAAAATAAGAAAAGCGTGGCCTAAGGAGCGTGCCCAAAGGAAACAAGAAGCGTAGCCAAAGGAGAAGAAAAAGCGTGGCATCATTGAGAAAGAAGAAAAGCTAGGTTGGGTGAGTGAACCAAGCTTCACAAGGAACCAAAAAGGAAGCAAGGCACAAAGCTCAGTTAACTTAGTTAACTGAGCATCAAAGAAAGCAAGGCAAAAGCATAAAGCTCAGTTCACTAAGTGAGCTTTATCGGGCTTCTTCAAGCTCATGACCCAAGGGAAGCAAGGAACACTCCTTTCAAGAAAAACAAGCCAAAATTTGCCAAAATGCATCCCCTAAGACTTGAACCTTGCACCTGTGGGATAACAAGAAAGCACTACTCCAAGGGGGCAAGGGTGCTCAGTTGTTTTATTTAACTGAGCGCTACTTTATATTGATGGGCATAAGGAAAATTGGCTCCTTAAAATGTATTCACTGGGAATCGAAGTGGGAGCCTCACTCAAACAACAAGGAGCGCTACTTACACTACTTGCAAGGAAAATAAGCCAACATGGCTTCACTAGGATTCGAACTTGAGGCCTTCCACTCAAAGCAAGGCACTACCTCTCTTTTCTTCACAAAAGAAATTGGTCCAAATGCTTCCCCCAAGGTTCGAACTCAAGGCACTACACTCAAAAGTGGAGCGCTACACAAGGAAAGAAGGGAAGCTCAGTTCATTCTTCAAACTGAGCGCTATTCTCCTCCCACTCTCCACACTTTGGAACACCAAGGACAAAATAGAAAGCTCAGCTCAATTTTCCAACTGAGCTCTAGTGAAGTGCAACATGGACAGGGGGCTGGCGCACCAAATTGGGCAACACAAAGCAACATTGGACGTTCAGTTTGGTATTTGAACTAAGCCATCCCCTGGGAGGTGCACCATGGGCCAAAATCCATCAAAAATCCAAATTAATTCATTTCTTCACCAAATTTTAGAGCCACCCAAATTCTTAGATCTAAATTAGGAAGTGTATAAATAAGTGTTAGTTTGATTTAGAAAAGACCTTTTGCTTCCTTGAAAGTTTTCATTTTGAAATTTTTGAGAGTTTTTACTTTGAATTTGGATTTTGGAGAATTTGGAAGGAGAATTGATCTCTCTTCTTCCTTGTTCTTGCATAAGCACTCTTTACTTCTTGTTTTGGATCTTGGGTGAAGAATTGAAGAAATTCTGTTTCAATCTCACCTTGAGATCTCTTGTTTTATCTTTCTGCATAATTCTAAGAAACTTTGATTTACATTTCAAATTCTGTTTACTGCTTTCTTTCTTCTACTACTTCTGCAACTTACTTTTCCATTTCTTTTGCAATTGTTCTTGTTGGATCAAGAAAGGATTTGAGATCTAGACTTGTTTTCTAGTCTCTTCCACTCTTGAGATCTTTACTTTCTCTTTTAATTTCTACAATTGAGCTACATTTACTTTCTGTTTTAATTCTTCAAGCATTTTTACTTTTCTGTTTGAGATCTAATTAGATTCAATTCATCTTTTGCTCTTCTGTTTATTGTAATTTACTTCTGCTTGTTTAAATTTCTGCAATCCCAGCTCCCAATTCCTTTTATAATTCAAGCAATTTACCTTTCTTGCACTTTAAGATTCAGTCATTTACATTTCTTGCAATCTAAGCTTCTGCAATTTAATTTACTTGTTCTTTAAGATTCAGCACTTTTACTTTCTGTTCTCTTTAATTTACTGCAATTCTTCCCGCTTCCTTTACAATTCATGCAATCTAGCTTCTGTTAATTACAAACCACTCAAACCAATACTTGATTCGCTTGACTAAATCAACCACTAAACTTTGCTCAATCCTTCAATCCTGTGGGATCGACCTCACTCATGTGAGTTATTATTACTGGATGCGACCCGGTACACTTACCGGTGAGTTTTTGGATGTTGGAATTTGTTTTCCAAAATATCCATCAAGTTTTTGGTGCCGTTGCCGAGGATTGATTAGATTGACAATGATTAAGTAAGGTGGTGGTCTAGATTAAGCATTTTTCTTTTTCTTTTTACTAAGCATACTAACTGTTTGAATTTTTTCTTAAGCTAACACTAACTTCACTCTAGCAATAGAGTGTTTAATTTTGGTTCCTGGTTCTGTGTTTATGTCAGGAGGAAGAAGCGATGAATCCACACCTTTTGATCCTGAAACACTTTGAAGGTTGAGAAGAAAACCAAGAAATGGAGGAAAATCCAACAAATCCACAAGTGGGAGTGGCCAACGACAATGGTCAGCCCCAAAGGAGAGTATTGGCTTCAACAAATTTGCTAATCCAAGGCATTGTGGGAGTAGTATCCTTACCCCAAATGTCAATACAAATAACTTTGAATTGAAGCCCCAGCTCATCACATTGGTACAGAACAATTGCTCATATGGAGGAACCCCTTTGGAGGATCCAAACCAGCATCTCTCTACTTTCTTGAGAATTTGTGATACGGTAAAATCCAATGGTGTGCATCCAGTGATATATAAATTGCTACTATTCCCATTTTCATTAAGGGACAAGGCTGCTCAATGGCTTGAAACCTTTCCACAAGAAAGCATCACTAGCTGGGAGGATCTAGTAAATAAATTCTTGGCCAAGTTCTATCCACCCCAAAGGATCATCAAGCTGAAAACAGAAGTGCAAACATTCATTCAATTGGATGGAGAGTCACTGTATGATGCCTGGGAGAGATACAAAGCTTTAATCAGGAAGTGCCCACCAGAAATGTTTAGTGAATGGGATAGACTCCAAAACTTCTATGAAGGATTGACACTGAGAGCTCAAGAAGCTTTAGATTATTCAGCAGGAGGTTCATTGCAACTTATGAAGACAGCTGAAGAAGCCCAAAACCTCATAGACACAGTGGGAAACAATCAATATTTCTATGCTCATCAAAGACAACGCCAACCAACTCAAAGGAAAGGAGTCTTGGAGCTTGAAGGTGTTGACACTATCTTGGCACAAAACAAACAGATGTACCAACAACTTCAGCAACAAATGGAGATTATGGCCAAGAAAATTGATGGAATGCAAAGTGCTGCAGTAAACACACAACCCCAATCTCAAACTTCACATGGGTGGAACCAATCTGAAGAAAGTTTTGGGACATTCAATTATGAGCAACAAAGCCCTGAGCAGGTGCAATACATGAAAAACACTTCAAGTTTGTTCCAACACAATTTTCATGGTGATGCACACAAGACACCCTAGAAGACTCAGTCTAATTCAAGGTGGGGTGAGCATCAGAATCAAGGACAAAAGGACTTCAACTCTGGCAGCCTCAGCAACACAAACAACCATAACCATTCATCCAATAATACTAACCAATTCACAAACTCACAAAACACATATTGATGTGTGGAAAACGATCCAACACAAAACTCACCGGCAAGTGTACCGGGTCGCATCAAGTAATAATAACTCACATGAGTGAGGTCGATCCCACAGGGATTGAAGGATTGAGCAATTTTAGTTTAGTGGTTGATTTAGTCAAGCGAATCAAGTATTGGTTGAGTAGTTTATAATTGACAGAAGCTAAACTGCATGAATTGTAAAGGGAGAGAGAAGAATTGCAGTAAATTAAAGGGAACAAGAAGTAAAAGTGCTGAATCTTAAAGAACAAGTAAATTGAATGGTGAAAACTTAGATTGCAAGAAATGTAAATAACTGAATCTTAAAGTGTAAGAAATATAAATTGCTTGAATTATAAAAGGGTTCAGGGAGCTGGGATTGCAGAAATTAAACAAGCAGAAGTAAATTGCAACAAAACAGAAGAGTAGAAGGTGAATTGAAGTAAAGTAGATCTAAACAGAAAAGTAGAAATGCTTGAGAAATTAAAACAGAAAGTGATGCTTAATTTGCAGCAATTAAAAAGATGTTGAAGATCTCAGGAGTGGAAGAGACTAGAAAACAAGTCTAGATCTCAAATCCTTCCTTGATCCAACAAGAGCAATTGCAAAAGGGAATAAAGAAAAGTAAATTGCAGAAAGTGTAGAAGAAGATGCAGTAAACAGAAATGGAAATTGAATTATGCAGAAAAGGAAACAAAAGGTCTCAAGGTGAGATTGAAATAGAAGTTCTTCAAAACTCTACCCAAGATCAAAAGCAAGAAAATAAAAGAGTGCTCAAGCAAGAACAAGGAAGAAGAGAGATCAATTCCCCTTCCCAATTCTCTTAGATCTAAATTCAAAAATAAAAGCTCAAAATGAAAATGAAAGTTCAAAGAAAAATTTCAAAGTAAAGTCTAGAGATCCTAATTAAATCAAACTAGCTCCTATTTATACACTTTCTATTCTTGGATTTTAGAATTTGGATGGGCTTTTTAATTTGGTGAAGATTTGAATTTAATTGGATTTTTGAATGAATTTTAGCCCATGTGAAAGTTGCTCCCAGGAGGATGCTCTGCTCATGTGGGGAGCAGAGCATTGGAGCCTTGTGTGGGGATCCTTTGTTGCGTCCAAGGCTGGGAGAAGCACCAGGGGAATGGTCCGCTCATGTGGGGAGCGGAGCATTGGGGCCTTGTGTGCATGTCTTGCACGCACCCAACTCCCTGGCCGTGTCAAATGCTGCACGCCTTGCTTCCCTGGACCGTGTCAAGCATGCTTGTGTGTGCCAAGCTTCAGCACTCTACTCTCCTTGTGAGCTGAGCATTGGTGCTTCCAAGGGGAGGTCCTTGGTTCAAAACTTGAGGGAAGCATGCGCTGGTGCCATTTCCTTGGTTTCTTGTATTGCCTTTGCTCCTTGCTTCCTCATGGTACTGTGTTCAAAACTTGGGGGATGCTTTTGGCCAATTTTTGGCTTGTTTTCCTTGTGAGTAGCGCTCCCCTCCTTCCCTTGGGTCATGGGTTCAAACCTTGGAGCAAGCATTGGCAACTTATTTCCTTTGATTTATTTTTGGTGGAAGCCCGATAATGCTCCCAAGGGGAGCGGAGCATTGTTTTTCCTTTCCTTGTTTCTTGGCTTCAAATTGTGCTCAGCTCTCAAGGGGAGCAGAGCATTGAAGCTTGCCTTCTTGGTTCATTGTTGTGCTCCCTTGGAGAGCACTGGGCTCTTGGGGAGAGCTTCGTGGCTTCCCTCCTTTCATGTGCCACACTTCTCAATTCCCTTTGCCACATTATTTTCTTCCTTGGGCCGCACTTCTTAAGCCACGCTTTCTTATTTTCTTCTTTTCTTCACCTACAAGAAATCAAAACAACCAATCAAAGTATCACCAAATTCACAAGGTTTATATATCAATAGAAATCAATTAAATTTGGCTCAATCCTCATGATTTAGTATCAATTTAATGGTGGTTGTTTGATTTAAAGAAACCATGCATTTCCATTCCAAATTACTTACTTATAATGCAAGAAAGTGTATAAAACCTAATAAAAACAAAGAAAAAGACTAGTAAAACTAGGCTAAGATGACTTGTCATCACAACACCAAACTTAAAACTTGCTTGTCCCCAAGCAAGCACTAAACATAAGAGAAGATAGAATGAAATAGAAAAGTACATATGTCCTTATTAAGCAAATAGTTGAATTTGGTTTATGGGATTTTATACAGATCAAAAGTAGCTCACTTATTACTTGCTGTCAAAACAAACAATGTTTCCTTAAGGGTTCACCAAGGTTGCTGCTATAATGCCTTACTTTTTGCTTATTTCCCTTGTTAGCTTTTTCTTCTTTCTTTTGCATTAAAGAGCTTATTTCTTATTGAAGGCTTGGTGGTATATGTTGTAGTGGCCTTTGGCTTAATTTCACTCAACATTTCTTCACCACAGACACATGGCTCACCTTTTTCCTCCTAGGATCATTGATGCCCAGTATCTCTTTGGATAACTAAGTGTTTTGTAGCTAGGTTGCTCTTTATTATGGACTTTCAGTTGGCAATCCCAAATCAGTTGATCTAAGTGGCCAAGTTTTGAAAAACTCCTTAGAACTTACTTGTCCAACCAGATCCTAGTACAAAAACACCACAGGCATGTGTTCTAGGGTCCAAGCTATTGGTGTCTAGCCTTATTGTTTGTTTCTTTGCCACTTTCTTTGGCTTTTTCTATTTCTTTTTCTTTCTGTTTTGGTTTATTTTCAAGGGATTTTCATTAGTTGAAGGATCATAGCAGCAAAATAGCTTAAGCTTTAAGTAACATGTCAATTTTGCAGCAATTATTCTATGAGCTATCAATTAAATCAAACACATACCACCACTAACTTCCATTCTAACTTTTGCAATATTGAACAATTACTTTTCCAAATCAAACATCTCCCTTTTATTCAAACAGCAAGGGAAACAAAGCAAAGTATTCAAGTCAATGAATGATGACAATTATTATGCAGATAACTTTCTGAGCTTAAAAATGCATGCTACACAAAGAACAATTGGAGGTATATCATGTTTCAGATATACATCTTCCTTATTTAATTATAAATTATGAAAGAACTTCACCACCTTCTAGTTGTCTTGTCCCTGGTTACTGCTTGATTCTCCCCTCTTTTTCTTTCTCGTCCAGAGCTTGGAGTAGTCCTGAATTTCTTCACTAGGGCACCTTCTATCCCAGACAGGGTCCAATAGACCTGAGAGCCCAACTGCTTCCAACCTCTCATGTGTTACTTCTGTGTAGTGGTGAGACCTTGCTTGCTGTCGGTCTCTAAATTCTTGGCATTCCTCAAATGGTTTGAGTTGAGGATTTAGTGCTGGCATATTGTGGGTTAAATACTCTAACCTTGCTTGCATATCTCTATTAGACTCTGTTTGTTGCACATGTCTAACCTCTCCAATAGTATGATGAATGTTTTTCCACTGATACAGGTTGTGAGTATATTTCCCGCATTTGGCTTGGGTCAAGCATATTTTGTCATATGATTCTTGAAGCTTTATTGTTTGTTCTCTTTGCTCCTCAAGAATCTTGGCTTAAAATTCTTATTGTTGGACCATCATTTGTTGCTGCCAGCTCTCTTGTCTTTCCTCCATTCTGTGCTGCCAAGCTTCATTTTGTTCCCTGTCTTTCAGATATTGCTCCTGGTGCGCTAGATATTGCTCTTGGTGTCTCATATTTTGTTGTGATATTTCCTCAAGAGCCCTTTGGAGTTGACTCATGATGACAAGTCATCTTAGCCTAGTTTCACTAGCCTTTTTCTTTTGTTTTCAATTGATTTTATGCACTTTCTTAAGCCATAAGCAAGCCAATGGGGTAGATTTCCATGTTTCCTTTGATTCAATCAACCATGGATGAATTCATGCACTTTCATGAGATTTTATGCTATAATTGTCATATATTATGAAAGAAACACAATCTTATGATTTGGGGCATAGCTTTGATTGTTTTGATTGATTGATGATAGGTGAAAAGAGTTTTGAAGAAGGTTGAAGGAAGAAGGAATGGCTAGGAGCAAGAGAGAACAAAAATTTTGAGCCAAAGTTTGCCTCAAACTTTAGCTCAAACTTTTAGAAGAGTTGAAAACATTCCAGAGGAAAAAAGCTTGAGCCAAAGTTTGCCTCAAACTTTAGCTCAAACTTTTGGGAGAAAAGCTGGAGCCAACGTTTGCCTCAAACTTTTTGGCAAACGTTGGCATCACAAAACCAACACCCTGGAGGAGAAAAGCTTGCGCCAACGTTTGCCTCAAACTTTTTGGCAAACATTAGCGCCACACTTGCACACCCTGGAGGAGAAAAGCTTGCGCCAACGTTTGCCTCAAGCTTTTTGGCAAACGTTGGCACCACACATATACACAAGGGGACCAACGTTTGAGCAAAAGTTTGACCTCAAACTTTAGCCCAAACGTTGGTAGCAGCAAGTGAAGCCATCTGGTATAAAAAGCTTGAGTAAAAGTTTGCCTCAAACTTTTACTCAAGCTTTTATGATTTACAACCCGGTTCATAATGGATCTTTCTCCAACTCTAAGAACAATCAACCAAGGCCTTTATCAACCCAATTCCATCAAGAGCAAAGGCCCAAATTCAAGGCTTGAAGACCATTTGAAGAAAGTGTATAAATAGCTTAGGATTTAAGTTTTAAAGGGAGCTTTTTCGGAGAAAATTTTCGGAACACTTACAGAGAGCTCACCTTTACATTTTTGCATGGTTGTTTTTAGAATTCAAGAGAATTAGGGAGGAGAACTGATCTCTCTTCTTCCTTGTTCTTGTTTGAGCACTTTTTACTTTTCTTGTTTCGGATCTTGGGTGGAGAATTGAAAAACTTCTGTTTCAATCTCACCTTGAGATCTCGTTTAATTTTCTGCATAATTGAATTTCCATTTCTGTTAACTGCTTCGGCTTCTACTCTTCTACAATTTACATTTCTTTATTTCCTTTGCAATTGTTCTTGCTGGATCTAGGAAGGCAGTGAGATCTAGACTTGGCTATCTAGTCTCGTGAGTCCTGAGATCTATAGCTTTCAATTTCAATTTCCTTGTTTCGTTGTCACACCAAGCTTATTCTCATTTTCATTTAAGATCCGGTTTAATTGAATCCATCTTTTACATTCCTGTTTGTTGAATTTTTCTTTTCCTTGTTTAATTTCTGCAAATCCAATTCCCAATTCCCTTTACAATTCAAGCCATTTACATTTCTTGCACTTTAAGATTCTGGAATTTACATTTCTTGCGTTCTAAGTTTCTGCCATTTAATTTCTTGTTCTTTAAGATTCAGCACTTTATTTTCTGTTCTCTTTAATTTCATGCAATTTACCAATTCCCTTTACTTTCCATGCAATTTAAATTCTGTTAATCACAAATCACTCAACCAAATCTTGATTCGCTTGACTAAATCAACCACTAAACTGAAATTGCTCAATCCTTCAATCCCTGTGGGATCGACCTCACTCACGTGAGTTATTATTACTTGATACGACCCGGTGCACTTGCCGGTTAGTTTTGTGTGTTTGGAATTCGTTTTCCGAAAATACACATCAAGTTTTTGGCGCTGTTGCCGGGGATTGAAATAGATTGACAATGATTAAGTGAAGTGGAGATCTAGATCAAGCACTTTTTCTTTTCTGTTTCTCTAATTTTTGACTAACCCACTAACTGTTTGAATTTTTGCTTAAGCTAACTAAACTTCATTCTAGCAATAGATTGAAGTGTTACTGGTGGTGTTTCTTTTGTTTTGTTTGTATGTGAGGTACAGGGACATCCATTCCTGTTTTATCTGAAACTGACCAGAGAACTCTTAGAAGGTTAAGAAGAGCTGAAAGAGGGAAAAATATTGTTGGAGAGGAAGAATCTGAGGAAGAATATCACGAGATATAAGGAGATCCATCTAATCCAGGAGGAGGGGTTAACAATAACCCACAACAGAGGAGAGTACTGGCCTCCTATACCTTTGCAAATGCTAGACATTGTGGAAGCAGCATTCTCACCCCTAATGTCAATGCAAATAACTTTGAACTGAAGCCACAACTCATCACATTGGTCCAAAACAACTGCTCGTTTGGGGGAGGACCATTGGAGGATCCAAATCAACATCTATCTACCTTCTTAAGGATTTGTGACACTGTCAAATCCAATGGCGTGAATCCTGAAACCTACAAGCTTCTACTGTTCCCGTTCTCATTAAGGGACAAGGCCGCACAATGGCTTGAAACTTTTCCCCAAGGAAGTATCACTAGTTGGGATGACTTGGTGACTAAATTTCTAGCCAAATTCTATCCACCCCAAAGAGTCATCAGGCTGAAAACCGAGGTGCAGACATTCACACAATTAGATGCCGAATCCTTGTATGAAGCATGGGAGAGGTACAAAGCCTTAATCAGAAAGTGTCCTCTAGAGATGTTCAATGAATGGGACGTGCTGCAAAATTTCTATAAAGGCCTGACATTGAAATCTCAAGAGGCATTAGATCATTCTGCTGGAGGTTCACTACAACTGATGAAAACTGCTGAGGAAGCCTAGAATCCTGTGGACATGGTGGCCAACAATCAATATTTCTTTGCTCATCAAAGAAACCGCCAACCATCACAAAGGAGAGGAGTAATGGAGCTAGAAGGAGTAGACTCAATCTTGGCTCAAAACAAGATGATGCAGCAGTAAATTCAACAACAATTTGAGCAAATGGCCAAGAAGATTGATAGCCTCCAAGTTGCAGTAGTTAACACAAGCCAACCATCATCCACATGGGGGCAAAATGAAGAAACTCAAGAGGAGCAGCAGCAAGAACAAGTCCAGTACATGCACAACCAAAATTCTGGACAGAATGAAGTGTATGGTGACACATACAATCCATCCTGGAAGAACCACCCAAACCTCAGATGGGGAGATAATCACAACCAAAACCAACAACCATGGCAGAGGAACTCAAACCAAAACACTTCAAGAAACAACCAAAACCACAACCAGCAGCAAACTAACCAAAACCCTTACAGAAAACCTCAAAACAACTACCCCAACCCCAACCATTACCAATCCAATAACCAACCTACCAACCAAAATGCCCACCATCCACCATCCACATCTCACAACCCACCACAAGCATCACCTGAATCTCAAAGACTCACTAACTTGGAAACTTTGATAGACAAAATGTGGAAACACCAGGAAATGACAACCAAGAACCATGAAGCCTCCATGAAGAGCCTAGAGAGGCAGATTGGGCAAATCTCCAAGCAGATTTATGTTGAGAGACCTTCAAGCTCACTGCCGAGTGACACAATCCCAAATTCTAAGGAAGAATGCAAGGCGATACAATTAAGGAGTGGGAGAACATTGATGAGCAACAATGACACTACAAAGAAGCAAGCAGAGAGCAGCAAAAGACCAATAGAAGATGAAAAACAAACAAAGGCAGATGAAGCCAAGGATCAAGTTGTGATACCAAGCAAGAGCACTGAGAAACTCAAAGAAAAGAACAACCAACCACACAATTCAAAAGAAGTGATTCAGGGACAGCAGCAAGTAGGAAAGAGCATCACACCTCCACTGCCATATCCCCAAAGATTCAGCAAAGAGACTAAGGACCAACATTTTCATAAGTTCCTTGAGACTTTCAAAAATCTGGAGATCAATATTCCCTTGGCTGAAGCACTTGAGCAAATGCCTCTGTATGCCAAGTTTTTGAAGGAGCTTATCAACAAGAAAAGAAGTTGGGACGAGAAAGAAACCATACTGCTTACTGAGGAATGCAGGGCTTTGATTCAAAAAGGGCTTCCTCCTAAGCTTGAAGACCCTGGGAGCTTTTTGCTGCCTTGCACCATTGGGGAATTAACCATCACTAAGGCAATGTGCGATCTAGGAGCAAGTATTAACTTAATTCCCTCCTCTTTGGTGAAAAAGCTGCGTATAGAGGAAGTTAAATCGGTACAGATGTCTCTAGAGCTGGTAGATAAGTCAATGGTATACCCCAGGGGTGTAATTGAAAATCTTCTAGTCAAGGTGGACAAATTCATATACCCTGCAGATTTTGTGGTTCTAGATTCAGATGAGGATGAAAGTGACTCCATCATACTTGGGAGACCATTCTTGGCCACTGCCAGGGCTATCATAGACGTAGAGCAAGGAGAATTAACTCTCAGAATGCATGATAAGAGTGTCACTCTGAAAGTATTACCAGAAGCGCAGTTCAGTAATGAGAAGAAAGACTATATGGAACTCGACAAGGAAGAATCACAGTTAAAGGAAGAAAGCAACAAGGTGATTCACAGCAACATCCCAAGGCAAAAGATTGTGCAGAAGGATGAAGAAGTTCAAGAGGATATTGGAGTATTAACCACTGAGAAGAGAGATCTCCAAAGTAAGCATACGGCCAGAGAAGAAAGATCAACAAAAGAAAGGAAGAAACACAAAAACAAAACAAAAAGAGGTTGGAAGAACAGAAAGATTCCAACAGAAGGGCTTTCCAAAGGTGATAAAGTGCAATTGATTTATCAACAACTAGGAGCAAGCCAACAGACTAATGATTACTACACTGTCAGCAATATACTCTCATTAGAGCATGCTGAAATTGAACACCAAGGAACAAAGAGGAGGATCGCAGTCAGGGGAGACAAGTTGAGGCACTACAATCATCAACCACCATAAAAGAAAGCCCCAGTGTCAAGCTAGTGACAATAAAAGAGCGCTCCATGGGAGGCAACCCATGATTTAAGATTTATGTCATTTTAAATTCAATAAGCTATGATCACCTGAGCATGAATTTTTTTTTCATGAACGTACTTAATGAATGCATGCAAATTTTTTGAAACATATGCTAAGACTTCTAAAGTTTGGTGTGCTGATGAGTATTTTGGTGAAAAATAAATTTCTCCCAAAACACACAAATCTAACCGGCAAGTGCACCGGGTCGCATCAAGTAATAAAACTCACGGGAGTGAGGTCGATCCCACAGGGATTGATGGATCAAGCAACTTTAGTGGGTGATTAGTTTAGTCAAGCTATCATTGATGTGAATTGTGTGAAATTGTAACTAACAGGAAGTAAAGGACAATGAATTTAAAGTTGCAGAAAGTAAATTGCATTGAAACTTAAATTGCAAGAAAAGTAAATTGGCAAAATCTTAAATGACAAGAAAAGTAAATTGCATCAAATGTAAAGGGAATTGGGTGCAGAGAAATTAAAGAAAGCAAACAAGGAAGTGTAAATAGCAATCAAACAGAGAAGTAAAAGATGTAGCAGGTTCAACAGATTTGGAAAATCACTTGAAAAATCAAAACAGAAAGCAACTTGGCTCAATTGCAAAATCTGAACGAGAGGTTGAAGATCTCAGGGGTTGGATGAGACTAGAGACCAAGTCTAGATCTCAATTCCTTCCTTGATCCAACAGAGAATAATTGCAGAAGAAAATAGAGAGGAAAGCAGTAAAGAGAGTTTTGATTCAAATCACAATTCCTTCAAATTATGCAGCAAGTAAACAGAGAGAAATCTCCGAGGGAGAATGAAACAGAACACCTTCAATTCTCCACCCAAGACTCAAAAACAAAGAAAAGAAAATTAAAGAGAGAGTTCTCGAATCCTAGTGCTCCCTAGTGGAGCCAGCCTCCTCCCAAATATGAAAATGATGCCTTATATAGGCTTTACAAAATGGAAATGAAAATGAAATTAAAAACAAATTACAATTAAATGAAATTCCTATTTTATCTATTTCTTGTGCCTTTGAGTGATGATCATTTGGGCCCTTGCTCTTGATGGAATTGGGTTGATAAAGCCCTTGGCCTCCCTTATGCACATTTATGGCGCCAACTTTGTCCTCTTGTCATGTTGCCAATTTTATGCCCAATATAGACTATCATATATGGTTGGAAATCTCTGAATGTCAGCTTTCTAACCCACTTGGAATCACTTCAATTGGACATCTACAACTCAAGTTATGATCATTTGAAGAGGGCAAGGTTGCTGGCTTTGGTGTGCAGCGTTTGAGGTAACGTTAGCACTCAAACGTTGGCGAAAACGCCAGTTCTGGAGGCTCAAACGTATTGTCCACCCCATACTATTATACATTGTTGGAAAGCCCTGGATGTCTACTTTCCAATGCCGTTGGGAGCACATCAATTGAAGCTCTACAGCTCGAGTTATACTCCATCGAAGGTGCAGAGGTCAAGTGGCCTCACTGCATGTTGCCACCATGTTCATTTATGCACATTGCGGGGCAGTTTTCTCCCTCAATTTTAGTGTCCACCATGCAGTGTCATATATGCTTGGAAAGCTCTTGATTCCTACTTTCCAATGCTTCTTGAATCACCTCATTTGGAGCTCTGTAGCTCAAGTTATTCTTGTTGGAAGTATACCCCTTGTATGCCTTGTGGTGTGTGGCGCCAACGTTAGCCTCCAAGTTAGGGGGCTAACGTTGGCGCAAACGTTGGCCCTTCTCCCTTTGTAATTCATGTGCCAACGTTAGCCTCTAAGTTAGGGGGCTAACGTTGGCGCAAACGTTGGTGCCCAGGGGAGAAACTCTCAAGTTCCAACGTTAGCCTCCAAATTAGGGGGCTAACGTTGGGGCTAACTTCATGCCTCTTCCTTGAATGTTCATGTGCCAACGTTAGCCTCCAAGTTAGGGGGCTAACGTTGGGGCTAACTTCATGCTTCCTGGTTCAATTTTCACTTATTCCATTGTCCTCTCTTCACTCCTAGCCATTCCTCTTTGCTTCAACCTTTCTCCAAGCTTTCTTCACCTATCATTAATCAACCAAACTCATCAAAGCTATGCTCAAAATCATGAGATATTCATTCTTTCATAATATGTGACAATTTTAGCATAAAACCTCATGAAATAGCATGAATTCATACATGGTTGATTAACTCAAAGGAAACATGAAAATCTACCCAATTGGCTTGCTTATGGCTCAAGAAAGTGCATAATTCAATTGAAAACAAAAGAAAAAGGCTAGTTAAAATAGGCTAAGATGACTTGTCATCATGTGCCTTCAAGCACACCAAACCAGTGTTACAAACATTTTCATACTATATGCTTAGTTATCCTGATGAAGCATATGACCAAACACTAAGTTTGGTGTTTTTCTTCTCATGAAAATTAAAAATCATGCATCAATGATCATACGTTGTCTCTTTCTGAGACTTTTCAATTGAAAAGAAATCATATTCTGTGATGAAGGCATCAATTGTGATTAACTACTGGCATCTCACATTTACCCCTTAACAAGAGACAAGTTTGGTGTTCATCAAACCTTGATGCACTGATTAAGGGACACAATTGATCCTTCATGAAAAAAAAAGAAAAAAAAAAGAAAAAAGAAAATTATGATGAAAACATTTCTTATAAACATTTAACCAAGAGTGACATTGGGATTTCAGGAACACTAGTTGGAGAAAGAAACATTTTTAAACTATATGACCAAACATTAAGTTTGGTGTCCTCCAAGAAAAGTCACGGTTAGAATGGATATAAGGAATGAGAGTTCATATAGTTGTGAATAAAGGAAGCATTCTTACCACGGTTTGATAATGTTGATCTTTGATGTCTTGTTGTGATGACTAGGTGGTCAAAGAACACTCAATGAAAGAGACAAGACAAAGGGAGAGCATCTGCACAACATGGATCCAGCATTTCCAACTTTTGATGAATTCCTCAAAGGGAGAAGTGAGGTAGAAGTAAGCAATGCTATGAAACTTGAAGATAGAGTAGAGGAGGCGATGAATAAAGCTGGGTTCTGGCGGGGTCAACAAACAACAGACATGGACACAGAGAATACCAACAACCAAGTGTATAAAAGAAGAAAGAAAAAGCATGACAAATGAAAGGTGGACTTGCTCCTTGTTCATCACTAAAAAAAAAAAAAGAAAGAGCATGCATCTTATCTGTTTAAAATAGTCTTTGCATTATGTTTGTTTCCCTTAAAATAAGTAAGCTAGTCTAAGTGTGTGCTTGTGTGTTTACTTTCACTTAACAAAAAGTATGCTTTGTCCTCTGCATCTTTAATTCAATAAAAGAAATGTTTGAATGTGAAGTGAGATAGTTCTCTGTTAGATAGATGTACAATAAAAGTAAGTGGTGGTATGTATGTGTGATTGTATGATAGCTCACTTTTAGTGAATAAGAGAACTAGGATGTCTCCTTTTAAGTAGAAAGTAGCCTACTGTCTATGAATCTCAATCAAATAAAAGTCCATGGTTAAAAAGAAAAACAAACAGAGAAAAGAAAAGGCCAAAAATTGGCAATAGAATAAAAGAAAAAAAAAAGAAGTAAAGCTAGACACCAATAGCTTGAACCTTAGAATATATGCATGTGGTGTCTTTGTACTAGGATCTGCTTGGATTATTAAGTTCTTTGGAGTGCATCAACACTCGGTGACTTGGGTTAACTAACGCGGGATCATCAGCTGAAAGTCCACTATCAAGAGCAACCTAACTACAAGGCATTTAGTAACCCAAAGAGGTGCTGGGCATCAATGTTTTAAGAAGGAATGTGAGCCAAGTGTCTATAGTGAATAATGTGTCAAGTATAAAGAAAGAAAAGAACTTGTTACACATGACACTGAACTAAAGCTTATAGAGAAAAACAATAGTCAAGGACAAAGGAATAATGAGAGGTCATAGCAGTGTGTTGCTTGATGCTTGAAGGAGACTTTCTAGGCCTAAAAATCAATAAGAAGTGAGTGTTTACTTATCCACATAAAACCCCATGAACTACCAATAATACTCTGCTAGCATGAACATCCTCTTCCATTTCATTCTTTCTTCTCAATAATTCTTTTCTTGCTTGGGGACAAGCAAGCTCTAAGTTTGGTGTTGTGATGACAAGTCATCTTAGCCTAGTTTCACTAGCCTTTTTCTTTTGTTTTCAATTGATTTTATGCACTTTCTTAAGCCATAAGCAAGCCAATGGGGTAGATTTCCATGTTTCCTTTGATTCAATCAACCATGGATGAATTCATGCACTTTCATGAGATTTTATGCTATAATTGTCATATATTATGAAAGAAACACAATCTTATGATTTGGGGCATAGCTTTGATTGTTTTGATTGATTGATGATAGGTGAAAAGAGTTTTGAAGAAGGTTGAAGGAAGAAGGAATGGCTGGGAGCAAGAGAGAACAAAAATTTTGAGCCAAAGTTTGCCTCAAACTTTAGCTCAAACTTTTAGAAGAGTTGAAAACATTCCAGAGGAAAAAAGCTTGAGCCAAAGTTTGCCTCAAACTTTAGCTCAAACTTTTGGAAAAATTGAAAACACTCCAGAGGAAAAAAGCTTGAGCCAAAGTTTGCCTCAAACTTTAGCTCAAACTTTTGGGAGAAAAGCTGGAGCCAACGTTTGCCTCAAACCTTTTGGCAAACGTTGGCATCACAAAACCAACACCCTGGAGGAGAAAAGCTTGCGCCAACGTTTGCCTCAAACCTTTTGGCAAACGTTGGCGCCACACTTGCACACCCTGGAGGAGAAAAGCTTGCACCAACATTTGCCTCAAGCTTTTTGGCAAACGTTGGCGCCATACATATACACAAGGGGACCAACGTTTGAGCAAAAGTTTGACCTCAAACTTTAGCCCAAACGTTGGTAGCAGCAAGTGAAGCCATCTGGTATAAAAAGCTTGAGTAAAAGTTTGCCTCAAACTTTTACTCAAGCTTTTATGATTTACAACCCGGTTCACAATGGATCTTTCTCCAACTCCAAGAGCAATCAACCAAGGCCTTTATCAACCCAATTCCATCAAGAGCAAAGGCCCAAATTCAAGGCTTGAAGACCATTTGAAGAAAGTGTATAAATAGCTTAGGATTTAAGTTTTAAAGGGAGCTTTTTCGGAGAAAATTTTCGGAACACTTACAGAGAGCTCACCTTTACATTTTTGCATGGTTGTTTTTAGAATTCAAGAGAATTAGGGAGGAGAACTGATCTCTCTTCTTCCTTGTTCTTGTTTGAGCACTTTTTACTTTTCTTGTTTCGGATCTTGGGTGGAGAATTGAAGAACTTCTGTTTCAATCTCACCTTGAGATCTCGTTTAATTTTCTGCATAATTGAATTTCCATTTCTGTTAACTGCTTCGGCTTCTACTCTTCTGCAATTTACATTTCTTTATTTCCTTTGCAATTGTTCTTGCTGGATCTAGGAAGGCAGTGAGATCTAGACTTGGCTATCTAGTCTCGTGAGTCCTGAGATCTATAGCTTTCAATTTCAATTTCCTTGTTTCGTTGTCACACCAAGCTTATTCTCATTTTCATTTAAGATCCGGTTTAATTGAATCCATCTTTTACATTCCTGTTTGTTGAATTTTTCTTTTCCTTGTTTAATTTCTGCAAATCCAATTCCCAATTCCCTTTACAATTCAAGCCATTTACATTTCTTGCACTTTAAGATTCTGCAATTTACATTTCTTGCGTTCTAAGTTTCTGCCATTTAATTTCTTGTTCTTTAAGATTCAGCACTTTATTTTCTGTTCTCTTTAATTTCATGCAATTTACCCATTCCCTTTACTTTCCATGCAATTTAAATTCTGTTAATCACAAATCACTCAACCAAATCTTGATTCGCTTGACTAAATCAACCACTAAACTGAAATTGCTCAATCCTTCAATCCCTGTGGGATCGACCTCACTCACGTGAGTTATTATTACTTGATACGACCCGGTGCAGTTGCCGGTTAGTTTTGTGTGTTTGGAATTCGTTTTCCGAAAATACACATCAACTCATATCTATGGCACTGTGAGCTTGTTCTTCCCCTTCTTCTGATCTTCTTCTTCTTTGGGGTCTTTCTTCTTGATCATCATCCTCATTAATCCCTTCCATGCTTCTTTTTGTGATTCCCGACCCCCTTCTTACTTTTTCTGTGTCCTCATCTTCAAAAATCACCCCAGCTTTATTGCATAGCCTTAGAATTGTGCTTGAATGGCCGAGCCTAGTGGATTTGGTTGTGCTATTAGCTATCTCTTGAATACTGTTGGCTATGAGTTGTGCAAGGTTGATTTCTCCTCCATGTAGGATACAGTATGTCAAGAGTGCTCGCTTGATTGTGACCCCTGAGGTGTTTCCAGTTGGGAGTATGGATCTCCTTACTATCTCATACCACCCCTTGGCCTCAGGAATGAGATTTATTCTTTTTAATCGGCTCGGGACTCCTTTCGAGTCTCTTTCCCAGTCTGTGTCTTCCAAGCATATCCCCTGCAAGATCTCATCAGGGTCATTCTCTCCCTGCAGTCTGGCCTCATAGCTGGGTTCTTCATAAGTGATGGTTCTCAACTTCAGGGCTCTCGTAATGGCTGTTGGGCTAAAATCCACTTCAACTCCTCTAATATAACTTTTGTACGGGATGCTGTCTTCACTCTCTTTCATCGTATTTGCAAAAAATTCCTTGATCATGACTGCACTAATCTTGGTGAGAGGATTGCATAGAAGATCCCATCTTCTTTCTCTAGTGATTTGCTTCATGATGGGATATTCTCCTTCCCTCAGCTCAAAACCCCTCTCATGAATGATAAGCTTTGTTTTCATGAGTCTGTGGTACTTTCTTTCATGAAACTAAGATCTGAACCTTCTTGTATCATAAGCTGGGGGTTCGGCTACCATGGGCTCCTTGCCTGGCCTTCTCCTTGAGCTTGATGAAGCCATAATTGCAATCAAAGGGAAGAGACAAGGGTGGATTTTGATGTAAAGAGAACAAAGAAAGAGATGTTGCTGTTATGAGTGGAGTGGTGTGTATAGGATTGCACAAGGTGGAGACAAAGACTTATGTTTGTAAGGAGGGCTTGTAGGCACATGTGATGCAAAAGATGTCTCAACTTATTTATAGGCATGGTATTAAAATGTTGGACGAAGACCATACTTGGAGAGTGATTCGGTCATGACTTGTGAAGGGTGGAGATTGAGTTGAACAACATAGTAGCTTCATGAGATGAACGGCTTGCATGTTCTCTTGAGGATTGACAAGGATTCTCTTCCCATTGGTTGCATGAGGTTCATCCTCCAAGGTGACTAGCATGCAGATTTTTGCTTTCCAAGGTGGGCACACCTCTCTAGGCACATGTGATCCTTCTCTTGACTTGTCACAGCCGTTTTTTCATCTTGTCTTTACCTCAACATTCTTTTCCTAATTAAATCAAAATGATATGCTTTAGGAAACAATTAAAGCATGGTGATAAAGTGGTGAATGCTCATATTAAATTTTTTTTTTGTTTCTTAATCATGAAAAATCAATTGTGTCCCTTACTCAGTGAACCAATGTTTGGTGAACACCAAACTTGTCTCTTGCTACAGGATCAATGTCGAAACTAGCATTTATCACAATTGATACTTTCATCATTTCATTTCCTAACATAAATTCCTAAGATAGAACAATGCATGATTCATGTATGCATGGTTTTGATTTTCTGAAACACATGCAAACACCAAACTTAATGTTTGGTCATACACTTCACCGAAATGACTAAGCATATGATCTAAGAATGCTTGAAATGTTAGTTTTTGTGTGCTGTAAAGCACACCAAACTTAGAAGTCTGGCATGTGTTTCAAAACAGTGTATGCATTTGTCAAGTATGTCTAGAAAAAATTCAAAATCATGCTAAAGTAACCACAACTTATTGAATTCAAAAACAAGCGGAATCTTAAATCATGGGTTGCCTCCCATGGAGCGCTCTTTTATTGTCATTAGCTTGACATTGAACTCCTTTTTTATGGTGGTTGATGACTGTAGTGCCTCAGCTTGTCTCCCCTCACTGTGAGCTTCTTCTTTGTTCCTTGATGCTCAATTTCAGCATGCTCTAGCGAGAGTATTTTGCTGACAGTGTAGTAATCATCAGTCTGTTGGCTTGCTCCCAGTTGTTGATAGATCAACTGTACTTCATCACCCATAGAAAACCTTTCCGTTGGAATTTTTTTATTCTTCCAAACCTTTTTGGTTTTGTTCTTATTTTTCTTCCTTCCTTTTGTCTATCCTTCTTCTTTGACAGTAGATTTCACTTTGAGGTTTTTCTTCTTGATTGCTAACACTCCAATGTCTTCCTGAAATTCTTCATCATTCTGCACAATCTCTTTCTCTTTTTGCCTTGCTGTATTATCTATTTCTTGCTTTGGAAGGTAACTGTCGATCGTCTTGTTGATTCCTTCCTTCCACTGCAGTTTTTCCTTGTTGGTTTCCATACAGTCCTTCTTTTCATCGATGAACCATGTTTCTGGAAGTACATTCAAGGTAACACTTTCATCATACATTCTGAGGGTCAATTCTCCTTGCTCTACGTCTATAATGGCCCTAGCAGTGGCCAAGAATGGTCTTCCCAGTATAATGGAATCACCTTCATCCCTATCTGAATTTAAGACCACAAAATCTGCAGGGAATATGAATTTGTACCTTGACGAGAAGGTTCTCAATCACACCCCTAGGACATATCACTGACTTGTCCACCAATTCTAGAGACATCTGTACTGGTTTCACTTCTTCTATGCACAGCTTTTTCACTAGAGAGGAAGGCATTAGATTGATACTAGCTCCTAAGTCACACATTGCCTTGTTGATGGTTGATGTGTGGAAAACGATCCAACACAAAACTCACCGGCAAGTGTACTGGGTCGCATCAAGTAGTAATAACTCACATGAGTGAGGTCGATCCCACAGGAATTGAAGGATTGAGCAATTTTAGTTTAGTGGTTGATTTAGTCAAGCGAATCAAGTATTGGTTGAGTGGTTTGTATTTGATAGGAACTAAGTGGCATGAACTGTAAAGGGGGAAGGGGAAATTGTAGTAAATTAAAGAGCAAAGAAAGTAAATAATCTGAATCTTAAAGAACAAGTAATGTAAATTGCATAAACTTAAATTGCAAGAAAAGTAAATGGCTGAATCTTAAAGTGTAAATTGCTTGAATTGTAAAAGGAATTGGGAATTGGGATTGCAAAATTTAAACAAGCAAAGATAAATTGCAATAAACAGAAGAGTGGAGGAGTAATTGAATTGAACTAGATCTCAACAGAAAAGTAAAAATGCTTTGAAAATTTAAAAACAGAAAGTGAGCAATGCTTAATTTGCAGCAATTTAAAAGTGGTTGAAGATCTTAGGAGTGGAAGAGACTAGATAACAAGTCTAGATCTCAAATCCTTCCTTGATCTAACAAGAACAATTGCAAAAGAAATGAAGAAAAGTAAAATGCAGAAAGAGTAGAAGAATGAAGCAGTAAACAGAAATGGAAATTCAATTATGCAGAGAAAGTAAACAAGAGATCTCAAGGTGAGATTGAAACAGAAGTTCTTCAATTCTTCACCCAAGATCAAAAGCAAGAAAATTAAAGAGTGTTCAAGCAAGAACAAGGAAGAAGAGAGATCAATTCTCCTTCCCAATTCTCTAAGATCTAAATTCAAAAATAAAAGCTCAAAATAAAAATGAAATTTAAAAGAAAAATTCAAAGTAAAGTCTAGAGGTCCTTATTACATCAAACTAGCTCCTATTTATACACTTTCTATTCTTGGATTTTTGGAATTTGGATGGGCTTTTGATTTGGTGAAGAAATGAATTAATTTGGATTTTTAGTTCAATTTTCAGCCCATGGTGCACCTCCCAGGGAAGAGTTCGGCTCTTGGCAAGAGCTTTGGCCAAGAGCTTTGGTCCCCTTCCTTCCAATGTGTTGCGCATGGTCCTTTGTGACAAGAGAACAAAGCTCTTTGCAAGAGCTTGAAAGCTCTTGGCAAGAGCTTGAAAGCTCTTGGCAAGAGCTTTACTTGTCCTTGAGGTCCTTGGTTCAAGTCTCTGGTGGAGCACTTGTGCAGCTAATTTCCTTGGCACAAGAGAAGCCCCCAAAGTCTTGCTTCCTTGAGGTGCCCAGTTCAATCCTTGGTGAAGGAAGACAAGCCAATTTTCCTTGGCAAATGAGTGGCGCACAAGGCCTTGCTTCCTTGAGGGGCTTAGTTCGAACCTTGGTGAGTGAAAACAAGCTAATTTTGGCTTGTTTTTCCTTGTGAAGTAGCGCTGGCCCCCTCCTCTTGGTCATGGGTTCAAGTCTTGGTGAGTGCATTAGTGAGCTTTTCTTCCTTAATTTTCTTTGGAGCATGCCCGAAAAAGCTCTTTGGCAAGAGCTTCAAAGTTCTTTGGCAAGAGCTTGGCTCTTGGTTCCTTCTTCCATGTGTTCTTGATAAAGCTCTTGGCAAGAGCTTCAAAGCTCTTGTTTCTTGACTTCACCCACGCTTTTCCTTGTTTGAGCCACGCTTCTCTTCCTTGTGCCACGCTTTCCTTATTTTTTTTTCTTCACCTATAAGTAATCAAAACAACCAATCAAAGTATCACAAAATTCACAAAGCTTAAAATTCATTTAAAACCAATTAATTTTTGTTTAAACTTCATGATTTTACATCAATTAAAGGGTGGTTGATTGATTCAAAGAAACCATGCATTTCCATTCCAAATTACTTACTTAAATGCAAGAAAGTGTATAAAATCAAATAAAAACAAAGAAAAAGGCTAGTAAAACTAGGCTAAGATGACTTGTCATCAATGGTCATACTACCAATGGCACAAGGTAGAGAGAAACTTCCAGGATCTTCAAGTTTAGGGGGAAGTCCTTTCTGGATTAATGCTCTGCATTCTTCAGTGAGCAGTATAGTTTCATTAACTTGCCAACTCCTCTTCTTGTTGATAAGCTCTTTCAAGAACTTTGCATACAGGGGCATCTGTTCCAATGCTTCAGCCAGTGGAATGTTTATCTCCAATTTCTTGAAGACTTCAAGAAATTTAGGGAAGTGTTGGTCCTTAGTCTCTTTGCTGAACCTTTGAGAATATGGCAATAGAGGTGTCAAGTTCCCTGCCTTTGTTCCTTGGTTGGCTCTCCCATTGCTTCCTTCTCTTTTCTTGATTTTTGTGGCTGGTCTTCCTTCTCTTGAGCCTGATTCTAAGTTTGCTTGCTTGCTGTTACATCCTCATCATTGGCTTTCTCTTCTTCATCTTGTTTCTTGTCACTTTCCTTTGGCTTCATAGTTGTTTCTTCATTTTCACCAAGATCTTTCCACTCCTTAGCTGTATTGCTTTGCACTCCTCCTTTGGATTAGGAATGGTGTCGCTTGATAGTGAGCCTGATGGTCTTTTGATGGTAATCTGCTTGGAGAGCTGTCCAATTTGCCTCTCCATATTCTTCACGGAGGCTTCCTGGTTCTTTATTGTAATCTCTTGGTATTTCATCATTTTATCCATCAAGAGTTCCAAATTGGTAATCCTCTGAGAGTCTTGTGAGATTGGTTGGTTGTAGGGTGTTGAGGGCTGAGGGTAAGTATTTTGGTTGGAGGCTTGGTTATTGGATGGATGATGGTTAGAGTTGGGGTAAGTGTTTTGTGGTTTTCTTTATGTGTTTTGGTTATTATTCTGCTGGTTGTTGTGGTTTGTGTTTTTCCAACTGTTTTGGTTTGAGTTTCTTTGCCATGGTTGTTGAGGTTGATTGTGATTGTCTCCCCATCTGAGGTTGGGGTAGTTCTTCCATGAGGGGTTGTAAGTATCACCATAGACTTCATTTGGCCCAGAATTTTGGTTATGCATGTACTGGACTTGTTCTTGCTGTTGCTCCTCTTGAGTCTCATCATTTTGCCCCCATCTGGTTGATGGTTGGCTTGTGTTGACTGCTGCAACTTGGAGATTGTCAATCCTCTTAGCCATTTGCTCAAATTGTTGTTGAATTTGCTGCTGCATCATTTTGTTTTGAACTAAGATTGAGTCTACTCCTTCTAACTCCATCACTCCTTTACTTTGTGATGGTTGGCGTTGCCTTTGGTGAGCAAAAAAATACTGGTTGTTGGCCACCATATCAATGAGGTTTTGGGCTTCCTCTCCAGTTTTCATGAGTTGCAAAGATCCTCCAGCTGAGTGATCCAATGCTTCCTGGGATTTCAAAGTCAAGCCTTCATAAAAATTCTGTAACTTATCCCACTCAGTGAACATATCAGTAGGGCACTTCCTGATTAGAGACTTGTATCTCTCCCATGCCTCATAGATGGGTTCAGCTTCCATTTATGTGAATGTTTGTACCTCAGTCTTCAACCTAATGATCCTTTGAGGTGGGTAAAATTTAGCAAGGAACTTGGTTACTAGATCATCCCAATTGTTGATACTGTCTCTTGGGAAGGATTCCAACCATTGAGTGGCTTTGTCTCTGAGAGAAAATGGAAATAGCAGTAACTTGTAACTGTCAAGGTGCACACCATTGGTTTTGACAGTGTCACAAATCTTCAAGAAGGTAGACAAGTGTTGGTTAGGGTCTTCAAGTGGTCCTCCTCCATGAGAACAATTGTTTTGAACCAAGGTGAAGAGTTGTGGCTTCAGTTCAAAGTTATTTGCATTAACATTTGGGGTAAGGATACTACTCCCACAATGTCTAGGATTTGCAAAAGTGTAAGAAGCCAAAACTCTCCTCTGTGGTGCATTATTGTTGTTATTGGCTTCTCCTTCTGGTGGATTTGGTGGATTTGTTAAGTGTTCCTCCATATCTTGGAATTCTTCTTCTGAATCCTCTTCTCCAACAATGTTCTTCCCTCTTTCAGCTCTCCTTAATCTCCTAATAGTTCTTTCGTCTTGTTCAAAAAAAGTGGGTATAACTCTCCTTGTACCTGACATACAATCAAAACAAGAAGAATCATACAAAACCCATTACTGCAGTGAAATTTTAGTTAGCTTAAGCAAAAATTCGAACAGTTAGTGTGTTAGTTAAAAGTCAAAGAAACAGAAAAATAAAAAGTGCTAGATCTAGATCTCCACTTCACTTAATCATTGTCAATCTAATTCAATCCCCGGCAACGGCGCCAAAAACTTGATGTGTGGAAAACGATCCAACACAAAACTCACCGGCAAGTGTACCGGGTCGCATCAAGTAATAATAACTCATATGAGTGAGGTCCATCCCACAGGGATTAAAGGATTGAGTAATTTTAGTTTAGTGGTTGATTTAGTCAAGCGAATCAAGTATTGGTTGAGTGGTTTATAATTGACAGAAGCTAAATTGCATGAATTGTAAAGGGAGAGAGAAGAATTGCAGTAAATTAAAGGGAACAAGAAGTAAAAGTGCTAAATCTTAAAGAACAAGTAAATTGAATGGCGGAAATTTAGATTGCAAGAAATGTAAATAACTGAATCTTAAAGTGCAAGAAATGTAAATTGATTGAATTATAAAAGGGTTCAGGGAGCTGGGATTGCAGAAATTAAACAAGCAGAAGTAAATTGAAACAAAACAGAAGAGTAGAAGGTGAATTGAAGTAAAGTAGATCTAAACATAAAAGTAGAAATGCATGAGAAATTAAAATAGAAAGTGATGCTTAATTTGCAGCAATTAAAAAGATGTTGAAGATCTCAGGAGTGGAAGAGACTAGAAAACAAGTCTATATCTCAAATTCTTCCTTGATCCAACAAGAGCAATTGCAAAAGGGAATAAAGAAAAGTAAATTGCAAAAAGTGTAGAAGAAGATGCAGTAAACAGAAATGAAATTGAATTATGCAAAAAAGTAAACAAGAGGTCTCAAGGTGAGATTGAAACAGAAGTTCTTCAATTCTCTACCCAAGATCAAAAGCAAGAAAATAAAAGAGTGCTCAAGCAAGAACAAGGAAGAAGAGAGATCAATTCTCCTTCCCAATTCTCTTAGATCTAAATTCAAAAATAAAAGCTCAAAATGAAAATGAAAGTTCAAAGAAAAATTTCAAAGTAAAGGCTAGAGATCCTAATTAAATCAAACTAGCTCCTATTTATACACTTTCTATTCTTGGATTTTAGAATTTGGATGGGCTTTTTAATTTGGTGAAGATTTGAATTTAATTGGATTTTTGAATGAATTTCAGCCCATGTGAAAGTTGCTCCCAGGAGGATGCTCTGCTCATGTGGGGAGCAGAGCATTGGAGCCTTGTGTGGGGATCCTTTGTTGCGTCCAAGGCTGGGAGAAGCATCAGGGGAATGCTCCGCTCATGTGGGGAGCGGAGCATTGGGGCCTTGTGTGCATGTCTTGCACGCACCCAACTCCCTGGCTGTGTCAAATGTTGCACGCCTTGCTTCCTTGGACCGTGTCAAGCATGCTTGTGTGTGCCAAGCTTCAGCGCTCTGCTCTCCTTGTGAGCTGAGCATTGGTGCTTCCAAGGGGAGGTCCTTGGTTCGAAACTTGAGGGAAGCATGCGCTGGTGCCATTTCCTTGGTTTCTTGTATTGCCTTTGCTCCTTGCTTCCTCATGGTGCTGTGTTCGAAACTTGGGGGATGCTTTTGGCCAATTTTTGGCTTGTTTTCCTTGTGAGTAGCGCTCCCCTCCTTCCCTTGGGTCATGGGTTCAAACCTTGGAGCAAGCATTGGCAACTTATTTCCTTTGATTTATTTTTGGTTGAAGCCCGATAATGCTCCCAAGGAGAGCGGAGCATTGTTTTTCCTTTCCTTGTTTCTTGGCTTCAAATTGTGCTCAGCTCTCAAGGGGAGCAAAGCATTGAAGCTTTTCTCCTTGGTTCATTGTTCGCTCCCTTGGAGAGCACTAGGCTCTTGGGGAGAGCTTCGTGTCTTCCCTCCTTTCATGTGCCACAATTCTCAATTCCCTTTGCCACATTATTTTCTTCCTTGGGCCACACTTCTTAAGCCACGCTTTCTTATTTTCTTCTTTTCTTCACCTACAAGAAATCAAAACAACCAATCAAAGTATCACCAAATTCACAAGGTTTATAAATCAATAGAAATCAATTAAATTTGGCTCAATCCTCATGATTTAGTATCAATTAAATGGTGGTTGTTTGATTTAAAGGAACCATGCATTTCCATTCCAAATTACTTACTTATAATGCAAGAAAATGCATAAAACCTAATAAAAACAAAGAAAAAGACTAGCAAAACTAGGCTAAGATGACTTGTCATCACATATCACCAACCCCATAACAACTCACAAAATCACCAGAATAACTTGTCCACATCCACATTCCACCCACAAAATACCCTCGCAAATGGTTCAAACAATTTCCAGCAACAACCATCTCACTTTACACAACCACAACCAAATTCAGGCTTTCAAAGAATCTCTAGTTTGGAGATGATGATAGAGAAACTCATGAAAAATCAAGAGATAGCCAGACAAGATCAAGAAGCAGCAAGAAAAGATCAAGCCATAATAAGCAAAAACCAAGAAGCTTCAATCAAAAACCAAGAAGCTTCAATCAAAAATCTTGTGAGGCATATGGAACAAATGGCTAAACGAATTGCAGAGATGGGTGAGAAGCAATCAAATGCATCCCCTAGTGCCACTCAAGACCACCCAAGGGATAAAGGAAAAGCTAAAAAGTGGGAGGAGTGCAAAGCAATCATAGTGGGAAGTGAGAAGACTAGGGAGAAGGAAGCCATCAATCAAGAAGAACATAACAGAGAAGTTCCACAAGAAGAGACAGAAGAGAGAAGTAAAGAGGAGAGAAAGACCAAGAATGCAAAAAGCTCAAAGAGAGATAAAAACATCCTTGAGCCACAGCTACAAGAGAAGAAGGAAGGGGTGAAGTCATATGTCCTCAAACTTTCATACCCTCAAAGGTTTCGGAGAGAAAACGAGGATAAGCAATACTCAAAATTCCTGGATATATTCAAGACTCTCAGCATCAATATTCCTTTCTTAGAAGCACTTGAACAGATGCCATTATATGCCAAATTTATGAAAGAAGTACTCACAAAGAAAAGATCCCTGAAGGAAGGACAGATTGTTGAGATGACAAAGGAATGTAGTGCTATCCTCCAAAGAGAGTTGCCAGAGAAGAAACATGATCCTAGGAGTTTTTACATACCTTCCACCATAGGAAACATAACAATTGAGAAGTCATTTTGTGACCTCGGTGCAAGCATAAACTTGATGCCTTTGTCTCTAATGAGGAAACTTCAAATTTCTGAGCTGAAGTCCACACGAATAATTCTCCAAATGGCTGACAAATCCATTAAGGAAGCACTAGGAGTTATGGAGAATGTGTTGGTAAAAGTGGAAAAATTCTTTCTCCCTGCTGACTTTGTTATCTCAGATATAGAAGAGGACCCTAACACTCCCATCATCATGGGAAGGCCTTTCCTAGCTACGGGCAGAGCATTGATAGATGTTGAAAAAGGGGAATTATTGCTGAGAGTGCATGATAAGCACCTAACATTCCATGTTTTTAAAACCTTGCATGAGCCCATTCAGGAAGAAGATTTTATGAAGGATAAGGCTAGAGATCAAAGCCTGAAGGAGGCAATCAATGAGCTAACTCCAAGACTTCTAAATCCATGCTTGAAAGAAGTATAAATGGTGACCAAAGAAATCAAGGAGGAACTAGATCCAAAACCCCCAGATAAGAAACTCAACACCTCAGATAAAGAGCCACCAAGGCATGAATTATCTTCTGAGAAAGAAAAGAAGAAGAGGCCAAAAGGATGGAGAAACAAGAATATCCCCACTGAAGGCTTCTCACCAGGGGATAAAGTGATGTTAAACACCCAACCAATGAAGGTGTCCCCACAATTATCTGAGTGCTATATTGTGAACCGGATCCTTTCACTTGAACACCTAGAGATCATCAAAGAGGAGACCAGAAGGAAGTTCACAGTAAGAGGAGAAAAGTTGAAGCACTATGATTTTCAACCCCTATGATCAAAGGATGAGATGTCAAGCTAGTGACAATAAAGAAACGCTTGTTGGGAGGCAACCCAACCTGAGGTAGTTCACTTTTCATAGCTATTTCAATAAAAGGGTTAATTAGACTTATCTATATTTGAAGGAGCTAAGTTTGGTGTTGCACACCAAAACAATTTAAGGGAGAATGAAGGATTCTAAGTTTGGTGTTCCACCAACATTTTATCTAAAAAGCACACTCTCACTTCCTGCATAATGCTAGCTCCAAGCAATCAGACAAATCATATAACCATTTAGTTGCTTTCTAATTTTTAGCTCCATAACCTTTAGCAAGGCCAAGAGAATTCATAATTGGTTAACTTGTTGAATCAGAGGCAGTGGCAAGGAATTAAGTTTGGTGTTCCCACACCAAAATAAATCCAAAAGACACACTCAATTCATGCATACTAACCATTCACTTAAGGGCTTGAGAAGCAAGCAACTTTTGAGAATTATGCAGGAAACTAGCCAACATTTGAAGACAATTTGCATTATGACTCAAAAGGGATACAACAGAAGGAAGAATGAAAAGCGGCAACCCGAAAGGTTGTGTCTACACTTAATCCTTGTTGTTGAAGAAGTACTTTAAATTGGGAATTCTTGTATGTCTTACTAAAGTGTTCATTTGGTTGCAAGTGGAATTGTTTGTCAAGAATGCTGATCTGCATAATGCTTGTTGCCCATCACTTAGCTTGAATTTTGTTTTGTTTCCCATATACTTGAATAAAAGAGAAATGTTTGAATTAGGAAGTAAAGATCCAATGTTACATAAGTTAGAATGAAAGTTAGTGGTGGTATTTGTTGATTTAATGCATGGCTCGTAAAATAAATGATGCATAATGATATGTTCTTTGAAGAAGGAACTAGTTTGCTGTTATAAATGCTTGTATCATTAAAGATCCCTTGAGAATGAAATAAAACAGAAAGAAAAAGAAAGAGAAAAAGCCAAGAATGGCAAAGAAAACAAATAATAAGGCTAGGCACCAATAGCCCCCTAGGACACATGCCTTTGGTGTTTTTGTGCTAGGATATGCTTGGACAAGTAAGTTCTAAGGAGTATTTCAAAACTTGGCCACTTAGATCAACTGATTCGGGATTGCCAACTGAAAGTCCACAATAAAGAGCAACCTAGCTACAAAACACTTAGTTATCCAAAGAGATGCTGGGCATCAATGATCCTAGGAAGAAAAGGGTGAGCCATGTGTCTGTGGTGAAGGAATGTTGAGCAAAATTAAGCCAAAGGCTGCTGCAACATTTTCTACCAAGCCTTCAAAGAACAATAAGCTCTCTGAGCAAAACAAAGAAGGAAAAGTTAGCAAGGGAACAAGTAAAAGTAAAGCCTTATAGCAGCAAACTTAGTGATCCTTTGAGGAAACATCTCCTATGTAACAGCAAGCAATAAATGAGCCACCATTGTCTGCATAAAAACCCTATGAACCAAGTTCAACTATATGCTCAATAAGGATATACACACTTCTCTGTTTCATTTCATTCCCTCTTATATTTGATGCTTTCTTGGGGACAAGCAAGATTTAAGTTTGGTGTTGTGATGACAAGTCATCATATGCTAGATTTGCAAGCATTTTTTACTTGTTTCATTAGTTTTTATGCACTTTCTTACATTGTAAGATAGTAATTTGGAGTGGAATTGCATGGTTTATTTGAATCAATCAACCACCCCTTAATTGGCACAAGATCATGAAGTTTAAGCTTGAATTAATTGATTTTTAAATGAATTTTAAACCTTGTGAATTTGGTGATACTTTGATTGGTTGTTTTTATTACTTGTAGGTGAAGAAAAGGAAAAAAAAATAAGAAAAGCGTGGCCTAAGGAGCGTGCCCAAAGGAAACAAGAAGCGTAGCCAAAGGAGAAGAAAAAGCGTGGCATCATTGAGAAAAGAAGGAAAGCTAGGTTGGGTGAGTGAACCGAGCATCACAAGGAACTAAAAAGGAAGCAAGGCACAAAGCTCAGTTAACTTAGCATCAAAGAAAGCAAGGCAAAAGCATAAAAACAAGTCAAAATGCATCCTTGCAAGGAACTAAGTGAGCTTTATCGGGCTTCTTCAGCAAGGAACGCTCCTTGCAAGGAAAACAAGCCAAAATTTGCCAAAATGCATCCCCCAAGACTTGAACCTTGCACCTAAGGGATAACAAGAAGGCAATACTCCAAGGGGGCAAGGGCGCTCAGTTGTTTAATTTAACTGAGCGCTACCTTATATTGATGGGCATAAGGAAAATTGGCTCCTAAAAATGCATTCACTGGGAATCAAAGTGGGAGCCTCACTCAAACAACAAGGAGCTCTACTTACACTACTTGCAAGGAAAATAAGCCAACATGGCTTCACTAGGATTCGAACTTGAGGCCTTCCACTCAAAGCAAGGCACTACCTCTCTTTGCTTCACAAAAGAAATTGGTCCAAATGCTTCCCCCAAGGTTCGAACTCAAGGCACTACACTCAAAGGTGGAGTGCTACACAAGGAAAGAAGGGAAGCTCAGTTCATTCTTCAAACTGAGCACTATTCTCCTCCCACTCTCCATACTTTGGCACACCAAGGACAAAATAGAAAGCTCAGCTCAATTTCCAACTAAGCTCTAGTGAAGTGCAACACGGACAGGGGGCTGGTGCACCAAATTGGGCAACACAAAGCAACATTGGGCGCTCAGTTTGGTATTTGAACTAAGCCATCCCCTGGGAGGTGCACCATGGGCCAAAATCCATCAAAAATCCAAATTAATTCATTTCTTCGCCAAATTTTAGATCCCACCCAAATTCTTAGATCTAAATTAGGAAGTGTATAAATAAATGTTAGTTTGATTTAGAAAAGACCTTTTGCTTCTTTGAGATTTTCATTTTGAAATTTTTGAGAGTTTTTACTTTGAATTTGGATTTTGGAGAATTTGGCAGGAGAATTGATCTCTCTTCTTCCTTGTTCTTGCTTAAGCACTCTTTACTTCTTGTTTTGGATCTTGGGTGAAGAATTGAAGAAATTCTGTTTCAAGCTCACCTTGAGATCTCTTGTTTTATCTTTCTGCAAAATTCTAAGAAACTTTGATTTACATTTCAAATTTTGTTTACTGCTTTCTTTCTTCTACTACTTCAGCAACTTACTTTTCCATTTCTTTTGCAATTGTTCTTGTTGGATCAAGGAAGGATTTGAGATCTAGCCTTGTTTTCTAGTCTCTTCCACTCCTGAGATCTTTACTTTCTCTTTTAATTTCTGCAATTGAGCTACATTTACTTTCTGTTTTAATTCTTCAAGCATTTTTACTTTTCTGTTTGAGATCTACTTAGATTCAATTCATCTTTTGCTCTTCTGTTTATTGTAATTTACTTCTGCTTGTTTAAATTTCTACAATCCCAGCTCCCAATTCCTTTTATAATTCAAGCAATTTACCTTTCTTGCACTTAAGATTCAGTCATTTACATTTCTTGCAATCTAAGCTTCTGCAATTTAATTTACTTGTTCTTTAAGATTCAGCACTTTTACTTTTTGTTCTCTTTAATTTACTGCAATTCTTCCCGCTCCCTTTACAATTCATGCAATCTAGCTTCTGTTAATTACAAACCACTCAAACCAATACTTGATTCGCTTGACTAAATCAACCACTAAACCGAAATTGCTCAATCCTTCAATCCCAGTGGGATCGACCTCACTCATGTGAGTTATTATTACTGGATGCGACCCGGTACACTTGCCGGTGAGTTTTTGGAAGTTGGAATTCGTTTTCCAAAATATCCATCAACGGACAGTTGACTTTTTTTTGCTGCACTTGTTCACAAATTAAGAATAAATTAATTAAAAAAATTTAAATTTTTTTTTATTTTTTGGATATTGTTAGAATTTTTTATTTTTTTACAATTAGAAAAAAATTATTTTTTTAGTTTCAAAATAAAAATAAATAAATTTACAGATCTTTTATTTACCAGAATATGCTAGACTTTATTTTATATTTATAATAAAAGTAAAAAAATTAATCATATAATTTAAAAATTCAAAAAAATAACTTTACAACTTTGTTATTTAATAGATATTGTTAGACTTTATTTTATTTTTCTAATTGAAATAAAAAAATTAATTATATAATTTAAAATTTAAAAAATAAAAAATTTAGTTTTTTAAAATTTTTAGTTTTTTTAAAAATATTTTTTATTTTTTTATTCTCTGGATAATGCTGCACTCAGAAAATTGACTTTTTTGGCTGCACTTATTCACAAAATTAAAAAAAATTTTCAATTTTTTTATTTTTTGAATATTGTTGGAATTTTTTATTTTTCTACTATTAGAAAAAAATTTATGTTTTAGTTTAAAACTTTAAACAAAATTAAAAAATTTACAGATCTTTTGTTTACTGGATATCGCTGAACTTTATTTATTTTTCTTATTTAAATAAAAAACATTTAATAATATAATTTAAAAATTAAAAAATAAAAAATTTATTTTTCTAAATTTTTAATTTTTTTAAGAATATTTTTTATTTTTTATTCGCTGGATAATGCTACACACAGACAGTTGACTTTTTTTTTGCTACACTTGATCACAAATTAAGAATAAATTAATTAAAAAATTAAAATTTTAGTTTTTTATTTTTTGCATATTATTAGAATTTTTTTTACAATTAGAAAAAAAATTTATTTTATAAGTTTAAAAATTAAAAAAAATAAATTTACAGCTCTGTTATTTAATAGATATTATTGGACTTTATTTTATTTTTCTAATTGAAATAAAAAATTAATCATATAATTTAAATTTTCAAAAATAAAAAATTTAGTTTTTTAAAATTTTTAATTTTTTTTTGAAAATATTTTTTACGTTTTTATTCTCCGGATAATGCTACACTTGTTCATAAAATAAGAATAAATTAATTTAAAAAATTTATATTTTTTTATGTTTCAATTTTTTTAGTTTTTGACTATTGTTGGAATTTTTTATTTTTCAACTATTAGAAAAAAATTTATGTTTTAGTTTAAAGCTTTAAACAAAATTAAAAAATTTACAGATCTTTTGTTTACTGGATATTGCTGAACTTTATTTTATTTTTCTTATTTAAATAAAAAACATTTAATAATATAATTTAAAAATTAAAAAATAAAAAATTTAGTTTTTTAAAATTTTTAATGTTTTTTAAGAATATTTTTTATTTTTTATTCACAGGATAATGCTACACACGAACAGTTGACTTTTTTTGTTGCACTTGTTCACAAATTAAGAATAAATTAATTAAAAAAATTTAAAATTTTAATTTTTTTATTTTTTGGATATTGTTAGAATTTTTTATTTTTTTACAATTAGAAAAAAAATTATTTTTTTAGTTTCAAAATAAAAATAAATAAATTTATAGATTTGTTATTCACCAAAATATGCTAGACTTTATTTTATATTTCTAATAAAAATAAAAAAATTAATCATATAATTTAAAAATTCAAAAATAAAAAATTTAGTTTTTTAATTTTTTAAATTTTTTTTATCTTTTTATTCACCGGATAATGCTACAACTAGATAGTTGACTTTTTTTTGCTGCACTTATTCACAAATTAAGAATAAAATAATTTATAAAATTTAAAATTTTAATTTTTTTATTTTTTGGATATCATTGGAATTTTTTATTTTCTTAAAATTTGAAAAAAAATTATTTTTTTAGTTTAAAATTAAAAAAATTAAATTTACTAATCTGTTATTTACCAAATATTGCTGGACTTTATTTTATTTTTCTAATTTATATAAAAAAATTAATCATATAATTTAAAAATTCAAAAATAAAAAATTTATTTTTTTAAAAATTTTAATATTTTTAAAAATATTTTTTATCTTTTTATTCTCCGAATAATGCTACACCCGGATAGTTGACTTTTTTTTTTTGCTCCACTTGTTCAAAAATTAAGAATAAATTAATTTAAAAAATTTAAAATTTAAAATTTTAATTTTTTTTTTTTTGGATATTGTTAGAATCTTTTATTTTTTACAATCAGAAAAAAATTTATTTTTTTAATTTAAAAATTAAAAAAAATAAATTTATAGATCTG
Organism: Arachis ipaensis; assembly: GCF_059453495.1. Classification (NCBI taxonomy): domain Eukaryota; kingdom Viridiplantae; phylum Streptophyta; class Magnoliopsida; order Fabales; family Fabaceae; genus Arachis; species Arachis ipaensis. The sequence goes on from NC_142444.1 coordinate 76,021,595, forward strand.
TTATTTACCAAATATTAATGGACTTTATTTTATTGTTCTAATTTAAATAAAAAAATTAATCATATAATTTTAAAATTCAAAAATAAAAAATTTATTTTTTAAAAATTTTTAATTTTTTTATCTTTTTATTAATCGGGTAAGACTACACCCTGACAGTTGACTTTTTTGCTGTGATGACATGTCACCATGTCATGTTTTTCTATGCTTTTTCATACAAGAAATTGATGATTTGTGCTTAAATATTGAATGCTTTTGTACTTAAATGGTATATTTCCTTGATCTTTTGATTTTATAAATTTTGTAGGAAATAAGAAGAAAAAGAAGCAAAAAGCACAAAATAAGCTAAAAAGGAGAAAAAAAGAGCTTTGGGACACACTTTGAAGTTAGAGCACACTTTGGAGGCTTAGGCCACGCTTTTAAAAGCGTGGCCCATGACCAAATTAAAGGAGATTGGCAACTAGCACACAAAGCTCCGCTCTTGCCAAGAGCAGAGCATTATCGTGATGCAAAAATGAGCTTGGAAGCAAAATTTTCGCTAAGTTAAAATCTGGGCGCTCACAGCATGACCATGCCTCCTTCAAAGGGCTATAACTTGAGCTACAGATGTCCAATTGATGTGCTTCTAGTTGCGTTGGAAAGCTGACATTCAGATCTTTCCAACGATATATGGCAATCCATATTTGGCATGAAATTGAGGCACGAGTGAAATGCATCTTTGAGGGTCAAAAACAAGCAAAAAAATTAGCTAATGCATTCACCAGGATTCGAAGAGGGAGACCGAGGGAAGCCCATCAAAGTAGCGCTCACTTGGAGAGTGCTCTGCTCTTGGAGAGAGCATTGTCGTGCTCTCTTCATGAAAATTCAAGGAAAATTGCTCCCCAAATGCCTTCACCAATGCTTGAACACGGATACCTCACCAAGGAAGCAAGGATGCTACGCTCCCACCAAGAGCAGAGCGCTACCCTGGTGCTACCCAAGCTTGGCACGCAACAAAGGGCCAAGGACATAAGCCACAATGCTACACTCCCACCAAGAGCAGAGCATTGCCCTGGAAGCAACACCCATAGGCCAAAATTCAATTAAAATTCCCTTTGAACACAATTCTTCACTAATTGAACCAAGGCCATCCAGACCCACTCTTCCTCAAATCAAAAGCAAGCAAAGCCCATTATCATCACTCAAAGGCACAAGGATTAGTTAGCTTAGGAATTTATTTTAATTGTAATTTGTTTTATTTTCATTTTGTAAAAAGCCTATATAAAGGCATCACTCTCATTTCAAAAAGAGGAGGCTAGCTCTAATAAAGAGCATAGAGGTCAGCTCCATTAGAGAACTCTCTCTTAGTTTTCATTCTTGTCTTGGATCTTGGGTGGAGAATTGAAGGAATTCTGTTTCAATCTCACCTTGGGATCTCTTTGTTTATTTTTCTGCATAATTCTAGAAACTGTGATTTGGATCCAAGTTTTCTTTACTGCTTTCTTCTACTTCTTCTGCAATTTAATTTTCCATTTCTTTTGCAATTGTTCTTGTTGGATCAAGGAAGGATTTGAGATCTAGACTTGTTTTCTAGTCTCTTCCACTCCTGAGATCTTCAACTTTCTCTTGAGCCATTGCAATTGAGCTACATTTTACTTTCTGTTTCATTCCTCTTCAATTTCCTTTCTGTTTTAATCTTGAGAGCAAGTGAGCTCTTGGCTTCCTTTCTGTTATTAATATTTCATTGAAATTATTATTTTCTCTTTGAGAATTCAAAATCGATCTAAGGCTTCTTGCTGATTTCCTCTTTTGCTACTTTTACTTTTCTGTAATTTCCTTTCCTGCATTCTGCAATTTCACATTTCTGTTCACATTGAGCTTGGTTTAATTTCCTGCACATTTATATTTTCCTGCAATTTAAATTTCCAGTTACTTGATCTATTGCTTTCTTTAATTTACAGCACCCACTCCCCTTTATTTTTCATGCAATATACTTTTCTTGCAATTTAAGTTTCAACTATTTTACTTTCTTGTTCTTTAAGTTACTTGAAATTTTATTTTCTGCATCTTTAAGATTCCTGCAGTTTACATTCTGTTGGCTACATTTCACCCAAATTTCACTTCAATGTTAGCTTGACCATGTGATGACAAGTCATCTTAGCCTAGTTTTACTAGTCTTTTTCTTTGTTTTTATTAGGTTTTATGTACTTTCTTGCATTGTAAGTAAGTAATTTGGAGTGGAATTGCATGTTTTGTTGAATCAACCAACCACCCTTTAATTGATACAAAATCATGAGGTTTAAGCAAAAATTAATTGAATTATGAATGAATTTTAAACTTTGTGAATTTGGAGATACTTTGATTGGTTGATTTGATTACTTGTAGGTGAAGAAAGAAGAAAATAAGAAAAGCGTGGCCTAAGGAGCGTGCCCAAAGGAAAAGAAAAGCGTGGCATCATCAAAGAAGGATGGAAGCCAAGTTGAGTGAGTGAACCGAGCTTCACAAGGAATAAAAGGAGAAAGCAAGGCACAAAGCTCAGTTCACTTAGTTAACTGAGCACCAAAGAAAGCAAGGCAAAGACATAAAGCTCAGTTCACTAAGTGAGCTTTATCGGGGGTTCTCCAAAATTAATTCAAAGTAAAAATCCAAGGAGTGAAGCTACAAGGTATCGAACTCATGACCCAAGGAAAGCAAGGAACGCTCCTTGCAAGGAAAATAAGAGAAAATTGCCAAAAAGCCTTCCACAAGGTTCGAACACAGAACCTCACGCTACTTAGCTTGCAAGGAAAATAAGCCAAAGTGAGTTGGCTAGGATTCGAACCTGGGAGCTCATTCAAGACAAGGGAGGAGCGCTATTCTTTGTGAAAGGAAAATGAGCCAAGATGGCTCTCCCAAGGTTCGAACCAAGTAGCTTCATGAAAGACAAGGAAGGAGTGCTCCACTCTTCCAAGGAAATTAGCATCCATTTTCTTCCACTAAGAATCGAACTTGGGAGCATGAATTCCAAAGCAAGGTGCTACAATGGGGAGCTCAGTTGGTTTTCCCAACTGAGCGCTACTCTCCCCCACTCCCCACACTTTGGCACGCTAGGAAGCACACCAAGGAGGGAACCTTGTGCACACAATGACACGGCCAGGGAGCTAGGACGTGCGCTTGACACACCCAAGGCAAGACATAGAGCTCAGTTCAATTTTCCAACTGAGCTCTAGTGAAGTGCAACACGGACAGGGGGGCTGGCGCACCAAATTGGGCAACACAAAGCAACATTGGGCGCTTAGTTTGGTATTTGAACTAAGCCATCCCCTGGGAGGTGCACCATGGGCCAAAATCCATCTAAAATCCAAATTAATTCATTTCTTCACCAAATTTTAGAGCCCACCCAAATTCTTAGATCTAAATTAGGAAGTGTATAAATAAGTGTTAGTTTGATTTAGAAAGAACCTTTTTGCTTCTTTGAGAATCTTCATTTTTTTGTAATTTTTTTGAGAGTTTTACTTTGAATTTGGATTTCTGAGAACTTGGAAGGAGAATTGATCTCTCTTCTTCCTTGTTCTTACTTGAGCACTCTTTACTTCTTGTTTTGGATCTTGGGTGAAGAATTGAAGAAATTCTGTTTCAATCTCATCTTGAGATCTCTTGTTTAATCTTTCTACAAAATTCTAAGAAACTTTGATTTACATTTCAAATTATGTTTACTGCATTCTCTCTTCTACTACTTCTGCAACTTGCTTTTCCATTTCTTTTGCAATTGTTCTTGTTGGATCAAGGAAGGATTTGAGATCTAGACTTGTTTTCTAGTCTCTTTTACTCCTGAGATCTTTAATTTCTCTCTTAATTTCTACAATTGAGCTACATTCACTTTCTGTTTTAATTCTTCAAGCATTTTTACTTTTTTGTTTGAGATCTACTTAAATTCAATTCATCTTTTGCTCTTCTGTTTATTGCAATTTACTTTTGCTTGTTTATATTTCTGCAATCCCAACTCCCAATTCCTTTTATAATTCAAGCAATTTGCCTTTCTTGCACTTTAAGATTCAGTCATTTACATTTCTTGCAATCTAAGCTTCTGCAATTTAATTTACTTGTTCTTTAAGATTCAGCAGTTTTACTTTCTATTCTCTTTAATTTACTGCAATTCTTCCCTCTCCCTTTACATTTTATGCAATTTAGCTTCTGTCAATCATAAACCACTCAACCAATGCTTGATTCGCTTGACTAAATCAACCACTAAACTAAAATTGCTCAATCCTTCAATCCCTGTGGGATTGACCTCACTCATGTGAGTTCTTATTCCAAAATATCCATCAAGTTTTTGGCACCGTTGCCGGGGATTGATTAGATTGACAATAATTAAGTGAAGTCGAGATCTAGATCAAGCACTTTTTCTTTTCTGTTTCTCTAATTTTTAACTAACACACTAACTATTTGAATTTTTGCTTAAGCTAACTAAAATTTCACTCTAGCAATGGATTGAAGTGTTATTACCTTTCTGGTTTTGTGTGATTTTTATGTTTGGTTTGTATGTCAGGGACAAGAGGAGCTATACCCACATTTTGTGAACAAGACGAAAGAACCCTCTGGAGATTAAGAAGAGATGAAAGAGGGAAAAACATTGTTGGAGAAGAGGATTCAGAAGAAGAGTTCCAAGATATGGAGGAACGCTCAACAAACCCAACTAATCGACCAGGAGGAGCTGCCAATAACAACAACAATCCTCCACAGAGAAGAGTTTTGGCTTCCTACACTTTTGCAAATCCTAGACATTGTGGGAGTAGCATTCTTACCCCAAATGTTAATGCAAATAACTTTGAACTGAAGCCACAACTAATCACCTTGGTTCAAAATAATTGTCCTTATGGAGGAGGACCACTTGAAGATCCGAACCAACATTTGTCTACCTTCTTGAGAATTTGTGACACTGTCAAAACCAATGGTGTGCATCCTGACAGCTATAAGCTACTGCTATTTCCATTTTCTCTCAAAGACAAAGCCACTCAATGGTTGGAATCTTTCCCAAGAGATAGCATCAACAATTGGGACGATCTAGTGAGCAAGTTCCTTGCCAAATTTTATCCACCTCAAAGGATCATTAGGTTGAAGACTGAAGTGCAAACATTCACACAAATGGACACTGAACCTATCTATGAGGCATGGGAGAGATACAAGGCTTTAATCAGGAAGTGCCCTCCTAAAATGTTCAGTGAATGGGACAGATTACAGAATTTTTATGAAGGGTTGACATTGAAACCTCAGGAGGCTCTTGATCATTCAGTAGGAGGTTCTCTACAATTGATGAAGACTGCAGAGAAAGCCCAAAATATCATTGATATGGTGGCTAACAATCAGTACTTCTTTGCTCACCAAAGGCAATGCCAACCATCACAAAGGAAAGGAGTGATGGAGTTGGAAGGAGTGGACTCAATCTTAGCTCAAAACAAAATGATGCAGCAGTAAATTCAACAACAATTTGAGCAAATGGCCAAAAGGATTGATAACCTCCAAGTTGCAACAGTCAACACAAGCCAACCATCATCTACATGGGGGAAAAATGAAGAAACTCAAGAGGATCAACAGCAAGAACAAGTCCAGTACATGCACAACCAAAATTCTGGGCCAAATGAGGTCTATGGTAACACTTACAACTCCTCATGGAAGAACCACCCCAACCTCAGATGGGGAGACAATCACAATCAAACTCAACAGCCATGGCAAAGGAACTCAAACCAAAATAGTTAGAAAAACACAAACCACAACAACCAGCAAAACAATAACCAAAACACATACAGAAAACCACAAAACACTTATCCCAACTCTAACCATCATCCATCTAATAACCAAGCCACCAATCAAAACACTTATCCTCAACCTTTAACACCCCACAACCAACCAATCTCACAAGACTCTCAAAGGATCACCAACTTGGAGATCTTAATGGAGAAAATGATGAAGCACCAAGAGATGACAACAAAGAACCAGGAGGCTTCCATGAAGAATATGGAAAGGCAGATTGGACAGCTTTCCAAGCAAATTGCTATTGAGAGACCTTTGAGCTCGCTCCCAAGCAACACCATTCCTAATCCAAAGGAGGAATGCAAAGTTATTCAACTAAGGAGTGAAAAGATCTTGGTGAAGAATGAGGAAGCGACCAAGAAGCCAAAAGAAAATGACAAGAAACAGGGTAAGAAAGAGGAAGCCAATGATGAAGATGTAACAACAAGCAAGCAAACTTCATAGCAGGCTCAAGAAAAGGAGGAACAACCAAAAATTTCAAGAAAAGGGAAGGAAGCAATTGAAGAATCAACCAAGGATCACAGGCAGGGAGTGAACTTCACACCACCATTGCCATATCCCCAAAGGTTTAACAAGGAGACTAAGGACCAACACTTCCCTAAATTTCTTGAAATCTTTAAGAAATTAGAGATCAACATACCCCTGGCTGAGGCACTTGAGAAAATACCCCTATATGCCAAGTTTTTGAAGGAGCTTATTAACAAGAAAAGAAGCTGGCAAGAAAAGAAGACTATTATGCTCACTGAAGAATGTAGCGCTGTGATCCAAAGGGGTATCCCACCAAAGCTCAAAGATCCAGGGAGTTTTGTGGTCTCATGCACCATAGGCAAGATGACATTGGAAAACGCCCTATGCGATTTAGGTGCCAGCATCAACTTGATGCCCCTCTCAATGATGAGAAAGCTTGCTATAGAAGAAATCAAACCTACTAGGATGTCACTAGTGATGGCCGATAGATCAATCAAGACACCCAATGGAATTGTGGAAAATTTACTAGTGAAGGTTGGAGAGTTTATCTTCCCTACATACTTTGTAATTTTGGACACAGAAGGGGAAGGAAACAACTCAATCATCTTGGGAAGACCATTTCTAGCTACAGCAAGAACCACTATTGATGTGGAGAAGGAAGAAATAACCTTCAGGGTGCATAATGAGCAAATGGTAATCAATGTCTTCAAATCAATGTAACATCCTTCTGAGCAAGAAAATTACATGAAGGTGCATGTGATAGAAAGCTTGGTAGAAGAAATGTTTGAGGACAACTATCAAGAGCACCAGGAAGAACAAGGAGAGGAAGTGGTAGAAATATCCATTGAAGACAAGGAGGAGGATAAGCCAAAACAGGAGTTGAAGCCTCTCCCTCCTCACCTCAAATACGTGTTTCTTGGGGAAGCAGGAGCCTTACCAGTAATCATAAACTCTTCCTTGAACATGGAAGAGGAAACAAAGTTGATTTAAATATTAAAAGCTCACAAAACAGCCTTGGGTTGGACAATTGAGGACATCAAAGGCATCAGCCCTGCCATCTGTATGCATAAAATTTTATTGGAGGAAGAGTTAAGGCCTGTGGTTCAACCTCAGAGAAGACTCAACCCAACCATGAAAGAGGTGGTTCAAAAAGAAGTGATGAAGCTATGGAATGCTGGTATAATCTTCCAAATCTTGGACAGCTCGTGGGTGAGTCCGGTTCAAGTTGTACCAAAAAAAGGAGGAATGACAGTCATCACCAATGAGAAGAATGAGCTAATCCCCACTAGGACAATGACTGGGTGGAGAATGTGCATAGATTACAGGAGACTAAATGATGCTACAAGAAAAGATCATTTTCCTCTACCCTTCATTGATCAAATGTTGGAAAGATTAGCAGGCCATGCTTATTACTGCTTCCTTGATGGGTACTTTGGGTACAATCAAATAGTGGTGGATCCCAAGGATCAAGAGAAGACTTCCTTCACATGCCCATTTGGAGTGTTTGCCTACAGGAGGATGCCCTTTGGGCTATGCAATACCCCAGCCACTTTTCAAAGGTGCATGCTTTCCATCTTTTCTGATATGGTGGAAAAATTTTTAGAAGTCTTCATGGATGATTTTTCTATCTTTGGCAATTCATTTAACACTTGCTTGCATAATTTAACTCTTGTTTTAAAAAGATGCCAAGAAACTAATTTAGTATTGAATTGGGAGAAGTGTCATTTCATGGTTCCGGAAGGAATAGTTCTTGGGCATAAAGTGTCATGTAAAGGTATAGAAGTTGATAAAGCTAAAATAGAAGTTATTGAAAAACTCCCTATACCTGTTAATGTGAATGCAGTAAGGAGTTTTCTTGGGCATGCTGGCTTTTACAGAAGGTTCATCAAAGACTTCTCAAAAATAGCAAAACCATTGAGCAATTTACTAATGATCGATACCCCCTTTATCTTTGATGACAACTGTAAACACGCCTTTGAAACTCTCAAGAGAAAACTCATTACAGCACCAATCATCACACCCCCTGATTGAAATTTATCGTTTGAACTTATGTGTGATGCAAGTCACCTTGCTATTGGTGCTGTGCTGGGGCAAAAGAAAGACAAATTACATCATGTCATATATTATGCCAGCAAGGTGTTGAATGAAACACAAAAAAATTATACCACCACTAAGAAAGAACTTTTAGCAATTGTATATGCATTTGATAAGTTTAGGCAATACTTGATTGGTTTAAAGGTTATAGTGTATACTGACTATGCTGCTCTCAAGTATTTAAAGTATAAACAGGATTCAAAGCCAAGGCTTATTAGGTGGGTGCTGCTGCTACAAGAATTTGATATTGAAGTGAGAGATAGAAAAGGAAGTGAAAATCAAGTAGCAGATCATTTATCAAGAGTGCCACAAGAAGCCAAGCAAGATAGACCACAACAAGTAAATGAGAATTTCCCTGATGAGCACCTTTTCCAAGTTCAACAAACACCTTGGTTTGCTGACATAGCAAATTTCAAAGTAGGAAGGAAAATACCTCAAGAATTTTCCAAGCAACAAGTGAAGAAGCTACTCAATGAAGCAAGCAGATGGAGAAACTCCTCTACAAATATGGAGTAATCCATAAAGTAGCAACACCATACCACCCTCAGACTAATGGCCAGGCTGAATTAGCAAATAGGGAGTTGAAGAAGATCTTAGAGAAAACAGTGGGAAGCACAAGAAAAGATTGGGCTAGAAAGCTAGAAGATGCACTCTGGGCATACAGGACAGCTTTCAAAACTCCCATTGGAAAGTCCCCCTTTCAGCTATTGTATGAAAAATCATGCCATCTCCCTGTAGAGCTTGAACATAGAGCTTTTTGGGCTACTAAACTCCTCAACCTTGATTTTTAGGTAGCAGGGGAGAAAAGGTTACTACAACTAAATGAGTTGGATGAATTTAGGCTAGAAGCCTATGAAAATGCTAAGATATACAAGGAAAGAGCCAAAAGGTGGCATGACAGGAAGATTTTAAAGAAAGAGTTCAAACTAGGACAGCAAGTACTCCTGTACAATTCACGGCTCAAGATTTTCCCTGGCAAGCTCAAGTCCAAATGGACTGGCCCATATTTAGTGACAAAGGTTTTTTCTTATGGAAGTCTTGAGTTGCTAGATGAAGCTACACAGAGTCATTTCACAGTAAACGGGCACAGAGCAAAGCCTTACTTAGGAGGGCAATGGGACAAGGAAAAAGAGGTTCAGAACCTAAGCTAAGCAATAATGAAGGATGTCAAGCTAATGACAATAAAGAAGCGCTTGTTGGGAGGCAACCCAACCCGAGGTAGTTTTCTTCTCATAACTATTTTAATAAAACGGTTAATTAGCTTTATCTATATTGCAAGAAGCTAAGTTTGGTGTTGCACACCAAAACAATATAAGGGAGAATGAAGGATTCTAAGTTTGGTGTTCCACCAAAGTCTCATCATAAAATGCATTCTCACTTCCTGCATAATGCCAGCTTTAAACATTTAGATAAATTAGTTAACTATTTGCTGTTTCATAGTTTTTAGTTTTATTACTTTTAGCTAGGAAAAAGAATTTCACAGATAGTTAAATTGTTGCATGAGAAATATTGGCAAGGAACTAAGTTTCGTGTTCACACACCAAAGTAAGTTCAAAAGCCCACAAACAAGCTTGGCAGATTAACCAGATACCTAAAGGGCTTGGAAAGCAAGAAACATTTGAGGATTATGCAGGAAAACAGCCAATAAATTAAAGAACATTTGCATTATGATTTAGAAGAAGCATAACAGAAGGAAGAATGAAAAGCTACAACCCAACAGGTTGTATCTATACTTGATCCTTGTTGTTATGAAATGTTTAATTTAGGGATTCCTTCATGCCTTGCTAGAATGTTCATTTAGTTGCAAGTAAAAATACCTGCTTAAAAAAAAAAGCTATCTGCAATTTTTCTTCAGCTTAAAAGTCATCTGCATAATAAATGTCATCCTTCATTAGGTTGAATACTTTGCTTTGTCCCCTTGCTGTTTGAATAAAAGAGAGATGTTTGATTTAGAAAAGTAATTGTTCAATGTTGCAAAAGTTAGAATGAAAGTTAGTGATGGTATATGTTTGATTCAATTGTTAGCTCACAAAATAAATGCTGCATACTGACATGCTCATTGCAGCCTAAACTAGTTTGCTACTATGAAGCCTTGAATTAATAAAGAATCCATTGAAAATGAATCAAAATAGAAATAAAAAGAAAGAGCAAAGCCAAGAATTGGCAAAGAAACAAATAATAAGGCTAGACACCAATAGCTTGGACCCTACGACACATGCCTGTGGTGTTTCTGTACTAGGATATGCTTGGACAAGTAAGTTCTAAGGAGTATTTCAAAACTTGGCCACTTAGATCAACTGATTTGGGATTGCCAACTGAAAGTCTACAATAAAGAGCAACCTAGCTACAAAACACTTAGTTATCCAAAGAGATGCTGGGCATCAATGATCCTAGAAGAAAAAGGTGAGCCATGTGTCTGTGGTGAAGAAATGTTAAGTAAAATTAAGCCAAAGGCCACTGCAACATTTGCCACCAAGCCTTCAATAAGTAATAAGCTCTCTAATGCAAAAGAAAGAAGGAAAAAGCTAAGAAGGGAAGTAAGCAAAAAGTAAGGCATTGTAGCAGCAACCTTAGTGAATCTTTGAAGAAATATTGTTTGTTTAACAGTATGTAATAAATGAGCTACTATTGATCTGCATGAAATCCCATGAACCAAGTTCAACTATCTGCTTAATAAGGACATGTATACTTCTTTATTTAATTCTATCTTCTCTTATGTCTAATGCTTTCTTGGGGACAAGCAAGTTTTAAGTTTGGTATTGTGATGACAAGTCATCTTAGCCTAGTTTTACTAGTCTTTTTCTTTGTTTTTATTAGGTTTTATGCACTTTCTTGCATTGTAAATAAGTAATTTGGAGTAGAATTGCATGTTTTGTTGAATCAACCAACCACCCTTTAATTGATACAAAATCATGAGGTTTAAGCAAAAATTAATTGAATTATGAATGAATTTTAAACTTTGTGAATTTGGTGATACTTTGATTGGTTGATTTGATTACTTGTAGGTGAAGAAAGAAGAAAATAAGAAAAGCGTGGCCTAAGGAGCGTGCCCAAAGGAAAAGAAAAGCGTGGCATCATCAAAGAAGGATGGGAGCCAAGTTGAGTGAGTGAACCGAGCTTCACAAGGAATAAAAGGAGAAAGCAAGGCACAAAGCTCAGTTCACTTAGTTAACTGAGCACCAAAGAAAGCAAGGCAAAAACATAAAGCTCAGTTCACTAAGTGAGCTTTATCGGGGGTTCTCCAAAATTAATTCAAAGCAAAATTCCAAGGAGTGAAGCTACAAGGTATCGAACTCATGATCCAAGGAAAGCAAGAAACGCTCCTTGCAAGGAAAATAAGAGAAAATTGCCAAAAAGCCTTCCACAAGGTTCGAACACAGAACCTCACGCTACTTAGCTTGCAAGGAAAATAAGCCAAAGTGAGTTGGCTAGGATTCGAACCTGGGAGCTCATGCAAGACAAGGGAGGAGCGCTATTCTTTGTGAAAGGAAAATGAGCCAAGATGGCTCTCCCAAGGTTCGAACCAAGGAGCTTCATGAAAGGCAAGCAAGGAGTGCTCCACTCTTCCAAGGAAATTAGCATCCATTTGCTTCCACCAAGAATCGAACTTGGGAGCATGAAGTCCAAAGCAAGGCACTACAATGGGGAGCTTAGTTGGTTTTCCCAACTGAGCGCTACTCTCCCCCACTCCCCACACTTTGGCACGCTAGGAAGCACACCAAGAAGGGAACCTTGCGCACACAATGACACGGCCAGGGAGCTAGGACGTGTGCTTGACACACCCAAGGCAAGACATAGAGCTCAGTTCAATTTTCTAAGTGAGCTCTAGTGAAGTGCAACACGGACAGGGGGGGCTGGCGCACCAAATTAGGCAACACAAAGTAACATTGGGCACTTAGTTTGGTATTTGAACTGACCCATCCCCTGGGAGGTGCACCATGGGCCAAAATCCATCTAAAATCCATATTAATTCATTTCTTCACCAAATTTTAGAGCCCACCTAAATTCTTAGATCTAAATTAGGAAGTGTATAAATAAGTGTTAGTTTGATTTAGAAAGAACCTTTTTGCTTCTTTGAGAATATTCATTTTTTTGTAATTTTGAGAGTTTACTTTGAATTTGGATTTCTGAGAACTTGGAAGGAAAATTGATCTCTCTTCTTTCTTGTTCTTGCTTGAGCACTCCTTACTTCTTGTTTTGGATCTTGGGTGAAGAATTGAAGAAATTCTGTTTCAATCTCACCTTGAGATCTCTTGTTTAATCTTTCTACAAAATTCTAAGAAACTTTGATTTACATTTCAAATTCTGTTTACTGCATTCTCTCTTCTACTACTTCTGCAACTTGCTTTTCCATTTCTTTTGCAATTGTTCTTGTTGGATCAAGGAAGGATTTGAGATCTAGACTTGTTTTCTAGTCTCTTTTACTCCTGAGATCTTTAATTTCTCTCTTAATTTCTGCAATTGAGCCACATTCACTTTCTGTTTTAATTCTTCAAGCATTTTTACTTTTCTGTTTGAGATCTACTTAAATTCAATTCATCTTTTTTTCTTTTGTTTATTGCAATTTACTTCTGCTTGTTTTTATTTCTGCAATCCCAACTCCCAATTCCTTTTATAATTCAAGCAATTTGCCTTTCTTGCACTTTAAGATTCAGTCATTTACATTTCTTGCAATCTAAGCTTTTGTAATTTAATTTACTTGTTCTTTAAGATTCAGCACTTTTACTTTCTATTCTCTTTAATTTACTGCAATTCTTCCCTCTCCCTTTACATTTTATGCAATTTAGTTTCTTTCAATCACAAACCACTCAACCAATACTTGATTTTCTTGACTAAATCAACCACTAAACTAAAATTGCTCAATCCTTCAATCCCTGTGGGATTGACCTCACTCATGTGAGTTCTTATTACTTGATGCGACCCGGTACACTTGCCGGTGAGTTTTGGATGTTGGAATTAATTTTCCAAAATATCCATCACTAAACTAATCACCCACTAAAGTTGCTTGATCCATCAATCACTGTGGGATTGACCTCACTCTAAGTGAGTTTTACTACTTGATGCGACCCGGTACACTTTCCGGTGAATTTTAGGTGTTTGGAATTTGTTTTCCAAAATATCCATCAAGTTTTTGGTGCCGTTACCGGGGGTTGATTTAGATCAACAATGATTAAGTGGGTGAGAAGTCTAGATTAAGATTTTTTTTTGTTTTTGTTCTTGAAACCAAGGTGTTTGTGTTTTTGCCTCACTAAGAAATTCTCATCTCTGATATGAGTAATTTCAATTTTCATTGATGTTGCATTTTACAAAATACAAATGGAGTTCAACTCATCTTATGGTTGAACAAAATTTTATGGGATATTACCCACCATCATCAATCTCTAATGATGGCTGGGAATATCACCAAGAAAGTACAAATTCTGAGCACTCCAATTCATGGAGATTTGCTTCAGAGACACAAGATGAGCAAGAGAATCATATGGGATATTTTTCTCCACCATAAAATGATGCAAGTCATTATTCTAATGGTGGCTGGGAGTATCACCAAGGAATGAAAGAGCATCCACCCTCACGTCCCAGTTTCTCATTTGAAAGTTCTTTATCACTTGATTATGCCTCAACACAAAGTTTCCTCCAAAATCCATACAAGTCATCCCATCAATCACACAACTCATTCCACACCCCTCAACACAACTTCACCACAACACATCCATGTTACCAAAATTACTCTCAACCTTCATCTCTTGAACTAGCAGATGAGGATTACCTTCAATGGTCTAAAGAACCCTTAGAAAGCCAATGCCAAGCCATTGATATACACAGAAAACTCGTGGAAAGATACACACAATCCCAATCCTGGAAAGAAATCATCTTCAAGAAGATGAATGGGCCCTTAGAGCAAACAAGGGGAAACTTAGAACCATCAAACAGTGAGGATGAAGACCAAATTATGAGTGAGGAAGTGGAAAAACAAGAACAAAAGGTCCCTGTTGCAAGTGAAATTGCAATAAAGGATGAGGGACATGAGCCAAGGATTTTACAATCACAAAAGCTACTTGAGGTGACAATGAAACATAAAGATTCCCTTCCAAAGGAATTAATGGAAAATCATGAAAAAAAATGGAGGAAGATACTCAAGAGAATTCACACTCAAGTGAAGTAAAGAAGAAAGAGGAAAGGCTCAGGAAACCACCAATACAAGAGGCTCTTGATGAAAAGAAGACTCCAACAATCACACAACTACCAAGACTTGGATTCAAGGAAGTGAAGGCAATGAACAAAAGCACCAAGAAGAGGATTGTGACCATGCTACCAAGGACAATATTCATGAAGAATAAAGGGTCAACCACAAGCAATCCAACCCCTGGACCATTAGCAAGCAAGCTCAATCAAGCCATGTACAAAAGAAAGCTTGCTGAGAGGAAACCAAAAAAAGGGACAATAGCTGAAACCTCTCCCCCCTTGAGGTCATTCCTCTTAACAAATTGGAAGAAGAGGAAGAAAGTGAAGAACAGGTAGACCGTAGGTACATTCTTTCTTTTCTTTGTTTAAATTCAATAAATTAGCATATGGTTACATTCTAAGTTTGGTGTTGCCATGCAACACTTTGTTTTCAATCCCCCTAGATGATTGCATCAATTTTAAAGTGTCACACTAAGATTCTAAGTTTGGTGTGCCACTTAATTTTCTATGCAAGTCATTCAAGCAACACTACTTGTCTGCATAATCATAATGCCTCTGTAGTTTTATTTTTCTTCTTTGATTTAACACTTTTTCATTCTACTTGCTGTAGTTATTTTTCTGTTTTTTTAATGCTTTCCTCTAGTTTGCTTATTAAGTGTCTTTGTTAGTACATCACCAAGAGATCCTTATTCATGACAGATTCTTGGCTTGGTGATTGAACTTAACAAATAACAGTTTCATTTGCTTAGTTTTAATTCAAATAAATTGACATATGATTGTATTCTAAGTTTGGTGTTGCTATGCAACAAAATTTGGTTACAATTCTTACAAGATACTTGCATTAATTCCAAGTGAAAGTGTCACACTAAGTTTGGTGTGCCACTTATCTTTTATGCAATGTATTGTGCACACCTTCTTATTTATTGATGGAAAAATTTGAAAAACAAATTCCAACACCCTAACTAACCAGCAAGTGTACCGGGTCGTATCAAGTAATAATAACTCACATGAGTGAGGTCGATCCCACAGGGATTGAAGGATTGAGCAATTTTAGTTTAGTGGTTGATTTATTCAAGCGAATCAAGTATTGGTTTTAGTGGTTTGTAATTAACAGAAGCTAAATTGCATGACATGTAAAGGGAGAGGGGTAATTGACTGAAAATTTAAGTGCAGAGAAATTAAAGAGGCTGAATCTTAAAGTGCAAGGAATATAAATTACAGAAACTTAGATTGCAAGAAATGTAAATGACTGAATCTTAAAGTGCAAGAAATGTAAATTGCTTGAATTGTAAAGGGAATTGAGAACTAGGATTGCAGAATTTAAACAAGAACAAGGGAATTGCAATAAACAGAAGAGTAAAAGGTGAATTAAAGTAAAGTAGATCTAAACAGAAAAGTAGAAATGCTTTGAAGAAATAAAACAGAAAGTAAATGTATCTCAATTTTAGAAATGAAAAGAGAAATTCTAGATCTCAAATCCTTCTTTGATCCAATCAAGAACAATTGCAAAAGAAATAGAAAAGTAAGTTGCAGAAGTAGTAGAAGAGAAGAAGCAGTAAACAGAATTTGAATTATGCAGAAAGATGAACAAAGAGATCTCAAAGTGAGATTGAAACAGAATTTCTTCAATTCTCCACCCAAGATCCAAGACAAGAAGTAAAGAGTGCTCAAGCAAGAACAAGGAAGAAGAGAGATCAATTCTCCTTCCAAATTCTCTAAGATCCAAATTCAAAGTAAAAAGCTCAAAATTACAAAAATGAAAATTCTCAAAGAAGCAACAGGTTTTTCTTCTAAATCAAACTATCACCTATTTATACACTTTCTAATTTAGATCTAAGAATTTGGGTGGACTCTAAAATTTGGTGAAGAAATGAATTAATTTGGATTTTTAATGGATTTTTGGCCAAAGATGCACCTCCCAGGGCTGGCTCAGTTGGAAAACCAAACTGAGCGCCCAATGTTGCCTTGCTTGCTTAATTTGGTGCGCGTCCCAGCCTTGGCCATGTTGCATTACACTAGAGCTCAGTTGGAATTTTGAACTGAGCTCTATGGATTACTTTGGGTGTGTCAAGCGTGCATCCTAGCTCATGGCCGTGTCAACTTGTGCGCATCACAGCATCCTTGGCCGTGTCAATGTGTGAGTGATGGGGGGAGAGTAGCACTCAGTTGGGAAAACCAACTGAGCTCCCCATTGTAGCGTCCTCAAGCTTCCAAGTTCGACCCTTCGTGGAGGAAATCTGAAGCTAATTTCCTTGGAGGGGTTGGACGCTCCTTCCTTGCTTCCCATTGAGCTCCTTGGTTCGAACCTTGGGAGACCCATCTTGGCTCATTTTCTTTGCACCAAAGTAGCGCTCCTCCCTTGTGTTCCAAGGAGTTCCCAGGTTCGAATCTTAGCCAAAGCATCTTGGCTTAATTTCCTTGCAAGCTTGGTAGTGTGAGGTTCCTTGTTCGAACCTTGGAGGAAGCCTTTTGGCCATTTTCTTCTTCTTTTCCTTGCAAGGAGCGTTCCTTGCCTCCCTTGGTTCATGAGTTCGAAACTTGGTGGCTTCATTCATGGGAATTTTTCTTTGAATTAATTCTTGAAGGAGCCTGATAAAGCTCACTTAGTCAACTGAGCTTTATGTTATTTCCTTGCTTTCTTTAGTGCTCAGTTAACTAAATGAACTGAGCTTGGTGCCTTGCTCTCTCCCATTTTTCCTTATGGAGCTCAGTTCATTCTCCCAACTTAGCTCCCATTCTTCTTTGATGTTGCTACGCTTTTCTTTTCTTAGGCACGCTTCTTGCTTCCTTTGGGCATGCTCCTTAGGCCACGCTTTTCTTATTTTCTTATTTCTTCACCTACAAGTAATCAAATCAACCAATCAAAGTATCACCAAATTCACAAAGTTTAAAATTCATTCATAGTTCAATTAATTTTAGCTTAAACCTCATGATTTTGTATCAATTAAAGGGTGGTTGGTTGATTCAAAGAAACTATGCAATTCCACTCCAAATTACTTACTTACAATGCAAGAAAGTGCATGAATCCTAATAAAAATAAAGAAAAAAGACTAGTAAAACTAGGCTAAGATGACTTGTCATCACAATACCAAACTTAAAACTTGCTTGTCCCCAAGCAAGCATAAAACATAAGAGAAGATAGAATAAAATAGAGAAGTATATATGTCCTTATTAAGCAGATAGTTGAACTTGGTTCATGGGGTTTCATGCAGATCAAAAGTGGCTCATTTATCACTTGCTGTCAAAACAAACAATGTTTCCTTAAGGATTCACTAAGGTTGCTGCTACAATGCCTTGCTTTTTGCTTACTTCCCTTGTTAGCTTTTTCCTTTTTTCTTTTGCATTAGAGAGATTATTACTTATTGAAGGCTTGGTGGCAAATGTTGCAGTGGCCTTTGGCTTAATTTCACTCAACATTCCTTCACCACAGACACATGGCTCACCTTTTTCTTCTTAGGATCATTGATGCCCAACATCTCTTTGGATAACTAAGTGTTTTGTAGCTAGGTTGCTCTTTATTGTGGATTTTCAGTTGGCAATCCCAAATCAGTTGATCTAAGTGGCCAAGTTTTGAAATACTCCTTAGAACTTACTTGTCCAAGCATATCCTAGTACAAAAACACCAAAGGCATGTGTTCTAAGGTCCAAGCTATTGGTGTCTAGCCTTATTATTTGTTTCTTTGCCATTTTCTTTGGCTTTTTCTATTTCTTTTTCTTTCTATTTTGGTTCATTTTCAAGGGACTTTCATTAATTTAAGGATCATAGCAGAAAACTAGCTTAGGCTTCAAGTAACATGTCATTTTGTAGCAATTATTGTATGAGCTATCAATTGAATCAAACACATACCACCACTAACTTTCATTCTAACTTTTGCAACATTGAACAACTACTTTTCCAAATCAAACATCTCTCTTTTATTCAGACAGCAAGGGGACAAAACAAAGTACTCAAGCTAATGAAAGATGATAAGATTATGCAGATAGCCTATTCTAGCAAAAATTATGCAGAACAAAAAGAAGGCACTTGGAGGTGTATCATGTTCAGATACACATCTTCCTTATTTAATTTAAAATTATAAAAGAACTTCACCACCTCTTAGTTGTTCTGTTCTTGATTTCTGCTTGATTCTCCCTTCTTCTTTCTTTTCCCGAGCTTGGAGTAGTCACGAGCTTCTTCACGAGGACATCTTTTATCCTAGATAGGATCTGTGAGTCCTGAAAGCCTAACTTCCTCCAATCTTTGAAGTATTACCTCGGTATAACTATGAGACTTTGCTTTCTGGCGGTCTCTAAGTTCTTGGCACTGCTCGAATGGTTTGATTTGTGGATTTAGTGCTGGTATGCTATGGGTCAAGTACTCCAACCTTGCTTGCATGTCTTCATTACACTTGTTGCACATGTCTAGCCTATCCAATAGTATGATGAATATTCTTCCACTGATACAAGTTGTGAGTATATTCCCCATACTTGGCTTGAGTCAGGAACATTTTGTCATATGATTCCTTAAGATTTACTGTTTGTTCCTTCTACCCTTCAAGAATCTTGGCTTGGAATTCTTGTTGTTGGGTCATCATTTGTTGCTGCCAGCTCTCTTGTCTTTCCTCCATTCTGTGCTGCCAAGCTTCATTTTGCCTTTGGTGCGCTAGATATTGCTCTTGTTGTTGCAAATACAGCTCCTGTTGCCTTGAATACTGCTCTTGTGCTCTCACATTCTATTGCGATATCTCCTCAAGAGCTTCCTGCAATTGACTCATGTCTATGACACCAGGAGCTTGTTCGTCCCTCTTGTGTGACCTTCTTCTTCTGTGAGTTCTTTCTTCCTCTTGATCTTCCTCTTCCTCTTTGTTAAGACCCTCCATTTTTCTCTTTGTAATTCCTCTGGTTCCTCTCACCTTCTCTGTATCTTCATCTTTGAAGAGCACTCCAGCTTTGTTACACAATCTCAGAATCGTGCTTGGGTTCCCAATGGTACATGCATGCAAATTTTGCTTTCCAAGGGGCACATTCCTCTAGGCACATGTGATCACTTCTCACTTGGCTTGTCATGGCCGTGGCCCTCCTTTTTCTTGTCATCTTCTCAATCTTCCCTTTCCTATTCAATCAAGTTAACAGAATGGTGAGGTTCAGGACAGAACACGGTAGTATAGTGGTGAATGCTTAGATTATTTATTATGTTTCTAAATCATGAAAGATCAATTGTGTCCCTTACTTAGTGACCAAGGTTTGGTGAACACCAAACTTGTCTCTTGCTAAGGGATTAATGTCAAATGTAGTCATTTATCACAATTGATACTTTCATCTTAAGTTTTAATCCATTTCCTAACATAAATTCCTAAAATAAAACAATGCATGATTCCTCTGTGCATGATTCTGATTTTCTGAACAAAAGTTGATCTTTTCTCAATTTTGGTACATATGCAGACATCAAACTTAGTGTTTGGTCATATACTTCATCGAAATGACTAAGCATATGATCTAGGAGTGCTTGAAGAATAGATTTTTGTGTGCTGTCAAACACACCAAACTTAGAAGTCTGGCATGTGTTTCAAACAATGCATCTTTCAAGTATGTCTAGGAAAATTCAAAATCATGCTTAAGGTGATCATAATTTATTGAATTTAAAACGAACAAGAATCTTAAATCATGGGTTGCCTCCCATGGAGCGCTCTTTTATTGTCATTAGCTTGACATTGAACCCTTCTTTTATGGTGGTTGATGACTGTAATGTCTCAGCTTGTCCCCCCTGACTGTGAGCTTCTTCTTTGTTCCTTGATGCTCAATTTCAACATGCTCCAGTGAGAGTATTTTGTTAACCATATAATAATCATTAGTCTGTTGGCTTGCTCCCAGTTGTTGATAGATCAACTGTACTTCATCCCCCTTGGAGAGCCCTTCTGTTGGAATCCTTTTGTTCTTCCAACCCTTTTTGGTTCTGTTCTTGTTTTTCTTCCCTCTTTTTGTTGATCCTTTCTCCTTGCAAGTGGGCTTCACTTTGGAACTTTTCTCCTTAGTAGCCAACACTTCAATATCTTCTTGAATTTCTTCATCACTTTGTATAATCTCTTTCTCTTTTTGTCCTGCTGTGTTATCTATTTCTTGTTTCGGAGAGTGACTACTGATTGTCTTGTTAATTTCTTTCTTCCACTGTGAGTCCTCCTTGTCAGTTTTTATGCACTCCTTTGTTTCATCTGTGAGCTACATTTCTGGGAATACATTCAGGGTGATGCTTTCATTGTGCATTATGAGGGTTAACTCTCCTTGCTCTACATCTATAATGGCTCTAGCAGTGACCAAGAATGGTCTTCCCAGTATAATGGAATCACTATCCTCCTCATCTGACTCTAAGACCACAAAATTAGCAGGGAATATGAATTTGTCTACCTTGACTAGAAGGTTCTCAATTACACCCCTGGGACATATTACTAACTTATCTACCAATTCTAAAGACATCTGTACTGGTTTTACTTCTTCTATGCATAGCTTCTTCACTAGAGAGGAAGGCATCAGATTAATACTAGCCCCTAAGTCACACATTGCCTTGTTGATGGTCATACTGATGTGTGGAAAACGATCCAACACAAAACTCACCGGCAAGTGTACCGGGTCGCATCAAGTAATAATAACTCACATGAGTGAGGTCGATCCCACAGGGATTGAAGGATTGAGCAATTTTGGTTTAGTGGTTGATTTAGTCAAGCGAATCAAATATTGGTTGAGTAGTTTGTATTTGGCAGAAACTAAATTGCATAAATTGTAAAGGGAGAGGGAAGAATTGCAGTAAATTAAAGAGCAAAGGAAGTAAAAGTGCTAAATCTTAGAGTGCAAGTAATATAAATTGCAGAAACTTAAATTGCAAGAAATATAAATGACGGAATCTTAAAGTGCAAGAAATGTAAATTGCATGAATTATAAAAGGAATTGGGAATTGGGATTGCAGAATTTAAATAAGAACAAGTGAATTGCAATTAAACAGAAGAGTAGAAGGTGAATTGCAGTAAAGTAGATCTAAACAGAAAAGTAGAAATGCTTGAAAAATTAAAACAGAAAATGACTTGTGCTTAAATTGCAGCAAATTAAAAGAAGTTGAAGATCTCAGGAGTGGAAGAGACTAGAAAACAAGTCTAGATATCAAATCCTTCCTTGATCCAACAAGAACAATTGCAAAAGAAATAAAGAAAAGTAAAATGTAGAAAGTGTAGAAGAAGAATAAAAGAAGATGCAGTAAACAGAAATTGAAATTCAATTATGCAGAGAAAGTAAACAAGAGATCTCAAGGTGAGATTGAAACAGAATTTCTTCAATTCTCCACCCAAGATCCAAAGCAAGAAAAGTAAAGAGTGCTCAAGCAAGAACAAGGAAGAAGAGATCAATTCTCCTTCCCAATTCTCTAAGATCTAAATTCAAAAGTAAAAGCTCAAAATCCAAATGAAAGTTCAAAAGAAAAATTCCAAGTAAAGTCTAGAGGTCCAAAAGTCCCTTTTTAAATCAAACTAACACCTATTTATACACTTCCTAATTTAGATCTAAGAATTTGGGTGGGCTTTAAAATTTGGTGAAGAAATGAATTAAATTGGATTTTTAGTGAATTCTTGGCCCAATGTTGCACCTTCCAGGGGAAAGCTCAGTTGGGAAACCAAAACTCTTCTCTGTGGTGGATTATTGTTGTTATTGGCTGTCCCTTCTGCTCCATTTGGTGGATTTGTTAAGTGTTCCTCCATATCCTGGAATTCTTCTTCTGACTCCTCTTCTCCAATAATGTTTTTCCCTCTTTCAGCTCTTCTTAATCTTCTGAGGGTTCTTTCGTCTTGTTCACAAAAAGTGGGTGTAATTCTCCTTGTACCTGACATACAACCCAAGCATAAGAATCACACAACACCAGAAAGGCAATAACACTTCAATCCATGGCTGAAGTAAAATGTTAGTTGGATTAAGCAAAAATTCAAACAGTTAGTGTGTTAGTCAAAAATTAAAGAAACAGAAAATAAAAAGTGCTTGATCTAGATCTTCACTTCACTTAATCATTGTCAATCTATTTCAATCCCTGGCAACGGCGCCAAAAACTTGATGTGTGGAAAACGATCCAACACAAAACTCACCGGCAAGTGGACCGGGTCGCATCAAGTAATAATAACTCACATGAGTGAGGTCGATCCCACAGGGATTGAAGGATTGAGCAATTTTAGTTTAGTGGTTGATTTAGTCAAGCGAATCAAGTATTGGTTGAGTGGTTTGTAATTTGCAGATATTAAATTGCATGAAATGTAAAGGGAGAAGGGGAAATTGCAGTAAATTAAAGAGTAGGAAAGTAAAGGAGCTGAATCTTAAAGTGTAAGTAAATTAAATTGCATAAACTTAGATTGCAAGTAATGTAAATGGCTGAAGCTTAAAGTGCAAGAAACGTAAATTGCTTGAATTGTAAAAGGGATTGGGAGTTGGGATTGCAGAAATTAAACAAGAACAAGTAAATTGCATTAAACTTAAAAGAGAAAATTGAATTGCAGTAAAGTAGATCTTAAATAGAATAGTAAAATGCTTTGAGAATTTAAAAACAGAGAAAGTAATGCTTAATTTGCAGCAAAGTAAAAGAGGTTGAAGATCTCAGGAGTGGAAGAGACTAGATAACAAGTCTAGATCTCAAATCCTTCCTTGATCCAACAAGAACAATTGCAAAAGAAACTGAAAAGTAAATTGCAGAAAGAGTAGAAGATGAAGCAGTAAATGGAAATTGGAATTCAATTATGCAAAAAAATTAAACAAGATCTCAAGGTGAGATTGAAACAGAAGTTCTTCAATTATCCACCCAAGATCCAAAGCAAGAAAATAAAAGAGTGCTCAAGCAAGAACCAAGAAGAAGAGAGATCAATTCTCCTTCCAAGTTCTCAGAAATCTAAATTCAAAAGTAAAAGCTCAAAAATGAAAATGAAAGCTAAAAAGGAAAATTCAAAGTAAAGTCTAGAGGTGTCAAAGGGCCCTAATTACATCAAACTAACTCCTATTTATACACTTTCTATTCTTGGATTTTGGAATTTGCATGGGCTTTTGATTTGGTGAAGAAATGAATTAAGTTGGATTTTTAATTCCATTTTCAGCCCAACTACATCTCCCAGGGGTAAGCTCAGTTGGAAAAACCAACTGAGCACTCAAGTGTGCAACCCGTGTCATTTGGTGCGTGCGTTCCAGCCTTGGTTGAGTGCGTGACACTAGAGCTCAGTTGGAATTTTGAACTGAGCTCTATGTGTGTCAACGTTGTGCGGTCCATGGCATCCTGGCCGTGTCAAGTGCGCGCTCAAAGCCCCCCTTGGTGTCTTGGTCCGTGTCATGGTGTGGGGAGGATGGGATGTAGTGATGCTCAGTTGGAAAAACCAACTGAGCTTTCCATGTAGCGCCTTGTTCTTGTCCTTTATGTCCCAGGTTCGAATCCTGGTGGAGGAAGTGGAGGCTAATTTACTTTAGAGGAGTTGGACGCTCCTTCCTTGCTTCTCATGGAGTTCCCTTGTTCGAACCTTGGCCCAAGCATTTAAGCTATTTTCTCTTGATTTTCCTTGCAAGCTTGGTGGCACTCCTTCCTTATGTTTCAAGGAATTCCCAAGTTCGAATCCTAGAGGAAGCATTCTGGCTATTTCTTCTTGAATTCCCTTGCAAGGAGTAGCGTGCGGTTCCAAGTTCGAACCATGGAGGAGGCATCTTGGCTATTTTCTTCTCATTTTCATTGCAAGGAGCGTTCCTTGCTTCCTTTAGCTCATGAGTTCGAAACTTGGTGGCTTCACTCCTTGGAAGTTCATCTTGAATTAATTTGGAGAGGTCCCCGATAAAGTTAACTTAGTTAACTGAGCTTTGTACCATTTCCTTGCTTTCTTTAGTGCTCAGTTAACTATTTGAACTTAGCTTTGTACCTTGCCTTCTCTTTTCATTCCTTGTGAAGCTCAGTTTATTTTTCCAACTTAGCCTTCCTTCTTCCTCAATGTTGGCACACTTTTGCTTCCCTTGGGCACGCTTTTTGCTTCTTTTGGAACGTCTCTTAGGCCACGCTTTTCTTATTTTTTTTCTTTTTTCACCTACAAGTAATCAAAACACCCAATCAAAAGTATCACTAAATTCACAAGGTTTATAAATCACTAAAATTCAATTAAATTTGGCTTTATCCTCATGATTTAGCATCAAATAAATGGTGGTTGTTTGATTCAAAGAAGTCATGCATTTTCATTCCAAATTACTTACTTAGAATGCAAGAAAGTGCATAAAAACTAATAAAAACAAAGAAAAAGGCTAGTGAAACTAGGCTAAGATGACTTGTCATCACAACACCAAACTTAAAACTTGCTTGTCCCCAAGCAAGCACTTAAACATAAGAGAAGATAGAATGAAATAGATAGGTATGCATGTCCTTATTAGGCAAATAGTTGAATTTTGTTTATGGGGTTTTATGCAGATCAAAAATAGCTCATTTATTACTTGCTGTCAAAACAAACAATGTTTCCTTAAGGGTTCACCAAGGTTGCTGCTATGATTCCTTACCTTTTTGCTTAATTCCCTTGTTAGCTTTTTCTTCTTTCTTTTGCATTTTGGAGCTTATTATTTATTAAGGGCTTAGTGTCAAATGTTGCAGTGGCCTTTGGCTTATTTTCACTCAACATTTTTTTTTCACCACAGACACATGGCTCACTTCTTTCTTCCTAGGATCATTGATGCCTAGCATCTCTTTGGATTACTAAATGTTTTGTAGCTAGGTTGCTCTTTATTGTGGACTTTCAGTTGGCAATCCCAAATCAGTTGATCTAAGTTGCCAAGTTTTAAAATACTCCTTAGAACCTACTTGTCCAAGCATATCCTAGTACACAAACACCACAGGCATATGTCCTAGGGTCCAAGCTATTGGTGTCTAGCCTTATTATTTGTTTCTTTGCCAACTTTTGGCTTTTCTTCTTTCCTTTTCTTTCTGTTTTGGTTTATTTTCAAGGGGCTTCATTAATTGAAGGATCATAGCAGCAAACTAGCTTAAGCTTCAAGAAATAAGTCATTCTGCAACATTTATTCTATGAGCTATCAATTGAATCAAACACACACCACCATTAACTTTCACTCTAACTTTTGCAACATTGAACAATTACTTTTCTAAATCAAACATCTTTCTTTTATTCAAACAGCAAGGGGAAAACAAAACAAAGTATTCAAGTTAACGAGTGATGACAATTGTTATGCAAATATTTTATTCTTACTTAACTACTAATGTAAATAACATAAATAGTAAAACATGAAGCAATTGGAGGCATATCATATTTCAGACATGCATCTTCCTTATTTAAGTAAAAGTAAGAAAAGGAGCTTCACCACCTCTATTTGTCAAGCATTTCCATTCTTTTGGATTTGCTGGATTCTCCCTTCCTCTTCTTCCTTGTCTGTGTATAATCTTGAGCTTCTTCACGAGGACATCTTCTTTCCCAAACAGAATATGTGAGACCTGAGAGCCCAACTGCCTCTAATCTTTGGAATGCTACCCGAGCATTAAGCTGCGACTTTGCTGCCTGGCGGTCTCTAAGTTCTTGGCATTGATCAAATGATTTGATTTGTGGATTTAGTACTGGCATGCAGTGGGTTAAATACTCCAACCTTGCTTGTACATCCTCATTACAATCTGATTATTGCACATGTCTGACCTCTCCCATGGTGTGATGAATATTCTTCCACTGGTATAGGTTGTGAGTATATTCCCCATACTTGGCTTGAGTTAGGAACATTTTGTCATATGATTCCTTAAGATTTGCTGTTTGTTCCTTCTGCCCTTCAAGAATATTTGCTTGGAATTTTTGTTGTTGGGCCATTGATTGTTGCTACTAGCTCTCCAATCTTTCCTCCATTCTGTGTTGCCAAGCTTCATTTTGCTCCCTGTCCTTCGAATATTGTTCTCGGTGCTCTAGATATTGCTCTTGTTGCTACAGATAGAATTCCTGTTGCCTTGAATACTGCTCTTGTGCTTTCACATTCTGTTATGATATTTCATCAAGAACTTCCTGCAATTGACTCATATCTATGATACCCTGAGCTTGTTCGTCCCTCTTATGTGATCTTCTTCTTTTGTGAGTTCTTTCTTCTTCTTGATCTTCCTCCTCTTCATCATTAAGACCTTCCATTTTTCTCTTTGTAATTCCTCTGGTTCCTTTCACCTTCTCTATATCTTCATCCTCGAAGAGCACTCCAGCTTTGTTACATAATCTCAGGATCGTGCTTGGGTGCCCAAGCCGACCCGATTTATTTGTGTCTTCAGCCATCTCTTGGATGCTATCTGCTATGAGTTGGGCAAGGTCGATTTCCCCACCATGTAGGATGCAGTATGTCAGGAGAGCTCTCTTGATTATGACTGATGAGGTATTCGCAGTGGGGAGTATTGATCCCCTTACCACCTCATACCACCCCTTTGCCTCGGGTCTGAGATCAAGTCTCTTCAGATAACTCGGGGTTCCCTATGAGTCTCTTTCCCAGTCTCTTCCTTCAATACATAATCCCTCCAATATTTCATCAGGATCATTATCACCACGCAGTCTGTCTTCATAGCTAAGCTCATCGTAAGTTATGGTTCTCAACTTTAGAGCTCTTGTGATTGATGGTGGGCTAAAGTCCACTTCAACACCTCTGACATAACTTTTGTACGATGGGCTGTTTTCGTTCTTCTTAACCGCATTGGCATAGAACTCCCTTATCATCACAGCACTAATATCAGTGAGGGGACGGCACAGAAGATCCCATCTTCTTTCCTTGGTGATTTGTCGCATAATAGGGTATTCTCCTTCCCTTAGTTCGAACCCCATTTCAGGGATGACAATCTTTGTTTTCATGAGTCTATTGTATCTGGCTTCATGAAATTGGGATTTGAACCTCTTTGTGTCATAGGATGGAGGTTCTGTCACCATTGGTTCCTTTCCTGGTCTTCTTCTTGAACTTAGAGCCATTGATTATGTGTGTGAAGAAGAGATAAGTGAGGTTGTGTTTGGAGTGATGTCCGGTTTTATTGTGAAGAGGAAAAGGAAATTGTGTGCTTTGAGTGAGAGTGGCTTGTATGAAAGTGTTCTTTATGATGTGTTGGAGGCTATTTATGGACAAGGTTTCCAAGTTTCCCAACAAGATCACAAGAGAGGATTGCATTCAGTTATGATGATGAAGGGTGAGGATTGAGTTGAATAGTATAGAAATTCATGAAATGGATGGCCTGCATGTATTGTTGAAGCTTAACAAGGATTCTCTTCCTATTAGTTGCATGCTCTTTCGGTGTCCAATGGTGCATGCATACAGATTTTGCTTTCCAAGATTGGCACACCTCTCTAGGCACATGTGATCCTTTTCTTGACTTGTCATAACCGTTCCTTCCTCTTGTCTTTTCTTCAAACCCCTTTTTTTTCTAATTAAATCAAAATGAAATGCTTCAGAACTTATTTAAAGCATGGTGGTCAAGTGGTATATGCTTACATTTTATATTATGGTCCTTAGTTGTGAAAGATCAATTGTGTCCCTAAACCAAGGTTTGGTGAACACCAAACTTGTTTCTTGCTCAGTGATTAGAATAAACGCTTGTTACAATTGATACTTTCACCATAAGTGCCAATTTATCTCTTAGCATAAATTTCTAAAACAAAACAATGTATGATCCATCTTTGCATGATTTTGCTTTTCTGAAAAAAAAAATTTTTTTTTCAAAATTCGTACACATGCAGACACCAAACTTAATGTTCGGTCATATATTTCACCAAAATGACTAAGTATATGATCTAAGAATGCTTGAAATGTTAACTTTTGTGTGCTATCAAGCACACCAAACTTAGAAGTCCGGCATGTATTTCAAAGCAGTGTATGCATCTGTCAAGGATGTCTAGACAAATTCAAAATCATGCTAAAGTGATCACACTTTATTGAATTTAAAAGCAAGCAAGAATCATAAATCATGGGTTGCCTCCCATGAAGCGCTTGTTTATTGTCATTAGCTTGACATTGACCCCCTCTTTTTATGGTAGTTGATGACTGTAGTGCCTCAACTTATCCCCTCTGATCGTGAGCTTCTTCTTTGTTCCTTGGTGCTCTATTTCAGCATGTTCTAGTGAGAGTATTTTGCTCACAGTATAGTAATCATCAGTCTGTTGGTCTGCTCCCAGTTGTTGATAGACTAATTGCACTTTGTCACCTTTGGAGAGCCCTTCTGTTGGAATTTTTTTGTTCTTCCAACCCTTTTTGATTCTGTTTTTGTTTTTCTTCCCTCCTTTTGTTGACCCTTCTTCTTTGACAACATGCTTCCTCTTGAAATTCCTTTTCTGAGTTTCCAATACTACAATGTTCTCTTGGGCTTCTTCATTGTTTTGCACAGTCTCTTTCTCTTTTTGACCTGCTGTATCATCTATCTCTTGCTTGGCTGGGCAGTTGTTGTTTGTCTTGTTGATTCCCTCCTTCCACTGCAGATTCTCTTTGTCTGTTTCTGTACCATCCTTTTTTTCATTATTGCTCTGTGTTTCTGGCAGTACATTCAGAGTGATACTTTCATCATGCATCCTGAGGGTTAATTCTCCTTGCTCTATGTCTATGATGGCCCTAGCAGTGGCCAAGAACGGTCTTCCCAGTATAATGGAGTCGCCCTCATCCTAATTCGAATCTAGGATCACAAAAACTGTAGGGAAGATGAATCTGTCTACCTTGACTAGAAGGTTCTCAATTATACCCCTGGGGCATATCACTGATTTGTCCACCAATTCTAGAGACATCTGTACTGGTTTTACCCCTTTTATGCTTAGCTTTTTCACTAGAGAGGCAGGCATTAGATTGATACTAGCTCCTAAGTCACACATCGCCTTGTTGATGGTCATACTGCCAATGGCGCATGGTAGAAAGAAACTCCCAAGGTCCTCGAGTTTGGGAGGAAGTCCCTTCTGGATTAGTGCTCTGCATTCCTCAGTAAGCAGTACAGTTTCATTAACTTGCCAACTCCTTTTTTTGTTGATAAGTTCCTTCAAGAACTTTGCATACAGGGGCATTTGCTCAAGTACTTCAGCTAAGGGAATATTGATCTCCAACTTCTTGAAGATTTTAAGAAATTTTGGGAAGTGTTGGTCCTTAGTCTCTTTGTTGAACCTTTGAGGATATGGCAAAGGTGGTGTGAAGTTCATTCCCTGCCTTTGGTCCTTAGTTGGCTCTTCAATTACTTCCTTTCCCTTTCTTGATTTTTGTGGCTGATCTTCTTTTTCTTGAGCTTGATTCTGAGTTCGCTTGCTTGCTGTCTCCTCCTTGTCATTGACTTTCTCTTTTTCAGCTTGTTTCTTGTCACTTTCCTTTGGCTTCTTGGTTGCTTTTTCATTTTTCACCAAGATTTTTCCACTCCTCAGTTGTATTGCCTTGCACTCCTCTTTTGGATTGGGAATGGTGTCACTTGGTAGTGAGCTTGATGGCCTTTCGATGGCAATCTGCTTGGAGAGTTGTCCAATTTGCCTTTCCATATTTTTCATAGAGGCTTCCTGGTTCCTCAATGTCATCTCCTGATTTTTCATCATCTTTTTCATTAATAGCTCCAAGTTGTTAATCCTTTGAGATTCTTGTGAGATTGGTTGATTGTGGGGTGTTGAGGGTTGAGGGTAAGTGTTTTGACTTGAGGCTTGGTTATTGGATGGATGATGGTTAGAATTGGAGTAGGTGTTTTGCGGTTTTCTGTATGTGGCTTGGCTATTGTTCTGTTGGTTATTTTGGTTTGTATTCTTCCAATTATTTTGGTTGGAGTTTCTCTGCCATGGCTGTTGAGTTTGATTGTGGTTGTCTCCCCATCTGAGGTTGGGGTGGTTCTTCCATGAAGGATTATAAGTATCACCATAGACTTCATTTGGCCCAGAGTTTTGGTTGTGCATGTACTGGACTTGTTCTTGCTGCTGCTCCTCTTGAGTTTCTTCATTTTGCCCCCATGTGGATGATGGTTGGCTTGTGTTAACTGCTGCAACTTGGAGGCTATCAATCCTCTTGGCCATTTGCTCAAATTATTGTTGAATTTACTACTGCATCATTTTGTTTTGAGCTAGGATTGAGTCCACTCCTTCCAACTCCATCACTCCTTTCTTTTGTGATGGTTGGCGTTGCCTTTGGTGAGCAAAGAAATACTGGTTGTTGGCCACCATATCAATGAGATTTTGGGCTTCCTCTGCCGTTTTCATTAATTGTAAAGAGCCTCCTGCTGAATAATCTAAAGCCTCTTGAGATTTCAGTGTCAAGCCTTCATAGAAATTCTGCAATCTGTCCCACTCACTGAACATTCTTGGTGGATACTTCCTGATTAGAGCTTTGTATCGTTCCTATGCCTCATACAAGGGTTCAGCATCCATTTGTGTGAATGTTTGCACTTCAGTCTTCAATCTAATAACTCTTTGAGGTGGGTAAAACTTGGCAAGGAACTTGGTTACTAGATCATCCCAATTGTTGATGCTGTCTCTTGGGAAGGATTCCAACCATTGAGTGGCTTTGTCTCTGAGAGAAAATGGAAATAGCAGTAGCTTGTAACTGTCAGGGTGCACGCCATTGGTTTTGACAGTGTCACAAATCCTCAAGAAGGTGGACAAGTGTTGGTTAGGGTCTTCAAGTGGTCCTCCTCCATAAGAACAATTGTTTTGAACCAAGGTGATGAGTTGTGGCTTTAGTTCAAAGTTATTTGCATTAACATTTGGGGTGAGAATGCTACTCCCACAATGTCTAGGATCTGCACATGTGTAGGAAGCCAAAACTCTTCTCTGTGGTGGATTATTGTTGTTATTGGCTGTCCCTTCTGCTCCATTTGGTGGATTTGTTAAGTGTTCCTCCATATCCTGGAATTCTTCTTCTGACTCCTCTTCTCCAATAATGTTTTTCCCTCTTTCAGCTCTTCTTAATCTTCTGAGGGTTCTTTCGTGTTGTTCACAAAAAGTGGGTGTAATTCTCCTTGTACCTGACATACAACCCAAGCATAAGAATCACACAACACCAGAAAGGCAATAACACTTCAATCCATGGCTGAAGTGAAATGTTAGTTGGATTAAGCAAATATTCAAACAGTTAGTGTGTTAGTCAAAAATTAAAGAAACAGAAAATAAAAAGTGCTTGATCTAGATCTTCACTTCACTTAATCATTGTCAATCTATTTCAATCCCCGGCAACGGCGCCAAAAACTTGATGTGTGGAAAACGATCCAACACAAAACTCACCGGCAAGTGGACCAGGTCGCATCAAGTAATAATAACTCACATGAGTGAGGTCGATCCCACAGGGATTGAAGGATTGAGCAATTTTAGTTTAGTGGTTGATTTAGTGAAGCGAATCAAGTATTGATTGAGTGGTTTGTAATTTGCAGAAATTAAATTACATGAAATGTAAAGGGAGAAGGGGAAATTGCAGTAAATTAAAGAACAGGAAAGTAAAGGAGCTGAATCTTAAAGTGCAAGTAAATTAAATTGCAGAAACTTAGATTGCAAGTAATGTAAATGGCTGAAGCTTAAAGTGCAAGAAACGTAAATTGATTGAATTGTAAAAGGGATTGGGAGTTGGGATTGCAGAAATTAAACAAGAATAAGTAAATTGCATTAAAGTTAAAAGAGAAAATTGAATTGCAGTGAAGTAGATCTTAAATAGAAGAGTAAAATGCTTTGAGAATTTAAAAACAGAGAAAGCAATGCTTAATTTGCAGCAAAGTAAAAGAGGTTGAAGATCTTAGGAGTGGAAGAGACTAGATAACAAGTCTAGATCTCAAATCCTTCCTTGATCCAACAAGAATAATTGCAAAAGAAACTGAAAAGTA
Organism: Arachis ipaensis; assembly: GCF_059453495.1. NCBI lineage: Eukaryota > Viridiplantae > Streptophyta > Magnoliopsida > Fabales > Fabaceae > Arachis > Arachis ipaensis. The sequence continues at coordinate 76,053,885 of NC_142444.1, forward strand.
AATTGCAGAAAGAGTAGAAGATGAAGCAGTAAATGGAAATTTGAATTCAATTATGCAGAAAAATTAAACAAGATCTCAAGGTGAGATTGAAACAGAAGTTCTTCAATTCTCCACCCATGATCCAAAGCAAGAAAATAAAAGAGTGCTCAAGCAAGAACCAAGAAGAAGAGAGATCAATTCTCCTTCCAAGTTCTCAGAAATCTAAATTCAAAAGTAAAAGCTCAAAAATGAAAATGAAAGCTAAAAAGGAAAATTCAAAGTAAAGTCTAGAGGTGTCAAAAGGCCCTAATTACATCAAACTAACTCCTATTTATACACTTTCTATTCTTGGATTTTGGAATTTGGATGGGCTTTTGATTTGGTGAAGAAATGAATTAAGTTGGATTTTTAATTCCATTTTCAGCCCAAATACATCTCCCAGGGGTAAGCTCAGTTGGAAAAACCAACTGAGCACTCAAGTGTGCTGCCCGTGTCATTTGGTGCGTGCGTTCTAGCCTTGGTTGAGTGCGTGACACTAGAGCTCAGTTGGAATTTTGAACTGAGCTCTATGTGTGTCAATGTTGTGCGCTCCATGGCATCCTGGCCGTGTCAAGTGCACGCTCAAAGCCCCCCTTGATGTCTTGGTCCGTGTCATGGTGTGGGGAGGATGGGATGTAGTGATGCTCAGTTGGAAAAACCAACTGAGCTTTCCATGTAGCGCCTTGTTCTTGTCCTTAATGTCCTAGGTTTGAATCCTAGTGGAGGAAGTGGAGGCTAATTTACTTTGGAGGAGTTGGACGCTCCTTCCTTGCTTCTCATGGAGTTCCCTTGTTCGAACCTTGGACCAAGCATTTAAGCTATTTTCTCTTGATTTTCCTTGCAAGCTTGGTGGCACTCCTTCCTTATGTTTCAAGGAATTCCCAAGTTCGAATCCTAGAGGAAGCATTCTGGCTATTTCTTCTTGAATTCCCTTGCAAGGAGTAGCGTGCGGTTCCAAGTTCGAACCATGGAGGAGGCATCTTGGCTATTTTCTTCTCATTTTCATTGCAAGGAGCGTTCCTTGCTTCCTTTAGCTCATGAGTTCGAAACTTGGTGGCTTCACTCCTTGGAAGTTCATCTTGAATTAATTTGGAGAGGTCCCCGATAAAGTTAACTTAGTTAACTGAGCTTTGTACCATTTCCTTGCTTTCTTTAGTGCTCAGTTAACTATTTGAACTTAGCTTTGTACCTTGCCTTCTCTTTTCATTCCTTGTGAAGCTCAGTTTATTTTTCCAACTTAGCCTTCCTTCTTCCTCAATGTTGGCACACTTTTGCTTCCCTTGGGCACGCTTTTTGCTTCTTTTGGAACGTCTCTTAGGCCACGCTTTTCTTATTTTTTTTCTTTCTTCACCTACAAGTAATCAAAACACCCAATCAAAAGTATCACTAAATTCACAAGGTTTATAAATCACTAAAATTCAATTAAATTTGGCTTTATCCTCATGATTTAGCATCAAATAAATGGTGGTTATTTGATTCAAAGAAGTCATGCATTTTCATTCCAAATTACTTACTTAGAATGCAAGAAAGTGCATAAAACCTAATAAAAACAAAGAAAAAAGCTAGTGAAACTAGGCTAAGATGACTTGTCATCAGCGCTCAGTTGGGAAAACCAACTGAGCTCCCCTTGTGGCGCCTTGCTTTTGTCTTCAAGGTCCCAGGTTCTACTCTTGGTGGAAGCAAATGGAGGCCAATTTCCTTGGAGGAGTGGACGCCCCTTCCTTGCTTTTCATGGAGCTTCTTGGTTCGAACCTTGGGAGAGCCATCTTGGCTCATTTTCTTTGAATTAAAAGTGGCGCTCCTCCCTTGTGTTCCCAAGAGTTCCCAGGTTCAAAACTTGGCCCAAGCATCTTGTGTTATTTTCCTTGCAAGCTTGGTAGTGTGTGGTTCCATGTTCGAACCTTGGAGGAAGCATTTTGGCCATTTCTTCTTGATTTTCCTTGCAAGGAGCGTTCCTTACCTTCCTTGAGTTCATGAGTTCGACACCTTGAGGCTTCACTCCTTGGGATTTCATCTTGAATTAATTTTCAAGAGCCCCCGATAAAGCTCAATCAGTGAACTGAGCTTCATGTTGTCTCCTTGCTTTCTTTAGTGCTCAGTTGACTAATTGAACTGAACTTGGTGCTTTGTCCTTTCCCATTTTTCCTTGTGAGGCTCAGTTTGCTTTATCAACTTAGCTTTCCTTCTTCCTTGCTGTTGCTAAGCTTTTCTTCTCTTGGGCACGCTTTTTGCTTCCTTTGGAAACATTTCTTATTTCCTTTGGGTACGCTCCTTAAGCCACGCTTTTCTTATTTTCTTCTTTCTTCACCTACAAGTAATCAAATCAACCAATCAAAGTATCACAAATTTCACAAGGTTTATAAATCAATTAATTATTAATTAAATTTAGCTTAAACCTCATGATTTAGAATCAATTACATGGTGGTTGTTTGATTTAAAGAAGTCATGCATTTTCATTCCAAATTACTTACTTAGAATGCAAGAAAGTGCATAAAACCTAATAAAAACAAAGAAAAAGACTAGTAAAACTAGATTAAGATGACTTGTCATCACATACTACCAATGGCACAAGGTAGAAAGAAACTTCCAGGATCTTCAAGTTTAGGGGGAAGTCCTTTCTGGATTAAAGCTCTGCATTCTTCAGTAAGCATAATGGTCTCCTTTTCATGCTAGCTTCTCTTCTTATTTATAAGTTCCTTCAAAAACTTGGCATATAGGGGCATTTGCTCAAGTGCCTCAGCCAAGGGTATGTTGATCTCCAATTTCTTGAAGATTTCAAGAAATTTTTAGAAAATGTGGTCCTTAGTCTCCTTGTTGAACTTTTGGGGATATGGAAATGGAGGTGTAAAGTTCACTCCCTACCTGTAGTCCTTAGTTGGCTCTTCAATTGCTTCCTTCTTTTTTCTTGAAATTTTTGGCTGTTCCTCCTTTTCTTGAGCCTGCTTTGAAGTTTGCTTGCTTGCTGTTGTATCCTCATCATTGGCTTCCTCTTTTTCACCCTGCTTCTTGTCACTTTCTTTTGGCTTCTTGGTTGCTTCTTCATTCTTCACCAAGGTCTTTCCACTCCTTAGTTGTATAGCTTTGCATTCCTCTTTTGGATTAGGAATGGTGTCACTTGGGAGTGAGCTCAAAGGTCTCTCAATGGCGAGTTGCTTGGAAAGCTGCTCAATCTGTCTCTCTATATTCTTCATGGAAGCCTCCTGGTTCTTTGTTGTCATCTCTTGGTGCTTCATCATTTTATCTATTAAGATCTTCAAGTTGGTGATCCTCTGAGAGTCTTGTGAGATTGGTTGATTGTGGGGTGTTGAGGGTTGAGGATAAGTATTTTGATTGGTGGCTTGGTTATTGGATGGATGATGGTTGGGGTTGGGGTAAGTGTTTTGTGGTTTTCTGTATGTGTTTTAGTTGTTTTGGTTTGTGTTTTTCCAGCTGTTTTGGTTTGAGTTTCTTTGCCATGGTTGTTGAGTTTGATTGTGATTGTCTCCCCATCTGAGGTTGGGGTAGTTCTTCCATGAGGGGTTGTAAGTGTCACCATAAACCTCATTTGTCCCAAAATTTTGATTGTGCATGTACTGGACTTGTTCCTGCTGTTGATCCTCTTGAGTTTCTTCATTTGTTTCCCATGTGGATGATGGTTGGCTTGTGTTGACTGCTGCAACTTGGAGGCTGTCAATCCTTTTGGCCATTTGCTCAAATTGTTGTTGAATTTGCTGCTGCATCATTTTGTTTTGAGCTAAGATTGAGTCTACTCTTTCCAACTCCATCACTCCTTTCCTTTGTGATGGTTGGCGTTGCCTTTGGTGAGCAAAGAAATACTGGTTGTTATTTACCATGTCAATGAGATTTTGGGCCTCCTCTGCAGTTTTCATGAGTTGCACAGAGCCTCTTGCTGAATGATCCAAAGCCTCTTGAGATTTCAATGTCAAGCCTTCATAAAAATTCTGTAATCTGTCCCACTCATTGAACATTTCATGAGGACATTTCCTGATTAAAGCTTTGTATCGTTCCCATGCCTCATATAAAGGTTCAGCATCCATTTGTGTGAAAGTTTGTACTTCAGTCTTCAATCTAATAACCCTTTGAGGTGGGTAAAACATGGCAAGAAACTTGCTCACTAGATCATCCTAATTGTTGATGCTGTCTCTTGAAAAGGATTCCAACCATTGAGTGGCTTTGTCTCTGAGAGAAAATGGAAATAATAACAGCTTGTAGATGTCAGGATGAACTCTATTGGTTTTGACAGTGTCACAAATCCTCAAGAAAGTAGACAAGTGTTGATTTGGATCTTCAAGTGGTCCTCCTCCATAAGAACAATTGTTTTGAACCAAGATGATGAGTTGTGACTTTAGTTCAAAGTTATTTGCATTAACATTTGGGGTAAGAATGCTACTCTCACAATGTCTAGGATTTGCAAATGTGTAGGAAGCCAAAACTCTTCTCTGTGGTAGATTGTTGTTGTTATTGGCTGCTCCTCCTGGTGGATTCGTTGGGATTGTTGAGTATTCCTCTATATCTTGAAACTCGTCTTCCGAATCCTCTTCTCCAACAATGTTTTTCCCTCTTTCAGCTCTTCTTAATCTCCTGAGGGTTCTTTCGTCTTGTTCACAAAAGGTGGGTATAGCTCCTCTTGTCCCTGACATGCAAACAAAACATAAAAATCATACAAAACCAGAAAGGCAATAACAATTCAATCCATTGCTGGAGTGAATTTTGTTAGCTTGAGCAAAAATTCAAACAGTTAGTGTGTTAGTTAAAAATTAAAGAACAGAAAAGAAAAAGTGCTTGACCTAGATCTCCACTTCACTTAATCATTGTCAATATAATCAATCCCCGGCAACGGCGCCAAAAACTTGATGGGAAAATTTGGAAAATGAATTCCAATACCCTAACTAACCGGCAAGTGTACCGGGTCGTATCAAGTAATAATAACTAACATGAGTGAGGTCGATCCCACAGGGATTGAAGGATTGAGAAATTTTAGCTTAGTGGTTGATTTATTCAAGCGAATCAAGTATTGGTTTGAGTGGTTTGTAATTAACAGAAGCTAAATTGCATGAAATGTAAAGGGAGAGGGCTAATTGACTGAAAATTTAAGTGCAGAGAAATTAAAGAGGCTAAATCTTAAAGTGCAAGAAATATAAATTGTAGAAACTTAGATTGCAAGAAATGTAAATGACTGAATCTTAAAGTGCAAGAAATGTAAATTGCTTGAATTGTAAAGGGAATTGAGAACTAGGATTGCAGAATTTAAACAAGAACAAGGGAATTGCATTAAACAGAAGAGTAAAAGGTGAATTGAAGTAAAGTAGATCTAAACAGAAAAGTAGAAATACTTTGAGGAAATAAAACAGAAAGTAAATGTAGCTCAATTGCAGAAATGAAAAGAGAAATTAAAGATCTCAGGAGTGGAAGAGACTAGAAAACAAGTATAGATCTCAAATCCTTCCTTGATCCAATCAAGAACAATTGCAAAAGAAATAGAAAAGTAAGTTGCAGAAGTAGTAGAAGAGAAGAAGCAGTAAACAGAATTTGAATTATGCAGAAAGATGAACAAAGAGATCTCAAGGTGAGATTGAAATAGAATTTCTTCAATTCTCCACCCAAGATCCAAGACAAGAAGTAAAGAGTGCTCAAGCAAGAACAAGGAAGAAGAGAGATCAATTCTCCTTCCAAATTCTTTAAGATCCAAATTCAAAGTAAAAAAATCAAAATTACAAAAATAAAAATTCTCAAAGAAGCAAAAGGTTTTTCTTCTAAATCAAACTATCACCTATTTATACACTTTCTAATTTAGATCTAAGAATTTAGGTGGGCTCTAAAATTTGGTGAAGAAATGAATTAATTTGGATTTTTAATGGATTTTTGGCCCAAGATGCACCTCCCAGGGGCTGGCTCAGTCGGAAAACCAAACTGAGCGCCCAATGTTGCCTTGCTTGCTTAATTTGGTGCGTGTCCCAGCCTTGGCCATGTTGCATTACACTAGAGCTCAGTTGGAATTTTGAACTGAGCTCTATGTATTACTTTGGGTGTGTCAAGCGTGCATCTTAGCTCATGGCCATGTCAACTTGTGCGCATCACAGCATCCTTGGCCGTGTCAATGTGTGAGTGATGGGGGGAGAGTAGCGCTCAGTTGGGAAAACCAACTGAGCTCCCCATTGTAGCGTCCTCAAGCTTCCAAGTTTGACCCTTGGTGGAGAAAATCTGAAGCTAATTTCCTTGGAGGGGTTGGATGCTCCTTCCTTGCTTCCCATTGAGCTCCTTAGTTTGAACCTTGGGAGAGCCATCTTGGCTCATTTTCTTTGCACCAAAGTAGTGCTCCTCCCTTGTGTTCCAAGGAGTTCCCAGGTTCGAATCTTAGCCAAAGCATCTTGGCTTAATTTCCTTGCAAGCTTGGTAGTGTGAGGTTCCTTGTTCGAATCTTGGAGGAAGCTTTTTGGCCATTTTCTTCTTCTTTTCTTGCAAGGAGCGTTCCTTGCCTCCCTTGGTTCATGAATTCGAAACTTGGTGTCTTTATTCATGGGAATTTTGCTTTGAATTAATTCTTGAAGGAGCCCGATAAAGCTCACTTAGTGAACTGAGCTTTATGTTATTTCCTTGCTTTCTTTAGTGCTCAGTTAACTAAATGAACTGAGCTTGGTGCCTTGCTCTCTCCCATTTTTCCTTGTGGAGCTCGGTTTATTCTCCCAACTTAGCTCCCATTCTTCTTTAATGTTGCTACGCTTTTCTTCTCTTAGGCACGCTTCTTGCTTCCTTTGGGCACGCTCCTTAGGCCACGCTTTTCTTATTTTCTTCTTTCTTCACCTACAAGTAATCAAATCAACCAATCAAAGTATCACCAAATTCACAAAGTTTAAAATTCATTCATAATTCAATTAATTTTAGCTTAAACCTCATGATTTTGTATCAATTAAAGGGTGGTTGGTTGATTCAAAGAAACCATGCAATTCCACTCCAAATTACTTACTTACAATGCAAGAAAGTGCAAGAATCCTAATAAAAACAAAGAAAAAAGACTAGTAAAACTAGGCTAAGATGACTTGTCATCATATATGCAATCAAAATGTCTCTGTCTCTTGTGCCTTGATTGTTATCTTTAATTTTGCTTGCTTAAAACACATGTGCTACTAACATTTCATTGTATAAGACACTCATGATCCATCTTAGCCCCATAGCCATTGTTCTAATTGTTGCTTGAGGATGAGCAAGCATTCTGAGTTTGGCAAGGGAAAGGAAAGAATAAGAGGAAAATGACAACAATAGAGAAGATGAACTATAAGGTTGTAAAGTTCCTTTTCCTCTCATTTGTTTCCAACACTTTAAATTGCATGATTGTCTTTATATTCTCTGTATGCATGTGTGGTATGAATAAGCATAGCTTGAATTTTGATTGTAACATGGTGCTGTGACATTATAACTACCAACTTGAATTCTGTGAGTTCAAAAGCAGTAAATCATCATGATCATAAACAAACAAGGAATTAAAGAAGAATTTAGCATGTGCATACAAGTATTGGAAAGCTAGTATGTTTAATTGTTGCTCAATTGCACTAGATTTTATTTAATTGAAGTTTTCATCTAGGACATTTTGTGAAATCTTTTGAAATCATAAAAACCTTGAAAAAAAAGCAAAAAAGGGCAAGAAAATGAAAAGGGAAAGAATGAGAAAGCTGAAGGCTCTGAGTACCAATGGCAATTTATTTGTTAAGTACTTGTGGTGTTTATGTATCAAGCCAAATGCTTGAAAACAAAACACTTAGAAGTCAAGGCTAGGCTCAAGTGCAAAAGCACTCCCTCAAAGCTCAAGTTTCTTAGCATCAATGATTAGAGAGTCAAGAAAAGAAAAGAAAAATGAGCTTAATGAAGTCCTCTAATTCAAATGCTTGTGGTGCTTATGTATCAAGTGGTAATACTTGAAAACAAAGCATTTAGAATCGTAGCTTTGTTATTAATTCATGGGGCAAAGCACCCAAAAGGAGAAGCTAATAAGAAAATCAAAAGCTTGTTTCAAGGGAAAATTATAAGGAAAAGATTTCATAAATTGAGCTAGATAGAAGCATCAATCATTTACATTTCTTTTGTGATTGTAGCATGCTTAGAAAACTAGCTTACCATGAACATTGAGTTGCTATTCTTATTACCTTTGATTGTCAATCTTTATTGCATGATTCTTTTCTTGCTTGGGGACAAGCAAGGTTTAAGTTTGGTGTTGTGATGACATGTCACCATGTCATGTTTTTCTATGCTTTTTCATACAAAAAATTGATGATTTGTGCTTAAATATTGAATGCTTTTGTACTTAAATGGTATATTTCCTTGATCTTTTGATTTTATAAATTTTGTAGGAAATAAGAAGAAAAAGAAGCAAAAAGCACAAAATAAGCTAAAAAAGGAGAAAAAAAGAGCTTTGTGACACACTTTGAAGTTGGAGCACACTTTGGAGGCTTAGGCCACGCTTTTAAAAGCATGGCCCATGACCAAATTAAAGGATATTGGCAACCAGCACACAAAGCTCCGCTCTTGCCAAGAGCAGAGCATTATCGTGATGCAAAAATGAGCTTGGAAGCAAAATTTTCGCTAAGTTAAAATCTGGGCGCTCACATCATGATCATGCCTCCTTCAAAGAGCTATAACTTGATCTACAGATGTCTGATTAATGTGCTTTCAGTTGCATTGGAAAGCTGACATTCAGAGCTTTCCAACGATATATGACAATCCATATTTGGCATGAAATTAAGACACGAGTGAAATGCATCTTTGAAGGTCAAAAACAAGCAAAAAAATCAGCCAATGCATTCACCAAGATTCGAAGAGGGAGACCAAGGGAAGCCCATCAAAGTAGCGCTCACTTGGAGAGCGCTCCGTGATGGGAAAAATTGGAAAAAATGGATTTCCAACACCCAAAACTCACCGGCAAGTGTACCGGGTCGTATCAAGTAGTAAAAGTCACTTAGAGTGAGGTCGATCCCACAGGGATTGATGGATCAAGCAACTTTAGTGGGTGATTAGTTTAGTCAAGCTAACATTGAGTGAATTGTGTGAAATGTAGCCAACAGAAAGTAAATTGCAAGGAATTTAAAAGATGCAGAAAGTAAAATTGCAAGTAACTTAAAGAACAAGAAAGTAAAATAGCTGAAACTTAAATTGCAAGATATGTAAATTGCATTAAATGTAAAAGGGAGTGGGTGCTGGAAATTAAACAAAGCAATAGATCAAGCAACTGGAAGTTTAACTTGCAGGAAAGTGTAAATGTGCAGGAAATTAAACCAAGCTAAATGTGAACCGAAATGTGAAATTGTAGAATGCAGGAAAGGAAATTGCAGTAAAGTAAAAGTAGCAGAAGAATTAAATGGCTTGAAAGTAAATTGAGTTGGGTGCTGAGAATTAAAATTCAACAGGAAAGTGTAAATAGCAATCAAACAGAGAAGTAAAAGATGCAAAATCATGCAACAGATCTAAACAGAAAAGGGAAATTGCTTAAAAAATTCAAAACAGCAAGACTAATGCTTAATTTGCAGCAATTTAAAGAATGTTGAAGATCTCAAGAGTGGAAGAGACTAGAAAGCAAGTCTAGATCTCAAATCCTTCCTTGATCCAACAATAACAATTGCAAATTGAAAATGGAAAAGTAAATTGCAGAAGAAGAACAAGAGAAGTTGCAGATAGAGAATGAAAACAGAATTCCTTCCAATCTCAATCCAAGATTTAAAATAGAAATGAAAACTAAGAGAGAGACCTCTCAAATGGAGCCAGCCCCTATACTCTCTAATGGGACTGACCTCCTCTACTTTCTAATGGAGCTTTTTTACAAAGATGAAAATGATGCCTTATATAGGCTTTACAAAATGAAATTGAAATGAAAAACAAATTAAATAAAAATCCTAATTCTAGCTTGTTCTTGTGCCTTTGAGTGATGATGTGGGCTTTGCTTGCTTGATTTGGAGAGTGATGGGTTTGGTTGGCCTTGATTCAATTTGGTGAAGAATTGATTTTAATTGGAATTTTGGTTGAATTTTGGCCCAATATTGCACCTCCCAGGGACGGCTCAGTTGGAAAACCAAACTGAGCACCCAATGTTGCCTTGCTTGCTTGATTTGGTGTGCGTTCAGCCTTGCCCATGTTGCATGACACTAGAGCTCAGTTGGAATTTTGAACTGAGCTCTATGTCTTGGCTGTGTCAAAAGTTGTGCGCGTCATGGCATCCTTGGCCGTGTCACTTGTGCGCATCACAGCTCCTTGGTGTGCCAAAGTGTTGCGCCAAAATGTGGGTGATGGGGGAATGTAGCGCTCAGTTGGGAAAACCAACTGAGCTCCCCATGTGTAGCGCCTTGCTTGGGACCCCAAGCTTCCAAGTTCGATCCTTGGTGGAGGAACTTTTGTGAGCTTTTTCCTTGCATTTTCTTGAGTGGGAGCCCGATAAAGCTCAGTTGAGAAAGTGAACTGAGTGCTATTTTGCTCTCCTTGTTTTCCTTGTGTCTCCCCCTTCAAGCCTTGGTGAAGCCACTTTGGTTCATTTTTGCTTGTTTTTGGTCCTTAAAGATGCCTTTCACTTGTACCTCAATTTTATGCCAAATATGGACTATCATATATCGTTGGAAAGCTCTGAATGTCAATTTTCCAACGCAACTAAAAGCACATCAATTGGACGTCTGTAGCTCAAGTTATGGCCCTTTGAAGGAGGCATGGTCATGCTGTAAACGCCCAAGTTTTAACTTTGCGAAAATTCTTGCTTCCAAGCTAAGTTTCTTGTACGGCAAAGCTAAGTTCACTTAGTGAACTGAGCTTTGTGAGTGCTGATTGTGAAGCTTCCTTGATTTGGTCATGGGCCACGCTTTTAAAAGCGTGGCCTAAGGCTCCAAAGTGTGCTCCAACTTCAAAGTGTGCCCCAAAACTCTTTTTTTCTCCTTTTTAGCTTATTTTGTGCTTCTTTGCTTCTTTTTCTTCTTATTTCCTACAAAGTTTATCAAATCAAAAGATCAAAGAAATATACCATTTAAGCACCAAAGAATGCAATATTTAAGCACTAATCATAAACTTCTTGTATGAAAAAGCATAGAAAAACATGACATGATGACATGTCATCACAACACCAAACTTAAACCTTGCTTGTCCCCAAGCAAGAAATGAATCATGCACTAAAGATTGACAATCCAAGGTAAGAATAATAGCAACTCAATGTTCATGGTAAGCTAGTTTTCTAAGCATGCTACAATCACAAAAGAAATGTAAATGATTGATACTTTTATCTAGCTCAATTTATGAAATCTTTTCCTTATAATTTTCCCTTGAAACAAGCTTTTGATTTTTTTTTAGCTTCTCCTTTTGGGTGCTTTTCCCCATGAGTTAATAACAAAGCTACGACTCTAAATGCTTTGTTTTCAAGTATTACCACTTGATACATAAGCACCACAAGCATTTAATTAGAGGACTTCATTAAGCTCATTTTTCTTTTCTTTTCTTGACTCTCTAATCATTGATGCTCAGAACCTTGAGCTTTGAGGGAGTGCTTTTGCACTTGAGCCTAGCCTTTGATGTGCGGAAAACAATCCGACACAAAACTCACCGGCAAGTGCACCGGGTCGCATCAAGTAATAATAACTCACGGGAGTGAGGTCGATCCCACAGGGATTGATGGATCAAGCAACTTTAGTGGGTGATTAGTTTAGTCAAGCTAACATTTAAGTGAGATTGGGTGAACTTGTAGCCAACAGAAAGTAAATGACAATGAATTTAAAGTTGCAGAGTGTAAATTGGCTAGTAACTTGAAGAGCAAGAAATGTAAATTGCAAGAATCTTAAATTGCAAGAAAAGTAAAATGGAATTAAATGTAAAGGGGAGTGGGTGCTGGAAATTAAAGAGAGCAATAGATCAAAGCTTAGAGAAACTTAAACTTGCAGGAAAAGTAAATCAGATCATCAACAGAAATGTAAAATGCAGAGCACTTGCAGAAGAATTAAATTGCTTGAATGTAAATTGAATTCAGTGAGAACAGAAAGCAATGAGAACCAAAGATCAAAATCAAGCTCCATGTAAATTAAATTGTAAATTTGCAGCAAAGGAACTTGTAGTAGAGGAGAAATTAAAATTTCAGAAGAAGAAAACAGAGAGAATTCTCAAGGTGAGATTGAAACAGAATTTCTTCAATTCTCAACCCAAGATTTAAAACAAAAAGAAAAACTAAAGAGATAGAGTTCTGTATTCCTAATGCTCCCTAGTGGAGCTCGCCTCCTCCCCAATAAAATGAAACAGATGCCTATTTATAGGCATTTTTACAAAATGTAAATGAAATTCAAAACAAATTACAATTAAAATGAAATTTCTATTCTAACTATCTCTTGTGCCTTTGAGTTGTGTCAATTGGGCCCTTGCTCTTGATGGAATTGGGTTGACAAAAGCCTCTGTTGATTGCTCTTGGAGTTGGAGAGTGATGACAAGTCATCTTAGCCTAGTTTCACTAGCCTTTTTCTTTGATTTTATTTGGTTTTATGCACTTTCTTCCATTCTAAGTAAGTAATTTGGAATGAAAATGCATGGTTTCTTTGAATCAAACAACCACCATTTAATTGATGCTAAATCATGAGGTTTGAGCTAAATTTAATTAATTTTTATTGATTTATAAACCTTGTGAATTTGGCGATACTTTGATTGGTTGTTTTGATTACTTGTAGGTGAAGAAAAGAAAAAAAAATAAGAAAAGCGTAGCCTAAGGAGCATGATCTAAGCAAAGAAAGAAAGCGTGGCACAAGAAAAGGAAGCGTGGCTTAAGGAAGGAAAAGCATAAGTGCATTCAGTTGCCAAAGAGCTTTGAAGCTCTTGCCAAAGAGCTTTATCAAGAACATATGAAGAAGGAATCAAGAGCCAAGCTCTTGGCAAAGAGCTTTGAAGCTCTTACCAAAGAGCTTTTTCGTGCATGCCATGAAGAAGGAATCAAGCCAAGCTCTTGGCAAAGAGCTTTGAAGCTCTTGCCAAAGAGCTTTTTCGTGCATGCCATGAAGAAAATCAAGGAAGAAAAGCTCACTAATGCACTCACCAAGACTTGAACCCATGACCAAGGGGAGGGGGGCCAGCGCTACTCACAAGGAAAATAAGCCAAAAATTGGCCAAAATGCTCCCAACAAGTCTCGAACACGAAAGCTTCAGCAAGGAAGGTGCGCTCCTAGTACCACTTGGGCGCTACTCTGATGTTGTCCAAGACTTGGCACGCGAAATATTTCAAGGCGTTTCTCTTGTGCCAAGGAAATTAGCTCCACAAGTGCTCCACCCAAGATTTGAACCAAGGACCTCAAGGACAAGTAAAGCTCTTGGCCAAAGCTCTTGCCAAGAGCCGAACTCTTCCCTGGGAGGTGCACCATGGGCCAAAAATTCACTAAAAATCCAAATTAATTCATTTCTTCACCAAATTTTAGAGCCATCCAAATTCGAAAGTGTATAAATAGGAGCTAGTTTGATGTAATTAGGGACTTTTTTTTGAACCTTTTGAACTTTTACCTTTTTCACACTTGGAGATTTTACTTTGAATTTTCATTTTGAGCTTTTATTTTGAATTTAGATCTTAGAGAATTGAGAAGGAGAATTGATCTCTCTTCTTCTTGGTTCTTGCTTGAGCACTCTTTTATTTTCTTGCTTTTGATCTTGGGTGGAGAATTGAAGAACTTCTGTTTCAATCTCACCTTGAGATCTCTTGTTTACTTTCTCTGCATAATTGAATTTCCATCTCTGTTTACTGCATCTTCTTTTATTCTTCTTCTACAAATTCTGCAATTTACTTTTCTTTATTTCTTTTACAATTAATCTTGTTGGATCAAGGAAGGATTTGAGATCTAGACTTGTTATCTAGTCTCTTCCACCCCTGAGATCTTCAACCATCTTTTATTTTGCTGCAAATTAAGCACCCTTTCTGTTTACTTCTCAAAGCATTTTACCTCTCTGTTTGAGATTTACTTTGCTTCAATTCACTTTCTATTTTTCTGTTTTGTTGCAATTTAATTCCTCTTGTTTAAATTCTGTAATCCCAACTCCCAATTCCTTTTATAATTCAAGTCATTTACATTTCTTGCACTTTAAGATTCAGCCATTTACATTTCTTGCAATCTAAGTTTCTACAATTTACATTACTTGTTCTTTAAGATTCAGCTTATTTACTTTCTTTGCTCTTTAATTTCCTGCAATTTACCCATCTCCCTTTACATTTCAAGCAATTTAGTTTCTGTCAAATACAAACCACTCAACCAATACTTGATTCGCTTGACTAAATCAACCACTAAACTAAAATTGCTCAATCTTTCAATCCCTGTGGGATCGACCTCACTCATGTGAGTTATTATTACTTGATGCGACCCGGTCCACTTGCCGGTGAGTTTTGTGTTGGATCGTTTTCCACACATCAGAGAGAAACCCATTGTGAACCGGGCCATGAATCATAAAAGTTTGAGTAAAAGTTTGAGTAAAAGTTTGAGGCAAACTTTTACTCAAACTTTTTATACCAGCTGCCCTTATTTGATGCTACCAACGTTTGGGCTAAAGTTTGAGGTCAAACTTTTAGCCAAACGTTGGGCCTTCTTGCATGCATGTTGGGGTACTACTTTGTCTGCTTGTCAACGTTGCAAATTTCATGTCCACTATAGACTATTATATATGGTTAGAAAGCTCTGAATGACAGCTTTCTAACCCAATTGAAATCACCTCAATTGGACATCTACAACTCAAGTTATGCTCATTTGAAGAGGACAAGGTCGCTGGCCATGGTGTGCAGCGTTTGAGGTAAAGTTTGCCTCAAACGTGGTCGAAAACGCCAGTTCTGGAGGCTCAAACATATTGTCCACCCCATACTATTATACATTGTTGGAAAGCCCTGAATGTCTACTTTCCAATGCCTTTGGAAGCGCATCAATTGGAGCTCCACAGCTCGAGTTATACTCCGTCGAAGGTGCAGAGGTCAGTTGGCCTCACTGCAGGTTGCCACTATGTTCGTTTATGCACATTGCGGGGCAGTTTTCTCCCTCAATTTTAGTGTCCACCATGCAGTGCCATATATGCTTGGAAAGCTCTTGATTCCTACTTTCCATTGCTTTTGGAATCACCTCATTTGGAGCTCTGTAGCTCAAGTTATTCTTGTTGGAAGTATACCCCTTCAGGCTGTGAGGTGTGTGGCGCCAACGTTTGCCAAAAAGCTTGAGGCAAACGTTGGCGAAAGCTTTTTCTCCCTCCAGGGTGTAGTCAAGCTCCTCCAAAAGTTTGAGCTAAAGTTTGAGGCAAACTTTAGCTCAAGCTTTTTTGTCCTCTTTTGCTCTTTGTTTTGAGCCACGCTTTTCTTCCTTTGGGCCACGCTTCTCTTCCTTGATTTGGTCATGGGTCACGCTTTTAGAAGCGTGGCCTAAGCCTCCAAAGTGTGCTCCAACTTCAAAGTGTGCCCAAAATTCCTCTTTTCTTCTTTTTAGCTTATTTTGTGCTCTTTTTGCTTCTTTTTCCTCTTATTTCCTACAAAGTTTATCAAATCAAAAGATCAAAGAAATATACCATTTAAGCACCAAAGAATGCAATATTTAAGCACTAATCATAAATTTCTTGTATGAAAAAGCATAGAAAAAGATGACATGGTGACATGTCATCACAACACCAAACTTAAAACTTGCTTGTCCCCAAGCAAGAAAAGAATCATGCAATAAAGATTGACAAACTAAGGTGAGAAGAATAGCAACTCAATGTTCATGGTAAGCTAGTTTTCTAAGCATGCTACAATCACAAAAGAAATGTAAATGATTGATGCTTCCATCTAGCTCAATTTATGAAATCTTTCTCTTATATTTCTTCCTTGAAACAAGCTTTTGATTTTTTTATTAGCTTCTCTTTTTGGGTGCTTTGCCCCATGAGTTGATAACAAAGCTACGACTTCTAAATGATTTGTTTTCAAGTATTACCACTTGATACATAAGCACCACAAGCATTTGATTAGAGGACTTCATTAAGCTCATTTTTTTTCTTTTCTTTTCTTGACTCTCTAATCATTGATGCTCAGAGCCTTGAGCTTTGAGGGAGTGCTTTTGCACTTTGAGCCTAACCTTGACTTCTAAGTGTTTTGTTTTCAAGCATTTGGCTTGATACATAAACACCACAAGTACTTAACAAATAAATTGCCATTGGTACTCAGAGCCTTCAGCTTTCTCATTCTTTCCCTTTTTCTTTTCTTGCTTTAATTGTATTTGCCTCTTCAAGGTTTTCATGATTTTCAAAAGATTTCACAAAATGTTCTAGATGAAAACTTCAATCAAATAAAATCCAATGCAATTGAGCAACAATTAATCATACTATCTTTCCAATACTTGTATGCACATGCTAAAATCTTCTTTAATTCCTTGTTTGTTTATGATCATGATACTTTACTGCTTTAAGCTTTACAAAACTCAAGTTGGTAGTCATAATGGCATGGCAACATGTTATAAATCAATATTCAAGCTATGCTTTATTCATACACATATGTAAACAGAAAAGATGAAGACAATCATGCATTTTAAGCGCTGGAAACAAATGAGGAGAAAAGGAACTCTACAACCTTGTAGTTCATCTTCATTATTGTTGTCCTTTTTCCTCTATTCTTCCTCCTTTCCTTGCCAAACTCAGAATGCTTGCTCATCCTCAAGCAACAATTAGAACCATGGCTATGGGGCTAAGATGGATCATGAGTGTCTTACACAATGAAAAGTTAGTAGTACATGTGTTCTAAGCAAGCAAAATTAAAGATAATAATCAAGGCACAAGAGACAGAGACATTGTGATTGCAAACTTAAGAAGGTGAGCATAATACTTTGCATAAAGAATAAGTGGCACACCAAACTTAGTGTGACACTTTCACTTAGAATTAATGCAAGTATCTTGTAAGGATTAGAACCAAATTTTGTTGCATAGCAACACCAAACTTAGAATGCAACCACATGTCAATTTATTTGAATTAAAACTAAGTAAGTAAAACTGTTCTTTGTTAAGTGCAATCACCAAGCTAAGAATCTGTCATGAATAAAGCTCTCTTGGTAATGTATTAACAAACACAGTAAATAAGCAAACTAAAATGAAAGCATTTAAAAACAGAAAAATGTCTAAAGAAAGTAGAATGAAAAAGTGTCAGATTAAAAGAGAAAAATAAAACTGCAGAGGCATTATGATTATACAAACAAGTAGTGTTGCTTGAATGAATTGCATAGAAAATAAGTGGCACACCAAACTTAGAATCTTGGTGTGTCACTTTCATTTTTTGATTTGATGCAATCATCCAAAAAGATTGAAAATAATTTGTTGCAAGGCAACACCAAACTTAGAATGTAACCATATGCCAATTTATTGAATTTAAACAAAGCAAAGAAAGAAGACAAAGCATAGAAGAGAAACGTTACCTACTGTTGGCATGTTGTTCTTTACTTTCTTCCTCTTCTTCCAGTTTGTTAAGAGGAATGACCTCAAGGGAGGAGAAGATTCAGCTATTACCCCCTGTCTTGGTCTCTCCTCAGCAAGCTTTCTTTTGTTAATGGCGTGATTGAGCTTGCTTGCTGGATCAGGGGGAGGATTGCTTGGAGTTGACCTTCTTTTCTTCATGAATATTGTCTTTTGTAGCTTGGTCACAATCCTCTTCTTGGTGCTTTTGTTAATTGCCTTCACTTCCTTGAATTTATGACTTGGTTGCTATGTAATTATTGGAGTTTTGTCTTCATCAAGAGTCTCTTGCAATGGTGGTTCTGTGGATTCTTCCTTCTTGTACTTCTCTGCTTCACTTGAATTTGGAATTCTTTGGTTGTCTTTCTCACTTTCTTGCTCTTCCACTTCCTCCCTTGCACCTAACATTTGACTTAATAGCTTTTTCATTGAGGAGGTTTGTTGATCTTCCCAACATTTCTTTATCTCCTCTTCATATTTTTCAATCACAGATTCAATTGTCGAGAGTTTTTGGGTCAGGGAAATTTGTGAGAGTTGTGATTCTTCATGTTCCTTTGTCATCTTCAAGTGTAGTTTCATTTTTAACCACCTCATTCTTCATTGAAAGTTCACTTGATGCAGTAGCCTCCTCATCTTGTTTTTCCACTTCCTCACTCACAAATTGGTCTTCATCTTCACTGTTTGATGGTTCTAAGTTCCCCCTTGATTGCTCTGAGGACTCATTCATCTTCTTGAATACGAATTCTTTCCAGGATTGGGGTTGTGTGTATCTTTCCACGAGTTATCTATGTATTTCAATGGCTTGAAGGTAATCCTCATCTGTTGGTTCAAGAGATGAAGGTTGAGAGTAATCATAATCAAGTGATGAAGAACTTTCAAATGAGAAACTGGGACGTGAGGGTGGATGCTCTTCCATTCTTTGGTGATACTTCCATCCACCATGAGGATAATAATATGAATCATTTTGTGGTGGTGGTTGGTATCCCATATGATTTTCTTGCTCATCTTGTGTCTCTGAAGCAAATCTCCATGAATTGGAGTGCTCAGAATGTGTATTCTCTTGGTGATATTCCCAGCCACCATTAGAGATTGGTGATGGTGGGTAATATCCCATAAAATTTGTTTGATCATAAGATGAGTTGAACTCCATTTGAATTTTGTAAAACACAACACCAAGGAAAATTGAAATTCATATCTCAGAGATGAATTTCTTAGTGAGGCAATAACTCAAACACCTTGGTTTCAATCTAAAACAGAAAATAAAAATAAAGAAAATGCTTGATCTAAACTTCTCACCCACTTAATCATTGTTGATCTAAATCAATCCCCGGCAACGGTGCCAAAAACTTGATGTGCGGAAAACGATCCGACACAAAACTCACCGACAAGTGCACCGGGTCGCATCAAGTAATAATAACTCACGGGAGTGAGGTCGATCCCACAGGGATTGATGGATCAAGCAACTTTAGTGGGTGATTAGTTTAGTCAAGCTAACATTTAAGTGAGATTGGGTGAACTTGTAGCCAACAGAAAGTAAATGACAATGAATTTAAAGTTGCAGAGTGTAAATTGGCTAGTAACTTGAAGAGCAAGAAATGTAAATTGCAAGAATCTTAAATTGCAAGAAAAGTAAAATGGCATTAAATGTAAAGGGGAGTGGGTGCTGGAAATTAAAGAGAGCAATAGATCAAAGCTTAGAGAAACTTAAACTTGCAGGAAAAGTAAATCAGATCATCAACAGAAATGTAAAATGCAGAGCACTTGCAGAAGAATTAAATTGCTTGAATGTAAATTGAATTCAGTGAGAACAGAAAGCAATGAGAACCAAAGATCAAAATCAAGCTCCATGTAAATTAAATTGTAAATTTGCAGCAAAGGAACTTGTAGTAGAGGAGAAATTAAAATTTCAGAAGAAGAAAACAGAGAGAATTCTCAAGGTGAGATTGAAATAGAATTTCTTCAATTATCAACCCAAGATTTAAAACAAAAAGAAAAACTAAAGAGAGAGAGTTCTGTATTCCTAATGCTCCCTAGTGGAGCTCGCCTCCTCCCCAATAAAATGAAACAAATGCCTATTTATAGGCATTTTTACAAAATGAAAATGAAATTCAAAACAAATTACAATTAAAATGAAATTTCTATTCTAACTATCTCTTGTGCCTTTGAGTGGTGTCCATTGGGCCCTTGCTCTTGATGGAATTGGGTTGACAAAAGCCTCTGTTGATTGCTCTTGGAGTTGGAGAGAAACCCATTGTGAACCGGGCCATGAATCATAAAAGTTTGAGTAAAAGTTTGAGTAAAAGTTTGAGGCAAACTTTTACTCAAACTTTTTATACCAGCTGCCCTTATTTGCTGCTACCAACGTTTGGGCTAAAGTTTGAGGTCAAACTTTTAGCCAAACGTTGGGCCTTCTTGCATGCATGTTGGGGTACTATTTTGTCTGCTTTTCAACGTTGCAAATTTCATGTCCACTATAAACTATTATATATGGTTAGAAAGCTCTGAATGTCAGCTTTCTAACCCAATTGGAATCACCTCAATTGGACATCTACAACTCAAGTTATGCTCATTTGAAGAGGACAAGGTCGCTGGCCATGGTGTGCAGCGTTTGAGGTAAAGTTTGCTTCAAACGTGGTCGAAAACGCCAGTTCTGGAGGCTCAAAAATATTGTCCACCCCATACTATTATACATTGTTGGAAAGCCCTGAATGTCTACTTTCCAATGCCTTTGGAAGCGCATCAATTGGAGCTCCACAGCTCGAGTTATACTCCGTCAAAGGTGCAGAGGTCAGTTGGCCTCACTGCAGGTTGCCACTATGTTCGTTTATGCACATTGTGGGGCAGTTTTCTCCCTCAATTTTAGTGTCCACCATGCAGTTCCATATATTCTTGGAAAGCTCTCGATTCCTACTTTCCATTGCTTTTGGAATCACCTCATTTGGAGCTCTGTAGCTCAAGTTATTCTTGTTGGAAGTATACCCCTTCAGGCTGTGAGGTGTGTGGCGCCAACGTTTGCCAAAAAGCTTGAGGCAAATGTTGGCGCAAGCTTTTGCTCCCTCCAGGGTGTAGTCAAGCTCCTCCAAAAGTTTGAGCTAAAGTTTGAGGCAAACTTTAGCTCAAGCTTTTTTATCCTCTTTTGCTCTTTGTTTTGAGCCACACTTTTCTTCCTTTGGGCCACGCTTCTCTTCCTTGATTTGGTCATGGGTCACGCTTTTAGAAGCGTGGCCTAAGCCTCCAAAGTGTGCTCCAACTTCAAAGTGTGCCCAAAATTCCTCTTTTCTTCTTTTTAGCTTATTTTGTGCTCTTTTTGCTTCTTTTTCTTCTTATTTCCTACAAAGTTTATCAAATCAAAAGATCAAAGAAATATACCATTTAAGCACCAAAGAATGCAATATTTAGGCACTAATCATAAATTTCTTGTATGAAAAAGCATAGAAAAACATGACATGGTGACATGTCATCAGCCTTGACTTCTAAGTGTTTTGTTTTCAAGCATTTGGCTTGATACATAAACACCACAAGTACTTAACAAATAAATTGCCATTGGTACTCAGAGCCTTCAGCTTTCTCATTCTTTCCCTTTTTCTTTTCTTGCTTTAATTGTATTTGATTCTTCAAGGTTTTCATGATTTTCAAAAGATTTCACAAAATGTCCTAGATGAAAACTTCAATTAAATAAAATCCAATGTAATTGAGCAACAATTAATCATACTAGCTTTCCAAAACTTGTATGCACATGCTAAAATATTCTTTAATTCCTTGTTTGTTTATGATCATGATACTTTACTGCTTTAAGCTTTACAAAACTCAAGTTGGTAGTCATAATGGCATGGCAACATGTTACAAATCAATATTCAAGCTATGTTTATTCATACACACATGTGCATACAGAGAATATAAAGACAATCATGCAAAATAAAGTGTTGGAAACAAAGGAGAGGAAAAGGAACTTTACAACCTTGTAGTCCATCTTCTCTATTGTTGTCATTTTCCTCTTATTCTTCCATTTCCCTTGGCAAACTCAGAATGCTTGCTCATCCTCAAGCAACAATTAGAACAATGGCTATGGGGCTAAGATGGATCATGAATGTCTTATACAATGAAATGTTAGTAGCACATGTGTTTTAAGCAAGCAAAATTAAAAATCACAATCAAGGCACAAGAGACAAAGATATTGTGATTGCAAACTTAAGAAGGTGAGAACAATACATTGCATAAAAGATAAGTGGCACACCAAACTTAGTGTGACACTTTCACTTGGAATTAATGCAAGTATCTTGTAAGAATTGGGACCAAATTTTGTTGCATAGCAACACCAAACTTAAAATGCAATCATATGTCAATTTATTTGAATTAAAACTAAGCAAGTGAAACTGTTATTTGTTAAGTACAATCACCAAGCCAAGAATCTGTCATGAATAAAGCTCTCTTGGTAGTGTATTAACAAACACAGTAAATAAAAGAAAGCATTTAAAACAAGGAAATGACTAAAAACAAAGAGAAAACTAAAATTGTCTAACTAAAAGAAAGATAACAGTGCAAAGAACATTATGATTATGCAAACAAGTGGTGTTGCTGAATGATTTGCATAGAAAAATAAGTGGCACACCAAACTTAGAATCCTGGTGTGTCACTTTCATTTTTTGATTTGATGCAATCATCCAAAAAGATTGAAAACAATTTGTTGCAAGGCAACACCAAACTTAGAATGTAACCATATGCCAATTTATTGAATTTAAACAAAGCAAAGAAAGAAAACAAAGCAGGGAAGAAATGTTACCTACGGTTGGGTTACCTCCCAACAAGTGCTCTTTTAGTGTCATTAGCTTGACATGTTGTTCTTCACTTTCTTCCTCTTCTTCCAGTTTGTTAAGAGGAATGACCTCAAAGGAGGGAAATATTCAGCTAGTATCCCTTGTCTTGGCCTTTCCTCAGCAAGCTTCCTTTTGCAAATGGCTTGATTGATCTTGCTTGCTGGATTAGGGACAGAATTGGTGTTCTTGCTAGTTGCCTTCACTTCTTTGGATTCAAGGCTTGATTGCTGTGTGATTATTGGAGTTTTGTATTCATCCAGAGCCTTTTGAATTGGTGGTTCCATGAGCTTTTCCTCTATGTACTTCTCTGCTTTACTTGAGTTTGGAATTCTTTGGTTGTCTTTCTCACTTTCTTGCTCTTTCACTTCCTCCCTTGCACTCAACATTTGACTTAATAGCTTTTTCATTGAGGAGGTTTGTTGATCTTCCCAACATTTCTTCATCTCCTCTTCATATTTTGGTTGTCTTTCTCACTTTCTTGCTCTTTCACTTCCTCCCTTGCACTCAACATTTGACTTAATAGCTTTTTCATTGAGGAGGTTTGTTGATCTTTGATGACAAGTCATCTTAGCCTAGTTTCACTAGCCTTTTTCTTTTGTTTTCAATTGAATTATGCACTTTCTTGAGCCAAAAGCAAGCCAATTGGGTAGATTTTCATGTTTCCTTTAATTTAATCAACCATGTATGAATTCATGCTATTTCATGAGGTTTTATGCTATAATTGTCATATATTATGAAAGAATGAATATCTCATGATTTTGAGCATAGCTTTGATGTGTTTGGTTGATTAATGATAGGTGAAGAAAGCTTAGAGAAAGGTTGATGCAAGAAGGAATGGCTAGGAGGAATGACTTGAGTCTTGGATTAATTATGAACCAGGAAGCAAAAGCTGGAGCAAAAGTTAGCCCCTAACTTTTTGGCTAACTTTTGGCATGAAAAACACTCCCTGGATGCACCAAAAGTTTGCGCCAACGTTAGGCCCTAACTTTCTGGCTAACGTTGGCGCCTGAAAAACTCTCCCTGGGCTAGCAAAAGTTTGCGCCAACGCTAGCCCCTAACTTTCTGGCTAACGTTGGCGCCATGAATAACCAAGGGGAGGCCAATGTTGGAGCAAAAGTTAGACCCCTAACTTTTGCCCCAACGTTGGTATCAGCAAAACAAGGGTGCTGATGTGAAAAGTTGGAGCAAAAGTTAGACCCTAACTTTTACTCCAACTTTTACTCAAGCTTTCATGATTCCAACCCGGTTCAATTCGGTTCTTCTCCAAACTCCAAGAGCAATCAACCAAGGCCTCTCTCAACCCAATTCCACCAAGAGCAAAGGCCCAATTGAAGGCTTGAAGACCATTTGAAGAAAGTGTATAAATAGATTAGAATTTAAGTTTTAAGGGAGCTTCCCTTTGAGTTTTCAGAGAGCTTTTCTTTTCTGGTTTGATTGAGAGCTCACTTTTACATTTCTTAGCATTGTTGTTTTAATTCAAGAGAATTTGGGAGGAGAATTGATCTCTCTTCTTCCTTGTTCTTGCCCAGCACTCTTTACTTTTCTTGTCTTGGATTTTCGGTGGAGAATTGAAGAAATTCTGTTTCAATCTCACCTTGGAATCTTGTTTAATTTTCTGCTTAATTGAATTTCAGTTTTGGTTAATTGTTCTTCATCTACCTTCTTTGCAATTTACAATTTCCTTGGCAATTGTTCTTGTTGGATCTAGGAAGGCATTGAGATCTAGACTTGGTTTTCTAGTCTCTTGGGTCCTGAGATCCGGATTTCCCATTTCCCATTCCCTGTTTACTGTTTTCATGCTCATTTACAATTCTGTTTCTAGATCTGATTCAATCCAAGTGTTCTTCTATTCCTCTGCTTGTTAAATTTTAATTTTCCTTGTTTAATTCCTGCAAATCCAACTCCCAATTCCCTTTACAATTCAAGCCATTTACATTTCTTGCACTTTAAGATTCTGCAATTTACATTTCTTCCATTCTAAGTTTTTGCCATTTAATTTCTTGTTCTTTAAGATTCAGCATTTAAATTTCAGCTCTCTTTAATTTCATGCCAATTACCCATTCCCTTTACTTTCTATGCAATTTAAATTCTGCAAATCACAAATTTCTCAACCAAATCTTGATTTGCTTGACTAAATCAACCACCAAATTAAAATTGCTCAATCCTTCAATCCCTGTGGGATCGACCTCACTCCCGTGAGTTATTATTACTTGATGCGACCCGGTGCACTTGCCGGTTAGATTTGGATGTCTTGGAGAAATTCGTTTCTCCGCGAAAATATCCCATCAAGTTTTTGGCACCGTTGCCGGGGATTGAATTAGATTGACAATGATTAAGTGAGGTGGTGATCTAGATCAAGCACTTTTTCTTTTCTGTTTCTTTATTTTCGTTGCTAACCCGCTAACTGTTTGAATTTTTGCTTAAGCTAACTAATATTTCACTTCAGTCATGGATTGAAGTGTTATTGCCTTTCTGGTGTTGTGTGATTCTTATGTTTTTCTTGTATGTCAGATACAAGAAGAGAGATCCCTACCTTTCATGAAACTGGCGAAAGAATCCTCCGAAGGCTAAGAAGAGAAGCAAGAAAAAAAATATTGCTGGAGAGGAAGAATCAGATGAAGAATATCATGAATTGGAGGAACACTCAACAAATCCAACAAATCCACCAGTGAGAATGGCCAACAACAATGGTCAACCCCAGAGGAGAGTCTTGGCTTCATATACACTTGCTAATCCAAGGCATTGTGGGAGTAGCATTCTTACCCCAAATGTCGATGTAAATAACTTTGAATTGAAGCCCCAACTCATCACCTTGGTGCAGAACAATTGTTCCTATGGAGGAGGCCCCTTGGAAGATCCAAACCAGCACCTATCCACCTTCCTGAGGATATGTAACACAGTGAAGACCAATGGTGTGCATCCTGACAGTTACAAATTGCTGCTATTTCCATTTTCCCTCAAAGACAAAGCCACTCAATGGTTGGAGTCATTTCCAAGAGATAGCATCAATAACTGGGATGATCTAGTAACCAAGTTTCTTGCCAAGTTTTACCCACCTCAAAGAGTTATTAGATTGAAGACTGAAGTACAAACATTCATACAAATGGATGCTGAACCCTTGTATGAGGCATGGGAACGATACAAAGCTCTAATCAGGAAATGCCCTCCTGAGATGTTTAATGAATGGGATAAACTCCAAAATTTCTATGAAGGACTGACAATGAAAGCTCAAGAGGCACTTGACTATTCAGCAGGAGGCTCAATGCAACTCATGAAGACAGCTGAAGAAGCTCAGAACCTCATTGACATGGTGGCTAACAACCAATATCTCTTTGGCCATCAGAGACAACACCAACCATCACTAAGGAAAGGAGTGTTAGAAATGGAAGGGGTTGACACCCTCCTAGCTCAAAACAAGATAATGCAGCAGCAGATTCAAGAACAATTTGAGCAGATGGCTAAAAAGATTGATAGTTTACAAGTTGTAACAGTGAATACAAGCCAACCATCAACCACATGGGGACAAAATGAAGAAAACCAAGAAAATCAGCAGCAGGAACAACCTCAATATGTGCACAACCAAGGCTCATGCCAAAATGAGGTTTATGGTGACACCTACAATCCATCCTGGAAGAACCATCCAAATCTTAGATGGGGAGATAACCACACCCACAGCCAGCAATCGTGGCAGAAAAACTCAAACCAAAACAACTCAAGGAACACAACTTACTCAAACCACGACCAGCAAAACGCTAATAATAATCAATACAAGAAACCACAAAATACATATCAACCACCCCACCACAATCCACAAACTCATCAAAATAGCATTTCCGCACCAACATCTAACCCCCAAAACTACCACACTACCCCTACAAATAACTTCCAGCAACCACATTCCACCCCCATCATACCACCAATAGACCATCATGAAAGTAGAATTTCAAGTCTTGAGGTAGCCATACAAGCAATTGCTCAGTCCACTCAAAGCTTGGTCAAAATGCAAGAGAGAAATGAAGCTACCATGAAGAGCCTTGAATGACAAGTGGGACAATTGGCCAAACAAGCTGAACGGCCAACCAATGTTATCCCAAGTGATACAATCTCCAATCCAAAGGACAAAGAAAAAGCTACAAAGTGGGAGGAGTGCAAAGCAATCATAGTGGGAAGTGAAAATACTAGGGAGAAGGAAGCCATCAATCAAGAAGAACACAACAGAGAAGTTCCACAAGAAGAAACAGAAGAGAGAAGTGAAGAGGAGAGAAAAACCAAGAATGCAAAAAGCTCAAAGAAAGATGTGGACATCCTTGAAACACAGCTACAAGAGAAGAAGGAAGGGGTGAAGCCAGATGTCCCCAAACTTCCGTACCCTCAGAGGTTAAAAAAAGAAAACGAGGATAAGCAATACTCAAAATTCTTGGATATATTCAAGACTCTCAGCATCAATATTCCTTTCTTAGAAGCACTTGAACAGATGCCATTATATGCCAAATTTATGAAAGAAGTACTCACAAAGAAAAGATCCCTGAAGGAAGGACAGATTGTTGAGATGACAAAGGAATGTAGTGCTATCCTCCAAAGAGAGTTGCCAGAGAAGAAAGATGATCCTGGGAGTTTTTACATACCTTGCACCATAGGAAACATAACAATTGAGAAGTCATTTTGTGACCTCGGTGCAGGTATAAACTTGATGCCTTTGTCTCTAATGAGGAAACTTCAAATTTCTGAGCTGAAGTCCACACGAATAGTTCTCCAAATGGCTGACAAATCCATTATGCAAGCACTGGGAGTTGTGGAGAATGTGTTGGTAAAAGTGGAAAAATTCTTTCTCCCAGCTGATTTTGTCATCCTGGATATGGATGAAGACCTTAACACTCCCATCATCCTGGGGAGGCCTTTCCTGGCTACGGGCAGAGCATTGATAGATGTTGAAAAAGGAGAATTGTTGTTAAGAGTGCATGATGAGCACCTAGCATTCCATGTTTTTAAAATCCTGCATGAGCCTACTCAAGAAGAAGATTGTATGAAGGATAAGGCCAAGGATCAAAGCTTGAAGGAGGCATTCAATGAGTTAACTCCAAGACTTCTACATCCATGCTTGAAAGAAGTAAAGATGGTGCAACAGACCAAAGAAATCAAGGAGGAACTAGATCCAAAACCCCCAGATGAGAACCTCAACATTCCAGATAAAGAACCACCAAGGCATGAATCATCTCTTAAGAAAGAAGAGAAGAAGAAGAGGCCAAAAGGGTGGAAAAACAAGAAAATCCCCACTGAAGGCTTTTCACCAAGGGATAAAGTAGTGTTAAACACACAACCAATGAAGATGTCTCCACAATTATTTGAATATTACACTGTGAACTGGGTACTTTCACTTGAACACTTAGAGATCATCAAAGAGGAGACCGAAAGAAAGTTCACAGTAAGAGGAGAAAAGCTGAGGCACTATGATTTTCAACCTCCATGATCAAAGAACAAGATGTCAAGCTAGTGACATTAAAAGAGCGCTTGTTGGGAGGCAACCCAACCTGAGGTAGTTTTCTTTTCATAGCCTTTTCAATAAAAATGTTGAATAATTGGTATGCATTGCAAGGAGCTAAGTTTGGTGTTGCACACCAAAACAATTTAAGGAAGAATGAATGATTCTAAGTTTGGTGTTCCACCAAAATCTCATTTAAAAGCATACTCTCACCTCCTGTATAATGCTAGCTCCAAGCAATCAGACAAATTATTCAACCATTTAATTGCTTTTAGTTTTGGTTCCATAACCTTTAGCAAGGCCAAAAGTAGTCATAAGTAGACAACCTGTTGCATTAAAGACAGTGGCAAGGAATTAAGTTTGGTGTTCCCACACCAAATTAAATCCAAAAGCCACACTCAATTCATGCATACTAACCAGTCACCTAAGGGCTTGAGAAGCAAGCAACTTTTGAGAATTGTGCAGGGAACTAACCACCAATTGAAGACATAATGCACCATGACTCAAAAGGGGATCAACAAAAAGAAGGACAAAAGAACTGCAAACCAATAGGTTGTATCTATACTTAACTTCAGCTGTTGAGAGATGCTATGATTTATATCTTGCTAAAGTGTTCATCTAGTACAAGTAGAATCAATTTTCTTAAAATAAGTAAGCTAGTCTAAGTGTGTGCTTGTGTGTTTACTTTCACTTAAAAAAAATGCATGCTTTGTCCCCTGCAATTTCAATTCAATAAAAGAAATGTTTGAATGTGAGTGAGATAGTTCTCTGTTAGATAGAAGTACAATAAAAGTAAGTGGTGGTATGTATGTGTGATTGTATAATAGCTCACTTTTAGTGAATAAAAGAACTAGGATGCCCCCTTCTAAGTATAAAGTGGCCTACTGTCTATGAATCTCAATCAAATAAAAATCCTTGGTTAGAAAGAAAAACAAAAAGAAAGAAAAAAGGGGAGAAAAAGAAACAGCCAAAGAGTGGCAGAACAAAAGAAAACAAAAAGAAACAAAGCTGGACACCAATAGCTTGAACCTTAGAATATATGCCTGTGGTGTCTTTGTATTAGGATCTGCTTGGACTACTAAGCTCTTTGGAGTGCATCAACACTCGGTGACTTGGGTTAACTAACCCGGGATCATCAGCTGAAAGTCCACTGTCAAGAGCAACCTAACTACAAGGCATTTAGTAGCCCAAAGAGGTGCTGGGCATCAATGTTTTAAGAAGGAATGTGAGCCAAGTGTCTATAGTGAATAATGTGTCAAGTATAAAGAAAAGAAAATGAACTTGCTACACATGACACTCAAATAAAGCTCATGAACAATATAATAGCCAAGGATAAAGGAATAATGAGAGGTCATAGCAGTATGTTACTTGAAGCTTGAAGGAGGCTTTCTAGGCTTAAGAGTCAATAAGAGGTGAGTGTGTACATATCCACATAAAACCCCATGAACTATCAATAACACTCTACTAGCATGAACATCCTCTCCCATTTCATTCTTTTTTCTCAATAAATCATTTCTTGCTTGGGGACAAGCAAGCTTTAAGTTTGGTGTTGTGATGACAAGTCATCTTAGCCTAGTTTCACTAGCCTTTTTCTTTTGTTTTCAATTGAATTATGCACTTTCTTGAGCCAAAAGCAAGCCAATTGGGTAGATTTTCATGTTTCCTTTAATTTAATCAACCATGTATGAATTCATGCTATTTCATGAGGTTTTATGCTATAATTGTCATATATTATGAAAGAATGAATATCTCATGATTTTGAGCATAGCTTTGATGTGTTTGGTTGATTAATGATAGGTGAAGAAAGCTTGGAGAAAGGTTGATGCAAGAAGGAATGGCTAGGAGGAATGACTTGAGTCTTGGATTAATTATGAACCAGGAAGCAAAAGCTGAAGCAAAAGTTAGCCCCTAACTTTTTGGCTAACTTTTGGGCAAAAGTTGGAGCAAAAGTTAGCCCCTAACTTTTTGGTTAACTTTTGGGCAAAAGCTGGACCAAAAGTTAGCCCCTAACTTTTTGGCTAACTTTTGGCATGAAAAACACTCCCTGGATGCACCAAAAGTTTGTGCCAACGTTAGACCCTAACTTTTTGGCTAACGTTGGCGCCTGAAAAACTCTCCCTGGGCTAGCAAAAGTTTGCGCCAACGTTAGCCCCTAACTTTCTGGCTAACGTTGGCGCCATGAATAACCAAGGGGAGGCCAACGTTGGAGCAAAAGTTAGACCCCTAACTTTTGCCCCAACGTTGGTATCAGCAAAACAAGGGTGCTGATGTGAAAAGTTGGAGCAAAAGTTAGACCCTAACTTTTACTCCAACTTTTACTCAAGCTTTCATGATTCTAACCCGGTTCAATTCGGTTCTTCTCCAAACTCCAAGAGCAATTGATGACAAGTCATCTTAGCCTATTTTAACTAGCCTTTTTCTTTTGTTTTCAATTGAATTATGCACTTTCTTGAGCCATAAGCAAGCCAATTGGGTAGATTTTCATGTTTCCTTGGATTTAACCAACCATATATGAATTCATGCCATTTCATGAGGTTTTATGCTATATTTGTTGCATATTATGAAAGATTGAATACCTCATGATTTTAAGCATAGCTTTGATAAGTTTGGTTGATTCATGATAGGTGAAGAAAGCTTGGAGAAAGGTTGAAGCAAAGAGGAATGGCTAGGAGTGAAGAGAGGACAATGGAATAAAAGAAATTGAACCGGGATGCATGAAGTTAGCCCCAACGTTAGCCCCCTAACTTGGAGGCTAACGTTGGGCATGAAAATCACTCCCTGGGCTCCCCACATTTGAGCCAACGTTAGCCCCCTAACTTGGAGGCTAACGTTGGCACATGACATTGCAAGGAAGAGGCCAACGTTAGCTCCAACGTTAGCCCCCTAACTTGGAGGCTAACGTTGGAACTTGAAATTCATCCCTGGCCATCCAACGTGGTGCCAACGTTAGGGGTCTAACTTTGACCCTAACGTTGGCACATGAATTACAAAGGGGGAAGGAGCCAACGTTTGCGCCAACGTTAGCCCCCTAACTTGGAGGCTAACGTTGGCGCCACACACCACAAGGCATACAAGGGGTATACTTCCAACAAGAATAACTTGAGCTACATAGCTCCAAATGAGGTGATTCAAGAAGCATTGGAAAGTAGGAATCAAGAGCTTTCCAAGCATATATGGCACTTCATGGTGGACACTAAAATTGAGGGAGAAAACTGCCCCACAATGTGCATAAACGAACATGGTGGAAACCTGCAGTGAGGCCACTTGACCTCTGCACCTTCAAAGGAGTATAACTCGAGCTGTAGAGCTCCAAATGATGTGCTCCCAAAGGCATTGGAAAGTAGACATCCAGAGCTTTCCAACAATGTATAATAGTATGGGGTGGACAATACATTTGAGCCTCCAGAACTGGCGTTTTCGCCAACGTTTGAGGGCTAACGTTACCTCAAACGCTGCACACCAAAGCCAGCGACCATGCCCTCTTCAAATGATCATAACTTGAGTTGTAGATGTCCCATTGAAGTGATTCCAAGTGGGTTAGAAAGCTGACATTTAGAGCTTTCCAACCATATATGATAGTCTATATTGGGCATAAAATTGGCAACATGACAAGAGGACAAAGTTGGCCCCATAAATGTGCATAAGGGAGGCCAACGTTAGGGTCAAAGTTAGACCCCTAACGTTGGCACCAACGTCCAAACCAGAGAAATATGCTTGCTGCTAGGAAAAGTTAGGGCCAAAGTTAGACCCCTAACTTTGGCTCAAACGTTAGGTCCAACTATGGCTAATTTCAAAACCGGTTCAATTGGTTCAATTCGGTTCCTCTTCAAACTCCAAGAGCAATCAAC
Source organism: Arachis ipaensis (assembly GCF_059453495.1). NCBI lineage: Eukaryota > Viridiplantae > Streptophyta > Magnoliopsida > Fabales > Fabaceae > Arachis > Arachis ipaensis. Next base: position 76,085,462 of record NC_142444.1, read on the forward strand.
CAAGGCCTTTATCAACCCAATTCCATCAAGAGCAAGGGCCCAAATGATCATCACTCAAAGGCACAAGAAATAGATAAAATAGGAATTTCATTTAATTGTAATTTGTTTTTAATTTCATTTTCATTTCCATTTTGTAAAGCCTATATAAGGCATCATTTTCATATTTGTGAGGGAGGCTGGCTCCACGAGGGAGCATTAGGATTAGAGAGCTCTCTCTTAGTTTACATTCTTGTCTTGAATCTTGAGTGGAGAATTGAAGAAATTCTGTTTCATTCTCCCTTTGAGATTTCTCTTTGTTTTGCTTGTCTACATAATTTGAGAAATTGAGATTTGAATCAAAGTTTTCATTTACTGCTTCCATCTTCATTTCTTCTTCAATCTGTCTGCTGTTGAATCAAGGAAGGGCTTGAGATCTAGACTCGTTTTCTAGTCTCTTTGATTCCCTGAGATCTTCAATTTTATTTTGCAATTAAGCTGAGAATCTGAGCGTTCCTTACTTCACTGCACTTCACAGTTTAAATTCTGTTTTAATTCATAGCATCCAATTTCCTTTATTCTTCCTGCAATTTACATTTCCAGTTGCTTGATCTATTGCTCTCTTTAATTTCTCTGCACCCGACTCCCCTTTAATTTCATGCAATTTACATTTCTTGCAATTTAAGATTCTTGCAATTTACATTTCTTGCTCTTTAAGTTTCAATGCAATTTACTTTCTGCACTTTAATTTTCCTTGTCATTTACATTCTGTTGGCTTCAATTGTCACTCAAATCACTAAATGTTAGCTTGACTAAACTAATCACCCACTAAAGTTGCTTGATCCATCAATCCCTGTGGGATCGACCTCACTCCCGTGAGTTTTTATTACTTGATGCGACCCGGTGCACTTGCCGGTTAGATTTGGGTGTTTTGGAGAAATTCGTTTTTCCAAAAATATCTCATCAAGTTTTTGGCGCCGTTGCCGGGGATTGATTAGATCAACAATGATTAAGTGGGTGAGAAGTCTAGATCAAGCATTTTCTTTATTTTTGTTTTCTGTTTCAAAGTGAAACCAAGGTGTTTGAGTTTTTGCCTCACTAAGAAATTCTCATCTCTGATATGAGTAATTTCAATTTTCCTTGGTTGTGTGTTTTACAAAACTCAAATGGAGTTCAACTCATCTTATGATCAAACAAATTCTATTGGATATCATCCACCATCACCAATCTCTAATGGTGGCTGGGAATATCACCAAGAGAATACACATTCTGAGCACTCCAATTCATGGAGATTTGCTTCACAACCACAAGATGAGAAAGAGAATCATATGGGATACCAACCACCACCACAAAATGATTCATATCATTATCCTCATGGAAGATGGAAGTGTCGCCAAAGAATGGAAGAGCAGCCACCCTCACGTCCTAGTTTCTCATTTAAAAATTCTTTATCACTTGATTATGCCTCAACACAAAGTTTCCTCCAAAATCCATACCAGTCATCCCATCGATCACACAACTCATTCCACACTCCTCAACACAAATTCACCACAACACATTCACGTCACCAAAATTACTCTCAACCTTCATCTCTTGAATTAACAGAGGAAGAATACCGTGAAGGCATTGAAATACAGAGAAAACTAGTGGAATTTTACACAAAATCCCCATCTTGGAAAGAAACCATCCTCAAGCAGATAAATGGGTCCTTAGAGCAAACGAAGAGGAACTTAGAACCATCAAACAGTAAGGATGAAGACAAATTTGTGGGTGAGGAAGTGGAAAAGCAAGAACAAAAGGTCCTTGTGTCAAGTGAAAGTGCAATGAAGAAGGAGGAAAAACAAGATGAGGAGGCTACTGCATCAAGTGAACTTTCAATAAAGAATGAGGAGGTTGAAAATGAAACTACACTTGAGGTGACAAAAGAACCTGAACACTCACAACCTCCACAAACTTCCATGAACCACTCAAGGCTTTCAGAGCTTGAGTCCAAGCTCGAAAAATATGCGAAAGAAGCACAAATATTCGAAAAAAGGCAAGAGGCTGTCTTCAAAAATATGAATGGAGAAGTAGAGAAAATAAGGAGGAGCTTAGAACCACTGAGCAAGAAAAATGAAGGCCAATTGATGAGTGTAAAAGAGGAAGTGGAGGAGCAAGAAAGTGAAGAAGTCATTCCAAACTCAAGTGAGGCAGAAAAGTACATAAAGGAGGAGTTCATGGAACCACCAATACAAGAGGCCCTGAATGAAGAAATCACTCCAATAATCACACAGCAACCATGTCTTGACATCCAAGAAGTGAAGGCAATTAACAAAAGCACCAAGAAGAGGATTGTGACCAAGACACCAAGGACAACATTCATGAGAAGGTCAACTGCAAACAATCCTCCCCCTGATCCAGCAAGCAAGATCAATCAAGCCAATTTCACAAGGAAGCTTGCTGAGGAGAGACCAAGACAGGGGGCACTAGCTGAAACTTCTCCTCCTTTGAAGTCATTTCTCTTAACAAATTGGAAGAAAAGGAAGAAAGTAAAGAACAGGTAGACAGTAGGTACAATTCTTCTCCTTGCTTTGTTTAAATTTCAATAAATTGGCATATGATTACATTCTAAGTTTGGTGTTGCCCTGCAACAAACTGTTTTCCATTTTCATGGATGATTGCATCAATTTTACATGAAAGTGACACACCAAGATTCTAAGTTTGGTGTGCCATCTATTTTTCTATGCAATTCAATCCAGCAACATCACTTGTCTGCATAATCATATTGCCTTTTACAGTGTTATTTTTCTTCTTAGTTGGATAATTTTTGTTTTCCCTTTGTTTCATTTATTTACTTGTTTTTAATGCTTTCCTTCATTAACTGTTTTTGTTAATACATCACCAAGACATCCTTATTTATAACAGACTCTTCATTTGGTGATTGTATTTAACATATAACAGTTTCTTTTGTTTAGTTTTAGTTTAAATAAATTGACATAGGATTGCATTCTAAGTTTGGTGTTGCTATGCAACACAGTTTGCTTCAAATCTTTACTGGATACTTGCATTAATTCCAAGTGAAAGTGTCACACTAAGTTTGGTGTGCCACTTATCTTTTATGCAAAGTATTATGCTCACCTTCTTAAGCTTGCAATCACAATGTCTCTGTCTCTTGTGCCTTGATTATTATCTTTAATTTTGCTTGCTTGAAACACATGTACTACTAACATTCCTTGTGAAAGACATTCATGATCCATCTTAGCCCCATAGCCACGGTTCTAATAGTTGCTTGAGGATGAGCAAGCATTCTGAGTTTGGTATGGGAAGGAGGAGAATGGGAGGAAAATGACAACAATAGAGAAGATGAACTACAAGGTTGTAAAGTTCCTTTTCCTCTCATTTGTTTCAAGCACTATGAACTGCATGATTGTCTTTACCTTCTCTGTATGCATGTGTGTATGAAAAGGCATAGTTTGATTTCTAAATTGCAACATGGTGCTATGTCATTATGATTTCCAACTTGAGTTTTGTGAATTCAAAAGCAACAAAAGTATCATGATCATAAACAAACAAGGCATTAAAGAAGATTTTAGCATGTGCATAAAAGTATTGGTAAGCTAGTATGTTTGATTGTTGCTTAATTGCATTAGATTTTATTTAATTGAAGTTTTCATCTAGGACATTTTGTGAAATCTTTTAAAATCATGAAAACCTTGAAGAAGCAAATGCAAAATAAAGCAAGAAAAGAAAAAGGGAAAGAATGAGAAAGCTGAAGGCTCTGAGTACCAATGGCAATTCATTTGTTAAGTACTTGTGGTGTTTATGTATCAAGCCAAATGCTTGAAAACAAAACACTTAGAAGTCAAGGTTAGGCTCAAAAGTGCAAAAGCACTCCCTCAAAGCTCAAGGCTCTGAGCATCAATGATTAGAGAGTCAAGAAAAGAAAAGAAAAATGAGCTTAATGAAGTCCTCTAATCAAATGCTTGTGGTGCTTATGTATCAAGTGGTAATACTTGAAAACAAAGCATTTAGAAGTCGTAGCTTTGTTATCAAATCATGGGGCAAAGCACCCAAAAAGGAGAAGCTAATAAGAAAATCAAAAGCTTGTTTCAAGGAAGAAATATAAGAAAGATTTCATAAATTGAGCTAGATGGAAGCATCAATCATTTACATTTCTTTTGTGATTGTAGCATGCTTAGAAAACTAGCTTACCATGAACATTGAGTTGCTATTCTTCTTACCTTGGATTGTCAATCTTTATTGCATGATTCTTTTCTTGCTTGGGGACAAGCAAGCTTTAAGTTTGGTGTTGTGATGACAAGTCATCTTAGCCTATTTTAACTAGCCTTTTTCTTTTGTTTTCAATTGAATTATGCACTTTCTTGAGCCATAAGCAAGCCAATTGGGTAGATTTTCATGTTTCCTTGGATTTAACCAACCATATATGAATTCATGCCATTTCATGAGGTTTTATGCTATATTTGTTGCATATTATGAAAGATTGAATACCTCATGATTTTAAGCATAGCTTTGATAAGTTTGGTTGATTCATGATAGGTGAAGAAAGCTTGGAGAAAGGTTGAAGCAAAGAGGAATGGCTAGGAGTGAAGAGAGGACAATGGAATAAAAGAAATTGAACCGGGATGCATGAAGTTAGCCCCAACGTTAGCCCCCTAACTTGGAGGCTAACGTTGGGCATGAAAATCACTCCCTGGGCTCCCCACGTTTGAGCCAACGTTAGCCCCCTAACTTGGAGGCTAACGTTGGCACATGACATTGCAAGGAAGAGGCCAACGTTAGCTCCAACGTTAGCCCCCTAACTTGGAGGCTAACGTTGGAACTTGAAATTCATCCCTGGCCATCCAACGTGGTGCCAACGTTAGGGGTCTAACTTTGACCCTAACGTTGGCACATGAATTACAAAGGGGGAAGGAGCCAACGTTTGCGCCAACGTTAGCCCCCTAACTTGGAGGCTAACGTTGGCGCCACACACCACAAGGCATACAAGGGGTATACTTCCAACAAGAATAACTTGAGCTACATAGCTCCAAATGAGGTGATTCAAGAAGCATTGGAAAGTAGGAATCAAGAGCTTTCCAAGCATATATGGCACTGCATGGTGGACACTAAAATTGAGGGAGAAAACTGCCCCACAATGTGCATAAACGAACATGGTGGAAACCTGCAGTGAGGCCACTTGACCTCTGCACCTTCAAAGGAGTATAACTCGAGCTGTAGAGCTCCAAATGATGTGCTCCCAAAGGCATTGGAAAGTAGACATCCAGAGCTTTCCAACAATGTATAATAGTATGGGGTGGACAATACATTTGAGCCTCCAGAACTGGCGTTTTCGCCAACGTTTGAGGGCTAACGTTACCTCAAACGCTGCACACCAAAGCCAGCGACCATGCCCTCTTCAAATGATCATAACTTGAGTTGTAGATGTCCAATTGAAGTGATTCCAAGTGGGTTAGAAAGCTGACATTCAGAGCTTTCCAACCATATATGATAGTCTATATTGGGCATAAAATTGGCAACATGACAAGAGGACAAAGTTGGCCCCATAAATGTGCATAAGGGAGGCCAACGTTAGGGTCAAAGTTAGACCCCTAACGTTGGCACCAACGTCCAAACCAGAGAAATATGCTTGCTGCTAGGAAAAGTTAGGGCCAAAGTTAGACCCCTAACTTTGGCTCAAACGTTAGGTCCAACTATGGCTAATTTCAAAACCGGTTCAATTGGTTCAATTCGGTTCCTCTTCAAACTCCAAGAGCAATCAACCAAGGCCTTTATCAACCCAATTCCATCAAGAGCAAGGGCCCAAATGATCATCACTCAAAGGCACAAGAAATAGATAAAATAGGAATTTCATTTAATTGTAATTTGTTTTTAATTTCATTTTCATTTCCATTTTGTAAAGCCTATATAAGGCATCATTTTCATATTTGTGAGGGAGGCTGGCTCCACGAGGGAGCATTAGGATTAGAGAGCTCTCTCTTAGTTTACATTCTTGTCTTGAATCTTGAGTGGAGAATTGAAGAAATTCTGTTTCATTCTCCCTTTGAGATTTCTCTTTGTTTTGCTTGTCTGCATAATTTGAGAAATTGAGATTTGAATCAAAGTTTTCATTTACTGCTTCCATCTTCATTTCTTCTTCAATCTGTCTGCTGTTGAATCAAGGAAGGGCTTGAGATCTAGACTCGTTTTCTAGTCTCTTTGATTCCCTGAGATCTTCAATTTTATTTTGCAATTAAGCTGAGAATCTGAGCGTTCCTTACTTCACTGCACTTCACAGTTTAAATTCTGTTTTAATTCATAGCATCCAATTTCCTTTATTCTTCCTGCAATTTACATTTCCAGTTGCTTGATCTATTGCTCTCTTTAATTTCTCTGCACCCGACTCCCCTTTAATTTCATGCAATTTACATTTCTTGCAATTTAAGATTCTTGCAATTTACATTTCTTGCTCTTTAAGTTTCAATGCAATTTACTTTCTGCACTTTAATTTTCCTTGTCATTTACATTCTGTTGGCTTCAATTGTCACTCAAATCACTAAATGTTAGCTTGACTAAACTAATCACCCACTAAAGTTGCTTGATCCATCAATCCCTGTGGGATCGACCTCACTCCCGTGAGTTTTTATTACTTGATGCGACCCGGTGCACTTGCCGGTTAGATTTGGGTGTTTTGGAGAAATTCGTTTTTCCAAAAATATCTCATCAGCAATCAACCAAGGCCTCTCTCAACCCAATTCCACCAAGAGCAAAGGCCCAATTGAAGGCTTGAAGACCATTTGAAGAAAGTGTTAAATAGATTAGAATTTAAGTTTTAAGGGAGCTTCCCTTTGAGTTTTCAGAGAGCTTTTCTTTTCTGGTTTGATTGAGAGCTCACTTTTACATTTCTTAGCATTGTTGTTTTAATTCAAGAGAATTTGGGAGGAGAATTGATCTCTCTTCTTCCTTGTTCTTGCCCAGCACTCTTTACTTTTCTTGTCTTGGATTTTGGGTGGAGAATTGAAGAAATTCTGTTTCAATCTCACCTTGGAATCTTGTTTAATTTTCTGCTTAATTGAATTTCTGTTTTGGTTAATTGTTCTTCATCTACTTTCTTTGCAATTTACAATTTCCTTGGCAATTGTTCTTGTTGGATCTAGGAAGGCATTGAGATCTAGACTTGGTTTTCTAGTCTCTTGGGTCCTGAGATCCGGATTTCCCATTTCCCATTCCCTGTTTACTGTTTTCATGCTCATTTACAATTCTGTTTCTAGATCTGATTCAATCCAAGTGTTCTTCTATTCCTCTGCTTGTTAAATTTTAATTTCCCTTGTTTAATTCCTGCAAATCCAACTCCCAATTCCCTTTACAATTCAAGCCATTTACATTTCTTGCACTTTAAGATTCTGCAATTTACATTTCTTGCGTTCTAAGTTTTTGCCATTTAATTTCTTGTTCTTTAAGATTCAGCATTTTAAATTTCAGCTCTCTTTAATTTCATGCCAATTGCCCATTCCCTTTACTTTCTATGCAATTTAAATTCTGCAAATCACAAATTTCTCAACCAAATCTTGATTTGCTTGACTAAATCAACCACCAAATTAAAATTGCTCAATCCTTCAATCCCTGTGGGATCGACCTCACTCCCGTGAGTTATTATTACTTGATGCGACCCGGTGCACTTGCCGGTTAGATTTGGATGTCTTGGAGAAATTCGTTTCTCCGAAAAAATATCCCATCAATCTTCCCAATATTTCTTCATCTCCTTTTCATATTTTTCAATCACAGATTCAATTATTGAGAGTTTTTGAGTCAGGGACGTTTGTGAGAGTTGTGAGTCTTCATGTTCCCTTGTCATCTCAAGTGCAGTTTCATTTTCAACCACCTCATTCTTCATTGAAAGTTCACTTGATGCAGTAGCCTCCTCATCTTGCTCTTCCACTTTATCCTTCACATCCATCAATTGGTCTTCATCCTTATTGTTTGATGGTTTTAAGTTCCCCTTTGTTTGTTCTAAGGGCCCATTCATCTTCTTGAAGACGATTTCTTTCCAGGATGGGGATTTTGTGTATCTTTCCATGAGTTTTCTGTGTATTTCATTGGCTTGAAGGTAATCCTCATCTGTTGGTTCAAGAGATAAAGGTTGAGAATAATTTTGGTGACATGGATGTATTGTGGTGAAGTTGTGTTGAGGGGTGTGGAATGAGTTGTGTGATTGATGGGATGACTTGTATGGATTTTGGAGGAAACTTTGTATTGAGGCATAATCAAGTGATGAAGATCTTTCAAATGAGAAACTGGGACATGAGGGAGGATGCTCTTTCATTCCTTGGTGATACTCCCAGCCACCATTAGAATAATGACTTGCATCATTTTGTGGTGGAGGAAAATATCCCATATGATTCTCTTGCTCATCTTGTATTTCTGAAGCAAATCTCCATGGATTGGAGTGCTTAGAATTTGTATTTTCTTGGTGATATTCCCAGCCACCATTAGAAATTGGTGATGGTGGGTAATATCCCATAAAATTTGTTTGATCATAAGATGAGTTGAACTCCATTTGAATTTTGGAAAACACAACACCAAGGAAAATTGAAATTGCTCATATCAGAGATGAGAATTTCTTAGTGAGGCAAAAACTCAAACACTTTGGTTTCAATCTAAAACAGAAAACAAAAATAAAGAAAATGCTTGATCTAGACTTCTCACCCACTTAATCATTGTTGATCTAATTCAATCCCCGGCAACGGCGCCAAAAACTTGATGGGAAAAATTGGAAAAAACGGATTTCCAACACCCAAAACTCACCAGCAAGTATACCGGGTCGTATCAAGTAATAAAACTCACTTAGAGTGAGGTCGATCCCACAGGGATTGATGGATCAAGTAACTTTAGTGGGTAATTAGTTTAGTCAAGCTAACATTGAGTGAATTGTGTGAAATGTAGCCAACAGAAAATAAATTGCAAGGAAATTAAAAGATGCAGAAAGTAAAATTGCAAGTAATTTAAAGAACAAGAAAGTAAAATAGCTGAAACTTAAATTGCAAGATATGTAAATTGCATTAAATGTAAAAGGTAGTGGGTGCTGGAAATTAAAGAAGCAATAGATCAAGCAACTGGAAGTTTAACTTGCAGGAAAGTGTAAATGTGCAGGAAATTAAACCAAGCTAAATGTGAACGGAAATGTGAAATTGTAGAATGCAGGAAAGGAAATTGCAGTAAAGTAAAAGTAGCAGAAGAATTAAATGGCTTGAAAGTAAATTGAGTTCGGTGCTGAGAATTAAAATTCAACAGGAAAGCGTAAATAGCAATCAAACAGAGAAGTAAAAAATGCAAAATCATGCAACAGATCTAAACAAAAAAGGGAAATTGCTTGAAAAATTCAAAACAGCAAGACTGATGCTTAATTTGTAGCAATTTAAAGAATATTGAAGATCTCAGGAGTGGAAGAGACTAGAAAGCAAGTCTAGATCTCAAATCCTTCCTTGATCCAACAATAACAATTGCAAATTGAAAATGGAAAAGTAAATTGCAGAAGAAAACAAGAGAAGTTGCAGATAGAGAATGAAAACAGAATTCCTTCCAATCTCAATCCAAGATTTAAAACAGAAATGAAAACTAAGAGAGAGAGCTCTCAAATGGAGCCAGCCCCTACACTCTCTAATGGGACTGACCTCCTCTACTTTCTAATGGAGCTTTTTTACAAAGATGAAAATGATGCCTTATATAGGCTTTACAAAATGAAATTGAAATGAAAAACAAATTAAATGAAAATCCTAATTCTAGCTTGTTCTTGTGCCTTTGAGTGATGATGTGGGCTTTGCTTGCTTGATTTGGAGAGTGATGGGTTTGGTTGGCCTTGATTCAATTTGGTGAAGAATTGATTTTAATTAGAATTTTGGTTGAATTTTGGCCCAGTATTGCACCTCCCAGGGACGGCTCAGTTGGAAAACCAAACTGAGCACCCAATGTTGCCTTGCTTGCTTGATTTGGTGTGCGTTCAGCCTTGCCCATGTTGCATGACACTAGAGCTCAGTTGGAATTTTGAACTGAGCTCTATGTCTTGGCTGTGTCAAAAGTTGTGCGCGTCATGGCATCCTTGGCCGTGTCACTTGTGCGCATCACAGCTCCTTGGTGTGCCAAAGTGTTGCGCCAAAATGTGGGTGATGGGGGAATGTAGCGCTCAGTTGGGAAAACCAACTGAGCTCCCCATGTGTAGCGCCTTGCTTGGGACCCCAAGCTTCCAAGTTCGATCCTTGGTGGAGGAACTTTTGTGAGCTTTTTCCTTGCATTTTCTTGAGTGGGAGCCCGATAAAGCTCAGTTGAGAAAGTGAACTGAACGCTATTTTGCTTTCCTTGTTTTCCTTGTGTCTCCCCCTTCGAGCCTTGGTGAAGCCACTTTGGTTCATTTTTGCTTGTTTTTGGTCCTTAAAGATGCCTTTCACTTGTGCCTCAATTTTATGCCAAATATAGACTATCATATATCGTTAGAAAGCTCTGAATGTTAATTTTCCAACGCAACTAGAAGCACATCAATTGGATGTCTGTAGCTCAAGTTATGGCCCTTTGAAGGAGGCATGGTCATGCTGTAAACGCCCAAGTTTTAACTTAGCGAAAATTCTTGCTTCCAAGCTAAGTTTCTTGTACGGCAAAGCTAAGTTCACTTAGTGAACTGAGCTTTGTGAGTGCTGATTGTGAAGCTTCCTTGATTTAGTCATGGGCCACGCTTTTAAAAGCGTGGCCTAAGGCTCCAAAGTGTGCTCCAACTTCAAAGTGTGCCCCAAAACTCTTTTTTTCTCCTTTTTAGCTTATTTTGTGCTTCTTTGCTTCTTTTTCTTCTTATTTCCTACAAAGTTTATCAAATCAAAATATCAAAGAAATATACCATTTAAGCACCAAAGAATGCAATATTTAAGCACTAATCATAAACTTCTTGTATGAAAAAGCATAGAAAAACATGACATGATGATATGTCATCACACCGCTTTTGGAGAGAGCATTGTCGTGCTCTCTTCATGAAAATTCAAGGAAAATTTCTCTCCAAATGCCTTCACCAATGCTTGAACACGGATACCTCACCAAGGAAGCAAGGATGCTACACTCCCACCAAGAGCAGAGCGCTACCCTGGTGCTACCCAAGCTTGGCACGCAACAAAGGGCCAAGGACATGAGCCACAATGCTACGCTCCCACCAAGAGCAGAGCATTGCCCTGGAAGCAACACCCATGAGCCAAAATTCAATTAAAATTCTCTTTGAACACAATTCTTCACTAATTGAACCAAGGCCATCCAGACCCACTCTTCCTCAAATCAAAAGCAAGCAAAGCCCATTATCATCACTCAAAGGCACAAGGATTAGTTAGCTTAGGAATTTATTTTAATTGTAATTTGTTTTATTTTCATTTTGTAAAAAGCCTATATAAAGGCATCACTCTCATTTCAAAAAGAGGAGGCTATCTCTAATAGAGAGCATAGAAGTCAGCTCCATTAGAGAACTCTCTCTTAGTTTTCATTCTTGTCTTGGATCTTGGGTGGAGAATTGAAGAAATTCTGTTTCAATCTCACCTTGGGATCTCTTTGTTTATTTTTCTGCATAATTCTAGAAACTGTGATTTGGATCCAAGTTTTCTTTACTGCTTTCTTCTACTTCTTCTACAATTTAGTTTTCCATTTCTTTTGCAATTGTTCTTGTTGGATCAAGGAAGGATTTGAGATCTAGACTTGTTTTCTAGTCTCTTCCACTCCTGAGATCTTCAACTTTCTCTTGAGCCATTGCAATTGAGCTACATTTTACTTTCTGTTTCATTCCTCTTCAATTTCCTTTCTCTTTTAATCTTGAGAGCAAGTAAGCTCTTGGCTTCCTTTCTGTTTTTAATATTTAATTGAAATTATTAGTTTCTCTTTGAGAATTCAAAATTGATCTAAGGCTTCTTGCTGATTTCCTCTTTTGCTACTTTTACTTTTCTGCAATTTCCTTTCCTGCATTCTGCAATTTCACATTTCTGTTCACATTGAGCTTGGTTTAATTTCCTGCACATTTACATTTTCTTGCAATTTAAATTTCCAGTTGCTTGATCTATTGCTTTCTTTAATTTACAACACCCACTCCCCTTTACTTTTCATGCAATTTACTTTTCTTGCAATTTAAGTTTCAGCTATTTTACTTTCTTGTTCTTTAAGTTACTTGAAATTTTATTTTCTGCATCTTTAAGATTCCTGCAGTTTACATTCTGTTGGCTACATTTCACCCAAATTTCACTTCAATGTTAGCTTGACTAAACTAATCACCCACTAAAGTTGCTTGATCCATCAATCCATGTGGGATCGACCTCACTCTAAGTGAGTTTTACTACTTGATGCGACCTGGTACACTTGCCGGTGAATTTTAGGTGTTTGGAATTCATTTTCCGAAATATCCATCAAGCTGCACTTGTTCACAAATTAAGAATAGATTAATTTAAAAATTTAAAATTTTAATTTTTTTTATTTTTTGGGTAATTTGGAATTTTTTATATTTTTACAATTAGAAAAAAAATTTATTTTTTAAGTTTAAAAATTAAAAAAATAAATTGACAACTTTGTTATTTAACAGATATTGTTGGACTTTATTTTATTTTTCTAATTGAAATAAAAAAATTAATTATATAATTTAAACTTAAAAAATAAAAAATTTAGTTTTTTAAAATTTTTAATTTTTTTAAAAATATTTTTTATTTTTTTATTCTCCGAATAATGCTGCACTCAGAAAATTGACTTTTTTTGCTACACTTGTTCACAAAATAAGAATAAATTAATTTAAAAAATTTAAATTTTTTTATTTTTTAATTTTTTTAGTTTTTGAATATTGTTGGAATTTTTTATTTTTCTACTATTAGAAAAAAATTTATGTTTTAGTTTAAAACTTTAAACAAAATTAAAAAATTTACAGATCTTTGGTTCGTTGGATATTGTTGAACTTTATTTTATTTTTCTTATTTAAATAAAAAACATTTAATAATATAATTTAAAAATTAAAATTTAAAAAATTTAGTTTTCTAAATTTTTAATTTTTTTAAAGAATATTTTTTATTTTTTATTCGCTGGATAATGCTAAACAAAGATAGTTGACTTTTTTTTGCTACACCTGTTCATAAATTAAGAATAAATTAATTAAAAAAAACTAAAATTTTAATTTTTTTTTGCATATTGTTAAATTTTTTATTTTTTTACAATTAGAAAAAAATTATTTTTTAACTTTAAAAATTAAAAAAATAAATTTACAAATCTATTGTTTAACAGATATTGTTGGAATCTTTTATTTTTTACAATCAGAAAAAAAATTTATTTTTTAAGTTTAAAAATTAAAAAAATAAATTTACAGATCCGTTATTTACCAAATATTGATGGACTTTATTTTATTATTCTAATTTAAATAAAAAAAATTAATCATATAATTTTAAAATTCAAAAATAAAAAATTATTTTTTTTTAATTTATAATTTTTTTAAAAAATACTTTTTTATCGTTTTATTCACCGGATAAGACTACACCCTGACAGTTGACTTTTTTTGCTGCACTTGTTCACAAATTAAGAATAGATTAATTTAAAAAATTTAAAATTTTAATTTTTTTTATTTTTTGGATAATTTGGAATTTTTTATTTTTTTACAATTAGAAAAAAATTTATTTTTTAAGTTTAAAAATTAAAAAAATAAATTTACAACTCTGTTATTTAACAGATATTGTTGGACTTTATTTTATTTTTCTAATTGAAATAAAAAAATTAATCATATAATTTAAAATTTAAAAATAAAAAATTTAGTTTTCTAAAATTTTTAATTTTTTTAAAAATATTTGTTATTTTTTTATTCTCCGAATAATGCTGCACTCAGAAAATTGACTTTTTTTTGCTGCACTTGTTCACAAAATAAGAATAAATTAATTTAAAAAATTTAAATTTTTTTTATTTTTGAATTTTTTTTAGTTTTAGAATATTGTTGGAATTTTTTATATTCCTACTATTAGAAAAGAATTTATTTTTTAGTTTAAAACTTTAAACAAAAATAAAAAATTTAGAGATCCTTTGTTTACTCGATATTGCTGAACTTTATTTTATTTTTTTAATTTAAATAAAAAATATTTAATAATATAATTTAAAAATTAAAAATTAAAAAATTTTGTTTTTTAAAATTTTTAAGTTTTTTAAAAATATTTTTTTATCTTTTTATTCACCGGATAAGACTACACCCTGACAGTTGACTTTTTTTTGCTACACTTGTTCACAAATTAAGAATAGATTAATTTAAAAAATTTAAAATTTTTATTTTTTTCTTTTTTGAATAATTTGGAATTTTTTATTTTTTTTTACAATTAGAAAAAAATTACTTTTTAAGTTTAAAAATTAAAAAAATAAATTTACAACTCTGTTATTTAATAGATATTGTTGGACTTTATTTTATTTTTCTAATTGAAAAAAAAAATTAATCATATGATTTAAAATTTCAAAAATAAAAAATTCAGTATTTTAAAACTTTTAATTTTTTTAAAAATATTTTTTATTTTTTTATTCTCCGGATAATGCTGCATTCAGAAAATTGACTTTTTTTTGCTATACTTGTTCACAAAATAAGAATAAATTAATTTAAAAATTTAAAATTTTTTATTTTTCAATTTTTTAGTTTTTGAATATTGCTGGAATTTTTTATTTTTCTAGTATTAAAAAAAATTTATGTTTTATTTTAAAACTTTAAACAAAAATAAAAAATTTACAGATTTGTTGTTTAATAGAAATTGCTAAACTTTATTTTATTTTTCTTATTTAAATAAAAAATATTTAAGAATATAATTAAAAATTAAAAAATAAAAAAAATTTAGTTTTCTAAATTTTTAATTTTTTTAAGAATATTTTTTATTTTTTATTCGCTGGATAATGCTACACATATAGAGTTGACTTTTTTTTGCTACACTTGTTCACAAATTAAGAATAATTTAACTAAAAAAATTAAAATTAAAATTATTTTATATTTTGCATATTTTTAGAACTTTTTATTTTTTTATAATTAGAAAAAAAATTATTTTTTAAGTTTAAAAATTAAAAAAATAAATTTACAACTCTGTTATTTAACAGATACTGTTGGACTTTATTTTATTTTTTTAATTAAAATAAAAAAAATTATAATTTAAAAATTCAAAAATGAAAATTTTATTTTTTCAAAAATTTTAATATTTTTAAAAATATTTTTTAATCTTTTTATTCTCCGAATAATGCTACACCCAGATAGTGGACTTTTTTTTGCTCCACTTGTTCACAAATTAAGAATAAATTAATTTTAAAATTTTAAAATTTTGATTTTTTATTTTTTGGATATTGTTGGAATCTTTTATTTTTTACAATCAGAAAAAAAGATTATTTTTTTAGTTTAAAAATTAAAAAAATAAATTTACAGATCCATTATTTACCAAATATTGATGGACTTTATTTTATTATTCTAATTTAAATAAAAAAATTAATCATATAATTTTAAAATTCAAAAGTAAAAAAATTTATTTTTTTTAAATTTTAAATTTTTTTTAAAAATATTTTTTTATCTTTTTATTCACCGGATAAGACTATATCCTGACAGTTGACTTTTTTTTGTTGCACTTGTTCACAAATTAAGAATAGATTAATTTAAAAAATTTAAAATTTTAATTTTTTTATTTTTTGGATAATTTGGAATTTTTTATTTTTTTTACAATTAGACAAAAATTTATTTTTTAAGTTTAAAAATTAAAAAAATAAATTTACAACTCTGTTATTTAACAGATATTGTTGGACTTTATTTTATTTTTCTAATTGAAATAAAAAAATTAATCATATAATTTAAAATTTAAAAATAAAAAATTTAGCTTTCTAAAATTTTTAATTTTTTTAAAAATATTTTTTATTTTTTTATTCTCCAAATAATGCTTCACTCAGAAAATTGACTTTTTTTTGCTGCACTTGTTTACAAAATAAGAATAAATTAATCTAAAAAATTTAAAATTTTTTATTTTTCAATTTTTTTTAGTTTTAGAATATTTTTGGAATTTTTTATTCTTCTTCTATTAGAAAAGAATTTATTTTTCAGTTTAAAACTTTAAACAAAAATAAAAAATTTATAGATCTTTTGTTTACTCGATATTGCTGAACTTTATTTTATTTTTATTATTTAAATAAAAAATATTTAATAATATAATTTAAAAACTAAAAAATAAAAAATTTAGTTTTTTAAAATTTTTTATTTTTTTAAAATATTTTTTATATTTTTATTCACTGGATAAGACTACACCCGGACAGTTTACTTTTTTTTGCTGCACTTGTTCACAAATTAAGAATAGATTAATTTAAAAAATTTAAAATTTTATTTTTTTTATTTTTTGAATAATTTGGAATTTTTTATTTTTTTTACAATTAGAAAAAAATTATTTTTTAAGTTTAAAATTAAAAAAATAAATTTACAACTCTGTTATTTAATAGATATTGTTGGACTTTATTTTATTTTTCTAATTGAAAAAAAAATAATCATATGATTTAAAATTTCAAAAATAAAAAATTCAGTTTTTTAAAACTTTTAATTTTTTTAAAAATATTTTTTATTTTTTTATTCTCCGGTTGTCTTTGAGTTGTGCCAAAAACTTGATGTGCGAAAAACGATCCGACACAAAACTCACCGGCAAGTGCACCGGGTCGCATCAAGTAATAATAACTCACGGGAGTGAGGTCGATCCCACAGGGATTGAGCAATTTTAGTTTAGTGGTTGATTTAGTCAAGCGAATCAAGATTTGGTTGAGAGATTTGTGATGTGCAGAATTTAAATTGCATGGAAAATAAAGGGAATGGGTAATTTGCATGAAATTAAAGAGAACTGAAATGTTAAAGTGCTAAATCTTAAAGAGCAAGAAATTAAATGGCAGAAACTTAGAACGCAAGAAATGTAAATTGCAGAATCTTAAAGTGCAAGAAATGTAAATGGCTTGAATTGTAAAGGGAATTGGGAATTGGATTTGCAGAAATTAAACAAGGAAAAGTAAAATTTAACAAACAGAAGAGTAGAAAATAACTTGAATTGAATCGGATCTAAAACGGAATTGTAAATGGGTTTGAAAAGCATAAAACAGAGAATCAGAAATGTGAAATCCAGATCTCAGAACTCAAGAGACTAGATAACCGAGTCTAGATCTCAATGCCTTCCTAGATCCAACAAGAGCAATTGCAAAGGAAATGAAGAAATGTAAATTGCAGAGAAAGTAGAAGAAGAAGCAATTAACAGAAACTGAAATTCAATGATGCGGAAGATTAGACAAGATCCCAAAGTGAGATTGAAACAGAATTTCTTCAATTCTCCACCCAAGATTCGAAGCAAGAAAAGTAAAGAGTATTAAAGCAAGAACAAGGAAGAAGAGAGATCAATTCTCCTCCCCTAATCCTCTTGAATTCAAAACAACAATGCCAAAAATGTAAAAGTGAGTTCTCTACAAACTACTAAATCAAAACCGAAAAGAAAAGCTCCCCTAAAAACTTAAATCCTAATCTATTTATACACTTTCTTCAAATGGTCTTCAAGCCTTGAATTGGGCCTTTGCTCTTGATGGAATTGGGTTGATAGAGGCCTTGGTTGATTGCTCTTGGAGTTGGAAAGAGAACCGAAGTGAAACGGGTTGGGAATTATAAAAGCTTGAGTAAAAGTTTGAGTAAAAGTTTGAGGCAAACTTTTACTCAAACTTTTTACATCAGCAACCCCATTCTTGCTGCTACCAACGTTTGAGCTAAAGTTTGGGGTTAAACTTTTGCTCAAACGTTGGCCTCCTTATGCACACTCATGGCGCCAACGTTTGCCAAAAAGTTTGAGGCAAACGTTGGCGCAAACTTTTTGTCTCTAGGGTGTGTTATTGATGGCGCCAACGTTTGCCAAAAAGTTTGAGGCAAACGTTGGCGCAAACTTTTTCTCTCCATGGTGTTGATTTATGATGCCAACGTTTGCTAAAAAGTTTGAGGCAAACGTTGGCTCAAGCTTTTCTCCCAAAAGTTTGAGCTAAAGTTTGAGGCAAACTTTTGCTCAAGCTTTTTTCCCAAAAGTTTGAGGCAAACTTTTGTTCAAGCTTTTTGTTCACTGGTGGGTTTTCACTTATTCGAAAGTTTGAGCTAAAGTTTGAGGCAAACTTTTTCTCAAACTTTTTGTTCTCTCTTGCTCCTAGCCATTCCTTATTGCTTCAACCTTTCTCCAAGCTTTCTTCACCTATCATTAATCAACCAAACACATCAAAGCTATGCTCAAAATCATGATATTGTCATTCTTTCATAATATGTGGCAATTATAGCATAAATCCTCATGAAATTGCATCAATTCATCTATGGTTGATTAAATCAAAGGAAACATGAAAATCTACCCAATTGGCTTGCTTGTGGCTCAAGAAAGTGCATAATTCAATTGAAAATAAAAGAAAAGGGCTAGTGAAACTAGGCTAAGATGACTTGTCATCACAACACCAAACTTAAAGCTTGCTTGTCCCCAAGCAAGAAATGAATTATTGAGAAGACAGAATGAAATGGAAGATGATGTTCATGCTAGCAAAGTATTATTGGTAGTTCATGGGGTTTTATGTGGATATGTAAACACTCACTTCTTATTGACTCTTAGGCCTAGAAAGTCTTCTTCAAGCATCAAGCAACACACTGCTATGACCTCTCATTATTCCTTTATCCTTGGCTATTATTATGTTCATAAGCTTTATTTGAGTGTCATGTGTAACAAGTTCATTGATTTCTTTATACTTGACATATTATTCACTATAGACACTTGGCTCACATTCCTTCTTAAAATATTGATGCCCAGCACCTCTTTGGGTTACTAAATGCCTTGTAGTTAGGTTGCTCTTGATAGTGGATTTTCAGCTGATGATCCCGGGTTAGTTAACCCAAGTCACCAAGTGTTGATGCACTCCAAAGAGCTTAATAATCCAAGCAGATCCTAGTACAAAGACACCACAGGCATATATTCTAAGGTTCAAGCTATTGGTGTCTAGCTTTGTTTCTTTTTGTTTTTCTTTTGTTCTGTTGCCATTTTTGGCTTTTTCTTTTCTCCTTTTTTTTTTGTTTTTCTTTTTAACCAAGGATTTTTATTTGATTGAGATTCATAGACAGTAGGCCACTTTCTACTTAAGAGGAGACATCCTAGTTCTCTTATTCATTAAAAATGAGCTATTATGCAATCACACATTCATACCACCACTTACTTTTATTATACTTCTATCTAACAGAGAACTATCTCACTTCACATTCAAACATTTCTTTTATTGAATTAAAGATGCAGGGGACAAAGCATGCTTTTTGTTCAGTGAAAGTAAACACACAAGCACACACATAGGCTAGCTTACTTATTTTAAGAGAAACAAACATAATGCAAAGACTATTAATTATAATAACTACTTAAAGATGCAAAGACAACTTAAAACAGATACAATGCATGCTTTTTCTTTGTAGTGATGAACAAGGAGCAAGTCCACCTTTCATTTGTCATGCTTTTTCTTTCTTCTTTCATACACTTGGTTGCTGGTGTTCCCTGTGTCCATGTCTGTTGTCTGTTGATCCCGCCAGAAACCAGCTCTATTCATCGCTTCCTCTACTCTATCTTCAAGCTTCATAGCATTGCTTACTTCTATCTCACTTCTCCTTTTGAAGAATTCATTGAAGGTTTGAAATGCTGGATCCATGTTGTGCAGATGCTCTCCAATATAGTTCAGCTTGATTTGACTATTTATGTTGTAGTCGGCTTGGACTTCATATCTTGCATCTTGGAGGGTTGTGAACTCTTTGAGAGCCCTCAAATTTTCAGCTTGCATTTGTTCCAACTTTCCAAATGATTCATGAGATTGAAAAGCATGCTCTTCTTGCATCACAAGGAATTTTGACTCAAATTCACTTTGTTTGTTCATTATTCTTAGCTCCTGTTCTTCTTGCTCTTGTTGGTTTTTCATGTATAGTGAATGGTATTCCTCTTGCCCTTCTTGAATTTTCATGTACTGTTGTGATAATCTTCCAATTGCTTCCTGCATCTGAGTCATGTCCAGATTGTTATGTAGGGGAATGTGCTGCTGTTCCTCCTCCTCTTGTAGCTCTTCTTCCTCTTGTAATTCTTCTTCCTCCATTGGTTCTTCTCTTTGCCTTCCCCCGTGTGGTCTTCGGCCTTGATGTGCTTCAGGAGCCATCATCATTCTTTCAATGGTTATAGGCATGCCCTGGCTCAACCACGTTGGGTTCTCCTCCTCCATTGGTACTTTAGCTTTTGCACACAACCTCCAAATGGTACTTGGGTAGTACAACCAAGACCTGGCCGAGTTCTTCTCTGCAAGTTTTTGAATGTCTTTTGCAAGAATTTCATGAACCTTTACCTCTCCTCCCACAATGATGCAATGCAACATAACGGCTCTCTTCCTATTGACTTCTGAGGTGTTTACTGTGCCCAGGATTGATCTTTTCAAAATCTCATACCATCCCTTTGCTTCCGGGGTAAGGTTACCTCTCTTGAGATACTTGTATTTGTTCTTGGCATCTCCTTCCCATTCTGAGTTTTCCATACAAATATCTCTAGAAATTCTATCATAATTCGGATTTCCATTTACCCTTTGGTGATATCCCGGTTCGCTAAAGCGGACTGATTTTAGTCCCAAGACCTTCTTGATGGCATCTGAGCTAAAGTCTACTTCCACTCCCCGCACATAGCTCTTGTATGTTGGGGCCTCACTCATGTCAAGCCTTGAGACATTGGCATAGAACTCTCTTATTATGTTAGCATTGATCCGGGTGATTGGTGATATGAGTTCTTCCCACCTCCTTTTTCTAATTTTGTCCTTCATTTCTTGGCATCCATCATCCGGTAGCAAGAGTGGAACTTCTGGATATATCTTCTTCTCATTCATCCATTCAATTTGTAATTGATGGTGCCAAGATTTGAATCTCCACCGGTCATATTCAGGGGTGCTCTCCTCCACCATGGGATCTTTCCCTTTTCTTCGTTTGGTTCTTGAGGAAGAGGCCATGATCACTTGGTTGTTTGATCTCTCTGGGGTTAAAGGGAGTGTGAAGAATGTTGGAGATTTTGATGTGTATTTGGAGCAAGAAGAAGTTTGAGGTTGAGCTTATTATGATGAGAAATGATGAAGGGAATGGAGTTTAAATGGTTGGAGTGCAAGGATTCGGTCATATGCATGGCTTGAAGGTGGTATGTTATTTAAATGAACAATGAAGGGCTAGGATGCAATTAGATACTATGTGAATCAAAGGTGTGCATGTAAGGATGAATGAAGACAAAGCTTGCTTCTTCAATTGTCTTTGCCGTGATCATCTCAAGGAGTGGCAGATTCTCCTTTTGAGGCATGTGATGAGATTTTGTCCTCATGCTATGCTTTCCTTTGTCTTGTCTTTTTCATTGAGTGTTCTTTGACCACCTCGTCATCACAACAAGACAACAAACATTAGTTTTATCAAACTGTGGCAAGAGTGCTTCTTTTATTAACACTATATGAATAATCATTCCTTATATCCATTTGAATCGTGACTTTTCTTGGAGGACACCAAACTTAATGTTTGGTCATATAGTAAAAAAATTGTTTCTTACTCCCACTAGTGTTCTTGAAATCCCAATGTCACTCTTGATTAAATGTTTATAAGAAATGTTTTCATCATAATTTTCCTTTTTCTTTTTCTTTTTTTTTTCATGAAGGATCAATTGTGTCCCTAAATCAGTGCATCAAGGTTTGATGAACACCAAACTTGTCTCTTGCTTAAGGGGTAAATGTGAGATGCTAGTAGTTAATCACAATTGATGCCTTCATCACAGAATATGATTTCTTTTTAATTGAAAGGTCTCAGTAAGAGATAATGTATGATCATTGATGCATGATTTTTAATTTTCATGAGAAGAGAAACACCAAACTTAGTGTTTGGTCATATGCTAGGCATATAGTATGAGAATGTTTGTAAAACTGGTTTGGTGTGCTTGAAGGCACACCAAACTTTAGGAGTCTTAGCATATGTAAAAAAAAATTTGCATGCATTCATTAAGTACGTCCATGAAAAGAAAAAAATCATGCTCAGGTGATCATAGCTTATTGAATTTAAAATGACATAAATCTTAAATCATGGGTTGCCTCCTATGGAGCGCTCTTTTATTGTCACTAGCTTGACATTGGAGCTTTCTTTTATGGTGGTTGAGGATTGTAGTGCCTCAACTTGTCTCCCCTGACTGTGATCCTCCTCTTTGTTCTCTGGTGTTCAATTTCAGCATGTTCCAACGAGAGTATGTTGCTGACAGTGTAATAGTCATCAGTCTGTTGGCTTGCTCCCAGTTGTTGATATATCAATTGCACTTTGTCACCTTTGGAAAGCTCCTCTGTTGGAATCTTCCTGTTCTTCCAACCCCTTTTTGTTTTGTTTCTGCGTTTCATCCCCTTTTTTGTTGATCTTTCTTTTCTAGCTGTAGGCTTACCTTGGGGATCTCTCTCTTCAGTGGCTAATACTCCAATATCCTCTTGGACTTTTTCATCCTTTTGCACAATCTTCTGCCTTGGGATGTTGTTGTGAATCACCTTGTCAATTTCCATATAGTCCCTCCTCTCATTACTAAACTGGGCTTCTGGTAATACCTTCAGAGTAACACTCTTATCATGCATCCTGAGAGTTAGTTCTCCTTGCTCTATGTCTATGATAGCTCTAGCAGTGGCCAAGAATGGCCTTCCCAGTATAATAGAGTCACCATCATCCCCATCTGAATCTAGAACCACAAAATCTGCAGGGTATATGAAATTGTCCACCTTGACCAGAAGGTTTTCAATCATACCCCTGGGGTATACCATTGACTTATCTACTAGCTCTAGAGATATTTGTACCAGTTTAACTTCCTCTATACGCAGCTTTTTCACCAAGGAGGATGGTATTAAGTTAATACTTGCTTCTAGATCACACATTGCTTTAGTGATGGTTAATTCCCCAATGGTGCAAGGTAGCAAGAAGCTCCCTGGGTCCTCAAGATTCGGAGGAAGCCCTTTTTGAATCAAGGCCCTGCATTCCTCAGTAAGCAGTATGGTTTCTTTCTCATCCCAACTTCTTTTCTTGTTGATTAGCTCCTTCATAAACTTGGCATATAGGGGCATCTGCTCCAGTGCCTCAGCCAAGGGGATATTTATCTCCAACTTCTTGAAAGTCTCAAGGAACTTGTGAAATTGTTGGTCCTTTGCCTCCTTGTTGAATCTCTGGGGATATGGTAGTGGAGGTACAAAGGTCTTCTCTGTTTGTTGCTTTTGATTCTTTGTTGGCTCTTCAATTGCTTCATTCCCCTTTTTTGAAATTTTTGATTGTTCCTTCTTTTCTTGAGTTTTCTTTGAAGCTTGCTTGCTTGCCATTGCATCATCATTATTGGCTTCCTCTGTGTGTGTTGGTTGTTCCTCTTCTAGTGGTCTTTTGCTGCTCTCCAATGTTCTCCCACTCCTTAATTGTATTGCCTTGCATTCTTCCTTAGGATTTGGGATTGTGTCACTCGGCAGTGAGCTTGAAGGTCTCTCAACAGAAATCTGTTTGGAGATTTGCCCAATTTGCCTCTCTAGGCTCTTCAAGGAGGCTTCATGGTTCTTGGTTGTCATTTCCTGGTGTTTCAACATTTTGTCTATCAAGGTCTCCAAGTTAGTGAGTCTTTGAGATTCAGGTGATGCTTGTGGTGGGTTGTGAGATGTGGGGGGTGGATGGTAGGCATTTTGGTTGGTGGGTTGGTTATTAGATTGGTACTGGACGGAGTTGGGGTAGTTGTTTTGAGGTTTTCTGTAAGTGTTTTGGTTAGTTTGCTGCTGGTTGTGGTTTTGGTTGCTTCTTGGGTTGTTTTGGTTTGAGTTCCTCTGCCATGGTTGTTGGTTTTGGTTGTGACTATCTCCCCATCTGAGGTTTGGGTGGTTCTTCCAGGATGGATTGTATGTATCACCATACACTTCATTTGGTCCTTGGTTGTGCATATACTGTACTTGCTCTTGTTGTTGTTCTTCTTGAGTTTCTTCATTTTGCCCCCATGTGGATGATGGTTGGCTTGTGTTAACTGCTGCAACTTGGAGGCTATCAATCCTCTTGGCCATTTGCTCAAATTGTTGTTGAATTTGCTGCTGCATTATCTTATTTTGAGCCAAGATTGAGTCCACCCCTTCTAGCTCCATTACTCCTCTCCTTTGTGATGGTTGGCGATTTCTTTGATGAGCAAAGAAATATTGATTGTTGGCCACCATGTCAATAAGATTTTGAGCTTCTTCTGCTGTTTTCATCAGTTGCAATGATCCTCCAGCTGAGTGGTCAAGTGATTCTTGAGCCTTTAGAGTGAGTCCTTCATAGAAGTTCTGTAGCTTGTCCCACTCAGTGAACATTTCTGGTGGACATTTCCTCAACAGAGCCTTGTATCTCTCCCATGCTTCATACAGATTTTCAACATCCAATTGCGTGAATGTTTGCACCTCAGTCTTCAGCCTGATGACTCTTTGAGGTGGATAGAATTTGGCTAGAAATTTAGTCACCAAATCGTCCCAGCTAGTGATGCTTCCTTGAGGAAAAGTTTCAAGCCATTGTGCGGCCTTGTCCCTTAATGAGAACGGGAATAGCAGAAGCTTGTAAGTTTCAGGATTCACGCCATTGGACTTGACAGTGTCACAAATCCTTAAGAAGGTAGATAGATGTTGATTTGGATCCTCCAATGGTCCTCCCCCAAACGAGTAGTTGTTTTGGACCAATGTAATGAGTTGTGGCTTCAATTCAAAGTTATTTGCATTGACATTAGGGGTGAGAATGCTGCTTCCATAATGTCTAGCATTTGCAAAGGTATAGGAGGCCAATACTCTCCTCTGCTATGGGTTATTGTTAACCCCTCCTCCTGGATTAGATGGATCTCCTTCCATCTCGTGATATTCTTCCTCAGATTCTTCCTCTCCAACAATATTTTTCCCTCTTTCAGCTCTTCTCAACCTTCTAAGAGTTCTCTGGTTAGTTTCAGATAAAACAGGAATGGATCTCCCTGTACCTGACATACAAACAAAACACAAGAAACACCACCAGTAACTCTTCAGTCTATTGCTAGAACGAAGTTTAGTTTAAGCAAAATTTCAAACAGTTAGCGTGTTAGTCAAAGATTAGAGAAACAGAAAATAAAAATGCTAGATCTAGATCACCACCTCACTTAATCATTGTCAATCTAATCAATCCCCGGCAACGGCGCCAAAAACTTGATGCGACCCGGTGCACTTGCCGGTGAGTTTTGTGTCGGATCGTTTTCTGCACATCAAGTTTTTGGCGCCGTTGCCGGGGATTGATTTAGATCAACAATGATTAAGTGGGTGAGAAGTCTAGATTAAGCATTTTCTTTGTTTTTGTTCTTGAAACCAAGGTGTTTGTGTTTTTGCCTCACTAAGCAAATATCATCTGAAACATGAATTTCAATTTTATTTGGTGTTGTGTTTTACAAAATTCAAATGGAGTTCAACTCATCTTATGATCAAACAAATTTTATGGGATATTACCCACCATCACCAATCTCTAATGGTGGCTGGGAATATCACCAAGAGAATACATATTCTGAGCACTCCAATTCATGGAGATTTGCTTCAGAGACACAAGATGAGCAAGAAAATCATATGGGATACCAACCACCACCACAAAATGATTCATATTATTATCCTCATGGTGGATGGAAGTATCACCAAAGAATGGAAGAGCATCCACCTTCACGTCCCAGTTTCTCATTTGAAAGTTCTTCATCACTTGATTATGATTACTCTCAACCTTCATCTCTTGAACCAACAGATGAGGATTACCTTCAAGCCATTGAAATACATAGAAAACTTGTGGAAAGATACATACAACCCCAATCCTGGAAAGAATTCGTATTCAAGAAGATGAATGAGTCCTCAGAGCAATCAAGGGGGAACTTAGAACCATCAAACAATGAAGATGAAGACCAATTTGTGAGTGAGGAAGTGGAAAAACAAGATGAGGAGGCTACTGCATCAAGTGAACTTTCAATAAAGAATGAGGTGGTTAAAAATGAAACTACACTTGAGATGACAAAGGAACATGAAGAATCACAACTCTCACAAATTTTTCTGACCCAAAAACTCTCGACAATTGAATCTGTGATTGAAAAATATGAAGAGGAGATGAAGAAATGTTGGGAAGATCAACAAACCTCCTCAATGAAAAAGCTATTAAGTCAAATGTTGGGTGAAAGGGAGGAAGTGGAAGAGCAATAAAGTGAGAAAGACAACCAAAGAATTCCAAACTCAAGTAAAGCAGAAAATCACATGAAGGAAGGGCTCATGGAACCACCAATACAAGAAACTCTTGATGAAAAGAAGACTCCAACAATCACACAACCACCAAGACTTGGATTCAAGGAAGTGAAGGCAATTAACAAAAGCACCAAGAAGAGGATTGTGACCAAGCTACCAAGGACAACATTCAAGAGGAGGTCAACCACAAGCAATCCAACCCCTGGACCAATAGCAAGCAAGCTCAATCAAGCCATGTACAAAAGAAAGCTTGCTGAGAGGAAACCAAGACAGGGGGCAATAGCTGAATCTTCTCCTCTCTTGAAGTCATTCCTCTTAACAAATTGGAAGAAGAGGAAGAAAGTAAAGAACAGGTAGACAGTAGGTACATTTCTTCTCCTTGCTTTGTTTAAATTTCAATAAATTGGCATATGATCACATTCTAAGTTTGGTGTTGCCTTGCAACAAATTGTTTTCAATCCCGTTTGGATGATTGCATCAATTCTACATGAAGTGTCATGCTAAGATTCTAAGTTTGGTGTGCCACTTAATTTTCTATGCAATGAATCCAGCAACATCACTTGTCTGCATAATCATATTGCCTTTTACAGTGTTATTTTTCTTCTTAGTTGGATAATTTTTGTTTTCTCTTTGTTTCATTTATTTACTTGTTTTTAATGCTTTCCTTCATTAACTGTTTTTGTTAATACATCACCAAGACATCCTTATTCATAACAGACTCTTCATTTGGTGATTGTATTTAACTTATAACAGTTTCTTTTGTTTAGTTTTAGTTCAAATAAATTGACATATGGTTGCATTCTAAGTTTGGTGTTGCTATGCAACAAAATTTGGTTCCAATTCTTACAAGATACTTGCATTAATTCCAAGTGAAAGTGTCACACTAAGTTTGGTGTGCCACTTATTCTTTATGCAAAGTATTATGCTCACCTTCTTAAGTTTGCAATCATAATGTCTCTGTCTCTTGTGCCTTGATTATTATCTTTAATTTTGCTTGCTTGAAACACATGTGCTACTAACATTCCATTGTGTAAGACATTCATGATACATCTTAGCCCCAGAGCCATTGTTCTAATTGTTGCTTGAGAATGAGCAAGCATTCTGAGTTTGGCAAGGGAAGGAGGAAGAATAGAGGAAAAAGGACAACAATAATGAAGATGAACTACAAGGTTGTAGAGTTCCTTTTCACCTCATTTGTTTCCAGCGCTTAAAATGCATGATTGTCTTCATCTTTTCTGTTTACATGTGTGTATGAATAAAGCATAGCTTGAATATTGATTTATAACATGTTGCCATGCCATTATGACTACCAACTTGAGTTTTGTAAAGCTTAAAGCAGTAAAGTATCATGATCATAAACAAACAAGGAATTAAAGAAGAGTTTAGCATGTGCATACAAGTATTGGAAAGCTAGTATGATTAATTGTTGCTCAATTGCATTGGATTTTATTTAATTGAAGTTTTCATCTAGAACATTTTGTGAAATCTTTTGAAAATCATGAAAACCTTGAAGAGGCAAATACAATTAAAGCAAGAAAAGAAAAAGGGAAAAAATGAGAAAGCTGAAGGCTCTGAGTACCAATGGCAATTTATTTGCTAAGTACTTGTGGTGTTTATGTATCAAGCCAAATGCTTGAAAACAAAACATTTAGAAGTCAAGGTTAGGCTCAAAGTGCAAAAGCACTCCCTCAAAGCTCAAGGCTCTGAGCATCAATGATTAGAGAGTCAAGAAAAGAAAAGAAAAAAATGAGCTTAATGAAGTCCTCTAATCAAATGCTTGTGGTGCTTATGTATCAAGTGGTAATACTTGAAAACAAAGCATTTAGAAGTCGTAGCTTTGTTATCAACTCATGGGGCAAAGCACCCAAAAGGAGAAGCTAAATAAGAAAATCAAAAGCTTGTTTCAAGGAAGAAATATAAAAGAACGATTTCATAAATTGAGCTAGAGAGAAGCATCAATCATTTACATCTCTTTTGTAATTGTAGCATGCATAGAAAACTAGCTTGCCATGAACATTGAGTTGCTATTCTTCTTACCTTGGATTGTCAATCTCTATTGCATGATTCTTTTCTTGCTTGGGGACAAGCAAGGTTTAAGTTTGGTGTTGTGATGACATGCCATCATGTCATGTTTTTCTATGCTTTTTCATTTGTTTTCAATAGGTTTTATGCACTTTCTTGAGCCTTAAGTAAGCCAATTGGGTAGAATTTCATGTTTCCTTTGATTCAATCAACCATGGATGAATTAATGCAATTTCATGAGATTTTATGCTATAATTACTATGAAAGAATAACAAACTCATGATTTTGAGCAAAGCTTTGATGTGTTTGGTTGATTGATGATAGGTGAAAAGAGTTTTGAAGAAGGTTGAAGGAAGAAGGAATGGCTAGGAGCAAGAGAGAACAAAAAGTTTGAGCCAAAGTTTGCCTCAAACTTTAGCTCAAACTTTTGGAAGAGTTGAAAACATCCTAGAGGAAAAAAGTTTGAGCCAAAGTTTGCCTCAAACTTTAGCTCAAAATTTTGGAAGAAAAGCTTGAGCCAACGTTTGCCTCAAACTTTTTGGCAAACGTTGGCATCACAAAAACAACACCCTGGAGGAAAAAGCTTGCGCCAACGTTTGCCTCAAGCTTTTTGGCAAACGTTGGCGCCACACACCACAACAGCCTGAAGGGGTATACTTCCAACAAGAATAACTTGAGCTACAGAGCTCCAAATGAGGTGATTCAAAAAGCAATGGAAAGTAGGAATCGAGAGCTTTCCAGGCATATATGGCACTGCATGGTGGACCCTAGAATTGAGGGAGAAAACTGCCCCGCAATGTGCATAAACGAACATGGTGGCAACCTGCAGTGAGGCCAACTGACCTCTGCACCTTCGACGGAGTATAACGCGAGCTGTAGAGCTCCAAATGATGTGCTTCCAACGGCATTGGAAAGTAGACATTTAGGGCTTTCCAACAATATATAATAGTATGGGGTGGACAATACGTTTGAGCCTCCAAAACTGGCGTTTTCGACCACGTTTGAAGCAAACTTTACCTCAAACGTTGGGCACCAAAGCCAGCGACCCTGTCCTCTTCAAAGGAGCATAACTTGAGTTGTAGATGTCCAATTGAGGTGATTCCAATTGGTTTAGAAAGCTGACATTCAGAGCTTTCCAACAATATATAATAGTCTATAGTGGGCATAAAATTGGCAACGTTGACAAGAGGACAAAGTAGCGCCACATATATGCACTAGGGGGCCAACGTTTGAGCAAAAGTTTGACCCTAAACTTTGGCTCAAACGTTGGTAGCAGCAAGAATGGGGCAGCTGGTGTAAAAAGTTTGAGTAAAAGTTTGCCTCAAACTTTTACTCAAACTTTTACTCAAGCTTTTAAGATTCACAACCCGGTTCACATTGGTTCTCTCTCCAACTCCAAGAGCAATCAACCAAGGCCTCTATCAACCCAATTCCATCAAGAGCAAGGGCCCAATTGACACCACTCAAAGGCACAAGAGATAGTTAGAATAGAAATTTCATTTTAATTGTAATTTGTTTTGAATTTCATTTTCATTTTGTAAAAATGCCTATAAATAGGTATCTGTTTCATTTTATTTGGAAGCGAGCTCCACTAGGGAGCATTAGGAATACAGAACTCTCTTTCTTTAGTTTTTCTTTTTGTTTTGAATCTTGGGTTGAGAATTGAAGAAATTTTGTTCCAATCTCACCTTGAGAATTCTCTCTGTTTTCTTCTTCTGCAAACTTTCAAGTGAATTGTGATTTGAATCAAAGTTCGTTTCATCGCTTTCATCTTTAATTTTCCTGCATCTTGTTTGCTAGTGGCTCAAGGAAGGAATTGAGATCTAGACTTGTTTTCTAGTCTCATTGATTCCCTGAGATCTTTACTTGTCTTTTTTAAATTTCACAATTGAGCTAAGCTACTTTCTGATTTGATCCTTCAAGTGACTCTCTATTTCTGTTTGAATTTCCTGCAGTTTTGTTCCTCTGTATTTTACATTTGAGCTACTGTGATCTGAATTTAATTTTCTTGCACTTTAAATTTCCTGTCACTTATTCTCAAGATCTCTTTGATTGCTTGCTTTATTGCTTTCTTTAATTTTCAGCACCCACTCCCCTTTAATTTCATGCAATTTACATTTCTTGCACTCTAAGATTCTGCAATTTACATTTCTTGCGTTCTAAGTTTCTGCTATTTAATTTCTTGCTCTTTAAGTTACTTGCAATTTTACTTTCTGCACTTTATAATTCCTGCAAATTTACATTCTGTTGGCTTCAATTGTCACTCAAATCACTCAATGTTAGCTTGACTAAACTAATCACCCACTAAAGTTGCTTGATCCATCAATCCCTGTGGGATCGACCTCACTCCCGTGAGTTTTATTACTTGATGCGACCCGGTGCACTTGCCGGTTAGTTTTGGGTGTTTTGGAAATTCGTTTTTCGTTTTTCCAAAAATTTTCCCATCAAGTTTTTCTTTAACAGATATTGTTGGACTTTATTTTATTTTTCTAATTGAAATAAAAAAATTAATCATATAATTTAAAATTTAAAAAATAAAAAATTTAGTTTTCTAAAAGTTTTAATTTTTTAAAAAATATTTTTTATTTTTTTATTCTACGGATAATGCTGCACTCAGAAAATTGACTTTTTTTTGCTGCACTTGTTCACAAAATAAGAATAAATTAATTTAAAAAATTTAAAATTTTTTATTTTTCAATTTTTTAAGTTTTAGAATATTGTTGGAATTTTTTATTTTTCTCCTATTAGAAAAGAATTTATTTTTTTGTTTAAAACTTTAAACAAAAATAAAAAATTTACAGATTTGTTGTTTAATAGATATTGCTAAACTTTATTTTATTTTTCTTATTTAAATAAAAAACATTTAACAATATAACTTAAAAATTAAAAGATAAAAAATTTAGTTTTTTAAAATTTTTTTATTTTTTTAAGAATATTTTTTATTTTTTATTCATTAGATAATGCAACACACGGACAGTTGACTTTTTTTGCTGTACTTGTTCACAAATTAAGAATAAATTAATTAAAAAAATTTAAAATTTTTTTTATTTTTTGGATATTTTTTAGAATTTTTTTTTACAATTAGAAAAAAATTATTTTTTAGTTTAAAAATAAAAAAATTTTACAGATATGCTATTTACCAGAATAAGCTAGACTTTATTTTATATTTCTAATAAAAATAAAAAAATTAATCATATAATTTTAAAATTCAAAAATAAAAAATTTAGTTTTTTAAAAATTTTTATTTTTTAAAAAATTTTATTTTTTTAAAAATATTTTTTTATCTTTTTATTCACAGAATAATGCTACACCCGAATAGTTGACTTTTTTTTTGGTCCACTTGTTCACAAATTAAGAATAAATTATTTTAAAAAATTTAAAATTTTAATTTTTTATTTTTTGGATATTGTTGGAATCTTTTATTTTTAACAATCAGAAAAAAATTTATTTTTTTAGTTTAAAAATTAAAAAAAAATAAATTTACAGATCTATTATTTACCAAATATTGATGGACTTTATTTTATTGTTATAATTTAAATAAAAAAATTAATCATATAATTTTAAAATTAAAAGATAAAAAATTTATTTTTTTAAAATTTTTAATTTTTTTTAAAAATATTTTTTATCTTTTTATTCACCGGATAAGACTACACCCTGACAGTTGACTTTTTTTTGCTGCACTTGTTCACAAATTAAGAATAGATTAATTTAAAAAGTTTAAAATTTTAATTTTTTTATTTTTCGGATAATTTGAAATTTTTAATTTTTTTACAATTAGAAAAAAACTATTTTTTAAGTTTAAAAATCAAAAAAATAAATTTACAACTCTGTTATTTAACAGATATTGTTGGACTTTATTTTATTTTTCTAATTGAAATAAAAAAAATTAATCATATATGATGGGTTGAAATCGGATTCCAACACCTAAAACTCACTGGCAAGTATACCAGGTCGCATCAAGTAGTAAAACTCACTTAGAGTGAGGTCGATCCCACAGGGATTGATGGATCAAGCAACTTTAGTGGGTGATTAGTTTAGTCAAGCTAACATTGAAGTGAAATAGGATGAAATGTAGCCAATAGAAAGTAAATGACAAGAAAATTTAAAGTGCAGAAAGTAAAATTGCAAGTAACTTAGAGAGCAAAAAATGTAAATTGATAGAATCTTAAATGACAAGAAATGTAAATTGCATAAAAGTAAAGGGGAGTGGGTGCTGGAAATTAAAGAAATCAATAGATCAAAGCTTAGAGCAATTGCAGGAGAATTAAACTTGCAGAAAAAGTAAATTAGGTCATGAACAGAAATGTAAAAATGCAAAACAAGCGCATAAGAATTAAATTGCTTGAAAGTAAATTGAAAGCAATGTAAACAGAGAAGCAAAATTGCAGTGAATCAAAATTTTGAGCAGTTGCAGAGGAATTAAATTGTGCAAGAAATGTATATCAGATCACAATAAGCTTAAATGAAAAATTGCAGAGAGTGAAATTGCAGAAGAAAAGAAAATGAAAGCAGTAAACCAATTCTCAATCCTTAGAATTATGCAGAAGAGGAACAAGATGAATTTTAGATCAAGAATTGAAACAGAATTTCTTCAATCTCAATCCAAAATTCAAAACAGAAAGTAAGAGTGCCAAAGCAAGAACAATCAGAAAAAAAACTCAGATCTCCTTTCCAATCTCAACTCAAAAAGGAAAATTAAGAGAGAGAGCTCTCAATTCTACTTGCTCACTATTGGAGCCAGCCTCCTTACCAAAATGAAAATGATGCCTTATATAGGCTTTACAAAAATAGAAATAAAAATGAAATTAAAAAGAAATTACAATTAAAATAAAAATCCTATTCTACTCGTTCTTGTGCCTTTGAGTGATGATGTGGGCTTTGCTTGCTTTGGATTTGAAGAGAGATGGGTCCAGTTGGCCTTGGTTCAATTGGTGAAGAATTGAATCCAATTTGATTTTTAATTGAATTTTGGACCATGGTGCAGCTCCCAGGGCACGGCTCAGTTGTGAAAGTTAACTGAGCTCTCCATCTTGCACTTGGTGTGCCAAGTTGTGCGCATGACAAGCTCCTTGGTGCATCCTCCTAGCATGCCTTGCTTGCAACAATTCGAAGAGTGCAGCGCTCAGTTGAAAAAGTGAACTGAGCGCCCTTGTGCGCATAGAAGAGTCCTCTCTTCGATCCTTGGTGGGAGCAATTCAGCTCCAATTTTCCTTGTGAAGAAAACAAAGGTAGAGCTCAGTTGGAAAAGTTAACTGAGCTCCCTTTATATTCCTTGTGTAGCGCTCCACCTTTGAGTGTGAGGTCTTGAGTTTGAACCTTGGTGAGTGCGTTTTGTGTATTTTCCCTTGCATAAGCGCTTCTCTTGGTCTCTTGGGTACTTGGTTCGAACCCTTGTTGAAGCCTTTTCCAAATGTTGCACTTTAATTTTCTTTGAGGAGAGCCCGATAAAGTTAACTTAGTTAACTGAGCTCAATGCTTTTGTCTTGCTCTCTTGGGTGCTCAGTTAACTAAGTTAACTTAGCTCCATGCCTTACTCCCTTGGCCCTTGATCTAGAGCTTTTGCTGCCTTGATGCCACGCTTCCTTTTACTCCTTGGATGAGCGTTGCTTTTCCTTGGCCTAAGTAGCGCTCGGTTATTAAAGCCAACGCAGCACTATGGCCTTTTCTTTCATGAACGCTAGCTTTCATTTGTTTTATTAATAATGCCGTAGCATTCATTGCATAAATTCACTTGGCATTGGCATTAGCAATTAAATGATCCATGCATGCATTGGCTTTATTTTAACTATACTATATCACTTAGTCGTGCTAAGTAACGTAAAGCCTATTCATTTAATGAATGCATGAATAAATCAATGATGACATTAAGTATACTAGCATGAGTAAGCTAACGTAACATTCATTCATTTATAAGTAATGCCAATGTTAATAATGCATGGTTCATGGTGGCATTAAATGCATGCATGCTTTAATTTATTAACTCATGATAATGCATGCATAAGGCATTAATGCTAATGCCAATGCTTCATGGTCATGGGCCACGATTTTAAAAGCATGGCCTAAAGTTCCAAAGTGTGCTCAATCTTCAAAGCGTGCCCAAAATTCCTCTTTTCTTCTTTTTAGCTTATTTTGTGCTCTTTTGCTTCTTCTTCTTCTTATTCTTCTTCTTTTTCTCATTCTTTCCCTTTTTCTTTTCTTGCATTAATTGTATTTGCTTCTTCAAGGTTTTCATGATTTTCAAAAGATTTCACAAAATGTACTAGATAAAAACTTCAATTAAATAAAATCCAATGCAATTGAGCAACAATTAATCATACTAGCTTTCCAATACTTGTATGCACATGCTAATTTCTTCTTTAATTCCTTGTTTCTTTATGATCATGATGCTTTATTGCTTTTGAACTCATAAAACTCAAGTTGGTAGTCATAATGCCACAGCAACATGTTACAAATCAAGATTCAAGCTATGCTTTATTCATACACACATGTAAACAGAGAAGATGAAGACAATCATGCAATTTAAGTTCTGGAAACAAATGAGAAGAAAAGGAACTCTACAACCTTGTAGTTCATCTTCATTATTGTTGTTCTTTTTCCTCTATTCTTCCTCTTTCCCTTGCCAAACTCAGAATGCTTGCTCATCCTCAAGCAACAATTCGAACAATGGCTATGGGGCTAAGATGGATCATGAATGTCTTACATAATGAAATATTAGTAGCACATGTGTTTTAAGCGAGAAAAATTAAAGATAATAATCAAGGCACAAGAGACAGAGACATTGTGATTACAAACTTAAGAAGGTGAGCACAATACATTGCATAAAAGATAAGTGGCACATGATGCCAAGGCATCTTAGGCTAGTTTCACTAGCATTTTTCTGTTAGTTTTAGTTGTTTTATGCATTTTCTTGAGCTTAAAGTAACCAAGAATGGTTAAATGAATAACAAAGCAATGAACCATCCAAACAGTATGATTTTGATGCAAATTCCATGAGTTTTTAGTCATATTACTTGAATGCTATGAATGGAAGATTTCTCATGAAATTTTGCAAGACTTTGATGCAATTGTTTGGATGGTTTCAGGGAAGAAGAGGCTAGGCAAGGAAGCAACAAAATCAATAAAGGAAGCTTGAATATCACATGTGGAGTTTAAGTTCCAGTTTAAGCCTAAACTGGAGCTTAAACGCCAGAATCATGAAGGCTAAGAAATGCTGGAATTGAAGTTTAACCTCCAGTTTAACCTTAAACTGGAGGTTAAACGCCAGAATTAGAATTCCAATCAGGAAGCACTTCCACGTTTAACCTCCAGTTTAACCTTAAACTGGAGGTTAAACGCCAGAAGTGAGAAGGGCACCAAGGGGGGCAGTTCCACGTTTAACCTCCAGTTTAACCTTAAACTGGAGGTTAAACGCCAGAAAGGGGAAAAGCACCAGGGAGCCATTTCCACGTTTAAGCTCCAGTTTGACCTTAAACTGGAGCTTAAACGTGTTCGACCAAGTTTCTCCTCCAGGGTTGCTTTCTCCATTTCCACGTTTAAGCTCCAGTTTAACCTTAAACTGGAGCTTAAACGTGTTCGACACCTCCAGGGCTACCTTTCTAAGCTTCCACGTTTAAGCTCCAGTTTAACCTTAAACTGGAGCTTAAACGTGTTCGACCTCCAGGGCTACCTTTCTCAGCTTCCACGTTTAAGCTCCAGTTTAACCTTAAACTGGAGCTTAAACGTGTTCGACCTCCAGGATGGCTTTCTCTCTTTCCACGTTTAAGCTTCAGTTTAACCTTAAACTGAAGCTTAAACGTGTTCGACCTCCAGGGTTGCCTTTTCTACCTCCACGTTTAAGCTTCAGTTTAACCTTAAACTGAAGCTTAAACGTGTTCGACTAAGTTACCCTCCAGGGCTGCCTTCTTCCATTTTCACGTTTAAGCTTCAGTTTAACCTTAAACTGAAGCTTAAACGTGCTACCACAAAAGGCATCACTGGAAGTGTCTGGCGTTTAAGCTTAAACTGCAACTTAAACGCCACTCTTGGAAAAGGTTTCTGGGCCAAAAATATTGCAGTTTAAGTTAGTATTTGAGCACAAACATTAACTTAAACTTACTCTGGTATGAAACCCAATTGAATATCATGGTTTATGGGATTGGGCCTGAAGGATTGATGAGTCTGAAATTTCAATTTATTGAGTCATGTGTCATTATTTGATTATCACTAAGTTGGCTCAATGAATGTTACAGAATTTGGATCAACAGCCTCATCAAGATTATGGATCATAAACCCAAGGCAAAAGGAAAGCAGGGAGAGGCCTCAAAGCCCAAGAAACACAACAGAAGCTCAATATAGAAAGTGTATAAATAGGATAGAATTTAAGTTAGGAGAACTTTTACTTTTACTCTTTCATTTGGCTAGTTTTCATATCTTGGTAATTGAATTCAGAGCTATGACTCACTAAACCCCCTTTCATTGGGTTAGGGAGCTCTATTGTAATTCAATGAATCAATAATAGTTTATCTTCTTCTTCAATCTTTTCTCTTGAATTTTGTTAGAAAGCTTCTCGATCTAATTCCATTGGGTAGTTGTCTTGGGAAAGAAACTACCCATAATTGGAATCCTTCGGAACCTTGGGAAAGGAATGGAGGATTCATGCTAGAGAAGCTTTCTCACAGTGAATTGGATTGGGGTTTGGATGGATATTGTGACATGTAATCCTACCAAATTGTGGTTCATGAAACTGTGTGGTAAAATCAGTGATCGAGCATCATCTCTTCTTATGAACATTTAAACCAAGGGATTGGGAATTTGTTTGTTTTTAGAGAGAATTGGTGAGCCAAGGGATTGGGATCCAATCATATAAGATTGCCAAGCAAAATTCAATGAACGCATTGGTTGAGGAAGAGATAAACATGTTTTGATTCGGAGATCTCAATATCTCCTATAACCCAATGAATTCCCCATTTCTGATTTCCACTTTCTCTTTACATTCTGCAATTACATTCATGCAATCACCCCCATTCCCTTTTAATTTCAGCAATCTAGCTTCTGCCCTTTACTTCATGCAATTTAAGATTCCGCCATTTAAATTCCTTGTCATTTCAATTTCTTGTCATTTACGTTTCCCGCCACTTTTACATTCCGCAATTCTCATCTAAATCTTGATTCCGCTCAACTAGAACATACTTCTAATCCGAATTGCTCACTCAACCAATCCTTGTGGGATTCGACCTCACTCTATTGTGAGTTTTTACTTGACGATAACCGGTGCACTTGCCGGAAGGAATTTTGCCGATCGTGCAATTTCCTAAATCGTAGCATAACAAGTTTATGCGCATCAAGTTTATGGCGCCGTTGCCGGGGATTGGTTTTCGATTGACAATTCTCCAATTGGAAGTTAACTAGATTGAGCATTTTTTTTTGTTTTGATTAATTCAGTACAAGTTACTTGTTGAAATTTAATTTCTGCACTCTGTTACATGCTTTCTTTCTTTATGCCTTTAAATTCAAGCAACTAACTCACTGACTCACTAACTGTTTGAATTAATTCCTCAATTGCTCTAACCATACTCTTCCATTAACCAAGAGTATTTCACTTGTTTGTTGCCTGTGCTGTGTTCTTGTATGACAGGTAGGAGAGGAGAGACATCAACTCCTCCATATACCGAACCAGAGAGGACCCTTCATAGACTGAGAAGGGAAGCAAGAGGGAAGAGAGTACTGGGAGAAGAGGAATCTGAAGGAGAATCTGAGGACAATTTTGAGGAAGCTTTAGATCTCAACATGGATAGAGAAGTTCACAACCATGAGAGAGCTGATGGAAACAATG
Organism: Arachis ipaensis; assembly: GCF_059453495.1. Classification (NCBI taxonomy): domain Eukaryota; kingdom Viridiplantae; phylum Streptophyta; class Magnoliopsida; order Fabales; family Fabaceae; genus Arachis; species Arachis ipaensis. Next base: position 76,123,551 of record NC_142444.1, read on the forward strand.
CCATTCCTGAGAGGAGGGTTCTTAGTTCATACATAAACCCAACCTCTGGGAATTGTGGTAGCAGCATCCAGAAACCACCCATTCAGGCCAACAATTTTGAGCTCAAACCACAGCTAATATCACTTGTGGAGAATCATTGTTCATTTGGTGGAAGTGCTAATGAAGACCCAAACCAACATCTCACAAAATTCCTGAGAATTTGTGACACTGTGAAGTCCAATGGAGTCCAGGAAGATGCATATAAACTGCTTTTGTTCCCATTTTCACTTAGGGACAAGGCAGCTAAGTGGCTGGAATCATTCCCAAGGGGGAGCCTAACAACCTGGGATGAGGTGGAAAGCAAGTTTCTGGCACGTTTCTACCCCCCACAAAAGGTCAATAGGCTTCGATCTGAGGTTCAGACGTTTAGACAACAAGATGGTGAAACTCTCTACGAGGCATGGGAGAGATTCAAGGATTTGACAAGGAAATGCCCACCAGACATGTTCCATGATTGGGTGCAATTGCATATTTTCTATGATGGACTCTCTTATGAATCAAGGAAGGCTGTAGACCATTCATCAGGAGGTTCATTGAACAGGAAAAAGACTGTGGAAGAAGCCATTGAAGTGATTGAGACAGTGGCTGAGAATGAGTACTACTATGCATCAGAGAGACACAACACTAAGGGAGTCATGGAGCTGAACCATGTTGATACAATTCTAGCCCAAAACAAGGTGTTTGCCAAGCAACTAGCAGAGCTCACCAGGAAATTAGAAACAAAACAAGTGGTTGCAATACACACACAAGAGCAAGAGGAAGAAAGCACTGAAGGAGGTGATTAGGAAGAGGCCAATTATGTAGGAAATCAACAAAGGCAACCATATGATCCACATTCCAACACTTACAACCCAGGCTGGAAAAACCACCCAAACTTTGGGTGGGGAAACCAGCAAAACCAACATAACAAGTCCACATACCAAAACTCCAACCAAAGATCATACCAAGCCACACAAAACACTTACTCTCAACCACCATATCATGGCCAAAATAATCAACCTAACCCGAACCAACAATTTCAAGATCAATTAAACAGGATAGAAGGAGTGCTGGCACACATGGGTCAGGACATAATTGAATTGAAAAGCTTCAGGGATGATGTGAGAACTACCTTAAGAAACCATGGTGAAAAACTCAAGAGGATGGAGTCTCAAGTAGGAGAGCTATCTCAACAGGCCCCCAAATCAACTGCAGTGTTCCCTAGTGACACAGAAAAGAATCCTAAAGGGGAACAAAAGGGAGTGAGATGGGAAGAATGCAAAGCCATCACCATATTGAAAGAAGTCTCAGAAGAAGAAGGAATCAGGTCCTCAGAACAGGAGCCAGAAATCTTGAAGGAAGATGTGGAGGAAGCTAAGCAGGAAAGTGAAACTGAGCAAGCCAAGGAACTGCAAAAAGGCACGATGGAAACATACCAACCAAAAGCACCATTTCCTCAGAGGTTAGGAGGAGGTGAAAAAGGGAAAACCTATTCAAGGTTTTTAGAGACATTTAAGTCTCTCCATATCAATATTCCCTTTCTTGAGATTCTCCATCAAATGCCTACACACATCAAGTATTTAAAGGAATTGTTGAGCAAGAAAAGAGTTTTGAAGGGAGGACAAACGGTAACAATGAACAAAGAATGCAGTGCCCTCATCAAGAAGGACACAGTCTCTAAGAAAACAGACCCAGGAAGTTTTCATATTCCTTGCATCATAGGAGAAACAAAAATTGACAGAGGATTCTGTGATCTAGGAGCTAGCATAAATGTGATGCCTCTAACTCTTATGAAGAGGCTACAACTGAATGAGGTGAGATCCACTGATGTAATCATACAACTGGCTGACAAAACTCAGAAGCAAGCTGAAGGGGTGGTTGAGAATGTGCTGGTGAAAGTGGGAGATTATTACTTCCCCACAGACTTTGTCATTTTGGACATGGAGGAAAGCTACCTACACCCTATCATTCTGGGAAGACCTTTTCTAGCCACTACTAGAGCGCTCATAGATGTAGAACAAGGAGAGCTAATTCTGAGAATACATGATGAACAGCTCATTTTCAAAGTTTTCAAACCTGCATCTGAGCCTGAACCAGAACCTGAAAAGCCTAAGGATGATAGTAGTCATCTGTGTTTGGAGGAAAGTAATCCAGCAGCTGAAACTCTAAAACAGTCCTTGGAAGGCAAACAGGAGTTGCAAGAGTTAAAGCCACAAGAATCAATGGAAACAGATCAGAAGGATCCTCCTAGCATAAGGGTCAATGAAGAAATCCTCAAGAGAAAGGGAAGAATGATAGGGAAATTGCCAAGAGGGTGGAGAAACAAGAAAATTCCCACTGAAGGTTTTTCTCCGGGAGATAAAGTGATATCAAGTCATTATCTGCCAATCCCACCTGGCCTCAAAACCATTCCATCCCAGCTCCCTCAAGTGTTCACAATCAGGAAAGTTCTTTCTATGGAACATTTAGAGGTCACGAAGGAATCAAGTGGAGACGTTTGCATAGTGAGAGGAGAAGACGTCAAGCACTACAATCCACCCTAACAAGGGACAACCGTCAAGCTAGTGACGTTAAAGAAGCGCTTCATGGGAGGCAACCCATGTTTTTAATATCCTTACTCTTTTTTTGTGTTGTTTTGCATCTAATAAAGCATGGTTTCTTATGCATGAACTTGAATCCTCAGGACAACTGCTGAAAGAGTGCACTAAACATTGCATATAAAAGACAATTTGTCTCTAAGTTTGGTGTGCCTGAGGGCACCCCAAACTTTATTCAAAATGCATTCAATTTCTCATGCAAAGAGCACAACCAAACATTAAGTTTGGTGTTCCTCTTTGAACACGGTTCATGAAAAGCAAGAAGTTCCTCTGGATTTCGAAATTCATGACAAGTAGACCATTCGCATGTTTTAATACTTTGGTTTCAATTACTTAGGGTAGTAACTTTGTTTAGAATCAAAGAGCCAAAGTGACTATGATTTATTAGAATTATGCACAGTCATTAAGGACAACCAATATGGATTTCATGTCATCAGGAGACTTTACCAAACACTAAGTTTGGTGTCCAATAATAAGTGTGCATACATACAAAAGTCACGGCTATAAGCTCATGGAGTCAATCATTGATTTACATGTGCAAGTACTATTCATCATTCACATGGACCGAAAAATGATAGCAAACTTGTTTGTTTGTGCAGGTACAAAAGAAAAGACAAAAATGGAGAAAAAAGACAAAGGGAGGTACGGTGCTTGGTCAAAAAGAAAGTTCACAAGTCTTTGAAGCTAACACATGGGAAAAGGAAGTTCTGCAAGAAAAGATTGCTACATGTACAACCTAATGCACCCAGAATACTTCCAAGAAAATGAAAAGCAATTCGTCCTTCTCCCTAATTCATATATTTACCATCAAGCCACCCTTCACAAACCACTCTAGCCGTCCATTTTTCACTTAAGGGCCCTATAAAGAACCACTTGGGGAACGAGTTCAACACCACCAAATCTCCTTCATGCACATTTTCTTCATCATAGCATAAACTATCTCTTGCTGAAAACAACCTCCCCACATTTCCAACAACACTTCTTGCTTCACCTTGTCAACTTTAGCTTGTCACTTACCCCAAAACTAAAGAACCAATGGCAGCTTCATCTAGCCACAAAAGAAGAAAAGACAAGCAACCAATGGAGGAGAACAGGGAATTCGATGCAAGGAGATACAAATCAGTTTTCCATGAGATTCAAGCCGAATGGATGAGACCTAAAAGGGTACTAGCTGAGGTTCCCTTTGACCTTGAAAAGGATGAGTTCCCAGGTGTTTGGGAGAAGATCAAAAAGAGGAAGTGGGAGCTCCTGACTAAGCCAATCACTAAAATCAACATCAACTTGGTGAAGGAGTTCTATGCAAATGCAGTGAGGGAAGACTCAACCAAGAAACCCACATACAAAAGCTATGTGAGAGGGGTGGAAGTTGACTTCAGCCCCAAGGCAATCATGAAAACTCTTGGCCTGAAAAACATACATTTCAGCCAAGCAAGTTATGAGGAAAGGATGATAGGAGAACCTGACTACACGACTATTGCTGAAGATCTTTGTGCCATCAGAGCTGAATGGGTGAGAAAAACAAGAGGGGCTCCAAGAGTCTTGAGAAGGGGAGACCTAACACCTGAAGCTAAAGGGTGGTATGCAATAGTTAGGAGATCCATCCTACCTACTGCAAACTCTTCAGAAATAGTCCCTAAAAGAGCCATCTTGCTTCATTGCATTATGGTGGGAGGGGAGATCAAAGTTCATAAACTCATTGCTGAACAGATACAAGAGTTTAGTGAGAAAAGTGACCCTGAATCCTGGCTTCACTTCCCTAGCACCATCATTAGACTATGCATCGATGCCCAAGTACCACTTGAAGATGAAAGACCTAATTGGCTATATCCTGGATTGGCCATAACTGCGTACAGAATGACTCTTGGCCCAACTGCTCCAAGACATACAAGAAGAAGAAATGAAGAAGGGCAACAAGCGGAAGCAGAGCAAGAAGCAGAACAAGAAGGACAGGAAGGAGAAGACAGAGAAGAAGAGCAAGAAGAGCAAGCAATCCCAGAAAGAAGACAACGAATTCCCAGAGACCCCATGGATATGAGCAGAATGCAGGAAATCATGGAAGGAATGTCTCAACAATACATGAGGTCTCAGGAGAGACAAGAGGACTTTCACCTAAAAATGATGGATATGCAAAGGAACTTTGAATCAAGATTCTTAGATCTGCAAAGGGAACAGAATTTACACTTACAGGAATCCTTCAGCCACATATGCCAACACCAAGATGCCAATGTCTTGGCAATCAAGGAAGCCACCACTTTACAGAATGCAAGATACTCAGTCCAAGCTGATTACAACATCAGTTCGCAAATCAAGCTTAACTACATAGGGGAACATCTACACAAGATGGACCCAGCATTCCCAGCTTTTGATGAGTATTTCAAAGGGAGGAAAGAAGGAGAAATAAACAAGGCAATGATCCTTGAAAAAGGAGTGGAAGAAACAATGAAAAAGGCTGGATTCTGGAAAAAGCTCATAAGAAAAGACAAAGGAAGCACAAGTGGTCAAAAAGAGGCAGGAAGCAAGAAGAAGCAGGATCCCAAGAATTAAGAAGAACCAAGCAATAAATAAGAGGTGGTCTCGTTCCTTAATAATCAAATGATAATTGGTGAATTGTCTTTATGAGCTTTCTTTCATCATAAGTCATTTAAGTTTTATGTGGAGTTTTTTTTTTTTAGTATGAGTGTCTGTTATTGCTTTGAATAAAGTGAATGCCTAGATGTTTGGATATAACTTCACCTTCTTAAACAAGTGCTTGCCATGCTTGTTCTGTTTCCAAAAATAAAAGAAAAGTTTGAACAAAAGTAACTTGGCTAAATTAGTGACAAATCAAGTAGAATTAAGTGGTGGTATGCATGCTTGATTGTTCAGTCAGATCACTGGAAATAGAGTGTAGAATTATCATTTTTTGTGTAGAAATTGAAAACTGTCTATGGATCTTGATGAATAAATGTCTTTGGCCATGAAAAAGAAAGAAAAAGAAGAAGAAAAAGCCACTGAAAAAGGGCAACCAAATAAGCTAGGCACCAATGGTTTGAAGTTCTGAGACAAATGCCTGTGGTGTTTATGTATTAAGGATATGCTTGGATGAATAGGTTCTGAGGAGTGTTTCAACACTCGGTAACTTGGGTTAACTAACCCGGGATTATCAACCAAAAGTCCATTATCAAGAGCAACCTAAATACAAAACATTTAGTCACACAAAGAGATGCTGGGCACCAATGTCTCAAGAAGAAATGTGAACTAAAATGCTTGGAGTGGATATGTGTAGTGCATTGATAAGAAAAAGAAAATGCCAAAGGCTTGTGCAACACATGACACTAAGCAAACAAGGAGCAAAGAAGCTCTAAGAAAAAGAAAAGAAAAACAAAGAAGAGAAGTGCCAAGGACATAAGAATAACAAGAGGCCATAGCAGTGTTTGATGGATGCAAGGAAAAAGTGATAATCTTACCTGATAAGAATGAAAAAGTGATGCTGCAACTTTCTGCATAAAACCCTTCTGATGAACTTCAAATGCTTGCTAATATAGCTAATATAATTGCTTTCTGTTTCATACTTTCTTCTCAAATAACTCAGGACTTGCTTAGGGACAAGCAAGTATTAAGTTTGGTGTTGTGATGCCAAGGCATCTTAGGCTAGTTTCACTAGCATTTTTCTGTTAGTTTTAGTTGTTTTATGCATTTTCTTGAGCTTAAAGTAACCAAGAATGGTTAAATGATTAACAAAGCAATGAACCATCCAAACAGTATGATTTTGATGCAAATTCAATGAGTTTTTAGTTATATTACTTGAATGATATGAATGGAAGATTTCTCATGAAATTTTGCAAGACTTTGATGCAATTGTTTGGATGATTTCAGGGAAGAAGAGGCTAGGCAAGGAAGCAACAAAATCAATAAAGGAAGCTTGAATATCACATGTGGAGTTTAAGTTCCAGTTTAAGCCTAAACTGGAGCTTAAACGCCAGAATCATGAAGGCTAAGAAATGCTGGAATTGAAGTTTAACCTCCAGTTTAACCTTAAACTGGAGGTTAAACGCCAGAATTAGAATTCCAATCAGGAAGCACTTCCACGTTTAACCTCCAGTTTAACCTTAAACTGGAGGTTAAACGCCAGAAGTGAGAAGGGCACCAAGGGGGGCAGTTCCACGTTTAACCTCCAGTTTAACCTTAAACTGGAGGTTAAACGCCAGAAAGGGGAAAAGCACCAGGGAGCCATTTCCACGTTTAAGCTCCAGTTTGACCTTAAACTGGAGCTTAAACGTGTTCGACCAAGTTTCTCCTCTAGGGTTGCTTTCTCCATTTCCACGTTTAAGCTCCAGTTTAACCTTAAACTGGAGCTTAAACGTGTTCGACACCTCCAGGGCTACCTTTCTAAGCTTCCACGTTTAAGCTCCAGTTTAACCTTAAACTGGAGCTTAAACGTGTTCGACCTCCAGGGCTACCTTTCTCAGCTTCCACGTTTAAGCTCCAGTTTAACCTTAAACTGGAGCTTAAACGTGTTCGACCTCCAGGATGGCTTTCTCTATTTCCACGTTTAAGCTTCAGTTTAACCTTAAACTGAAGCTTAAACGTGTTCGACCTCCAGGGTTGCCTTTTCTACCTCCACGTTTAAGCTTCAGTTTAACCTTAAACTGAAGCTTAAACGTGTTCGACTAAGTTACCCTCCAGGGCTGCCTTCTTCCATTTTCACGTTTAAGCTTCAGTTTAACCTTAAACTGAAGCTTAAACGTGCTACCACAAAAGGCATCACTGGAAGTGTCTGGCGTTTAAGCTTAAACTGCAACTTAAACGCCACTCTTGGAAAAGGTTTCTGGGCCAAAAATATTGCAGTTTAAGTTAGTATTTGAGCACAAACATTAACTTAAACTTACTCTGGTATGAAACCCAATTGAATATCATGGTTTATGGGATTGGGCCTGAAGGATTGATGAGTCTGAAATTTCAATTTATTGAGTCATGTGTCATTATTTGATTATCACTAAGTTGGCTCAATGAATGTTACAGAATTTGGATCAACAGCCTCATCAAGATTATGGATCATAAACCCAAGGCAAAAGGAAAGCAGGGAGAGGCCTCAAAGCCCAAGAAACACAACAGAAGCTCAATATAGAAAGTGTATAAATAGGATAGAATTTAAGTTAGGAGAACTTTTACTTTTACTCTTTCATTTGGCTAGTTTTCATATCTTGGTAATTGAATTCAGAGCTATGACTCACTAAACCCCCTTTCATTGGGTTAGGGAGCTCTATTGTAATTCAATGAATCAATAATAGTTTATCTTCTTCTTCAATCTTTTCTCTTGAATTTTGTTAGAAAGCTTCTCGATCTAATTCCATTGGGTAGTTGTCTTGGGAAAGAAACTACCCATAATTGGAATCCTTCGGAACCTTGGGAAAGGAATGGAGGATTCATGCTAGAGAAGCTTTCTCACAGTGAATTGGATTGGGGTTTGGATGGATATTGTGACATGTAATCCTACCAAATTGTGGTTCATGAAACTGTGTGGTAAAATCAGTGATCGAGCATCATCTCTTCTTATGAACATTTAAACCAAGGGATTGGGAATTTGTTTGTTTTTAGAGAGAATTGGTGAGCCAAGGGATTGGGATCCAATCATATAAGATTGCCAAGCAAAATTCAATGAACGCATTGGTTGAGGAAGAGATAAACATGTTTTGATTCGGAGATCTCAATATCTCCTATAACCCAATGAATTCCCCATTTCTGATTTCCACTTTCTCTTTACATTCTGCAATTACATTCATGCAATCACCCCCATTCCCTTTTAATTTCAGCAATCTAGCTTCTGCCCTTTACTTCATGCAATTTAAGATTCCGCCATTTAAATTCCTTGTCATTTCAATTTCTTGTCATTTACGTTTCCCGCCACTTTTACATTCCGCAATTCTCATCTAAATCTTGATTCCGCTCAACTAGAACATACTTCTAATCCGAATTGCTCACTCAACCAATCCTTGTGGGATTCGACCTCACTCTATTGTGAGTTTTTACTTGACGATAACCGGTGCACTTGCCGGAAGGAATTTTGCCGATCGTGCAATTTCCTAAATCGTAGCATAACAAGTTTATGCGCATCAGCACACCAAACTTAGTGTGACACTTTCACTTGGAATTAATGCAAGTATCTAGTAAAGATTGGAAGCAAATTTTGTTGCATAACAACACCAAACTTAGAATACAATCCTATGTCCACTTTATTTGAAACAAGACTAAATGAAACTGTTGTATGTTGAATACAATCACCAAGCAAAGAATCTGTCATGAATAAGGATCTCTTGGTAATGTATTAACAAAAATAGTTAATAAGCAAACTAAATAAAAGCATTTAAAAACAGAAAAATGACCAAAGCAAGTAGAATGAAAAAAGTGTCAAATCAAAAGAGAAAAATAAAACTGCAGAGGCATTATGATTATGCAGACAAGTAGTGTTGCTTGAATAAATTGTATAGAAAAATAAGTTTTACACCAAACTTAGAATCTTAGTGTGACACTTTCATTTTTGATTTGATGCAATCATTCAAAAAGATTGAAAACAATTTGTTGCAAGGCAACACCAAACTTAGAATGTAACCATATGCCAATTTATTGAAATTTAAACAAAGCAAAGATAGAAAGTAAACAAAGCAAAGAAATGTTACCTACGGTTGACATGTTCTTCACTTTCTTCCTCTTCTTCCAGTTTGTTAAGAGGAATGACCTCAAGGGGGGAGAAGATTCAGCTAATGTCCCCTGTCTTGGCCTCTCCTCAGCAAGCTTTCTTTTGTTAATAGCTTGATTGAGCTTGCTTGCTGGATCAGGGGGAGGATTGCTTGTAGTTGACCTTTTCCTCTTCATGAATATTGTCCTTTGTAGCTTGGTCACAATCCTCTTCTCGGTGCTTTTGTTAATTGCCTTCACTTCCTTGAATCCAAGTCTTGGTGGTTGTGTGATTGTTGGAGTTTTGTCTTCATCAAGAGTTCCTTGCAATGGTGGTTCAATGAGCCCTTCCTCTATGCACTTCTCTGCTTCCATTGAGTGTGATTTCTCTTGAGTGTCTTCCTCCATTTCTTCTTCATTATTTTGCATTAATTCCTTTGGGAGGGAATCTTTATGTTCCATTGTCACCTCAAGTAGCTTTTGTGAATGTAAAATCCTTGGCTCATGTTCCTCATCCTTCATTGCAATTTCACTTCACACAGGTGATGACAAGTCATCTTAGCCTATTTTAACTAGCCTTTTTCTTTTGTTTTCAATTGAATTATGCACTTTCTTGAGCCATAAGCAAGCCAATTGGGTAGATTTTCATGTTTCCTTTGATTTAATCAACCATGTATGAATTCATGCTATTTCATGAGGTTTTATGCTAAAATTGACACATATTATGAAAGAATGAATACCTCATGATTTTGAGCATAGCTTTGATGAGTTTGGTTGATTAATTATAGGTGAAGAAAGCTTGGAGAAAGGGTGAAGCAAGAAGGAAGGGCTAGGAGTAAAGAGAGGACAATGGAATAAGTGAAATTGAACCATGAAGCAAAAAGTTGGACCTAAAGTTAGCCTCAAAGTTAGACCTCTAACGTGAGGGCTAACGTTAGACATGAAGATTACTCCCTGGGCATCCCACGTTTGCGCCAACGTTAGCCCCCTAACTTGGAGGCTAACGTTGGCACATGAATTCCTCCCTGGCCATCCAACGTTTGCGCCAACGTTAGCCCCCTAACTTGGAGGCTAACGTTGGCACATGAAAACACAAGGGAGAGGGGCCAACGTTTGCGCCAACGTTAGCCCCCTAACTTGGAGGCTAACGTTGGCGCCACACACCACAAGGCATACAAGGGGTATACTTCCAACAAGAATAACTTGAGCTACAGAGCTCCAAATGAGGTGATTCAAGAAGCATTGGAAAGTAGGAAACAAGAGCTTTCCAAGCATATATGTCACTGCATGGTGGACACTAAAATTGAGGGAGAAAACTGCCCCGCAATGTGCATAAACGAACATGGTGGCAACCTGCAGTGAGGCCAACTGACCTCTGCACCTTCAAAGGAGTATAACTCGAGCTGTAGAGCTCCAAATAATGTGCTCCCAACGGCATTGGAAAGTAGACATCCAGGGCTTTCCAACAATGTATAATAGTATGGGGTGGACAATACATTTGAGCCTCCAGAACTGGCGTTTTCGCCAACGTTTGAGGGCTAACGTTACCTCAAACGCTGCACACCAAAGCCAGCGACCATGCCCTCTTCAAATGATCATAACTTGAGTTGTAGATGTCCAATTGAAGGGATTCCAAGTGGGTTAGAAAGCTGACATTCAGAGCTTTCCAACCATATATGATAGTCTATATTGGGCATAAAATTGGCAACATGACAAGAGGACAAAGTTGGCGCCATAAATGTGCATAAGGGAGGCCAACGTTAGGGTCAAAGTTAGACCCCTAACGTTGGCACCAACGTTCATACCAGCAAGTTTTGTGGGCTGCTATGAAAAGTTGGAGCCAAAGTTAGACCCCTAACTTTAGCTCCAACTTTTGGTCCAACTTTTGCAAACTCAACCCGGTTCAATTCGGTTCCTCTTCAAACTCCAAGAGCAATTAACCAAGGCCTTTATCAACCCAATTCCATCAAGAGCAAGGGCCCAAATGATCATCACTCAAAGGCACAAGAAATAGATAAAATAGGAATTTCATTTAATTGTAATTTGTTTTTAATTTCATTTTCATTTCCATTTTGTAAAGCCTATATAAGGCATCATTTTCATATTTGTGAGGAGGCTGGCTCCACGAGGGAGCATTAGGATTTGAGAGCTCTCTCTTAGTTTTCAATTTCGTTTTGAATCTTGGGTTGAGAATTGAAGAAATTTTGTTTCAATCTCACCTTGAAAATTTTCTTGTTTACTTTCTCTGCACAATTGAATTTCCATTCCTGTTTACTACTTCACCTTCTCTTGGCTTCTGCAATTTACTTTTCTTTAATTTCTCTTGCAATTGTTCTAAGCTTTGATTTACTGCTTTCATTTAATTTCCCTGCACCCAATCCCCTTTACTTTCATGCAATTTACATTTCTTGCTCTTTAAGTTTCAATGCAATTTACTTTCTGCACTTTAATTTTCCTTGTCATTTACATTCTGTTGGCTTCAATGGTCACTCAAATCACTCAATGTTAGCTTGACTAAACTAATTACCCACTAAAATTGCTTGATCCATCAATCCCTGTGGGATCGACCTCACTCCCGTGAGTTATTATTACTTGATACGACCCGGTGCACTTGCCGGTTAGATTTGGGTGTTTTGGGAGAAATTTATTTTTCACCAAAATATTCATCAAGTTTTTGGCGCCGTTGCCGGGGATTGATTAGATCAACAATGATTATGTGGGTGAGAAGTCTAGATCAAGCATTTTCTTTATTTTTGTTTTCTGTTTCAAAGTGAAACCAAGGTGTTTGAGTTTTTGCCTCACTAAGAAATTCTCATCTCTGATATGAGTAATTTCAATTTTCCTTGGTTGTGTGTTTTACAAAACTCAAATGGAGTTCAACTCATCTTATGATCAAATAAATTCTATGGGATATCACCCACCATCACCAATCTCTAATGATGGCTGGGGATATCACCAAGAAACTTCAAATTCTGGGCACTCCAATTCATGGAGCTATGCTTCAGAACCACAAGATGAGAAAGAAAATCATATGGGATGTTTCTCTCCACCACAAAATAATGCAAGTCATGATTCTAATGGTGGCTGGGAAGGGAATTCTAGTGCTCCATATGATATTCATCCAGAGATATCATCACTTGACCATACTTCAACCGAAAGCCCCTTTCAAAACTCACCACCCACACAAACTTCCATGAACCACTCATGGGTTTCAGAATTTGAGTCTAGGTTCAACAGAATGGCGGAGGAATATCAACAATCCCGGAGGGAACTAGAAATCCTTCCTCAGGAGACAGATAAGCAATTGGAGGACACAGATAAACGCTTAGAACTACTAAGCAAGGAAAATGAAGACCAATTGATGGATGTGAAGGATAAAGTGGAAGAGCAAGATAAGGAGGCCACTGCATCAAGTGAACTTTCAATGAAGAATGAGGTGGTTGAATCTGAAACTGCACTTGAGATGACAAGAGAACATAAAAACTCACAACTCTCACAAACCTCCCTGGACCAAAATGCCTCAACATCTGAATCCATGATCGAAAGGTATGACGAGGAGATGAAGAAATGTTGGGAAGATCAACAAACCTCCCCCATGATAGAGCGAATGAAACAAATGTTGGGTGTAAAAGAGGAAGTGGAGGAGCAAGAAAGTGAAGAAGTCATTCCAAACTCAAGTGAGGCAGAGAAGTACATAAAGGAGGAGTTCATGGAACCACCAATACAAAAGGCTCTGGATGAATACAAAATTCCAACAATCACACAACCACCAAAACATGGATTCAAAGAAGTGAAGGCAATTGACAAAAGCACCGAAAAGAGGATTGTGACCAAACTACCAAGGACAACATTCAAGAGGAGGTCAACCACAAGCAATCCAACCCCTGGACCAATAGCAAGCAAGCTCAATCAAGCCATGTACAAAAGAAAGCTTGCTGAGGAGAGACCAAGACAAGGGGTAATAGCTGAATCTTCTCCTCCTTTGAAGTCATTTCTCTTAACAAATTGGAAGAAGAGGAAGAAAGTAAAGAACAGGTAGACAGTAGGTACATTTCTTTTCCTTGCTTTGTTTAAATTTCAATAAATTGGCATATGGTTACATTCTAAGTTTGGTGTTGCCCTGCAACAAACTGTTTTCCATCTTCATGGATGATTGCATCAATTTTACATGAAAGTGACACACCAAGATTCTAAGTTTGGTGTGCCACCTATTTTTCTATGCAAATCAATCCAGCAACATCACTTGTCTGCATAATCATATTGCCTTTTACAGTGTTATTTTTCTTCTTAGTTGGATAATTTTTGTTTTCTCTTTGTTTCATTTATTTACTTGTTTTTAATGCTTTCCTTCATTAACTGTTTTTGTTAATACATCACCAAGACATCCTTATTCATAACAGACTCTTCATTTGGTGATTGTATTTAACATATAACAGTTTCTTTTGTTTAGTTTTAGTTCAAATAAATTGACATATGTTTGCATTCTAAGTTTGGTGTTGCTATGCAACAAAATTTAGTTCCAATTCTTACAAGATACTTGCATTAATTCCAAGTGAAAGTGTCACACTAAGTTTGGTGTGCCACTTATCTTCTATGCAAAGTATTATGCTCACCTTCTTAAGTATGCAATCACAATGTCTCTGTCTCTTGTGCCTTGATTATTATCTTTAATTTTGCTTGCTTGAAACACATGTACTACTAACATTCCTTGTGTAAGACATTCATGATCCATCTTAGCCTCATAGCCACGGTTCTAATAGTTGCTTGAGGATGAGCAAGCATTCTGAGTTTGGTATGGGAAGGAAGAGAATGGGAGGAAAATGACAACAATAGAAAATATGAACTACAAGGTTGTAAAGTTCCTTTTCCTCTCATTTGTTTCAAGCACCATAAACTGCATGATTGTCTGTACCTTCTCTGTATGCATGTGTGTATGAAAAGGCATAGTTTGATTTCTAAATTGCAACATGGTGCTATGTCATTATGATTACCAACTTGAGTTTTGTGAATTCAAAAGCAACAAAGTATCATGATCATAAACAAACAAGGCATTAAAGAAGATTTTAGCATGTGCATAAAAGTATTGGTAAGCTAGTATGTTTGATTGTTGCTTAATTGCATTAGATTTTATTTAATTGAAGTTTTCATCTAGGACATTTTGCGAAATCTTTTGAAAATCATGAAAACCTTGAAGAAGCAAATGCAAAAATAAAGCAAGAAAAGAAAAAGGGAAAGAGTGAGAAAGCTGAAGGCTCTGAGTACCAATGGTAATCTATTTGCTAAGTACTTGTGGTGTTTATGTATCAAGCCAAATGCTTGAAAACAAAACACTTAGAAGTCAAGGTTAGGCTCAAACTGCAAAAGCACTCCCTCAAAGTTCAAGGCTCTGAGCATCAATGATTAGAGAGTCAAGAAAAGAAAAGAAAAATGAGCTTAATGAAGTCCTCTAATCAAATGCTTGTGGTGCTTATGTATTAAGTGGTAATACTTGAAAACAAAGCATTTAGAAGTCGTAGCTTTGTTATCAACTCTTGGGGCAAAGAACCCAAAAAGGAGAAGCTAATAAGAAAATCAAAAGCTTGTTTCAAGGAAGAAATATAAGAAAAAGATTTCATAAATTGAGCTAGATGGAAGCATCAATCATTTACATTTCTTTTGTGATTGTAGTATGCTTAGAAAACTAGCTTACCATGAACATTGAGTTGCTATTCTTCTTGCCTTGGATTGTCAATCTTTATTGCATGATTCTTTTCTTGCTTGGGGACAAGCAAGCTTTAAGTTTGGTGTTGTGATGACAAGTCATCTTAGCCTATTTTAACTAGCCTTTTTCTTTTGTTTTCAATTGAATTATGCACTTTCTTGAGCCATAAGCAAGCCAATTGGGTAGATTTTCATGTTTCCTTTGATTTAATCAACCATGTATGAATTCATGCTATTTCATGAGGTTTTATGCTAAAATTGACACATATTATGAAAGAATGAATACCTCATGATTTTGAGCATAGCTTTGATGAGTTTGGTTGATTAATTATAGGTGAAGAAAGCTTGGAGAAAGGGTGAAGCAAGAAGGAAGGGCTAGGAGTAAAGAGAGGACAATGGAATAAGTGAAATTGAACCATGAAGCAAAAAGTTGGACCTAAAGTTAGCCTCAAAGTTAGACCCCTAACGTGAGGGCTAACGTTAGACATGAAGATTACTCCCTGGGCATCCCACGTTTGCGCCAACGTTAGCCCCCTAACTTGGAGGCTAACGTTGGCACATGAATTCCTCCCTGGCCATCCAACGTTTGCGCCAACGTTAGCCCCCTAACTTGGAGGCTAACGTTGGCACATGAAAACACAAGGGAGAGGGGCCAACGTTTGCGCCAACGTTAGCACCCTAACTTGGAGGCTAACGTTGGCGCCACACACCACAAGGCATACAAGGGGTATACTTCCAACAAGAATAACTTGAGCTACAGAGCTCCAAATGAGGTGATTCAAAAAGCATTGGAAAGTAGGAATCAAGAGCTTTCCAAGCATATATGGCACTGCATGGTGGACACTAAAATTGAGGGAGAAAACTGCCCCGCAATGTGCATAAACGAACATGGTGGCAACCTGCAGTGAGGCCAACTGACCTCTGCACCTTCAAAGGAGTATAACTCGAGCTGTAGAGCTCCAAATAATGTGCTCCCAACGGCATTGGAAAGTAGACATCCAGGGCTTTCCAACAATATATAATAGTATGGGGTGGACAATACATTTGAGCCTCCAGAACTGGCGTTTTCGCCAACGTTTGAGGGCTAACGTTACCTCAAACGCTGCACACCAAAGCCAGCGACCATGCCCTCTTCAAATGATCATAACTTGAGTTGTAGATGTCCAATTGAAGTGATTCCAAGTGGGTTAGAAAGATGACATTCAGAGCTTTCCAACCATATATGATAGTCTATATTGGGCATAAAATTGGCAACATGACAAGAGGACAAAGTTGGCGCCATAAATGTGCATAAGGGAGGCCAACGTTAGGGTCAAAGTTAGACCCCTAACGTTGGCACCAACGTTCATACCAGCAAGTTTTGTGGGCTGCTATGAAAAGTTGGAGCCAAAGTTAGACCCCTAACTTTAGCTCCAACTTTTGGTCCAACTTTTGCAAACTCAACCCGGTTCAATTCGGTTCCTCTTCAAACTCCAAGAGCAATTAACCAAGGCCTTTATCAACCCAATTCCATCAAGAGCAAGGGCCCAAATGATCATCACTCAAAGGCACAAGAAATAGATAAAATAGGAATTTCATTTAATTGTAATTTGTTTTTAATTTCATTTTTATTTCCATTTTGTAAAGCCTATATAAGGCATCATTTTCATATTTGTGAGGAGGCTGGCTCCACGAGGGAGCATTAGGATTTGAGAGCTCTCTCTTAGTTTTCAATTTCGTTTTGAATCTTGGGTTGAGAATTGAAGAAATTCTGTTTCAATCTCACCTTGAAAATTTTCTTGTTTACTTTCTCTGCACAATTGAATTTCCATTCCTGTTTACTACTTCACCTTCTCTTGGCTTCTGCAATTTACTTTTCTTTAATTTCTCTTGCAATTGTTCTAAGCTTTGATTTACTGCTTTCATTTAATTTCCCTGCACCCAATCCCCTTTACTTTCATGCAATTTACATTTCTTGCTCTTTAAGTTTCAATGCAATTTACTTTCTGCACTTTAATTTTCCTTGTCATTTACATTCTGTTGGCTTCAATGGTCACTCAAATCACTCAATGTTAGCTTGACTAAACTAATCACCCACTAAAATTGCTTGATCCATCAATCCCTATGGGATCGACCTCACTCCCGTGAGTTATTATTACTTGATGCGACCCGGTGCACTTGCCGGTTAGATTTGGGTGTTTTGGGAGAAATTTATTTTTCACCAAAATATTCATCAACAGGGACCTTTTGTTCTTGTTTTTCTACTTCCTCACCCACAAATTGGTCTTCATTCTCACTGTTTGATGGTTCTAAGTTCCTCCTTGTTTGCTCTAAGGGCCCATTCATCTTCTTGAAGAGGATTTCTTTCCAGGATTGGGATTGTGTGTGTCTTTTCACGAGTTGTCTGTGTATTTCAATGGCTTGGCATTGGCTTTCTAAGGGTTCTTTGGACCATTGAAGGTAATCCTCAACTGCTAGTTCAAGAGATAAAGGTTGAGAGTAATTTTGGTGACATGGATGTGTTGTGGTGAAGTTGTGTTGAGGGGTGTGGAATGAGTTGTGTGATTGATGGGATGACTTGTATGGATTTTGGAGGAAACTTTGTGTTGAGGCATAATCAAGTGATGAAGAACTTTCAAATGAGAAACTGGGAAGTGAGGGTGGATGCTCTTTCATTCTTTGGTGATACTCCCTGATGACATGTCATCATGTCATGTTTTTCTATGCCTTTTTCCTTTGGTTTCAATAGGTTTTATGCACTTTCTTGATCCATAAGCAAGCCAATTGGGTAGATTTTCATGTTTCCTTTGATTTAATCAACCATGTATGAATTCATGCTATTTCATGAGGTTTTATGCTATAATTGTCACATATTATGAAAGAATGAATATCTCATGATTTTGAGCATAGCTTTGATGTGTTTGGTTGATTAATGATAGGTGAAGAAAGCTTGAAGAAAGGTTGAAGCAAGAAGGAATGGCTAGGAGTAAAGAGAGGACAATGGAATAAGTGAAAATGAACCAAGAAGCAAAAAGCTGGACCAAAAGTTAGCCTCAAACTTTTGCACAAACTTTTGGGTGAAAAGTTAGCCCCAACGTTAGCCCCCTAACTTTGAGGCTAACGTTGGCATGAAGAAAACCTCCCTGGGCACCAAAAGTTTGCGCCAACGTTAGACCCCTAACTTTTGGGCTAACGTTGGCACATGAAAAATACAAAGGGAGGAGCAAAAGTTTGCGCCAACGTTAGACCCCTAACTTTTGGGCTAACGTTGGCGCCACACACCACAACAGTTTGAAGGGGTATACTTCCAACAAGAATAACTTGAGCTACAGAGCTCCAAATGAGGTGATTCAAGAAGCATTGGAAAGCAGGAATCAAGAGCTTTCCAAGCATATATGGCACTGCATGGTGGACAATAAAATTGAGGGAGAAAACTGCCCCGCAATGTGCATAAACGAACATGGTGGCAACCTGCAGTGAGGCCAACTGACCTCTGCACCTTCAAAGGAGTATAACTCGAGCTGTAGAGCTCCAAATAATGTGCTCCCAACGGCATTGGAAAGTAGACATCCAGGGCTTTCCAACAATGTATAATAGTATGGGGTGGACAATACATTTGAGCCTCCAGAACTGGCGTTTTCGCCAACGTTTGAGGGCTAACGTTACCTCAAACGCTGCACACCAAAGCCAGCGACCATGCCCTCTTCAAATGATCATAACTTGAGTTGTAGATGTCCAATTGAAGTGATTCCAAGTGGGTTAGAAAGCTGACATTCAGAGCTTTCCAACCATATATGATAGTCTACATTGGGCATAAAATTAGCAACATGACAAGAGGACAAAGTTGGCGCCATGAACATGCATAAGGGAGGCCAACGTTGGAGCAAAAGTTAGACCCCTAACTTTGGCACCAACGTTGGTATCAGCAAATCATGGTGGCTGATATGAAAAGTTGGAGCAAAAGTTAGACCCCTAACTTTTGCTCAAACTTTTGGTCCAACTTTTGCAAACTCAACCCGGTTCAATTCGGTTCCTCTTCAAACTCCAAGAGCAATCAACCAAGGCCTTTATCAACCCAATTCCATCAAGAGCAAGGGCCCAATTGACACCACTCAGAGGCACAAGAGATAGTTAGAATAGAAATTTCATTTTAATTGTAATTTGTTTTGAATTTCATTTTCATTTTGTAAAGCCTATATAAGGCATCATTTTCATATTTGTGAGGGGGCTGGCTCCAAGAGGGAGCATTAGGATTTGAGAGCTCTCTCTTAGTTTTCAATTTCGTTTTGAATCTTGGGTTGAGAATTGAAGAAATTCTGTTTCAATCTTACCTTGAGAATTTTCTTGTTTACTTTCTCTGCACAATTGAATTTCCATTCCTGTTTACTACTTCACCTTCTCTTGGCTTCTGCAATTTACTTTTCTTTAATTTCCTTGCAATTGTTCTAAGCTTTGATTTACTGCTTTCATTTAATTTCCCTGCACCCAATCCCCTTTACTTTCATGCAATTTACATTTCTTGCTCTTTAAGTTTCAATGCAATTTACTTTCTGCACTTTAATTTTCCTTGTCATTTACATTCTGTTGGCTTCAATGGTCACTCAAATCACTCAATGTTAGCTTGACTAAACTAATCACCCACTAAAATTTCTTGATCCATCAATCCCTGTGGGATCGACCTCACTCCCGTGAGTTATTATTACTTGATGCGACCCGGTGCACTTGCCGGTTAGATTTGTGTGTTTTGGGAGAAATTTATTTTTCACCAAAATACTCATCAAGTTTTTGGTGCCGTTGCCGGGGATTGATTAGATCAACAATGATTAAGTGGGTGAGAAGTCTAGATTAAGCATTTTCTTTATTTTTGTCTTCTGTTTCAAAGTGAAACCAAGGTGTTTGAGTTTTTGCCTCACTAAGAAATTCTCATCTCTGATATGAGTAATTTCAATTTTCCTTGGTTGTGTGTTTTACAAAATTCAAATGGAGTTCAACTCATCTTATGATCAAACAAATTTTATGGGATATTACCCATCATCACCAATCTCTAATGGTGGCTGGGAATATCACCAAGAGAATACACATTCTGAGCACTCCAATTCATGGAGATTTGCTTCAGAACCACAAGATGAGAAAGAAAATCATATGGGATATTTCCCTCCACCACAAAATGATGCAAGTCATGATTCTAATGGTGGCTGGGAAGGGAATTCTAGTGCTCCATATGATAATCATCTAAAGATATCATCACTTAATCATACTTCAACCGAAAGCCCCTTTCAAAACTCATCACCCACACAAACTTCCATGAACCACTCAAAGCTTTCAGAGCTTGAGTCCAAAATTGAAAAATATGCGAAAGAAGCACAAATATTCGAGAAAAGGCAAGAAGCTTTAATCAAAAATATGAATGGAGAAATAGAGAAAATAAGGAGGAGCTTAGAACCACTGAGCAAGAAAAATGAAGGCCAATTAATGGATATGAAGGAGAAAGTGGAAGAGCAAGATAAGGAGGCCACTTCATCAAGTGAACTTTCAATAAAGAATGAGGTGGTTGAACCTGAAACTGCACTTGAGATGACAAGAGAACATGAAGACTCACAACTCTCACAAACCTCCCTGGACCAAAACGCCTCAACATTTGAATCCATGATTGAAAGGTATGACGAGGAGATGAAGAAATGTTGGGAAGATTGACAAACCTCCCCCATGATAGAGCGATTGAAACAAATGTTGGGTGTAAAAGAGGAAGTGGAGGAGCAAGAAAGTGAAGAAGTCATTCCAAACTCAAGTGAGGCAGAGAAGTACATAAAGGAGGAGTTCATGGAACCACCAATACAAAAGGCTCTGGATGAATACAAAACTCCAATAATCACACAGCAACCAAGACTTGGATTCAAAGAAGTGAAGGCAACTAACAAAAGCACCAATCCTGTCCCTAATCCAGTAAGCAAGAGCAATCAAGCCATTTGCAAAAGGAAGCTTGCTGAGGAAAAGCCAAGGCAAGGGACAGTAGCTGACACTTCTCCTCCTTTGAAGTCATTTCTCTTAACAAATTGGAAGAAGAGGAAGAAAGTAAAGAACAGGTAGACAGTAGGTACATTTCTTCTCCTTGCTTTGTTTAAAATTCAATAAATTGGCATATGGTTACATTCTAAGTTTGGTGATGCCTTGCAACAAATTATTTTCAATCTTTTTAGATGATTGCATCAAATTAAAAATGAAAGCGACACATCAAGATTCTAAGTTTGGTGTGCCGCCCACTTTTTTATGCAAAGCATTCAGCAACACCACTTGTCTGCATAACCATAATGTCTTTGCAGTGTTAATTTTCTTTTGGTTTGATATTTTGTTATTCTGTTTACTTTTGTTAATTCTTTGTTTTTTTTAATACTTTCATTTTAGTTGCTTATTCGCTGTGTTTATTAATACATCACCAAGAGAGCTTTATTAATGACAGAATCTTGGCTTGGTGATTGTATTTAATAAAGAACAGTTTCATTTGCTTGGTTTTAATTCAAATAAATGGACATAGGATTGCATTCTAAGTTTGGTGTTGCTATGCAACACAATTTGCTTCAAATCTTTACTGGATACTTGCATTGATTCCAAGCGAAAGTGTCACACTAAGTTTGGTGTGCCACTTATTCTTTTATGCAATGTATTGTGCACACCTTCTTATCTATGCAATCATAATGTCTCTGTCTCTTATGCCTTGATTATTATCTTTAATTTTGCTTGTTTGAAACACATGTACTACTAACATTCCTGTGTAAGACATTCATGATCCATCTTAGCCCCATAGCCACGGTTCTAATAGTTGCTTGAGGATGAGCAAGCATTCTGAGTTTGGTATGGGAAGGAGGAGAATGGGAGGAAATTGACAACAATAGAGAAGATGAACTACAAGGTTGTAAAGTTCCTTTTCCTCTCATTTGTTTCAAGCACTATAAACTGCATGATTGTCTTTACCTTCTCTGTATGCATGTGTGTATGAAAAGGCATAGTTTGATTTTTAAATTGCAACATGGTGCTATGTCATTATGATTACCAACTTGAGTTTTGTGAATTCAAAAGCAACAAAGTATCATGATCATAAACAAACAAGGCAGTAAGAAGATTTTAGCATGTGCATAAAAGTATTGGTAAGCTAGTATGTTTGATTGTTGCTTAATTGCATTAGATTTTATTTAATTGAAGTTTTCATCTAGGACATTTTGTGAAATCTTTTGAAAATCATGAAAACCTTGAAGAAGCAAATGCAAAAATAAAGCAAGAAAAGAAAAAGGGAAAGAGTGAGAAAGCTGAAGGCTCTGAGTACCAATGGCAATTTATTTGCTAAGTACTTGTGGTGTTTATGTATCAAGCCAAATGCTTGAAAACAAAACACTTAGAAGTCAAGGCTAGGCTCAAAGTGCAAAAGCACTCCCTCAAAGCTCAAGGCTCTGAGCATCAATGATTAGAGAGTTAAGAAAAGAAAAGAAAAATGAGCTTAATGAAGTCCTCTAATCAAATGCTTGTGGTGCTTATGTATCAAGTGGTAATACTTGAAAACAAAGCATTTAGAAGTCGTAGCTTTGTTATCAACTCATGGGGCAAAGCACCCAAAAGGAGAAGCTAGATAAAAAAATCAAAAGCTTGTTTCAAGGAAGAAATATAAAAGAAAGATTTCATAAATTGAGCTAGATGGAAGCATCAATCATTTACATTTCTTTTGTGATTGTAGCATGCTTAGAAAACTAGCTTACCATGAACATTGAGTTGCTATTCTTCTTACCTTGGATTGTCAATCTTTATTGCATGATTCTTTTCTTGCTTGGGGACAAGCAAGGTTTAAGTTTGGTGTTGTGATGACATGTCATCATGTCATATTTTTCTATGCCTTTTTCCTTTGGTTTCAATAGGTTTTATGCACTTTCTTGATCCATAAGCAAGCCAATTGGGTATATTTTCATGTTTCCTTTGATTTAATCAACCATGTATGAATTCATGCTATTTCATGAGGTTTTATGCTATAATTGTCACATATTATGAAAGAATGAATATCTCATGATTTTGAGCATAGCTTTGATGTGTTTGGTTGATTAATGATAGGTGAATTCCCCATTTCTGATTTCCACTTTCTCTTTACATTCTGCAATTACATTCATGCAATCACCCCCATTCCCTTTTAATTTCAGCAATCTAGCTTCTGCCCTTTACTTCATGCAATTTAAGATTCCGCCATTTAAATTCCTTGTCATTTCAATTTCTTGTCATTTACGTTTCCCGCCACTTTTACATTCCGCAATTCTCATCTAAATCTTGATTCCGCTCAACTAGAACATACTTCTAATCCGAATTGCTCACTCAACCAATCCTTGTGGGATTCGACCTCACTCTATTGTGAGTTTTTACTTGACGATAACCGGTGCACTTGCCGGAAGGAATTTTGCCGATCGTGCAATTTCCTAAATCGTAGCATAACAAGTTTATGCGCATCAAGTTTATGGCGCCGTTGCCGGGGATTGGTTTTCGATTGACAATTCTCCAATTGGAAGTTAACTAGATTGAGCATTTTTTTTTGTTTTGATTAATTCAGTACAAGTTACTTGTTGAAATTTAATTTCTGCACTCTGTTACATGCTTTCTTTCTTTATGCCTTTAAATTCAAGCAACTAACTCACTGACTCACTAACTGTTTGAATTAATTCCTCAATTGCTCTAACCATACTCTTCCATTAACCAAGAGTATTTCACTTGTTTGTTGCCTGTGCTGTGTTCTTGTATGACAGGTAGGAGAGGAGAGACATCAACTCCTCCATATACCGAACCAGAGAGGACCCTTCATAGACTGAGAAGGGAAGCAAGAGGGAAGAGAGTACTGGGAGAAGAGGAATCTGAAGGAGAATCTGAGGACAATTTTGAGGAAGCTTTAGATCTCAACATGGATAGAGAAGTTCACAACCATGAGAGAGCTGATGGAAACAATGCCATTCCTGAGAGGAGGGTTCTTAGTTCATACATAAACCCAACCTCTGGGAATTGTGGTAGCAGCATCCAGAAACCACCCATTCAGGCCAACAATTTTGAGCTCAAACCACAGCTAATATCACTTGTGGAGAATCATTGTTCATTTGGTGGAAGTGCTAATGAAGACCCAAACCAACATCTCACAAAATTCCTGAGAATTTGTGACACTGTGAAGTCCAATGGAGTCCAGGAAGATGCATATAAACTGCTTTTGTTCCCATTTTCACTTAGGGACAAGGCAGCTAAGTGGCTGGAATCATTCCCAAGGGGGAGCCTAACAACCTGGGATGAGGTGGAAAGCAAGTTTCTGGCACGTTTCTACCCCCCACAAAAGGTCAATAGGCTTCGATCTGAGGTTCAGACGTTTAGACAACAAGATGGTGAAACTCTCTACGAGGCATGGGAGAGATTCAAGGATTTGACAAGGAAATGCCCACCAGACATGTTCCATGATTGGGTGCAATTGCATATTTTCTATGATGGACTCTCTTATGAATCAAGGAAGGCTGTAGACCATTCATCAGGAGGTTCATTGAACAGGAAAAAGACTGTGGAAGAAGCCATTGAAGTGATTGAGACAGTGGCTGAGAATGAGTACTACTATGCATCAGAGAGACACAACACTAAGGGAGTCATGGAGCTGAACCATGTTGATACAATTCTAGCCCAAAACAAGGTGTTTGCCAAGCAACTAGCAGAGCTCACCAGGAAATTAGAAACAAAACAAGTGGTTGCAATACACACACAAGAGCAAGAGGAAGAAAGCACTGAAGGAGGTGATTAGGAAGAGGCCAATTATGTAGGAAATCAACAAAGGCAACCATATGATCCACATTCCAACACTTACAACCCAGGCTGGAAAAACCACCCAAACTTTGGGTGGGGAAACCAGCAAAACCAACATAACAAGTCCACATACCAAAACTCCAACCAAAGATCATACCAAGCCACACAAAACACTTACTCTCAACCACCATATCATGGCCAAAATAATCAACCTAACCCGAACCAACAATTTCAAGATCAATTAAACAGGATAGAAGGAGTGCTGGCACACATGGGTCAGGACATAATTGAATTGAAAAGCTTCAGGGATGATGTGAGAACTACCTTAAGAAACCATGGTGAAAAACTCAAGAGGATGGAGTCTCAAGTAGGAGAGCTATCTCAACAGGCCCCCAAATCAACTGCAGTGTTCCCTAGTGACACAGAAAAGAATCCTAAAGGGGAACAAAAGGGAGTGAGATGGGAAGAATGCAAAGCCATCACCATATTGAAAGAAGTCTCAGAAGAAGAAGGAATCAGGTCCTCAGAACAGGAGCCAGAAATCTTGAAGGAAGATGTGGAGGAAGCTAAGCAGGAAAGTGAAACTGAGCAAGCCAAGGAACTGCAAAAAGGCACGATGGAAACATACCAACCAAAAGCACCATTTCCTCAGAGGTTAGGAGGAGGTGAAAAAGGGAAAACCTATTCAAGGTTTTTAGAGACATTTAAGTCTCTCCATATCAATATTCCCTTTCTTGAGATTCTCCATCAAATGCCTACACACATCAAGTATTTAAAGGAATTGTTGAGCAAGAAAAGAGTTTTGAAGGGAGGACAAACGGTAACAATGAACAAAGAATGCAGTGCCCTCATCAAGAAGGACACAGTCTCTAAGAAAACAGACCCAGGAAGTTTTCATATTCCTTGCATCATAGGAGAAACAAAAATTGACAGAGGATTCTGTGATCTAGGAGCTAGCATAAATGTGATGCCTCTAACTCTTATGAAGAGGCTACAACTGAATGAGGTGAGATCCACTGATGTAATCATACAACTGGCTGACAAAACTCAGAAGCAAGCTGAAGGGGTGGTTGAGAATGTGCTGGTGAAAGTGGGAGATTATTACTTCCCCACAGACTTTGTCATTTTGGACATGGAGGAAAGCTACCTACACCCTATCATTCTGGGAAGACCTTTTCTAGCCACTACTAGAGCGCTCATAGATGTAGAACAAGGAGAGCTAATTCTGAGAATACATGATGAACAGCTCATTTTCAAAGTTTTCAAACCTGCATCTGAGCCTGAACCAGAACCTGAAAAGCCTAAGGATGATAGTAGTCATCTGTGTTTGGAGGAAAGTAATCCAGCAGCTGAAACTCTAAAACAGTCCTTGGAAGGCAAACAGGAGTTGCAAGAGTTAAAGCCACAAGAATCAATGGAAACAGATCAGAAGGATCCTCCTAGCATAAGGGTCAATGAAGAAATCCTCAAGAGAAAGGGAAGAATGATAGGGAAATTGCCAAGAGGGTGGAGAAACAAGAAAATTCCCACTGAAGGTTTTTCTCCGGGAGATAAAGTGATATCAAGTCATTATCTGCCAATCCCACCTGGCCTCAAAACCATTCCATCCCAGCTCCCTCAAGTGTTCACAATCAGGAAAGTTCTTTCTATGGAACATTTAGAGGTCACGAAGGAATCAAGTGGAGACGTTTGCATAGTGAGAGGAGAAGACGTCAAGCACTACAATCCACCCTAACAAGGGACAACCGTCAAGCTAGTGACGTTAAAGAAGCGCTTCATGGGAGGCAACCCATGTTTTTAATATCCTTACTCTTTTTTTGTGTTGTTTTGCATCTAATAAAGCATGGTTTCTTATGCATGAACTTGAATCCTCAGGACAACTGCTGAAAGAGTGCACTAAACATTGCATATAAAAGACAATTTGTCTCTAAGTTTGGTGTGCCTGAGGGCACCCGAAACTTTATTCAAAATGCATTCAATTTCTCATGCAAAGAGCACAACCAAACATTAAGTTTGGTGTTCCTCTTTGAACACGGTTCATGAAAAGCAAGAAGTTCCTCTGGATTTCGAAATTCATGACAAGTAGACCATTCGCATGTTTTAATACTTTGGTTTCAATTACTTAGGGTAGTAACTTTGTTTAGAATCAAAGAGCCAAAGTGACTATGATTTATTAGAATTATGCACATTCATTAAGGACAACCAATATGGATTTCATGTCATCAGGAGACTTTACCAAACACTAAGTTTGGTGTCCAATAATAAGTGTGCATACATACAAAAGTCACGGCTATAAGCTCATGGAGTCAATCATTGATTTACATGTGCAAGTACTATTCATCATTCACATGGACCGAAAAATGATAGCAAACTTGTTTGTTTGTGCAGGTACAAAAGAAAAGACAAAAATGGAGAAAAAAGACAAAGGGAGGTACGGTGCTTGGTCAAAAAGAAAGTTCACAAGTCTTTGAAGCTAACACATGGGAAAAGGAAGTTCTGCAAGAAAAGATTGCTACATGTACAACCTAATGCACCCAGAATACTTCCAAGAAAATGAAAAGCAATTCGTCCTTCTCCCTAATTCATATATTTACCATCAAGCCACCCTTCACAAACCACTCTAGCCGTCCATTTTTCACTTAAGGGCCCTATAAAGAACCACTTGGGGAACGAGTTCAACACCACCAAATCTCCTTCATGCACATTTTCTTCATCATAGCATAAACTATCTCTTGCTGAAAACAACCTCCCCACATTTCCAACAACACTTCTTGCTTCACCTTGTCAACTTTAGCTTGTCACTTACCCCAAAACTAAAGAACCAATGGCAGCTTCATCTAGCCACAAAAGAAGAAAAGACAAGCAACCAATGGAGGAGAACAGGGAATTCGATGCAAGGAGATACAAATCAGTTTTCCATGAGATTCAAGCCGAATGGATGAGACCTAAAAGGGTACTAGCTGAGGTTCCCTTTGACCTTGAAAAGGATGAGTTCCCAGGTGTTTGGGAGAAGATCAAAAAGAGGAAGTGGGAGCTCCTGACTAAGCCAATCACTAAAATCAACATCAACTTGGTGAAGGAGTTCTATGCAAATGCAGTGAGGGAAGACTCAACCAAGAAACCCACATACAAAAGCTATGTGAGAGGGGTGGAAGTTGACTTCAGCCCCAAGGCAATCATGAAAACTCTTGGCCTGAAAAACATACATTTCAGCCAAGCAAGTTATGAGGAAAGGATGATAGGAGAACCTGACTACACGACTATTGCTGAAGATCTTTGTGCCATCAGAGCTGAATGGGTGAGAAAAACAAGAGGGGCTCCAAGAGTCTTGAGAAGGGGAGACCTAACACCTGAAGCTAAAGGGTGGTATGCAATAGTTAGGAGATCCATCCTACCTACTGCAAACTCTTCAGAAATAGTCCCTAAAAGAGCCATCTTGCTTCATTGCATTATGGTGGGAGGGGAGATCAAAGTTCATAAACTCATTGCTGAACAGATACAAGAGTTTAGTGAGAAAAGTGACCCTGAATCCTGGCTTCACTTCCCTAGCACCATCATTAGACTATGCATCGATGCCCAAGTACCACTTGAAGATGAAAGACCTAATTGGCTATATCCTGGATTGGCCATAACTGCGTACAGAATGACTCTTGGCCCAACTGCTCCAAGACATACAAGAAGAAGAAATGAAGAAGGGCAACAAGCGGAAGCAGAGCAAGAAGCAGAACAAGAAGGACAGGAAGGAGAAGACAGAGAAGAAGAGCAAGAAGAGCAAGCAATCCCAGAAAGAAGACAACGAATTCCCAGAGACCCCATGGATATGAGCAGAATGCAGGAAATCATGGAAGGAATGTCTCAACAATACATGAGGTCTCAGGAGAGACAAGAGGACTTTCACCTAAAAATGATGGATATGCAAAGGAACTTTGAATCAAGATTCTTAGATCTGCAAAGGGAACAGAATTTACACTTACAGGAATCCTTCAGCCACATATGCCAACACCAAGATGCCAATGTCTTGGCAATCAAGGAAGCCACCACTTTACAGAATGCAAGATACTCAGTCCAAGCTGATTACAACATCAGTTCGCAAATCAAGCTTAACTACATAGGGGAACATCTACACAAGATGGACCCAGCATTCCCAGCTTTTGATGAGTATTTCAAAGGGAGGAAAGAAGGAGAAATAAACAAGGCAATGATCCTTGAAAAAGGAGTGGAAGAAACAATGAAAAAGGCTGGATTCTGGAAAAAGCTCATAAGAAAAGACAAAGGAAGCACAAGTGGTCAAAAAGAGGCAGGAAGCAAGAAGAAGCAGGATCCCAAGAATTAAGAAGAACCAAGCAATAAATAAGAGGTGGTCTCGTTCCTTAATAATCAAATGATAATTGGTGAATTGTCTTTATGAGCTTTCTTTCATCATAAGTCATTTAAGTTTTATGTGGAGTTTTTTTTTTTTAGTATGAGTGTCTGTTATTGCTTTGAATAAAGTGAATGCCTAGATGTTTGGATATAACTTCACCTTCTTAAACAAGTGCTTGCCATGCTTGTTCTGTTTCCAAAAATAAAAGAAAAGTTTGAACAAAAGTAACTTGGCTAAATTAGTGACAAATCAAGTAGAATTAAGTGGTGGTATGCATGCTTGATTGTTCAGTCAGATCACTGGAAATAGAGTGTAGAATTATCATTTTTTGTGTAGAAATTGAAAACTGTCTATGGATCTTGATGAATAAATGTCTTTGGCCATGAAAAAGAAAGAAAAAGAAGAAGAAAAAGCCACTGAAAAAGGGCAACCAAATAAGCTAGGCACCAATGGTTTGAAGTTCTGAGACAAATGCCTGTGGTGTTTATGTATTAAGGATATGCTTGGATGAATAGGTTCTGAGGAGTGTTTCAACACTCGGTAACTTGGGTTAACTAACCCGGGATTATCAACCAAAAGTCCATTATCAAGAGCAACCTAAATACAAAACATTTAGTCACACAAAGAGATGCTGGGCACCAATGTCTCAAGAAGAAATGTGAACTAAAATGCTTGGAGTGGATATGTGTAGTGCATTGATAAGAAAAAGAAAATGCCAAAGGCTTGTGCAACACATGACACTAAGCAAACAAGGAGCAAAGAAGCTCTAAGAAAAAGAAAAGAAAAACAAAGAAGAGAAGTGCCAAGGACATAAGAATAACAAGAGGCCATAGCAGTGTTTGATGGATGCAAGGAAAAAGTGATAATCTTACCTGATAAGAATGAAAAAGTGATGCTGCAACTTTCTGCATAAAACCCTTCTGATGAACTTCAAATGCTTGCTAATATAGCTAATATAATTGCTTTCTGTTTCATACTTTCTTCTCAAATAACTCAGGACTTGCTTAGGGACAAGCAAGTATTAAGTTTGGTGTTGTGATGCCAAGGCATCTTAGGCTAGTTTCACTAGCATTTTTCTGTTAGTTTTAGTTGTTTTATGCATTTTCTTGAGCTTAAAGTAACCAAGAATGGTTAAATGATTAACAAAGCAATGAACCATCCAAACAGTATGATTTTGATGCAAATTCAATGAGTTTTTAGTTATATTACTTGAATGATATGAATGGAAGATTTCTCATGAAATTTTGCAAGACTTTGATGCAATTGTTTGGATGATTTCAGGGAAGAAGAGGCTAGGCAAGGAAGCAACAAAATCAATAAAGGAAGCTTGAATATCACATGTGGAGTTTAAGTTCCAGTTTAAGCCTAAACTGGAGCTTAAACGCCAGAATCATGAAGGCTAAGAAATGCTGGAATTGAAGTTTAACCTCCAGTTTAACCTTAAACTGGAGGTTAAACGCCAGAATTAGAATTCCAATCAGGAAGCACTTCCACGTTTAACCTCCAGTTTAACCTTAAACTGGAGGTTAAACGCCAGAAGTGAGAAGGGCACCAAGGGGGGCAGTTCCACGTTTAACCTCCAGTTTAACCTTAAACTGGAGGTTAAACGCCAGAAAGGGGAAAAGCACCAGGGAGCCATTTCCACGTTTAAGCTCCAGTTTGACCTTAAACTGGAGCTTAAACGTGTTCGACCAAGTTTCTCCTCTAGGGTTGCTTTCTCCATTTCCACGTTTAAGCTCCAGTTTAACCTTAAACTGGAGCTTAAACGTGTTCGACACCTCCAGGGCTACCTTTCTAAGCTTCCACGTTTAAGCTCCAGTTTAACCTTAAACTGGAGCTTAAACGTGTTCGACCTCCAGGGCTACCTTTCTCAGCTTCCACGTTTAAGCTCCAGTTTAACCTTAAACTGGAGCTTAAACGTGTTCGACCTCCAGGATGGCTTTCTCTATTTCCACGTTTAAGCTTCAGTTTAACCTTAAACTGAAGCTTAAACGTGTTCGACCTCCAGGGTTGCCTTTTCTACCTCCACGTTTAAGCTTCAGTTTAACCTTAAACTGAAGCTTAAACGTGTTCGACTAAGTTACCCTCCAGGGCTGCCTTCTTCCATTTTCACGTTTAAGCTTCAGTTTAACCTTAAACTGAAGCTTAAACGTGCTACCACAAAAGGCATCACTGGAAGTGTCTGGCGTTTAAGCTTAAACTGCAACTTAAACGCCACTCTTGGAAAAGGTTTCTGGGCCAAAAATATTGCAGTTTAAGTTAGTATTTGAGCACAAACATTAACTTAAACTTACTCTGGTATGAAACCCAATTGAATATCATGGTTTATGGGATTGGGCCTGAAGGATTGATGAGTCTGAAATTTCAATTTATTGAGTCATGTGTCATTATTTGATTATCACTAAGTTGGCTCAATGAATGTTACAGAATTTGGATCAACAGCCTCATCAAGATTATGGATCATAAACCCAAGGCAAAAGGAAAGCAGGGAGAGGCCTCAAAGCCCAAGAAACACAACAGAAGCTCAATATAGAAAGTGTATAAATAGGATAGAATTTAAGTTAGGAGAACTTTTACTTTTACTCTTTCATTTGGCTAGTTTTCATATCTTGGTAATTGAATTCAGAGCTATGACTCACTAAACCCCCTTTCATTGGGTTAGGGAGCTCTATTGTAATTCAATGAATCAATAATAGTTTATCTTCTTCTTCAATCTTTTCTCTTGAATTTTGTTAGAAAGCTTCTCGATCTAATTCCATTGGGTAGTTGTCTTGGGAAAGAAACTACCCATAATTGGAATCCTTCGGAACCTTGGGAAAGGAATGGAGGATTCATGCTAGAGAAGCTTTCTCACAGTGAATTGGATTGGGGTTTGGATGGATATTGTGACATGTAATCCTACCAAATTGTGGTTCATGAAACTGTGTGGTAAAATCAGTGATCGAGCATCATCTCTTCTTATGAACATTTAAACCAAGGGATTGGGAATTTGTTTGTTTTTAGAGAGAATTGGTGAGCCAAGGGATTGGGATCCAATCATATAAGATTGCCAAGCAAAATTCAATGAACGCATTGGTTGAGGAAGAGATAAACATGTTTTGATTCGGAGATCTCAATATCTCCTATAACCCAATGAATTCCCCATTTCTGATTTCCACTTTCTCTTTACATTCTGCAATTACATTCATGCAATCACCCCCATTCCCTTTTAATTTCAGCAATCTAGCTTCTGCCCTTTACTTCATGCAATTTAAGATTCCGCCATTTAAATTCCTTGTCATTTCAATTTCTTGTCATTTACGTTTCCCGCCACTTTTACATTCCGCAATTCTCATCTAAATCTTGATTCCGCTCAACTAGAACATACTTCTAATCCGAATTGCTCACTCAACCAATCCTTGTGGGATTCGACCTCACTCTATTGTGAGTTTTTACTTGACGATAACCGGTGCACTTGCCGGAAGGAATTTTGCCGATCGTGCAATTTCCTAAATCGTAGCATAACAAGTTTATGCGCATCAGCACACCAAACTTAGTGTGACACTTTCACTTGGAATTAATGCAAGTATCTAGTAAAGATTGGAAGCAAATTTTGTTGCATAACAACACCAAACTTAGAATACAATCCTATGTCCACTTTATTTGAAACAAGACTAAATGAAACTGTTGTATGTTGAATACAATCACCAAGCAAAGAATCTGTCATGAATAAGGATCTCTTGGTAATGTATTAACAAAAATAGTTAATAAGCAAACTAAATAAAAGCATTTAAAAACAGAAAAATGACCAAAGCAAGTAGAATGAAAAAAGTGTCAAATCAAAAGAGAAAAATAAAACTGCAGAGGCATTATGATTATGCAGACAAGTAGTGTTGCTTGAATAAATTGTATAGAAAAATAAGTTTCACACCAAACTTAGAATCTTAGTGTGACACTTTCATTTTTGATTTGATGCAATCATTCAAAAAGATTGAAAACAATTTGTTGCAAGGCAACACCAAACTTAGAATGTAACCATATGCCAATTTATTGAAATTTAAACAAAGCAAAGATAGAAAGTAAACAAAGCAAAGAAATGTTACCTACGGTTGACATGTTCTTCACTTTCTTCCTCTTCTTCCAGTTTGTTAAGAGGAATGACCTCAAGGGGGGAGAAGATTCAGCTAATGTCCCCTGTCTTGGCCTCTCCTCAGCAAGCTTTCTTTTGTTAATAGCTTGATTGAGCTTGCTTGCTGGATCAGGGGGAGGATTGCTTGTAGTTGACCTTTTCCTCTTCATGAATATTGTCCTTTGTAGCTTGGTCACAATCCTCTTCTCGGTGCTTTTGTTAATTGCCTTCACTTCCTTGAATCCAAGTCTTGGTGGTTGTGTGATTGTTGGAGTTTTGTCTTCATCAAGAGTTCCTTGCAATGGTGGTTCAATGAGCCCTTCCTCTATGCACTTCTCTGCTTCCATTGAGTGTGATTTCTCTTGAGTGTCTTCCTCCATTTCTTCTTCATTATTTTGCATTAATTCCTTTGGGAGGGAATCTTTATGTTCCATTGTCACCTCAAGTAGCTTTTGTGAATGTAAAATCCTTGGCTCATGTTCCTCATCCTTCATTGCAATTTCACTTCACACAGGTGATGACAAGTCATCTTAGCCTATTTTAACTAGCCTTTTTCTTTTGTTTTCAATTGAATTATGCACTTTCTTGAGCCATAAGCAAGCCAATTGGGTAGATTTTCATGTTTCCTTTGATTTAATCAACCATGTATGAATTCATGCTATTTCATGAGGTTTTATGCTAAAATTGACACATATTATGAAAGAATGAATACCTCATGATTTTGAGCATAGCTTTGATGAGTTTGGTTGATTAATTATAGGTGAAGAAAGCTTGGAGAAAGGGTGAAGCAAGAAGGAAGGGCTAGGAGTAAAGAGAGGACAATGGAATAAGTGAAATTGAACCATGAAGCAAAAAGTTGGACCTAAAGTTAGCCTCAAAGTTAGACCCCTAACGTGAGGGCTAACGTTAGACATGAAGATTACTCCCTGGGCATCCCACGTTTGCGCCAACGTTAGCCCCCTAACTTGGAGGCTAACGTTGGCACATGAATTCCTCCCTGGCCATCCAACGTTTGCGCCAACGTTAGCCCCCTAACTTGGAGGCTAACGTTGGCACATGAAAACACAAGGGAGAGGGGCCAACGTTTGCGCCAACGTTAGCCCCCTAACTTGGAGGCTAACGTTGGCGCCACACACCACAAGGCATACAAGGGGTATACTTCCAACAAGAATAACTTGAGCTACAGAGCTCCAAATGAGGTGATTCAAGAAGCATTGGAAAGTAGGAAACAAGAGCTTTCCAAGCATATATGTCACTGCATGGTGGACACTAAAATTGAGGGAGAAAACTGCCCCGCAATGTGCATAAACGAACATGGTGGCAACCTGCAGTGAGGCCAACTGACCTCTGCACCTTCAAAGGAGTATAACTCGAGCTGTAGAGCTCCAAATAATGTGCTCCCAACGGCATTGGAAAGTAGACATCCAGGGCTTTCCAACAATGTATAATAGTATGGGGTGGACAATACATTTGAGCCTCCAGAACTGGCGTTTTCGCCAACGTTTGAGGGCTAACGTTACCTCAAACGCTGCACACCAAAGCCAGCGACCATGCCCTCTTCAAATGATCATAACTTGAGTTGTAGATGTCCAATTGAAGGGATTCCAAGTGGGTTAGAAAGCTGACATTCAGAGCTTTCCAACCATATATGATAGTCTATATTGGGCATAAAATTGGCAACATGACAAGAGGACAAAGTTGGCGCCATAAATGTGCATAAGGGAGGCCAACGTTAGGGTCAAAGTTAGACCCCTAACGTTGGCACCAACGTTCATACCAGCAAGTTTTGTGGGCTGCTATGAAAAGTTGGAGCCAAAGTTAGACCCCTAACTTTAGCTCCAACTTTTGGTCCAACTTTTGCAAACTCAACCCGGTTCAATTCGGTTCCTCTTCAAACTCCAAGAGCAATTAACCAAGGCCTTTATCAACCCAATTCCATCAAGAGCAAGGGCCCAAATGATCATCACTCAAAGGCACAAGAAATAGATAAAATAGGAATTTCATTTAATTGTAATTTGTTTTTAATTTCATTTTCATTTCCATTTTGTAAAGCCTATATAAGGCATCATTTTCATATTTGTGAGGAGGCTGGCTCCACGAGGGAGCATTAGGATTTGAGAGCTCTCTCTTAGTTTTCAATTTCGTTTTGAATCTTGGGTTGAGAATTGAAGAAATTTTGTTTCAATCTCACCTTGAAAATTTTCTTGTTTACTTTCTCTGCACAATTGAATTTCCATTCCTGTTTACTACTTCACCTTCTCTTGGCTTCTGCAATTTACTTTTCTTTAATTTCTCTTGCAATTGTTCTAAGCTTTGATTTACTGCTTTCATTTAATTTCCCTGCACCCAATCCCCTTTACTTTCATGCAATTTACATTTCTTGCTCTTTAAGTTTCAATGCAATTTACTTTCTGCACTTTAATTTTCCTTGTCATTTACATTCTGTTGGCTTCAATGGTCACTCAAATCACTCAATGTTAGCTTGACTAAACTAATTACCCACTAAAATTGCTTGATCCATCAATCCCTGTGGGATCGACCTCACTCCCGTGAGTTATTATTACTTGATACGACCCGGTGCACTTGCCGGTTAGATTTGGGTGTTTTGGGAGAAATTTATTTTTCACCAAAATATTCATCAAGTTTTTGGCGCCGTTGCCGGGGATTGATTAGATCAACAATGATTATGTGGGTGAGAAGTCTAGATCAAGCATTTTCTTTATTTTTGTTTTCTGTTTCAAAGTGAAACCAAGGTGTTTGAGTTTTTGCCTCACTAAGAAATTCTCATCTCTGATATGAGTAATTTCAATTTTCCTTGGTTGTGTGTTTTACAAAACTCAAATGGAGTTCAACTCATCTTATGATCAAATAAATTCTATGGGATATCACCCACCATCACCAATCTCTAATGATGGCTGGGGATATCACCAAGAAACTTCAAATTCTGGGCACTCCAATTCATGGAGCTATGCTTCAGAACCACAAGATGAGAAAGAAAATCATATGGGATGTTTCTCTCCACCACAAAATAATGCAAGTCATGATTCTAATGGTGGCTGGGAAGGGAATTCTAGTGCTCCATATGATATTCATCCAGAGATATCATCACTTGACCATACTTCAACCGAAAGCCCCTTTCAAAACTCACCACCCACACAAACTTCCATGAACCACTCATGGGTTTCAGAATTTGAGTCTAGGTTCAACAGAATGGCGGAGGAATATCAACAATCCCGGAGGGAACTAGAAATCCTTCCTCAGGAGACAGATAAGCAATTGGAGGACACAGATAAACGCTTAGAACTACTAAGCAAGGAAAATGAAGACCAATTGATGGATGTGAAGGATAAAGTGGAAGAGCAAGATAAGGAGGCCACTGCATCAAGTGAACTTTCAATGAAGAATGAGGTGGTTGAATCTGAAACTGCACTTGAGATGACAAGAGAACATAAAAACTCACAACTCTCACAAACCTCCCTGGACCAAAATGCCTCAACATCTGAATCCATGATCGAAAGGTATGACGAGGAGATGAAGAAATGTTGGGAAGATCAACAAACCTCCCCCATGATAGAGCGAATGAAACAAATGTTGGGTGTAAAAGAGGAAGTGGAGGAGCAAGAAAGTGAAGAAGTCATTCCAAACTCAAGTGAGGCAGAGAAGTACATAAAGGAGGAGTTCATGGAACCACCAATACAAAAGGCTCTGGATGAATACAAAATTCCAACAATCACACAACCACCAAAACATGGATTCAAAGAAGTGAAGGCAATTGACAAAAGCACCGAAAAGAGGATTGTGACCAAACTACCAAGGACAACATTCAAGAGGAGGTCAACCACAAGCAATCCAACCCCTGGACCAATAGCAAGCAAGCTCAATCAAGCCATGTACAAAAGAAAGCTTGCTGAGGAGAGACCAAGACAAGGGGTAATAGCTGAATCTTCTCCTCCTTTGAAGTCATTTCTCTTAACAAATTGGAAGAAGAGGAAGAAAGTAAAGAACAGGTAGACAGTAGGTACATTTCTTTTCCTTGCTTTGTTTAAATTTCAATAAATTGGCATATGGTTACATTCTAAGTTTGGTGTTGCCCTGCAACAAACTGTTTTCCATCTTCATGGATGATTGCATCAATTTTACATGAAAGTGACACACCAAGATTCTAAGTTTGGTGTGCCACCTATTTTTCTATGCAAATCAATCCAGCAACATCACTTGTCTGCATAATCATATTGCCTTTTACATTGTTATTTTTCTTCTTAGTTGGATAATTTTTGTTTTCTCTTTGTTTCATTTATTTACTTGTTTTTAATGCTTTCCTTCATTAACTGTTTTTGTTAATACATCACCAAGACATCCTTATTCATAACAGACTCTTCATTTGGTGATTGTATTTAACATATAACAGTTTCTTTTGTTTAGTTTTAGTTCAAATAAATTGACATATGTTTGCATTCTAAGTTTGGTGTTGCTATGCAACAAAATTTAGTTCCAATTCTTACAAGATACTTGCATTAATTCCAAGTGAAAGTGTCACACTAAGTTTGGTGTGCCACTTATCTTCTATGCAAAGTATTATGCTCACCTTCTTAAGTATGCAATCACAATGTCTCTGTCTCTTGTGCCTTGATTATTATCTTTAATTTTGCTTGCTTGAAACACATGTACTACTAACATTCCTTGTGTAAGACATTCATGATCCATCTTAGCCTCATAGCCACGGTTCTAATAGTTGCTTGAGGATGAGCAAGCATTCTGAGTTTGGTATGGGAAGGAAGAGAATGGGAGGAAAATGACAACAATAGAAAATATGAACTACAAGGTTGTAAAGTTCCTTTTCCTCTCATTTGTTTCAAGCACCATAAACTGCATGATTGTCTGTACCTTCTCTGTATGCATGTGTGTATGAAAAGGCATAGTTTGATTTCTAAATTGCAACATGGTGCTATGTCATTATGATTACCAACTTGAGTTTTGTGAATTCAAAAGCAACAAAGTATCATGATCATAAACAAACAAGGCATTAAAGAAGATTTTAGCATGTGCATAAAAGTATTGGTAAGCTAGTATGTTTGATTGTTGCTTAATTGCATTAGATTTTATTTAATTGAAGTTTTCATCTAGGACATTTTGCGAAATCTTTTGAAAATCATGAAAACCTTGAAGAAGCAAATGCAAAAATAAAGCAAGAAAAGAAAAAGGGAAAGAGTGAGAAAGCTGAAGGCTCTGAGTACCAATGGTAATCTATTTCCTAAGTACTTGTGGTGTTTATGTATCAAGCCAAATGCTTGAAAACAAAACACTTAGAAGTCAAGGTTAGGCTCAAACTGCAAAAGCACTCCCTCAAAGTTCAAGGCTCTGAGCATCAATGATTAGAGAGTCAAGAAAAGAAAAGAAAAATGAGCTTAATGAAGTCCTCTAATCAAATGCTTGTGGTGCTTATGTATTAAGTGGTAATACTTGAAAACAAAGCATTTAGAAGTCGTAGCTTTGTTATCAACTCTTGGGGCAAAGAACCCAAAAAGGAGAAGCTAATAAGAAAATCAAAAGCTTGTTTCAAGGAAGAAATATAAGAAAAAGATTTCATAAATTGAGCTAGATGGAAGCATCAATCATTTACATTTCTTTTGTGATTGTAGTATGCTTAGAAAACTAGCTTACCATGAACATTGAGTTGCTATTCTTCTTGCCTTGGATTGTCAATCTTTATTGCATGATTCTTTTCTTGCTTGGGGACAAGCAAGCTTTAAGTTTGGTGTTGTGATGACAAGTCATCTTAGCCTATTTTAACTAGCCTTTTTCTTTTGTTTTCAATTGAATTATGCACTTTCTTGAGCCATAAGCAAGCCAATTGGGTAGATTTTCATGTTTCCTTTGATTTAATCAACCATGTATGAATTCATGCTATTTCATGAGGTTTTATGCTAAAATTGACACATATTATGAAAGAATGAATACCTCATGATTTTGAGCATAGCTTTGATGAGTTTGGTTGATTAATTATAGGTGAAGAAAGCTTGGAGAAAGGGTGAAGCAAGAAGGAAGGGCTAGGAGTAAAGAGAGGACAATGGAATAAGTGAAATTGAACCATGAAGCAAAAAGTTGGACCTAAAGTTAGCCTCAAAGTTAGACCCCTAACGTGAGGGCTAACGTTAGACATGAAGATTACTCCCTGGGCATCCCACGTTTGCGCCAACGTTAGCCCCCTAACTTGGAGGCTAACGTTGGCACATGAATTCCTCCCTGGCCATCCAACGTTTGCGCCAACGTTAGCCCCCTAACTTGGAGGCTAACGTTGGCACATGAAAACACAAGGGAGAGGGGCCAACGTTTGCGCCAACGTTAGCACCCTAACTTGGAGGCTAACGTTGGCGCCACACACCACAAGGCATACAAGGGGTATACTTCCAACAAGAATAACTTGAGCTACAGAGCTCCAAATGAGGTGATTCAAAAAGCATTGGAAAGTAGGAATCAAGAGCTTTCCAAGCATATATGGCACTGCATGGTGGACACTAAAATTGAGGGAGAAAACTGCCCCGCAATGTGCATAAACGAACATGGTGGCAACCTGCAGTGAGGCCAACTGACCTCTGCACCTTCAAAGGAGTATAACTCGAGCTGTAGAGCTCCAAATAATGTGCTCCCAACGGCATTGGAAAGTAGACATCCAGGGCTTTCCAACAATATATAATAGTATGGGGTGGACAATACATTTGAGCCTCCAGAACTGGCGTTTTCGCCAACGTTTGAGGGCTAACGTTACCTCAAACGCTGCACACCAAAGCCAGCGACCATGCCCTCTTCAAATGATCATAACTTGAGTTGTAGATGTCCAATTGAAGTGATTCCAAGTGGGTTAGAAAGATGACATTCAGAGCTTTCCAACCATATATGATAGTCTATATTGGGCATAAAATTGGCAACATGACAAGAGGACAAAGTTGGCGCCATAAATGTGCATAAGGGAGGCCAACGTTAGGGTCAAAGTTAGACCCCTAACGTTGGCACCAACGTTCATACCAGCAAGTTTTGTGGGCTGCTATGAAAAGTTGGAGCCAAAGTTAGACCCCTAACTTTAGCTCCAACTTTTGGTCCAACTTTTGCAAACTCAACCCGGTTCAATTCGGTTCCTCTTCAAACTCCAAGAGCAATTAACCAAGGCCTTTATCAACCCAATTCCATCAAGAGCAAGGGCCCAAATGATCATCACTCAAAGGCACAAGAAATAGATAAAATAGGAATTTCATTTAATTGTAATTTGTTTTTAATTTCATTTTTATTTCCATTTTGTAAAGCCTATATAAGGCATCATTTTCATATTTGTGAGGAGGCTGGCTCCACGAGGGAGCATTAGGATTTGAGAGCTCTCTCTTAGTTTTCAATTTCGTTTTGAATCTTGGGTTGAGAATTGAAGAAATTCTGTTTCAATCTCACCTTGAAAATTTTCTTGTTTACTTTCTCTGCACAATTGAATTTCCATTCCTGTTTACTACTTCACCTTCTCTTGGCTTCTGCAATTTACTTTTCTTTAATTTCTCTTGCAATTGTTCTAAGCTTTGATTTACTGCTTTCATTTAATTTCCCTGCACCCAATCCCCTTTACTTTCATGCAATTTACATTTCTTGCTCTTTAAGTTTCAATGCAATTTACTTTCTGCACTTTAATTTTCCTTGTCATTTACATTCTGTTGGCTTCAATGGTCACTCAAATCACTCAATGTTAGCTTGACTAAACTAATCACCCACTAAAATTGCTTGATCCATCAATCCCTATGGGATCGACCTCACTCCCGTGAGTTATTATTACTTGATGCGACCCGGTGCACTTGCCGGTTAGATTTGGGTGTTTTGGGAGAAATTTATTTTTCACCAAAATATTCATCAACAGGGACCTTTTGTTCTTGTTTTTCTACTTCCTCACCCACAAATTGGTCTTCATTCTCACTGTTTGATGGTTCTAAGTTCCTCCTTGTTTGCTCTAAGGGCCCATTCATCTTCTTGAAGAGGATTTCTTTCCAGGATTGGGATTGTGTGTGTCTTTTCACGAGTTGTCTGTGTATTTCAATGGCTTGGCATTGGCTTTCTAAGGGTTCTTTGGACCATTGAAGGTAATCCTCAACTGCTAGTTCAAGAGATAAAGGTTGAGAGTAATTTTGGTGACATGGATGTGTTGTGGTGAAGTTGTGTTGAGGGGTGTGGAATGAGTTGTGTGATTGATGGGATGACTTGTATGGATTTTGGAGGAAACTTTGTGTTGAGGCATAATCAAGTGATGAAGAACTTTCAAATGAGAAACTGGGAAGTGAGGGTGGATGCTCTTTCATTCTTTGGTGATACTCCCTGATGACATGTCATCATGTCATGTTTTTCTATGCCTTTTTCCTTTGGTTTCGATAGGTTTTATGCACTTT
This sequence comes from Arachis ipaensis, assembly GCF_059453495.1. NCBI lineage: Eukaryota > Viridiplantae > Streptophyta > Magnoliopsida > Fabales > Fabaceae > Arachis > Arachis ipaensis. The sequence goes on from NC_142444.1 coordinate 76,165,179, forward strand.
CTTGATCCATAAGCAAGCCAATTGGGTAGATTTTCATGTTTCCTTTGATTTAATCAACCATGTATGAATTCATGCTATTTCATGAGGTTTTATGCTATAATTGTCACATATTATGAAAGAATGAATATCTCATGATTTTGAGCATAGCTTTGATGTGTTTGGTTGATTAATGATAGGTGAAGAAAGCTTGAAGAAAGGTTGAAGCAAGAAGGAATGGCTAGGAGTAAAGAGAGGACAATGGAATAAGTGAAAATGAACCAAGAAGCAAAAAGCTGGACCAAAAGTTAGCCTCAAACTTTTGCACAAACTTTTGGGTGAAAAGTTAGCCCCAACGTTAGCCCCCTAACTTTGAGGCTAACGTTGGCATGAAGAAAACCTCCCTGGGCACCAAAAGTTTGCGCCAACGTTAGACCCCTAACTTTTGGGCTAACGTTGGCGCCACACACCACAACAGTTTGAAGGGGTATACTTCCAACAAGAATAACTTGAGCTACAGAGCTCCAAATGAGGTGATTCAAGAAGCATTGGAAAGCAGGAATCAAGAGCTTTCCAAGCATATATGGCACTGCATGGTGGACAATAAAATTGAGGGAGAAAACTGCCCCGCAATGTGCATAAACGAACATGGTGGCAACCTGCAGTGAGGCCAACTGACCTCTGCACCTTCAAAGGAGTATAACTCGAGCTGTAGAGCTCCAAATAATGTGCTCCCAACGGCATTGGAAAGTAGACATCCAGGGCTTTCCAACAATGTATAATAGTATGGGGTGGACAATACATTTGAGCCTCCAGAACTGGCGTTTTCGCCAACGTTTGGGGCTAACGTTACCTCAAACGCTGCACACCAAAGCCAGCGACCATGCCCTCTTCAAATGATCATAACTTGAGTTGTAGATGTCCAATTGAAGTGATTCCAAGTGGGTTAGAAAGATGACATTCAGAGCTTTCCAACCATATATGATAGTCTATATTGGGCATAAAATTGGCAACATGACAAGAGGACAAATTTGGCGCCATAAATGTGCATAAGGGAGGCCAACGTTAGGGTCAAAGTTAGACCCCTAACGTTGGCACCAACGTTCATACCAGCAAGTTTTGTGGGCTGCTATGAAAAGTTGGAGCCAAAGTTAGACCCCTAACTTTAGCTCCAACTTTTGGTCCAACTTTTGCAAACTCAACCCGGTTCAATTCGGTTCCTCTTCAAACTCCAAGAGCAATTAACCAAGGCCTTTATCAACCCAATTCCATCAAGAGCAAGGGCCCAAATGATCATCACTCAAAGGCACAAGAAATAGATAAAATAGGAATTTCATTTAATTGTAATTTGTTTTTAATTTCATTTTTATTTCCATTTTGTAAAGCCTATATAAGGCATCATTTTCATATTTGTGAGGAGGCTGGCTCCACGAGGGAGCATTAGGATTTGAGAGCTCTCTCTTAGTTTTCAATTTCGTTTTGAATCTTGGGTTGAGAATTGAAGAAATTCTGTTTCAATCTCACCTTGAAAATTTTCTTGTTTACTTTCTCTGCACAATTGAATTTCCATTCCTGTTTACTACTTCACCTTCTCTTGGCTTCTGCAATTTACTTTTCTTTAATTTCTCTTGCAATTGTTCTAAGCTTTGATTTACTGCTTTCATTTAATTTCCCTGCACCCAATCCCCTTTACTTTCATGCAATTTACATTTCTTGCTCTTTAAGTTTCAATGCAATTTACTTTCTGCACTTTAATTTTCCTTGTCATTTACATTCTGTTGGCTTCAATGGTCACTCAAATCACTCAATGTTAGCTTGACTAAACTAATCACCCACTAAAATTGCTTGATCCATCAATCCCTATGGGATCGACCTCACTCCCGTGAGTTATTATTACTTGATGCGACCCGGTGCACTTGCCGGTTAGATTTGGGTGTTTTGGGAGAAATTTATTTTTCACCAAAATATTCATCAACAGGGACCTTTTGTTCTTGTTTTTCTACTTCCTCACCCACAAATTGGTCTTCATTCTCACTGTTTGATGGTTCTAAGTTCCTCCTTGTTTGCTCTAAGGGCCCATTCATCTTCTTGAAGAGGATTTCTTTCCAGGATTGGGATTGTGTGTGTCTTTTCACGAGTTGTCTGTGTATTTCAATGGCTTGGCATTGGCTTTCTAAGGGTTCTTTGGACCATTGAAGGTAATCCTCAACTGCTAGTTCAAGAGATAAAGGTTGAGAGTAATTTTGGTGACATGGATGTGTTGTGGTGAAGTTGTGTTGAGGGGTGTGGAATGAGTTGTGTGATTGATGGGATGACTTGTATGGATTTTGGAGGAAACTTTGTGTTGAGGCATAATCAAGTGATGAAGAACTTTCAAATGAGAAACTGGGAAGTGAGGGTGGATGCTCTTTCATTCTTTGGTGATACTCCCTGATGACATGTCATCATGTCATGTTTTTCTATGCCTTTTTCCTTTGGTTTCGATAGGTTTTATGCACTTTCTTGATCCATAAGCAAGCCAATTGGGTAGATTTTCATGTTTCCTTTGATTTAATCAACCATGTATGAATTCATGCTATTTCATGAGGTTTTATGCTATAATTGTCACATATTATGAAAGAATGAATATCTCATGATTTTGAGCATAGCTTTGATGTGTTTGGTTGATTAATGATAGGTGAAGAAAGCTTGAAGAAAGGTTGAAGCAAGAAGGAATGGCTAGGAGTAAAGAGAGGACAATGGAATAAGTGAAAATGAACCAAGAAGCAAAAAGCTGGACCAAAAGTTAGCCTCAAACTTTTGCACAAACTTTTGGGTGAAAAGTTAGCCCCAACGTTAGCCCCCTAACTTTGAGGCTAACGTTGGCATGAAGAAAACCTCCCTGGGCACCAAAAGTTTGCGCCAACGTTAGACCCCTAACTTTTGGGCTAACGTTGGCGCCACACACCACAACAGTTTGAAGGGGTATACTTCCAACAAGAATAACTTGAGCTACAGAGCTCCAAATGAGGTGATTCAAGAAGCATTGGAAAGCAGGAATCAAGAGCTTTCCAAGCATATATGGCACTGCATGGTGGACAATAAAATTGAGGGAGAAAACTGCCCCGCAATGTGCATAAACGAACATGGTGGCAACCTGCAGTGAGGCCAACTGACCTCTGCACCTTCAAAGGAGTATAACTCGAGCTGTAGAGCTCCAAATAATGTGCTCCCAACGGCATTGGAAAGTAGACATCCAGGGCTTTCCAACAATGTATAATAGTATGGGGTGGACAATACATTTGAGCCTCCAGAACTGGCGTTTTCGCCAACGTTTGAGGGCTAACGTTACCTCAAACGCTGCACACCAAAGCCAGCGACCATGCCCTCTTCAAATGATCATAACTTGAGTTGTAGATGTCCAATTGAAGTGATTCCAAGTGGGTTAGAAAGCTGACATTCAGAGCTTTCCAACCATATATGATAGTCTACATTGGGCATAAAATTAGCAACATGACAAGAGGACAAAGTTGGCGCCATGAACATGCATAAGGGAGGCCAACGTTGGAGCAAAAGTTAGACCCCTAACTTTGGCACCAACGTTGGTATCAGCAAATCATGGTGGCTGATATGAAAAGTTGGAGCAAAAGTTAGACCCCTAACTTTTGCTCAAACTTTTGGTCCAACTTTTGCAAACTCAACCCGGTTCAATTCGGTTCCTCTTCAAACTCCAAGAGCAATCAACCAAGGCCTTTATCAACCCAATTCCATCAAGAGCAAGGGCCCAATTGACACCACTCAGAGGCACAAGAGATAGTTAGAATAGAAATTTCATTTTAATTGTAATTTGTTTTGAATTTCATTTTCATTTTGTAAAGCCTATATAAGGCATCATTTTCATATTTGTGAGGGGGCTGGCTCCAAGAGGGAGCATTAGGATTTGAGAGCTCTCTCTTAGTTTTCAATTTCGTTTTGAATCTTGGGTTGAGAATTGAAGAAATTCTGTTTCAATCTTACCTTGAGAATTTTCTTGTTTACTTTCTCTGCACAATTGAATTTCCATTCCTGTTTACTACTTCACCTTCTCTTGGCTTCTGCAATTTACTTTTCTTTAATTTCCTTGCAATTGTTCTAAGCTTTGATTTACTGCTTTCATTTAATTTCCCTGCACCCAATCCCCTTTACTTTCATGCAATTTACATTTCTTGCTCTTTAAGTTTCAATGCAATTTACTTTCTGCACTTTAATTTTCCTTGTCATTTACATTCTGTTGGCTTCAATGGTCACTCAAATCACTCAATGTTAGCTTGACTAAACTAATCACCCACTAAAATTTCTTGATCCATCAATCCCTGTGGGATCGACCTCACTCCCGTGAGTTATTATTACTTGATGCGACCCGGTGCACTTGCCGGTTAGATTTGTGTGTTTTGGGAGAAATTTATTTTTCACCAAAATACTCATCAAGTTTTTGGTGCCGTTGCCGGGGATTGATTAGATCAACAATGATTAAGTGGGTGAGAAGTCTAGATTAAGCATTTTCTTTATTTTTGTCTTCTGTTTCAAAGTGAAACCAAGGTGTTTGAGTTTTTGCCTCACTAAGAAATTCTCATCTCTGATATGAGTAATTTCAATTTTCCTTGGTTGTGTGTTTTACAAAATTCAAATGGAGTTCAACTCATCTTATGATCAAACAAATTTTATGGGATATTACCCATCATCACCAATCTCTAATGGTGGCTGGGAATATCACCAAGAGAATACACATTCTGAGCACTCCAATTCATGGAGATTTGCTTCAGAACCACAAGATGAGAAAGAAAATCATATGGGATATTTCCCTCCACCACAAAATGATGCAAGTCATGATTCTAATGGTGGCTGGGAAGGGAATTCTAGTGCTCCATATGATAATCATCTAAAGATATCATCACTTAATCATACTTCAACCGAAAGCCCCTTTCAAAACTCATCACCCACACAAACTTCCATGAACCACTCAAAGCTTTCAGAGCTTGAGTCCAAAATTGAAAAATATGCGAAAGAAGCACAAATATTCGAGAAAAGGCAAGAAGCTTTAATCAAAAATATGAATGGAGAAATAGAGAAAATAAGGAGGAGCTTAGAACCACTGAGCAAGAAAAATGAAGGCCAATTAATGGATATGAAGGAGAAAGTGGAAGAGCAAGATAAGGAGGCCACTTCATCAAGTGAACTTTCAATAAAGAATGAGGTGGTTGAACCTGAAACTGCACTTGAGATGACAAGAGAACATGAAGACTCACAACTCTCACAAACCTCCCTGGACCAAAACGCCTCAACATTTGAATCCATGATTGAAAGGTATGACGAGGAGATGAAGAAATGTTGGGAAGATTGACAAACCTCCCCCATGATAGAGCGATTGAAACAAATGTTGGGTGTAAAAGAGGAAGTGGAGGAGCAAGAAAGTGAAGAAGTCATTCCAAACTCAAGTGAGGCAGAGAAGTACATAAAGGAGGAGTTCATGGAACCACCAATACAAAAGGCTCTGGATGAATACAAAACTCCAATAATCACACAGCAACCAAGACTTGGATTCAAAGAAGTGAAGGCAACTAACAAAAGCACCAATCCTGTCCCTAATCCAGTAAGCAAGAGCAATCAAGCCATTTGCAAAAGGAAGCTTGCTGAGGAAAAGCCAAGGCAAGGGACAGTAGCTGACACTTCTCCTCCTTTGAAGTCATTTCTCTTAACAAATTGGAAGAAGAGGAAGAAAGTAAAGAACAGGTAGACAGTAGGTACATTTCTTCTCCTTGCTTTGTTTAAAATTCAATAAATTGGCATATGGTTACATTCTAAGTTTGGTGATGCCTTGCAACAAATTATTTTCAATCTTTTTAGATGATTGCATCAAATTAAAAATGAAAGCGACACATCAAGATTCTAAGTTTGGTGTGCCGCCCACTTTTTTATGCAAAGCATTCAGCAACACCACTTGTCTGCATAACCATAATGTCTTTGCAGTGTTAATTTTCTTTTGGTTTGATATTTTGTTATTCTGTTTACTTTTGTTAATTCTTTGTTTTTTTTAATACTTTCATTTTAGTTGCTTATTCGCTGTGTTTATTAATACATCACCAAGAGAGCTTTATTAATGACAGAATCTTGGCTTGGTGATTGTATTTAATAAAGAACAGTTTCATTTGCTTGGTTTTAATTCAAATAAATGGACATAGGATTGCATTCTAAGTTTGGTGTTGCTATGCAACACAATTTGCTTCAAATCTTTACTGGATACTTGCATTGATTCCAAGCGAAAGTGTCACACTAAGTTTGGTGTGCCACTTATTCTTTTACGCAATGTATTGTGCACACCTTCTTATCTATGCAATCATAATGTCTCTGTCTCTTATGCCTTGATTATTATCTTTAATTTTGCTTGTTTGAAACACATGTACTACTAACATTCCTGTGTAAGACATTCATGATCCATCTTAGCCCCATAGCCACGGTTCTAATAGTTGCTTGAGGATGAGCAAGCATTCTGAGTTTGGTATGGGAAGGAGGAGAATGGGAGGAAATTGACAACAATAGAGAAGATGAACTACAAGGTTGTAAAGTTCCTTTTCCTCTCATTTGTTTCAAGCACTATAAACTGCATGATTGTCTTTACCTTCTCTGTATGCATGTGTGTATGAAAAGGCATAGTTTGATTTTTAAATTGCAACATGGTGCTATGTCATTATGATTACCAACTTGAGTTTTGTGAATTCAAAAGCAACAAAGTATCATGATCATAAACAAACAAGGCAGTAAGAAGATTTTAGCATGTGCATAAAAGTATTGGTAAGCTAGTATGTTTGATTGTTGCTTAATTGCATTAGATTTTATTTAATTGAAGTTTTCATCTAGGACATTTTGTGAAATCTTTTGAAAATCATGAAAACCTTGAAGAAGCAAATGCAAAAATAAAGCAAGAAAAGAAAAAGGGAAAGAGTGAGAAAGCTGAAGGCTCTGAGTACCAATGGCAATTTATTTGCTAAGTACTTGTGGTGTTTATGTATCAAGCCAAATGCTTGAAAACAAAACACTTAGAAGTCAAGGCTAGGCTCAAAGTGCAAAAGCACTCCCTCAAAGCTCAAGGCTCTGAGCATCAATGATTAGAGAGTTAAGAAAAGAAAAGAAAAATGAGCTTAATGAAGTCCTCTAATCAAATGCTTGTGGTGCTTATGTATCAAGTGGTAATACTTGAAAACAAAGCATTTAGAAGTCGTAGCTTTGTTATCAACTCATGGGGCAAAGCACCCAAAAGGAGAAGCTAGATAAAAAAATCAAAAGCTTGTTTCAAGGAAGAAATATAAAAGAAAGATTTCATAAATTGAGCTAGATGGAAGCATCAATCATTTACATTTCTTTTGTGATTGTAGCATGCTTAGAAAACTAGCTTACCATGAACATTGAGTTGCTATTCTTCTTACCTTGGATTGTCAATCTTTATTGCATGATTCTTTTCTTGCTTGGGGACAAGCAAGGTTTAAGTTTGGTGTTGTGATGACATGTCATCATGTCATATTTTTCTATGCCTTTTTCCTTTGGTTTCAATAGGTTTTATGCACTTTCTTGATCCATAAGCAAGCCAATTGGGTATATTTTCATGTTTCCTTTGATTTAATCAACCATGTATGAATTCATGCTATTTCATGAGGTTTTATGCTATAATTGTCACATATTATGAAAGAATGAATATCTCATGATTTTGAGCATAGCTTTGATGTGTTTGGTTGATTAATGATAGGTGAAGAAAGCTTGAAGAAAGGTTGAAGCAAGAAGGAATGGCTAGGAGTAAAGAGAGGACAATGGAATAAGTGAAAATGAACCAGGAAGCAAAAAGCTGGACCAAAAGTTAGCCTCAAACTTTTGCACAAACTTTTGGGTGAAAAGTTAGCCCCAACGTTAGCCCCCTAACTTTGAGGCTAACGTTGGCATGAAGAAAACCTCCCTGGGCACCAAACGTTTGCGCCAACGTTAGACCCCTAACTTTTGGGCTAACGTTGGCACATGAAAAATACAAAGGGAGGAGCAAAAGTTTGCGCCAACGTTAGACCCCTAACTTTTGGGCTAACGTTGGCGCCACACACCACAACAGCTTGAAGGGGTATACTTCCAACAAGAATAACTTGAGCTACAGAGCTCCAAATGAAGTGATTCAAGAAGCATTGGAAAGTAGGAATCAAGATCTTTCCAAGCATATATGGCACTGCATGGTGGACACTAAAATTGAGGGAGAAAACTGCCCCGCAATGTGCATAAATGAACATGGTGGCAACCTGCAGTGAGGCCACCTGACCTCTGCACCTTCGATGGAGTATAACTCGAGCTCTAGAGCCCCAATTGATGTGCTTTCAAAAGCATTGGAAAGTAGACATTCAGGGATTTCCAACAATGTATAATAGTATGGGGTGGACAATACGTTTGAGCCTCCAGAACTGGCGTTTTCGCCAACGTTTGAGGCAAACATTACCTCAAACGCTGCACACCAAAGCCAGCGACCATGCCCTCTTCAAATGATCATAACTTGAGTTGTAGATGTCCAATTGAAGTGATTCCAAGTGGGTTAGAAATCTGACATTCAGAGCTTTCCAACCATATATGATAGTCTACATTGGGCATAAAATTAGCAACATGACAAGAGGACAAAGTTGGCGCCATGAACATGCATAAGGGAGGCCAACGTTGGAGCAAAAGTTAGACCCCTAACTTTGGCCCCAACGTTGGTATCAGCAAATCATGGTGGCTGATATGAAAAGTTGGAGCAAAAGTTAGACCCCTAACTTTTGCTCAAACTTTTGGTCCAACTTTTGCAAACTCAACCCGGTTCAATTCGGTTCCTCTTCAAACTCCAAGAGCAATCAACCAAGGCCTTTATCAACCCAATTCCATCAAGAGCAAGGGCCCAATTGACACCACTCAGAGGCACAAGAGATAGTTAGAATAGAAATTTCATTTTAATTGTAATTTATTTTGAATTTCATTTTCATTTTGTAAAGCCTATATAAGGCATCATTTTCATATTTGTGAGGGGGCTGGCTCCAAGAGGGAGCATTAGGATTTGAGAGCTCTCTCTTAGTTTTCAATTTCGTTTTGAATCTTGGGTTGAGAATTGAAGAAATTCTGTTTCAATCTCACCTTGAGAATTTTCTTGTTTACTTTCTCTGCACAATTGAATTTCCATTCCTGTTTACTACTTCACCTTCTCTTGGCTTCTGCAATTTACCTTTCTTTAATTTCCTTGCAATTGTTCTAAGCTTTGATTTACTGCTTTCATTTAATTTCCCTGCACCCAATCCCCTTTACTTTCATGCAATTTACATTTCTTGCTCTTTAAGTTTCAATGCAATTTACTTTCTGCACTTTAATTTTCCTTGTCATTTACATTCTGTTGGCTTCAATGGTCACTCAAATCACTCAATGTTAGCTTGACTAAACTAATCACCCACTAAAATTGCTTGATCCATCAATCCCTGTGGGATCGACCTCACTCCCGTGAGTTATTATTACTTGATGCGACCCGGTGCACTTGCCGGTTAGATTTGTGTGTTTTGGGAGAAATTTATTTTTCACCAAAATACTCATCACTCCCAACCACTGTTAGAATAATGACTTGAATCATTTTGTGGTGGTGGGAAGTATCCCATATGATTCTCTTGCTCATTTTGTGTCTCTGAAGCAAATCTCCAAGAATTGGAGTGCTCAGAATTGGTATTTTCTTGGTGATATTCCCAGCCACCATTAGGGATTGGTGATGGTGGGTAATATCCCATAAAATTTGTTTGATCATAAGATGAGTTGAACTCCATTTGAATTTTGTAAAATACAACATCAAGGAAAATTGAAATTCATATCTCAGAGATGAATTTCTTAGTGAGGCAATAACTCAAACACCTTGGTTTCAAGAACAAAAACAAAATATGCTTAATCTAGACTTCTCACCCACTTAATCATTGTTGATATAAATCAATCCCCGGCAACAGCGCCAAAAACTTGATGGGTTGAAATCGGATTCCAACACCTAAAACTCACCGGCAAGTATACCAGGTCGCATCAAGTAGTAAAACACACTTAGAGTGAGGTCGATCCCACAGGGATTGATGGATCAAGCAACTTTAGTGGGTGATTAGTTTATTCAAGCTAACATTGAAGTGAAATAGGATGAAATATAGCCAACAGAAAATAAATGACAAGAAAATTTAAAGTGCAGAAAGTAAAATTACAAGTAACTTAAAGAGCAAGAAATGTAAATTGATAGAATCTTAAATGACAAGAAATGTAATTTGCATCAAATGTAAAGGGGAGAGGGTGCTGGAAATTAAAGAAATCAATAGATCAAAGCTTAGAGCAATTGCAGGAGAATTAAACTTGCAGAAAAAGTAAATCAGGTCATGAACAGAAATGTAAAAATGCAGAACAAGCGCATAAGAATTAAATTGCTTGAAAGTAAATTGAAAGCAATGTAAACAGAGAAGCAAAATTGCAGTGAATCAAAACTTAGAGCAATTGCAGAGGAATTAAATTGTGCAGGAAATGTATATCAGATCACAATAAGCTTAAATGAAAAATTACAGAGAGTGAACTTGCAGAAGAAAAGAAAATGAAAGCAGTAAACCAATTCTCAATCCTTAGAATTATGCAGAAGAGGAACAAGATGAATTTTAGATCAAGAATTAAAACAAAATTTCTTCAATCTCAATCCAAAATTCAAAACAGAAAGTAAGAGTGCCAAAGCAAGAACAATCAGAAAGAAAACTCAGATCTCCTTTCCAATCTCAACTCAAAAAGGAAAATTAAGAGAGAGAGCTCTCAATTCTACTTGCTCACTATTGGAGCCAGCCTCCTTACCAAAATGAAAATGATGCCTTATATAGGCTTTACAAAAATAGAAATAAAAATAAAATTAAAAACAAATTACAATTAAAATGAAAATCCTATTCTACTTGTTCTTGTGCCTTTGAGTGATGATGTGGGCTATGCTTGCTTTGGATTTGAAGAGAGATGGGTCCAGTTGGCCTTGGTTCAATTGGTGAAGAATTGAATCCAATTTGATTTTTAATTGAATTTTGGACCATGGTGTAGCTCCCAGGGCACGGCTCAGTTGTGAAAGTTAACTGAGCTCTCCATCTTGCACTTGGTGTGCCAAGTTGTGCGCGTGACAAGCTCCTTGGTGCAACCTCCTAGCGTGCCTTGCTTGCAACAATTCAAAGAGTGCAGCGCTCAGTTAAAAAAGTGAATTGAGCGCCCTTGTGCGCATAGAAGAGTCCTCTCTTCGATCCTTGGTGGGAGCAATTCAGCTCCAATTTTCCTTGTGAAGAAAACAAAGGTAGAGCTCAGTTGGAAAAGTTAACTGAGCTCCCTTTATATTCCTTGTGTAGCACTCCACCTTTGAGTGTGAGGCCTTGAGTTCGAACCTTGGTGAGTGCGTTTTGTGTATTTTTCCTTGCATAAGTGCTTCTCTTGGTCTCTTGGGTACTTGGTTCGAACCCTTGTTGAAGCCTTTTCCAAATGTTGCACTTTAATTTTCTTTGAGGAGAGCCCGATAAAGTTAACTTAGTTAACTGAGCTCAATGCTTTTGTCTTGCTCTCTTGGGTGCTCAGTTAACTAAGTTAACTTAGCTCCATGCCTTGCTACCTTGGCCCTTGATCTAGAGCTTTTGCTGCCTTGATGCCACGCTTCCTTTTACTCCTTGGATGAGCATTGCTTTTCCTTGGCCTAAGTAGCACTCGATTATTAAAGCCAACGCAGTGCTATGGCCTTTTCTTTCATGAATGCTAGCTTTCATTTGTTTTATTAATAATGCTGATACGCGAAAATTAAGATTTCACGTATAACCGGCAAGTATACCGGGTCGTATCAAGTAATAAAACTCACTAAGAGTGAGGTCGATCCCACGGAGATTGGTAGATTAATCAACTTTAGTTAAATGGTATATTTAGTCAAGCAAACATGATTTTGATTTCATGAGATTTGTGATTTTTGAACATAATTGCAAAAGCTTAAATGACAAGGAATTTAAAGAACTAAAATAGAGAAAGAAAATAAAATTGAATAACTGAAACTTAAAGTGCAAGAAACTTAAATGACATGGAAACTAAATTGCAAGAAAGTAAAGGTTGCAGAATTTTAAAGAGCAGAAGAGTAAATTGCAAGAAATAGATAAACAGAATGTAAATGGCAAGAATGATAAATTGCAAAAAGATAAAAGGGAATTGGGTAATGGGTATTCAAAGAACTAAAGAACAAAAGAGATGAGAATTAATGATGGAGAGATCATTAGGGATCAGAGATGCAAATTCTCATGAATTGATGTTGATCAATTCCTTCTCAATCATGAGTATAGATCCATGGCAAATTGTGGGTAATTGAGTCCCAATCTCTTGGTAACTCAATTTCTCTCAACACAACCAATTGCCACTCTCGTGATCTAATTGTTCATGAGAAGAGATGAGGTTCAATTTCTAATCCAAGCCACACAACTTTCAGAATCTCAACTAAGGGAGGTTACATCTCACATACCAACCCAAAGTGTATTGATCAAAGAAATCATAAAAGGATGAACTCTAAACTGAATTGTGTAGCTCCTTTCTCAAGTTCACCACATAATTCATATAGATTCAATCCCTCTCTTGATGGTGATTAAATCTGTGAAGAACAAGAGTTTCCTCTTAGATGAACCACTTGAATTGAGAAGGAAAAGAAAAGTTATCAACCCATTCAAATGAGCAGAGCTCCTCCCCCTAATGAAAATGGGGTTTAGTGAATCATAGCTCTAAATTCAACAACAAATGCAAAAGTAAACATTAAAATTGAGTAGTGAAGAATATTGAGGAATAAAGAAGAAGTTCTTGAAAACTCAAATTCAAAATTTCCAGAAGAAAACAAAATAGAAGATGGTTGAGAAGTAGTGAAAACAGAAAAAGTCTGAGTGTAAAAGTTGATGACATGTCATCATGTCATGTTTTTCTATGCTTTTTCATACAAGAAATTAATGATTAGTGCTTAAATATTGCATTCTTTGGTGCTTAATGGTATATTTCTTTGATCTTTTGATTTGATAAACTTTGTAGGAAATAAGAAGAAAAAGAAGCAAAGAAGCACAAAATAAGCTAAAAAGAAGAAAAAAAGAGCTTTGGGGCACACTTTGAAGTTGGAGCACACTTTGGAGCCTTAGGCCACACTTTTAAAAGCGTGGCCCATGACCAAATCAAGGAAGCTTCATCAGCACAGCCACCCAGGAGGTCAAACGTTGGCTAAGGAATACCTTGGGAAATGTTGCTCCCCACAGCCTGAAGGGGTATACTTCCAACAAGAATAACTTGAGCTACAGAGCTTCAAATGAGGTGATTCAAAAAGCAATGGAAACTAGGAATCAAGAGCTTTCCAAGCATATATGGCACTGCAGGGTAGACACTAAAATTGAGGGAGAAAACTTCCCCGAAATGTGCATAAACGAACATGGTGGCAACCTGCAGTGAGGCCAACTGACCTCTGCACCTTCGACGGAGTATAACTCGAGCTGTGGAGCTCCAATTGATGCGCTTTCAACGGCATTGGAAAGTAGACATTCTGGGCTTTCCAACAATATATAATAGTATGGGGTGGACAATGCATTTGACCCTCCAGAACCTGGCGTTTTCGTCCACATTTGAGGCAAACGTCGCCTCAAACGTTGCACACCAAAGCCAGCGACCCTGTCCTCTTCAAAGGAGCATAACTTGAGTTGTAGATGTCCAATTGAGGTGATTCTAGTTGCGTTGGAAAGCTGACATTCAGAGCTTTCTAACCATATATAATAGTTTATAGTGGGTATGAAATTGTCAACGTAGACAAGAGGATAAAGAAGCATCCCAAGACTTGAACTTCAAAAACACACCCAGGAGGACTTAACGTTTGAGCTCACGTTTGACCTCAAACGTGAACTCAAACGTGAGTGACAGCAAACCCCCATTCTGTATCATGCCATTACAAGACGTTTGAGTCAACGTTTGCCTCAACCGTTGACTCAAACGTGAATGATCCCGATTCCATCAAGGCCATCCAGATCCATTCTTCCTCAAATTAAAAGCAAGCTAAGCCCATTACCATCACTCAAAGGCACACAGAGAAGCTAGATTAGGAATTTCATTCAATTGTAATTTGTTTTTAATTTCAATTTCATTTTCATTTTCATTTGGAAAAGCCTATATAAGGCATCCTTATCATCTTTGTAAGGAAGCTGGCTCCACTAGGGAGCACTAGGATTAGAGAGCTCTCTCTTTTAGTTTTTCCTTTTTGTTTTGAATCTTGGGTTGAGAATTGAAGGAATTCTGTTTCATTCTCACTTTGAGATTTCTCTTGTTCTTCTTCTACAAAATTTTAGTGAATTAAGGATTTGAATCAACACTCTGTTTACTGCTTTCATCTTCATTTCTTTTGCAAATTGTTCTTTATTGGATCAAGGAAGGACTTGAGATCTAGACTTGTTTTCTAGTCTCATTGAGCCCCTGAGATCTTCACTTGTCTTTCTAGATTTCATAATTGATTTGAGTTTTCTTGCTGATTTACTTTTCTGCTACAATTTCCTTCTCTACAATTTTTACTTTCTACTGCATTGCTTCCAATTTACATTTCCTGCACATTTACATTTTACACGTTAACTTTGAGCTTGCTGCAAATCTGAATTTACTTTTCTTGCCTTGGATCCATTGCTTTCTTTAATTTCCAGCACCCAGTCCCCCTTTACTTTTCATGCAATTTACATTTCTTGTCATTTAAGTTTCTGTAATTTACATTGCTTGTTCTTTAAGTTTTTGCCCATTTACATTCTGCAACTTTAATTTCCTGTCATTTAAAATTCTGTTGGTTACAATTTCACACAATTCACTTCAATGTTAGCTTGACTAAACTAATCACCCACTAAAGTTGCTTGATCCATCAATCCCTGTGGGATCGACCTCACTCCCGTGAGTTTTATTACTTGATGCGACCCGGTACACTTGCCGGTGAGTTTTGTGTCGGATCGTTTTCCGCACATCAAGTTTTTGGCGCCATTGCCGGGGATTGATTTAGATCAACAATGATTAAGTGGGTTTGAAGTCTAGATTAAGCATTTTCTTTGTTTTTGTTCTTGAAACCAAGGTGTTTGTGTTTTTGCCTCACTAAGCAAATATCATCTGAAACATGAATTTCAATTTTATTTGGTGTTGTTTTTTACAAAATTCAAATGGAGTTCAACACATCTTTGATGACATGCCAACATGTCATGTTTTTCTATGCTTTTTTTATGCACTTTCTTGAGTCATAAGCAAGCCAATTGGGTAGATTTTCATGTTTCCTTTGATTCAATCAACCATGGATGAATTAATGCAATTTCATGAGATTTTATGCTATAATTGTCATATATTATGAAAGAATAACAAACTCATGATTTTGAGCAAAGCTTTGATGTGTTTGGTTGATTGATGATAGGTGAAAAGAGTTTTGAAGAAGGTTGAAGAAAGAAGGAATGGCTAGGAGCAAGAGAGAACAAAAAGCTTGAGCAAAAGTTTGCCTCAAACTTTAGCTCAAACTTTTGGAAGAATTGAAAACACTCTAGAGGAAAAAAGCTTGAGCAAAAGTTTGCCTCAAACTTTAGCTCAAACTTTTGGGAGAAAAGCATGAGCCAACGTTTGCCTCAAACTTTTTGGCAAACGTTGGCGCCACAACAACATACCCAGGGGAGAAAAAAGCTTGCGCCAACGTTTCCCTCAAGCTTTTTGGCAAACGTTGGCGCCACTAGGCATACAAGGGGTATACTTCCAACAAGAATAACTTGAGCTACAGAGCTCCAAATGAGGTGATTCAAATAGCAATGGAAAGTAGGAATCGAGATCTTTCCAAGCATATATGGCACTGCATGGTGGACACTAAAATTGAGGGAGAAAACTGCCCCGAAATGTGCATAAACGAACATGGTGGCAACTTGCAGTGAGGCCAACTGACCTCTGCACCTTCGACGGAGTATAACTCGAGCTGTGGAACTCCAAATGATGCGCTTCCAACGGCATTGGAAAGTAGACATTCAGGGCTTTTCAACAATGTATAATACTATGGGGTGAACAATGAGTTTGAGTCTCCAAAATCTGCCGTTTTCGACCATGTTTTAGGCAAACGTCGCCTCAAACGCTGCACACCAAAGCCAGCAACCTTGTCCTCTTCAAAGGAGCATAACTTGAGTTGTAGATGTCCAATTGAGGTGATTCCAAGTGGGTTAGAAAGCTGATATTCAGAGCTTTCCAACCATATATAATAGTCTATAGTTGGCATAAAATTGGCAACATTGACAAGAGGACAAAGTAGCGCCACAAGACATGCAAGGGAGGATCCACGTTTGAGCTAAAGTTTGACCTCAAACTTTAAGCCAAACGTGGATGACAGCAAAAAGAGCAAGCTGCTACAAAAAGCTTGAGTCAAAGTTTGCCTCAAACTTTGACTCAAACTTTTTTTGGTTCGTAGTCCGGTTCAAAGCTTAAATATTTCCCAAGGTCAAGAGCAATCAACAGAGGCTATTTTCAACCCAATTCCATCAAGGCCAAAAGCCCAATTGACATCACTCAAAGGCACAAGAAACAATTTGATTAGGAATTTCATTTTCTTTGTAATTTGATTTTCAATTTCATTTTCATTTTTCATGTTTGTAAAAGCCTATAAAAGGGCATCATTTTCATTTTAGAAAGAGAGCTCCATCAGAGAGCACTAGGGAGCATTAGGATTTGAGAGTTCCCTCTCTTAGTTTTCATTTTTGTTTTGAATCTTGGGTTGAGAATTGAAGAAATTCTGTTTCAATCTCACCTTGAGAATTCTCTCTGTTTACTTGTCTGCATAATTTCAGTGAATTGTGATTTGAATCAAAACTCTCTTTACTGCTTTCCTCTCTATTTTCTTCTGCAATTATTCTCTGTTGGATGAAGGAAGGAATTGAGATCTAGACTTGGTCTCTAGTCTTTTCCAACCCCTGAGATCTTCAACCTCTCATTTAGATTTTGCAATTGAGTTATATTTCTGTTTTGCTTCTTTAAGCAATTTTCCTTCTCTGTTGAGATCTATTGCATTTTACTACTTCCTCGGATTTATTGCTTTGCATATTTCCTTGTTTAATTGTGCATCCCAAATCCTAATTCCTTTTATTCTTCTTGCAATTTAACTTTCCAGTTACTTGATCTACTGCTTTCTTTTAATTTCCAGCACCCACTCTCCTTTACATTTAATGCAATTTTACTTTTCTTGCAATTTAAGATTCTTGCAATTTACATTTCTTGCTCTTTAAGTTACTCGCCAATTTACACTCTGCAACTTTAAATTCATTGTCATTTACTTTCTGTTGGCTACAATTTCACCCAATCTCACTTAAATGTTAGCTTGACTAAACTAATCACCCACTAAAGTTGCTTGATCCATCAATCCATGTGGGATCGACCTCACTCCCGTGAGTTTTATTACTTGATGCGACCCGGTACACTTGCCGGTTAGTTTTGTGTGTTTGGGATTCGTTTTTTTCGTTTTCCGAAAATACACATCAAGTTTTTGGCGACGTTGCCGGGGAATTGATTTAGATCAACAATGATTAAGTGGGTGAGAAGTCTAGATCAAGCATTTTCTTTGTTTTTATTTTCTGTTTCAAAGTGAAACCAAGGTGTTTGAGTTTTTGCCTCACTAAGAAATTCTCATCTCTGATATGAGTAATTTCAATTTTCATTGATGTTTGCAAAATACAAATGGAGTTCAACTCATCATTTGGTCAAACAAAATTTTATGGGATATTACCCACCATCATCAATCTCTAATGATGGCTGGGAATATCACCAAGAAACTTTAAATTCTGGGCACTCCAATTCATGGAGCTATGCCTCAGAACCACAGGATGAGAAAGAAAATCATATGGGATATTTTCCTCCACCACAAAATGCTGCAAGTCATGATTTTAATGGTGGATGGGAAGGGAATTCTAATGCTCCATATGATATTCATCCGAAGATATCATCACTTGACCACGCTTCAACAGAAAGCCTCTGTCAAAACTCACCACCCACACAAACTTCCATGAACCAAAGACTCTCAAAGCTTGAGTCCATGCTCAAAAGAATTGCGGAGGAGAAAGAGAAATACCAGAAAGAACAAGAGAACTCCCTCAAAAATATGGAAGCACAATTAGGCCAACTGGTGAGTGCAATGAAGAAGAAGGAAAAACAAGAGGAAGAGGCTACTGAGTCAAGTGAATTTTTAGTGAAAAAGAAAGAGGTGGTGGAAATAGTTGAAAATAAAACTGCACTTGAGGTGACAAAAGAACCTGAACACTCACAACCTCCTCAAACCCCCCTGGACCAAAAAGTCTTAACAATTGAATCTGAGATTAAAAGATATGAAGAGGAGATGAAGAAATGTTGGGAAGATCAACAAACCTCCTCCATGAAAGAGCTATTAAAACAAATGTTGAGTGTAAAAGAGGAAGTGGAGGAGCAAGAAAGTGAGGAAATCATTCCAAACTCAAGTGAGGCAGAGAAGTACATGAAGGAGGAGTTCATGGAACCACCAGTTCAAAAGGCTCTAGATGAATACAAAACTCCAATAATCACACAGCAACCAAGTCTTGAATCCAAAGAAGTGAAGGCAACTAGCAAGAACACCAATTCTGTCCCTAATCCAGCAAGCAAGATCAATCAAGCCATTTGCAAAAGGAAGCTTGCTGAGGAAAGGCCAAGACAAGGGACACTAGCTGAATCCTTCCCTCCTTTGAGGTCATTCCTCTTAACAAACTGGAAGAAGAGGAAGAAAGTGAAGAACAACATGTCAAGCTAATGACACTAAAAGAGCACTTGTTGGGAGGTAACCCAACCATAGGTAACATTTCTTCTCTGATTTGTTTTCTTTTTCTTTGCTTTGTTTAAATTCAATAAATTGGCATATGGTTGCATTCTAAGTTTGGTGTTGCTATGCAACGAAATTCGGTTCTAATCCTTACAAGATACTTGCATCAATTCCAAGTGAAAGTGTCACACTAAGTTTGGTGTGCCACTTATCTTTTATGCAATGTATTGTGCACACCTTCTTATCTATCCAATCAAAATGTCTCTGTCTCTTATGCCTTGATATCTTTAATTTTGCTTTTTTAAAACACATGTGTTACTAACATTTCATTGTGTAAGACATTCATAATCCATCTTAAGCCCATAGCCACAGTTCTAATAGTTGCTTGAAGATGAGCAAGCATTCTGAGTTGGTATGGGAAGGAGGAGAATGGGAGGAAAATGACAACAATAGAGAAGGTGAACTACAAGGTTGTAAAGTTCCTTTTCCTCTCATTTGTTTCAAGCACTATAAACTGCATGATTGTCTTTACCTTCTCTGTATGCATGTGTATATGAAAAGGCATAGTTTCATTTCTAAATTGCAACATGGTGCTGTGTCATTATGATTACCAACTTGAGTTTTGTGAATTCAAAAGCAATAAAAGTATCATGATCATAAACAAACAAGGCATTAAAGAAGATTTTAGCATGTGCATAAAAGTATTGGAAAGCTAGTATGTTTGATTGTTGCTTAATTGCATTGGATTTTATTTAATTGAAGTTTTCATCTAGGACATTTTGTGAAATCTTTTGAAAATCATGAAAACCTTGAAGAGGCAAATACAATTAAAGCAAGAAAAGAAAAAGGGAAAGAATGAGAAAGCTGAAGGCTCTGAGTACCAATGGCAATTTATTTGTTAAGTACTTGTGGTGTTTATGTATCAAGCCAAATGCTTGAAAACAAAACACTTAGAAGTCAAGGTTAGGCTCAAAGTGCAAAAGCACTCCCTCAAAGCTCAAGGCTCTGAGCATCAATGATTAGAGAGTCAAGAAAAGAAAAGAAAAATGAGCTTAATGAAGTCCTCTAATCAAATGCTTGTGGTGCTTATGTATCAAGTGGTAATACTTGAAAACAAAGCATTTAGAAGTCGTAGCTTTGTTATTAACTCATGGGGCAAAGCACCCAAAAGGAGAAGCTAATAAGAAAAGCAAAAAGCTTGTTTCAAGGAAGAAATATAAGGAAAAGATTTCATAAAATGAGCTAGATAGAAGCATCAATCATTTACATTTCTTTTGTGATTGTACCATGCTTAGAAAACTAGCTTACCATGAACATTGAGTTGCTATTCTTCTTACCTTGGATTGTCAATCTCTATTGCATGATTCTTTTCTTGCTTGGGGACAAGCAAGGTTTAAGTTTGGTGTTGTGATGACATGCCAACATGTCATATTTTTCTATGCTTTTTCATTTGTTTTCAAAAGGTTTTATGCACTTTCTTGAGCCATAAGCAAGCCAATTGGGTAGATTTTCATGTTTCCTTTGATTCAATCAACCATGGATGAATTAATGCAATTTCATGAGATTTTATGCTATAATTGTCATATATTATGAAAGAATAACAAACTCATGATTTTGAGCAAAGCTTTGATGTGTTTGGTTGATTGATGATAGGTGAAAAGAGTTTTGAAGAAGGTTGAAGAAAGAAGGAATGGCTAGGAGCAAGAGAGAACAAAAAGCTTGAGCAAAAGTTTGCCTCAAACTTTAGCTCAAACTTTTGGAAGAATTGAAAACACTCTAGAGGAAAAAAGCTTGAGCAAAAGTTTGCCTCAAACTTTAGCTCAAACTTTTGGGAGAAAAGCTTGAGCCAACGTTTGCCTCAAACTTTTTGGCAAATGTTGGCGCCACACCAACATACCCAGGGGAGAAAAAAGCTTGCGCGAACGTTTGCCTCAAGCTTTTTGGCAAACATTGGCGCCACAAGGCATACAAGGGGTATACTTCCAACAAGAATAACTTGAGCTACAGAGCTCCAAATGAGGTGATTCAAATAGCAATGGAAAGTAGGAATCGAGAGTTTTCCAAGCATATATGGCACTGCATGGTGGACACTAAAATTGAGGGAGAAAACTGCCCCGAAATGTGCATAAACGAACATGGTGGCAACTTGCAGTGAGGCCAACTGACCTCTGCACCTTCGACGGAGTATAACTCGAGCTGTGGAACTCCAAATGATGCGCTTTCAACGGCATTGGAAAGTAGACATTCAGGGCTTTCCAACAATGTATAATAGTATGGGATGAACAATGTGTTTGAGTCTCCAAAATCTGGCGTTTTCGACCAAGTTTGAGGCAAACGTCGCCTCAAACGCTGCACACCAAAGCCAGCGACCTTGTCCTCTTCAAAGGAGCATAACTTGAGTTGTAGATGTCCAATTGAGGTGATTCCAAGTGGGTTAGAAAGCTGACATTCAGAGCTTTCCAACCATATATAATAGTCTATAGTTGGCATAAAATTGGCAACATTGACAAGAGGACAAAGTAGCGCCACAAGACATGCAAGGGAGGATCCACGTTTGAGCTAAAGTTTGACCTCAAACTTTAAGCCAAACGTGGATGACAGCAAAAAGAGCAAGCTGCTACAAAAAGCTTGAGTCAAAGTTTGCCTCAAACTTTGACTCAAACTTTTTTGGTTCATGGTCCGGTTCAAAGCTTAAATATTTCCCAAGGTCAAGAGCAATCAACAAAGGCTATTTTCAACCCAATTCCATCAAGGCCAAAAGCCCAATTGACATCACTCAAAGGCACAAGAAACAATTTGATTAGGAATTTCATTTTCTTTGTAATTTGCTTTTCAATTTCATTTTCATTTTTCATGTTTGTAAAAGCCTATAAAAAGGCATCATTTTCATTTTAGAAAGAGAGCTCCATCAGAGAGCACTAGGGAGCATTAGGATTTGAGAGTTCCCTCTCTTAGTTTTCATTTTTGTTTTGAATCTTGGGTTGAGAATTGAAGAAATTCTGTTTCAATCTCACCTTGAGAATTCTCTCTGTTTACTTGTCTGCATAATTTTAGTGAATTGTGATTTGAATCAAAACTCTCTTTACTGCTTTCCTCTCTATTTTCTTCTGCAATTATTCTCTGTTGGATCAAGGAAGGAATTGAGATCTAGACTTGGTCTCTAGTCTTTTCCAACCCCTGAGATCTTCAACCTCTCATTTAGATTTTGCAATTGAGTTATATTTCTGTTTTGCTTCTTTAAGCAATTTTCCTTCTCTGTTGAGATCTATTGCATTTTACTACTTCCTCGGATTTATTGCTTTGCATATTTCCTTGTTTAATTGTGCATCCGAAATCCTAATTCCTTTTATTCTTCTTGCAATTTAACTTTCCAGTTACTTGATCTACTGCTTTCTTTTAATTTCCAGCACCCACTCCCCTTTACATTTAATGCAATTTTACTTTTCTTGCAATTTAAGATTCTTGCAATTTACATTTCTTGCTCTTTAAGTTACTCGCCAATTTACACTCTGCAACTTTAAATTCATTGTCATTTACTTTCTGTTGGCTACAATTTCACCCAATCTCACTTAAATGTTAGCTTGACTAAAGTAATCACCCACTAAAGTTGCTTGATCCATCAATCCCTGTGGGATCGGCCTCACTCCCGTGAGTTTTATTACTTGATGCGACCCGGTACACTTGCCGGTTAGTTTTGTGTGTTTGGGATTCGTTTTTTTCGTTTTCTGAAAATACACATCAATCTTATGATCAAACAAATTTTATGGGATATTACCCACCATCACCAATCTCTAATGGTGGCTGGGAATATCACCAAGAGAATACACATTCTGAGCACTCCAATTCATGGAGACTTGCTTCAGAGACACAAGATGAGCAAAAAAATCATATGGGATACCAACCACCA
Source organism: Arachis ipaensis (assembly GCF_059453495.1). Taxonomy (NCBI): domain Eukaryota; kingdom Viridiplantae; phylum Streptophyta; class Magnoliopsida; order Fabales; family Fabaceae; genus Arachis; species Arachis ipaensis. Next base: position 76,187,897 of record NC_142444.1, read on the forward strand.
CCACAAAATGATTCATATCATTATCCTCATGGTGGATTAAAGCATCACCAAAGAATGGAAGAGCATCCACCCTCACGTCCCAGTTTCTCATTTGAAAGTTCTTCATCACTTGAGTATGCCTCAACATAAAGTTTCCTCCAAAATCCATACAAGTCATCCCATCAATCACACAACTTCACCACAACACATCCATGTCACCAAAATTACTCTCAACCTTCATCTCTTGAATTAGCAGTTGAGGATTACCTTCAATGGTCCAAAGAACCCTTAGAAAGCCAATGCCAAGCCATTGAAATACACAGAAAACTCGTGGAAAGATATACACAACCCCAATCCTGGAAAGAAACCATCCTCAAGAAGATGAATGGGTCCTTAGAGCAAACAAAGAGGAACTTAGAACCATCAAACAGTGAGTATGAAGACAAATTTGTGGGTGAGGAAGTGGAAAAACAAGAACAAAAGGTCCCTTTGTCAAGTGAAATTGCAATGAAGGATGAGGAACATGAGCCAAGGATTTTACAATCACAAAAGCTACTTGAGGTGACAATGAAACATAAAGATTCCCTCCCAAAGGAATTAATGGAAAATCATGAAGAAAAAATGGAGGAAGATACTCAAGAGAATTCACACTCAAGTGAAGCAGAAAATCACATGAAGGAAGGGCTCATGGAACCACCAATACAAGAGACTCTTGATGAAAAGAAGACTCCAACAATCACACAACCACCAAGACTTGGATTCAAGGAAGTGAAGGCAATTAACAAAAGCACCAAGAAGAGGATTGTGACCAAGCTACCAAGGACAACATTCAAGAGGAGGTCAACCACAAGCAATCCAACCCCTGGACCAATAGCAAGCAAGCTCAATCAAGCCATGTACAAAAGAAAGCTTGCTGAGAGAAAACCAAGACAAAGGACAATAGCTGAATCTTCTCCTCCCTTGAGGTCATTCCTCTTAACAAACTGGAAGAAGAGGAAGAAAGTGAAGAACAACATGTCAAGCTAATGACACTAAAAGAGCACTTGTTGGGAGGTAACCCAACCGTAGGTAACATTTTTTATCTACTTTGTTTTCGTTCTTTGTTTTGTTTAAATTCAATAAATTGGCATATGGTTACATTCGAAGTTTGGTGTTGCCTTGCAACAAATTGTTTTCAATCTTTTTGGATGATTGCATCAAATCAAAAATGAAAGTGACACACCAAGATTCTAAGTTTGGTGTGCCACTTATTTTCTATGCAATTCATTCAAGCAACACTACTTGTCTGCATAATCATAATGCCCCTTGCAGTGTCATTTTGGATAATTTAGTTTCTCTCTTTGCTCTATTCATTTACTCGTTTTTAGTGCTTTCTTTTATTAACTTTTTTTGTTAATACATCACCAAGAGATCCTTCTTCATGATAGATTCTTGGCTTGGTGATTGTATTTAACATATAACAGTTTCTTTTGTTTAGTTTTATTTCAAATAAATTGACATGTGGTTGCATTCTAAGTTTGGTGTTGCTATGCAACAAAATTTGGTTCTAATCCTTACAAGATACTTGCATCAATTCCAAGTGAAAGTGTCACACTAAGTTTGGTGTGCCACTTATTCTTTATGCAAAGTATTATGCTCACCTTCTTAAGTTTGTAATCACAATGTCTCTGTCTCTTGTGCCTTGATTATTATCTTTAATTTTGCTTGCTTAGAACACATGTACTACTAACTTTTCATTGTGTAAGACATTCATGATCCATCTTAGCCCCATAGCCATTGTTCTAATTGTTGCTTGAGGATGAGCAAGCATTCTGAGTTTGGCAAGGGAAGGAGGAAGAATAGAGGAAAAAGGACAACAATAATGAAGATGAACTACAAGGTTGTAGAGTTCCTTTTCTCCTCATTTGTTTCCAGCACTTACAATGCATGATTGTCTTTATATTCTCTATGTGCATGTGTGGTATGAATAAGCATAGCTTGAATACTGATTTGTAACATGTTGCCATGCCATTATGACTACCAAGTTGAGTTTTGTAAAGCTTAAAGCAGTAAAGTATCATGATCATAAACAAACAAGGCATTAAAGAAGATTTTAGCATGTGCATACAAGTATTGGAAAGCTAGTATGATTAATTGTTGCTCAATTGCATTGGATTTAATTTAATTGAAGTTTTCATCTAGTACATTTTGTGAAATCTTTTGAAAATCATGAAAACCTTGAAGAAGCAAATAAAGCAAGAAAAGAAAAAGGAAAAGAATGAGAAAGTTGAAGGCTCTGAGTACCCATGGCAATTTATTTGCTAAGTACTTGTGGTATTTATGTATCAAGCCAAATGCTTGAAAACAAAATACTTAGAAGTCAAGGTTAGGCTCAAACTGCAAAAGCACTCCCTCAAAGCTCAAGGCTCTGAGCATCAATGATTAGAGAGTCAAGAAAAGAAAAGAAAATGTGTTTAATGAAGTCCTCTAATCAAATGCTTGTGGTGCTTATGTATCAAGTGGTAATACTTGAAAACAAAGCATTTAGAAGTCGTAGCTTTGTTATTAACTCATGGGGCAAAGCACCCAAAAGGAGAAGCTAATAAGAAAAATCAAAAGCTTGTTTCAAGGAAGAAATATAAGAGAAAGATTTCATAAATTGAGCTAGATAGAAACATCAATCATTTACATCTCTTTTGTGATTGTAGTATGCTTAGAAAACTAGCTTACCATGAAAATTGAGTTGCTACTCTTCTTACCTTGGATTGTCAATCTTTAATGCATGATTCTTTTCTTGCTTGGGGACAAGCAAGGTTTAAGTTTGGTGTTGTGATGACATGTCATCATGTCATGTTTTTCTATGCTTTTTCATGCAAGAAATTAATGATTAGTGCTTAAATATTGCATTCTTTGGTGCTTAAATGGTATATTTCTTTGATCTTTTGATTTGATAAACTTTGTAGGAAATAAGAAGAAAAAGAAGCAAAGAAGCACAAAATAAGCTAAAAAGAAGAAAAAAAGAACTTTGGGGCACACTTTGAAGTTGGAGCACACTTTGGAGCCTTAGGCCACGCTTTTAAAAGCGTGGCCCATGACCAAATCAAGGAAGCTTCATCAGCATAGCCACCCAGGAGGTCAAACGTTGGCTAAGGAATACCTTGGAAAATGTTGCTCCCCACAACCTGAAGGGGTATACTTCCAACAAGAATAACTTGAGCTACAGAGCTTCAAATGAGGTGATTCAAAAAGCAATGGAAAGTAGGAATCAAGAGCTTTCCAAGAATATATGGCACTACATGGTAGACACTAAAATTGAGGGAGAAAACTGCCCCGAAATGTGCATAAACGAACATGGTGGCAACCTGCAGTGAGGCCAACTGACCTCTGCACCTTCGACGGAGTATAACTCGAGCTGTGGAGCTCCAATTGATGCGCTTCCAATGGCATTGGAAAGTAGACATTCCGGGCTTTCCAACAATATATAATAGTATGGGGTGGACAATGCATTTGAGCCTCCAAAACCTGGCATTTTCGTCCACGTTTGAGGCAAACGTTGCCTCAAACGTTGCACACCAAAGCCAGCGACCCTGTCCTCTTCAAAGGAGCATAACTTGAGTTGTAGATGTCCAATTGAGGTGATTCCAGTTGCGTTGGAAAGCTGACATTCAGAGATTTCCAACCATATATAATAGTTTATAGTGGCATGAAATTGGCAACATAGACAAGAGGACAAAGAAGCATCCCAAGACTTGAACTTCAAAAACACACCCAGGAGGACTTAACGTTTGAGCTCACGTTTGACCTCAAACGTGAACTCAAACGTGAGTGACAGCAAACCCCCATTCTGCATCATGCCATTACAAGACGTTTGAGTCAATATTTGCCTCAAACGTTAACTCAAACGTGAATGATCCCGATTCCATCAAGGCTATCCAGATCCATTCTTCCTCAAATTAAAAGCAAGCTAAGCCCATTACCATTACTCAAAGACACACAGAGAAGCTAGATTAGGAATTTCATTCAATTGTAATTTGTTTTTAATTTCAATTTCATTTTCATTTTCATTTGGAAAAGCCTATATAAGGCATCCTTATCATCTTTGTAAGGAGGTTGGCTCCACTAGGGAGCACTAGGATTAGAGAGCTCTCTCTTTTAGTTTTTCCTTTTTGTTTTGAATCTTGGGTTGAGAATTGAAGGAATTCTATTTCATTCTCACTTTGAGATTTCTCTTGTTCTTCTTCTACAAAATTTCAGTGAATTAAGGATTTGAATCAACACTCTGTTTACTGCTTTCATCTTCATTTCTTTTGCAAATTGTTCTTTATTGGATCAAGGAAGGACTTGAGATCTAGACTTGTTTTCTAGTCTCATTGAGCCCCTGAGATCTTCACTTGTCTTTCTAGATTTCACAATTGATTTGAGTTTTCTTGCTGATTTACTTTTCTGCTACAATTTCCTTCTTTGCAATTTTTACTTTCTACTGCATTGCTTCCAATTTACATTTCCTGCACATTTACATTCTACACGTTAACTTTGAGCTTGCTGCAAATATGAATTTACTTTTCTTGACTTGGATCCATTGCTTTCTTTAATTTCCAGCACCCAGCCCCCCTTTACTTTTCATGCAATTTACATTTCTTGTCATTTAAGTTTCTGCAATTTACATTGCTTGTTCCTTAAGTTTTTGCCCATTTACATTCTGCAACTTTAATTTCCTGTCATTTAAAATTCTGTTGGTTACAATTTCACACAATTCACTTCAATGTTAGCTTGACTAAACTAATCACCCACTAAAGTTGCTTGATCCATCAATCCCTGTGGGATCGACCTCACTCCCGTGAGTTTTATTACTTGATGCGACCCGGTACACTTGCCGGTGAGTTTTGTGTCGGATCGTTTTCCGCATATCAAAAGTAAAGTGTCAAAAAACTCTCCTAAAGTACAAAACTATTCTCTATTTATACTATTCCTAAAACTCCTTGAAATTCTCCTTTTGGGTTAGCAATTTGGGCCTTGCTCTTGTTGATTTTGCTTCATGAAAGAATTCTTGTCAAACAGAAGAAACATGACTCATTTTCATTGCTCTGGCCCAATGGCCTGGCGTGTTTGCCAATAACGCCAGCCTTGGTGCACGTTGGCAACGTGCAAGGCATTTTCCTGGGAGTGGGACATGGTGCTTGGGCGTTGTTGCCCAAGTTGTTGCCCAAGTTGTTGCCAAACACTTGCTTGTTCTTCACTTTTTATGCTTGATTTTGCCTGAACTTTGAGCTTCAATCCTTTGCTTCAATATGAACTATTATATATCATTGGAAAGCTCTTGATGTCTACTTTCTAATGCAACTAGAATCGCCTCATTTGGACCTTCCTAGCTCAAGTTATACTCCATTGAAAAGGGTAAGGTCAGGCTGCCTTGGTTGGGCGTTTTTGCCAAACACGCCACCAATAACGGGCTCAACAACTCTTCTAGCCCAAATTTCTTGGCCTGGCATTGTTGCTGGAGTTGCCAAGAAACATGCCAGGCCATTTTAGCCTTGGCAACATGTTCGACCCCCCTCTCTTGGCCCATTCATGGTTCCTTGAATTTCAACCTCATTTCCTTGTTTTTGGGGCCTAAAGATGACTCTGATTCAAGCTTTCATTTCATGCTTCACTATGAACTATTATATATCGTTGGAAAGCTCTGAATGTTAGATTTCCAACGCAACTAGAAGCACTCAAATCGGATCTCTGTAACTCAAGTTATTCATCCTTGAAGGAGGTGATGTTAGGCTGTCTTGGTTGGAGTTGTTGTTGAAGTTATTGTCAAACACGCCCATGACAACGCCCAATCCTCCCCTGGCCCAAGTTCTTAGCCTTGGCATTGTTGCTGGCGTTGTTGATGAACACGCCACTTTAACTTCAAGGCAACAATGCCTTCGAGCTCTCCTTGGCTCAATTTCTTGGCCTTGCATTGCCAAGGAACACGCACATTCAACTTCAAGTTGGCAACGTCCAAGGTCATTTTCCATAGCCACCTTGCAGGGACCAGCGTTGTTGCTGGCGTTGTTCATGAACACACCAGTTCATTCTTCACTGGGCAACGCTCTCGAGCCTTCTCTAGGGGTGCTTGAAGTGGCCAGCGTTGTTGCTGGCGTTGCCAAGAAACACGCCCTCTCCAACGTGCTAGTGAGCTCTTCTAGCCAAAATTCTATGTTATGGGCGTTGTTATGGGAATTGTCAGGGAATACGCCAGTTCATTCCCTGCCTGGAAACGCCCTCGATCCTCACTTGGTGGCTCTGTTTCAAGCTTCCTTCCTTGCTCTGTTTCAAGCTTCTTTCCTTGCTCTGTTTTAAGCTTCTTTCTTCATCACCTAACATATGATGAGTATTTTTGGAAAACGAAAAATGAATCCCAAACACATAAAACTAACCGGCAAATGCACCGGGTCGCATCAAGTAGTAAAACTCACGTGAGTGAGGTCGATCCCACGAGGATTGATGGATCAAGCAACTTTAGTGGGTGATTAGTTTAGTCAAGCTGACATTGAAGTGAATTGTGTGAAATTGTGATGAATATTTTGGTGAAAAATAAATTTCCTCCAAAACACACAAATCTAGCCGGCAAGTGCACCGGGTCGTATCAAGTAATAAAAACTCACGGGAGTGAGGTCGATCCCACAGGGATTGAAGGATTGAGCAATTTTAGCTTAGTGGTTAATTTAGTCAAGCGAATCAAGATTTAGTTGAGTGTTTTGTGATTTGCAGAAATTAAATTGCATGGAATTAAAGAGAGCAGGAAATTAAATTGCTGAATCTTAAAGAACAAGAAATTAAATGGCAGAAACTTAAAGTGCAAGAAATGTAAATTGCGGAAACTTAAAGTGCAAGAAATGTAAATGGCTCGAAATGTAAAGGGAATTGGGGCTTGGATTTAAACAAGGAAAAGTTAAATTGCATTAAACAGAAGAGTAAAAGGGAATTGGGATTGAATCGGATCCGAAACAGACAAGTAAATGAACATATAAAGTAGTAAACAGAGAATTGAAATGTGAAATCAGATCTCAGGACCCAGAGACTAGAAAGCCAAGTCTAGATCTCAATGCCTTCCTAGATCCAACAAGAACAATTGCAAGGGAGTTGCAAATTGTAAGGAAAGTAGATGAGAAGCAAGTAACAGAAACGGAAATTAAATTGCAGTAAACAAAGCAGAGAGATCCAAGGATGAGATTGAAACAGAATTTCTTCAATTCTCTAACCCAAGATCCAAGACAATTGTAATTGAAATTGAAAGCAATAAAACTGAGAGGAAGAGAAGTGAATTCTCCTTCCCCAAGACAAAGAAATTAAAGATCACTCAATATCCAAAGCTCTCCGAAAAACTATTATGAAAATTCCAAAAGAAAGCTCTCTGAAAAACTTAAATTCTATCCTATTTATACACTTTCTTCAAATGATCTTCAATCCTTGAGTTGGGCCTTTGCTCTTGGTGGAATTGGGTTGAAAGAGGTCTTGGTTGATTGCTCTCGAAGTTTGGAGAAGAACCAAAACGAACCAATTGAACCGGGTTTGAGTTTTGCAAAAGTTGGACCAAAAGTTTGAGCAAAAGTTAGGGGTCTAACTTTTGCTCCAACTTTTCATATCAGCTAACACCACTTTGCTGATATGAACGTTGGTGCCAACGTTAGGGGTCTAACTTTGGCCCTAACGTTGGCCTTACCTTGTGTGCTTGTGGCGCCAACGTTAGCCACCAAGTTAGGGGGCTAACGTTGGCGCAAACTTTTGCTCCTCCTTGTGATTTTCATGTGCCAACGTTAGCCACCAAGTTAGGGGGCTAATGTTGGCGCAAACTTTTGGTGCCCAGGGAGGTTTTCTTCATGCCAACGTTAGCCTCAAAGTTAGGGGGCTAACGTTGGCGCAAACTTTTGGTGCCCAGGGGTGAATTTCATGTGCCAACGTTAGCCTCAAAGTTAGGGGGCTAACGTTGGCGCAAACTTTTGGTACCCAGGGAGTGATGTTCAAGTTCCAACGTTAGCCTCCAAGTTAGGGGGCTAACGTTGGGGCTAACTTTTCAACCAAAAGTTTGTGCAAAAGTTTGATGCTAACTTTAGGTCCAGCTTTTTGCTTCCTGGTTCAATTTCACTTATTCCATTGTCTTCTCTTTACTCCTAGCTATTCCTTCTTGCTTCAACCTTTCTCCAAGCTTTCTTCACCTATAATTAATCAACCAAACACATCAAAGCTATGCTTAAAATCATGAGATATTCATTCTTTCATAATATGTGACAATTATAGTATAAAACCTCATGAAATAGCATGAATTCATACATGGTTGTTTCAATCAAGGGAAACATGAAAATCTACCTAATTGGCTTGCTTGTAGCTCAAGAAAGTGCATAATTCTAATGAAAACAAAAGAAAAAGACTAGTTAAAATAGGCTAAGATGACTTGTCATCACAACACCAAACTTAAAGCTTGCTTGTCCTCAAGCAAGAAAAGATTTATTGAGAAGAAAGAATGAAATGGAAGAGGATGTTCATGCTAGCAAAGTATTATTGATAGTTCATGGGATTTTGTGTGGATTTGCAAATACTCACTTCTTATTGACTCCTAGGCCTAGAAAGTCTCCTTCAAGCTTCAAGTGACATACTGCTATGACCTCTCATTATTCCTTTATCCTTGGCTATTACTTTGTTCATAAGCTTTATTTGAGTGTCATGTGTAGCAAGTTCATTTTCTTTTCTTTATACTTGACACATTATTCACCATAGACACTAAGCTCACATTCCTTCTTAAAACATTGATGCCCAGCACCTCTTTGGGTTACTAAATGCCTTGTAGTTAGGTTGCTCTTGATAGTGGACTTTCAGCTGATGATCCCGGATTAGTTAACCCAAGTCACCGAGTGTTGATGCACTCCTAAGAGCTTACTAATCCAAGCAGATCCTAGCACAAAGACATCACAGGCATATATTTTAAAGTTCAAGCTATTGGTGTCCAGCTTTGTTTCTTTTTGTTTCCTTTTGTTCTGATCTCTTTTCTTTCCTCCTTTTTGTTTTTCTTTCTAACCAAGGAATTTAATTGGGATTCATAGACAGTAGGCTACTCTCTACTTAGGAGGAGATATCCTGGCTCTTTATTCACTAAAAGTGAGCTATTATACAATCACACACATACCACCACTTACTTTTATTCTACTTCTATCTAAAAGAGATCATCTTGCTTCACATTCAAACTGTTCTTTTATTGAACTTAAAGATGCAGGGGACAACACATGCTTCTTGTCAAGTGAAAGTAAACACACAAGCACACACATAGACTAGCCTACTTATTTTAAAAGAAACAAACATAATGCAAAGACTTTTAAAGAACTACTTAAAGATGCAAAGACAACTTAGAACAGATAGAATGCGTGCTTTTTTTTTTTTTTGTAGTGATGAATAAGGAGCAAGTCCACCTTTCATTTGTCATGCTTTTTCTTTCTCCTTTCATACACTTGGCTGCTATTGTTCCCACCATCCGTGTTTGGTGCCCGTTGACCTCGCCAAAAGCCAGCCTTATTCATAGCCTCCTCCACTCTATCTTCAAGTCTCATAGCCCTGCTTACTTCTACCTCACTTCTCTTTTTGAAGAATTCATCAAAAGTTGGGAACGCCGGATCCATGTTGTGCAAATGTTCTCCAATATAGTTCAGTTTGATTTGGCTATTGATGTTGTAATCGGCTTGTACTTCATACCTTGCATCTTGGAGTGTTGTGAACTCTTTGAGAGCCTTCAAATTTTCAGCTTGCATTTGTTCCAACTTCCCAAAAGATTCATGAGATTGAAAAGCATGTTCTTCTTGCATCACAAGGAATCTTGACTCGAATTCACTTTGTTTGTTCATTATTCTTAGCCCCCTTTCTTCTTGTGCTTGTTGGTTCTTCATGTACAGTGAATGGTATTCCTCTTGCCTTTCTTGGATTCTCGTGTACTGTTGTGACAATCTTCCTATTGCTTCTTGCATTTGAGTCATATCCATATTGCCATGTGGGAAAAAGTGTGGCTGTTCCTCCTCCTCTTGTGGCTCTTCTTCTATGTGTGGCTCATCTTCTTCCATTGGTTCTTCTCTTTCCCTTCCTCCATGTGGTCTTCGGCCTTGATGTGCTTCAAGGGGCATCATCATTCGTTCAATGGTTATGGGCATGCCTTGGCTTAACCACATTGGATTCTCCTCTTCCATTGGAACCGTAGCCTTTGCACACAACCTCCAAATGGTACTCGGATAGTACAACCAGGATCCGGCCGAATTCTTTTCAGCCAGCTTTTGAATGTCTTTTGCAAGGATTTCATGAACTCTTATCTCTCCTCCCACAATGATGCAATGCAGCATCACGGCTCTCTCCCTGTTAACTTCTGAGGTGTTCACTGTGCCCAGAATTGATCTTTTCATCAACTCATACCATCCTTTTGCTTCCGGAGTGAGGTTACATCTCTTCAGGAACTTGTATCTGTTCTTGTTATCTCCTTCCCACTCTGAGTTCTCAAAACAAATGTCTCTCGCAATCTTCTCATAATCCTGATCCTCATTCAATCTTTGTTGGTATCCTAGTTCATCAAAACGGACTGACTTTAGTTTCAAGACTTTCTTGATTGCATCCGGGCTAAAGTCTACTTCCACCCCCCGCACATAGCTCTTGTACGTTGGGGGCTCACGCATGTCAATCCTTGGGACATTTGCATAGAACTCTCTTATGATATTGGCATTGATTCGGGTGGCTGGTGATGCAAGTTCCTCCCACCCCCTCTTCCGAATTTTGTCCTTCATTTTTTGACATCCATCATCCGGCAACAAGAATGGAATTTCAGGATAGATTCTTTTCTCGTTCATCCATTGAATTTGCATTTGATGAAACCAAGACTTGAATCTCCGTTGGTCATATTCATGTGTGTCTTCCTCCACTATGGGATCTTTTCCTTTTCTTCGTTTGGTTCTTGAGGAGGAGGCCATGGTCACTTGGTTGGTTGAGAAGGAGTGTGAAGAATGTTGGAGAGTTTGATGTGTATTTGGAGCAAAAAGAAATTGAGACCGAACTTGCTATGACAAGAAATGATGAAGAGAAGTTTAAGTGGTTGGAGTTTAAAGTAAGAGAAATGTTGCACAAAGCCTGTTATGTTGAGGAGTGATGAAGGGAGTAAAGTTTCCAAGGTTGGAGTGATTCGGTCATGTGCATGGCTTGAAGGTGGTATGCTTTTAAATGAGCAATGAAGGGTTGGGATGCAATTAGACTTATGGAGATCAAAGGTATGCATGTAAGGATGAATGAAGATAAAGTTTGCTCCTTCCCTTGCCTTTGCCGTGATCATTCTCAAGGAGTGGCAGATTTCTTTTTCGAGGCATGTGATGGGATTTTGTCTTCATGCTATGCTTTCCTTTGTCTTGTCTTTTTCTTTGAAGATTCTTTGACCTCCTAGTCATCACAACAAGACAACATACATTAGTCTTATCCAACCGTAGCAAGAGTGTTCTTTTTATTAATACTATGTGAACCATCAATTCTTATATCATTTGAACCGTGACACTCTCCCTTGAAGACACCAAACTTAATGTTTGGTCATATATAAAGAAAATGAGTATCTTCCTCCAATTAGTGAGATTCAAATGTTAAATGTTCATAAGAATTGTTTTCATCATACTTTCTTTTTCTCTTTTTTTTTTTCATGAAGGATCAATTGTATCCCTAAATCGGTGCATCAAGGTTTGATGAACACCAAACTTGTTTCTTGTCAAAGGGTACATTACAATTAATGCCTTCATTACCGGAAAAGAATTTTTTCATTTATAAGATTTTGAAAAACAACAATTGTATGATTATTGATGCATGAGTTTCTACTTTTCATGAAGCTATGTGGACACCAAACTTAGTGTTCGGTCATATGCTTTGTCAAGATATTCCAAGCATGCAAAATGGAATTATTTGTAACAATGGTTTAGTGTGCTTGAAGGCACACCAAACTTAGCATATGTTTCAAAATAGTGCATGCAGTCAATGGACATGTTCATGAAAAGAGAAAAGAATTCATGCTCAATTGATCATAATTTATTGAATTTAAAATGACATGAATCTTAAAGCATGGGTTGCCTCCCATGGAGCGCTCTTTTATTGTCATTAGCTTGACATTGAGGCTTTCTTTTATGGTGGTTGGTGCTTGTAGGGCCTCAATTTGTCTCCTCTGACCGTGATCCTCTTCTTTGTTCTCTGGTGTTCAATTTCAGCATGCTCTAATGATAGTATGTTGCTGACAGTGTAGTAATCCTCGGTTTGTTGATTTGCCCCCAGCTGTTGATATATCAGTTGCACTTTGTCACCTTTGGAAAGCCCCTCTGTTGGAATCTTTCTGTTCTTCCAACCCCTTTTTGCTTTGTTTCTGCGTTTCATCTTTCCTTTTGTTGTTCTTTCTTTTCTGGCCGTAGGTTTTCCTTGGGGACCTCTCTTTTCAGTGGCCAATACTCTAATATCCTCTTGGGCTTTTTTATCAGTCTGCACAATCCTTAGCATTGGGATGTTGCTGTGACTTTCCTGGTCATTTTTCATATAGTCTTTCTTTTCCTTGCTAAATTGTGCCTCTGGTAATACCTTCAGAGTGACACTCTGGTCATGCATCCTGAGAGTTAATTCCCCTTCCTCTACGTCTATGATAGCTCTAGCAGTGGCCAAGAATGGCCTTCCCAGTATAACAGAGTCACCATCATCATCGTTTGATTCTAGAACCACAAAATCAGCAGGGTATATAAAACTGTCCACCTTGACCAAAAGATTTTCAATTACACCCCTGGGGTATACCATTGACTTGTCTACCAGCTCCAGAGACATTTGTACTGGTTTGACCTCCTCTATATGCAGCTTTTTCACCAAGGAGGATGGTATTAAGTTAATACTTGCTCTGAGATCGCACATTGCTTTAGTGATGGTCAATTCCCCAATGGTGCAAGGCAACAGGAAGCTCCCTGGGTCCTCAAGCTTGGGAGGAAGCCCCTTTTGAATCAAGGCCCTGCATTCCTCAGTAATCATTATGGTTTCTTTCTCATCCCAGCTTCTTTTCTTGTTGATAAGATCCTTCAGAAACTTGGAATATAGAGGCATTTGCTCAAGTGCTTCAGCCAAGGGAATATTGATTTCCAGTTTCTTAAAAATCTCAAGGAATTTGTGAAAATGCTGGTCTTTAACCTCTTTGTTGAACCTCTGGGGATATGGCAGTGGAGGTGTGATGCTCTTTCTTATTTGCTGCTGTCCCTGAGCTACTTCCTTTAAGCTATGTGGCTGGTTGTCCTTCTCTTTAAGTTTCTCAGTGCCTTTGTTTGGCATCACAACTTGCTCCTTAGCCTCATCTGCCTTTGTTTGATTTTCATCCTCCGTTGGTTCTTTGATGTTCTCTGCTTGCTTCTTTGTAGTGTCATTGTTGCTTATCAATGTTCTCCCACTCCTTAATTGTATTGCCTTGCATTCCTCCTTGGGATTTGGAATTGTGTCATTGGGTAGTGAGTTTGAAGGTCTCTCAACAGATACTTGCTTGGAGAGTTGCCCCATCTGTCTCTCTAGGCTCTTCAGGGAGGCTTCCTGATTCTTGGTTACCATTTCCTGGTGTTTCAACATTTTGTCTATCATGGCCTCCAAGTGAGTGATTCTTTGGGCTTCAGGTGATACTTGAGGTGGGTTATGAGATGTGGGTGGTGGATGGTAGGCATTTTGGTTGGTGGGTTGGTTATTAGATTGGTATTGGTTGAGGTTGGGGTAGTTGTTTTGAGGTTTTCTGTAGGGGTTTTGGCTAGTCTGCTGCTGGTTGTGGTTTTGGTTGCTTCTTGGGTTGTGTTGGTTTGAGTTCCTCTGCCATGGTTGTTGGTTTTGGGTATGGTTATCTCCCCATCTGAGGTTTGGGTGGTTCTTCCAGGATGGATTGTATGTATCACCATACACTTCATTTGATCCTTGGTTGTGCATATACTGTACTTGCTCTTGTTGTTGTTCTTCTTGAGTTTCTTCACTCTGTCCCCATGTGGTTGATGGTTGGCTGGTGTTAACTGCTGCAACTTGGAGACTATCAATCCTCTTGGCCATTTGCTCAAATTGTTGTTGAATTTGCTGCTGCATCATCTTGTTTTGAGCCAGGATTGAATCCACTCCTTCTAGCTCCATTACTCCTCTCCTTTGTGATGGTTGGCGGCCTCTTTGATGAGCAAAGAAATATTGGTTGTTGGACACCATATCAATGAGTTCTTGAGCCTCTTCTGCAGTTTTCATGAGTTGCAAGGAACCTCCAGCTGAATGATCCAAAGTTTCCTGGGATTTCAGTGTTAAGCCTTCATAGAAGTTTTGAAGCTTCTCCCACTCATTAAACATGGCAGGGGGACATTTCCTGATCAGAGCCTTGTACCTCTCCCATGCCTCATAGATGGGTTCGGCCTCCATTTGTGTAAATGTTTGTACCTCAGCCTTCAACCTTATAATCCTCTGATGTGGGTAAAACTTGGCAAGAAACTTGGTTACCAAATCATCCCAGTTGTTGATGCTGTCCCTTGGAAAAGATTCCAACCATTGAGTGGCCTTGTCCCTGAGAGAAAATGGGAATAGCATCAGCTTGTAACTGTCAGGGGGCACTCCATTAGTTTTGACAGTGTTGCATATCCTCAAGAAAGTGGATAAATGTTGGTGTGGGTCCTCAAGTGGTCCTCCACCAAAAGAGCAATTGTTCTGAACCAAAGTGATGAGTTGTGGTTTGAGTTCAAAATTGTTAGCATTGACATTTGGAGCCAAGATGCTGCTCCCACAATGTCTAGGATTTGCAAAGGTATAGGAAGCCAAAACTCTTCTCTGGGGTGGGTTGTCATTGTTGTTGTCTTCTCCACCTGGTGGATTGGTTAAATGTTCCTCCATCTCTTGGAATTCTTCGTCTGATTCCTCTTCTCCAACAATATTTTTCCCTCTTTCAGCTCTTCTTAACCTCCTGAGAGTTCTTTCGTCTTGTTCATGAAAATTGGGTATGGTTCTTCTTGTACCTGACATACATGCAGAGCATGAGAAATGCACAAAACCAGTGACACTTCAATTTACTGCCAGATTGAAGTGTTAGTTAGATTAAGCAAAAAATCAAACAGTTAGTGGGTTAGTCGAAAATTAAAGAAAAAGTGCTTGATCTAGATCACCACTTCACTTAATCATTGTCAATCTAATCAATCCCCGGCAACGGCGCCAAAAACTTGATGAATATTTTGGTGAAAAATAAATTTCCTCCAAAACACACAAATCTAGCCGGCAAGTGCACCGGGTCGTATCAAGTAATAAAAACTCACGGGAGTGAGGTCGATCCCACAGGGATTGAAGGATTGAGCAATTTTAGCTTAGTGGTTAATTTAGTCAAGAGAATCAAGATTTAGTTGAGTGTTTTGTGATTTGCAGAAATTAAATTGCATGGAATTAAAGAGAGCAGGAAATTAAATTGCTGAATCTTAAAGAACAAGAAATTAAATGGCAGAAACTTAAAGTGCAAAAAATGTAAATTGCGGAAACTTAAAGTGCAAGAAATGTAAATGGCTCGAAATGTAAAGGGAATTGGGGCTTGGATTTAAACAAGGAAAAGTTAAATTGCATTAAACAGAAGAGTAAAAGGGAATTGGGATTGAATCGGATCCGAAACAGACAAGTAAATGAACATATAAAGCAGTAAACAGAGAATTGAAATGGGAAATCAGATATCAGGACCCAGAGACTAGAAAGCCAAGTCTAGATCTCAATGCCTTCCTAGATCCAACAAGAACAATTGCAAGGGAGTTGCAAATTGTAAGGAAAGTAGATGAGAAGCAAGTAACAGAAACGGAAATTAAATTGCAGTAAACAAAGCAGAGAGATCCAAGGATGAGATTGAAACAGAATTTCTTCAATTCTCTAACCCAAGATCCAAGACAATTGTAATTGAAATTTAAAGCAATAAAACTGAGAGGAAGAGAAGTGAATTCTCCTTCCCCAAGACAAAGAAATTAAAGATTACTCAATATCCAAAGCTGTCCGAAAAACTATTATGAAAATTCCAAAAGAAAGCTCTCTGAAAAACTTAAATTCTATCCTATTTATACACTTTCTTCAAATGATCTTCAAGCCTTGAGTTGGGCCTTTGCTCTTGGTGGAATTGGGTTGAAAGAGGTCTTGGTTGATTGCTCTTGAAGTTTGGAGAAGAACCAAAACGAACCAATTGAACCGGGTTTGAGTTTTGCAAAAGTTGGACCAAAAGTTTGAGCAAAAGTTAGGGGTCTAACTTTTGCTCCAACTTTTCATATCAGCTAACACCACTTTGCTGATATGAACGTTGGTGCCAACGTTAGGGGTCTAACTTTGGCCCTAACGTTGGCCTTACCTTGTGTGCTTGTGGCGCCAACGTTAGCCACCAAGTTAGGGGGCTAACATTGGCGCAAACTTTTGCTCCTCCTTGTGATTTTCATGTGCCAACGTTAGCCACCAAGTTAGGGGGCTAACGTTGGCGCAAACTTTTGGTGCCCAGGGAGGTTTTCTTCATGCCAACGTTAGCCTCAAAGTTAGGGGGCTAACGTTGGCGCAAACTTTTGGTGCCCAGGGGTGAATTTCATGTGCCAACGTTAGCCTCAAAGTTAGGGGGCTAACGTTGGCGCAAACTTTTGGTACCTAGGGAGTGATGTTCAAGTTCCAACGTTAGCCTCTAAGTTAGGGGGCTAACGTTGGGGCTAACTTTTTAACCAAAAGTTTGTGCAAAAGTTTGATGCTAACTTTAGGTCCAGCTTTTTGCTTCCTGGTTCAATTTCACTTATTCCATTGTCTTCTCTTTACTCCTAGCTATTCCTTCTTGCTTCAACCTTTCTCCAAGCTTTCTTCACCTATAATTAATCAACCAAACACATCAAAGCTATGCTTAAAATCATGAGATATTCATTCTTTCATAATATGTGACAATTATAGTATAAAACCTCATGAAATAGCATGAATTCATACATGGTTGATTCAATCAAGGGAAACATGAAAATCTACCTAATTGGCTTGCTTGTAGCTCAAGAAAGTGCATAATTCTAATGAAAACAAAAGAAAAAGACTAGTTAAAATAGGCTAAGATGACTTGTCATCAAATTGTAGCCAACAGAAAGTAAATGACAATGAATTTAAAGTTGCAGAATGTAAATTGGCACGTAACTTAAAGAGGAAGAAATGTAAATTGGCAAAATCTTAAATGACAAGAAATATAAAATTGCATTAAATGTAAAGGGGAGTGGGTGCTGGAAATTAAAAGAAAGCAGTAGATCAAGTAACTGGAAAGTTAAATTGCAAGAAGAATAAAAGGAATTAGGATTTGGGATGCACAATTAAACAAGGAAATATGCAGAGCAATAAATCCGAGGAAGTAGTAAAATGCGATAGATCTCAACAGAGAAGGAAAATTTCTTAAAGAAGCAAAACAGAAATATAACTCAATTGCAAAATCTAAATGAGAGGTTGAAGATCTCAAGGGTTGGATGAGACTAGAGACCAAGTCTAGATCTCAATTCCTTTCTTGATCCAACAGAGAATAATTGCAGAAGAAAATAGAGAGGAAAGCAGTAAAGAGAGTTTTGATTCAAATCACAATTCACTGAAATTATGCAGACAAGTAAACAGAGAGAATTCTCAAGGTGAGATTGAAACAGAATTTCTTCAATTCTCAATCCAAGATTCAAAACAAAAATGAAAACTAAGAGAGGGAACTCTCAAATCCTAATGCTCCCTAGTGCTCTCTGATGGAGCTCCCCTTCTAAAATGAAAATGATGCCTTTTTATAGGCTTTTACAAATATGACAAATGAAAATAAAATTGAAAAGCAAATTACAAAGAAAATGAAATTCCTAATTAAATTGTTTCTTGTGCCTTTGAGTGATGTCAATTGGGCTTTTGGCCTTGATGGAATTGGGTTGAAAATAGCCTCTGTTGATTGCTCTTGACCTTGGGAAATATTTAAGCTTTGAACCGGACCATGAACCAAAAAAAGTTTGAGTCAAAGTTTGAGACAAACTTTGACTCAAGCTTTTTGTAGCAGCTTGCTCTTTTTGCTGTCATCCACGTTTGGCTTAAAGTTTGAGGTCAAACTTTAGCTCAAACGTGGATCCTCCCTTGCATGTCTTGTGGCGCTACTTTGTCCTCTTGTCAACATTGCCAATTTTATGCCCACTATAAAGTATTATATATGGTTGGAAAGCTCTGAATGTCCGCTTTCTAACCCAATTGAAATCACCTCAATTGGACATCTACAACTCAAGTTATGCTTCTTTGAAGAGGACAGGGTCGCTGGCTTTGGTGCACAACGTTTGAGGTAAAGTTTGCCTCAAACGTGGTCGAAAACGCCAGATTTTGGAGGCTCAAACGCATTGTCCACCCCATACTATTATACATTGTTGGAAAGCCCTGAATGTCTAATTTCCAATGCCGTTGGAAGCGCATCATTTGGAGCTTCACAGCTCGAGTTATACTCCGTCGAAGGTGCAGAGGTCAGTTGGCCTCACTGCAGGTTGCCACCATGTTCGTTTATGCACATTTCAGGGCAGTTTTCTCCCTCAATTTTAGTGTCCACCATGCAGTGCCATATATGCTTGGAAAGATCTCGATTCCTACTTTCCATTGCTTTTTGAATCACCTCATTTGGAGCTCTGTAGCTCAAGTTATTCATGTTGGAAGTATACCCTTTGTATGCATGTGTGGTGCCAACGTTTGCCAAAAAGTTTGAGGCAAACGTTGGCTCAAGCTTTTTCCTCCAGGGTGTGTAAGTGTGGCGCCAACGTTTGCCAAAAAGCTTGAGGCAAACGTTGGCGCAAGCTTTTGCTCCATCCAGGGTGTTTTCAACTCTTCCAAAAGTTTGAGCTAAAGCTTGAGGCAAGCTTTTGCTCAAGCTTTTTGTTCTCTCTTGCTCCTTGCCATTTCTTCTTTCTTCAACCTTCTTCAAAGCTCTTTTCACCTATCATCAATCAACCAAGCACATCAAAGCTATGCTCAAAATCATGAGATTGTTATTCTTTCATAATATATGACAATTATAGCACAAAATCTCATGAAATTGCATTAATTTATCCATGGTTGATTGAATCAAAGGAAACATGAAATTCTACCAAATTGGCTTACTTATGGCTCAAGAAAGTGCATAAAACCTATTGAAAACAAAGGAAAAAGCATAGAAAAACATGACATGATGACATGTCATCACAACACCAAACTTAAAACTTGCTTGTCCCCAAGCAAGAAAAGAATCATGCAATAAAGATTGACAATCCAAGGCAAGAAGAATAGCAACTCAATGTTTATGGTAAGCTAGTTTTCTAAGTATGCTACAATCACAAAAGAAATGTAAATGATTGATGCTTCCATCTAGCTCAATTTATGAAATCTTTCTCTTATATTTCTTCCTTGAAACAAGCTTTTGATTTTCTTATTTAGCTTCTCCTTTTGGGTGCTTTGCCCCATGAGTTGATAACAAAGCTACGACTTCTAAATGCTTTGTTTTCAAATATTACCACTTGATACATAAGCACCACAAGTATTTGATTAGAGGACTTCATTAAGCTCATTTTTTCTTTGACTCTCTAATCATTGATGCTCAGAGCCTTGAGCTTTGAGGGAATGCTTTTGCACTTTGAGCCTAACCTTGACTTCTAAATGTTTTGTTTTCAAGCATTTGGCTTGATACATAAACACCACAAGTACTTAGCAAATAAATTGACATCGGTACTCAGAGCCTTCAGCTTTCTCATTCTTTCCCTTTTTCTTTTCTTGCTTTAATTGTATTTGATTCTTCAAGGTTTTCATGATTTTCAAAAGATTTCACAAAATGTACTAGATGAAAACTTCAATTAAATAAAATCCAATGTAATTGAGCAACAATTAATCATACTAGCTTTCCAATACTTGTATGCACATGCTAAACTCTTCTTTAATTCCTTGTTTGTTTATGATCATGATGCTTTACTACTTTTGAATTCACAAAACTCAAGTTGGTAATCATAATGGCACAGCACCATGTTGCAATTTAGAAATCAAACTATGCCTTTTCATACACACATGCATACAGAGAAGGTAAAGACAATCATGCAGTTTATAGTGCTTGAAACAAATGAGAGGAAAAGGAACTTTACAACCTTGTAGTTCATCTTCTCTATTGTTGTCATTTTCCTCTCATTCTCCTCCTTCCCATACCAAACTCAGAATGCTTGCTCATCCTCAAGCAACTATTAGAACCGTGTCTATGGGGCTAAGATGGATCATGAATGTCTTACACAAGAAATGTTAGTAGTACATGTGTTTCAAGCAAGCAACATTTAAAGATAATAATCAAGGCACAAGAGACAGAGACATTGTGATTGCAAACTTAAGAAGGTGAGCATAATACTTTGCATAAAGAATAAGTGGCACACCAAACTTAGTGTGACACTTTCACTTGGAATTGATGCAAGTATCTTGTAAGGATTAGAACCAAATTTTGTTGCATAGCAACACCAAACTTAGAATGCAACCATATGTCAATTTATTTGAAATAAAACTAAACGAAAGAAACTGTTATATGTTAAATACAATCACCAAGCCAAGAATCTATCATGAATAAAGCTCTCTTGGTAGTGTATTAACAAACACAGTAAATAAAAGAAAGCATTTAAAAACAAGAAAATGACTCAAAAAAAAGAAAACTAAAATTGTCTAACTAAATGAAAGATAACACTGCAAGGCATTATGATTATGCAAACAAGTGATGTTGCTGGATGTATTGCATAGAAAATTAAGTGGCACACCAAACTTAGAATCTTAGTGTGACACTTCCATGTAGAATTGATGCAATCATCCAAAGAGATTGAAAACAAATTGTTGCAGGGCAACACCAAACTTAGAATGTAATCATAAGCCAATTTATTGAATTTAAACAAAACAAAGAACGAAAACAAAGCAGAGAAGGGAAATTATACCTACGGTTGACATGTTGTTCACTTTCTTCCTCTTCTTCCAGTTTGTTAAGAGGAATGACTTCAAGAGAGGAGAAGATTCAGCTATTGCCCCCTGTCTTAGTTTCCTCTCAGCAAGCTTTCTTTTGTACATGGCTTGATTGAGCTTGCTTGTTATTGGTCCAGGGATTGGATTGCTTGTGGTTGACCTCCTCTTGAATGTTGTCCTTGGTAGCTTGGTCACAATCCTCTTCTTGGTGCTTTTGTTAATTGCCTTCACTTCCTTGAATCCAAGTCTTGGTGGTTGTGTGATTGTTGGAGTCTTCTTTTCATCAAGAGTCTCTTGTATTGGTGGTTCCATGAGCCCTTCCTTCATGTGATTTTTTGCTTCACTTGAGTGTGAATTCTCTGGAACGACTTCCTTACTTCCATGCTCCTCCACTCCTTTCTTTGCACCCAACATTTGACTTAATAGTTCTTTTATGGAGGAGGTTTGTTGTTCTTCCCAAGATTTCTTTATTTCTTCTTCATATTTTTCGATCACAGATTCAAGGGAAGTTTGTGAGGGTTGTGAATGTTCCTTTGTTACCTCAAGTGCAGTTTCATTTTCAACCACCTCATTCTTCATTGGAAGTTCACTTAATACAGTAGCCTCCTCATCTTGCTCTTCCACTTTATCCTTCACATCCATCAATTGGTCTTCATCCTTACTGTTTGATGGTTTTAAGTTCCCCCTTGTTTGTTCTAAGGGCCCATTCATCTTCTTGAAGACGATTTCTTTCCAGGATGTGGATTTTGTGTATCTTTCCATGAGTTTTCTGTGTATTTCAATGGCTTGAAGGTAATCCTCATCTGTTGGTTCAAGAGATGAAGGTTGAGAATAATTTTGGTGACATGAATGTATTGTGGTGAAGTTGTGTTGAGGGGTGTGGAATGAGTTGTGTGATTGATGGGATGACTTCTTTGGATTTTGGAGGAAACTTTGTGTTGAGGCATAATCAAGTGATGAAGATCTTTCAAATGAGAAATTGGGATGTGAAGGTGGATGCTCTCTCATTCCTTGGTGATACTCCCAGCCACCATTAGAATAATGACTTGAATCATTTTGTGGTGGTGGGAAGTATCCCATATGATTCTCTTGCTCATCTTGTGTTTCTGAAGCAAATCTCCATGGATTGGAGTGCTCAGAATTTGTATTTTCTTGGTGATATTCCCAGCCATCATTAGAGATTGGTGATGGTGGGTAATATCCCATAAAATTTGTTTGATCATAAGATGAGTTGAACTCCATTTGAATTTTGTAAAACACAACACCAAGGAAAATTGAAATTCATATCTCAGAGATGAATTTCTTAGTGAGGCAATAACTCAAACACCTTGGTTTCAACTTAGAATAGAGAACAAAAATAAAGAAAATGCTTAATCTAGACTTTTCACCCACTTAATCATTGTTGATCTAAATCAATCCCCGGCAACGGCGCCAAAAACTTGATGAGTATTTTCGGAAAACGAAAAACGAATCCCAAACACATAAAACTAACCAGCAAGTGCACCGGGTCGCATCAAGTAGTAAAACTCACGTGAGTGAGGTCGATCCCACGAAGATTGATGGATCAAGCAACTTTAGTGGGTGATTAGTTTAGTCAAGCTGACATTGAAGTGAATTGTGTGAAATTGTAGCCAACAGAAAGTAAATGACAATGAATTTAAAGTTGTAGAATGTAAATTGGCACGTAACTTAAAGAGCAAGAAATGTAAATTGGCAAAATCTTAAATGACAAGAAATATAAAATTGTATTAAATGTAAAGGGGAGTGGGTGCAGGAAATTAAAAGAAAGCAGTAGATCAAGTAACTGGAAAGTTAAATTGCAAGAAGAATAAAAGGAATTAGGATTTGGGATGCACAATTAAACAAGGAAATATGCAGAGCAATAAATCCGAGGAAGTAGTAAAATGCGATAGATCTCAACAGAGAAGGAAAATTTCTTAAAGAAGCAAAACAGAAATATAACTCAATTGCAAAATCTAAATGAGAGGTTGAAGATCTCAGGGGTTGGATGAGACTAGAGACCAAGTCTAGATCTCAATTCCTTCCTTGATCCAACAGAGAATAATTGCAGAAGAAAATAGAGAGGAAAGCAGTAAAGAGAGTTTTGATTCAAATCACAATTCACTGAAATTATGCAGACAAGTAAACAGAGAGAATTCTCAAGGTGAGATTGAAACAGAATTTCTTCAATTCTCAACCTAAGATTCAAAACAAAAATGAAAACTAAGAGAGGGAACTCTCAAATCCTAATGCTCCCTAGTGCTTTCTGATGGAGCTCCCCTTCTAAAATGAAAATGATGCCTTTTTATAGGCTTTTACAAATATGACAAATTAAAATGAAATTGAAAAGCAAATTACAAAGAAAATGAAATTCCTAATCAAATTGTTTCTTGTGCCTTTGAGTGATGTCAATTGGGCTTTTGGCCTTGATGGAATTGGGTTGAAAATATCCTCTGTTGATTGCTCTTGACCTTGGAAAATATTTAAGCTTTGAACCGGACCATGAACCAAAAAAAGTTTGAGTCAAAGTTTGAGGCAAACTTTGACTCAAGCATTTTGTAGCAGCTAGCTCTTTTTGCTGTCATCCACGTTTGGCTTAAAGTTTGAGGTCAAACTTTAGCTCAAACGTGGATCCTCCCTTGCATGTCTTGTGGCGCTACTTTGTCCTCTTGTCAACGTTGCCAATTTCATGCCCACTATAGACTATTATATATGGTTAGAAATCTCTGAATATCAGCTTTCTAACCCAATTAGAATCACCTCAATTGGACATCTACAACTCAAGTTATGCTCCTTTGAAGAGGACAGGGTCGCTGGCTTTGGTGCACAACGTTTGAGGTAAAGTTTGCCTCAAACGTGGTCGAAAACGCCAGATTTTGGAGGCTCAAACGCATTGTCCATCCCATACGATTATACATTGTTGGAAATCCCTGAATGTCTACTTTCCAATGCCGTTGGAAGCGCACCATTTGGAGCTCCACAGCTCGAGTTTTACTCCGTCGAAGGTGCAGAGGTCAGTTGGCCTCACTGCAGGTTGCCACCATGTTCGTTTATGCACATTTCGGGACAGTTTTCTCCCTCAATTTTAGTGTCCACCATGCAGTTCCATATATGCTTGGAAAGCTCTCAATTCCTACTTTTCATTGCTTTTTGAATCTCCTCATTTGGAGCTCTGTAGCTCAAGTTATTCATGTTGGAAGTATACCCCTTGTATGCATGTGTGGCGCCAACGTTTGCCAAAAAGTTTGAGGCAAACGTTGGCTTAAGCTTTTTCCTCCAGGGTGTGTAAGTGTGGTGCCAACGTTTGCCAAAAAGCTTGAGGCAAACGTTGGCGCAAGCTTTTGCTCCATTCAGGGTGTTTTCAACTCTTCCAAAAGTTTGAGCTAAAGTTTGAGGCAAGCTTTTGCTCAAGCTTTTTGTTCTCTCTTGCTCCTTGCCATTTCTTCTTTCTTCAACCTTCTTCAAAGCTCTTTTCACCTATCATCAATCAACCAAGCACATCAAAGCTATGCTCAAAATCATGAGATTGTTATTCTTTCATAATATATGACAATTATAGCACAAAATCTCATGAAATTGCATTAATTTATCCATGGTTGATTGAATCAAAGGAAACATGAAATTCTACCAAATTGGCTTACTTATGGCTCACGAAAGTGCATAAAACCTATTGAAAAAAAAGGAAAAAGCATAGAAAAACATGACATGATGACATGTCATCAACATAAACCAAAGAATCTTCCTCAAAGTTTTGCCATCTTATGCAATGAATTTCAAGAACATCACTCAAATCAACTTGTTATTTTTTTATTTTTTGAATAATTTGGAATTTTTTATATTTTTTACAATTAGAAAAAAATTTATTTTTTAAGTTTAAAAATTAAAAAAATAAATTTACAACTCTGTTATTTAACAGATATTGTTGGACTTTATTTTATTTTTCTAATTGAAATTAAAAAATTAATCATATAATTTAAAATTTCAAAAATAAAAAATTTAGTTTTTGAAAATTTTCTATTTTTTTTATTCTCCAGATAATGCTGCACTCAGAAAATAGACTTTTTTTTGCTGCACTTGTTCATAAAATAAGAATAAATTAATTTAAAAAACTTTAAAATTTTTTATTTTTCAATTTTTTTAGGTTTTGAATATTGTTGGAATTTTTTATTTTTCTACTATTAGAAAAAGATTTATGTTTTAGTTTAAAAGTTTAAACAGAAATAAAAAATTTACAGATTTGTTGTTTAATAGATATTGCTAAACTTTATTTTATTTTTCTTATTTAAATAAAAAACATTTAATAATATAATTTAAAAATTTAAAAATAAAAAATTTAGTTTTTTAAAAATTTTTATTTTTTTAAGAATATTTTTTATTTTTTATTCACTGGATAATGCATCACACGGACAGTTGACTTTTTTTTGCTGCACTTGATCACAAATTAAGAATAAATTAATAAAAAAATTTAAAATTTTAATTTTTTTTATTTTTTGGATATTGTTAGAATTTTTTATTTTTTACAATTAGAAAAAAAATTATTTTTTTAGTTTAAAAATAAAAAAAATAAATTTACAGATCTGTTATTTACGAGAATATGCTAGACTTTATTTT
Organism: Arachis ipaensis; assembly: GCF_059453495.1. Lineage (NCBI taxonomy): Eukaryota > Viridiplantae > Streptophyta > Magnoliopsida > Fabales > Fabaceae > Arachis > Arachis ipaensis. The sequence continues at coordinate 76,213,439 of NC_142444.1, forward strand.
ATATTTCTAATAAAAATAAAAAAATTAATCATATAATTTAAAAATTCAAAAATAAAAAATTTAGTTTTTAAAATTTTTAATTTTTTTAAATTTTTTTTATCTTTTTATTCACCGGATAATGCTACAACCAGACAGTTGACTTTTTTTCGCTGCACTTATTCACAAATTAAGAATAAATTAATTTAAAAAATTTAAAATTTTAATTTTTTATTTTTTAGATATCATTGGAATTTTTTATTTTTTTAAAATTAGAAAAAAAATTTATTTTTTTAGTTTAAAATTAAAAAAATTAAATTTACTAATCTGTTATTTACTAGATATTGCTGGACTTTATTTTATTTTTCTAATTTATATAAAAAAATTAATCATATAATTTAAAAATTCAGAAATGAAAAATTTATTTTTTAAAAAATTTGAATATTTTTAAAAATATTTTTTTACCTTTTTATTCACCGAATAATGCTACACCCGGATAGTTAACTTTTTTTTGCTCCACTTGTTCACAAATTAAGAATAAATTAATTTAAAAAATTTAAAATTTTTATTTTTATTTTTTAGATATTTTTGGAATCTTTTATTTTTACAATCAGAAAAAAAATTTATTTTTTTAGTTTAAAAATTACAAAAAATTAATTTACAAATCTGTTATTTACTAAATATTGATGGACTTTATTTTATTGTTCTAATTTAAATAAAAAATTAATCATATAATTTTAAAATTCAAAAATAAAAATTTATTTTTTAAAATTTTTTTATTTTTTTAAAAAATATTTTTTTATCTTTTTATTCACCGGATAAGACTACACCCTAACAGTTGACTTTTTTTTGCTACACTTGTTCACAAATTAAGAATAGATTAATTTAAAAAATTTAAAATTTTAATTTTTTTATTTTTTGGATAATTTGGAATTTTTTATTTTTTTACAATTAGAAAAAAATTATTTTTTAATTTAAAAATTAAAAAAATAAATTTACAACTCTTTTATTTAACAGATATTGTTGGACTTTATTTTATTTTTCTAATTGAAATAAAAAAATTAATCATATAATTTAAAATTTCAAAAATAAAAAAATTTGTTTTCTAAAATTTTTAATTTTTTTAAAAATGTTGTTTATTTTTTTATTCTTCGGATAATGCTGCACTCAGAAAATTGTCTTTTTTTTGCTGCACTTGTTCACAAAATAAGAATAAATTAATTTAAAAAATTTAAAATTTTTTATTTTTCAATTTTTTTAGTTTTAGAATATTGTTGAAATTTTTTATTTTTCTTCTATTAGAAAAAAAATTATTTTTTAGTTTAAAACTTTAAACAAAAATAAAAAATTTACAGATCTTTTGTTTACTGGATATTGCTGAACTTTATTTTATTTTTTAATTTAAACAAAAAAATATTTAATAACATAATTTAAAAATTAAAAAATAAAAAATTTTGTTTACTGGATATTGCTGAACTTTATTTGTATTTTCTTGGTGATATTCCCAGCCACCATTAGAGATTGGTGATGGTGGGTAATATCCCATAAAATTTGTTTGATCATAAGATGAGTTGAACTCCATTTGAATTTTGGAAAACACAACACCAAGGAAAATTGAAATTGCTCATATCAGAGATGAGAATTTCTTAGTGGGGCAATAACTCAAACACCTTGGTTTCAATCTAAAACAGAAAACAAAAATAAAGAAAATGCTTGATCTAGACTTCTCACCCACTTAATCATTGTTGATCTAAATCAATCCCCGGCAACGGCGCCAAAAACTTGATGGTATTTTTTGGAAAACCAGATTTCCAAAACACCCAAAACTCACCGACAAGTATACCGGGTCGCATCAAGTAGTAAAACTCACTTAGAGTGAGGTCGATCCCACAGGGATTGATGGATCAAGCAACTTTAGTGGGTGATTAGTTTAATCAAGCTAACATTGAGTGAATTGTGTGAAATGTAGCCAACATAAAGTAAATTGCAAGGAATTTAAAAGATGCAGAAAGTAAAATTGCAAGTAACTTGAAGAACAAGAAAGTAAAATAGCTGAAACTTAAATTGCAAGAAATGTAAATTGCATTAAATGTAAAGGGGAGTGGGTGCTGGAAATTAAAGAAACCAATATAGCAAGAAATTGAAGATATCTTGAGAACAAGTAACAGGAAATTTAAAGAGCGGGAAAAGTAAATTCAAATCACAGCAACTCAAATGTAAAGTGTAGATGAACAAAAGTGCAGGAAAATAAATTGAGAGCATTAGGAACAGAAGAGTAAAAGGTGAGTTGAATTGAAGTAGATCTTAAACAGAAAAGCAAAAATGCTTGAAGAATGAAAATAGAAAAACTGATGCTTAATTTGCAGCAATTTAAAGAATGTTGAAGATCTCAGGAGGGGAAGAGACTAAAAAGCAAGTCTAGATCTCAAATCCTTCCTTGATCCAACAATAAACAGATTGAAGAATAAAGACAAATGGAAGCAGTAAATGAAAGCCTTGATTCAAATCACAATTTCTTGAATTATGCAGAAAAATAACAAGAGAACTTGCAGATGGAGAATGAAAATAGAATTCCTTCCAATCTCAATCCAAAACTTCAAAACAGAAATTGGAGCTAGCCTTCTATGTTCTCTATGATGGGAAAAATTTGGAAAAACGGATTTCCAAACACCCAAAACTCACTGGCAAGTATACCGGGTCGTATCAAGTAGTAAAACTCACTTAGAGTGAGGTCGATGCCACAGGGATTGATGGATCAAGAAACTTTAGTGGGTGATTAGTTTAGTCAAGCTAACATTTAAGTGAAATTGGGTGAGACTTGAAGCAACAGAATGTAAATGACAAGGAATTATAAATTGCAGAAAGTAAATGTGCAGAAACTTAAAGTGCAAGAAAGGTAAATTGACAGAATCTTAAATAGCAAGAAATGTAAATTGCATCAAATGTAAATGGAATTGGGTGCAGGGAAATTAAAGAAAGCAATAGCTCAAGCCATTGAAAAAGAACAAGCAGCTGTAAATTTAAAGTGCAGGAGGAATAAAGGAAATTGAGTGCTGGGATTGCAAAATTTAAACAAGGAGAATTAAATTGCAACAAACAGATGAACTAAAGATGAATTAAATGGCAATAGATTTCAAACAGAAAGGTAAAAATGCTTGAAGGATGAAAACAGAAAGACTGATGCTTAATTTGCAGCAATTTAAAAGAAGATCTCAGGAGTTGGAAGAGACTAGAAAATAAGTCTAGATCTCAAATCCTTCCTTGATCCAACAAGAACAATTGCAAATTGAAAATGGAAAATTAAATTGTAGAAGAAAAGAGAGTTGGAAGCAGTAAACAGAATTGAAATTTTAAATTCTAGAATTATGCAGAAAGCAAACAAAAGATCTCAAGGTAAGATTGAAACAGAAGTTCTTCAATTCTCCACCCAAGATTCAAAACAGAAATGAAAATTAAAAGAGAGAGCAAAATGAAAACTAAAGAGTGCAAAACTCCCTATTGGAGCCAGCCTTCTCAATGGAGCTCCCCGTTTTGAAAATGAGAGTGATGCCTTTATATAGGCTTTTTACAAAATAAAATGAAATTGAAATGAAAAACAAATTAAATGAAAATCCTAATTCTAGCTTGTTCTTGTGCCTTTGAGTGATGATGTGGGCTTTGCTTGCTTTGGATTTGAAGAAGAGTGGATCCGGATGTTGGCAATTGATTAAAAATGGACCATGGACACCTTCCAGGGGAGTGCTCAGTTGGGTGTTTTAACTGAGCGCCCAATGCCTTGTTTCCTTGCAATTTGTTGCGCACCAAGCCTTGTCCGTGTCACACTCCATAGCGCTCATTTAATTGAGTGAACTGAGCGCCCCTTTCATGTTTAATGAGCCCCTAATTCGAACCTTGGGTGATGCAATTTGCTCACCAATTTTCATTATAGAGTAGCGCTTCAAGCTTTGATGCACAAGGTCCTTTGTTCGAATCCTGGTGAAGCCCATATGGAGCAATTTTTCTTGGTGAAACAATGGAATGTAGCGCTTCTCTTGTCCCTTAGGTGCAAGGTTCGAACCTTGTGGCTTCCACTCCTTGGTTTTTCACTTTATTTTTCTTTTGGGAGGAGCCCGAAAAAGCTCAGTTGGGAAAGTGAACTGAGCGCTATTTCCTTGCTTTCCTTGTTTTCCTTGTGTCTCCCCCTTCGAGCCTTGGTGAAGCCATTTTGGTTTATTTTTGCTTATTTTTGGTCCTTAAAGATACCTTTCACTTGTACCTCAATTTTATGCCAAATATGGACTATCATATATTGTTTGAAAGCTCTAAATATCTGCTTTCCAACACAACTGGAAGCACATCAATTGGACGTCTGTAACTCAAGTTATGGCCCTTTGAAGGAGGCATGGTCATGTTGTAAACGCGCAAGTTTTAACTTAGCGAAAATTCTTACTTCCAAGCTAAGTTTTTCACGATAAAGCTAAGTTCACTTAGTGAACTGAGCTTTGTGATGCTGATTGTGAAACTTCCTTGATTTGGTCATGGGCCACGCTTTTAAAAGCGTGGCCTAAGGCTCCAAAGTGTGCCCCAAAGCTCTTTTTTTCTCCTTTTTAGCTCATTTTGTGCTTCTTTGCTTCTTTTTCTTCTTATTTCCTACAAGATTTATAAAATTAAAATATCAAGAAAATATACCAATTAAGTACAAAAGCATTCAATATTTAAGCACAAATTATCAATTTCTTGTATGAAAAAGCATAGAAAAACATGACATGGTGACATGTCATCACAACACCAAACTTAAACCTTGCTTGTCCACAAGCAAGAAAAGAATCATGAAATAAAGATTGACAATCCAAGGTAAGAAGAATAGCAATTCAATGTTCATGGCAAGCTAGTTTTCTAAGCATGCTCCAATCACAAAAGAAATGTACATGATTGATGCTTCTATCTAGCTCAATTTATGAAATCTTTTTCTTATATTTCTTCCTTGAAACAAGCTTTTGCTTTTCTTATTAGCTTCTCCTTTTGGGTGCTTTGCCCCATGAGTTAATAACAAAGCTACGATTCTAAATGCTTTGTTTTCAAGTATTACCACTTGATACATAAGCACCACAAGCATTTGAATTAGAGGACTTCATTAAGCTCATTTTTCTTTTCTTTTCTTGACTCTCTAATCATTGATGCTCAGAACCTTGAGCTTTGAGGGAGTGCTTTTGCACTTGAGCCTAGCCTTGACTTCTAAGTGTTTTGTTTTCAAGCATTTGGCTTGATACATAAACACCACAAGTACTTAACAAATTAATTGTCATTGGTACTCAGAGCCTTCAGCTTTCTCATTCTTTCCCTTTTTCTTTTCTTGCTTTAATTGTATTTGCTTCTTCAAGGTTTTCATGATTTTTCAAAATATTTCACAAAATGCACTAGATAAAAACTTCAATTAAATAAAATCCAATGTAATTGAGCAACAATTAATCATACTAGCTTTTCAATACTTGTATGCACATGCTAAAATCTTCTTTAATTCCTTGTTTGTTTATGATCATGATACTTTACTGCTTTAAGCTTTACAAAACTTAAGTTAGTAGTCATAATGCCACAGCAACATGTTACAAATCAAGATTCAAGCTATGCTTTATTCATACACACATGTAAACAGAAAAGATGAAGACAATCATGCGATTTAAGTGCTGAAAAAAAATGAGAAGAAAAAGAACTCTACAACCTTGTAGTTCATCTTCATTATTGTTGTCCTTTTTTCTCTATTCTTCCTCTTTCCCTTTCCAAACTCAGAATGCTTGCTTATCCTCAAGCAACAATTAGAACAATGTCTATGGGGCTAAGATGGATCATGAGTGTCTTATACAATGAAATGTTAGTAGTACATGTGTTCTAAGCAATCAAAATTAAAGATAATAATCAAGGCACAAGAGACAGAGACATTTTGATTGCATACATAAGAAGGTGAGCATAATACATTGCATAAAAGATAAGTGGCACACCAAACTTTGTGTGACACTTTCACTTGGAATTAATGCAAGTATCTTATAAGAATTGGAATCAAATTTTGTTGCATAGCAACACCAAACTTAGAATGCAATCATATGTCAATTTATTTGAATTAAAACTAAGCAAATGAAACTGTTATTTGTTAAGTACAATCACCAAGTCAAGAATTTGTCATGAATAAAGCTCTATTGGTGATGTATTAACAAACACAGTGAATAAGCAAACTAAAATGAAAGCATTTAAAAACAAAAAAAATGACTAAAGAAAGTAGAATGAAAAAGTGTCAAATTAAAAGAGAGAAATAAAACTGCAGAGGCATTATGATTATACAGACAAGTAGTGTTGCTTGAATGAATTGCATAGAAAATAAGTGGCACACCAAACTTAGAATCTTGGTGTGTCACTTTCTGATGCATTTGCATCTTTGCTATATTAGCTAGTTAGTTTAAGTAGTTTTAGCTTAATTTCATTCACTTTCTTTGAAATAAACAAGCATTTGTGTGAGTTTTCTCTTCATGCATTCATGAACCAAGAACTAGGTGTAATTTGGCCATATTTGCGCAAATAATTCAAGGAGTTGACAAATGAATTAACATGAATGAATCTCTTGAAAATTGTTGCATAGAATGGCAAAACTTTGAAGCAAATTCTTTGGTTAATGATAGGTAATGAAGCAAGAAGGTCAAGCCAGCAAGAATTAGAGCAAGAAAGATTGGGGACATAGCAAGCTTGGCAAGGAGGAAGAGACTTGGGAGTTGCCAACGTGCATTATCACTTGAGTGTTTGGCAATAACGCCAAGTAGTCCTGGAAGGTGAATTTGAAGCCCCAAGCAAGTTACCAACTTGAATTTACAATGGCGTGTTTGAGGGCAACTCCAACAATCCAAAACAAGCCAAGAAGAGCGGGTTAGCACGTTGCCAACGCCACCAACAAGGGCGTGTTTGGTGACAATGCCAGCAGCAAGAAGGCTTGGGTAGGAAGGGTGTGAAGCACGTTGCCAATGCCAAATTCTGAAGGCATGTTCCTTGGCAACGCAGCAAGCAACCTTAGGGAGCTAGTCCAAAGCCTCGAGCACGTTGCCAGCCTAGAGATGAGGGGCGTGTTTGAGGACAACACAGGCAAACAACGCTGAATAGAAAGACTTGGCCCAGGAAAGGGAGATGCACGTTGCCAACGCCAAATTCTGAAGGCGTGTTCCTTGGCAACGTAGCAAGCAAAGCTTGGTGCCATAGGGAAGGCTCAAGCACGTTGTTGGGCTGGGAGAGCATAGGCGTGTTCCAAGGCAACGCCAAGCAAAGAAGTAGCCCTGGAGAAGTCATCGAGCGTTGCCAACATGGAAGAAAGGGTGCGTGTTCAGCAACAACTCCAGCAAACCTGGCAGCCTGACCTTGCCTCCTTCAAGGATGCATAACTCGAGCTACAAAGCTCTAAAGGAGGTGATTCCAGTGGCATTGGAAAGTAGATATCAAGAGCTTTCCAACCATATATCATAGTATAGGGTTAGCATTCATTCAAAGTTTCAAAAGCTGGCTTCATTTGGAGCCTCAGAAAGGAGCACGTTGCCAACGTGGTTTCTATAGGCGTGTTCAATGGCAACGTGGGAAGCAATGTTTGGAGCCAGGAAAGAGCATCGAGCACGTTGCCAACTCAAGAAAGCATTGGTGTATTTGGCAACAATGCCAGGAAGCTTTGGATGGTGAAGAATGAAGGTAGCACGTTGGCAACTTGGAAATACAAGGGAGTGTTTGCCAAAAACGCTGGTGAGCTTGGCAGCCTGACCTTACCTCCTTCAATGGAGTATATCTTGAGCTACAAAGCTCCAAATGAGGTGATTTTAACGGAATTTGAAAGTAGACATCCAGAGCTTTCCAACGATATATCATGGTATGGGTTTGACATTTGTTTGAAGCTTCAAAATCGGGCTTCATTTAGAGCCTCAGAAACTGAACACGTTGCCAACTTGGAAGAGCAAAGGCGTGTTTGCTAACAACGCCCGCGATTTTGGCAGCCTGACCCTGTCTTCTTCAAACAAGAATAACTTGAGCTACAGAGATCCAATTTGAGTGCTTTCAATTGCGTTAGAAAGCTGACATTCAGATCTTTCCAACCATATATAATAGTCTATAGTGGAGCATAAAATTGAAGCCAAACCATAAGTAACTTTAAGCCCCAAAAACAAGAACAAGGAGTTAACATCCAAGGAAGCATGAATGAGCCTAGAGAGGCTCGAACACGTTGCCAAGCCAAGGGGGAGAAGGCGTGTTCATCAAAAATGCCAAGGGGCAGAGAATTTGGGCCAAGGAAGGGCACTAGCACGTTGCCAACTTGGAATGAACTGGCGTGTTTGACAAAAACGCCACAACCAAGGCAACTTGACCTTGCCTTCTTCAATGGAGCATAACTTGAGCTAGAAAAATCCAATTGAGATGATTCCAAGTGCATTAGAAAGAAGACACTCTCAGATTTCCAATGATATATGATAGTCGATATTAAAGTAGAGGATTGAAACTCAAATTCTGGGCAACATTAAGCATGAAAAGTAGAGTCAAGAAGAAGAAAAGCAAGTTGTTAGCAACAACTTGGGCTAACAACGCCCAAGTACCAATGCCCACTCCCAGAAAAATACCTTGCACATTGCCAACGTGCATTAAGGCTAGCGTTATTGGCAAAAACGCCAAGCCATTGGGCCAGGAACATTATGAACAATCTCCTTCACCCCTATTTAGCAACACTTCTTCCATTGAGCCAGGAATTCAACAAAGAGAAAGCCCACATTGCTAGCCCAAATTAAAGATCTCTGAAGAAATTTTAGGAGTAGTATAAATAGAGAAGAGTTTAGTACTTTTAAGGGGACTTTTGGACACTTAGACATTTTTCTGTTACACTAGCATTTTTACTCTTTACTTTTTCTCACCGGTCTTCTATTTTGTTTTTCTTGCAACTTTGAATTTCAGTTTTAAGAACTTCTTCTTCTTCTTCTTCATTCTTCTCTACACTTAGTTTAATTTTCATCTTTGCAATTGTTGTTGAAATTGGAGCTATGATTCACTAAACCCCATTTTCATTAGGGGGAGGAGCTCTGCTCATTTGAATGGATTGATAACTTTTCTTTTCCTTCTCAATTCAAGTGGTTCATCTAAGAGGAAACTCTTGTTCTTCACAGATTCAATCACCATCGAGAGAGGGATTAATCTATATGAATTATGTGGTAAGTTTGAGAAATAAGTCACATAATTCAGTTTAGAGTTCATCCTTTCATGATTTCCTTAATCAATACACTTTGGTTGGTATGTGAGATGTAACCTCCCTTAGTTGAGATTCTGGAAGTTGTGTGGCTTGGATTAGAAATTGAACTTCATCTCTTCTCATGAACAATTAGATCACGAGAGTGGTAATTGGTTGTGTTGAGAGAAATTGAGTTACCAAGAGATTGGAACTCAATTACCCACAATTTGCCATGGATCTATACCCATGATTGAGAAGGAATTGATCAACATCAATTCATGAGAATTTACATCTCCGATCCCTAATGATCCTCTCCATCATCAATTCTCATTTCTTTTTCTCTTTAGTTGTTTGAATACCCATTACCCCATTTCCTTTCTACATTCTTGCAATTCATTATTCTTGTCATTTACATTCTGTTTCTATATTTCTTGCTATTTACTCTTATGCTCTTTAAAATTCTGCAATCTTTACTTTCTTGCAATTTATCTTTAATGTCATTTAAGTTTCTTGCATTTTAAGTTTCAGTTATTTACTTTCATCTTCTTTCTTTCTTCTAGTTCTTTAAATTCCTTGCCATTTAAATTTTTGCAATTATGTTCAAAAATCACAAATCTCATGAAATCAAAACCATGTTTGCTTGACTAAATCTACCATTTAACTAAAGTTGCTTAATCTACCAATCTCCGTGGGATCGACCTCACTCTTAGTGAGTTTTATTACTTGATACGACCCGGTATACTTGCCGGTAATTACGTGAAATTAATTTTTACGTATCACTTTCATTTTTGATTTGATGCAATCATCCAAAAAGATTGAAAACAATTTGTTGCAAGGCAACACCAAACTTAGAATGTAACCATATGCCAATCTATTGAATTTAAACAAAGCAAAGAAAGAAAACAAAGCAGAGAAGAAATGTTACCTACGGTTGGGTTACCTCCCAACAAGTGCTCTTTTAGTGTCATTAGCTTGACATGTTGTTCTTCACTTTCTTCCTCTTCTTCCAGTTTGTTAAGAGGAATGACCTCAAGGGAGGAGAAGATTCATCTACTGTCCCTTGTCTTGGCCTTTCCTCAGCAAGCTTCCTTTTGCAAATGGCTTGATTGATCTTGCTTGCTGGCTTAGGGACAGAATTGGTGCTCTTGCTAGTTGCCTTCACTTCTTTGGATTCAAGACTTGGTGGTTGTGTGATTATTGGAGTGATTTCTTCATTAAGAGCTTCTTGCAATGGTGGTTTCGTGAGCTCTTCCTCTGTGCACTTCTCCATTTCACTTGGGTGTGAATTCTCTTGAATGACTTCCTCACTTTTTTGTTCCTCCACTCCTTTCTTTGCACTCAACATTTGACTTAATAGTTCTTTTATGGAGGAGGTTTGTTGTTCTTCCCAAGATTTCTTCATCTCCTCTTCATATTTTTCGATCACAGATTCAAAGAAAGTTTGTGAGGGTTGTGAATGTTCATGTTCCTTTGTCACCTCAAGTGTAGTTTCATTTTCAACCACCTCATTATTCATTGGAAGTTCACTTGATACAGTAGCCTCCTCATCTTGCTCTTCCACTTTCTCCCTTGCACTTAACATTTGGTTTACCATCACTTCTATATTTTTGAATGAATTCTCTTGCTCGTTCTAGGATATCTGTGCCTCCCTCTCATATTTTTCAAACATGGTCTCAAGCTTTGAGAGGCTTTGGTTCATGGAAGTTTCTGTGGGTGGTGAGTTTTGATAGGGGCTTTCTGTTGAAGCATGGTCAAGTGATGGTATCTTTGGATGAATATCATATGGAGCATTATAATTCCCTTCCTAGACACCATTAGAATCATGACTAGCATCATTTTGTGGTGGAAGAAAATATCCCATATGGTTTTCTTGCTCATCTTGTGTCTCTGAAGCAAATCTCCATGGATTGGAGTGCTTAGAATTTGTATTTTCTTGGTGATATTCCCAGCCACCATTAGAGATTGGTGATGGTGGGTAATATCCCATGAAATTTGTTTGATCATAAGATGAGTTGAACTCCATCTGAATTTTGGAAAACACAACACTAAGGAAAATTAAAATTACTCATATCAGAGATGAGAATTTCTTAGTGAGGCAAAAACTCAAACACCTTGGTTTCAATTTAGAACAGAAAACAAAAATAAAGAAAATGCTTGATCTAGACTTCTCACCCACTTAATCATTGTTGATCTAATCAATCCCCGACAACGGCGCCAAAAACTTGATGGAAAAAATTTGGAAAAATGGATTTCCAAACACCCAAAACTCACCGGCAAGTATACCGGGTCGTATCAAGTAGTAAAACTCACTTAGAGTGAGGTCGATCCCACAGGTATTGATGGATCAAGCAACTTTAGTGGGTGATTAGTTTAGTCAAGCTAACATTTAAGTGAAATTAGGTGAGACTTGAAGCAACAGAATGTAAATGACAAGGAATTATAAATTGCAGAAAGTAAATGTGCAGAAACTTAAAGTGCAAGAAAGGTAAATTGACAGAATCTTAAATAGCAAGAAATGTAAATTGCATCAAATGTAAATAGAATTGGGTGCAGGAAAATTAAAGAAATCAATAGCTCAAGCAATTGAAAAAGAACAAGCAGCTGGAAATTTAAAGTGCAGGAGGAATAAAGGAAATTGAGTGTTGGGATTGCAAAATTAAAACAAGGAGAATTAAATTGCAACAAACAGATGAACTAAAGATGAATTAAATAGCAATAGATTTCAAACAGAAAGGTAAAAATGCTTGAAGGATGAAAACAGAAAGACTGATGCTTAATTTGCAGCAATTTAAAAGAAGATATCAGTAGTTGGAAGAGACTAGAAAACAAGTCTAGATCTCAAATCCTTCCTTGATCCAACAAGAACAATTACAAATTGAAAATGGAAAAGTAAATTGCAGAAGAAAAGAGAGTTGGAAGCAGTAAACAGACTTGAAATTTTAAATTCTAGAATTATGCAGAAAGCAAACAAAAGATCTCAAGGTAAGATTGAAACAGAAGTTCTTCAATTCTCCACCCAAGATTCAAAACAGAAATGAAAATTAAAAGAGAGAGCAAAATGAAAACTAAAGAGTGCAAAACTCCCTATTTGAGCCAGCCTTCTCAATGGAGCTCTCCTTTTTGAAAATGAGAGTGATGCCTTTATATAGGCTTTTTACAAAATAAAATGAAATTGAAATGAAAAACAAATTAAATGAAAATCCTAATTCTAGCTTGTTCTTGTGCCTTTGAGTGATGATGTGGCCTTTGCTTGCTTTGGATTTGAAGAAGAGTGGATTCGGATGTTGGCAATTGATTGAAAATGGACCATGGACACCTTCCAGGGGAGTGCTCAGTTGGGTGTTTTAACTAAGCGCCCAATGCCTTGTTTCCTTGCAATTTGTTGTGCACCAAGCCTTGTCCGTGTCACACTCCATAATGCTCAGTTAATTGAGTGAACTGAGCGCCCATTTCTTGTTTAATGAGCCCCTAATTCGAACCATGGGTGATTGATGAGTATTTTAGAGGAAAAGTGAATTTCTCCCAAAACACACAAATCTAACCGGCAAGTGTACCGGGTCGTATCAAGTAATAAAAACTCACGGGAGTGAGGTCGATCCCACAGGGATTGAAGGATTGAGCAATTTTAGTTTAGTGGTTGATTTAGTCAAGCGATTCGAGTGTTGGTTGGGTGATTTGTGATTTGCAGAATGTAAATTGCATGAAAGTAAAGAGAGCAGGAAATTAAATTGCTAAATCTTAGGGAACAAGAAATTAAATGGCAGAAACTTAGATAGCAAGAAATGTAAATTGCGGAATCTTAAAGTGCAAGGAATGTAAATTGCTTGAAATGTAAAGGGGATTGGTATGTGGATTTGCAGAAATTAAATAAGGAAAAGTTAAATTGCATCAAACAGAAGAGTAAAAGGGAATTGGGATTGAATCGGATCTTATAGCAGAAAAGTAAATAAACATGGAAAGCAAGAAACAGAATGTAAATTGGAGATTTGGATCTCAGGACCCAGAGACTAGAAAACTAAGTCTAGATCTCAATGCCTTCCTAGATCCAATAAGAACAATTGCAAGGGAATTGTAAATTGTAAAGAGAATAGATGAAGAGCAATTAACCGGAAATGAAATTCAATTAACAGTAAAGAAACAGAGAAATCCAAGATTGAGATTGAAACAGAATTTCTTCAATTCTCCAATCCAAGATCCAAGACAAGTGTAATTGAAATTGAAAGCAATGAAAACAAAGAAATTAAAGATCACTCTATGACAAAAGCTATGAAAATTCAAAAGAAAAACTCTTCCGGAAAAAGCTCCCTTTATGACTTGAATTCTATCCTATTTATACACTTTCTTCCAATGATCTTCAAGCCTTGAGTTGGGCCTTTGCTCTTGGTGGAATTGGGTTGAAAGAGGCCTTGGTTGATTGCTCTTGGAGTTTGAAGAAGAACCAAAGTGAACCAATTGAACCGGGTTGGAGTTTTGCAAAAGTTGGAGTAAAAGTTTGAGCCAAAGTTAGGGGTCTAACTTTGGCTCCAACTTTTCATATCAGCTAGCACAATTTGCTGATACCAACGTTGGTGCCAAAGTTAGGGGTCTAACTTTGGCTCCAACGTTGGCCCTTTCTAGTGCACTCATGGCGCCAACGTTAGCCTCCAAGTTAGGGGTCTAACGTTGGCGCAAACTTTTGCTCCTCTCCCTTGTAATTTCATGTGCCAACGTTAGCCTCCAAGTTAGGGGTCTAACGTTGGCGCAAACGTTAGGTGGCCAGGGAGGAGTTTCTCATGCCAACGTTAGCCTCAAAGTTAGGGGGCTAACGTTGGCGCAAACTTTTGGTGCCCAGGGGAGAAATTCATGTGCCAACGTTAGCCTCAAAGTTAGGGGGCTAACGTTGGCGCAAAATTTTGGAGCCCAGGGGAGAATTTTCAAGTTCCAACGTTAGCCTCCAAGTTAGGGGGCTAACGTTGGGGCTAACTTTTCAACCAAAAGTTTGTGCAAAAGTTTGATGCTAACTTTAGGTCCAGCTTTTTGCTTCCTGGTTCAATTTCACTTATTCCATTGTCTTCTCTTTACTCCTAGCCATTCCTTCTTCCTTCAATCTTTCTCCAAGCTTTCTTCACCTATCATTAATCAACCAAACTCATCAAAGCTATGCTCATAATCATGAGATATTCATTCTATCATAATATGCAACAATTATAGCATAAAACCTCATGAAATGGCATGAATTTATACATGGTTGATTCAATCAAGGGAAACATGAAAATCTAGCTAATTGGCTTGCTTGTAGCTCAAGAAAGTGCATAATTCTAATGAAAACAAGAGAAAAAGACTAGTTAAAATAGGCTAAGATGACTTGTCATCACAACACCAAACTTAAAGCTTGCTTGTCCTCAAGCAAGAAATAGATTTCTGCTCCAAGGTTCTTTCAATTGAGATGGATTGAGGAACATTTGTAAAGTGCAGTGAGTGAAGTGATCAAGTATCAGTGGGGTGAACTCTAAATCATATGCTTATGCAAAGGCTTCAGTGCTCACTAGTCCTTACACATTGGGAGTCGTAGGTCTTAGGATTTTCATCCAAATGGTATCATGGAGATCTCTTTATATGTAATCACCTTGAAGCAGCTTATAATTTCTGTGCTTTGGCCTCGACTCTAAGTATCATGTCTCAAAGCGGCTCTTTAGATAAGCTTTCAATCAATACTCCTAAACCAGTTGGTTTTAAGGTATTAGGTGTTAAAGCACCCCTAAGGATTTACTTGCTCAAGCCTCTTTCCTTGACACACTTCAACCACAAGCATTTACTAGGATAACAACTCTTTGAGTTTTTGTTTCTTTCTTTCTTTTTCTACCTAGTAATTGATGCTCAGAGCCTTGGGCCATGTTCTTTTTTGGCTTTTGTATTTTCTTTATTTTCTTTTGTTTTGTTTGCTGCTTCTTGGATCAATAAGTTTTTGAGAATCTCCACAATACTTCTTTGAACTTCATGTCCCGCCTATGAGCTCCCATGCAAGTTTTCACAAGCATGCAACCTCAATACATAATCATACAACTAGAACCACCACTTCTCCTAATCTTTTGCTTGCCTCAAAATTGTTTAATTCCTCAATCCTTCTTTTCAAAGAACTTTCATGTGATGCATTTCTTGGAAATTGAGTGCAAACAAGTTTTGAAGATGAGAATGTTGTGAATGATCAAACATCTTGTTTATTGAATTATAAAGAAAGAAATTATACTATGCATGCAGGCAGGGCAATTAAGGATACAATCCAACTTTAAATCACAGCAATAATTGATGTAGAATAATCACTTAACAATACAACCTGTTGGAGTTCAATTGCTTTCCTTTTTCTCATCATCATTGTTGCTGACCTTCATGTTCATCTTTCTCCTTTTTGATGATGTTCAAACCTCCAAAAGCTTGTATGTCATTCTGCAATGATATTGAAAGTTGCTTGTTCCCCAAGCACTTGGAGACAATGGTTAATTTTCATGATTTATTTGCGGGCTTTTTGAACTTACTTTGGTGTGGGAACACCAAACTTAGTACCTTGCCAATGGTTAACCATTTGTGATAATTTCTTTTTCTTTTTCAAAAGTGATAGAACTGGAAACTAAGAAAAACAGTAAAATGGCTAACTAGTTCATCCAGTATGCTTGAAGCCTACATTATGCAGAAAGTGAGAATGTGTGTTTTAATGGGGTTTTGGTGGACACCAAACTTAGAATCCTTCATTCTCCCTTAGATTGTTTTGGTGTGCAACACCAAACTTAGCTTCTTGCATTATAGATAAAACTAATTACCCTTTTTATTAAAATAGTTATGAACAGAAAACTACCTCGGGTTGGGTTGCCTCCCAACAAGCGCTCTTTTATTGTCACTAGCTTGACATCCTTCACTCTGTGCTCATGGAAGTTGAGGCTTCTGTTGCCTTAGGTTTCCTCCTCTCACCATAGGCTTCTCCTTGTTTTCCATAACTGCTTTCCCTTTCAACCCAGCAGCTTTTTCATTGTTCTTCGAGTCATCTTCAGTGGCTCTTAGGGATATATTTCCCTCTCTCTCACCCAGTTTAGCAGGGTTTTGAACCATTTGTTCCATGTACCTTTCAATTCTCTTGAGATATGCCTCTTGGTTTTTCCTTATGTCCTCCTGCTCTATTAATGTCATTTCTTGAATTTTCATAAACCTTTTCATCATCATTTCTAAAACATAGAGTTTTTGGAAGTTTAGGATCGGTTGTGACTGTGTTAATTGTGGTGATTGATGTAAGTCATTTTGGGCAGGTGGTGGGGTAGGATAGGGTTGGAGGTGTGTATATTGGGGTGGTGTGTAGTGATTTTTGTTGGTATGGTGGTGTTTTTGCAGGTTTGGGAAGTTGGGGTTATTATAGTTGAAGTCCCTTTGTTCCTGATGCTGAGATTCCCTCATTCTTAAATAAGAATGTGGTTTCCATGGTGGAAATTGTGCATTCAGTGTGGCAGAATGTAGAGAATCAATTTGTCTAGCTATTGATTCCAACTGCTGCTGAGTTTGCTGGTGTAGCTGCTTGTTTTGATTCATGATTGCTCTCACCCCTTCAAGATTCATTACTTCCTTTTCTGAAATTGCATTCCGTGGTGTCTCAATTGAGTATTGGTTATTGGCTCTTTTGTCACTGAACTCTGCAGTTCCTTGGATGGTTGTTGTTGCCTTGAGTAGGCCATCTGAGAAGTAATCTACTGATTTTCTTGTTTCGGAGGTTAATCCTTCATAGAACGCTCGAAAATCCACCTTATCATTTGCTTTCTTGTATCTCTCCCATGCTTTGAACAGTGGTTCTTCCTCTCTTTGTATGAATGGATGTACTCCTTCTTTCATCTTGATGTGTTGTTGGGGTGAGGAGAATTTGGCTAGAAACTTGGCAACCAATTCATCCCAACTAGTTATACTTCCTTGGGGAAAGGTCTCAAGCCATTGTGCCGCTTCATCCTTCAGTGAGAAGGGGAATAACAAGAGCTTAATGGTATCATGGTTTACACCATTGAGATTGACAGCCCCACAAGTTTTCAGAAAAATGGATAGGTGCTATTTAGAGTCTTCCAAGGGATTCCCACCATAGGAACAATTGTTCTCTATTAGTGTAATGAGTTGTGGCTTCATGTTGTGATGTTCTTCTTTCTCAGAAACTCCTTCTTCCCTGTGATATATAAATCAACAACGGAACACACAGCGATTCTCTTGAAAATTGAGTGTAGCCGGTTGAGACAAAACTTCAAACAGTTAGTGGGTTAGTCAAAAATTAAAGAAAAAGTGCTTGATCTAGATCACCACCTCACTTAATCATTGTCAATCTAATCAATCCCCGGCAACGGCGCCAAAAACTTGATGAGTATTTTGGAGGAAAAGTGAATTTCTCCCAAAACACACAAATCTAACCGGCAAGTGTACCGGGTCGTATCAAGTAATAAAAACTCACGGGAGTGAGGTCGATCCCACAGGGATTGAAGGATTGAGCAATTTTAGTTTAGTGGTTGATTTAGTCAAGCGATTCGAGTGTTGGTTGGGTGATTTGTGATTTGCAGAATGTAAATTGCATGAAAGTAAAGAGAGCAGGAAATTAAATTGCTAAATCTTAGGGAACAAGAAATTAAATGGCAGAAACTTAGATAGCAAGAAATGTAAATTGCGGAATCTTAAAGTGCAAGGAATGTAAATTGCTTGAAATGTAAAGGGGATTGGGATGTGGATTTGCAGAAATTAAATAAGGAAAAGTTAAATTGCATCAAACAGAAGAGTAAAAGGGAATTGGGATTGAATCGGATCTTATAGCAGAAAAGTAAATAAACATGGAAAGCAAGAAACAGAATGTAAATTGGAGATTTGGATCTCAGGACCCAGAGACTAGAAAACTAAGTCTAGATCTTAATGCCTTCCTAGATCCAATAAGAACAATTGCAAGGGAATTGTAAATTGTAAAGAGAATAGATGAAGTGCAATTAACCGGAAATGAAATTCAATTAACAGTAAAGAAACAGAGAAATCCAAGATTGAGATTGAAACAGAATTTCTTCAATTCTCCAATCCAAGATCCAAGACAAGTGTAATTGAAATTGAAAGCAATGAAAACAAAGAAATTAAAGATCACTCTATGCCAAAAGCTATGAAAATTCAAAAGAAAAACTCTTCCGGAAAAAGCTCCCTTTATGACTTGAATTCTATCCTATTTATACACTTTCTTCCAATGATCTTCAAGCCTTGAGTTGGGCCTTTGCTCTTGGTGGAATTGGGTTGAAAGAGGCCTTGGTTGATTGCTCTTGGAGTTTGAAGAAGAACCAAAGTGAACCAATTGAACCGGGTTGGAGTTTTGCAAAAGTTGGAGTAAAAGTTTGAGCCAAAGTTAGGGGTCTAACTTTGGCTCCAACTTTTCATATCAGCTAGCACAATTTGCTGATACCAACGTTGGTGCCAAAGTTAGGGGTCTAACTTTGGCTCCAACGTTGGCCCTTTCTAGTGCACTCATGGCGCCAACGTTAGCCTCCAAGTTAGGGGTCTAACGTTGGCGCAAACTTTTGCTCCTCTCCCTTGTAATTTCATGTGCCAACGTTAGCCTCCAAGTTAGGGGTCTAACGTTGGCTCAAACGTTAGGTGGCCAGGGAGGAGTTTCTCATGCCAACGTTAGTCTCAAAGTTAGGGGGCTAACGTTGGCGCAAACTTTTGGTGCCCAGGGGAGAAATTCATGTGCCAACGTTAGCCTCAAAGTTAGGGGGCTAATGTTGGCGCAAACTTTTGGAGCCCAGGGGAGAATTTTCAAGTTCCAACGTTAGCCTCCAAGTTAGGGGGCTAACGTTGGGGCTAACTTTTCAACCAAAAGTTTGTGCAAAAGTTTGATGCTAACTTTAGGTCCAGCTTTTTGCTTCCTGGTTCAATTTCACTTATTCCATTGTCTTCTCTTTACTCCTAGCCATTCCTTCTTCCTTCAACCTTTCTCCAAGCTTTCTTCACCTATCATTAATCAACCAAACTCATCAAAGCTATGCTCATAATCATGAGATATTCATTCTATCATAATATGCAACAATTATAGCATAAAACCTCATGAAATGGCATGAATTTATACATGGTTGATTCAATCAAGGGAAACATGAAAATCTAGCAAATTGGCTTGCTTGTAGCTCAAGAAAGTGCATAATTCTAATGAAAACAAGAGAAAAAGACTAGTTAAAATAGGCTAAGATGACTTGTCATCAGTGATGCAATTTGCTCACCAATTTTCATTATAGAGTAGCGCTTCAAGCTTGGATGCACAAGGTCCTTTGTTCGAATCCTGGTGAAGCCCATGTGGAGCAATTTTTCTTGGTGAAACAATGGAATGTAGCGCTTCTCTTGTTCCTTAGGTGCAAGGTTCGAACCTTGTGGCTTCCACTCCTTGGTTTTTCACTTTATTTTTCTTTGGGGAGGAGCCCGAAAAAGCTCAGTTGGGAAAGTGAACTGAGCGCTATTTCCTTGCTTTCCTTGTTTTCCTTGTGTCTCCCCCTTCGAGCCTTGGTGAAGCCACTTTGGTTTATTTTTTCTTGTTTTTGGTCCTTAAAGATGCCTTTCACTTGTACCACAATTTTATGCCAAATATGGACTATCATATATTGTTGGAAAGTTCTGAATGTCTGCTTTCCAACGCAACTGGAAGTACATCAATTGGACGTCTGTAGCTCAAGTTATGGCCCTTTGAAGGAGGCATGGTCATGTTGTAAACGCCCAAGTTTTAACTTAGCGAAAATTCTTGCTTCCAAGCTAAGTTTTTCACGATAAAGCTAAGTTCACTTAGTGAACTGAGCTTTGTGATGCTGATTGTGAAACTTCCTTGATTTGGTCATGGGCCACGCTTTTAAAAGCGTGGCCTAAGGCTCCAAAGTGTGCTCCAACTTCAAAGTGTGCCCCAAAGCTCTTTTTTTCTCCTTTTTATCTCATTTTGTACTTCTTTGCTTCTTTTTCTTCTTATTTCCTACAAGATTTATAAAATTAAAATATCAAGAAAATATACCAATTAGGTACAAAAGCATTCAATATTTAAGCACAAATTATCAATTTCTTGTATGAAAAAGCATAGAAAAACATGACATGGTGACATGTCATCACTCTAATGGAGCCCAATAAAGCTCCGTTGAGAAAGTGAACTGAGCGCTATTTTGCTTTCCTTGTTTTCCTTGTGTCTCCCCCTTCGAGCCTTAGTGGAAGCATTGGCTGATTTTTTTGCTTATTTTTGGCCCTTAAAGATGTATTTCACTCGTGCCTCAATTTCGTGCCAAATATGAACTATGATATATCATTAGAAAGCTCTGAATGTCAGCTTTCCAACGCAACTAGAAGCACATCAATCGGACATCTGTAGCTCAAGTTATATCCCTTTGAAGGAGGCATGGTCATGCTGTGAACTCCTAGATTTTAACTTAGCGAAATTTCTTGCCTCCAAGCACATTTTTTCTTGTACGGCAAAGCTAAGTTCACTTAGCGAACTTAGCTTTGTGTGCTGATTGTTCACGCTTCCTTGATTTGGTCATGGGCCACGCTTTTAAAAGCGTGGCCTAAGGCTCCAAAGTGTGCTCCAACTTCAAAGTGTGCCCCAAAACTCTCTTTTTCTCCTTTTTGACTTATTTTGTGCTTTTTGCCTCTTTTTCTTCTTATTTTCTACAAAATTTATCAAATCAAAAAATCAAAGAAATATAACATTTAAGCACAAAAGCATTCAATATTTAAGCACAAATCATCAATTTCTTATATGAAAAAGCATATAAAAACATGACATGGTGACATGTCATCACAACACCAAACTTAAACCTTGCTTGTCCCCATGCAAGAAAAGAATCATGCAATAAAGATTGACAATCCAAGGTAAGAAGAATAGCAACTCAATGTTCATGGTAAGCTAGTTTTCTAAGCATGCTACAATCACAAAAGAAATGTAAAGGATTGATGCTTCTATCTAGCTCAATTTATGAAATCTTTTCTTTATATTTCTTCCTTGAAACAAGCTTTTCATTTTCTTATTAGCTTCTCTTTTTGGGTGCTTTGCCCCATGAGTTGATAACAAAACTACGACTCTAAATGCTTTATTTTCAAGTATTACCACTTGATACATAAGCACTACAAGCATTTAATTAGAGGACTTCATTAAGCTCATTTGTTTCTTCTTCTTTATTCTCTAATCATTGATGCTCAGAGCCTTGAGCTTTGAGGGAGTGCTTGTGCACTTGAGCCTAGCCTTGACTTCTAAGTGTTTTGTTTTCAAGCATTTTACTTGATACATAAACACCACAAGTACTTAACAAATAAATTGCCATTGGTACTCAGAGCCTTCAGCTTTCTCATTCTTTCCCTTTTTCTTTTCTTGCCCTTTTTTTTTTTGCTTTTTTTTTCAAGGTTTTCATGATTTCAAAAGATTTCACAAAATGTCCTAGATGAAAACTTCAATTAAATAAAATCTAATGTAATTGAGCAACAATCAAACATACTAGCTTTCCAATACTTGTATGCACATGCTAAGATCTTCTTTAATTCCTTGTTTGTTTATGATCATGATGCTTTATTTCTTTTGAACTTTACAAAACTCAAGTTGGTAGTCATAATGGCATGGAAACATGTTACAAATTAATATTCAAGCTATGCTTATTTCATACACACATGTAAACAGAAAAGATGAAGACAATCATGCAATTTAAGTGTTATAAATAAATGAGAAGAAAAGGAACTCTACAACCTTGTAGTTCATCTTTGTTATTGTTGTCCTTTTTCCTCTATTCTTCCTCTTTCCCTTGCCAAACTCAGAATGCTTGCTTATCCTCAAGCAACAATTAGAACAATGGCTATGGGGCTAAGATGGATCATGAATGTCTTACACAATGAAAAGTTAGTAGTACATGTGTTCTAAGCAAGCAAAATTAAAGGTAATAATCACGGCACAAGAGACAGAGACATTTTTATTGCAAACATAAGAAGGTGTGCATGATACATTGCATAAAGATATAAGTGGCACACCAAACTTAGTGTGACACTTTCACTTGGAATTAATGCAAGTATCTTGTAAGAATTGGAACCAAATTTTGTTGCATAGCAACACCATACTTAGAATGCAACCACAGGTCAATTTATTTGAAATAAAACTAAACGAAAGAAACTGTTATATGTTAAATACAATCACCAAGTCAAGAGTTTGTCATGAATAAAGCTCTCTTGGTAATGTATTAACAAACACAGTAAAGAAAGCATTTAAAACAAGGAAATGACTAAAAACAAAGAGAAAACTAAAATTGCCTAACTAAAAGAAAGATAACAGTGCAAAGAACATTATGATTATGCAAACAAGTGGTGTTGCTGAATGATTTGCATAGAAAAATAAGTGGCACACCAAACTTAGAATCTTGGTGTGTCACTTTCATTTTTGATTTGATGCGATCATCCAAAAAGATTGAAAACAATTTGTTGCAAGGCAACACCAAACTTAGAATGTAACCATATGCCAATTTATTGAATTTAAACAAAGCAAAGAAAGAAAACAAAGTAGAAAAGAAATGTTACCTACGGTTGGGTTACCTCCCAACAAGTGCTCTTTTAGTGTCATTAGCTTGACATGTTGTTCTTCACTTTCTTCCTCTTCTTCCAGTTCGTTAAGAGGAATGACCTTAAAGGAGGAAAAGATTCAGCTAGTGTCCCTTGTCTTGGCCTTTCCTCAGCAAGCTTCCTTTTGCAAATGGCTTGATTGATCTTGCTTGCTGGATTAGGGACAGAATTGGTGTTCTTGCTAGTTGTCTTCACTTCTTTGGATTCAGGACTTGGTGGCTGTGTGATTATTGGAGTTTTGTATTCATCCAGAGCCTTTTGAATTGGTGGTTCCATGAGCTTTTCCTCTATGTACTTCTCTGCTTCACTTGAGTTTGGAATTCTTTGGTTGTCTTTCTCACTTTCTTGCTCCTCCACTCCTTTGTTTACACCCAACATTTGACTTAATAGCTTTTTCATTGAGGAGGTTTGTTGATCTTCCCAACATTTCTTCATCTCCTCTTCATATTTTTCAATCACAGATTCAATTGTTGAGAGTTTTTGGCTCAGGGAAGTTTGTGAGAGTTGTGAGTCTTCATGTTCCCTTGTCATCTCAAGTGCAGTTTCATTTTCAACCACCTCATTCTTCATTGAAAGTTCACTTGATACAGTAGCCTCCTTATCTTGCTCTTCCACTTTCTCTCTTGCTTGCTCTAAGGGCCCATTCATCTTCTTGAAGACGATTTCTTTCCAGGATGGGGATTTTGTGTATCTTTCCACGAGTTTTCTGTGTATTTCAATGGCTTGAAGGTAATCCTCATCTGTTGGTTCAAGAGATGAAGGTTGAGAATAATTTTGGTGACATGGATGTATTGTGGTGAAGTTGTGTTGAGAGGTGTGCAATGAGTTGTGTGATTGATGGGATGACTTGTATGGATTTTGGAGGAAACTTTACGTTGAGGCATAATCAAGTGATGAAGATCTTTCAAATGAGAAACTGGGACGTGAGGGTGGATTCTCTTTCATTCCTTGGTGATACTCCCAGCCACCATTAGAATAATGACTTGCATCATTTTGTGGTGGAGGAAAATATCCCATATGATTCTCTTGCCCATCTTGTGTCTCTAAAGCAAATCTCCATGGATTGGAGTGCTTAGAATTTGTATTTTCTTGGTGATATTCCCAGCCACCATTAGAGATTGGTGATGGTGGGTAATATCCCATAAAATTTTTTTGATCATAAGATGAGTTGAACTCCATTTGAATTTTGGAAAACACAACACCAAGGAAAATTAAAATTTCTCATATCAGAGATGAGAATTTCTTAGTGAGGCAATAACTCAAACACCTTGGTTTCAATCTAAAACAGAAAACAAAAATAAAGAAAATGCTTGATCTAGACTTCTCACCCACTTAATCATTGTTGATCTAAATCAATCCCCGACAACGGCACCAAAAACTTGATGGGATTTTTTTGGAAAACCAGATTTCCAAAACACCCAAAACTCACCGGCAAGTATACCGGGTCGCATCAAGTAGTAAAACTCACTTAGAGTGAGGTCGATCCCACAGGGATTGATGGATCAAGCAACTTTAGTGGGTGATTAGTTTAGTCAAGCTAACATTGAGTGAATTGTGTGAAATGTAGCCAACAGAAAGTAAATTACAAGGAATTTAAAAGATGCAGAAAGTAAAATTGCAAGTAACTTAAAGAATAAGAAAGTAAAATAGCTGAAACTTAAATTGCAAGAAATGTAAATTGCATTAAATGTAAAGGGGAGTGGGTGCTGGAAATTAAAGAAAGCAATATAGCAAGCAATTGAAGATATCTTGAGAACAAGTAACAGGAAATTTAAAGAGCAGGAAAAGTAAATTCAAATCACAGCAACTCAAATGTAAAGTGTAGATGAACAAAAGTGCAGGAAAATAAATTGAGAGCATTAGGAACATAAGAGTAAAAGGTGAGTTGAATTGAAGTAGATCTTAAACAGAAAAGCAAAAATGCTTGAAGAATGAAAACAGAAAAACTGATGCTTAATTTGCAACAATTTAAAGAATGTTGAAGATCTCAGGAGTGGAAGAGACTAAAAAGCAAGTCTAGATCTCAAATCCTTCCTTGATCCAACAATAAACAGATTGAAGAATAAAGACAAATGGAAGCAGTAAATGAAAGCCTTGATTCAAATCACAATTTCTTGAATTATGCAGAAAAATAATAAGAGAAGTTGCAGATGGAGAATGAAAACAGAATTCCTTCCAATCTCAATCCAAAATTTCAAAACAGAAAAGAAAACTAAGAGAGAAAGCAAAATGTAAACTAAAGAGTGCAAAACTCCCTATTGGAGCTAGCCTTCTATGTTCTCTAATGAAGCCCGATAAAGCTCAGTTGAGAAAGTGAACTGAGCGCTATTTTGCTTTCCTTGTTTTCCTTGTGTCTCCCCCTTCGAGCCTTGGTGGAAGCATTGGCTGATTTTTTTGCTTATTTTTGGCCCTTAAAGATGCATTTCACTCGTGCCTCAATTTCATGCCAAATATAAACTATGATATATCGTTGGAAAGCTCTGAATGTCAGCTTTCCAACGCAACTAGAAGCACATCAATCGGACATCTGTAGCTCAAGTTATATCCCTTTGAAGGAGGCATGGTCATGCTGTGAACGCTCAGATTTTAACTTAGCGAAATTTCTTGCCTCCAAGCACATTTTTTCTTGTACGGCAAAGCTAATGTGTGCTGATTGTTCAAGCTTCTTTGATTTGGTCATGGGCCACACTTTTAAAAGCGTGGCCTAAGGCTCCAAAGTGTGCTCCAACTTCAAAGTGTGCCCCAAAACTCTTTTTTTCTCCTTTTTGACTTATTTTGTGCTTTTTGCTTCTTTTTCTTCTTATTTTCTACAAAATTTATCAAATCAAAAAATCAAAGAAATATAACATTTAAGCACAAAAGCATTCAATATTTAAGCACAAATCATCAATTTCTTATATGAAAAAGCATATAAAAACATGACATGGTGACATGTCATCAATATTGTTGGACTTTATTTTATTTTTCTAATTGAAATAAAAAAAATTAATCATATAATTTAAATTTTCAAAAATAAAAATTTAGTTTTTTAAAATTTTTTATTTTTTATTCTCCGGATAATGCTGCACTCAGAAAATTGACTTTGTTTTGCTGCACTTGTTCACAAAATAAGAATAAATTAATTTAAAAAATTTAAAATTTTTTATTTTTCAATTTTTTTAGTTTTTGAATATTGTTGGAATTTTTTATTTTTCTACTATTAGAAAAAAATTTATGTTTTAGTTTAAAACTTTAAACAAAAATAAAAAATTTACAGATTTGTTGTTTAATAGATATTGCTAAACTTTATTTTATTTTTCTTATTTAAATTAAAAACATTTAATAATATAATTTAAAAATTAAAAAATAAAAAATGTAGTTTTTTAAAAATTTTTATTTTTTTAAGAATATTTTTTATTTTTCATTCACTGGATAATGCATCACACAGACATTTGACTTTCTTTTGCTACACTTGTTCACAAATTAAGAATAAATTAATAAAAAAAATTTAAAATTTTAATTTTTTTATTTTTTGGATATTATTAGAATTTTTTATTTTTTTACAATTATAAATAAAAAAATTTTTGTTTAAAAATATAAAAAAATAAATTTACAGATCTGTTATTTAACAGAATATGCTAGACTTTATTTTATATTTCTAATAAAAATAAAAAAATTAATCATATAATTTAAAAATTCAAAAATAAAAAATTTAGTTTTTTAAAATTTTTAATTTTTTAAAATTTTTTTATTTTTTTATTCACCGGATAATGCTACAATCAGACAGTTGACTTTTTTTTGCTGCACTTATTCATAAATTAAGAATAAATTAATTTAAAAAATTTAAAATTGTTGCTGGACTCTTTTAAAAATATTTTTTATTTTTTTATTCTCCGGATAATGCTGCACTCAGAAAATTGTCTTTTTTTGCTGCACTTGTTCACAAAATAAGAATAAATTAATTTAAAAAATTTAAAATTTTTTATTTTTCAATTTTTTTAGTTTTAGAATATTGTTGAAATTTTTTATTTTTCTTCTATTAGAAAAAAAATTATTTTTTAGTTTAAAACTTTAAACAAAAATAAAAAATTTACAGATCTTTTGTTTACTGGATATTGCTGAACTTTATTTTATTTTTTTAATTTAAATAAAAAATATTTAATAATATAATTTAAAAATTAAAAAATAAAAAATTTAGTTTTTTAAAATTTTTAATTTTTTTAAAATATTTTTTTATCTTTTTATTCGCCGGATAAGACTACACCCGGACAGTTGACTTTTTTTTTTGCTGCACTTGTTCACAAATTAATAATAGATTAACTTAAAAAATTTAAGATTTTAATTTTTTTTATTTTTTGAATAATTTGGAATTTTTTATTTTTTTACAATTAGAAAAAAAATATTTTTTTAGTTTAAAAATAAAAAAATAAATTTACAACTTTGTTATTTAACAGATATTGTTGGACTTTATTTTATTTTTCTAATCGAAATAAAAAAATCAATCATATAATTTAAAATTTCAAAAATAAAAAATTTATTTTTCTAAAATTTTTAATGTTTTTAAAAATATTTTTTATTTTTTTATTCTCCGGATAATGCTGCATTCAGAAAATTGTCTTTTTTTTTGCTGCACTTGTTCACAAAATAAGAATAAATTAATTTAAAAAATTTAAAATTTTTTATTTTTCAATTTTTTTAGTTTTAGAATATTTTTGAAATTTTTTATTTTTCTTCTATTAGAAAAAAATTTATTTTTTAGTTTAAAACTTTAAACAAAAATAAAAAATTTACACATCTTTTGTTTACTGGATATTGCTGAACTTTATTTTATTTTTTTAATTTAAATAAAAACTATTTAATAATATAATTTAAAAATTAAAAAATAAAAAATTTAGTTTTTTAAAATTTTTTTAATTTTTTTAAAATATTTTTTATCTTTTTATTCACCGGATAAGACTACACCCGGACAGTTGACTTTTTTTTTGCTGCACTTTTCACAAATTAATAATAGATTAATTTAAAAAATTTAAGATTTTAATTTTTTTATTTTTTGAATAATTTGGAATTTTTTATTTTTTTACAATTAGAAAAAATTATTATTTTAGTTTAAAAATTAAAAAAATAAATTTACAACTCTGTTATTTAACAGATATTGTTGGACTTTCTTTTATTTTTCTAATTGAAATAAAAAAATTAATCATATAATTTAAAATTTCAAAAATAAAAAATTTAGTTTTCTAAAATTTTTAATTTTTTTAAAAGTATTTTTTATTTTTTATTCTCCAGATAATGCTGCACTCAGAAAATTGTCTTTTTTCTGCTGCACTTGTTCACAAAATAAGAATAAATTAATTTAAAAAATTTAAAATTTTTTATTTTTCAATTTTTTTAGTTTTAGAATATTGTTGAAATTTTTTATTTTTCTTCTATTAGAAAAAAAATTATTTTTTATTTTAAAACTTTAAACAAAAATAAAAAATTTACAAATCTTTTGTTTATTGGATATTGCTGAATTTTATTTTATTTTTTTAATTTAAATAAAAAATATTTAATAATATAATTTAAAAATTAAAAATTAAAAAAATTAGTTTTTTAAAATTTTTAATTTTTTTAAAATATTTTTTTATCTTTTTATTCAACGGATAGGACTACACCCAGACAGTTGACTTTTTTTTTGCTGCACTTGTTCACAAATTAAAAATAGATTAATTTAAAAAATTTAAAATTTTAATTTTTTTATTTTTTGGATAATTTGGAATTTTTTATTTTTTTACAATTAGAAAAAAATTTATATTTTAAGTTTAAAATTAAAAAAATAAATTTACAACTCTGTTATTTAACAAATATTGTTGGACTTTATTTTATTTTTCTAATTGAAATAAAAAAATTAATCATATAATTTAAAATTTCAAAAATAAAAAATTTAGTTTTCCAAAATTTTTAATTTTTTTAAAAATATTTTTTTTATTCTCCGGATAATGCTGCGCTCAGAAAATTGTCTTTTTTTTTTGCTGCACTTATTCACAAAATAAAAATAAATTAATTTAAAAAATTTAAAATTTTTTATTTTTCAATTTTTTTAGTTTTAGAATATTATTGAAATTTTTTATTTTTCTTCTATTAGAAAAAAAATTTATTTTTTAGTTTAAAACTTTAAACAAAAATAAAAAATTTACAGATCTTTTGTTTACTGGATATTGCTGAACTTTATTTTATTTTTTTAATTTAAATAAAAAATATTTAATAATATAATTTAAAAATTAAAAAATAAAAAAATTAGTTTTTTAAAATTTTTAATTTTTTTAAAATATTTTTTTATCTTTTTATTCACCGGATAAGACTACACATGTACAGTTGACTTTTTTTTTTTGCTGCACTTTGATGACAAGTCATCTTAGCCTAGTTTCACTAGCCTTTTTCTTTGTTTTTATTAGGTTTTATGCACTTTCTTGCATTCTAAGTAAGTAATTTGGAATGAAAATGCATGACTTCTTTGAATCAAACAACCACCATTTATTTGATGCTAAATCATGAGGTTGAAGCCAAACTTAATTGATTTTTAATGATTTATAAGCCTTGTGAATTTGGTGATACTTTGATTGGTTGTTTTGATTACTTGTAGGTGAAGAAAGAAAAAAATAAGAAAAGCATGGCCTAAGGAATGTGCCCAAAGGAAGCAAGAAGCGTGCCCAAGAGAAGGAAAGCGTAGCAAAAATCAAAGAAGAATGAAAGCCTTTTTCTAGTGTCACTGATGACAAGTCATCTTAACCTAATTTTACTAGTCTTTTTCTTTGTTTTTATTTGATTTTATGCACTTTCTTGCATTCTAAGTAAGTAATTTGGAATGGAAATGCATAGTTTCTTTGAATCAAACAACCACCATTTAATTGATGCTAAATCATGAGGTTTAAGCTAAATTTAATTGATTTTTAATGATTTATAAACCTTGTGAATTTGGTGATAATTTGATTGGTTGTTTTGATTACTTGTAGGTGAAGAAAAGGAAAAAAATAAAGAAAAGCGTAGCCTAAGGAGCATGAGCTAAGCAAAGAAGAGAAGCGTGGCACAAGAAAAGGGAGCGTGGCTTAAGGAAGGAAAAGCATAAGTGCATTCAAGAAACAAGGGCACAAAGCTCTTGCGAAGAGCTTTAAAGCTCTTGTGGAGAGCTTTCCTTCAAAGAATCAAGAGCCAAGCTCTTGGCAAAGAGCTTTGAAGCTCTTGCCAAAGAGCTTTTTCGTGCATGTCATGAAGAAGGAATCAAGAGCCAAGCTCTTGGCAAAGAGCTTTGAAGCTCTTGCCAAAGAGCTTTTTCGTGCATGCCATGAAGAAAATCAAGGAAGAAAAGCTCACTAATGCACTCACCAAGACTTGAACCCATGACCAAGAGGAGGGCGGCCAGCGCTACTTCACAAGGAAAATAAGCCAAAATTTGCTTGTTTTCACTCACCAAGGCTCGAACCAAGTCCCTCAAGGAAGCAAGGCCTTATGCGCCACTTATTTGCCAAGGAAAATTAGCTTGTTTTCCTTCACCAAGGCTTGAACCAGGGACCTCAAAGAAGCAAGACTTTGGGGGCTTCTCTTGTGCCAAGAAAATTTGCTCCACAAGTGCTCCACCCAAGATTTGAACCAAGGACCTCAAGGACAAGTGAAGCTCTTGCCAAGAGCTTTGAAGCTCTTACAAAGAGCTTTGTTCTCTTGTCACAAGGGACCGTGCGCAACACATTGGAAGAAAAGGGAACCAAAGCTCTTGGCCAAAGCTCTTGCCAAGAGCCGAACTCTTCCCTGGGAGGTGCACCATGGGCCAAAAATTCACCAAAAATCCAAATTAATTCATTTCTTCACCAAATTTTAGAGCCCATCCAAATTCTTAGATCCAAATTAGAAAGTGTATAAATAGGAGCTAGTTTGATGTAATTAGGACCTTTTTTTACCTTTTAAACTTTTACCTTTTGACACTTTTAGAATTTACTCTGAATTTTTCTTTTGAACTCTCATTTTCATTTTAAAGTTAGATCTTAGCGAATTGGGAAGGAGAATTGATCTCTCTTCTTCTTGGTTCTTGCTTGAGCACTCTCTAATTTTCTTGCTTTTGATCTTGGGTGGAGAATTGAAGAACTTCTGTTTCAATCTCACCTTGGGATCTCTTGTTTAATTTCACTGCATAATTGAATTCCAATTCTGTTTACTGCATCTTCTTCTACTCTCTGCAAATTTACTTCTGCAATTTACTTTTCATTTCCTTTTGCAATTGTTCTTGTTGGATCAAGGAAGGATTTGAGATCTAGACTTGTTTTCTAGTCTCTTCCACTCCTGAGATCTTCAACCTCTTTTAATTTGCTGCAAATTAAGCACAAGTCATTTTCTGTTTTAATTTCTCAAGCACTCTTGTTTTTCTGTTTAGATCTACTTTACTTCAATTCACTTTCTATTTTTCTGTTTTGTTGCAGTTTAAATCCTCTTGTTTAAATTCTGCAATCCCAACTCCCAATTCCTTTTATAATTCAAGTCATTTACATTTCTTGCACTTTAAGATTTAGCCATTTACATTTCTTGCAATCTAAGTTTCTGCAATTTACATTACTTGTTCTTTAAGATTCAGCTTATTTACTTTCTTTGCTCTTTAATTTCCTGCAATTTACCCCTCTCCCTTTACATTTCAAGCAATTTAGTTTCTGTCAAAAACAAACCACTCAACCAATACTTGATTCGCTTGACTAAATCAACCACTAAACTAAAATTGCTCAATCCTTCAATCCCTGTGGGATCGACCTCACTCATGTGAGTTATTATTACTTGATGCGACCCGGTCCACTTGCCGGTGAGTTTTATGTTGGATCGTTTTCCACACATCAGAAGGAAGGGGACCAAAGCTCTTGGCCAAAGCTCTTGCCAAGAGCCGAACTCTTCCCTGGGAGGTGCACCATGGGCTGAAAATTGAACTAAAAATCCAAATTAATTCATTTCTTCACCAAATCAAAAGCCCATCCAAATTCCAAAATCCAAGAATAGAAAGTGTATAAATAGGAGCTAGTTTGATGTAATTAGGACCTCTAGACTTTACTTTGAATTTTTCTTTTAAATTTCATTTTCATTTTGAGCTTTTATTTTTGAATTTAGATCTTAGAGAATTGGGAAGGAGAATTGATCTCTCTTCTTCCTTGTTCTTGCTTGAACACTCTTTAATTTTCTTGCTTTTGATCTTGGGTGAAGAATTGAAGAACTTCTGTTTCAATCTCACCTTGAGATCTCTTGTTTACTTTCTCTGCATAATTAAATTTCCATTTCTGTTTACTGCTTCATTCTTCTACTCTTTTTGCATTTTACTTTTCTTCATTTCTTTTGCAATTGTTCTTGTTAGATCAAGGAAGGATTTGAGATCTAGACTTGTTATCTAGTCTCTTCCACTCCTGAGATCTTCAACCACTTTTAAATTGCTGCAAATTAAGCATCGCTCACTTTCTATTTTTAAATTTTCAAAGCATTTTTACTTTTCTGTTGAGATTTAGTTCAATTTAATTACTCCTCTACTCTTCTGTTTATTGCAATTTATCTTTGCTTATTTAAATTCTGCAATCCCAATTCCCAATTCCTTTTACAATTCAAGTAATTTACATTTCTTGCACTTTAAGATTCAGCC
Organism: Arachis ipaensis; assembly: GCF_059453495.1. Classification (NCBI taxonomy): domain Eukaryota; kingdom Viridiplantae; phylum Streptophyta; class Magnoliopsida; order Fabales; family Fabaceae; genus Arachis; species Arachis ipaensis. Next base: position 76,245,820 of record NC_142444.1, read on the forward strand.
ATTTACTTTTCTTGCAATTTAAGTTTCTGCAATTTACATTACTTGTTCTTTAAGATTCAGATTACTTACTTTCTTTGCTCTTTAATTTACTACAATTTCCCCTTCCCCCTTTACAATTCATGCCATTTAGTTTCTGTCAAATACAAACCACTCAACCAACACTTGATTCGCTTGACTAAATCAACCACTAAACTAAAATTGCTCAATCCTTCAATCCCTGTGGGATCGACCTCACTCATGTGAGTTATTATTACTTGATGCGACCCGGTACACTTGCCAGTGAGTTTTGTGTTGGATCGTTTTTCACACATCAGTCACGCAACATGTCCAAGGGAGGCTGGCGCACCAAAAATTGAAGAAGCATGGCAAGTTGGGTGCTCAGTTTGGTTTTTCAACTGAGCTTGCCTCTGGGAGGTGCACTTGGGCCAAAATTTACTAAAAATCCAATTTAATTCATTCTTCACCAAATTTTAAAGCCCACCCAAATTCTTAGATCTAAATTAGAAAGTGTATAAATAGGTGTTAGTTTAATTTAGGAAGGAGTTTTTTTGGGGACCTCTAGACTTTACTTTGAATTTTTCCTTTTTAATTTTCATTTTCATTTGGAGCTTTTACTTTTGAATTTAGATCTTAGAGAATTGGGAAGGAGAATTGATGAAAAGTCATCATATCCCAGTTTTACTAGCCATTTTCTTTATTTTTATTTAGTTTTATACACTTTCTTGCATCCTAAGAAATCAATTTGGAATGAAAATGCACAACTTCTTTGAATCAAACAACCACCATGAAATTGATGCTAAATCATGAGGTTTAAGCTAAATTTAATTGATTTTTAATGATTAATAGACCTTGTGAATTTGGTGATACTTTGATTGGTTGTTTTGATTAATTGTAGGTGAAGAAAAGAAGAAAAGAAGAAAGCGTGGCCTAAGAAGTGTGGCTCAAAGAAGAAAAAGTGTGGCCAAGAAAAGAGGAAGTGTGGTGCAACAAAACCATGAAGCTCCCTCCAAAGCTCACTAAGTGAGCGCTACACTCACTCCCAGGAGACCAAGGCACAAAGCTCAGTGAGCTGAGCACAACACAAGGCCAAGAAATAAGGAAATGAGGAACCAAGCTCAGCTCACAAAGTGAGCATTATTGAGAGCGCTAGAGGAAAAATTCAAAGAAAATGATTTGCAAATGCATGCTCCAAGGCTTGAACTCATGACCAAGGGGATGGGGGAGGCACTACTCACAAAGGAAAATAAGCAAAAAAATGGCCAAATGCACTCCTCAAGGTTCGAACTCACCACCATGAGGAAGCAAGGAAGCAAGGCATCACAAGAAAACCAAGGAAAAGCTCCAGCGCATGCTTCCTCCAAGTTTTGAACCAAGGACCTTTCCTTGGATGCCCCAAAACTCAGCTCACTTTGTGAGCTGAGCGCTATCCATGGGCACATGCAGCACAGCAAGACACGGCCAGGGAGAGACGCACGCAACAAAATTGGCACGGTCCTGGGCAGCACACAAGCGCGCAACAAAATGGTCCAAGGCACCAAGACACAAGCGCTCAGCTCACAATGTGAGCTGAGCTCTCCCCTGATGCTTCCCAACCAGCAAGACACGCTATGCAAGGCACAAAGCTCAGTTCACTTTGTGAGCTGAGCATCCCCCTGGGAGATGCATTTGGGCTGAAAATAAAATTTAAAATTCCAACTTAATTCATTTCTTCACCAAATCAAAAGTCCATCCAAATTCCAATATCCAAGAATAGAAAGTGTATAAATAGGAGTTAGTTTGATGTAATTAGAGAGCTGAATTTTATTTTGAATTTTTCTTGGAACTTTCATTTTTCATTTTGAGCTTTTGTTTTTGAGTTTAGATTTCAGAGAACTTGGAAGGAGAATTGATCTCTCTTCTTCTTGGTTCTTGCTTGAGCACTCTTTTACTTTTCTTGCTTTGGATCTTGGGTGAAGAATTGAAGAAATTCTATTTCAATCTCACCTTGAGATCTCTTGTTTTAATTTTCTGCATAATTGAATTTCATTTTCTATTTATTGCTTCTTCTTCTACAATTTCTGCAATTCTCTTTTCTTTATTTCCTTTGCAATTGTTCTTGTTAGATCAAGGAAGGATTTGAGATCTAGACTTGTTATCTAGTCTCTTCCACTCCTGAGATCTTCAACCTCTTTTACTTTGCTGCAAATTAAGCACTGCTTTCCTGCTTTTAAATTCTTCAAGTCATTTTACTTTTCTGTTAAGATCTACTTCACTGCACTTAGATTTTCTCTTTTATGTTTAATGCAATTTAGTTGTTCTTGTTCAGATTCTGCAATCCCAATTCCCAAATTCCTTTTATGATTCAAGCAATTTACATTTCTTGCACTTTAAGCTTCAGCCATTTATATTTCTTGCAATCTAAGTTTCTGCACTTTATATTACTTGCTCTTTAAGAATCTGCTTCTTTACTTTCCTGCTCTTTGATTTACTGCACTTTACCCCTCTCCCTTTACATTCCAAGCAATTTAGTTTCTGTAAATTACAAATCACTCAACCAATACTTGATTCGCTTGACTAAATCAACCACTAAACTAAAATTGCTCAATCCTTCAATCCCTGTGGGATCGACCTCACTCTTGTGAGTTATTATTACTTGATACGATCCGGTATACTTGCCGGTTATACGTGAAAGAAATTTTTCGCGCATCAAGAATTGATCTCTCTTCTTCCTTGTTCTTGCTTGAGCACTCTTTACTTTTCTTGCTTTTGATCTTGGGTGAAGAATTGAAGAACTTCTGTTTCAATCTCACCTTGAGATCTCTTGTTTACTTTCTCTGCATAATTGAATTTCCATTTCTGTTTACTTTACTGCTTCATCTTCTCTTTAATTCTGCAATTTACTTTTCTTTATTTCTTTTGCAATTGTTCTTGTTGGATCAAGGAAGGATTTGAGATCTAGACTTGTTTTCTAGTCTCTTCCACTCCTGAGATCTTCAATTTCTTTTAATTTGCTGCAATTTAAGCACAAGTCATTTTCTGTTTTAATTTCTTAAGCATTTCTACTTTTCTGTTTAGATCTACTTTACTTTAATTCACCTTCTACTCTTCTGTTTAATTGCAATTTCCTTGTTCTTGTTTAAATTCTGCAATCCCAATTCCCAATTCCTTTATAATTCAAGCAATTTACATTTCTTACACTTTAAGTTTCAGTTATTTACATTTCGTGCAATCTAAGTTTCTGCAATTTACATTACTTGCACTTTAAGATTCAGCACTTTTACTTCCTTTGCTCTTTAATTTACTGCAATTTCCCCTTCTCCCTTTACATTTCAAGCAATTTAGTTTCTGTTAATTCCAAACCACTCTATCAATACTTGATTCGCTTGACTAAATCAACCACTAAACTAAAATTGCTTAATCCTTCAATCCTTGTGGGATCGACCTCACTCATGTGAGTTATTATTACTTGATGCGACCCGGTACACTTGCCGGTGAATTTTGTGTTGGATCATTTTCTACACATCAAGTTTTTGGCGCCGTTGCTGGGGATTGAATTAGATTGACAATGATTAAGTGAAGTGGAGATCTAGATCAAGCACTTTTTATTTTCTATTTCTTTAATTTTTGACTAACACACTAACTGTTTGAATTTTTGCTTAAGCCAACTTACATTTTACTTCAGCAATGGATTGAAGTGTTATTGCCTTTCTGGTGTTGTGTGATTCTTATGCTTTGGTTGTATGTCAGGTACAAGGAGAATTATACCCACTTTTTGTGAACAAGACGAAAGAACCTTCAGAAGATTAAGAAGAGCTGAAAGAGGGAAAAACATTGTTGGAGAAGAGGAGTCAGAAGAAGAATTCCAAGATATGGAGGAACACTTAACAAATCCACCAAATCCACCAGAAAGAGCAGCCAATAACAACAATAATCCACCACAGAGAAGAGTTTTGGCTTCCTACACATGTGCAGATCCTAGACATTGTGGGAGTAGCATTCTCACCCCAAATGTTAATGCAAATAACTTTGAACTAGAGCCACAACTCATCACCTTGGTTCAAAATAATTGTTCTTATGGAGGAGGACCACTTGAAGACCCTAACCAACACTTGTCCACCTTCTTGAGGATTTGTGACACTGTCAAAACCAATGGTGTGCACCCTGATAGTTACAAGCTACTGCTATTTCCATTTTCTCTCAGAGACAAAGCCACTCAATAGTTGGAATCCTTCCCAACAGACAGCATCAACAATTGGGATGATCTAGTAACCAAGTTCCTTGCCAAGTTTTACCCACCTCAAAGAGTTATTAGATTGAAGACTGAAGTGCAAACATTCACACAAATGGATGCTGAACACTTGTATGAGGCATGGGAACGATACAAAGCTCTAATCAGGAAGTGTTGATGGGATATTTTCGCAGAAAAATGAATTTCTCCAAAACACCTAAACTTAACCGGCAAGTGCACCGGGTCGCATCAAGTAATAATAACTCACGGGAGTGAGGTCGATCCCACAGGGATTGAAGGATTGAGCAATTTTAGTTTAGTGGTTGATTTAGTCAAGCGAATCAAGATTTGGTTGAGAGATTTGTGATTTGCAGAATTTAAATTGCATAGAAAGTAAAGGGAATGGGTAATTGGCATGAAATTAAAGAGAACAGGAATTAAAGTGCTGAATCTTAAAGAACAAGAAATTAAATGGCAGAAACTTAGAACGCAAGAAATGTAAATTGCGAAATCATAAATTGCAAGAAATGTAAATGGCTTGAATTGTAAAGGGAATGGGGAGTTGGATTTGCAGAAATTAAACAAAGAAATGTAAAATTGCAACAAGCAGAGAAATAGAAGAAGACTTGAATTGAATCGGATCTAAACCAGAAAAGTAAAATGAGCATGAAAGCAGTAAACAGAGGATGTAAAATTGGAATTCAGATCTCAGGACCCAAGAGACTAGAAAACCAAGTCTAGATCTCAATGCCTTCCTAGATCCAAAAAGAACAATTGCAAATGAGATTGTAAATTGCAAAGAAAGTAGATGAAGAAGCAAGTAACCGAAACTGAAATTCCATTAAGCAGAAAATTAAACAAGATCCCAAGGTGAGATTGAAACAGAATTTCTTCAATTCTCCACCCAAAATCCAAGACAAGAAAAGTAAAGAGTGCTGGGCAAGAACAAGGAAGAAGAGAGATCACTTCTCCTCCCAAATTCTCTTCAATTAAACAACAATGCTCAGAAAAATAAAAGTGAGCTCTCAGCAAAACTCAAAAGAAAGCTATTCTGAAAAACTAAAAGGGGAGCTCTCTTAAAAACTTAAATCCTATGCTATTTATACACTTTCTTCAAATGGTCTTCAAGCCTTCAATTGGGCCTTTGCTCTTGATGAAATTGGGTTGATAGAGGCCTTGGTTGATTGCTCTTGGAGTTTGGAGAAGAACCGAATTGAACCGGGTTGGAATCATGAAAGCTTGAGTAAAAGTTGGAGTAAAAGTTAGGGTCTAACTTTTGCTCCAACTTTTCACATCAGCACCCTTCCTTGCTGATACCAACGTTGGGGCAAAAGTTAGGGGTCTAACTTTTGCTCCAACGTTGGCCTCCCCTTGCTTATTCATGGCGCTAACGTTAGCCAAAAAGTTAGGGGCTAACGTTGGCGCAAACTTTTGCTAGCCCAGGGAGTGTTTTTCATGTGCCAACGTTAGCCAAAAAGTTAGGGGCTAACATTGGCGCAAACTTTTGCTCATCCAGGGAGTGTTTTTCATGCCAAAAGTTAGCCAAAAAGTTAGGGGCTAACTTTTGCTCCAGCTTTTGCCCAAAAGTTAGCCAAAAAGTTAGGGGCTAACTTTTGCTCCAGCTTTTGCCCAAAAGTTAGCCAAAAAGTTTTTTGCTTCCTGGTTCATTTTCAATTAATCCAAAAGTTTGAGCTAAAGTTTGAGGCAAACTTTTGCTCAAACTTTTTGTTCTCTCTTCCTCCTAGCCATTCCTTCTTGCATCAACCTTTCTCCAAGCTTTCTTCACCTATCATTAATCAACCAAACACATCAAAGCTATGCTCAAAATCATGAGATATTCATTCTTTCATAATATGTGACAATTATAGCATAAAACCTCATGAAATAGCATGAATTCATACATGGTTGATTAAATCAAAGGAAACATGAAAATCTACCCAATTGGCTTGCTTTTGGCTCAAGAAAGTGCATAATTCAATTGAAAACAAAAGAAAACGGCTAGTGAAACTAGGCTAAGATGACTTGTCATCACAACACCAAACTTAAAGCTTGCTTGTCCCCAAGCAAGAAATGATTTATTGAGAAGAAAGAATGAAATGGAAGAGGATGTTCATGCTAGTAGAGTGTTATTGGTAGTTCATGGGGTTTTATGTGGATATGTACACACTCACCTCTTATTGACTCTTAAGCCTAGAAAGCCTCCTTCAAGCTTCAAGTAACATACTGCTATGACCTCTCATTATTCCTTTATCCTTGGCTATTATCTTGTTCATAAGCTTTATTTGAGTGTCATGTGTAGCAAGTTCATTTCCTTTTCGTTATACTTGACACATTATTCACTATAGACACTTGGCTCACATTCCTTCTTAGAACATTGATGCCCAGCACCTCTTTGGGCTACTAAATGCCTTGTAGTTAGGTTGCTCTTGATAGTGGACTTTCAGCTGATGATCCCGGGTTAGTTAACCCAAGTCATCAAGTGTTGATGCACTCCAAAGAGCTTAATAATCCAAGCAGATCCTAATACAAAGACACCACAGGCATATATTCTAAGGTTCAAGCTATTGGTGTCCAGCTTTGTTTCTTTTTGTTTTTCTTTTGTTCTGCCACTTTTTGGCTATTTCTTTTTCTCCCCTTTTTTCTTTCTTTTTGTTTTTCTTTCTAACCAAGGATTTTTATTCGATTGAGATTCATAGACAGTAGCTACTTTCTACTTAAGAGGAGACATCCTAGTGTTCTTATTCATTAAAGGTGAGCTATTATACAATCACACGCATACCACCACTTACTTTTATTTTACTTCTATCTAACAGAGAACTATTTCACTTCACATTCAAACATTTCTTTTATTGAATTGAAAATGCAGGGGACAAAGCATGCTTTTTGTTCAGTGAAAGTAAACACACAAGCACACACATAGACTAGCTTACTTATTCTAAGAGTGATTCTACTTGTATTAGATGAACACTTTAACAAAACACAAGTCAAAACATTTTTCAACAGTAAGAGTTAAGTGTAAATACAACCTATTGGTTTGCAGTTCCTTTGTCCTTCCTTCTGTTGTGCCCTTTTGAGTTATGATGCATAGTGTCTTCAAATGGTGGTGAATTCCCTGCATACTTCTCAAAAGTTGCTTACTTCTCAAGCCCTTAGATGACCAGTTAGTATGCATGAATTGAGTGTGGCTTGTGGATTTAATTTGGTGTGGGGACACCAAACTTAAGTTCTTGCCACTTCTCTGGATACAGCAGGTTAACTCTAGGCAAAATCTTGTGTCCTTGCTAAAGGTTATGAAGTTAAGGCTAAAAAGCAGTTAAGTGGTTGAATAATCTGTTCGATTGCTTGGAGCTAACAATGTGCAGGAGGTTAGAATGTGCTTTTGAATGAGGTTTTGGTGGAACACCAAACTTAGAGTCCTCCATTCTTTCTTAAGTTGTTTTTGGTGTGCAACACCAAACTTAGCTCCTTGCAATACATATCAATTATTCAACATTTTTATTGAAAAAGCTATGAAAAGAAAACTACCTCAGGTTGGGTTGCCTCCCAACAAGCGCTCTTTTATTGTCACTAGCTTGACATCCTTCAATTCCTTTCAAGAAGGCTGTAGGTTCTGGACCTCTTTTTCCTTATCCCATTGTCCTCCCAAGTACAGCTTTGCTTTGTGACCATTTGCTGTGAATTGATTCTTTGTTGCTTCATCTAGCAGTTCAATGCTCCCATAAGGAAAAACCTTTGTCACCAAGTATGGACCAGTCCACTTTGACTTTAGTTTGCCAGTGAAAATCTTAAGCCTTGAATTATACAGGAGCACTTGCTGTCCTGGCTTGACTTCCTTCTTTGTGATTTTTTTGTCATGCCACCTCTTAGCTCTTTCCTTGTATATCTTAGCACTCTCATAAGCTTCTATCCTGAATTCATCTAACTCATTTAGTTGCAACAACCTTTTTTCTCCTGCAGCTTGGGAATCAAGGTTGAGGAGTTTAGTGGCCCAAAAAGCTCTATGTTCAAGCTCTACAGGGAGGTGGCAGGATTTGCCATACAATAGCTGAAAGGGTGACTTGCCAATAGGAGTTTTGAAAGCTGTCCTATATGCCCATAATGCATCTTCTAGCTTCCTAGCCCAATCTTTTCTTGTGCTTCCCACTGTTTTCTCTAGGATCTTCTTTAATTCCCTATTTGCTAGTTCAGCCTGGCCATTAGTCTGAGGGTGGTAAGGTGTAGCCACTTTATGGATTACTCCATATTTGTGGAGGAGCTTCTCCATCTGTTTGTTGCAAAAGTGACTTCCACCATCACTGACAAGACTCTTGGGCACTCCATATCTTGTGAAAATGTGCTTTTTAAGGAATTGGAGGACAATCTGTGCATCACAGGTGGTCGTAGCTATGGCTTCCACCCACTTTAAGACATACTCCACTGCGACTAAGATATATCTGAAAGAATAGGAAGGGGGAAAGGGCCCCATGAAATCAATTCCCCATAGATCAAATAATTCCAGTTCCAAGATGAAATTTTGAGGCATCTCATTCCTTCTTGTTAATCCTCATGCTTTCTGGCATTCATTACATTGGTGAACATATTCTCTGGCATCCTTGAAGATAGTTGGCCAATAGAAGCCGCTCTGCAATATCTTTGCAGCTGTCTTCTCTGGGCCAAAGTGTCCACCATAAGCTGAACCATGGCAGTGCCACAGGATATCCCTCATTTCACTCTCAGGGACACACCTTCTAATTACTCCATCAGAACATCTCTTGAACAGGAAGGGTTCATCCCATAAGAATTTCTTTCCCTCATTGATTAACTTCTTCACTTGTTGCTTAGAAAAGTCTTGAGGTATCTTTCTTCCCACTTTGTAGTTTGCTATGTCAGCAAACCAAGGTGCTTGCTGGATCTGCAAAAGGTGCTCATCTGGGAAGCTTTCGTTCATGGGCTGAGATGCTTGTTGAATTGTTTCATGTGGTAGCCTCGACAAATGGTCAGCAACCCGGTTTTCAGTGCCCTTCCTGTCTCTTACCTCAATGTCAATGATAGCTCTAGCAGTGGCCAAGAATGGCCTCCCCAGAATAATAGAGTCACCATCATCCCCTTCTGAATCTAGAACCACAAAATCTGCAGGGTATATGAAATTGTCCACCTTGACCAGAAGGTTTTCAATCATACCCCTGGGGTATACTGTTGACTTATCTACTAGCTCTAGAGATATCTGTACTGGTTTAACTTCCTCTATATGCAGTTTTTTTACCAAGGAGGATGGTATTAAGTTGATACTTGCTCCTAGATCGCACATTGCTTTAGTGATGGTTAATTCCCCAATGGTGCAAGGTAGCAATAAGCTCCATGGATCTTCAAGCTTAGGGGGAAACCCTTTTTGAATCAAAGTCCTGCATTCCTCAGTGAGCAGTATGGTTTCCTTCTCATCCCAACTTCTTTTCTTGTTGATAAGCTCCTTCAAAAATTTGGCATACAGAGGCATTTGCTCAAGTGCTTCAGCAAAAGGAATATTGATTTCCAGCTTTTTGAAAGTTTCAAGGAACTTGTGAAAATGCTGGTCCCTGGTTTCTTTGTTGAACCTCTGGGGATATGGCAGTGGAGGTGTGATGCTCTTTCCTATTTGCTGCTGTCCCTGAGTCACTTCTGTTGAACCGTGTGGCTGGTTGTCTTTCTCTTTGAGTTTCTCAATTCTCTTGCTTGGCATCACAACTTGATCCTTGGCTTCATCTGCCTTTGTTTGCTCTTCATCTTCTATTGCACTTTTGCTGCTCTCTGCTTGCTTCTTTATAGTGTCATTATTGCTCATCAATGTTCTCCCACTCCTTAATTGTATCGCCTTGCATTCTTCCTTCGGATTTAGAATCGTGTCACTCGGCAGAGAGCTTGAGGGTCTCTCAAGAGAAATCTGCTTGGAGATTTGCCCCATCTGTCTCTCTAGGCTCTTCAGGGATGCTTCATGATTCTTGGTTGTCATTTCCTGGTGTTTCAATATTTTGTCTATCACGGCCTCCAAGTTAGTGATTCTTTGGGCTTCAGGTGATACTTGAGGTGGGTTATGAGATGTGGGTGGTGGATGGTAGGCATTTTGGTTGGTGGGTTGGTTATTAGATTGGTACTGGCTAGGGTTGGGGTAGTTGTTTTGAGGTTTTCTGTAGGGGTTTTGGTTAGTCTGCTGCTGGTTGTGGTTTTGGTTGCTTCTTGGGTTGTTTTGGTTTGAGTTCCTCTGCCATGGTTGTTGGTTTTGGGTATGATTATCTCCCCATCTGAGGTTTGGGTGGTTCTTCCAGGATGGATTGTATGTATCACCATACACTTCATTTGGTCATTGGTTGTGCATATACTGTACTTGCTCTTGTTGTTGTTCTTCTTGAGTTTCTTCATTCTGTCCCCATGTGGTTGATGGTTGGCTAGTGTTAACTGCTGCAACTTGAAGACTATCAATCCTCTTGGCCATTTGCTCAAATTGTTGTTGAATTTACTGCTGCATCATCTTGTTTTGAGCCAAGATTGAGTCCACTCCTTCTAGCTCCATTACTCCTCTTCTTTGTGATGGTTGGCGGTTTCTTTGATGAGCAAAGAAATATTGGTTGTTAGCCACCATATCAATGAGATTTTGAGCTTCCTCTGCGGTTTTCATGAGTTTCAAGGAACCTCTAGCTGAATGATCCAAAGCTTCTTGAGATTTCAATGTTAAGCCCTCATAGAAATTCTGCAGCTTATCCCACTCAGTGAACATTTCAGGAGGACATTTCCTGATTAGAGCCTTGTATCTCTCCCATGCCTCATGGATGGGTTCAGCCTCCATTTGTGTAAATGTTTGTACCTCAGTCTTCAACCTTATGATCCTTTGAGGTGGGTAAAATTTGGCAAGGAACTTGGTTACCAAATCATCCCAATTGTTGATGCTGTCTCTTGGAAAGGATTCCAACCATTGAGTGGCCTTGTCTCTGAGAGAAAATGGGAATAGCAATAGCTTGTAGCTGTCAGGAGGCACACCATTAGTTTTAACAGTGTTACAAATCCTCAAGAAGGTGGATAAGTGTTGGTTCAGATCTTCAAGTGGTCCTCCACCAAAAGAACAATTGTTTTGAACCAAAGTGATGAGTTGTGGCTTTAGTTCAAAATTGTTTGCATTGACATTTGGAGTTAAGATGCTACTTCCACAATGTCTAGGATTTGCAAAAGTATAGGAAGCTAAAACTCTCCTCTGGGGTGGATTGTTATTGTTGTTGTTTGCTCCACCTGGTGGATTGGTTGAATGTTCCTCCATATCTTGGAATTCTTCTTCTGATTCCTCTTCTCCAACAATATTTTTCCCTCTTTCAGCTCTTCTTAACCTTCTAAGAGTTCTTTCGTCTTGTTCATGCAAGATGGGTGTATTTCTTCTTGTACCTGACATACAAGCAGAACATAAGAAACACACAAACCAGTGACACTTCAATCTATTGCTAGAATGAAGTTTTAGTTAGCTTAAGCAAAAATTCAAACAGTTAGTGGGTTAATTGAAAATTAAAGGAACACAAAATAAAAATGCTAGATCTAGATCACCACCTCACTTAATCATTGTCAATCTAATCAATCCCCGGCAACGGCGCCAAAAACTTGATGGGATATTTTCGCGGAAAAACGAATTTCTCCAAAACACCTAAACTTAACCGGCAAGTGCACCGGGTCGCATCAAGTAATAATAACTCACGGGAGTGAGGTCGATCCCACAGGGATTGAAGGATTGAGCAATTTTAGTTTAGTGGTTGATTTAGTCAAGCGAATCAAGATTTGGTTGAGAGATTTGTGATTTGCAGAATTTAAATTGCATAGAAAGTAAAGGGAATGGGTAATTGGCATGAAATTAAAGAGAACAGGAATTAAAGTGCTGAATCTTAAAGAACAAGAAATTAAATGGCAGAAACTTAGAACGCAAGAAATGTAAATTGCGAAATCATAAATTGCAAGAAATGTAAATGGCTTGAATTGTAAAGGGAATGGGGAGTTGGATTTGCAGAAATTAAACAAGGAAATGTAAAATTGCAACAAGCAGAGAAATAGAAGAAGACTTGGATTGAATCGGATCTAAACCAGAAAAGTAAAATGAGCATGAAAGCAGTAAACAGAGGATGTAAAATTGGAATTCAGATCTCAGGACCCAAGAGACTAGAAAACCAAGTCTAGATCTCAATGCCTTCCTAGATCCAACAAGAACAATTGCAAATGAGATTGTAAATTGCAAAGAAAGTAGATGAAGAAGCAAGTAACCGAAACTGAAATTCAATTAAGCAGAAAATTAAACAAGATCCCAAGGTGAGATTGAAACAGAATTTCTTCAATTCTCCACCCAAAATCCAAGACAAGAAAAGTAAAGAGTGCTGGGCAAGAACAATGAAGAAGAGAGATCACTTCTCCTCCCAAATTCTCTTCAATTTAACAACAATGCTCAGAAAAATAAAAGTGAGCTCTCAGCAAAACTCAAAAGAAAGCTATTCTGAAAAACTAAAAGGGGAGCTCTCTTAAAAACTTAAATCCTATGCTATTTATACACTTTCTTCAAATGGTTTTCAAGCCTTCAATTGGGCCTTTGCTCTTGATGAAATTGGGTTGATAGAGGCCTTGGTTGATTGCTCTTGGAGTTTGGAGAAGAACCGAATTGAACCGGGTTGGAATCATGTAAGCTTGAGTAAAAGTTGGAGTAAAAGTTAGGGTCTAACTTTTGCTCCAACTTTTCACATCAGCACCCTTCCTTGCTGATACCAACGTTGGGGCAAAAGTTAGGGGTCTAACTTTTGCTCCAACGTTGGCCTCCCCTTGCTTATTCATGGCGCCAACGTTAGCCAAAAAGTTAGGGGCTAACGTTGGCGCAAACTTTTGCTAGCCCAGGGAGTGTTTTTCATGTGCCAACGTTAGCCAAAAAGTTAGGGGCTAACATTGGCGCAAACTTTTGCTCATCCAGGGAGTGTTTTTCATGCCAAAAGTTAGCCAAAAAGTTAGGGGCTAACTTTTGCTCCAGCTTTTGCCCAAAAGTTAGCCAAAAAGTTTGAGGCTAACTTTTGGTCCAGCTTTTTGCTTCCTGGTTCATTTTTAATTAATCCAAAAGTTTGAGCTAAAGTTTGAGGCAAACTTTTGCTCAAACTTTTTGTTCTCTCTTCCTCCTAGCCATTCCTTCTTGCATCAACCTTTCTCCAAGCTTTCTTCACCTATCATTAATCAACCAAACACATCAAAGCTATGCTCAAAATCATGAGATATTCATTCTTTCATAATATGTGACAATTATAGCATAAAACCTCATGAAATAGCATGAATTCATACATGGTTGATTAAATGAAAGGAAACATGAAAATCTACCCAATTGGCTTGCTTTTGGCTCAAGAAAGTGCATAATTCAATTAAAAACAAAAGAAAAAGGCTAGTGAAACTAGGCTAAGATGAATTGTCATCAAGTGTCCACCGGGAATGTTCAGTGAGTGGGACAGATTGCAGAATTTCTATGAAGGCTTGACACTGAAATCTCAAGAGGCTTTGGATTATTCAGCAGGAGGCTCTTTACAACTAATGAAAACTGCAGAGGAAGCCCAAAATCTCATTGATATGGTGGCCAATAACCAGTATTTCTTTGCTCACCAAAGGCAACGCCAACCATCACAAAGGAAAGGAGTGATGGAGTTGGAAGGAGTGGACTCAATCCTTGCTCAAAATAAAATGATGCAACAGCAAATTCAACAACAATTTGAGTAAATGGCCAAGAGGATTGATAGCCTCCAAGTTGCAGCAGTTAACACAAGCCAACCATCAACCACATGGGGGTAAAATGAAGAAACTCAAGAGGAGCAACAGCAAGAACAAGTCCAATTCATGCACAACCAAAATTCTGGGCCAAATGAAGTCTATGGTGATACTTACAACCCTTCATGGAAGAACCATCCTAACCTCAGATGGGGAGACAACCACAATCAAACTCAACAGCAATGGCAGAGAAACTCAAACCAAAACAATTGGAAAAACACAAACCAAAACAACCAACAGAACAATAGCCAAGCCACATACAGAAAACCACAAAACACCTATCCCAATTCTAACCATCATCCATCCAATAACCAAGCCTCAAATCAAAACACTTACCCTCAACCCTCAACACCCCACAATCAACTAATCTCACAAGACTCTCAGAGGATTAACAACTTGGAGCTCTTAATGAAAAAGATGATGAAGCAACAAGAGATGATATTAAGGAACCAGGAAGCCTCCATGAAAAATATGGAAAGGCAAATTGGACAACTCTCCAAGCAAATTACCATTGAAAGGCCATAAAGCTCACTACCAAGTGACACCATTCCTAATCCAAAAGAGGAGTGCAAGGCAATACAACTAAGGAGTGGAAAGATCCTGGTGAAAAATGAAGAAACAACCAAGAAACCAAAGGAAAGTGACAAAAAACAAGCTGGAGAAGAGAAAGCCAATGATGAGGATGTAACAGCAAGCAAGCAAACTCAGAATCAAGCTCAAGAAAAAGAAGATCAGGCACAAAAATCAAGAAAAGGGAAGGAAGCAATTGAAGAGCCAACCAAGGAACAAAGGCAGGGAATGAACTTCACACCACCTTTGCCATATCCTCAAAGGTTCAACAAGGAGACTAAGGACCAACACTTCCCAAAATTTCTTGAAGTCTTCAAGAAGTTGGAGATCAATATTCCCTTAGCTGAAGCACTTGAGCAAATGCCCCTGTATGCTAAGTTCTTGAAAGAACTTATCAACAAGAAGAGGAGTTGGCAAGTTAATGAAACTATACTGCTTACTGAGGAATGCAGAACACTAATCCAGAAGGGACTTCCTCCTAAACTCAAAGACCCTAGAAGTTTCTTTCTACCCTGTGCCATTGGTAGTATGAACATCAACAAGGCAATGTGTGACTTAGGAGCTAGTATCAATCTAATGCCTTCCTCTCTAGTGAAAAAGCTAAGCATAAAAGAGGTGAAACCAGTACAAATGTGTCTAGAATTAGTGGACAAGTCAGTGATATGCCCCAGGGGTATGATTGAGAACTTTCTAGTCAAGGTAGATAGATTCATCTTCCCTGCAGATTTTGTGATCTTAGATTCAGATCAGGATGAGGGTGACTCCATTATACTGGGAAGACTGTTCTTAGCCACTGCTAGGGCCATCATAGACATAGAGCAAGGAGAATTAACCCTCAGGATGCATGATGAGAGTGTCACTCTGAGTGTACTGCCAGAAACACAGATCAGTAATGGAAAGAAGGATGGTACGGAAACAGACAAAGAAAATCTGCAGTGGAAGGAGGGAATCAACAAGACAAACAACAACTGCCCTCCCAAGCAAGAGATAGATGATACAGCAGGTCAAAAAGAGAAAAAGACTGTGCAAAATAATGAAGAAGCTCAAGAGGACATTGTAGTATTGGCAACTAAAAAAAGAAATCTCAAGAGGAAGCCTGTTGTCAAAGAAGAAGGGTCAACAAAAGGAGGGAAGAAAGACAAAAACAGAATCAAAAAAGGTTAGAAGAACAAAAAAATTCCAACAGAAGGGCTTTCCAAAGGTGACAAAGTGCAATTGGTCTATCAACAACTGGGAGCAAGCCAACAGACTGATGATTACTATACTGTGAGCAAAATACTCTCACTAGAGCATGCTGAAATAGAGCACCAAGGAACAAAGAAGAAGCTCACAATCAGAGGGGACAAGTTGAGGCACTACAGTCATCAACCACCATAAAAGACGGGGTCAATGTCAAGCTAGTGATAATAAAAGAGCGCTTGTTGGGAAGCAACCCAACCTGAGGTAGTTTTCTTTTCATAGCAATTTCAATAAAAAGGTTAATTAGCTTTATCTATATTGCAAAAAGCTAAGTTTGGTATTGCACACCAAAATAATATAAGGGAGAATGAAGGATTCTAAGTTTGGTGTTACACCAAAATCCCATCATAGAACATATTCTCACCTCCTGCATAATGCTAGCTTTGAGCATTTAGATGAACTAGTTAACTATTTTGCTGTTTCCAAGTCATTAGTTTATTGCTTTTGAAAAAGAAAAAGAGTTCACATATAATTTGTTGCATGAGAAACATTGGCAAGGAACTAAGTTTGGTGTTCACACACCAAAGTAAGTTCGAGAGCCCACACATAAGCTTTGCAGGTTTACCAATACCTAAAAGGGTTGAACAGTAAGCAACATTTGAGGAGCAGGCAGAAAATTAGCTAACAAATTAAAGAACACCTGAATTACAACTCAAAAGGAGCAAATAGAAGGAATAATGGAAAACTGCAACTCAACAGGTTGTATTTATACTTGATTCCTGTTGTTATGTGATGGTTTAATTATTCCTTTATGTCTGGCTAGAATGATCATTTAGTTGCAAGTGGAAGTACATCCTAAAGAAAACCATATGCATAATAATTGTCATCATTCATTAACTTGAATACTTTGTTTTGTTTCCCCTTGCTGTTTGAATAAAAGAAAGATGTTTGATTTAGAAAAGTAATTGTTCAATGTTGCAAAAGTTAGAATGAAAGTTAGTGGTGGTCTGTGTTTGATTCAACTATTAGCTCATAGAATAAATGCTGCAGAATAACTTGTTTCTTGAAGCTTAAGCTAGTTTGCTGCTATGATCCTTCAATTAATGAAAGCCCCTTGAAAATAAACCAAAACAGAAATAAAAAGAAAGAAGAAAAATCCAAGAGTTGGCAAAGAAACAAACAATAAGGCTAGACACCAATAGCTTGGACCCTAGGACATATGCCTGTGGTGTTTGTGTACTAGGATATGTTTGGACAAGTAAGTTCTAAGGAGTATTTTAAAACTTGGCAACTTAGATCAATTGATTTGGGATTGCCAACTGAAAGTCCACAATAAAGAGCAACCTAGCTACAAAACAGTTAGTTCCAAAGAGATGCTGGGCATCAATGATCCTAGGAAGAAAAGGTGAGCCATATGTCTGTGGTGAAGAAATGTTGAGTGAAAGTAAGCCAAAGGCCACTACAACATTTGCCACCAAGCCCTCAATAAATGATAAACTCTGTAATACAAAAGAAAGAAGAAAAAGCTAACAAGAGAAATAAGCAAAAAGTGAGGAATTATAGCAGCAATCTTGGTGAACCCTTAAGAAAACATGGTTTGTTTTAACAGCAAGTAATAAATGAGCTACTTTTGATCTGCATAAAACCCCATAAGCCAAATTCAACTATATGCCTAATAAGGACATGCATACTTCTCTATTTCATTCTATCTTTCCTTATGTTTAGTGCTTGCTTGGGGACAAGCAAGTTTTAAGTTTGGTGTTGTGATGATAAGTCATCTTAGCCTAGTTTCACTAGCCTTTTTCTTTGTTTTTATTAGGTTTTATGCACTTTCTTGCATTCTAAGTAAGTAATTTGGAATGAAAATGCATGACTTCTTTGAATCAAACAACCACCATTTATTTGATGCTAAATCATGAGGTTGAAGCCAAATTTAATTAATTTTTAATGATTTATAAGCCTTGTGAATTTGGTGATACTTTGATTGGTTGTTTTCATTACTTGTAGGTGAAGAAAGAAGAAAATAAGAAAAGCGTGGCCTAAGGAATGTGCCCAAAGGAAGCAAGAAGCGTGCCCAAGAGAAGAAAAGCGTAGCAAAAATCAAAGAAGAATGGAAGCCAAACTGAGCTTCACAAAGACAAATGAGAGAATATAAGGCACCAAGCTAAGTTCAAATAGTCAACTGAGCACTAAAGAAAGCAAGGGAATGACATAAAGCTCAGTTCATTAAGTGAGCTTTATCGGGGACTTTACAAAATTAATTCAAGATGAAATTCTAAGGGAGGTGATGTGTATTTTTGGAAAACGAATTCCAAACACACAAATCTAACCGGCAAGTGTACCGGGTCGCATCAAGTAATAATAACTCACGTGAGTGAGGTCGATCCCACAGGGATTGAAGGATTGAGCAATTTTTGTTTAGTGGTTGATTTAGTCAAGCGAATCAAGATTTGGTTGAGTGATTTGTAATTTGCAGAAACTAAATTGCATGAAAAGTAAAAGGGAAGAGGGGAAATTGCAGTAAAGGAAAGAGCAGGAAAGTAAATGTGCTGAATCTTAAAGAACAAGAAATTAAATGGCAGAAACTTATAACGCAAGAAATGTAAATTGCATGAATTGTAAATGGGTCAGGGATGTGGGATTGCAAGAATTAAACAAGGAAAAGTAAATTGCAACAAGCAGGGAAGTAAAAGATGAATTTAATTGCAGTAGATCTCAAACAGAAAATGTAAATTGCTTGAAGAAGCGTTCAACGGAGAAATAAAAGGAAATTTCAGATCTCAGGACCCAAGAGACTAGATAACCAAGTCTAGATCTCAATGCCTTCCTAGATCCGAATTTAGAATTCAATTGCAAGAAAAGTAAAGATCAAGCGGTAAAAGAAAGGAATGCAAATATAGATTTCTCAAAAAGTGCAGTAAATGAAACAGAGAGATCTCAGGGTGAGATTGAAATAGAATTCCTTCAATTCTCTAACACCCAAGATTCAAGACGAGTGTAAATGAAATTGAAAACAAGAAAACTAAGAGAAAGAGAATTCAATTCCCTTCCCCAAGACTTAGAATCTCCAAATGACTCCTAACCAAAAGCTCTCCCCAAAATCACTTCGTAAAAACTAAAATGGAAAAAGCTTTTTTAAAACTTAAAATCTAAGCTATTTATACACTCTCTTCAAATGATCTTCAAGCTTTGAATTGGGCCTTTGCTCTTGATGGAATTGGGTTGACAAAAGCCTTTGTTGATTGCTCTTGGAGTTGGAGAGAAACCCATTTATGAACCGGGCCATGAATCAGAAAAGCTTGAGTAAAAGTTTGAGGTCAAACTTTTACTCAAACTTTTCATATCAGCTAGCCTTCCTTGCTGCCATCCACGTTTGAGCCAAAGTTTGAGGTCAAACTTTGAGCCAAATGTGGATCCCTTTTGAATGCTTCTTGGGGGCTACTTTGTCCTCTTGTCACGTTGTCAATTTTATGCCCAATATAGACTATTATATATGGTTGGAAAGCTCTGAATGTCAGCTTTCTAACCCACTTGGAATCATCTCAATTGGACATCTACAACTCAAGTTATTCTTGTTGGAAGTATACCGCGCCAACGTTTGCCTAAAAGCTTGAGGTCAAACGTTGGCACAAGCTTTTGCTCTCCTGGGTGTTTTGTTGTGGCGCCAACGTTTGCCTAAAAGCTTGAGGTCAAACGTTGGCGCAAGCTTTTGCTCTTTTCCAGGGTGTATTTGTTGTGGCGCCAACGTTTGTCTAAAAGCTTAAGGTCAAACATTGGCGCAAGCTTTTGCTCCATCCAGGGTGAATTCAACTCTTTCAAAAGTTTGAGCTAAAGTTTGAGGCAAGCTTTTGCTCAAGCTTTTTGTTCTCTCTTGCTCCTTGCCATTTCTTCTTTCTTCAACCTTCTTCAAAGCTCTTTTCACCTATCATCAATCAACCAAGCACATCAAAGCTATGCTCAAAATCATGAGATTGTTATTCTTTCATAATATATGACAATTATAGCACAAAATCTCATGAAATTGCATTAATTTATCCATGGTTGATTGAATCAAAGGAAACATGAAATTCTACCCAATTGGCTTACTTATGGCTCAAGAAAGTGCATAAAATCAATTAAAAACAAAAGTAAAAAGCTAGTGAAACTAGGCTAAGATGACTTGTCATCACAACACCAAACTTAAAGCTTGCTTGTCCCCAAGCAAGAAAGGAATTATGCTCAAAGGTTCTTTCAATTAAGATGGATTGAAGAATAACTTGTAATGTCCTGTGAGTGAAGTGATTAAGTGACAGTGGGGTGAACTCTAAATTATATGCTCATGCAAGGGCTTCAGTGCATACTAGTCCCTACATCTTGGAAGTCTTAGGTCTTAGGACTTTCATCCAAATGATATCATGGAGATCTCTCTATAGGTAATCACCTTGAAGCAGCTTAGAATTGCTGTACTTTGGCCTTGACTCTAAGTGTCATGTCTCAAAGCGGCTTTTTAGATAAGCTTTCAATCAATACTCCTAAACCAGTTGGTTTTAAGGTATTAGGTGTTAAAGCACCCCTAAGGATTTACTTACTCAAGCCTCTCTCTTTGACACAATTCGACTACAAGCATTTACTAGGACAACAACTCTTTGAGTTCTTGTTTCTTTCTTCTTTTCTGCCTAGTAATTGATGCTCAGAGCCTTCGGCCATGTTCTTTTTGTTTTTGTATTTTCTTTATTTTCTTTTGTCTTGTTTGCTGCTTCTTGGATCAATAAATGTTTGAGAATCTCCACAACACTTCTTTGAACTTTATGTCCCGCCTATAAGCTCCCATGCAAGTTTTCATAAGCATGCAACCTCAATACATAATCATACAACTAGAACCACGACTTCTCCTAATCTTTTACTTGCCTCAAAATTGTTTAATTCCTCAATCCTTCTTTTCAAAGAACTTTCATGTGATGCATTTTTGAAATATTGAGTGCAAACAAGTTTTGGAGAGTATAGTATTGTAAATGATCAAGCATCTTGATTATTGAATTGCAGAAAAACTATACTAGACAGAAAGACAGATAAGGGTATCATATCACTTTCAGTTACAGCAGTATCTGATAATGAACAATACAACCTTTTGGAGTTTACTTGCTGTCCTCTTCCTCATCATCATTGCTGGTCTTCACATTCCTCTTTCATCTCTTTGATTGATGATGCTAAATCTTCCCAAAAGTTTGTATGGTACTCTGCAGTGATATTGAAAGTTGCTTGTTCCCCAAGCACTTGAAAAATGGTTAGCATGCATGATTTATTTGTGGGCTTTTGAACTTACTTTGGTGTGGGAACACCAAACTTAGTACCTTGCCAATGGTTCTCATGCATCAAATTGACCATATGTGGAACTCTTTTTCTTTGCTAAAGGCAATAAGACTAAAAAACTAGAAAACAGACATTGGTTAAGTAGTTTCTCTGCTTGCTTGGATCTAGCAACCATCTATGTAGAAGGTGAGAATGTGTTTTTAAAAGAGATTTTTGGTGGAACACCAAACTTAGCATTCTTCATTCTCCCTTAAATTGTTTTGGTGTGCAACACCAAACTTAGCTCCTTACAATATAGAGAAAGTTACTTAGCCTTTTTATTAAATGGAAAGAAAACTACCTCAGGTTGGGTTGCCTCCCAACAAGCGCTTCTTTATTGTCACTAGCTTGACATCCTCCATTATTTGATCATGGAGGTTGAAAATCCTGTTGCCTTTGATTTTCTCCTATCACTATGGACTTCCTTCCGGTCTCCTCCATTTCTTGGTGCCCTTCTTCAGAAAATCCAGAGGTGGAGAACCTCTCCTGGTTTATGTCATACAACCAAAATAGCAAAGATACATAGAGCACTCTGTAGCTTGAGTGCAGTGAGATTTAGTAGAGACAAAGTCTCAAACAGTTAGTGTGCAAGTTAGAAATAAAGAAAATGAACAAAAACAAAGAAAAAGTGCTTAATCTAGACCACCACCTTACTTAATCATTGTCAATCTATTTCAATCCCCGGCAACGGCGCCAAAAACTTGATGTGTATTTTTGGAAAACGAATTCCAAACACACAAATCTAACCGACAAGTGTACCAGGTCGCATCAAGTAATAATAACTCACGTGAGTGAGGTCGATCCCACAGGGATTGAAGGATTGAGCAATTTTTGTTTAGTGGTTGATTTAGTCAAGCGAATCAAGATTTGGTTGAGTGATTTGTAATTTGCAGAAACTAAATTGCATGAAAAGTAAAAGGGAAGAGGGGAAATTGCAGTAAAGGAAAGAGCAGGAAAGTAAATGTGCTGAATCTTAAAGAACAAGAAATTAAATGGCAAAAACTTATAACGTAAGAAATGTAAATTGCATGAATTGTAAATGGGTTAGGGATGTGGGATTGCAAGAATTAAACAAGGAAAAGTAAATTGCAACAAGCAGGGAAGTAAAAGATGAATTTAATTGCAGTAGATCTCAAACAGAAAATGTAAATTGCTTGAAGAAGCGTTCAACAGAGAAATAAAAGGAAATTTCAGATCTCAGGACTCAAGAGACTAGATAACCAAGTCTAGATCTCAATGCCTTCCTAGATCCAAATTTAGAATTCAATTGCAAGAAAAGTAAAGATCAAGCGGTAAAAGAAAGGAATGCAAATATAGATTTCTCAAAAAGTGCAGTAAATGAAACAGAGAGATCTCAGGGTGAGATTGAAACAGAATTCCTTCAATTCTCTAACACCCAAGATTCAAGACGAGTGTAAATGAAATTGAAAACAAGAAAACTAAGAGAAAGAGAATTCAATTCCCTTCCCCAAGACTTAGAATCTCCAAATGACTCCTAACCAAAAGCTCTCCCCAAAATCACTTCGTAAAAACTAAAATGGAAAAAGCTTTTTTAAAACTTAAAATCTAAGCTATTTATACACTCTCTTCAAATGATCTTAAAGCTTTGAATTGGGCCTTTGCTCTTGATGGAATTGGGTTGACAAAAGCCTCTGTTGATTGCTCTTGGAGTTTGAGAGAAACCCATTTGTGAACCGGGCCATGAACCAGAAAAGCTTGAGTAAAAGTTTAAGGTCAAACTTTTACTCAAACTTTTCATATCAGCTAGCCTTCCTTGCTACCATCCACGTTTGAGCCAAAGTTTGAGGTCAAACTTTGAGCCAAACGTGGATCCCTTTTGAATGCTTCTTGGGGACTACTTTGTCCTCTTGTCACATTATCAATTTTATGCCCAATATAGACTATTATATATGGTTGGAAAGATCTGAATGTCAGCTTTCTAACCCACTTGGAATCACCTCAATTGGACATCTACAACTCAAGTTATTCTTGTTGGAAGTATACCCCTTCATGTTGTT
This sequence comes from Arachis ipaensis, assembly GCF_059453495.1. Classification (NCBI taxonomy): domain Eukaryota; kingdom Viridiplantae; phylum Streptophyta; class Magnoliopsida; order Fabales; family Fabaceae; genus Arachis; species Arachis ipaensis. The sequence continues at coordinate 76,268,890 of NC_142444.1, forward strand.
GTGGCGCCAACGTTTGCCTAAAAGCTTGAAGTCAAACGTTGGTGCAAGCTTTTGCTCTCCTGGGTGTTTTGTTGTGGCGCCAACGTTTGCCTAAAAGCTTGAGGTCAAACGTTGGCGCAAGCTTTTGCTCCATCCAGGGTGAATTCAACTCTTCCAAAAGTTTGAGCTAAAGTTTGAGGCAAGCTTTTGCTCAAGCTTTTTGTTCTCTCTTGCTCCTTGCCATTTCTTCTTTCTTCAACCTTCTTCAAAGCTCTTTTCACCTATCATCAATCAACCAAGCACCTCAAAGCTATGCTTAAAATTATGAGATTGTTATTCTTTCATAATATATGACAATTATAGCACAAAATCTCATGAAATTGCATTAATTTATCCATGGTTGATTGAATCAAAGGAAACATGAAATTCTACCCAATTGGCTTACTTATGGCTCAAGAAAGTGCATAAAATCAATTGAAAACAAAAGAAAAAAGCTAGTGAAACTAGGCTAAGATGACTTGTCATCAGGAGGAAGCCACCAAGTTTCGAACCAAGGACCAAAGGGAGGCAAGGAACGCTCCTTGCAAGAAAAATCAAGAAGAAATAGCCAAAATGCTTCCTCCAAGGTTCGAACAAGGGATCTCTCACTACCAAGCTTGCAAGGAAAATAATCCAAGATGCATTGGCCAAGGTTCGAACCAAGGAGTTCCATGAAAAGCAAGGAAGGAGCGTCCACTCCTCCAAGGAAAATAAACTCTCATTTGCTTCCACCAAGAGTTGAACCTGGGACCTTGAAGACAAGAGCAAGGCGCCACCAAGGAGAGCTCAGTTGGTTTTCCCAACTGAGCACTACTCTCCCCCAAGCTCCCCACATTTTGGCGCACAAACTTGACACACCAAGGGGCATGACACGCAACAAGAAGCAACAAGGAGCAAGCCTTGTGCACCCCATGACACGGTCAGGACATGGAGAGTAATGACAAGTCATCCTAGCCTAGTTTTACTAGTCTTTTTCTTTGATTTTCAATAGGTTTTATGCACTTTCTTGGGCCACAAGTAAGTAAATTGGGTGGAATTTCATGTTTTCTTAGATTCAATCAATCATGGATGAATTGATGCATTTTCATGAGTTTTGTGCCATAATTGCTTAGATGACAAGAAAAAGAATAACTCTCATGATTATAGCATAGCTTTGATGCAATTGTTGATTGATGATAGGTGGAATAAAGCTTGAAAGAAGGTTGAAGAAAAGGGGACAGCAAGGGGCAAGAAAAAAAGACTCACGTTTGAGCTAAAGTTTGCCTCAAACTTGAACTCAAACGTGAGGAAGATTGCATTTTCACCCTGGAAGCACACCAAGTTTGCGCCAACGTTTGCCTCAAACTTGAGGTCAAACGTTGGCTTGAAGATTCTTCACCCATGAGAAGCAACGTTTGCGCCAACGTTTGCCTCAAACTTGAGGTCAAACGTTGGCGCCACAAGAACAAGCAAATGCACCCTTGGAGCTTGGCAACGTTTGCGCCAACGTTTGCCTCAAACTTGAGGTCAAACGTTGGCGCCATTTTAGCAAGGAAGAGCACTCTATTTAATGCCTTGGAGAAGCCAACGTTTGCGCCAACGTTTGCCTTAAACGTTGGGCCAAACGTTGGCCAAAAGAAATGCATGGGAGGAGCCACGTTTGAGCTCACGTTTGACCTCAAACGTTGAGCCAAACGTGGATGGCAGCAACTTGGCCGAGCTGCATAATGTCACACACGAAGACGTTTGAGTCAACGTTTGCCTCAAACGTTGACTCAAACGTGAATGGTTCATGGCCCGGTTCACAAGTGGACTTCTTCCCAACACCAAGAGCAATCAACAGAGGCTATTATCAACCCAATTCCATCAAGACCAAGGGCCCAATTTAAGGCTTGAAGATCATTAGAAGAGAGTGTATAAATAGATTAGAATTTAAGTTTTTCGGGAGCTTCCCTTTTTAGAATTTTTCATACTTACAGTAGAGAGCTCATCTTTACATTTTTGAGTTGTTGCTTTTAGAATTTGAAAGTTCCTGGGAAGGAGAATTGAATTCTCTTCCCCTGGGTTGTTTTTGCTTTCCTTTCTACACACTTTGTTTGAGTCTTGGGTGTTGAGAATTGGGGAAATTCTGTCTCAATCTCACCTTGAAATCTCTTGTTTACTTTTTCTACACAATTGAATTTGAATTTCTCTTTACTGCTTCATCTTCTCTTTAATTCTGCAATTTACTTTTCTTTATTTCTTTTGCAATTGCTCTTGTTGAATCAAGGAAGGATTTGAGATCTAGACTTATTTTCTAGTCTCTTCCACTCTTGAGATCTTCAACTACTTTTAATTTGCTGCAATTTAAGCACAAGTCATTCTCTGTTTTAATTTCTCAAGCATTTCTACTTTTCTGTTTAGATCTACTTTATTTCAATTCACTTTCTACTCTTCTGTTTAATTACAATTCACTTGTTCTTGTTTAATTTCTGCAATCCCAATTCCCAACTCCTTTTATAATTGAAGCAATTTACATTTCTTGCACTTTAAGATTCAGCCATTTACATTTCTTGCAATCTAAGTTTCTGCAATTTACATTACTTGTCCTTTAAGATTCAGCTTATTTACTTTCTTTGCTCTTTAATTTCCTGCAATCTACCCCTCTCCCTTTACATTTCAAGCAATTTAGTTTCTGCAATCACACATCACTCAACCAACACTTGATTCGCTTGACTAAATCAACCACTAAACAAAAATTGCTCAATCCTTCAATCCCTGTGGGATCGACCTCACTCATGTGAGTTATTATTACTTGATGCGACCCGGTACACTTGCCGGTGTGTGATGACAAGTCATCTTAGCCTATTTTAACTAGTCTTTTTCTTTTGTTTTCATTAGAATTATGCACTTTCTTGAACCATAAGCAAGCCAATTGGGTAGATTTTCATGTTTCCTTTGATTTAATCAACCATGTATGAATTCATGCTATTTCATGAGGTTTTATGCTATAATTGTCACATATTATGAAAGAATGAATATCTCATGATTTTAAGCATAGCTTTGATGTGTTTGGTTGATTAATGATAGGTGAAGAAAGCTTGGAGAAAGGTTGAAGCAAGAAGGAATAGCTAGGAGTAAAGAGAAGACAATGAAATAAGTGAAATCGAACCAGGAAGCAAAAAGCTGGACCTAAAGTTAGCCTCAAACTTTTGCACAAACTTTTGGGTGAAAAGTTAGCCCCAACGTTAGCCCCTAACTTTTGGGCTAACGTTGGAACTTGAAAATCACTCCCTGGGTACCAAAAGTTTGCGCCAACGTTAGCCCCTAACTTTGAGGCTAACGTTGGCACATGAAAATCACCCCTGGGCACCAAAAGTTTGCGCCAACGTTAGCCCCTAACTTTGAGGCTAACGTTGGCATGAGAAAAACACTCCCTGGGCACCAAAAGTTTGCGCCAACGTTAGCCCATAACTTTGAGGCTAACGTTGGCACATGAAAACTACAAGGGGAGGAGCAAAAGTTTGCGCCAACGTTAGCCCCTAACTTTTGGGCTAACGTTGGCGCCACAAGTGCACCAAGGAAGGCTAACGTTGGTGCAAAAGTTAGACCCCTAACTTTTGCACCAACGTGAGTATCAGCAAATTATGTTAGCTGATATGAAAAGTTGGACCAAAAGTTTGACCCTAACTTTTGCTCCAACTTTAGGTCCAACTTTTGCAAAACTCCAACCCGGTTCATTTGGTTCACTTTGGTTCTTCTCCAAACTCCAAGAGCAATCAACCAAGGCCTCTTTCAACCCAATTCCACCAAGAGCAAAGGCCCAACTCAAGGCTTGAAGATCATTTGAAGAAAGTGTATAAATAGGATAGAATTCAAGTTCTTCGCAGGGCTTTCTTTTGGAATTTTCATAATAGTTTTCGGAGAGCTTTGGATATTGAGTGATCTTTAATTTCTTAGTCTTGGGGAAGGAGAATTCACTTCTCTTCCTCTTAGTTTTATTGCTTTCAATTTCAATTACAATTGTCTTGGATCTTGGGTTGAAGAATTGAAGGAACTCTGTTTCAATCTCATCCTTGGATCTCCCTGTTTATTTACTGCAATTGAATTTCCGTTTCTGTTACTTGCTTCTCATCTACTTTCCTTGCAATTTACAATTCCCTTGCAATTGTTCTTGTTGGATCTAGGAAGGTATTGAGATCTAGACTTGTTTTTCTAGTCTCTGGGACCTGAGATCTGAATTCCTAATTTACATTTTGTTTCTTGCTTTTAATGTTCATTTACTTTACTGCTTCAAGATCCGATTCAACCCAAACCTTCTTTTACTCTTTTGTTTGATGCAAGTTACTTTTCTTTGTTTAATTTCTGCAAATCCAATTCCTAATCCCCTTTACATTTTGAGCTATTTACATTTCTTGCACTTTAAGATTCCGCAATTTACATTTCTTGCACTCTAAGTTTCTGCCATTTAATTTCTTGTTCTTTAAGATTCAGCAATTTAATTTCCTGCTCTCTTTAATTTCATGCAATTTAAATTCTGCAAATCACAAATCACCTAACCAAATCTTGATTCGCTTGACTAAATCAACCACTAAACTAAAATTGCTCAATCCTTCAATCCCTGTGGGATCGACCTCACTCCCGTGAGTTTTTATTACTTGATGCGACCCGGTGCACTTGCCGGTTAGATTGGAGTTGTTTTGGAGAGATTTGTTTCTCCACCAAAATACTCATCAAGTTTTTGGCGCCGTTGCCGGGGATTGATTAGATTGACAATGATTAAGTGAGGTGGTAATCTAGATCAAGCACTTTTTCTTTAATTTTGATTAACCCACTAACTGTTTGATTTTTTGCTTAAACTGACTAACACTTCAATCTAGCAGTAGATTGAAGTGTCACTGGTTTTGTGCATTTCTCATGCTCTGCTTGTATGTTAGGTACAAGAAGAACCATACCCAATTTTCATGAACAAGACGAAAGAACTCTCAGGAGGTTAAGAAGAGCTGAAAGAGGGAAAAACATTGTTGGAGAAGAGGAATCAGACGAAGAATTCCAAGAGATGGAGGAACATTCAACCAATCCACCAGGTGGAGCAGACAACAACAATGACAACCCACCCCAGAGGAGAGTTTTGGCTTCCTATACCTTTGCAAATCCTAGACATTGTGGGAGCAGCATCTTGGCTCCAAATGTCAATGCTAACAATTTTGAACTCAAGCCACAACTCATCACTTTGGTTCAGAACAATTGCTCTTTTGGTGGAGGACCACTTGAAGACTCACACCAACATTTGTCCACTTTCTTGAGGATATGCAACACTATCAAAACTAATGGAGTGCCTCCTGACAGTTACAAACTGATGCTATTCCCATTTTCTCTCAAGGACAAGGCCACTCAATGGTTTGAATCTTTTCCAAGGGACAGCATCAACAACTGGGATGATTTGGTAACCAAGTTTCTTGCCAAGTTTTACCCACCTCAGAGGATTATAAGGTTGAAAGCTTAGGTACAAACATTTACACAAATGGAAGCTGAACCCATCTATGAGGCATGGGAGAGGTACAAGGCTCTAATCAGGAAATGTCCCCCTGCCATGTTTAATGAGTGGGAGAAGCTACAGAACTTCTATGAAGGCTTAACACTGAAATCCCAGGAAGCCTTGGATCATTCAGCTGGAGGTTCCTTGCAACTCATGAAAACTGCAGAGGAGGCTCAAGAACTCATTGATATGGTGGCCAACAACCAATATTTCTTTGCTCATCAAAGAGGCCGCCAACCATCACAAAGGAGAGGAATAATGGAGCTAGAAGGAGTGGATTCAATCCTAGCTCAAAACAAATTAATGCAGCAGCAAATTCAACAACAATTTGAGCAAATGACCAAGAGGATTGATGGCCTCCAAGTTGCAGCAGTTAACACCAGTCAACCATCAGCCACATGGGGGCAAAATAAAGAAATCCAAGAGGAGCAACAGCAGGAACAAGTCCAGTACATGCATTCAAGTCCAAATGAATTCTATGGTGATACCTACAACCCCTTATGGAAAAATCACCCCAACCTCAGATGGGGAGACACTCACAACCAAAACCAACAACCATGGCAGAGGAATTCAAACCAAAACAACCAAAGAAACAACCAAAACTACAACCAGCAGCAGACTAACCAAAACACATACAGAAAACCTCAAAACAACTACCCTAATCTCAACCAGTACCAATCCAACAACCATTCCACCAACCAAAATGTTTATCACCCACAACCCACATCTCACAACCCACCACAAGCACCACCTGAACCTCAAAGACTCACCAATTTAGAGACCTTGATAGAAAAAATGATGAAGCACCAGGAAATAACAAACAAAAACCATGAAGCATCATTAAAGAGCCTAGAGAGGCAGATTGGGCAACTCCCAAGCAAGTATCTGTTGAGAGACCTTCAAACTCACTGCCCAGTGACACAATCCCAAATCCCAAGGAGGAGTGCAAGGCAATACAATTAAGGAGTGGGAGAACATTGATAAGCAACAATGACACCACAAAGAAACAAGCAGAGAGCTTCAAAGAACCAACAGAGGATGAGAAGCAAGCAAAGGACGATGAAGCTAAGGAGCGAGTTGTGATGTCAAACAAAAGCACTGAGAAACTTAAAGAGAAGGACAACCAGCTACATAGCTCAAAGAAAGTGGCTCAGGGACAGCAGCAAATAGGAAAGAGCATCACACCTCCACTGCCATATCCCCAGAGGTTCAACAAAGAGGTTAAAGACCAGCATTTTCACAAATTCCTTGAGATTTTTAAGAAGCTGGAAATCAATATCCCCTTGGCTGAAGCACTTGAGCAAATGCCTCTGTATGCCAAATTCTTGAAGGAGCTTGTCAACAAGAAAAGAAGCTGGGATGAGAAAGAAACCATAATGATTACTGAGGAATGCAGGGCCTTGATTCAAAAAGGGCTTCCTCCCAAGCTTGAGGACCCAGGGAGCTTCCTGTTGCCTTGCACCATTGGGGAATTGACCATCACTAAAGCAATGTGCGATCTCGGAGCAAGTATTAACTTAATACCATCCTCCTTGGTGAAAAAGCTGCATATAGAGGAGGTCAAACCAGTACAAATGTCTCTGGAGCTGGTAGATAAGTCAATGGTATACCCCAGGGGTGTAATTGAAAATCTTTTGGTCAAGGTGGACAGTTTTATATACCCTGCTGATTTTGTGGTTCTAGAATCAAACGATGATGATGGTGACTCTGTTATACTGGGAAGGCCATTCTTGGCCACTGCTAGAGCTATCATAGACGTAGATGAACGGGAATTAACTCTCAGGATGCATGACCAGAGTGTCACTCTGAAGGTATTACCAGAGGCACAATTTAGCAAGGAGAAGAAAGAATATATGAAAAATGACCAGGAAGGTCACAGTAACATCCCAATGCTAAGGATTGTGCAGACTGATGAAGAAGCCCAAGAGGATATTAGAGTATTAGCCACTGAAAGAGAGGTCCCCAAGGAAAGCCTACGGCCAGAGAAGAAAGATCAACAAAAGGAAAGATGAAACGCAGAAACAAAGCAAAAAGGGGTTGGAAGAACAGAAAGATTCCAACAGAGGGGCTTTCCAAAGGTGACAAAGTGCAACTGATATATCAACAGCTGGGGGCAAATCAACAAACCGAGGACTACTACACTGTCAGCAACATACTCTTATTAGAGCATGCTGAAATTGAACACCAGAGAACAAAGAAGAAGATCACGGTCAGAGGAGACAAATTGAGGCTCTACAAGCACCAACCACCATAAAAGAAAGCCTCAATGTCAAGCTAGTGACAATAAAAGAGCGCTTGTTGGGAGGTAACCCAACCTGAGGTAGTTTTCTTTTCATAACTTTTTCAATAAGAGTGTTGGATAATTGCTATGTATTGCAAGGAGCTAAGTTTGGTGTTGCACACCAAAAACAATCTAAGGGAGAATGCAGGATGCTAAGTTTGGTGTTCCACTAAAACTTCATTTAAAATTACATTCTAACTTCCTGCACATTGCTAGTTCCAAGCAATCAAACAGATTATTCAAACAACTTAACTGTTTTTGTTTAGTCTCAATTTCATAACCTTTAGCAAGGACACAAAAGTTTGCCCAGAGTTAACCTGTTGAATCAGAAGAAGTAGCAAGGAATTAAGTCTGGGAGTTAACCACCAATTGAAGATACTATGCATCAAGACTCAAAAAGGGGCACAGCAGAAAGAAGAACAAAAGAAATGCAAACCAATAGGTTGTATCTATACTTAACCTTTGCTGTTGAGAAATACTTTTGATTGATGTCTTGTTAAAGTGTTCATTTAGTTCAAACAGATTCAAATTTCTTTTAAAATAAGTAGGCTAGTTTATGTGTGTGCTTGTGTGTTTACTTTCACTTGACAAGAAGCATGTTTTGTCCCCTGCATCTTTAAGTTCAATAAAAGAAATGTTTGAATGTGAAGCAAGATAGTCTCTGTTAGATAGAAGTAGAATAAAAGTAAGTGGTGGTATGTGTGTGATTGTATAATAGCTCACTTTTAGTGAATAAAGAGCTAGGATATCTCATTCTAAGTAAAGAGTGGCCTACTGTCTATGAATCTCAATTAAATAAAAAATTCCTTGGTTAGAAAGAAAAACAAAAAGAAAGAAAGAAAAGAGATAGCCAAAAAGTGGCAGAACAAAAGGAAACAAAAAGAAACAAAGCTGGACACCAATAGCTTGAACTTTAAAATATATGCCTGTGGTGTCTTTGTACTAGGATCTGCTTGGATTAGTAAGCTCTTAGGAGTGCATCAACACTCGGTGACTTGGGTTAACTAATCCGGGATCATCAGCTGAAAGTCTACTATCAAGAGCAACCTAACTACAAGGCATTTAGTAACCCAAAGAGGTGCTGGGCATCAATGTTTTAAGAAGGAATGTGAGCCAAGTGTCTATGGTGAATAATGTGTCAAGTATAAAGAAAAGGAAGTGAACTTGCTACACATGACACTCAAATAAAGCTTATAAACAAAGTAATAGCCAAGGATAAAGGAATAATGAGAGGTCATAGCAGTATGTTACTTGAAGCTTGAAGGAGACTTTCTAGGCCTAGGAGTCAATAAGAAGTGAGTATTTACATATCCACACAAAATCCCATGAACTATCAATAATACTCTGCTAGCATGAACATCCTCTTCCATTTCATTTTTTCTTCTCAATAAATCTTTTCTTGCTTGGGGACAAGCAAGCTTTAAGTTTGGTGTTGTGATGACAAGTCATCTTAGCCTATTTTAACTACTCTTTTTCTTTTGTTTTCATTAGAATTATGCACTTTCTTGAACCATAAGCAAGCCAATTGGGTAGATTTTCATGTTTCCTTTGATTTAATCAACCATGTATGAATTCATGCTATTTCATGAGGTTTTATGCTATAATTGTCACATATTATGAAAGAATGAATATCTCATGATTTTAAGCATAGCTTTGATGTGTTTGGTTGATTAATGATAGGTGAAGAAAGCTTGGAGAAAGGTTGAAGCGAGAAGGAATAGCTAGGAGTAAAAAGAAGACAATGAAATAAGTGAAATTGAACTAGGAAGCAAAAAGCTGGACCTAAAGTTAGCCTCAAACTTTTGCACAAACTTTTGGGTGAAAAGTTAGCCCCAACGTTAGCCCCTAACTTTTGGGCTAACGTTGGAACTTGAAAATCACTCCCTGGGTACCAAAAGTTTGCGCCAACGTTAGCCCCTAACTTTGAGGCTAACGTTGGCACATGAAAATCACCCCTGGGCACCAAAAGTTTGCGCCAACGTTAGCCCCTAACTTTGAGGCTAACGTTGGCATGAGAAAAACACTCCCTGGGCACCAAAAGTTTGCGCCAACGTTAGCCCCTAACTTTGAGGCTAACGTTGGCACATGAAAACTACAAGGGGAGGAGCAAAAGTTTGCGCCAACGTTAGCCCCTAACTTTTGGGCTAACGTTGGCGCCACAAGTGCACCAAGGAAGGCTAACGTTGGTGCAAAAGTTAGACCCCTAACTTTTGCACCAACGTGAGTATCAGCAAATTATGTTAGCTGATATGAAAAGTTGGACCAAAAGTTAGACCCTAACTTTTCCTCCAACTTTTGGTCCAACTTTTGCAAAACTCCAACCCGGTTCATTTGGTTCACTTTGGTTCTTCTCCAAACTCCAAGAGCAATCAACCAAGGCCTCTTTCAACCCAATTCCACCAAGAGCAAAGGCCCAACTCAAGGCTTGAAGATCATTTGAAGAAAGTGTATAAATAAGATAGAATTCAAGTTCTTCGCAGGGCTTTCTTTTGGAATTTTCATAATAGTTTTCGGAGAGCTTTGGATATTGAGTGATCTTTAATTTCTTAGTCTTGGGGAAGGAGAATTCACTTCTCTTCCTCTTAGTTTTATTGCTTTCAATTTCAATTACAATTGTCTTGGATCTTGGGTTGAAGAATTGAAGGAACTCTGTTTCAATCTCATCCTTGGATCTCCCTGTTTATTTACTGCAATTGAATTTCCGTTTCTGTTACTTGCTTCTCATCTACTTTCCTTGCAATTTACAATTCCCTTGCAATTGTTCTTGTTGGATCTAGGAAGGTATTGAGATCTAGACTTGCTTTTCTAGTCTCTGGGACCTGAGATCTGAATTCCTAATTTACATTTTGTTTCTTGCTTTTAATGTTCATTTACTTTACTGCTTCAAGATCCGATTCAACCCAAACCTTCTTTTACTCTTTTGTTTGATGCAAGTTACTTTTCTTTGTTTAATTTCTGCAAATCCAATTCCTAATCCCCTTTACATTTCGAGCTATTTACATTTCTTGCACTTTAAGATTCCGCAATTTACATTTCTTGCACTCTAAGTTTCTGCCATTTAATTTCTTGTTCTTTAAGATTCAGCAATTTAATTTCCTGCTCTCTTTAATTTCATGCAATTTAAATTCTGCAAATCACAAATCACCCAACCAAATCTTGATTCGCTTGACTAAATCAACCACTAAACTAAAATTGCTCAATCCTTCAATCCCTGTGGGATCGACCTCACTCCCGTGAGTTTTTATTACTTGATGCGACCCGGTGCACTTGCCGGTTAGATTGGAGTTGTTTTGGAGAGATTTGTTTCTCCACCAAAATACTCATCAGTGAGTTTTATGTTGGATCATTTTCCACACATCAAGTATTTGGCGCCGTTGCCGAGGATTGAATTAGATTGACAATGATTATGTGAAGTGAAGATCTAGATCAAGCACTTTTTCTTCTCTGTTTCTTTAATTTTTTTTACTAACCCACTAACTGTTTGAATTTTTGCTTGAGCTAACTGAAACTCCACTTTAGCAATAGAGTAAAGTTTTCTTGGTTTCTCTGGCTGTGTGTGATTCTCATGCTTTAGCTTGTTGAATATACGAGAGAAGCAATTTTCTTCCACTAATCTTTCAAGTTTATCAACTGTTTGACACATTGTGTCAACTAATCCTCTAATCATATTCTGGCATGAATATACTCTATCTTCATTTAGACCGTTTGTGATTGTGCAGATCATGGAGGGGAACTCGACGAATTCCAGTAATCATGGGAGTAATGTCCCCACCTTAGATGATAATGCAACCCATAACTTGAAGCACCCACTCATCACCATGAACGATGTTGCTCAATGGTTTGAAGCTTTCCCACAAGGAAGCATCATCGGATGGGAAGAACTAATGAGTAAACTCCTGGCCAAGTTGAAACCACCTCAGGGAATTGTTAAACCAGAGGCAGAAGTGTAACCATTCACACAAGAGAAGGAAATTGAAGGTGTCCGTGCAGTCATGAACCAAAACAAGCAGATGCATCAGCAGACTCTACAACACCTAGATATGATGGTCAGAAAAATCAATGAGCTGCGAACTGCTGTAGTACATGCATACAACCTAACTCAAAACTCATACGGTTGGAATCAATCTGAACAAGGTTTTGGAGCAATTAACCATGAGCAACAAAGTTATGAGCAATCACACTCTCCAAACAGTTCCTCTAGCATGTTCCAACATAAGTCTCAGAATGATGTGTACAGCCCACCCTGGAGAACTCATTCTAATTGGAGGGGGGTCGAACACCAAAATCAAAGACCAAGGGACTTCAACTGCAACAACCCTAACTTCAAAAACCAGCATAAAAACCACCCTCACAACAACAACCATCACGCACCACCCCAATGCACACACTTCCAACCCCATCCTACCTCACAACTCGCCCAAAACGACTCTCATCAACCATCACATTTGACACAACCACAACCAACTTTAAACCTTCAAAGAATCTGTGTTCTAGAAATGATGATGGAAAGATTCGTGAAAGCTCAAGAGATGGTAATAATAGAGCAGGAAGAAGCAAGGAAAAATCAAGAAATGATAAGCAGAAACCAAGAAGCCTCACTCAGAAAAATTGAGAGGCAAATGGAACAACTGACTAAGCATCTTGCAGAAACAAGCGAGCGGATGGTAAATATGTCTCTCAGGGCCACTGAAGACGACCCAAAGAATAGCGAAAAAGCTGTTAGATTGAAAAAGGGAAAGCAATCATGGAGGAAAGTGAGAAGGCTACGGGAAAGGAATCAATCATCCAAGAAAATCATCACAGAAAAATTCCACAAGAAGAAACAGAGGAAAGGAAGCCCATAGTGAGAGGAGGAAACCAAAGGCAACAGGATTTTCAACTCCCATGATCAACAGAATGGAGGATGTCAAGCTAATGACAATAAAGAAGCTCTTGTTGGGAGGCAGCCCAACCTGAGGTAGTTCTCTTTTCATAGATATTTTAATAAAAAGGTTAATTAACTTCATCTATATTGCAAGAAGCTAAGTTTGGTGTTACACAACAAAACAATATAAGGGAGAATGAAGGATTCTAAGTTTGGTGTTCCACCAAAATCCCATCACAAAATACATTCTCACTTTCTGCATAATGCAAGCTTCAAGCATTTAGATAAACTGGTTAACTATTCTGTTGTTTCCTAAGTTTTCAGTTTTATTGCTTTTGAAAAAGAAAAAGAGTTTCACACATGGTTAATCTGATGCATGAGAACCATTGGCAAGGTACTAAGTTTGGTGTTCCTACACCAAAGTAAGTTCAAAGGCCCACAAATAAATCATGCATGCTAACCATTTCTTTTAAGTGCTTGGGGAACAAGCAACTTTCAATATCACTGCAGAGCACCATACAAACTTTTGGAAAGATTAAGCATCATCAATCAAAGAGATGAAAGAGGAATGTGAAGACCAGCAATGATGATGATGAGGACGAGGACAGCAAGTAAATTCCAAAAGGTTGTATTGTTCAGTGATTATTTTATATCAGATACTGCTGATGACAAGTCATCTTAGCCTAGTTTCACTAGTCTTTTTCTTTTGTTTTCAATTGTTTTTATGCACTTTCTTGAGCCATAAGTAAGCCAATTGGGTAGAATTTCATATTTCCTTTGATTCAATCAACCATGGATGAATTAATGCAATTTCATGAGATTTTGTGGTATAATTGTCATATATTATGAAAGAATAACAAACTCATGATTTTGAGCATAGCTTTGATGTGTTTGGTTGATTGATGATAGGTGAAAAAAGCTTTGAAGGAGGTTGAAGAAAGAAGAAAGGGCAAGGAGCAAGAGAGAACAAAAAGCTTGAGCAAAAGCTTGCCTCAAACTTTAGCTCAAGCTTTTGGAAGAGTGAATGCACATTGGTTGGAGCAAAAAGCTTGCGCCAACGTTTGCCTCAAGCTTTTTGGCAAAAGTTGGCGCCACACACCAACACCCTGGAGGAGAAAAGCTTGCGCCAACGTTTGCCTCAAACTTTTTGGCAAACGTTGGCGCCACACCAACATACCCTGGAGGAGAAAAGCTTGCGCCAACGTTTGCCTCAAGCTTTTTGGCAAACGTTGGCGCCACACATGCACACAAGGGGATCAACGTTTGGCCTAAAGTTTGACCTCAAACTTTAGCCCAAACGTTGGTAGCAGCAAATGGGGGCAGCTGATATGAAAAGCTTGAGCCAAAGTTTGCCTCAAACTTTGACTCAAGCTTTTATGATTTATAACCCGGTTCACAATGGATTTCTCTCCAACTCCAAGAGCAATCAACCGAGGCCTTTATCAACCCAATTCCATCAAGAGCAAAGGCCCAATTCAAGGCTTGAAGACCATTTGAAGAAAGTGTATAAATAGCTTAGGATTTAAGTTTTTCGGAGAGCTTTTCCTTTAGAATTCTTAGAACACTTACAGAGAGCTCACCTTTACATTTTTTTGATTTGTTGCTTTAGAATTCTAGAGAATTAGGAAGGAGAATTGATCTCTCTTCTTCCTTGTTCTTGCTCTGCACTCTTTACTTTTCTTACTTTGGATTTTGGGTGGAGAATTGAAGAACTTCTGTTTCAATCTCACCTTGAGATCTTGTTTAATTTTCTGCATAATTGAATTCCCATTTCTGTTAATTGCTTCTTCCTCTACTCTTTCTGCAATTTACATTTCTTTATTTCCTTTGCAATTGTCTTGCTGGATCTAGGAAGGCAGTGAGATCTAGACTCAGCTATCTAGTCTCTTGAGTCCTGAGATCTACAGTTTTAAATTTCAATTTCCTTATTTCATTGCTACACCAAGCTTTTTCTCATTTCCGTTTTAGATCCGCTTTAATTCAAGTCATCTTCTACTTTTCTGTTTATTGCATTTTACTTTTCCTTGTTTAATTTCTGCAAATCCAATTCCCAATTCCCTTTACAATTCAAGCCATTTACATTTCTTGCACTTTAAGATTCTGCAATTTACATTTCTTGCAATCTAAGTTTCTGCAATTTATATTACTTGCACTTTAAGATTCAGCCTCTTTAATTTCTCTGCACTTTAAATTCTTGCCAATTGTCCCTCTCCCTTTTAATTTCATGCAATTTAGCTTCTGTCGAATACAAACCACTCAAATCAACTCTTGATTCGCTAGACTAAGTCATCCACTAAACTAAAATTGTTCAATCCTTCAATCCCTGTGGGATCGACCTCACTCCCGTGAGTTTTATTACTTGATGCGACCCGGTACACTTGCCGGTGAGTTTTGTGTTGGATCGTTTTCCACACATCAAGTTTTTGGCGCCGTTGCCGGGGATTGAAACAGATTGACAATGATTAAGTGAAGTGGAGATCTAGATCTAGCATTTTTATTTTCTGTTTCTCTAACTTTGGACTAACCCACTAACTGTTTAAATTTTTGCTTAAGCTAACTACAATTTCATCATGGATTGAAGTATTGCTATCCTTCTGGTTTGGTATGATTTTTTTGTCTTGTTTGCATGTCAGGGACAAGGAGAGCTATACCAACCTTTTGTGAACAAGACAAAAGAACCCTCAGGAGATTAAGAAGAGCTGAAAGAGGGAAAAACATTGTTGGAGAAGAGGATTCGGAAGAAGAAGAGTTCCAAGATATGGAGGAACATACAACAATTCCAGCTAATCCACAAGGAGGAGCAGCTAATAACAACAACAATCCACCACAAAGAAGAGTTCTGGCTTCCTACACATTTGCAAATCCTAGACATTGTGGGAGTAGCATTCATACCCCAAATGTTAATGCAAATAACTTTGAACTAAAGCCAAAACTCATCACATTAGTTCAAAATAATTGCTCTTATGGAGGATGACCACTTGAAGATCCAAATCAACACTTGTCCACTTTCTTGAGGATTTGTGACACTGTTAAAACCAATGGAGTGCATCCTGACAGCTATAAGCTACTGCTATTTCCATTTTCTCTCAGAGACAAAGCCACCCAATGGTTGGAATCTTTCCCAAGAGACAGCATTGACAATTGGGATCATATAGTGAGCAAATTCCTTGCCAAATTTTACCCACCTCAAAGGGTTATCAGATTGAAGACTGAAGTACAAACATTCACCCAAATGGAGGTTGAACCATTATATGAGGCATGGGAAAGGTACAAGGCTCTGATCAGGAAGTGTCCCCCTGGAATGTTCAATGAGTGGGATAGATTGCAGAATTTCTATGAAGGCTTGACATTGAAATCTCAAGAGGCCTTGGATCATTCAGCTGGAGGCTATTTGCAACTCATGAAAACTGCAGAAGAAGCTCAAAGTCTCATTGATATGGTAGCTAACAACCAGTATTTCTTCGCTCACCAAAGGCAACGCCAACCATCACAGAGGAAGGGAGTGATGGAGTTGGAAGGAGTGGACTCAATCCTAGCTCAAAACAAATTGATGCAGCAGCAGATTCAACAACAATTCGAGCAAATGGCCAAGAGGATTGATAGCCTCCAAGTTACAGCAGTAAGCTCCAATCAACCATCAACCACATGGGGAACAAATGAAGAAACTCAAGAGGAGCAGCAGCAGGAGCAAGTCCAGTACATGCACAACCAAAATTCTGGGTCAAATGAAGTCTATGGTGATACTTACAACCCTTCATGGAAGAACCATCCAAACTTGAGGTGGGGAGATAACCATAACCAAAACCAACAACCATGGCAAAGAAGTTCAAATCAAAACACTTCAAGAAACAACCAAAACAACAACCAGCAGCAAACCACCCAAAACCCTTACAGAAAACCCCAAAACAACCACCCCAACCCCAACCATTATCCATCCAATAACCAACCCACAAATCAAAACACTTACCACCAACCCTCAACACCCTATAACCAGCCAATTTCACATGACTCTCAAAGAATCACTAACTTGGAAACCTTGATAGATAAAATGTGGAAACACCAAGAAATGACAACCAAGAACTATGAAGCCTCCACGAAGAACCTAGAGAAGCAGATTGGGCAAATCTCCAAGCAGATTTCTGTTGAGAGACCATCAAGTTCCCTGCCAAGTGACACAATTCCAAATCCTAAGGAAGAATGCAAGGCAATACAGTTAAGAAGTGGGAAAACATTGATGAGCAAAATTACACTACAAGGAAGCAAGCTGAGAACAGCAAAAGGCCAATAGAAGGAGAAAAGCCAACACATGCAGAGGAAGCCAATGGTGATGATGCAATGGCAAGCAAGCAAACTCAAGAAAAGGAGAAAAAATCAAAAATTCCAAAAAAGGGGAAAGAAGCAATTGAAGAGCCAACCAAGAATCAAAAGCAACAAGCAGAGAAGAACTTTGTACCTCCACTGCCATATCCCCAGAGATTCAACAAGGAGGCTAAGGATCACACTTTCATAAGTTCCTTGAGACTTTCAAGAAGTTGGAGATAAATATTCCCTTAGCTGAGGCACTGGAGCAAATGCCCCTATATGCCAAGTTCATGAAGGAGCTAATCAACAAGAAGAGAAGTTGGCAAGAAAAGGAAACTATCATGCTCACTGAAGAATGTAGCGCTGTGATCCAGATGGGTATCCCACCAAAGCTCAAAGACCCAGGGAGTTTTGTAGTTTCATGCACCATAGGCAAGATAACATTGGAAAATGCCTTATGTGATCTAGGTGCCAGCATCAACTTGATGCCTCTATCATTGATGAGAAAGCTTGCCATAAAAGAAATCAAACCCACCAGGATGTCACTAGTAATGGCCGACAGATCAATCAAGACACCCAATGGAATTGTGGAAAATTTACTAGTGAAGGTTGGAAAGTTTATCTTCCCTGCAGACTTCGTAATCTTAGACACAGAAGGGGAAGGAAACAACTCAATCATCTTGGGGAGACCATTTCTAGCCACAGCAAGAACCACTATTGATGTGGAGAAGGGAGAAATGACCTTCAGGGTGCATAATGAACAAATGGTA
This sequence comes from Arachis ipaensis, assembly GCF_059453495.1. Taxonomy (NCBI): domain Eukaryota; kingdom Viridiplantae; phylum Streptophyta; class Magnoliopsida; order Fabales; family Fabaceae; genus Arachis; species Arachis ipaensis. The sequence goes on from NC_142444.1 coordinate 76,286,622, forward strand.
ATCAATGTCTTCAAATCAATGCAACACCCCTCTGAGCAAGAGAATTACATGAATGTGGATATGATAGAAGGGCTGGTAGAAGAAATGTTTGAAGACAACTATTTGGAGCATCAGGAAGAACAAGGAGAGGAAGTGGTAGAAATTTCTATTGAAGACAAGAAAGAGGATAAACCAAAACAGGAGTTGAAACCTCTCCCCCCTCACCTCAAATACGTGTTTCTTGGGGAAGCAGAGGCATTACTAGTGATCATAAATTCTTCCTCGAACATGGATAAGGAAGCAAGGTTGATTGAAGTATTAAAAGCTCACAAAACAGCCTTGGGGTGGACAATTGAGGACATCAAAGGCATCAGCCCTGCTATTTGTATGCATAAAATTTTATTGGAGGAAGAATCAAAACCTGTGGTTCAACCTCAAAGAAGACTCAACCCAACCATGAAAGAGGTGGTTCAAAAAGAAGTGATGAAGTTATGGAATGCTGGAATAATTTTCCCAATCTCAGACAGCTCTTGAGTGAGTCCGGTTCAAGTTATGCCAAAAAAAGGAGGAATGACATTCATCACCAATGAGAAGAACGAGTTGATCCCCACTAGGACAGTGACTGGGTGGAGAATGTGCATAGACTACAGGAGATTGAATGATGCAACAAGAAAAGATCATTTTCCTCTGCCCTTCATTGATCAAATGTTGGAAAGACTAGCAGGCCATGCTTATTACTGCTTCCTGGATGGGTATTCTGGTTACAATCAAATAGTAGTGGACCCCAAGGATCAAGAGAAGACCTCTTTCACATGCCCATTTGGAGTTTTTGCCTATAAGAGGATGCCCTTTGGGCTGTGCAACGCCCCAGCCACTTTTCAAAGGTGTATGCTTTCCATCTTTTCTGATATGGTGGAAAAATTCTTAGAAGTCTTCATGGATGATTTTTCTATTTTTGGCAATTCATTTAACACTTGCTTGCATAACTTAACTCTTGTTTTGATAAGATGCCAAGAAACTAATTTGGTGTTGAATTGGGAAAAGTGCCATTTCATGGTTCCGGAAGGAATAGTTCTTGGGCATAAAGTGTCATGTAGAGGTATAGAAGTTGATAAAGCTAAAATAGAAGTTATTGAAAAACTCCCTATACCTGTTAATGTGAAAGCAGTAAGAAGTTTTCTTGGGCATGCTGGCTTCTACAGAAGGTTCATCAAAGACTTTTCAAAAATAGCAAAACCATTGAGCAATTTACTAATGAATGAAATCCCCTTCATTTTTTATGACAACTGTAAACATGCCTTTGAAACTCTCAAGAGAAAGCTCATTACAGCACCAATCATCACACCCCCTGATTGGAATCTACCTTTTGAACTTATGTGTGATGCAAGCAACCTTGCTATTGGTGCTGTACTGGGGCAAAAGAAGGACAAATTACATCATGTCATATATTATGCTAGCAAAGTGTTGAATGAAACACAGAAAAATTATACCACCACTGAAAAAGAACTTTTAGCAATTGTATATGCATTTGATAAGTTTAGACAATACTTGATCGGTTCAAAAGTTATAGTATACACTGACCATTCTGCTCTCAAGTATTTAATGTCTAAACAGGATTCAAAGCCAAGGCTTATTAGGTGGGTGTTGCTGCTACAAGAATTTGATATTGAAGTGAGGGATAGGAAGGGAAGTGAAAATCAAGTAGCAGATCACCTATTAAGAGTGCCACAAGAAGCTAAGCAAGATAAACCATAGCAAGTAAATGAGAACTTCCCTGATGAACACCTATTCCAAGTTCAACAGACACCTTGGTTTGCTGACATAGCAAACTACAAGGTAGGAAGGAAGATACCTCAAGAATTTTCCAAGCAACAAATGAAGAAATTACTCACTGAAGCAAGGAAGTTCTTATGGGATGAACCTTTTCTATTCAAGAGATGCTCTGATGAAATGATTAGGAGGTGTATCCCTGAAAGTAAAATGAAGGACATACTATGGCATTGCCATGGCTCAGCGTATGGTGGACACTTTGGACCAGAGAGAACAGCTACAAAGGTACTACAGAGTGGGTTTTATTGGCCAACTATCTTCAAGGATGCTAGAGAGTTTGTTCACCAATGCAATGAATGTCAAAGAACTGGAGGATTGACAAAAAGAAATGAGATGCCTCAAAATTTCATCCTGGAAGTGGAGCTGTTTGACTTATGGGGCATTGATTTCATGGGACCCTTTCCCCCTTCCTACTCTTTTAGATATATCTTGGTGGCAGTAGAGTATGTTTCAAAGTGGGTGGAAGCCATAGCCACAACCACCTGTGATGCACAGATTGTCCTCCAATTCCTTAAAAAGCACATTTTCACAAGATATGGAGTGCCCAAGGATCTTGTTAGTGATGGTGGTGGTCACTTTTGCAACAAACAGATGGAGAAACTCCTCCACAAATATGGAGTAATCCATAAAGTAGCACACCTTACCACCCTCAGACTAATGGCCAGGCTGAACTAGCAAATAGGGAATTAAAGAAGATCCTAGAGAAAACAGTGGGAAGCACAAGAAAAGATTGGGCTAGGAAGCTAGAAGATGCATTATGGGCATATAGAACAGATTTTAAAACTCCTATTGGCAAGTCACACTTTCAGCTATTGTATGGCAAATCCTGCCACCTCCCTGTAGAGCTTGAACACAGAGCTTTTTGGGCCACTAAACTCCTCAACCTTGATTCCCAAGCTGCAGGAGAGAAAAGGTTATTACAACTAAATGAGTTGGATGAATTCAGGCTAGAAGCCTATGAGAGTGCTAAGATATACAAGGAAAGAGCTAAGAGGTGGCATGATAAGAAGATCACAAAGAAGGAGTTCAAGCCAGGACAGCAAGTGCTCCTGTATAACTCAAGGCTTAAGATCTTCCCTGGCAAACTTAAATCTAAGAGGACTGGCCCATACTTGGTGACAAAGGTTTTTCCTTATGGGAGTCTTGAATTGCTAGATGAAGCAACAAAGAGTCAATTCACAACAAATGGTCACAGAGCAAAGCTATACTTGGGAGGACAATGGGATAAGGAAAAAGTGGTTCAGAGCCTACAGCCTTCTTGAAAAGAATTGAAGGATGTCAAGCTAGTGACATTAAAAGAGCACTTGTTGGGAGGCAACCCAACCAGAGGTAGTTTTCTTTTCATAGCCTTTTCAATAAAAAAATTGTTGAATATTTGGTATGCATTGCAAGGAGCTAAGTTTGGTGTTACACACCAAAACAATTTAAAGGAGAATGAAGGATTATAAGTTTGGTGTTCCACCAAAACATCATTTACAAATACATTCTCACTTCATGCACAATACTAGCTCCACGCAATCAAACAGATTATTCAACTACTTAATTTCTCTCTAATTTCAATTCCATAACCTTTAGCAAGAACATAAGATTTTACATATAGTTAACCTGTTGCATCAGAGGAAGTGGCAAGGAACTAAGTTTGGTGTTCCCACACCAAATTAAATCCAAAAGCCGCACTCAATTCATGCATACTAACCAGTCACCTAAGGGCTTGAGAAGTAAGCAACTTTTGAGAATTGTGCAGGGAACTAACCACCAATTGAAGACATTATGCACCATGACTCAAAAGGGGACCTGATGACATGTCACCATGTCATGTTTTTCTATGCTTTTTCATATAAGAAATTGATAATTAGTGCTTAAATATTGCATTCTTTTATGCTTAAATGGTATATTTCCTTGATCTTTTAATTTTATAAATTTGGTAGGAAATAAGAAGAAAAAGAAGCAAAGAAGCACAAAATAAGCTAAAAAGGAGAAAAAAAGAACTTTGGGGCACACTTTGAAGTTGGAGCACACTTTGGAGCCTTAGGCCACGCTTTTAAAAGCGTGGCCCATGACCAAATCAAGGAGACATCACAACCAGCACTCAAAGCTCAGTTCACAAAGTGAACTTAGCTTTGCCGTACGGAGTTGTGCACTCTTTAGTTTTCATTTTGCTTTCTCTCTTAGTTTTCTTTTTTGTTTTGAAATTTTGGATTGAGATTGGAAGGAATTCTATTTTCATTCTCCATCTGCAACCTCTCTTGTTCTTCTTCTACAATTTACTCTTCCATTTTCATTTTGCAATTGTTCTTGTTGGATCAAGGAAGGATTTGAGATCTAGACTTGTTTTCTAGTCTCTTCCACTCCTGAGATCTTGAACCACTTTTAAATTGCTGCAAATTAAGCATTGCTTTTCTGTTTTTAAAATTCTCCAAGCATTTTTACTTTCTGTTGCATTGCTTCCAATTTACATTTCCTGCAATTGCTCTAAATTCTTATTCACTGAAATTTTGCTTCTCTGTTTACATTGCTTCCAGCACCCCAGACCCTTTACTTTTCATGCAATTTACATTTCTTGTCATTTAAGATTCTTGCAATTTACTTTTCTTGTTCTTTAAGTTTCTGCACATTTACTTTCTGCACTTTAAATTTCTTATCATTTACATTCTGTTGGCTACAAATTCACACAATTCACTCAATGTTAGCTTGACTAAACTAATCACCTACTAAAGTTGCTTGATCCATCAATCCATGTGGGATCGACCTCACTCTAAGTGAGTTTTACGACTTGATGCGACCCGGTATACTTGCCGGTGAGTTTTTGGTGTTTTGAGAAATTTGTTTTTCCACAAAAATACCATCAAGTTTTTGGCGCCGTTGCCGGGGATTGATTTAGATCAACAATGATTAAGTGGGTGAGAAGTCTAGATCAAGAATTTTCTTTATTTTTGTTTTCTGTTTCAAAGTGAAACCAAGGTGTTTGAGTTTTTGCCTCACTAAGAAATTCTCATCTCTGATATGAGTAATTTCAATTTTCCTTGGTGTTGTGTTTTCCAAAACTCAAATAGAGTTCAACTCATCTTATGATCAAACATGTTTTATGGGATATTACCCACCATCACCAATCTCTAATGGTGGCTGGGAATATCACCAAGAGAATACACATTCTGAGCACTCCAATTCATGGAGATTTGCTTCAGAGACACAAGATGAGCAAGAGAATCATATGGGATACTTTCCACCACCACAAAATGATGCAAGTCATGATTCTAATGGTAGCTGGGAGTATTACCAAGAAACTGCAAATTCTGAGCAGTCAAGTCACATGAGAGATTGTCCAATAGCCAAAGACTCACAACCAAAACAAACTTCCAATAGCCAAAGACTCTCAAAACTTGAGTCCATGCTCAAAAGATTTACGGAGGAGACAAAGAAGTACTGGGAAGAACAAGAAATGTCCCTCAAAAACATGGAAGTGCAGCTAGCTCAGTTGGTGAGTGCAACGAAAAAGGAGGAAAAACAAGAGGAAGAGGCTACTGAGTCAAGTGAATTTTTAGTGAAAAAGAAAGAGGTGGTGGAAATAGTTGAAAATGAAACTGCACTTGAGATGACAAGGGAACATGAGGACTCACAACTCTCACAAACGTCCCTGACCCAAAAACTCTCAACAATTGAATCTGTGATTGAAAAATATGAAGAGGAGATGAAGAAATGTTGGGAAGATCAACAAACCTCCTCAATGAAAAAGCTATTAAGTTAAATGTTGAGTGCAAGGGAGGAAATGGAAGAGCAAGAAAGTGAGAAAGACAACCAAAGAATTTCAAACTCAAGTGAAGCAGAAAAGTACATGGAACCACCAATACAAGAGGCTCTTGATGAAAAGAAGACTCCAACAATCACACAACCACCAAGACTTGGATTCAAGGAAGTGAAGGAAATTAACAAAAGCACCAAAAAGAGGATTGTGACCAAGCTACCAAGGACAACATTCAAGAGGAGGTCAACCACAAACAATCCAACCCCTGGACCAATAGCAAGCAAGCTCAAGCAAGCCATGTACAAAAGAAAGCTTGCTGAGAGGAAACCAAGACAGGGGGCAATAGCTGAATCTTCTCCTCCCTTGAAGTCATTCCTCTTAACAAACTGGAAGAAGAGGAAGAAAGTAAACAAGATGTCAACCGTAGGTATAATTTCTCTTCTCTGCTTTGTTTTCGTTCTTTGTTTTGTTTAAATTCAATAAATTGGCATATGGTTACATTCTAAGTTTGGTGTTGCCTTGCAACTAATTGTTTTCAATATATTTTGAATGATTGCATCAAATAAAAAAAATGTGACACACCAAGATTCTAAGTTTGGTGTGCCACTTATTTTCTATGCAATTCATTCAAGAAACACTACTTGTCTGCATAATCATAATGCCTCTGCAGTTTTATTTTTCTCTTTTGATTTGACACTTTTTCATTCTACTTGCTTTAGTCATTTTTCTATTTTTAAATATTTTCCTCTAGTTTGCTTGTTAACTGTCGTTGTTAGTACATCACCAAGAGATCTTTATTCTGACAGATTCTTGGCTTGGTGATTGTACTTAACAAATAACAGTTTCACTTACTTAGTTTTAATTCAAATAAATTGACATATGATTTCATTCTAAGTTTGGTGTTGCTATGCAACAAAATTTGGTTCCAATTCTTACAAGATACTTGCATTAATTCCAAGTGAAAGTGTCACACTAAGTTTGGTGTGCCACTTATATCTTTATGCAATGTATCATGCACACCTTCTTATGTTTGCAATCACAATGTCTCTGTCTCTTGTGCCTTGATTATTATCTTTAATTTTGCTTGCTTAAACACATGTACTACTAACATTTCATTGTGTGAGACATTCATGACCCATCTTAGCCCCATAGCCATTGTTCTAATTATTGCTTGAGGATGAGCAAGCATTCCGAGTTTGGCAAGGGAAAGAGGAAGAATAGAGGAAAAAGGACAACAATAATGAAGATGAACTACAAGGTTGTAGAGTTCCTTTTCTTCTCATTTGTTTCCAGCACTTAAATTACATGATTGTCTTCATCTTTTCTATTTACATGTGTGTATGAATAAAGCATAACTTGAATCTTGATTTATAACATGCTGTTGTGGCATTATGACTACCAACTTGAGTTTTGTGAGTTCAAAAGCAATAAAGCATCATGATCATAAACAAACAAGGCATTAAAGAAGATTTTAGCATGTGCATACAAGTATTGGAAAGCTAGTATGATTAATTGTTGCTCAATTGCATTGGATTGTATTTAATTGAAGTTTTCATCTAGTACATTTTGTGAAATCTTTTGAAAATCATGAAAACCTTGAAGAAGCAAATACAATTAAAGCAAGAAAAGAAAAAGGGAAAGAATGAGAAAGCTGAAGGCTCTGAGTACCAATGGCAATTTATTTGTTAAGTACTTGTGGTGTTTATGTATCAAGCCAAATGCTTGAAAACAAAACACTTAGAAGTCAAGGCTAGGCTCAAGTGCAAAAGCACTCCCTCAAAGCTCAAGGTTCTGAGCATCAATGATTAGAGAGTCAAGAAAAGAAAAGAAAAATGAGCTTAATGAAGTCCTCTAATTAAATTCTTGTGGTGCTTATGTATCAAGTGGTAATACTTGAAAACAAAGCATTTAGAATCGTAGCTTTGTTATTAACTCATGGGGCAAAGCACCCAAAAGGAGAAGCTAATAAGAAAAGCAAAACCTTATTTCAAGGAAGAAATATAAGAAAAAGATTTCATAAAATGAGCTAGATAGAAGCATCAATCATTTACATTTCTTTTGTGATTGTAGCATGCATAGAAAACTAGCCTACCATGAACATTGAGTTGCTATTCTTCTTACCTTGGATTGTCAATCTTTATTGCATGATTCTTTTCTTGCTTGGGGACAAGCAAGGTTTAAGTTTGGTGTTGTGATGACATGTCACCATGTCATGTTTTTCTATGCCTTTTCATATAAGAAATTGATAATTAGTGCTTAAATATTGCATTCTTTTATGCTTAAATGGTATATTTCCTTGATCTTTTAATTTTATAAATTTGGTAGGAAATAAGAAGAAAAAGAAGCAAAGAAGCACAAAATAAGCTAAAAAGGAGAAAAAAAGAACTTTGGGGCACACTTTGAAGTTGGAGCACACTTTGGAGCCTTAGGCCACGCTTTTAAAAGCATGGCCCATGACCAAATCAAGGAGACATCACAACCAGCACTCAAAGCTCAGTTCACAAAGTGAACTTAGCTTTGCCGTACAAAAAAACTTAGCTTGGAGGCAAGAATTTTCGCTAAGTTAAAAGTTGGGCGTTTACAGCATGACCATGCCTTCTTCAAAGGGCCATAACTTGAGCTACAGATGTCCAATTGATGTGCTTCCAGTTGCGTTGGAAAGCTGACATTTAGAGCTTTCCAAAGATGTATCATAGTCCATATTTGGCACGAAATTGCGGCACGAGTGAAATGCATCTTTAAGGGCTAAAAATAAGCAAGAAAATCAGCCAATGCTTTCACCAAGGCTCGAAGGGGGAGACACAAGGAAAGCAAGGCAAGAGCAAAATAGTGCTCAGTTCACTTTTCCAACTTAGCTTTATCGGGCTTCCACCCAAGAAAATTCAAGGAAAAGGCTCACAAAACTTCTTCCACCAAGAGTTGAACTTGGGACCTTGAAGACAAAAGCAAGGCGCCACAAGGGGAGCTCAGTTGGTTTTCCCAACTGAGCACTACTTCTCCCTTTTTCCCCACATTTTGACACGGACCAAAGGCACCAAGCAAGCCTTGTGCGCACCATTTTGGCACACAACCAAGGCTGGACGCGCATCAAATGACACGGACAGCACAACTTGAAAGCTAAGTTGGGTTTTCCAACTGAGCTTTCCCCTGGGAGCAACACCCATGGACCAAAAATTGAATAAAAATTCCATTTAAATTCAATTCTTCTCCAAATTGAATCAAGGCCAACCAAACCCATTTCTCCTCAGATCCAAAGCAAGCAAAGCCCACATTATCACTCAAAGGCACAAGAACAAGCTAGAATTAGGATTTTCATTTAATTTGTTTTTCATTTCAATTTCATTTTTTTACTTTGTAAAGCCTATATAAAGGCATCAATTCCATCTCATTAAAGGAGCTCGAGGAGAAAGGAGGCTAGCTCCAATAGGGAGTTGTGCACTCTTTAGTTTTCATTTTGCTTTCTCTCTTAGTTTTCTTTTCTGTTTTGAAATTTTGGATTGAGATTGGAAGGAATTCTGTTTTCATTCTCCATCTGCAACCTCTCTTGTTCTTCTTCTACAATTTACTCTTCCATTTTCATTTTGCAATTGTTCTTGTTGGATCAAGGAAGGATTTGAGATCTAGACTTGTTTTCTAGTCTCTTCCACTCCTGAGATCTTGAACCACTTTTAAATTGCTGCAAATTAAGCATTGCTTTTCTGTTTTTAAAATTCTCCAAGCATTTTTACTTTCTGTTGCATTGCTTCCAATTTACATTTCCTGCAATTGCTCTAAATTCTTATTCACTGAAATTTTGCTTCTCTGTTTACATTGCTTCCAGCACCCCAGCCCCTTTACTTTTCATGCAATTTACATTTCTTGTCATTTAAGATTCTTGCAATTTACTTTTCTTGTTCTTTAAGTTTCTGCACATTTACTTTTTGCACTTTAAATTTCTTATCATTTACATTCTGTTGGCTACAAATTCACACAATTCACTCAATGTTAGCTTGACTAAACTAATCACCTACTAAAGTTGCTTGATCCATCAATCCCTGTGGGATCGACCTCACTCTAAGTGAGTTTTACTACTTGATGCGACCCGGTATACTTGCCGGTGAGTTTTTGGTGTTTTGGGAAATTTGTTTTTCCACAAAAATACCATCAGGACCAACAGAAAGAAGAACAAAAGAACTTCAAGCCAATAGGTTGTATCTATACTTAACTTCTACTGTTGAGAGATGCTATGATTTATATTTTGCTAAAGTGTTCATCTAGTACAAGTAGAATCAAATTTTTTTTGAAATAAATAAGCTAGTCTAAGTGCATGCTTGTGTGTCTACTTTCACTTAACAAAAAGCATGCTTTGTCCCCTGCATCTTTAATTCAATAAAAGAAATGTTTGAATGTGAAGTGAGATAGTTCTCTGTTAGATAGAAGTACAATAAAAGTAAGTGGTGGTATATATGTGTGATTGTATGATAGCTCACTTTTAGTGAATAAGAGAACTAGGATGTCTCCTTCTAAGTAAAAAGTGGCCTACTGTCTATGAATCTCAATCAAATAAAAGTCCTTGGCTAAAAAGAAGAACAAAAAGAGAAAAGAAATAGCCAAAGAGTGGCAACAGAACAAAAGAAAAATAAAAAGAAACAAAGCTAGACACCAATAGCTTGAACCTTAGAATATATGCCTGTGGTGTCTTTGTACTAGGATCTGCTTGGATTATTAAGTTCTTTGGAGTGCATCAACACTTGGTGACTTGGGTTAACTAACCCGGGATCATCAGCTGAAAGTCCACTATCAAGAGCAACCTAGTTACAAGGCATTTAGTAACCCAAAGAGGTGCTGGGCATCAATGTTTTAAGAAGGAATGTGGGCCAAGTGTCTATAGTGAATAATGTGTCAAGTATAAAGAAAGAAAAGAACTTGTTACACATGACACTGAACTAAAGCTTATAGAGAAAAGTAATAGTCAAGGACAAAGGAATAATGAGAAGTCATAGCAGTGTGTTGCTTGATGCTTGAAGGAGACTTTCTAGGCCTAAAAGTCAATAAGAAGTGAGTGTTTACATATCCACATAAAACCCCATGAACTACCAATAATACTCTGCTAGTAGGAACATCCTCTTCCATTTCATTCTTTCTTCTCAATAATTCTTTTCTTGCTTGGGAACAAGCAAGCTTTAAGTTTGGTGTTGTGATGACAAGTCATCTTAGCCTAGTTTCACTAGTCTTTTTCTTTTGTTTTCAATTGTTTTTATGCACTTTCTTGAGCCATAAGTAAGCCAATTGGGTAGAATTTCATATTTCCTTTGATTCAATCAACCATGGATGAATTAATGCAATTTCATGAGATTTTGTGGTATAATTGTCATATATTATGAAAGAATAACAAACTCATGATTTTGAGCATAGCTTTGATGTGTTTGGTTGATTGATGAAAGGTGAAAAAAGCTTTGAAGGAGGTTGAAGAAAGAAGAAAGGGCAAGGAGCAAGAGAGAGCAAAAAGCTTGAGCAAAAGCTTGCCTCAAACTTTAGCTCAAGCTTTTGGAAGAGTGAATGCACATTGGTTGGAGCAAAAAGCTTGCGCCAACGTTTGCCTCAAGCTTTTTGGCAAACGTTGGCGCCACACACCAACACCCTGGAGGAGAAAAGCTTGCGCCAACGTTTGCCTCAAGCTTTTTGGCAAACGTTGGCGCCACACACCAACACCCTGGAGGAGAAAAGCTTGCGCCAACGTTTGCCTCAAACTTTTTGGCAAACGTTGGCGCCGCACCAACATACCCTGGAGGAGAAAAGCTTGCGCCAACGTTTGCCTCAAGCTTTTTGGCAAACGTTGGCGCCACACATGCACACAAGGGGATCAACGTTTGGCCTAAAGTTTGACCTCAAACTTTAGCCCAAACGTTGGTAGCAGCAAATGGGGGCAGCTGATATGAAAAGCTTGAGCCAAAGTTTGCCTCAAACTTTAACTCAAGCTTTTATGATTTATAACCTGGTTCACAACGGATTTCTCTCCAACTCCAAGAGCAATCAACCGAGGCCTTTATCAACCCAATTCCATCAAGAGCAAAGGCCCAATTCAAGGCTTGAAGACCATTTGAAGAAAGTGTATAAATAGTTTAGGATTTAAGTTTTTCGGAGAGCTTTTCCTTTATAATTCTTAGAACACTTACAGAGAGCTCACCTTTACATTTTTTTGATTTGTTGCTTTAGAATTCTAGAGAATTAGGAAGGAGAATTGATCTCTCTTCTTCCTTGTTCTTGCTCTGCACTCTTTACTTTTCTTGCTTTGGATTTTGGGTGGAGAATTGAAGAACTTCTGTTTCAATCTCACCTTGAGATCTTGTTTAATTTTTTGCATAATTGAATTCCCATTTCTGTTAATTGCTTCTTCCTCTACTCTTTCTGCAATTTACATTTCTTTATTTCCTTTGCAATTGTCTTGCTGGATCTAGGAAGGCAGTGAGATCTAGACTCAGCTATCTAGTCTCTTGAGTCCTGAGATCTACAGTTTTAAATTTCAATTTCCTTATTTCATTGCTACACCAAGCTTTTTCTCATTTCCGTTTTAGATCCGCTTTAATTCAAGTCATCTTCTACTTTTCTGTTTATTGCATTTTACTTTTCCTTGTTTAATTTTTGCAAATCCAATTCCCAATTCCCTTTACAATTCAAGCCATTTACATTTCTTGCACTTTAAGATTCTGCAATTTACATTTCTTGCAATCTAAGTTTCTGCAATTTATATTACTTGCACTTTAAGATTCAGCCTCTTTAATTTCTCTGCACTTTAAATTCTTGCCAATTGTCCCTCTCCCTTTTAATTTCATGCAATTTAGCTTCTGTTGAATACAAACCACTCAAATCAACTCTTGATTCGCTAGACTAAGTCATCCACTAAACTAAAATTGTTCACTCCTTCAATCCCTGTGGGATCGACCTCACTCCCGTGAGTTTTATTACTTGATGCGACCCGGTACACTTGCCGGTGATTTTCGTGTTGGATCGTTTTCCACACATCAACTGCTATGATTGAAAATGATATAATACCCCTGCCTGTCTGCATAGTATAGTTTTTTCTGCAATTCAATAATTAAGATTGCTTGATTATTCAAAACACTACACTTTTCAAACTTGCGTGCACTCAAGATTTGAAAAAAAAAAAAAGAGGCACCACATGATAGTTCTTTGAAAAGAAGGATTGAGGAATTAAACAATTTTGAGGCAAGCAAAAGATTAGGAGAAGTGGTGGTTCTGGTTGTGTGATTATGCATTGAGGTTGCATTCTTATGAAAACTTGCATGGGAGCTCATAGGCAGAACATAGAGTTCAAAGAAGTATTGTGGAGATTTTCGAACATTTATTGATCCAAGAAGCAGCAAACAAAAGAAAATAAAGAAGATATAAAAACAAAGAGAACATGGCCCAAGGCTCTGAGCATCAATTACTAGGCAGAAAAGAAGAAAGAAACAAGAACTCAAAGAGTTATTATCCTAGTAAATGCTTGTGGTCGAACTGTGTCAAAGAGAGAGGCTTGAGCAAGTAAATCCTAAGGGGTGCTTCAACACCTAATACCTTAAAACCAACTGGTTTAGGAGTATTGATTGAAAGCTTATCTAAAGAGCCGCTTTGAGACATGACACTTAGAGTCAAGGCCAAAGCACAGAAACTATAAGCTGCTTCAAGGTGATATTATTTGGATGAAAGTTCTAAGACCTAAGACTCCCAAGATGTAGGGACTAGTAAGCACTGAAGCCCTTGCATGAGCATATAATTTAGAGTTCACCCCACTGTCACTTAATCACTTCACTCACAGGATAGTACATGTAATTCTTCAAATCCATTCTAATTGAAAGAACCTTTAAGCATAATTCTTTTCTTGCTTGGGGACAAGCAAGCTTTAAGTTTGGTGTTGTGATAACAAGTCATCCTAGCCTAGTTTTACTAGTCTTTTTCTTTGATTTTCAATAGGTTTTATGCACTTTCTTAGGCCACAAGTAAGTCAATTGGGTGGAATTTCATGTTTCCTTATATTCAATCAATCATGGATGAATTGATGCATTTTCATGAGTTTTGTGCCATAATTGCTTAGATGACAAGAAAAAGAATAACTCTCATGATTATAGAATAGCTTTGATGCAATTGTTGATTGATGATAGGTGGAATAAAGCTTGAAAGAAGGTTGAAGAAAAAGGGACAGCAAGGGGCAAGAAAAAAAGACTCACGTTTGAGCTAAAGTTTGCCTCAAACTTGAACTCAAACGTGAGGAAGATTGCATTTTCACCCTGGAGGCACACCAAGTTTGCGCCAACGTTTGCCTCAAACTTGAGGTCAAACATTGGCTTGAAGATTCTTCACCCATGAGAAGCAACGTTTGTGCCAACGTTTGCCTCAAACTTGAGGTCAAACGTTGGCGCCACAAGAACAAGCAAATGCACCCCTGGAGCTTGGCAACGTTTGCGCCAACGTTTGCCTCAAACTTGAGGTCAAACGTTGGCGCCATTTTAGCAAGGAAGACCACTCTGTTTAATGCCTTGGAGAAGCCAACGTTTGCGCCAACGTTTGCCTTAAACGTTGGGCCAAACGTTGGCCAAAAGAAATGCATGGGAGGAGCCACGTTTGAGCTCACGTTTGACCTCAAACGTTGAGCCAAACGTGGATGGCAGCAACTTGGCCGAGCTGCATAATGTTACACACGAGGATGTTTGAGTCAATGTTTGCCTCAAACGTTGACTCAAACGTGAATGGTTCATGGCCCGGTTCACAAGTGGACTTCTTCCCAACACCAAGAGCAATCAACAGAGGCTATTATCAACCCAATTCCATCAAGACCAAGGGCCCAATTTAAGGCTTGAAGATCATTAGAAGAGAGTGTATAAATAGATTAGAATTTACATTTTTCGGGAGCTTCCCATTTTAGAATTTTTCATACTTACAGTAGAGAGCTCATCTTTACATTTTTGAGTTGTTGCTTTTAGAATTTGAAAGTTCCTGGGAAGGAGAATTGAATTCTCTTCCCCTGGGTTGTTTTTGCTTTCCTTTCTACACACTTTGTTTGAGTCTTGGGTGTTGAGAATTGGGGAAATTCTGTCTCAATCTCACCTTGAAATCTCTTGTTTACTTTTTCTGCACAATTGAATTTGAATTTCTCTTTACTGCTTCATCTTCTCTTTAATTCTGCAATTTACTTTTCTTTATTTCTTTTGCAATTGCTCTTGTTGAATCAAGGAAGGATTTGAGATCTAGACTTGTTTTCTAGTCTCTTCCACTCCTGAGATCTTCAACTACTTTTAATTTGCTGCAATTTAAGCACAAGTCATTCTCTGTTTTAATTTCTCAAGCATTTCTACTTTTCTGTTTAGATCTACTTTATTTCAATTCACTTTCTACTCTTCTGTTTAATTGCAATTCACTTGTTCTTGTTTAATTTCTGCAATCCCAATTCCTAACTCCTTTTATAATTCAAGCAATTTACATTTCTTGCACTTTAAGATTCAGCCATTTACATTTCTTGCAATCTAAGTTTCTGCAATTTACATTACTTGTCCTTTAAGATTTAACTTATTTACTTTCTTTGCTCTTTAATTTCCTGCAATCTACCCCCTCTCCCTTTACATTTCAAGCAATTTAGTTTCTGAAATTACACATCACTCAACCAACACTTGATTCGCTTGACTAAATCAACCACATAAACAAAAATTGCTCAATCCTTCAATCCCTGTGGGATCGACTCACTCATGTGAGTTATTATTACTTGATGCGACCCGGTACACTTGCCGGTGAGTTTTGTGTTGGATCGTTTTCCACACATCAGAGAGCTCAGCTCAAAATTCCAACTGAGCTCTAGTGTCACGCAACATGTCCAAGGGAAGCTGGCGCACCAAAAATTGAAGAAGCATGGCAAGTTGGGCGCTCAGTTTGGTTTTTCAACTGAGCTTGCCCCTGGGAGGTGCACTTGGGCCAAAATTCACTAAAAATCCAATTTAATTCATTTCTTCACCAAATTTTAAAGCCCACCCAATTTCTTAGATCTAAATTAGAAAGTGTATAAATAGGTGTTAGTTTAATTTAGGAAGGAGTTTTTTTGGGGACCTCTAGACTTTACTTTGAATTTTCCCTTTTTAATTTTCATTTTCATTTGGAGCTTTTACTTTTGAATTTAGATCTTAGAGAATTGAGAAGGAGAATTGATCTCTCTTCTTCCTTGTTCTTGCTTGAGCACCCTTTACTTTTCTTGCTTTTGATCTTGGGTGAAGAATTGAAGAACTTCTGCTTCAATCTCACCTTGAGATCTCTTGTTTACTTTCACTGCATAATTGAATTTCCATTTCTGTTTACTTTACTTCTTCATCTTCTCTTTAATTCTGCAATTTACTTTTCTTTATTTCTTTTGCAATTGTTCTTGTTGGATCAAGGAAGGATTTGAGATCTAGACTTGTTTTCTAGTCTCTTCCACTCCTGAGATCTTCAACTTCTTTTAATTTGCTGCAATTTAAGCACAAGTCATTTTCTGTTTTAATTTCTTAAGCATTTCTACTTTTCTGTTTAGATCTACTTTACTTTAATTCACCTTCTACTCTTCTGTTTAATTGCAATTTCCTTGTTCTTGTTTAAATTCTGCAATCCCAATTCCCAATTCCTTTTATAATTCAAGAAATTTACATTTCTGGCACTTTAAGTTTCAGTTATTTACATTTCGTGCAATCTAAGTTTCTGCAATTTACATTACTTGCACTTTAAGATTCAGCACTTTTACTTCCTTTGCTCTTTAATTTACTGCAATTTCCCCTTCTCCCTTTACATTTTAAGCAATTTAGTTTCTGTTAATTCCAAACCACTCTATCAATACTTGATTCGCTTGACTAAATCAACCACTAAACTAAAATTGCTCAATCCTTCAATCCCTGTGGGATCGACCTCACTCATGTGAGTTATTATTACTTGATTCGACCCGGTACACTTGCCGGTGAGTTTTGTGTTGGATCGTTTTCCACACATCACACTTGTTCATAAATTAATAATAGATTAATTTAAAAAATTTAAGATTTTAATTTTTTTTATTTTTTGAATAATTTGGAATTTTTTATTTTTTTACAATTAGAAAAAAATTATTTTTTAATTTTAAAAATTAAAAAAATAAATTTACAACTCTGTTATTTAACAGATATTGTTGGACTTTATTTTATTTTTCTAATTGAAATAAAAAATTAATCATATAATTTAAAATTTAAAAAATAAAAAATTTAGTTTTTTTAAATTTGTAATTTTTTTATTCTCCAGATAATGCTGCACTCAGAAAATTGACTTTTTTTTGCTGCACTTGTTCACAAAATAAGAATAAATTAATTTAAAAAATTTAAAATTTTTTATTTTTCAATTTTTTTAGTTTTTGAATATTGTTGGAATTTTTTATTTTTCTACTATTAGAAAAAAATTTATGTTTTAGTTTAAAACTTTAAACAAAAATAAAAAATGTATAGATTTGTTGTTTAATAGATATTGCTAAACTTTATTTTATTTTTCTTATTTAAATAAAAAACATTTAATAATATAATTTAAGAATTAAAAAATAAAAAATTTAGTTTTTTAAAAATTTTTATTTTTTTAAGAATATTTTTTATTTTTTATTCACTGGATAATGCATCACACGGACATTTGACTTTCTTTTGCTGCACTTGTTCACAAATTAAGAATAAATTAATAAAAAAATTAAAATTTTAATTTTTTATCTTTTGGATATTGTTAGAATTTTTTATTTTTTTACAATTAGAAAAAAAATTTTTAGTTGAAATATAAAAAAAATAAATTACAGATCTGTTATTTACTAGAATATGCTAGACTTTATTTTATATTTCTAATAAAAATAAAGAAATTAATCATATAATTTAAAAATTCAAAAATAAAAAATTTATTTTTTTAAAATTTTTAATTTTTTAAAATATTGTTTTATCTTTTTATTCACCGGATAATGCTACAACTAGACAGTTGACTTTTTTTTGCTGCACTTATTCACAAATTAAGAATAAATTAATTTAAAAAATTTAAAATTTTAATTTTTTTTATTTTTTAGATATCATTGGAATTTTTTATTTTTTTAAAATTAGAAAAAAAATTATTTTTTTAGTTTAAAATTAAAAAAATTAAATTTACTAATCTGTTATTTACCAGATATTGCTGGACTTTATTTTATTTTTCTAACTTATATAAAAAAATTAATCATATAATTTAAAAATTCAGAAATGAAAATTTATTTTTTTAAACATTTTAATATTTTTAGAAATATTTGTTTATCTTTTTATTCACCGAATAATGCTACACCCGGATAGTTAACTTTTTTTTTGCTCCACTTGTTCACAAATTAAGAATAAATTAATTTAAAAAATTTAAAATTTTTATTTTTATTTTTTGGATATTGTTGGAATCTTTTATTTTTTACAATAAAAAAAATTATTTTTTTAGTTTAAAAATTAAAAAAAATAAATTTACAGATCTGTTATTTACCAAATATTGATGGATGATGGATATTTTGGAAAACGAATTCCAAAACACCTAAGGCAATTAAACCATTTTGAGGCAAGCAAATGATTAGGAGAAGTGGTGGTTCTAGTTGTATGATTATGCATTGAGGTTGCATGCTTATGAAAACTTGCATGGGAGCTCATAGGCAGGACATAGAGTTCAAAGAAGTATTGTGGAGATTCTCATACATTCATTGATCCAAGAAGCAGCAACCAAAAGAAAATAAAGAAAACATAAAAACAAAAAGAACATGGCCCAAGGCTCTGAGCATCAATTACTAGGCAGAAAAGAAAGAAGAAACAAAAACTCAAAGAGTTGTTATCCTAGTAAATGCTTGTGGTCGAATTGTGTCAAAGAGAGAGGCTTGAGCAAGTAAATCCTTAGGGGTGCTTTAACACCTAATACCTTAAAACCAACTGGTTTAGGAGTATTGATTGAAAGCTTATCTAAAGAGCCACTTTGAGACATGACACTTAGAGTCAAGGCCAAAGCACAGAAACTATAAGCTGCTTCAAGGTGATTACCTATAGAGAGATCTCCATGATATCATTTGGATGAAAGTCCTAAGACCTAAGACTTCCAAGATGTGGGGACTAGTAAGCACTGAAGTCCTTGCATGAGCATATAATTTAGAGTTCACCCCACTGTCACTTAATCACTTCACTCACAGGATAGCACATGTGATTCTTTAAATCCATTCTAATTGAAAGAACCTTTGAGCATAATTCTTTTCTTGCTTGGGGACAAGCAAGTTTTAAGTTTGGTGTTGTGATGACAAGTCATCTTAGCCTAGTTTCACTAGCCTTTTTCTTTGTTTTTATTAGGTTTTATGCACTTTCTTGCATTCTAAGTAAGTAATTTGGAATGAAAATGCATGACTTCTCTAAATCAAACAACCACCATGTAATTGATGCTAAATCATGAGGTTTAAGCTAAATTTAATTGATTTTTAATGATTTATAAACCTTGTGAATATGGTGATACTTTGATTGGTTGTTTTGATTAATTGTAGGTGAAGAAAAGGAGAAAAGAAGAAAGCGTGGCCCAAGGAAGAAAAAGTGTGGCCAAAGAAGGAAGAAGTGTGGCGCAACAATGAAGGAAAACCATGAAGCTCAGTCCAAGAGCGCTACACTTACTCCCAGGAGACCAAGGCAAGCTCAGTTTGTGAGCTGAGCACACGGAGGCTTCAGCAAAGAAGGTGCACTCTTAGCACCACTTGGGCGCTACCCTAATGTTGTCCAAGACTTGGCACGCGAAATATTTCAAGGCGCCACTTCCTTCACCAAGAAAAGCTTCAGCACATGCTTCCCTCAAGTTTCGAACCAAGGACCTTTCCTTGGATGCCTCAATGCTCAGCTCACTTGGAGAGCTGAGCGCTACCCATGGTGCATCACACAAGCATCTTGACACGGTCCAGGAGCACACAAGCGCGCAACAAATTAGCACCAAGGCACCAATGCTCATCTCACAAAGTGAGCTGAGTTTTCCCCTGATGCATCCCAAGCAACAGCACGCTACCAAGGCCTCCCCACACTAAGTCACAAAGCTCAGCTGAGCTGAGCATCCCCCTGGAAGCAAATTTCTTCATGGGCTGAAATTCAATTTAAAATCCAACTTAATTCATTTCTTCACCAAATCAAAAGCCCATCCAAATTCCAAAATCCAAGAATAGAAAGTGTATAAATAAGAGTTAGTTTGATGTAATTAGTACCTTTTTGACACCTCTAGACTTTACTTTGAATTTTCCTTTTTAGCTTTCCTTGGAATTTTGAGCTTTTTGTTTTTGAATTCAGATTTCAGAGAATTGGGAAGGAGAATTGATCTCTCTTCTTCTTGGTTCTTGCTTGAGCACTCTTTACCTTTCTTGCTTTGGATCTTAGGTAGAGAATTGAAGAACTTCTGTTTCAATCTTACCTTGAGATCTTGTTTAATTTTCTGCATAATTGAATTCAAATTTCCATTTACTGCTTCATCTTCTACTCTCTCTGCAATTTACTTTCCTTTGTTTCTTTTGCAATTGTTCTTGTTAGATCAACGAAGGATTTGAGATCTAGACTTGTTATCTAGTCTCTTCCACTCCTGAGATCTTCAACCTCTTTTATATTGCTGCAAATTAAGCACTGCCTTTCTGTCTTTACAATTCTCAAAGCATTTTTACTCTTCTGTTTGAGATCCATTCCAATTCAATTCATCTTTTGCTTTGCTGCTTGATGCAATTTAATTCTGCTTGTTTAAATTCTGCAATCCCAATTCCCAAATCCTTTTATGATTCAAGCAATTTACATTTCTTGCACTTTAAGCTTCAGTTATTTACATTTCTTGCAATCTAAGTTTCTGCAATTTACCTTACTTGTTCTTTAAGATTCAGCACATTTACTTTCCTGCTCTTTCCTTTACTGCAATTTCCCCTCTTTCCTTTTACTTTTCATGCAATTTAGTTTTTGCAAATTACAAATCACTCAACCAAATCTTGATTCGCTTGACTAAATCAACCACTAAACTGAAATTGCTCAATCCTTCAATCCCTATGGGATCGACCTCACTCATGTGAGTTATTATTACTTGATGCGACCCGGTACACTTGCCGGTGAGTTTTGTGTTGGATCGTTTTCCACACTATCATTTAGTCAAGCTAACATTGATGATTTGAGTGATAATTGATGCAGCAGAAAGTAAATGACAAGAAAATTTAAAGTGCAGAAAGTAAATTGGACAGAAACTTAAAGAGCAAGAAATGTAAATTGCAGAAACTTAAATGACAAGAAATGTAAATTGCAGTGAATGTAAAGGGGAGTGGGTGCTGGAAATTAAAGAAAGCAATAGATCAAGCAACTGGAAGTTTAACTTGCAGGAAAGTGTAAATGTGCAGGAAATTAAACCAAGCTAAATGTGAACGGAAATGTGAAATTGTAGAATGCAGGAAAGGAAATTGTAGGAAAGTAAAAGTAGCAGAAGAATTAAATGGCTTGAAAGTAAATTGAGTTGGGTGCTGAGAATTAAAATTCAACAGGAAAGTGTAAATAGCAATTGATGACAAGTCATCTTAGCCTAGTTTCACTAGTCTTTTTTCTTTGTTTTCATTTAGTTTCATGCACTTTCTTAAGCCATAAGTAAGTTAATTGGGTTGAATTTCATGTTTCCTTTGATTCAATCAACCATGGATAAATTGATGCATTTTCATGAGTTTTTGTGCCATAATTGCTCATATGACAAGAAGAAGAACAACTCTCATGATTATGGCATAGCTTTGATACAATTGTTGATTGATGATAGGTGAAATAAAGCTTGGAAGAAGGTTACAAGAATGGGTTTGAGAAAATGGAATTCACGTTTGAGCTAACGTTTGCCTCAAACGTGAGTAGCAGTTGAAGAACACCCTGGGGAAAAGCCAACGTTTGCGCCAACGTTTGCCTCAAACGTTGAGGTCAAACGTTGGCTGAAGAATGAAGCTCCTGGAAAGCAACGTTTGAGCCAACGTTTGCCTCAAACGTGAGGTCAAACGTTGGCTCCAAAAGAGAAGAGAATTGAAGCTCCTGGGAAGGCAACGTTTGCGCCAACGTTTGCCTCAAACGTGAGGTCAAACGTTGGCGCCAAAGAGAAGAGAAATGGCATCCCTAGAGGCAGCAACGTTTGAGCCAACGTTTGCCTCAAACGTGAGGTCAAACGTTGGCACCAAACAGCATGAAGGGGCATACTTCAAACAAGAATAACTTGAGTTGTAGATGTCCAATTGAGGTGATTCCAAGTGGGTTAGAAAGCTGACATTCAGAGCTTTCCAACCATATATAATAGTCTCTATTGGGCACAAAATTGGCAACGCGACAAGAGGACAAAGTAGCCCCCAAGAAGCATACAAGAAGGGAGGTCCATGTTTGAGCTCACGTTTGACCTCAAACGTTGAGCCAAACGTGGAAGACAGCACATGGCCTAGCTGCATAATGCCTCACTCAAGTAACGTTTGAGTCAACGTTTGCCTCAAACGTTGGCTCAAACGTGAATGGTTCATGGCCTGGTTCACTAATGGATTTCCTCCCAACACTAAGAGCAATCAACAGAGGCTACTATCAACCCAATTCCATCAAGGCTAAAGGCCCAATTCAAGGCTTAATGATCATTTGAAGAAAGTGTATAAATAGCTTAGGATTTGAAGTTTTTGAAGAGCTTCCCTTTTCGTTTTTTCAGAATAGCTTTCTTTTCAGTTTTGCTTAGAGTTCATTTTATTTTTCTTAGCATTGTTGTTTAATTCAAGAGAATTTGGGAGGAGAATTGATCTCTCTTCTTCCTTGTTCTTGCCCAGCATTCTTTACTTTTCTTGTCTTGGATTTTGGGTGGAGAATTGAAGAAATTCTGTTTCAATCTCACCTTGGGATCTTGTTTAATTTTCTGCTAAATTGAATTTCAGTTTCGGTTCATTGCTTTTCATCTACTTTCTTTGCAATTTACAATTTCCTTTGCAATTGTTCTTGTTGGATCTAGGAAGGCATTGAGATCTAGACTTGGTTTTCTAGTCTCTTGGGTCCTGAGATCCGAATTTCCCATTTCCCATTCCCTGTTTTGCTCATTTACAATTCTGTTTCTAGATCTGATTCAATCCAAGTGTTCTTCTATTCCTCTGCTTGTTGCAATTTTACATTTCCGTGTTTAATTTCTGCAAATCCAACTCCCCATTCCCTTTACAATTCAAGTCATTTACATTTCTTACACTTTAAGATTTTGCAATTTACATTCCTTGCGTTCTAAGTTTCTGCCATTTAATTTCTTGTTCTTTAAGATTCAGCACTTTAATTCCTATTCTCTTTAATTTCATGCCAATTACCCATTCCCTTTACTTTTCATTCAATTTAATTTCTGTTAATCACAAATCACTCAACCAAAACTTGATTCGCTTGACTAAATCAACCACTAAACTAAAATTGCTCAATCCTTCAATCCCTGTGGGATCGACCTCACTCACGTGAGTTATTATTACTTTATGCGACCCGGTGCACTTGCCGGTGAGTTTTGTGTCGGATCGTTTTTTGCACATCAAGTTTTTGGCGCCGTTGCCGGGGATTGATTAGATTGACAATGATTAAGTGAAGTGGAGATCTAGATTAAGCACTTTTTCTTTATTTTTGTTCATTTTCTTTATTTCTAACTTGCACACTAACTGTTTGAGACTTTGTCTCTACTAACTCCCACTGCACTCAAGCTACAGAGTGCTCTGTGTATCTTTGCTATTTTGGTTGTATGACATGAACCAGGAGAGAGTTCTCCACCTCTGGAATTTCTGAAGAAGGGCACCAAGAAATGGAGGAGACCCGAAAGAAGTCCATAGTGAGAGGAGAAAATCAAAGGCAACAGGATTTTCAACCTCCATGATCAAAGAATGGATGATGTCAAGCTAGTGACAATAAAGAAGCGCTTGTTGGGAGGCAACCCAACCTGAGGTAGTTTTCTTTTCATAGCTATTTTAATAAAAAGGTTAATTAATTTTATCTATATTGCAAGAAGCTAAGTTTGGTGTTGCACACCAAAACAATCTAAGGGAGAATGAAGGATTCTAAGTTTGGTGTTCCACCAAAATTTCATCATAAAACGCATTCTCACTTTCTGCATAATGCTAGCTTCAAGCATTTAGATAAAGTAGTTAACTATTCTGCTGTTCCCTAAGTTTTCAGTTTTATTACTTTTGAAAAAGAAAAAGAGTTTCACACATGGTTAATCTGATGCATGAGAACCATTGGCAAGGTACTAAGTTTGGTGTTCCCACACCAAAGTAAGTTCAAAGGCCCACAAATAAATCATGCATGCTAACCATTTTTCAAGTGCTTGGGGAACAAGCAACTTTCAATATCATTGCAGAGGTCCATACAAGTTTTTTTTGGAAGGATTAAGCATCATCAACCAAAGAGATGAAAAAGGAATGTGTGGATCAGTGATGATGATGATGAGGAGTAAAGCAAGCGAACTCCAAAAGGTTGTATTGTTAAGTGATTATTTTACATCAAACACTGCTATGATTGAGAGTGATTTTGTTTCCCTGTCTATCTGTCTGTATAGTATAGTTTTTCTGTAATTCAATAACTGAGATGCTTGAATAGACACAACCCTATACTTTTCAAACTTGCATACACTCAAGATTTCAAAAAAAAAAGGGGGGGCACCACAGGACAGTTCTTTAAAAAGAGGGATTGAGGAATTAAACCATTTTGAGGCAAGCAAAAGATTAGGAGAAGTGGTGGTTCTAGTTGTATGATTATGCATTGAGGTTGCATGCTTATGAAAACTTGCATGGGAGCTCATAGGGGGGATATAGAGTTCAAAGAAGTGTTGTGGAAATTCTCAAACATTTATTGATCCAAGAAGTAGCAAACAAAACAAAAGAAAATAAAGAAAATACAAAAACAAAAAGAACATGGCCCAAGGCTCTGAGCATCAATTACTAGGAAGAAAAGAAGAAAGAAACAAGAACTCAAAGAGTTATTATCCTAGTAAATGCTTGTGGTCGAAGTGTGTCAAAGAAAGAGGCTTGAGCAAGTAAATCCTAAGAGGTGTTTCAACACCTAATACCTTAAAACCAACTGGTTTAGGAGTATTGATTGAAAGCTTATCTAAAGAGCCGCTTTGAGACATGACACTTAGAGTCAAGGCCAAAACACAGAAATTATAAGCTGCTTCAAGGTGATTACCTATAGAGAGATCTCCATGATATCATTTGGATGAAAGTCCTAGGACCTAAGACTTCCAAGATGTAGGGACTAGTGAGCACTGAAACCCTTGCATGAGCATATAATTTAGAGTTCACCCCACTGTCACTTAATCACTTCACTCACAGGACAGTACATGTAATTCTTCAAATCCATTCTAATTGAAAGGACCTTTGAGCATAATTCTTTTCTTGCTTGGGGACAAGCAAGTCTTAAGTTTGGTGTTGTGAAGACAAGTCATCTTAGCCTAGTTTCACTAGTCTTTTTTCTTTGTTTTCATTTAGTTTCATGCACTTTCTTAAGCCATAAGTAAGTTAATTGGGTTGAATTTCATGTTTCCTTTGATTCAATCAACCATGGATAAATTGATGCATTTTCATGAGTTTTTGTGCCATAATTGCTCATATGACAAGAAGAAGAACAACTCTCATGATTATGGCATAGCTTTGATACAATTGTTGATTGATGATAGGTGAAATAAAGCTTGGAAGAAGGTTGCAAGAATGGGTTTGAGAAAATGGAATTCACGTTTGAGCTAACGTTTGCCTCAAACGTCAACTCAAACGTGAGTAGCAGTTGAAGAACACCCTGGGGAAAAGCCAACGTTTGCGCCAACGTTTGCCTCAAACGTTGAGGTCAAACGTTGGCTGAAGAATGAAGCTCCTGGAAAGCAATGTTTGAGCCAACGTTTGCCTCAAACGTGAGGTCAAACGTTGGCTCCAAAAGAGAAGAGAATTGAAGCTCCTGGGAAGGCAACGTTTGCGCCAACGTTTGCCTCAAACGTGAGGTCAAACGTTGGCGCCAAAGAGAAGAGAAATGGCATCCCTGGAGGCAGCAACGTTTGAGCCAACGTTTGCCTCAAACGTGAGGTCAAACATTGGCACCAAACAGCATGAAGGGGAATACTTCAAACAAGAATAACTTGAGTTGTAGATGTCCAATTGAGGTGATTCTAAGTGGGTTAGAAAGCTGACATTCAGAGCTTTCCAACCATATATAATAGTCTCTATTGGGCACAAAATTGGCAACGCGACAAGAGGACAAAGTAGCCCCCAAGAAGCATACAAGAAGGGAGGTCCATGTTTGAGCTCACGTTTGACCTCAAACGTTGAGCCAAACGTCGAAGACAGCACATGGCCTAGCTGCATAATGCCTCACTCAAGTAACGTTTGAGTCAACGTTTGCCTCAAACGTTGGCTCAAACGTGAATGGTTCATGGCCTGGTTCACTAATGGATTTCCTCCCAACACCAAGAGCAATCAACAGAGGCTACTATCAACCCAATTCCATCAAGGCTAAAGGCCCAATTCAAGGCTTAATGATCATTTGAAGAAAGTGCATAAATAGCTTAGGATTTGAAGTTTTTGGAGAGCTTCCCTTTTCGTTTTTTCAGAATAGCTTTCTTTTCAGTTTTGCTCGGAGTTCATTTTATTTTTCTCAGCATTGTTGTTTAATTCAAGAGAATTTGGGAGGAGAATTGATCTCTCTTCTTCCTTGTTCTTGCCCAGCATTCTTTACTTTTCTTGTCTTGGATTTTGGGTGGAGAATTGAAGAAATTCTGTTTCAATCTCACCTTGGGATCTTGTTTAATTTTCTGCTAAATTGAATTTCAGTTTCGGTTCATTGCTTTTCATCTACTTTCTTTGCAATTTACAATTTCCTTTGCAATTGTTCTTGTTGGATCTAGGAAGGCATTGAGATCTAGACTTGGTTTTCTAGTCTCTTGGGTCCTGAGATCCGAATTTCCCATTTCCCATTCCCTGTTTTGCTCATTTACAATTCTGTTTCTAGATCTGATTCAATCCAAGTGTTCTTCTATTCCTCTGCTTGTTACAATTTTACATTTCCGTGTTTAATTTCTGCAAATCCAACTCCCCATTCCCTTTACAATTCAAGTCATTTACATTTCTTGCACTTTAAGATTTTGCAATTTACATTCCTTGCGTTCTAAGTTTCTGCCATTTAATTTCTTGTTCTTTAAGATTCAGCACTTTAATTCCTATTCTCTTTAATTTCATGCCAATTACCCATTCCCTTTACTTTTCATGCAATTTAATTTCTGTTAATCACAAATCACTCAACCAAAACTTGATTCGCTTGACTAAATCAACCACTAAACTAAAATTGCTCAATCCTTCAATCCCTGTGGGATCGACCTCACTCACGTGAGTTATTATTACTTGATGCGACCCGGTGCACTTGCCGGTGAGTTTTGTGTCGGATCGTTTTCCGCACATCAGCAATCAAACAGAGAAGTAAAAGATGCAAAATCATGCAACAGATCTAAACAGAAAAGGGAAATTGCTTGAAAAATTCAAAACAGCAAGACTGATGCTTAATTTGTAGCAATTTAAAGAATGTTGAAGATCTCAGGAGTGAAAGAGACTAGAAAGCAAGTCTAGATCTCAAATCCTTCCTTGATTTAACAATAATAATTGCAAATTGAAAATGGAAAAGTAAATTGCAGAAGAAAAGAAAGTGAAGGCAGTAAACAGAATTTGAATTATGCAGAAAGATTAACAAGAGATCTCAAAGTGAGATTGAAATAGAATTTCTTCAATTTTCCACTCAAGATTTAAAACAGAAATGAAAACTAAGAAAGAGAGCTCTCAAATGGAGCCAGCCCCCGATACTCTCTAATGGAACTGACCTCCTCTACTTTCTAATGGAGCTTCCCTTTTGAAAATGAGAATGATGCCTTTATATAGGCTTTTTACAAAATGAAAATAAAATGAAATTGAAATGAAAAACAAGTTAAATGAAAATCCTAATTCTAGCTTGTTCTTGTGCCTTTGAGTGATAATGTGGGCTTTGCTTGCTTTGGATTTGAAGAGAGATGGGTTTGGTTGGCCTTAATTCAATTTGGTGTAGAATTGAATTTAAATAGGATTTTGGTTGAATTTTGGCCCATGGGTGACACTCCCAGGGCACGGCTTAGTTCAAATACAAAACTGAGCTCTCTATTTGCACTTGGTGTGCCAAGTTGTGCGCACCAAGCCTTCCTTGTTGCTGCCCCCTTTGGTCCTTGCCCGTGTCACGTTGTTGGAGTGCATGGGGGAGTAGTGCTCAGTTGGAAAAGTTAACTGAGCTCCCTTTATATTCCTTGTGTAGCGCTCCATCTTTGAGTGTGAGGTCTTGAGTTCAAATCTTGGTGGAAGCACTTTTGTGAGCTTTTTCCTTGCATTTTCTTGAGTGGGAGCCCGATAAAGCTCAGTTGAGAAAGTGAACTGAGCGCTATTTTGCTTTCCTTGTTTTCCTTGTCTCTCCCCCTTCGAGCTTTGGTGAAGCCACTTTGGTTCATTTTTGCTTGTTTTTGGTCCTTAAAGATGCCTTTCACGTGTGCCTCAATTTTATGCCAAATATGGACTATCATATATCATTTGAAAGCTCTGAATGTCAGCTTTCCAATGCAACTAAAAGCACATCAATTGGACATCTGTAGCTCAAGTTATGGCCCTTTGAAGGAGGCATGGCCATGCTGTAAATGCCCAAGTTTTAACTTAGCGAAAATTCTTGCTTCCAAGCTAAGTTTTTCACGATAAAGCTAAGTTCACTTAGTGAACTGAGCTTTGTGAGTGCTGATTGTGAAGCTTCCTTGATTTGGTCATGGGCCACGCTTTTAAAAGCGTGGCCTAAGGCTCCAAAGCTACGACTTCTAAATGCTTTGTTTTCAAGTATTACCACTTGATACATAAGCACCACAAGCATTTAATTAGAGGACTTCATTAAGCTCATTTTTCTTTTCTTTTCTTGACTCTCTAATCATTGATGCTCAGAACCTTGAGCTTTGAGGGAGTGCTTTTGCACTTGAGCCTAGCCTTGACTTTTAAGTGTTTTGTTTTCAAGCATTTGGCTTGATACATAAACACCACAAGTACTTAACAAATAAATTGCCATTGGTACTCAGAGCCTTCAGCTTTCTCATTCTTTCCCTTTTTCTTTTCTTGCTTTAATTGTATTTGCTTCTTCAAGGTTTTCATTATTTTCAAAAGATTTCACAAAATGTCCTAGATGAAAACTTCAATTAAATAAAATCCAATGTAATTGAGCAACAATTAATCATACTAGCTTTCCAATACTTGTATGCACATGCTAAACTCTTCTTTAATGCCTTGTTTGTTTATGATCATGATACTTTACTGCTTTAAGCTTTACAAAACTCAAGTTGGTAGTTATAATGGCATGTCAACATGTTGCAAATCAATATTCAAGCTATGCTTATTCATACCACACATGCACACAGAGAATATAAAGACAATCATGCAAAATAAAGTGCTAACAAAGGAGAGGAAAAGGGACTTTACAACCTTGTAGTCCATCTTCTCTATTGTTGTCATTTTCCTCTTATTCTTCCCTTTCCCTTGCCAAACTCAGAATGCTTGCTCATCCTCAAGCAACAATGAGAACAATGGCTATGGGGCTAAGATGGATCATGAATGTCTTATACAATGAAATGTTAGTAGCACATGTGTTTTAAGCAAGCAAAATTAAAGATAACAATCAAGGCACAAGAGATAGAGACAATTTGATTGCATAGATAAGAAGGTGTGCACAATATATTGCATAAAAGATAAGTGGCACACCAAACTTGATGTGACACTTTCACTTGGAATTAATGCAAGTATCTTGTAAGGATTAGAACCAAATTTTGTTGCATAGCAACACCAAACTTAGAATGCAACCACATGTCAATTTATTTGAAATAAAACTAAGCGAAAGAAACTGTTATATGTTAAATACAATCACCAAGTCAAGAATCTGTCATGAATAAAGCTCTCTTGGTAGTGTATTAACAAACACAGTAAATAAAAGAAAGCATTTAAAACAAGAAAATGACTAAAAACAAAGAGAAAACTAAAATTGTCTAACTAAAAGAAAGATAACAGTGCAAAGAACATTATGATTATGCAAACAAGTGGTGTTGCTGAATGATTTGCATAGAAAAATAAGTGGCACACCAAACTTAGAATCTTGGCATGTCACTTTCATTTTTTGATTTGATGCAATCATCCAAAAAGATTGAAAATAATTTGTTAGAAGGCAACACCAAACTTAGAATGTAACCATATGCCAATTTATTGAATTTAAACAAAGCAAGAAAAAGAAAACAAAGCAGAGAAGAAATGTTACCTATGGTTGGATTACCTCCCAACAAGTGCTCTTTTAGTGTCATTAGCTTGAAATGTTGTTCTTCACTTTCTTCCTCTTCTTCCAGTTTGTTAAGAGGAATGACCTCAAAGGAGGGAAAGATTCAACTAGTGTCCCTTGTCTTGGCCTTTCCTCAGCAAGCTTCCTTTTGCAAATGGCTTGATTGATCTTGCTTGCTGGATTATGGACAGAATTGGTGTTCTTGCTAGTTGCCTTCACTTCTTTGGATTCAAGACTTGGTTGCTGTGTGATTATTGGAGTTTTGTATTCATCCAGAGCCTTTTGAATTGGTGGTTCCATGAGCTTTTCCTCTATGTACTTCTCTGCTTCACTTGAGTTTGGAATTCTTTGGTTGTCTTTCTCACTTTCTTGCTCTTCCACTTCCTCCCTTGCACTCAACATTTGACTTAATAGCTTTTTTCATTGAGGAGGTTTGTTAATCTTCCCAACATTTCTTCATCTCCTCTTCATATCTTTCAATCATGGATTCAATTGTTGAGCCGTTTTGTTTCAAGGAGGTTTGAGAGAGTTGTGAGTTTTCATGTTCCCTTGTCATCTCAAGTGCAGTTTCATTTTCAACCACCTCATTCTTCATTAAAAGTTCACTTGATACAGAGGCTTCCTCATCTTGCTTTTCCACTTTCTCACCCACAAATTGGTCTTCATCCTTACTGTTTGATGGTTTTAAGTTCCCCCTTATTTGCTCTAAGGGCCCATTCATCTTCTTGAGGATGATTTCTTTCCAGGATTGGGGTTGTGTGTATCTTTCCACGAGTTTTCTATGTATTTCAATGGCTTAAAGGTAATCCTCATATGTTGGTTCAAGAGATGAAGGTTGAGAGTAATTTTGGTGACATGGATGTGTTGTGGTGAAGTTGTGTTGAGGGGTGTAGAATGAGTTGTGTGATTGATGGGGTGACTTGTATGGATTTTGGAGGAAACTTTGTGTTGAGGCATAGTCAAGTGATGAAGAATTTTCCAAGTATGCTCTGGCAGCATAATCAAGTGATAATGTCCTTGAATGATTAGAATGTGTATCATTACATTTCCCTTCTCAGCCATCATTTGTGTACGTGCCTTCATAGTATGAGTCACTTTGTGGCTCTTGGAAATGTTCATATTCTTTCAATTCTTGGTGATATTCCCAACCACCATTAGAATAATGACTTGAATCATTTTATGGTGGTGAGAAATATCCCATATGATTATCTTGTTCATCTTGGGGCTCTGAGGCGCATCTCCATGGATTGGAGTGCTTAGAATTTGTAAATTCTTGGTGATATTCCCAGCCACCATTAGAGATTTATGATGGTGGGTGATATCCCAAAAAATTTGTTTGATCATAAGATGAGTTGAACTCCATTTGAATTTTGGAAAACACAACACCAAGGAAACTTGAAATTACTCATATCAGAGATGAGAATTTCTTAGTGAGGCAAAAACTCAAACACCTTGGTTTCAATTTAAAACAGAAAACAAAAATAAAGAAAATGCTTGATCTAGACTTCTCACCCACTTAATCATTATTGATCTAAATCAATCCCCGGCAACGGCGCCAAAAACATGATGGATATTTTTTTTGGAAAACGAATTCCAAACACCCAAAACTCACCGGCAAGTATATCGAGTCACATCAAGTAGTAAAACTCACTTAGAGTGAGGTCGATCCCATAGGGATTGATGGATCAAGCAACTTTAGTGGGTGATTAGTTTAGTCAAGCTAACATTGATGATTTGAGTTATAATTGATGCAACAGAAAGTAAATGACAAGAAAATTTAAAGTGCAGAAAGTAAATTGGACAGAAACTTAAAGAGCAAGAAATGTAAATTGCAGAAACTTAAATGACAAGAAATATAAATTGCAGTGAATGTAAAGGGGAGTGGGTGCTGGAAATTAAAGAAAGCAATAGATCAAGCAACTGGAAGTTTAACTTGCAGGAAATTAAACCAAGCTAAATATGAACGAAAATGTGAAATTGTAGACTGCAGGAAAGGAAATTGCAGTAAAGTAAAAGTAGCAGAAGAATTAAATGGCTTGAAAGTAAATTGAGTTGGGTGCTGAGAATTAAAATTCAACAGGAAAGTGTAAATAGTAATCAAACAGAGAAGTAAAAGATGCAAAATCATGCAACAGATCTAAACAGAAAAGGGAAATTGCTTGAAAAATTCAAAACAGCAAGACTGATGCTTAATTTGCAGCAATTTAAAGAATGTTGAAGATCTCAGGAGTGGAAGAGACTAGAAAGCAAGTCTAGATCTCAAATCCTTCCTTGATCCAACAATAACAATTGCAAATTGAAAATGGAAAAGTAAATTGCAGAAGAAAAGAAAGTGAAGGCAGTAAACAAAATTTGAATTATGCAGAAAGATTAACAAGAGATCTCAAAGTGAGATTGAAACAGAATTCCTTCAATTCTCCACTCAAGATTTAAAACAGAAATGAAAACTAAGAAATAGAGCTCTCAAATGGAGCCAGCCCCCTATACTCTCTAATGGAACTGACCTCCTCTACTTTCTAATGGAGCTTCCCTTTTGAAAATGAGAATGATGCCTTTATATAGGCTTTTTACAAAATGAAAATAAAATGAAATTGAAATAAAAAACAAATTAAATAAAAATCCTGATTCTAGCTTGTTCTTGTGCCTTTGAGTGATAATGTTGGCTTTGCTTGCTTTGGATTTGAAGAGAGATGGGTTTGGTTGGCCTTGATTCAATTTGGTGAAGAATTGAATTTAAATAGAATTTTGGTTGAATTTTGGCCCATGGGTGACACTCCCAGGGCACGGCTCAGTTCAAATACCAAACTGAGCTCTCTATTTGCACTTGGTATGCCAAGTTGTGTACACCAAGCCTTCCTTGTTACTGCCCCCTTTGGTCCTTGCCCGTGTCACGTTGTTGGAGTGCATGGGGGAGTAGTGCTCAGTTGCAAAAGTTAACTGAGCTCCCTTTATATTCCTTGGGTAGCGCTCCATCTTTGAGTGTGAGGTCTTGAGTTCAAATCTTGGTGGAAGCACTTTTGTGAGCCTTTTTCTTGCATTTTCTTGAGTGGGAGCCTGATAAAGCTCAGTTGAGAAAGTGAACTGAGCGCTATTTTGCTTTCCTTGTTTTCCTTGTGTCTCCCCCTTCGAGCCTTGGTGAAGCCACTTTGGTTCATTTTTGCTTGTTTTTGGTCCTTAAAGATGCCTTTCACTTGTGCCTCAATTTTATGCCAAATATAAACTATCATATATCGTTGGAAAGCTCTGAATGTCAGCTTTCCAACGCAACAGAAAGCACATCAATTGGACATCTGTAGCTCAAGTTATGGCCCCTTGAAGGAGGCATGGTCATGCTATAAACGCCCAAGTTTTAACTTAGCGAAAATTCTTGCTTCCAAGCTAAGTTTTTCACGATAAAGCTAAGTTCACTTAGTGAACTGAGCTTTGTGAGTGCTGATTGTGAAGCTTCCTTGATTTGGTCATGGGCCACGCTTTTAAAAGCGTGGCCTAAGGCTCCAAAGTATGCTCCAACTTCAAAGTGTGCCCCAAAGCTCTTTTTTTCTCCTTTTTAGCTTATTTTGTGCTTCTTTGCTTCTTTTTCTTCTTATTTCCTACCAAATTTATAAAATTTAAAAGATCAAGGAAATATACCATTTAAGCATAAAAGAATGCAATATTTGAGCACTAATTATCAATTTCTTGTATGAAAAAGCATAGAAAAAGCATAAAAATATTCGAACTCAAGGCCTCACACTCAAAGGTGGAGCGCTGTAAGACCCGGTTAATTAATGGCTAATTAATCCATAAATGAGAATTTATTCTAGAAAGTCAAAAATGTTATTTTTATGGCTTAATATGATAGAGGAGATTGAGACGAGAATTTCGGTACCAATTTTATAGAAAACGGACCAAGATTGGACCGAACGGGCCAAACCGGTCCAACCGGACCCAAAGTGGGCCCTTGGCCCCACTAAACTAAACCAAAATCCTAGTTTTCAGCACTCTCTCTCCTCACAACACACTAAACTCGCTGAAATGGAGGCCATGGAGGGAAGAACACTTTCTCAAGTTCTCTCCCTTGGTTGATCTTCAAACCACCATAACTTTTGATCTAGAGCTCCGATCGCCGCACCGTTTGCGGCCACACGTTCACCGCAGAGAGCTCTAAAAAACCCATACAATTAATCTTGAGGTAAGCCACGTTTTTCTCTTCGAAATTCCAGCCCTTGTTTTCGAGTTTCATGAATGAAATGTTGAGATTTTGGGCTCTTTGATGTTATAGGACCCAACTCTCCTGAAGGAGAAGGTTAATCTTGTCTCCTTGGACCTTGGGTGTGGTAAGATTCTCAACCCTAGTGTAATTTGTTGTTCTATGATGTTGGGTATTGAGATGTTGTGTATGGGTATGATGATTGTGGCTTAGGTTGTGTATATGTGAATATTGGAGCTTGATTGGTGATTTTGGAAAGCTTGGAAGAGGGTTTTGTGTGATAAAATCTGTTCTTGGAGGTGTTGAGACCTTGAGAGCTTGTGGACAAGGGGTTTGGAAGTGCTCCGGTTGAGCTTGGGAAATCGGCTAAGGTATGGTCTCGGTTTCTTGTATCTAATATGTAATGTGGTAGGAAATACTTAGGCTAGAGGCCCTAAGATAGGCATTGAATGGTTGATGTTGTTAAATGGTTGAGATATATGATGTGATCATATATGTGATTATGAATATTGATGCCTTGATTGTGTGATATATGAGAAAATGTATGTTGTGATATATGCTTGATGAATGATTAAGGTTGAATTGGTGGGTGGTACCATGTTGATGGTGAGTATGATGTTGATTATGTATAATGATAGTTGATTAGAAATAGTATTATTAGAAATTGGGATGAGGGAGGATGTATGACATGATATTGTGTTTGTCCTTTAGCCATTTGATTGAGAAGTGTTAAAAGGGTTGGATGGTGATTTTGGGAAATTTGATAAAATGTCAATGTGTGAGTTGAGGATGGCTTGATGTTGATTTTGGTACATTTTGATTGATTTAAAAAAAAAAGGATGAAATTGGCATGTTTTAATTGATTTTGAAAAGAGTTGAAAGCGGCTTGTTTTTGAAAATGGCACTTTATGGTTTTGTATAAAAACATAGTTTTTGGGCATACTTTGATGGGATATAACTTGGACTACGGATCTCTGATTTGTGCTAAATCTGTTTAGAAATAAAATTGGATCCGGGATGTCCATGCCGTTCGAAGAACGGGTGAAAAATGATTTAAAATGAGAAAGTTATGTCCGTCGGAAGATTGGGGGTTGAATCTGTAAATTCTGGAGCTTTTAACTTAGAAAATTTTTAGCAGAATGACCCTCCGCGCGTAGGCGCACTTGGCGCGTACGCGCCATTCTTCGAGAAAGCACCATCCATGTGTGCGCGTGGTGTGCGCGAGCGCGTGGATGCACTATACCAAATGCCCAGCCATTTTCCCGAGAGTTGTGCCAGAGTTGTGCCAGTTTTGTGCCTGGGGCGCAAGAGCACCCACGCGTACGCGTGGTTGACGCTCGTGCGTCGTTTGGCTATTTTTCAACCCACGCGTCCGCGCGTATGACACTTGCGCGTCGATGAGTTTTGTGGCCATCCACGCGTGCGCGTGGAGTGCGCGTACGCGTGGCCCTGTTTTCTTCCCAAAGTTGATTTTTGAGTTTTAAAAGCCAAATTTCATACTTCTAAGCCTCCGATCTTACCACTTTTGTCTTAAATCATTATGATGTGCCTAGCAATGAGTCAAGGGGCTAGTAAATATGGTAACTTGCGAGTGAAGCAAGGGAAAAATGAATGATCAATGAGGATCAAAGATGATTATTTGAGATGCGGAGGATGGCGGTGGAAGTGCTTGTTATGCCATGGGCCGAAGGGCCGTAAATGTTAATGAATTGGTTGGTTATGGATTTAACCGTGAGCCGGATGACTGGATTATCGCCGTGTTACGGCAGAGCCATGTTTATGGCTAAGTATAAATGCATATATGCTGTTGAATGAATTGTGAATGTTTGCACTTTCACCATTGGAGATGAGGGTTTTCCTGGGAGGAAGCAGTGGCTAGCCACCACGTGCTCTAGGTTGAGACTCGAAGCTCTTGTGACCCTATGTTGTAAGTGTGGCCGGGCACTTGATGTATGGAAAACGATCCAACACGAAACTTACCGGCAAGTGTACCGGGTCGCATCAAGTAATAATAACTCACATGAGTGAGGTCGATCCCACAGGGATTGAAAGATTGAACAATTTTAGTTTAGTAGTTGATTTAGTCAAGCGAATCAAGTATTGGTTGAGTGATTTATAGTTGACAGAAATTAAATTGCTTGAAATGTAAAGGGAGAGGGAAGTTAATTGCAGTAAATTAAAGAGCAAAGAAAGTAAAGAGGCTGAATCTTAAAGTGCAAGTAATATAAAATACAGAAACTTAGATTGCAAGAAATATAAATGGCTGAATCTTAAAGTGCAAGAAATGTAAATTGCTTGAATCATAAAAGAAATTGGGAATTGAGGTTGCAGAATTTAAACAAGAACAAGTAAATTGCATTAAACAGGAAAGTAGAGGATGAATTGAATTGAAGTAGATCTCAAACAAAAGAGTAAAATAATGCTTGAAGAATTAAAAACGGAAAGTGACTGATGCTTAATTTGCAGCAATTTAAAAGAAGGTTGAAGATCTCAGGAGTGGAGGAGACTAGATAACAAGTCTAGATCTCAAATCCTTCCTTGATCCAACAAGAACAATTGCAAAGGAAGTAAAGAAAAGTAAATTACAGAAGTAAAGAGAAGATGAAGCAGTAAACAAAAATTGAAATTCAATTATGCAGAAAAGTAAACAAGAGATCTCAAGGTGAGATTGAAATAGAAGTTCTTCAATTCTCCACCCAAGATCCAAAGCAAGAAAAATAAAGAGTGCTAAAGCAAGAACAAGGAAGAAGAGAGATCAATTCTCCTTCCCAATTCTCTAAGATCTAAATTCCAAAATAAAAGCTCAAAATGAAAATTAAAGTTAAAAGAAAAATTCCAAAGTGTAGTGTAGAGGTCCTCACTAAATCAAACTAGCTCCTATTTATACACTTTCTATCCTTGAATTTTAGAATTTGGATGGGCTTTTAATTTGGTGAAGATTTGAATTTAATTGGATTTTTGATTGAATTTTCAGCCCATGTGAAAATTCTTCCCAGGAGGATGCTCAGCTCAAGTGGGGAGCGGAGCATTGAAGCTTTGTGTGGTGAGTCTTGCGCGCGCCTTGGCTGGGAGAAGCATCAGGGGAATACTCCGCTCATGTGGGGAGCGGAGCATTGTGGCTTGTGTTGGGCCTTGCCTTGGTCCCTTGAAATATTTCGCGTGCCAAGTCTTGGACATCATCAGGGTAGCGCTCAAGTGGTGCTAAGAGCGCGACTTCCTTGCTTTGTTAGTGAAGCCTCCGTGTTTGAGACTTGCTGGGAGCATTTTGGCCAATTTTGGCTTATTTTCCTTGCAAGGAGCGCTCCTTCCTTCCCTTGGGTCATGGGTTCAAACCTTGTAGCCTTCATTATCAAACTTTTTCTTTGAATTTTTCTTGGATGAAGCCCGATAATGCTCCCAAGGAGAGCGGAGCATTGTTGCTCCTTTCCTTGTGAGCATTGAGCCTTGTTGTCTTAGTAGTCCATTGTTGCTTCCTTGAGAGAATGCTTCCTCCTTCCATGTGCCACACTTTCCACTTTTCTTTGCCACACTTTTTAAGCAACACTTTCTTATTTTCTTCTTTTCTTCACCTACAAATAATCAAAACAACCAATCAAAGTATCACCAAATTCACAAGGTTTATAAATCATTAAAAATCAATTAAATTAAGCTTAAACCTCATGATTTAGCATCAATTAAATGGTGGTTGTTTGATTCAAAGAAACCATGCATTTCCATTCCAAATTACTTACTTATAATGCAAGAAAGTGCATAAAACCAAATAAAAACAAAGAAAAAAAACTAGTAAAACTAGGCTAAGATGACTTGTGAAAGGCCCGGATGAGCTCGCCCCCGTAAATATTCACCAGTGAGGGTGATGGATATGGATCATGATTATGATCAAGTTTATGATAAGTATAATTCGAGTTGGGGATGCGCGACAGAGGGACAGTCCAATGGTTAGCTACCAGGACTTGTCGGGTTGGCTCTATAACCGACAGATGATATCATCAGCCACTAGGGACAGGCATTCATCATATGCATACTATATGAATTGTTTGAGATTGCCTATTTGACTGCATATTACTTGCTAATTGTCTAAATGCCTTATCTGTTCCTATTTGTAAATCTCTTGTCTGATATAACTGTGTTTGCTATATTATACTCCTGCTGGTGGTTGGGAGGTCTGAAGGAATTGGAAAGGAAAGTATTAGTTAGACTGAAGAATCTTTAGTCAGTTGCCACTTATGGTTTAGTTTGTTTATAGGCTTTGATATTATCTGGAGGAAGTTCTAGGATTGCCTTCGGCTTTTCTCTATTATTATGTATTATATATGTGGAAGCTGTTACCATGCTGGGGACCTCTGGTTCTCACCCATGCGGATTTTATGGTTTTCAGATGCAGGACGTGAGGTTTCTCGCTGAGGCATGCTAAAGACTTCTGGATTAGCGAAGATCCTTTATTCTCGGGACTCTGTTCTGGTTTATATGTTTTGCTTAGATACTTTTATCTCCATTGAATAATACAAACTATGATGACTCCTCATATAGGAGATTTTTGGAGAGTAGGGTTCTGTATTTGTGTCCCTTTGGGTTTCCTTGGGGTTTCCTTATTTTATTATATGTATATATTGCTATGCTCAGACCGGTTATCTTCGCAACCGGATTTTGAGTCTTGATATTCCTGTTTTGACACTCCTTTGTATATATATAATCTCGCGGTAGCTTATCCCTGTTCATTACGTTATCGATCGGAGTGTTGCGCTTTTGAGTTACGGTTTTTGTTTACCCCTTTTTCTACAAAGGCTCCTAGTTATAATCGATCATTCATACTACTATATGTACTAAATTTTTATTTTAGAGGTCGTAATACCTTGTCATCTCTGAATTATGACTTAAGCATAAGACTTTGTATGGTAGGGTGTTACATTATGGTATCAGAGCAGTTCGTTCCTGTAGAGCCTGAGGGACGGACTGACTATGCTTCTGTGCATTCTCTGTATGTGTGTTATGTGCTATTAGTATATCTGCTTGATATAATTGGCATAAATGTTCATGAGCATGCATTTGGGACCTTGAAGTACTAGACTTCCGATATTGAGACTGATCAACTTAATATCGATTGTTTGGTGTGTATAGGAACCAGATGGCGCCTCGTGGATGCGGTAGAGGTCGTAGGAGCGGTCATACAAATGCTCGTGCACCGGAGATTAACCCTAATGACCCGGTGAACTTTATGACTGCATTGGAGAACATGGCTGCTGCTATGCAAGCCACTGCTGAGGCTCTTGGTCAACAGATGAACAACCATGGTAATGACGGAGGTGGAGTTCAGGGCCCGATAACACTGGCAAACTTTTTGAAGGTTAATCCACCTAAGTTCAAGGGAACCACTAACCCGACTGAGGCCGATACATGGTTTCAGGCCATGGAATGAGCACTGCAAGCACAGGTGGTACCTGAAGGGCAGCGTGTAGAGTTCGCTACCTATTTGCTCACTGGGGAAGCGTCGCATTGGTGGCAAGGAATCCGACGCCTCCTGCAGCAGGGTGATGATTATATCACCTGGGATGTCTTCCAAGAGGAGTTCTATAAGAAGTACTTTCTGACTTCTGCCAGGACGGCCAAGGAGCTTGAATTGTTGCAACTGAAGCAGGGTACTATGTCCGTATCTGAGTATACTGACAAGTTTGAGGAGCTATTCAGATTCTCTCGTATGTGTCAAGGGACTCCGGTGGAATATGAAGAATGGAAGTGTGTTAAGTACGAAGGAGGACTCCGGAGCGATATTTTCGGCTCGGTGGGGCCAATGGAGATTAGGACTTTCTCTGAGTTGGTGAACAAGTGTAGGGTTGCTGAAGAGTGTGTGAAGAGGGCAGCCACTGAGAAAGGAAGTCACAAAGGATCATTTCCACAGAACCGAGGGAAGAGTTTTGCACCTAGAGGTCCGCCTTTCAAGAGGGGAGTTTCCTTTAGGAGGCCCAACAACAACAACTCCCAATGGAAAAGGTTTGGGAAGCAGCCTCAGAATGATCAAGCTTGTACTAGGTGTGGGAGTCACCATCCGGGAGTACCATGCAAGGCCGGATGGGATTTGTGCTACAATTGTGGAAAGGCGGGGCATAGAGCCGCAAGTTGTCCAGAGCAACAAAAGCAAGGTGCTGGAAAGGCACAACAGACTGGTCGGGTGTTCACCACCTCAGCTAGGGGTGCAGAGGGATCTGAGACACTCATTCGAGGTAACTGTGAAATGGCTGGTCAAACTTTAAATGCTTTATTTGATTCGGGAGCATCGCATTCATTCATTGCATTTGAGAAAGCCCATGAGTTAGGATTGAAGATCGTAACCTTAGGTTATGACCTAAAAGTATATAATGCTACCCATGAAGCCATGGTAACTAGGCTAGGATGCCCGAAAGTCTCGTTTAGGTTCAAACAGTGTGATTTTGTCCATAATTTAATCTGCTTACCGATGATCGGTCTTGATCTTATCTTGGGATTGGACTGGTTATCTGAGAACCATGTCCTGCTTGATTGTTCTACAAAGTCGGTGTACTTTATGCCGGAGGATACAAAAGGGTCGGTCGTGGTGAATAATTATTACTTGAATTTGATGATGGTGAACTGTTCCGGAATTGAATGTCAGGGTATCTTGTTGTTAACCGCGGGTGTTTCGGGTGATGGCCAAAGGTTGGATCAGATTCTGGTAGTGTGTGAGTTTCCGGAAGTGTTTCCTGATGATATTGAGGAATTTTCACCTAATCGAGAGGTCGAGTTTGCTATTGAATTGGTGCCTAGGGTGGGACAAATCTCAAGTGCTCCTTATAGAATGTCACCGTTAGAGATGGCCGAGCTAAAGTCTCAGTTAGAGGAATTGTTGGGTAAGAACTTTATCCGACCAAGTGTTTCCCCGTGGGGTGCTCCAGTGTTACTGGTAAAGAAGAAAGATGGAAGTATGTGACTCTGTGTGGATTACAGGCAGCTGAACAAGGTCACCATAAAGAATAAGTACCCATTGCCGAGAATTGATGATCTCATGGATCAGTTACAAGGAGCTGGGGTTTTCTCCAAGATCGATTTGCGATCTGGTTATCACCAGATAAGGGTGAGAGGTGAGGATATCCCTAAGACCGCTTTCAGGACTCGTTATGGTCATTACGAGTACACTATAATGTCCTTTGGGTTGACAAACGCTCCTGCAGTATTCATGGATTACATGAATAGAGTGTTCCGTCTGTTTCTGGATAAATTCGTTGTTGTCTTCATTGACGACATACTAATTTACTCCAAGACTGAAGAAGATCATACAGAACACTTGAGGACCGTATTGCAAATTCTAAAGGAGAAGAAACTCTATGCGAAACTGCCTAAGTGTGAGTTTTGGAAGGATGAGGTAAAGTTTTTGGATCACGTGGTGAGTAAGAAGGGAATAGCCGTAGATCCAACTAAGGTGGAAGCTATGATGGATTGGAGGCAACCAACCACAGTAACCGAGATAAGGAGTTTTCTGGGTTTAGCTGGCTATTACCGAAGGTTCATCAAAGGCTTTTCGCAATTAGCCTTGCCGTTGACAAAATTAACCCGCAAAGACACTCCGTTTGTTTGGACTCCTGAGTGCGAGGAGAGCTTTCAGACATTGAAGGAAAAGTTGACCACTGCACCTGTGTTGGTGTTACCTGAGCCAAACGAACCATTTGAGGTGTACTGTGATGCCTCATTAAAGGGTCTAGGATACGTGCTGATGCAGCATCATAATGTGGTGGCGTATGCCTCACGACAGTTGAGACCTCATGAAGTTAGTTACCCTATGCACGATTTGGAACTCGCTGCGGTCGTGTTTGCCTTGAAGGTGTGGAGGCATTATCTCTATGGGGTTAAGTTCCAAGTCTTCTCCAATCATAAGAGCTTGAAATATCTCTTTGATCAGAAAGAGCTTAATATGAGGCAAAGGAGGTGGATGGAATTATTGAAGGACTACGACTTTGAGTTGAATTACCATCCGGGAAAGGCAAATGTAGTGGCGGATGCGTTAAGTCGGAAGTCGTTATATTCAGCTTGGATGATGCTTCAAGAGGAGAAGTTGCTCAAGGGATTCGAGAGTCTAAAAATTAGTGCTCGAGAAGTATCTGGAACCTTGTGTTTGAGCCGATTAGAAATCTCGAGTGATTTTAAGTCCGAGCTCCTAAAGGCTCATGAAAATGATGAAGCGTTATGGAAGGTGTTACCGGCTATCGAGCAAGGAAAACAGTGGAGAGTGTCGGAAGAAAAAGATGGGTTATGGAGATTCAAGGGTAGGATCATTGTGCCGGATGTTGGCACTTTGAGGCAAGATATCTTAAAGGAGGCACACAAAAGCGGACTCTCCATTCACCCGGGAAGTACTAAGATGTACCATGATTTAAAGGCGATGTTTTGGTGGCCAGGTATGAAGAATGATGTGGCGGAATATGTTTTAAAGTGCTTAACTTGCCAAAAGGTAAAGATTGAACATCAAAGACCTTCTGGGATGTTGCAACCTTTAAAGGTTCCGCAATGGAAGTGGGAAAGTATTGCAATGGACTTTGTGTCGGGATTGCCAAGGACTAGGACTGGTTTTGATGCTATCTGGGTGATTGTGGACCGACTGACGAAGTCAGCTCACTTTTTGCCCATTCGGATGACTTACACCCTTGAGGAGCTAGCTCGGTTATACATAAAGGAGATTGTGAGACTCCATGGTGTACCTGCTACTATAATCTCTGATAGAGATCCTCGTTTCACTTCGAGGTTCTGGAGTGCCTTTCAGAAAGCTTTTGGAACCCGATTAAGCTTGAGTACAGCGTACCATCCTCAAACAGATGGTCAATCCGAGAGGATGATCCAAACACTAGAGGTTATGTTGAGAGCTTGTGTTTTGGATCAACCGGTGAGTTGGGATCAGTATATGCCGTTAGTGGAGTTTGCATACAATAATAGTTACCATGCGAGCATCGGAATGGCTCCGTATGAGGCATTGTATGGGAGGAAATGTCAATCTCCACTATGTTGGTATGAAGCTGGAGAGAAAGGCTTGTTGGGGCCGGAAATGATAGCTGAAACCACTGAACAAGTTAAGAAGATCCGAGATAGGATGCTTACGGCACAGAGTCGCCAGAAGAGTTACGCCAATCAGAGGCGGAAGCCCTTGGAATTTGAAGAAGGAGATCATGTTTTCCTGAAGGTTACTCCGACCACAGGAGTAGGTAGGGCGATTAAAGCGAAGAAGTTGAATCCTCGATACATTGGTTCATTTCAGATCCTGGAGAGGATTGGACCGGTGGCATATCGGCTGGCTCTACCACCGCATCTTTCGAACCTGCACGACGTGTTCCACGTGTCACAGCTTCGGAAATACACTCCTGATGCTAGCCATGTATTAGAACCTGAGTCGATTCAGTTAAGAGAAGATTTGACGCTTCCAGCGGCTCCAGTTAGAATTGACGATACTAGTATCAAACGATTGCGTGGAAAAGAG
Source organism: Arachis ipaensis (assembly GCF_059453495.1). Lineage (NCBI taxonomy): Eukaryota > Viridiplantae > Streptophyta > Magnoliopsida > Fabales > Fabaceae > Arachis > Arachis ipaensis. The sequence goes on from NC_142444.1 coordinate 76,330,172, forward strand.
GTTTCATTAGTCAAAGTGGCTTGGAGTCGAGGCGGTGTTGAGGAACACACTTGGGAACTTGAGTCGGAGATGCGAACAGATTATCCGCACTTATTCTCAGGTAATCGAATTCGAATTTTGTGGGCAAAATTCCCAATTAGGTGGGTAGGATGTAAGACCTGGTTAATTAATGGCTAATTAACCCATAAATGAGAATTTATTATAGAAAGCCAAAAATGTTATTTTTATGGCTTAATATGATAGAGGAGATTGAGATGAGAATTTCGGTACCAATTTTATAGAAAACGGACCAAGATTGGACCGAACGGGCCAAACCGGTCCAACCGGACCCAAAGTGGGCCCTTGGCCCAACTAAACTAAACCAAAACCCTAGTTTTTAGCACTCTCTCTCCTCACAACACACTAAACACGCTGAAATGGAGGCCATGGAGGGAAGAACACTCTCTCAAGTTCTCTCCCTTGGTTGATCTTCAAACCACCATAACTTTTGATCTAGAGCTCCGATCGCCGCACCGTTTGTGGCCACGCGTTCACCGTGGAGATCTCTACAAAACCATACAATTAATCTTGAGGTAAGCCACGTTTTGCTCTTCGAAATTCCAGTCCTTGTTTTCGAGTTTCATGGATGAAATGTTGAGATTTTGGGCTCTTTGATGTTATAGGACCCAACTCTCTTGAAGGAGAAGGTTAATCTTATCTCCTTGGACCTTGGGTGTGATAAGATTCTTAACCCTAGTGTAATTTGTTATTCTATGATGTTGGGTATTGAGATGTTGTGTATGGGTATGATGATTGTGGCTTAGGTTGTGTATATGTGAATATTGGAGCTTGATTGGTGATTTTGAAAATCTTGGGAGAGGGTTTTGTGTGACAAAATCTGTTCTTGGAGGTGTTGAGACCTTAAGAGCTTGTGGACAAAGGGTTTGGAAGTGCTCCGGTTGAGGATGGGAAGTCGGCTAAGGTATGGTCTCGGTTTCTCGTATCTAATATGTAATGTGGTAGGAAATACATAGGCTAGAGGCCCTAAGATAGGCATTGAATGGTTGATGTTGTTAAATGGTTGAGATATATGATGTGATCATATATGTGATTATGAATATTGATGCCTTGATTGTGTGATATATGAGAAAATGTTTATATGCTTGATGAATGATTAAGGTTGAATTGGTGGGTGGTACCATGTTGATGGTGAGTATGATGTTGATTATGTATAATGATGGTTGATTGGAAATGGTATTATTGGAAATTGGGATGAGGGAGGATGTATGACATGATATTGTGTTTGTCCTTTAGCCATTTGATTGAGAAGTGTTAAAAGGGTTGGATGGTGATTTTGGGGAATTTGGTAAAATGTCAATGTGTGAGTTGAGGATGGCTTGATGTTGATTTTGGTACATTTTGATTGATTTCAAAAAAAGGGATGAAATTGGCATGTTTTGATTGATTTTGAAAAGAGTTTTAAAGTGGCTTGTTTTTGAAAATGGCACTTTATGGTTTTGTATTAAAACATAGTTTTTGGGCATACTTTGATGGGACATAACTTGGACTACGGATCTCTGATTTGTGCCAAATCTGTTTAGAAATGAAATTGGACCCTGGATGTCCATGCCGTTCAAAGAACGGGTGAAAAACGATTTAAAATGAGAAAGTTATGTCCGTCGGAAGATTGGGGGTTGAATCTGTGAATTCTGCAGCTTTTAACTTAGAAAATTTTTAGCAGAATGACCCTCCGCGCGTAGGCGCACTTGGCGCGTACGCGCCGTTCTTCGAGAAAGCACCATGCACACGTGCGCGTGGTGTGCGCGGGCGCGTCGATGCACTGCACCAAATGCCCAGCCATTTTCCCGAGAGTTGTGCCAAAGTTGTGCCAGTTTTGTGCCTGGGGCACAAGAGCACCCACGCGTACGCGTGGTTGACGCTCGCGCGTCGTTTGGCTATTTTTCAACCCGCGCGTCCGCGCGTATGACGCTTGCGCGTCGATGAGTTTTGTGGCCATCCACGCGTGCGCGTGGAGTGCGCGTACGCGTGGCCCTGTTTTCATCCCAAAGTTGATTTTTGAGTTTTAAATGCCAAATTTCATACTTCTAAGCCTCCGATCTCACCACTTATGTCTTAAATCATTATGATGTGCCTAGCAATGAGGCAATGGGCTAATAAATATGGTATCTTGCGAGTAAAGTAAGGGAAAAATGAATGATCAATGTGGATCAAAGATGATTATGTGAGATGTGGAGGATGGCGGTGGAAGTGCTTGTTATGCCATGGGCCGAAGGGCCGTAATTGTTAATGAATTGGCTGGTTATGGATTTAACCGTGAGCCGGATGGCTGGATTATTGCCGTGTTACGGCAGAGCCATGTTTATGGCTAAGTATAAATGCATATATGCTGTTGAATGAATTGTGAATGTTTGCACTTCCACCATCGGAGATGAGGGTTTCCCTGGGAGGAAGCAATGGCTAGCCACCACGTGCTCCAGGTTGAGACTCAAAGCTCTTGTGACCCTATGTCGTAAGTGTGGCCAGGCACTGTGAAAGGCCCAGATGAGCTTGCCCCCGTAAATATTCACCAGTAAGGGTGATGGATATGGATCATGATTATGATCAAGTTTATGATGAGTATAACTCGAGTTGGGGATGCGCGACAGAGGGACAGTCCAATGGTTAGCTACCAGGACTTGTCGGGTTGGCTCTATAACCGACAGATGATATCATCAGCCACTAGGGACAGGCATTCATCATATGCATACTATATGAATTGTTTGAGATTGCCTATTTGATTGCATATTACTTGCTAATTGTCTAAATGCCTAATCTGTTCCTATTTGTAAATCTCTTGTCCGATATAACTGTGTTTGCTATATTATACTCCTGCTGGTGGTTGGGAGGTCTGAAGGAATTGGAAAGTGAAGTATTAGTTAGACTGAAGAATCTTTAGTCAGTTGCCACTTATGGTTTAGTTTGTTTATAGGCTTTGATATTATCTGGAGGAAGTTCTAGGATTGCCTTCGGCTTTCCTCTATTATTATGTATTATATATGTGGAAGCTGTTACCATGCTGGGGACCTCTGGTTCTCACCCATGCGGATTTTGTGGTTTTCAGATGCAGGACGTGAGGTTTCTCGCTGAGGCATGTGATGACATGTCACCATGTCATGTTTTTCTATGCTTTTTCATACAAGAAATTAATGATTTGTGCTTAAATATTGAATGCTTTTGTACTTAATTGGTATATTTCTTTGATCTTTTAATTTTATAAATCATGTAGGAAATAAGAAGAAAAAGAAGCAAAGAAGCACAAAATAAGCTAAAAAGGAGAAAAAAAGAGCTTTGGGGAACACTTTGAAGTTGGAGCACACTTTGGAGCCTTATGCCACGCTTTTAAAAGCATGTCCGATGACCAAATAAAAGAAAAACAGGCAATCAGCATACAAAGCTCAACTCTCCAAGTGAGCTGAGCATTACCCTGATGCAAAGATGAGCTTGGAAGCAAAATTTTCGCTAAGTTAAAATCTGGGCGCTCACAGCATGACCATGCCTCGTTCAAAGGGCTATAACTTGAGCTACAGATGTCCGATTGATGTGCTTTCAGTTGCGTTGGAAAGCTGACATTCAGAGCTTTCTAACAATGTATGGCAACCCATATTTGGCATCAAATTGAGGCAGAAACGAAATGCATCTTTAAGGGCTAAAAATAAGCAAAAATAGACCAAAGTGCAACCACCAAGATTCGAAGAGGGAGCCTCACTCCAAGGCAAAGAGGCACTTCTAATAGCGCTCACTTAGAGAGCCCTGTGCTCACTTGGAGAGCTTTGTCGTATTTTTCTTCATGAAAAATCAAGGAAAATTGCTCCCCAAATGCTTTCACCAAGGCTTGAACTTGGGACCTCCCCTTGGAAGCTCCAATGCTCAGCTCACTTGGAGAGCTAAGCGCTACTCATGGTGCATCCCACAACCATTTGACACGGACCAAGGAAGGAGCGTGCAACATGTGACACGGTCAGGGAGCAAGACATGCGCACAAGGCCCCAATGCTCAGCTCACCTTGTGAGCTGAGCATCCTCCTGGGAGAAATTTTCACATGGGCCAAAATTCAATTAAAATTCTCTTTGAACACAATTCTTCATCAATTGAACCAAGGTCATCCAGACCCACTCTTTCTCAAATCCAAAGCAAGCTAAGCCCATTATCATCACTCAAAGGCATAAGGATCAATTAGATTAGGAATTTCATTCAATTGTAATTTGTTTTTCATTTCATATTCATTTTCATTTTGTAAAGCCTATATAAGGCATCATTTTCATCTTTGTTAGGGGGAGCTCGATTAGAAAGGAGGCTAGCTCCAATAGGGAGTTGTGCACTCTTTAGTTTTCATTTTGCTTTCTCTCTTAGTTTTCTTTTCTGTTTTGAAATTTTGGATTGAGATTGGAAGGAATTCTGTTTTCATTCTCCATCTGCAACGTCTCTTGTTCTTCTTCTGCAATTTACTTTTCCATTTTCATTTTGCAATTGTTCTTGTTGGATCAAGGAAGGATTTGAGATCTAGACTTATTTTCTAGTCTCTTCCACTCTTGAGATCTTGAACCACTTTTAAATTGCTGCAAATTAAGCACTGCTTTTCTGTCTTTAAAATTCTTCAAGGCATTTTCCTTTTCTGTTTAGATCTGTTGCATGATTTTGCATCTTTTACTTCTCTGTTTGATTGCTATTTACACTTTCCTGTTGAATTTTAATTTCCAGCACCCACTCCCCTTTATATTTCATGCAATTTACATTTCTTGTCATTTAAGATTCTTGCAATTTACATTTCTTGCTCTTTAAGTTTCTGTCCAATTTTACTTACTGCACTTTATAATTTCCGTACACTTACTTTCTGCAACTTTAAATTCTTTGCACTTTACATTCTGTTCTCAAATTTTCACTCAATTCACTCAATGTTAGCTTGACTAAACTAATCACCCACTAAAGTTGCTTGATCCATCAATCCCTGTGGGATCGACCTCACTCTAAGTGAGTTTTACTACTTGATACGACCCGGTACACTTGCTGGTGAGTTTTAGGTGTTTTGGAAAATTCGTTTTTCCACAAAAATACCATCAAGTTTTTGGCGCCGTTGCCGGGGATTGATTTAGATCAACAATGATTAAGTGGGTGAGAATTCTAGATCAAGCATTTTCTTTATTTTTGTTTTCTGTTTTAAATTGAAACCAAGGTGTTTGAGTTTTTGCCTCACTAAGAAATTCTCATCTCTGATATGAGTAATTTCAATTTTCCTTGGTGTTGTGTTTTCCAAAATTCAAATGGAGTTCAACTCATCTTATGATCAAACAAATTTTATGGGATATTGCCCACCATCACCAATCTCTAATGGTGGCTGGGAATATCACCAAGAAAATACAAATTCTAAGCACTCCAATCCATGGAGAATTGCTTCAGAAACACAAGATGAGAAAGAAAATCATATGGAATATTTCCTTCCACCACAAAATGATTCAAGTTATTATTCCAATGGTGGCTGGGAGTGTTTCCAAGAAACTGCAAATCCTGAGTAGTCAACTCACATGAGAAATTGTCCAACCTCACCTCCCACTTCTACATTTGAAAATTCTTCATCACCTAAATATGCCTCAACACAAACCTCCACGAGCCAAAGACTCTCAAAACTTGAGTCCATGTTCAACAGGATGGTGGAGGAAGAGCAACAATCCCGGAGAGAACTAGAAATCATTTCTCAGGAGACGGATGAGCAATTGGAGGACACAGAGAAACACTTAGAACTACGAAGCAAGGAAAATGAAGACCAATTGATGGATGTGAAGGATAAAGTGGAAGAGCAAGATGAGGAGGCTACTGCATCAAGTGAACTTTCAATGAAGAATGAGGTGGTTGAAAATGAAACTGCACTTGAGGTGACAAAGGAACCTGAACATTCACAACCCTCACAAACTTCCCTCGAATCTGTGATCGAAAAATATGAAGAGGAGATGAAAAAATCTTGGGAAGAACAACAAACCTCCTCCATAAAAGAACTATTAAGTCAAATGTTGAGTGCAAAGAAAGGAGTGGAGGAACAAAAAAGTGAGGAAGTCATTCAAGAAAATTCACACTCAAGTGGGGCAGAGAAGTACATGAAGGAAGAGCTCATTGAGCCACCAATTCAAAAGGCTCAGGATGAAGACAAAACTCCAATAATCACACTGCAACCAAGACTTGGATTCAAGGAAGTGAAGGCAATTAACAAAAGCACCAAGAAGAGGATTGTGACCAAGCTACCAAGGACAACATTCAAGAGGAAGTCAACCACAAGCAATCCAACCCCTGGACCAATAGCAAGCAAGCTCAATCAAGCCATGTACAAAAGAAAGCTTGCTGAGAGGAAACCAAGACAGGGGGCAATAGCTGAATCTTCTCCCCCATTGAGGTCATTCCTCTTAACAAATTGGAAGAGGAAGAAAGTAAAGAACAGGTAGACCGTAGGTACATTTCTTTCTTTGCTTTGTTTAAATTCAATAAATTGGCATATGGCTACATTCTAAGTTTGGTGTTGCCCTGCAACAATTTGTTTTCAATCTTTTTGGATGATTGCATCAAATTAAAAATGAAAGTGACACACCAAGATTCTAAGTTTGGTGTGCCACTTATTTTTCTATGCAATTTATTCAAGCAACACTACTTGTTTGCATAATCATAATGCCTCTACAATTTTATTTTTCTCTTTTGGTTTAACATTTTAGTTCCTCTTTATCTTATTCATTTACGTGTTCTTAATGCTTTCTTTTATTAACTATGTTTGTTAATACATCACCAAGAGAGCTTTATTCATGACAAGATTCTTGGCTTGGTAATTGTATTTAACATACAACAGTTTCATTTAGTCTTATTTCAAATAAAATGGACATATGATTGCATTCTAAGTTTGGTGTTGCTATGCAACAAAATTTGGTTCCAATTCTTACAAGATACTTGCATTAATTCCAAGTGAAAGTGTCACACTAAGTTTGGTGTGCCACTTATCTTTTATGCCATGTATCGTGCACACCTTCTTATATATGCAATCAAAATGTCTCTGTCTCTTGTGCCTTGATTATTATCTTTAACTTTGCTTGCTTAGAACACATGTACTGCTAACATTTCATTGTGTAAGACATTCATGATCCATCTTAGTCCCATAGCCATTGTTCCAATTGTTGCTTGAGGATGAGCAAACATTCTGAGTTTGGCAAGGGAAAGAGGAAGAATAGAGGAAAAAGGACAACAATAATGAAGATGAACTACAAGGTTGTAGAGTTCCTTTTCCTCTCATTTGTTTCCAGCACTTAAATTGCATGATTGTCTTTATCTTTTCTATTTACATGTGTGTATGAATAAAGCATAGCTTGAATATTGATTTATAACATGTTGCCATGACATTATGACTACCAACTTGAGTTTTGTGAATTCAAAGCAGTAAAGTATCATGATCATAAACAAACAAGGCATTAAAGAAGAGTTTAGCATGTGCATACAAGTTTTGGAAAGCTAGTATGATTAATTGTTGCTCAATTGCATTTGATTTTATTTAATTGAAGTTTTCATCTAGGACATTTTGTGAAATATTTTGAAAATCATGAAAACCTTGAAGAAGCAAATACAATTAAAGAAAGAAAAGAAAAAAGGGAAAGAATGAGAAAGCTGAAAGCTCTGAGTACCAATGGCAATTTATTTGTTAAGTACTTGTGGTGTTTATGTATCAAGCCAAATGCTTGAAAACAAAACACTTAGAAGTCAAGGCTAGGCTCAAGTGCAAAAGCACTCCCTCAAAGCTCAAGGTTCTGAGCATCAATGATTAGAGAGTCAAGAAAAGAAAAGAAAAATGAGCTTAATGAAGTCCTCTAATTAAATGCTTGTGGTGCTTATGTATCAAGTGGTAATACTTGAAAACAAAGCATTTAGAAGTCGTAGCTTTGTTATTAACTCATGGGGAAAAGCACCCAAAAGGAGAAGCTAATAAGAAAAATCAAAAGCTTGTTTCAAGGAAGAAATATAAGAGAAAGATTTCATAAATTGAGCTAGATAGAAGCATCAATCATTTACATCTCTTTTGTGATTGTAGCATGCTTAGAAAACTAGCTTACCATGAACATTGAGTGCTATTCTTCTTACCTTGGATTGTCAATATTTATTGTATGATTCTTTTCTTGCTTGGGGACAAGCAAGGTTTAAGTTTGGTGTTGTGATAACATGTCACCATGTCATGTTTTTCTATACTTTTTCATACAAGAAATTAATGATTTGTGCTTAAATATTGAATGCTTTTGTACTTAATTGGTATATTTATTTGATCTTTTAATTTTATAAATCATGTAGGAAATAAGAAGAAAAAGAAGCAAAGAAGCACAAAATAAGCTAAAAAGGAGAAAGAAAGAGCTTTGGGGAACACTTTGAAGTTGGAGCACACTTTGGAGCCTTAGGCCACGCTTTTAAAAGCGTGGCCCATGACCAAATAAAAGGAAAAGAGGAAATCAGCATACAAAGCTCAGCTCTCCAAGTGAGCTGAGCATTACCCTGATGCAAAGATGAGCTTGGAAGCAAAATTTTCGCTAAGTTAAAATCTGGGCGCTCACAGCATGATCATGCCTCCTTAAAAGGGCTATAACTTGAGCTACAGATGTCCGATTGATGTGCTTCTAGTTGCATTAGAAAGATGACATTCAGAGCTTTCCAACAATGTATGGCAACCCATATTTGGCATGAAATTGAGACACGAAAAAAATGCATCTTTAAAAGCTAAAAATAAGCAAAAATAGACCAAAGTGCAACCACCAAGATTCGAAGAGGGAGCCTCACTCCAAGGCAAAGAGGCACTTCTAATAGCGCTCACTTAGAGAGCCCTGTGCTCACTTGGAGAGCTTTGTCGTATTTTTCTTCATGAAAAATCAAGGAAAATTGCTCCCCAAATGCTTTCACCAAGGCTTGAACTTGGGACCTCCCCTTGGAAGCTCCAATGCTCAGCTCACTTGGAGAGCTGAGCGCTACTCATGGTGCATCCCACAACCATTTGACATGGACCAAGGAAGGAGCGCGCAACATGTGACATGGTCAGGGAGCAAGACATGCGCACAAGGCCCCAATGCTCAGCTCACCTTGTGAGCTGAGCATCCTCCTGGGAGAAATTTTCACATGGGCCAAAATTCAATTAAAATTCTCTTTGAACACAATTCTTCATCAATTGAACCAAGGTCATCCAGACCCACTCTTTCTCAAATCCAAAGCAAACTAAGCCCATTATCATCACTCAAAGGCACAAGGATCAATTAGATTAGGAATTTCATTCAATTGTAATTTGTTTTTCATTTCATATTCATTTTCATTTTGTAAAGCCTATATAAGGCATCATTTTCATCTTTGTTAGAGGGAGCTCGATTAGAAAGGAGGCTAGCTCCAATAGGGAGTTGTGCACTCTTTAGTTTTCATTTTTCTTTCTCTCTTAGTTTTCTTTTCTGTTTTGAAATTTTGGATTGAGATTGGAAGGAATTCTATTTTCATTCTCCATCTGCAACGTCTCTTGTTCTTCTTCTGCAATTTACTTTTCCATTTTCATTTTGCAATTGTTCTTGTTGGATCAAGGAAGGATTTGAGATCTAGACTTATTTTCTAGTCTCTTCCACTCTTGAGATCTTGAACCACTTTTAAATTGCTGCAAATTAAGCACTGCTTTTCTGTCTTTAAAATTCTTCAAGGCATTTCCCTTTTCTGTTTAGATCTGTTGCATGATTTTGCATCTTTTACTTCTCTGTTTGATTGCTATTTACACTTTCCTGTTGAATTTTAATTTCCAGCACCCACTCCTCTTTATATTTCATGCAATTTACATTTCTTGTCATTTAAGATTCTTGCAATTTACATTTCTTGCTCTTTAAGTTTCTGTCTAATTTTACTTACTGCACTTTATAATTTCTGTACACTTACTTTCTGCAACTTTAAATTCTTTGCACTTTACATTCTGTTCTCAAATTTTCACTCAATTCACTCAATGTTAGCTTGACTAAACTAATCACCCACTAAAGTTGCTTGATCCATCAATCCCTGTAGGATCGACCTCACTCTAAGTGAGTTTTACTACTTGATATGACTCGGTACACTTGCCGGTGAGTTTTAGGTGTTTTGGAAAATTCGTTTTTTCACAAAATACCATCAACATGCTGGAGACTTCTGGATTAGCGAAGATCCTTTGTTCTTGGGAGTCTGTTCTGGTTTATATGTTTTGGTTAGATACTTTTATCTCCATTGAATAATACAAACTATGATGACTCCTCTTATAGGAGATTTTTGGAGAGTAGGGTTCTGTATTTGTGTCCCTTTGGGTTTCCTTGGGGTTTCCTTATTTTATTATATGTATATATTGCTATGCTCGGACCGGTTATCTTCACAACCGGATTTTGAGTCTTGATATTCCTGTTTTGACACTCCTTTGTATATATATAATCTCGCGGTAGCTTATCCCTGTTCGTTACGTTATCGATCGGAGTGTTGCACTTTCGAGTTACGGTTTTTGTTTACCCCTTTTTCTACAAAGGCTCCTAGTTATAATCGATAATTCATACTACTATATGTACTAAATTTTTATTTTAGAGGTCGTAATACCTTGCCATCTCTGAATTATGACTTAAGCATAAGACTTTGTATGGTAGGGTGTTACAAGCGCTACATAAGGAATATAAAGGGAGCTCAGTTAACTTTTTCAACTGAGCTCTACCTTTGTTTTCTTCACAAGAAAAATTGGAGCTGAATTGCTCCCACCAAGGATCGAAGAGAGGACCCTTCTATGCGCACAAAGGAAAGCTCAGTTCACTTTTTCAACTGAGCGCTGCACTCTTCGAATTGTTGCAAGCAAGGCACGCTAGGAGGCTGCACCAAGGAGCTTGTCATGCGCACAACTTGGCACACCAAGTGCAAGATGGAGAGCTCAGTTAACTTTCACAACTGAGCCGTTTCCTGGGAGCTGCACCATGGTCCAAAATTCAATTAAAAATAAAATTGGATTCAATTCTTCACCAATCGAACCAAGGCCAACTGGACCCATCTCTCTTCAAATCCAAAGTAAGCAAAGCCCACATCATCACTCAAAGGCACAAGAACAAGTAGAATAGGATTTTTATTTTAATTGTAATTTGTTTTTAATTTCATTTTCATTTCTATTTTTGTAAAGCCTATATAAGGCATCATTTTCATTTTGGTAAGGAGGTTAGCTCTAATAGAGAGCATAGGAGGCTGGCTCCAAGAAGGAACAAGTAGAATAGAGAACTCACTTTTACATTCTAGCTTGAATTGGAGAATTGGGAAGGAGAATTGATCTCTCTTCTTCCTGGTTCTTTCTTCTGCACTCTCTACTCTTTTGTTTTGCATCTTGGATTGAGAATTGAAGGAATTCTGTTTCAATCTTAATCTAAGATCTCTCTCTTATTTACTTGCTGCATAATTTGAAGGAATTGTGATTTGGATCTAAATTGTCTTTACTGTTTTCTTCTCTATTTTCTTTTGCAATTATTCTTCTGCTGGATCAAGGAAGGGGTTGAGATCTAGACTTGTTTTCTAGTCTCATTGATCCCCTGAGATCTTCACTTGTCTTTTTGGAATTTGCAATTAAGTTGAGATATCTTGCTATTTTGAATTTTTCAAGAAATTTCCCTTTTCTGTTTAGATCTGTTGCATGTTATTGCATCTTTTACTTCTCTGTTTAATTGCTATTTACACTTTTCTGTTGAATTTTAATTCTCAGCACCCAACTCAATTTACTTTCAAGCCATTTAATTCTTCTGCTACTTTTACTTTACTGCAATTTCCTTTCCTACATTCTACAATTTCACATTTCCGTTCACATTTAGCTTGATTTAATTTCCTGCATATTTACATTTTCTGCAATTTAAATTCTCAGTTGCTTGATCTATTACTTTCTTTAATTTCCAGCACCCAATCCTCTTTACATTTGATGCAATTTACATTTGTTGTCATTTAAGTTTCTACAATTTACTTTCTTGCACTTTAAGTTTCTGTCCAATTTAGCTTCTATACTTTAAATTTTCTTGTCATTTACTCCCTGCTGCTTCAATTATCACTCAAATCACTCAATGTTAGCTTGACTAAACTAATCACCCACTAAAGTTGTTTGATCCATCAATCCCTGTGAGATCGACCTCACTCTAAGTGAGTTTTACTACTTGATGCGACCCGGTACACTTGCCGGTTAGTTTTGGGTGTTGGAATTCGTTTTCCAAAATATCCATCACACTTGTTCATTAAATAAGAATAAATTAATTTAAAAAATTTAAAATTTTTTATTTTTCAATTTTTTTAGTTTTAGAATATTGTTGAAATTTTTTATTTTTCTTCTATTAGAAAAAAATTTATTTTTTAGTTTAAAACTTTAAACAAAAATAAAAAATTTACAGATCTTTTGTTTATTGGATGTTGCTGAACTTTATTTTATTTTTCTAATTTAAATAAAAAATATTTAATAATATAATTTAAAAATTAAAAAATAAAAAATTTAGTTTTTTAAAAATTTTTAATTTTTTTAAAATATTTTTTTATCTTTTTTATTCACCGGATAAGACTACACCCGGACAGTTGACTTTTTTTTGCTGCACTTGTTCACAAATTAATAATAGATTAATTTAAAAAATTTAAGATTTTAATTTTTTTTATTTTTTAAATAATTTGGAATTTTTTATTTTTTTTTACAATTAGAAAAAAATTATTTTTTAAGTTTAAAAATTAAAAAATAAATTTACAACTCTGTTATTTAACAGATATTGTTGGACTTTATTTTATTTTCTAATTAAAATAAAAAAATTAATCATATAATTTAAAATTTCAAAAATAAAAAATTTATTTTTTTAAAATTTTTTATTTTTTTATTCTCCAGATAATGCTGCACTCAGAAAATTGACTTTTTTTTGCTGCACTTGTTCACAAAATAAGAATAAATTAATTTAAAAATTTAAAATTTTTTATTTTTCAATTTTTTTAGTTTTTGAATATTGTTGGAATTTTTTATTTTTCTACTATTAGAAAAAAATTTATGTTTTAGTTTAAAACTTTAAACAAAAATAAAAAATTTACAGATTTGTTGTTTAATAGATATTGCTAAACTTTATTTTATTTTTATTATTTAAATAAAAAACATTTAATAATATAATTTAAAAATTAAAAAATAAAAAATTTAGTTTTTTAAAATTTTTTATTTTTTTAAGAATATTTTTTATTTTTTATTCACTGGATAATGCATTGATGACAAGTCATCTTAGCCTAGTTTTACTAGTCTTTTTCTTTGTTTTTATTAGATTTTATGCACATTATTGCATTGTAAGTAAGTAATTTGGAGTGGAATTGCATGGTTTCCTTGAATCAATCAACCACCCTTTAATTGATATTAAATCATGAGGTTTAAGCTAAATTTAATTGATAATTAATTGATTTATGAACCTTGTGAAATTTGTGATACTTTGATTGGTTGATTTGATTACTTGTAGGTGAAGAAAGAAGAAAATAAGAAAAGCGTGGCTTAAGGAGCGTGTCCAAAGGAAGCAAAAAGCGTGCCCAAAATAAGAACAAGCGTGGCAACATTGAGGAAGAAGGAAAGCTAAGTTGAGAAAGCAAACTGAGCTTCACAAGGAAAAATGGGAAGGAGCAAAGCACCAAGCTCAATTCAATTAGTCAACTGAGCACTAAAGAAAGCAAGGAAACAACATGAAGCTCAGTTCACTAAGTGAGCTTTATCGGGCTCCTTCAAGAATTAATTCAAGATGCAACTCCAAGGAATGGAGCCACCAAGTTTCGAACCAATGACCCAAGGGAGGCAAGGAACGCTCCTTGCAAGAAAAATCAAGAAGAATTAGCCAAAATGTTTCCTCCAAGGTTCGAACAAGGAACCACACACTACCTAGCTTGCAAAGAAAATAAACCAAGATGCTTTGGCTAGGATTCGAACCTAGGAACTCATGCAAGACAAGGGAGGAGCGCCACTTTTAATGCAAAGAAAATGAGCCAAGATGCACTCCAAGAGGATCGAACCAGGGAATTCCATGAAAAGCAAGGAAGGAGCGTCCAACCCTTCCAAGGAAATTAGCTTCAAATTTCCTCCACCAAGAGTTGAACCTGGGAGCTTGAAGACAAAAGCAAGGCGCCACACAACGGGAGCTTAGTTGGTTTTCCCAACTGAGCGCTACATTCCCCCATCACCCACATTTTGGCGCAACACTTTGGCACACCAAGGGGCTGTGACACGCAACAAGAAGCACGCCAAGGATGCCTTGATGCGCACACAAAATTGGACAAGCAAGGCAAGGTGGGCGCTCAGTTTGGTATTTGAACTGAGCTTTCCCCTGGGAGGTGCACTTGGGCCAAAATTCACTAAAAATCTAATTTAATTTATTTCTTCACCAAATTTTAAAGCCCACCCAAATTCTTAGATCTAAATTAGAAAGTGTATAAATAGGTGTTAGTTTAATTTAGGGATATCTTTTACCTCTGGAACTTTATTATTTTTCACTTTTGGCTTTCTTTTGATTTCCATTTTTTTTAATTTTGAGCTTTTACTTTGAATCTGGATCTTAGAGAATTGGGAAGGAGAATTGATCTCTCTTCTTCCTTGTTCTTGCTTGAGCACTCTTTACTTTTCATCTTGGATCTTGAGTGGAGAATTGAAGGAATTCTGTTTCAATCTCACCTTGAGATCTCTTGTTAATCTTTCTGCATAATTCAAATTCTGTTTACTGCCTTCACTTTCTTTTCTTCTGCAATTTACTTTTATATTTTCATTTTGCAATTGTTCTTGTTGGATCAAGGAAGGATTTGAGATCTAGACTTGTTTTCTAGTCTCTTCCACTCCTGAGATCTTCAACATCCTTTTAATTGCTGCAAATTAAGCATCAGTTTTTCTATTTTCATTCTTCAAGCATTTTTGCTTTCCTGTTTAAGGTCTACTTCAATTCAACTCACCTTTTACTCTTCTGTTTGTTGCAATTTACTTCTTCTTGTTTAAATTCTGCAATCCCAGCTCCCAATCCCTTTTATAATTCAAGCAATTTATATTTCTTGCACTTTAAGATTTAGTCATTTACATTTCTTGCAATCTAAGTTTCTGAAATTTACATTTCTTGCACTTTAAGATTCAGTCATTTATATTTCTTGCAATCTAAGTTTCTGAAATTTATATTTCTTGCACTTTAAGATTCAGCACTTTTACTTCCTGTTCTTTTCAATTTACTGCAATTCTTCCCTCTCCCTTTACAATTCATGCAATTTAGTTTCTGCCAATTACAAACCACTCAACCAATACTTGATTCGCTTGACTAAATCAACCACTAAACTAAAATTGCTTAATCCTTCAATCCCTGTGGGATCGACCTCACTCATGTGAGTTATTATTACTTGATGCGACCCGGTACACTTGCTGGTGAGTTTTGTGTTGGATCGCTTTCCACACATCAAGTTTTTGGTGCCGTTGCCGGGGATTGAATTAGATTGACAATGATTAAGTGAAGTGGAGATCTAGATCAAGCACTTTTTCTTTTCCGTTTCTTTAATTTTTTATTAACACACTGACTATTTGAATTTTTGCTTAAGCTAACTAAAACCCCACTTTAGCAATTGAGTGGAGCTCTTATGGTTTCTCTGGCTTTGTGTGATTTTTATGTTTTTGCTTGTTGAATATACAAGAGAAGCAATTCTCTTCTATTGATCTTTTAAGCCTGTCAACTGTTTGATATATTGTGCCAACTAACCCTCTAACCATATTTTGGCATGATTATATTCAATCTTCATTTGGACTGTTTGTGATTGTGAAGATTATGGAGAAGAACCCAACAAATCCCATTCGTTGTGGGAACAGTGTCCTCACCCCAGATGACAATGCAACCCATGAATTGAAGCATCCACTCATCACCATGAACGATATTGCTCAATGGCTTGAAGCCTTCCCACAAGGAAATATAATCGGAGGGGAGGATCTAATGAGTGAATTCCTGGCCAAGTTGAAACAACCCCAGGGAATTAATACGCTAAAGGTAGAAGTGCAATCATTCACACAAGAGAAGGGAGTGGTGGAAATTGAAGGTGTCAGTGCAGTCATGAACCAAAATAAGCAGATGCATCAGCAGACTCTGCAATAACTAGAGATGATGGTCAAAAAAATCAATAAGCTGCGAACTGCTGTAGTAAATGCATACAAGCTAACTCAAAACTCACATGGTTGGAATCAACCTGAACAAGGTTTTGGAGCAATTGACCATGAGCAACAAAGTTATGAGCGATTACACTATCCAAACAATACCGCAAGTATGTTCCAACACAAGTCTCAAGGTGATGTGTACAACCCGCCCTGGAGAACTCATTCCAACTGGAGGAGAAGTGAGCACCAAAATCAAGGACCAAGGGACTTCAACTACAACAACCCCAATTTCCCAAACCAGCAAAGACACCACCATACCAATATTAACCACTACACATCACCACCACAACACTCACCCTTCCAATCTCAGACACTCCACAACCAACCAATCTCACAAGACTCTCAGAGGATCACCAACTTAGAGATCTTAATAGAGAGAATGATGAAGCACCAAGAGGAAATAAGTAAAGAGCAAGAAGCCTCAATCAGAAAACTTGAGAGGCAAATGGCACAACTGACTAAGCACCTTGCAGAAATGGGTGAGGAGATGGCAATTACCTCCCCCAGAGCCACTGAGGACAACCTGAAAGACAATGAGAAAGTTGCCAGGTATGAGAAATGGAAAGCAATCATAGAGGCAAGTAAAAAGAGGGCTATGGGAAAAGAAACAATCATCAAGGAAAAGCACCACAGAGAAGTTCCTCAAGAAGAAATAGAGAAAAGAAAGCCCACAGTAAGAGGAGAAAATCAAAGGCAACAGAAGCCTCAACTTCCATGATCAGAGGATGGAGGATGTCAAGCTAGTGATAATAAAGAAGCACTTGTTGGGAGGCAACCCAACGTGAGGTAGTTATCTTTTCATAGCTAGTTTAATAAAAAGGTCAATCAGTTTTATCTATACTGCAAGAAGCTAAGTTTGGTGTTGCACACCAAAACAATGTAAGGGAGAATGAAGGATTCTAAGTTTGGTGTTCCACCAAAATTTCATCATAAAATGCATTCTCACTTTCTGCTTAATGCTAGCTTCAAGCATTTAGATAAACTAGTTAACTATCCTGCTGTCTCCTAGTTTTTAGTTCTATTACCCTTGGCAAAGAAAAAAAGAAGTTCTACATATGATCAGTCTGATGCTCGAGAACCATTGGCAAGGTACTAAGTTTGGTGTTCCCACACCAAAGTAAGTTTAAAAGCCCACAAATAACTCATGCATGCTAACCATTTTTCAAATGCTTGGGAACAAGCAACTTTTAATATCATTGCAGAATATCATACAAGCTTTTGGAAGAATTAAGCATCGTCAACCAAAAAGAGGAAAAAGGAATTTAAAGACCAGCAATGATGATGATGAGGAATAAAGCAAGCAAACTTCAAAAGGTTGTATTGTTAAGTGATTATTTTGCATCACTGCTATGATTGAAAGTGATATTATACCCCTATCTGTCTTCCTGTCTAGTATAGTTTCTCTATAATTCAATAATTAAGATGCTTGATCATTCACAACCCTATAATCTCCAAACTTGTTTGCACTCAATATCTCAAAAATGCATCACATGAAAGTTCTTTGAAAAGATGGATTGAGGAATTAAACAATTTTGAGGCAAGCAAAAGATTAGGAGAAGTGGTGGTTCTAGTTGTACGATTATGCATTGAGGTTGCATGCTTATGAAAACTTGCATGGGAGCTCATAGGCAGGACATAGAGTTCAAAGAAGTATTGTGGAGATTCTCAAACATTTATTGATCCAAGAAGCAGCAAACAAAAGAAAATAAAGAAAATACAAAAACAAAAGAACATGGCCTAAGGCTCTGAGCATCAATTACTAGGCAGAAAAGAAGAAAGAAACAAGAACTCAAAGAGTTGTTATCCTAGTAAATGCTTGTGGTCGAATGTGCCAAAGAGAGAGGCTTGAGAAAGTAAATCCTTAGGGGTGCTTTAACACATAATACCTTAAAACCAACTGGTTTAGGAGTATTGATTGAAAGCTTATCTAAAGAGCCGCTTTGAGACATGACACTTAGAGTCAAGGCCAAAACATAGAAATCATAAGCTGCTTCAAGGTGATTACATATAAAGAGATCTCCATGATACCATTTGGATGAAAGTCCTAAGACCTAAGACTTCCAAGATGTAGGGACTAGTAAGCACTGAAGCCCTTGTATGAGCATATAATTTAGAGTTCACCCCACTGTCACTTAATCACTTCACTCACAGGACAATACAAGTTATTCTTCAATCCATTCCAATTGAAAGAACCTTTGAGCATAATTATCTTCTTGCTTGGGGACAAGCAAGTTTTAAGTTTGGTGTTGTAATGACAAGTCATCTTAGCCTAGTTTTACTAGTCTTTATCTTTGTTTTTATTAGGTTTTATGCACATTCTTGCATTGTAAGTAAGTAATTTGGAGTGGAATTGCATGGTTTCCTTGAATCAATCAACCACCCTTTAATTGATATTAAATCATGAGGTTTAAGCTAAATTTAATTGATAATTAATTGATTTATGAACCTTGTGAAATTTGTGATACTTTGATTGGTTGATTTGATTACTTGTAGGTGAAGAAAGAAGAAAATAAGAAAAGCGTGGCTTAAGGAGCGTGTCTAAAGGAAGCAAAAAGTGTGCCCAAAATAAGAACAAGCGTGGCAACATTGAGGAAGAAGGAAAGCTAAGTTGAGAAAGCAAACTGAGCTTCACAAGGAAAAATGGGAAAGAGCAAAGCACCAAGCTCAGTTCAATTAGTCAACTGAGCACTAAAGAAAGCAAGGAAACAACATGAAGCTCAGTTCACTAAGTGAGCTTTATCGGGCTCCTTCAAGAATTAATTCAAGATGCAACTCCAAGGAATGGAGCCACCAAGTTTCGAACCAATGACCCAAGGGAGGCAAGAAACGCTCCTTGCAAGAAAAATCAAGAAGAATTAGCCAAAATGTTTCCTCCAAGGTTCGAACAAGAAACCACACATTACCTAGCTTGCAAAGAAAATAAACCAAGATACTTTGGCTAGGATTCGAACCTGGGAACTCATGTAAGACAAGGGAGGAGCGCCACTTTTAATGCAAAGAAAATGAGCCAAGATGCACTCCAAGAGGATCGAACCAGGGAACTCCATGAAAAGCAAGGAAGGAGCGTCCAACCCTTCCAAGGAAATTAGCTTCAATTTTCCTCCACCAAGAGTTGAACCTGGGACCTTGAGGACAAAAGCAAGGCGCCACACATGGGGAGCTCAGTTGGTTTTTCTAACTGAGCGCTACATTCCCCCATCACCCACATTTTGGCGCAACACTTTAGCACACCAAGGGGCTGTGACACGCAACAAGAAGCACGCCAAGGATGCCATGATGCGCACAATGGGACGCGCACACAAAATAGGGCAAGCAAGGCAAGGTGGGCGCTCAGTTTGGTATTTGAACTGAGCTTTCCCCTGGGAGGTGCACTTGGGCCAAAATTCATTAAAAATCCAATTTAATTCATTTCTTCACCAAATTTTAAAGCCCACCCAAATTCTTAGATCTAAATTAGAAAGTGTATAAATAGGTGTTATTTTAATTTAGGGATATCTTTTACCTCTGGAACTTTATTATTTTTCACTTTTGGCTTTCTTTTGATTTCCATTTTTTGTAATTTTGAGCTTTTACTTTGAATCTGGATCTTAGAGAATTGGGAAGGAGAATTGATCTCTCTTCTTCCTTGTTCTTGCTTGAGCACTCTTTACTTTTCATCTTGGATCTTGAGTAGAGAATTGAAGGAATTCTGTTTCAATCTCACATTGAGATCTTTTGTTAATCTTTCTGCATAATTCAAATTCTGTTTACTGGCTTCACTTTCTTTTCTTCTGCAATTTACTTTTATATTTTCATTTTGCAATTGTTCTTGTTGGATCAAGGAAGGATTTGAGATCTAGACTTGTTTTCTAGTCTCTTCCACTCCTGAGATCTTCAACATCCTTTTAATTGCTGCAAATTAAGCATCAGTTTTTCTGTTTTCATTCTTCAAGCATTTTTGCTTTTCTGTTTAAGATCTACTTCAATTCAACTCACCTTTTACTCTTCTGTTTGTTGCAATTTACTTCTTCTTGTTTTAATTCTGCAATCCCAGCTCCCAATCCCTTTTATAATTCAAGCAATTTACATTTCTTGCACTTTAAAATTCAGTCATTTACATTTCTTGCAATCTAAGTTTCTGAAATTTACATTTCTTGCACTTTAAGATTCAGTCATTTATATTTCTTGCAATCTAAGTTTTTGAAATTTACATTACTTGCACTTTAAGATTCAGCACTTTTACTTCCTGTTCTTTTCAATTTACTGCAATTCTTCCCTCTCTCTTTACAATTCATGCAATTTAGTTTCTGCCAATTACAAACCACTCAACCAATACTTGATTCGCTTGACTAAATCAACCACTAAACTAAAATTGCTTAATCCTTCAATCCCTGTGGGATCGACCTCACTCATGTGAGTTATTATTACTTGATGCGACCCGGTACACTTGCCGGTGAGTTTTGTGTTGGATCGCTTTCCACACATCAAGCATCACACGGACAGTTGACTTTCTTTTGCTGCACTTGTTCACAAATTAAGAATAAATTAATAAAAAAATTTAAAATTTTAATTTTTTATTTTTTGGATATTGTTAGAATTTTTTATTTTTTTACAATTAGAAAAAATTATTTTTTTAGTTTAAAATAAAAAAAATAAATTTACAGATATTTTATTTACCAGAATATTGATGTGTGAAAAACGATCCAACACAAAACTCACCGGCAAGTGTACCGGGTCGCATCAAATAATAATAACTCACATGAGTGAGGTCGATCCCACAGGGATTGAAGGATTGAGCAATTTTAGTTTAGTGGTTGATTTAGTCAAGCGAATCAAGTGTTGGTTGAGTGATTTGTGAGTGCAAAAACTAAATTGCTTGAAATGTAAAGGGAGAGGGGTAGATTGCAGGAAATTAAAGAGCAAAGAAAGTAAATAAGCTGAATCTTAAAGAACAAGTAATGTAAATTACAGAAACTTAGATTGCAAGAAATGTAAATGGCTGAATCTTAAAGTGCAAGAAATGTAAATTGCTTGAATTATAAAAGGAGTTGGGAATTGAGATTGCAGAAATTAAACAAGAAAAAGTAAATTGCAACAAGTAGGGAAGTAAAAGATGAATTTAATTGCAGTAGATCTCAAACAGATAATGTAAATTGCTTGAAGAAGCGTTCGACAGAGAAATCAAAAAGAAGTTTCAGATCTCAGGACTCAAGAGACTAGATAACCAAGTCTAGATCTCAATGCCTTCTTAGATCCAATTCAGAAATCAATTGCAAGAGAATTTAAAAATCAAACAGAAGAAGAAGCAAAACCAAATTCAATTTCCAAAAGTTGCGGTAAAGTGGGACAGAGAGATCTCAAGGTGAGATTGAGACAGAACTTCCTCAATTCTTCAACCCAAGATTTAGGACAAGTGTAAATGAGATTGAAAACAAGAAAACTAAAAGGAAGAGAATTCAATTCTCCTTCCCTAAGACTCAGAATCTCTAAATAACTCCTAACCAAAAGCTCTCCAAAACTACCCAGCAAAACTCAAAAGAAAAGCTCCTCGAAAACTTAAATTCTAAGCTATTTATACACTCTCTTAAAATGATCTTCAAGCCTTGAATTGGGCCCTTGCTCTTGATGGAATTAGGTTGACAAAAACCTCTGTTGATTGCTCTTGGTGTTGGGAAGAAACCCACTTGTGAACCGGGCCATGAACCATTTAAGTTTGAGTCAAAGTTTGAGGCAAACTTTGACTCAAACTTTTTTTGCAGATTGCCCCTTTGTGCTGCCATCCATGTTTGGCTCAACGTTTGAGGTCAAACGTGAGCTCAAACATGGCTCCTCCCACTCAGCTCTTCTAGCCAACGTTTGGCCAAACGTTTGAGGCAAATGTTGGCGCAAACGTTGGTCATCCAAGGCATCAATCAGGGGTGCTTCTCCATGCTAAAACGGCGCCAACGTTTGACCTCACGTTTGAGGCAAACGTTGGCGCAAACGTTGGGTGCCTCCAGGGTGATCTTTCTTGCTCTTATGGCGCCAACGTTTGACCTCACGTTTGAGGCAAACGTTGGCGCAAACGTTGGCCCTTCCCTTGACTCTTCTTCAGCCAACGTTTGCCTCAAAGTTTGAGGCAAACGTTGGCGCAAACTTGGCTTGCCTCCAGGGTGTGGTTGCACTCTTTCTCACGTTTGAGTCTAAGTTTGAGGTAAACTTTGGCTCAAACGTAAGTCCTTCCTCTTGCCTCTTGCTGTCCCCTTTTCTTCAACCTTCTTCAAAGCTTTTTCACCTATCATCAATCAATCAAAAGTATCAAAGCTATGCTCCAAATCATGAGATTGTTTCTCTTTCATAATATATGATAATTATAGCATAAAATCTTATGAAAGTGCATCAATTTATCCATGGTTAATTGAATCAAAGGAAGCATGAAATTCTACCCAATTGGCTTACTTATGGCTCAAGAAGGTGCATAAAATCTATTGGAAACAAAAGAAAAAGACTAGTGAAACTAGGCCAAGATGACTTGTCATCACAACACCAAACTTAAAACTTGCTTGTCCCCAAGCAAGAAAAGAATTATTAAGAAGAAAGAATGAAAAGGAAGTCAATGTTCATGCTAGCGTAGTATTATTGGTAGCTCATGGGATTTTATGCTGATATGTAACTACTCACTTCTTATTGACATCTAGGCATAGAAAGTCTCCTTCAAGCATCACTTAACACATTGCTATGACCTCTCATTATTTATTTGTCCTTGATGTTTGTTTCTCTTTATTTTCCTTTTCGGTAACATCCAGCTCAGTATCATGTGTGCAGCAATTCTTTTTCTTTTTACTTTATTTGTGCTCAACACATTATTCACTATAAACACTTGGCTTACATTTCTCTTAGAACATTGATGCCCAGCACCTCTTTGGGTCACTAAATGTCTTGTAGCTAAGTTGCTTTTGATAGTGGATTTTCAGTTGATAATCCCGGGTTAGTTAACCCAAGTTACCAAGTGTTGATGCACTCTAAAGAACTTAATAATCCAAGCAGATCCTAGTACAAAGACACCACAGGCATATATTCTAAGGTTTAAGCTATTGGTGTCTAGCTTTATTCCTTTTTTTTTTCTTTTTTGTTTTCTTTACTGCCACTTTTGGCTTTTCTCATTCTACTTATATCTTTTTTTCTTTTTTTTTTCAACCAAGGACTTTTTATTTTTGAGATTCATAGACAGTGAGCTAGTTTACACTTAAAAAGAAGACAATCTATTCCTATTATTTACTAAAAGTGAGCTATCATACGATCACACATACATACCACCACTTACTATTATTGTACTTCCAGCTAACAAAGAACTATCTTACTTCACATTCCAAACATTTCTTTTATTGAATTAAAGATGCAGGGGACAAAACATGCATTTAGTTAAGTGAAAGTAAACACACAAGCACACACTTAGACTAGCTTACTTATTGCAAAAAGTGATTCTACTTGTACTAGATGAACACTTTAGCAAGACATAAATCAAAGCATTTCTCAACAGCAAGAGTTAAGTATAGATACAACCTATTGGTTTGCAGTTCTTTTGTCCTTCTTTCTGTTGTGCCACTTTTGAGTTATAATGCATAATGTCTTCAAATGGTGGTTAGTTCCCTGCACAATTCTCAAAAGTTGCTTGCTTCGCAAGCCCTTAGGTGGCTGGTTAGTGTGCATGAATTGAGTGTGGTTTTTGGATTTAATTTGGTGTGGGAACACCAAACTTAATTCCTTGCCACTGTCTCTAATGCAACAGGTTGTCCACTTATGAATTCTTTTGGCCTTGCTAAAGGTTATGGAACTAAAACTAAAAAGCAATTAAATGGTTGAATAATTTGTCTGATTGCTTAGAGCTAGCATTATGCAGGAGGTGAGAGTATGATTTTAAATGAGATTTTGGTGGAACAGCAAACTTAGAATCCTTCATTCTCCCTTAAATTATTTTGGTGTGCAACTCCAAACTTAGCTCCTTGCAATACATACCAATTATTTAACCTCATTTTTATTGAAATGGATATGAAAAGGAAACTACCTCAGGTTGGGTTGCCTCCCAACAAGCGCTCTTTTATTGTCACTAGCTTGACATCCTCTGTGTTTGTTCAGTTCAGATACTGAACTTCCTTTTCCTTGTCCCATTGTCCTCCTAGATAAGGCTTTGCTCTATGCCCATTTATTGTGAAGTGGCTCTGTGTAGCTTCATCTAGCAGCTCAATGCTTCCATAAGGAAAAACTTTTGTTACTAGATACGGACCTGTCCATTTGGACTTGAGCTTGCCAGGGAAGATCTTGAGCCTTGAGTTATACAGGAGCACTTGCTGTCCTGGCTTGAACTCTTTCTTTGAGATCTTCTTGTCATGCCACCTCTTAGCTCTCTCCTTGTATATCTTAGCATTCTCATAAGCTTCTAGTCTAAACTCATCCAACTCATTTAGTTGTAGCAGCCTCTTTTCTCCTGCTGCTTGAAAATCAAGGTTGTGGAGTTTAGTGGCCCAAAAAGCTTTATGCTCAAGCTCCACAGGGAGGTGATTTTTTATTTTTTTTTACAATAAGAAAAAAAATTATTTTTTCACTTTAAAAATAAAAAAAATAAATTTACAGATCTGTTATTTGCCAGAATATGCTAGACTTTATTTTATATTTCTAATAAAAATAAAAAAATTAATCATATAATTTAAAAATTCAAAAATAAAAAATTTTGTTTTTTAAAATTTTTAATTTTTTAAAATTTTTTTTATCTTTTTATTCACCGGATAACGCTACAACCAGACAGTTGACTTTTTTTTGCTGCACTTATTCACAAATTAAGAATAAATTAATTTAAAAAATTTAAAATTTTAATTTTTTTATTTTTTAGATATCATTAGAATTTTTTTAGTTTAAAATTAAAAAAAATTAAATTTACTAATCTGTTATTTACCAGAAATTGCTGGACTTTATTTTATTTTTCTAATTTATATAAAAAAATTAATCATATAATTTAAAAATTCAGAAATAAATTTTTTTTAAATTTTAATATTTTTAAAAATATTTTTTTATCTTTTTATTCACCGAATAATGCTACACCCGGATAGTTAATTTTTTTTTTTTGCTCCACTTGTTCACAAATTAAGAATAAATTAATTTAAAAAATTTAAAATTTTAATTTTTTATTTTTTGGATATTGTTGGAATCTTTTATTTTTACAATCAGAAAAAAATTTATTTTTTTTTGTTTAAAAATTAAAAAAATAAATTTACAGATCTGTTATTTACCAAATATTGATGGACTTTATTTTATTGTTCTAATTTAAATAAAAAATTAATCATATAATTTTAAAATTCAAAAATAAAAAATTTATTTTTTTAAATTTTTTAATTTTTTAAAAAATATTTTTTTTTTATCTTTTTATTCACCAGATAAGACTACACCCTGACAGTTGACTTTTTTTGCTGCACTTGTTCACAAATTAAGAATATATTAATTTAAAAAATTTAAAATTTTTATTTTTTATTTTTTGGATGATTTGGAAGTTTTTATTTTTTTACAATTAGAAAAAATTTATTTTTTAAGTTTAAAAATTAAAAAAATAAATTTACAACTCTGTTATTTAACAGATATTATTGGACTTTATTTTATTTTTCTAATTGAAATAAAAAAATTAATCATATAATTTAAAATTTCAAAAATAAAAAATTTAGTTTTCTAAAATTTTTAATTTTTTGTAAAAATATTTTTTATTTTTTTATTCTCCGGATAATGCTGCACTCAGAAAATTGTCTCTTTTTTGCTGCACATGTTCACAAAATAAGAATAAATTAATTTAAAAGATTTAAAATTTTTTATTTTTCAATTTTTTTAGTTTTTGAATATTGTTGAAATTTTTTATTTTTATTCTATTAGAAAAAAATTTATTTTTTTTAATCTAAAACTTTAAACAAAAATAAAAAATTTATAGATCTTTTGTTTACTAGATATTTCTGAACTTTATTTTATTTTTCTAATTTAAATAAAAAATATTTAATAATATAATTTAAAAATTAAAAAATAAAAATTTAGTTTTTTAAAATTTTTTATTTTTTTAAAATATTTTTTTATCTTTTTATTCACCGGATAAGACTACACCGGACAGTTGACTTTTTTTTGCTGCACTTGTTCACAAATTAATAATAGATTAATTTAAAAAATTTAATATTTTAATTTTTTTTTATTTTTTGAATAATTTGGAATTTTTTATTTTATTTACAATTAGAAAAAATTATTTTTTAAGTTTAAAAATTAAAAAAATAAATTTACAACTCTATTATTTAACAGATATTGTTGGACTTTATTTTATTTTTCTAATTCAAATAAAAAATTAATCATATAATTTAAAATTTAAAAAATAAAAAATTTAGTTTTTTAAAATTTTTAATTTTTTTATTCTCCGGATAATGCTGCACTCAGAAAATTGACTTTTTTTTTTGCTGCACTTGCTCACAAAATAAGAATAAATTAATTTAAAAATTTAAAAATTTTTTATTTATCAATTTTATTGGTTTTTGAATATTGTTAGAATTTTTTATTTTTCTACTATTAGAAAAAAATTTATGTTTTAGTTTAAAACTTTAAACAAAAATAAAAAATTTACAGATTTGTTGTTTAATAGATATTCCTAAACATTATTTTATTTTTCTTATTTAAATAAAAAACATTTAATAATATAAGTTAAAAATTAAAAAATAAAAAATTTAGTTTTTTAAAATTTTTTATTTTTTTAAGAATATTTTTTATTTTTTATTCACTAGATAATGCATCACACGGATAGTTGACTTTCTTTTGCTGCACTCGTTCACAAATTAAGAATAAATTAATAAAAAAATTTAAAATTTTAATTTTTTTATTTTTTGGATATTTTTACAATTTTTTATTTTTTTACAATTAGAAAAAAATTATTCTTTAGTTTAAAATAAAAAAATAAATTTACAGATCTGTTATTTACCAGAATATGCTAGACTTTATTTTATATTTCTAATAAAAATAAAAAAATTAATCATATAATTTAAAAATTCAAAAATAAAAAATTTAGTTTTTTAAAATTTTTTATTTTTTAAATTTTTTTTTATCTTTTTATTCACCGGATAATGCTACAACCAGACAATTGACTTTTTTTTGCTGCACTTATTCACAAATTAAGAATAAATTAATTTAAAAAATTTAAAATTTTAATTTTTTTATTTTTTAGATATCATTGGAATTTTTTATTTTTTTAAAATTAGAAAAAATTTTATTTTTTAGTTTAAAATTAAAAAAAAATTAAATTTACTAATCTGTTATTTACCAGATATTGCTGGACTTTATTTTATTTTTCTAATTTATATAAAAAAATTAATCATATTATTTAAAAATTCAGAAAAAAAAATTATTTTTTTAAAAATTTTAATATTTTAAAAATATTTTTTTATCTTTTTATTCACCGAATAATGCTACACCCGGATCGTTAACTTTTTTTTTGCTCCACTTGTTAACAAATTAAGAATAAATTAATTTAAAAAATTTATAATTTTTATTTTTATTTTTTGGATATTTTTGGAATCTTTTATTTTTTACAATCAGAAAAAAATTTATTTTTTTAGTTTAAAAATTAAAAAAAATAAATTTACAGATCTGTTATTTACCAAATATTGATGGACTTTATTTTATTGTTCTAATTTAAATAAAAAATTAATCATATAATTTTAAAATTCAAAAATAAAAAATTTATTTTTTTAAAATTTTAAATTTTTTAAAAAATATTTTTATCTTTTTATTCAACGGATAAAACTACACCCTGACAGTTGACTTTTTTTTGCTGCACTTGTTCACAAATTAAGAATAGATTAATTTAAAAAATTTAAAATTTAAAATTTTTTATTTTTTGGATAATTTGGAATTTTTTATTTTTTTTAAAATTAGAAAAATTTATTTTTTAAGTTTAAAAATTAAAAAAATAAATTTACAACTCTGTTATTTAACAGATATTGTTGGACTTTATTTTATTTTTCTAATTGAAATAAAAAAATTAATCATATAATTTAAAATTTTAAAAATAAAAAATTTAGTTTTCTAAAAGTTTTAATTTCTTTAAAAATATTTTTTATTTTTTTATTCTTCGGATAATGCTGCACTCAGAAAATTGTCTTTTTTTTGCTACACTTGTTCACAAAATAAGAATAAATTAATTTAAAAAATTTAAAATTTTTTATTTTTCAATTTTTTTAGTTTTTGAATATTGTTGGAATTTTTTATTTTTCTACTATTAGAAAAAATTTATGTTTTAGTTTAAAACTTTAAACAAAAATAAAAAATTTACAGATTTGTTGTTTAATAGATATTGCTAAACTTTATTTTATTTTTCTTATTTAAATAAAAAACCTTTAATAATATAATTTAAAAATTAAAAAATAAAAAATTTAGTTTTTTAAAATTTTTTATTTTTTTAAGAATGTTTTTTATTTTTTATTCAATGGATAATGCATCACACGGACAGTTGACTTTCTTTTGCTGCACTTGTTCACAAATTAATAATAGATTAATTTAAAAAATTTAAGATTTTAATTTTTTTATTTTTTGAATAATTTGGAATTTTTTATTTTTTTACAATTAGAAAAAAAATTATTTTTTAAGTTTAAAAATTAAAAAAATAAATTTACAACTTTGTTATTTAACAGATACTGTTGGACTTTATTTTATTTTTCTAATTGAAATAAAAAAATTAATCATATAATTTAAAATTTCAAAAATAAAAAATTTAGTTTTTTTAAAATTTCAAAGAAATATTATGGAGATTCTCAAATATTTATTGATCCAAGAAGTAGCAAACAAAAGAAAATAAAGAAAATACAAAAATAAAAGAACATGGCCCAAGGCTCTGAGCATCAATTACTAGGAAGAAAAGAAGAAAGAAACAAGAACTCAAAGAGTTGTTATCCTAGTAAATGCTTGTGGTCGAATGTGCCAAAGAGAGAGGCTTGAGCAAGTAAATCCTTAGGGGTGCTTTAACACCTAATACCTTAAAACCAACTGGTTTAGGAGTATTGATTGAAAGCTTATCTAAAGAGCCGCTTTGAGACATGACACTTAGAGTCAAGGCCAAAACATAGAAATCATAAGCTGCTTCAAGGTGATTACATATAAAGAGATCTCCATGATACCATTTGGATGAAAGTCCTAAGACCTAAGACTTCCAAGATGTAGGGACTAGTAAGCACTGAAGCCCTTGTATGAGCATATAATTTAGAGTTCACCCCACTGTCACTTAATCACTTCACTCACAGGACAATACAAGTTATTCTTCAATCCATTCCAATTGAAAGAACCTTTGAGCATAATTATCTTCTTGCTTGGGGACAAGCAAGTTTTAAGTTTGGTGTTTGATGACATGTCACCATGTCATGTTTTTCTATGATTTTCATACAAGAAATTTATAATTAGTGCTTAATTATTGCATTCTTTTGTGCTCAAATGGTATATTTTCTTGATATTTTAATTTTATAAATTTTGTAGGAAATAAGAAGAAAAAGAAGCAAAAGAGCACAAAATATGCTAAAAAGAAGAAAAGAGGAATTTTGGGCACATTTTGGAGTTGAGGTGATGAAGCAAGTTGGCAACTTGGAAACCAAGTTGGCAACGCCAATGTGTGTGCCTGGAGCAAGGAAGAACAAGCAGGTTGGCAACTTGGAAACCAAGTTGGCAACGTGCAAGTGTGTGTTCAGGAAGGATGCGCGTTGTTGCTGGCATGTTTGCCAACAACTTGGGCAACAACGCCCATGCAAAATGGAGGAGAAGGCTTAGGCGTTGTTGCTGGCGTATTTTGCTAACAACTTGGGCAACAACGCCAGACAGCCACCAGAAAAGAAGGATGGGCATTGTTGCTGGCGTGTTTTGCCAACAAGTTGGGCAACAACGCCAGGCAGCCACCAGAAAAGAAGGATGGGCGTTGTTGCTGGCGTGTTTTGCCAACAACTTGGGCAACAACGCCAGGCAGCCTGACCTTGCCCTCTTCAAAAGAGCATATCTTGAGCTAGAAAACTCCAAATGAGGTGATTTCAGTGGCATTGGAAAGTAGACATCAAGAGCTTTCCAACCATATATCATAGCATGGGATTGGAGTTCATTTGAAGCTTCAAAAGCTGGCTTTATTTAGAGCCTCAGAGACTAAGGGCGTTGTTGCTGGCGTGTTTTGCCAACAACTTGGGCAACAACGCCAGGCAGCCTGACCTTGCCCTCTTCAAAGGAGCATATCTTGAGCTAGAAAACTCCAAATGAGGTGATTTCAGTGGCATTGGAAATTAGACATCAAGATCTTTCCAACCATATATCATAGCATGGGATTGGAGTTCATTTGAAAACTCAAAAGCTGGCTTTATTTAGAGCCTCAAAGACTAAGGGCGTTGTTGCTGGCATGTTTTGCCAACAACTTGGGCAACAACGCCAGGCAGCCTGACCATGTCTTCTTCAATGAAACATAACTTGAGCTATAGAGATCCAATTGAGGTGCTTCCAGTGGCGATAGAAAGTAGATATCAAGAGCTTTCCAACCATATATCATAGTCTATAGTGAAGCACAAAATTGAAGCTCAAACCAGAGGCAACTTTGGGCATCAAAACTGAGTTCAAAAAGGCAGAAAGGGCCAAGTGCTTGGCAACAACTTGGGCTGGCAACGCCCAAGCACCAAGTTCCCAGCCCAGAAAATTCTTGGGTACGTTTCCAACGTGCATAAAGCTGGCGTGTTTGCCAGTAACGCCAGACCATTGGGCCAGAAGCTAGAAGAATGAGCTCTGTTTCCTCTGTTTAGCAACACTTCCACCATTGAGCCAATATTCAACAAGGATAAAGCCCACATTGCTAACCCAATTGAAGATCTCCAAATGAGTTTTAGGAGTAGTATAAATAGAGAAGGAGTTTGTACTTTAGAGGGGAGGACTTTTTGAACATTTTACTTTTTAGGACTTTTACTATTACACTAGCATTTTTACTACTTCTCACCCGTCTTCTATTTTGTTTCTCTTGCAACTTTGAATTTCAGTTTGAAAGGAATATTTCTTCTTCTTCTTCTTCATTCTTCTCTACACTTAGTTTAATTTTTAACTTTTACATTTATTGTTGAATTTAGAGCTATGATTCACTAAACCCCACCTTCATTAGGGGAAGAAGCTCTGTTTATTTGAATGGGTTGATAATTCTTCTTTTCCTTCTGATGTGTGGAAAACGATCCAACACAAAACTCACCGGCAAGTGTACCGGGTCGCATCAAGTAATAATAACTCACATGAGTGAGGTCGATCCCACAGGGATTGAAGGATTGAGAAATTTTAGTTTAGTGGTTGATTTAGTCAAGCGAATCAAGATTTGGTTGAGTGATTTGTGATTTGCAGAAGCTAAATTGCATGGAAAGTAAAGAGGAAGGGGAAATTTGCAGTAAACTAAAGAGCAGGAAAATAAATGAGCTGAATCTTAAAGTGCAAGTAAATTAAATTGCAGAAAATTAAATTGCAAGTAATGTAAATGGCTGAAGCTTAAAGTGCAAGAAACGTAAATTGCTTGAATTGTAAAAGGGATTGGGAGTTGGGATTGCAGAAATTAAACAAGACAGAAGTAAATTGCAATTAAACAGAAGAGTAGAGAATTGATTGAATCAAACCAAATCTCAACAGAAAAGTAAAAATGCTTTGAGAATTTAAAAACAGAGAAACCAGTGCTTAATTTGTAGCAAAGTAAAAGAGGTTGAAGATCTCAGGGTGGAAGAGACTAGATAACAAGTCTAGATCTCAAATCCTTCCTTGATCCAACAAGAATAATTGCAAAAGAAGTGAAGAAGAGTAAATTGCAGAATTGAAGAGAAGATGAAGCAGTAAATAGAAAGTGAAATTCAATTATGCAGAGAAAGTAAACAAGAGATCTCAAGGTGAGATTGAAACAGAAGTTCTTCAATTCTTCACCCAAGATCCAAAGCAAGAAAATAAAAGAGTGCTCAAGCAAGAACCAAGAAGAAGAGAGATCAATTCTCCTTCCAAGTTCTCAGAAATTCCAAACTCAAAACCAAAAGTTCAGAATTAAAATGAAAGCTCCCAAAAGGGGAATTCAAAAATAAAATCTAGAGGTGTAAAAAGAGTAAAAGATCAAAAGTTCAAAAGTTCAAAAAAAGGTCCTAATTACATCAAACTAACTCCTATTTATACACTTTCTATTCTTGGATTTTGGAATTTGGATGGGCTTTTGATTTGGTGAAGAAATGAATTAAATTAGATTTTTAATCCAATTTTCAGCCCAAGTTGTATCTCCCAGGGGAAAGCTCAGTTGGAAATTCCAACTTAGCTTTCAAGCATGCTGCCCATGTTGTTTGTGGTGCATAAGGCTTCCTTGGTTGTGTGTCAATTGCACTAGAGCTCAGTTGGAAAATCCAACTTAGCTCTAGGCCGTGTTCTTGTTGTGCGCATGGCAAGCTTGGTGCGCCAAAATTGTTGGGCCTTGGTGTCATGACCGTGTCAAATTGTGGAGGATTGGGGGAGAGGCAATGCTCAGTTGGAAAAACCAACTGAGCTTCCTTGTGTAGCGCCTTGCTTATGGCCTCAATGTCCCCAAGTTCGAATCCTGGTGGGGGAAGTGGAGGAAATCTTTGGAGTTAATTTCCTTGGATGAGTGGGCATTCCTCCTTATGTTTCCAAGAATTCCCAAGTTCGAAACTTGGATCAAGCATTTAAGCTATTTTCCCTTGGTTTTCCTTGCAAGCTTGGTGGCACTCCTTCCTTATGTTTCAAAGAATTCCCAAGTTCAAATCCTGGAGGAAGCATTCTAGCTATTTATTCTTGAATTCCCTTGCAAGGAGTAGCGTGTGGTTCCAAGTTCGAATCATAGAGGAAGCATTTTGGCTTATTTTTAATGATTTTCCTTATGCCTAGCAATATAATGTAGCGCTCCATTAAGGAAAGCAATTGAGCGCCTTTGCCTCCATGGAGTAGCACCTTCTTGTCATCCTTCAGGTGCAAGGTTCAAGTCTTGGTGGCTTCATTTATGGGATTTTTGCTTTGAATTAATTTTTGAGAGAAGCTCACTTAGTTAACTATTTTTGCTTTATGCCATTTCCTTGCTTTCTTTAGTGCTCAGTTAACTATTTGAACTTAGCCTTGTACCTTGCCTTCCCCTTTCATTCCTTGTGAAGCTCAGTTTACTTTTCCAACTTAGCTTCCATTCTTCCTTGATTTTTGCCACGCTTTTCTTCTCTTGGCACGCTTGTTGCTTCCTTTGGGCACATTCCTTAGGCCACGCTTTTCTTATTTTCTTCTTTCTTCACCTACAAGCAATCAAAATAACCAATCAAAGTATCACTAAATTCACAAGGTTTATAAATCATTAAAAAGAAGTCATGCATTTTTAATCCAAATTACTTTCTTAGAATGCAAGAAAGTGCATAAAACCTAATAAAAATAAAGAAAAAGGCTAGTGAAACTAGGCTAAGATGACTTGTCATCACCTTCTCAATTCAAGTGGTTCATCCAAGAGGAAACTCTTGTTCTTCAAAGATTTAATCACCATCGAGAGAGGGGTTGAATCTATATGAATTGTGTGGTGAACTTGAGAAAGGAGCCATATAATTCAGTTTAGAGTTCATCCTTTCATAATTTCCTTGATTAATACACTTTGGGTTGGTATGTGAGATGTAACCACCATTGGTTGAGATCCTGGGAATTGTGTGGCCTTGGATTAGAAATTGAACTTCACCTCTTCTCATGACCAATTAGATCAGGAGAGTGGCAATTGATTGTGTTGAAGAGAAATTGAATTGTCAAGAGATTGGGATTCAATTATTCACAATCTGCCATGGATCTATACCCATGATTGAGAAGGAATTGAGTAACATCAATTCATGACAATTTACATCTCTGATCCCTAATGATCTCTCCATCATTAATTCTCATCTCTTTTGTTCTTTAGTTCTTTGAATGCCCAATACCCAATTCCCTTCTACATTCTTGCAATTTATCATTCTTGCTATTTACATTCTGTTTTTCTATTTCTTGCAATTTACTCTTCTGCTCTTTAAAATTCTGCAATCTTTACTTTCTTGCAAGTTATCTTTAATGTCATTTAAGTTTCTTGCATTTTAAGTTTCACTTATTTACTTTCATTGTTCTTCTTTATTCTAGTTCTTTAAATTCTTTGTCATTTAACTTTCCGCAATTACATTCAAAAATCAAATCTCATGAATTCAAAACCATGTTTGCTTGACTAAATTACCATTTAACTAAACTTGATTAATCTACCAATCTCCGTGGGATCGACCTCACTCTTAGTGAGTTTTATTACTTGATACGACCCGGTATACTTGCCGGTTGCGCGTTAATATTCAAATTTCTGCGTATCAAGTTTTTGGCGCCGTTGCCGGGGATTGGCAAAGATTAACAATGATTAAGTGAATGGTGGTCTAGATTAAGCATTTTCTTTGTTTTTGCTTTGTACAGTTCTTTTAATTTTTTTGTTTTCTTTTTGACACTAAGGTGTTTGAGTTATTGCCACTAAGAAATTCATCTCTGAGATATGAATTTCAATTTTCCTTGGTGTTGTGTTTTACAAAATTCAAATGGAGTTCTACTCATCTTATGATCAAACAAATTTTATGGGATATTACCCACCATCATCAATCTCTAATGGTGGCTGGGAATATCACCAAGAAAATACCAATTCTGAGCACTCCAATTCATGGAGATTTGCTTCAGAGACACAAGATGAGCAAGAGAATTATATGGGATACTTCCCACCACCACAAAATGATTCAAGTCATTATTCTAATGGTGGCTGGGAGTATCACCAAAGAATGAAAGAGCATCCACCCTCACGTCCCAGTTTCTCATTTGAAAGTTCTTCATCACTTGATTATGCCTCAACACAAAGTTTCCTCCAAAATCCATACAAGTCATCCCACCAATCACACAACTCATTCCACACCCCTTAACACAACTTTACCACAACACATCCATGTCACCAAAATTACTCTCAACCTTCATCTCTTGAACCAGCAATGAGGATTACCTTCAAGCCATTGAAATACATAGAAAACTCGTGGAAAGATACACACAACCCCAATCCTGGAAAGAAATCATCCTCAAGAAGATGAATGGGCCTTTAGAGCAAACAAGGGGGAACTTAGAACCATCAAACAGAGAGGATGAAGACCAATTTGTGGGTGAGGAAGTGGAAAAGCAAGATAAGGAAGCCTCTGTTTCAAGTGAAATTTCAATGGAAAAGGAGGTTATGGAGGTGTTTGAACATGTGGCTTCATATTCACAGAAGCTAATTGAGGTGATAGAGGAACCTGAAACTTCACTCCCAAAGGAATTAGTGGAAAATCATGAAGAAAAATGGAGGAAGATAATCAAGAGAAGTCACACTCAATTGAAGTGGAGAAGTGCACAGAGGAAGAGCTCACGGAACCACCATTGCAAGGGACTCTTGATGAAGAAATCACTCCAACAATCACACAACCACCAAGACTTGGATTCAAGAAAGTGAAGGCAATTAACAAAAGCACCGAGAAGAGGATTGTGACCAAGCTACAAAGGACAATATTCATGAAGAAAAGAAGGTCAACTACAAGCAATCTTCCCCCTGATCTAGCAAGCAAGCTCAATCAAGCCATTAACAAAAGAAAGCTTGCTGAGGAAAGGCCAAGACAAGGGACACTAGATGAATCTTTCCCTCCTTTGAGGTCATTCCTCTTAACAAACTGGAAGAAGAGGAAGAAAGTGAAGAACAACATGTCAAGCTAATGACACTAAAAGAGCACTTGTTGGGAGGTAACCCAACCATAGGTAACATTTCCTCTCTGCTTTATTTTCTTTTTTTTTTGCTTTGTTTAAATTCAATAAATTGGCATATGGTTACATTCTAAGTTTGGTGTTGCCTTGCAATAAATTGTTTTCAATATTTTTGGATGATTTCATCAAATCAAAAAATGAAAGTGACACACCAAGATTCTAAGTTTGGTGTGCCACTTATTTTTCTATGCAAATCATTCAGCAACACCACTTGTTTGCATAATCATAATGTTCTTTGCACTGTTATCTTTCTTTTAGTTAGACAATTTTAGTTTTCTCTTTGTTTTTAGTCATTTCCTTGTTTTAAATGCTTTCTTTTATTTACTGTGTTTGTTAATACACTATCAAGAGAGCTTTATTCATGACAGCTTCTTGACTTGGTGATTGTATTTAACATATAACAGTTTCTTTTGTTTAGTTTTATTTCAAATAAATTGACATGTGGTTGCATTCTAAGTTTGGTGTTGCTATGCAACAAAATTTGGTTCTAATCCTTACAAGATACTTGCATCAATTCCAAGTGAAAGTGTCACACTAAGTTTGGTGTGCCACTTATCTTTTATGCAATGTATTGTGCACACCTTATTATCTATGCAATCAAAATGTCTCTGTCTCTTGTGCCTTGATTGTTATCTTTAATTTTGCTTGCTTAAAACACATGTGCTACTAATATTTCATTATGTAAGACATTCATGATCCATCTTAGCCCCATAGCCGTTGTTCTAATTGTTGCTTGAGGATGAGCAAGCATTCTGAGTTTGGCAAGGGAAGAGGAAAAATAGACGAAAAAGGACAACAATGATGAAGATGAACTACAAGGTTGTAAAGTCCCTTTTCCTCTCATTTGTTTTCAGTGCTCTAAATTGCATGATTGTCTTTATCTCTCTGTATACATGTGTGGTATGAATAAGCATAGCTTAAATTTTGATTTGCAACATGTTGCTGTGACATTATGACTACCAACTTGAGTTTTGTGAATTCAAAAGCAAAAAACGCATCATGATCATAAACAAACAAGGAATTAAAGAAGAACTTAGCATGTGCATACAAGTATTTAAAGGCTAGTCTGGTTAATTGTTGCTCAAGTGCATTAGATTTTATTTAATTGAAGTTTTCATCTAGGACATTTTGTGAAATCTTTTGAAATCATGAAAACCTTGAAAAAGCAATTACAAATTAAGGCAAGAAAGAAAAAGGGAAAGAATGAGAAAGCTGAAGGCTCTGAGTACCAATGACAATTTCATTGTTAAGTACTTGTGGTGTTTATGTATCAAGTAAAATACTTGAAA
The DNA here is from genome assembly GCF_059453495.1 of Arachis ipaensis. Classification (NCBI taxonomy): domain Eukaryota; kingdom Viridiplantae; phylum Streptophyta; class Magnoliopsida; order Fabales; family Fabaceae; genus Arachis; species Arachis ipaensis. The sequence continues at coordinate 76,367,468 of NC_142444.1, forward strand.
ACAAAACACTTAGAAGTCAAGGCTAGGCTCAAGTGCAAAAGCACTCCCTCAAAGCTCAAGGCTCTGAGCATCAATGATTAGAGAATCAAGAAAAGAAACAAATGAGCTTAATGAAGTCCTCTAATTAAATGCTTGTGGTGCTTATGTATCAAGTGGTAATACTTGAAAACAAAGCATTTAGAAGTCGTAGCTTTGTTATCAACTCATGGGGCAAAGCACCCAAAAGGAGAAGCTAATAAGAAAATCAAAAGCTTGTTTCAAGGAAGAAATATAAGAGAAAGATTTCATAAATTGAGCTAGATAGAAGCATCAATCATTTACATCTCTTTTGTGATTGTAGCATGCTTAGAAAACTAGCTAACCATGAACATTGACTTGCTATTCTTTTTACCTTGGATTGTCAATCTTTATTGTATGATTCTTTTCTTGCTTGGGGACAAGCAAGGTTTAAGTTTGGTGTTGTGATGACATGTCACCATGTCATGTTTTTCTATGCTTTTTCATACAAGAAATTTATAATTAGTGCTTAATTATTGCAATCTTTTGTGCTCAAATGGTATATTTACTTGATATTTTGATTTTATAAATTTTGTAGGAAATAAGAAGAAAAAGAAGCAAAAGAGCACAAAATAAGCTAAAAAGAAGAAAAGAGGAATTTTGGGCACATTTTGGAGTTGAGGTGATGAAGCAAGTTGGCAACTTGGAAACCAAGTTGGCAACGCCAATGTGTGTGCCTGGAGCAAGGAAGAACAAGCAAGTTGGCAACTTGGAAACCAAGTTGGCAACGTGCAAGTGTGTGTTCAAGAAGGATGCGCATTGTTGCTGGCGTGTTTGCTAACAACTTGGGCAACAACGCCCATGCAAAATGGAGGAGAAGGCTTGGGCGTTGTTGCTGGCATGTTTTGCCAACAACTTGGGCAACAACGCCAGACAGCCACCAGAAAAGAAGGATGGGCGTTGTTGCTGGCGTGTTTTGCCAACAACTTGGGCAACAACGCCAAGCAGCCACCAGAAAAGAAGGATGGGCGTTGTTGCTGGCGTGTTTTGCCAACAACTTGGGCAACAACGCCAGGCAGCCTGACCTTGCCCTCTTCAAAGGAGCATATCTTGAGCTAGAAAACTCCAAATGAGGTGATTTCAGTGGCATTGGAAAGTAGACATCAAGAGCTTTTCAACCATATATCATAGCATGGGATTGGAGTTCATTTGAAGCTTCAAAAGCTGGCTTCATTTAGAGCCTCAGAGACTAAGGGCGTTGTTGCTGGCGTGTTTTGCCAACGACTTGGGCAACAACGCCAGGCAGCCTGACCTTACCCTCTTCAAAGGAGCATATCTTGAGCTAGAAAACTCCAAATGAAGTGATTTCAGTGGCATTGGAAAGTAGACATCAAGAGCTTTCCAACCATATATCATAGCATGGGATTGGAGTTCATTTTAAAACTCAAAAGCTGGCTTTATTTAGAGCCTCAGAGACTAAGGGCGTTGTTGCTGGCGTGTTTTGCCAACAACTTGGGCAACAACGCCAGGCAGCCTGACCATGTCTTCTTCAATGAAACATAACTTGAGCTACAGAGATCCAATTGAGGTGCTTCCAGTTGTGTTGGAAAGTAGACATCAAGAGATTTCTAACCATATATTATAGTCTATAGTGGAGCACAAAATTGAAGCTCAAACCAGAGGCAAATTTGGGCAAAAAACTGAGTTCAAAAAGGCAGAAAGGGCCAAGTGTTTGGCAACAACTTGGGCTGGCAACGCCCAAGCACCAAGTTCCCAGCCCAGAAAATTCTTGGGTACGTTGCCAACATGCATAAAGCTGGCGTGTTTGCTAGTAACGCCAGACCATTGGGCCAGAAGCTAAAAGAATGAGCTTTGTTTCCTCTGTTTAGCAACACTTCCTCCATTGAGCCAATATTCAACAAGGATTAACCCAATTGAAGATCTCCAAATGAGTTTTAGGAGTAGTATAAATAGAGAAGGAGTTTGTACTTTAGAGGGGAGGACTTTTTGAACATTTTACTTTTTAGGACTTTTACTATTACACTAGCATTTTTACTACTTCTCACCCGTCTTCTATTTTGTTTTTCTTGCAACTTTGAATTTCAGTTTGAAAGGATTATTTCTTCTTCTTCTTCTTCATTCTTCTCTACACTTAGTTTAATTTTCAACTTTTACATTTATTGTTGAATTTAGAGCTATGATTCACTAAACCCCACCTTCATTATGGGGAGGAGCTCTGTTTATTTGAATGGGTTGATAATTCTTCTTTTCCTTCTCAATTCAAATGGTTCATCCAAGAGGAAACTCTTGTTCTTCAAAGATTTAATCACCATCGAGAGAGGGGTTGAATCTATATGAATTGTGTGGTGAACTTGAGAAAGGAGCCATATAATTCAGTTTATAGTTCATCCTTTCATAATTTCCTTGATTAATACACTTTGGGTTGGTATGTGAGATATAACCACCCTTGGTTGAGATCCTGGGAATTGTGTGGCCTTGGATTAGAAATTGAACTTCACCTCTTCTCATGACCAATTAGATCACGAGAGTGGCAATAGATTGTGTTGAAGAGAAATTGAATTGCCAAGAGATTGGGATTCAATTATTCACAATCCACCATGGATCTATACCCATGATTGAGAAGGAATTGAGTAACATCAATTCATGACAATTTACATCTCTGATCCCTAATGATCTCTCCATCATTAATTCTCATCTCTTTTGTTCTTTAGTTCTTTGAATGCCCAATACCCAATTCCCTTCTACATTCTTGCAATTTATCATTCTTGCTATTTACATTCTGTTTCTCTATTTCTTGTAATTTACTCTTCTGCTCTTTAAAATTCTGCAATCTTTACTTTCTTGCAAGTTATCTTTAATGTCATTTAGGTTTTTTGCATTTTAAGTTTCAGTTGTTTACTTTCATTGTTCTTCTTTATTCTAGTTCTTTAAATTTTTTGTCATTTAACTTTCCGCAATTACATTCAAAACTCAAATCTCATGAATTCAAAACCATGTTTGCTTGACTAAATTACCATTTAACTAAATTTGATTAATCTACCAATCTCCGTGGGATCGACCTCACTCTTAGTGAGTTTTATTACTTGATACGACCCGGTATACTTGCCGGTTGCGCGTTAATATTCAAATTTCCGCGTATCAGTGTTGTGATGACAAGTCATCTTAGCCTAGTTTTACTAGTCTTTTTCTTTGTTTTTATTAGGTTTTATGCACATTCTTGCATTGTAAGTAAGTAATTTGGAGTGGAATTGCATGGTTTCCTTGAATCAATCAACCACCCTTTAATTGATATTAAATCATGAGGTTTAAGCTAAATTTAATTGATAATTAATTGATTTATGAACCTTGTGAAATTTGTGATACTTTGATTGGTTGATTTGATTACTTGTAGGTGAAGAAAGAAGAAAATAAGAAAAGCGTGGCTTAAGGAGCGTGTCCAAAGGAAGCAAAAAGCGTGCCCAAAATAAGAACAAGCGTGGCAACATTGAGGAAGAAGGAAAGCTAAGTTGAGAAAGCAAACTGAGCTTCACAAGGAAAAATGGAAAAGAGCAAAGCACCAAGCTCAGTTCAATTAGTCAACTGAGCACTAAAGAAAGCAAGGAAACAACATGAAGCTTGATGACATGTCATCATGTCATGTTTTTCTATGCTTTTTCATATAAGAAATTGATAATTAGTGCTTAAATATTGCATTCTTTTATGCTTAAATGGTATATTTCCTTGATCTTTTAATTTTATAAATTTGGTAGGAAATAAGAAGAAAAAGAAGCACAAAATAAGCTAAAAAGGAGAAAAAAAGAACTTTGGGGCACACTTTGAAGTTGGAGCACACTTTGGAGCCTTAGGCCACGCTTTTAAAAGCGTGGCCCATGACCAAATCAAGGAAACATCACAACCAGCACTCAAAGCTTAGTTCACTAAGTGAACTTAGCTTTTGCCGTACAAGAAACTTAGCTTGGAGGCAAGAATTTTCGCTAAGTTAAAAGTTGAACGTTTACAACATGACCATGCCTCCTTCAAAGGGCCATAACTTGAGCTACAGATGTCCAATTGATGTGCTTCCAGTTGCGTTGGAAAGCTGACATTCAGAGCTTTCCAACGATGTATAATAGTCCATATTTGGCATGAAATTGAGGCACAAGTGAAAGGCATCTTTAAGGACCAAAAACAAGCAAAAATAAACCAAAGTGGCTTCACCAAGGCTCGAAGGGGGAGACACAAGGAAAGCATGGCAAGAGCAAAATAGTGCTCAGTTCACTTTCCCAACTTAGCTTTTTCGGGCTCTCCTCAAGGAAAATCAAAGTGCAACATTTGGAGAAGGCTTCCACCAAGGTTCGAACACATGACCTCACACTCAAAGGTGGAGCGCTACATAAGGAAAGAAGGGGAGCTCAGTTCATTCTCCCAACTGAGCGCTATCTTCCACCCCACTCTCCACACTTTGGCACGCTAGGAAGCACACCAAGGAGGCTGGGACGCACAAGTTGTCACGGACAGCAATATTGGGGTGCTCAGTTTGGTTTTCTAACTGAGCCGTCCCTGGGAGGTGCAATATTGGGCCAAAATTCAACCAAAATTCCAATTAAATTCAATTCTTCACCAAATTGAATCAAGGCCAACAAACCCATCTCTCTTCAAATCCAAAGCAAGCAAAGCCCACATCATCACTAAAAGGCACAAGAACAAGCTAGAATTAAGATTTTCATTTAATTTGTTTTTCATTTCAATTTCATTTTATTTTGTAAAAAGCCTATATAAAGGCATCACTCTCATTTTCAAAAGGGGGAGTCCCATTAGAGAGTATAGAGGCTGGCTCCAATAGAGAGTAGTAGTAGAGAGCTCACTTTTACATCTTAACTTGAATTAGAGAATTGAAGGAATTCTATTTCAATTCTCACTTTGAGATCTCTTGTTTACTTTTTCTGCATAATTCAAATTCTGATTACTGCTTCATCTTCTATTCTTCTGCAATTTACTTTTCCTTATTTCTTTTGCAATTGTTCTTGTTGGATCAGGGAAGGATTTGAGATCTAGACTTGTTATCTAGTCTCTTCCACTCCTGAGATCTTCAACACTCTTTTAATTGCTGCAATTTAGCATCAGTCATTTTCTATTTTTTTTAGTTCTTCAAACATTTTGACTTTCTGTTTCATTCCCTTCAATTCCTTCTCCTGCATTCTGCACTTCACATTTAATGCTTGCTGTGAGCTTGATTTATATTTCCTGCAATTCACAATTCTTGCAATTGCTCTAAGTTCTTATTCACTGAAATTTTGCTTCTCTGTTTACATTGCTCCCAGCACCCAGTTCCTTTTATATTTCCTGCAATTTAGATTTCCAGTTGCTTGAATTATTGCTTCCATTTTACTTTTCATGCAAGTTAATTCTTCTGCAATTGTTCTAAGTTCTGCTTACTACTTCCTTTAAATTTCCAACACCCCACCCCCTTTACTTTTCATGCAATTTACTTTTCTTGTAATTTAAGTTTCAGCTATTTTACTTTCTTGTTCTTTAAGTTACTTGCAATTTTACTTTCTGCATCTTTTAAATTCCTTGCAATTTACTTTCTGTTGGTTACTTTACACCTCAAATCATCAATGTTAGCTTGACTAAGCTAATCACCCACTAAAGTTGCTTGATCCATCAATCCCTGTAGGATTGACCTCACTATAAGTGAGTTTTACTACTTGATACGACCCGGTACACTTGCCGGTGAGTTTTGGATCGTTTTCCACACATCAAAGCTCAGTTCACTAAGTGAGCTTTATCGGGCTCCTTCAAGAATTAATTCAAGATGCAACTCCAAGGAATGGAGCCACCAAGTTTCAAACCAATGACCCAAGGGAGGCAAGGAACGCTCTTTGCAAGAAAAATCAAGAAGAATTAGCCAAAATGTTTCCTCCAAGGTTCGAACAAGGAACCAAACACTACCTAGCTTTCAAAGAAAATAAACCAAGATGCTTTGGCTAGGATTCGAACCTGGGAACTCATGCAAGACAAGGGAGAAGCACCACTTTTAATGCAAAGAAAATGAGCCAAGATGCACTCCAAGAGGATCGAACCAGGGAACTCCATGAAAAGCAAGGAAGGAGCGTCTGATGACATGTCACCATGTCATGTTTTTCTATGCTTTTTCATACAAGAAATTAATGATTTGTGCTTAAATATTGAATGCTTTTGTACTTAATTGGTATATTTCTTTGATCTTTTAATTTTATAAATCTTGTAGGAAATAAGAAGAAAAAGAAGCAAAGAAGCACAAAATAAGCTAAAAAGGAGAAAAAAAAGAGCTTTGGGGAGCACTTTGAAGTTGGAGCACACTTTGGAGCCTTAGGCCACGCTTTTAAAAGCGTGGCCCATGACCAAATAAAAGGAAAATAGGCAATCAGCACAAAGCTCAGCTCACAAGGTGAGCAGAGCGCTACAAGAGTGCAAAATGAGCTTGGAAAGCAAAATTTTGGCTAAGTTAAAATCTGGGCGCTCACAGCATGACCATGCCTCCTTCAAAGGGCTATAACTTGAGCTACAGATGTCCAATTGATGTGCTTCCAGTTGCGTTAGAAAGCTGACATTCAGAGCTTTCCAACGATGTATGGCAATCCATATTTGGCATGAAATTGGGGCACGAACGAGATGTATCTTTAAGGGCTAAAAATAAGCAAAAATAGACTAAAGTGCAACCACCAAGATTCGAAGAGGGATCCTCACTCCAAGACAAAGAGGCGCTTCTAATAGCGCTCACTTAGAGAGCGCTGTGCTCACTTGGAGAGCTTTGTCGTGTTTTTCTTCATAAAAAATCAAGAAAAATTGCTCCCCAAATGCTTTCACCAAGGCTTGAACTCCTCCCCTTGGAAGCTCCAATGCTCAGCTCACTTGGAGAGCTGAGCGCTACTCATGGTGCATCCCACAACCATTTGACACGGATCAAGAGTGGAGTGTGCAACAAATTTGGCACGGTCCAGCAACACAAGGCGCGCAACAAATTTGGCACCAAGGCACCAATGCTCAGCTCACTTTGTGAGCTGAGCTTTCCCCTGATGCCTCCCCCAAGCAACAGCACGCTACGCAAGGCCTCCCCACACTAAGTCTCAAAGCTCAGCTCACTTTGTGAGCTAAGCATCCTCCTGGGAGAAATTTTCACATGGGCCAAAATTCAATTAAAATTCTCTTTGAACACAATTCTTTATCAATTGAACCAAGGCCATCCAGACCCACTCTTTCTCAAATCTAAAGCAAGCTAAGCCCATTATCATCACTCAAAGGCACAAGGATCAATTAGATTAGGGATTTCATTTAATTGTAATTTGTTTTTCATTTCATTTTCATTTTCATTTTGTAAAGCCTATATAAGGCATCATTTTCATCTTTGTTAGAGGAGCTCGATTAGAAAAGAGGCTAGCTCCAATAAGGAGTTGTGCACTCTTTAGTTTTCATTTTGCTTTCTTTCTTAGTTTTCTTTTCTGTTTTGAAATTTTGGATTAAGATTGGAAGGAATTCTGTTTTCATTCTCCATCTGCAACGTCTCTTGTTCTTCTTCTACAATTTACTTTTCCATTTTCATTTTGCAATTGTTCTTGTTGGATCAAGGAAGAATTTGAGATCTAGACTTGTTTTCTAGTCTCTTCCACTCCTGAGATCTTCAACATCCTTTTAAATTGCTGCAAATTAAGCATTGCTTTTCTGTCTTTACAATTCTTCAAGGCATTTTACTCTTCTGTTTAGATCTGTTGCATGATTTTGCATCTTTTACTTCTCTGTTTGATTGCTATTTACACTTTCCTGTTGAATTTTACATTTCCAGCACCCATTCCCCTTTATATTTCATGCAATTTACATTTTTTGTCATTTAAGGTTCTTGCAATTTATATTTCTTGCTCTTTAAGTTTCTGTCCAATTTACTTTCTGCAATTTATAATTTCTTGTCATTTACTTTCTGCTACTTCAATTGTCACTCAAATCACTCAATGTTAGCTTGACTAAACTAATCACCCACTAAAGTTGCTTGATCCATCAATCCCTGTGGGATCGACCTCACTCTAAGTGAGTTTTACTACTTGATACGACCCGGTACACTTGCCGGTAAGTTTTAGGTGTTTTGGAAATTCATTTTTCCACAAAAATACCATCAAGTTTTTGGCGCCGTTGCCGGGGATTGATTTAGATCAACAATGATTAAGTTGGTGAGAAGCCTAGATGAAGCATTTTCTTTATTTTTGTTTTCTGTTTTAAATTGAAACCAAGGTGTTTGAGTTTTTGCCTCACTAAGAAATTCTCATCTCTGATATGAGTAATTTCAATTTTCCTTGGTGTTATGTTTTCCAAAATTCAAATGGAGTTCAACTCATCTTATGATCAAACAAATTTTATGGGATATTACCCACCATCATCAATCTCTAATGATGGCTGGGAATATTGATGTGCGGAAAACGATCCGACACAAAACTCACCAGCAAGTGTACCGGGTCGCATCAAGTAATAAAACTCACGGGAGTGAGGTCAATCCCACAAGGATTGAAGGATTGAGCAACTTTAGTTTAGTGGTTGAATTAGTCAAGCAAACAAGTGTTGATTGTGTGAAATTGTGTTGACAGGAATTAAATTGCATAGAATGTAAAGGGGAGTGGGTGATTTGCAGGAAATTAAAAGGGAACAAAAAGAAAAAGAGCGGAATCTTAAAGAACAAGAAATTAAAATGGCAGAAACTTAGAACGTAAGAAATGTAAATTGCAGAATCTTAAAGTGCAAGAAATGTAAAGTGCTTGAATTATAAAGGGAGTTGGGAAATGGATTTGCAGAAATTAAACAAGGAAAAGTAAAATTCAACAAACAGAAATGTAACAGATGGATTCAACTAAACCGGATCTCAAGTGAAAATGAAAATAAACTTGGTGTAACAACGAAACAAGGAAATTGAAATGAAAACCAATAGATCTCAGGACCCAAGAGACTAGATAACCAAGTCTAGATCTTAATGCCTTCTTAGATCCAAATTTAGAATTTAATTGCAAGAAAAGTAAAGATCCAGCAGTAGAAGAAAGGAATTCAAATATTGATTTCTCAAAAAGTGTAGTAAAGAAAACAGAGAGATCTCAAGGTGAGATTGAGACAGAATTTCCTCAATTCTTCAACACCCAAGACTCAAAATCTCCAAAATGCTTAAAACCCAAAAGCTCTCCAAAAACTACTCAGCAAAACTAAAAAGGAAAAACTCTTACTGCAAGTATTAAAAATTCTAAAAAGGAAGCTCCTCCAAAACTTCAAATCCTAAGCTATTTATACACTTTCTTTAAATGATCATTAAGCCTTAAATTGGGCCTTTAGTCTTGATGGAATTAGGTTCACAATAGCCTCCGTTGATTGCTCTTGGTGTTGGGAAGAAATCCACTTGTGAACCGGGCCATGAACCATTCACGTTTGAGTCAACGTTTGAGGCAAACGTTGACTCAAACGTCTTCGTGTGTGGCATTATGCAGCTCGGCCAAGTTGCTGTCATCCACGTTTGAGCCAACGTTTGAGGTCAAACGTGAGCTCAAACGTGGTTCTTCCCAGGCTCCCTTTTTGTATGCTTCTTGGGGGCTACTTTGTCCTCTTGTCGCGTTGCCAATTTTATGCCCAATATAAACTATTATATATGGTTGGAAAGCTCTGAATGTCAGCTTTCTAACCCACTTGGAATCGCCTCAATTGGACATCTACAACTCAAGTTATTCTTGTTGGAAGTATGCCCCTTCATGCTGTTTGGCGCCAACGTTTGACCTCACGTTTGAGGCAAACGTTGGCTCAAACGTTGCTGTGCCCAGGAGTGCTATTTCTCTCATTTTTGGTGCCAATGTTTGACCTCACGTTTGAGGCAAACGTTGGCGCAAACGTTGCCTTCCCTTGCTCCTTCTTCAGCCAACGTTTGCCTCAACGTTTGAGGCAAACGTTGGCGCAAACGTTGGCTCTTCTCCAGGGTGTTCTTCATCTGCTTCTCACGTTTGAGTTAACGTTTGAGGCAAATGTTAGCTCAAACGTGAATCCCTCTTTTCAAGCCCATTGTTGCAACCTTCTTCCAAGCTTTATTCCACCTATCATCAACCAACAATTGCATCAAAGCTATGCTCTAATCATGAGAGTTATTCTTTTTCTTGTCATATAAGCAATTATGGCATAAAACTCATGAAAATGCATCAATTCATCCATAGTTGATTGAATCTAGGGAAACATGATATTCCACCCAATTGGCTTACTTATGGCCCAAGAAAGTACATAAAACTAAATGAAAACAAAGAAAAAAGACTAGTGAAACTAGGCTAAGATGACTTGTCATCACAACACCAAACTTAAAACTTGCTTATCCCCAAGCAAGAAAAGAATTATTGAGAAGAAAGAATGAAATAGAAGAAGATGTTCATGCTAGCAGAGTATTATTGGTAGCTCATGGGGTTTCATGTAGATATGTAAACACTCACTTCTTATTGATATTTAGGCCTAGAAAGTCTCCTCCAAGCATCAAGCAACACACTGCTATGACCTCTCATTATTCCTTTGTCCTTGACCATTATTTCTTTTTTTTTTATAAGCTTTAGTTCAGTGTCATGTGTAACAAGCTCTTTTCTTTATTTATGCTTGACACATTATTCACTTTAGACACTTGGCTCACATGCCTTCTTAGAACATTGATGCCCAGCACCTCTTTGGGTTACTAAATGTCTTGTATCTAGGTTGCTCTTGATAGTGGACTTTCAGTTGATAATCCCGGGTTAGTTAACCCAAGTTACCAAGTGTTGATGCACTCCAAAGAACTTAATAATCCAAGCAGATCCTAGTACAAAGACACCACAGGCATATATTCTAAGGTTGAAGCTATTGGTGTCTAGCTTTATTTTTTTTTTCTTTTGTTCTGCTGCCACCTTTGGCTTTTTCTTTTCTCTTTTTGGTTTTTCTTTTCAACCAAGGACTTTTATTTGATTGATATTCATAGACAGTGAGCTACTTTCTACTTAAAAGGAGACAGTCTAGTTCTTTTATTCACTAAAAGTGAGCTATCATACAATCATACATTCATACCACCACTCACTATTATTGTACTTTCAGCTAACAAAGAACTATCTTACTTCACATTCCAAACATTTCTTTTATTGAATTGAGGATGCAGGGGACGAAGCATGCATTTAGTTAGGTGAAAGTAAACACACAAGCACACACTTAGACTAGCTTACTTATTGCAAAGAGTGATTCTGCCTATACTAGATGAACACTTTAGCAAGACATAAATCAAATCATTTCTCAACAGCAGAAGTTAAGTATAGATACAACCTATTGGTTTGCAGTTCTTTTGTCCTTCCTTCTGTTGTGCCCCTTTTGAGCTATGATGCATAATGTCTTCAAATGGTAGTTAGTTTCTTGCACAATTCTCAAAGGTTGCTTGCTTCTCAAGCCTTTGTGCAACTGGTTAGTTTAAAAATGATTATGGCTTCTCAAACTTACTTTGGTGTGTGAACACCAAACTTAGTTCCTTGCCACTATTTTGCATGCATCAACTCAACCAGTTATGGATTTTCTTGATCTTGCTAAAAGTAATGGAACTGAAAACTAGAAAATAACCAGATGGTTGAATGAATTGTCTAGTTGCTTGGAGTTAGCATTCTGCATAAGGTGAGAATGTGCTTTTAGTTAAATTATGGTGGAACACCAAACTTAAAATTATTCATTCTCCCTTAACTTATTTTGGTGTGAAACACCAAACTTAGCTCCTTGCATTACAGACCAATTATTCACCCTTCTTATTGAAATAAGCTAGAAAAAAGAAACTACCTCAGGTTGGGTTGCCTCCCAACAAGCGCTCTTTTAATGTCACTAGCTTGACATCCTTCATTCTTTGATCATGGGGGTTGAAAATCATAGTGCCTCAACTTTTCTCCTCTTACTGTGAACTTCCTTCCAGTCTCCTCTTTGGTGATCTCTAGGTGTTCAAGTGAAAGGACCCGGTTCACAGTGTAATATTCAGATGATTGTGGAGACACCTTCATTGGTTGGGTGTTTAACACTACTTTATCCCCTGGTGAAAAGCCTTCAGTAGGGATCTTCTTGTTTCTCCACCCTTTTGGCCTCTTCTTCTTTTCTTTCTCAAGAGATACTCCCTGCCTTGGTGGTTCTTTATCTGGGATGCTGAATTTCTCATTTGGGGGTTTTAGATCTAGTTCCTCCTTGACTTCTTTGGTTTGTTGCACCATTTCTACTGCTTTCAAGCATGGATTTAGAAGTCTTGGAGTTAACTCATTGACTGCGTCCTTCAAACTTTGATCTCTGGCCTTATCCTTAATAAAATCGTCTTCTTGAATGGGTTCATGTAAGGTTTTAAAAACATGGAATGCTAGATGCTCATCATGTACTCTCAGCAACAATTCCCCTTTTTCCACATCTATCAATGCTCTACCCGTAGCTAGGAAAGGCCTCCCCAGGATGATGGGAGTGTCAGGGTCCTCTTCTATATCTGAGATAACAAAGTCAGCAGGGAGAAAGAATTTTCCCACTTTTACCAACACATTCTCCACAACTCCCAGTGCTTGCTTAGTGGATTTGTCAGCCATTTGGAGAACTATTTGTGTGGACTTCAGCCTAGAAATTTGAAGTTTCCTCATTAGAGACAAAGGCATCAAGTTTATGCTTGCACCGAGGTCACAGAATGACTTCTCTATTGTTATGTTTCCTATGGTGCAAGGTATGTAAAAACTCCCAAGATCATCTTTCTTCTCTGGCAACTCTCTTTGGAGGATAGCACTACATTCCTTTGTCATCTCAACAATCTGTCCTTCCTTCAGGGATCTTTTCTTTGTCAGTACTTCTTTCATAAAGTTGGCATATAATGGCATTTGTTCAAGTGCTTCCAAGACAGGAATATTGATGCTGAGAGTCTTGAATATATCCAGGAATTTTGAGTATTGCTTATCCTCGTTCTCTTTCTTAAATCTTTGAAGATATGGAAGTTCGAGGACATATGGCTTCATCCCTTCCTTCTTCTCTTGTAGTTGTGATTCAAGGATGTTCTTGTCTTCCTTTGAAATTTGTGCATTTTTGGTTTCTTGATCCTCTTTACTCCTCTCCTCTGTCTCTTCTTGTGGAACTTCTCTATTGTGTTTGTCTTGATTGATGGCTTCCTTCTTCATAGTCTTCTCACTTCCCACTGTGATTGCTTTGCACTCCTCCCATTTTGTGGCTTTTCCTTTGTTCCTTGGATAGTCTTCAGTGGTACTGGGGGATGCATTTTGTTGCTTCTCGCCCAACTCTGAAACTTGCTTAGCTATTTGCCCCATGTGTCTCTCAAGGTTTCTGATTGAAGTCTCTTGGTTTTTGAATGCCAGGGCCTGATCTTTCCTTGCAGCTTCCTGATCTAGCTGTTTCTTGATCTTGTCTGGCCATCTCTTGATTTTTCATGAGTTTTTCCATCATTATCTCTTGGTGCTTCATCATCTTTTCCATCAATGTCTCCAAATTGGAGATTCTTTGAGTGTCTTGTGATGCTTGTGGCTGGTTGTGAGATGTTGAAGGTTGATGATAGGTATTTTGGTTAGTGGTTTGGTTATTGGGTGGATAGTAACTGGAATTTGGGTGGATGTTTTGGGGTTTTCTATATGGATTGGGGTTAGTGTTTTGCTGATTGTGGTTTTGGTTGTTTCTTGAGTTGTTTTGGTTTGAATTTCTTTGCCATGGTTGCTGGTTTTGAGTGTGGTTATCTCCCCATCTTATGTTTGGATGGTTCTTCCAGGATGGATTGTAGGTGTCACCATAGACTTCATTTTGGCCGGAGCTTTGGTTGTGCACATATTGAGGTTGTTCCTGCTGCTGATCTTCTTGGTTTTCTTCATTTTGCCCCCATTTGGTTGATGATTGGCTTGTGTTGACTGCTGCAACTTGGAGACTATCAATTCTCTTGGCCATTTGTTCAAATTGTTGTTGAATTTGCTGCTGCATCATTTTGTTTTGAGCCAGAATTGAGTCCACTCCTTCCAACTCCATCACTCCTTTCCTTTGTGATGGTTGGCGTTGCCTTTGGTGAGCAAAGAAATACTGGTTATTGGCCACCATATCAATGAGATTTTGGGCTTCTTCTGCAGTTTTCATTAGTTGTAAAGAGCCTCCTGCTGAATAATCCAAAGCCTCTTGAGATTTCAATGTCAAGCCTTCATAGAAATTCTGCAACCTGTCCCACTCACTGAACATTCCAGGTGGGCACTTCCTGATCAGAGCTTTGTATCTCTCCCATGCTTCATACAATGACTCTCCATCCATCTGAGTAAATGTTTGAACCTCTATTTTGAGCCTGATGATCCTTTGAGGAGGATAAAACTTTGCTAAGAACTTGCTCACTAGATCCTCCCTTGATGCTTTCTCTTGGAAATGACTCCAACCATTGAGTAGCTTTGTCCCTCAGGGAAAATGGAAACAACAACAATTTGTAACTGTCAGGATGTACACCATTGGTCTTCACTGTGTTACATATCCTCAGGAAGGTGGATAGGTGCTGGTTTGGATCTTCCAAGGGGCCTCCTCCATAAGAACAGTTGTTCTGCACCAAGGTGATGAGTTGGGGCTTCAATTCAAAGTTATTTGCATCGACATTTGGGGTAAGGATGCTACTCCCACAATGCCTTGGATTAGCAAATGTATATGAAGCCAAGACTCTCCTCTGGGGTTGACCATTGTTGTTGGCCATTCTCACTGGTAGATTTGTTGGATTTGTTGAGTGTTCCTCCAATTCATGATATTCTTCATCTGATTCTTCCTCTCCAGCAACATTTTTTTCTCTTGCTTCTCTTCTTAGCCTTCGGAGGATTCTTTCGTCAGTTTCATGAAAGGTAGGGATCTCTCTTCTTGTATCTGACATACAAGCAAAACACAATTATCACACAATACCAGAAAAGCAATAACACTTCAATCCATGGCTGAAGTGAAATATTAGTTAGCTTAGGCAAAAATTCAAACAGTTAGCGTGTTAGTCAAAAGTTAAAGAAACAGAAAAGAAAAAGTGCTTGATCTAGATCTCCACTTCACTTAATCATTGTCAATCTATTCAATCCCCGGCAACGGCGCCAAAAACTTGATGTGCGAAAAACGATCCGACACAAAACTCACCGGCAAGTGTACCGGGTCGTATCAAGTAATAAAACTCACGGGAGTGAGGTCGATCCCACAAGGATTGAAGGATTGAGCAACTTTAGTTTAGTGGTTGAATTAGTCAAGCAAACAAGTGTTGATTGTGTGAAATTGTGTTGACAGGAATTAAATTGCATAGAATGTAAAGGGGAGTGGGTGATTTGCAGGAAATTAAAAGGGAACAAAAAGAAAAAGAGCGGAATCTTAAAGAACAAGAAATTAAAATGGCAGAAACTTAGAACGCAAGAAATGTAAATTGCAGAATCTTAAAGTACAAGAAATGTAAAGTGCTTGAATTATAAAGGGAGTTGGGAAATGGATTTGCAGAAATTAAACAAGGAAAAGTAAAATTCAACAAACAGAAATGTAACAAATGGATTCAACTAAACCGGATCTCAAGTGAAAATGAAAATAAACTTGGTGTAACAACGAAACAAGGAAATTGAAATGAAAACCAATAGATCTCAGGACCCAAGAGACTAGATAACCAAGTCTAGATCTCAATGCCTTCTTAGATCCAAATTTAGAATTCAATTGCAAGAAAAGTAAAGATCAACCAGTAGAAGAAAGGAATTCAAATATTGATTTCTCAAAAAGTGTAGTAAAAAAAAACAGAGAGATCTCAAGGTGAGATTGAGACAGAATTTCCTCAATTCTTCAACACCCAAGACTCAAAATCTCCAAAATGCTTAAAACCCAAAAGCTCTCCAAAAACTACTCAGCAAAACTAAAAAGGAAAAGATCTTACTGCAAGTATTAAAAATTCTAAAAAGGAAGCTCCCCCAAAACTTCAAATCCTAAGCTATTTATACACTTTCTTCAAATGATCATTAAGCCTTGAATTGGGCCTTTAGTCTTGATGGAATTGGGTTCACAATAGCCTCCGTTGATTGCTCTTGGTGTTGGAAAGAAATCCACTTGTGAACCGGGCCATGAACCATTCACGTTTGAGTCAACGTTTGAGGCAAACGTTGACTCAAACGTCTTCGTGTGTGGCATTATGCAGCTCGGCCAAGTTGCTGTCATCCACGTTTGAGCCAACGTTTGAGGTCAAACGTGAGCTCAAATGTGGTTCTTCCCAGGCTCCCTTTTTGTATGCTTCTTGGGGGCTACTTTGTCCTCTTGTCGCGTTGCCAATTTTATGCCCAATATAGACTATTATATATGGTTGGAAAGCTCTGAATGTCAGCTTTCTAACCCACTTGGAATCACCTCAATTGGACATCTACAACTCAAGTTATTCTTGTTGGAAGTATGCCCCTGGTAGCACAAATCACGAATCACACTTTTCACAACTCGTGCCACTGACCAGCAAGTGCACTGGGTCGTCCAAGTAATACCTTACGTGAGTAAGGGTCGAATCCCACAGAGATTGTTGGTTTGAAGCAATCTATGGTTATCTTGTAAATCTTAGTCAGGAAATCAATTATGTTTATCAGTTGAATTATGAATAACCAGTAGAGCATAAATTAAAAGTTACTTGTTGTGTAGTAATGGAGAATATGTTGGAGTTTTGGAGATGCTTTGTCTTCTGAATCTCTGCTTTCCTCTGTCTTCTGATTCACGCACGCACGTCCTCCTATGGCAAGCTGTGTGTTGGTGGATCACCGTTGTAAATGGCTACCTTCCATCCTTCCAGTGAAAACTACGCTCACGCGCTCTGTCACAGCACGGCTAATCACCGGTTGGTTCTCGATCCGGTTGGAATAGGATTTACTATCCTTTTGCATCTGTCACTAACGCCCAGCCTTCAGGAGTTTGAAGCTCGTCACAGTCATTCAATCCTTGAATCCTACTCGGAATACCACAGACAAGGTTTAGACTTTCCGGATTCTCATGAATGCCGCCATTAGTTCTAGCTTATACCACGGAGATTCTGATTAAGGAATCTAAGAGATACTCATTCAATCGGATATAGAACGGAGGTGGTTGTCAGGCACACGTTCATGGTTTGAGGAAGGTGATGAATGTCACAGATCATCACCTTCATCACAGTTAAGCGCGAATGAACATCTTAGATAGGAACAAGCGTGTTTGAATGGAAAACAGAAATACTTGCATTAATTCATTGAGACACAGCAGAGCTCCTCACCCCCAACAATGGGGTTTAGAGACTCATGCCGTCAGAGAATACAAAGTTTAGATCTGAAATGTCATGAGATACAAAATAAGTCTCTAAAAGTTGTTTAAATACTAAACTAGTAGCCTAGGGTTACAAAATATGAGTGGACTATGATGGATGATGCAGATATCCACTTCTGGGGCCCACTTGGTGTGCCGGGGCCCACTTGGTGTGTGCTGGGGCTGAGATTTCGTGCAGAGGCCATTTGTGGAGTTGAACACCAATTTTTATGCCAGTTTGGGCGTTCAACTCCAGTTTTTGATCCTTTTCTGGCGCTGGACGCCAAAATTGGGCAGAGAACTGGCGTTGAACGCCAGTTTACGTCGTCTATCCTTGTGCAAAGTATGGACTATTATATATTGCTGGAAAGCCCTGGATGTCTACTTTCCAACGCAATTGGAATCATGCCATTTCGAGTTCTGTAGCTCCAGAAAATCCACTTTGAGTGCAGGGAGGTCAGAATCCAACAGCATCAGCAGTCCTTTTTCAGCCTGAATCAGATTTTTGCTCAGCTCCTTCAATTTCAGCCAGAAAAATACCTGAAATTACAGAAAAACACACAACTCATAGTAAAGTCCAGAAATATGAATTTTTCCTAAAAACTACTAGAAATAGACTAAAAGCTAACTAAAACATACTCTAAACTATATGAAATTATCCCCAAAAAGCGTATAAAATATCCGCTCATCACAACACCAAACTTAAACTGTTGCTTGTCCTCAAGCAACTAGACAAATAAAATAGAAGACTAATAGGTTGAGAAGCAATAATATCTCAGAGTTTTTGATTGAAGCTCAGATCCTAATTAGATGAGCGGGACTAGTAGCTTTTTGCTTCTGAACAGTTTTGGCATCTCACTTTATCCATTGAAGCTCAGAGTGATTGGCATCTATAGGAACTCAGAATTCAGATAGTGTTATTGATTCTCTTAGTTCAGTGTGATGATTCTTGAACACAGCTTCTTTATGAGTCTTGGCCGTGGCCCTAAGCACTTTGTTTTCCAGTATTACTACCGGATACATAAATGCCACAGACACATAACTGGGTGAACCTTTTCAGATTGTGACTCAGCTTTGCTAAAGTCCCCAATTAGAGGTGTCCAGAGTTCTTAAGCACACTCTTCTTTTTGCTTTGGACCTTGACTTTAACCGCTCAGTCTCAAGTTTTCACTTGACACCTTCACGCCACAAGCACATGGTTAGGGACAGCTTGATTTAGCCGCTTAGGCCAGGATTTTATTCCTTTTTGGCCCTCCTATCCACTGATGCTCAAAGCCTTGGGATCCTTTTTATTACCCTTGCCTTTTGGTTTTAAGGGCTTTGGCTTTTTCTGCTTGCTTTCTCTTTTTTTTTTTTTTTTTTTTTTTTCTGCAAGCTTTGTTCTTTGCTGCTTTTTCTTGCTTCAAGAATCATTTTTATGATTTTTCAGATTCTCAATAACATGTCTCATGTTCATCATTCTTTCAAGAGCCAACATATTTAACAGTCTTAAACAACAAATTCAAAAGATATATGCACTGTTCAAGCATTCATTCAGAAGACAGAAAGCATTGCCACCACATTTAACTAATTAGAATTTCTCTTATTAAAACTCGAAATTTTATTGCTTCTTATTTAAAAGATCCACTATTTTATTCATGTTTGCTGATGATGAGAAAAATAAACTATAGCTTAATTGGAGATAAAATCAAAATAGACTAATTTCTACTATATGACTCCTAAGGTAAAATTAAAATAAGAACAGTTATCACGGAGTTAAGGCTAAGATTAGAACTCAACAACCTTGAGGTTTGGGAAGTGGATGTTCCTCTAGTCTGTGAGGTGCTTGGTCCTTCAAGAGAGAATTTCTGGCGCTTCAGTTCCTTTAAATCACGCCCTTGCTCCTCTTGGAGTAGGTTGTTTTCCTTTAGGGGCCATGATTTTAGTGATCACGGATAAGCACACCAAACTTAGAG
This sequence comes from Arachis ipaensis, assembly GCF_059453495.1. Lineage (NCBI taxonomy): Eukaryota > Viridiplantae > Streptophyta > Magnoliopsida > Fabales > Fabaceae > Arachis > Arachis ipaensis. Next base: position 76,386,697 of record NC_142444.1, read on the forward strand.
CTTTGCTTGTCCTCAAGCAAAAGAAAAAGAAGGAGATGGGTAGAAGGAGAGCTCCTCCCCACCATCCTGGCGTTTGAACGCCCAAACACTGCCTATTTTGGGCGTTCAACGCCCAAATGCTGCTCTCCTGGGCGTTCAACGCCCAGTTGTTGCCCTTTTCTGGCGTTGAACGCCAGATAGCTATCCTTACTGGCGTTCAGCGCCCACTGGATGCCCATTTTGGGTGCTGAACGCCCAAAATGGCCTTCACTGGCATTTTCTTGCCAGTAAGCTCCCTATCTCTATTTTCTGTGTAGATTCCTTCTGTAACCCTGTAAACTTATGCAAATGATTCTTTACCTTAGTGTCAGTGAACTTTATATAAACAAATAAAAAAAAATAAAATAAAAATAGGGCAAAATGCTTAGAGGATTGTTGCCCCATGGCTGGGTTGCCTCCCAGCAAGCGCTTCTTTATTGTCTTTAGCTGGACCTTACTGAGCTTTTAATCTAGCTGCAGCCTTGAGCATTCTTGCTCAGTATTGCCTTCAAGATAATGCTTGATTCTCTGTCCATTGACAATGAACTTCTTATCAGAATCAATATCTTGAAGCTCCACATAACCATATGGTGACACACTTGTAATCACGTATGGTCCCCTCCACCGGGATTTCAGTTTCCCGGGAAATAGCCTGAGTCTAGAGTTAAACAACAGGACCTTCTGTCCTGGTTCAAAGATTCTAGATGACAGCTTTCTGTCATGCCATTTTTTTGATTTTTCTTTATAAAGTTTGGCATTTTCGAAAGCTGTGAATCTGAATTCCTCTAGCTCATTTAGCTGGAGCAATCGTTTTTCCCCTGCTAATTTGGCATCTAAGTTTAGGAATCTGGTTGCCCAATAAGCTTTATGTTCCAGTTCCACGGGCAGGTGACATGCCTTACCATACACAAGTTGGTATGGAGAGGTCCCTATAAGGGTCTTGAATGCTGTTCTGTAAGCCCACAGAGCATCATCCAAGCTCCTTGCCCAATCCTTTCTACGGGTATTTACTGTCCGTTCCAGGATTCTCTTTAATTCTCTGTTAGAGACTTCAGCCTGCCCATTGGTTTGTGGATGATATGGAGTGGCCACCTTGTGGCGAATTCCATACCGAACCATGGCAGAGTAAAGCTGTTTATTGCAGAAGTGAGTGCCCCCATCACTGATTAACACTCTAGGGACACCAAACCTGCTAAAGATATGTTTCTGGAGGAATTTCAGCACTGTTTTAATATCATTGGAGGGTGTGGCGATAGCCTCAACCCATTTTGATACATAGTCAACTGCCACCAGAATATAAGTGTTTGAGTATGATGGTGGAAAGGGTCCCATGAAGTCAATTCCCCATACATCAAACAACTCTATTTCCAAGATCCCTTGTTGAGGCATGGCGTAACCATGAGGCAGGTTACCAGCTCTTTGGCAACTGTCACAATTACGTACAAACTCTCGGGAATCTTTATAGAGTGTGGGCCAATAGAAGCCACATTGGAGGACCTTGGTGGCTGTTCGCTCACCTCCGAAATGACCTCCATATTGAGATCCATGGCAATGCCATAAGATTCTCTGTGCTTCCTCTCTGGGGACACACCTACGGATAATTCCGTCTGCACATCTCTTAAAGAGATAGGGCTCATCCCACAAGTAGTACTTTGCATCAGTAATTAGTTTCTTTTTTTGTATTCTATTGTACTCCTTGGGTATGACCCTTGCAGCTTTATAGTTTGCAATATCGGCAAAACCATGGTGCTTCCTGAATGGCAAATAGATGCTCATCAGGGAACGTCTCAGAGATCTCAAGGAAGGGAAGGGACGTCCCTTCCACTGGCTCTATCCGGGACAGATGATCAGCTACTTGGTTCTCTGTCCCTTTTCTGTCTCTTATTTCTATATCAAACTCTTGCAGAAGCAATACCCATCTGATGAGCCTGGGTTTTGAATCCTGCTTTGTGAGTAGATACTTAAGAGCAGCATGGTCAGTGTACACAATCACCTTTGATCCTACTAAGTAAGATCGAAACTTGTCAATGGCGAAAACCACTGCAAGTAATTCCTTTTCTGTGGTTGTGTAATTTTTCTGGGCATCATTTAAAACGCGACTGGCATAATAAATGACATGCAGAAGCTTGTCATGCCTCTGTCCCAGTACTGCACCAATGGCATGATCATTGGCATCACACATTAACTCAAATGGCAATGTCCATTCTGGTGCAGAAATGACTGGTGCTGTGACCAGCTTAGCTTTCAGCGTTTCAAACGCCTGTAGGCATGCTGTGTCAAACACAAATGGCGTGTCAGCAGCTAGCAGATTGCTTAGGGGTTTTGCGATTTTTGAAAAATCCTTTATAAACCTCCTATAGAATCCTGCATGCCCCAGAAAGCTTCTGATTGCCTTAACATTGGCAGGTGGTGGTAATTTTTCAATTACCTCTATTTTTGCTTGATCTACCTCTATTCCCTTGTTTGAGATTTTATGCCCAAGAACAATTCCTTCAGTCACCATGAAGTGACACTTTTCCCAGTTTAAAACTAGGTTGGTTTCTTGGCATCTTTTCAGAACAAGTTTCAGGTGATCAAGACAGGAGCTGAATGAGTCTCCATATACTGAGAAGTCATCCATGAAGACTTCCAGAAATTTTTCCACCATATCAGAGAAAATAGAGAGCATGCATCTCTGGAAGGTTGCAGGTGCATTGCATAGCCCAAAGGGCATCCTTCTATAAGCAAACACTCCGGATGGACATGTGAATGCTGTTTTCTCTTGATCCTGGGGATCTACTGCAATCTGGTTGTAGCCTGAGTAGCCATCCAAAAAGCAGTAATAATCATGACCTGCTAGTCTCTCTAGCATCTGGTCTATGAATGGTAAAGGAAAATGATCCTTTCTGGTGGCTGTATTGAGCCTTCTGTAGTCAATACACATGCACCACCCTGTAACTGTTCTTGTAGGAACCAGTTCATTTTTTTCATTATGAATCACTGTCATGCCTCCCTTTTTTGGGACGACTTGAACAGGGCTCACCCAGGGGCTATCAGAAATGGGATAAATAATCCCAGCCTCTAGTAATTTGGTGACCTCTTTCTGCACCACTTCCTTCATGGCTGGATTTAGCCGCCTCTGTGGTTGAACCACTGGTTTGGCATTATCCTCCAATAGGATTTTGTGCATGCACCTAGCTGGGCTTATGCCCTTAAGGTCACCTATGGACCACCCAAGAGCTGTCTTGTGTGTCCTTAGCACTTGAATAAGTGCTTCCTCTTCCTGTGAATTTAAAGCAGAGCTTATGATCACTGGAAAAGTGTCACCTTCTCCTAGAAATGCATATTTCAAGGATGGTGGCAGTGGCTTGAGCTCTGGTTTAGGAGGTTTTTCCTCTTTCAGAAGAAAGTTCAGAGGCTCTTTCATGTCCTCTGAATCCTCCAAATCAGGCTGAACATCTTTAAAGATGTTTTCCAACTCTGATTCGAGACTCTCAGCCATGTTGATCTCTTCTACCAAAGAGTAAATAAGGTCAACTTTCATGCAGTCTGTTGATGTGTCTGGATGCTACATGGCTTTGACAGCGTTCAATTTGAACTCGTCATCGTTGACTCTCAGGGTTATTTCCCCCTGCTGGACGTCAATGAGGGATCGTCCAGTTGCTAGGAAGGGTCTTCCTAGAATGAGAGTAGCACTCTTGTGCTCCTCCATTTCCAGCACAACAAAGTCAGTGGGAAAGGCGAATGGCCCAACTCTGACAATCATGTCCTCAATCACGCCTGATGGGTATTTAGTGGAACCATCAGCAAGTTGGAGACATATCCGGGTTGGTTTAACTTCTTCAGTTAAGCCAAGCTTCCTGGTAGTGGATGCAGGTATCAGGTTGATGCTTGCCCCAAGATCGCATAAAGCTGTCTTGGTGCAATCACCTTCTAATATGCATGGTATCAGAAAGCTCCCAGGGTCTTTAAGCTTTTTAGGAAAGCTTTTCAGAATGACTGCACTGCATTCTTCAGTGAGGAGAACTCTTTCTGTTTCTCTCCACTCCTTTTTATGACTCAAGATCTCTTTCATGAACTTGGCATAAGAAGGTATTTGCTCAAGTGCCTCTGCAAATGGAATCTTTATTTCAAGAGTCCTCAGATAATCTGCAAAGCGAGCAAATTGCTTATCCTGCTCCTCTTTCCGGAGTTTTTGAGGATAAGGTATCTTGGCTTTATATTCCTCAACCTTAGTGGTTAAAGAAGCCTTTTTAGAGGGGTTGTTATCAGCACTTATGTGTGTCTGATCCCTCACTGGAAATTACAGTACTGAATTCAGCAGTTACTGTTTTAACCTCTTCATTCATGGAAGGGTTGCTGCTTAGATACAGATGCTGATTCCTGGCAACTGTATCAATGAGCTCTTGAGCCTCTTCGATTGTCTTTCTCATATGGATAGATCCACCAGCTGAGTAATCTAAAGACATCTGAGCTCCTTCTGCAAGCCCATAGTAGAAGATGTCTAACTGAACCCACTCTGAAAACATTTCAGAGGGGCATTTTCGTAGCATCTCTCTGTATCTCTCCCAGGCATCATAAAGAGATTCATTATCTCCTTGTTTAAAGCCTTGGATGTCCAGCCTTAGCTGTGTCATCCTTTTTGGAGGGAAATATTGATTCAGGAATTTTTCTGTCAGCTGTTTCCATGTTCTTATGCTGGCCTTAGGTTGGTTATTTAACCACCTCTTAGCTTGATCTTTTACAGCAAATGGAAACAGTAATAGTCTGTAGACATCCTGATCTATTTCCTTATCATGTACTGTGTCAGCAATCTGTAGAAACTGTGCCAGAAACTCTGTAGGTTCTTCCTGTGGAAGACCGGAATACTGGCAACTTTGCTGCACCATGATAATGAGCTGAGGATTCAACTCAAAGCTACTAACTCCAATGGAGGGTATGCATATGCTACTCCCATATGAAGCAGTAGAGGGGTTAGAATATGACCCCAGAGTCCTCTTGGACTGTTCATTTCCACTTATGTCCATGATGGATTTCTATGGATATAACTTGGACTGATTTATCTTTTTATTTATTTTATTTTATAAGAAGTAAATACTTAAATAAAATAAAATAACTAAAAAGAATTTGAATTTTGAAAATTATATATATATATATATATATATATATATATTTTTTTCGTAAAAAAAAAATTAAAAATAATTAGTTAAAAAAAAAGAATTTTTTTTTTTTTTTGAAAAAGAGGGAAGATATTTTCGAAAATTAGAGAGAGAGTTAGTTAGGTAGTTTTGAAAGGTTAAGAAACAAACAAAAAGTTGGTTAGTTAGTTGAAACAAATTTTGAAAAGATAGGAAGTTAGAAAAGATATTTTGAAAAGATATTTTTGAATTTAGTGAGGAGAGAGAAAAACAATAAGATAGTACAAGATTTAAAATTTTTAGATCTAATGCTCCTTGTTTTCGAAAAATTTGGAGGGAAAACACCAAGGAACACCAAACTTAAAAATTTTAAGATCAAGACACAAGGAAAACTCAAGAACACTTTGAAGACTCACAAGAACACAAGAACATGAAGGAAGAACATCAAACTTAAAATTTTTTTGAAAACCAAACAAAATTTTCGAAAATCAAAGGGAAATCAACAAGAAAACACCAAACTTAAAGTTTGGCACAAGATTTAATAGAAAAAAAATGTTTTTGAAAAAGAATGTTTTGAAAAGAGTATAAAAGATTGTAACCCAATCAAATTAATGTTCTAGCCAAATGAGTTATGGGACCTTCAAAAACTTTTAAGAAAGATTATTTTTGAAAACACCAAACTTAAAGTTTGGCACAGGATTTAATAGAAAAAATATTTTTTTGAAAAAGAAGGTTTTGAAAAGAGTATAAAAGATTCTAACCCAATCAAATTAATGTTGTAGCCAAATGAGTTATGGGACCTTCAAAAACCAAAATTTTTAAGAGAGATTATTTTTGAAAAAGGTTTTTTTTTTAAAATATGATAGCCAATTATCATGAACATAAACACCACGTTCTAAATAACTGAGCTATAAATTTAAAGTGTTTTAACAAGGGATAAATAATAAAAGACTCTAAACCAAAAAAAAGAGAAAATTTTTCCTAATCTAAGCAACAAAATAATCCGTCAGTTGTTCAAACACGAACAATCCCCGGCAACGGCGCCAAAAACTTGGTAGCACAAATCACGAATCACACTTTTCACAACTCGTGCCACTGACCAGCAAGTGCACTGGGTCGTCCAAGTAATACCTTACGTGAGTAAGGGTCGAATCCCACAGAGATTGTTGGTTTGAAGCAATCTATAGTTATCTTGTAAATCTTAGTCAGGAAATCAATTATGTTTATCAGTTGAATTATGAATAACCAGTAGAGCATAAATTAAAAGTTACTTGTTGTGTAGTAATGGAGAATATGTTGGAGTTTTGGAGATGCTTTGTCTTCTGAATCTCTGCTTTCCTCTGTCTTCTGATTCACGCACGCACGTCCTCCTATGGCAAGCTGTGTGTTGGTGGATCACCGTTGTCAATGGCTACCTTCCATCCTTCCAGTGGAAACTACGCTCACGCGCTCTGTCACAGCACGGCTAATCACCGGTTGGTTCTCGATCCGGTTGGAATAGGATTTACTATCCTTTTGCATCTGTCACTAACGCCCAGCCTTCAGGAGTTTGAAGCTCGTCACAGTCATTCAATCCTTGAATCCTACTCGGAATACCACAGACAAGGTTTAGACTTTCCGGATTCTCATGAATGCCGCCATTAGTTCTAGCTTATACCACGGAGATTCTGATTAAGGAATCTAAGAGATACTCATTCAATCGGATATAGAACGGAGGTGGTTGTCAGGCACACGTTCATGGTTTGAGGAAGGTGATGAATGTCACAGATCATCACCTTCATCACAGTTAAGCGCGAATGAACATCTTAGATAGGAACAAGCGTGTTTGAATGGAAAACAGAAATACTTGCATTAATTCATTGAGACACAGCAGAGCTCCTCACCCCCAACAATGGGGTTTAGAGACTCATGCCGTCAGAGAATACAAAGTTTAGATCTGAAATGTCATGAGATACAAAATAAGTCTCTAAAAGTTGTTTAAATACTAAACTAGTAGCCTAGGGTTACAAAATATGAGTGGACTATGATGGATGATGCAGATATCCACTTCTGGGGCCCACTTGGTGTGCCGGGGCCCACTTGGTGTGTGCTGGGGCTGAGATTTCGTGCAGAGGCCATTTGTGGAGTTGAACGCCAGTTTTTATGCCAGTTTGGGCGTTCAACTCCAGTTTTTGATCCTTTTCTGGCGCTGGACGCCAGAATTGGGCAGAGAACTGGCGTTGAACGCCAGTTTACGTTGTCTATCCTTGTGCAAAGTATGGACTATTATATATTGATGGAAAGCCCTGGATGTCTACTTTCCAACGCAATTGGAATCATGCCATTTCGAGTTCTGTAGCTCCAGAAAATCCACTTTGAGTGCAGGGAGGTCAGAATCCAACAACATCAGCAGTCCTTTTTCAGCCTGAATCAGATTTTTGCTCAGCTCCTTCAATTTCAGCCAGAAAAATACCTGAAATTACAGAAAAACACACAACTCATAGTAAAGTCCAGAAATATGAATTTTTCCTAAAAACTACTAGAAATAGACTAAAAGCTAACTAAAACATACTCTAAACTATATGAAATTATCCCCAAAAAGCGTATAAAATATCCGCTCATCAGCCCCCTTCATGCTGTTTGGCGCCAACGTTTGACCTCACGTTTGAGGCAAATGTTGGCTCAAACGTTGCTGTGCCCAGGAGTGCTATTTCTCTCATTTTTGGCGCCAACGTTTGACCTCACGTTTGAGGCAAACGTTGGCGCAAACGTTGCCTTCCCTTGCTCCTTCTTCAGCCAACGTTTGCCTCAACGTTTGAGGCAAACGTTGGCGCAAACGTTGGCTCTTCTCCAGGGTGTTCTTCATCTGCTTCTCACGTTTGAGTTAACGTTTGAGGCAAACGTTAGCTCAAACGTGAATCCCTCTTTTCAAGCCCATTCTTGCAACCTTCTTCCAAGCTTTATTCCACCTATCATCAACCAACAATTGCATCAAAGCTATGCTCTAATCATGAGAGTTATTCTTTTTCTTGTCATATAAGCAATTATGGCATAAAACTCATGAAAATGCATCAATTCATCCATAGTTGATTGAATCTAGGGAAACATGATATTCCACCCAATTGGCTTACTTATGGCCCAAGAAAGTACATAAAACTAAATGAAAACAAAGAAAAAAGACTAGTGAAACTAGGCTAAGATGACTTGTCATCAAATATCACCAAGAAAATACAAATTATGAGCACTCCAATTCATGGAGATTTGCTTCAGAGACACAAGATGAGCAAGAGAATTATATAGGATACCAACCACCACCACAAAATGATTCATATCATTATCCTCATGGTAGATGGGAGTATCACCAAGGAATGAAAGAGCATCCTCCCTCACGTCCCAGTTTCTCATTTGAAAGCTCTTCATCACTTGATTATGCCTCAACACAAAGTTTCCTCCAAAATCCATACAAGTCATCCCATCAATCACACAACTCATTCCACACCCCTCAACACAACTTCACCACAACACATCCATGTCATCAGCGTCCAACCCTTCCAAGGAAATTAGCTTCAAATTTCCTCCACCAAGAGTTGAACCTGGGACCTTGAAGACAAAAGCAAGGCGCCACACATGGGGAGCTCACTTGGTTTTTCCAACTGAGTGCTACATTCCCCCATCACCCACATTTTGGCGCAACACTTTGGCACACCAAGGGGCTGTGACACGCAACAAGAAGCACGCCAAGGATGCCATGATGCGCACAATGGGACGTGCACACAAAATTGGACAAGCAAGGCAAGGTGGGCGCTCAGTTTGGTATTTGAACTGAGCTTTCCCCTGGGAGGTGCACTTGGGCCAAAATTCACTAAAAATCCAATTTAATTCATTTCTTCACCAAATTTTAAAGCCCACCCAAATTCTTAGATCTAAATTAGAAAGTGTATAAATATGTGTTATTTTAATTTAGGGATATCTTTTACCTCTGGAACTTTATTATTTTTCACTTTTGGCTTTCTTTTGATTTCCATTTTTTGTAATTTTGAGCTTTTACTTTGAATCTGGATCTTAGAGAATTGGGAAGGAGAATTGATCTCTCTTCTTCCTTGTTCTTGCTTGAGCACTCTTTACTTTTCATCTTGGATCTTGAGTGGAGAATTGAAAGAATTCTGTTTCAATCTCACCTTGAGATCTCTTGTTAATCTTTCTGCGTAATTCAAATTCTGTTTACTGCCTTCACTTTCTTTTCTTCTGCAATTTACTTTTATATTTTCATTTTGCAATTGTTCTTGTTGGATCAAGGAAGGATTTGAGATCTAGACTTGTTTTCTAGTCTCTTCCACTCCTGAGATCTTCAACATCCTTTTAATTGCTGCAAATTAAGCATCAGTTTTTCTGTTTTCATTCTTCAAGCATTTTTGCTTTTCTGTTTAAGGTCTACTTCAATTCAACTCACCTTTTACTCTTCTGTTTGTTGCAATTTACTTCTTCTTGTTTAAATTCTGCAATCCCAGCTCCCAATCCCTTTTATAATTCAAGCAATTTACATTTCTTGCACTTTAAGATTCAGTCTTTTACATTTCTTGCAATCTAAGTTTCTGAAATTTACATTTCTTTCAATTTAAGATTCAGTCATTTACATTTCTTGCAATCTAAGTTTCTGAAATTTACATTACTTGCACTTTAAGATTCAGCACTTTTACTTCCTGTTCTTTTCAATTTACTATAATTCTTCCCTCTCTCTTTACAATTCATGCAATTTAGTTTCTGCCAATTACAAACCACTCAACCAATACTTGATTCGCTTGACTAAATCAACCACTAAACTAAAATTGCTCAATCCTTCAATCCCTGTGGGATCGACCTCACTCATGTGAGTTATTATTACTTGATGCGATCCGGTACACTTGCCGGTGAGTTTTGTGTTGGATCGCTTTCCACACATCAAGCATCACACGGACAGTTGACTTTCTTTTGCTGCACTTGTTCACAAATTAAGAATAAATTAATAAAAAAATTTAAAATTTTAATTTTTTTATTTTTTGGATATTGTTAGAATTTTTTATTTTTTTACAATTAGAAAAAAATTATTTTTTTAGTTTAAAAATTAAAAAAAAATAAATTTACAGATCTGTTATTTACCAGAATATGCTAGACTTTATTTTATATTTCTAATAAAAATAAAAAAATTAATCATATAATTTAAAAATTCAAAAATAAAAAATTTAGTTTTTTAAAATTTTTAATTTTTTAATTTTTTTTTATCTTTTTATTCACCGGATAATGCTACAACCAGACAGTTGACTTTTTTTTGCTGTACTTATTCATAAATTAAGAATAAATTAATTTAAAAAATTTAAAATTTTAATTTTCTTTATTTTTTAGATATCATTGGAATTTTTTATTTTTTAAAAATTAGAAAAAAATTTATTTTTTAGTTTAAAATTAAAAAAATTAAATTTACTAATCTGTTATTTACTAGATATTGCTGGACTTTATTTTAGTTTTCCAATTTATATAAAAAAATTAATCATATAATTTAAAAATTCAGAAATAAAAAATTTATTTTTTTAAGAATTTTAATATTTTAAAAATATTTATTTACCTTTTTATTCACCGAATAATGCTACACCCGGATAGTTAACTTTTTTTTGCTCCACTTGTTCACAAATTAAGAATAAATTAATTTAAAAAATTTAAAATTTTCATTTTTATTTTTTGGATATTGCTGAAATCTTTTATTTTTTACAATCAGAAAAAATTTTTTTTTTTTTATTTTAAAAATTAAAAAAAATAAATTTACAGATCTGTTATTTACCAAATATTGATGGACTTTATTTTATTGTTCTAATTTAAATAAAAAATTAATCATATAATTTTAAAATTCAAAAATAAAAAATTTATTTTTTTAAAATTTTTAATTTTTTTAAAAAATATTTTTTTATCTTTTTATTCACCGGATAAGACTACACCCTGACAGTTTACTTTTTTTTGCTGCACTTGTTCACAAATTAAGAATAGATTAATTTAAAAAGTTTAAAATTTTAATTTTTTTATTTTTTGTATAATTTGGAATTTTTTATTTTTTTACAATTAGAAAAATTTATTTTTTAAGTTTAAAAATTAAAAAAATAAATTTACAACTCTGTTATTTAACAGATATTGTTGGACTTTATTTTATTTTTTAATTGAAATAAAAAAATTAATCATATAATTTAAAATTTCAAAAATAAAAAATTTAGTTTTCTAAAATTTTTAATTTTTTTTAAAAATATTTTCTATTTTTTTATTCTCCGGATAATGTTGCACTCAGAAAATTGTCTTTTTTTGCTGCACTTGTTCACAAAAAAAGAATAAATTAATTTAAAAAATTTTAAATTTTTTATTTTTCAATTTTTTTAGTTTTTGAATTTGTCGGAATTTTTTATTTTTCTACTATTAGAAAAAAATTTATGTTTTAGTTTAAAACTTTAAACAAAAATAAAAAATTTTTTATTTGTTGTTTAATAGATATTACTAAACTTTATTTTATTTTCTTATTTAAATAAAAAACATTTAATAATATAATTTAAAAATTAAAAAATAAAAAATTTAGTTTTTTAAAATTTTTTATTTTTTTAAGAATATTTTTTATTTTTTATTCACTGGATAATGCATCACACGGACAGTTGACTTTCTTTTGCTGCACTTGTTAACAAATTAAGAATAAATTAATAAAAAAAATTTAAACGTTTAATTTTTTTATTTTTTGGAAATTGTTAGAATTTAGTTTAAAAATAAAAAAAATAAATTTACAGATCTGTTATTTACCAGAATATGCTAGACTTTATTTTATATTTCTAATAAAAATAAAAAAATTAATCATATAATTTAAAAATTCAAAAATAAAAAATTTAGTTTTTTAAAATTTTTAATTTTTTTAAATTTTTTTTATCTTTTTATTCACCGCATAATACTACAACCAGATAGTTGACTTTTTTTTGCTGCACTTATTCACAAATTAAGAATAAATTAATTTAAAAAATTTAAAATTTTAATTTTTTTATTTTTTAGATATCATTGGAATTTTTTATTTTTTTAAAATTAGAAAAAAATTTATTTTTTAGTTTAAAATTAAAAAAAATAAATTTACTAATCTGTTATTTACCAGATATTGCTGGACTTTATTTTATTTTTCTAATTTATATAAAAAAATTAATAATATAATTTAAAAATTAAGAAATAAAAAATTTATTTTTTTAAAAATTTTAATATTTTAAAATATTTTTTATCATTTTATTCACCGAATAATGCTACCTCCAGATAGTTAACTTTTTTTTGTTCACAAATTAAGAATAAATTAATTTAAAAAATTTAAAATTTTTATTTTTATTTTTTGAATATTGTTGGAATCTTTTATTTTTTACAATCAGAAAAAAAATTTATTTTTTTAGTTTAAAAATTAAAAAAAATAAATTTACATATCTGTTATTTACCAATTATTGATGGACTTTATTTTATTGTTCTAATTTAAATAAAAAATTAATCATATAATTTTAAAATTCAAAAATAAAAAATTTATTTTTTTAAAATTTTTAATTTTTAAAAAATATTTTTTTATCTTTTTATTCACCGGATAAGACTACACTCAGACAGTTGACTTTTTTTGCTACACTTGTTCACAAATTAAGAATAGATTAATTTAAAAAATTTAAAATTTTAATTTTTTTATTTTTTTGGATAATTTGGAATTTTTATTTTTTTACAATTAGAAATTTTTTTTTAAGCTTAAAAATTAAAAAAAATAAATTTACAACTCTGTTATTTAACAGATATTGTTGGACTTTATTTTATTTTTCTAATTGAAATAAAAAAATTAATCATATAATTTAAAATTTCAAAAATAAAAAATTTAGTTTTCTAAAATTTTTATTTTTTTTAAAAATATTTTTTATTTTTTTATTCTCCGGATAATGCTGCACTCAGAAAATTGTCTTTTTTTTGCTGTACTTGTTCACAAAATAAGAATAAATAAGTTTAAAAAATTTAAAACTTTTTATTTTTCAATTTTTTTAGTTTTTGAATATTGTTGGAATTTTTTATTTTTCTACTATTAGAAAAAAATTTATGTTTTAGTTTAAAACTTTAAACAAAAATAAAAAATTTACAGATTTATTGTTTAATAGATATTCCTAAACATTATTTTATTTTTCTTATTTAAATAAAAAACATTTAATAATATAATTTAAAAATTAAAAAATAAAAAATTTAGTTTTTTAAAATTTTTTATTTTTTTAAGAATATTTTTTATTTTTTATTCACTGGATAATGTATCACACGGACAGTTGACTTTCTTTTGCTGCACTTGTTCACAAATTAATAATAGATTTATTTTAAAAATTTAAGATTTTAATTTTTTTTATTTTTTGAATAATTTGGAATTTTTTATTTTTTTTACAATTAGAAAAAATTATTTTTTAAGTTTAAAAATAAAAAAAATAAATTTACAACTCTGTTATTTAACAGATATTATTGGACTTTATTTTATTTTTCTATTTGAAATAAAAAAATTAATCATATAATTTAAAATTTCAAAAATAAAAAATTTAGTTTTTTAAAATTTTTAGTTTTTTTATTCTCCAGATAATGCTATACTCAGAAAATTGACTTTTTTTTTGCTGCACTTGTTCATAAAATAAGAATAAATTAATTTAAAAAATTTAAAAGTTTTTATTTTTCAATTTTTTTAGTTTTCGAATATTGTTGGAATTGTTTATTTTTCTACTATTAGAAAAAATTTTATGTTTTGGATTAAAACTTTAAACAAAAATAAAAAATTTACAGATTTGTTGTCTAATAGATATTGCTAAACTTTATTTTATTTTTCTTATTTAAATAAAAAACATTTAATAATATAATTTAAAATCCAGAACTTTTGAAAAGTCTTATTATGATCAAGTCTCAAATCATATGGTTATTTATAGCCTTAATTTTAGAAATTATTTTATTAAAGGTAATTAAGGCAAGTTTTGATTTATTGGATTTGAGATAAGTTATGATTATTATCCAATTTTACAATTATTGGATTATTTTCTATATGTAAAGTATAAGGTTGATAGTTATGAAATAATAAGGATTTTATATGATTTGGATTAGATAAGTAATATTTTAATTTATTAATATTGCTATTTTGAAAAATAGAGAAATTAATTATATTAATTCTAAATTTTGGATTTGGACATTTTATTGAAAATAAAGTGTGAAATTGATGAGCAAATAATATTTTATGCACTATTATTGTTGAATTAGAATTTATTTCTAATTACTACATTATACCTATTTTTAAGTGAAATTACCGAATTACCCCTAACCCTAATTTTTGAAAATGAAACACTCTAACCCTGAAAACCCTAACCAGAACCCGTTTCCCCCTCTGAGCCCATCAGCAGCAATACGCATGTTTTCCCTTTCCTAAATTAGTATGCAGTAACCATGGAGAAAAGGAGGAAAGGGTTAGAAGGAAACGAGTAGAGACGGAAGAAGGGGAGGAGAGGAAGAAGGACTTGACGCCGGCCAGGGGGAGAAGAGTGCTGCCACCACTACGTCACGCCTTGCCGCCGTGCCTCGCCTCGCCGCCGTCGTCCTCGCAGGCATGAAGGAAACCCTTGCTGCCACTGCTGCCCGTGGATCCGACGCCATCGCGGGTCAGAACTCAGGTGGGAGAGAAGGTCGCGAAGGAGGAGGGAACCGCGCCATTTTGCCTCGCCATCGCCACTGAAGCCGCACCCAGCCCAGCCGCGCCGCCGTCCCTGCGCTGTCGCAGAGCAGATCTGAGGCGAGGGATAGGACCGCGATGGGGGAAAGAGTCGCACCACCCAGTCGCCGGTGTTGTCGTGAGGAAAAGAGGGAGAGCCCGCCGGAGAAGAACCGTCGCGGAACTGTCCCTGCCGCTGCACCCAACTGCTGTTGGGAGCCTTGTCGCCGCTCATGGGGGTGCGCCGGTAAACCTCTGCCGCCGGAAACGCCGCTGCCGTCGCTGGAAGGCTTTGTCGGTAAGGATTTTAAGCTGGTTCTCATTCTCCGTTGAGTTTCTGGGAACCTCATTGTCCCTACATGTTGTTCAGGTCACCGCTGCCGCTTGAAGTGGCTGCCGGGCCACCGCGAACCGGTTCAGAGATCGCCGCTGGTTCGGTTCAACCATTCTTCCTCAGTCTTGGTAAGCGTTTTGGTTTGTGAAGCCTTTTTGTCGCTGTTCAGATAATTTAGGCTGAGGTGTTGTGGCGTTATTTGTCATAGGGTGGTGTATCGATGCTTGCGTGTCGTGCTCGGAGTTTGCGACTGCCTCGTTGCGCTAGTTCAGTAAGTAAGTTATGTTTCGAACAGCCTCGCGTTAGTATTCGGTTGTGTTTGATTAATGAATATGAGTCTTGGTAACGTGGGATCGAGTCCTGATTATTATATGCTGCGATTAGTGTTGCTATGGCTATTGCGAAGGTGGCTTGGAGCTGAGGTTTTGGTTGCCGTTAGTTTGGGCTGAGGCGGAAAGGACTCTGTGAGACGTTTGGGTTATGGATTTGCGTTTCGAGGTAGGGGCGCTTTCCAAAAACTATATTGTATATATTGGAATTATTACATATGGATACTGATGTGAGTGAATGTGTATTTGGTGATTGTATCGGCCTTATGTATGGCTTGATTTGCCTTGGTTGGTTATGAACGTCTGTTGGTTGAATTGTTATGTGGTTTTGTGAAACGAAATGCTTTTCAAGTTGATTCTTTTAAAGCTTTGAGATCGAGTTTAACCAGTTGAGAATTGATTTGAGTTAATTTTATTGAGAATGTGAAAAATAGAATCCACCCTTGAATTCAGCCTGGCTTGCTTTAAATGATCTGGTTTGATAAATGAATGTTGCAGAACCGTTTCTTTAAAGCTTTGGAAATGAGTTGATTTAGTTGATATTGGTGTGATTTTGAAACGGTTTTCTTGAGATATGCCAATGAGGCGACTGTTGGATTTAGCTTGATTTTGGATTGATTTTGGATTCTGGACTGTTGAAAAGGATTGTGGAACGGTTTAGTGGGGACCCGAACCGGGTGGCAAAGTCCAAGTTTTAGGGGAGGTGCTGCCGAAATTTCTATAAAATCCGAGTCTTTATTGAATGTTGTCTGAAAAAAAATGATGAGTTAAAGACTTCTACTATTTTACTTGAATTATCAAGAAAAGAATGATTCATGCTTTTGAAATGAATTATTAAAGAGGAAATTGTGATTCAGTCTTGCTTCTTAAGAAATGCATTGTATCTTTTTCAGAAGAAAGTTATTTAGATGAAACTTGTGTTTTAAAGCTGTTTGGATGTAAAAAGGGTTTATGCCTTCGAATTTGACTTGGGGGTTTTAATTAAAGGAGTTTCAATGACTTTGAAAGAACCTGAGTGTCTATTGACAAGTTTCATTTTGAAATGTTTTGAGAAAGGTTTGAGTACTCTTTGAATTCTGAATCCTTGCAAGACTAAAACAATTTTAACAGATGAAACGTTTTAGAATTTGTCATGGCGGTTAAAGCTGGTTTTGCCTAAGTAGAGGAAACGGCTTTGAAGGAAGTAAATGATTACGTGACTCGGTTTGGCTTGGATCCTATTTTATTACTCAAATCGGAAAGCCAATGTTTTAATGATTTTAAATGAATTTGGTGAAATGAGTTATGCTGTTCTCCCCTAAGGACTTGGGACTCTGCCGAGGAACTTTTGTTACAAAAATCTCATTGTTGGATGGGTGATTTTGAATGATTCAAAAGGAATCTTTAACTTTCCATGGTTTTGGAAGTTTTGGAAAGAGGAAGCCGAGAGTGGCTTATTTCAAAAAGGGAATTTTCCTTGAATAAAATTGGCTTATGAGCCTGAGATAATTTGAGAAATGAGATCTTTAAAGCCAAGGCTGAAAAGAGTTGAAACTTGATTTCAAAGTGAAATGAATTGAGAAAATGATTTATGGCTTAAATGCCGATTTTATGAATTTGATGATTTTGAATGTGGAAGTGCTGTTTTATTATGAGCCGGAATGGCTATGTATGATTATGAATATTGAGTGGTTCTGGATTGAACCGTGAGCCAGAATGGCTGTGTATGATTATTAATATTGGCTGGTTCTGGACTGAACCGTAAGCCGGATGGCTGAGATGGATGTTGATCCATGGATGAGAATGAATGCATGTATATGCTGAATTATTGATAATTGTGATTTTTGCACTTCCACTATTGGAGATGAGGGTTTCCCTGGGTAGTAGCAATGGCTAGCCACCATGTGCTCCAGGTTGAGACTCGAAGCTCTGTTAACCCAATGTCGTAAGTGTGGCCGGGCACTGTGAAAGGCCCGGATGAGCTTGTCCCCATAAATATTCACCAGTGATGGTGATGGATAAATATTCACCAGTGAGGGTGATGGACATGGATCATGATTATGATCAAGTTTATGATGAGTATAACTCGAGTTGGGGATGCACGACAGAGGGACAGTCCAATGGTTAGCTACCAGGACTTGTCGGGTTGGCTCTATAACCGACAGATGATATCATCAGTCACTAGGGACAGGCATGCATCATATGCATTTGTGTGACATTGGTTGGGTGTGCATATTATACTTGGTTTGCCTATGTGATTAATTGCTAACTGTTTTACTTGTAATAACTGTTTGTTTGTACTTGAACTTCTTATCTGTGTTTGCATCTGGGACTCTGTTGGATTGTGGTGATTGGTTGTTGGTTGGATTGTTTGGGCCTAGGGCCGTGGTTGGAATGAGATGAACTGATGGTTGATTTCGGTTTTGTGTTTCTGGTTTGGAATAAAATATGAAAGGCTATTTTGGTTTCGCTTAGATAAACCGCTTTGAAAGGCTTTTGAGTTTTTGAGAATTGAACGGTTCTTCTTTCCGAAAAGATTTCCGACTTTACTTTCATTGTAAACCGTTGTTTTTGAAAAGAGGCATAAGACGGTTATGAATCACTGGTACGGTTTATCTTCACGTATCCTATTACAGTAATTCCTAAAAACCCTCTACTGAGAACCCTTTCGAGGATGATGTTCTCACCCCCCTACATTTTTCCCCTTTCAGGATATGGGCGCAGAAGTTACGAAGAGCTTATTTAATTGTTGTTGTAATGCTCTATTGTTTTAGTTATGGTTTATTGTACCCTCGCCTTTATCTTGATATAATCTGTAAGAGGGATAAGAATTGTATTGGATTATGTTTGTAGTATTACTTATATATATGTATGTATATATATGGATGTACTCTTTATGAGTTTTTGTACGTTGTATGGTATTTATGGATGTATGTTATCGAACGAAAGAATTTTTGGGAGCGGTATTGCGGTTTAAAGTTTTAAACAGGCTCATATTTTAGTATTAAATAATGTAAAAGTCGTCGTAATGTCCGAGCTATCAAAGGCGCGCAGCCGGAAGCGTGAGCTTTGGTAGTTAGGGTTACATTATGGTATCAGAGCAGTTCTTCCTGTAGAGCCTGAGGAATGGACTGACTATGCTTCAATTGCATACTCTGAGTGTTTGTCATGTATTAGGTCTTGTCGAATGACGAGAATTAGAGCTTTATGCACATGACGGTCTATTGATTAACGCTGTTAGTGTTGCATTGCATAATTTCTGATATTAAGTTTGGCCGGCTTAATACTAGTGAATTATGTATATGAGAGCACTAATGGGTTATCATAGATGATATACGAGTTTTGAGTAAAGCGAATCGCGGGTTTTGGGAACGTTGGAAACTATTTCTCGAGGCTATTCAGTTGTGTGTCTTGAATTTTGTTCGAGTCGACCTGTTCTTTTATATCCTAACTTGAAGCTCTTGTTTGCTAGTTCTTTTGAAAAGTAGTTTGATTTTTCAACTCTATTCCTCTATCCATATGCATTCTTGTTTGACCTTAAGTGCATATGCTGGTTTAAGATCCTTGTTGCATCTATCCTCCTCTGTTTGAGTTCTTCTTGATTCAAGTATTCTTTGATATAGCCTTGAACTTGTCTTAATGTGCTGTGACTTTTAACTCCGGGTTCCGTGTTCATTCTTAGAGAACTTGTTGATTCAGTTTTCCTCTTATTTGACAGTGATTACAGCTAATTTTGAGATTTTTATAAAAATTGCTGTTGACTAGATATACACTTATCTATATGTGAAACTTTGAAGATTTCTTACACAGTTTAACAACTACTTATCTTAACACATCGCCTGTACTTTTACTGGTTTACGGAACTGCACTTACTTTAAAAGTAAATTGATTTTCTAGTAATTTCACTATAGTTCCAATGCACATCTTCATTTGATTATGTATTTGGATATTTTTCAAATTTTGAAAAGAAGGGATTTACTAATTTTGTCTCAGTTGAGTTTCGTTTGATAAGCTTTACTTAACTTATTTTGAATTGAGTTTGATTTAGCATGCTATATGGTTTATGCCATTGTTGTTCTTTTGAAAATGTTGGATTCATAGCTTTCTTCTTATGAATGGAATCGTTCCTTCTTAAGCTTTTCACCTCTATGAATGTCATACGTGATTCTGTTTTTAACTAATCTTTTGCACCTTGTGAACATTATCATTGATCTTGGTTTTTCCTCCCTTGTGAATCTCACTCTTATGTGAGTCAGCTTGATTTGTTTCAAATTCGTGCATCGTCTATCCTCTCATTGTCTTTACAAGAGTTTTTAATCAAAGATTTATCCTTGGGAAATTTCTAATGATTGATTGGTCTTTCCCTAAGGCTTAGTATTCTCTTGGATCAATGGAAAGCTTGTTTGATGACTCATGCCTAGTGAATCTTGTTTGAACTACTTTGGTTTAAGATTCTTTCTTGTATGGCTTGACTCCTTTTTAAGTACATCCTAATATTCTTGAATATCCTTTTGAAATGGTGATTTCAAGTATACTTTTGGAGTCTTGTTTTGAACTTTTAAGGAAGTTTTGAATTCTCACGCCATGCGTGCGTGCGCGCCGATTGATTTTGCGATCCACGTGTGCGCGCCATGTACACGTGCGCGCCGGTGTGGATTTTTCTAATCCGTGTGGATGCGCCAATCTTCGTGCGCCGTTTTTAGCTGTCCAAATCCACGCGTGCGCATGAAGTGCACGTGCGCGTGAGGTGCGCGTGCGCACCCATGCTGAAATTCCCAAAATCCAGATCTTCATGTTCCTTCCCCTTGTGCATGCTTTCCTTCTCTCTTCTAGGCCATTCTTGCCCTATAAATTCTGAAATCACTCAACAAACACGTCATGGCATCGAATGGTAATGAAAAAGGATCAAAATATAGCAATTCTATGGCAAAAGAAGCATGTTTTCCATCATGAAGCAATATTAGGAAGAGAACACAAAACCATGCAATTCTTGTGAATAAGTGTGAAAAATATTGACAAAACCCTCCAAATTCTACATAATATAAACCACAAAATTGGGTTTTATTAAATCTCTCCACACTTAAACCAAGCATGTCCTCATGCTAAAAATAAAAAGACCAAAGATCATGGTGAGAAAGGGTTTATGAAATGCAAATTACCTAAATGAATGCGTGCAACTACTGTGAAAGCATCTATCTACTTGGTCAAGGGGAAATCTATCCTCCAAGAACACATATGAGCATATGGGGTGAAAATGATATGTAGTTCATAAATCCTTCCAATTTGAACCTCACTATGAAGTGCATATAACTTGCTTGATGAACGCTTGTGAAAGCCGGGAACAAGAAGTTGAGCATCGAACCCTCACCGGAAGTGTGTCTGCTCTATTCGCTCAAGTGTATAGGGTTCGTCACTTAATCCTCTCCTAATCATGCTTTCCAAGATTTGTCCTTCATCTAACAATCAACAATTACTTAATGCATGCATTCAAGTATCATGAGGTCTTATTCATGGGTTGCAATGGTGCTAGGGTGAAGGTAAGGATGTATATGGTCAAGTGAGCTTAAAATTCAAATCCTTGATTAACCTAAGTTCTCACTAAACACATAGAACAACCTATACAACTCTAATACAATACCTAGCTACCCATGGTGTTCACTTTTTCTCATACTCATGCATTCTTGTTAATTCACATCCCATATGCATTGTTATTATTACTTTGTCTTGGGGTATTTTTGTCCCCTTTCATTGCTTTCTCCTTTTTTTTTTTCATATTTTTGTTTCTTCTATTTTTCTATTTCTTTTTCTTACATTCTCATATATACACATATAATTTTTTTCTTTTTGGTCCCATTTTTCTTGGGGTTTCATGTACAAAAGTTTCAATGCATATGGTTCAATCATTCAATACATGAGTATGTTCCCAACTCCCAGGATTTTCAATTACAACAACAAATACACACGTTTACATCTACCTAAGTTCCCAAGTACACCCTCCCATTTGAATGATACACACCCACACTTACCTAAGCTAATCAAGGATCCAAATCTAGGGACATTCATTATTTTTCACTTAGGGTTGTTGATGTGCTCTATTTAAGAACAAAAAGGGTTTATCATGGGCTCAAAATTGGTTAGCAATGGTAGATAAAAGGGTTAAGGCCGTTTGGGAAAAGTGACTATTGAGATGATGGCCTCAATCATGTAAATGTATTCATACACAAAGTAATGGACATATAGAATCAGACAAAGCAAGGATTACAATCATAGAGAGAGAATAAAGCACACAAAAATGGGGAATAGTGGTTAGAAGATATAACCACACAATAGGCTCAAAACTTACATTCTTGTGTTCTTAGCTCAATCACTGTGTTCCAAAATACATTCTTGAAGCAAGTTTACCTCAATTTTTTTTTGTCAAAATTGGTAGGGTGCCCTGAAAATACAGTTTCTTGGAGGAAGAAGTCATTATTTTGACCAAGTAACTCTATAGAGACTAACTATCATGCAAAGGGTATTTACAAGCAAGACTAACTACACATACAATATACTAACTACTACACAAAACATAAATCCATGGGTGTTGAAAGGAAGAGATTGTTACCCATGGAGATCGGTCGAACGACATCCCCACACTTAGAATTTAGCACGGTCCTCCGTGCTACCAACAATGCGCAACGGGCAGTCAGGAACAGAACCTTCACTATCCCCTTCATCAGAGCTCCCGTCACTTGGGTTTGAGGTGGACGTGAATATTTCGGGTTCCTCCATGCTAGGGGTAACACAACGCAAGATCTTCTTGATGTAAGTGTACCGGCGTTGGTTGCGCCACTCATATCTATCAATCTTCCGGTGTAGATCTTCTATCCTTTGATGGTGGGTCTTTGCTGTAGTGGTGACGATGAGGTGGTAGGAATAGTAGGCTGAGGGGCTATGTCCAGGCTTGAGTTGTTCATAGGAAGTTGTAAGTATTTCCCGCTTGGGACAACATCGCCCTTAGCCAGAATTATAGCCTTCGTGTCCATGGCTTCCCGAGGAACACCTGTAGCAGCGACTAAATCAGATACCAATGTTGGAAATGGCAAATTACCCCGGGCGTGGACTTGACCTATCGCTTGCTTGATAAGAAGCGGAATGTTCACCGGTCTCTCCGTGAGAACACACCAAACAAGCAAGGCGAGATCCGCCGTGAAGGACGACTTGTGGGTGCTAGATAACACATAGTGGGATAGGATCTAGGCCCAAAATCTAGCTTCTACAGTGAAGGAATGTGTGTCAATGCACTTGGGTCGCATCCGAAGTCGACCTTGGGTCCAAAATGTCTCTGGTTCAGCAATGACTCAAAGAATCGAGTCCCAATCAAACCCAAACTGCTCTCGCTGACGTAAGACCTCTTGGTAGCCATCTATTTCACTTAGTACCAGTAGGACATTAAGCACTTGCTGAATAGCCTTCTGAAATTGGGCTTTGCTTCTGGCGCACGTATACCGATTGAAGAGAGGGGAGATGGTAGTTAGTGTAGAACTCTACCACCCATGAGAGGTTAACCTCCTGTGGTTTTCTCAGAAGAAACTCCCATACTCACCGTTCAATACGGGGAAGAATACAATGAGCAACCTTGTCCGGCGGGGCAAGTAGATGCTCGGCATGATAGTTCCTCTCAACCATGGTGGGGAACACAAGTTCACAGAAGCGGTTGGGGAACCTTGAAGAATCCTTTGCCGGTTTGCTCTTCTCTTTTTCATCAATAGGATCGGGTGCCATCACCTTCTTAGATAGGGGTTTGGCTCCTAATGTAGGGTGCGCCTTGGAGGTTGACTTTTGGGGTGCGCTCTTTGTGGCCGGTTTCCTTGAAGCTTTCTCCTTGCCTTTCTTGGTGGCTATCCTGAAAAAGGAAGGAAAAAGGGGAAACATTAAACCCAAAGAATCATCTCAACAAAAACAAGCAAGTGAGAGATAGTGCCCAAAAAAAATTGTGGAACAAAATGATTATAGAGGCATGGGTCACAACGCTTGGCATGGGATGCAAGAGTGAGTAAAACATGCAATATGGCATGAGAAGAATAATCTCAAGCATCCATAACAAAGAGCAAGTCATATGTTCAATGAGTATCTAATTAGCAAGTGTTCCGAGGGTTACTTGAAACTGTAGGTCGATCTCGGACGAGATCTTCTGTGCTGGTCGGAACCGATGTGTCCGGTTGGTGAATGGTGACCAGAGCTGGTACGTCCGACTTGTTTGGACTTGAACGTGCTACTGATCCTCTGTCACCGAAGGGTGGGGGGTTCCTGCAAGAGACTCCGATGCTTAAGTTAGCATGGGTATTAAACAGGTGTTATGTAGAATCAGAGTATGAGTTATACCTGGGTGCTCCAGTGTATTTATAATGGTGAGATGTGACCTTTTGGAAAAGATAAGTTAGTTATCTTATCTTATCTTTATCTTTGAGTTGAGGTCAGTGTATCTTCAACGGAACCGCCTTCATCTCTATAGGCTTAGGCCGCCTTAGGATTCGGGTCGTGCTCCTCTATTTGGGCCCTTAATTTGGGCTCTCCTGTTGATTTGGCCGAGCTCTTTGAGAAGAGGTCGAATAGTCTGACCTGAAGAGGTTGGTCACTCTATCTCAAATCATCCCAGGTCGGGTAGCTCGACCCAAGCTATGAACAGTGCCCCTGCTTGAGCTCGATCTTCTTTTTGAAGTCGAGTCCTTGACTTCGGTCCTTCTTAAAGTCGAACTCAAGCATTTGTCGACTCCTTTCTTTGTAAAGTCTTTTTTGAATGTAGAACGTTTTCCTCTAAAAGCGCGCGCTTTTGTATTAGCGCTTTTTTGGGAATGCAAGCGGTTTTAATATCCGCATTTAATTGGCATTAATTTGCCCTTCGTTCTCTCTTGGCTTTTATTTTGAATTTCGCGATCAAAAACGGTTTCTCTTCTTCATTTCTTCTTCGTAACTTCTCCCTTTACTCTCTCATTTTCTGTTTCTCTCATCTGCTCTCTGTCTTTCGCTTTCGGCTTTCCTGTGTTTGCGGCGTCGCTTGGTGTTTTTCTGGGCAGCCCTTATCTCTGCGCTTCCACTCTTCCTCGAAGCTTCTTCCGTCTCCAGGTTAGTCCCATTTCGTATTTTACTCGTTGTTTTTGACTTTGCGATGGAGTTTTCCCTTTGATCTTCTTTTTGGAGAAAGTTTGGATCTTTCTGTTTTCATCATTCTTGATTTATTGCATGCTCTGAAATTTCTTCGTTATTTTTGGTGCGAATCTTTTTTTGTTGCTTGAATCTTTTTTCTTTTGCATGTTGCCGTCGTTTCTGTTTGTGCCTTGGCTGATGATTTTTGCTTGATTAAGAAGTTTGCGCCTTTGTTGCTTGACCTTTTTGGTATTTCTGATACACTGTAGAAGTAGTGCTTTTTGCTGGTAAACTGTAGAAGGGTGGACTTTTTTACGTTTTTGCTTCCTTTGTTTTCTTTCTGGATTTTATTTTGATGAGTGCTGGGATATGAGCTGTAGAAATATCTTGAAGACCTTGTTTGTTTACTGCCTCCAAGGGATGCCCCAAGACTTTTGTCTTAAGTCTTGGGGTTTTCCCTTTTTATTTTTCCGCCTGTCGAGATGTTTTGCCCCCTGTCCGAGATGTTTTTAAGTAATCCATTCTTCTTTTCTTTTGTAGGATTTAGTTGACCTCATGTCTTCCCGAAATAACGTTGTAGAGATGCCTTCCCAGGTCCCTGCGGGTATGGCCGATTAGGTGGACTCCATGGTTCTCATGTGTGTCTCGCTGGTTGATTCTGAGTTTTGTGCTCAGCTTAGGCAGTTTCATAGTGTCTGTAGTAGTTCTGGTGACGAGAAGAACTATGAGCTTGTTCCTCCTTCTTCTGACGAGAGAGTCTGCTTCTCGACTCGAGTTGTTGATAATCGCCCCTTCTTTTATGCTTACGATTTTTTCTTTGGTCAACTGGGTATTACCCTTCCTTTTACTCAATTTGAAACCGACCTGTTATGGTCTTGTAATGTTGTCCCTTCTCAACTTCACCCCAACTCCTGGGGTTTTATAAAAATTTTTCAGTTGCTGTGCGACGGTTTTGGCATTCCTGCTTCCCAATCTCTCTTTTTCTATCTGTTTGTTTTGACTAAGCCCGGTGTGGTAAAAAAGAAGTCAGCTTGGGTCTCCTTTCGTTCTACCCAAGGAAAGAAGGTTTTTTCCATGTTTGACGAGTCGTTCTGTGATTTTAAGAACTACTTTTTCAAGGTCCGAGCTGTTGAAGGAGCTCGGCCCTTTTTTTCTGGATGAGAATGATGAACCTGCTTTTCCCTTGGAATGGCAAAAAGATGTGAGGGTCTCCCGGTATTCGTGGGAGATGTTGGATGAGGCCGAGCGAGCCTTTGTGACTATCTTAAAAGAACGCTCGGGTCAACCTCCCCATCTTGACACAAAGAAATTTCTGACCAATCCTTCTCTTCTTCAAACTGAACTGGGTATTTTGTTTACGTTGCTTGTAGCTGTCTTTTCCGACTTATTTGACTTGTAGCTGAACTTTCTGTTTTGCTTGCAGAGGCAATGAAGAATAATGAAGCTATGAAAGCTTTTAAGAGGGCACAGAGGGCGACTGCTGCCAGAAATGTTGCTGCCAGGGCAGCTGGGGAGGGATCCTCCCAGGCGCGCGAGAAGCCATCAGTACAGAGTTCTGCTAGTGTGAAGAAAGTGATTCCTACACCCCGAGTTCGTTTGGTAGATCCTCACGTCGCCTCTACTGCTCCTTCTGTTGCTCCTCCCAATAAAAAACAAAAGACTGCTGAGCCCTTCGACCTTGATGCTCCTGATTTTAATGCTATTGAATTTGTGGATCAACAAATCGGTCCCTACGGTGCTCTCTCCACGGATGATGTGTCCATCCTTCATCACTTGGAATTCATGGCCCGAAATCATGTGAAGATGGCATATATGTCTACTGCCATTTATCGGACTGCTCAGAATCTCCCTCTCCACGCCACTAAAGCGTTTATGGAGGAGGCGAAACAAGAGTTTGATCGGATGAAGGAGTTAAAGGAGGAGCTCGAGACGAAGGTGGCCAAGCTGGAGAAGGACTTGAAGAATGAGGAGGCGAGTTCTCAGTCATTGGCAGCTTCGTTGAGGTTGGCTGAGGACGCCGTCTTGATGCACAAGGATAGTTATGTTACCTCTTATCGAGAGGTGCTGTGCCTGAGGGAGGAGCTCGACCATGCCCGGGAAGATTATTCTGAGCTTCAAGGTCATCTCGTTGGCAGCGTGACTGCTGCTTACGAGAACTTGAAGGAGCAAGTTTAGGTCATTTCTCCCGAGGCCGATCTTACCCTTTTCAGCCTGGATAATATAGTCAGGGATGGCAAGATTATCCCTGATGATGAGGGTGATGATGATGATGTTGTTCCTCCCCCTGTGCCTTCTACCAAAGTGCCGACCTCTACGGTCCCTCCTGCTGTGCCCGACTCGGATTGCCAGATCCTGAATCGGGAGGATGGAACTGTGGATGCTGTGCCGATCCAGACTCGCCCTCCTTCTCCTTGTCCTGATGCTGCCAAGAAGGTTCCTGAAGCTTGCTGATCTTTTCTTGAAAATTTGTGTAGTTGGCCCGGCTTGTGGGCTCTTTTAGAACTTTTTTATTTATTTGCTGACGCTTTCTAATTGCTTGTCTAGCAACTTTTTATTTTGAAAAACAAAAGGTAACTTGTTATCTCTTTGTGGTAGGTTTTGATGGCCTTCCGGGCCTTATAACTTTATAAAATAGAAGTAGTTGTTTGTCTTGACATCCTTTTGTTTTTCTATTTGATGTTCGAAATCTTGCCGCTCGACCTCCTCGGATTACTTTGTTGTTTGTAACTTGAATCCTTTGTGGTTACGATTTGTGGGGTCCAACTTATTTCTCGGTTTTCCGTATTTGTGGCCGGTTCCTTTGCGTTGGTCCCTTTCTAAGTTATTATTGTGATCCCCTTTTTCAGAGATTACTTTTATAACCATTTTATAGGAGATTGACTTCGTTAGGTCGATCTCTTTTTAAGTTATTTTTGTAAACCTCCTTCATGGACCTTTGTCAGGTCTCTTTCAGGGATTACTTTGATAACTTCTTGGTAGTAGGAGTCCGACTTGGTTATGTCGGTCTCCCTTAAGTTATTTTTTGTAGTCCTCTTTCTTGGATCTTTGTCAGATCTCTTTTAGGGACTACTTTGATAACTTCTTGGTAGTAGGAGTCCGACTTGGTTATGTCAGTCTCCCTTAAGTTATTTTTTGTAGTCCTCTTTCTTGGATCTTTGTCAGATCTCTTTTAGGGACTACTTTGATAACTTTTCGTTTTGGGCTGACTTTGTTATGTCGGGCCCTTCTAAGTTAAAGTAATCCTCTTTAATAGGGTTGGCCAGACCTCTTTCCAGGGTTTACTTATAACTTGGTTTGACTTGGTTCGACTTCTTAGCGTTCGACCAGTCTTTAAGTTATTATTTTAGCGATCCGTAAGACCTCGTCAGGTTCTTTTTTAGATCACTTTCGATAACTTCTTACATTATTCTGTGTTCATCTTTGCCGATTTGTAGAAAGTGGTTGTCATCTCTAGATCGTCCTTTGGGTGAATCGCGTTTTCACCTTTATCAGACGGTTTGTCTTTATCGTGATCGTGCAGTGAAATTCTTTTTCACTTGCTGCCGATCTGTTGCTTTATAATCGGACGATGAATGCTTCAGATTAATGCGTCTTGAAATCTTTGTAGAATATCTAAAATATATTTTATTTAAAGGGAAAGTGCAAATAGATACATATAGGATATGGGATTGTCTGAGTCTCAACTTGGTGCCTCATTAAAAAACCTTTTTAGTAAAAAGAGTGCATCCAATGATGGGATCTTTTATCTCTTCTTAACTGTAGTACCTTCTTAGGTTGCAAGCGTGCCACGATCTGGGAAGCTCTCATCCATCGAGTTCGGACAGTCTGTAGTAGCCCTTTCCAAGCACTTCTACAACTCGGTAGGGTCCTTTCCAGTTTGCTGCCAGCTTTCCTTCTCCTGGTCGAGTTGTTCCGATATCGTTTCGGATTAGGATGAGATCATTCTCTACAAAACTTCTCGGCACTACCTTTCGGTTATATCTGGAAGCCATTCGGTGCTTTAGAGCTTCTTCCCTGATTCGAGCTCTTTCCTGGAGTTCGGGTAACAAGTTGAGGTCTTCTCTCTGAAGTTGGGAGTTTGCTCCCTCATTATAGTGAACTACTCTGGGTGACCCTTCCTCGATTTCTACTGGAATCATTGCCTCTATTCCGTATGCTAATCGAAAGGGGGATTCCTTCGTGGTGGAATGTGGCGTTATTCAATATGCCTATAAGACCCGTGGAAGCTCTTCTGCCCAGGCTCCCTTTGCATCTTGTAATCTCCGTTTTAATCCGGCCAGTATGACTTTGTTAGCAGCTTCGGCCTATCCGTTAGCTTGTGGATGTTCAACGGAGGTGTACTGGTGCTTTATATTCAAGTCGGCTACTAGTTTTCTGAAACCTGCGTCTGTGAATTGGGTGCCATTGTCTGTGGTTATTGAGTATGAAACCCCGAACCTTGTGACAATGTTTCTATATAAGAATTTCCGGCTTCTTTGAGCGGTGGCATTGGCTAGGGGCTCTGCCTCGATCCACTTTGTAAAGTAATCTACCACTACTATGAGGAATTTAACTTGTCCTGATCCCTGTGGGAAGGGGCCGAGAAGATCGAGTCCCCATTTTGCGAATGGCCAAGGCGAGGTCACGCTGATGAGCTCTTCTGGTGGGGCGATGTGAAAGTTGGCATGTTTCTGACATGGTGGGCATGTCTTTACAAATTCTGTGGCTTCTCTCTACAGAGTTGGCCAATAAAATCCCGCCCAGAGCACTTTTTTTGGCGAGAGCTCGTCCTCCGAGATGATTGCCACATATACCACCGTGTATTTCCTCTAGCACTTCTTTTGTGTTGGAGGTTGGCACGCATTTTAGTAAAGGTGTTGAGATTCCTCTTTTGTACAGGATATTATTTATGATGGTGTAGTACTGTGCCTCCCTTTTTAGCCTTTTTGCGTCCTTTTATTCTATGGGGAGCGTTCCTGTTCTGAGGTAGTTGGCTATAGGGGTCATCCATCCTTGGTCCTGACTTGTTATAGTCAGGAATTTTTCCTCTTCCGAGATTGACGGGTTCTGCAACATTTCCTAGATGAGGCTTCTATTATTGCCTCTTGGTTTGGTGCTGGCTAGTTTTGAGAGTGCGTCAGCTCGGGCATTTTGTTCGTGGGGTATGTGGCAGATCTTATACTCCCCTATTTGTTCGAGCTGTTCCTTGGTTTTATCCAAATACTTTTTCATGGTGGGATCTTTGGCTTGGTAGCTCCCTATTATTTGCGATGTGATCACTTGTGAATCGCTGTAAATGTTGAGTTTTTGAGCTCCGACTTCTTTAGCCAGCTTTAAACCAGCTAATAATACTTCATATTCCTCCTGGTTGTTTGAGGCCGGGAACCCAAACTTGAGGGAGAGCTCAACTTGGGTTCCTTGGTTGCTTTCTATTATCACGCCCACACCACTTCCAGTTTTATTTGAAGAACCGTCCACGTAAAGATTCCATTCTGTGGGGGTTTCTAGGGCATCTGTGAATTCTGCGATAAAATCGGCCAGATACTGTGATTTGATGGCCGTCCGAACTTCATATTAGAGGTCAAACTCTGACAACTCGACTGCCCATTGTAGAATTCTGCCTGCTAGATCTGTTTTCTACAATATTCCTTTTATGGGCTGGTTAGTTCGGACCTTAATGGTGTGAGCCTGGAAGTACGGGCGAAGTCGTCGAGATGTTAGGATAAGAGTATAGGCAAATTTTTCTATTTTCTGGTAGTTCAGCTCGGATCCCTGTAGTGCCTTGCTAATGAAGTAGATGGGTTGTTGTCCATTTTCGTCTTCTCTGACTAGTGCTGATGCTACTGCCTTGCTTCCCACCGCGAGGTATAATATGAGTGGTTCTCCAACTCGCGGTCGAGATAGGATAGGTGGCTGTCCTAAGAACTTCTTGAGGTCTTGGAAGGCTTGTTCACACTCTATTGTCCATTCGAATTGTTTTGCCTTTCTTAAAGTAGCATAGAAGGGAAGAGATCTTATCGCGGCTCCCGCTAAGAATCGGGATAGGGCGGCCAGTCTCCCGTTGAGTTGCTGTACTTCTTTAACACAGGTTGGGCTCTTCATGTTGAGTATGGCCTGACATTTGTCTGGATTTGCTTCAATTCCTCTTTGAGTGAGCATGAAGCCTAAGAATTTGCCTGCTTCTACTGCAAAGGTGCATTTTGCGGGATTAAGTCGCATGTCATCCTTCCTAATGGTGTCGAATACTTGAGACAGGTCGGACAATAGTGTATCTTCGCTTTGTGTTTTTATTAGCATGTCGTCCACATAGACCTCCATGATGTTTCCGATGTGATCCGAAAAAACTTTATTCATTAGTCTTTGATAAGTAGCTCCTGCGTTCTTGAGACCAAAGGGCGTCACGATGTAACAGTAGTTTGCCTTTGGTATTAAAAACGAGGTCTTTTCTTGATCTGGTGGATACATGGGAATTTGGTTGTATCCTGAATATGCGTCCATAAACGAGAGATATTTATATCCAGAGGAAGCATCTACCAGGGTGTCAATACTTGGGAGTGGGTATGGATCTTTTGGACAAGCTTTGTTGAGATCGGTGTAATCGGTGCACATTCGCCACTTCCCATTCGATTTTTTCACCAGGACGACGTTGGCTAGCCATAGCGGGTATTTAACTTCTCTTATAAATCCAGCTTCCAGTAGTGCCTGTACTTGCTATTCCACAGCCTGGGATCGCTCTGGCCCAAGCTTTCTTCGTCTCTGCTGTACTGATCGAGATCCTGGGTAGACCGCCAACTTGTGGCACATTAGCTTAGGGTCTATGCCTGGCATGTCCGCGGCTTTCCATGCAAAGAGGTCGACATTATCTCGTAAGAATTGTATTAGCAATTCTTTTAAATCTCCTTTAAGGATGGTGCCGATATTAGTTGTTTTTTCCGAGGTGTCCCCGATCTGAATTTTTTCTATCTCTCCCTCTGGTTGGGGGCGAAGATCTTCTCGTCATTGAACTCCGCCCAACTCGATTGCGTGGAACTCTTCTCCTTTGCCTCTGAGGTTTAGGCTTTCATTATAACAGCGTCGTGCCATCTTTTGGTCAGCTTTTATCGTGGCTATCCCTTTGGGAACTTCATACATAGGTGTGGGGTCGAGACTATTGCACCGAGTTGGTTGAGTGTTGTCCGACCTATGAGAGCATTGTAAGCTGAACTTACATTGACTACGATGTAGTCTATTTTGAGGGTCCTGGATTGGTCTCCTTTTCCGAAGGTTGTATGTAATGATATATATCCTAGTGGCCGAACCGGGGTATCTCCTAATCCGAACAGACTGTTTGGATATGCCTTAAGTTCTTTTTCTTCTAAGCCGAGTTTGTCAAAGGCTGTCTTGAATAAGATGTCGGCAGAACTCCCTTGGTCTATTAAGGTGCGGTGTAGGTTGGCGTTTGCCAATATGATGGTGATGACCATGGGATCGTCGTGTCCTGTGATGATGCCGGACGCGTCCTCCTTAGTGAATGTTATCGCTGGGATGTTGAGTGCTTCCTCCTCTCCTTCGACGTGATATACTTCTTTGAGATACCTTTTGCGGGAAGATTTGGAGATCTCTCCTGCTGCGAATCCGCCATGTATCATGTGGACATGTCTTTCTGGTGTCTGAGGTGACCGTTCTGTTCGCTCGGTATCTTCATCCCTTCGTCTTTTTCTTTGATCATCATCTCGGGTGGTCAGGAATCGATCTAATTTTCCTTCCCTTACCAATTTTTCTATGATATTTTTTAAGTCGAAGCATTCGTTGGTGGCGTGTCCTCTGACCCGATGATATTCACAATATTCCTTCCGATTTCCTCTTCCCCTTTTTCCTTTGAGGGGCTGTGCTGGGGGGATTTTTTCTGTATGGCAGACTTCTTTGTATATTTCGACTAGGGATGCTCTGAGGCGAGTATAATTATGGTATTTTTTAATTTTCTCCCCTTGTCGGTCTTCTTTTCTTTTGGATTCCTTGTCGTTGTCACGGTAGGAGGCCCCCGATTTTGAAGTCTCTCCTAACCGAGCGTTTTCTTCTATGTTGATGTATTTTTCTGCCCGTTCCTGCACTTCGTCTAAGGAGGTCGGGTACTTTTTTGATATAGACTGGCTGAAAGGTCCCTCTCGTAGGCCGTTGATAAGTCCCATGATGACGGCCTCTGTGGGCAAGCTTTGTATGTCCATGCATGTTGATGAGCGGATAATTTATACGCTTTTTGGCACTGTTTTTAGTATGTTTTTAGTAGAATCTGGTTACTTTTAGGGATGTTTTCATTAGTTTTTATGTTAAATTCACATTTTTGGACTTTACTATGAGTTTTTGTGTTTTTCTGTGATTTCAGGTATTTTCTGGCTGAAATTGAGGGACTTGAGCAAAAATCAGATTCAGAGGTTGAAGAAGGACTGCTGATGCTGTTGGATTCTGACCTCCCGGCACTCAAAGTGTATTTTCTGGAGCTACAGAACTCAAAATGGCGCGCTTCCAATTGCGTTGGAAAGTAGACATCCAGGGCCTTCCAGCAATATATAATAGTCAATACTTTGGCCGAGTTTAGATGACGTAAAAGGGCGTTGAACGCCAGTTCTACGCTGCTGTCTGGAGTTAAACGCCAGAAACACGTCACAAGCCAGAGTTGAACGCCAGAAATACGTTACAAACTGGCGTTCAACTCCAAGATTGACCTCTACACGTGTAACATTCAAGCTCAGCCCAAGCACACACCAAGTGGGCCCCGGAAGTGGATTTATGCATCAATTACTTACTTCTGTAAACCCTAGTAACTAGTTTATTATAAATAGGACTTTTTACTATTGTATTAGACATCTTTGATCAGTTTTATGCTATCTTAGACTTTCACGGGGGCTGGCCATTCGACCATGCATGAACCATTATCACTTATGTATTTTCATACGGTAGAGTTTCTGCACTCCATGGATTAAGGTGTGGAGCTCTGCTGTTCCTCAAAGATTAATGCGAAGTACTACTGTTTTTCTATTCAATTCAACTTATTCCGCTTCTAAGATATTCATTCGCACTTCAACCTGAATGTGATGAACGTGACAATCATCATCATTCCCCCACGAACGCGTGCCTGACAACCACTTCCGTTCCACCTTAGATTGAATGAGTATCTCTTGGATCTCTTAATCAGAATCTTCGTGGTATAAGCTAGATTGATGGTGGCATTCATGAGAGTCCGGAAAGTCTAAACCTTGTCTGTGGTATTCCGAGTAGGACTCTGGGATTGAATGACTGTGACGAACTTCAAACTCGCGAGTGCTGGGCGTAGTGACAGACGCAAAAGGAGGGTGAATCCTATTCCAGTATGATCGAGAACCTCAGATGATTAGTCGTGCTGTGACAGAGCATTTGGACCATTTTCACAAGAGGATGGGATGCAACCATTGACAAGGGTGATGCCTCTAGACGATTAGCCATGCAGTGATAGCGCATCGGACCATTTTCCAGAGAGGATAAAAAGTAGCCATTGACAACGGTGATGTCCTTACATAAAGCCAGCCATGGAAAGGAGTAAGACTGATTGGATGAAGACAGCAGGAAAGCAGAGGTTCAGAGGAACGAAAGTATCTCTATACACTTATCTGAAATTCTCACCAATGATATACATAAGTGTTTCTATCCTTATTTTCTATCTATTTATTATTTATGTTCGAAAACTCCATAACTATTTTATATCCGCCTGACTGAGATTTACAAGGTGACCATAGCTTGCTTCATACCAACAATCTCCGTGGGATCGACCCTTACTCACGTAAAGTTTATTACTTGAACGACCCAGTGCACTTGCTGGTTAGTTGTATCGAAGTTGTGAATGAAAAACGATTTATTAAGACGTGCGTACAGAGTTTCCGGCGTCGTTGCCTGAGATCACAATTTCGTGCACCACATGTTTTGTTGAATCTTTTCATGTAGTTGCGAAGGCTCTCCCGATCTCCTTGTTTGATCCCTAGTAGACTGGGGGCGTGTTTAGCTTTATCTTTCTGGATGGAGAATCTGGCAAGGAACTTTTCGGCTAGGTCGTCAAAGTTTGAGATAGACTTGGGAGGTAAGCTGTCGAACCATCTGATTGCCGTCTTCGTGAGGGTTGTCGGGAAGGCTTTGCAGCGAATGGCATCTGAGGCATCGGTAAGGTACATTCTGCTTCTGAAATTGCTGAGATGATGATTGGGATCGGTGGTGCCGTCGTACAAAATCATATCTGGGAGTTTGAAGTCTTTTGGAATTTTGGTTTTCATGATTTCCCTGGTGAACGGATCATGTTCTTTGCGTGAGCTTTTCTCAGGAGTGACCCGAGGGGCTTTTAGATCGGCTTCTAATTGCTGTAACTTGTCTTCCAATTCTCGACGTCGCCGTACTTCCTTTTGTAGATCTTTTCCGATTTCTCGTTGTTGTTGGGTTTCTTCTTCAAGTTGTTTCAAGCGATCTTGAAGGGCTTCTATTGCTCCCGGTTTAGCTAAATTTTTGTCTCCATTGGATTCCAGAGTGTCTTTTGGTGGGGCGTCTGCATTTTTGTGCGGTATTCTATTTTTTAGATCTGAGTCGTGGTCGTTGTCATGGTTGTCCGCCATGGTGATGGGATGACTTCCAGGTTCCCCGGCAATGACGTTAAGGTTCCGATGGTTACCTAAAACTGTAGGTCGATCTCGGACGAGATCTTCTGTGCTGGTCAGAACCGATGTGTCCGGTTGGTGAATGGTGATCGGAGCTGGTACGTCCGACTTGTTTGGACTTGAACGTGCTACTGATCCTCTGTCACCGAAGGGTGGGGGGTACCTGCAAGAGACTCCGATGCTTAAGTTAGCATGGGTATTAAACAGGTGTTATGTAGAATCAGAGTATGAGTTATACCTGGATGCTCCAGTGTATTTATAATGGTGAGATGTGACCTTTTGGATAAGATAAGTTAGTTATCTTATCTTATCTTTATCTTTGAGTTGAGGTCAGCGTATCTTCAACGGAACCGCCTTCATCTCTATAGGCTTAGGCCGCCATAGGATTCGGGTCGTGCTTCTCTATTTGGGCCCTTAATCTAGGCTCTCCTGTTGATTTGGCCGAGCTCTTTGAGAAGAGGTCGGATAGTCTGACCTGAAGAGGTTGGTCGCTCTATCTCGAATCATCCCAGGTCGGATAGCTCGACCCAGGGTATGAACAGCAAGCATATAGCAAAGTGGACTCAATGCACTTAGAAGAGAGCAAGTGAATCAGGAGGAAGCACCAAATTGAAGGTATATGACTAAAATAAACCAAAATGGCATTTGTGCATTTCCGCGAACACTTGGAGTGCAGTTGTCAAGCAATGAGCAAATATGAGATAATCAATCAATCAGAGTCCCAAAATGAAATATCAATCATCACACAACATCACCTACTTACAAAGATAATGAAAGATAACAAGAAGATCTATCAAAGCAAATTAAAACTCAAATCCAACATCCATGGGAAAATAAGAGAAGGATGGTGCACAAAATTGTGAACATCAATGGCGCCAACAACTTGGTACGGACAATTGTAATCGCAACTCTTTATCACAACTCTGCATAATTAACCAGCAAGTGCACTGGGTCGTTGATGCCAGGGCATTTTGGCCAGTTTCACTGACCTTTTCTTTACTGTTTTTAGGTTAGTTTCATGCATTTCTTTAGGAAATAAGCTAGTTTTGGGTAAATATTCACTTATGCCTTCACTCAAGCATACATTGTGCATTTTACATGATTTCATGAGGATTTTGCATAAGTTTAGTGACAAATATTATGTTGCATTACTCATGACTTGGACTAGAGCTTTGATGCACTTTGTTGCTTGATTTCAGGACCAAAAAGGAGCAAGAAAATGGGAGGTAACTTGCAAATATTAATGAGAAAAGTGATTGCCAATAACACTCTCAAAAAGCCATCAATGCCCACGTTAGAGAGTCACGTTAACCAAGTTAACGTGAACTCTAACGTGGAGAAAAGAAGTTGAGCCAACGTTAGTGACACTCAACATTGTCACTAACGTTGGCAATCACTCATAAGTGGCCACGTTAGAAGCCACTAGGTTAACGTGGCCTCTAACGTTAAGGGGGAGGGAGAGAAGCCAACGTTAGTGACACTCAACATTGTCACTAACGTTGGCCTATGGTGCTAAGTACCACGTTAACTCCCACGTTAACTTGGTTAACGTGGGAACTAACGTAGAGAATGAAGAGTTGTCGACAACGTTAGTGACACTCAACATTGTCACTAACGTTGAAGCAACCACACAACCCCCAAGAGTCACGTTAACTTCCACGTTAACTTGGTTAACGTGGAAGCTAACGATGAGAAATGAAAGATGAGCCAACGTTAGTGACACTCAACATTGTCACTAAAGTTGGGATGGCTAAAAGATGGCCACGTTAGAAGCCACGTTAACCTAGTTAACGTGGACTCTAACATGAGACCTAGGGGCACATTGGAACGTTAGTGACAATGTTGAATGTCACTAACGTTCTCGAAGGATGGCAAAGGCCACGTTAGAAGCCACGTTAACCTAGTTAACGTGAGCTTTAACGTGAAGCAAGAAGGGGCACACTGGAACGTTAGTGACAATGTTGAGTGTCACTAACGTTCTCAAAGATTGACAAGGCAACGTTAAAAGCCACGTTAACCTAGTTAACGTGGGTTTTAACGTAAGGCAAAAGGGGTGCATTGGAACGTTAGTGACAATGTTAAGTGTCACTAATGTTCCCGAACTTGGACTTTCACTAAATGATTAACACTCCTTACGCCCTAAGCTTAAGTCTCTGCCCACTCCGCACTTTCTCTCTTAAAGCCAAGCCCAAATAAAGAAAGGAACTGCTTCAAACTCAATATCCAAAGGCCAAAGACTTGAAGAGTGAACTAGAAGCTGAGAAGAGTAGTATATATAGGAGTAGCTTTGAATTGTAAAAGAGTTCTGGAGGCTGAAGAACCACTCTCTGTATTTTACTTTCTTTGCAATTTCTAGTTTATGATGTATTCTCCATCTTTGTTTTCATTTTCAAGAGCTATGAACAACTAAACCCCTTTCATTGGGTTAGGGAGCTCTGTTGTAATTTGATGGATCAATACTAATTTTCATTGTTCTTCTTCTATCTTTCTTCTTGATTTTACTTGAAAGCTTTCGATCTTCATCCAATTGAGTAGTTATCTTGGAAGAGAAGCTATTCAAACTTGGATCTCTTTTGAACCTTGGAAGAGGAATGAAGAGATCAAGCTAGAACTGCTTTCTCATGCTGGACCAAATTGGGTTTGGATGGGTATGTGACTGTAACCCTCTCAATACTTGGTTTGGAAAATACATGTGGTATAATCAGTGACTATACTTTATCTCTTCTCATGAGCAATTGACCAAGGAATTGGCTATTGATCAAGATTTGAGAGATTGAATTGAAAGGAATTGTAATTCAATCACTTAAGATTGCCAAGGAGATCAATGAGTGCATTGATTGAGGAAGAGATGAAAATGAACTTGATCCGGAGAATTGTAACATCTCCTAAGCCCAATGAACTCCCCATCTCTAATCTCACCCATTCTCTTTAATTTCTGCGATTTACTTTTATGAGCAAATCCCCCATTCCCATTTACAATTCTGCAATTTATTTTCAGTCATTTACTTCCAGTCCTTTAGTTCTAGCATTTACTTTTCTGTTATTTACATTCCCGCCATTTTATTTTCTGCAACTTTCAACCCAAATTCTGGATTCGCTCAACTAGAACATTCTTCTAATTAAAGTTGCTTGATCAATCAATCCCTGTGGGATTTGACCTCACTCTATTGTGAGTTTTTACTTGACGACAACTTCGGTACACTTGCCGAAGGGAGATTTGTTGAGAGACAAGTTTTCCGTGCATCAAGTTTATGGCGCCGTTGCCGGGGATTGATTGTGCATCAACAATGATTAGATTGGAAGATCACTAGATTGAGCATTTTATTTTGTGAATTTCATTTTTCTGTTTGAGTGACTTACTTTTTTGTTTTAGTTAAACTTCTTCCCTTCTCCATCTACTCTTTTGTTTTTCTTTGTTATTTTCAATTCTGTTTGCTAACCCACTAACTGTTTGATATATTGCATCACCCACAACTAACATTAATTCTGACATAAATACTGTCTGCACCTATATTCTCTGCTTGTACTTGTTGGTTGTATGACAGGGAGAAGAAGCGGGGCTTCAACTTCTTTTGATTCTGAACCAGAGAGAACCTTCCTTAGACTAAGGAGGGAGGCAAAAGAAAAACGAGTAGTTGGTGCTGAAGAAGAAGAGGAACAATTTGAGGAATACTTTGAACCAAACATGGAAGAAAACATGGAAAATCATCATGAAGAAGAGATTCACAACCATGGCAGAGGAGGTGGAGCAAATCATGCTGGGGAGGATAGAAGAGTTTTGGGCTCTTACATTAATCCAAACCCAGGCAATTGTGGAAGTAGCATCCAAAAACCAACAATCCATGCCAACAACTTTGAACTTAAACCACAGCTCATCACCCTTGTTCAGAACAACTGTTCGTTTGGAGGAGGTGTTCAAGAAGATCCCAACCAACATTTGACCACCTTCCTGAGAATATGTGACACAGTGAAATCTAATGGTGTTCATCCTGACGCCTATAGATTGCTCTTATTTCCCTTCTCACTCAGAGACAAGGCAGCCAAGTGGCTGGAATCCTTCCCAAGGGAGAGCTTGACAACTTGGGAGGATGTGGTGAACAAATTCTTAGCAAGATTCTACCCTCCTCAACGAATCAATAGGCTGAGAGCTGAGGTTCAAACCTTCAGGCAACAGGATGGTGAGACTCTGTATAAAGCATGGGAGAGGTTCAAAGACTTAACAAGGAGGTGTCCACCTGACATGTTCAACGAATGGGTCCAGCTGCACATTTTCTATGAAGGGCTCTCTTATGAGTCAAAGAAGGCAGTAAACCATTCATTTGGAGGGTCCTTGAACAAGAAGAAGACCATTGAGGAAGCCATAGATGTTATTGAAATAGTAGCAGAAAATGACTACTTCTATGCTTCCGAAAGAGGAAATACAAGAGGAGTGATAGAGCTAAACAATGTGGATGCTCTGTTGGCCCAAAACAAGCTCATTACCCAGCAGCTGGTTGACCTCACCAAGAAGATGGGGATGAACCAAGTAGCAGCAATCTCCACTTCATCAACAACACAAGAAGTGGTAAACCAAGAAGCAGAAGGGAGTCAGGAGCAAGCCAACTACATTGGGAATTCACCAAGGAAAAACTATGATCCATACTCCGAGACTTACAACCCTGGATGGAGAAATCACCCGAACTTTGGGTAGGAAAGTGAGCAAGATCAAAACCAAGACCAGAGACGTTACAACTCCAACAACAATGCAGCTCACCAACAATTCACCCAGAGGACATCTCAACACCCCCACAACAACACTTCTCCACATACTTATCAAAACCAAAACAGCATAACTGCTCCGAACCACTCATCAATTGATGACAGGCTCTCTAAGATTGAAGCCCTACTTGAAGGAATAAGCCAAGAGATTCAAGAAAATAAGGCGTTCAAAGAGGAGGTGCGAGCCAATATTAAGAACCAAGGAGAAACCATTAGGAAGCTGGAATTCCAGGTGGGATATTTGTCTGAGAAGATTCCCAAACCTACTGATAGCTTCCCAAGTGACACAGAGAAAAACCCCAAGGGAGAAGCAAAGAAAGTAAGATGGGAAGATTGCAAAATGGTCACTACAAGTGATCAAGAGACTGAAGACAAGCAAGGCAAAATGTGCAAACAACCTGAAGACAACTCAACAAAGGAGGAGGATAGAGATCACAAAGAACAAGAAATCTCACAACAAGAGCTACTGAAGCTCTATG
The DNA here is from genome assembly GCF_059453495.1 of Arachis ipaensis. NCBI lineage: Eukaryota > Viridiplantae > Streptophyta > Magnoliopsida > Fabales > Fabaceae > Arachis > Arachis ipaensis. The sequence goes on from NC_142444.1 coordinate 76,427,174, forward strand.
CACCATTCCCTCAACTGCTTAATGGTGCTGTGGGAAAAAGAATATACTCAAGGTTCCTAGAGTTGTTTGCATCTCTGGATGTGAACATACCATTCATCAAGGCAATTCAACAAATGCATGCATTCATCAAGTATATGAAGGAACTTCTTCCCAGGAAAAGCTCACTCAAGGGAGGGCAGACTATAGTGATGAACAAGGAATGTAGTGCCCTTATTCAACCTGAGTTGCCTACAAAATGAAGAGACCCAGGAAGTTTTCATATCCCTTGTGCCATAGGTGAAAATATGTTCGACAGAGCACTATGCGATTTAGGGGCCAGCATCAACTTACTGCCCTTATCCCTGGTGAAGAGGCTGCAGATCAATGAGATAATGCCCACAGATGTCATTATCAGACTGGCTGACAAAACTCAAAAGCAAGCAATAGGAGTGGTGGAAAATGTGTTGCTAAAGGTTGGGAAGTACTTTCTCCCAACAGACTTTGTCATTCTGGACATGGAAGAAAGTCACACTCACCCAATCATATTGGGAAGACCATTTTTAGCTACGGCCAGAGCACTTATCGATGTAGAGAAAGGGGAGCTAATATTGAGAATCCATGATGAATAACTCAGCTTCAATATTTTCAAACTCTCACAAGAAACAGATCAAGAGGACAAAGAACTAAGCACAAATGATAATGAGACACTGAAGGAGGAAACAAGCACTGAAGCACAGCCAGTTCGTTCTGAGACCCCCTTAACTGACAAACAAGGAAAACAGCAATTGCCACAGCTCAAGGAAAAGTTGGAGGAACCCAAACCTCTAGAGGCAAGTGAAGACAGCATCACAACTCCTTGGAGAAAAGAGGTCACCAAGGGGAAGGCAACCTCAAAAGAAACAAAGAAGAAGGTACCAAGGAGATGGAGGAACAAGAAGATCCCTACGGAAGACTTCTCTCCAGGGGATAGAGTTGTCTCAGCCTACTTCCCAGATATTCCCCCTAATCTCCCTACTATGCCATGTTAATTACCCAAGGTCTTCACTATCAACAGAGTTCTTTCCCTGGAATATGTGGAAATAATTGATCCAACCAATGGATACAAGTCCACAGCAAGAGGGGAGGACTTTAAGCACTACCAACCACCGTGATGAAAGAAAAATGTCAAGCTAGTGACGCTAAAGAAGCCCTTCATGGGAGGCAACCTATGTTTTATATGCTTTCAGATGATAATGAATAAGTCAATCTTTATGAGCTTCAATCCAAACTTAACAAACAATTGGTGGAAATCTTCTTATGCAGAATATAGTGAGGAACAAGTTTGGTGTTCAAAGCAAACCAAGTTGCATGCTAGCCTTGGGAGCTTTGAACACAAAATTTTCATCACAGTGCTTCAAACTAAGTTTGGTGTCACCCCATGGTGCCACCAAAATGCATATAAGGAACCACCAATAGTTAGTTAGTTAGTTAAAATTCATAAACAAACAATCAAATCCTTTCTTTCAATTTATTCTAGCCGTAGAGTTTTAAATTTCTTATATATTAATTCCCTTATTTCAAATCTTTATAGGAAAGGAAAAGAAGCATGAAAAGGGATTGATTGGACAATTAAATGGGGGAGACTTCGCCATTTAATGACGAGCACCACACACATGTCTCAAGAGGGAACGCATGGGGAAACGCTGCCATGCAACATTGGAGAAAGAAGACCCTTGAAGACCGAACCAATCACTCTCATTAAAGTGATGATCCTTGTCTTCCCTTCATACACAACCCCATCCGTTCATCTAGTAAACATTCATGCAATCCACACCCTTCATCCACTCATGATTTTCTTACATAAGTGAACCGTAGTGCATGATCACTCCTCACATTCAAATCCCCACTCTCCACACTTCTATTGGCACACTAAACCCTTCATCACAAATTGCTTTAACCAACCCTCTCTTCATCTATCTGAAGCCTCGAACCCCCTCAAACAATAATTCAAGCCATGGCATCATCAAGCTCAAAGAGGCAAAAGAGGAAAGGGCCTATTGAGAGTGCTCCTTTTGATGACAAGAGATTCAAGACTGCCTTTCATGAGCATGAATTTGAGCGGATAAGTGCCAGAAGGATATTGCCAGAATTAATCTTCCAAATCAATGCCAATGAATCACCACAGATTTGGAGAAAAATCGAACAGAGGGGGTGGCAATTGCTCACCAGTCCAGAGGGGAAAATCAATGGAAACCTCATCAAAGAATTCTATGCAAATGCAGTTAGAGAGGATAAGACCAAAGCCCCAACCTTCAAAAGCTATGTGAGAGGAAGGGAGGTGGACTTCAGCCCAAGTGCCATAACAAGAGCTCTTCAATTAAAATCACCTCATTTTGATGAGGAGAGTTATCAGGCAAGGATAAGTAGAAGCCCCGATAAGGATGAGCTCTCAGAGATAGCATCAGATATCTGTGTCATAGCCGCTAACTGGGAGAGGTACTCAGATGGGAGACCAAAATTCATAAAAAGGGGGGACCTTCACCCTGAAACCAAGGGGTGGTTTGAGCTTGTAAGGAGGTCCATCCTACCAGCTGCCAATAATTCAGAGGTTAACATCAATCGAGCCACTATGGTACAATGCTTGGTACAAGGTGGGGAAATCAAAGTGCATGAGCTCATTGCCGAAGGAAGAGTCAGCTGAGAAAGCTTACTCAGGAGCCAGACTTTGGTACCCCAGCACCATTCTCCGCTTGTGCAACAAGGCCAAGATAGTATTTGAGGACAGCAGCCCAGACTGGGTAAACCCAGGGAGGCCAGTCACACTCGAGCGAATGGTCTATACCCCACCGGCTCAGCAACTAAGAAGGCCACATATAGGAAGGCAAAGGACCCAGGAAGAAGCTCATCAAGAGGAATACCATCAGGAAGAACATCAACAAGAAGAGTATCATGACCCAGCCAACTTGAATATGACTCACCTTCTAAGAGCCATTGAAGATTTAGGACAGAGACATATTGAAGGACAAGAGCAAATACTGAACCGGCTGAACCAACAGGAAGCATGGCAAAAACAACAAATGGAGCAGCAGCAGGAACACTACTCTCAGCTCACTCAAGCCATCAACCAAGTGAATGAAAGGCAAGAGCTTCAAGAGAAGCACTTGCAAGAGCTCAACCAGCGGCAGATAGCCCAAATGAAAACTTTCAATGAGTTTAGTGTACTCAATGAAGGGAGGCAACTACATAGGGAGGAGTTCTATGTAAACACTCAAGCCGAGTTGAACTACATGACCAGTAATATGCATCATCTACACTATGCCATCCCTGCATATGATGAAGTTCAAAAAGAATTTGTAGAACAAGAAGAGAGAAAAGTGAAACAGCAAAAGGAGACACTCAAGAAGAAGATGGAAGATAGTGGTTTCTGGAGAAAGCTGCTCGGAAAAGGCAAAGGAAGTGGAAGTACAAGTACTCAAGAGAGACACAATGAGGATAAACAAGGATGGGAGCATGGACATCCACATGAATGAAAGGTGGTGGAGTTCTTTTTAGTCCATCTTTTCTATGCTTTAAATAAGGAAGATCTTGTATGAAATAGAACATGCTTCCATGTTATGTTTAAACTTTTTTTTATTCTGTCTTTTAAGTTTTTCCTTCTGAAGAGGTCCATGATTTCTGGTTTAAATGTCACTGCACCATCACATAACCTACTTGTAAGCTTGTCCCTTTAAATCAAATAAAAAGAGAATGATTATAGTTGTAAAAGACCAGAGTGGAGTTTATATTGTGGAAGTGCATTCATGAATCTTTGGGGTAGTCATAAGTTAGCTAAGTTAGTTCAACCACAAGGCTAGGAGGACAACTATCTATCCTGAATACTTTGCTTTGGATACACTCATGAGACTAAGTTAATAACAAGATCCTAAGAAGAGAAAAGGGAAAGAACAATGGAAGTGAAAAACAAAAGAAAAAGAGTAAGCAATAAGGCTAGGCATCAATGGTTTTAAGCTTGAGGCAAGTGTCTGTGGTGCTCCTGTGTGAGGGATCCACTTGGATGAATAAGCTGTTAGGGGTGCCTTATCACTTGGTAACTTGGGTTAACTAACTCGGGATTATCAGCTGAAAGTCCACTATCAAGAGTAACCTTCACTACAGAACACTTAGTAACCCAAAGAGGTGCTGGACACCAAGGTCTCAAGAAAAGAAAATAAATAAACTAAATTCCTGTAGTGTGTATGTATAGGGGATAGGCTTGAGGGAGTAAGTCCTTAGGGGTATCTCAACACCTAGCACCTTGAACCAACTGGTTCGGGAGTGTTGGCTGAAAGCTTATCTTAAAGAGTTGCCCCCTTACAGAGCACCTAGCCTAAATAACACAAACAACCCTTGTAATAACAATAAAAGGATCAATGAATAAAAGTCTCATGGGATATGAACAAAGTGGGTGTTTTAGGACAGAATAAAGGTCTGAAAGCCAGTAATGGAATGAACCTAAGTTGCTATGCATGAAACCACCATAAAATCAGTAATATGACTTCCACAAGAATGACTCATTCCTCTGGATATTCCATTCATCATTTTCTTGTTCCAGTACTTGCTTAGGGACAAGCAAGCTTTAAGTTTGGTGTTGTGATGCCAGGGCATTTTGGCCAGTTTTACTGACCTTTTCTTTACTATTTTTAGGTTAGGTTCATGCATTTCTTTAGGAAATAAGCTAGTTTTGGGTAAATATTCACTTATACCTTCACTCAAGTATACATTGTGTATTTTACATGATTTCATGAGGATTTTGCATAAGTTTAGTGACAAATATTATGTTTCATTACTCATGACTTGGACTAGAGCTTTGATGCACTTTGTTGCTTGATTTCAGGACCAAAAAGGAGCAAGAAAAGGGGAGGTAAATTGCAAAGATTAATGAGAAAAGTGATTCCCAATAACACTCTCAAAAAGCCATCAATGCCCACGTTAGAGAGTCACGTTAACCAAGTTAACGTGAACTCTAACGTGGACAAAAGAAGTTGAGCCAACGTTAGTGACACTCAACATTGTCACTAACGTTGGCAATCACTCATAAGTAGCCACGTTAGAAGCCACGTTAACCTAGTTAACGTGGCCTCTAACGTTAAGGGGGAGGGAGAGAAGCCAACGTTAGTGACACTCAACATTGTCACTAACGTTGGCCTATGGTGCTAAGTACCACGTTAACTCCCACGTTAACTTGGTTAACGTGGGAACTAACGTAGAGAATGAAGAGTTGTCGACAACGTTAGTGACACTCAACATTGTCATTAACGTTGAAGCAACCACACAACCCCCAAGAGTCACGTTAACTTCCACGTTAACTTGGTTAACGTGGAAGCTAACGATGAGAAATGAAAGATGAGCCAACGTTAGTGACACTCAACATTGTCACTAACGTTGGGATGGCTAAAAGATGGCCACGTTAGAAGCCACGTTAACCTAGTTAACGTGGACTCTAACGTGAGACCTAGGGGCACATTGGAATGTTAGTGACAATGTTGAATGTCACTAACGTTCTCAAAGGATGGCAAAGGCCACGTTAGAAGCCACGTTAACCTAGTTAACGTGAACTTTAACATGAAGCAAGAAGGGGCACACTGGAACGTTAGTGACAATGTTGAGTGTCACTAACGTTCTCGAAGATTGGCAAGGCAACGTTAAAAGCCATGTTAACCTAGTTAACGTGGGTTTTAACGTAAGGCAAAAGGGGTGCATTGGAACGTTAGTGACAATGTTAAGTGTCACTAACGTTCCCGAACTTGGACTTTCACTAAATGATTAACACTCCTTACGCCCTGAGCTTAAGTCTCTGCCCACTCCGCACTTTCTCTCTGTAAGTAAAGCCAAGCCCAAATAAAGAAAGGAACTGCTTGAAACTCAAGATCCAAAGGCCCAAGACTTGAAGAGTGAACTAGAAGCTGAGAAGAGTAGTATATATAGGAGTAGATTTGAATTGTAAAAGAGTTCTGGAGGCTGAAGAACCACTCTCTGTATTTTACTTTCTTTGCAATTTCTAGTTTATGATGTATTCTCCATCTTTGTTTTCATTTTCAAGAGCTATGAATAACTAAACCCCTTTCATTGGGTTAGGGAGCTCTGTTGTAATTTGATGGATCAATACTAATTTTCATTGTTCTTCTTCTATCTTTCCTCTTGATTTTACTTGAAAGCTTTTGATATTCATCCAATTGAGTAGTTATCTTAGAAGAGAAGCTATTCAAACTTGGATCTCTTTTGAACCTTGGAAGAGGAATGAAGAGATCAAGCTAGAAATGCTTTCTCATGCTGGACCAAATTGGGTTTGGATGGGTATGTGACTGTAACCCTCTCAATACTTGGTTTGGGAAATGCATGTGGCATAATCAGTGACCATACTTCATCTCTTCTCATGAGCAATTGACCAAGGAATTGGCTATTGATCAAGATTTGAGAGATTGAATTGCAAGGAATTGTAATTCAATCACTTAAGATTGCCAAGATTGCCAAGGAGATCAATGAGTGCATTGATTGAGGAAGAGATGAAAATGAACTTGATCCGGAGAATTGCAACATCTCCTAAGCCCAATGAACTCCCCATCTCTAATCTCACCCATTCTCTTTAATTTCTGCGATTTACTTTTATGAGCAAATCCCCCATTCCCATTTACAATTCTGCAATTTATTTTCAGTCATTTACTTCCAGTCCTTTAGTTCTAGCATTTACTTTTCTGTTATTTACATTCCCGCCATTTTATTTTCTGCAACTTTCAACCCAAATTCTGGATTCGCTCAACTAGAACATTCTTCTAATTAAAGTTGCTTGATCAATCAATCCCTGTGGGATTCGACCTCACTCTATTGTGAGTTTTTACTTGACGACAACTTCGGTACACTTGCCGAAGGGAGATTTGTTGAGAGACAAGTTTTCTGTGCATCAGTCGTCCAAGTAATAAACCTTACGTGAGTAAGGGTCGATCCCACGGAGATTGTCGGCTCGAAGCAAGCTATGGTCATTTTGTAAATCTCAGTCAGGCGGATTCAAATGATTATGGAGTTTAAGGTGATGAAAATAAACATAAAATAAAGATAGAGCTACTTATGTAATTCATTGGTGGATTTCACATAAGTGTATGAAGATGCTTTGTTCCCCTTGAACCTCTGCTTTCCTATTGCCTTCTTCCAATCATTCATACTCCTTTCCATGGCAAGCTTTATGTTGGGCATCACCGTTGTCAATGGCTACATCCCGTCCTCTCATTGAAAATGGTCTGATGCTCTGTCACAACATCGGCTAATCAGCTGTCGGTTCTCGATCATGTCAGAATAGGATCCATTGATCCTTTTGCGTCTGTCACACGCCCCACAATCGTGAGTTTGAAGCTCGTCACAGTCATCCCTTCCCAGATCCTACTCGGAATACCACAGACAAGGTTTAGAATTTCCAGATCTCAGGAATGGCTGCCATTAATTCTAGCCTATACCACGAAGGTTCCAATCTTAGATTAGAAACCCAAGAGATACACACTCAATCGAAGGTAGAACGGAGGTGGTTGTCAGGCACACGTTCATAGGTGAGAATGATGATGAGTGTCACAGGTCATCACATTCATCAAGTTGAAGAACAAGTGATATCTTAGAGAAGAAGTAGGCGTGAATTGAATAGAAAAACAGTAGTAATTGCATTAATTCATGAGGAACAGCAGAGCTCCACACCTTAATCTATGGTGTGTAAAAACTCCACCGTTGAGAATACATAAGAACAAGGTCCAGGCATGGCCGTGAGGCCAGCCCCCAAACGTGAAAAGGTCTATCAAAGTATATCAAGTGTATCAAAATTATGAAAATATAATAGCAAAAGGTCCTATTTATAGAAAACTAGTAGCCTAGGGTTACAGAAATCAATAATTAATGCAGAAATCTTATTCCGGGCCCACTTGGTGTGTGCTTGGGCTGAGCATTGAAGCTTCCATGTGTAGAGACTTTTCTTGGAGTTAAACGCCAGTTTTTGTGCCAGTTTGGGCGTTTAACTCCAGCTTTTGTGCTAGTTTTGGAGTTAAACGCCAGAATTCTTGAGCTGACTTGGAACGCCTGTTTGGGCCATCAAATCTCGGGCAAAGTATGAACTATTATATATTGCTGGAAAGCCCAGAATGTCTAGTAGGGATGTCAGAATCCAATTGGGCTTCTGTAGCTCCAAAAAATCCACTTTGAGTGCAGGGATGTCAGAATCCAACAGCATCTGCAGTCCTTTTTCAGCCTCTGAATAAGATTTTTGCTCAGGTCCCTAAATTTCAGCCAGAAAATACCTGAAATTATAGAAAAACACACAAACTCATAGTAAAGTCTAGAAGAGTGATTTTTATTTAAAAACTAATAAAAATATAATAAAAACTAATTAAAATATACTATAAACATACTAAAAATAATGCCAAAAAGCGTATAAATTATCCGCTCATCACAACACCAAACTTAAATTGTTGCTTGTCCCCAAGCAACTGAAAATCAAATAGGATAAAAAAGAAGAGAATATACAATGAATTCCAAAAACATCTATGAAGATCAGTATTAATTAGATGAGCGGGGCTTTTAGCTTTTTGCTTCTGAACAGTTTTGGCATCTCACTTTATCCCTTGATGTTCAGAATGATTGGCATCTATAGGAACTCAGAATCCAGATAATGTTACTGACTCTCCTAGTTAAGTATGTTGATTCTTGAACACAGCTACTTTATGAGTCTTGGTCGTGGCCCTAAGCACTTTGTTTTCCAGTATTACCACCGGATACATAAATGCCACAGACACATAACTGGGTGAACCTTTTCAGATTGTGACTCAGCTTTGCTAGAGTCCCCAATTAGAGGTGTCCAGGGTTCTTAAGCACACTCTTCTTTTTGCTTTGGACCTCGACTTTAACCGCTCAGTCTCAAGTTTTCACTTGACACCTTCACGCCACAAGCACATGGTTAGGGACAGCTTGGTTTAGCCGCTTAGGCCAGGATTTTATTCCTATGGACCCTCCTATCCACTGATGCTCAAAGCCTTGGATCCTTTTTATCACCCTTGCCTTTTGGTTTATAGGGGTATTGGCTTTTTCTGCTTGCTTTTCCTTTTTTTTTTGCAAGCTTTTCACTGCTTTTTCTTGCTTGAAGAATCAATTTATGATTTTTCAGATCATCAGATAACATTTCTCCTTTTCCTTTCATTCTTTCAAGAGCCAACAATTTTAACATTCATAAACAATCAAATTCAAAAATATGCACTGCTCAAGCATTCATTCAGAAAAATAATAGTATTGCCACCACATCAAGATAATTAAACTGTTTTAAAATTTGAAATTCATGCACTTCTTTTTCTTTTTCAATTAAAAACATTTTTCATTTAAGAAAGGTGATGGATTCATTTTCATAGCTTTAAGGCATAGACAATAAGACACTAATGATCATGTAATAAAGACACAAACATAGATAAACATAAAGCATAATTTTTGAAAAACAGAAAATAAAGAACAGGGAAATTAAAGAACGGGTCCACCTTAGTGATGGCGGCTTGTTCTTCCTCTTGAAGATCTTATGGAGTGCTTGAGCTCCTCAATGTCTCTTCCTTGCCTTTGTTGCTCCTCTCTCATGGTTCTTTGATCTTCTCTAATTTCGTGGAGGAGGATGGAATGCTCTTGGTGCTCCACCCTTAGTTGTCCCATGTTGGAACTCAATTCTCCTAGGGAGGTGTTGATTTGCTCCCAATAGTTTTGTGGAGGAAGATGCATCCCTTGAGGTATCTCAGAGATTTCATGATGAGGAATTTCCTCATGCTCTTGATGAGGTTCTCTTGTTTGCTCCATCCTTTTCTTAGTGATGGGTTCGTCCTCATCAATGAGAATGTCTCCCTCTATGTCAATTCCAACTGAATTGCAAAGGTGACAAATGAGATGAGGGAAGGCTAACCTTGCCAAAGGAGAGGACTTGTCCGCCACCTTGTAGAGTTCTTGGGATATAAACTCATGAACTTCCACTTCCTCTCCAATTATGATGCTATGTATCATGATAGCCCGGTCTATAGTAGCTTCGGACCGATTGCTAGTGGGAATAATTGAGCGTTGGATGAACTCCAACCATCCCCTAGCCACGGGCTTGAGGTCATGCCTTCTTAGTTGAACCGGCTTCCCTCTTGAATCTCTCTTCCATTGAGCGCCCTCTTCACATATGTCCATGAGGACTTGGTCCAACCTTTGATCAAAGTTGATCCTTCTTGTGTATGGGTGTGCATCTCCTTGCATCATAGGCAAGTTGAATGCCAACCTTACATTTTCCGGACTAAAATCTAAGTAATTCCCCCGAACCATTGTAAGCCAATTCTTAGGGTCCGGGTTCACACTTTGATCATGGTTCTTGGTGATCCATGCATTGGCATAGAACTCTTGCCCATTAAGATCCCGACTTGTTGAATGGGGTTGGTGAGAACTTCCCAACCTCTTCTTCGGATCTCATGTCGGATCTCCGGATACTCATTCTTTTTGAGTTTGAAAGGGACCTCGGGGATCACTTTCTTCTTGGCCACAACTTCATAGAAGTGGTCTTGATGCACCCTTGAGAGGAATCTCTCCATCTCCCGTGTCTCGGAGGTGGAAGCTTTTGCCTTCCCTTTCCTCTTTCTAGAGGTTTCTCCGGCTTTTGATGCCATAAATGGTTATGGAAAAACAAAAAGCTTTAGCTTTTACCACACCAAACTTAGAAGTTTGCTCGTCCTCGAGCAAAAGAAGAAAGAAGAGAGTAGAAGAAGAAGAAATAGAGGAGATGGAGTGGGCTTTGTGATTCGGCCAAGGGGGAGAAGTGTTGTTTAGGTTATGTGAAAATGAAGGAGTGAAGATGGGTTTATATAGGGATGAGAGGGGTGTGTATGGTTCGGCTATAGAGGCTGGGTTTGGGAGGGAAAGTGGTTTGAATTTGAATGTTGAGGTAGGTGGGGTTTTATGAAGGATGGATGTGAGTGGTGAAGAGAATGGTGGGATTTGATAGGTGAGGGGTTTTTGGAGAAGAGGTATTGAGGTGATTGGTGAATGGGTGAAGAAGAGAGAGAGTGGTGGGGTAGATGGGGATCCTGTGGGGTCCACAGATCCTGAGGTGTCAAGGATATCTCATCCCTATACCAAGTGGCGTACAAAACGCCCCTTCTGGCAATCCTGGCGTTAAACGCCAGGCTGCTGCCCATTTCTGGCATTTAACGCCAGCTTCTTGCCCATTCCTGGCGTTAAACACCAGTCTGGTGCCCTTTTCTGGCGTTAAATGCCCAGAATGGTGCCAGACTGGGCATTTAACGCCCATTCTGCTACCCTTACTGGCGTTTAAATGCCAGTAAGTTTCTCCTCCAAGGTGTTATATTTTTCATTCTGTTTTTCCTTTTGTTTTTGCTTTTTAATTATTTTTGTGACTTTACATGATCATCAACCTATAGAAAATATAAATAACAAAAGAAAATAGAAACTTAACATAGATAATTAAAAATTGGGTTACCTCCCAACAAGCGCTTCTTTAATGTCAATAGCTTGACAGTGGCTCTCATGGAGCCTCACAGATGTTCAGAGCAATGTTGGAACCTCCCAACACCAAACTTAGAGTTTGACTGTGGTGGCTCTGTTTGACTCTGTATTGAGAGAAGCTCTTCATGCTTCCTCTCCATGGTGACAGAGGGATATCCTTGAGCTTTAAACACAAGGGAGTTTTCATTCACTTGAATGATCAATTCTCCTCTGTCAACATCAATCACAGCTTTTGCTGTGGCTAGGAAGGGTCTGCCAAGGATGATGGATTCATCCATACACTTCCCAGTCTCTAGGATTATAAAATTAGCAGGGATGTAATGGCCTTCAACTTTTACCAAAACATCCTCTACAAGTCCATAAGCCTATTTCTTTGAATTGTCTACCATCTCCAGTGAGATTCTTGTAGCTTGTACCTCAATGATCCCTAGCTTCTCCATTACAGAGAGAGGCATAAGGTTTATGCTTGACCCTAGGTCACACAGAGCCTTCTCAAAGGTCATGGTGCCTACGGTACAAGGGATTGAGAACTTTCCAGGGTCCTGTCTCTTTTGAGGTAATCTCTGCCTAGTCAAGTCATCCAGTTCTTTGATGAGCAATGGAGGTTTATTCTCCCAAGTCTCATTACCAAATAACTTGGTATTTAGCTTCATGATTGCTCCAAGGTACTTAGCAACTTGCTCTTCAGTAACATCTTCATCCTCTTCAGAGGAAGAATACTCATCAGAGCTTATGAAAGGCAGAAGTAAATTTAATGGAATCTCTATGGTCTCAGTCTAAGCCTCAGATTCCCATGGTTCCTCATTAAGGAATTCCATTGAGTTCAGTGGACGTCCATTGAGGTCTTCCTCAGTGGGAATCACTGCCTCTTCCTCCTCTCTATGTTTGGCCATGTGAGATGTGGTTATGGCCTTGCACTCTCTTTTGGGATTCTCTTCAGTACTGCTTGGGAGAGTGCTGGGAGGGAGTTCAGTAATTTTCTTACTCAGCTGACCCAATTGTGCCTCCAAATTTCTAATAGTGGACCTTGTTTCAGTCATGAAACTTTGAGTGGTTTTGATTAGATTAGAGACAATGGTTGTTAAGTCAGAGTGGCTCTGCTTAGAATTCTCTATTTATTGCTCAGAAGATGATGGAAAAGGCTTGCCATTGCTAAACCTGTTTCTTCCACTATTGTTGTTGTTGAAACCTTGTTGAGGTCTCTGTTGATCCTTCCATGAGAAATTTGGATGATTTCTCCACGAAGGATTATAGGTGTTTCCATAGGGTTCTCCCATGTAATTCACCTCTTCCATTGCTGGGTTCTCAGGATCATAAGCTTCTTCTTCAGAGGAAGCTTCCTTAGTACTGCCTGTTGCTGCTTGCATTTCAGACAGACTCTGAGAAATCATATTGACTTGTTGGGTCAATATTTTATTCTGAGCCAATATGGCATTCAGAGTATCAATCTCAAGAACTCCCTTCTTCTGAGTTGTCCCATTATTCACAGGATTCCTTTTAGAGGTGTACATGAATTGGTTATTTGCAACCATTTTAATGAGTTCTTGAGCTTCTGCAGGCATCTTCTTCAGATGAAGAGATCCTCCAGCAGAGCTATCTAATGACATCTTGGATAGTTTAGACAAACCATCATAGAAAATACCTATGATGCTCCATTCTGAAAGCATGTCAGAAGGGCACCTTCTGATCAATTGCTTGTATCTTTCCCATGCTTCATAGAGGGATTCTCCTTCCTTCTGTCTGAAGGTTTGGACTTCGACTCTAAGCTTGCTCAATTTTTGAGGTGGAAAGAACTTTGCCAAGAAAGCATTGACTAGCTTTTCCCAAGAGTTCAGGCTTTCCTTAGGTTGTGAATCCAACCATGTTCTAGCTCTGTCTCTTACAGCAAAAGGAAAGAACATAACTCTGTAGACTTCAGGGTCAACTCCATTGATCTTGACAGTGTCACAGATTTGCAAGAACTCAACTAAGAACTGATGAGGATCTTCTAATGGAAGTCCATGAAACATGCAATTCTGTTGCATTAGAGAAACTAATTGAGGCTTAAGCTCAAAGTTGTTTGCTCCAATGGCAGGGATAGAGATGCTTCTCCCATAGAAATCAGGAGTAGGTGCAGTAAAGTCACCAAGCACCTTCCTTGCATTGTTGGCATTATTGTTTTCGGCTGACATGGTTTCTTCTTCTTTGAAGAGCTTTGTTAGGCCCTCTAAAGAGAATTGTTCTTTAGCTTCTCTTAGCTTTCTCTTCAAGGTCCTTTCAGGTTCAGGATCAGCTTGAACAAGTATGCCTTTATCTTTGTTCCTGCTCATATGAAAGAAAAGAGAACAAGAAAGTAGGGAATCCTCTATGTCACAGTATAGAGATTCCTTGAGGTGTCAGAGGAAAAGAAGAATAGAAGGAGGAGGTAGATGGAGGAGAATTCGAACATATAAAGAAGGAGAGAGTTCGAATTGCACCTTGAAGAGGAGTGTTAGTCCCTTAAATAGAAGGATGTGAAAAGAAGGGAAGAATTTTTGAAAATAAATTAAAAATATTTTGAAATAAATAAAAAATAATTTGAAAATTTGATTGAGATTTTTGAAAACTAAGATTGGGAAAGAAATAAAGTGATTTTTGAAAAAGATTTTGAAATTAGAAAAAGATTTGATTGAAAAAATTAATTTTGAAAAAGATGTGATTGAAAAGATATGTTTGAAAAGATATGATTGAAAATCAATTTAGAAAAAGAAAATTTTTAAAATTAAAGTTGATTACTTGACTATAAGAAATTAAAAGATATGATTTTAAAATTTAAAGTTTGATCTTTTCTTAATAGGCAAGTAACAACTTGAAAATTTTGAAGTAAATCTTTAATTGAAGCAAGGATTTTTGAAAATAGTAAAAATAAATATAAAATGGAAAGAAATTGATTTTGAAAGAGATATGATTAAAAAGATATGATTTGAAAAAGATTTGATTTTGAAAAATTATGAAAACTTGAAAAAAATGTGAATTAAAAACAAAATCTTCCCTCTAGTGTCATCCTGGCGTTAAACGCCCAAAACTCTACCTTTTTGGGCGTTAAACGCCCAGCCAGGTACCCTGGCTGGCGTTTAAACACCAGTTTTCCTTCTTCACTGGGCGTTTTGAATGCCCAGCTTTTTCTGTTTGATTCCTCAGCTGAATGTTCTGAATTTTTAATTCTCTGTATTATTGACTTGAAAAGACATAGTTTTGAAAATATTTTTGAATTTTTGATGATGAGAAACAATAAAAATGCAACTAAGATCAAATAAACAATACATGTAAGACACCAAACTTAAAAGTTTGTATACTAAGGACTATAACAATGTAAAAATGCATGTAGGAAACAACAAAACATACAAAGAAAGAGAATTTGAAGATCAAAGCAATGAAATCATCAAGAACAACTTGAAGATCAATGAAGAACATAATGCATGTATTCGAAAAAAATGCAAGAATAAAAACATGCAATTGACACCAAACTTAAAAATTGATACTAGACTCAAACAAGAAACATAAAATATTTTTGGTTTTATGATTTTAAAATTTTTTTGTATTTTTTCGAAAATTATATAGAAAAGAAAATAAAGAGAATCAAAAATTTTAATAAGAATTCTAGGAATTATGCAATGTTAGTCTAAAGCTTCAGTCTAAAAAGGATTAGACATGTTTGGCCAAGCTTCAGCAGGACATTACATTCAATAGCTAAATTGATGAGAATCAATCAGCTTTTGTGATGGTGGAAACATCAGCTTGAAACTCTAGAATTCATTCTTAAAAATTCTGAAGAAAAGATACCTAATCTAAGCAACAAGATGAACCGTCAGTTGTCCAAATTCGAACAATCCCCGGCAACGGCGCCAAAAACTTGGTGCACGAAATTGTGATCATCAATGGCGCCAACAACTTGTTACGCACAATTGTAATCTCAACTCTTTATCACAACTCCGCATAACTAACCAGCAAGTGCACTGGGTCGTCCAAGTAATAAACCTTACGTGAGTAAGGGTCGATCCCACGGAGATTGTCGGCTTGAAGCAAGCTATGGTCATCTTGTAAATCTCAGTCAGGCGGATTCAAATGATTTTGGAGTTTAAGGTGATGAAAATAAACATAAAATAAAGATAGAGATACTTATGTAATTCATTGGTGGATTTCAGATAAGCGTATGAAGATGCTTTGTTCTCCTTGAACCTCTGCTTTCCTATTGCCTTCTTCCAATCATTCATACTCCTTTCCATGGCAAGCTTTATGTTGGGCATCACCATTGTCAATGGCTACATCCCGTTCTCTCAGTGAAAATGGTCCTGATGCTCTGTCACAACATCGGCTAATCAGCTGTCGGTTCTCGATCATGTCGGAATAGGATCCATTGATCCTTTTGCGTCTGTCACACACCCCACAATCGCGAGTTTGAAGCTCGTCACAGTCATCCCTTCCCAGATCCTACTCGAAATACCACAGACAAGGTTTAGACTTTCCGGATCTCAGGAATGGCTGCCATTAAGTCTAGCCTATACCACGAAGGTTCCAATCTTAGATTAGAAACCCAAGAGATGCACACTCAATCGAAGGTAGAACGGAGGTGGTTGTCAGGCACACGTTCATAGGTGAGAATGATGATGAGTGTCACGGGTCATCAAATTCATCAAGTTGAAGAACAAGTGATATCTTAGAGAAGAAGTAGGCGTGAATTGAATAGAAAAACAGTAGTAATTACATTAATTCATGAGGAACAGCAGAGCTCCACACCTTAATCTATGGTGTGTAGAAACTCCACCGTTGAGAATACATAAGAACAAGGTCCCGGCATGGCCGTGAGGCCAGCCCCCAAACGTGAAAAGGTCTATCAAAGTATATCAAGTGTATCAAAAGTATGAAAATACAATAGCAAAAGGTCCTATTTATAGAAAACTAGTAGCCTAGGGTTACAGAAATCAGTAATTAATGCAGAAATCTTCTTCTGGGCCCACTTGGTGTGTGCTTGGGCTGAGCATTAAAGCTTCCATATGTAGAGACTTTTCTTGGAGTTAAACGCCAGCTTTTGTGCCAGTTTGGGTGTTTAACTCCAGCTTTTGTGCCAGTTTTGGAGTTAAACGCTAGAATTCTTGAGCTGACTTGGAACGCCTGTTTGGGCCATCAAATCTCGAGCAAAGTATGGACTATTATATATTGCTGGAAAGCCCAGAATGTCTACTTTCCACCGCAATTGAGTGCGCGCCTATTGGGCTTCTGTAGCTCTAGAAAATCTACTTTGAGTTCAGGGAGGTCAGAATCCAACAGCATCTGCAGTCCTTTTTTAGCCTCTGAATCAGATTTTTGCTCAGGTCCCTCAATTTCAGCCAGAAAATACCTGAAATTATAGAAAAATACACAAACTCATAGTAAAGTCTAGAAGAGTGATTTTTATTTAAAAACTAATAAAAATATAATAAAAACTAATTAAAATATACTAAAAACATACTAAAAACAATGCCAAAAGCGTATAAATTTTCCGCTCATCAAAAGACAAAGTAAACAAGCAAAAAGCAGTTAGTATAATCATGCAGCTAAAAGAGAAATTAAGAGAATCAACAAAAAGAAACATGTAACTAGAAGAAGAGATTTGTAAAGAGAGTAAGAGATGAGATGTAGAAGAAGTAGAACCTTGAGGAGTGTAAAAGAACAAGGTGGAGTTTTCTTTTTGTGAAAATGAGAAAGAGAGAGAAGAGATATAGTGCCACCGGAGGTGGTATTGGTCGCCTTTAGTGGCCGAAGACGGTGGTGGTGGAGTATGGGAGAGGAAGAAAAGAAGAGAGGTGATGGAGAAGGAAGAGGAAAGAAAACAAGAAACAAGGTGAGAGAAAGGGGAGAGGCAGGGCGCGCCAGGTTTAAAACTGGGTCGTGCGATCGATGCGCGCGTGCTCAGTGTACTTGCGCATCGATGAGAGTTGGGCGAGGGGCGCGTACGCGTGAAGACAGTTGGGCTCCTGGCATAGAGTTGGCACAAAGTAGGCATAACTATCGGGTTTTTTGTACCAGAGTTGGCATGCAGCACAGGCGGCACGGACGCGCACAGTGCGCGGACGCATGCCTGATAAAGGTGGCGAACGGCGCGGACCCGTCAAGTACACTTGTGCGTCGGTCGCGGACACATAATAGGCACAAATTTGGCACAACTCTCTGATTTTTGTACCAGAGGTATCAGAGTGCACAACCGATGCACGCGCGCACAGTGTGCTTACGCGTCAATGGCTAAGTTACAAGGGGCGCGCAGGCGTCACGCCCGCTTGTGCGTGGGTGCCTGGCATGAAGTGGGTACAAGGTGGGTATATCTCTCGGGTTTTTGCACCAGGAGTGTGAAATTCACCACCGGTGCGCATGTGCACAGCACGCTCGCGTGCGAATGCCCCTTTTTTTTTCTACAACATAGAAAGGGATATTCTAACACATTCTTGGCAGTTGTTTAAGCTAGGAAGTCAAGAAAACACTCATGAATTCATGCACTATTCAAAACAAAGCATTCTCTCTACTTCAACAATTCATCCATACCAATAATGATGGAATCTATATGAGCATCCTAGTAAGTCAACAAGATCAACAAAACTATCATTCCTAAACAATCAAGAACATCAAGAAGTCACAAAATGTACAAGAATCTAAAGCTAAATGCAAGAAGGTATACACAAGGAAGATCTTACCACGGTGGGGTGCCTCCCACCAAGCACTTTTCTTTAACGTCCTTAAGTTGGACGGTCAATCGCTCAAGCTTCTCCTCCTCTAGGTGCATCCGTTAGTAGGAACACCTCTAGCTTTTTTGGAAACTTGTAGCCATGGTACTTCTTCGCCCTATGTCCATTCACCTTGAAAGTTGCTTCACTTTTAGGATCAAACAATTCCACCACCCCATAGGGCTTTATCTCTTTCACCTTGAAGGGTCCTTTCCATCTAGAACGGAGCTTGCTAGGCATGAATCTAAGCCTCGAGTTGTAGTGGAGAACCTCATCACCTTCTTGAAAATCCTTCTTTCGGATGTGATGGTCATGAAATGCTTTAGTCTTTTCCTTGTAGATCCGGGAATTCTCATATGCTTCATTCCTCAAACACTCGAGCTCCTCTAGCTGTAATTTCCTGGCCACACCCGCCTTGGTGAAATCCATGTTGCACTGCTTTACCGCCCAATAGGCTTTATGCTCAATCTCCACCGGAAGGTGGCATGGCTTACCATAGATGATTTGGAAGGGACTCATCCCCAACGGAGTCTTCTAGGCCGTCCTATACGCCCAAAGTACATCTCCTAACCGGAGGCTCCAATTCTTCTTTTGTGGATTGACCACTTTCTCCAAAATTCTCTTAATCTCCTGGTTGGACACTTCCACTTGTCCATTGGTTTATGGGTGATAAGCAGTGGCAACCTTATGCAATACTTTCCTGTTACAAAAGTGGGATCCTTGGTCGCTCACGATTGCTCGTGGCAACCCATAACGGCATACAATGTTATTTCTAATAAAAGAAATGACGGTATTGGCATCGTCAAGGCGGGTAGGTATTGCTTTTACCCACTTTGACACGTAGTCAACCGCTAACAGAATATATAGATACCCACTTGAGTTGGAAAATGGTCCCATAAAGTCAATGCCCCATACATCAAATATCTCACAGAACAACATAGGTTACTGAAGCATCTCATCCCTTCGGGATGTGTTTCCCAACTTCTAACACTGATGGCAAGACACACAGAACCGGTTAGCATCCTTGAATAAGGTTGGCCACCAGAATCCACAATCCAACACCTTTTTAGCTGTCCTCTATGGGCCAAAGTGGCCACCACATTCGGACGAATGGCAAGCTTCAAGAATGGGTTGAATTTCAGATTCTGGGACACATCTTAGAATTACTTGGTCCACTCCCCTCTTTCACAAGTGAGGGTCATCCCAAATGTAGTATTTGGAATCACTCCTCAACTTGTCTCTTTGGTGTTTAGAAAAGTTAGGAGGGAAGATTTTTGCAACCAAGTAGTTCACCATTGGGGCAAACCAAGGAAAGCTATCTGACACAGCATGCAAACTATCCAATGGGAATGAGTCATCGATCGAAAATGAGTCAAATTTTAAATTCTCAAGGCGGCTTAAATGATCTTTAACCAAGTTTTGAGACCCACTACGGTCCCTAATCTCAATGTCAAATTCTCGCAAAAGCAAGATCCAACATATGAGTCTAGGTTTTGACTCATTCTTTGTCAATAAGTACTTTAAAGTTGCATGATCCGTGTATACCACTATCTTGGACCCTAGCAAATAAGATCTGAATTTATCTAAAGCATGAACAATAGCTAGGAGTTCCTTTTCTATAGTGGTATAGTTGGACTGTGCTGCATCCAATGTTTTAGAAGAGTAAGCAATGACATAAGGAAGTTTACCATCGCGCTGTGCAAGCGCGGCACCTATAGCATGGTTTGACGCATCGCACATTATCTCGAATGGTAGCGTCCAATTGGGGCCTTGATGGTGTTTTTGCGGAAAATAAATTTTCCAAACACACAAAACTAACCGGCAAGTGCACCGGGTCGTATCAAGTAATAAAACTCACGGGAGTGAGGTCGATCCCACAGGGATTGATGGATCAAGCAACTTTAGTGGGTGATTAGTTTAGTCAAGCTAACATTGATGTGAATTGTGTGAAATTGTAACCAACAGGAAGTAAAGGACAATGAATTTAAAGTTGCAGAAAGTAAATTGCATTGAAACTTAAATTGCAAGAAAAGTAAAATTGCATTAAATGTAAAGGGGAGTGGGTGCTGGAAATTTAAGAGAGCAATAGATCAAAGCTTAGAGAAAATTAAACTTGTAGGAAAAGTAAATCAGATCATGAACAGAAATGTAAAATGCAGAGCACTTGCAGAAGAATTAAATTGCTTGAAAGTAAATTGAATTCAGTGAGAACAGAAAGCAATGAGAATCAAAGATCAAAATCAAGTTCAATTTAAATTAGATTGTAAACTTGCAGCAAAGGAACTTGTAGTAGAGGAGAAATTAAAATTGCAGAAGAAGAGAACAGAGAGAATTCTCAAGGTGAGATTGAAACAGAATTTCTTCAATTCTCAACCCAAGATTCAAAACAAAAAGAAAAACTAAAGAGAGAGAGTTCTGTATTCCTAATGCTCCCTAGTGGAGCTCGCCCCCCCAATAAAATGAAACAGATACCTATTTATAGGCATTTTTACAAAAAATGAAAATGAAATTCAAAACAAATTACAATTAAAATGAAATTTCTATTCTAACTATCTCTTGTGCCTTTGAGTGGTGTCAATTGGGCCCTTGCTCTTGATGGAATTGAGTTGATAGAGGCCTTGGTTGATTGCTCTTGGAGTTGGAGAGAGAACCAATGTGAACCGGGTTGTGAATCTTAAAAGTTTGAGTAAAAGTTTGAGTAAAAGTTTGAGGCAAACTTTTACTCAAACTTTTTACACCAGCTGCCCCATTCTTGCTGCTACCAACGTTTGAGCCAAAGTTTGGGGTCAAACTTTTGCTCAAACGTTGGCCCCCTAGGCTACTTTGTCCTCTTGTCAACGTTGCCAATTTTATGCCCACTATAGACTATTATATATGGTTGGAAAGCTCTGAATGTCAGCTTTCTAACCCAATTGGAATCACCTCATTCGGAGCTCTGTAGCTCAAGTTATTCTTGTTAGAAGTATACCCCTTGTATGCCTTGTGGCGCCAACGTTTGCCAAAAAGCTTGAGGCAAACGTTGGCGCAAGCTTTTTCTCCCCTGGGTGTGTTGGTGTGGCGCCAACGTTTGCCAAAAAGTTTGAGGCAAACGTTGGCGCAAACTTTTGCTCTCCAGGGTGTTGATTTGTGATGCCAAAAGTTTGCCAAAAAGTTTGAGGCAAACTTTTGCTCAAGCTTTTTGTCCAAAAGTTTGCACAAAAGTTTGAGGCAAACTTTTGGTCAAGCTTTTTGCTCCCTGGTTCGTTTTCACTTATTCCAAAAGTTTGAGCTAAAGTTTGAGGCAAACTTTTGCTCAAGCTTTTTGTTCTCTTTTCCTCCTAGCCATTCCTTCTTGCTTCAACCTTTCTCCAAGCTTTCTTCACCTATCATTAATCAACCAAATACATCAAAGCTATGCTCAAAATCATGAGATATTTATTCTTTCATAATATATGACAATTATAGCATAAAACCTCATGAAATTCCTTTAATTCATCTATGGTTAATTAAATCAAAGGAAACATGAAAATCTACCCAATTGGCTTGCTTATGGCTCAAGAAAGTGCATAAAACCTATTGAAAACAAATGAAAAAGCATAGAAAAACATGACATGGTGACATGTCATCAGGCCTCGCACAATCGGTGTTGTGGTAAGAACTCTCCTTAGCTCTTCAAATGCACTCACACATGCACTGTCAAAATCAAAGTCCACATCTTTTTGGAGTAGGCGCGACAATGGAAAAGCAATCTTGCTGAAATCTTTAATAAAGCGCTTGTAAAATCCTACATGTCCCAAAAAGGAGCGGACCTCCCTCACAGATGAGGAGTGAGGTAAAGTGGTGATAACATCGACCTTGGCCGGGTCTACAGAAATGCCTTCACTAGATACTACATGCCCCAACACTATACCTTGTCTTACCATAAAGTGGCATTTTTCAAATTTCAAGACAAGGTTAGTGTCAACACATCTAGCTAAACCTTGGCCAAGTTCTCTAAGCAACAATCAAATGAAGTTCCATAAACACTGAGGTCATCCATAAAGACTTCCAGACAATTCTCCATTAGATCGGAAAAGACACTTGTCATACACCGCTGAAAAGTAGCAGGTGCATTGCATAGTCCAAATGGCATCCTTTTGTAAACAAAGCTACCAAAAGGACAAGTGAATGTGGTCTTTTCCTGATCCTCAGGAGCAATGTGATTCTGGAAGTAACCAATGAATCCATCAAGAAAGCAATAATGGGATTTACCCGCCAAACGGTCCAACATCTAGTCAATAAAGGACAAAGGGTAGTGGTCCTTCCTTGTAGCGGCGTTCAATCTTCTATAATCGATGCACACTCGCCACGCATTTTGTACTCTCTTGGTGAGCACTTCTCCATCATCCTTTTTAACCACAGTGATGCTCGATTTCTTGGGAACAACCTGGACCGGGCTCACCCACTCACTGTCAGAAATTGGGTATATGATACCCGCATCAAGTAGCCTAGTGACCTGCTTCTTTACCACATCAAGGATGGTTGGGTTGAGTCTTCTTTGTGGTTGCCTAACCAGCCGAGCTCCCTCTTGGAGAAAGATACGATGCATGCACCTGCGGGGGTCAATCCCCAGAATATCGGCTAGGCTCCAACCAATTGCCTTCTTGTACTTTCTTAGAACATCTAGGAGCTTCCCTTCTTATTCACTAGAAAGCTCACTAGCAATAATGACCGGAAACTTTTGGTTGTCCTCTAAGAAAGCATACTTCAAATGAGATGGAAGAGGCTTCAGTTCACTCTTTGCCTCAAGCTGAGGTTCCTTTTCATCAAGTTCACGAAGTTCATCTTCAACAACTTTCTCTTGTTCACCCTCTTGGTCATCCGTTCCTTCAACAATAGGGTAGCATAACTTGTTGTGGTCTTCTTTTCGCACTTCCGCTACCACTTCATCGATTACGTCACATCAAAGAATGGAATGCTCTTTGGGAGGATGCTTCATGGCTTCTTCCAAATTGAACTTGATAGTCTTGTCTCCGACCTCAAAGGAATATGTATCGGTGAAGGCATCTAGCTTGAATTTAGAGGTCTTAAGGAAGGGTCTACCAAGTAGAACGGAGGTGGAGCTTCTATTCTCTGTTGGGGGCATTTCAAGGATGTAAAAGTTAACCAGAAAGACCAAGTCCTTGATCGCCATAAGTACATCTTCTACTATTCCCATCACAGTGATCACACTTTTATCGGCTAAGGCAAACTTTGCCACTGACTTCTTTAATGGAGCTAAATTCAACCACACAAAGATAGAAAGCGGCATGATGCTTACACAAGCCCCTAGATCACACATACAGTCATGAAAAGTATGCCCACCAATATGACAAGACACCAAACAAGGCCCAGGGTCACCACATTGTTTTGGAATAGGCTCCATCAAGGAAGAAATTGAACTATCCAAGAATAATGTCTCCAACTCTCCTATCCTATCCTTGTGTGTACACAAGTCTTTCAAAAATTTTGCATACTTCGGAATTTGTTGGATAGCATCAAGAAGTGGTATAGTTACCTCGACTTTCTTGAACACTTGAAGCATGTTTAAATCGAATTCCGGAGTCTTCTTTGCTTTCTTCACCATAGAAGGGAATGGGATTGGAATGGACTCATCCACTATAGCTTTCTTCTTGGGTTCCTTAAGGCTTACTCCTTCTTCCTCATGCCTTTTGTCTACCTCCCCTTTTTTATGCGGAGCCTCGACAACCACTTCTTCCTCATGAATGTCTTCCATGACCCTAGGAGGTATCTCCTCCAATGTAGTCCCCGACCGTAGAGTGATGGTGTTGAGACCGCCCTTGGGATTTGGAAGGGGTTGGGATGGAAGGTTAGAAGAGCTTGAGAGTTGGTTGGTGTTGTTGTTGGAGGAGGACATGGACATCTTTGAAATCATGTAGGTGAGATTGGCCAATTGATCGCCTAAGACATCGAATTGAGCCTTGTTGCTCTCGTCCCGTTTCTTTATAGCGGCCCTAAGCTCATCAACTTGTTGTCTATGGTGTAGTGCTTGGTATTTGGTGTAGTTATTTTGGTTTTGGTTGTGGTGATTTTGGTTGACTTGGTGGTTGTTGTTGTTATGGTGATTTTGGTTGGCTTGGTGGTTGTTGTTGTTGGTGGTTGTTGTTGTAGTGAGAAGAAGAGTTGTTCCATCTTTGGTTTTGATTTCTCCCTTGTGTGTTATCCCTCCACCCTTGATTTTGATTACTACTATGAGAGTAGTTGTTTTGGCCTTGAGAAGGATAGGACGGACGATTGTTGTAATTCACATTGGCCACGACAAGGGCATGCTCCTCTTGAATTTGATGACATTGATCGGTGTAATGTGTGGTGCTAGAGCACAAACCATAAATTCTAGGAGGGCCTTCAAGTTGAGCAACTTGGGGCGGGGCTTGGATGGCTTGGATGGAGTAGTATTCCTTTTGATCTTTTTGTATTTGCGTGAGGATAGTGGTCATATCCCCAAGCGCCTTGGTTAAGCTTGCTTCAGAAGGGGATGGTTCTACCACACCCTTAAGAGGATTACTTATCACCCTTACGTGTTGTGTAGCCTCGGCAACATCATTTATCAATTTCCAAGCTTCTCCCTCCGTCTTGTTTTTTGAAAGGGAACCACCACTAGAAGCGGTAAGCAATCTTCTATCTTCCGCACAAAGACCTCCGGTGAAGTAGCTAATGAGCAAGTGAGTGTTCAATCCATGGTGTGGACAAGATTCCAATAGCCCCTTGAACCGAGTCCAATACTCATACAAACTCTCTGGATTAGCAGAAACAAGTAGGGACGCGTAAGTGTTGCCCACGCGTATGCGTGGGCAGTAGAAGAAGAGAGGACGCATACGCGCAAGTGGTGCACACGCTTGGGTGGCATTCGCGCCAGTAGCACAATCTCAGCATGAATCTTGCACAACTCTCTGGTCGAAGTACCAGGAGTTGGCTGTAGGAATATCGACGCGCACGTGCACGGTGCGCACACATGTGGATTCGGCAGAAAGCAGATTGACGCGGAAGCGTCAGGTACGCTTGCACGTGGGGGAAGTTATGCTCCCAGCACAGTGGTGGCGTGATGTTTGCGTAACTCTCTGGAGAAATGTACTAAGAGTTGGAGTTGCGCGATCGACGCGAACGCGTCATGCACGCTTACACATCGAGGCGTAGATCAGCAGAGGGACGCGTACGCATCCTGTGCGCGTACTGATAAACCCCAATTTTGTGGTTTATCTTGTGCTTAATTTGGGGGATTTTATCACCTTTTCTCACATTTATTCAATAAAATAGCATGGTTTTGTAATTCTCCCTTGAATTGTGCTTAATGTGAAAACATGCTTTTTAACCCTTAAAATATCTAATTAATTCACTTTAATTCCATTCGATTCCTTGATATGTTTGTTGAGTGAATTAATGTTCATAAGGCAAGTATTGTGATGAGCGGATAATTTATACGCTTTTTGGCATTATTTTTAGGTAGTTTTTAGTATATTTTATTCACTTTTTATTATATTTTTATTTGTTTTTATTAAAAATTCACATTTCTGGACTTTACTATGAGTTTGTGTGTTTTTTCTGTGATTTCAGGTATTTTCTAGCTGAAATTGAGGGACCTGAGCCAAAATCTGATTCAGAGGCTGAAAAAGGAGTGTAGATGCTGTTGGATTCTGACCTCCCTGCACTCGAAATGGATTTTCTGGAGCTACGGAAGCCCAATTGGAGCGCTCTCAATTGCGTTGGAAAGTAGACATCCTGGGCTTTCCAGCAATATATAATAGTCCATACTTTCCCGAGTTGAGATCACGCAAACTGGCGTTTAACGCTAACTTTCTACCCTATTCTGGCGTTAAACGCCAGAACTGGCATAAAACCTGAGTTAAACGCCAGAAACAGGCAGCAACCTGGCGTTTAACTCCAAGAAAAGTCTCTACACATGGAAGTCTCAATGCTCATCCCAAGCACACACCAAGTGGGCCCCGGAAGTGGATTTCTGCACTATCTATCTTAGTTTACCCATTTTCTGTAAACCTAGGTTATTAGTTTAGTATAAAAACTACTTTTAGAGATTTATTTTGTACCTTATGACATTTTTTTACATTCTATATTGTATCTTTGACGGCATGAGTCTCTAAACCCCATAGGTGGGGGTGAGGAGCTCTGCTGTGTTTCAATGGATTAATGCAATTACTACTGTTTTCTATTAAATCACGCTTGATTCTATTCTAAGATACTCACTCGTACTTCAATATGGAGAATATAATGATCCGTGACACTCATCATTATCCTCAACCTATGAACGCGTGCCTGACAACCACTCCCATTCTATCTAAGCTCAACGTAGTCATTGGGCGACAGCTTAAGTGCGTATCTCTTGGGTTTCTAATCCACGGACTGAGTCCGAAGGTTAGAACCTTCGTGGTATAGGCTAGAACCAATTGGCAGCATTCCTGGGATCCGAAAAGTCTAAACCTTGTCTGTGGTATTCCGAGTAGGATCCGAGAAGGGATGACTGTGTACGAGCTTCAAACCTGCGAATGTTGGGCGCAGTGACAATGTGCAAAAGGACAAGGGTCCAATTCCGACGCTAGTGGAAACCGACAGATGATTAGCCGTGCGGTGACAGTGCATATGGATTTGTTTTCATCCGAGAGGATCATACAACTTGCCATTGAAGGAAGCCATGCGTATTTGGAGAAGAAGACAGTAGGAAAGCAGAGATTCATATGACAGAGCATCTCTGGAACCTTAGCCTATTTCTCGTTATTGAATTACAAGTACCATTTAATTTATGTTATTTATTCTTCATAAACATAACTATTTATTCCTGTTATTTATTGTTTGTTTGACAGTAAAGAAGTGCTTATTGGGAGGCAACCCAATCTTATTTATCTATGTTAATTACTTTTTTATTTCATTTTCCATTGTTATTTTATGTTTTCTTTAGGTTGATGATCATGTGGAGTCATAAAGACAGCTACAAAATTAAAACAGAATAAAAAACAGCATAAAAAATAGCACACCCTGGAGGACAGACTTACTGGCGTTTAAACGCCAGTAAGAGTAGTAGAATGGGCGTTAAACGCCCAGTCTGGCACCATTCTGGGCGTTTAACGCCAGAAAGAAGCAACAAGCTGGCGTTTAACGCCAGAACAAAGCACCAAGTTTGCGTTAAACGCCAGAAAGGGAAGAAAAGTTGGCATTAAACGCCAGAAACAGGCTGCAACCTGGCGTTTAACGCCAGAATTGCACTCTAAGGGCGTTTTGCACGCCTAAATGGAGCAGGGATGAGAAGTCCTTGACCCCTCAGGATCTGTGGACCACACATGATCCCCACCAACCTCAACTCATTCTCTCTTCCCCAGGATCCCCACCTACCTCACCATTCAAATTCAAACCATTCCCCTCCCAAACCCACCCATTCACACACCTCCATCTCCTCCACTTATCCTTCTACTCCCTTCTTTCTTCTTTTGCTTAAGGACGAGCAAACCTTTTAAGTTTGTTGTGGAAAGAAAGCATTGCTTTTTGTTTTTTCATAACCATTTATGGCACCTAAGGCCGGAGAAACCTCTAGAAAGAGGAAAAGGAAGGTAGTTGCTTCCACCCCTGAGTCATGAGAGATGGAAAGGTTCATCTCTAGGGTCTATAGTTCAGTGGTAGAGCATTTGACTGCAGATCAAAGAGCCGTGAGGGAGGAGCAACAAAGGCAAGGAAGAGACATAGAGGAGCTCAAGAGCACTATTGGTTCTTCAAGAGGAAGAAGATGCCACCCTCACTAAGGTGGACCCTGTAACGACCCAATTTTCAATATGTCTAGATCATACCGGAAACTGAGTGCTACCAATTTGTCTTCCTAATTATTATCTATTATTTATCATATGAGCCTGATTCATTGTTAAAAGCGTAGTTAATTTGCGAGGTATATTTTTTCTTTGAAAACATTTGGATTAATAGACGGAGTCATTCATAATCAACTCACAATTGATAATAGATAAAACAGTTATAAGCAACCACACATAAATACATCACAAGTAGCTAGCAACATTCTGTGATTCAGCCTTGATTAGAGTATAGACTTTTAGTTAGAACACCCCTAGATATAGCTAGATAATAACTATATACATATACATACATACAACATCCCAGGTCCTGACCTGTTCAAGAGGTCCCTAAGCTGGCACCTAGGCTGGCCTAGACTCTATACTCACCTAGTCCCTCTAAATTACTAAAGCGAGGGAAAGTACGTTCTAGGTCTCAAAACTTAAGTCAGGTGGAACGTCATCAAAAGGTAGAACATCATCTGCTACTCCTCTGCATGATCAGACATTTCCATCGGACGTCTCTCTGGTACCTCATGAAGTAGCCACACAACAGGAGTCTCGTACACAGGATTTAGGTTAAAGTTCACGTTTAAACGGGGTGTAGACATCGGCTGGTCTCACAGTACATACATATAAATAGAGAACGAGATTCAACCTAGACTCAGAAGACTACCTAGAGCGGAATCCTTTTTGGGAACGATCGTCAGCGAATTACAGAAGGGTACTCATGCTTCCATCTGAAGGGGGAAGAGAGAGAGAAGGGGTAAGAACTGGGGAGTTCTTAGTAGAGCCGGGGTTATTTGTTAAGTTCATTAATTATGTGTTGTTTAGTAGATAAATAGCAGAATACAGAAAAGCAGTAAATAGAAGATACAGATAAATAGAGAAGATAGGGAAAACATATAGCAGAATACAAACAAAAGAATACAAAAAAATAACACGAACACAGACACAGAGAATAGAATACAAACAAAGAAAGCATACATTCATGCAACAATCATAATAGAGAAAATGCACAACCAAGTATGATGCATGTCTATCCTATGCAGGCCATGAGCTCACATGTCGGTTTACACCCTGCAACCCGACATTACCTAGGAACAAGTCCCAGATATGGTTTCCCTTTGTGTCCTTAGTGCATATGTGTCGGTGGTAAGAATACCACTCCTTCGCGACTACTGGCAGTCGGCGTAAAGCCCGACCCCATAATATACGCACAAGGGGAAACAGTGATCCTCAGTTCGTGGGCGTCCCCGAGATCAATTCACAAACAAAACAATGATCCTCAGTTCGTGGGTTTCCCCGAGATCAACATACAATAACAAACATGATCCTCAGTTCGTGGGTTATACCCGAGATCAACATACAACAGTTCGTGGGTTATTCCCGTAATCAATGATTATCAGTTCGTGGGTTTTTCCCGCATATAAAATAGTTAACAGTTTGTAGGTTTCCCCGAGATCAATGATCATTCAGTTCGTGGGTACTTCCCGTATTTAACCAATTATCCGTTCGTGGGTTTTACTACTATTTTCTCTTTGTCTGTTTACTCTGCTCTCATTACTCTTTTCTCTGTATCTGTTTTTCTGCTCTCGTTACTCTTTTCTCTATATCCCTATTACTCTTTTTTTCTTTATCTCTTTACTTTACTCTGGTTACTCTGTTCTCTGTGTTACTTTATTCCGCTCTGATTTCTCTGTTTAACGTTTGTTTTTAAGGCATATGTAAATATTCGGAATGAATAGTTAGCCTGTCCCAAGTATAGGTTCATTAAGTCTATACTGAAACAGCTTAATTTTTCATATAATACCTAACCCTAGTCGCAACTCAAGGACTAACTACATTGCCCTAGTTTGTTCACTAATCTCTGTCTGTTTTTTTGTTATTAAAACTTTACAGACTTTTTCTTTGGTTTTTATCTTTTCTTTAACTTTTTATCTTTCCTTTATCTTTGCCTCACTAACATATTATTACCACTTCCTAAGTGTTTTATGAAGATAATTATGAGATTCTGCACTTAAAGTTGTCTTTCTAAAGCTTTTACAGAAAACTACCTTTTTCGTATTATTTTATTATTTTTATTTAAATATTATTTTTAATTAAATATTATTATTTAATATTTTATTATTATATATTATTTTATCATTAAATTTTCGAAAATTACCTTGCCTTTACCTTTTCACTTTCAAAATTAACTTTTTACCACGGTAACTTTTAATATTTCTACTTTAACCACCCTAACTTTCAGAAATTACCAAATAACCCCTCAAACACAAAAATAATTACAACCTTGCCCTTTTTAAGATCTAAAAGGTGTTCTTCAATATTCTTCATCACACTCAAAGTGTTCTTTGTAAATTCTTCAGATTCTTTCTCTGTTTTTACCCGTTTTTCAGTCTTTTCAGCAACCAATTTTTACCATAATTCATAATAAATTTCCAGCCACTGAAACCCCATCTTTTTCACATGATTTTAACACAAATTGAACCCCAATTTAAGGGTTAGGGTTTCATTTTCCAGCAGCCACAAGAACACAAGTTCATAGCTTGAATTTCATCAAATTTCATCAAAATTTCACCAAATTTTCACCAAAAATCAATCATATATGCAACCAATATTTAGCACAGCCAAATCATACAACATTTAAACAACTCAAACACAATCAATCAAGATTAATTTCGTCAAACCGTACCTAGTTTTGCTACTCCTAATTCGGTTAGACATTCAGGTGGTCCTTAAGCACTTTTTCCTCCTAAATCACATCAAGAACAACTTTAAATCCACAAACCCTCAACTGACCAAATCTCCTTCAGCATGTTAGGAAGGGATATCTCACCTTAGACTTTCTGGAAATTAACGTTTCTTGGCCCTCAAGTCAAGCTAAGCAAGAGATCTAAGGAAGAACATCAAGAAAACACTTGTTTAAGCATGTTTCCTTGAAAACCGAATTGAAGAGGGAGGGAGACAGCCATCTCACCTTATTTCCAGCCTTGATATGTTATATGGTTATGTAGAGGAAGAAGAGAGGACCATTTTGGTGAAATCAAAGTTTTGAGTTGAGTTTTAGTTCAGAAGAAATCAAGCTTTGAAGATTAAGTGTTCATGAAAGTTTTCTCTCTTTTCTCTCCTTTCAATTTCGGCCAAAGGGAGTAAATGACCAGACTTGGAGTGTCTTGGGGGTGTAAGGTGAGTTGTGATTGGTTGGCTTGGAGGTGGATTAAAATAATATTAAAATATCTCAGGTGTACAACTACTAAAACTAGATGTATCGAAACACTTGTAAAAACATCTCTAAAAATTATTTTCTGAGCTACTAGAATAAATGACACTAGTAACATATTTATTGTAAGAATAAAACATGTATGATGAGGCCTTAGCATTGCTAAAGTCATCAGAGAGTGCTGGTGCTAAGCGCACCAATAAACCGTAAACCCGGTTAAACCGATTTTCTGTTTTTTAACTAAAACAGACCAAATAACCTTATAATATCATTCAAGTATTTTCTAATACTAATATAATGATAATATTATACTATTATCCTTCTCCTCTCATGAATCGAGTCCGGAATGAAAATCAGAATTAAAACTCCTAACCGGTACGGTTCAAAAACTAGGTTCTTCGTGATTGCGTTATCGAGCTTGCCTCAGAAGAGGTTCTAGCTTAAAGATAACATAATGACAATGAGTATATTAGAGGTGTTCCCTTTGCTGATCTTCCGGAGAAATCCGTGCCTTTCGAAAAGATCTCACGTACTCGAAAATCGGGGTTGTTACAGACCCGTTCCTTAATCTCCTTGTCTATTTGTTTTTCTATTTTCGGTTTTGAGCTTTATGTTTGACTATATTTTGTGTCTTTACTACATGATCATTAGTGTCTAGTGTCTATGCCTCAAAGTTATGAATGTCCCATAAATCCTTCACCTTTCTTAAATAAAAAATGTTCCTAATTACAAAAGAACAAGAAGTACATGAATTTCAATTTTTATCTTGAAATTAGTTTAATTATATTGATGTGGTGGCAATACTTTTTGTTTTCTGAATGAATGCTTGAACAGTGCATATTTTTTATAGTGGAGTTTATGAATGTTAAATTTTTTGGCTCTTGAAAGAATGATGAAAAAGAGAAATGTTATTGATAATCTGAAAAATCATAAAATTGATTCTTGAAGCAAGAAAAAGTAGTGAATAACAAAGCTTACGAAAAAAAAGAGAGGCAAAAATTAAAAAAAAAAAGAAAAAGAAAGCAGAAAAAGCCAATAGCCCTTAAAACCAAAAGGCAAGGGTAAAAAGGATCCAAGGCTTTGAGCATTAATGGATAGGAGGGCACAAGGAAATAAAATCCAGGCCTAAGCGGCTAAATCAAGTTGTCCCTAACCATGTGCTTGCGGCATAAAGGTACAGGTGAAAAGCTTGAGACTGAGTGGTTAAAGTCGTGATCCAAAGTAAAAAGAGTGTGCTTAAGAACTCTGGACACCTCTAACTGGGGACTTCAGCAAAGCTAAGTCACAATCTGAAAAGGTTCACCCAGTTATGTGTCTGTGGCATTTATGTATCCGGTGGTAACACAGGAAAACAAAGTGCTTAGGGCCACGGCCAAGACTCATAAAGTAGCTATGTTCAAGAATCAACATACTAAACTAAGAGAATCAATAACACTATTTTAATTCTGAGTTCCTATAGATGCCAATCATTATGAACTTCAAAGGAAAAAGTGTGATGCCAAAACTGTTCAGAAGCAAAAAGCTACAAGCCCCGCTCATCTAATTAGAACTAAGCTTCATTGATATTGTGGGATTTATAGTATATTCTCTTCTTTTTATCCTATTTTGTTTTCAGTTTCTTGGGGACAAGCAACAAATTAAGTTTGGTATTGTGATGAGCGGATAATCTATACGCTTTTTGGCATTGTTTTTAGGTAGTTTTTAGTATATTTCATTCACTTTTTATTATATTTTTATTAGTTTTTAATCAAAATTCACATTTCTGGACTTTACTATGAGTTTGTGTGTTTTTTTTTTTTGTGATTTCAGGTATTTTCTGGCTGAAATTGAAGGACCTGAGCAAAAATCTTATTCAGAGGCTAAAAAGGACTGCAGATGTTGTTGGATTCTGACCTCCCTGCACTCGAAATGGATTTTCTGGAGCTACAGAAGCTCAATTGGCACGCTCTCAATTACGTTGGAAAGTACACATCCTGGGCTTTCCAGCAATATATAATAGTCCATACTTTCCCGAGTTGAGATCACGCAAACTGGCGTTTAACGCTAACTTTCTACCCTATTCTGGGGTTAAACGCTAGAACTGACATAAAAACTGGAGTTAAATGCCAGAAACAGGTAGCAACCTGGCGTTTAACTCCAAGAAAAGTCTCTACACATGGAAGCCTCAATGCTCAGCCCAAGCACACACCAAGTGAGCCCCGGAAGTGGATTTCTGCACTATCTATCTTAGTTTACCCATTTTCTGTAAACCTAGGTTATTAGTTTAGTATAAAATATACTTTTAGAGATTTATTTTGTACCTTATGACATTTTTTTACATTTCATATTGTATCTTTGAAGGCATGAGTCTCTAAACCCCATAGGTGGGGGTGAGGAACTCTACTGTGTTTCAATGGATTAATGCAATTACTACTGTTTTCTATTCAATCACGCTTGATTCTATTCTAAGATACTCACTCGTACTTCAATATAGAGAATATGATGATCCGTGACACTCATCATTATCCTCAACCTATGAACGCGTGTCTGACAACCACTCCCGTTCTATCTGAGCTCAACGTAATCATTGGGCGACAGCTTAAGTGCGTATCTCTTGGGTTTCTAATCCACGAACCGAGTCCGAAGGTTAGAACCTTCGTGGTATAGGCTAGAACCAATTGGCAGCATTCCTGGGATCCGAAAAGTCTAAACCTTGTCTGTGGTATTCCGAGTAGGATCTGGGAAGGGATGACTATGACGAGCTTCAAACCTGCAGATGTTGGGCGCAGTGACAGTGTGCAAAAGGGCAAGGGTCCTATTCCGAAGCTAGTGGGAACCGACAGATGATTAGCCGTGCGGTGAAAGCACATATGGATTTGTTTTCATCCGAGAGGATCATACAGCTTGCCATTGAAGGAAGCCATGTGTGTTTGGAGAAGAAGACAGTAGGAAATCAGAGATTCAGATGACAGAGCATCTCCAGAACCTCAGCCTGTTTCTTGTTATTGAATTACAAGTACCATTTAATTTATGTTATTTATTCTTCATAAACGTAACTATTTTTATTACTAATTTCCTGACTAAGAGTTACAAGATAACCATAGCTTGCTTCAAGCCGACAATCTCCATGGGATCGACCATTACTCACATAAGGTATTACTTGGACGACCCAGTGTACTTGCTGGTTAGTTGTAAGGAATTGCAAAAGTGTGATTGTGATTTCATGCACCATATTGGATGGAAGAACTGAGGAGAAAAGCATGCAAAGTGGGAGAACTCATGAAGAAATGAAGGAACCGTAAAGTTGTCAAGCCTGACCTCTTCGCACTCAATCGACCATAACTTAAGCTACAAAAATCCAAATGAGGCGATTTCAGTCACGTTAGAAAGCTAACATCCGGGGCTTCAAAATGATATAAAATTTGCCATATGTTGCTTTGCGTATAGGGGCGCGCACGTGCCATGTACACGTGCGCGCCGATGCTGCTCGTGGCCCACTAAAATGAAATCGCCCCCAGCGATTTCTAAAGCACTTTGGGCCCAACCCAACTCATTTCTGATGCTATTTTATGCAGAATTCAAGCTTGGGAAAGGAGGGAGCAATTGTTTTGTAGCATTACCATCATGTAGGTTAGTTTCTAGAGAGAGAAGCTCCCTCTTCTCTCTAGAATTAGTTTAGGTTAATCCATCTTAGATCTAGGCTTAATTCCATGTTCTCATCTTATTTCCTTTACAATTTCTTGTTCTACTACTCTATTCTTCTTAGTTCTCTTGTCAATTTTACTTTTATGTCTCTTTTATGTTTATGAATGCTCATGTTGAATTTATTTACATTTAATGAAATTTAATGTTTGATGTTCTTTTATTAATGATTTGAATTGTTGACTTACTTTTCTTGCAATTGCTAGTTGATAGTTTTATTGTTCTTGCATTTTTACTATGCTTTCCTTTTATGCCTTCCAAGTGTTTGACAAAATGCTTGGTTGGTCTTTAGAGTAGATTTTGATGGTCTTGGCTTGGGAAGGTAACTTAGGAACTCTTGAGTTACTAATGTCCAAGTGATTGACGATTGGGAGCCATTAACACTAGATCTCACTAATTGATTTGGTGTGAAACTAGGACTTATGAACTTGGATTGACATAGCTCATTTGACTTTCATTTATTAGTTAGAGGATGACTTAATGGGGTTGATCCTTGCCAATTCTCATGTTGTGGTTAGTGATAAGGATAGAGATCTTTGACCGCCAACCTTTGCCAAGACCTTTTTAGTTGTTAGTTTATTTTCATTGCTATTTACATTTCATGTCTCTTATCCCAAAAACCCCAAAATATCTCATAACCAATAACAAGACACTTTATTGCAATTCCTAGGGAGAACGACCCGAGGTTCCAATACTTCGGTTTATAAATTTAGGGGTTTGTTTTAGTGACAAACAAATTTTTGCATGAAAGGATTAGTGATTAGTTTAGAAACTATACTTTACAACGAGAATTCATTTGAGAAATTCTAAACCATCAAAAATCTTGTTCATCACGTACGCGCAGGCCGAGTCATGCAGAGGGCGCAGTGTTGGCCCAGTTCTCGCATAACTCTCGGGTTCGAGTACCCAGAGAATGGAAAATGCAACCGACGCGTACAGGTCTAGCACGCTCGAGCGTGGGTTGCTCGATCAGGTTCAGGGACGCGTACGCGTCATGTGCGCGTACGCGTGAAAGGCGTTAGGCGTGGGGCTCAGTGCTGGCTTAAATGTTGTACAACTCCCTGGTTTTCTGTACCAGGAGTTGCGAAAGGCCGACGACGCGCACGCATCTCGTACGCCCACGCATGGATACCCCCCTCTTTTTATTCATAGACATGAAGGAATGCACTTTTATCATGAATTTAGTAGGCAATTAAGCTAAAGAGACCAAAAACACTCAAAAATCTATGTGAGGCTCAGAATAGGGTGTTGTCTTCCACAATAAAGTCTATCTAAACAATCTCAAAAACTAAGCATTTATCAAAGCAAGTATGAGTTCAAGAAGAATATACAAAAGAGGCAAAAAAGGGTATGTCTCACCATGTGAGGTGTCTCCCACCTAGCAGTTTTGTTTAATGTCCTTAAGTTGGACGGTCACTAGCTCAATTCTCTTTGCCATTAGGTGCATCTTCCAAAAAGAACACCTCAATCTCCTTGTTACTTTTCATCTTTTCACCATGATACAACTTTAGACGATGCCCATTAACCTTGAAGATGTCGAAGCTTGAAGGATGGCGCAAATGATAGACCCCATACGACTCTGCCCTTTCTACTCTATAAGGTCCTTCCCATCTTGACCTTAGCTTTCCGGGCATCAACCTCAATCTTGAATTGTAGGGGAGGACTAGTTCGCCGGCTCTAAATTCTCTTCCCCTTATGTTCTTATTATGCACGACTTTCATCCTTTCCTTGTAGAGTCTAGAGTTCTCATAGGCTTCTAACCTCAGGCATTCCAATTCCACTAATTGTAGCTTTCCATCAATTCTGCCCCTCCCAAACTTGAATTGCACTCTT
Source organism: Arachis ipaensis (assembly GCF_059453495.1). Classification (NCBI taxonomy): domain Eukaryota; kingdom Viridiplantae; phylum Streptophyta; class Magnoliopsida; order Fabales; family Fabaceae; genus Arachis; species Arachis ipaensis. The sequence goes on from NC_142444.1 coordinate 76,463,917, forward strand.
TGACGGTGCAATATGCCTTGTGCTCTATCTCCACCAGTAGGTGTGATGTGTGGAAAATGATCCAACACAAAACTCACCGGCAAGTGCACCGGGTCGCATCAAGTAATAAAAACTCACGGGAGTGAGGTCGATCCCACAGGGATTGAAGGATTGAGCAATTTTAGTTCAGTGGTTGATTTAGTCAAGCGAATCAAGATTTGGTTGAGTGATTTGTAACTTGCAGAAATTAAATTGCATGAAAAATAAAGGGAATGGGTAATTTGCATGAAATTAAAGAGAGCTGAAATATAAAGTGCTGAATCTTAAAGAACAAGAAATTAAATGGTAGAAACTTAGAACGCAAGAAATGTAAATTGCAGAATCTTAAAGTGCAAGAAATGTAAATGGCTTGAATTATAAAGGGAATTGGGAATTGGATTTGCAGAAATTAAACAAGGAAAAGTAGAAGTGCAACAAGCATAAGAGTGGAAGATGAATTGGATTGAATCGGATCTTGAAACAGAAATGTAAATGAGCTTGAAAGCAGTAAACAAAGAATGTAAAATGATAATTCAGATCTCAGGGCCCAAGAGACTAGATAACCAAGTCTAGATCTCAATACCTTCCTAGATCCAACAAGAACAATTGCAAAGGAAATGTAAATTGCAGAGAAAATAGATGAAGAAGCAATTATCAGAAATTTAAATCCAATTGTGCAGTAAAGAAACAGAAAGGTCTCAGAATGAGATTGAAACAGAATTCCTTCAATTCTCCAACCCAAGATCCAAGACAATTGTAATTGAAATTGAAAGCAAGAAAACTAAGAGGAAGGGAATTCAATTCTCCTTCCCCAAGACTTAGAAATTAAAATTCACTCAACACCAAAAGCTCTTCGAAAACTCTCTATGAAAACTAAAAGGAAAGCTCCCCGAAAACTTAAATCCTATGCTATTTATACACTTTCTTCAAATGGTCTTCAAGCCTTCAATTGGGCCTTTGCTCTTGATGGAATTGGGTTGATAGAGGCCTTGGTTGATTGCTCTTGGAGTTTGGAGAAGAACCGAAGTGAACCGGGTTTGGAATCATGTAAGCTTGAGTAAAAGTTTGAGTAAAAGTTTGAGGCAAACTTTTACTCAAACTTTTCATATCAGCCACCCCATCCTTGCTGCTACCAACGTTTGAGCCAAAGTTTGGGGTCAAACTTTTGCTCAAACGTTGGCTCCCCCTTGCACAATCATGGCGCCAACGTTTGCCAAAAAGTTTGAGGCAAACGTTGGCGCAAGCTTTTGCTCTCCAGGGTGTGTTGTTCATGGCGCCAACGTTTGCCAAAAAGTTTGAGGCAAACGTTGGCACAAACTTTTGCTCTCCAGGGTGTTGATTTGTGATGCCAAAAGTTTGCCAAAAAGTTTGAGGCAAACTTTTGCTCAAGCTTTTTGCCCAAAAGTTTGCACAAAAGTTTGAGGCAAACTTTTGGTCAAGCTTTTTGCTCCCTGGTTCGTTCTCACTTCTTTCAAAAGTTTGAGCTAAAGTTTGAGGCAAACTTTTGCTCAAACTTTTTGTTCTCTTTTCCTCCTAGCCATTCCTTCTTGCTTCAACCTTTCTCCAAGCTTTATTCACCTATCATCAATCAACCAAACACATCAAAGCTATGCTAAAAATCATGAGATATTCATTCTTTCATAATATATGACAATTATAGCATAAAACCTCATGAAATTGCATTAATTCATCTATGGTTGATTAAATCAAAGAAAGCATGAAAACCTACCCAATTGGCTTGCTTATGGCTCAAGAAAGTGCATAATTCAATTGAAAACAAAAGAAAAAGGCTAGTGAAACTAGGCTAAGATGACTTGTCATCAAGGTGGCTAGCTTTGCCATAGACCAACCGAAAGGGACTCATGCCAATTGGTGTTTTGTAAGCCGTTCGGTAGGCTCATAGTACGTCGTTGAGCTTAGCACTCCAATCCTTTCCAATATGCGTTTAATCTCCCGATTGGAAACCTCAGCTTGGCCGTTCGTTTGGGGGTGGTAGGCCGTGTCTACTTTATGCATGATGCCATATTTCTTCATTAGCCCTTCCATTCTCTTGTTCCAAAAATGTAAGCCTTGGTTACTCACGATTGCTTGTGGTGACCTAAAGTGACAAATTATGTTATTCCTCACAAAAGAAAGGACCACATTAGCATCGTCCGTCCGGGTGGGTATCGCTTGATATAGTGAGGGTTATTGTCGGTTTAGAATTTCTCTTAATATAAATAGAACTTCGTTGTAAGCAAAGTTCCAAACCAACTAATAACTCTCGATCAAATTTCAAAAGAATTGGTTGTCACAAGTTCAACCTCAATAAAAGTAACCGAAGTATTCAAACCTCGGGTCGTCTCACAAGGAATGGGCAAACATGTGCATCAACATTGGTTAGAAATCCGGGTTGCAAGTCATGAGCAAGGAATTAAACTAAGAATCCTAACAAGAAAGTAATCTTAAAATGCAAGAAACTAATTCAAGTAACTAAAGCAAGATGTAAGCAATTCCAAACTAATAAGATAACATCCAATATAATTCTACTCTAAAACTAAACAAATAACTATAACTAAGACAAAGCAATTAGGATTTTTGGGGTTTTCAAATATGAATAATAAAAGCAACTCTTGGCTAGATATGGGAATTGGGGTCACCATCCTTGTCTAATAACCATATATTGACAATTATGAGGAACCTGATAAACCCATATTTCATGAGTTCTTTTGTGCTTAATTAGAGTGATTTATTCAACTCTTCACCTACTTATTCACATTAATTGCATAGTTTTACTTTCCCTTCCTTATTATGTCATATAATGAAAAACATGTTTTCTAAGCTTTAAAAATTAATTATTCTAATTACCTTTATTTCGATTCGATGCCGTGATTAGTGTGTTGAGTAGTTTCAGATTTTCCAAAGGCAGAATGACTTAAAGGATGAAAAAGGAAACATACTAGAATGGAAGGAGGAAGCAAAACGGAGGTTTAAAGAAACTGGTGTCCACGCGATCGCATGGATGATGCGATCGCATGCCAAGCACGAATCAGCAGCGACGTGGCCGCAAGACTGACGCGACCACGCGCCTTAAGCAGAATACACATGACGCGGTCGCATGACTGACGCGACCGCGTGGCAAGGTAGAGCTCCGAATGACGCGACCGCATGACCCACGCGGATGCGTGACAGAGGCCACGCACCAGAAATTACAGAATATGCCCCCAGCGAATTCTGAAGCCCTTTTTGGCCCAGATCCAAGTACAGACAGCATAGACCAGAGGTTATAAAGTGTGGGAATGCTTCCATTCAAAGGGAGCTCGCATATTTTCACTTTTTAATGATTTAGATTTAGTTGAGAGGGACATCTTCTCTCTCTCTCTTTTAGGATTTAGGATTTCTTCTTGTTTTAAGAGTAACTCTGGATCCAGGTTTAATGTTCTTTTAGTTTTACTTTTATTTATTTATTCCAACATTTGAATTGATTATTATAATTTACGAATTATTCCATGTTACAGATTTCTAATTGAATTAATGATAATTTGAGGTATTTTCAGTTTATGATTGTTCTCTTGATTTAAGTTGCCATTGCTTCCCATCTAAGGACACTTTTATTATTTCAGCAATTTATTTTTTTTCTTTTGGTTTTGGTTAAGAATTCAGTAACTCAACAGTTATTAAACTCAACATAATTGATAATCGTTATCTTGCTAATTAAGTTGAACTTAAATAATCCCAACCTTTTCTTAGGAAATAATTAGGATTCAAAGGTCAATTTAATTAGTCCCTTGACTTTCCTTTGCTCCGGTAAAGGTTGACCAAGTGGAATTAAGATACAACTCTCATTATTATTGAGAAGGATAACTAAGTTGGACTTCTAATTTCCCTTATCTTGCCAAAAGTTGTTTTGCAGTTATTATTTATTTTTACTTGCCATTTAATTCACTCGTCATTTAAATTACTTGCTTCTCACCTTCTAAACCCCGATTACAACCTTTATAGCCAATAATAAGAACATACTTCCTCGCAGTTCCTTGAGAAGACGACCCGAGGTTTGAATACTCGGTTAACAATTTTTAAGGGGTTTGTTACTTGTGACACCCAACACGTTTGTAAGAAAGGTTGATTGCTTGGTTTAGTAACTATACTCACAACGAGAGTTTTTATAATCTCTAAACCATCAATCTTCTGCTCTTTTAAAATGGCGCCGTTGCCGGGGAACTGCTAACGTGTGCCTTATTATTGGTTATTGTAAATATTTTTCTTTTGCTTGTTTAATTATTGTTGTTTTTCCTTTTTCTCTTTATTTGCTAATATGAACTCTCACCCCTCTCGCTTTGAGTTTGGTTCTAATATTGTTAAAGGAAATAGAAGTTATAGCAGGAATGTGCATCAAGGTTAGACCAATCAAGGATGGATGGGGCCAAGAGGATCTAATCAACCCTTTAGGCAGCAACAGCCTCTGAGATATCCTGGACAAAGACCATTCTACCGTGCATACCCAGCTGTAAGACATGGTGGATAACCTTGTAACTACCAACAAGCCCCACCCCGTGCATATGAACCATCCTTTCAACATAACCTCGAACCACCACACTCACAAGCTTCTCTTCACCATTCGCCATCATATGATCCTTCCTTACCCCAATACCAATCCAATCGTTCCCAATCATCACCACTTTCCTTTGTATCATGTCTAAGTCTGGCAAACCGCGAAGCAAAGGATCGCCTGAAAGAAACAATGATTAAATTTCAAACAACCATTCAACAACTGGAGCAAGCACTAATTCAATGGGCCACTAGGTGCTCAAATATACAAGGATCAACCACAGCTCCATGTGGATAGCCCAATGAAGAGCATAGCATGAAAGAAATACTAGAGACTCCAGTAAACAAGACAGAGAATGAATTCGTACTAGAACACGTGGAAGAAGCTGTCATTGTTCAAGAAGAAGAATTGGTTGAAGATCTAGGCGATGCTGAACTTCCTTGGGAATACAGAATTGAGGAAAACTCCGTCCAAGACACTACAGTTGATGCTAAGGAGGATACCGTACAATCTCCAAGGCAAGTCATTTACGAAGAATCAGACGGAATAATCCAAGAAGCAAATTTCCTTGATGATGATAGTCACAAGTCTAGTTCTCCTAGTGATGAACTTGCGTCCGCAAGTGAATTCTCTGAGATCGAAGAATCTTCCCCAAGTGAATATGAAGATGATGCGGAGGTAGATTTTTCTCAACCTCCAATCTATGACTCAAGTGATGAGGAAGACATAGAAGACTTTGACCAGAATACAGATACAATTGAAGATCTTTGCAAGGAAGTGGAAGAATTCACAGAAGAACACAAGGACACGGAACTCGCAGAACCACCAAAAACACCTATCCCAAGGCCATTACCACCCAATACAAGCTTCAAGTAGGTTTCCATCCTTAACTTATAATTTTACTTATTCACTTGAATATGGTTTGCTTGAAACAGATGGCCAGCTTAGAGCTCTCTGCGGCTTTAAGAGTAAGAGGGAAATGGCTCGTAGTCAGAGCTGGTGCACCAGGTTCAATAAGGTTCCACGCTTCACCTCGAAGTACACGGATTAGTATCGTGCTCAATTGCATGGATCACAGAGAACGTTTGGTCGCCACGGTGAGATTCTACTCTTTAACCCGCCCGAATGGAAACTTACAAATCAAAATGGAGGCAGATCTAAAAACACAGCTTGGGATCATGGATTATGTTCTGACATTCGTCATCCCGGGAGGCTGGATATCTGTTTAAAGCTGCGCAGAAGCTTTACATTCCTAGTTTGGGACCCCGGAGGCTATTGGCATTCCAAGCACTGGTGGAGATTTTTGGACGAATTTAAACACAAGCCACCATAACAGGATACTCTTCCAATGTCCAACTTAAGGACTTTAACTAAAAGTGCTAGGTGGGAGACAACCCACCATGGTATGGTCGCTTCTTTTTCAATTTATTTCTTCTTAATTGCTTTCATTTTTCCTTTTTCATTTTTATTTATTAAACCTGGAATCATGCATAAGCATTCATGATAGTCATTGCATTCTGCACTTTTCATGCATATAAAAAAAAAAGGTTGCACGACGCGACCGCGTGCCCCATGCGATCGCGTCATATCGCGAAAAACACCACCCATGCGACCGCGTGATATATATATCGGCGTAAGGATCCAACGAACAGAAAGTTGGGCTGGAATCGTGCGGCCCTTGTGCGTTTCGCACATATTGGCCCACGCGATCGCATGCCCCATGCGATCGCGTCACTTACCCAATACCAATCCCACGCGACCGCGTGAGCGACGCGATCGCATCACATGGATTACACATCACCCCAAAAGGAGACAGAAAGTTGCGCTAAAACGGCACTGGAGGCGTGCGTTTAGCACGACTTCCAGCGACGTGATCGCGTGACCCATGAGATCGCGTCACCCTTCTTTCCCCCCTCTCATGCGATCGCGCACCCCCACGCGATCGCGTCACTCCCATTCTCGACCCAACCACGCGACCGCGTGCCCCACGCGGCCGTGTGGATTCGAAAATATAACCCCCCAGCCCGTGAACCCTATCAGTCGCGCAGCCCTCACCCCCAACCCTCTTCCCCTTCTCTGCCTCCTCTCCCTCCAACCACCACCCACCACCTTTCAGCCGCCACCGCACCATCACCCAGACGCCGCCGCCGACCCGCCACTGCCGCCGTACCACCCCCTCCCCTTCTCTCTCCTTCCTTCTTCCTCTCTCCTCCCCTTTCCACCGCTGCTCGCCGCCACCAACGCCCACCACCGCCGGCCATCCACTGCGCCCCACCCCTTCAGCCAGCAACACCAACCCCCACTTCCCACCCCTATCCTCTTCCTCCAACACTTAACCTAAACCCTTTCTCCGCCACCAACCCCCTCCGCCGCCACCACCGCGTCACCGTGCACCACCACCGCGCCGGACGCCGCCGCAGCCACCTTCTTCCCTGTTCCACCCTTCTGCTTACCAGGTTCCACAACACGCAACCATTTTTTTATCTGTTTGTAACTTTTCTGTATTTTTTATTCCGTTTATGTTCATAATTAGGATAGTTAGACTTGCATGTTGTAGTGGATTTTTAGGTTGTTAGGTAGCTTAGGCTGTGGTTAGTGGATCTAGGTCTGTTTACTTGCACTGTTCTTACTTCTGTTTTATCCTATTTGCAAATCTGTTGCTACTATAATCATGATTCATATGCTGTTTTCTTGTATGTTGCTGCTGTTTACATTGAGTTTTTACGTTTATTTTATATATTTATGTACATGCAGCTTGATTTTTTTTAATTCATATGAACTGATTAAATTGCTATTTATTTTCCGAGACAATCCAATTTTAGCCGGAATGCTGCCCAAATTTTTTTAATTTTGTTTTCATTCATGTTTTGGTTTGGCATTTCTGAAATTTGTTTTACTCTGCTTTACCCAAACCACTACATGAATGCTATGGCAGATCTTCTCATCCTTTTTGATTTCCTGGTTCATAAACTGCTTGTTCAATTATGAGTACTTCTATTCTTACCTGTGAATCCTTGTTATATGGAATTTTTCTATGCCACTTACCTTCCTAACTCACTGATTTTAATTTACTAATTTCTTTTTCAAATCCTAACCATACTAACCCTTTTGGTCTCTTTTCTGATTATTTTCACTTTCCTCTAACTTTCTAACCATGGCATATTGCTTATTTTCTTTCCATTTAACATTCATTCAATCACAATTCAATTACTCATTTTCCTTATTCTATTTCTCCCTTACCGCTTTGAGTTTCCTTTGTTTAATTGCCTATTTGCTTTCCTATTTTTTTGTCCATTCTTGATTTTCTGTTTTTCAGGATGTCTGCCTCACAAAGGAAAGGCAAAGGCAAGGCTACTGGCAAGCGCAAGAGAGGAGATTCCTCCCAGTCCATCATTGCTCTAATGCACGATTCATCATGGCGGGAGAAGAACTTCACACAGCAGGAGAAAGCTAACCAGCTGCTTCCTGCGGATGATCCTATAAAATTTGCAAACCGGTACTGTGAACTGAAGTACCCGGCTTTTGCAAACTCCAGAAACCTATACCTGGAACGTACCTTGAAGATTCCAGAGGCCCTCCAGCAGTACACTACTGAGCAAATTAAGCAAAGGGGCTGGTTCTTTCTGGAGAGACCACTGACAGAGGTCAATGCATCTTGGGTCAGGGAATTCTACTGCAACTACTACCTTACTACCCTTGATGCAGTGAACCTGAGGGGAAAGCAAATTCTGGTCACAGAGGAAGCCATAGAGACCATTCTCCAGCTCCCAGCCAAGTCTGATCAGCCAGATGGTTTTGCACAGCCAAGAGAGTGTACTTGAACAATGAGGCTCGGCTATGGCATCAGATCTTGAGTAATTTTGTGATGCCGAGTACTCACGAGACGGAGATCCCAGCTACCATGATCACCCTCCTTTGGTGTGTGCTGGAGGGTAAGGACATATACTTACCTCGTTTTATCCGGCATTATATGGCCAGGGCCCACATACGAGGCACCCTCCCCTTTCCTTACCTGGTTACACGGCTAGGCCGTCAGGCTGATGTGCCTTGGGAGGATGCCGATGAGAGACCCCCAGCAGCGGACTACAGGAAGATCATCCCGCACAGCAGGAACTTCCTTGCTTTAGGCTACAGACCACCACCTACCATTGCTACTGATGAGACAGCCCCTCCGTCTGCTGGACCCTCTTCATCCACAGCTGCCCCAGCTGCCCCTGCTACCACCACTGCATTTCCACCCGCCTCTGAGCCGGTCTATCGCCTTGTGCACCGTCTATTCCGCCAGTTTGATCAGATGGAGCGCCGTAACAGGCGCCGGTATGAGAGATTAGAGCGCCGCAGCAGGCGACGCTATTCCCATCTGAAGCTGATGATCAGACAGGGTGCCGACATCCCCTCCGAGCCCGACACCCCTTCAGAGCCATCAGAGGATGAGCACGAGGAGGAGGATAAGCACGAGGAGGAGCCTCATTCCCAGGTGGAGACTCATCAGCAGGCAGCCACAGAGCAGGCTGCCCCGCATCAGGAGGATATGCCCCAGATAGAGGCTGTAGATCCGGAGATCTCGCTCCAGTCTGTCCCACCTCCACAGCAGCCAGACCCTCAGCCCACCACCGCCACGGAGACCCCAGCTACCATCCCTACCATTGATGACACTCCTTCACACCTGGCTTGATTGAGCATCGAGGACGATGCTTCTTTTTAAGTGTGGGGAGGTCGCCATCTCTGGCGTTTATTTTGGTGAACCACTACATACTTTTTCTTTTATTTTGGATATTTTTTTCTGTATTTTCCTCTTTTTCTTTTACTGTTATTTTCTGAGTACTTATACATTGCTACTTGTGTATTTTACTCTATTTTCTGTATTTTGCATTTTTTGTTCATATTTTAGTTATTTAGTTTAGTTTAGTTATTTAGTTTAGTTTGCAATTCTGATTTATCAGTGGATTAATTAGTATAGTTTACCCTTTTTAGCATAAGATAGTATAGTTTAAATAGAAAAATATAAGAAGGAAGTAAACTAGAAACTTTAACAGAATCAAAATAACCCACACCTTGTATATATAGCATTACATGTTAGTTGACAACATTTCATCAAGGAGGAACATTAAAACTTTAAAAGCTACCCTAAATAATTTTTTTTCAAGAGAATAATGGGAATTTTTAACTAAACTTGCATACAATATATGAATGATATATGATGCTTGAGTTAGAGAACACACAGCCTGTGAGTCTTGAGCTTAAATTGTATGGTTGCATTCAAACCATAATTTATTTCTGTGTGTCACATTTCTTTTTATTCTGATGTTCTTTACTTTGCTTTAATTTATATGTCCAATTATAGAATATAGAATAGATACATACCAAGAGAATGATTGAGGCCATCATTTGATTTTAGCTCACTCACCCCAAATCAGCCGACCTTTTACATCACCCTTGTTAACCCCCTTGAGCCTTTTTAAAACCCCTTTATTCTATTTAGCCAAATTACTAGCCTTAAGCAGAAAAACAAAGGAAAATCCCAAGTGAATCCTTAGTTAGCTTAAGATAGAAAATTATGAATAGAGTTAAATGTGGGAGACCTTTTGGGAACATGGATGATAGAAACAAAAGGTAGAGAAGTTAAAAGGAATAAAATAAAATTTGGGAAGCATGCTCATGAGAAAATCTAAATGATTCAATTATCATATGCATTAAAAAAAAAGTTAATTTTTTTCAGCATTTAAATAAAAGGGGATACAAAAGAAATTCCTCAATGCAAAATAAAAACAATGCACATGGAATAGAAAAAAAAATAATAATAAGTGAAACATAAGCATGTAAAAATAAGTGGTAAATTATGGGAAATTAGGTAAAGAAATTTTATTTTACTAGATGTGTATGTTAAGTGAGATCTTAGTCTAATTAAGGATTCACTTATTAGCTCACTTAACCCTATACATAAATCCTTACCTTTACCTTGGCCCCATTACAACCTTAATTAAGACCTCATGACTTTTTGGTATGACTATATTCTATAATTGTTGATTGGTTAGATGAAAAACAAAGCTGTAGAAATTAAGAATAAAAAGAAAAATAGAGTGAATAAACCCAATAAACACTGAGTGACTAGAGAGTAAACACAAAATCCAGTGAGGGTTCAATAACTCATCAACATATATCTGTGCTTAAAATTTACTAATTTTTTTGCAAGTTTGTACAATATTTTCTTTCCCATCTCATTTGCTAAAGTGCTTTATTATTTAAGGGTTGGCTATATATATACACACAACTCCTTGAGAATGTGAATTAACTTAGCTACATGTAAACTTTATATATGAGTGGATGAATTAGAATTGCATGACTCATTAGGTAGATGCATTTAGCATAGGTTGCATTTCATAACATTCCATCACTTTAACCTTAATTATTTACCTTGGATTTAGCATGAGGACATGCTAGTGTTTAAGTGTGGGGAGGTTGATAAACCCATATTTCATGAGTTCTTTTGTGCTTAATTAGAGTGATTTATTCAACTCTTCACCTACTTATTCACATTAATTGCATAGTTTTACTTTCCCTTCCTTATTATGTCATATAATGAAAAACATGTTTTCTAACCTTTAAAAATTAATTATTCTAATTACCTTTATTTCCATTCGATGCCGTGATTAGTGTGTTGAGTAGTTTCAGATTTTCCAAAGGCAGAATGACTTAAGGATGAAAAAGGAAACATACTAGAATGGAAGGAGGAAGCAAAACAGAGGTTTAAAGAAACTGGTGTCCATGCGATCGCATGGATGACGCGATCGCGTGCCAAGCACGAATCAGCAGCGACGCGGCCGCATGACTGACGTGACCGCGCGCCTTAAGCAGAATACACATGACGCGGTCGCATGACTGACGCGACCGCGTGGCAAGGTAGAGCTCCGAATGACGCGACCGCGTGACCCACGTGGACGCGTGACAGAGGCCACGCACCAGAAATTACAGAATACGCCCCCAGCGAATTCTGAAGCCCTTTTTGGCCCAGATTCAAGTATAGACAGCATAGACCAGAGGTTATAAAGTGTGGGAATGCTTCCATTCAAAGGGAGCTCGCATATTTTCACCTTTCAATGATTTAGATTTAGTTGAGAGGGAGATCTTCTCTCTCTCTCTCTCTTTTAGAATTTAGGATTTCTTCTTGTTTTAAGAGTAACTCTGGATCTAGGATTAATGTTCTTTTAGTTTTACTTTTATTTATTTATTCCAACATTTGAATTGATTATTATAATTTACGAATTATTCCATGTTACAGATTTCCAATTGAATTAATGATAATTTGAGGTATTTTCAGTTTATGATTGTTCTCTTGATTTAAGTTGCCATTGCTTCCCATCTAAGGACACTTTTATTATTTCAGCAATTTATTTTTTTTCTTTTGGTTTTGGTTAAGAATTCAGTAACTCAACAGTTATTAAACTCAACATAATTGATAATCGTTATCTTGCTAATTAAGTTGAACTTAAATAATCCCAACCTTTTCTTAGGAAATAATTAGGATTCAAAGGTCAATTTAATTAGTCCCTTGAATTTCCTTTGCTCCGGTAAAGGTTGACCAAGTGGAATTAAGATACAACTCTCATTATTGTTGAGAAGGATAACTAAGTTGGACTTCTAATTTCCCTTATCTTGCCAAAAGTTGTTTTGTAGTTATTATTTATTTTTACTTGCCATTTAATTCACTCGTCATTTAAATTACTTGCTTCTCACCTTCTAACCCCGATTACAACCTTTATAGCCAATAATAAGAACATACTTCCTCGCAGTTCCTTGAGAAGACAACCCGAGGTTTGAATACTCGGTTAACAATTTTTAAGGGGTTTGTTACTTGTGACACCCAACACGTTTGTAAGAAAGGTTGATTGCTTGGTTTAGTAACTATACTCACAACGAGAGTTTTTATAATCTCTAAACCATCAATCTTCTGCTCTTTCAGAACCAAACTCATTAAGTTTACTTCTATACTTGAAGTATATTAAATGGTTTAGTCAACATCAACCTATAAGGTCCAACCTAGCTACTAATTGACTTAGTAGTAGGCTAGTGTCAATGGTTATCAAATTGACCACTAAAAGTTCACAAATCATCAAATCCATTAGACCCAATGACTCAAGTTTACCCAATTCCCTTAGCCTAGGCCAAGAGTAAAGAGAACTACTCCATAATCAAAGGAAACATTTCATCAAACACATGGTAAGCATTACTAAAAGACATATTCAAATTGCAACTAAATTGAAATTAACAAGTACCCACTAACAATTATCAATGTAAATTCACTCAAACAACACAATTAATCATGAAAATCATCAATGTAACATTAACAATTCAAGATCCATAAGATTCACAAAATGGGTAGAAAATGACAAGTGACAAGAAAACATAAATCTAACACAAGATTTAAACAAAATTTTACTAAGGAATTCAAATTAAGCAATCAAAACTAGTAATCCACAAGATCCAGTTCAGAATTCAATAAGGGAAGATCAAATCATCAAGATCTAGAGAGGAACAAGGGTTTTTCTCTCTAGAAGAACAAAAACCAAAAACTAGCTAAAAATTGTGTCTTAGTGTGAATGAATGATCCCCCCCGCTTTTCCCCCTAGCATCCTTGGGTCTTTTCCATGCAGAACCAGCTTGAATTTAGGCCTCTTGAGCCTCAGAAAACGCAAGGCATGATTTCCTTTAATGAGGTCACGTGCAGCTTGTCGCGCGTACGTGCCATGCATGCGTGTGCGCCAATTGATTTTGCAATCCACGCGTGCGCGCCATGTATACGTGCGCGCCGGTGTGGATTTCTCTAATCCGTGCGGATGCGCCGATCTTCGTGTGCTGCTTCCAGCTGTCCACATCCGCGCGTGGGCGTGAGGTGCGCGTGCGCGCCCATGCTGAAATTTCCAAAATCCAAATCTTCATGTTCCTTCCTCTTGTGCATGCTTTCTTTCTCTCTTCTAGGCCATTCTTGCCCTATAAATTCTGAAATCACTCAACAAACACGTCACGGCATCGAATGGTAATAAAAGAGGATCAAAATATAGCAATTCTAAGGAAAAAGAAGTATGTTTTCCATCATGAAATAATATTAGGAAGAGAACACAAAACCATGCAGTTCTTGTGAATAAGTGTGAAAAATATTGACAAACCCCCCTCCCCAAATTCTACACAATATAAACCACAAAATTGGGGTTTATCATCGCTTCCACTCATTTGGACACATAATCAACGGCTAGTAGAATGTAGAGAAAACCATTAGAGTTTGGGAATGGCCCCATGAAGTCGATACCCCATACATAAAAAATCTCACAAAATAGCATGGTTTATTGGGGTATTTCATCCTTCTTGAAAATATTACCAAATCTAAGACATTGAGAATAAGATTTACAAAAGAGAGAAGAGTCCTTGAAAAGTGTTGGCTACTAAAATCCACAATCTAGGATCTTTCTTGCCATCCTTTGAGGTCCATAATGGCCACCTCCCTCAGAGGAGTGGCAAGCTTCTAGGATTGATTAGAATTCGGTTTGTGGGATGCACCCTCGAATTACTTGATCCGCACCACATCTTCAAAGGTATGGGTCAGCCCATACATAATACTTTGATTCGCTTTTTAGCTTATCCTTTTGATGCTTGGAGAGATTAGGAGGAAAGGTGCGAGACACCAAGTAATTGGCAATTGGCACATACCAAGGTATGACTTCAGAGATTGCTTGCAAGCCATCAAAGGGAAAAGAATCATTAATAGGAGTGGAATTGCCCTTGGTGTGCTCAAGGTGACTCAAGTGATCCACCACTAGGTTTTGTGAACCATTCCTATCTTTAATTTCTAGGTCAAATTCTTGCAATAACAAAACCCATCTAATCAACCTTGGTTGGGATTCCCTCTTAGCCAACAAATATTTCAACGCAGCATGATCCGAGTACACTACCACCTTGGAACCAAGTAGATAAGCTCGGAATTTATCCAGAGCAAAAACAATAGCTAACAACTCTTTCTCGGTGGTAGTGTAATTGGATTGGGCTCTATCCAAAGTTTTTGATGCATAGCCAATGACATTAGGATTCTTACCCTCGTGCTGTGCTAGCGCGGCTCCCACCACAAAGTTTGAAGCATCACACATTATTTTGAATGGCCGACTCCAGTCGGGCCCTTTTACTATGGGAGCTTGGGTCAATGCAACTTTGAGCTTGTCAAAAGCCTCCATACATTCTTTGCTTAGATCAAATTCAACGTCTTTTTACAATAATCGAGATAGAGGTAGTGCCACCTTACTAAAGTCCTTAATAAATCGCCGGTAAAAACTTACATGACCAAGGAACGCACGGACTTCCCTCTCAGAGGAGGGGTAAGGCATACTAGATATAACATTAATCTTTGCCGGATCCATAGAAATACCATCGTTAGAGACAACGTGTCCTAAAACAATACCTTGTCTAACCATAAAATGACACTTCTCAAAATTTAAGACAAGGTTTGATTTAGTACACCTCTCCAACACTTTTGCAAGATTATCCAAGCAAAGATCAAAAGAGTCCCCATAAACACTAAAATCGTCCATGAACACCTCCATGCAATGCTCTAGAAGATCCACAAATATGCTCATCATACACCTTTGGAAAGTTGCCGGTGCATTGCATAAGCCAAATGGCATACGCTTGTTGGCATAAGTTCCAAAGGGGCACGTAAAGGTAGTTTTCTCTTGATCCTCTAAAACAATGTGGATTTAAAAATACCCCGAATAGCCATCTAAGAAATAGTAATGAGATTTACCAGACAATCGATCAAGCATTTGATCGATAAACGGTAGCGGAAATTTATCCTTCCTAGTGGCCGTGTTCAAACGCCGGTAGTCAATACATACCCTCCATGAATTTTGCACCCTCGTAGCTATAAGCACCCCACTCTCATTCTTGATTGTAGTAACCCCGGACTTCTTTGGGACGGCTTGGATAGGACTTACCCATTCACTATTGATGAGCCCCCGTGGACTATGTTGGTATAGAATTTCTCAATAAAATCCCGTTGCAAGTATAGCTCTTCCCAACAACAATCCTCGAGTATCAAATTTAGAAGGAATTTGGTTGTCACAAGTTTAACCCCAATAAAAGTAACCAAAGTATTCAAACCTCGGGTCATCTCACAAGGAATGGGCAAACATGTGCTTCAACATTGGTTAGAAATCCGGGATTGCAAGTCATGAGCAAGAATTTAAACTAGGAATCTTAACAAGCAAGTAATCTTGGAATGCAAGAAACTACTTCAATTAACTAAAGCAAAATGTAAATAATTCTAAATTAAGCAAGTAACTACAACTAAGACAAGGCAATTGAGGTTTTTGGGTTTTCAAATATGAATGATAAAAGCAACTCTTGGCTAGACATGGGAATCGGGGTCACCATCCTTGTCTAATAACCATTTCTTGACAATTATGAGGAACCAAACTCATTAAGTCTACTTCTATACTTGAAGTATGTTAAATGGTTTGGTCAACATCAACCCATAAGGTCCAACCTCACTACTAATTAACTTGGCAGTAGGCTGATGACAAGTCATCTTAGCCCATTCTAGCTAGTCTTTTTCTTTTGTTTTCATTAGAATTATGCACTTTTTTAAGCTACAAGCAAGCTAATTGAGTAGAATTT
Source organism: Arachis ipaensis (assembly GCF_059453495.1). Classification (NCBI taxonomy): domain Eukaryota; kingdom Viridiplantae; phylum Streptophyta; class Magnoliopsida; order Fabales; family Fabaceae; genus Arachis; species Arachis ipaensis. The sequence continues at coordinate 76,480,121 of NC_142444.1, forward strand.
CATGTTTCCCTTGATTGAACCAACCATATGTGAATTCATGCCATTTCATGAGGTTTTGAGCTATAATTGTTGCATATTGTGGAAGATTGAATACCTCATGATTTTGAGCAAAACTTTGATTAGTTTGGTTGATCAATGATAGGTGAAGAAGGCTTGGAGAAAGGTTGAAGCAAAGAGGAATGGCTAGGAGTGAAGAGAGGACAATGGAATAAATGAAAATTGAACCGGGTTGCATGAAGTTAGCCCCAACGTTAGCCCCCTAACTTGGAGGCTAACGTTGGGCATGTAAATCATTCCCTGGAGGTGGCCAACGTTAGCTCCAACGTTAGCCCCCTAACTTGGAGGCTAACGTTGGAACTTAAGAATGTATCCCCTGGGCACCAACGTTTGCGCCAACGTTAGCCCCCTAACTTGGAGGCTAACGTTGGCACATGAACCACAATGGGGGAGTAGGCCAACGTTTGCGCCAACGTTAGCCCCCTAACGTGGAGGCTAACGTTGGCACTTGAATCACAAAGGAGGAAGGCCAACGTTTGCGCCAACGTTAGCCCCCTAACGTGGAGGCTAACGTTGGCACCAATCACACCAAGCAAGGCCAACGTTAGGGTCAAAGTTAGACCCCTAACGTTGGCGCCAACGTCCACACCAGAAGGATGTGGTTTGCTGATATGAAAAGTTAGGGTCAAAGTTAGATCCCTAACTTTGACCCTAACGTTGAAGACCAACGTTGGCTAACTCCATTTCCGGTTCAATTGGTTCACTTCGGTTCTTCTTCAATCTTCAAAGAGCAATCAACCAAGGCCTCTTTCAACCCAATTCCACCAAGGACAAAGGCCCAACTCAAGGCTTGAAGATCATTTTGGAAAGTGTATAAATAGGATAGAATTCAATTTATGAGGGAGCTTTCCTTTTAGAATTTGCAAAATAGTTTTGGAGAGCTTTTGTTACTGAGTGAACTTTAATTTCTTTGTTTCCATTGCTTTCAATTTCAATTTTACTTTTGTCTTGGATCTTGGATTGGAGAATTGAAGAAATTCTGTTTCAATCTCAATCTTGGATCTCTCTGTTTCTTTACTTTACTGTTAATTGAATTTCATTTCCGGTTCATTGTTCTTCATCTCTTTTCTTTGCAATTTACAATTTCTTTGCTATTGTTCTTGTTGGATCTAGGAAGGCATTGAGATCTAGACTTGGTTTTCTAGTCTCTGGGTCCTGAGATCTGAATTCTCATTTCAATTCTCTGTTTAATGCTTTCATTGTTCATTTACTTTGCTGTTATAATTTCCGGTTCAATCCCAATTCCCTTTTTTTTCTTCTGTTTGATGCACTTTAGCTTTTCTTTGTTTAAATTCTGCAAATCCACATCCCAATCCCCTTTACATTTCAAGCCATTTACATTTCTTGCACTTTAAGATTCCGCAATTTACATTTCTTGCACTTTAAGTTTCTGTCATTTAATTTCTTGTTCTTTAAGTTTCGGCAATTTATTTCTTGTTCTCTTTAATTTCATGCAATTTACATTCTGCAATTCACAAATCACCCAACCAACACTTGATTCTCTTGACTAAATCAACCACTAAATTAAAATTGCTCAATCCTTCAATCCCTGTGGGATCGACCTCACTCCCGTGAGTTTTTATTACTTGACACGACCCGGTACACTTGCCGGTTAGTTTTGGGTGTTTTGGTAGAGAATCGTTTCTCGCCAAAATATCTCATCAAGTTTTTGGCGCCGTTGCCGGGGATTGATTAGATTGACAATGATTAAGTGAGGTGGTAATCTAGATCAAGCACTTTTTCTTTATTTTTCTTTAACTTTTGATTAACCCGCTAACTGTTTGAAATTTTGTTTAAACTAAACTTCATTCTAGCAGTAGAGTGAAGTAATCTTGCTGGTGTTTCTTTTGTCTTGTTTGTATGTCAGGTACAAGGAGATCCGCTCCTGTGTTATCTGAAGTTGATCAGAGAACTCTTAGAAGGATAAGAAGAGCCGAAAGAGGGAAAAGTATTGTTGGAGAAGAAGAATCAGACGAAGAATTCCACGAGATGGAAGGAGATACATCTAATCCAGAAGGAGGAGTTAATAATCCACCACAACAGAGGAGAGTATTGGCTTCCTACACTTTTGCAAATGCTAGACATTGTGGAAGCAGCATTCTCACCCCTAATGTCAATGCAAATAACTTCGAACTGAAGCCACAACTCATCACATTGGTCCAGAACAACTGCTCATTTGGAGGAGGACCATTGGAGGATCCAAATCAACATCTATCTACCTTCTTGAGGATCTGTGACACTGTCAAATCCAATGGTGTGAATCCTGAAACCTACAAGCTTCTGCTGTTCCCGTTCTCATTAAGGGATAAGGCTGCACAATGGCTTGAAACTTTTCCCCAAGCAAGTATCACTAGTTGGGATGACTTGGTGACTAAATTTCTAGCCAAGTTCTATCCACCCCAGAGAGTCATCAGGCTGAAAACCGAGGTGCAGACATTCACACAATTAGATGCTGAATCCTTGTATGAAGCATGGGAGAGGTACAAAGCCTTAATCAGAAAATGCCCTCCAGAGATGTTCAATGAATGGGACGTGCTGCAAAATTTCTATGAAGGCCTTACATTGAAATCTCAGGAGGCATTAGATCATTCTGCTGGAGGTTCACTACAATTAATGAAAACTGCTGAGGAAGCTCAGAATCTGGTGGACATGGTGGCCAACAATCAGTATTTCTTTGCGCATCAAAGAAGCCGCCAACCATCACAAAGAAGAGGAGTTATGGAACTAGAAGGAGTGGACTCAATCCTAGCTCAAAACAAGATGATGCAGCAGCAAATTCAACAACAATTTGAGCAAATGGCCAAGAGGATTGATAGTCTCCAAGTCGCAGCAGTCAACACTAGCCAACCATCAACCACATGGGGACAGAGTGAAGAGACTCAAGAGGAGCAACAGCAAGAACAAGTCCAGTACATGCACAACCAAAATTCTGGGCTAAATGAAGTATATGGCGACACTTACAACCCTTCTTGGAAGAACCACCCAAACCTTAGGTGGGGGGACAATCACAACCAAAATCAACAACCATGGCAAAGAAACTCAAACCAAAACACTTTAAGAAACAACCAAAACCACAACCAGCAGCAAACTAACCAAAACCCCTACAGAAAACCTCAAAACAACTACTCCAACCCCAACCATTACCAATCTAATAACCAATCCACTAACCAAAATGCCTATCATCCACCATCCACATTTCACAACCCACCACAAGCATCACCTAAATCTCAAAGACTCACCAACTTGGAAACCTTGATAGACAAAATGTGGAAACACCAAGAAATGACAACCAAGAACCATGAAGCCTCCATGAAGAGCCTAGAGAGGCAAATTGGGCAAATCTCCAAACAGATTTCTGTTGAGAAACCTTCAAGCTCACTGCCGAGTGACACAATCCCAAATCCTAAGGAAGAATGCAAGGCAATACAATTGAGGAGTGGAAGAGTCTTGGTGAAAAATGAAGAAGCAACCAAGAAGCCAAAGGAAAGTGACAAGAAACAAGCCGAAGAAGAGAAAGTCAATGACAAGAAGGAGACAGCAAGCAAGCCAACTCAGAATCAAGCTCAAGAAAAAGAAGATCAGCCACAAAAATCAAGAAAGGGAAAGGAAGTAATTAAAGAGCCAACTGAGGACCAAAGGCAGGGAAATAACTTTACTCCCCCCTTGCCATATCCTCAAAGGTTTAACAAGGAAACTAAGGACCAACACTTCCCAAAATTTCTTGAAATCTTCAAGAAGTTAGAGATCAATATTCCCTTAACTGAAGCACTTGAGCAAATGCCCCTGTACGCAAAGTTCTTGAAGGAACTTATCAACAAGAAGAGGAGTTGGCAAGATAATGAAACTGTACTGCTCACTGAGGAATGCAGAGCACTAATCCAGAAGGGACTTCCTCCCAAACTTGAGGATCCTGGGAGTTTCTTTCTACCCTGCGCCATTGGCAGTATGACTATCAAGAAGGCGATGTGTGACTTGGGAGCTAGTATCAATCTGATGCCTACCTCTCTAGTGAAAAAGTTAGGCATAAAAGAGGTAAAACCAGTACAGATGTCTTTAGAATTGGTGGACAAATCAGTGATATGCCCCAGTGGTATAATTGAGAATCTTCTAGTCAAGGTAGATAGATTCATCTTCCCTGCAGATTTTGTGATCCTGGATTCGAATCAGGATGAGGGCGACTCCATTATACTGGGAAGACCGTTCTTAGCCACTGCTAGGGCCATCATAGACATAGAGCAAGGAGAATTAACCCTCAGGATGCATAATGAAAGTATCACTCTGAGTGTACTACCAGAAACACAGAACAGTAATGAAAAGAAGGATGGTACAGAAACAGACAAGGAAAATCTGCAGTGGAGGGAGGAAATCAACAAGACAAACAACAACTGCCCTCCCAAGCAAGAGATAGATGATACAGCAGGCCAAAAAGAGAAAGAGACTGTGCAAAGTAATGAAGAAGCTCAAGGGAACATTGTAGTATTGGCAACTAAGAAAAGGAATTTCAAAAGGGAGCCAGTTTTCAAAGAAGAAGAATTAACAAAAGGAAGGAAGAAAAACAAAAACAGAATCAAAAAGGGGTGGAAGAACAAAAAAATTCCAACAGAAGGGCTCTCCAAAGGTGACAAAGTGCAGTTAGTCTATCAACAACTGGGAACAGACCAACAGACTAACGATTACTATACTGTGAGCAATATATTATCACTAGAACATGCTGAGATAGAGCACCAAGGAACAAAGAAGAAGCTCACGATCAGAGGGGACAAGTTGAGGCACTACAAGCACCAACCACCATAAAAGAAAGCTTCAATGTCAAGCTAGTGACAATAAAAGAGCGCTCCATGGGAGGCAACCCATGCTTTAAGATTCTTGTCATTTTACATTCAATAAACTATGGTCACTTGATGCATGAATTCTTTTCTCTTTTCATGAACATGTCCATTTATTGCATGCACTATTTTAAAACATATGCTAAGTTGATATGTCTTCAAGCACACTTAACCAATATCATAAAGGATTTTGTTTTACATGCTTAAAATGTTTTGATAGAGCATATGGCCGAACACTAAGTTTGGTGTCCACATAGCTTCATGAGAATCTAGAATTCATGCATCAATAATCATACATTTGTCATTTTTCAAAACCTTATAAATAGAATTTTCTTTTAATGAAGGTATTAATTGTGATGAACCCTTTGACAAGAAGCAAGTTTGGTGTTCATCAAACCTTGATGCACCAATTCGAGGATACAATTAATCCTTCATGAAAAAAAAAAAAAAAGAAAAAGAAAAAGAAAGTATGATGAAAACAATTCTTATGAACAATTAAACTTCACTAATTGGAGGAAGAAACTCATTTTCTTTATATATTACCAAACATCAAGTTTGGTGTCCTCCAAAGGAAGTGTCACGGTTCACATGAGATAAGAATTGATAGTTCACATATTTTTACTAAAAAGAATAATATTGCTACGGTGGGATAAGACTAATGCATGTGTCTTGTTGTGATGACTAGGAGGTCAAAGAATCTTCAATGAAAAGAAGGACAAGACAAAAGAAAGCATAGCATAAGGACAAATTCATATCACATGCTTCAAGAAAAAAATCTGCCCCTCATTGAAAATGATCACGGCAAAGGCTAGGGAAGGAGCAAATTTTGTCTTCATTCATCCATACATGCACACCCTTGATCTCCATGGTGTCTAATTGCATCCTAGCCCTTTATTTCTCATATAAAAGCATACCACCTTCAAGCCATGCACATGACCGAATCACTCCTCAACATTACAAGTCTTGTGCAACTTTTTCTTTTACTTTAAACTCCAAACACTTAATCTTCTCTTCATAATTCCCTAGCAAGTTCAGTCCGAATCTCTTCCTCCAACCACACATCAAAACTCTCCAACACTCTCCACATTCCCTCTCAACCAACCAAGTGATTATGGCATCCTCCTCAAGAACCAAACGACGAAAAGGAAAAGATCCAATAGTAGAGGAAGAAACACATGAGTATGACCAATGGAAGTTCAAGTCTTGGTCTCATCAAATGCAAATTCAATGGATGAACGAGAAAAAAATTTATCCTGAGATTCCATTCATGTTGCCGGATGATGGGTGTCAAGAAATAAAGAACAAAATCCGGAAGAGAAGATGGGAGGAACTTACATCACCAATCTCTCGAATTAATACCAATATCATAAGAGAGTTTTATGCAAATGCCCCAAGGATTGACATGCGTGGACCCCCAACGTACAAGAGCTATGTGCGTGGGGTGGAAGTAGACTTTGGCCCAGATGCAATTAAGAAAGTTTTGAAACTAAAGTCAGTGCGCTTTGATGAACCGGGATACCAACAAAGATTGACTGAGGATCAAAATTATGAAGAGATTGCAAGAGACATTTGCTTTGAGAACTCAGGATGGGAGGGAGATAACAAGAACCGATACAAGTTCCTGAAGAGATGTAACCTCATTCCGGAGGCAAAAGGATGGTATGAGTTGATGAAAAGGTCAATTCTGGGGACAGTGAACACCTCAGAAGTTAACAGGGAGAGAGCCTTAATGCTGCATTGTATCATGGTGGGTGGAGAGATAAGAGTTCATGAGATCCTTGCAAGAGACATCGTAAGGATAGCAGAAAAGAATTCGGCCGGATCCTGGTTGTACTATCCGAGCACCATTTGGAAGTTGTGTGCAAAGGCCAAGGTTCCATTGGAAGAGGAGAATCCAATGTGGCTAAGCCAAGGCATGCCCATAACCATTGAACGAATGATGTTGCCCCTTGAAGCACACCAAGGCCGAAGGCCACATGGAGGAAGGGAAAGAGAAGAGCAAATGGAAGAAGATGAGCCCCACATGGAAGAAGAGCCACAAGAAGAGGAGGAACAGCCACACTTTTTCTCACAAGGCAATATGGACATGACTCAAATGCAAGAAGCAATAGGGAGGTTATCTCAGCAATACACAAGAATCCAAGCAAGGCAAGAGGAATATCATTCTCTGTACATGCAAAACCAACAAGCACAAGAAGAAAGAGAGCTGAGAATAATCAATAAACAAAATGAATTCGAGTCAAGATTTCTTGCGATGCAAGAAGAACATGCCTTTCAATCTCATGAATCTTTTGGGAAGTTGGAACAAATGCAAGCTGAAAGTTTGAAGGCCTTCAAGGAGTTCACAACACTCCAAGAAGCAAGGTATGAAGTGCAAGCCGATTACAATGTCAATAGCCAAATCAAACTAAACTATATTGGAGAACATTTGCATCACATGGATCCGGCATTCCCAACTTTTGATGAATTTTTCAAAATGAGAAGTGAGATGGAAGTGAACAGGGCTATGAGACTTGAAGATAGAGTGGAGGAGGCTATGAACAAGGCTGGCTTTTGGCAAGATCAAGAACCACCAAACAAAGATGGTGGGAACACTAGCAGCCAAGTATATGAAAGGAGAAAGAAAAGGCATGACAAATAAAAGGTGGATTTGCTCCTTGATCATCACAACATGCATTCTATCTGTTCTAATCTGTTTTTGCATTTTTTTTTTTTGTAGTCATTTAAAAGTCTTTGCATTGTGTTGGTTATTTCAAAATAAGTAAGCTAGTTCATGTGTTGGCTTGTGTGTTCATTTTCACTTAACAAGAAGTATGTGTTGTCCCCTGCATCTTTAAATTCAATAAAAGAACAGTTTGAATGTGAAGTGAATTGGTCTCTGTTAGTTAGAAGTGGAATAAAAGCAAGTGGTGGTGTGTGTGTGATTGTATAATAGCTCACTTTTAGTGAATAAAGAGCTAGGATATCTCCTTCTAAGTAGAGAGTGGCCTATTGTCTATGAATCTCAATTGAATAGAATTCCTTGGTTAGAAAGAAAAACAAAAAGAAAGAAAGAACAAAGAAAGCCAAAAAATGGCAAAACAAAAGAAAAACAAAAAGAAACAAAGCTGGACACCAATAGCTTGAACCCTGAAATATATGCCTGTGATGTTTTTGTACTAGGATCTGCTTGGATTAGTAAGCTCTTAGGAGTGCCTCAACACTTGGTGACTTGGGTTAACTAACCCGGGATCATCAGCTGAAAATCCACTATCAAGAGCAACCTAACTACAAAGCATTTAGTAGCCCAAAGAGGTGCTGGGCATCAATGTTTTAAGAAGGAATGTGAGCCAAGTGTCTATGGTGAATAATGTGTCAAGTATAAAGGAAAGAAAATGAACTTGCTACACATGACACTCAAATGAAGCTTTTGAATAAAGTAATAGCCAAGGATAAAGGAATAATGAGAGGTCATAGCAGTATGTCACTTGAAACTTGAAGGAGACTTTCTAGGCCTAGGAGTCAATAAGAAGTGAGCATTTGCATATCCACATAAAACCCCATGAACTATCAATAACACTTTGCTAGCATGAACTTCCTCTTCCATTTCATTCTTTCTTCTTAAAAATTCATTTCTTGCTTGGGGACAAGCAAGCTTTAAGTTTGGTGTTGTGATGACAAGTCATCTTAGCCCATTCTAGCTAGTCTTTTTCTTTTGTTTTCATTAGAATTATGCACTTTCTTAAGCTACAAGCAAGCTAATTGAGTAGAATTTCATGTTTCCCTTGATTGAACCAACCATATGTGAATTCATGCCATTTCATGAGGTTTTGAGCTATAATTGTTGCATATTGTGGAAGATTGAATACCTCATGATTTTGAGCAAAACTTTGATTAGTTTGGTTGATCAATGATAGGTGAAGAAGGCTTGGAGAAAGGTTGAAGCAAAGAGGAATGGCTAGGAGTGAAGAGAGGACAATGGAATAAATGAAAATTGAACCGGGTTGCATGAAGTTAGCCCCAACGTTAGCCCCCTAACTTGGAGGCTAACGTTGGGCATGTAAATCATTCCCTGGAGGTGGCCAACGTTAGCTCCAACGTTAGCCCCCTAACTTGGAGGCTAACGTTGGAACTTAAGAATGTATCCCCTGGGCACCAACGTTTGCGCCAACGTTAGCCCCCTAACTTGGAGGCTAACGTTGGCACATGAACCACAATGGGGGAGTAGGCCAACGTTTGCGCCAACGTTAGCCCCCTAACGTGGAGGCTAACGTTGGCACTTGAATCACAAAGGAGGAAGGCCAACGTTTGCGCCAACGTTAGCCCCCTAACGTGGAGGCTAACGTTGGCACCAATCACACCAAGCAAGGCCAACGTTAGGGTCAAAGTTAGACCCCTAACGTTGGCGCCAACGTCCACACCAGAAGGATGTGGTTTGCTGATATGAAAAGTTAGGGTCAAAGTTAGACCCCTAACTTTGACCCTAACGTTGAAGACCAACGTTGGCTAACTCCATTTCCGGTTCAATTGGTTCACTTCGGTTCTTCTTCAATCTTCAAAGAGCAATCAACCAAGGCCTCTTTCAACCCAATTCCACCAAGGACAAAGGCCCAACTCAAGGCTTGAAGATCATTTTGGAAAGTGTATAAATAGGATAGAATTCAATTTATGAGGGAGCTTTCCTTTTAGAATTTGCAGAATAGTTTTGGAGAGCTTTTGTTACTGAGTGAACTTTAATTTCTTTGTTTCCATTGCTTTCAATTTCAATTTTACTTTTGTCTTGGATCTTGGATTGGAGAATTGAAGAAATTCTGTTTCAATCTCAATCTTGGATCTCTCTGTTTCTTTACTTTACTGTTAATTGAATTTCATTTCCGGTTCATTGTTCTTCATCTCTTTTCTTTGCAATTTACAATTTCTTTGCTATTGTTCTTGTTGGATCTAGGAAGGCATTGAGATCTAGACTTGGTTTTCTAGTCTCTAGGTCCTGAGATCTGAATTCTCATTTCAATTCTCTGTTTAATGCTTTCATTGTTCATTTACTTTGCTGTTATAATTTCCGGTTCAATCCCAATTCCCTTTTTTTTCTTCTGTTTGATGCACTTTAGCTTTTCTTTGTTTAAATTCTGCAAATCCACATCCCAATCCCCTTTACATTTCAAGCCATTTACATTTCTTGCACTTTAAGATTCCGCAATTTACATTTCTTGCACTTTAAGTTTCTGTCATTTAATTTCTTGTTCTTTAAGTTTCGGCAATTTATTTCTTGTTCTCTTTAATTTCATGCAATTTACATTCTGCAATTCACAAATCACCCAACCAACACTTGATTCGCTTGACTAAATCAACCACTAAATTAAAATTGCTCAATCCTTCAATCCCTGTGGGATCGACCTCACTCCCGTGAGTTTTTATTACTTGACACGACCCGGTACACTTGCCGGTTAGTTTTGGGTGTTTTGGTAGAGAATCGTTTCTCGCCAAAATATCTCATCATAGGCTAGTGTCAATGGCTATCAAATTGACCACTAAGGGTTCCCAAATCATCAAATCCATTAGACCCAACGACTCAAGTTTACCCAATTCCCTTAGCCTAGGCCAAGAGTAAAAATGACTACTCCATAATCAAAGGAAACATTTTATCAAACACATGGTAAGCATTAATAAAAGATCTAATTAAATTGTAATTAAATTGGAACTAACAAGTACCCACTAACAATTATCAACATATAATCACTCAAACAACACAAGTAATCATGGAAATCATCAATGCAACAATAACAAATCAAGATCTACAAGATTCATGAAATGGGTATAAAATGACAAACAACAAGAAAACAAAAAACTAACACAATATCTAAACAAACTTATACTAGAGAATTCAAATTAAACAATTAAAACTAGTAATTAACAAGATCCAATTCAGAATTCAACAAGGGAAGATCAAATTAGAGCTAGATCTAGAGAGGAACAAAGGTTTCTCTCTCTAGAAGAACAAAGAACCAAAAACTAACTAAAATTATGTCTAAGTGTAAAATGATTGATCCCCTCCTTTCCCCTAGCATCCTTGGGTCTTTTCCATGCAGAACCAGCTTGAAATTGGGTCTGATGAGCCTCAAAAATTGCCATGCATGATTTCCTTTAATGAGGTCTGTGAGCTTTCCGCGCGTGCGCGCCATGCGTGCGTGCGCACCGATTGCTTTTGTGATCCACGCGTGCGCGCCATGTGCGCGTGCGCGTCAGTGGAAATTTTCTGATCCACGCAGATGCGTCCATCCTTGCACGCCGCTTCCAGCTATCTATATCCACGCGTGCGCGTGCGCGCCGGTGCTGATGTTCCCAAAATCCACATCTTCATGTTCCTTCCTTTTGTGCATGCTTTCTTTCTCTCTTCTAGGCCATTCTTGTCCTATAAATCCTGAAATCACTTAACAAATACATCATGACATCGAATGGCAATAAAAGAGGATCAAAATGTAGCAATTCTAAGGCAAAATAAGCATGTTTTTCATCATGGAGCAATATTAGGAAGAGAACACAAAACCCATGCATTTCTTGTGAATAAGTGTGAGAAATATTGATAAAAATTCCCAAATTCTACACAATATAAACCACAAAATTGGAGTTTATCAAATCTCCCCACACTTAAACCAAGCATGTCCTCATGCTTAAAATAAAAAGACCAAAGATCATGGTAAGAAAGGGTTTATGAAATACAAATTTCCTAAATGAATGCATGCAACTAAAGTAAAATCATCTATCCACTTGGTCAAGGGTAAATCTATCCTCCAAGAACACATATGAGCATACGGGGTGAAAATGCTATGTAGTTCATGAATCCTACTAATTTGAACATCAACACGAAGTGCATATAACTTGCTAGATGAACGCTTGTGAAAGCCGGGAACAAGGAGTTGAGCATCGAACCCTCACCGGAAGTGTATCCACTCTATTTGCTCGAGTGTATAGGGTTCGTCACTCAATTCTCTCCTAATCATGCTTTCCAAGATTTGTCTTTCATCTAACAATCAACAATTACTTGATGCATGCTTACAAGTATCATGAGGTCTTATTCATGGGTTGTAATGGGGCTAGGGTGAAGGTAGGGATGTATATGGTCAAGTGAGCTTAAAATTTGAGTCCTTGATTAACCTAAGATCCCACTTGACACATAGAACAACCTATACAACTGTAATACAATACCTAGCTACCCATGGGTTTCACTTTTTGCATACTCATGCATTCTTTCCAATTCACATTCCATATGCATTGTTATTATTACTTTGTCTTGGGGCATTTTTTGTCCCCTTTCATGGCTTTCTCTTTTTCTATTTTTTTTTGTTTCTTCTATTTTTTTTATTTCTTTTTCTTACATTCTCATATGTATACACATACAATTTCTTTTTCTTTTTGGTCCCCTCTTTCTTGGGGTTTCATGTATAAAAATTTCAATGCATATGGTTCAATCATTCAATACATGAGTATGTTCCCACTTTCCAAAATTTTCAAATTCAATTACAAATACACACCTTTACATCTACCCAAGTTCCCAAGTACACCCTCCCATTTGAATGACACACACCCTAACTTACCTAAGCTAATCAAGGATCCAAATCTAGGGACATTCATTTTTTTTTCACTTAGAGTTGTTGATGTGCTCTATTTAAGAACAAAGAGGGTTTATCATAGGCTCAAAGCTGGTTAGCAATGGTAGATAAAAGGTTAAGGCCGTTTGGGAAAAGTGACTATTGAAATGATGGCCTCGATCATTTTAATGCATTCATACAAAAAGTAATGGACATATAGAATCAGACAAAGCAAGGATTACAAACAAGAATGGGAATTAATGGTTAGAAGATATAACCACACAATAGGCTCAAAACTTACATGCTTGTGTTCTTAGCTCAATCACTATGTTCCAAAATACATTCTTGAAGCAAGTTTTCCGCAAAAAAAATTTTTTTTTTCAAAATTTGGTAGCGTACTCCAAAACACAGTTTCTTGGGGAAGAAGTCATTATTTTGACCAAGCAACTCTATAGAAACTAACTATCATGTAAGGAGTATTTACAAGCAAAACTAACTACACATGCAATGTATTAACTACTAAGCAAAAGATAAATCCATGGGTATTGAAAGGAAGAGATTGTTACCCATGGAGATCGGTCGAATGATCTCCCCACACTTAGAATTTAGCACGGTCATCCGTGCTACCAACAATGCGCAAAGGACGGTCGGGACCGGAACCTTCACTTTTCCCTCCATCAGAGCTCCCATCACTTGGGTTTGAGGTGGATGTGAATATTTCAGGTTCCTCCATGCTAGGGGTAATACAACGCAGAAGCTTCTTGATATAAGTGTATCGGCGTTGGTTGCGCCGCTCATATCTATCAATCTTCTGGTGTAGATCTTCTATCCTTTGATGTGTAGATCTTTGTCGTGGTGGTGACGATGATGTGGAAGGAATAGTAGATGGAAGGGCTATGTCAAGGCTTGGGTTGTGTCATGGGAAGATGTAAGTATTTTTCGATTGGGACCACATCGCCCTTAGCCGGAATGATAGCCTTCGTATCCATATCTTCCCAAGGAACACCCGCAGCAGCAACTAAATCAGATACTAATGCTAGAAATGGCAAATTGTTCCAGGCGTGGACTTGTCCCATCGCTTGCTTAACAAGAGGCGGAATGTTCACCGGTCTTTCCGTGGGAACACACCAAACAAGCAAAGCGAGATTCGCCGTGAAGGACGACTTGAGGGTGCTAGGTAGCACATAGTGGGATAGGATCTGGGCCCAAGCTCTAGCTTCTACAGTGAGGAAGCGGGTGTTAATGCACTTGGGTCTCATCCTGAATCGACCATGGGTCCAAAATGTCTCTGGTTCAGCAATGACTCGGAAGATCGAGTCCCAATCAAACCCAAATTTCTCACGCTGACGTAAGACTTCTTGGTAGCCATCCACATCACTTGGTACTGGTAAGACATTAAGCACATGCTGAATAGCCTCTTCTGAAACTGAGACTTGCTTCCAGCGCACGTATACCGATTGAAGAGAGGGAAGATGGTAGTTAGTGTAAAACTCTACCACCCATGAGAGGTTGACCTCTTGTGGTTTTCTCAGAAGGAACTCCCATCCTCGCCATTCAATACGGGGTAAAATACAAGGAGCAACCTTGTCCGGTGATGAGCGGATAATTTATACACTTTTTGACATTCTTTTTAGGTAGTTTTTAGTATGTTTTAGTTACTTTTTATTATATTTTTATTAGTTTTTAAATAAAAATCACATTTCTGGACTTTACTATGATTTTGTGTGTTTTTCAATTATTTTAGGTATTTTCTGGCTGAAATTGAGGGACCTGAGCAAAAATCTGATACAGAGGCTGAAAAAGGACTACAGATACTGTTGGATTCTGACCTCCCTGCACTCGAAATGGATTTTTTGGAGATACAGAAGCCCAATCAGCGCACTCCCAAGTGCGTTGGAAAGTAGACATCCTGGGCTTTCCCGAAATATATAATAGTTTATACTTTGCCCGAGATTTGATAATGCAAACTGGTATTTAAATGCCAACTTTCTACCCTATTCTGGCGTTAAACGCCAAAACTGGCATAAAAGCTAGAGTTAAACGCCCAAACTGGCACCAAAGCTGGCGTTTAAGTCCAAGAAAAGTCTCTACATGTGAAAGCTTCAATGCTCAGCCCAAGCACACACCAAGTGGGCCCGAAAGTGGATTTCTGCACTAATTACTTATTTCTGTAAACCCTAGGCTACTAGTTCATTATAAATAGGACCTTTCACTATTGTATTTTCATCTTCGGATCATCTCTGGAACACATTATGTAACTTTTATGTTCTGAGACCTCCATGGGAGGCTGGCCACTCGGCCATGTCTACCCTATTTTCACTTATGTATTTTCGATGGTGGAGTTTCTACACCCCATAGATTAAGGTGTGGAGCTCTGCTCTTCCTCATGAATTAATGCAAAGTACTAGTGTTTTCTATTCAATTCAAGCTTATTGTTATTCCAAGATATTCACTCGCACTTCAACATGATGAATGTGATGATCCGTGACACTCATCATCATTCTCACCTATGAACACGTGCCTGACAACCACCTCCGTTCTATCTGCAATAGCTTGAGTGCATATCTCTTGGGTTTCTAATCTAAGATTAGAACCTTCGTGGTATAGGCTAGAATTATTGGTGGCCATTCTTGAGATCCGGAAAGTCTAAACCTTGTCTATGGTATTCCGAGTAGGATCTGGGATAGGATGTTTGTGACGAGCTTTAAACTCGCGAGTGTTGGGCGTAGTGACAGACGCAAAAGGATAAATGGATCCTATTCCAACATGAGTGAGAACCGACAGATGATTAGCCGTACGGTGACAGCACATTTGGACCATTTTCACTGAGAGGACGGACGGTAGCCATTGACAACGGTGATCCCCCAACATACAGCTAGCCATGGAAGGGAGTATGAATGATTGGATGAAGGCAATAGGAAAGCAGAGGTTCAGAAGGAACAAAGCATCTTCATACGCTTATCTGAAATCCCACCAATGAATTACATAAGTGCTTCTATCTTATTTTTTGTTTTAATTATATTTCAATTATCAAAATCCCATAACCATTTGAATCTGCCTGACTGAGATTTACAAGGATGACCATAGCTTGCTTCAAGCCGACAATCTCCGTGGGATCGACCCTTACTCACGTAAGGTATTACTTGGACAACCCAGTGCACTTGCTGGTCAGCTGCAAGGAGTTGTGTGAAAAGTGTGCGATCACGATTCCGTGTACCAAGTTTTTGGCGCGGTTGCCCGGGATTGTTCAAGTTTAGACAACTGACGGTTCATCTTGTCGCTCAGATTAGGTAATTTTATTTTATTTTTTTTAGCTTTTTATTTTCGAAAAAAATTTTCAAAAAAAAAATTTGTTCTTAAGAGTTTTTAAGAATGAATTCTAGAGTTTCGTGAGATACGTTAAATCCTGGCTGGCTGTTAAGCCATGTCTAATTTTTTTTTTTTTTGGACAGAGGTTTCACTTATCCTTAGAAGATCTTCTTTGTCTTTCTCATCAATTTAGTTGTTGTATGTAATGTTTTGCTGAAGCTTGGCTGGCCATTGGCCATGTCTAGTGTTTTGGACCAAAGTTTTCACTGAAAGCTTGGCTGGCTAGTAAGCCATGTCTAATTCCTGGACCGGAGTTTCAGACTAACATTGCATGATTCCTTGAATTCTCATTAAGAATTTTGAATTTCTTATTTTATTTTTCCAAATAATTTTCGAAAAATACAAAAAAAATTAATTTATGTTTCTTGTTTGAGTCTAGTGTCACATTTTAAGTTTGGTGTCTTGCATGTTTTTAATTTTTTAATGTTCCCATATTTTTCGAATATATGCATTAGGTTCTTCAATGATCTTCAAGTCGTTCTTGGTGATTTTATTGGGTCTGATCTTTAAATTTTCTTGTTTTGTATCTTTTGTTATTTTTCATATGCACTTTCAAATCATTATTGTCCCTAGTATACAAACTTCTAAGTTCGGTGTCTTGCATATTTTTGTTTTCCTAAAAAATTTTCAAAAACGTGTTCTTGCATGCATTGTTTATTTAACCTTAGTTTTTCATGTTTAATTTCATTTTGTTGTTTTTCTCTCTCATCATTAAAAAAATTCAAAAGTATATCTTTTCAAGTCAATAGCACAGAGAATTGAAGATTCAAAACATGCAACAGAAGAATTACAGAGAAAAAGATGGGCATTCAAAACGCCCAGTGAAGAAGGAAAACTGGCATTTAAACGCCAGCCAGGGTACCTGGCTGGGCGTTAAACGCCCAAAAGGGTAGCATTTTGGGTGTTAAACGCCAGAATGGATACCATTCTGGGTTTTAACGCCAGGATAGCAGCAAGGAGGTAATTTTGTTTTCAATTCAAATCTTTTTCAATTTTGAAAGTTTTAAAACTAATTTTTCAAAATCTTATCTTTTTCATATCCTCTCTTATGAATCATATCTTTTTCAAAATCAAATCTTTTAAATTATTTTTCAATATTTTCAAAAATCTTTGCTACAATTAATGATTTGATTCAAAAATTTCAAGTTGTTACTTGCTTATTAAGAAAGATTCAATATTTGAATTTTAGAATCATATCTTTTAAATTTCTTGTTAGGCAAGTAATTAATTTCCAATCATATCATTAATTTAAAATCTTTTCAAATTGTTTTTCAATCATACCTTCTCAATCACATCTTTTTCAAAATAATTTTCAATCATATCTTTTTGATTGCTAATTTTAAAATCTTTTTTCAAAATCACTTGACCGCTTTCTCACTATTAATTTTTGAAACCATCAACCACTTTTTCAAAATTCCTTTTAATTAATTTAAATTTTTAATTTTGTTTTCAAAAATTCTTCTTCCTTCTCACCTTTTTCTATTTAAGGACAACACTCCTCCTCAATTAGTAGTTCGGACTATCTCTCCTTCTTTATATGTTCAAATTCTTACCTTCCTACCTCATCCCTCTATTCCTATTTTCCTCTGACACCTCAAGAAATCTCTATGCTGTGACATAGAGGATTCCATACTTTCTTGTTCTCTTCTCTTTCATATGAGCAGGAACAAAGACAAAGGTATTCTTGTTGAAGCTGATCCTGAACCTGAAAGGACCTTGAAGAGGAAGCTAAGAGAAGCTAAGGCACAACTCTCTGGAGAGGACCTGATAGAAATTTTTGAAAAAGAAGAAGACATGGCAGCCAAAAATAACAACAATGCCAACA
This sequence comes from Arachis ipaensis, assembly GCF_059453495.1. Classification (NCBI taxonomy): domain Eukaryota; kingdom Viridiplantae; phylum Streptophyta; class Magnoliopsida; order Fabales; family Fabaceae; genus Arachis; species Arachis ipaensis. The sequence goes on from NC_142444.1 coordinate 76,497,763, forward strand.
ATGCAAGGAAGATGCTTGGTGACTTCACTGCACCCTCTTCTAACTTCTGTGGAAGGAGCATCTCAATTCCTACAATTGGAGCAAACAGCTTTGAGCTTAAGCCTCAATTAGTTTCTTTGATGCAGTATGCAAGTATCATGGACTTCCATTGGAAGATTCTCATCAGTTTCTACCTGAATTCTTGCAAATCTGTGACACTGTCAAGACCAATGGGGTTGACCCTGAGGTCTACAGACTTATGCTTTTCCCCTTTACAGTAAGAGACAGAGCTAGGACATTGTTGGACTCACAACCTAAAGAAAGCATGAACTCTTGGGAAAAGCTGGTCAATGCCTTCTTGGCAAAGTTCTTTCTACCTCAAAAAATGAGTAAGCTTAGAGTGGAAGTCCAAACCTTCAAACAGAAGGAAGGCGAATCCCTCTATGAAGCTTGGGAAAGATACAAGCAATTGATCAGAAGGTGTCCTTCTGGCATGCTTTCAGAATGGAGCATCATATGCATATTCTATGATGGTCTGTCTGAACTGTCCAAGATGTCATTGGACAACTCTACTGGTGGATCTCTTCATCTGAAGAAAACGCCTGAAGAAGCCCAGGAACTCATTGAAATGGTTGCAAATAACAAATTCATGTACACTTCTAAAAGAAATCCTGTGAACAATGGGATAACTCAGAAGAAATAAGTTCTTGAGATTGATACTCTGAATGCCATATTGGCTCAGAATAAAATATTGACTCAGCAAGTCAATATGATTTCTCAGAGTCTATCTGAAATGCAAGCTGCATCAGGCAGTACTAAGGAGGCTTCCTCTGAAGAAGAAGCTTATGATCCTGAGAATCCTGCAATGGCAGAGGTGAATTACATGGGAGAACCCTATGGAAACACCTATAATTCTTCATGGAGAAATCATCCAAATCTCTCATGGAAGGACCAACAGAAGCCTCAACAAGGCTTTAACAACAATAATGGTGGAAGAAATAGGTTTAGAAATAGCAAATCTTTTCCATCAGCTTCTCAGCAACAGACAAAGAATTTTGAGCAGAGTCTCTCTAGCTTAGCAGCCATAGTCTCTGATTTATCTAAAACCACACTAAGTTTCATGACTGAAATAAGGTCCTCCATTAGAAATTTGGAGGCGCGGGTGGGTCAGTTGAGTAAGAAAATTACTGAACTCCCCCATAGTGCTCTCCCAAGTAATACAGAAGAGAATCCCAAGAGAGAGTGCAAGGCCATAAAGACGTCCCACATGGCCAAATGCATAGAGGAGGGAAAGGCAGTGATTTCCACTGAGGAAGACCTCAATGGACGTCCCCTGGCCTCTAAGGAGTTCCCTAATGAGGAACCAAAGGAATCTGATGCTCATATAGAGACCATAGAGATTCCATTGAACCTACTTCTGCCATTCATGAGCTCTGATGAGTGTTCTTCCTCTGAAGAGGATAAAGATATTGCTGAAGAGCAAGTTGCTAAGTATCTTGGAGCAATCATGAAGCTGAATGCCAAGTTATTTGGTAATGAGACTTGGGAGAATGAACCTCCATTGCTCATCAATGAACTGAATACATTGGTTAGGCAGAAATTACCTCAGAAGAAACCGGACCCCGAAAATTTCTCAATACCTTGTACCATAGGCACCATGACCTTTGAGAAGGCTCTGTGTGACCTGAGGTCAAGTATAAACCTCATGCCCCTCTCTGTAATGGAGAAACTAGGGATCTTTGAGGTGCAAGCTGCAAGAATCTCACTAGAGATGGCAGACAATTCAAGGAAACAGGCTTATGTACTTGTAGAGGATGTCTTGGTGAAGGTTGAAGGCCTTTACATCCCTGCTAATTTCATAATCCTGGAAACTGGGAAGAATATAGATGAATCCATCATCCTTGGCAGACCCTTTCTAGCCACAGCAAAAGCTGTGGTTGATGTTGACAGAGGAGAGTTGGTCCTTCAAGTGAATGAGGACTACCTTATGTTTAAGGCTCAATGATCTCCCTCTGTAACCATGGAGAGGAAGCATGAAAAGCTTCTCTCAAAGTAGAGTCAAACAGAGCCTCCATATTCAAACTTTAAATTTTGGGAGGCCATCATCATGCTCTGAATATCTGTGAGACTCCATGAGAGCCTACTGTCAAGCTATTGACATTAAAGAAGCGCTTATTGGGAGGCAACCCAATTTTATTCAATTTTATCTATTTATTTTCCATTGTTATTTTATATTTTCTTTAGGTTGATGATCATGTGAAGTCACAAAAACAACTGAAAAAGCAAAAATAGAATGAAAAACAGCATTAAAAATAGCACACCCTGGAGGAAGAGCTTACTGGCATTTAAACACCAGTAAGGATAGCAGAATGGCGTTAAACGCCCAGTCTGGCACCATTCTGGGTGTTTAACGCCAGAAAAGGGCAACATGCTGGCATTTAATGCTAGAAAGGGAAGAAAAGCTGGCGTTAAACGCTAGAAATGGGCAGCAACCTGGCATTTAACGCCAGGATTGGCACTTCAAGGGGCGTTTACATGCCAGAATGGAGCAGAGATGAGAAATCCTTGACACCTCAGGATCTGTGGACCCCCCAAGATCTCCACTACCTCAACTCACTCTCTCTCTTCTTCACACTTACCAATAACACCCTTCCCCAAATACCCTTCACCAATCACCTCCCTCTCTCTTCCCCATCACCTCTTCACCAATCACCTCCTCACAATTCAGATTCAAAAACAACTTTCCCTCCTAAACCCAACCCCTAATACATGAATACCCCCTCTCTCTTAACCTATAAATACCCCTCCTCACCACCTTCATTTTCACACATCATACACACTTCTCTCCAACTTGGCCGAATCTACACCAACCCTCCATCTCCTCCATTACTTCTTCTTCTACTCTTTTCTTTCTTCTTTTGCTCGAGGACGAGCAGCCATTCTAAGTTTGGTGTGGGAAAAGCTAAAGCTTTTTGTTTTCCATAACCATTTATGGCACTTAAGGCCGGAGAAACCTCCAGAAAGAGGAAAGGGAAGGCAATTGCTTCCACCTTCGAGTCATAGGAGATGGAGAGATTCATCTCAATGGTCTATCAAGACCACTTCTATGAAGTTGTGGCCAAGAAGAAGGTCCCTTTCAAGCTCAAACAGAGTGAATATCTAGAGATCCGACATGAGATTCGAAGAAGAGGTTGGGAAATTCTCACCAACCCCATTCAACAAGTCAGGATCTTAATGCTTCAAGAGTTCTATGCTAATGCATGGGTCACCAAAAACCATGATCAAAGTGTAAATCCAAACCCAAAGAATTGCCTTACAATGGTTCGGGGGAAATACTTAGATTTCAGTCCGGAAAATGTAAGGTTGGCACTCAACTTGCCAATGATGTAAGCAGATGCACGCCCCTACACTAGAAGGGTCAACTTTGATCAAAGGTTGGACCAAATCCTCATGGACATATGTGTGGAAGGAGCTCAGTGAAAAAGAGACTCAAGAGGCAAGCCGGTTAAACTAAGAAGGCTTGACCTCAAGCCCGTGGCTAGGGGATGGTTGGAGTTCATCCAACGCTCAATCATTCCCACTAGCAACCAGTCTGAAGTTACTATAGACCGGGCTATTATGATCCATAGCATCATGAATGGAGAGGAAGTGGAAGTTCATGAGGTTATATCCCTAGAACTCTACAAGGTGGCGGACAAGTCCTCTACTTTGGCAAGGTTAGCCTTCCCTCATCTAATTTGTCATCTTTGCAATTCAGCTAGAATTGACATAGAGGAAGACATCCTCATTGATGAGGACAAGCCCATCACTAAGAAAAGGATGGAGCAAGCAAGAGAGCTCTCTTATGGACCTCAACAAGAGCATGAAGAAATTCCTCATCATGAAATCCCTGAGATGCCTCAAGGGATGCATTTTCCTCTACAAAATTATTGGGAGCAAATTAACACCTCCCTAGGAGAATTAAGTTCCAACATGGGACAACTAAGGGTAGAACACCAAGAGCATTCCATCCTCCTTCATGAAATTAGAGAAGACCAAAGAGCCATGAGGGAGGAGCAACAAAGGCAAGGAAGAGACATAGAGGAGCTCAAGCGTTCCATTGGATCTTCAAGAGGAAGAACTAGCTGCCATCACTAAGGTGGACCCGTTCTTTAATCTCCTTGCTCTTATTTTTCTATTTTTCAAAAATTATGCTTTATATTCTATCTATGTTTGTGTCTTTATTACATGATCATTAGTGTCTAGTGTCTATGCCTTAAAGCTATGAATGTCCTATGAATCCATCACCTTTCTTAAAAGAAAAATGTTTTTAATTGCAAAAGAAAAAGAAGTACATGAATTTCGAATTTTAAAATAGTTTAATTATTTTGATGTGGTGGCAATACTTTTTGTTTTCTGAATGAATGCTTGAACAGTGCATATTTTTGAATTTGTTGTTTATGAATGTTAAAATTGTTGGCTCTTGAAAGAATGATGGAAAAGGAAAAATGTTATTGATAATCTGAAAAATCATAAAATTGATTCTTGAAGCAAGAAAAAGCAGTGAAAAGCTTGCGAAAAAAATGGCAAAAAAAATAAAAGAAAAAGAAAAAAAAGAAAAAGCAAGCAGAAAAAGCCAATAGCCTTTTAAACCAAAAGGCAAGGGTAAAATAAAAAGGATCCAAGGCTTTGAGCATCAGTGGATAGGAGGGCCCAAAGGAATAAAAATTATGGCCTAAGCGGCTAAACCAAGTTGTCCCTAACCATATGCTTGTGGCGTGAAGGTGTCAGTGAAAAGCTTGAGACTGAGCGGTTAAAGTCGTGGTCCAAAGCAAAAGAGTGTGCTTAAGAGCTCTGGACACCTCTAATTGGGGACTCTAGCAAAGCTGAGTCACAATCTAAAAAGGTTCACCCAGTTATATGTCTGTGGCATTTATGTATCCGGTGGTAATACTGGAAAACAAAATGCTTAGGGTCACGGCCAAGACTCATAAAGTAACTGTGTTCAAGAATCAACATACTTAACTAGGAGAATCAATAACACTATCTGAATTCTGAGTTCCTATAGAAGCCAATCATTCTGAACATCAAAGGATAAAGTGAGATGCCAAAACTATTTAGAAGTAAAAAGCTAAGAGCCCCTCTCATCTAATTAAGACTGATCTTCATAGATGTTTTTGGAATTTTTTGAATATTCTCTTCTTTTTATCCTACTTTGTTTTTAGTTGCTTGGAGACAAGCAACAATTTAAGTTTGGTGTTGTGATGAGCGGATAATGTATACGCTTTTTGACATTGTTTTTAGGTAGTTTTAAGTATGTTTTAGTTACTTTTTATTATATTTTTATTAGTTTTTAAATAAAAATCACATTTCTGGATTTTACTATGAGTTTGTGTGTTTTTCTGTGATTTCAGGTATTTTCTGGCTGAAATTGAGGGACCTGAGCAAAAATCTGATTCAGAGGCTAAAAAAGGACTGCAGATGCTGTTGGATTCTGACCTCCCTATGTAACGACCCAATTTTTAATATGTCTAGATCATTCCAGAAACTGAGCGCTACCAATTTCTCTTCCTAATTATTATCTATTATTTATCATATGAGCCTGATTCGTTGTTAAAAACGTAGTTAATTTGCGGGGTATTTTTATTTTTGAAAACATTTGGATTAATAGACGGAATCATTCATAATCAATTCACAACTGATAACAGATAAAACGGTTATAAACAACCACACATAAATACATCACAAGCAGTCAACAACTTTCAGTGATCCAATTTTTATTTAAGTATAGACTTTTAGTTAGAACACCCCTAGATATAGCTAGATAATAACTATATACATATATATACATACAACATCCCAGGCCCTGACTTGTTCAAGAGGTTTCTAAGTTGTCACCTAGGCTAGCCTAGATTCTATACTCACCTAGTCCCTCTAAACTACTAAAGCGAGGGAAAGTACGTTCTAAGTCTTCACAACTCAAGTCAGGTGGAACGTCATCAAAAGATAGAACATCATCTGCTGCTCCTCTGTACGGTCAGACTTTTCCACAGGACGTCTCTCTGGTACCTCATGAAGTAGCCACACAACAGGAGTCTCGTACACGGGATTTAGGTTAAAGTGCGCATACGAACGGGGTGCAAACGTTGGCTGGTCTCACAGTATATACATATAAACAAAGAACGATATTCACCCTAGACTCAGAAGACTATCTAGAGCAGAATCCTCTTCTTGCGAATGGTCATCAGCGAACTATGGTAAGGTACTCTTACTTCCATCTGAAGGGGGAAGGGAGAGAGAAGGGGTAAGAACTGGGGAGTTCTTAGTAGGGCCGGGGTTATTAGTTGCGTTCATTTATTTGGGGTCGATTAGTAGACGAATAACATAATATAGCGAAGCAGTAAACAGAAGATAAAGATAGAAAGAGAAAGTAGAGACAACAGAAAGAAGAACACAAACAAAAAAAAAACAAGAAAATAAAACACAGAAATAGCATACAAGCAGACAAACATAAAGAAGTAGATCACACACAGAAAGGAATGCAACAGAGAATGATGCGCAGACAAGAATGATGCATGTCTAGCCCTAGCGCAGGCCATGAGCTCATGTGTCGGTTGGCTGCCCGCAATCCCGACATTTATCCGGTCACGAGTAATCCCAATTTCCCGGATACGATTTTCCGTTCCTAAATAAATGCGCATATAATAATAGCCGCTCATTTGAGACAGCCTCTGCTTACTGCAGGAAAATATATACATACTCTGCTCTGCTCTGGGGAAGCGGAAAATGGCTGTAGGTAACTTAGTTTCCCTACAGAGGCTCTGGGTTGCATTAAGCAACTAATATATATTGAATATAGCTCTGGGTTGCATCAAGCAACTAATATATATATAAATATAGCTCTGGGTTGCATCAAGCAACTAATATATATATAAATATAGCTCTGGGTTGCATCAAACAACTAATATATATATATAAATATAGCTCTGGGTTTCATCAAGCAACTAATATATATATAAATATCTCTTTATTATATTACTCTTCTCTTTATATCTCTTTACTCTGTTCTGGTTTCTCTTTTCTCTGCATCTCTTTATTCTGTTTTAATTACTCTGTTCTCTGTATCTCTTTACTCTGTTTTAATTACTCTGTTCTCTGTATCTCTTTTCTCTTCTCTGATTACTCTTTTCATCTGTATCTATATTACTCTTTTTTTCTTTATCTCTTTACTTTACTCTGGTTACTCTGTTTTCTGTATTTTTCTATTCTGCTCTGATTTCTCTGCTTAACGTATGTATTTAAAGCTTATGTAAATTTCGGTATGAATAGTTAGCCTGTCCCAAGTATAGGTTCATTAAGTCTATACTGAAACAGTTTAACTTTTCATATTATACCTAACCCTAGTCGCAACTCAAGTACTAACTAAGTTGCCCTAGTTCGTTCACTAGTCTCTGTCTATTTTTCTGTCATTAAAATTTTACAGACTTCTTCTTTGGTTTTTATCTTTTCTTTAACTTTTTATCTTTTATTTATCTTTGCCTCACTAACATGTTATTACCACTCCCTAAGTGTTTTATGAAGGTAATTATGAGATTCTGCACTTAAAGTTGTCTTTCTAAAACTTTTACAGAAAACTTCCTTTTTCGCATTATTTTATTATTTTTATTAAAATATTATTTTTAATTAAATATTATTATTTAATATTTTATTATTATTTATTATTTTATTATTAAATTTTCGAAAATTACCTTGCCTTTACCTTTTAACCTTTAAAATTAACTTTTTACCCCGGTAACTTTTAATATTTCTACTTTAACCACCCTAACTTTCAGAAATTATAAAATAACCCCTCAAACACCAAAATATTTACTTCCTTGCCCTTTCTAAGATCTAAAAGGTGTTTTTCAATGTTCTTCACCACACTCAAAGTGTTCTTCATGTTCTTCGTATATTCTTCAAATTCTTTCTCTGTTTTTACCCGTTTTTCAGTCTTTTCAGCAACTGATTTTTACTAAAATTCAAAATAAATTCCCAGCCACCAAAACCCCATCTTTTCTACATGATTTTAACACAAATTGAACCCCAATTTAGGGCCTAGGGTTTTGTTTTCCAGCAGCCACAAGAACACACATTCATAGCTTGAATTTCATCAAATTTCATCAAAATTTCACCAAATTTTCACCAAGAATCAATCATATATGCAACCAATTTTTAGCACAGCCAAATCATTCAACAATCACAAAACTCAAACACAAATATTCAAGATTAATTTCGTGACACCGTACCTTGATTTGCTGCTCCAAATCCGGTTACTCTTTGAAGTGTTCTTAAAGCACTTTTTCCTCCTAAAACACATCAAGAACAACTTTAAAACTCTAAACCATCAACTAAACAAACTTCAGCAGCATCTTAGGAAGGTTATCCAAGTCAAGCTAAGCAAGAGATCTAAGGAAGAACATCAAGAAAGCACTTGTTTAAGCATGTTTTCTTGAAAACCGAATTGAAGAGGGAGGGAGACAGCCATCTCACCTTATTTCCAGCCTTGATAAGTCACATGGTTATTTAGAGGAAGAAGAAAGGATCATTTTGGTGAAATCAGAGTTTTCATTTGAGTTTTAGTTCAGAAGAAATCAAGCTTTGAAGATTAAGTGTTCATGAAAGTTTCTCTCTTTTCTCTCTTGTTATTTTCGGCCAAAATGATGAAATGAAACAGCCTTGGAGGTCTTGGGGGTGTAAGGTGAGTTGTGATTGGTTGGCTTGGAGGTGGATTAAAATAATATTAAAATATCTCTGGTGTACAACTACTAAAACTAGATGTATCAAAACACTCGTAAAAACATCTCTAAAAATTATTTTCTGAGCTACTAGCATAAATGACACTAGTAACATATTTATTATGAGAATAAAACATGTATGATGAGGCCTTAGCATTGCTAAAGTCATCAGAGAGTGCTGGTGCTAAGCTGCACTAGTAAACCGTAAACCCGGTTAAACCGATTTTCTGTTTTTAACTAAAACAGACCAGGTAACCTTATAATATCATTCAAGCATTTTCTAATACTAATATAATGATAATATTATACTATTATCTCTCTCCTCTCATGAATCGAGTGCGGTTCGTCAAACAGAGACTATTTACGAAAATCAGAATCAAAACTGCCAACCGATACGGTTCAAAAACTAGGTTCTTCGCGATTGCATTATCGAGCTTGCCTCAGAAAAGGTTCTAGCTTAAGGATGACATAATGACAATGAGGATTGAGATACTTGTTGATATAGAAGAGGTGTTCCCTTTACTGATCTTCTGGCGAAATCCGTGCCTTCGGAAAAGATCTCGCATACTCAAAAATTAGGGTTGTTACACCCTGCACTCAAAATGGATTTTCTAGAGCTACAGAAGCCTAATTGGCGCGCTCTCAATTGCGTTGGAACGTAGACATCTTGGGCTTTCCAGCAATATATAATAGTTTATACTTTGCCCGAAATTTGATAACTCAAACTGGCGTTTAAATGCCAACTTTCTACTCTATTCTGGCGTTAAATGCCAGAACTGGCATAAAAGCTGGAGTTAAACGCCCAAACTGGCACCAAAGCCAGTGTTTAACTCCAAGAAAAATCTCTACAAGTGAAAGCTTCAATGCTCAACCCAAGCACACACCAAGTGGGCCCGGAAGTGGATTTCTACATTAATTACTTATTTCTGTAAACCCTAGGCTACTAGTTCATTATAAATAGCACCTTTCACTATTGTATTTTCATCTTCGGATCATCTTTGGAACACATTATGTAACTTTTACGTTCTGAGACCTCCATGGGAGGCTGGACACTCGGCCATGTCTACCCTATTTTCACTTATGTATTTTCAACAGTGAAGTTTTTACACCCCATAGATTAAGGTGTAGAACTCTGCTGTTCCTCATGAATTAATGCAAAGTACTACTGTTTTCTATTCAATTCAAGATTATTCTTATTCCAAGATATTCACTCGCACTACAACATGATGAATGTGATGAGCCGTTACACTCATCATCATTCTTACCTATGAACGCGTGCCTGACAACCACCTCCGTTCTATCTGCAATAGCTTGAGTTCATATCTCTTAGGTTTCTAATATAAGATTAGAACCTTCGTGGTATAGGCTAGAATTATTGGCGGCCATTCTTGAGATCCGGAAAGTCTAAACCTTGTCTACGGTATTCCGAGTAGGATCTGGGATGGGATGACTGTGACGAGCTTCAAACTCGCGAGTGTTGGGCATAGTGATAGACGCAAAAGGATCAATGGATCCTATTCCAACATGAGTGAGAACCGACAGATGATTAGCCGTGCGGTGACAGCGCATTTGGACCATTTTCACTGAGAGGACGGACGGTAGCCATTGACAACGGTGATCTCCCAACATACAGCTAGCCATGGAAGGGATTATGAATGATTGGATGAAGGCAATAGGAAAGCAGAGGTTCAGAAGGAACAAAGCATCTTCATACGCTTATCAGAAATCCCACCAATGAATTACATAAGTGCTTCTATCTTATTTTTTGTTTTAATTATATTTCAATTATCAAAATCCCATAACCATTTGAATCTGCCTGACTGAGATTTACAAGGATGACCATAGCTTGCTTCAAGCCGACAATCTCCGTGGGATCGACCCTTACTCACGTAAGGTATTACTTGGACGACCCAGTGCACTTGCTGGTCAGCTGCACGGAGTTGTGTGAAAAGTGTGCGATCACGATTCCATGTACCATCCGGCGGAGCGAGTAAATACTCAATATGATAGTTCCTCTCAACCATGGCGGGGAACACAAGTTCACAGAAGCGGTTGGAGAACTTTGAAGAATCCTTTTCCGGTTTTTTCTTCTCGTTTTCATCAATAGAAGCGGGTGCCTTCGCTTTCTTAGATAGCGGTTTAGCTTCTAATGAAGAGTGCACCTTAGAGTTTGACCTTTGGGGTGCCCTCTTTGCGGCCAGTTTCTTTGAAGCTTTCTCCTTGCCTTTCTTGGTGGCCATCTTGAAAAAGAAAGGGAAAAAAGAAAGTATTAAACCCAAAGAACCATCGTAACAAAAATTTTGCAAGCGAAAGATATTGCCCATAAGAAACATTGCAACAATGTAATCATAGAAACATGGGTCACAATACTTGGCATGGGTTGCAAGAGGGAATGAAACATGGAAGAAGAGAGAAGAAAAGAGAGGTGATGGAGAAGGAAGAAGAAAGAAATAAGAGAGAGAGGTCGAAGAGGGACAGAACAGGGCGCGCCAGTTTTAAAACTGGTTCGTGCAAACGGCACGCGTGCGCACGGTGCGCTGGCGCGTCGTTGAAGATGGAGCAAGGGACGCGTACGCGTCATTGGCGCGTACGTGTCATTGGCGCGTACGCGTGAGTACAGCTTTGCCCCTGGCACAGGATTGGCACAAGGTTGGCCTAAGTCTCGGGTAGTTTGCGACCGGCGCAGACGCGTCGGTATGGGCACAGGCCAGGCACAAGTGTGGCGTAACTCTTTGGTTTTTGTACCTGGGAATTCTTATAGCACCGTCGGCATGCGCGCGCACTGTGTGCTTGTGCGTCGATGGTCAAATTGCAAAGTGCGTGTGCGCGGCATGTGCACGAACGCGTGGGTGCCTAGCACGAAATAGGCACAAAGTGGGCATGAGTGTTGGGTTTTTGGCCCAAGAGTAACAAATACACCTCCCGCGCACGCGCACGCACAGGGCGCTTGTGCGCGGATTCCCTTTTTCCTTGCTTTTGGTTTTTTTTAACACAACATAGAGAAAAGCTATTCTAACACAATTTCGGTAGGTTTTTAAGCTAGTAGTCAAGAGAACACTTCACAAATTCATACACTTATTCAAAACATAGCATTTTCTTCACCTCAACCATTCATCCGTACCAAAATAAGGAAATCTATATGAACATCCTATCTATCTAGCAAGAACAATAAAACTAACAATCCTATGCAATCAACAACATCAAGAAATCACAAAATTCGCAAGAATCTAAAGCTAAAAACAAGATGGTATACACAAGAAAGATCTTACCACGGTGGGGTACATCCCACCAAGCACTTTTCTTTAATGTCCTTAAGTTGGACACTCAATCGCTTAAGCTTCTCCTCCTTTAGGTGCATCCATTAGCAGGAACACCTCTAGCTCTTTTGGGAGCTTGTAGCCATGGTACTTCTTCACTCTATGTCCATTCACCTTGAAAGTTGCTTCACTTTTGGGATCAAACAACTCTACCACTCCATAGGGCTTTATCTCCTTCACCTTGAAGGGTCCTTCCCATCTGGAACGGAGCTTGCCAGGCATGAATCTAAGCCTCGAGTTGTAGAGGAGAACCTCATCACCTTCTTGGAAATCCTTCTTCCGGATGTGATTATCATGAAAGGCTTTAGTCTTCTCCTTGTATATCCGGGCATTCTCATATGCCTCCATTCTCAAGCACTCGAGCTCCTCTAGTTGTAGTTTCCTGGCCACACCCGCATTGGTGAAATCCATGTTACACTGCTTTACCGCCCAATAGGCTCTATGCTCAATTTCCACTAGAAGGTGGCATGCCTTACCATAGACGATCCGGAAGGGACTCATCCCTAACGGAGTCTTGTAGGCCATCCTATACGCCCATAGTGAATCTTCTAACCGGAAGCTCGAATCCTTCCTTTGTGGATTGACCACTTTCTCCAAGATTCTCTTGATCTCCCGGTTGGACACTTCCGCTTGTCCATTGGTTTGCAAATGATAAGCAGTGGCAACCTTATGCAATACTCCATAGCATTTGAGCATTGTCTCTACTTTCCTGTTACAAAAGTGGGATCTTTGGTCACTCACGATTGCTCGTGGCAACCCATAACGGCATACAATATGATTTCTAATAAAAAAAACAACGGTATTGGCATCGTCAAGGCGGGTAGGTATTGCTTCTACCCATTTTGACACGTAGTCAATCGCTAACAGAATATATAGATACCCACTTGAGTTGGAAAACGGTCCCATAAAGTCAATGCCCCATACATCAAATATCTCACAGAACAACATAGGTTGCTGAGGTATCTCATCCCTTTGGGACGTGTTTCTCGACTTCTGACACTGATGGCAAGACACACAGAATCGCTTAGCATCCTTGAATAAGGTTGGCCACCAGAATCCACAATCTAACACCTTTTTAGCTGTCCTTTGTGGGCCAAAGTGGCCACCACATTCAGACGAATGGCAAGCTTCAAGAATGGGTTGAATTTCAGATTCCGGCACACATCTTCGAATTACTTGGTCCACGCCCCTCTTCCACAAGTGAGGGTCATCCCAAATGTAGTATTTGGAATCACTCCTCAACTTGACCCTTTGGTTCTTAGAAAAGTTGGGACGGAAGATTTTTGCAACCAAGTAGTTTGCCATTAGGGAAAACCAAGGAAAGCTATCCGACACAGCATGCAAACTATCCAATGGGAATGAGTCATTGATCGAAAATGGGTCAAATTTTAAATTTTCAAGGCGGCTTAAATGATCCGCAACCAATTTTTGAGACCCACTCCAGTCCCTAATCTCATTGTCGAATTCTTGCAAAAGCAAGATCCAACGTATGAGTCTAGGCTTTGACTCATTCTTTGTCAATAAGTACTTTAAAGCTGCATGATCCGTGTATACCACTATCTTGGACCCTAGCAAGTAAGATCGAAATTTATCTAAAGCATGAACAATAGCTAGGAATTCCTTTTCCGTAGTGGTATAGTTGGATTGTGCTGCATCCAGTGTTTTAGAAGAGTAAGCAATGACATAAGGGAGTTTATCATCGTGCTGTGCAAGCGCGGCACCTACGGCGTGGTTTGACGCATCGCACATTATCTCGAATGGCAACGTCTAATTGGGGCCTCGCACAACAGGTGCTGCGGTAAGAACTCTCCTTAGCTCTTCAAATGCTTTTACACATGCACTGTCAAACTCAAAATCCACGTCTTTTTGGATTAGGCATGATAATGGCAAAGCAATTTTGCTGAAATCTTTGATAAAGCGCCTGTAAAACCCTGCATGTCCCAAAAACGAGCGAACCTCCCTCACAGATGAGGGGTGAAGTAAAGTGGTGATAACATCTACCTTGGTCGGGTCTACAGAAATGCCTTCACTAGATACCACATGTCCTAACACTATACCTTGCCTTACCATAAAGTGACATTTCTCAAAATTCAAGACAAGGTTAGTATCAACATATCTAGGTAAGACCTTGGCCAAGTTCTCTAAGTAACAATCAAATGAAGTTCCATAAACACTGAAGTCATCCATAAAGACTTCCAGACAATTCTCCATTAGATCAAAAAAGACACTGGTCATACACCGCTGAAAAGTAGCAGGTGTATTACATAGTCTAAATGGCATCCTTTTGTAGGAAAAGGTGCCAAAAGGGCAAGTGAATGTGGTCTTTTCCTGATCTTTAGGAGCAATGTGAATCTAAAGTAACCAGTGAATCCATCAAGAAAGCAATAATGGGATTTACCCGCCAAACGGTCCAACATCTGATCAATAAAGGGCAAAGGGTAGTGGTCCTTTCTTGTAGCGTCGTTCAACCTTCTATAGTTGATGCACACTCGCCATGCATTTTGTACTCTCTTGGTGACCACTCCACCATCATCCTTCTTAACCGCAGTAATGCCCGATTTCTTGAGAACAACCTGGACCGGGCTCACCCATTTACTGTCAGAAATTGGGTATATGACACCCTTATCAAGTAACCTAGTGACCTCCTTCTTTACCACGTCAAGGATGGTCGGGTTGAGCCTCCTTTGCGGTTGCCTAACCGGCCTAGCTCCCTCTTGGAGAAATATACGATGCATGCACTTGCGAGGGTCAATCCCCACAATATCAGCTAGGCTCCAACCAATTGCCTTCTTGTACCTTTTTAGAACATCTAGGAGCTTTTCTTCTTCTTCACTCAAAAGCTCACTAGCAATAATGACCGAAAACTTTTGGTTGTCCTCTAAGAAAACATACTTCAAATGGGATGGAAGAGGCCTCAGTTCACTTTTTGCCTCAAGCTGCGGTTCCTTTTCATCAAGCTCATGGAGTTCATTCTCAACAACTTTCTCTTATTCATCCTCTTGGTCATCCGTCTCTTCAACAATATGGTAGCACAACTTGTTATGGGCTTCTTCTCGCACTTCCCCTACCACTTCATGAATTACATCACATCGGAGAACGGAATGCTCTTCAGGAGGATGCTTCATGGCTTCTTCCAAATTGAACTTGATAGTCTTGTCTCCAACCTCAAAGGAATATGTACCGGTGAAGACATCTAACTTGAATTTAGAGGTCTTGAGGAAGGGTCTACCAAGTAGAACGGAGGATGAGCTTCCATTTTCTGTTGGAGGCATTTCAAGGATGTAAAAGTCAACCGGAAAGACCAAGTCCTTGAATGCCATAAGTACATCTACTGCTATTCCCATCACAGTGATCACACTCTTATCGGCTAAGGCAAACTTTGCCGCTGACTTCTTTAATGGAGCTAAATTCAACCACACAAAAATGGATAGTGGCATGATGCTTACGTAAGCTCCTAGATCACACATACAGTCATGAAAAGTATGTCCACCAATACAACAAGACACCAAACAAGGTTCAGGGACACCATATTTCTTTGGAATAGGCTCCATCAAGGAAGAAATTGAACTACCTAAGGATATGTCTCCATCTCTCCTATCCTATCCTTGTGTGTGCACAAGTCTTTCAAAAATTTTGCATACTTCGGAATTTGTTGGATAGCATCAAGAAGTGGTATGGTTACCTCAACTTTCTTGAACACTTGAAGCATGTTTAAATCGAATTCCGGCATCTTCTTTGCTTTCTTCACCAAGAAAGGGAATGGGATAGGAATGGACTCATCCACTATAGCTTTCCTCTTAGGTTCCTTAAGGCTTACACCTTCTTCATCTTGCCTTTTGTCTACCTCCTCCTCTTCATATGGAACTTCAACAACCACTTCTTCCTCATGAATGTCTTCCATAACCCTAGGAGGTATCTCCTCTAATGTAGTCCCCGACCGTAGAGTGATGGCGTTGAGACTGGCCTTGGGGTTTGTGGGGTTGGGAAGGAAGGCTAGAAGAGCTTGAGGGTTGGTTGGTGTTGTTGGAGGACATGGCCATCTTTGAGATCATATCGGTGATATTGGCCAATTGAGCATTCATGGCCTCAAATTGAGTGTTATAGCCCTCGTCCCGTTTATCCACAGTGGCTCTAAACTCATCAACTTGATTGGTGGAAGACGAGGAGGATTGGTTGGATTGTTGTCTATGCTGTGGTGCTTAGTATTTGGTGTAGTTGTTTTGGTTTTGGTTGTGGTGATTTTGGTTAGCTTGGTGGTTGTTGTTGTTGTGATGGTATTGAGATGAAGATTGGTTGTTGTTGTAATGAGAAGAAGAGTTGTTCCATCTTTGGTTTTGATTGCTCCCTTGTGCATTATCCCTCCACCCTTGATTATGATTACTACCATGAGAGTAGTTATTTTGGCCTTGTGAAGGATAGGGCGGACGGTTGTTGCAATTCACATTGGCCACAACAAGAGCATGCTCCTCTTGAATTTGATGGCATTGATCGGTGTAATGCATGGTGCTAAAGCACAAACCACAAATTCTAGGAGGGCCTTCAAGTTGAGCAACTTGAGGTGGGGCTTGGATGGCTTGGATGGAGTAGTATTCCTTTTGATCTTTTTGTATTTGAGTGAGGATAGTGGTCATGTCCCCAAGTGCCTTGGTTAAGCATGCTTCGGAAGGGGATGGTTCTACCACACCCTTGAGAGGATTACTTCTCACCCTTACATGTTGTGTAGCCTCGGCAACATCATTTATCAATTTCCAAGCTTCTCCTTCCGTCTTGTTCTTTGAAAGGGAACTACCACTAGAAGCGGTGAGCAATCTTCTATCATCCGCACAAAGACCTCCGGTGAAGTAACTAATGAGCAAGTGAGTGTTCAATCCATGATGTGGACAAGAGTCCAATATCCTCTTGAACCGAGTCCAATACTCATACAAACTCTCTTGGTCCTTTTGCATTATACCCGAAATCTTCTTCCGGATGTAGTCGGTCTTCTCCGGTGGGAAGAATTTATCTAGAAACTCTCTTCTCAAGAAATCCCAATTAGTCACAATCTCATCCAGTTGTGAATAAAACCACATCTTTACTTGCCCTTCAAGAGAGAAAGGGAAGGCAAAAACCATAATAGCCAACTCATCAGCTCCATGCCTTCGAGCTGTAGAACAAGCAACTTGAAAATCTCTTAGATGTCGGATGGGGTCTTGACCCGGCAACCCATGATACTTAGGAAGTAGATTTATCAAGCTACTCTTCAACTCAAAGTTTGGATCAAGGTTAGGATACCTTCCTTGCAAAGGTTGGAGTATGATATCCGGAGCTCCTTTCTCATGCAAAGTAATCCGTCTTGGCTCTTCCATGTATGGTTCACCTGTAGGATGCAAAGATGTATTAGTAGTGCCAACAGAAGAATAGGAAGTAGCGGACTCCAAGTCACTCTCGGTACCGTCTAGTGATTCGGTATGTTCCTCAAGAGTGGCCGAAGAACTAGCCGTATAATCCAACTGCCGTCTAGCTTGCCGAGTGTGTAACAAAGTTCTTTCAATCTCAGGATCGAACTCGGCTAAACTAGAATTCGGTTGAGACCGAGTCATCAAACTTAGGAGTCATAGCACACATGCAAAAGAAATCTAAACTATAGCTAAGTATTGAAAGAAGGTAAACTATCTAAAATATTCACATATTCACATAACCAATATCAAGGCATATGTTGCAACCATTCCCCGGCAATGGCACCAAAAATTTGATGAGCCCCCGTGGACTATGTTGGTATAGAATTTCTCAATAAAATCCCGTTGCAAGTATAGCTCTTCCCAACAACAATTATCAAGTACCCACTAACAATTATCAACATACAAGTAATCAAGTATAGAATTAAATTGGAACTAACAAGTACCCACTAACAATTATCAACATACAATCACTCAAACAACACAAGTAATCATGGAAATCATCAATGCAACAATAACAAATCAAGATCTACAAGATTCATGAAATGGGTATAAAATGACAAACAACAAGAAAACATAAAACTAACACAAGATCTAAATAAACTTATACTAGAGAATTCAAATTAAACAATTAAAACTAGTAATTAACAAGCTCTAATTCAGAATTCAACAAGGGAAGATCAAATTAGAGCTAGATCTAGAGAGGAACAAAGGTTTCTCTCTCTAGAAGAACAAAGAACCAAAAACTAACTAAAATTATGTCTAAGTGTAAAATGATTGATCCCCCCCCCTTTCCCCCTAGCATCCTTGGGTCTTTTCCATGCAGAACCAGCTTGAAATTGGGCCTGATGACCCTCAGAAATTGCCAGGCACGATTTTCTTTAATGAGGTCACGTGAGCTTTCCGCGCGTGCGCGCCATGCATGCGTGTGCGCCGATTGCTTTTGTGATCCACACGTGCGCGCCATGTGCGCGTGCGCGTCAGTGGAAATTCTCTGATCCACGCGGATGTGTCCATCCTTACGTGCCGCTTCCAGCTATCTACATCCACGCGTGCGCGCCGGTGCTGAAGTTCCCAAAATCTACATCTTCATGTTCCTTCCTTTTGTGCATGCTTTCTTTCTCTCTTCTAGGCCATTCTTGTCCTATAAATCCTGAAATCACTCAACAAATACATCACGGCATTGAATGGCAATAAAAGAGGATCAAAATGTAGCAATTCTAAGGCAAAATAAGCATGTTTTTCATCCTGGAGCAATATTAGGAAGAGAACACAAAACAATGCATTTCTTGTGAATAAGTATGAGAAATATTGACAAAAACCCCCCAAATTCTACACAATATAAACCACAAAATTGGGGTTTATCAACTATCCGAAATGTGGTAAATGATTTCTGCCTCTAATAACCGGGTTACCTCTTTCTTTACAACCTCTAGAATGGTAGGATTCAAACGCCTTTGAGGTTGCCGAACGGGTCTAGCTCCTTCTTCTAAGAAGATTCGGTGCTCACACACTTGGGTGCTTATGCCCACTAGGTCCGCCAAGTTCCATCCTATAGCTCTTTTGTTCCTCCTCAAAACATTAAGCAACTTCTCTTCATGTTGAGGAGTGAGCTCCCTTGCAACAATTATCGGGAACTTGTGAGCTTCATCAAGATAGGCATATTTTAGATAGGGCGGTAGTGGTTTCAACTCTACATGTTGTTCTTAACTTGGAATTTGAACTTCTCATGGATCCGGAAAGGGTACGGTGTTCTCTTTACATCCGTGGGGGCTCCCCACACTTGATTCTTTGATCATACTCTTCTTATCAATATTTTCACAATGTACTTTGACCACAACATTGTCAATTAAGTCACACCAGAATATGGAGTGATTCTCCGGTGGGTGTCTCGTGGCTTCATCAAGAGTAAAGCTTACAACTCTTCCGTCAATCTCAAAAGAATAAGTTCCCAAATAGACATCCAATTTGAACCTAGAGGTCCTTAAAAATGGCCTCCCAAGTAGGATAGATGATGTCCTTTCGGATTCACTAGGCAGCATCTCAAGGTTATGAAAATCAATCGGAAATACTAAACCCTTTTATGTTTACCAACACATCTTCCGCAATACCCGTCACAGTTATTATGCTCTTATCCACCAAGACAAACCTAGCCGCCAACCGCTTCAACGGTGGGAGCTTCAATATATGATAAACAAAAAGAGGCATAATGCTAACGCATGCACCAAAATCACACATGCAATCAATGCATTGAACTCCATCTATGGTACAAGTGACTAAGCAACGGCCCGGATCACCACACTTTTCTGGTATTGCTCCCATTAAAGCCGAAATAGAACTCCTCAAGGGAATAGTTTCAAGCTCATGGATTCTATCTTTGTTCATACACAAATCCTTGAGAAACTTTGCATATTTAGGTACTTGATGGATAGCATCAAAGAGAGGGAGAGTTACCTCAACTTTCATGAACATCTCCACCATTTTGGGGTCAAGTTCTACACGCTTCTTGTTCTTTATTGCTGGTGTGGGAAATCAAGATTCATACTTTTCACATCTCCGCACAACTAACCAGCAAGTGCACTGGGTCGACCAAGTAATAAACCTTACGTGAGTAAGGGTCGATCCCACGGAGATTGTTGGCTTGAAGCAAGCTATGGTCATCTTGTAAATCTCAGTCAGGCGGATTCAATTGGTTATGAGGTTTTGATAATTGAAAGATAAATAGAACATAAAATAAGATAGAGATACTTATGTAATTCACTGGTGGAAATTTCAGATAAGTGTATGGAGATGCTTTGTTGCTTCTGAATCTCTACTTTCCTATTGCCTTCTTCCAACCATGCGTGCTCCCTTCCATGGCAAGCTGTAGGATCCTCTCAGTGAAAATGGTTGATGAGCGGATAATTTTTATGCTTTTTGGCACTATTTTTAGTATGTTTTCAATGTAATTTACTTAGTTTTTATTATATTTCTATTAGTTTTTAAATAAAAATCACAATTCTGGACTTTACTATGAGTTTGTGTGTTTTTCTATAATTTCAGGCATTTTCTGGCTGAAATTGAGGGAGCTGAGCAAAAATCTGATTTAGGCTGAGAAAGGACTGCTGATGTTCTTGGATTCTGACCTCCCTGCACTCGAAATGGATTTTTTGGAGCTACAGAACTCCAAATGGCACACTCTCAATTGTGTTGAAAAGTATACATCCAGGGCTTTCCAGAAATATATAATAGTCCATACTTTACTCAAGGATAGATGACGTAAACTGGCGTTCAACGCCAGTTCCATGTTGCAGTCTGGCGTCAAACGCCAGAAACAGGTTACAAATGAGAGTTGAACGCCAGAAACAGGTTATAACCTGGTGTTCAACTCCAGAAACAGCCTAGGCACGTGAGAAGCTTAAGTCTCAGCCCCAGCACACACCAAGTGGGCCCCAGAAGTGGATTTCTGCACCATCTATCATAGTTTAGTCATTTTCTGTAAACCTAGGTTACTAGTTTAGTATTTAAACAACTTTTAGAGGTCTATTTCGCACCTCATGACATTTTTAGATCTGAACTTTATACCTTTTGACGCATGAGTTTCTAAACTCCATTGTTGGGGGTGAGGAGCTCTACTGTGTTTCGATGAATTAATGCAACTATTTCTGTTTTCTATTCAAACACGCTTGTTCCTATCTAAGATGTTCATTCGCGCTTCAATATGATGGATGTGATGATCCGTGACACTCATCACCATCCTCAACCTATGAATATGTGCCTGACAACCACCTCTGTTCTACCTTCGATTGAATGAGTATCTCTTGGATTCCTTAATCAGAATCTTCGTGGTATAAGCTAGAATCCATTGGCAGCATTCTTGAGAATCCGGAAAGTCTAAACCTTGTCTGTGGTATTCCGAGTAGGATTCAGGGATTGAATGACTGTGACGAGCTTCAAACTCACAAGGGTTGGGCGTAGTGACAGACGCAAAAGGATCAATGGATCCTATTCCAGCATGAGTGAGAACCGACAGATGATTAGCCGTGCGGTGACAGCGCACCTGGACTATTTTCACTGAGAGGACGGATGGTAGCCATTGAGAACGGTGATCCACCAACACACAGCTTGCCATAGGAGGAACTTTGCGTGCGTGAAGAAGAAGACAGGGGGAAAGCAGAGATTCAAAAGACAAAGCATCTCCAAAACTCCAACATATTCTCCATTACTGCATAACAAGTATTTAATTCATGCTCTTTTATTTTTCGCAATACAAACTGATAATTATAATTGATATCCTGACTAAGAATTACAAGATAACCATCGATTGCTTCAAGCCAACAATCTCCGTGGGATTCGACCCTTACTCACGTAAGGTATTACTTGGACAACCCAGTGCACTTGCTGGTTAGTGGTACGAGTTGTGAAAAGTGTGATTTACAATTCGTGCACCAAGTTTTTGGCACCGTTGCTGGGGATTGTTCGAGTTTGAGTAACTGACGGTTCATCCTGTTGCTTAGATTAGGAAGATTTTGTCTTTTGGGTCAGAGTCTTTTATTATTGTTCTTGTTAAAATTTTAGAATCCTTATTTTCTTTTTCAAAAATTTTTCGAAACTTTATTTTTTATTTTATTTTATTTTATTTTTATTTCTACTAATAATTGAGTTTTTCTGTTTGAGTTTAGTTTTATATTTTAAGTTTGGTGTCAATTGCATGTTTTTATTTTCTTTTAAATTTTCGAAACTGTGTTCATTGTTCTTTCTTAATCTTCAAGTTGTTCTTGTTTATTTTCCTTGTTTGATCTTTGTTTTTTCTTGTTTTGAGATTTTTCTTGTTTTTCTTGTGCATTTTTGAATTATTAGTATCTAAAAAAAAATTTTTTATTTATTAAATACCTTGTTAAAACACTTTAAATTTATAGCCCAATTGGCTAGAGCGTGATGCTTATGTTCTTGGTAATTGGCTATCTTCTTTTTTAAAACTTTTTCAAAATTAATTTTTCTTAGAATAAATCTTGTGTCAAACTTCAAGTTTGGTGTTTTCTTGTTGATTTTTCTTTAATTTTCGAAAATTTTGTTTTGGTTTTCTAAAAATTTTAAGTTTGGTGTTCTATCTTCATATTCTTGTTGTTCTTGTGAGTCTTCAAAGTGTTCTTGAGTCTTCCTTGTATTTTGATCTTAAAATTTTTAAGTTTGGTGTTCATTGATGTTTTCCTCCAAAATTTTCGAAAATAAGGAGCATTAGATCTAAAAATTTTAAGTTTTGTGTCTTTTTATTGTTTTTCTCTTTCCTCATTGAATTCAAAAATATCTTTTTCCTTTATTTTAATTGATTTTTCGAATTTTACTTTTAAAAATTCAGATTTTATTTTAAAATTTTTTATTTTATCTTATCTTAGTTTTAAAATTTCAAAATTCAAATCTTTATCAAAAATTATATCCAAAATTTTTTCAAATCTTCTTAATCAAGTAATTATTTTAGTCTTAAATTTATTGTTCCTAATTTTTGAATTCTATATTAAATTTCAAACTATTTTATTTTTTTTATTATTTATTCATTCCCTTTTTACAAAAAAAATAAAAATAAAAATATATTCTATTTGCTATTCATATCAATTCCCTTTTCTCCATCATGGATCTAAGTGGAATTGAACAGTCCAGAAGGACTCTGGAGTCATATGCCAACCCCACTACTGCTTCATATAGGAGTAGTATCTGTATACCCTCCATTGGAGTCAGTAGCTTTGAGTTGAATCCTCAGCTCATTATCATGGTGCAGCAAAGTTGTCAGTATTCCGGTCTTCCTCAGGAAGAACCTACAGAGTTTCTGGCACAGTTTTTACAGATTGCTGACACAGTACATGATAAGAAAGTAGATCAGGATGTCTACAGATTATTACTGTTTCCATTTGCTGTAAAAGACCAAGTTAAGAGGTGGTTAAATACCCAACCTAAGGCTAGCATAAGGACATGGAAACAGCTGTCAGAAAAATTTCTGAATCAATACTTCCCTCCAAAACGGATGACACAGCTAAGGCTGGACATCCAAGGCTTTAAACAAGGAGATAATGAATCTCTTTATGATGCCTGGGAGAGATACAGAGAGATGCTAAGAAAATGCCCCTCTGAATTGTTTTCAGAATGGGTGCAGTTAGACATCTTCTATTATGGGCTTACAGAGAAAGCTCAAATTTCTCTAGATCACTCAGCTAGTGGATCTATACACATAAGAAAGACAATTGAAGAGGCTCAAGAGCTTATTGATACAGTTGCCAGAAATCAGCAAGAAATCAGCATCTGTACCTAAATAGTGAATCTTCCATGAAAGAAGAGGCTAAAACAGTAACTGCTGAACTCAGTCCTGCAGAACAAATTACTGAATTCAATCAGCAATTAGATTTTCTAACAAAACAGCTGGCCGAATTCAAGGAGATATTACAAGATACAAGAAGGGCTAATATAAACATGGAAGTACAGTTGAAGCAACCAGAACAGCAGTTATCAAAACAAATAACAGAAGAATGCTAAGCAGTTCAATTAAGAAGTGGAAAAACATTAAATACCTCACTTCAAGGTAGCAAGAAGCCAAGAAATGAACAAACTGCTATTCACGATCCCTCTGAGGACAGTAAGAGCCCAGAGAGGAATAACTCTGGCGTTCAAACGCCAGAAACAAGCAATGATTTGGCGTCAAACGCCCAATGGAAGCTCAGTTCTGGTGTTCAAACGCCAGGAACAAGTAAGGAGTTGGCGCCCAACGCCACTCCAGCTTCTGACTCTGGCAATCAAATGCCAGTGAGGGATCAGACATACACAAGTGCTGATAACAACCCCTCTAAAAAGGCTCCTCCAACCACCTCTGTAGGAAGTAAACCTGCAGGAACTAAGGTTGAGGAATACAAAGCCAATATGCCTTATCCTCAAAAACTCTATAAGGAGGAGTAGGATAAGCAATTTGCTTGCTTTGCAGACTATCTTCGGACTCTTGAAATAAAGATTCCGTTTGCAGAGGCACTTGAGCAAATACCTTCTTATGCCAAGCTCATGAAAGAGATCTTGAGTCATAAGAAGGATTGGAGAGAAACTGAAAGAGTTCTCCTCACTGAAGAATGTAGTGCAGTCATTCTGAAAAGCTTCCCAGAAAAGCTTAAGGATCCCGGGAGCTTTCTGATACCATGCACACTAGAGGGTAATTGCACCAAGACAGCTTTATGCGATCTTCGAGCAAGCATCAATCTAATACCTGCATCCATTGTCAGAAAGCTTGGTTTAACTGAAGATGTCAAACCAACCCGGATATGTCTCCAACTTGCTGATGGCTCCATTAAATACCCATTAGGCGTGATTGAAGACATGATTGTCAGGGTTGGGCCATTCGCCTTTCCCACTGACTTTGTGGTGCTGGAAATGGAAGAGCACAAGAGTGCTACTCTCATTCTAGGAAGACCTTTCCTAGCAACTGGACGAACTCTCATTGATGTCCAAAAGGGGGAAGTAACCCTGAGGGTCAATGAGGATGAGTTCAAGTTAAATGCTGTCAAAGCCATGCAGCATCCAGACACACCCAAAGACTGCATGAAAGTTGATCTTATTGACTCTTTGGTAGAGGAGATCAACATGGCTGAGAGTCTCGAGTCAGAGTTGGAAGACATCTTTAAAGATGTTCAACCTGATTTGGAGGATTCAGAGGAATCGAAAGAACCTCTGAAACTTCCTCAGGAAGAGGAGAAACCTCCTAAACCCGAGCTCAAGCCATTACCACCATCCCTGAAATATGTATTTCTAGGAGAAGGTGACACTTTTCCAGTGATCATAAGCTCTGCTTTAAATCCGCTGGAAGAGGAAGCACTACTTCAAGTGCTAAGGACACACAAGACAGCTCTTGGGTGGTCTATAAGTGACCTTAAGGGCATAAGCCCAGCTAGATGCATGCACAAAATCCTATTGGAGGATAATGCTAAGCCAGTGGTTCAACCACAGAGGCAGCTAAATCCAGCCATGAAGGAAGTGGTGCAAAAAGAGGTCACCAAATTACTGGAGGCTGGGATTATTTATCCTATTTCTGATAGCCCCTGGGTGAGCCCTGTTCAAGTTGTCCCCAAAAAGGGAGGTATGACAGTGGTTCATAATAAAAAGAATGAACTGGTTCCTACAAGAACAGTTACAGGGTGACGCATGTGTACTGACTACAGAAGCCTCAATACAGCCACCAGAAAGGATCATTTTCCTTTACCATTCATAGACCAGATGCTAGAGAGACTAGCAGGTCATGAATACTACTGCTTTTTGGATGGCTATTCAGGTTATAACCAAATTGTAGTAGATCCACAGGACCAAGAGAAAATAACATTTACATGTCCTTCTGGAGTGTTTGCTTATAGAAGGATGCCTTTTGGTCTGTGTAATGCACCTGCAACCTTTTAAAGGTGCATGCTCTCTATCTTCTCTGATATGGTAGAGAAATTTCTGGAAGTCTTCATGGATGACTTTTCAGTATTTGGAGACTCATTCAGCTCCTGCCTTAACCATTTAGCACTTGTTCTGAAAAGATGCCAAGAGACTAACCTAGTTTTAAACTGGGAAAAATGTCACTTTATGGTAACTGAAGGAATTGTCCTTGGGCATAAAATTTCAAACAAGGGAATAGAGGTGGATCAAGCTAAAGTGGAGGTAATTGAAAAACTACCACCACCTGCTAATGTTAAGGCAATCAGAAGCTTTCTGGGGCATGCAGGATTCTACAGGAGGTTTATAAAGGATTTTTCAAAAATTGCAAAACCCCTGAGCAATCTGCTAGCTGCTGACACGCCATTTGTGTTTGACACAGAGTGTCTGCAAGCATTTGAGACTCTTAAAGCTAAGCTGGTCACAGCACCAGTTATTTCTGCACCAGACTAGACATTACCATTTGAACTAATGTGTGATGCCAGTGACCACGCCATTAGTGCAGTATTAGGGCAGAGGCATGACAAGCTTCTGCATGTCATTTATTATGCTAGCCGTGTTTTAAATGATGTCCAGAAAAATTACACAACCACTGAAAAAGAATTACTTGCAGTGGTTTATGCCATTGACAAGTTTAGATCATACTTGGTAGGATCAAAAGTGATTGTGTACACTGACCATGCTGCTCTTAAATATCTACTCACAAAGCAGGATTCAAAACCCAGGCTTATAAGATGGGTGTTGCTTCTGCAAGAGTTTGATATAGAAATAAGAGACAGAAAAGCGACAGAGAACCAAGTGGCTGATCATCTGTCCCGGATAGAGCTAATAGAAGGGGCGTCCGCCCCCCCTCTTTTGAGATCTCTGAAACCTTTCCGGATGAGCATTTATTCGCCATTCAGGAAACACCATGGTTTGCAGACATTGCAAACTATAAAGCTGCAAGGTTCATACCCAAGGAGTACAGCAGGCAACAAAAGAAAAAATTAATTACTGATGCAAAGTACTACTTGTGGGATGAACCCTATCTCTTTAAGAGATGTGCAGACGGAATAATCCGTAGGTGTGTGCCTAGAGAAGAAGCACAGAAGATCTTATGGCATTGCCATGGATCACAATATGGAGGCCATTTCGGAGGTGAGCGAACAGCCACCAAGGTCCTCCAATGTGGCTTCTACTGGCCTACCCTATATAGAGATTCCTGAAAGTTTGTACATAACTGTGACAGCTGCCAAAGAGCTGGTAATCTGCCTCATGGTTACGCCATGCCTCAACAAGGGATCTTGGAGATTGAGTTGTTTGATGTATGGGGAATTGATTTCATGGGACCTTTCCCACCATCATACTCAAACACTTATATTCTGGTGGCAGTTGATTATGTATCAAAATGGGTAGAGGCCATTGCCACACCCACTAATGATACTAAGACAGTGCTGAAGCTCCTCCAGAAACATATCTTCAGCAGGTTTGGTGTTCCTAGAGTACTAATCAGTGATGGGGGCACTCACTTCTGCAACAAACAGCTTTACTCTGCCATGGTCCGGTATGGGATTAGCCACAAGGTGGCCACTCCATATCACCCATAGACAAATGGGTAAGCTGAAGTCTCTAATAGAGAACTAAAGAGAATCCTGGAATGGACTGTAAGTGCCCGTAGAAAGGATTGGGCAAGAAACTTGGATGATGCTCTGTGGGCTTACAGAACAGAATTCAAGACTCCTATAGGGACCTCTCCATACCAGCTTGTGTATGGTAAGGCCTGTCATCTGCCCGTGGAACTGGAACATAAGGCCTACTGGGCAACCAGATTCCTGAACTTTCATGCCAAATTAGCCGGAGAAAAAAGATTACTCCAGCTAAATGAGCTAGAGGAATTTAGACTCACTGCTTTCGAAAATGCCAAGCTTTATAAAGAGAAATAAAAAAGGCGGCATGACAGAAATCTGTCATCAAGATTCTTTGAACCAAGACAAAAGGTTCTGTTGTTTAACTCTAGGCTCAGGCTATTCCCTGGGAAACTGAAATCCCGGTGGAGGGGACCATATGTGATTACAAGTGTATCACCGTATGGTTATGTGGAGCTTCAAGACATTGATTCTGATAAGAAGTTCATTGTTAATGGACAGAGAATCAAACACTATCTTGAAGGCAATGTTAAGCAAGAGTGCTCAAGGCTAAGGCTAGATTAAAAAACTCAGCAAGGTCCAGCTAAAGACAATAAAGAAGCGCTTGCTGGGAGGCAACCCAGCCATTAGAAAAACTTTTTCTGTTATTTTGCCCTATTCTTGATTTTATTTGTTTATATAAAGTTCACTGTTAATAAGGTAAAGAGTCAATTGTAGAGGTTCACAGGGTTACAAAAGGATTTAGCACACAAAACAGAGAAAAAGAGCTCACTGGCAAGAAAACGCCAGTAAGAGGAACAACTGGGCATTAAACGCCCAAAAGGAGCATCTACTGGGCATTTAACGCCAGTAATGATAGCCATCTGGGCGTTAAACGCCAGAAAGAAGCAGCTTCTGGGCATTTAACACCAGATTGACAGCATCTTGGGCGTTCAGAAAAATGCCCAGTGACAAAGGGGTTTCTGGCGTTTAACGCCAGCTAGAAGCAACAGCTGGGCATTAAATGCCCAGACCAAGCACTAACTGGGCGTTAAACGCCCAAAACATGCAGCAGTTGGGCGTTTAACGCCAGGAATGTGGGGAGTAGGCAATTTCGTTTTCAATTCAAATTTTTTCCATTTTTTATGTTTTAATTCATAATTTCTTGCACAAACATGTCACAAACCCTAATTTCTAAAAACCCTAATTTCAAAAAAATCAAATGTATCTTAATTCATAAGCCCTTTTTCAAATCCTTTTCAAAACAAAGCTATCTCTTTTCACTCTAAAATCTTTTCAAATCATCAATATCTTTTTCAAATCTTCACATCATCTTTTTCAAAATTCAGATTTATCTTTTTCAAATATCTTTCATATCTTTTCAATTTTAAATCATATCTTTTTCCTATTATACTTATCTTTTACAAATCATATCTTCTATCATATCTCCATCTAAATTTTTGAACCCACCCTCCCTTTTTCCCTTTAAATCTTCATTCGGCCTCCTCCTGTCCTCCACAAGTTGCGCTTGGCTCTCCCTCTTTCCCTCTCCTTTCTTTTCTTTTGCTTGAGGACAAGCAAACCTCTAAGTTTGGTGTGTTTATCCGTGATCACTAAGCCAATACTCACTAAGATCATGGCTCCCAAGGGAAAATAAATCGACTCAAGAGGCAAGAAGGAGAATATTCCAAAATCACTTTGGAATCAAGGGAAGTTCATAACCAAAGAACATTCAGACCATTTTTACAAAATAATGAGTCTAAGATCGGTGATCCTGGAAGTTAAATTCGATCTGAAAGCTAAGAAGATGAATATCCGGAGATCCAAGAGAAAATTCGAAACAGGAGTTGGGAAGTCCTAGCTAATC
The DNA here is from genome assembly GCF_059453495.1 of Arachis ipaensis. NCBI lineage: Eukaryota > Viridiplantae > Streptophyta > Magnoliopsida > Fabales > Fabaceae > Arachis > Arachis ipaensis. The sequence goes on from NC_142444.1 coordinate 76,527,139, forward strand.
CTGAAACAAAGGTGGGAAGAAACATGGTTCAAGAATTCTATGCTAATCTATGGCAGATGGTCAGGCAGAGAATTGCTGGAACTGCATTCTATGACTATAGAACTCTGGTCAGAGGGAAGGTTGTTCACGCCCACCCTGACAAAATAAGGGAAATCTTCAAGCTGCCTCAACTGCAAGATGACCCAGATTCCTTCAATAGGAGAATGATGAGATCAAACCTGGGATTGGACAAAATCCTAGAGGACATAATGTCCCTGGAGCCAAGTGGACAACCAACAAAAAGGGTACCCCGAACCAACTCAAGAGAGGAGATCTCAAACTAGTTGCCAGAGACTGGCTGGACTTTATTGGGCACTCTACACTCTCCACTAGCAACCGCTCTGAGGTCACCATCAGAAGAGCAGTGATGATTCATTGCATTATGCTAGAAAAAAAAGTGGAAGTTTATCAGCTGATTGCTTGTGAGCTCTATAAAATTGCAAACAAGAACTCCAAAGATGCCAAATTGGCTTATCCAAGCTTAGTCTCTCTGCTATGTAAAGATGCTAGAATAAAAATGGGAGTAGATAAGTATATCTCAGTTGAACAACCAATCACCAAAAAGTCTATGGAAGGACTACAAGTGCAGGACGACCCCATCAAGAGAAAAGCAGAGGAGCTCCTCCCGGAAATCCCTCAAATTGAATACTGGGAGCACCTAGAAGCATCTGCCACCAAGTTGCAAGAAGCTGTGAATCAACTGAAGGAAGAACAGCAAAATCAAAACAGCATGCTATGCAAACTGCTTAAAGAATAAGAAGAGCAGGGGCGTGACATAAAGGAACTGAAGCGCCAGAAGCTGTCTCTTGAAGGGCCAAGCACTCCACAGGCTAAAGAGGCATCTACCTCCCAAAATAAAGGTTGTTGAGTCCTAACTCTGAGATAATCTTTTATCTATGTTAAGAGTATATGAGTATTAGAGTTAGAGTCATTTATTTTTATGTCTTTAATTTCCTGTCTTTTATTATTAAGTGTCTTCTTTTATGCCTAATTTATATTATTTTTAGTAAATAATAAATAAAAATTAGAGTCTATGCCTTAAATTCATGAATATCCTATAAATCCATCACCGTCTTAAATAAAAAAATGTTTTAATTACAAAGGAACAAGAAGTACATGGTTTCAAATTCATCCTTGAAACTAGTTTAATTATTTTGATGTGGTGACAATACTTTTTGTTTTCTGAATGAATGCTTGAACAGTGCATATGTCTTTTAAAGTTGATATTCATGAATGTTAAATATGTTGGCTCTTGAAGAATAAGAAAAAAGGAGACATGTTATTTGATGATCTGAAAAATCATAAAAATGATTCTTGAAGCAAGAAAAAGTAGTGAATACAAAAGCTTGCGAAAAAAAAAGAGAAGAAAAAGTAAGCAGAAAAAGCCAAAAGCTCTTTAATCCAAAAGGCAAGAGAAAAAAGCCAATAGCTCTTAAAACCAAAAGGCAAGGATAAATAAAAAGGATCCAAGGCTTTGAGCATCAGTGAATAGGAGGGCCTAAAGGAATAAAATCCTGGCCTAAGCGGCTAAACCAAGCTGTCCCTAACCATGTGCTTGTGGCGTGAAGGTGTCAAGTGAAAACTTGAGACTGAGCGGTTAAAGTCAAGGTCCAAAGCAAAAGAAGAGTGTGCTTAAGAACCCTGGACACCTCTAATTGGGGACTTTAGCAAAGCTGAGTCACAATCTGAAAGGGTTCACCCAGTTATATGTCTGTGGCATTTATGTATCAGGTGGTAATACTGGAAAATAAAGTGCTTAGGGCCACGGCCAAGACTCATAAAGTAGTTGTGTTCAAGAATCAACATACTGAACTAGGAGAATCAATAACACTATCTGAATTCTGAGTTCTTGTAGATGCCAATCATTCTGAACCTCAATGGATAAAGCGAGATGCCAAAACTATTCAAGAGGCAAAAAGCTACAAGTCCCGCTCATCTGATTGGAGCTAAGTTTCATTGATATTTTGGAATTTATAGTATATTCTCTTCTTTTTATCCTATTTTATTTTCAGTTGCTTGGGGACAAGCAACAATTTAAGTTTGGTGTTGTGATGAGCGGATAATTTATACGCTTTTTGGCACTATTTTTAGTATATTTTCAATGTAATTTAGTTAGTTTTTATTATATTTCTATTAGTTTTTAAATAAAAATCACAATTCTAGACTTTACTATGAGTTTGAGTGTTTTTCGGTAATTTCAGATATTTTCTGGCTGAAATTGAGGGAGCTGAGCAAAAATCTGATTCAGGCTGAAAAAGGACTGCTGATGCTGTTGGATTTTGACCTCCCTGCACTCGAAATGGATTTTCTGGAGCTACAGAACTCCAAATGGCACGCTCTTAATTGCATTGGAAAGTAGATATCCAGGGCTTTTCAGAAATATATAATAGTTCATACTTTTCTCAAGGATAGACGACGTAAACTGGCGTTCAACGCCAGTTCCATGTTGCAGTCTGGCGTCAAACGCCAGAAACAGGTTACAAATGGGAGTTGAACACCAGAAACAGGTTACAACCTGGCGTTCAACTCCAGAAACAGCCTAGGCATGTGAAAAGCTTAAGTCTCAGCCCCAGTACACACCAAGCGGGCCCCAGAAGTGGATTTCTGCACCATCTATCATAGTTTAGTCATTTTCTGTAAACCTAGGTTACTAGTTTAGTATTTAAACAACTTTTAGAGGTCTATTTCGCACCTCATAACATTTTTAGATCTAAACTTTATACCTTTTGATGGCATGAGTTTCTAAATTCCGTTGTTGGGGGTGAGGAGCTCTGCTGTATTTCGATGAATTAATGCAACTATTTTTGTTTTCGATTCAAACACGCTTGTTCCTATCTAAGATGTTCATTCGCGCTTTAATATGATGGATGTGATGATCCATGACACTCATCACCATCCTCAACCTATGAACATTTTCCTGACAACCACCTCTGTTCTACCTTCGATTGAATGAGTATCTCTTGGATTCCTTAATCAGAATCTTCGTGGTATAAGCTATAATCCATTGGCAGCATTCTTGAGAATCCGAAAAGTCTAAACCTTGTCTGTGGTATTTCAAGTAGGATTCAGGGATTGAATGACTGTGACGAGCTTCAAACTCACAAGGGTTGGGCGTAGTGACAGACGCAAAAGGATCAATGGATCCTATTCCAGCATGAGTGAGAACCGACAGATGATTAGCCGTGCGGTGACAGCGCACCTGGACCATTTTCACTGAGAGGACGGATGGTAGCCATTGACAACGGTGATCCACCAATACACAGCTTGCCATAGGAGGAACCTTGCGTGTGTGAAGAAGAAGACAAGGGGAAAGCAGAGATTCAGAAGACAAAGCATCTCCAAAACTCCAACATATTCTCCATTACTGCATAACAAGTATTTAATTCATGCTCTTTTATTTTTCGCAATCCAAACTGATAATTATAATTGATATCCTGACTAATAATTACAAGATAACCATCGATTGCTTCAAGCCAACAATCTCCGTGGGATTCGACCCTTACTCACGTAAGGTATTACTTGGACGACCCAGTGCACTTGCTGGTTAGTGGTACGAGTTGTGAAAAGTGTGATTTACAATTCGTGCACCAATGGTCCTCTACGGTTTCTGCACGGCTAATCAACTGTCGGATTTCTCGTCTCAGATGAAAAATACCAGGTACAGCTACTGCATGGCTAATCATCTGTCGGTTCTGCTAGCGTCGGAATAGGATCCATTGATCATTTTGCACACTGTCACTTGCACCCAACATTTGCAAGTTTGAAGCTCGTCACAGTCATCCCTTCCCAGATCCTCCTCGGAATACCACAGACAAGGTTTAGACTTTTCGGATCCCAGGAATGCTGCCAATTGTTCTAGCCTATACCACGAAGATACTAATATGACGGACTCAGTCTGTGTATTAGATATCCAAGAGAATATACTCTGGCTGTCGTCCAATGACTACGTTGAACATCATGTAGACCGCTTGTGGTTGTCAGGCACGCGGATCTTGGCTAAGCGAGTAACGAAGTTTGGGTGATTGTCACGGGTCACCCCTTCATTCTGACATAACTGAATTAAGTACGAGAGTATATCTTGGAGAAGAAGTAGGCGTGAATTGAATAGAAAAAAATAGTAATTGCATTAATTCATGAAGAACAGCAGAGCTCCACACCTTAATCTATGGGGTGTAGAAACTCTACCGTAGAAAATACATAAGTGAAAAGAGGTCTAAGCATGGCCGTGAGGCCAGCCTCCAAACATGAAAAGATGATAAAATTTACATATGATTCCAAAAGATTATAAAATTAATCTCTAAAAGTAGTTTTTATACTAGACTAGTAACCTAGGGTTACAGAAAATGAGTAACTAAGTGTAGATAGTGCAGAAATCTACTTCTGGGGCCCACTTGGTGTGTGCTTGGGCTGAGCATTGAAGTTTTTTCGTGCATAGGCTGTTCTTGGAGTTAAACGCCAGCTTTGGTGCCAGTTTGGGCGTTTAACTCCAATTTTGATGCCAGTTTGAGCGTTTTACGCCAGAAAGTTTTAGGCTGACTTGGAGCGCCGGTTTGGGCCATCAAATCTCGAGAAAAGTATGGACTATTATATATTGTTGGAAATCCCGGGATGTCTACTTTCCAACGCAATTGAGAGCGCGCCAATTGGGCTTCTGTAGCTCCAGAAAATGCATTTCGAGTGCAGGAGGGTTAGAATCCTATAGCATCTGCAGTCCTTTTTCAGCCTCTGAATCAGATTTTTGCTCAGGTCCCTCAATTTCAGCCAGAAAATACCTAAAATCACAGAAAAACAAACAAACTCATAGTAAAGTCCAAAAATGTGATTTTTGAATAAAAACTAATAAAAATATAATAAAAAGTAACTAAAATATACTAAAAACTATGTAAAAACAATGCCAAAAAGGGTATAAATTATCCGCTCATCACAACACCAAACTTAACTTTTTGCTTGTCCCCAAGCAACTAAAAATAAAATAGGATAAAAAGTAGAGAATATACAATGAATTCCAAATATCAATGAAGCTCATTTCCAATTAGATGAGCGGGGCTAGTGGTCTTTTGCTTCTGAATAGTTTTGGCATCTCACTTTATCCTTTGAAGTTTAGAAAGATTGGCATCTATAGGAACTCAGAATTTAGATAGTGTTATTGATTCTCCTATTTCAGTATGTTAATTCTTGAACACAGCTACTTTATGAGTCTTGGCCTTGGCCCTAAGCATTTTATTTTCCAGTATTACCACTGGATACATAAATGCCACAGACACATAACTGGGTTAACCTTTTCAGATTGTGACTCAGCTTTGCTAGAGTCCCCAGTTAGAGGTGTCCAGAGCTCTTAAGCACACTCTTTTTGCTTTGGACCACGACTTTAACCGCTCAGTCTCAAGCTTTTCACTTGACACCTTCACACCACAAGCACATGGTTAGGGACAGCTTGGTTTAGCCGCTTAGGCCAGGATTTTATTCCTTTCGGCCCTCCTATCCATTAATGCTCAAAGCCTTGGATCCTTTTTTTCCCTTGCCTTTTGGTTTAAAGGGTTATTGGCTTTTTCTGCTTGCCTTTTCTTTTTCTTTCTTTTTTTTTCTCTTTTTTTTGCAACCTTTTTTTTTTGCAAGCTTTTCACTGCTTTTTCTTGCTTCAAGAATCAATTTTATGATTTTTTAGATTATCAATAACATTTCTCCTTTTTCATTATTCTTTCAAGAGCCAACAATTTTAACATTCATAAACAACAATATCAAAAATATGCACTGTTCAAGCATTCATTCAGAAAACAAAAAGTATTGCCACCACATCAAAATAATTATATTATTTTCAAGATGTAATTCAAAATTCATGTACTTCTTGTTCTTTTTGCAATTAAAAACATTTTTTATTTAAGAAAGGTGAAGGATTCATAGGACATTCATAGCTTTAAGACATAGACACTAGACACTAATAATCATGTAATAAAGACATAAACATAGACAAAACATAAAGCATAATTTTCGAAAAAATAGAAAAATAAGAACAAGAAAATTAAAGAATGGGTCCACCTTAGTGATGGCGGCTAGTTCTTCCTCTTGAAGATCTTATGGAGTGCTTTAGCTCCTCAATATCTCTTTCTTGCCTTTGTTGCTCCTCTCTCATGGCTCTTTGGTCTTCTCTAATTTCATGGAGGATGATGGAATGCTCTTGGTACTCCATCCTTAGTTGCCCCATGTTGGAACTCAATTCTCCTAAGGAGGTGTTGATCTGCTCCCAATAATTGTGTGGAGGAAAGTACATCCCTTGAGGCATCTCAGGGATTTCTTGATGAGGAATGTCCTCATGCTCTTGTTGAGGTCCATGAGTGGGCTCTCTTGTTTGCTCCATCCTTTTCTTAGTGATGGGCTTGTCTCCTTCAATGAGGATGTCTTCCTCTATGACAATTCTAGCTGAATTGCATAGCTTACAGATGAGATGAGGGAAGGCTAGCCTTGCCAAAGTAGAGGGCTTGTCTGTCACCTTGTAGAGTTTTAGGGATATGATCTTATGAACTTCTACTTCCTCTCCATTCATGATGCTATGGATCATGATAGCCCGATCTATTGTAACTTCAGACCGGTTGCTAGTAGGAATGATAGAGCGTTGGATAAACTCCAACCATCCCCTAGCCACGGGCTTGAGGTCAAGCCTTCTTAATTGAACCAGCTTGCCTCTTGAGTCTCTCTTCCATTGAGCTCCTTCCACACAGATGTCCATGAGGACTTGGTTTAACCTTTGATCAAAGTTGACTCTTCTAGTGAAAGGATGAGGATCTCCTTGCATTATTAGCAAGTTGAATGCCAACCTCACATTTTCCGGACTGAAATCCAAGTAATTCCTTCGAACCATTGTGAGCCAATTCTTTGGGTTTGGGTTCACACTTTGGTCATGGTTCCTAGTGATCCATGCGTTAGCATAGAACTCTTGAACCATTAAGATTCTGACTTATTGAATGGGGTTAGTGAGAGCTTTCCAACCTCTTCTTTGAATCTCATGTCGGATCTCCGGATATTCACTCTTTTTGAGCATGAAGGGGACCTCGGGGATCACCTTTTTCTTGGCCACAACCTCAGAGAAGTTGTCTTGATGAACCTTTGAAATGAATCTCTCCATCTCCCATGACTCGGAGGTGGAACCAGTTGCCTTCCCTTTCCTCTTTCTAGAGGTTTCTCCGGCCTTAGGTGCCATTAATGGTTATGGAAAAACAAAAAGCATAGTTTTTTCCACACCAAACTTAGAAGGTTTGCTCGTCTTCGAGCAAAAGAAGAAAGAAAATAGTAGAAGAAGAAGAAATAGAGGAGATGGAGGTGAGGAGTGGGTTTGGCCAAGGGGGTTAAGTCTGTATGAAGTGTGAAATTGAAGGTTCTAAGGAGGGGTATTTATAGGGTAAGAAAGAGAGGGGATTCGGTCATGAAGGGGTGGGTTTGGAAAGGAAATTGTTTGAATTTGAATGGTAAGGTAGGTGGGGTTTATGATGGATAGATGTGAGTGGGGAAGAGGATATGGGGAAAAGGGTAAGATTTGATAGGTGAAGGGTGTTTGGGGAAGAGGTATTGATGTGATTGGTCAAGGGTATTTGGGAAAGAGTGTTATGGAAGGGTGTGAAGAGGAGAGAAGAAGAGGTGGGGTAGGTGGGGATCCTATGGGGTCCACAGATCCTGAGGTGTCAAGGATTTCTGCTCCCTGCACCATTCTGGCATTCAAACGCTCACTGTGTGCCAATTCTGGCATTAAACGCCAGCTCTGCTATCTTTCCTAGAATTAAACGCCAGTCTGCTGCCTCTTTCTGGCATTTAACGCCAGCCAGACACCCTTTTCTGGCGTTAAACGCCAGTCTGTCTGTCTTTTCTGGCATTTAACGCCAGCCAGATGCTAGACACCCTTTTCTGGCATTAAATGCCCAGAATGCTGCCTATTATGGCGTTTAACACCCAGAATGCTGCCAGGCTGGGCGTTAAACGCCCATTCTGCTATCCTTACTGGCGTTTAAACGCCAGTAAGCCTATCCTCCAGGGTGTGCTATTTTTTATGCTATTTTTCATTTTGCTTGAATTCTACAATTGTTTTTATGACTTCACATGATCATCAACCTAAAGAAAACATGAAATAACAATGGAAAACAAATAAATATAATTAAATAACATTGGGTTGCCTCCCAATAAGCGCTTCATTAATGTCAATAGCTTGACAGTGAGCTCTTAGAGAGCTTCACAGAGGCCCAGAGCTTAATGGTGGCCTCCCAACACCAAACTTAGAAGTTGAGTGTGGGGGCTCTGGTTGACTCTATTTTGAGAGAAGCTTTTTATGCTTCCTCTCCATGGTTACAGAAGAAGATCCTTAAGCCTTAAACACAAGGTAGTCCTCATTCAATTGCAGGACTAACTCTCCTCTGTCCACATCAATCATAGCTTTTGCTGTGGCTAGGAAGGGTCTTCCAAGGATGATGGATTCAACATCTTCCTTTCCAGTGTCTAGGATTATAAAATCAGCAGGGATATAAAAGCCTTCAACCTTCACTAAGACATCCTCTACAACTCCATAAGCCTATTTTCTTGATTTGTCTGCCAATTCTAGTGAGAATTTAGCAACTTGTACCTTAAAGATCCCTAGTTTTTCCATTACAGAGAGTGGCATGAGATTTATACTTGAACCAAGGTCACACAGAGCCTTATTAAAGGTCATGGTGCCTATGATGCAAGGTATTAAGAACTTTTTGAGATCCGGTTTCTTCTGAGGTAATTTCTGTTGCCTCAAAGCATTCAGTTCATTGATGAGCAATGGAGGTTCATCCTCCCAAGTCTCATTACCAAATAACTTGGCATTCAGCTTCATGATTGCTCCTAGGTTCTGAGCAACTTGCTCTTCAATAATATCTTCATCCTCTTCAGAGGAAGAATACTCATCAGAGCTCATGAATGGCAACAGTAAATTCAATAGAATCTCTATGGTCTCTATATGAGCCTCAGATTCCTTTGGTTCCTCATTGGGGAACTCTTTAGAGGCCAGTGGATGTCCATTGAGGTCTTCCTCACTGGAAATCACTGCCTTTTCTTCCTCCCTAGGTTCGGCCATGTTGGTTATATTCATGGCCTTGCACTCTCTCTTTGCATTCTCTTCTGTATTGCTTGGGAGAGTACTAGGAGGGATTTCAGTAACTCTTTCACTCAGCTGACCTACTTGTGCCTCCAAATTTTTGATGGAGGACTTTGTTTCAATCATGAAACTGAGAGTAGTCTTAGATAGATCAGAGACTATGGTTGCTAATTTAGAGGGGCTCTACTTAGAATTCTCTGTCTGTTGCTCAGAAGATGATGGAAAAGGTTCGCTATTGCCAAACCTATTTCTCCCACCATTATTATTGAAGCCTTGGTTAGGCTTCTGCTGATCCTTCCATGAGAAATTAGGATGATTCCTCCATGAAGGATTATAGGTGTTTCCATAGGATTCTCCCATGTAATTCACCTCTTCCATTGCAGGATTCTCAGGGTCATAAGCTTCTCCTTCAGGGGAGGCTTCTTTAGTACTGCCTGATGCAGCTTGCATTTCAGTCAGACTCTGAGAAATCATATTGACTTGCTGAGTCAATATTTTATTCTGAGCCAATATTGCATTCAGAGTATCAATCTCAAGAACTCCTTTCTTTTGAGTCATCCCATTATTCATAGGATTTCGTTCAGAAGTATACATGAACTGGTTATTTGTAACCATTTCAATGAGTTCCTGGGCTTCTACAGGCATCTTCTTCAGATGAAGAGATCCACCAGCAGAGTGATCCAATGACATCTTGGACAATTCAGACAGACCATCATAGAATATACATAGGATGCTCCATTCTGAAAGCATGTCAGAAGGACACCTTCTGATCAATTGCTTGTATCTTTCCCAAGCTTCATAGAGGGATTCACCTTCCTTCTGTCTGAAGGTTTGGACTTCCACTCTAAGTTTACTCAACTTTTGAGATGGAAAGAACTTGGCCAAGAAAGCATTGACCAAATTTTCCCAAGAGTTCAGGCTTTCTTTAGGTTGTGAGTCCAACCATATCCTAGCTCTGTCTCTTACAACAAAAGGGAAAAGCATAAGTCTGTATACCTTAGGATTAACCCCATTGGTCTTAACAGTGTCACAGATTTGTAAGAATTTAGCTAAGAACTGATGAGGATCTTCCAATGGAAGTCCATGAAACTTGCAATTCTGCTACATTAGAAAAACTAATTGAGGCTTAAGCTCAAAGTTGTTTGCTCCAATTGCAAGAATTGAGATGCTTCTTCCATAGAAGTCAGAAGTTGGTGTAGTAAAGTCACCAAGCACCTTCCTTGTATCTCCACCATTGTTGTTATTTTTGGATGCCATAACTACTTCTTTTTCGAAAATTTCTATTAGGTCCTTTCCAGAGTGTTGTGCTTTAGCTTCTCTTAGCTTCCTCTTTAGAGTCCTTTCAGGTTCAGGATCAGCTTCAACAAGAATGTTCTTATCCTTGTTCCTGCTCATATGAAAAAGAAGAGAACAAAGAAGAAGAGGAATCCTCTATGTCAGAGTATAGAGATTCCTTTATGTGAGTAGAAGAAGAAAAGAATAGAAGAATGAGGTAGAGAGAGAATGAAGAGAATTCAAACACAGAGAGAGGGAAAGGGTTCAAATTTTAAGAATAAGAGAAGTGTTAGTAATTAAATAAATAAATAGAAAGAGATGAGAGAGGAAGGAAATTCGAAAGTTAATTAATAGAAAAGAAAAATATTTTTGTTTTTATTTTAATTATTGGTTAGTATTCGAAAATTAAAAAGAGAAATAAAATAAAATTAGAATTTAAAATAATTAGTTAATTAAAAAGAATTTTGAAAAAGGGGTTAGTAGTTTTCGAAAAAATTAGAGAGAGAGAGAGAGAAAGGTAGTTAGGTGGTTTTGAAAAAGATATGATTGAAATAGTAAACTTTTTAAAATAAAAACAAACTAATCAAGTGGTTAATTGAAAAATATTTGAAAACCAATTTTGAAAAGATATGATTGAAATTTATTTGAAAAATATTTGAAAAGGAAATCAAAAAGATTTGATTTTCGAAATTAAAGTTGATTACTTGACTAACAAGAAATTAAAAGATATGATTCTAGAATTTAAAGATTGATCCTTTCTTAATAGGCAAGTAATAACTTGAAAATTTTTTACTCAAAACATTAAATGTTAGCAATAATTTCGAAAATATGAAATAAAAATAAGAAAAAGATTTTGAAAATTAATTTTGGAGAATTTTCGAAAAATATTAAGAAGAAAAATGAAAAAGATTTGATTTTTGAAAAAGATTTGAAAAGATAGAATTTTTAAAGTGAATTTCCGACTTGACTAACAAGAAACAACTAAATTTTAAAAATTTTTGACCAAATCAACTCAAAATTTCGAAAATTATGAGTAAAATAAGGGAAAGATATTATTTTTTATTTTTGAATTAGTGAAGAGATAGAAAAACAACTAAATGAAACAAAACATAAAAATTTAAGATCAAAACACATAATGCATGCAAGAACACTTTGAATGTCAAGATGAACACCAAGAACACTTTGAAGATTATGATGAATATCAAGAACATATTTTTGAAATTTTTAAGAAAAGAAAAATATGCAAGACACCAAATTTAAAAATATTTAAATTTTAGACACTAATAATTGAAAATTGCATAAGAAAAACAAGAAAAGACACAAAACAAGAAAATATAAAGATCAAACAAGGAAAATCATCTAAAACAACTTGAAGATCAATGAAGAACACAATGCATATTTTCGAAATTAAAGAAAAATTAAAGCATGCAATTGACACCAAACTTAAAATTTGACACAAGACTCACACAAGAAACAGAATATTTTTTGGTTTTTTTAAGATTTTATTAATAATTTTTTTTTTATATTTTTCGAAAAAAATTTTGGAAAAAGAAATAAAGAGATACAAAATTTTTAATAAGAATTCCAGGAATCATGCAATGTTAGTCTAAAGCTTCGGTCCAAAAGAATTAGACATGGCCAAATGGCCAGCCAAGCTTTAGCAGAGTATTACAAACAACAGCCAAATTGATGGGAACCAAAAGGCTCCTGCAAAGATAAGTGGAAATCTCGGTCCAAAAGATTAGACATGGCTTAACAGCCAGCTAGGCTTCAACATATCTTATGAAACTCTAGAATTCGTTCTTAAAAATTCTGAAGAAAATTTTTTTAAAAATTTTTTTTATAATTTTTCGAAAATTAGAAATAAAAATTAAAAAGCTTAAACATAAAATAAAATTACCTAATTTAAGCAACAAGATGAACCGTCAGTTGTCTAAACTCGAACAATCCCCGGCAACAGCGCCAAAAACTTGGTGTGGGAAATCGTGATTCACACTTTTCACATCTCCGCACAACTAACCAACAAGTGCACTGGGTCGTCCAAGTAATAAACCTTACGTGAGTAAGGGTCGATCCCACGGAGACTGTCAGCTTGAAGCAAGCTATGGTCATCTTGTAAATCTCAGTCAGGCAGATTCAATTGGTTATGAGGTTTTGATAATTGAAAGATAAATAAAACATAAAATAAGATAGAGATACTTATGTAATTCACTAGTGGGAATTTCAGATAAGCGTATGGAGATGCTTTGTTGCTTCTAAATCTCTGCTTTCTTATTGCCTTCTTCCAACCATGCGTGCTCCCTTCCATGGCAAGCTGTAGGATCCTCTCAGTGAAAATGGTCCTCTACGGTTTCTGCACAGCTAATCAACTGTCGAATTTCTCGTCTCGGATGAAAAATACCAGGTACAGCTACCACATGGCTAATGATCTGTCGATTCCCTCTAGCGTCGGAATAGGATCCATTGATCCTTTTGCACACTGTCACTTGTGCCCAACATTCACAGGTTTGAAGCTGGTCACAGTCATCCCTTCCCAGATCTGACTTGGAATACCACAGACAAGGTTTAGACTTTCCGGATCCCAAGAATGCTGCCAATTGTTCTAGCCTATACCACGAAGATACTAATCTCACGGACTCGGTCCGTGTATTATATATCCAAGAGAATATACTCCGGCTGTTGTCCAATGACTACGTTGAACATTATGTAGACCGCTTGTGGTTATCAGGCACGCGGATCTTGGCTAAGCGAGTAACGAAGATTAGGTGATTGTCACGGGTCACCCCTTCATTCTGACTTAACTGAATTAAGTACGAGAGTATGTCTTGGAGAAGAAGTAGGCGTGAATTGAATAGAAAGACAATAGTAATTGCATTAATTCATGAAGAACAGCAGAGCTCCACACCTTAATCTATGGGGTGTAGAAACTCCACCATAGAAAATACATAAGTGAAAAGAGGTCTAGGCATGGCCGTGAGGCCAGCATCCAAACGTGAAAAGATGATAAAAGTTACATATGATTCCAAAAGATTATAAAATAAATCTCTAAAAGTAGTTTTTATACTATACTAGTAACCTAGGATTACAGAAAATGAGTAACTAAGTGCAGATAGTGCAGAAATCCACTTTCGGGGCCCACTTGGTGTGTGCTTGGGCTGAGCATTGAAGCTTTTTCATGCATAGGCTATTCTTGGAGTTAAATGCCAGCTTTGGTGCCAGTTTGGGCATTTAACTCCAATTCTGGTGCCAGTTTGGGCGTTTTACGCTAGAAAGTTTTAGGCTGACTTTGAGCGCCAGTTTGGGCCATCAAATCTCGGGCAAAGTATGAACTATTATATATTGCTGGAAAGCCCAGGATGTCTGCTTTCAAACCCAATTGGGCTTCTGTAGCTCCAGAAAATCCATTTCGAGTGCAGGAGGGTCAGAATCCAACAGCATCTGTAGTCCTTTTTCAGCCTCTGAATCAGATTTTTGCTCAGGTCCCTCAATTTCAGCCAGAAAATACCTGAAATCACAGAAAAATACACAAACTCATAGTAAAGTCCAGAAATGTGATTTTTGAATAAAAACTAATAAAAATATAATAAAAAGTAACTAAAATATACTAAAAACTATGTAAAAACAATGCCAAAAAGGGTATAAATTATCCGCTCATCACTTGCCAATGTAGGAAATAGAATTGGTTGAGCAACTTCCTGCAAGACTTGCTCATCTCTAGGGACTTCACCCCTTGGTTAAGGGACTCCATCTTCAACTACCTCATGTGCTTCATCCTCCTCTTCAATTTCTTCTATCTCAACCACATTCTCATCTTGAGTGACTATCATTGGACTAGGTGCCTTTGTACTCCTTTGGTAGTGGTTAAGAGGGTATGGTACTAGAACTTGAAGCTTGAGGAGTGGGGGTAGAAGGTGGTTCCATGCGGGCTATGAGAGCTTGGAGGGTGGAATTAAGTTCGGTAAGACTAGAGGCAAGTGTAGTTTGAAGTTCTTTTTGCCCTTGGAGTATAGACCAGAGTGTTTCATCATGATTGGAGGAAGAGGAAGGATAGGTGATTTGAGGGGCTTGTGATTGGTTGGGTTGAGGTGGGTGCCTATGATGAGGCTGTTAGTATGTTTGGTAGTTTCTTCCTTGGTTTGGTTGTTGATATGGAGGGTTTTGTGAGTACCGCTTTTGTGAATTGTTGTTGTTCCATCTTTGGTTTCCTCCATTGTCCCTACCTCCTTGTTGATAATTGTCCCTCCATCCTTGGTTGGAATTATCTCTCCAACCTTGATTATAGTTGTTACTCCCTTGATTGTAATTGCCTCCTTGTTGGGGATACCCTTGGTTGAAATTGCCGCCTTATGAATAGTATCCTTGATTCGGACGGTCATAGAAATTGTGGGTAGCTGCCAAGGTGTTGTCTTCTTGGAGACTTAGACATTCATCCGTGTAGTGGGAGTAGCAAGAACAAATACCGCACACTCTTTGGGGGACCAATTGTTGATTTTATTGTTGTTGAGGAGGTGGTGGAGGTTGTTGTTGATGAAATGGAGGTTATTGTTGATTTATTTGGAGTTGCTTTAGAATGCTTGTCATCTCGCCCAAGGTTTTCGTAAGGGCGGCAGTCTCAACACTAGAAGAAACTTCATTAACGGTTCTAGGGTGATTGCTCCTTTGTCTAGCATGCAAGGTGGACTTGGCCAAATCGGAGATCAATTGCCATGCTTCCTCCACCGTTCTATATTTTGTCAAGGAACCATTGCTTGGAGCATCTAGAAGGATCTTGTCTTGAGGTTTCATTCCTTGGCAAAAATAGTTAATCAACACTAGAGTGTCAATCATTTGGTTGGGGGATGAGTCAAGAAGCTTTCGGAACCATTCTCAATACTCGTATAGAGTTTCCAATTCACCTTAGACAATGCATGAGATTTCTTTCCGCAACTTATCGGTCACCGCCACAGGAAAGAATTTGTCTAAGAATTATCTTCTAAGTAAGTTTCAATCACTAACAATCTCACTTGGCAAAGAGTAGAACCACTCCTTAGCTCTCCCTTCAAGAGAGAAAGGAAAAGCATACAACCAAACCGCAATTTCACTAGAGCCTTCCCACCTAATAGTAGAACATACACCTTGGAAGTCCTTAAGGAGTCTAATAGGATCTTAAGCGGGAAGTCCTTGGTACCTGGGAAGAAGGTTGATCAAAGCGGTTTTGAGCTCAAAATTAGCATTCAAGTCCGGATGATGAATGTGAGTAGGTTGAAGAACAAAATCCGGAGCACCGACTTCCTTGAGAGTGACTCGCCTTGGAGCGGCCATAGTGTCCGTACCTAAATCAAGAGAAGAGTTATTAGTAGTATCTATGGAAGAGTAAATAGTGCCTTCTTCGAATGACGATTCGGAATCAACTTCGGATGTGGTAGGTGAATTGGCAAGAGCCTTTTCACCACCTCCAAAGGCTAACCGTCTCCGAGCTTGTTTAATGTGAAGTAGAGTTCTTTCTATTTCAGGATCAAATCTAGCTAAGCTCGGCTCGGGTAAGGAACACGTCATTCAAGGAAAGAGATAGAGAGCTCATGACAATAGAGTGAACTAAACAAAGAGTAATCCTAACTAACAATTGAACTAACACACACAATAGTGAAAAACGCAAGTATACACATATCCACATATTTACACTAACCAACAACATGGCACTCATGTGCAACTCCTGATAAACCCCATTTTTAGGGTTTATCTTGTGTTAAATTTAGAGGTTTTTGTCAACTTTTCTCCCATTTACTCACTAAAATAACATGGTTTTGTAAATTCTCCTTTAATTGTGCTTAAGAGTGAAAACATGCTTTTTAGGTCTTAAAATAGCTAAATTTAATTCACCTTGATTTCATTAGATGCCTTGATATGTTTGTTAAGTGATTTCAGATTTAGGAGGCAAAGATTGGATTGAGGGAATTAAGAAAAAGCATGTAGAAATGGAGAACTCATGAAGAAATGAAGGAATCACAAAGTTGTCAATCCTGACCTCTTCGCACTTAATCGATCATAACTTGAGCTACAGAGGTCGAAATGAGGCGGTTCAAATTGCATTGGAAAGCTAACATCCAGGGCTTCAAAATGATATTAAACTTTTCAAAGTTTCCTAGAGTTTAGGGATGCGTATGTGTGATGTACACGTACACGTGGGAAACTGCATATGACTCACTAAAGGCAACTCGTGGCCAGCGATTTCTGAAGTATTTTGGGTCCAATCCAACTCATTTCTGATACTATTTAACCCAAGGATTGAAGAGGGATGAACCAATTAGTTAGTTAATTAGTTCTAGTTTAGTTTTCAAGAGGCTTTAGTTAGTTTCTAGAGAGAGAATCTCTCTCTTCTCTCTAGAATTAGGATTAGGTTTAGATCTAGATCTACTTCCTCTTCTCTTGCTTAATTTCCTTTTTCATCTTTAATTCTTCCCTTGTAGTTGTAGCATTCTACTTCTCTTGTATTTTCTTTGTATTGTTAGTTGTAGTTTATGGATTCTATTGTAGATCTACATTTCTTCTTCAATGCAATTGGTAAGTTCTTTCTTGTTTCATAATTGTTTTGCCTTTCTATTGTTAATCTCTTGCTTTTGTAGTTGTAGATTCCTTTAATTTTTGTAATTAATAATGTTTGCCTTTATTGCCTTCTATGTGTTTGTTAAAATGTTTCTTCTAGTTATGAGGTAGATTTTGTTCCTATTGGCTTTGGTTGAGTAAATGGTGACTCTTGAGTTATCTAATTCCTTTGTTGATTGATAATTGGAAGTCGCTAATTGACTTGAATGTCACTAAAGCTAGTCTTTCATCTAGATTTGGCTAGGACTTGTGATATCAAGTTAATTCCTCCACTTGACTTTCCTTCATAGTTAGAGGTTAACTAAGTAGGAGCAATACACAATTCTCATCTCAATTGATAATAATAACTAGGATAGGACTTCTAGTTCTAATACCTTGCCAATAGCTCTCTTAATTGTTAGTCTATTTCTTTTGCCATTTACAATTCTTGTTGCTTATCTCAAAAACCCCAAAGATACTTCATAGCCAATAACCAGAACACTTTATTGCAATTCATAGGGAGAACGATCCGAGGTTTGAATACTGCGGTTATTAATTTTAGGGGTTTGTTACTTGTGACAAACAAATTTTTGTATGAAAGGATTATTGTTGGTTTAGAAACTATACTTGCAACGAGATTTCATTTGTGAAATTCTATACCATCAAAAACCCATTCATCAACTCCCCGACAACGGCGCCATTTTGATGATAGATTTTATGCTGGTGTAGGATTTATCAATAAATCCAATCGTGAGTATAGTCTAGAATGACACGTAATTCCACATCAAACAAAGAAATTGTGTTACCACAATCTAAATTCAATAACCGAGAGTATTACTCCCGAGTCGTTCTCCCTAGGAGTGCTCCAAGATGCACATTATTGGTTAGAAAATGTATTGGTGTTTTGTAGTTTAATGCAAGAAAGGAACAAGTCAATAGTGTGAATGACAATCAAGTAATATAAAAGTCTTGGCTAGGAGTGAGAATTGGACTTCCTATCATCATCATCTCCATTAATTGTGACCATAATTAGTTATTGCTTCACTTAGTTAACCTCTAGTATGAAGAAAAGTCAAGTGAAAGTAATCAATTTGAATTCACAAGACCTAGTCTAACCCTAGGGAAGTCTAGCTTTAGTGACATTCAAACCAATTAGCAATTTCCAATTGTTAATCAACAAAGGATATTGACAATTCAAGTGTCTCCAATATCTCAACCCCCAAGCGAAGAATGAAAAGTCTACTCCATAGCTAAATTTGGAATTTTCTCAAACACTTGGAGAGCAAGAATAAAAGGCATTATAAAATTGAGAATAAACTTGAAATCAAGGATGTCCACTACAAGAGATTAACAACAATCAAACAATTGGCAACAATGAACATAAAATTCCTCAAGCATTAATGAGAATCAAAGTAACAAAATTCCAAATCTAAGATCCAAAAGTAACTTGAGTAACAAGAACTAGATTGAGAGAAGAAGAATTAGATCCACACCTTGAAACAATGTAGAATTGAATTGAAAAATAGATCTCACCAATGGATCCAAGAGAAATCCAAATTGAGAAGCAAAACCTTAGAGAGAAGCTAGAGTTTCTCTCTCTACAAAAATGTAACTTCCAAAAACTAACTAAAAATATCTAAATATGTGAATGAGTGATTATCCCTTCATCCCATGGTCCTCTTAAGTATTTTGGCGCCAGAGTTGGTTCAGATGGGGCCCACAGCCTCTGTGAATTTGCCCAGCACGATTTCACTAAAAAATCACGTGCTGGCACTGACGCGTACGCGCACAGCACGCATGCGCATCCCTGGGGTTTTTTTGATTCACGCGTAGGTGTGATACACGCGTGCGCGTCCATGGGGATCTGGCTCAGCTATGCAAATGCGACGGCTTCTAGCTTTGGCTCCTTCGCGCCGATCCCAATGGCACACACCCACGCGTACGGGCAAGGCACGCGTACGCGTCTCTGCTTAAACTCCAAAGCTCCAACTTCCTTGCTCCTTCCATCTATGCATGCTTCCTTCCTCTCTTCTAGGATATCCTTGCCCTATAAACTCTGAGATCACTTAATAAACAGATCACGGCATCGAATGGTAATAGATGAGGATTCAAATATAACACATTTAGTGTAAAATGAGCATGTTTTCATCCATGAAGCAAAATTGGGAAGGAAACACAAAACCATGCATTTTTTATGAATAAGTGTGAAAGAACATTGATAAAACCCTCAAAATCCATACAAGATAAACCCCATGTAGAATTTATTAATAAATCCAATCGTGAGTATAGTCTAGATCGACACGCAATTCCACATCAAACAAAGAAATTGTGTCACCACAATCTAAATTCAATAACCGAGAGTATTACTCCTGAGTTGTTCTCCCTAGGAGTGCTCCAAGATGCACATTACTGCTTAGAAGTTGTATTGGTGTTTTGGAGTTTAATGCAAGAAAGGAACAAGCCAATAGTGTGAATGACAATCAAGTAATATAAAAGCCTTGGCTAGGAGTGAGAATTGGACTTCCTATCATCATCTCCATCAATTGTGACCACAATTAGTTATTGCTTCACTTAGTTAACCTCTAGTGTGAGGGAAACTCAAGTGAAAGTAATCAATTTGAGTTCACAAGTCCTAGTCTAACCCTAGGGAAGTCTAGCTTTAGTGACATTCAAACCAATTAGCGATTTCCAATTGTTAATCAACAAAGGATATTGACAATTCAAGTGTCTCCAATATCTCAACCCCCAAGCCAAGAATGAGAAGTCTACTAACCCCAGCAACGGCGCCATTTTGATGAGAGATTTTATGCCGGTGTAGAATTTATCAATAAATCCAATCGTGAGTATAGTCTAGACCGACACGCAATTCCACATCAAACAAAGAAATTGTGTCAAGGAAGGATTTGAGATCTAGACCGACACGCCATTTTCTGTTTACTGCTTCATTCTTCTACTCTTTCTGCAATTTACTTTTCTTTATTTCTTTTGCAATTGTTCTTGTTGGATCAAGGAAGGATTTGAGATCTAGACTTGTTTTCTAGTCTCTTCCACTCCTGAGATCTTCAACCTCTTTTAATTTGCTGCAATTAAGCACAAGTCATTTTTTGTTTTACTTCTTAAAGCATTTTACTCTTCTGTTTGAGATCTACTTAAATTCAATTCATCTTTTGCCTTTCTGTTTGTTGCAATTTACTTTTGCTTGTTTAAATTCTGCAATCCCAATTCCCAATCCCTTTTATGATTCAATCAATTTACATTTCTTGCACTTTAAGATTCAGCCATTTACATTTCTTGCAATCTAAGTTTCTGTAATTTACATTACTTGCATTTTAAGATTCAACACTTTTACTTCTTGTTCTCTTTAATTTACTGCAATTCTTCCCTCTCCCTTTACAATTTATGCAATTTAGTTTCTGCCAAATACAAACCACTTAACCAATACTTGATTCACTTGACTAAATCACCCACCAAACTAAAATTGCTCAATCCTTCAATCCCTGTGGGATCGACCTCACTCATGTGAGTTATTATTACTTGATGCGACCCGGTACACTTGCCGGTGAGTTTTGTGTTGGATCGTTTTCCACACATCAATGAACTCTTGTTACGTTCGATATCTTTTAATGCAATTTATGTTTATGTTTATGAACTCTTGTACACCTTCTTCTCTTGTTATGTTTATGAACTCTTGTTACATTTGATATCTTTTCAATCCTTGTTAGGACTTTTGGTGCACGAAATTGTGATCACACTTTCACAACTCCGCACAACTAACCAGCAAGTGCACTGGGTCATCCAAGTAATACCTTACGTGAGTAAAGGTCGATCCCACAGAGATTGTCGGCTTGAAGCAAGCTATGGTTACCTTGTGATTCTTAGTCAGGAGATTCAAATGATATAATTGATTTTGTTTATGAAAAATAAATAACATGAAATAAATGGTACTTGTGATTCAGTATTGAGGAATAGGTTGAGGTTCCGGAGATGCTCTGTCTTCTGAATCTCTGCTTTCCTACTGTCTTCTTCTCCAAACACGCATGGCTTCCTTCAATGGCAAGCTGTATGATTCTCTCGGATGAAAAATACCAGGTATGATCTCTGTATGGCTAATCAACTGTCGGATTTCTCGTCTCGAATGAAAAATACCAGGTATAGCTACCGCACGGCTAATCATCTGTCGATTCTCACTAGCGTCAGAATAAGATCTCTCTATTCTTTTGCACACTGTCACTACACTCAACATTCGTGAGTTTGAAGCTCGTCACAGTCATCCTTTCCCAGATCCTACTCGGAATACCACAGACAAGGTTTAGACTTTCCGGATCCCAGGAATGCTGCCAATTGGTTCTAGCCTCTACTACGAAGGTTCTAATCTCACGGACTCGGTCTGTGGATCAAAGACCCAAGAGATACACACTCAAGCTGTCGCCCAATGACTACGTTGAGCTCAAATATAACGGGAGTGGTTGTCAGGAACGCGTTCATAAGTTTGAGGATGATGATGAGTGTCACGGATCACACATTCTCCATATTGAAGTATGAGTGAGTATCTTAGAACAGAATCAAGCGTGGTTGAATAGAAAACAGTAGTAATTGTATTAATCCATTGAAACACAGCAGAGCTTCTCACCCCTACCTATGGGGTTTAAAGACTCATGCCGTAGAAGATACAATATGAAATGTAAAAAAAATGTCATAAGGTACAAAATGAATCTCTAAAAGTAGTTAACTAAGTGTAGATAGTGCAGAAATCCACTTCTAGGACCCATTTGGTGAGTGTTTGGGCTGAGCTTTCAAGCTTTCACGTGCATATGCCTCAAGTTGGAGTTAAACGCCACCCTGAGTGCCAAAATGGGCTTTTAACACCAAGAAGTGTGCCAGTTTTGGCGTTTTACGCCAGAAAAGGGTCTCTGGTTGGCGTTTAACACCAGTTTGGGCCATCAAATCTCGGGCAAAGTATGAACTATTATATATTGCTGGAAAGCCCAAGATTTCTACTTTTCAACGCAATTAAGAGCGTGCTAATTGGGCTTTTGTAGATCCAGAAAATCCATTTCGAGTGCAGGAGGGTCAGAATCCAACAGCATCTGCAGTTCTTTCTCAGCCTCTGAATCAGATTTTTGCTCAGGTCCCTCAATTTCAGCCAGAAAATACCTGAAATTACAAAAAAACATACAAACTCATAGTAAAGTCCAGAAATGTGATTTTTGCATAAAACTAATAAAAATATAATAAAAAGTAACTAAAACATACTAAAAACTACCTAAAAATAATGCCAAAAAGAGTATAAATTATCCGCTCATCAACTTTTCTTAGTTGTTATTTTATTTCCTTATTATTTACATTACTTGTTCCTTATTTTAAAACACAAAAAGATACTTTTCCATAACCAATAGTAAAAACACTTCCCTGCAATTCATTGAGAGATGACCTGAGGTTTAAATACTTCGGTTAATTTTATTGGATTTGCTTAAGTGACAAACAATTTAAATATTGATTGAGGTTTAACTGTCGGTTTAGAATATACTTGCAACGCGATATTTTTGTGAAAATCTTTACCGACATTTTTTCTCCGTCAAGTATCTGGAGCAGAGGCGTCGGTTCGCGTATGCATAAACATCGCCGCATACGCATGTGTTCAAAATTTGACATTCTCGTGTACAAATGCCCTCCACGTACCCATGAATGTCATTTCCTTCAAAAAGCTGTTAAATTGCAGAAAGTCAGTTTTTCACACCAAACTTCTGACGTGCATAACTTTTTCGGCTAAAATTATTTTTAGTCCGTCCTTCAAATGTCATAAACTTCACGGACCCAATTTTCATTCTAGGAGTCCGAAAGCCAAGTTATGGCCTGTTGAAGTTGGTCAAAAATCAGTTTTTACCAAAATT
The DNA here is from genome assembly GCF_059453495.1 of Arachis ipaensis. Classification (NCBI taxonomy): domain Eukaryota; kingdom Viridiplantae; phylum Streptophyta; class Magnoliopsida; order Fabales; family Fabaceae; genus Arachis; species Arachis ipaensis. The sequence goes on from NC_142444.1 coordinate 76,550,005, forward strand.
TAGAAATCCTCTAGTTTTTTAAAATTCTCAAACCAATTTCAAATTTTCCATACCAAGTCAATACCAAACACCCCCATACATTATTCAGTCACTTCTCAATCATCAAATACCTAATGTACCATGCCTCTTACATAAATCACTCTTATCCTTATTTCTCAACAATATTCACATTATCATACATCAAACATTACCAAAACTCAATAATCATCATCAATTATCATCACATCTCAATAATCTCCAATCCAAACACAAACCACACAAAACCCAACTCATCATACTTATCAGGACTTACCAGTTACGGCCTCCAACTCAAATCTCACAAATACTCATCATCACATATCACATTGTCAACAATCATCATCAAACTCAATCATACAACACATATATACACATTTAACGATTTCACAACCATTCTAACACATACCATATTCAGTTCAAAATATTAAAGCCTATCTTATGGAAACTAGCCTAAATTTTCATCCAATATTATATATTAATTATGAGAACCAAAAATATACCTTGGTCGATTTCTCCCCAAGACCAAAACACCTCAAAATCTCTCCTCTTCTCAACTTTCTAAACCTCTAAATCCACAGTAATGAGTTTCCAACATCCAACCTTAAATTCAAGCAACCACAATCTAATATCATTCAATTTTATCATAATTAATACTAGGGTTTACTAATTCAATAATTTACAAGGGATTAGTGGTTTCTTATCTTATCTACTGATTACATGGACACCTCAATGCTAACTTGTACTAGAGCACCCCTAAATCATCAAAATTATAAAATATCTCAATATTCAAAACCAAAATTGAAAAATTAAAGGAAGGTGAAAACTGGGCACGAAATTCAGAATCTCTTACTACTTTGTTTAGATGGATTTGAAAAGAATTCTGAGAGGAACATGTGGCTGTAGATGACTTGTCAATCGGAGTTATGAATTGAAAGATATGGAAGATTAAAGTTTGGGTAAAAATAGAGGTTAGGGTTTGTGCCTTCAACTCTCTTCTCAGTGTGTTTGGCTAAATGTAAGGGAAGAAGGAGGCTGATTTGGATTTTATATTTTGGCCTTGGACCCAATATAGGTCTGGTCAAATTGGTTTAGTCCGTTGGCTCAATTTTGAGCCAAAACCTTTAAAATTAGTGTTTTAATTCATATTTTTAATATTTTTACTTATCTAAATTATAATTTTTAATTTGCTAATTTCCTTAGCTCATAATTAATTTATCTGTTAATTATTTATTAATTTACTGTGTTTTACATAAGTTGAAGGAAGAAAGTTTGTGTCAAAGGCTAGTAATAAAACAACATCATTTTGAAGAAGGGGACTAATTTATCTCGTTTTAAAAACTCTCCCTCCACGTAGGACACCGTAACAGCCATACATGCATAGTGGCGTCCACGTTAAACTTTTTCGTTGGGTCTGACAGATCTATATGAATAGAAAGATGCATATGTCCAACTTTTAAAGAGGTCAGGAGCTTAAAAGAATTTTTAAATGGTCAGAGACGAAAATGCCCGTGGAACAAAAAGTCAGGGACTTATTTATTCTTTTCTTAAAATCAAACTTCAGTATTGACTTTATGTGTGTGTGTGTGTGTGTGTTTTGTTACGTTATAGAGATAAATTGTTATAGATTGGTAAATAAAATATTTAATTTATTTATTCAAATTTGTTTCTTAACTACATTTATAGGAGTGTAGATGAATTATATAAGAGTTATATTAATTATGATCGAGGAACAGAAGGTAGAAGGAGAAGAAGAAGAAAAAGAAAAAGAAAAACGAAGAGAGAACAAGCCAATAATGATAGATATATGTATAGAGAATGATAAGAAAAAAATTATGAAAATAAAAATTAAAAATTCTAAAATAATAATAAAACTAAAGATAATTTAAGATATTGAATATAAAACTGAAAAAATAAAAGTTTCTTTAGCCATTTAATTTATGCGAAAAAAGTATGATTTAAATATAAATTTTTATATCCACTTCAAATTAAATAAAATTGAGAAAATAAATAAAATTACAAATATATATACATTTTTATCTTGATTGTTAAATATAACAATAACGTAATAATTTTAGTATTATACCTAAATTAGTTTAAATTTAATTATTCAGTACATTAAAAAAATTAAATAACTTATAATTTTTTTATTTATTAATAATAACTATCTTTTATTTCTATCTCAAATTTATAATTTAAAAATATAATTTCTTAAAATATTAGAAAAAACTAATAATATAGTAGTTGCTATTCTTTTTTAAAATCGAATAAAACTTTAAAAAATGTTAAAAATTTTATTATTTGGAGAAATAGAAGTTAATATATTAGATGCAAAACAAATTAAGAATTATTACAAGCAGTGTTGAGAGTAGAAAAGTTACTCAACAATATCAATTTTTTTATAAGTTAATTGTATATGTTTATAGTAGTTAAAATAGTAGTGTCTATATAATATTACCATTTCAATAATTTATTAATTAGTTTATACCTATTATACTATTATATACTATAAATATTTATTAAAAAATAATATTAATAGATATCATATAATTATAAAAATAAAAAAAGGAAATTATAACTAAAATTAAAATAAATTTATAACTAAAATATTTTTTATTGTATATAATTAAAAATATAATTAATTTAACATTTAAGAATGACTCATAAAATGAAATTAAATTGGTAATGAAAATGTTATAAGGTATTGAAAAAATTTCAAGTGTACCAAAAATACTGGTGTTTTAGTTATTTTAATCACGATTTCAATTAATATATAATTAAAATAAAATAATTTTTAAAAAAATAATAAAATTAAAATATTTAATATAAAATTAAAGAAATAAAATTTTTATCCATTAAAATTATGCATGAAGATAAAGAGTATTTTAAATATAAAATTTTAAATTATGTCAAATTAAATAAAATTAAAAAAATAAATAATTTAGTCACATTTATAATTAACTATTTGTAAATAATATTAATAAATTTTTATCTTAATTTTTTATATATAATAACAATATAATAATTTTTTAATATTTTTATTTATTAATATTTTTTTAATAAATACTTGAAGAATTTAATAAATTATGCTAAAAAATAAACAAAATATTGTTATATATGATAAAAAAATATTAAAAATTAATTTATATATTAAAATGTTTTTTTTTTATTTTTTAAGATTGATTTAAATAATTATTTTACTAAAATATAAGTTAAGAATTAATTTATCTATCAAAATAAAATTTTTAAAATATTTTTATATATTAATTTGTTTAGATTAAAATATCCACTTTAAAATATTTGAGAACGAATTTGGTAATTACCTTACAAAATATATATTTATACTTTACTAGTGCCTTTAAAATTCGCCAGATCACTGCCAGTGAGCTATACTGTCGACAGAGTGAACCTAACACAAACCCTAATCCTAAATTCACTTTTTCCCTCCTGAATTTCGGAGTTTCCATGGCGAAGCAAAAGCAAGTCGCTCCTCTTGAAGACTCTGACGACGACGAATCGCAGGTTCCCAGACCTCAGCCCGAACAAGAAGATAGCAGCGAGGAAGAAGAAGCAGCAACTTCATCCGACGAGGACGAAGACACCGACGAAGGCGAAGATGAACGTGAGAAACACGTGCTGGTTCCCAGGAAGCCTCAACCGCAAATGGTTTCGAAACCCTCGTCGTCTTCTTCTAAACCCTCTCCAAAGTTGAAGTCTCAACCTTCGGCTTCTGTTAGTCAAACCAAATCCGGGTCAAAGCGCGCAGCCGAGAACAGTATCGACCACTCGAACCAACCAAAACGTGGGAAGAAGGCACAGGAGGATCACGCCGTCGGCTCCGTTGAAGAGGATCCGCAGAAATCACGTGACGAGTTCAAATCCCTCTTTCAGAGGGTTTTCAGCGAGGAAGATGAGATAGGTATCTTGAAAGGCCTGTCTGAATTCATCGCAAAAACAGGAAAGGAACCCTATAAATGCGCTGATGAATTTTACGATTTTATGAAGGGGTCGAATTTGATTCGGGCAAATGTATCATGCAACCAATTGAAGGATAAGATCCGCCGGCTGAAGAAGAAGTTTGAGAACAACCTAGAAAAAGAGAAGAACGGCAAGGGGACAACCTTAAAGCCGCACGAGTTGGAAGCACTTCAGTTGGGAAAGAATGTTTGGGGCCACGATGGCCGTGGCGGTGAAGCAGTGCGCAACGAAACTGCGAAAAAGGATACAGTTAATAATGAGAAGGCTGCGAAGAGTACTCCCAAGAAGGCGCTAGTGCCCCATTCAAATGGGAAAGCTGAAGCAAAGTCCAAACTAAATTCTGAACCTTTGGATACAAATGAAGGTAGAAGGATGAGTGAATTTTCTGTGACTAGTTTAGCTTTGACTTCAATGTTGAGGTACGATGGGACTTTTGGTAAGCCTTTCGGTGAAGATTATATTAGAAAGGGAATAGAGTTGCTTGGAGTCTCAAAGAGGGAAGACATCGAGGCTAGGTGGAGGAAGTTCAAAGACGCTGAAAATAAATTGTATGCAGAGATAGCTGAATTCTACGCGGAACAGGCTAAGTTGATATATCAAGCAAATAGCTCGTCGTCCTCCTAGGTATATATCTTGGTTGCTTTTTGTTTTTTTGGATTCTGGCATTTTGATTTTATTTTGACATGTTTAGGTTCATGGCATTTTAGTATTTTATGATATATATTTATCTCCATTGATTCAAGAATTTTGTGTTTGGGAGTTGGAGGTTTTAGTTCACTTGTTCACCAAAATCCAACTCAAAAAAATCAATTTGACAGTCTTTCAATTTTGATTTCCCTGCAGCTTAGTTTCAGATTGTCTAAGTTTTAATGTTATTGTTAGTTTGGCTTCTTCTTATTCTGTCATAGTAAGATTATGAGCGATTTTAGCACAAGTCTGTATATGGCTATAACTTTTTAAGTTTCAAGTATTTGGCGTACTTCTATGGCAGATGATTAACTTCAACAAGAAACATAACTCACCTATGAGAATTATAGAACAAAACAATAAAAGGGAATACTATGCTAAGTCAAACAATTGTCTGTGAGTTATGTTTTTCTTGAAGTTAAAAGCAAATAATTTTTAATAATCCTATTGGCTGAAAATAATTAAATGGATAGATTATTTTTTATCCGAAGAATATTTGTTTCACCGTTTCTACTTTCTATGTTATTTTTCAGATAGCTAAGGATGATACATTATCTAAAACAGGACGAAGTGTATCAGAGCATTTGTGGAATATGCAATTGTATGAATTTAGTATAGTTCATATTTAAACTAGTTGGTTGCTGTGTTATATGTCTCCTGATCTTGTTATATATCCCACTTTTTTATTTTGTTCGATAGTAGTTTGGAAATTTTGATGATTTTTGAATATCTTAACCGATAAAAACATAGTTGTTTGACGGTGCACTTTTTTTTTCTATCTTGTAGGACAGTACTGGATATATGTTTTTGTGATTTCTAAGATTTCTCTTAATGATTCATTAATCAAGGAACAGAGGGTCGAGGATTTCCTTAAACAAAATGCGAAACAATTCATTTTATTGCATATTGTATGGGTAGAAAATTGCTTAATTGGCTTTGGCAGGAGAATATTGGTGCTTTTGTTTGATTTCCTTTGACGGTGTGTAGGTTTTTTTTCCCCGAATGATCCATAGTGTGTTTTGGTAAAAGATAATACTAGGAGACAAAAAAAAGAGTTAGAATGATAAAGGGATAAGAAAAAAGATGGAGAAAAAAATGCAACAGAAAAGATATAGCAAAAATATAAAAGGATAGATAAAGGGTTTTCTTACTAGATCTCTAAGAAATTTGTTCTTAGCAACTTAGGTCAATGTAAGAATTTTCCTACTAAACCTAAGAAATTTGTTCTTAGCAACTTAGGTCAATGTAAGGATTTTCTTACTAAATCTCTAAGAAACTTTTTCTTAACAACCTAAGTCATCAGAACGGTTTTTTCTACTAGAATTTCAAAGAACTTGTGCTTGACAATTTATATGAGAGGGATGAAAATGGAAAGAGGCTAACACAAAGAATCACCATAATGTTGGATCTTTCAATTTTCTTTATGCAACAAGCAAAACAAGTCATTTACCTCACTTAATCATACTAAAAAATGTGCATAAAGCACTAAGAAAATTTTATTTATCAAAAGTTGTGTAAATTGTCTTACTAAATGTGTTTAAATAGGTCTTTAACAAACTAACTAAAAGATAAGATAACGTAATTTAAATCTCTTAAAGATAAGATAAGATAACTAATTTAAATCAAATTTGATCTTATTTGATTAGATCAGATTTGATTTAAGTTTTAAATTTCTAAAGATACGATAACTAATTTAAATCAGATTTAATTTTATTATATTAGATCAGTTTAAATTTAAATAGCAAATTCTTAAAAATACTACTAAATCAAATCTTCCAACAAACTCTAACAGCAAAACAAATTAAAATAAATGCCAAAAAAAAAATTGAGAATTAATAATAAATTATGCCTCATTGAATTTGAAAAGCATTATTGGACCTCTTATTTTCTTGTCTTAGTCCAATAGGCCTTGTGAGTTGTCACCATTTCAGTACTACTATTTTTTAGACGTACTCTTGGTCTTCTTGATGTCCAAGACCAGCATGGTACAATTCTTCTAGTATTCAAATCTTTGAACGTAACGAGATTACCATTTTGCCCCTTAGCTGTAAAATGACAAAAATGCCTTCTTCACTACGTATCATCCTCTCTCTCTTCAAAAAGATCCGTCCTCGAATCTTGAATGAGAAGCTCTTCTTCACTTTCAGGAATCCAAACCCAATCTCCAGGTTCAAATACCATAGTTTGATGGCTTTTTTCTATCCACTGAATTGTAGTTATGTCCCTCATGTGTGCAAGTTCAATCTTTTTAACCATACTTTCACCATCTTGTCCAAAGTGTGCAATTTGTCTTTCTTCCTTTTCATCCATATTAATGCCTCCATAGTTGACCGATGAATCTACAAAACCTGGGAAAGTTATTATAAAAACATTAGGAATTTCATGGTTGGATATATGAGAAACTAAGGACTCCGTGAAATTCAATAATACTAATGCACTCTTGTCTAAGCTAGAACTTTCTAGATCTCTCTCACAAGTGTGTTTATTGCTCTCACTTTCTTTTTCGCTCATTGACTCCTCTTGCTTACTATTCTCCTCTTTTCTTTCAAAACTCTTGCTTTCAATCAAATATAGATTCTTTTCAGTCAAACACTCACTCTCTTTCTTAGTTTCTTTCTTATTTTTCTCCTTGTGGTACTCTATCACTGATTGTGAACCTTGTTGTAACTTACAAAATTTTTTAAAAAATTCGTTGTGGTATGATGATGGCACAACTCGATTCCTCATGTGGTATGATGGCACAAACTGGCTCCTCATGATTTTCTTCATCTTCTCCCAGCTACAAATTGGGCTCTTTCCGTACCGTCTTCTAGATCTTTCTAATTCAGTTCACCATATGTGGGCATCATTGAAAAAATTGGATTGTATCAGTCAAACCTTCTTTGCCTCTAAAAGGATACAATTTGTAAAAATCGACTCTACCTTCTTTTCCCATTCGGAATAAGCTTTAGGATCATTACTCCCTTTAAATGCAGGGATTTGCAACCAAGAAATCTTTTTCGCATATGAAATTTATTTATCATCACTATCATAATACTCATTTTTTTTTACTTTTTTTTGTGGACTCTAAAGTGAATTTGCAAAAATTAAAGAGAAAAAAACAAGGAGACTCGACAAGACCCATGGAATGTGTAGATAAATAAGAATTTACCTTCGACTTATAACTGGTACCAGATGATAAGAAATTATAACGAAGGACAAAGGGATAAGGAAAAAGATGGAGAAAAGACGCAACAGAAAAGACACAGCTCCTATTAGACCTCTAAGAAATATGTTCTTAGTAACCTAGGTCACTGGAAGAGTTTTGCTATTAGACCTCTAAAAAACTTGTTCTTAGAAACCTAGGTCACCGGAAGGATTTTCCTACTAGATCTTCAAAGAACCTGTCCTTAACAACCTAGATCAGAGGGATGAAAAGTGAAAGAGACTAACACATATAATCACCGTAATTTTGGATCCTTCAAACTTCTTCATGTAATAAGCGCAGCAAATCACTCACCTCATTTAATCACATTAAAAAAACGTGCATAAAGCACTAAAAAAATTTTATTCATCAAAAGTTGTGTAAATTGTCTCACCAAAGGTGTTTAAATAGGCTCCTAACAAACTAACTAAAAGATAAGATAAGATAACTTAATTTAAATCTCCTAAAGATAAGATAAGAAATTTAAATCAGATTTGATCTTATTGCATTAGATCAGATTTGATTTAAATTTTAAAATTCTACTGATAACTAATTGAAATCAAATTTAATCTTATTATATTCGATCAGATTTGATTTAAATTTAAAATCCCTAAAAATACTACTAAGCAAATCAGAAGTAAGTCAAATCTTTCAACAAACTCTAACAGAGAAATAAATTAAAATAAATGTCTAAAAAGTTCAAAAATTAATAATAAATTATGTCTCTCATTAAATTTGAAAAGCATTATTGGGCTTCTTGTTGTCCTGCCTTAACCCAATGGGCCTTATGAGTTGTCGCTATTTTAGCACCACTGTTTTTGAGACAGACTCTTGGTCTTCTTGATGTCCAAGACCGGCATTGTACAATTCTTCTAGTATTCAAATTTTTTAACATGACGAGATTACGGTTCTTCTCCTTAGCTCTAAGATGACAAAAATGCCTTCCTGACAACGTATTAAACTGCCTTATTAAGCATTTATTAATTTTTTAAAAAATAAAAAAAGTTTTGATTGGTTTTGGCTAAATTTTTTTGTTGCCAGACATTTTTATTTGGTAACAGAAAATTTTTAAATTCCAGATAGCAAGTTATTTAGCACTTGCATAGGGTAGAATTTGTAGAACAATGAAAGTTGTAACACCCTAATTACCCCAAACCTTACCTCTAGCCGTAAAGCAAAGGTTAATTAAAGGTTACGATAATTCTAAGGCTTATACATATTTATATAGAAGAAAATAATGTATTCTAGAAGCCCGATGAAGGATTAAACTCAAAAATAGAATTTCAAAAGCGTGAAACATTCACACGAAGCTAACGCTCTCATGACACAAGGTATAGATGCAAGAGAATAGAACATATAGAGATATGAGAGTATAATAATCATAGGGAACTAGCTGCAGCTTACGGAGTTTAAGCCGACTAGTTATGAATAAAAAAAAATACAGAGTTTTTGAAATTAAAACGCTTATACAACTTATCTCTCAAGTAAGCCTCTAAGGCCATAAAGTCTAAAACAAAAAGGGTGAGAGAAAGTACTACAACAAAATAATACAAAATTAAACCAGGAAGAAACTATACTCCGCTCTGCCACCATGTCCGCAATTTCACCGAGGTGAATTACGACCTGCATCTGAAAAACAACAACAAAGTACGGAATGAGAACCGGAGGTTCTCAGTATGGTAACAGTGCCCAATAATGTAAGATATAAGGTTCCGGGACGCCGAAGGCAATCCTAGAACTTCACATCGATACAGAATATTCAAGCTTAAAATAAAATAAATAACTTAAACGGTAAATAATAAACAGGGTGTTCTAAACTTAAAGGATTTCTAACTAGTACTAATCACACCGCTGTATCCCACAGCCTTCGCCAACCTAACTTCCGTACAATTCCCATCGCCACCGCCTACCTATCCTTCTCAGCACCAGACAATCAAAGATAATGTAAGCAAGTAAAACACATATAGTATTCATATATAACAAGTAATTCAAGAAGCAAGTAGGCATATTATACAATTAGGCAAACTCAAGTAATCAAAGCAAACAACACACATAAGATATGCATATGATGAATGCCTATCCTATCGGCTCGTGATATCACTTGTCGGTCCACAAATGCCAACCCGACACATTCTTTCGGATGTAGTCTTTTCTGCCACGCACACAGATATAGTGTCGAGCACACTCTATTGACCCACGGATATAGTGCCGGGCACACTCTATTCATCCACAGATATAGTGTCGGACACACTCGCATGCTTAACCCAAGGATATAGTGCCTAGCACACTCTTGCGGCAGAGAAGGAAAACGACAACAACATCTCTTTCATTATAAATCATTCCAAGGATATAGTGCGTGGCACACTCTCAATATTCATCAAGATCATCATTCCTCTTTGAGTTACCACCACACTTAACCCAAGGATATAGTGCATGGCACACTCTCAACATGCAACAAGATCATCATTCCTCAAACCATCACCAGTCATCACCATTTGTCATCTCAAATCACTTTCAATTATCAATTCTGAACATTCCAAGGATATAGTGCCTGGCACACTTTCAACAACAAATAGTCATGCAGCAGAGAAATCTGCTATGCCAGAGATATAGGCTCCGCACACTTTCATATAATCCATTAATTTCTTCATTATTCCTTTCCAAGTTCTCAACTCATCACAACCATCATCAATTCATAATTTTCCATTCCGAACTCATCGGTTCTTCAGTTTCTCAATTCGTTGTCAGAAATCACCAAGTTCACTACTCTTCCTTCTCTCTCAACCAAACTCATCCTCAGTACACCAGAAACCTAAACCTCCATTCTTTAACTTTTCAAAGTAATACCCAAATTAAATCTACTAAAACTTTTCCCATGTTTTGATACCCGAAAAATAAGCCAAAGAGTCTTAATTAGGTGTCACAGAAGTTTACAAGCTTGTTAGGAAGGTGAAACAGTTAAAAATAGGATTTTAGTTGAAAATAGCGCATGTGCGTACGCACAAGGGTGTGCGTGTGCACGCCCAGGAGGATTTTCAAAATGTGTGTGTACGCATAGAGGTGTGCGTACGCACAGGTAGTAAAATTTCAACTCTGTTCATCCGCACAAGGTGTGTGAACGCTCTCAACAGAGTGCACCTTCCAACGTGTGTGTGCGCACAGTTTGGAAAACATCGTTGGTTGTGTGTGCGCACAGGTCATGCTAATGCTCTCAACAGCAAGCCTTCCCCTGTGTGTGTGTACGCACAAGGCTGTGCATGCGCACAGGTTCAAAAACTCACAAGGGTGTGCGTGTGATAAATCATTATTTTATGGTCTATATTGTGTTTAATTGTGTAGTTTTATCAAATCTTTACCCATTTATTCATATGATTAGCATGTATTTACAATTCCTTCCCAAAATTACTCCATGGTTGAAAACTTGCTTCCTAGAGACTTTTAATTATGTATTTTAATTCTCCTTTATTCCATTCGATGCCGTGATCCGTGTGTTAAGTATTTCAGGCTTTATAGGGCATGAATGACTTGGAGATTGGAAAGGAGGCTTGCAAAAATAGAAGGAACAAAAGAAGTTAAGGAGATGACCAGCGAGAAGCGACACGGACGCATGGCTCACGCGACCGCACAAAACAGAGGAAATTGCAGTGACGCGCTCGCGTGCCTGATGCGAACGCATGGATTGGAAACTGCACAAGTGATGCGAATGTGTGGATGACATGCACGCGTGGCAAGGCAAAACGCTGGATGACGCGAACGCATGGATGACGCGATCGCGTGACGTGCGCGATCTGCAGAATTTGCAGAATTTGCTGGGAGCGATTTTGGGCCCTATTTTGACCCAATTTTCGGCCCAAAAAAGCAGATTAGAGCCAGGGAACATGCAAAGACCAGGGGACGACATACATTCCGCATAATTCTAGTTTTAGATCTGATTTTACTCCTCCTCTAGGTTTTTCTCTCTACACATTCATAGTTCTTAGGATTTTGATTTTTATTGCTTTTTGGATTGGGATATTGAGAAAAGTTATTACCTCCGCCAAGACTTCATCATTCTAGTTTGTTTCCTTACTTGTCACTTACTCTTTCATATCCTTAATTTATTCAGAGTTACTATTGGATTATTTTTAGAATTTATTAATACAAGAACTATTTTTATTTTTAATTGATCCTTTTGATTATCATTTATCATGTCTTCCTTTATTTTCCTTTCTTATTTTGTGAAGTTTACAATCATAATGAGTGAGTAGTTCCATAACTTGATTGGGAGTTGGTTGAAAGGAGAACCTTAAGTTGGAATGCTCAAGAGTAAAATTATAATTGGGTTTATCGTTGGGTCGCCCTCTAGTCACTGACACTAGTCCTTCCCAAGGGAGAGGATTAGAACTTGTGAATAGAAACTGACTTCCAACTTGCTTGACTTTCCTTTATCTGGTAAAGGATAACTGAGCAGAATAACCTTCAATTATCAATTGATCTTGGGAAAACTCCAACAAGGATAGGATTTCCGACTAATCTACTCCCGATCAAGGTTTTTATTTAAATTACATAAATTCTCTGATTTAATTTCCTGTCTATCAAACTCAAACCCTTTTGGAAAACATCTGATTAGTAAAGTAGCACATCTTTCTGCAACTCGTTGGGAGACGACCTGGGATTCATACTCCCAGTATTTTAATTCTAGTTTTGTGACAACCCTTCTAAATTGATAAGCGGAATTTTGTTAGTTAAGAACTGTACTCGCAACGTATCTCTTATAATAATTTCTTAATCCGCCAATTTCCGCCACGTCAATTTTTGGCGCTGTTGCCGGGGAGTTGCAATAGAGTACTAAGTTATTGATTGGAATTTATTTATTTGCATTTTATTTTATTTTGCTACTATGAGCTACATGTTTCTTTCATTAAATGACGCGTTCACTTTCTGATCCATGCTTGCCAGTATTTGATCCTGAGATTGAAAGAACTATTTCACGTATATGGCAAGCTCGGTGTCGGTTAGTCCTTCCCGAGGGCGAATCTGAAACGTCACGTAAGGAAGAAACAAGCTCCCTTTCTACTTATTCGGTTGATTTACGTGCAGGTGACATGGCAGCACCTAGGATAGTTACTATCCAGGAGGCTGGAGCCCCTGATTTTACAATGCAACTGTTTCAAGCGCATCACCCAGCGGTGGCTACAGATTTTGAAATAAAGATCGCACTACTCAACTTGATGCCTAAGTTTCATGGCTTACCTGCTCAGGAGCCTATCAAGCACCTTAGGGATTTCCAAGCAGCCTGTTCTACTATGAGGCGTGATGGTGCAGATGAAACTTCTATTTTGTTAAGAGCCTTCCCATTCTTTCTTGAGGGAAAGACGAGAGAGTGGTACTACACTCAACCCGCAGCAACTGTTTCTGTCTGGGATACACTCAAAAGAGAATTCTTGGAAAAATTCTTTCCAGCTGAAGTTACTGATAAACTGAGGAAAGACATTTCCATGATTGTTCAGGACGAATCCGAGACTCTCTACGAATACTGGGAGTGCTTCGACAATCTTCTAGAAGCATGTCCCCATCATATGATTGACAAGATAGTGTTGCTCGGCTACGTCACACAGGGCATGAGGCCTCAAGATAAGACCACATTGGAAAGTGCTAGTAATGGGTCTATGAAAAAGTACAAGACCACTGATGAGGCATGACAATTGATCAACGACTTAGCTGAATCTACTCGGAATCACAGGCAGAAACAAAGCCGGTCAAAAGCTGTTGCAGAGGTATCCTCTAGCAGAGAGACTACTGCTCTAACTCAGAGTATATGTGAAATGACCAACTTACTGAAGCAGCTGCAGTTGAGTTAACAACAAGCGCAGCAGAGCCAACAGTTAGTCCCACAGAGAGTGTGCGGGATCTGTGCTGATTATAGCCATTATACTGATGAATGTCCGCAGCTCCAGCAGGAAGACAACACTGTGGCAGCCACTCATAACTTCTATGACCGCCCCAACCAAGGATACAATCAAGGTGGCAGCTACAACCATGGATGGCAGGACAATTCCAAGCAACGTTGGAGAGATAATTCTAACCAAAGTTGGAGGGACAACAATAACAGAGGAGGCAAAGACAATCAAGGAAATCAGAGGTGGAATAATAACAACAACAGGCAGCAGAACCAGAACCAGCCTTACAGAGCACCTCACCTGAGGCAATCCCAAGGAGCACAGCACAACCAACAACAAGTTCTACAGATCACTCAATCTAATTCCTCTCCGAGTGATGAGGCATTTCAATCCATTGCGCAAGGACAAAGGAACATGGAAAGTTCACTTAACGGTCCAACATCCGCTATACAAGCTCTCATCTCTCAGCTGGGATCATCCAATACTTCAAACACTCAACATGCAAGCTCCAGTGGAATTTCTTCTCAACCCTTACCCAATCCAAAGGGTGGCATCAATGCCATCACCCTAAGGTCCGGAACCACACTGCAAGAGAGGAATCAGGAGGAGCCAATCCCATCAGAGCACACCTCAGCTGAAGAGGTGGTGGAAGTAGAGGATGCTGAAGAGGAAGAGGACATACAAGACATGGTTGAAGAAGAAGAAGCTCAACCACAGAAGGAAGCACCAAAGGATGCGGACGCTGTAGAAAACGTCCTTCCTATTCCATTTCCACAAATTGCAAGGCAGCCCAGGAAGCAGATGGAACTTGATCCCAAAATGGTAGAAATATTCAAAAAGATTGAGGTAACTGTTCCCCTTTTTGATGTTATTTAGCAGGTACCTAAATATGCAAAGTTTCTAAAAGATTTATGTATACATAAAGATAAAATTAATGAATTAGAAACTATTCCTTTAGGTAGTTCTATATCTGCTTTAATGGGAGGTATACCTGAAAAGTGTAGTGATCTAGGTCCATGCATGGTTAATTGTACTATTGGTGGTGTGATATTTTCTGACTGCATGTGTGATTTAGGAGCATGTGTTAGTATAATGCCTTTGTCTATATATGATACTTTGAGGTTCCCTCCCTTAAAAAGATCGGCAGCTCATTTTGTGTTAGCAGATAAAAGCATTATTACAGTGGTTGGAATTGCTGAAGATGTATTAGTGAGCATTAAGGGGCTCACATTTTCCATTGACTTCTATATCCTGGAAATGCCCCCTAATGACTCAGGAAGGCCATCATCAATCCTGCTTGGAAGACCATTCCTGAAGACTTCAAAGTTCAAGCTGGACGCATTTTCCAGAACTTATTCTTTTGAAATAGATGGCAGAATAGTAAAATTCAGTTTAAATGGAGCTATGGAGCACCCTCCGGATGATCATTCTATCTCCCAGTGTAACATCATAGATGAAACCGTGGCTGAAGTTCACCAGGAGGAATTAGAAGAGAAGTACACAGGACAAGGTTCAAGAGTGGGGACATTCTCGGAGGACAATGAGAGCACTTCACCATTATCACCAGCTCCGGATGATCCAGAGCCTGGCCATGAGCAGAAATTAGAATTAAAGCCCCTCCCTCCACACCTCAAGTATGCTTACCTTGAGGACAAGTGATGAGCGGATAATTTATACACTTTTGGCATTATTTTTAGTATATTTTTAGTATATTTTAGTTAGTTTTTATTATGTTTTTATTAGTTTTTAAATAAAAATCACTCTTCTGGATTTTACTACAAGTTTGTGTGTTTTTCTATGATTTCAGGTATTTTCTGGCTGAAATTGAGGGACCTGAGCAAAAATCTGATTCAGAGGCTGAAAAAGGACTGCAGATGCTGTTGGATTCTGACCTCCCTCCACTCAAACTGGATTTTCTGGAGCTACAAAAACCCAATTGGCGCGGTCTCAATTGCGTTGGAAAGTAGACATCCTGGGATTTTCAGCAATATATAATAGTTCATACTTTGCCCAAGATTTGATGGCCCAAATAGGCGTTCCAAGTCAGCTCAAGAATTCTGGCGTTTAACTCCAAAACTGGCACAAAAGCTGGAGTTAAACGCCCAAACTGACACAAAAGCTGGCGTTTAACTCCAAGAAAAATCTCTACACATGGAACCTTCAATGCTCAGACCAAGCACACACCAAGTGGGCCCGGAAGAAGATTTATGCATTAATTACTCATTTCTGTAACCCTAGGCTACTAGTTCTCTATAAATAGGACCTTTTGATATTGTATTTTCATCTTTGGACACATCTTTGGACGTTTAGTCCCTAGACCTTGGAGGCTGGCCATTCGGCCATGCTTACACCATTATCACTTTTGTATTTTCAACGGTGGAGTTTCTACACACCATAGATTAAGGTGTGGAGCTCTGCTGTCCTTCATGAATTAATACAAAGTACTATTGTTTTTCTATTCAACTCAAGTCTATTTCTTCTCCAAGATATTCATTCGCACCCAAGAACATGATGAATGTGATGATTATGTGACACTCATCACCATTCTCACCTATGAACGCGTGACTGACAACCACTTCCGTTCTACATGCAAACAAGCTTGAATGTGTATCTCTTGGGTTTCTAATCTAAGATTAGAACCTTCGTGGTATAGGCTAGAATTATTGGTGGCCATTCCTGAGATCCGGAACGTCTAAACCTTATTTGTGGTATTCTGAGTAGGATATGGGAAGGGATGGCTGTGACGAGCTTCAAACTCGCGATTGTAGGGCGTGTGACAGACGCAAAAGGATCAATAGATCATATTCCAACATGATCGAGAACCGACAGATGATTAGCCGTGCAGTGACAGCGTGCGTAGAACATTTTCACTGAGAGGACGGGAAGTAGCCATTGACAACGGTGATTCCCAACATAAAGCTTGCCATGGAAAGGAGTATGAATGATTGGAAGAAGGCAATAGGAAAGCAGAGCTTAAGGAGGAAAAAAGCATCTTCATACGCTTATCTGAAATTCCAACCAAAGAATTACATAAGTATCTCTATCCTTATTTGATGTTTTATTTATCTTTTAATTATCAATTCTCCATCACCATCTGAATTAGCCTGACTGAGATTTACAAGGTGACCATAGCTTGCTTCAAGCCGACAGTTTCCGTGGGATCGACCCTTACTCGCGTAAGGTTTATTACTTGGACGACCCAGTGGACTTGCTGGTTAGTTGTGCGGAATTGTGACGAAGTGTGATTCACATTTAAGAGCTCTAAGTCCTTTGGCGTCATTGTTGATGATCACAATTTCGTGCACCAAGTTTTTGGTGCCGTTGCTGGGGATCGTTCGAGTTTGGACAACTGACGGTTCATCTTGTTGCTTAGATTAGGTACTTTTCTTTTTATTTTTCATAATTTTTAAGAATGAATTCTAGAGTTTCAAGGTGATGTTCTTATCATCACAAAAGCTGATTGATTCTTATCAATTTAGCTGCTGAATGTAATGTCCTGCTGAAGCTTGGCCAACCATGTCTAATCTTTCTAGACTAAAGCTTTAGACTAACATTGCATGATTCCTGGAATTCTTATTAAAAGTTTTGAATCCCTTTATTTTCTTTTCCATATAAGTTTAAAAAATAAAAAAAATTTATAAAATCATAAAAATAAAAAATATTTTATGTTTCTTGTTTGAGTCTAGTGTCAATTTTTAAGTTTGGTGTCAATTGCATGCCTCTAATTTTCGAAAAATATGCAATATGTTCTTCATTAATCTTCAAGTTGTTCTTGATGATTTCATTGCTCTGATCTTTAAATTCCCTTGTTTTGTGTGTTTAGTTGTTTCTCATATGCATTCTCAATTTGTTAGTGTCTCTTATATGAAAATTTTTAAGTTTGGTGTCCTGCATGCATTGTTTGTTTGATTTGAGTTTCCTAAGATTAGTTGTATTTTGATTGTTTCTCATCATTGAAAAATTCAAAAAAATTTTCAAAACTATGTCTTTTCAAGTCAATAATACAAAGAATTGAAGATTCAGAACATTAAGTAGAAGAATCAAACAGAAAAAGCTGGTCGTTCAAAACACCCAGTGAAGAAGGAAAACTGGCGTTTAAACGCCAGCCAGGGCACCTGGCTGGGCGTTTAACGCCCAAAAAGGTAGGATTTTGGGCCTTAAATGCCAGAATGGATACCATTCTGGGTGTTTAACGCCAAGATGACACTAGATGGAAGAATTTTTTTAATTCAAAATTTTTTCCAAATTTTCGTAATTTTTCAAAATCAAATCTTTTTCAAATCATATCTTTTCAATCATATCTTTTCAAAATCAATTTCTTTTCAATTTTTTTATTTATTACTATTTTCGAAAATTCTTGCTACAATTAGTGATTTAATTCAAAATTTTCAAGTTGTTACTTGCCTATTAAGAAAGGATCAAATTTTAAATTCTAGAATCATATCTTCTAATTTCTTGTTAGTCAAGTAATCAACTTTAATTTTAAAACTTTCTCTTTTTAATTTGATTTTCAATCATATCTTCTCAATCATATCTTTTCAATCACATCTTTTTCAAAATTAATTTTCAATCATATCTTTTTAATTTCTAATTTCAAAATCTTTTTCAAAAATCACTTAATTTCTTTCCCAATCTTAATTTTCGAAAATCTCAATCAAATTTTCAAATTTCTTTTTATTATTTCAAAATCTTTTTAATTTATTTTCAAAAATTCTTTCCCTCTTCTCACATCCTTCTATTTAAGGGACTAACACTCCTCCTCAAGGTGCAATTCGAACTCTATCCTTCTTTATATGTTCGAATTCCCTTCTATCTACCTCCTCCTTCTATTCTTCTTTTCCTCTGACACCTCAAGAAATCTTTATACTGTGACATAGAGGATTTCCTACTTTCTTGTTCTCTTCTCTTTCATATGAGCAGGAACAAAGATAAAGGCATACTTGTTCAAGCTGATCCTGAATCTGAAAGGACCTTGAAGAGAAAGCTAAGAGAAGCCAAAGCACAATTCTCTCTGGAGGGCCTAATAGAGCTTTTCAAAGAAGAAGAAACCATGGCAGCCGAAAACAACAATGCCAACACTGCAAGGAAGGTGCTTGGTGACTTTACTACACCTACTCCCGACTTCTATGGGAGAAGCATCTCAATCCCTGCCATTGGAGCAAACAACTTTGAGCTTAAGCCTCAATTAGTTTCTCTAATGCAACAGAATTGCAAGTTTCACGGACTTCTATTAGAAGATCCTCATCAGTTCTTAGCCGAATTCTTGCAAATCTGTGACACTATCAAGACCAATGGGGTTGACCCTGAAGTCTACAGACTCATGCTTTTTCCTTTTGCTGTAAGAGACAGAGCTAGAACATGGTTGGATTCACAACCTAAAGAAAGCCTGAACTCTTGGAAAAAGCTAGTCAATGCCTTCTTGGCAAAGTTCTGTCCACCTCAAAAATTGAGCAAGCTTAGAGTGGAAGTCCAAACCTTCAGATAGAAGGAAGGTGAATCCCTCTATGAAGCTTGGGAAAGATACAAGCAATTGATCAGAAGGTGCCCTTCTGACATGCTTTCAGAATGGAGCATCATAGGTATTTTCTATGATGGTCTGTCTGAACTATCCAAGATGTCATTGGATAGCTCTGCTGGAGGATCTCTTCATCTGAAGAAGACGCCTACAGAAGCTCAGGAACTCATTGAAATGGTTGCAAATAACCAATTCATGTACACTTCTGAAAGAAATCCTGTGAATAATGGGACAACTCAGAAAAAGGGAGTTCTTGAGATTGATACTCTAAATGCCATATTGGCTCAGAATAAAATATTGACCCAACAAGTCAATATGATTTCTTAGAGTCTGTCTGGAATGCAAGCAGCAACAGGCAGTACTAAGGAAGTTTCCTCTGAAGAAGAAGCTTATGATCCTGAGAACCCAGCAATGGAAGAGGTGAATTACATGGGAGAACCCTATGGAAACACCTATAATCCTTCATGGAGAAATTATCCAAATCTCTCATGGAAGGATCAACAGAGACCTCAACAAGGTTTCAACAACAATAATGGTGGAAGAAATAGGTTTAGCAATAGCAAGCCTTTTTCATCATCTTCTCAACACCAGACAGAGTATTCTAAGCAGAGCCACTCTGACTTAGCAGCCATTGTCTCTGATCTAATCAAAACCACTCAAAGTTTCATGACTAAAACAAGGTCCTCCATTAGAAATTTGGAGGCACAAGTGGGTCAGCTGAGTAAGAAAATTACTAAACTCCCTCCTAGTACTCTCCCAAGCAATACAGAAGAGAATCCAAATAGAGAATGCAAGGCCATAAACACGTCTCACATGGCCGAACCTGGAGAGGAGGAAGAGGCAGTGATCTCCACTGAGGAAGACCTCAATGGATGTCCACTAACCTCCATGGAGTTCCCTAATGAGGAACCATGAGAATCTGAGGCTTAGACTGAGACCATAGAGATTTCATTAAATTTACTTTTACCATTCATGAGCTCTGATGAGTATTCTTCCTCTGAAGAGGATGAAGATATTACTGAAGAGTAAGTTGCTAAGTACCTTGGAGCAATCATGAAGCTAAATGCTAGGTTGTTTGGTAATGAGACTTGGGAGGATGAACCTCCGTTGCTCATCAAAGAACTGGATGACTTGACTAGGCAGAGATTACCTCTGAAGAGATAAGACCCTGGAAAGTTCTCAATACCTTGTACCATAGGCACCATGACCTTTGAGAAGGCTCTGTGTGACCTGGGATCAAGTATAAACCTTATACCTCTCTCTGTAATGGAGAAGCTAGGGATCATTGAGGTACAAGCTGCAAGAATCTCACTGGAGATGGCAGACAATTCAAAGAAACAGGCTTATGGACTTGTAGAGGATGTCTTGGTAATGGTTGAAGACCATTACATCCCTACTGATTTCATAATCTTAGAGACTGGGAAGTGTATGGATGAATCCATCATCCTTGGCAGACCCTTCCTCGCCACAGCAAAAGCTGTGATTGATGTTGACAGAGGAGAATTGATCATTCAAGTGAATGAAGACTCCCTTGTGTTTAAAGCTCAAGGATATCCCTCTGTAACCATGGAGAGAAAGCATGAAGAGCTTCTCTCAATACAGAGTCAAACAGAGCCCCCATAGTCAAACTATAAGTTTGGTGTTGGGAGGCCACAACCAAACTTTAAGTTTGGTGTTGAACCCCCACATTCAAACTCTAAGTTTGGTGTTGGGAGGTTCCAACATTGCTCTGAACATCTGTGAGGCTCCATGAGAGCCCACTGTCAAGCTATTGACATTAAAAAAGCGTTTGTTGGGAGGCAACCCAATCTTTAATTATCTATGTTAAATTTCTATTTTCTTTTGTTATTTTATGTTTTCTATAGGTTGATGATCATGTGAAGTCACAAAAATAATTGAAAAAGCAAAAACAAAAGAAAAATAGAACACCCTGGAGGAGAAACTTACTAGCGTTTAAACACCAATAAGGGTAACAGAATGGGCGTTAAACGCCAGTCTGGCACCATTCTGGGCGTTTAACGCCAGGAATGGGCAAGAAGCTGGCGTTTAAAGCCAGGAATGGGCAAGAAGCTGGCGTTAAATGCCAGAAATGGACAGCAGGCTGGCGTTTAATGCTAGGATTGGCAGCAAGGGGCATTTTGCACGCCACATGGTGCAGGGATGAGAAGGAGATGCACACCCATACACTAGAAGGGTCAACTTTGATCAAAGGGTGGACCAAGTCCTCATGGACATATGTGAAGAGGGCACTCAATGGAAGAGAGATTCAAGAGGGAAGCCTGTTCAACTAAGAAGGCATGACCTCAAGCCCGTGGCTAGGGGATGGTTGGAGTTCATCCAACGCTCAATCATTCCTACTAGCAACCGGTCTGAAGTTACTATAGACCGGGCTATCATGATTCATAGCATCATGATTAGAGAGGAAGTAGAAGTTCATGAGGTTATATCCCAAGAACTCTACAAGGTGGCGGACAAGTCCTCTACTGTGGCAAGGTTAGCCTTCCCTCACCTCATTTGTCACCTCTGCAATTCAGCTGGAATTGACATAGAGGAAGACATCCTCATTGATGAGGACAAGCCCATCACTAAGAAAAGGATGGAGCAAGTGAGAGAACCTTACCAAGAGCATGGGGAAACTCCTCATTATGAAATCCCTGAGATGCCTCAAGGGATGCATTTTCCTCCACAAAACTATTGGGAGCAAATCAACACCTCCCTAGGAGAATTAAGTTCCAACATGGGACAACTAAGGGTGGAGCACCAAGAGCATTCCATCCTCCTCCATGAAATTAGAGAAGACCAAAGAACCATGAGAAAGGAACAACAAAGGCAAGGAAGAGACATTGAGGAGCTCAAGCACTCCATAAGATCTTCAAGAGGAAGAACAAGCCGCCATCACTAAGGTGGACCCGTTCTTTAATTTCCTTGTTCTTTATTTTCTGTTTTTCGAAAATTGTGCTTTATGTTTATTTATGTTTGTGACTTTATTACATAATGATTAGTGTCTTAGTGTCTATGCCTTAAAGCTATGAAAATGAATCCATCACCTTTCTTAAATGAAAAATGTTTTTAATTGAAAAAGAAAAAGAAGTGCATGAATTTCAAATTTTAAAATAGTTTAATTATTTTGATGTGGTGACAATACTATTGTTTTTCTGAATGAATGCTTGAACAGTGCATATTTTTGAATTTGTTGTTTAAAGAATGTTAAAATTGTTGGCTCTTGAAAGAATGATGGGAAAAGGAGAAATGTTATCTGATGATCTGAAAAATCATAAAGTTGATTCTTGAAGCAAGAAAAAACAGTGAAAAGCTTGCAGAAAAAAAAAAGAGAGAAAAGAAAAAGAAAGAAAAAGAAAAGCAAGAAGAAAAAGCCAATACTCCTTTAAACCAAAAGGCAAGGGTGATAAAAAGGATCCAAGGCTTTGAGCATCAATGGATAGAAGGGCCCACAGGAATAAAATCCTGGCCTAAGCGGCTAAACCAAGCTGTCCCTAACCATGTGCTTGTGGCGTGAAGGTGTCAAGTGAAAACTTGAGACTGAGCGGTTAAAGTCGTGGTCCAAAATCAAAAAGAGTGTGCTTAAGAGCTCTGGGCACCTCTAATTTGGGACTCTAGCAAAGCTGAGTCACAATCTGAAAAGGTTCACCCAGTTATGTGTCTGTGGCATTTATGTATCCGGTGGTAATACTGGAAAACAAAATGCTTAGGGTCACGGCCAAGACTCAAAAAGTAGCTGTGTTCAAGAATCAACATACTTAACTAGGAAAATCAATAACACTATTTGGATTCTGAGTTCCTATAGAAGCCAATCATTCTGAACTTCAAAGGATAAAGTGAGATGCCAAAACTGTTCAGAAGCAAAAAGCTAAAACCCCCGCTCATCTAATTAATACTGATCTTCATAGATATTTTTGGAATTCATTGTACATTCTATTATTTTTATCCTATATGATATTTAGTTGCTTGGGGACAAGCAACAATTTAAGTTTGGTGTTGTGATGAGCGGATAATTTATACGCTTTTTGGCATTGTTTTTGGTATATTTTTAGTATATTTTAGTTAGTTTTTATTATGTTTTTATTAGTTTTTAAATAAAAATCACTCTTCTGGACTTTACTATGAGTTTGTGTGTTTTTCTGTGATTTTAGGTATTTTCTGGCTGAAATTGAGGGACCTGAGCAAAAATCTGATTTAGAGGCTGAAAAAGGACTGCAGATGCTGTTGGATTCTGACCTTCCTGCACTCAAAGTGAATTTTCTGGAGCTACAGATACCCAATTGGCGCGCTCTTAATTGCGTTGGAAAGTAGACATCCTGGGCTTTCCAGCAATATATAATAGTTCATACTATGCCCATGATTTGATGGCCTAAATAGGCGTTCCAATTCAGCTCAAGAATTCTGGCGTTTAACTCCAAAACTGGCACAAAAGCTGGAGTTAAACGCCCAAACTGGCACAAAAGCTGGCGTTTAACTCCAAGAAAAGTCTCTACACATGGAAGCTTCAATGCTCAGCCCAAGCACACACCAAGTGGGCCCGGAAGAAGATTTATGCATTAATTACTCATTTCTGTAACCCTAGGCTACTAGTTCTCTATAAATAGGACCTTTTGATATTGTATTTTCATCTTTGGACACATCTTTGGACGTTTAGTCCCTAGACCTTGGAGGCTGGCCATTCGGCCATGCTTACACCATTATCACTTTTGTATTTTCAACGGTGGAGTTTCTACACACCATAGATTAAGGTGTGGAGCTCTGCTGTCCTTCATGAATTAATACAAAGTACTATTGTTTTTCTATTCAACTCAAGTCTATTTCTTCTCCAAGATATTCATTTGCACCCAAGAACATGATGATTATGAGGATTATGTGACACTCATCACCATTCTCACCTATGAACGCGTGACTGACAACCACTTCCGTTCTACATGCAAACAAGCTTGAATGTGTATCTCTTGGGTTTCTAATCTA
Organism: Arachis ipaensis; assembly: GCF_059453495.1. Classification (NCBI taxonomy): domain Eukaryota; kingdom Viridiplantae; phylum Streptophyta; class Magnoliopsida; order Fabales; family Fabaceae; genus Arachis; species Arachis ipaensis. The sequence continues at coordinate 76,574,237 of NC_142444.1, forward strand.
AGATTAGAACCTTCGTGGTATAGGCTAGAATTATTGGTGGCCATTCCTGAGATCCAGAACGTCTAAACCTTGTCTGTGGTATTCTGAGTAGGATCTGGGAAGGGATGGCTGTGACGAGCTTCAAACTCGTGATTGTTGGGCGTGTGACAGACGCAAAAGGATCAATGGATCCTATTCCAACATGATCGAGAACCGACAGATGATTAGCCGTGCGGTGACAGCGTGCGTAGAACATTTTCACTGAGAGGACGGGAAGTAGCCATTGACAACGGTGATGCCTAACATAAAGCTTGCCATGGAAAGGAGTATGAATGATTGGAAGAAGGCAATAGGAAAGCAGAGGTTCAGGAGGAACAAAGCATCTTCATACGCTTATCTGAAATTCCAACCAAATAATTACATAAGTATCTCTATCCTTATTTTATCTTTTATTTATCTTTTAATTATAATTCTCCATCACCATCTGAATTAGCCTGACTGAGATTTACAAGGTGATCATAGCTTGCTTCAAGCCGACAGTCTCCGTGGGATCGACCCTTACTCGCGTAAGGTTTATTACTTGGACGACCCAGTGCACTTGCTGGTTAGTTGTGTGGAATTGTGACAAAGTGTGATTCACGTTTAAGAGCTCCAAGTCCTTTGGCGCCATTGTTGATGATCACAATTTCGTGCACCATCAAGCAGAAGTTTCCAGTTATCGTTGCAAAGGAACTCACTTCTCAAAAAGAAGAACAGCTACTCAGTGCGATGAGAAAACACAAAAAAGCAATTGGATGGAGCCTGGCGGATATAGTAGGCATCAACCCTCAAGTTTGTGAGCACAGAATATTCCTAGAAGACGGAGAAAAGCCTGTCCGTCAACCTCAAAGAAGATTGAATCCCACCATCTTAGAAGTTGTCAAGAAAGAAGTGACCAGGCTACTTGAAGCAGATATCATTTACCCCATCTCAGATAGCGAATGGGTCAGTCCAGTACAAGTGGTGCCTAAGAAGTCTGGAATCACAACAGTAAGAAATGAGCATGGAGAGCTTCTGACAACTAAAGTGCAGAATTTATGGAGAGTTTGCATTGACTATAGACGTCTCAACCAAGCCACTCGCAAGGATCATTACCCCTTGCCATTCATTGATCAGATGCTTGATTGCCTGTCAGGATGGCCACCAAGAAAGGCAAAGAGAAAGCTACTCCCAAATCAACAGCAAGAAGAGGAACAAAAAGAGCATTAGTGGCAGAGCCATCTTCAACTGTAGTGAAGACCTCAACAAAAAGAATTAAGAGGATTATAAAGGTTGATGAAAAAGAGAAAACCTTCCCAGCAAAGGACAATGCGCGATTTACCAACCGCTACTGTGAGCAGATGTTCCCCATCCTGGTAGAAAGGAGTTACAACAACGGATACCTTCTTATCCTCCCGACCTGTATTGCTGAATTTGTTGAGCCACAAATTGAACGTAGACAATGGGATTCCTACAGAGACAGCCATGGCAGGTTAATCTTTCCTGTGTAGTTGAGTTCTACTCTAATTTCCACCTGCCAACCCTGCAGTCTGTCTATGTCCGTCAGAAGCAAGTCCCCATTACAGAAGAGGCCATTCAACGAGCTTTAGATCTTCCCCCTATTCTAGAAGGACCAGACGCATTTCAAGAGGCCGCACTCAAGTGCCAGACGTACCAATTTGACTGGGACACTGTTCTCAGAGTTATCGCACTACCTGGCAGCAGATGGATCTACGAATACCATGGTTCCCGACTTAAGGGAATATTGGCTTCTGCACTTACCTTGGAGGCTCGCGTGTGGGCACAGATTATGTCCCATTATATATTTCCGAGCACTCATGAGTCCTCCTTCACTGCAGACATGGCCGTTTTACTATGGTGCATCCTTACAGACCAGCCTCTAAACTTACCAAGATACATCGGGAATGCAATGGGACACGTACAAATTACGGGTAACTTACCTTTTCCTACCTTGGTTTTAGATCTTGTCTTAGCAGTTGGAGTCTCCTACAGAGCTGGGGATACCAAAGCCATGCTTCCACGGGATGATCAATACGTCCCTAACGGGAAATATATAAGACCACCAACAGCCACTACACGCCAGCCTACTGAACCGGCTGAAGACATTCTCCCTTCAACACCACAAGCACCTACAACAAACCAACTGCTCCATCAGATACTTGAGAGGTTGGATCAGCAGGAACGCAAAGCAAAGCTAAGAGAGCGCTGTAACAAGCACCGATTCACATACTTCAAGGAGCTACTTATGGGAAAATACCGAGACCCAGACACCCCGGACTCCACTTCATTTACCAGCACATGGAGCCATGACGGTTCCGACTGTGGAGATACTGCTACCAGCCCACCTTTGTTCCTGAAAGATGGCACCGAGGACGGCGCAAAACCTTAAGTGTGGGGAGGTCGGTCAGTACCTGACTTCCGGAGGTAATTTCTCTTCCTTAACACTAATAAAATAGGATATTTAGTCAGTTTCTCTTTTGTAGAATAGGATAAATTGTATAGTAATAGGTTAGTTGCATGCATGTTCTACTTGATTGAAAAGATAATAAGTTTCTTCTAAGACCCTATTGTTGTTAGAACAAAATTTCACTAATTTTAATCAAAACTTTTATGTTAAATTTGCTTGAAGTTGTATTTGGAACATGGTTTTTGAGCTAAAGAACACACAACTTGTGAGACTTTGAGCCTAAATACATGGTTACATTATTTAACCATAATTATTTTATTCTTGTGTGTTTACTTCTCTATGATTGCAATCTATATTTTGTTTCATCCTATATGTGCAATGTTTAATATATTTACATGCTTGCATATGATTGAGGCCATTATTTGTTTAGCTCACTTTCCAAATGAAGCCTACCCCTTAAGTTACCTTTTTTAGCCACTTTGATCCTTTAAATCCCATTTGTTCTGTATTTTACCACGTCACTAACCTTAAGCGGAAAAACAATTATATATCCCAATTGAATCTTTGGTTAGCTTAAGATAGAATTGTGTGTTAATTAATTATGGAAAGATTGTGGGAACAAAGGATAATAAGGGAATGTGTCATGATAATATAATGGAAATTTGGGTACCTACTCATGTGAAACTATAAAAGAATTAAGAATCCATGTGCATTGGTAAGCTATGTTTACTTTTATATAAAAAAAAATCCAAAAATATTCAATAAATAAATAAGGAGACAACATTACCCCAATGCTAAGTTAAAATTCAAGGATCAATGCATATATGATAAAATTAAAAATAAAAGTTGATACATGAGTATGGAATGTGAAAGGGAAATTTTGGGTAGCTAGGTATGAATTTTAAGTTTTATAGAATATATATGTGTGTGTTAGGTGAAAGCTTGGGTTAATTAAAGATTCAATTTATAAGCTTACTCAGCCATATATGTACCCTTATCCTTACCTTGGCCCCATTACAACCTTGAAAAGACCTCATGATGTTTGCATTGGTACATTAAATGTTGTTGATTGGTTAGGTGAAGAACAAAAAAATTAGAAAGCATGATTAGAGAAGAATAGAGTGATTACCCTATACACTAGAGAGACTAGAGCATACATACATCATCAGTGAGGGTTCAATGCTTAAATTCTATGTTCCCTGCTTTCATGAGCTACCTTCTTGCATTTTTATCTGTTGTTACTATATAAGAATTGAATTAGTGGAATTTGATTTGTGATTGTCTTGAAGAGCTTATTTACTTTTGACCAAGTGGACAAGAATCATATAGTTGCATTCACATATATAGGTTACATTGTATTGCATGAGTTTTACATGTTGCCACTCATTTATTTTATCTCCTTCAACTAAGCATGAGGACATGCTAATGTTTAAGTGTGGGGAGGTTGATAAACCATTATTTTATGGTCTATATTGTGTTTAATTGTGTAGTTTTATCAAATCTTTACCCACTTATTCATATGATTAGCATGTATTTACAATTCCTTCCCAAAATTACTCCATGGTTGAAAACTTGCTTCCTAGAGACTTTTAATTATGTATTTTAATTCTCCTTTATTCTATTCGATGCCGTGATCCGTGTGTTAAGTATTTCAGGCTTTATAGGGCATGAATGACTTGGAGATTGGAAAGGAGGCTTGCAAAAATAGAAGGAACACAAGAAGTTAAGGAGATGACCAGCGAGAAGCGACACGGACGCATGGCTCACGCGACCGCGCAAAACAGAGGAAATTGCAGTGACGCGCTCGCGTGCCTGATGCGAACGCATGGATTGGAAACTGTACAAGTGACGCGAATGTGTGGATGACACGCACGCGTGGCAAGGCAAAACGCTGGATGACGCGAACGCGTGGATGACGCGATCGCGTGACGTGCGCCATCTGCAGAATTTGCAGAATTTGCTGGGAGCGATTTTGGGCCCTGTTTTGACCCAATTTTCGGCCCAAAAAAGCAGATTAGAGCCAGGGAACATGCAAAGACTAGGGGACGACATTCATTCCGCATAATTCTAGTTTTAGATCTGATTTTACTCCTCCTCTAGGTTTTTCTCTCTACACATTCATAGTTCTTAGGATTTTGATTTTTATTGCTTTTTGGATTGGGATATTGAGAAGAGTTATTACCTCCGCCAAGACTTCATCATTCTAGTTTGTTTCCTTACTTGTCACTTACTCTTTCATATCCTTAATTTATTCAGAGTTACTATTGGATTATTTTTAGAATTTATTAATACAAGAACTATTTTTATTTTTAATTGATCCTTTTGATTATCATTTATCATGTCTTCCTTTATTTCCCTTTCTTATTTTGTGAAGTTTACAATCATAATGAGCGAGTAGTTCCATAACTTGATTGGGAGTTGGTTGAAAGGAGAACCTTGAGTTAGAATGCTCAAGAGTAAAATTATAATTGGGTTTATCGTTGGGTCGCCCTTTAGTCACTGACACTAGTCCTTCCCAAGGGAGAGGATTAGAACTTGTGAATAGAAACTGACTTCCAACTTGCTTGACTTTCCTTTATCTGGTAAAGGATAGCTGAGCAGAATAACCTTCAATTATCAATTGATCTTGGGAGAACTCCAACAAGGATAGGATTTCCGACTAATATACTCCCGGTCAAGCTTTTTATTTAAATTACATAAATTCTCTGATTTAATTTCCTGTCTATCAAACTCAAACCCTTTTGGAAAACATCTGATTAGTAAAATAGCACATCTTTTTGCAACTCATTGGGAGACGACCTGGGATTCATACTCCCAGTATTTTAATTCTAATTTTGTGACAACCCTTCTAAATTGATAAGCGGATTTTTGTCGGTTAAGAACTGTGCTCGCAATGTATCTCTTATAATAATTTCTTAATCCGCCAATTTCTGCCACGTTAGCGTGCGCACAAGGCTGTGCGTGCGCACACAAACTAGAAACCACAAATTATGCAGCATGCACAGAATTCAGATTTTGACACCAAACTTTGAATGATCATAACTTCTTCTACAAAAATCCATACAAAATTTATATCCATTTAAAGAGTTTTCAATGAACTTTAATCTAAAGCAAATTTGAACAAATTTTGAAAACTAAGGCTCAAGTTATGATCCATCAAAGTTCACCAAAAATTCATTTTTACCAAAAGTCTCAAAACCTCAATTTTACCAAAACTACCAATCCAAAACCAAACCAATCGCAACCCAGGCAATACCAAAACAACATAAAATTCTATACCATTCCTCTCCCAACTCAACCATCCATAATATCCCAATTACACCATTCAACACCATCAAAACCCTTAATCATCAACATCCAAAACTATAAAAAACACTCATAATCATCATTAACCAACAACAACAACATCAACAACCACTACAAATCCTTATCAATTTCAATAATCATCACCAAACAATATCTAACATTACCCAAATTCATCAAAGTGTTTACTCCTCACATTATTCTCATAAAACTCACATCCTTCACTAATTGTCATCAACATTAATATAATAATATTCATACTCATTCTCAATGAATCTCAGCATTAGTAACCATTATCAAAATTTACTTTTCCACAATCCTCATAAATAATAATAAATCACAACATTCATCATCAATCTTCATAATCATTAATTATCAACAATCAACATCAAAATTCATATATTCCATATCCCAAAACTCTATATCATCATCACCACCATACCATTTATATTCGAATCACCAAAATCACATACGATTAAACATACACCCAAGCAACCAATCCTATCTTAAGGTGAACTAGCCTAAGGTTCACGAAACATTACATATTACATAGGGAAAACCAAAACCATACCTTGGCCGATTCCCAATATGCGCAAACACCCAAAGCTTGATTCCAACAAGATCAATAAGCCTCAAGCACCAAAACCACCTCCAAAACTTATCAACTATTGATGGGTGGAAATTAGATTCCACACCAAAAAATACCGGCAAGTGTACCGGGTCGCATCAAGTAGTAAAACTCACTTAGAGTGAGGTCGATCCCACAGGGATTGATGGATCAAGCAACTTTAGTGAGTGATTAGTTTAGTCAAGCTAACATTGGTGAATTTGATGAAAAGTGACCAACAGAATGTAAATGACAAGAAATTTAAAGTTACAGAAGTAAATTGGCTTGAAACTTAAATGACACAGAATGTAAATTGCAGCAGATCTCACTTGCAGGAATTAAATTGACAGAAGCTTAAAGGACAAGAAATGTAAATTGCAGCAAACATAAATCAGCAGAATGTAGATTGGATAGAAGCTGAAGGAGCAAGAAAAGTAAATTGCAGCAAAATTGAAAGGGGGCTGGGTGCTGGAGAATTTAAAGAAAGCAATAGATCAATCAATCAGAACAATTGCAAAAAATATAAATGTGCAGGAAAGTAAATTCAAGCTCAATGTAATCTGAAGTGTATAATTGCAGAAAAGTAAAGTTGCAGAAGAAGGTAAATCAGAAAGAAACAATTGAGATCTGATCTTTAATTCATAGATTCAGAAAACAGAAAAGAAATGGAACTCCAAGATGAAGATCTTCAGAGAATTCTTCAATCAGAGTTCAAAAACCAAAAGCAGAGAAGTGAATTTGCAAAAGAAATAAAATGAATACAGAAAGTAAACTCAGATTTGATCTCAATCTCCAAATTCAAAAGAAAATTAAAAGAGAGATCTCTATTCTACCCATAATGCTCTCTAGCAGAGCCAACCTCCTTTCTAAAATGGAACAGATTTGCTTAACTCAGAAGCCTCTTTGAGTTTGTTTCCAACTCTCTTGCCACCATGGGAGTATGATTCTTCTTTTTGGTGCTTTTATTGCTTCTTCTTCTATTATTTCCTACAAAGTTTATAAAATCAAAAGATCAAAGAAATATACCATTTAGGCACAAAAGCATTCAATATTTAAGCACTAGTTATCAATTTTTTGTATGAAAAAGCATAGAAAAATATGACATGATGACATGTCATCAACTATCAAGCTATACACATAACATACCAAAAATCAACACTATGGCTAACCAAAACATCGAACCACAAGAGTTTGAAGAGACTTACCTTAGAGGTAAAATCCAACAATTACTCGCTACTAGAGATCACCTAAACAACCAAAACCACAAAACTTACTCAAAAATCAAACTCCAAAAATGCAGAAAGTTAGGGCAGGAAACTGGGGTGTGAGTTTCGGGTTGGGTCCGGTCCAATCCGTTAGCGTTTTAGGTCCTTTTGGCCCACTTTGGGCCAAAACCTTTAAGATTAGTGCTCGGTTTTTAATTCTAAATTATTTTTATTCTTTCAAAATAATAAATCAATTTTTAAAATTTTATTTTTCAAAATACACGATACTGGACAGACTAGAGTTAGTATTGCCGGCTTAAGCGCCAGTACGTATTTTTACAGAATTTTTCGAAAAATATACGTTTTCCAACTCAGAAAAATCTATTGAATTCAAATTTCACCTTTATAATTTCAAATTAAAATTTCTAAATTTTGAATCTACTCCGAACACTTAAAATTATTATTTTTACTAAAGCGATTAAACCGGTTCTTACAGAAGTGAAGTAACAAATTAGTGTGTGATTGGATTAAAGTGAACTAGCAAATGGTAGTTTTACATTAAATTGATTTTTTAAAGTTGATTTTGATTAAAAGCAAATTAGTATTAATGTTTATAATAAAATAAATTATAATAAAATGAATGTTGTTTGGATTAGATTGTTCAAAATTATTTTAAGATAAAAATTATTAAAAGGGACATAGATTTATATTATTCAAAATTATTTTAAGATAAAAATTATTAAAGGGGACATAGATTTATATTATTGAAAATTATATTTTTTTTCAACATTCTTTTAGTTATATTTCTTGTCTTAATTTTTTTGTATATTTTCTCTGTGTTTTTTTAAATTTAATTTAATTTTTTTAATAGAATTAATAATTTATATTTTATAATAACTAACAATAATGAATATAATACATCCTAATTAAGAATCAACAATAAAAATTATATAAAATCAAATAAAAAAATAAAGAAAAGTTCTACAAAAAAGAAATTTGTATTAATAAAAATAATAAAAAAAATTTTTATGAATAATGAGTACTAAAAATAAAAAAATAATAAACAACATTAAAGTAAAAATTCAAAAAAAAAATAACATCCATAATATGAGCAAAAAAAGTTATAAAAGGTTTATAAAAAAAACCTATAAAAAATACTAAAAATGATATTATAAAAAAATTAAAATATTTACTTGTAAAGCATGACTATGAAAAAGATTAGATATGAGAATTTTGATAATTATTCTTCGTGTCTCTTCTTATAGATAAGAATAAAGGATAACGTTGGTAAAAAAAATAAATTTCTTCAATCACTTCTCCAATCATAACTATTGAACTTTAAGGATACAATTTGTTTCTCTAGGTAAACGGGAGTTGAAACATAGAATCACATTTGTGTTTGGGAAAAAAAATAGCCAAACAAAAAGTTGAGGCATTCAAGAAAATTAAAACGTGTGGTTTATAACTCAAAAAGCGAAACCAAACACACCCTTAATTGCCATGCGACGCGATAAATAGTATTGTTGGGTACGTATATAACAAGTATATATCTATCTATTTATAATTATAAAGAATCCTAGTCAAACAATGTTCATCTGCTAGAATCTTTGGCGCTAACATCTTTTCCACTACTGGTGCTTCTACGAGCACTTCCCATGTTGACGCGTGGCACAGGTCGCAAGAGTCTCCATTCCATTTTCATGAGTTGAGCCTAAATGCCAAGAGTTTTTTTTACCCACTATAATAAAGGTAGTGATGGTTTTGGCAATCCTAAAATATCCTTCTTTTATTCAATGGGTTGAAAGAGTGAAGCTGCAGCAATCCTAAAACAGGATTGAGCATTTGAACGCAACTTGAATGTTCAAAATAAAGCTGTAGCAATTTAAACGCAATCTTATATTTTGAAATCAAGATTTGGTCGATAAAATTTTTCATTTGAAGTTATAGCTTAGTCCATAAATTTAAACTCTGGTTTAGGAATTACTGAATAAATATAAATTCTTTTCATGATCTCTCTCTCTCTCTCTCTCTCTCTCCATAGTTTTTAGAATTGAATCGGACTAAATTGGCCAACTCGACTAAAAAATTGGTAAACTAATAGCCTGGCCAGTTTGGTACATGACAAAGACCATTTCTGCTTTTAACCTGTTGAAAATTGGTTAACAGTGGTTAAACTAATGAGCCTTGTTTCCTATTGTACCGGATAGAGGCAGCCCCTGTTGAGAAATATAATTTGATAGACTTGGACGAGGTCGAGGAGGTTGTAGTCGAGTTCTTCCGAGAGGCTTGGGGACGGGCTCCAAACCTTGACACTAAAAAGTTCATTCTCAGAACTCCAAGTTATATCCGTACCAGGTTAGGTAGTCTTTACTACTATTTTATAGACAACTGCTCATTTTCCCGACTTGTTTGTTGATGTCTCTTATTCTTTTTTGCAGAAAAATAAAAAGTGTTTCCAAGGCTTACCATAAGGTTTAAAAGGCCAAAAGGAACGCCTGAGCTTGGGCTGCTCAGTTGGAAGAGAGTGCGAAGTTGGATACTCCTTCCCCGACCAAGTCTGATTCGGGTACTTCTTCTCAGAGCAGGCCGGTAAACCCTCTTCCTCTTCCTCTTCCTCCTCCTCCTCTTTCTCTAGTCCTTACTCCTCCAGTTCCTCCTTTCTCGGAACCAAGTTCTAAGAAGAAGAAGACTTCGAAATCTGGCGCCCTTAATATCTATGATGCTGGATTTGATGGGGGTGAACTTTTGTGAGATACACATTCTTCCTCATAGCTTTATTGCTAGGGATGATGCTTCTATCAAAAATCACCTCCAGGTCTTAATTCGTGGGGAAATCTGAACTGCTGGGGTATGCTCCACTTTGCTGAAAGAGTTGGAGAAGACTCCTTTGAATGCTACTCAGCATTCTTTGGAGGCCCTTCTGACCGAGGTGGCCACTCTTCGAGAGGTAGAGAATGGGGTTGGAGGAAGAAAATGTAAGTTTGGAAGCCAAGCTTTTTAAAGCTCGTGATCGAGAAAGGCAATCTGCGACTTTTTGTGCTCTAGCTGAGGGGTTATTGAAGAAGGCTGAGGAGAATTATGTTAGAATTTTTATGGAGAACTTGGAGTTGAAGAAGAAGATGGAGCTATTTAGGGAGGACTATGTTGACTTGGAGGAGTCAGTCGTTGAGGGTACAAAGGAGGTGTTTAAGATTTTAAAGAATCAAGTTTGGGTAATTGCTCCCGACTTAGATTTGCCTCCTCTGCATCCTGACAAGATTGTAGTCGATGGGAAGATTGTCTCTCCGTCCCGCTATCCTACTGACTCTGAGCTCAACACTGCTGGACAACGCTTGGTTGAGTCTCCTCCCCAAGAAGTCGTCGCTCTTGAGGAAGTGGTGCCGAGTACCTCTCAGGCAGAAGTTGCCCCATTCGAGGAGAGCCTTCCGACTCCCTCTACTGAACCTGACTCTTCTACAGCCGAAGACCAAAATGCTCTAATTGGCCCCGTTTAAGATTTTGATTAAGGACCGACTTGTGGGTCCTTTTATAAACATTTCTATTGTGATTGACTCCGGTCCTTTGAAAAGGATCTTAACAACTTTATTTTGTTATCGTTTTGTGGATATTAGTCCTTTTTTATAGGACTTCAACGATTTTTTCTTTTTGCTATGAGTAGTTATAATTACCTTGAAAAGATTACATATTTGAACTTTCCTTTTGTCTTAGGATTTCACTATGTTTGCTTTCATAGTATAAGCCGGTCAGTTCATCTATTGACGAGCTGTTTTAGTGATTGTATATGAGGCCTTTGTGGAAGCTTTTCAAAAAATTATCCTTTATCTTAGGATTTACAAAAAATATTTTTCCATTACTTAGTGCGAATGACCAGTTTATTGGGTCATTTTTATAATTTAAGTTATTTTTGCGATGCATTTTATTCTGCTCGGATGGTTTCCGACTTATAAGTCGTTTGGTTCTGAGTTTATACGATCGTTATTTATAACCTCTTTATACCGACTTGTACCTGGTCGCTTTATCTTGCCGACCATGTAGGTCGGACAACAGATTTTTGTGCTTTTTTTAGTTTAAGTCAATGCGTATCGTAGAAAACAGTAATGGAATAAATGGAAAGAGACATTATTATTGATGAAGTCTAGTTTACAAAAAGTGTTTTGCTACTAAGGGGATAACCTTTTTGCCTTTGTCCCTGCTTTGATGCCTCGCTAAAACTCCCTTCAGAAAAAATCCATCTCGGAAAAAAATCATGAAGTTGGGAAAAAGAGTACCTCAGGGAGCGAGGTGCGCTTCTAGCTATAATATCTCTTCAAATTGCATGCATGCCACGACCTTTGGAGCTCGACTCCATTCAAGTCGGACACTTTGTAATAGCCTTTTCCGAAGACTTCGGTTACCTTGAAAGGTCCCTTCCAGTTTGCAGTGAGCTTTCCTTCGCCTGACTTTTTTACCCTGATGTCATTTCTTATCAGGACCAAGTCATCCGTGGCGAAGTTTCTTCGTACGATCTTTTTGTTATATCTGGCCGACATCCTTTGCTTCAGCGCTGCTTCTCTTATCTGGGCTTGTTCTCGGACTTCTGGGAGGAGTTCGAGTTCTTCTCTTATCTCAGACTTTGTTGGCTGCTTCGGCCTGTTCATTAGCTTGGGGATGTTCTACCGATGTGAACTTCAGCTTGATCTTTGTAAGACCCAGAACTTTTGAATTGTCTTATTATGAATTAATTTTAAATCATATATTTATCTACAGTTGAATTTCAGAAATCATGTTATTAAAGATTATTCAGGTAAATTTTCAAATAATTGAATTTGAAATAAATTAAGATCCTTATTCAATTTTATAATTATTGAGTTATTTCCTATATTTAAATTATAACGTTAGTAGTTATGAAATAATGAGAATTTTATATGATTTAATTTAAATTGTTAATATTTTTATAATTCAATACTTAAAGTTTTAGAAATAAAGGAAATTAATCTTATTATCTTATAATTTTGATTAAAGTATTTGATTTTAAATTTAATAGTATTTTAGGATAACAAATGATATTTTAAAGTAATTTTTAAGGATTTTAATTAGAGTTCAAATTAATATTTTATGTCCCAATTTTATTAATTTACTACTCTACCCTCCAATTTTACCAAATTACCTACATTAGCCATAAAATCCCTAATTTCCACTTTTTTTCCCAAAATTAAACCCTAACCCTAATTTTTCCCACTCACACTGTTCCTCACTCAACACACACAACACAATAAGCAGCAGCAACACTGCAATAAGAAAGATAAAGAAGCATAAAGGGAAGAGAGGAGAGGGCTCTGCATAAAGGAGGGGAGGGGAGAGTGAGGATGGCGCCGGCAGGCATCACTGCCACCGCGCCGTCGTGTAACATAGAGAAAGGAGAGGGAGAGCCGATGAAGGAGAAGAAAGAGAAGGCCGCACTGCCACCGCCATCCCTGCGCCGCCACCCTTCTGTTCGTCCACGAGCTGCTGCCAGCACCGCGCGAGGAGGAGCGTCGCTGTCCTGTGGAGCCCGTGTCGTCGCCGTTCAGCTCACTGCCGGAGTAGAGATGCATGAGGGAGGAAGACACCACGAGGAGCATCGCGCCGCTGCCACTGTCCGTGCCGTCTTCGTCGTTGGCGATCCCCTTCGTCGTTGTCGTTGTTGACGAGCCCAGCCGCCACCATCACATGCTCCAATGCCATTGATGGTGGTCAGCCGCCGATCTAGTCTGAAGGAGAAGGAACGCGAACAGAGGAGAAGATGGGGAGCCACCGCCGCTGTTGCTGAACCCCCAGTGCTTCATGTCACCTCTGCCGTCCGAAACCTCGTTGCCGTCGCCGGAAAATTCTGCCAGTAAGGATTTTAAAGTTTTGGTTTCTGTTCTTTTGGATTCCGAAAAGGTTTTTAACACCGCGTGGTTGTTACAATCGCCGTCATCGGTGTTTTGCTCATGACTGTCACTTGGGGTTATTGTTGGAGCTATTGCCGGGTCGATTCGGAATCGCAGCTGCTTCATTTTGTTATTTCAATAAGTAATTATGTTTTGAAAAGCCTCGCATTAGTATTATGTTGTGTTTAGTTAATGAATATGAGTTTTGGTAACGTGGGGTCAAGTCCTGATTATTATATGTTGTGATAAGAGTCGTTGTGTTTCGAGTTTCGATAATCGAGGTAAGGGCTTTTCTAAAATCTCAATTTTTTTAATTTGAAATTGTTATAAATGGATATCGATGTGAGAAATATACTTTTTAGTGATTGTACAAGTCTTATGTATTGTCTGGCTATTTTGGATGAATATGATTATATGTTTGATTGGATTATTGTTTGGGTGTGATAAATGGATTGTTGCTGAACTGTTTCTTTAAAGTTTTGGAAATGAGTTTAATCAGTTGATAATGATTTGAGCTTGAGATGATTTCCTTGAGATATGAAAATGAGGTGAATGTTGGATTCAGCTTGCTTTTGAACTGATTTTGGGTTTTGGACCATTGAAAAGGATCGTGGAATGGTTTGATTGGAACCCAAAAAGGGTGACAAAGTCAAAGTTTTAGGGGAGGTGCTGCCAAAATTTCTATAAAAGTCTTAGACTTTGTTTTGAAAAGTTATTTAGAAAGGCTTGCATTGGAGAAATTGTATTATTTGATTTATTAATAAAATAGTTACGTTTTTGAGTTTAATTTATTTAAGAAAACTATATGTCTTGAGTTCGATTTATTTAGAAAGGAATTACTTTACCATTTTGAATCACTGAAGAAAAGTATTATTTTTTAATATTGATTTTTAATATAAAATGGGCTTATGCTTTTAGTTAGACTTAAAGATTTCGTTTAGAGGAGATTTTAGTGATTTTAAAAGAAATTGGACTTTTGATTGAATAATTGTGTTTGTGACATTTTGGAAGAAGTCAGAGAATTGGTTTTAAGAAGGAACCTGAAAGTGGTTTTTTGATTTGGCCTAGTTGCTGAATAGTTTGGAAGTTTTAGAATGATGTTGTGGAAATGTAGCTTGTTTTGAAAGAGGAAATTTCTTTTGAGAAAGATGGCTTATTAGCTAGAAGTGATTTGAGAAATGTGGATTTTTTGAAGTTAAGACTGGGATGAATTGAATTTGATTTCAAAGAAAAGTGATTTGAGAAAAGTGATTTATGGCTTGAATGATGATTTTATGAGTTTTATGATGCTAGATGGTGGAAGTTTTATTATGTTATGAGCCGAAATGGCTATATATGATAATGAATTATGGCTGACTGTGGAATATGTTATGAGCCGGATGGCTGAGTATGAATATGGATGATTATTGAGTTGATAAAGTGATTGTTGCACTTCCAATTATCTGAGATATGAGTTTCCCTGGGTAAAAGCAGTGGCTAGCCACCACGTGCTCCAGGTTGAGACTTGATACTCTGCTGACCCTATGTCGTAAGTGTGGCCAGACACTGTGAAAGTTCCGGATGAGCTCGCCCCTGTGGATAAACACCAGTGTGGGTGTTGTGTGATTATGATTATGATTGTGAATAACTTGAGTCGGAGATGCACGACAGAGGGATAGTCCAATGGTTAGCTTTCAGTCCAATGGTTCATCATATGCATCTATGTGACATTGTTTGGGTGTGCATATTGTACTTGGTTTAACTATGTGATTAATTGTGTTTAACTATTAATTGTTCTACTTAATGTAACTGCTTGTTTGTGCTTGAGATTTCCTACTTGTGTTTGTGACTGAAACTCTGTTGGATTTTGATGGATTGGTTGTAGATTGAATTTTTTGGGCCTAGGGCCGTGACTGATTATGAGATGGGCCGAAGGCCATGTTTGGTTTGTGTTTTTGGCTTAGAAAGGTATGAAAAACTAAACTGGTTCAGCATAGACTTAATGAACCTATGTTTGGAACAGCTTGGTCATTCATACTGTCTAGGAAAGACTTTTAGCAAGGCTTTCAGACTTTTGAAGAATTAACAGTTTTCTCTTCCAGAAAGAATTTCGGAATTTTGATATTAAATCTTTGGTTTTGAAAAGATGCATAAGGCGGTTATTAATCATTGTAACGGTTTTATTTTCACGTATCCTATTATAGTAATTCTCAAATACCCTCTACTGAGAACCCTTTCGAGGACGATGTTCTCACTCCCCTACAGGTCTTTTCTCTTTTCAGGTTATAGACAACGAGGTTCGGAAGGGCTTATTTTCTTTTCTGTTTAGACGATTGATACGTGAAAATTAGATTTCACACGTATGAACTACCGGCAAGTATACCGGGTCACATCAAGTAATAAAACTCACTAAGAGTGAGGTCGATCCCACAAGGATTGATGGATCAAGCAACTTTAGTGAGGTGATTAGTCTAGTTAAGCGAATATTGATGAATTGAGTGAAATTTGATTAACAGAATGTAAATTGCAGGGAATTTAAATAGCTGAACGTAAATTGACAGAAACTTAAATGGCAAGAAACTTAAATTGCATGAAAAGTAAATTGCTGGAAATGTAAATGAGAATTGGGTGCTGGAAAGTTAAAGGAAGCAGTAAATTCAGAGCAATCAAATGAGACTCAAGGCAATCAAAGTGAGAAATAACACAAAGAAAGACTCATTAAGGATTGGAGGTATCATAATCCACAATGACTCAAATGGGTCTCAACTTCCTTCTCAATCATATGAGTAGATCTATGGCAGATTAAAATTGATTGGACCCTAATCCCTTGGCAATCCAATCTCTCTAATCACAATCAATATTGCCAATTCCTTGATCCAATTGTCATGAGAAGAGGTTAAGTGCATGTCTCTCATCTATAAGCCACACAAATTCTCAAGATCCCAATTCCTCCCGAATAGTATTGATCAAGAGAGTTGTGAGAGATAGAGCTTCAGTTCTAATTCCCATGATTCCCCTTCTGAGGCTCACATGGAAATTCAATGGATCCAAACCCCCTTCCGGAGTGAGTGGATCAAATCAAAACAGAAGTTATCTCTTAGCTACCCCAGCAGATTGAGAGGAAGAAGATTTTCATTCAATTAATATGAATTATAATAGAGCTCCTCCCCCTAATGAAGTTGGGGTTTAATTGATCATCGCTCTAAGAACACCTGCAGAAAATTGAATTGCATGAAAGTAAATCAAGCTCAAGAGGAACGGAAATGTGAAAGTGCAGAAAAATCCTAAGCTAAACTGAATTCAATACAACTGAAATGTAAAAGTGCAGAAAAATAAAAGTGTATCAAACTAAAATCCTAAGCTAAACTCTCTGGAGTCTCTAATCCTCCAAGAGAGCTCTGGAGTCTCTAATCCTCCAGCCTCTACTCCTACTCCTACTCCTACTGTACTTCCAACACTCCTTTTCTTCCTCTCTAAACTATGAAACTAAAGCCTTTATATAGGCTTTTCTAAATTACAAATTAAAACGAAATTAAAAATAAATTACAATCAAATGAAAATTAACTATTCTAGATTATTTTTGTGGCCTTGATTGGTTGACAATTGTGGGCTTGCTTGCTTGAATTACAACCAAATGAAAATTAATATTGCCTAAATTAGGTTCCAAAAAGTTAGAAAGAGAATTTGAGGATTTAAAGGTGAAAAAGTGAAAAACCGGTTGAAAAAGTGAAAAAGTGCCCAAATTAGGTTGAACCGGTTCAAGTCTGCCTGGTATCGCATGAGAAAAAGTGAAAACCGGCAAAAACCTTAGAAAAACATTAGAAATGGGAAACCGGGCGTTACTTTTTAAGGTTTGGCCCGAAGTTGGGCCAAACGGGCTAAAAATGCTAACGGGTTGTACCGGGCCCAAGCCCAACATATAAAAGGGTTTATTAAGTGAACCAACTCACCACACAACACTCATAACACACACACATCAGAAATAAGAAAAGAAGGAGAGAAGAGATTGAGCACTGTTCATCTCAAACTTCCAAAGCTCATATCTTGAGCTACAGAGCTCCGATCGCCGCACCGTTTGTGGCTACGTGTTTCTCGTGAAGATCTCTACAAAACCCATACAAGAAACTGGGGAGGTAACCACGAAATCCCTTCTATTATTCTCTCCAAAGTTTCTGTTCCTAGGGCTTTGGGATTAAATGAATTTTTGTGATTTTGGATGTTTAGGTTTGCTCTAAGCCTTGCTTAGCCTTGGGTTTTGACATCCAAATCTGTTGGAAGAGGTAAGAGCCATTAAACGCTTGTGAATTTATGTATAATTGGAACCCTAGGATGATTTAAGGTGATTTGTATGCATATAGTTTGATTATTGTGGCTTTGGGAGCTTTTGGAACCTAATTGTGCTTATTGGAGTGGAATTGAAAGTTTGGATTGTGTTGGAAAGCATAGCTTGTGCTCGTTTGGGTTTTGGTGCATAAAGGGAATCGGCCAAGGTATGTGATGAGGCAGAAATTAGCCGGTGAAGAGATTAATATAAGAAATTCGTTGCAAGTACAGTTCTTAACCAGCAAAAATCTGCTTATCAATTTAGAAAGAGTTGTCACGAAATTAGAATGAAAATACTGGGAGTAAGAATCCCAGGTCGTCTCCTAACGAGTTGACAAAAGAGTGCTATCTTATTAATCAGGAGTTTTCCGAGAAATTTTGATAGTTGAAGAACAGAAAAATAAAGGATTGTGGATTAAAGCGATGTAAATTAAAAAAGATTTATGTATTCAGAATAAACAGCCTTGACCGGGGAAATGATTAATTGGAAGTTCTATCCTTGTTGGAATTCTCTCAAGTGTAGTATCAAGAGGTTGTTGTTTTCACTTAGTTAACCCTTACTAAATAAGAAAAAGTCAAGTGATTGAGCTAACTCTTATTCACAAGTCCTAATCCTCTCTCTTGGGAAGGATTAGCGTTAGTGCCTAGAGAGTTAGCCAACAACTTCTAATTTAACTAATCATTTGAGCATTCTAACTCAAGGGTCTCCTTTTAATCAACCCCCAAGTCAAGTTGGGAGTCTACTCCATCGACATGAATATAACGTTCACAGAAATATAAGAGGAAGACATGATAAATTAAATAAAATAGGAATTAAAAATTAATTAAAAGTAAAAATAGTTCCTTGCATTAATAAATCCCAAAATGCAACATCCTTATTTGAACAGGGTTAATAAGTAATCAAAAGAGTAAAGGAATAAGAAAACAAACTAGAATAATAGCAACTTCAACGGAGGTAATGACTCTTCTCAATATCCACAGCAAAAGCATCAAAACTAGAAATCTATGAATATAAAGGAAACCTAGAGGAAGTAGTAATTTTCTCTCTAAGATTCAAAACTAAAACTAAAAACTATGAGAATGTGAATGTGTTCTCAGTCTCTGCTTGTCTCCTGGCTTTAGTCTGTGTTTCTGGGCCAAAAACTGGGTCCAAACTCGGCCCAAAATCGCCCCCAGCATTTTATGCGATTTCTGCAGGTAGCGCATATCACGCATACGCGTCAGTTACGCATGTGAATCATTTGGCAATTTTTCTTGTGATGGGTGGAAATTAAGATTTCCACACAAAACTCTCCGGCAAGTGTACCAGGTTGCATCAAGTAGTAAAACTCACTTAGAGTGAGGTCGATCCCACAGGATTGATGGATTAAGCAACTTTAGTGGGTGATCAGTTTAGTCAAGCTAACATTGGTGAATTTGATGAAATTGAAGCAACAGAAAGTAAATTGCAGGAATTATAAAGTGCAGAAAGTAAATTGACTGAAAATTAAAGAAAAAGGAATATAAATTGCAGTAAATGTAAATCAGCAGAATGTAGATTGAACAAAAGCTTAAAGAGCAAGAAAAGTAAATTGCAGCAAAATGTAAAGGGGGTTGGGTGCTAGAAATTAAAGAAAGCAGTATAGCAAGCAATTGAAGAGATCTTGAGAATAAGTGACTAGAAATTTAAATTGCAGGAAGAGTAAATTCAGATCACAGCAAGAATTGTAAAATGCAGAACAATTGCAAAATCTTAAACTTGCAGGAAGAGTAAATCATTTTGAATCAAGAACAAAAATGTAAAAATTGCAGAGAAGTAGGAGTGCAGAAGAGTAAATAAGCAAGAAGACATAGATCGATTCTGAAATCTCAAAGAGAAATTAACAATTTCAATGAAATAGCAAAACAGAAAGAAAGCCAAGAGCTCAATTGCTCTCTCGATCAAAACAAAAAGGAAATTGGCAGAGGAAAGAAAATGAAACAGAAAGAAAAGAAAACCCAGATCTGATTTCCAATTCTCAAGTTCAAAAAGGAAAAATTAAACAAGAGCTCTCTATTCTACTCCTAATGCTCTCTAGCAGAGCCAGCCTCCTCAATGAAATGAAATTGATGCCTTTATATAGGCTTTACAAAATGAAAATGAAATTGAAATTGAAAATATATCACAATTAAATAAAATTCCTAATCTAACTAATCCTTGTGCCTTTGAGTGATGTCAATTGGGCTTTGCTTGCTTTGGATTTGAAGGAGAGTGGATCCGAATGCATTTGGTGACTTGGGTCTGTAAAGAATTGGATCCAAGATGGCACTTGATGGCATGGGTTAGGAGTGGCTTGGTGACACTCCCAAGGGAGCGCTCCGTTTGAAAAAGTGAACGTTGCATTCACTTGCCTTGTGTCAATTTTGGTGCGCGCTTTGGCCTCTCCACTAGCGCTCACAATTTGAGCGCTGCGTTGCCTTTTTGAGTGCTACTTCCCCCATTGGATGCAAATTTAATGCGCATGGGGCAGCTCGTAGCTCCGTTTGCAACTTTGAGCGCTACTCCTTTGCCTTCCTTGCCTAGCCTTGCTTCATTGGTAAACATGCCCAAAAATGCTTGATTTAGTGAGCGTAACGCTCATTTTAATGAGCGCTCTCTTTGAACGCTTGCTGCCCAACTTATAGTAATACCAATTACTTAGCTTGATTTGCCAATTGGACATTACAAATAAAGGGCTCATTCATGCTTCCATTGGTTTTATTAATTAAATGATTTATGCATGCATTCATTTGTTTAATTAATTAAATGCTAATGCATTAATCGTTAAAGCATGATATGTTCTTTGGCCAATTGGCTTTAACGGCATTAATAATGAAATGCATGCTTTAATTTATTTCATTGCATTATTGATTGAATGTTTTATGCGTGCATGCTTTTATTGGTTTTAATAATAATGCCAATGCATTAACGTTGCTTTCATTCAAATTAAATGCATGCATGCTTTATAAATTTTATGATGCATGCATAAGGCATTAATGCATGCCATGGCTTCATGGTCATGGACCACGCTTTTAAAAACGTGGCCTAAGGTTTCAAAGCGTGCTCAATCTTCAAAGCGTGCCCAAAATTCCTCTTTTCTTCTTTTTAGCTTATTTTGTGCTTTTTTTGTTTCTTTTTCTTCTTATTTCCTACAAAGTTTATAAAATTAAAAGATCAAAGAAATATACCATTTAAGCACAAAAGAATGCAATATTTAAGCACTAATCATCAATTTCTTGTATGAAAAAGCATAGAAAAACATGACATGATGACATGTCATCACAACACCAAACTTAAACCTTGCTTGTCCCCAAGCAAGAAAAGAATCATGTAGTACATTTTGACAAACCAAGGTGAGAAGAATAGCAACTCAATGTTCATGGTTGGCTAGTTTTCTATGCATGCTACAATCACAAAAGAAATGTAAATGATTGATGCTTCTATCTAGCTCATATTATGAAATCTTTTCCTTTTATTTCTTCCTTGAAACAAGCTTTTTATTTTCTTATTAGCTTCTACTTTTGGGTGCTTTGCCCCATGAATTGATAACAAAGCTACGACTTCTAAATGCTTTCAAGTATTACCACTTGATACATAAGCACCACAAGCATTTAATTAGAGGACTTCTTTAAGCTCATTTATTTCTTTTCTTAACTCTCTAATCATTGATGCTCAGAGCCTTGAGCTTTGAGCGAGTGCATTTGCACTTGAGCCTAACCTTGACTCTAAGTGTTTTATTTTCAAGCTTTTTGCTCGATACATAAACACCACAAGTACTTAACAATTGAATTGTCATTGGTACTCAGAGCCTTCAGCTTTCTCATTCTTTCCCCTTTTCTTTCTTGCCTCAATTTGCAATTGCTTCTTCAAGGTTTTCATGATTTCAAAAGATTTCACAAAATGTCCTAGATGAAAACTTCAATTAAATAAGATCCAATGCAATTGAGCAACAATTAACTATACTAGCCTTCCAATACTTGTATGCACATGCTAAGTTCTTCTTTAATTCCTTGTTTGTTTATGATCATGATACTTTATTGCTTTGAACTTTACAAAACTCAAGTTGGTAGTCATAATGGCACAGCAACATGTTGCAAATCAAAATTCAAGCTATGCTTATTCATACCACACATGCATATAGAGAAGATAAAGACAATCATGAAATTTAAAGTGCTGGAAACAAATGAGAGGAAAAAGAACTTTACAACCTTGTAATTCACCTTCTCTACTGTTATCCTTTTCCTTCTATTCTTCCCTTTCCCTTGCCAAACTCAGAATGCTTGCTCATCCTCAAGCAACAATTAGAACAATGGCTATGGGGCTAACATGGATCATGAATGTCTTACACAATGAAATGTTAGTAACACATATGTTTTAAGCAAGCAGAATTAAAGATAACAATCAAGGCACAGGAAAGAGAGACATTGTGATTGCAAACATAAGAGAGTGTGCATGATTCATGGCATAAAAGATAAGTGGCACACCAAACTTAGTGTGACACTTTTAATTGGAATTGATGCAAGTATCTAGTAACGATTGGAACCAAATTTTGTTGCATAGCAACACCAAACTTAGAATGCAATCATATGTCAATTTATTTGAATTAAAACTAAGCAAATGAAACTGTTATATGTTAAGTACAATCACCAAGCTAAGAATCTGTCAGGAATAAGGATCTCTTGGTGATGTATTAACAAAAACAGCTAATAGAAGAAAGAATTAAAAACAAGGGAATGACCAAAATAAAGAGAATAGTAAAATTTCTAACTAAAAGAAAGATAACACCACAAAGGGCATTATGATTATACAGACAAGTGGTGTTGCTTAATGAATTGCATAGAGAATTAAGTGGCACACCAAACTTAGAATCTTAGTGTGACACTTTCATTTTTGATGCAATCATCTAGAAAGATTTGAAAACAAATTGTTACAGGGCAACACCAAACTTAGGATGTAATCATATGCCAATTTATTGAAATTTAAACAAAGCAAAGAAAGAAAATTAACCAAGTAGAGAAATGAAATGTTACCTAAGGTTGGGTTGCCTCCCAAAAAGCTCTCTTTTAGTGTCATTATCTTGACATGTTGTTCTTCACTTTCTTCCTCTTCTTCCAGTTTGTTAAGAGGAATGACCTCAAGGGAGGAGAAGAACCAGCTAGTGTCCCCTTTCTTGGTTTCCTCTCAGCAAGCTTCCTTTGGTAAGTTGCTTGATTGAGCTTGCTTGCTGGTGGTTCAAGGATTGGATTGGTGCTCTTGTTAGTTGCCTTCACTTCTTTAGATTCAAGACTTAGTTACTGTGTGATTATTGGAGTGTTTTCTTCATCAAGAGCCTTTTGAATTGGTGGTTCAATGATCCCTTCATCTATGTAATTCCCTGCTTCACTTGAGTTTGGATTTTGTTGATTGTCCTCCTCACTTTCTTATTCTTCCACTTCCTCTTTTACATTCAACATTTGTGTTAATAACACTTTTATAGAAGAGGTTTGTTGTTCTTCCCATGATTTCTTCATTTCCTCTTCATATCTTTCAATCACAGATTCAAGTGTTGAGCATCTTTGGTTCAGGGAAGTTTGTGAGGGTTGTGAGTTTTCATGTTTCCTTGTCATCTCAAGTGGCTTCCTTGGATATGCAGGTTTAGGTTCAAATATTTCCACCACCTGTTCCTTCTTCACTGAGAATTCACTTGACACAGTAGCTTTTTCCTCTTGCTCTTCTACTTCCTCCTTCACATCCACCCAGTGGTCTTCATCTTCCTTGCTTAGCAGTTCTGAGTGTTTCCTTATTTTGTCCAAGTGCTCATCCATCATATTGCAGAGGGTTTCTTGTTCTTTCCAAGAGTCTATGGATGTTTGTACGTATTGTTCAAATGCTAACAATGGTGAATTGGATGAAATTGAAGCAACAGAAAGTAAATTGCAGGAATTATAAAGTGCAGAAAGTAAATTGACTGAAACTTAAAGAACAAGGAATGTAAATTACAGTAAATGTAAATTAGCAGAATGTAGATTGAACAAAAGCTTAAAAAGCAAGAAAAGTAAATTGCAGCAAAATGTAAAGGGGGCTGGGTGCAAGAAATTAAGGAAAGCAGTAAAGCAAGCAATTGAAGAGATCTTGAGAATAAGTGACTGGAAATTTAAATTGCAGGAAGAGTAAATTCAGATCACACCAAGAATTGTAAAATGCAGAACAATTACAGAATCTTAAACTTGTAGGAAGAGTAAATCAAATTGAATCAAGAATAGAAATATAAAAATTACAGAGAAGTAGAAGTGCAGAAGAGTAAATCAGCAAGAAGACTTAGATTGATTCTGAAATCTCAAAAGAGAAATTAACAATTTCAATGAAAAAGCAAAAACAGAAAGAAAGCCAAGAGCTCAATTGCTCTCTCAATCAAAACAGAAAGAAAATTTGCAGAGGAAGGAAAATAAAACAGAAAGAAAAGAAAACCCATATCTGATTTCCAATTCTCAAGTTCAAAAAGGAAAAATTAAACAAGAGCTCTCTATTCTACTCCTAATGCTCTCTAGCAGAGCCAGTGGTGCACGAAATTGTGATTCACACTTTTCACAACTCCGGTGCAACTAACCAGCAAGTGCACTGGGTCGTCCAAGTAATAAACCTTACGTGAGTAAGGGTCGATCCCACGGAGATTGTCGGCTTGAAGCAAGCTACGGTCATCCCTGTAAATCTCAGTCAGGCAGATTCAAATGGTTATGAGGTTTTGATAATTAAAATATAAATAAAAACATAAAATAAGATAAAGTTACTTATGTAATTCACTGGTGGGAATTTCAGATAAGCGTATGGAGATGCTTTGTTGCTTCTGAACCTCTGCTTTCCTATTGCCTTCTTCCAACCGTGCGTTACCTCCTTCCATGGCAAGCTGTAAGATCCTCTCAGTGAAAATGGTCCTCTACCGTTTCTGCACGGCTAATCAACTGTCAGGTTTCTCGTCTCGGATGAAAAATACCAGGTACAGCTACCGCATGGCTAATCATCTGTTGGTTCCCGCTAGCATTGATGACAAGTCATCTTAGCCTAGTTTCACTAGCCTTTTTCTTTTGTTTTCAATTGAATTATGTACTTTCTTGAGCCATAAGCAAGCCAATTGGGTAGATTTTCATGCTTCCTTTGATTTAATCAACCATGTATGAATTCATGCTATTTCATGAGGTTTTATGCTATAATTGTCACATATTATGAAAGAATGAATATCTCATGGTTTTTTGAGCATAGCTTTGATGTGTTTGGTTGATTAATGATAGGTGAAGAAAGCTTGGAGAAAGGTTGAAGCAAGGAGGAATAGCTAGGAGGAAGAGAGGACAAAAAGTTTGAGCAAAAGTTTGCCTCAAACTTTAGCTCAAACTTTTGGAATAAGTGAAAATGAACCAGGGAGCAAAAAGCTGGACCAAAAGTTTGCCTCAAACTTTTGTGCAAACTTTTGGGCAAAAAGCTGGAGCAAAATTTTGCCTCAAACTTTTTGGCAAACTTTTGGCATCACAAATCAACACCCTGGAGAGCAAAAGTTTGCGCCAACATTAGCCTCAAACTTTTTGGCAAACGTTGGCGCATGAACAACACATCCTGGAGAGCAAAAGTTTGCACCAACGTTAGCCTCTAACTTTTTGGCTAACGTTGGCGCCATGAGT
This sequence comes from Arachis ipaensis, assembly GCF_059453495.1. NCBI lineage: Eukaryota > Viridiplantae > Streptophyta > Magnoliopsida > Fabales > Fabaceae > Arachis > Arachis ipaensis. The sequence goes on from NC_142444.1 coordinate 76,599,617, forward strand.
GTGCAAGGGGAGGCCAACGTTGGAGCAAAAGTTTGACCCCAAACTTTTGCCCCAACGTTGGTATCAGCAAAAGAGGGTGGCTGATGTGAAAAGTTGGAGTAAAAGTTTGCCTCAAACTTTTACTCAAACTTTTACTCAAGCTTTCATGATTCCAAACCCGGTTCAATTCGGTTCTTCTCCAAACTCCAAGAGCAATCAACCAAGGCCTCTATCAACCCAATTCCATCAAGAGCAAAGTCCCAATTGAAAGCTTGAAGACCATTTGAAGAAAGTGTATAAATAGCATAGGATTTAAGTTTTTCAGAGGAGCTTTCCCTTTTAGTTTTCATAGAGAGTTTTCGGAGAGCTTTTGGTGTTGAGTGAATTTTAATTTCTAAGTCTCGGGGAAGGAGAATTGAATTCCCTTCCTCTTAGTTTTCTTGCTTTTAATTTCAATTACAATTGTCTTGGATCTTGGGTTGGAGAATTGAAGGAAATCTGTTTCAATCTCATCCTGAGACCTCTCTGTTTCTTTACTGCACAATTGAATTTAAATTTCTGTTAATTGCTTCTTCATCTACTTTCTCTGCAATTTACATTTCCTTTGCAATTGTTCTTGTTGGATCTAGGAAGGCATTGAGATCTAGACTTGATTATCTAGTCTCTTGGGTCCTGAGATCTGAATTCCAATTTTACATCCTCTGTTTAATGTTTTTCAATCTCATTTACATTTCTGTTTATAGATCCGATTCAATCCAAGTGATCTTCTACTTCTCTCCTTGTTGAAATTTTACTTTTCCTTGTTTAATTCCTGCAAATCCAATTCCCAATTCCCTTTACAGTTCAAGCCATTTACATTTCTTGCACTTTAAGATTCTGCAATTTACATTTCTTGCATTCTAAGTTTCTGCCATTTAATTTCTTGTTCTTTAAGATTCAGCACTTTACAATTCAGTTCTCTTTACTTTCATGCAATTTACCCATTCCCTTTACTTTCCATGCAATTTAAATTTTGTTAATCACAAATCTCTCAACCAAATCTTGATTCGCTTGACTAAATCAACCACTAAACTAAAATTGCTCAATCCTTCAATCCCTGTGGGATCGACCTCACTCCCGTGAGTTATTATTACTTGATGCGACCCGGTGCACTTGCCGATTAGATTTGTGTGTTTGGAATTCGTTTTCCAAAAATACACATCAAGTTTTTGGCGCCGTTGCTGGGGATTGATTAGATTGACAATGATTAAGTGAGGTGGTGATCTAGATCAAGCACTTTTTCTTTATTTTTCTCTAATTTTGACTAACCCACTAACTGTTTGAATTTTTGCCTAAACTAACACTAACTTTGCTCTCTCAGTAGAGTACATTGCTTTTCTGGTTCTGTGTCTGTTTCTTGTTGTCCTGTACAACAAAAGCAATTTTCTTCTGATTTCCTCTCAAAGCCTATTAACTGTTTGACACATTGTGTCAACTAATCCTCTGACTACATTCTGGCATGAGAATATCCAATTTTCATTTGGATCATTTGTGATTGTGCAGGCCATGGAGGAAAGGAATCCTACAGCAAGAAGAGAAAAGCTGAGGCACTATGATTTTCAGCCTCCATGATCAAAGAATGAAGGATGTCAAGCTAGTGACAATAAAAGAGCGCTTGTTGGGAGGCAACCCAACCTGAGGTAACTTTCTTTTCATAACTAGTTCAATAAAAAGGTTACTTAGTTTTATCTATATTGCAAGAAGCTAAGTTTGGTGTTGCACACCAAAACAATCTAAGGGAGAATGAAGGATTCTATGTTTGGTGTTCCACCAAAATTTTATCATAAAACACATTCTCACCTTCTGCATAATGCTAGCTTCAAGCAGTTAGATAAACTAGTCAACTATTTTGCTATTCTTTAGTTTTCAGTGTTGTCACTTTTGAAAAAGAAAAAAAAAAGAGTTTCACACATGGTTAATCTGATGCATGAGAACCATTGGCAAGGTACTAAGTTTGGTGTTCCCACATCAAAGTAAGTACAAAAGCCCACAAATAAATCATGCATGCTAACCATTTTTCAAGTGCTTGGGGAACAAGCAACTTTCAATATCATTGCAGAGGTCCATACAAGTTTTTGGAAGGATTAAGCATCATCAACCAAAGAGATGAAAGAGGAATGTGTGGATCAGTGATGATGATGATGAGGAGTAAAGCAAGCGAACTCCAAAAGGTTGTATTGTTAAGTGATTATCTTACATCAAACACTGCTATGATTGAGAGTGGTTTTGTTTCCCTGATTATCTGTCTGTTTAGTATAATTTTTTTTCTGTAATTCAATAATTAAGATGCTTGATTATTCACAACACTACACTTTTCAAACTTGTTTGCACTCAATACTTCAAAATTGTATCACATGAAAGTTCTTTGAAAAGAAGGATTGAGGAATTAAACAATTTTGAGGAAAGCAAAAGATTAGGAGAAGTGGTGGTTCTAGTTGTATGATTATGTATTGAGGCTGCATGCTTGTGAAAACTTGCATGGGAGCTCATAGGCAGGACATGAAGTTCAAAGAAGTATTGTGGAGATTCTCAAAAATCTATTGATCCAAGAAGCAGCAAACAAAACAAAAGAAAATAAAGAAAATACAAAAGCAAAAAGAACATGGCCCAAGGCTCTGAGCATCAATTACTAGGCAGAAAAAGAAAGAAGAAACAAAACTCAAAGAGTTGTTAGCCTAGTAAATGCTTGTGGTTGAGTTGTGTCAAAGAAAGAGGCTTGAGCAAGTAAATCCATAGGGGTGCTTTAACACCTAATACCTTAAAACCAACTGGTTTAGGAGTATTGATTGAAAGCTTATCTAAAGAGCCGCTTTGAGACATGACACTTAGAGTCAAGGCCAAAGCAAAGAAACTATAAGCTGCTTCAAGGTGATTACATATAAAGAGATCTCTATGATACCATTTGGATGAAAATCCTAAGACCTAAGACTCCCAATATGTGAGGACTAGTGAGCACTGAAGCCCTTGCATGAGCATATGATTTAGAGTTCACCCCACTGTTACTTAATCACTTCACTCACAGGGCTTTACAAGTTGTTCTTCAATCCGTCTTAATTGAAAGAACCTCTGAGCATAATTCATTTCTTGCTTGGGGACAAGCAAGCTTTAAGTTTGGTGTTGTGATGACAAGTCATCTTAGCCTAGTTTCACTAGCCTTTTTCTTTTGTTTTCAATTGAATTATGCACTTTCTTGAGCCATAAGCAAGCCAATTGGGTAGATTTTCATGCTTCCTTTGATTTAATCAGCTATGTATGAATTCATGCTATTTCATGAGGTTTTATGCTATAATTGTCACATATTATGAAAGAATGAATATCTCATGGTTTTGAGCATAGCTTTGATGTGTTTGGTTGATTAATGATAGGTGAAGAAAGCTTGGAGAAAGGTTGAAGCAAGGAGGAATGGCTAGGAGGAAGAGAGGACAAAAAGTTTGAGGAAAAGTTTGCCTCAAACTTTAGCTCAAACTTTTGGAATAAGTGAAAATGAACCAGGGAGCAAAAAGCTGGACCAAAAGTTTGCCTCAAACTTTTGTCTAAACTTTTGGGCAAAAAGCTGGAGCAAAAGTTTGCCTCAAACTTTTTGGCAAACTTTTGGCATCACAAATCAACACCCTGGAGAGCAAAAGTTTGCGCCAACGTTAGCCTCAAACTTTTTGGCAAACGTTGGCGCATGAACAACACACCCTGGAGAGCAAAAGTTTGCGCCAACGTTAGCCTCTAACTTTTTGGCTAAGGTTGGCGCCATGAGTGTGCAAGGGGAGGCCAACGTTGGAGCAAAAGTTTGACCCCAAACTTTTGCCCCAACGTTGGTATCAGCAAAAGAGGGTGGCTGATGTGAAAAGTTGGAGTAAAAGTTTGCCTCAAACTTTTACTCAAGCTTTCATGATTCCAAACCCGGTTCAATTCGGTTCTTCTCCAAACTCCAAGAGCAATCAACCAAGGCCTCTATCAACCCAATTCCATCAAGAGCAAAGGCCCAATTGAAGGCTTGAAGACCATTTGAAGAAAGTGTATAAATAGCATAGGATTTAAGTTTTTCAGAGGAGCTTTCCCTTTTAGTTTTCATAGAGAGTTTTCGGAGAGCTTTTGGTGTTGAGTGAATTTTAATTTCTAAGTCTCGGGGAAGGAGAATTGAATTCCCTTCCTCTTAGTTTTCTTGCTTTTAATTTCAATTACAATTGTCTTGGATCTTGGGTTGGAGAATTGAAGGAAATCTATTTCAATCTCATCCTGAGACCTCTCTGTTTCTTTACTGCACAATTGAATTTAAATTTCTGTTAATTGCTTCTTCATCTACTTTCTCTGCAATTTACATTTCTTTTGCAATTGTTCTTGTTGGATCTAGGAAGGCATTGAGATCTAGACTTGATTATCTAGTCTCTTGGGTCCTGAGATCTGAATTCCAATTTTACATCCTCTGTTTAATATTTTTCAATCTCATTTACATTTCTGTTTATAGATCCGATTCAATCCAAGTGATCTTCTACTTCTCTGCTTGTTGAAATTTTACTTTTCCTTGTTTAATTCCTGCAAATCCAATTCCCAATTCCCTTTACAGTTCAAGCCATTTACATTTCTTGCACTTTAAGATTCTGCAATTTACATTTCTTGCATTCTAAGTTTCTGCCATTTAATTTCTTGTTCTTTAAGATTCAGCACTTTACAATTCAGTTCTCTTTACTTTCATGCAATTTACCCATTCCCTTTACTTTCCATGCAATTTAAATTTTGTTAATCACAAATCTCTCAACCAAATCTTGATTCGCTTGACTAAATCAACCACTAAACTAAAATTGATCAATCCTTCAATCCCTGTGGGATCGACCTCACTCTCGTGAGTTATTATTACTTGATGCGACCCGGTGCACTTGCCGGTTAGATTTGTGTGTTTGGAATTCGTTTTCCAAAAATACACATCAAGCATCGGAATAGGATCCATTGATCCTTTTGCACACTGTCACTTGCACCCAACATTCTCAGGTTTGAAGCTCGTCATAGTCATTCCTTCCCGGATCCTACTCGGAATACCACAAACAAGGTTTAGACTTTCCGGATCCCAGGAATGCTGCCAATAATTCTAGCCTATATCACGAAGATACTAATCTCACAGACTCGGTTCGTGTATTAGATATCCAAGAGAATATACTCCGGCTGTCGTCCAATGACTACGTTGAACATCATGTAGACCGCTTGTGGTTGTCAGGCACGCGGATCTTGGCTAAGCGAGTAACGAAGATTGGGTGATTGTCACGGGTCACCCCTTCATTCTGACTTAACTGAATTAAGCACAAGAGTATATCTTGAAGAAGAAGTAGGTGTGAATTGAATAGAAAAATAGTAGTAATTGCATTAATTCATGAAGAACAGCAGAGCTCTACACCTTAATATATGGGGTGCAGAAACTCCACCGTAGAAAATACATAAGTGAAAGGTCTAGGCATAGCCGTGAGGCCAGCCTCCAAACGTGTACAATACTATGATGAACTAAACAAAAGCTCTCAAAAACTCTTAAATAAATCTCTAAAAGTAGTTTTTATACTAAACTAGTAACTAGGGTTTACAGAAAATGAGTAACTAAGTGCAGATAATGCAGAAATCCACTTCTGGGGCCCACTTGGTGTGTGCTTGGGCTGAGTATTGAAGCTTTTTCGTGCTTAGGCTGTTTCTGGAGTTAAACGCCAGCTTTGATGCCAGTTTGGGCGTTTAACTCTAATTTTGGTGCCAGTTTGGGCGTTTTACGCCAAGATGTTTTAGGCTGACATTGAACGCCAGTTTGGGCCATCAAATCTTAGAAAAAGTATGACTATTATATATTGCGGGAAAGCCCAGGATGTCTACTTTCCAACGCAATTGAGAGCGTGCAAATTGGGCTTCTATACCTCCAGAAAATCTACTTCGAGTGCAGGGAGGTAAGAATCCAACAGCATCTGTAGTCTTTTTTCAGCCTCTGAATCAGATTTTTGCTCAGGTCCCTCAATTTCAGCCAGAAAATACCTGAAATCACAGAAAAACACACAAACTCATAGTAAAGTCCAGAAATGTGATTTTTGAATAAAAACTAATAAAAATATAATAAAAAGTAATTAAAACATACTAGAAACTATGTAAAAACAATGCCAAAAAGGGTATAAATTATCCGCTCATCACAACACCAAACTTAAATTGTTGCTTGTCCCCAAGCAACTAAAAACAAAATAGGATAAAAAGAAGAGAATATACAATGAATTCCAAATATCAATGAAGCTCATTTCCAATTAGATGAGCGGGGCTAGTAGCTTTTCTGCTTCTGAACAGTTTTGGCATCTCACTTTATCCTTTGAAGTTCAGAATGGTTGGCATCTATAAGAACTCAGCATTCATATAGTGTTATTGATTCTCCTATTTCAATATGTTGATTCTTGAACACAGCTACTTTATGAGTCTTGGTCGTGACCCTAAGCATTTTGTTTTCCAGTATTACCACCGGATACATAAATGCCACGGACACATAACTGGGTAAACCTTTTCAGATTGTGACTCAGCTTTGCTAGAGGCCCCAGTTAGAGGTGACCAGAGCTCTTAAGCACACTCTTTTTGCTTTGGACCATGACTTTAACCGCTCAGTCTCAAGCTTTCACTTGACACCTTCACGCCACAAGCACATGGTTAGGGACAACTTGGTTTAGCCACTTAGGCCAGGATTTTATTCCTTTCGGCCCTCCTATCCATTGATGCTCAAAGCCTTGTATCCTTTTTATTTTACCCTTGCCTTTTGGTTTAAAGGGTTATTGGCTTTTTCTGCTTGCTTTTTCTTTTTTTTTCTTTTTCTCTTTTTTTTCACCTCTTTTCTTTTTTTTTTCCGTAAGCCTTGCTTTTCACTGCTTTTTCTTGCTTCAAGAATCAATTTTATGATTTTTCAGATTATCAAATAACATTTTTCCTTTTTCATTATTCTTTCAAGAGCCAACAATTTTAACATTCATAATCAACAAATTCAAAAATATGCACTGTTCAAGCATTCATTCAGAAAACAAAAAGTATTGCCACCACATCAAAATAATTAGATTATTTTCAAGATATAATTCGAAATTCATGTACTTCTTTTTCTTTTGCAATTAAAAATATTTTTCATTTAAGAAGGGTGAAGGATTCATAGGACATTCATAGCTTTAAGACATAGACACTAGACACTAATGATCATGTAATAAAGACACAAAAATAGGTAAAACATAAAGCATAGGAACTGAAAAACAGGAAAGTAAGAACAAGAAAATTAAAGAACGGGTCCACCTTAGTGATGGCGGCTAGTTCTTCCTCTTGAAGATCCTATGGAGTGCTTGAGCTCCTCTATGTCTCTTCCTTGCCTTTGTTACTCCTCTCTCATGGCTCTTTGGTCTTCTCTAATTTCATGGAGGATGATAGAATGCTCTTGGTGCTCCATCCTTAGTTGCCCCATGTTGGAACTCAATTCTCCTAAGGAGGTGTTAATTTGCTCCCAATAGTTTTGTGGAGGAAAGTGCATCCCTTGAGGCATCTCAGGGATTTCATGATGAGGAACTTCCTCATGCTCTTGTTGAGGTCCATGAGTGGGCTCTCTTGTTTGCTCCATCCTTTTCTTAAATTAAACAAGAGCTCTCTATTCTACTCCTAATGCTCTCTAGCAGAGCCAGCCTCCCCAATCAAATGAAATTGATGCCTTTATATAGGCTTTACAAAATGAAAATAAAATTGAAATTGAAAACAAATTACAATTAAATGAAATTCCTAATCTAACTGATCCTTGTGCCTTTGAGTGATGTCAATTGGGCTTTGCTTGCTTTGGATTTGAATGAGAGTGGATCCGGATGCATTTGGTGACTTGGGTCTATAAAGAATTGGATCCAAGATGGCACTTGATAGCATGGGTTAGGAGTGGCTTGGTGACACTCCCAGGGGAGCGCTCCATTTGGAAAAGTGAACGTTGCATTCACTTGCCTTGTGTCAATTTTGGTGCGCGCTTTGGCCTCTCCACTAGCGCTCACAATTTGAGTGATGCGTTGCCTTTTTGAGCGCTACTTCCCCTATTGGATGCAAATTTGGGGCGCATGGGGCAGCTCGTAGCGCTCCGTTTGCAACTTTGAGCGCTACTCCTTTGCCTTCCTTGCCTAGCCTTGCTTCATTGGCAAACATGCCCGAAAATGCTTGATTTAGTGAGCGTAACGCTCTTTTTAATGAGCGCTCTCTTTGAACGCTTGCTGCCCAACTTATAAAAATACCAATTACTTAGCTTGATATGCCAATTGGACATTACAAATAAAGCGCTGATTCATGCTTCCATTGGTTTTATTAATTAAATGATTCATGCATGCATTCATTTGTTTAATTAATTAAATGCTAATGCATTAATCGTTAAAGCATGATATGTTCTTTGGAGAATTGGATTTAATGGCATTAATAATGAAATGCATGCTTTAATTTATTTCATTGCAATATTGATTGAATGTTTTATGCGTGCATGCTTTTATTGGTTTTAATAATAATGCCAATGCATTAACGTTGCTTTCATTCAAATTAAATGCATGCATGCTTTATAAATTTTATGATGCATGCATAAGGCATTAATGCATGCCATGGCTTCATGGTCATGCATGCGCGTCACTGCTCGCTGGTTGTCTCCTTTATTTCTTGTGCTCCTTCCATTTATGCAAGCTTCCTCCCCATCCTCTAAGCCATTCCTGCCCTATAAAGCCTGAAAACACTTAACGCACAGATCACGGCATCGAATGGTATAAAGGGGGATTAAAAATATGCAATTTAAAGGCTTAGGAAGCGAGTTTTCAATTATAGAACAAAACTAGGAAGGAATTGTAACATCATGCAAATTGTATGAATAAGTGTGCAAAGGCTTGATAAAAACCACTCAAATCAGCACAAGATAAACCATAAAATAGTGGTTTATCAATCTCCCCACACTTAAAGATTAGCATGTCTTCATGCTAAGCTCAAGGAGACAAAAGAATGAATAGGGGGAAGTAAGACGCATGAGATGCAACCTATGAATGCAACTATATGCTGAGATGATTCTGTCTACTTGGTTAAAAGTAAACAAGTTCTTTAAGACAAACATAAACCAGATCCCACTAATTCAAATCATACAATAAAAGACAAGTAAACTTGTAAGAAGATAGCTCATGAAAGCAGGGAACATAGAATCAAGCATTGAACCCTCACTGGTAGTGTATATGCACTCTAATCGCTCAGGTGTCTAGGGTTAATCACTCTACTCTTCTCCAATCATGCTTTCTAAACTTTGTTCATCAACTAACCAATCAACAAAAATTTAGTATACCAAGGCAAACATCATGAGGTCTTTTCAGGGTTGTAATGGGGCTAAGGTAAGAGTGAGGATATATGTATGGCCAAGTGAGCTATAATATGAATCTTTGACTAACCTAAGCTCTTACCTAACACACTGATAAACCACTATTTTATGATTCATCTTATGCTCATTTGAGTGGCTTTTATCAAGTCTTTACTCACTTATTCATATAATTTTCATGATTTTTACAAATCCTTCCTAATTCTGTGATATAGTGGAAAACATGTTTCCTAGGCCTTAAAACTATTAATTTTAATTATCCTTTATTACCATTCGATGCCGTGATCTGTGTGTTAAGTATTTTCAGATTTTATAGGGCAGGAATGACTTAGAGGATGGAAAGGAAACATGCAAAAGTGGAAGGAACGAGAAAAATGAAGTATTTGAGAAACGAGCAACGACGCGCACGCGATTCTAGCGCAAAACACGAGCGACGCGTACGCGTGACTGATGCGTACACGTGATAAGGAAAATTACCAAATGACGTGCACGTGTGACCTACGCGCACGCGTGACAGACGCCACGTGCAGGAAGTTGCAGAATTCGCCCCCAGCGATTTTTCGGCTCCTTTTCGGCCCAAACCCAAGCCCGGAAACATAGAATAGAGACTGTAGAATGGGGATATCACATTCATTCATAAACAGACATTGATAATTCACATAATTTTAGGTTTTAGATGTAGTTTTCCAGAGAGAGGGGCTCTCTCCTCTCTCTTAGGTTTTAGGATTTACGATTTCTCTTAGGTTAGGTTTACTTCTTCTCAATTCCAGGTTTAATGTTCCTTTAATTTAGTTTCTCTTCTACTTTTATTTATTCTAGTACCTTGGTTTATCTATTTCACTTGTTAATTACTTATTTTCCCAATTTGGTTTATGAACTCCATGTTAGATTTGATTTCTTATTTAATGCAATTTGAGGTATTTCATATTAAGGATTTTAATTTAGCTTTTTACATTCTTAGCTTTGGTTGAGTAATTAGTGACACTTGAGTTATCAAACTCCTTTGTTGATTGATAATTGGAATTTGCTGGTTGATTTGGATCCCTCTAAAGCTAGTCTTTCCTTAGGAGTTGACTAGGACTTGAGAAATCCCATTGACTAGTCCACTTGACTTTTCTTTATTTAGTAAGGGTTAACAAAGTGGGAGCAATAATCAATTCTTACCATAATTGATAAGGATAACTAGGATGGGATTTCCAGTTCTTATACCTTGCAAGGGTTTTCATGATTATTAATTTACTTTCTTGCCAATTTATTTTCTTGTTCCTTATTTCAAAAACCCAAAAAAATACTTTTCTCATAACCAATAACAAATACACCTCCCTGCAATTTCTTGAGAGATGACCCGAGGTTTGAATACTTTGGTTATCAATTTTATTAGGGGTTTGTTACTTGTGACAACCAAACTTTTGTACGAAAGGATTCTTGCTGGTTTAGAAACTATACTTGCAACGGGAATTTATTTGTGAATTTCATTACCGGCAAAAATCCGTTCATCACACACACACACACACACACACACACACTCTATGTAGTTCCAAAATCATGCCTAGCTATCCATAATTCCCACTTTTGCATCACATACTCATCTACCAAATTTTTCTTTAATTTTATCACATATGCATTGATCTTTCATTAAACTTAACATTGGGGTAATTTTGTCCCCTTATTTATTTATTTGTTTATTTATTTGAATATTTTTGATTTTTTTTAGAGTAAAAATATAAAAGTAAACATAACATATCAATGCACATGGATTTTTAATTTTTCTGGTCTCACATGAATAGGTACCTAAATTCCCAATATCTTGTCAACCAAATTCAACATTTTCCTATCAACCCAAGTTCCCACGGTTCCCTACACTTAATTGACACACAATATCTAACTTAAGCTAACCAAAGATTCAATTGGGGTAATTAATTGTTTTTTCTTTTCGCTTAAGGCTAGTGATGTGGTAAAATATAGAACAAACGAGGATTAAAAGGCTCAAGGTGGCAAACAAAGGTGATTGAAAGGTTTGGCTATTTGGGATAAGTGAGCTAATAACAAATGATGGCCTCAATCATATGCAAGCATGTAAATACACTAAACAATGGACATATGGAATGGAACAAAGCACAAATTGCAATAATAGAGAAGAAACACACAAGAATAAAATATTATGGTTAAATGATGTAACCATGTAATTAAGCTCAAATCTCACAAAATTGGTGAAATGCTATAAAATAGGGTCTTGAAAGGAAACTCATTACTTTAACCATGCAAAACATACATGCAAACAATTATTATCATACAATCTATCCTATCTAATAAAAGAAAAAGTCAAATGTTGGTATTAAGAGAGAAAAGTTATCTCCGGAAGTCAAGGACTGACCTCCCCACACTTAAGGCTTAGCACGGTCCTCCGTGCCATCAGTAAGGAGCAAGGGAGGGCTAGAAGCGTCGCCTCCAGGGTCCAGTTCGCCTTGGCTACCTGTGCTACTGGATGAAGGGGAATCTGGGGTGTCCTTTGGTTCTGGAGGTGGGTGTGTACCAACTATGAGGTCCTTCAGGTAGTTATATTGATGCTTGTTACGGCACTTGATGCGTGGAAAAAGTTAGACCAATTAAGAGATTATAATATAATAGAACAGCGTTGCAAGTATAGCTCTTAACCAGCGAAAATTCGCCTCATCAATTTAGAAAGGTTGTCACAAAAAGTTTAGAATAAAAATATTGGGAGTATGAGTCCCAAGTTGTCTCTCAACGAGTTGCTAGAAAGGATGCTAATTTATTAATCAGGAGTTTTCGAGAGATTTTTGAGAGTTGAATAACAGAAAATAGACAATTGTAATTTAGTGCAACGAAAATTAAAAAGAATTTATATTATTGAAAATAAAAAGCCTTGAATGGGGGAATGATTAATTGGAAGTTCTATCCTTGTTGAAATTTTCTCAAGTGTAGTATAAAGAGGTTGTTATTTTCACTTAGTTAACCCTTACTAAATAAAGAAAAGTCAAGTGATTGAGCTAACTTTTATTCGTAAATCCTAGTCCTCTCCCTTAGGAAGGTCTAGCGTTAGTAAATATAGAATTAGCCAAGAACTTCCAATTTAACTAATTACTTGAGCATTCCAACTCAAGTGTCTCCTCTTAATCAACCCCCATGTCAAGTATGGAATCTACTCTATTGACATGGATACCATCTTCGTTATTGGGAGTTTGGAATAGAAAAGAGACATAATAATTTAAATAAAATAGAGATTAAAAATTAATTAAAAGTAAAAGTAATCCTTTGCATTAACAATCCATGAAAATAATCCAATTACCACTTTAAACAAGAATTAAGAATATGGAATAATTAAAAGAGCAAGTAAGGAAACAAACTAGAATAGTATCTTCAACGGAGGTGATGACTCTTCAATATCCAAAAGCAAAAGCAATAAACTATGAAACTATGAATGTAAACAAAACCTAAAGGAAGAGTAGTTTCTCTCTAGATTCAAATCTAAAAACCTAAAAACTATCCTAATGAGAATATCTCAGTTTGTGTTAAGTCTCTGCACGTTCCCTGGCTTTATTATGTGTTTCTGGGCCGAAAACTGGGTCAAAACGTGGCCCGAAATCGCCCCCAGCATTTTCTGTTAATTCTACAGATCGCGCAGGTCACGGGTACGCGTCAGTCATGCGTGCGCGTGATTTGGCAAATTTTCTTGTCACGCGTACGCGTTGTCCACGCGTGCGCGTCGGTGCTCGCTGGTCATCTCCTTAGTTTCTTGTATTCCTTCCATTTTTGCAAGCTTCCTCTCTGATTTCTATGTCATTCCTGCCCTATAAAGCCTGAAACACTTAACACACGGATCATGGCATCGAATGGTATAAAGGAGAATTAAAATATACTAATTAAAGATCTCTAGGAAGCAAGTTTTCAATTATAAAACAATACTAGGAAGGGATTGTAAAATCATGCAAATCATATGAATAAGTGGGTGAATACTTGATAAAAACCACTCAATTAAACACAAGATAAACCATAAAATAGTGGTTTATCAACCTCCCCACGCTTAAACTTTAGCATGTCCTCATGCTTAGCTTAAGGAGATAAAATAAATGAGTAGGGAAAAGTAAGACTCATGCAATACAATGCAACCTATGTATATGAATGCGACTATATGCTAAAATGGTTTTGCCTACTTGGTTAAAAGTAGATAAGTTCTTCAAGACATATATAAATCAAATATCACTAATTAAAATTTATACAGTAAAAACAAGTAAACTTGTAAGAAGACAGCTCATGAAAGCAGGGAACATAGAATCAAGCATTGAACCCTTACTGATGGTGTATATGCACTCTAGTCACTCTAGTGTATAGGTGATGATCGAGATTTTTGCTCGATGGTCTAGATTTTTCTCTTGTAGAAAAGAATTACTTTGTTGTAAGCATAGCTCCAAACCAACAAACAATTCTCACATCAAAAATTTTGGTTGTCACAAAGAACAAATCCCAAATAAGAATTAACCGAAGTATTTAGACTCCGGATCATCTCCCTAGGAATTGCAAATCTAGTGTATGCTTATTGGCTATAAAGGGGAAAAAGGGGAGTTTTGGTTTATAAGAGGAACAAGAAAAGATAAATCAAGCAAGTAACTAAAGAAAGCAAGTAATAAGGAGAGACATTCATGGCAAGGGTTGAGATCATAGGCTCTCTATCCTAGTCATTAATCATAATAATGCTTAACAATAATTTATCTCATTACGTCATCTCCAACATTGGAAGAAGGTGTAAGTTATCTTCCATGAGAGAAAGTCAAACAAGATTAGCTAATCTCAATCCAAACGTCCTAATCAACTCACCAATTGGATTAGTAAGAGATTAGAGTTAATGGAAATGATACTAACTAACAACTCTAGATCACCAACATAGGTTGGGTTTTCGTGACTCAAGATTGCCTAATTACTCTTTCCAAGCCAAGAATGCTCAAGGTCTACTCTAAAGCCCAACCAAGCATTTTGTCAAACACTTGGTGGGTAATAAAGGAAAGCATGGTAAATATGCAAGAATAATAAAATCTAACAACTACCAATTGCAAGGAGAATAAATCAACAACTTAATTCATCAATGAAAGAAACATCAACATCAAATTGCATTAAATGTAAACCAAATCCAACATGAGTTCATCATCACAAAAGAGAGCAAAATGAGAAATTAACATTACAACTAAGAAAATCAAGATGTATCAATGAGAAATTATAAAAGAAACAAGATGAGATTAGGTAATTAATTCAAGATCCAAGATAATCTAACCTAATCTTAACCTAATTCTAGAGAGAAGAGGGAGCTTCTCCCTCTAGAAAACTAACTAAAGGCTCATGTTGACTATCTAATCGCTCCCCCTTTGCTTGGACTTCAATTCTGCATGAAATACACTCAGAAACAAGTTGGATTTAGCCCTGGACAGCTCAGAAATTTCCCCCAGTGTTTTGCCTTTAAGTGGGCCACGTGTTAGTATCGGCACGTACGCACCATGTGCGCGTGCGCGTCCCTATGCAAAATCACTTCTGCGCGTGCGCGACATGTACGTTTGCGCGCCCATTGATGCATTCCCAATTTTTGTTTCTTCATGCATTCTCCACTTTGTATGCTTTTCTCCTCATTTCTTCCATCCAATACTTGCCTTATGAACCTGAAATCACTCAACAAACACATCAAGGCATCGAATGGAATTAAAGTGAGTTAAAATCACCTATTTAAGGGCCTAAAAAGCATGTTTTTACTCTTAAGCACAATTCAAGGGAGCATTACAAAATCATGCTATTTCATTGAATAAATATGGGAAAAGGTGGTAAAATCCCCTAAAATAAGCACAAGATAAACTACGAATTCGGGGTTTATCAAATCTCTCCACACTTAAACTAAGCATGTCCTCATGCTAAAATCAAAAAAGAAGCAAAGGGTATTAACATTTATTCAATGCAAACTAACTAAATACAATCTATCTATATGCAACCTATTCACATGAATGCAATGGCTTAGTCAAAATAAATCAATCTCCAAGAATATAAATGCAAGCACAAGGGCTAAGGCAATAGCAATAAAAGCAAACCACAATTGGATTGAATCATTGAAAGATTTTACAAACTTGCAAGAAAAGATGATCATGGGTGGAAATATGTAATTGAGCGATCGAACCCTCGCCGGATGTGTATCTGCTCTAGGCACTCAAGTGTATGGGGTTGATTCACTCAATTCTTCCCTAATCATGCTTTCCAAGATTTGTTTTTCATCTAACAATCAAAAATTACTTTATGCATGCATACAAATATCATGAGGACTTTCCCATAGGTTGTAATGGGGCTAGGGTCAAGGTAGGATGCATATGGTCAAGTGAGCTTGAAATTTGGATCCTTGATTAACTTAAACTACCCGCCTAACCTATGACAACCTATACAATTCTAAACAACCTAGCTATCCATTCTTCACTATTCTACACACTCATGCATTCTCTTTTTGATCACCAAACATATGCATTGAATTTATGGAACTTTAAACTTGGGACATTTTGTTCCCTTTTTATTGCAAAATTTTGAAATTTTTTTTAAAACTAAGATATATACAAAAATATATCAATGCATATGGTTTACACATGATTAATACATGAGTATGCACCCAATTTCCAAGATTTTTCAACAAAAACACCAACACACTTTTATCTCTACCCAATGTTCCCAACTTTTCCAAAATCATATGATGAACACACTCACTAGCCTAAGCTAATGAAAGATCCAAATTAAGGACATTTATTGTTTTTCACTTAGGCTTGTAATGTGCTACAATTAAGAACAAGTGGGTTAAGCATAGGCTCAAAATTGGCTAACAATGGAAGATAAAAGGTAGGCTATTTGGGTAAGTGAGCTGTTTGAACAATGGCCTCAATCATATAAATGCCTGTGTACGCAAAGTAATGGACATAAAGAATCAAACAAATCAAAGATTATACTCATAGGAAGAGAATAATGCACACAAGAATGAAAATAAGTGATCATATGATGTAACCACACATTTAGGCTCAAAGCTCTCATGCTTGTGTTCTTAGCTCAAAACATGATCCACAAAGTGTATTAATCAAGCAAGTTCTAAAAACAAATTTTCAACCAATTGGCGTGGTGCCCTAGAAATGGATTTCTTGGAAATTTTCATCATATTAGCTAAGATTATTCTAATTCAATGTTGTGATTTAGAAATTTTTTTAAAAATTTTCCCTAGTTTACCCCTTTTTCAATCAAAGCACAATTCTTATACAAAAAGGGTCAACTAGGTTTTAACAATCCAAAATATTTTTCTAATCACAATCAAAAGCCAAAAGGCAACATATATATAATAAAAGTGTGCAACAACCAAAATAAGGGTATCCACAATAGCAAATATGTACAGTAATCCCGAAATGATCTCAAAGATAGAGTGCAAAATAATATAAAGTAGCAGAAACTACAGATAAATGTCTGAAAGTTCACGACATAAATGCTATTCACCGGTCACGAACGGTGACCTCCCCACACTTTAGAATGAAGCATCGTCCTCGATGCTACTGCTGAAGCTCGGGATAGGGGTCAACAGTCGTGCCGGGCTGTGGCTCGGGCTCAGGCTGTGGCTATGGTACTGGCTGTGATACTGGCTGTGGGTCCTCAGGGGGCTGCTGAACCTCTGTGGTGGCCTATGTCTCTGGTGGTGTCTCCTGCTGAGTCGAATCCTCAACATGCTCCTCCTCCGGATCCTGCTCGTCGGAGGCGGGAGAGTCCGGAAGTGGAGGTAGCTCAATGCCCCGTGATACGAACACCTGGTCTATGCGGTCGAGATGTCACATGATACGATGCTAAAGAACGAAACTCTCGCGCGATCTAGAATTTTAACAAATAAGTTCTTGTTGTAAGTATAGCTTCTAGACCGACAAGAATTCCTTTCTTACAAAAGTTTTGTTTATCACTTAAGCAAACCCAATAAAATTGATAACCGAGTATTTAAACCTCGGGTCGTCTTCTCAAGGAATTGCAGGGAGGTATGACTTATTATTAGCTATGGAAAAGGTAGAAATTTGGGTTTTGAAAGGTTTGAACAAGGAAAATAAATTGCAGGAATTAATAAATTAATATCTAATAAAACTCTTGGCACGGTATGAAAATTAGAAGTCCTATCCTAGTTATCCTTATCAATGGTGATGAGAATTGAGTTTGAATCCCACTTATTTAACCTTTACTAGAGCAAAGAAAAGTCAAGTGAACTAATTAGTTAGATCCTCAAGTCCTAGTCAATTCCTAAGAAGGGACTAGAGTTAGTGGAATTTAATTCAATTAGCAAAAATAACAATTATCAATCACGATGAGTTTGACAACTCAAGAGTTACCAATTAATCAACCAAAGCCAAAAGGGAAAAATCTAAATTATTTATATAAATAAAGGAAAGCAATCATAATTCTGAAATACCTCAAATTACATTAATAAAAGAAAATCAATCCAAACATAAAGAGTTCATAAACTAAATTGAGAAAATAAATAAAAGGAATATTAAACCTGGAAATTGAGAAGGAATATTCCTAAATCCTTTAAGATGAATCCTAATCCTAAATCCTAAGAGAGAGGAGAGAACCTCTCTCTCTAAAAACTACATCTAAATTATGAAAAGTGAATAATGGAAGACATGTTGATGAATGAATGGATTCCCCCACTTTATAGGCTCTAATCTGTGCTTTCTGGGCCGAAAACTGGGTCAGAAACAGCTCAGAAATCGCCCCCAGTGATTTCTGGTACGTACAGGTCGCGGGAAAGTGACGCGGAAGTGTCGTCCACGCGTTCGCGCGGATTGGGTTTTCGCCAGGTCACGTGTCCGCGTGATCCACGTGTTCGCATCGCCTGGCTTCGAGGAAGCTATGGAAAATTATATGTCGTTACGAAGCCCCGGACGTTAGCTTTCCAACGCAACTAGAACCATCTCATTTGGACCTTTTTAGCTCAAGTTATGGTCGATTTAGTACCAAGAGGTCAGGCTGGACAGCTTTAGCAGTTCCTTCAGTTTCTTGTATTCCTTCCACTTTTGCATGCTTCCTTTCCATCCTCTAAGCCATTCCTGCCCTGTAATCTCTGAAAACACTTAACACACATATCATGGCATCGAATGGTAATAAGAGAGAATTAATATTAGCAATTATAAGGCCAAAGAAGCATGGTTTCAATCATAGCGCAAAATCCGGAAGGAAAACGTAAAACATGCGAATAGTATGAATAAGTGGGTAAAGAGTTAATAAAAAACTACTCAAATTAGCAAAAGATAAACCATAAAATAGTGGTTTATCAACCTCCCCACACAGAAAAAGTGTAGGCCACCAAAATTCACAGTCTAAGATTTTTCTAGCTGTTCTTTGAGGACCAAAATGTCCTCCACTCTCAGATGAGTGACATGCCTCTAAGATGGACTGGAATTCTGATTGGGGCACACATCGTCTAATTACCTGGTCAGCGCCACATCTCCATAAATATGGGTCATCCCATATATAATATTTAGACTCGCTTTTCAGCTTGTCTCTTTGATGCTTAGAAAAGTTTGGAGGAAAGGTGCGGCTAACTAGATAATTAGCTACAGGTGCATACCAAGGGATTACCTCAGATACTGCTTGCAGGTTATCAAATGGGAAATTATCAGCTATAGGAGTGGGATCATCTGTAATGTGCTCGAGGCGACTCAAATGGTCTGCCACTAAATTTTGGTTACTACTCCTATCCTTAATTTCTAAATCAAATTCTTGTAATAGCAGTATCCAACGTATAAGCCTTGGTTTGGATTCCTTTTTAGCTAATAGATACTTTAGGGCTGCGTGGTCTGAGTACACTACTACCTTCGTACTAAGTAAATAGGCTCGGAATTTATCCAGAGCAAAAACAATAGCACGAAGCTCTTTCTCAGTAGTCGTGTAATTGGACTGTGCGGCATCTAGAGTTTTAGACGCATAAGCAATAACAAAAGGATCCTTACCTTCACGCTGAGCCAATGCTGCTCCTACTGCATGGTTGGAAGCGTCGCACATTATTTCGAATGGCTGGCTCCAGTCCGGTCCTCTCACAATTGGAGCTTGAGTCTGGTCTTCAGCTTATCAAACGCTTGTTTGCAATCTTCACTGAACTCGAACTCAATATCCTTCTGCAGTAGTCTGGATAAGGGAAGTGCTACCTTACTGAAGTCCTTAATGAATCTCCTGTAAAAACCTGCATGGCCAAGGAACGAGCGGACTTTTCTCACAGAAGAGGGGTAAGGTAAACTAGAAATAACATCCACCTTTGCTGGATCTACAGATATGCCAGTATTAGACACAACATGTCCTAGTACAATCCCTTATTTAACCATAAAGTGACATTTTTCAAAATTTAATACAACGTTTGTATTGACACATCTACTAATACTCTAGATAATCCATCTAATCAAAGGCTAAAGGAATCGCCATAAACACTAAAATCATCCATGAAAACTTCCATACATTCCTCAATAAGATCAGAGAAAAGACTCATCATGCACCTTTGGAAGGTAGCTGGTGCATTGCACAAGCCAAAGGGCATTCTCTTGTAAGCATAAGTCCCAAAAGGACATGTAAAAGTAGTCTTTTCCTGATCCTCAGGAGCTATATGAATCTGGAAATAACCTGTGTAACCATCTAAAAAGCAATAATGTGATTTACCTGACAGGCGATCCAACATTTGATCAATGAATGGAAGAGGATAGTGATCCTTACGGGTTGCTTGGTTGAGGCGTCTGTAATCAATGCAGACCCTCCAAGCGTTCTGTACTCTGGTTGCTATGAGGTCTCCATGCTCATTCTTCATTGTAGTGACTCCAGACTTCTTTGGCACCACTTGTACTGGGCTTACCCATTTACTGTCTGAGATGGGATAGATGATATCTGCCTCTAGTAGTCTGGTCACTTCCTTCTTGACAACCTCTAAGATAGTGGGGTTCAGTCTTCTCTGAGGTTGACGAATGGGCCTTGCTCCCTCTTCTAAAAATATTCTGTGCTCACATACTTGAGGGTTGATGCCTACTATATCCGCCAAACTCCACCTAATTTCCTTCTTGTGCCTCCTCAGCACACTAAGTAACTGCTCTTCTTGTTGAGAAGTGAGTTCCCTTGCAATGATAACTGGACACTTTTGCTTGTCCTCAAGGTAATCATATTTGAGGTGTGGAGGAAGGGGTTTCAACTCTAACTTCTGCTCATGGTCAGGCTCTGGATTGTCTGAAGCTGGTGAAAATGGCGAAGTGCCATCATTGTCGTTCAAGAGTGTCTGATACTGGTCACTGAAGAGGCCATTGAGGATATTCTAAAGCTTCTGCCTAAACCAGATCAGCCAGATGGTTATCAATAGGCTGAGGAGGACATGCGCTACATAAAATTTGACTGGGATGCCGTCAAGGCAAGGATAGCCCTTGACTCGACTGTTCCATGGATCATGGGTCAGAACACCACCATGCCTAAGGGAATCAAGCGGATTTACTTAAATGATGAGGCTCGGCTATGGCATCAGATCCTGAGCAACTTTGTTATGCCGAGCACCCATGAGACGAAGCTACCTGCCGCTATGATCACCCTCATATGGTGTGTGATGGAGGGTAAGGACCTGTACCTGCCATGCTTCATCCGGTACTACATGGCCAGGGTCCACGTCTGAGGCACTCTCCCCTTCCCATATATGATTACACAGCTAGGCCGTCGAGCTGACGTGCCTTGGGAGGATGCTGATGAGAAGCCACCTGCTGCAGAATGCAAGATTATCCCTCACAGCAGGAACTTTCTGGCTTTGGGCTACAGACCTCCATTCCTCACTCCTACTAATGAGACAGCCACACCATCTGCTAGCCCCTCTTCCTCTATAGCTACCCCTGCTACCACCACTGCACCTCTGCCTGCCTCAGAGCCAGTTTATCACTTAGTGCACCGCCTGTTTCAGCGGCTAGACCAGATGGAGCGCCGCAATCGGCGGCAATACGAGAGATCTGAGCGTCGCAGCAAGCGACGCTATGAGCACCTGAAGCTGATGATCCGTTCTGCCTGCGACGCTATGAGCACCTGAAGCTGATGATCCGTTCTGGCAGCGACATCCCCTCCGAGCCTGACACCCCATCAGAGCCATCTGAGGAGGAGGCGGATGATCACGAGGCGGAGACCCATCCACACAGAGAGGCTGTGCAGGCAGGCACGGAGCAGGCTGCACCCCAGCAGTAGGGCCCGCATCAGATTCAGGCTGCAGACCCAGAGGTTCCTATTCAGTCAGCACCTCCTCTGCAGCAAGCAGATCCTCAGACCACCACCACAGAGACTCCAGCTACCCATCCTTCCAGTGATGACACCCCTTCACACCCTACTTGAGTGAGCATCAGGGACGATGCTTCATTTTAAGTGTGGGGAGTCGCCATCTCTAGCGTATTTTTTGGTGAACCACTACAGACTCTTTTACTTTATTTTGCTACTTTTCTGTATTTTTCTTTTTATTTTTTATTTTCTCAGTATTTATACATTGCTATTTTCATGTATTTTTACTATATTTCTGCATGTTGCACTTTAGTTCATATTTTAGCCATTTAGTTTAGTTGGAATTCAAACTTATTAGTTATAGAAAATGTGGATTAATTAGAATAGTTTACCCTTTTTAGCATAAGATAACTTAGTTTAAATTGAAAATATAAAAAGGAAGTAAACTAGAGACTTTAACATAATAAAAACAATCCACACACCTTGTATATAGCATTACATGTTAGTTAGTTAATAACATTTCATCAAGAAGAAACACCAAAACTTTAAAGCCACCTTAAGATTTACATTGAGAATAATGGGAACTCTTAATTTTTACTTGCATGACATATATAACTGATATATGATTTTTGAGTTAGAGAATACACAGCCTGTGAGTTTTGAGCTTAATTGTATGGTTAGATTCAAACCATAATTTTTATTCCTGTGTGTTCCACCCTTCTTTTTTATTCTGGTGTTCTTTACTTTGTTTTAATCTATATGTCCGATTATAGAATATAGATACATACCAAGAAAGTGATTGAGGCCATTGTTTGATTCTAGCTCACTTATCCCAAATTAACCTACCTTTTACATCACCCTTGTTAACCCCCTTGAGCCTTTAAATCCCCTCTTATTCTATAACCACAATACTAGCCTTAAGCAGAAAAACAAAACAAAAATTCCAAGTTGAATCCTTGGTTAGCTTAAGATAGAAAGTGTGTATTGTTTAAGTGTGGGAAACCTATTGGGAACATGGATGATAAAAACAAAGGGTAAAAAGTTAAAAAGAATAAAATAATTCAAAATAAAAATTTTGGGAAGCATGCTCATGTGAAATCAAAATAATTGAATTACCATGTGCATTAAAAAAAATTTCAGTATTTGAATAAAGGGGATACAAAAAAATTCCCCAAATTCAAAATAAAGCAATGCACATGGGACAAAATTAAAACTAATGCATGAGCATGTAACATCAAAAGTGGAAAAATTTGGGTGAATAGGTAAAGAAATTCTTGCCTTACAGAGTATGTATGTTAGGTGAGATCTTAGACTAATCAAGGATTCACTTATTAGCTCACTTAGCCTTATACATATACCCTTACCTTTACCTTGGCCCCATTACAACCTTAATTAAAGACCTCATGATTTTTGTTTGCCTATATTCTATAATTGTTGATTGGTTAGATGAAGAACAAAGTTATGGAAAGTAAGGATAAAAAGAAGAATAGAGTGATTAACCCAATAAACACTGAGTGACTAGAGAGTAAACACAAATCCAGTGAGGGTTCAATAGCTCATCAACATATATCTCTGCTTAAATTGCTAATTGTCTTGCAAGTTTGTAAAATATTTTTCTTTCCCATCTCAATTGTAAAAGTTCTTTATCATTATCTAAGGTTTGGCTATGCATATATGATTCCTTGAGAATGTGAATTAATTTAACTACATGTAAGTTTTATATACAAGTGAATAAAAAAAATTAGAATTGCATTATTCATTTAGGTAGTTGCATTTAGAATAGATTGCATTGCATGAGACTCCACCACTTCAACCTTACCTTACTCTTTATCTTGGATTTAGCATGAGGACATGCTATTGTTTAAGTGTGGGGAGGTTGATAAACCCATATTTTATGATATTATTTGTGCCTAATTTAAGTGATTTATTCAATCCTTCACTCACTTATTCATGATTAATTGCATGGTTTTACTTTCCCTTCCTTATTATGTGATGAATGTGAAAAACATGTTTCCGATGCTTTAAAAGTAATTATTTTAATTACCCTTTATTTCCATTCAATGACAGGATTCGTGTGTTGAGTAGTTTCAGATCTTCTAAGGCAGGAATGACTTAAAGGATGGAAAGAAAACATACAAAAATGGAAGGAAAGCACAAAACGGAGTTTTTGGAGAAACTGGCAGTGACGCAATCGCATGGACGATGCGGCCGCATGCCAGCGCAAAAGGGTAGTGACGCGACCGCGTGATTGACGCGATCGCGCGCCTTAAGCGAAACGCATATGACGCGAACGCATGATTGAAGCGACCGCGTGACAAGGAAAACTTCAAATGACGCGACCGCGTTACTCACGTGGACGCGTGACAGAGGCCACGCACCAGAATTTACAAAAAACACTCCCAGCAATTTCTGAAGCCCTTTTTGGCCCAAACCCAAGTCCAGAAGGCACAGATCAGAGGTTATGAAGTGGAGAAATGCATCCATTCAAAAAGAGAGTCTCCAGTTAGTTATTTTTCATGATTTAGATGTAGTTTTTAGGGAGAGGTTCTCTCCTCTCTCTTTTAGGATTTAGAATTAGGATTTCTTTTGCTTTCAGGATTATCTCTTTTTATCAGGTTCAATATTCTTTTTTAATTACTTGTTTTCTCAATTTAATTTATGGATTCTTCTATGTTATAGATTACTCTTTGAATTAATATTATTTGAGGTATTTCAGTTTATGATTGCTTTCTTTTATTTATATTAGTGTTGCTTCCAATCTGAAGACATTTTTATTCAAGTAGATTTACTTTTCCCTTTTTGGTGTTGGTTAAGAAATCAGTAACTCAGGAGTTATCAAACTCAACATGATTGATAATTGTTATCTTTGCTAATTGAATTGAACTTCAATAATCCCAATCTTTCCTTAGCGATTAACTAAGATTTGAAGATCAAACTAATTAGTCACTTGACCTTTCTTTGCTTTAAGTAAAGCCTAACTAAGTGGAATGAAGATTCAATCTTCATCATCATTGATAAGGGTAACTAGGATAGGATTTCTAATTTCTCATACCTTGCCAAAAGTTTATTTTACAGTTATTTATTTATTTTACCTTCCATTTAAATTACTTGTTCCTCATATTCAAAACCCCAATTTACAATCTTCATAACCAATAATAAGAACATACTTCCCTGCAGTTCCTTGAGAAGATGACCCGAGGTTTGAATACTTCGGTTATCAATTTTTAAGGGGTTCGTTACTTGTGACAACCAAAACGTTTGTAAGAAAGGTTGATTGCTTGGTTTAGTAACTATACTCGCAACGAGAATTTACTATAACTTCTAAACCATCAATCTTCCAAGTTCTTTCAATTCCCCCACTTTATAGCCTCTAATCTGTGCTTTCTGGGCCAAAAACTGGGTCAGAAATAGCCCAAAAATTGCCCCTAGCGATTTCTAGTACGTACAGGTAGCGGGAAAGTGACGCGGAAGCGTCGTCCATGAGTTCGCGCGGATTGGGTTTTTGCCAGGTCACGCATCTACGTAATCCATGTGTTTGCGTCACTTGGATTCGAGGAAGATATCGCAAATTATATATCATTGCGAATCCCCAGACATTAGCTTTCCAACGCAACTGAAACCATCTTATTTGGACCTCTGTAGCTCAAGTTATGGTTGATTTAGTACCGAGAGGTCAGGCTGGACAGCTTTAGCAGTTCCTTCAGTTTCTTGTATTCCTTCCACTTTTGCATGCTTCCTTTCCATTCTCTAAGCCATTCCTGCCCTGTAATCTCTGAAAACACTTAACACACATATCACGGCATCGAATGGTAATAAGAGAGGATTAATATTAGCAATTATAAGGCCAAAGAAGCATGGTTTCAATCATAGCACAAAATCCGGAAGGAAAACGTAAAACATGCGAATAGTATGAATAAGTGGGTAAAGTGTTGATAAAAACCACTCAAATTAGCACAAGATAAACCATAAAATAGTGGTTTATCAGACACTCACTGTGCTCCATAAAGCAAAACAAGCACTGTACCAATATGTATATCGGCTCGAGTGCTGGTGGTGGTGGCAAGGATGCTGCTGCTGAAGTAGAGGAGGGTCCTGCTGCTATTGCTGATGATGAGGGGTGAGCTGTCTCCACCACTACTCTGGCTCGGGGTCAGCGTCTGAGTGGAGGCTTCTCGTGCACCCACCCACCCCATGGAATAGTAACCTCCTTGTCATCGTTATCTGGGGGTGGTAGTGTCACGTCATCATCCTCCCACGGGACATCAGCTAGCTCAATTATGCTGGTGACCAATGTAGGAAACGGCAGGAGGCCACGGATATGTGCTCGCCACATACTCTGCCTAATCAACTGGAGAAAATCTACCTCTTTTCCCTCCATCACACACCCAATCAGAACTAGCATATCCATCGGAATCTCTGAAAAGTGAGTGGTGGGCAGGACATATTGGGCGAATATATGCTGCCAAGTCTTAGCCTCTCTTGACAGATAAGTGAAAAGCATCCCCTTGGGCTTCTTGTTCCTAGAATCCATCACCCAAGGGGCGTCAGGTGTGGCAATCACGTGCTTAAGCACCTCATAATCAAAAGTCATGCAGTGGATGGCCACCTCTGCCTGCTTATAGGCGCATGGGTCATCAGTACGAGGTCGGCAAAGCAATGCCTCCCCAATAGCTGCGTTAGTGATCATAATCTTTCTACTCCTCAGGTGGACTGAATCAAGAGTGGCACAGAAGAAGTTACAGTAGAATTCTCTCACCCATGAAGTGTTTATCCTCCCCAAATCTCTATCAACAAAGTCCAGGTCCAACTTCAGAATACGGCTGTTGATGGCGCGTCTCACATCATTGGGAAGGACCAGCTTCTTCTCGATGTTCAGATTTGTCTTCCAGAATTTAGGGAAGCGAAGCTCACAGTAGAGGTTGGGGAATTTGATTCAGTCAGTAGATGGGAGTAACTGATTCTCTTTGTCCACTTCATTCAGTGGATTCTTAGCATAGTTTGCATAAGGTGAAGAGGTAGAGGCTTTAGAGCGCTTTCTCTTCTTAGAAGTAGTGGCTATAGCTTTTCCTTTGTCTGACATCCTGAAAAACAGATATGATATGATATAAGCAATTAGCCAAGTAGATGTATAGCACTCAAAGTAAAACATTCATCAAGTGAGTGAAGAAAATAGAATTTTTGGAATGCAAGTAACAGAATTCAAAATTCAAACCAAGTCACAAACCAAGAATTCAAACCATAATTACACAATGCTTATTTATTAAGCCTAAGAAATGCCATATTCAAAAGAATGATCAAAAGAGTTAAGTTGAAAACCAAAAGAGAAGTTAGTAGGTCAAACAAGTTAGAAGTTAGAGAATTGGTTCAAAAGTTAGTGATATGATGGTTATCGGCTTAATTAAAAGAGGTGTACAAAATAGGGGTGTAAGCATACTCACAACATGAAATGCATATAGTCATTGATGATGAAATATGATATTGCCAAAAAGCAACTAATATGAAAACAAGTCATCAATCAATACAAAGATCACTAGGGTTGTATTAAGTGGTGTTGGTAAAATCAAAACATTGAGGAACAAGTAAATCAAGAAACGTTCAAACACCAAATTCAATGAGGCATAAAAGTCACAAGTTGAAACAAGAATGGAAAACCTTATGATCTATGTGATTTAATGTAAATGAGGTATCAATAAAATGAATCAAATCAGCCACATAGATTAAAACCTTCAACTTGTGTGTTTATGTAAAAGAGGCACAAATTCTCCAAGGAATGTCAAGTTCATGGTCAAGTTGAAAATGCACTTGAACTATTCAATGCACAGAATTAAGTTAACATCACAGGTAAGCAAAGAAAGTTAAAAGTATAACCAAAACTTGCTAGGAAGCTCAAGAAAAAAAAAATTCCAAATCCATTTAGCGAACAAGATTCTATTGACACAGAATTTTGTAAAATAGAAGCTTGTTACACCAGTCAAAACAATGTTAATTCATGAGATATGGTTAGAAAAAATCTGGCAACATTTCAGCAGTAAATTGGCTATTTCCCAAATTTAAACAATCAATTCAGATTCCGTATGAATAATTGACATTAAACACGCAACAATCACATGTGAATTCATATGAAATGAACATTTAAGCCAATCGTTCAGCAGCAAATCATCAAAAAGCAATTTAAACTAAACCAACCAGCAACAAGCAGCTATGAACAATTAAGCAACCAGTAGCCATGAGCAAATAATGGCCGAAGTTAAAGCACCAAGACAGTTCAGTAGCACTCTTTTCCTTGAATTCGACAACCATTCCAGAAGCAGCATGAATCCAAACAATTAAGCGTAATCAAATTGAACAATGAAGTGCAATTTGGAAAAGAAGTCAGCCCACAGCACTCAGCAAGAACACAGCAATAATGAATAGCCAGGCAACAGCATCAAGCAGAACAAACAAGTCAAGGAAAACCAATGAAGCAGCAACACTTTCAATCATCATCATTATTCAAAACAAACCTAAATCCACTATCCAGCTCAGGTTCTCTAACCACCTAATCAACTAACATGAAATTCTAACTAACTAAGCTAATTAACAAAATTAACATAAGGTAATAAAGAAAACAGAAGGTGGTACTGCCAGCGGCGGCGCTTGTGGAATGCTCGCCGGTGACAATGGGGGTCGTGGCGGCAGAGGCGGTGGAGCTGTGAGAAAAGACGGAGTAAAGGATAGGGTGAGAAATGGGGACAGAGAGAGAGAAGGAGGGGGGAAAAGAGTGACACGGCGGCCGACGGCGGTGGTGTTGTCGGCGAGGTGGAGGGTGGTGGAAGATTCAAAGGTTGTGGAAATGGAGGAGGAGAGCGAAAGACGTTGGAGAAGAGAAGGGTTGGGGCGCGACTGCGCTAGGGCTTTCGCGTCCCTGGCTAAATGAAATTTTTGAATCCACGAGTGCACGCACCGTGCGCGCCCGCATGGGTGAGAGGATACTGAAGTGGCGCGGAGGCATCATACGCGTTGTCGCATAGATGGGTTGTGTAGGCATGAGCGCGGACGTGTACGGTGCGCGTCCGCGCGAGTCGAGCTGGGCCAGGGGCACAAGTCTGGCCCAGAGTTGGCATAACTCTCAGGTCTTTTGGCCTGGGTGATGAAAAACTGTATCGACGAGCGCGCGCACTGTGCGCTTGCGCGTGAATGGGTTGAGTGACAAGTGGGGTGCGGGGGCGCCAGGTGCGCCTACGCGAGGGTAAGGAAACGCAAGGGGCGCGGACGCGTACAGCGTGTGTCCGTGTGGGTTAAGGCATAGAGTTGGCCTAAAAGTGGAACAACTCTCTGGTCCTTGGCCCAGAAAGCTTAAATGCACAGCCAACGCGCGCGTGCTATGCGCTTGCGCGTGTTTGCTCTGTCTCTCTCTTTTTTTTCTTTTTTTTAAGAACACCAAGAAGAGCTCAACATCCTTCCAATCTCCTCTAAGACTCTAAAACTAGCTAAGATGCAAAATCAAGCATATTTTTCTTTTGAATTTTTTTCGGGAATTTTCAAACAAATTGAGGAATCTTGCAATTCAAGCAAAAACTCAAATTCAAAGAATCATCCCTAATTAAGGCATAGAGTGTATAAACAACTTAGCAAGTAACGCAAATGTAACAACCCTGATTTTCGAGAATGCGAGATCTTTTATAAAGGCACGGATTTCTCCGGAAGATCAGTAAAGGGAACACCTCTTCTATATCAACAAGTATCTCGATCCTCAATGTCATTATGTCATCCTTAATCTAGAACCTCTTCTAAGGCAAGCTCGATAATGCAATCACGAAGAACCTGGTTTTTGGACCGTATCGGTTAGGGGTTTTGATTCTGTTTTTCGTAAATAGTCTCAGTTTGATGAACCTGACTTGACTCATGAGAGAAGAGATATAATATTATCATTATATTAGTATTTGAAGATGCTTGAATGATATTATAAGGTTACCTGGTCTGTTTTAGTTAAAAACAGGAAATCGGTTTAACCGGGTTTACAGTTCACTAGTGCAGCTTAGCACCAGCACTCTCAGATGACTTTAGCAATGCTGAGGCCTCATAATATATGTTATTTTCTCATATTAAATATGTTACTAGTGTCATTTAGGCTAGTATCTCAGAAAATAATTTTTAGAGATATTTTTACAATTGTTCCGATACACCTAGTTTTAGTAGTTATACACCAGAGATATTTTAATATTATCTTAATCCACCTCCAACCCAACCAATCACAACTCACCCTACACCCCCAAAACTCCCAAGGCTGCCTCATTTGCTCATTGTGGCCAAAAATCATCAAGAGAAAAAGGAGAGAAAGTTCTTAGTTCATAAATCTTCAAAGCTTGATTTCTTCTGAACTAAAACTCAAATCAAAACTCTGATTTCACCAAAGTGATCATCTCTTCTTCCTCTACATAACCATGTAAATTTTCAAGCATGGAAATAAGGTGAGATGGCTGTTCCTTTCCCCTTTCAATTCGGTTTTCAAGGAAAACTATGCAAAACATGCGTTTTCTTGATGTTCTTCTTTAGGAATCATGCTTAACTTGACTTGAGGGCCAAGAAACGTTAATTTCAAGCAAGTTTAAGGTGAGATATCCCTTCCTAACGTGCTGAGAGAGATTTGGTGTGTTGAGGGTTTATGGATTTAAAGTTGTTCTTGATGTGAATTAGGAGGAAAAAGTGCTTAAGGACCACCTGAAAGTATAACCGAATTAGGAGTAGCAAAACCAGGTAGGGTGTGACAAATTTAATCTTGACTAATTGTGTTTGAGATGTGTGATTATGATATGGTTTGGTTATGCTTGAAATTGATTGCTTATATGAGTTATTCTTGGTGAAAGTTTGTTGAAATTTTGATGAAATTTGATGATATTCAAGCTATGAATGTTGTTCTTCAGGACTGCTGGAAAAACGAACCCTAGAGCTTAAATTGGGGTTCAATTTGTATTGAAATAATGTGGAAAAGATGGGGTTTTAGTGGCTGGGAATTTATTATGAATTTTGGTAAAAATCGGTTGCTGAAAAGACTGAAAAACGGGTGAAAACAGAGAAAGAATCTGAAGAATTTCTGAAGAACACTTTGAGTGTGATGAAGAACATAGAAGAACACCTTTTAGATCTTAAAAAGAGCAAGAAGTTAATTATTTTTGTGTTTGAGGGGTTATTTGGTAATTTCTGAAAGTTAGGGTGGTTAAAGTAGAAATATTAAAAGTTACGGGTAGTAAAAAGTGAATTTTAAAGGTTAAAAGTTAAAGTGGAGTAATTTTCAAAAATTTAATGTTAAAATAATAAATAATAATAAAATATTAAATAATAATATTTAATTAAAAATAATATTTTAATAAAAATAATAAAATAATACGGAAAAGGCAGTTTTCTGTAAAAGCTTTAGAAAGACAACTTTAAGCGTAGAATCTCATAATTACCTTCATAAAACACTTAGGGAGTGGTAATAACATATTAGTGAGGCAAAGATCAAAGAAATATAAAAATTTAAATAAAAGATAAAAATCAAAGAAAAGCCTATAAAGTTTTAATGACAGAAAAACAGACAGAGATTAGTGAACGAACTAGGGCAACATAATTAGTTCTTGAGTTCCGACTAGGGTTAGGTATAATATGAAAAGTTAAACTGTTTCAGTATAGACTTAATGAACCTATATTTGGGACAGGCAAACTATTCATACTGAAATTTACATAAGTTTTAAATACATACGTTAAGCAGAAAAAAATCAGAGTAGAGTAGAGAAACACAGAAAACAGAGTAACCAGACTTGAGTAAAGAGGTAAAGAGAAAAAGAGTAATATAGATACAGAGAAAAGAGTAATCAGAGCTAAGTAAAGATACGGAGAGAGAAGAGCAGTAAAACACACGAACTGATAATGATAAATACGGGAAGTACCCACGAACTAAATGATCATTGGTCTCGGGGAAACCTATGAACTGTTAACTATTTTGTGTGCGGGAAAAACCCATGATTTGATAATCATTGATTACGGGAATAACCCACTAACTGTTATATGTTGATCTCGGGTATAACCCACGAACTGAGGATCGCTGTGTTGTTGTGTGCTGATCTCGGGTATAACCCACGAACTGAGGATCTCTGTTTTATTTGTGTATTGATCTTGGGTATAACCCATGAACTGAGGATCTCTGTTTTATTTGTGTATTGATATTGGGGAAACCCACGAACTGAAGATCTCTGTTTTATTTGTGTATTGATCTCGGGGAAACCCACGAACTGAGGATCTCTATTTTGTTTGTGTGTTGATCTCGGGGACGCCCACGAACTGAGGATCACTGTTTCCCCTTGTGCGTATATTATAGGGTCGAGCTTTGTGCCGACTGCTGGTAGTCACGAAGGAGTGGCATTCATACCACCGACACGTATGCACTAAGGACATAAAGGGAAACCATATCTGGGACTTGTTCCTAGGTAATGTCGGGCTGTAGGGTGTAAACAGACACGTGAGCTCATGACCTGCATAGGACAGACATGCATCATACTTGGTTGTGCATTTCCTCTGTTATGATTGTTGAATGAATGTATGCTTTGTTTTTTTGTATTCTATTCTTTGTATTTGTGTTTTATTTTCTTGTATTCTTTTGTTTGCGTTCTGCTTTCTGTTTTTTTTTTCTCTATTTATCTGTATCTTCTGTTCACTACTTCTTGGTATTTCGCTATTTGTCTGCTAAACAACACTGACTTAATGAACTTAACTAATAACCCTGGCCCTACTAAGAACTCCCCAATTCTTACCCCTTCTCTCTCCCTTCCCCTTTCAGATGGAAGCATGAGTACCCTTCCGTAGTTCACTGATGATCGTTCACAAAAAGGATTCCGCTCTAGATAGTCTTCTAAGTCTATGGTGAATCTCATTCTCTGTTTATATGTATATATTGTGAGACCAGCCAACGTCTACACCCTGTTTGTATGCAAACTTTAACTTAAATCTTGTGTACGAGACTTCTGTTATGCAGCTGCTTGATGAGGAACCAGAGAGACGTTATATGGCAATGACTGATCGTGCAGAGGAGTAGTAGATGATATTTCACCTTTTGATGACGATCCACCTGACTTGAGTTTTAAAGACTTAGAACGTACTTTCCCTCGCTTTAGTAGCTTAGAGGGACTAGGTGAGTATAGAGTCTAGGCTAGCCTAGGTGACAGCTTAGGGACTTCTTGAACAAGTCAGGGCCTGGGATGTTGTATATATATATATATAGATATTATTTATCTATATCTAGGGTGTTCTAACTAAAAGTCTATACTCTAATAAAGGCTGGATCACGGAAAGTTATCAACTGCTTGAGATGTATTTATGTGTGGTTGTTTATAACTGTTTTACCTATTATTATTTATGAATTGATTATGAATGATTCTATTTATTAATCCCAAATGTTTTAAAAAAAAATATCTCGCAAAATAACTACGCTTTTAACAACGAATCAGGCTCATATAATAAATAATAGATAATAATTAGGAAGACAAGTTGGTAGCGCTCAGTTTCTAGTATGATCATGACGTACCAGAAATTGGGTCGTTACAATTTGGTATCAGAGCAGTTCGTTCCCAGTAGAGCGTGAGGAGTGGACTGACTATGCTTTGTTGCATACTCTATTATGTGTCTCATGCTTATAGGATATCTTGATGATATATGTTACATGATTGTCTATGTGTTTTCATTTTGGGAACGTTCACACTTGACTTGAAGTGTTAAGACTGATCACCGTAATAATGATTATTCGGTGTGAACAGGACCACGATGAGTTCACAGAGACGAGGTGTACGGGAAGGAATTCCTAATGTTAACCACGAGAGAGAACAGGAAATGTTTATGACTACTATGAACGCTATAGCTGAAGCAGTGCGTGAGGCTGCAGTAGCAGCGGCTAGGGCTGTTGATCGTCTTGGAGTGAGAAACGGGAATGAGAATGAGCATGGGGAAGATAGTAGGAATGATGAGAATAACTTGGGGCATCTTGAAAGACCTATGACCCTTGCAACCTTTCTAAAGGTTAACATGCCTAAGTTTAAAGGTACACTCGTTGCAACCAATGCTGACAACTGGTTTCGAGGTATCGAATGATCACTGTGAGAACAACATGTTCCGAAAGGCCAACACGTGGAGTTCGCTACTTATATGCTGGAAGGAGAAGCGGAGCATTGGTGGCAGGGATACAACGACTACTGCAACAGAATGAAAATGACATTCCTTGGGATACCTTTAGGGATAAATTTTATAAAAAGTATTTTTCAAGAGCAGCACGTGATGCTAAGGAAATGGAGCTTATGCAGCTGAAACAAGGGGATATGACTATTGCTGAGTATGCCCGTAAGTTCGATGACTTGTGTCATTTCTCCAAGATTTGTCAAGGGAACCCAGCAGACTTTGAGGAATGGAAGTGTTTAAAGTTTAAAAGAGGACTCCAAGAAGAACTGATGAATTCTGTTGTTCCGCTAGAGATACAAAATTTTGTTGAACTAGTGAATAAAAGTAAACTAGTGGAAGAATGTTCAAAGAAGTTGGCGATAGCTCGACCAAGTCGTAGGGATGATTTACAAAGAGACCTTGTTCAGAATTTAGCCCCTCAAGGTCGCAACCTTAAAGCCATTGGTCAATTCCATCGTTGAAATGGAAACCACCGAGCTGACAGCCTTCTAACTCGCAATAATGGTAGTGACAATAACCGTGACATTCGACAAGGACATGAGAGTCAACCTCACCAAGCTCAGAGTGGTGTAGTATGCCCAACTTGTGGAAAGAATCATGGTAGTAGGCTTTGTCGAGTCAGAACAGGTTTATGTTACTATTGTAATAAGGAAGGACATCGGGCAAGAGACTGTCGAAAAAGAATGGTAGATGAGTCCGCTGGCAATACTATAAAGTTTGGATCTATCGCTCGAGGTAAGTTCTATGCTAAGAATTTGCTTAATTTGGATATCATTGTAACTTTTTACCTACGCCTCAAATTTTGAGGGCAAAATTTTCTTTTAGGAGGGTAGAATGTAACAACCCTGATTTTCGAGTACGCGAGATCTTTTCTAAAGGCACAGATTTCTCTGGAAGATCAGTAAAGGGAACACCTCTTCTATATCAACAATTATCTCGATCCTCATTGTTATTATGTCAGCTTTAAGCTAGAACATCTTCTGAGGCAAGCTCGATAACGCAATCATGAATAACCTAGTTTTTGGACCGTATCAGTTAGGGGTTTTGATTATGTTTTTCGTAAATAGTCTCAGTTTGATGAACCGGACTCGACTCATGAGAGAAGAGATATAATAGTATAATATTATCATTATATTAGTATTAGAAGATGCTTGAATGATATTATAAGGTTACCTGGTCTGTTTTAGTTAAAAACAGGAAATCGGTTTAACCGGGTTTACAGTTCACTAGTGCAGCTTAGCACCAGCACTCTCTGATGACTTTAGCAATGCTCAGGCCTCATAATACATGTTCTGTTCTCATATTAAATATGTTACTAGTGTCATTTATGCTAGTAGCTCAGAAAATAATTTTTAGAGATGTTTTTACAAGTGTTCCGATACACCTAGTTTTATTTTAATCCACCTCCAAGCCAACCAATCGCAACTCACCCTACACTCCCAAAACCCCCAAGGCTGCCTCATTTGATCATTGTGGCCGAAAATCATCAAGAGAAAAAGGAGAGAAAGTTCTTGGTTCATAAATCTTCAAAGCTTGATTTCTTCTGAACTAAAACTCAAATCAAAACTCCGATTTCACCAAAGTGATCATCTCTTATTCCTCTACATAACCATGTAACTTATCAAGGATGGAAATAAGGTGAGATGGCTGTTCCTTTCCCCTTTCAATTCGGTTTTTAAGGAAAACCATGCAAAACATGTGTTTTCTTGATGTTCTTCCTTAGGAATCATGCTTAACATGACCTGAGGGCCAAGAAACGTTAATTTCCAGCAAGTATAAGGTGAGATATCCCTTCCTAACGTGCTGAGAGAGATTTGTTGAGTTGAGGGTTTATGGATTTAAAGTTGTTCTTGATGTGAATTAGGAGGAAAAAGTGCTTAAGGACCACCTGAAAGTATAACCGAATTAGGAGCAGCAAAACCAGGTAGGGTGTGACGAATTTAATCTTGATTGATTGTGTTTGAGATGTTTGATTATGATATGGTTTGGTTATGCTTGAAATTGATTGCTTATATGAGTTATTCTTGGTGAAAGTTTGTTGAAATTTTGATGAAATTTGATGATATTCAAGCTATGAATGTTGTTCTTGAGGGCTGCTGGAAAAATGAACCCTAGAGCTTAAATTGGGGTTCAATTTGTGTTGAAATCATGTGGAAAAGATGGGGTTTTAGAGGCTGGGAATTTATTATGAATTTTGGTAAAAATCGGTTGCTGAAAAGACTGAAAAACGGGTGAAAACAGAGAAAGAATCTGAAGAATTTATGAAGAACACTTTGAGTGTGATGAAGAACATGGAAGAACACCATTTAGATCTTAAAAAGGGCAAGGAAGTAATTATTTTGGTGTTTGAGGGGTTATTTGGTAATTTCTGAAAGTTAGGGTGGTTAAAGTAGAAATATTAAAAGTTACGGGTGGTAAAAAGTGAATTTTAAAGGTTAAAAGTTAAAGTGGAGTAATTTTCGAAAATTTAATTTTAAAAAAATAATAATAATAAAATATTAAATAATAATATTTAATTAAAAATAATATTTTAATAAAAATAATAAAATAATACGGAAAAGGCAGTTTTCTGTAAAAGCTTTAGAAAGACAACTTTAAGCGTAGAATCTCATAATTACCTTCATAAAACACTTAGGGAGTGATAATAACATATTAGTGAGGCAAAGATCCAAGAAAGATAAAAATTTAAATAAAAGATAAAAATCAAAGAAAAGCCTATAAAGTTTTAATGACAGAAAAACAGACAGAGATTAGTGAACGAACTAGGGCAACATAGTTAGTTCTTGAGTTCTGACTAGGGTTAGGTATAATATGAAAAGTTAAACTGTTTCAGTATAGACTTAATGAACCTATACTTGGGACAGGCTAACTATTCATACGGAAATTTACATAAGCTTTAAATACATACGTTAAGCAGAAAAAAATCAGAGCAGAGTAAAGAAATACAGAAAATAGAGTAACCAGACCAGAGTAAAAAGGTAAAGAGAAAAAGAGTAATATAGATACAGAGAAAAGAGTAGTCAGAGCTAAGTAAAGATACAGAGAGAGAAGAGCAGTAAAACACACGAACTGATAATGTTAAATACGGGAAGTACCCACGAACTAAATGATCATTGGTCTCGGGGAAACCTATGAACTGTTAACTATTTTGTGTGTGGGAAAAACCCATGAATTGATAATCATTGATTATGGGAATACCCCACTAACTGTTATATGTTGATCTCGGGTATAACCCACGAACTTAGGATCGCTGTGTTATTGTGTGCTGATCTCGGGTATAACCCACGAACTGAGGATCTCTGTTTTATTTGTGTATTGATCTCGGGTATAACCCACGAACTGAGGATCTCTGTTTTATTTGTGTATTGATCTAGGGGAAACCCACGAACTAAGGATCTCTGTTTTGTTTGTGTGTTGATCTCGAGGACGCCCAAGAACTGAGGATCACTGTTTCCCCTTGTGCGTATATTATAGGGTCGAGCTTTGTGCCGACTGCTGGTAGTCATGAAGGAGTGGTATTCTTACCACCGACACGTATGCACTAAGGACACAAAGGGAAACCATATCTGGGACTTGTTCCTAGGTAATGTCGGGCTGCAGGGTGTAAACCGACACGTGAGCTCATGGCCTGCATAGGACAGACATGCATCATACTTGGTTGTGCATTTCCTCTGTTATGATTGTTGAATAAATGTATGCTTTGTTTGTTTGTATTCTATTCTTTGTATTTGTGTTTTATTTTCTTGTATTCTTTTGTTTGCGTTCTGCTTTCTGTTTTTTTCTATTTTCTCTATTTATCTGTATCTTCTGTTCACTACTTCTTGGTATTTTGCTATTCGTCTGCTAAACAACACGGACTTAATGAACTTAACTAATAACCCCGGCCCTACTAAGAACTCCCCAGTTCTTACCCCTTCTCTCTCCCTTCCCTCTTCAGATGGAAGCATGTGTACCCTTCCGTAGTTCACTGATGACCGTTCGCAAAAGGGATTCCACTCTAGATAGTCTTCTGAGTCTACGGTGAATATCGTTCTCTTTTTATATGTATATACTGTGAGACCAGCCAACGTAAACACCCTGTTTGTATGCAAACTTTAACTTAAATCCTGTGTACGAGACTCCTGTTATGTAGCTGCTTGATGAGGAACCAGAGAGACGTCATATGGCAATGACTGATCGTGCAGAGGAGTAGTAGATGATGTTTCACCTTTTGATGACGATCCACCTGACTTGAGTTTTGAAGACTTAGAACGTACTTTCCCTCGCTTTAGTAGCTTAGAGGGACTAGATGAGTATAGAGTCTAGGTTAGCCTGGGTGCCAGCTTAGGGACTTCTTAAACAAGTCAGGGCCTGGGATGTATATATATATATATATATATATATATATATTATTTAGCTATATCTAGGGGTGTTCTAACTAAAAGTCTATACTCTAATAAAGGCTGGATCACAGAAAGTTATCAACTGCTTGAGATGTATTTATGTGTGGTTGTTTATAACTATTTTACCTATTATTATTTGTGAATTGATTATGAATGATTCTGTTTATTAATCCCAAACGTTTTAAAAAAAAGTATCTCGCAAAATAACTACGCTTTTAACAACGAATCAGGCTCATATAATAAATAATAGATAATAATTAGGAAGATAAGTTGGTAGCGCTCAGTTTCTAGTATGATCATGACATACCAGAAATT
The DNA here is from genome assembly GCF_059453495.1 of Arachis ipaensis. Taxonomy (NCBI): domain Eukaryota; kingdom Viridiplantae; phylum Streptophyta; class Magnoliopsida; order Fabales; family Fabaceae; genus Arachis; species Arachis ipaensis. The sequence goes on from NC_142444.1 coordinate 76,638,119, forward strand.
GGGTCGTTACACAAAATATACTAAGAAGTAAAGAAACTATATACAATGGAACCCAATTCATTCATTTATTATATCTACAAGAGAATAGAAAGAGTTTACCATGGTGAGGTGTCTCCCACCAAGCACTTTTAGTTTAAGTCCTTAAGTTGGACATTTGGGAGGCTCTTTGTTAAGGTGGTTTATGCTTGTATCCATCCTTGAACCTCCAAGAATGCTTGTCCTTCAATTGGTTGTCAGAAGTAACAACCATTTTCACCAAGCTTTGGTGAGGTTCTCTCCAAGATATGAGCTCCCAAAATTGGTTTCCATGGTGTGATCCAGGATCCCATATCTTATCTTCGCACCCATCTTCTAATTGATCACCTTGATTCTGTCCGGGTGACAAGAAAGATGAATTCTCGTGAAAGCACTAAACTACCCTCCTAGACCCATTCATTTGAGTACGACACCAAGCCATGCTCGTCAATTTTGAGCTTCCAACCATAACGAGCCTAGCTAGATTTACAACGCCAACCACTAAACATTCTCCTCTTCCGCTTAATTCCACAAAGCGCCCTAAGTTTGCCACCCGTCTCAAGCAAACCATACTCAAGTGGGATAATAAGCTGAGAGTTAGAAGTTTTACCCACTCAAGCGAAGGATTGGATGGCAACCTAGGTGGAGGAGTTCCCAATGATCTTGATAAACCACGCTCTACTCCCGTCCATCCTCTTCTAGGGTTTTCCACCACTTGGCAAGGTTCTTCGAGCTTTACCTCTCGCTAAGCTTCCTTGAGTTCACATTCTTCTTCACCAATTTCTTTTATTTCTTCCCCATCACTCTCATCATAGATAGGAGGTTTAGTGAAGTCTACCTCGTCATCAATTTCAAGCATAGTGGGGAAGGATTCTTCAAGCTCTAAAGGGTCATATGTTGATGCGGAGTCATCATATGTAGGGAGCTTGTTGCTTGGGACACTTCTTCCAATCCTTCATTCATAATATGCCTTGGAGGTTTCACGTCCTCCTCAACATTGCTTTCTAATTCATCGGAAGAAGGCTCAACAAGATAACCAAGGGGATTGATCAATGTGGACAAAAAATCACTAATGATGGAATCCACTTCTTGATCAATTTCCTTCGACTCTCTATCCACTTCCTCAATGTCACTCTCCTCTTTAACATTCCTTCCAAACTTCGTGGAAGAGGGCTCTTCAACTTGAGATTCCTTTATGTGCTCAACATATCCTAAACATCCAACCACTGCTTTCTTTTGTTCACTAATTTCTACCTCCTCCTCTTGTTGTACTTCTTGTTTTAACTCTTCCTCCTCTCCATGGAGCTTCAAGTTCACTCCCTTGCCAAGTTCTTTGGTTGCTTCTCCACATTCAATAATGGGAGCACCTTGATCGCGTAGGCTTAGGTGGGATGAGACCATGTTACCAATGGCATCTACCATGATAGCCATTTTTGCTCTTAACTCCGCAAACTTCTTTTCATCCTCCTCTTGTCGTCTTAAGATATGAGATTCAAGATCTCTCAATTCCAACATGGGGGCTTCATTGGAAGGTGATGGTGGAAGAGAAGGTTCATTGTTTGAGGGAAGCTTGTTGTGATTGGAAGGTGGTTCATATCGGTGAAACTCTTGAGGTGGTGTGTATGGACTTTGTGGTTCATGGGTGTATTGGTGTTGGTATGGTTGATACGGGTTAGGATCATATGGAGGTGGATGGTGGTAGAAGGCTTGTGAGTGTGGTGGAGGGATATATTGAGGAGGGGGTTCATATGCATGTGGTGGTTGTGGTTGACAATCACAATAAGGGTCGTCACACACATTGGATTGGTATGCATTAGGATTAGGATTATACCTATAAGAGTTTGGAGGAGGTTGTTGCCAAGAAGATTGTCCATAAGCTTGGGGCTCCTCCCATCCTTGATTCCCAAATCCTTGATGCACATCCTCATTGAAGCTTCCATTTCCTACAACATAGTTTGAAACACACTCATAGACAAAGTGATGAGAATTCATGGTGAAAGAGAAAATAAAAACAAAAGCTAACAAGAAATAAAGAAAACTAAGTCCTACAACTAGCAAAAACTAACAAGTAAACCAAAAATCAAGCTATTCACAATATATACAATAGCCAATAACATAGCACCATTGCTATCCCCAACAATGGCGCCATCTTGATGATCGAGATTTTTGCTCGATGGTCTAGATTTTTCTCTTGTAGAAAAGAATTACTTCGTTGTAAGCATAGCTCCAAACCAGCAAACAATTCTCACATAAAAAATTTTGGTTGTCTGATGAGTGGATAATTTATACGCTTTTTGGCATTGTTTTTAGTATGTTTTTAGTATATTTTAATTAGTTTTTATTATATTTTTATTAATTTTATTTAAAATTCACTTTTTTGGACTTTACTATGAGTTTGTGTGTTTTTCTGTGATTTCAGGTATTTTCTGGCTGAAATTGAGGGACTTGAGCAAAAATCTGATTCAGAAGCTGAAAAAGGACTGCAGATGCTGTTGGATTCTGACCTCCCTGCACTCGAAGTGGATTTTCTGGAGCTACAGAAGCCCAATTGGCGCGCTCTCAATTGTGTTGGAAAGTAGACATCCTGGGCTTTCCAGCAATATATAATTGTCTATACTTTGCCCGAGATTTGATGGCCCAAACTGGCATTCCAAGTCAGCTCAAGAATTCTGGCGTTTAACTTCAAAACTGGCACAAAAGCTGGAGTTAAACGCCCAAACTGGCACAAAAGCTGGCGTTTAACTCCAAGAAAAGTCTCTACACATGAAAGCTTCAATTCTCAGCCCAAGCACACACCAAGTGGGCCCGGAAAAAGATTTCTGCATTAATTACCTATTTCTGTAATCCTAGGCTACAAGTTTTCTATAAATAGGACATTTTGCTATTGTATTTTAATCTTGGACTCACACTTTCATAGACCTTTTCACGTTTGGGAGGCTGGCCAGTCGGCCATGCCTAGACCTTGTTCTTATGTATTTTCAACGGTGGAGTTTCTACACACCATAGATTAAGGTGTGGAGCTCTGCTGTTCTTCATGAATTAATACAAAGTACTATTGTTTTTCTATTCAACTCAAGTCTATTTCTTCTCCAAGATATTCATTCGTTCTTCATCTTGATGAATGTGATGATCCGTGACACTCATCATCATTCTCACCTATGAACATGTGCCTGACAACCACCTCTGTTCTACTAGCAATGGCTTGAATGCGTATCTCTTGGGTTTCTAATCTAAGATTGGAACCTTCGTGGTATAGGCTAGAATTATGGCGTCCATTCCTGAGATCCGGAATGTCTAAACCTTGTCTGTGGTATTCTGAGTAGGATCTGGGAAGGGATGACTGAGACGAGCTTCAAACTCGCGATTGTGGGGTGGTACGCGGAATCGTGATTACACTTTAATTATGTAAAATTCATTGCTCTTTCTTTCCCTGGAAATGGCACCAAAAACATGATGCCAAGACCATGGTTCACAACTCCGTGTAACTAACCAACAAGTGCACTGGGTCGTCCAAGTAATACCTTACGTGAGTAAGGGTCGAATCCCACGGAGATTGTTGGTATGAAGCAAGCTATGGTCACCTTGCAAATCTCAGTTAGGCAGATATAAATTGATAATGGTGTTTTTGAATTTAATATAATAAAATAGGGATAGAAATACCTATGTAATTCATTGGTAGGAATTTTAGATAAGCGAATGGAGATGCTTTCGTTCCTCTGAACCTCTGCTTTCCTGCTATCTTCATCCAATCAGTCTTACTCTTTTCCATGGCTGGCTTTATGTGATACATCACCACTGTTAATGGCTACTTTCGGTCATCTCTCGGGAAAATGATCCAATGCCCTGTCACGGCATGGCTAATCGTCTGGAGGCATCACCCTTGTCAATGGCTTCATCTTATCCTCTCAGTGAAAATGGTCAACGCACCCTGTCACGGCACGGCTATTCATCTGTCGGTTCTCGATCATGCTGGAATAGGATTTACTATCCTTTTGCGTCTGTTACTAACGCCCTGCAATCGCGAATTTGGAGCTCGTCACAGTCATTCATTCATTGAATCCTACTCGGAATACCACAGACAAGGTTTAGACTTTCCGGATTCTCTTGAATGCTGCCATCATTCTAGCTTACGCCACGAAGATTCTGGTTAGGAGATCTAAGAGATACTCATTCAGTCGAAGGTAGAACGGAAGTGGTTATCAGGCACGCGTTCATAGGGAATGATGATGATTGTCACGTTCATCACATTCAGATTGAAGTACGAATGAATATCTTAGAAGCGAAACAAGATGAATTGAATAGAAAACAGTAGTACTTTGCATTAATCTTTGAGGAACAGCAGAGCTCCACACCTTAATCTATGGAGTGTAGAAACTCTACCGTTGAAAATACATAAGTGAGAGTCCAGGAATGGCCGAGATGGCCAGCCCCTCTGATCTAAGAACTAGGCGTCCAAAGATGTCTAATACAATAGTAAAAGGTCCTATTTATAATAAACTAGCTACTAGGGTTTACAGAAGTAAGTAATTGATGCATAAATCCACTTCCGGGGCCCACTTGGTGTGTGCTTGGGCTGGGCTTGAGTGTTGCACGTGTAGAGGCCATTTGTGGAGTTGAACGCCAGGTTTTGATCCATTTCTGGCGTTCAACTCTGGTTTTGGATCCTTTTCTGGCGCTGGACGCCAGATTTGGGCAGAGAGCTGGCATTGAATGCCAGTTTACGTCGTCTATTCTTGGCCAAAGTATGGACTATTATATATTGCTGGAAAGCCCTGGATGTCTACTTTCCAACGCAATTGGAAGCGCGCGATTTGGAGTTCTTTAGCTCCAGAAAATCCACTTTGAGTGCAGGGAGGTCAGAATCCAACAGCATCAGCAGTCTTTCTTCAACCTCTGAATCTGAATTCTGCTCAAGTCCCTCAATTTCAGCCAGAAAATACTTGAAATCACAGAAAAACACACAAACTCATAGTAAAGTCCAGAAATATGAATTTAACATAAAATCTATTAAAAACATCCCTAAAAGTAACTAGATTCTACTAAAAATATACTAAAAACAATGCCAAAAAGCGTATAAATTATCTGCTCATCACAACACCAAACTTAAATTGTTGCTTGTCCCCAAGCAACTGAAAATCAAATAGGATAAAAAGAAGAGAATATACTATAAATTCCAAACTATCAATGAAACATAGCTTCAATCATATGAGCAGGACTTATTGCCTTTTGCCTCTTAAATAGTTTTGGCATCTCACTTTATCCATTGAAGTTCAGAATGATTGGCATCTATAGGAACTCAGAGTTCAGATAGTGTTATTGACTCTCCTAGTTCAGTATGATGATTCTTGAACACAGCTTCTTCATGAGTCTTGGCCGTGGCCCTAAGCACTTTGTTTTCCAGTATTACCACCGGATACATAAATGCCACAAACCCATAAATGCCACAAACACATAATTGGGTGAACCTTTTCAGATTGTGACTCAGCTTTGCTAAAGTCCCCAATTAGAGGTGTCCAGGGTTCTTAAGCACACTCTTTTTTTGCTTTGGACCTTGACTTTAACCGCTCAGTCTCAAGTTTTCACTTGACACCTACACGGCACAAGCACATGGTTAGGGACAGCTTGGTTTAGCCGCTTAGATAAGGATTTTATTCCTTTTAGGCCCTCCTATCCACTGATGCTCAAAGCCTTGGGATCCTCTTTATTTACCCTTGCCTTTTGGTTTTAAGGGTTATTGGCTTTTTGCTCTTGCCTCTTGGTTTTAAGAGCCTTGGCTTTTTCTGCTTGCTTTTTCTTTTCTTTTTTTTCGCCTATTTTTTTTTTCTGCAAGCTTTGTTCTTTGCTGCTTTTTCTTGCTTCAAGAATCATTTTTATGATTTTTTAGATTATCAAATAACATGTCTCCTAGTCATCATTCTTTCAAGAGCCAACATATTTAACATTCTTAAACAACGACTTCAAAAGACATATGCACTGTTCAAGCATACATTCAGAAAACAAGAAGCATTGTCACCACATCAATATAATTAAGCTAAGTTCAAGGATAAATTCGAAACTCATGTACTTCTTGTTCTTTTGAATTAAAACATTTTTCATTTAAGAGAGGTGATGGATTCATAGGACATTTATAACTTTAAGACAAAGTTACTATCTACTAATGATCATGTAATGAAGACACAAACACAGATAAGCACATAACATAGAAACGAAAAATAGAAGAAATAAGAACAAGGAATGAATCCACCTTAGTGATGGTGGCGTTTCCTTCTTGAGGAACCAATGATGTCCTTGAGCTCTTCTATGTCTCTTCCTTGTCTTTGTTGCTCCTCCTTCATTGCTTTTAGATCTTCTCTGATTTCATGGAGCATGATGGGGTGCTCTTGATGTTCCACCCTTAATTGTCCCATGTTGGAACTCAATTCTCCTAGGGAGGTGTTGATTTGCTCCCAATAGTTTTGTGGAGGAAAGTGCATTTAAGGCATCTCCAGGATCTCATGGTGATGAGCTTCATACGCCTCTTGAGCTCCATGAATGGGCTCTCTTGCTTGCTCCATCTTCTTCTTAGTGATGCGCTTGTCCTTTTAATGAGGATATCTCCCTCTATGTCAATCTCAGCCGAATTGCATAGGTGGCAGATGAGGTGAGGAAAGGCTAACCTTGCCATAGTGGAGGACTTGTCAGCCACCTTGTAGAGTTCTTGAGGTATAATCTCATGAACTTCCACCTCTTCTCTAATCATGATGCTATGGATCATGATGGCCCGGTCTATAGTAACTTCAGACCAGTTGCTAGTGGGAATGATTGAGCATTGAATGAACTCCAACCATCCTCTAGCTACAGGCTTGTGGTCCAATCTTCTTAGTTGAACCGGCTTGCCTTTGGAGTCAATCTTCCATTGAGCTCCTTCTACACATATGTCCATAAGGACTTGGTCCAACCTTTGATTAAAGTTGACCCTTCTAGTGTAGGGGCGTTCATCTCCTTGCATCATGGGCAAGTTAAACGCCAACCTCACATTTTCCGGACTAAAATCCAAGTATTTCCCCCGAACCATTCTAACATAGTTCTTTGGATCTGGGTTCTTACTTTGATCATGGTTCTTGGTGATCCATGCATTAGCATAGAACTCTTGAACCATTAGGATGCCGACTTGTTGGATGGGATTTGTTAGAACTTCCCGACCTCTTCTTTGAATTTCATGTCGGATCTCTGGATACTCATTTCTTTTGAGTTTGAAAGGGACCTCGGGGATCACCTTCTTCTTGGCCACGACATCATAGAAGTGGTCTTGATGGGCTTTGGAGATGAACCTTTCCATCTTCCATGACTCGGATGTGGAAGCTTTTGTCTTCCCTTTCCCCTTTCTAGAGGATTCTCCGGTCTTAGGTGCCATCAATGGTAATGGAAAAACAAAAAGCTTATGCTTTTGCCACACCAAACTTAGAATATTGCTCACCCTTGAGCAATAGAAGTAAGAATAGATGAAGAAGAAGAAGAAATGGAGGAGAGGGAGGAGGTGATGTGTTTCGGCCAAGAAATGTGTAGAGGGGTGTGTTGTGTGAATTTGATGAAGAATGGAGGGCTTTATATAGGGAAGGGAGGGGGGGTTAAGGTTCGGCCATATGGGTGGGTTTGGGTGGGAAATTGGTTTTGAATTTTGAAGGTAGGTGGAGTTTATGAGGTAGGTTTATGGGGAAGAGTGGATGGATGTGAGTGGTGAAGAGGTGATGGGGAAGAGAGTTTGAGGTGACTGGTGAAGGATTTTTGGGGAAGAGTGTTTGAGGTGATTGGTGAAGGGTTGTGTGAAAGAGAGTGGTGAGATGAAGTGAGTGGAGGTAGGTGGGGATCCTGTAGGGTCCACAGATCCTGAGTGGATCCTGTGGGGTCCACAGATCCTGAGGCGTTCAAGGATTTACATCCCTGCACCCATTAGGCATGTAAAAATGTCTTTGCACACAACTCTGGGCGTTCAGCGCCAGGTTGGTGGCCATTTTGGGTGTTCAACGCCCATTTGTGTGCCATTTCTGGCGTTGAACGCCAGAACCATGCCTGTTCTGGCGTTCAGCGCCCAGAAGCTGCCCATTTTGGGCGTTCAGCACCAGAACCATGCTCTGTTCTGGCGCTGAACGCCAGACAGATGCTCCTCTAGGGTGTGATTTTTCTTCTGCTGTTTTTGATTCCGTTTTCAATTTTTTATATTTATTTTGTGACTCCACATGATCATGAACCTACAAAGACATATAACTAAGGAAAATATAGTTAGATAAATAAAAATTGGGTTGCCTCCCAACAAGCGCTTCTTTAATGTCAATAGCTTGACAGTGGGCTCTCATGGAGCCTCACAGATGTGCAGAGCTTTGTTGAGACTCTCCAACACCAAACTTAGAGTTTGGATATGGGAGTTCAACACCAAACTTAGAGTGTGGTTGTGGCCTTCCAACACCAAACTTAGAGTTTGACTGTGGGGGCTCTGGTTTACTCTGCTTTGAGAGAAGCTTTTTCTGCTTCCTCTCCATGGTTGCAGAGGGAGATCCTTGAGTTTTAAACACAAGGGAGTTCTCATTCCATTGAAGGACTATTTCACCTCTGTCAACATCAATCACAGCTCTTGCTGTGGCCAGGAAAGGTCTTGCTAGGATGATGGATTCATCCTCTTTCTTTCCAGTATCCAGGACCATGAAATCAGCAGGGATGTAAAGACCTTCAACCTTTACTAACACGTCCTCTACTTGTCCATAAGCCTGTTTTTTTGAACTGTCTGCCATCTCTAATGAGATTTTAGCAGCTTGCACCCCATAGATTCCCAGTTTCTCTATTACAGAGAGGGGCATGAGGTTTATTCCTGAACCAAGGTCACACAGAGCCTTAAAGATCATGGTGCCTATGGTACAGGGTATTATGAACTTTCCAGGATCCTGTCTCTTCTGAGGCAATGTCAGTTGATCCAGATCACTTAGTTCATTGATGAACAAGGGAGGTTCAACTTCCCAAGTATCAATGCCAAATAATTTGGCATTCAGCTTCATGATTGCACCAAGAAACTTGGCATTTTGCTCTTCAGTAACATCCTCATTCTCTTCAGAAGAGGAATACTCATCAGAGCTCATGAAGGGCATAAGGAGGTTCAATGGAATCTCTATGGTCTCTAAATGAGCCTCAGAGTCCTTTGGTTCCTTAGAGGGAAGCTCCTTATTGATCACTGGACGACGTCCCAGGAGGTCTTCCTCCTTGGGATTTGCGTCCTCCACTCCCCTTGTAGGTTCGGACATGGTGCTTATGTCAATGGCCTTGCACTCTCCTTTTGGGTTCTCTTCTGTATTGCTTGGGAGAGTACTGGGAGGGATTTCAGTGATTCTTTTACTCAGCTGGCCCACTTGTGCTTCCAAATTTCTAATGAAAGACCTTGTTTCATTCATGAAACTCACAGTGGCCTTGGACAGATCAGAGACTAAGTTTGTTAAATTAGAAGTATTTTGTTCAGAGTTCTCTGTCTGTTGCTGAGTGGATGATGGAAAAGGTTTATTATTGTTAAACCTGTTTCTTCCACCATTATTAAAGCCTTGTTGAGGCTTTTGATCCTTCCATGAGAAATTTGGATGATTTCTCCATGATGAGTTATAGGTGTTTCCATAAGGTTCACCTAAGTAATTCACCTCTGCTATTGCAGGGTTCTCAGGATCATAAGCTTCTTCTTCATAAGAAGCCTCTGGAGTACTGTTGGATGCAGCTTGCATTCCATGCAGACTCTGAGAGATCATATTGACTTGCTGAGTCAATATTTTATTCTGAGCCAATATGGCATTCAGAGTATTAACTTCAAGAACTCCCTTCTTCATAGGCGTCCCATTACTCATAGGATTCCTTTCAGAAGTGTACATGAACTGGTTATTAGCAACCATGTCAATGAGTTCTTGAGCTTCTGCAGGCGTTTTCTTTAGGTGAATGGATCCACCTGCAGAAGTGTCCAGTGACATCTTTGATAGCTCAGATAGACCATCATAGAATATATCCAGGATGGTCCATTCTGAAAGCATGTCAGAAGGACACTTTTTGGTCAACTGTTTGTATCTCTCCCAAGCTTCATAGAGGGATTCACCTTCTTTCTGTCTGAAGGTTTGAACATCAGCTCTAAGCTTGCTCAGCTTTTGAGGAGGAAAGTACTTGGCTAAGAAAGCCGTGACCAGCTTATCCCAAGAGTTCAGGCTGTCTTTGGGTTGAGAATACAACCATAATCTAGCTCTGTCTCTTACAGCAAAAGGAAAAAGCATGAGCCTGTAGACTTCAGGATCTACTCCATTAGTCTTAACAGTATCGCATATCTGCAAGAATTCAGTTAAGAACTAAAAAGGATCTTCAGATGGAAGTCCATGAAACTTGCAGTTCTGCTGCATCAGAGAAACTAATTGAGGTTTCAGCTCAAAGTTGTTTGCTCCAATGGCAGGAATGGAGATGCTTCTTCCATGTAAATTGGAATTAGGTGCAGTAAAGTCACCAAGCATCTTCCTTACATTATTATTATTTTTGGCTGCCATCTCCTCTTCCTGTTCGAAAATTTCTGAAAGGTTATCTCTGGATTGTTGTATTTTAGCTTCTCTTAGTTTCCTTTTCAGAGTCTTTTCAGGTTCTGGATCTGCTTCCACAAGAATGTTCTTATCCTTGCTCCTGCTCATATGACAAAGAAGAGGGCACAGAAAAAATAATAATAATAATATGGATCCTTTATACCACAGTATAGGGATCCCTTTGTGAGTGGAAGAAGATGGGGAGACAAAGAATGTAATATAATGGAAGAAACACAGCTGTGAGGAGGGTTGAGATGTGAGATGAGATGTTAGTAGATGAATAAATAAATAGAATAAGATGAGAGAGAAGGAATTTTCGAAAATAAATTTTTTTTTTTAAAAAAGAGTTAGTGATTTTTGAAAATAGTTTTTGAAAAATGTTAGTAATTTTTGAAAATTATGATTTAAAAATTAAAATAATTAATAAATTAAAAAGAAATTTTGAAAAAAGGGGGAAGATATTTTCGAAAATGAGAGAGAGAGAGTTAGTTAGGTAGTTTTGAAAAAGTTAAGAAACAAACAAAAAGTTAGTTAGTTAGTTGAAACAAATTTTGAAAAGATAAGAAGTTAGGAGGTTAGAAAAGATATTTTGAAACCAACTTTTTGAAAAAGGTAAGATAAGAAGATATTTTAGAAATTAGTTTTGAAAAAGATTTGATTTTTAAAATCTCAATTAATGACTTGATTCATAAGAAATCACAAGATATGATTCTAGAACTTAAAGTTTGAATCTTTCTTAACAAGCAAGTAACAAACTTCAAATTTTTGAATCAAAACATTAATTGATTATGTTATTTTCGAAAATTTGATATAAAAATAAGAAAAAGATTTTTGAAAAATATTTTTGGAATTTTCGAAAATAACTAAGAATTTTGAAAAAGATTTGATTTTTGAAAAAGATTTTGAAAAAGATAAGATTTTCAAATTGAAAATTTGATTTGACTCATGAGAAACAATTTGATTTTAAAAATTTTTGAAAAAGTCAATCCAAATTTTCGAATTTGATGAGAGAAAATGGGAAAGATATTTTTTTGATTTTTTTGAAATTTTTATGATGAGGGAGAAAAACACTAAAGAGATGCAATGCATGAAATTTTTAGATCAAAACATGTGATGCATGCAAGAATGCTATGAATGTCAAGATGAACACCAAGAACACTATGAATGTCAAGATGAACATCATAGACACAATTTTGAAAAATTTTTAATGCAAAGAAAACATGCAAGACACCAAACTTAGAGTTCTTTAATGGTTAGACACTAAGAATTCAAGAATGCATATGAAAAACAAGAAAAGACACAAAACATGCAAATGCAAAGATCAAACAAGAAGACTTACCAAGAACAACTTGAAGATCATGAAGAACTCTATGAATGCATGAATTTTCGAAAAAAAAATGCAAGATTCACATGCAATTGACACCAAACTTATAACATGACTCATGACTCAAACAAGAAACAGAAAAATATTTTTGATTTTTATGATTTTCTAATTTTTTTGGATTTTTTCGAAAATTATATGAAAAAGAAAAAATAAGGATTCCAAAATTTTTAACATGAATTCCAGGAATCTTGCATTCTTAGTCTAAAGCTTCAGTCCAGGAATTAGACATGGCTCATGAGCTAGCCAAGCTTTCAATGAAAGCTCCGGTCCAAAACACTAGACATGGCCAATGGCCAGCCAAGCTTTAGCATGTAATTCAGACATGACACACCTGACATACTCATTCCCAAAGGAATTAGACATGGCTTTACAGCTAGCCAGGCTTCAACATGCTTCATGAAACACTAGAATTCATTCTTAAAAATTCTGAAGAAAAATATATTTTTTTGAAAACATTTTTTTTTTCGAAAACAGATGAGAAATTTTTGAAAGATTTTTGAAAAATTTTTGAAAACAAAACAAAAAGAAAATTACCTAATCTGAGCAACAAGATGAGCCGTCAGTTGTCCAAACTCAAACAATCCCCGGCAACGGCACCAAAAACTTGGTGTTGTTGCCGGATCCAAACTTGGCACTGATGTTACCGGACCAAAAGCTTGCCGAAAAATCAAACAATCCCCGGCAACGGCGCCAAAAACTTGGTACGCGGAATCGTGATTACACTTTAATTATGTAAAATTCATTGCCCTTTCTTTCCCTGGAAATGGCGCCAAAAACATGATGCCAAGACCATGGTTCACAACTCCGTGTAACTAACCAGCAAGTGCACTGGGTTGTCCAAGTAATACCTTACGTGAGTAAGGGTTGAATCCCACGGAGATTGTTGGTATGAAGCAAGCTATGGTCACCTTGCAAATCTCAGTTAGGCGGATATAAATTGATAATGGTGTTTTCGAATTTAATATAATAAAATAGGGATAGGATTTACTATCCTTTTATGTCTGTCACTAACGCCTGCAATCGCGAGTTTGGAGCTCGTCACAGTCATTCATTCATTGAATCCTACTCGGAATACCACAGACAAGGTTTAGACTTTCCGGATTCTCTTGAATGCCGCCATCATTCTAGCTTACGCCACGAAGATTCTGGTTAGGAGATCTAAGAGATACTCATTCAGTCGAAGGTAGAACGGAAGTGGTTGTCAGGCACGCGTTCATAGGGAATGATGATGATTGTCACGTTCATCACATTCAGATTGAAGTACGAATGAATATCTTAGAAGCGAAACAAGATGAATTCAATAGAAAACAGTAGTACTTTGCATTAATCTTTGAGGAACAGCAGAGCTCCACACCTTAATCTATGGAGTGTAGAAACTCTACCGTTGAAAATACATAAGTGAGAGTCCAGGCATGGCCGAGATGGCCAGCCCCTCTGATTTAAGAACTAGGCGTCCAAAGATGTCTAATACAATAGTAAAAGGTCCTATTTATAATAAACTAGCTACTAGGGTTTACAGAAGTAAGTAATTGATGCATAAATCCACTTCCGGGGTCCACTTGGTGTGTGCTTGGGCTGAGCTTGAGTGTTGCACGTGTAGAGGCCATTTGTGGAGTTGAACGCCAGGTTTTGATCCATTTCTGGCGTTCAACTCTGGTTTTGGATCCTTTTCTGGCGCTGGACGCCAGATTTGGGCAGAGAGCTGGCATTGAACGCCAGTTTACGTCATCTATTCTTGGTTAAAGTATGAACTATTATATATTGCTGGAAAGCCCTGGATGTCTAATTTCCAACGCAATTGGAAGCGCGCGATTTGGAGTTCTTTAGCTCAAGAAAATCCACTTTGAGTGCAGGGAGGTCAGAATCCAACAGCATCAGCAGTCCTTCTTCAACCTCTGAATCTGAATTCTGCTCAAGTCCCTCAATTTCAGCCAGAAAATACCTGAAATCACAAAAAAACACACAAACTCATAGTAAAGTCCAGAAATGTGAATTTAACATAAAATCTATTAAAAACATCCCTAAAAGTAACTAGATTCTACTAAAAATATACTAAAAACAATGCCAAAAAGCGTATAAATTATCCGCTCATCATGGGGCGTGTGATAGACGCAAAAGGATCAATGGATCCTATTCCGACATGATCGAGAACCGACAGATGATTAGTCGTGCGGTGACAGCGCATTTGGAATGTTTTCACTGAGAGGACGGGAAGCAGCCATTGACAACGGTGATGCCCAACATAAAGCTTGCCATGGAAAGGAGTATGAATGATTGGAAGAAGGCAATAGGAAAGCAGAGGTTTAGGAGGAACAAAGCATCTTCATACGCTTATCTGAAATTCCAACCAAAGAATTACATAAGTATCTCTATCTTTATTTTATGTTTTATTTATCTTTTAATTATCAATTCTCCATCACCATCTGAATTCGCCTGACTGAGATTTACAAGGTGACCATAGCTTGCTTCAAGCCGACAGTCTCCATGGGATCGACCCTTACTCACGTAAGGTATTACTTGGACGACCCAGTGCACTTGCTGGTTAGTTGTGTGGAATTGTGACAAAGTGTGATTCACGTTTGAGAGCTCCAAGTCTTTAGCGCCATTATTGATGATCACAATTTCGTGCACCATTGTCACAAAGAACAAACCCCAAATAAGAATTAACCGAAGTATTTAGACTCTGGATCGTCTCCCTAGGAATTTCAATGAAGTGTATGCTTATTGACTATAAAGGGACAAAAAGGGGGTTTTGGTTTATAAGAGGAATAAGAAAAGATAAATCAAGCAAGTAACTAAAGAAAGCAAGTAATAAGGAGAGACTTTCATGGTAAGGGTTGAGATCATAGGCTCTCTATCCTAGTCATTAATCATAATAATGCTTAACAAGAATTTATCTTATTACGTCATCTCCAAAATTGCGGATAAATCCTCGTTGCAAGTATAGTTTCTAAACCTTCAAAAGTCCTTTCATACAAACGTTTTGGGTGTCACAAGTAACAAACCCCTTAAAAATTGTTAACCGAGTATTCAAACCTCGGGTCGTCTTCTCAAGGAACTGCAAGGAAGTATGTTCTTATTATTGGCTATAAAGGTTGTAATCGGGGTTTAGAAGGTGAGAAGCAAGTGATTTGAATGACAAGTAAAGTAGATGGCAATTGAAATAAATAAATACTGTAAAGCAACTTTTGGCAAGGTAAAAGGAATTGGAAGTCCAACTTGGTTACCTCCCTCAACAATAACGAAAGTTGAATATAAATTCCACTTAGTTAACCTTTACTAAAGTAAAGGAAAGTCAAGGGACTAATTAGTTTGACCTTCGAATCCTATTTATTTCCTAAGAAAAAGTTGGGATTATTGAAGTTCAGTTCAATTAGCAAGATAACGATTATCAATTATGTTGAGTTTAATAATGTTGAGTTACTGATTTCTTAACCAAGACCAAAAGGGAAAAAGTAAAATTGTTGGAATAAAAATATCCTTAGATAGAAAGCAATGGTAACACAAATTAAGGAAAGTGAAAATTGGCGAGCTCTCTCTGAATGGATGCGTTCCCCCACTTTGTAACCTCTGGTCTATGCCTTCTGGACTTGGATTTGGGCCAAAAAGGGCTTCAGAATTCGCTATGAGCATTTTCTGCAATTTCTGGTGCGTGGCCTCTGTCACGCGTCCGCGTGGGTCACGCGGTCGCATCATTCGGAGCATTTCCTTTCCATACAGTCGCGTCAGTCATGCGACCGCATCATGTGCATTCTGCTTAAGGCGCGCGGTCGCGTCAGTCACGCGGCCGCGTCGCTGCTGATTCGTGCTTGGCACGCGATCGCTTCTTCCATGCGATTGCATGGATGCCAGTTTCTTCAGAAGCTCCGTTTTGTGCTTTCCTTCCATTTTTGTATGTTTCCTTTCCATCCTTTAAGTCATTCCTACCTTAGAGGATCTGAAACTACTCAACACACTAATCACGGCATCGAATGGAAATGAAGGTAATTAAAATGATTAATATTAAAGCATAGGAAACATGTTTTTGACATACATCACATAATAAGGAAGGAAAAGTAAAACCATGCAATTAATATGAATAAGTGGGTGAAGGATTGAATAAATCACTCAAATTAAGCACAAAATATATCATAAAATATGGGTTTATCAACCTCCCCACACTTAAACAATAGCATGTCCTCATGCTAAATCCAAGGTAAAGAATAAGGTAAGGTTAAAGTGGTGGAATGTTATGCAATGCAACCTATTCTAAATGCATGTACCTAAATGAGTCATGCAATTCCAATTTATCCACTCATATATAAAGCTTACATGTAGTCAAATTAATTCACATTCTCAAGGAGTCATATATATATATATATATATATATATATATAGCCAACCCTTAAATAATAAAGCATTTTAGCAAATGAGATGGGAAATATTGTACAAACTTGCAAAACAATTAGTAATTTAAGCACAGATATATGCTGATGAGCTATTGAACCCTCACTGGATTTTGTGTTTACTCTCTAGTCACTCAGTGTTTATTGGGTTTATTCACTCTACTTTTCTTTTTATTCTTACTTTCTATCACTTTGTTCTTCATCTAACCAATCAACAATTATAGAGTACAGTCATACCAAAAGTCATGAGGTCTTTAATTAAGGTTGTAATGGGGCCAAGGTAAAGGTAAGGATATATTTATAAGGCTAAGTGAGCTAATAAGTGAATCCTTAATTAGACTAAGATCTCACCTAACATACATATTTAGTAGAATAAGCTTCTTTACCAATTTTCCCATATTATCCCACTTGTTGTCACATGCTCATGTTTCAATTTTTGTTTTTTATCCCATGTGCATTGCTTTTATTTTGCATTGGGGAATTCTTTTGTATTCCCTTTTATTAAATGCTGAAAAATAACTTTTTTTTTTAATGCACATGGTAATTTTATTTTTTTTCTTTTAACTTTTCTACCCTTTTGTTTCTATTCATCCATGTTCCCAATAGGTTTCTGATATGCGAAATTGTTACTCTGAGGTTGTAAAATTTGTTGTTCGTTCTCTCCCTGGCAATGGCTCCAAAAACTGGTGCACGATACCATGTTCCAGACATAACTTCACAACTTCGCACAACTAACCAGCAAGTGCACTGGGTCGTCCAAGTAATAAAACCTTACGTGAGTAAGGGTCGATTCCACGGAGATTGTTGGTATGAAGCAAGCTATGGTCACCTTGTAAATCTCAGTCAGGCGGATATCAAATGGTTATAGAGTTTTCGAATAATAATAAATAAATAGAAAATAAAGGATAGAAATACTTATGTAAATCATTGGTGAAAATTTCAGATAAGCGTATAGAGATGCTTTCGTTCCTCTGAATCTCTACTTTCCCGCTGTCTTCATCTAATCAATCTTACTCCTTTCGATGGCTGGCTTTATGTAAGGACATCTCCGTTGTCAATGGCTACTTTTCATCCTCTCTGTGAAAATGGTCCGATGCGCTGTCACTGCATGGCTAATCATCTGGAGGCCTCACCGTTGTCAATGGCTGTTTCCTATCCTCTCTGTGAAAATGGTCCGATGCGCTGTCACTGCATGGCTAATCATCTGGAGGTTCTCGATCATACTGGAATAGGATTCACCCTCCTTTTGCGTCTGTCACTACGCCCAGCACTCGCGAGTTTGAAGTTCGTCACAGTCATTCAATCCCTGAATCCTACTCGGAATACCACAGACAAGGTTTAGCCTTTCCGGATTCTCATGAATGCCGCCATCAATCTAGCTTATACCACGAAGATTCTGATTAAGAGATCCAAGAGATATTCATTCGATCTAAGGTGGAACGGAAGTGGTTGTCAGGCACGCGTTCGTGGGGGAATGATGATGATTGTCACGTTCATCACGTTCATATTGAAGTACAAATGAATATCTTAGAAGCGGAATAAGTTGAATTGAATAGAAAAGCAGTAGTACTTTGCATTAATTCATGAGAACAGCAAAGCTCCACACCTTAATCTATGGAGTGTAGAAACTCTACCGTTGAAAAATACATAAGTGAAAGGTTTAGGCATGGCCGAGAGGCCATCCCCCAAAACGTGATCAATAGATCAAAAGATAATCCAAAGATCATAAGATGTCTAATACAATAGTAAAAAGTCCTATTTATACTAAACTAGTTACTAAGGTTTACAGAAGTAAGTAATTGATGCATAAATCCACTTCCGGGGCCCACTTGGTGTGTGCTTGGGCTGAGCTTGAATGTTACACGTGCAGAGGCTCTTTCTGGAGTTGAACGCCAAGTTGTAACGTGTTTTTGGTGTTCAACTCTGGTTCGTGATGTGTTTCTGGCGTTTAACTCCAGACTGCAGCGTAGAACTGGCGTTCAATTCCCTTTTGCATCATCTAAACTCGGCCAAAGTATGGACTATTATATATTGCTGGAAATCCCTGGATGTCTACTTTCCAACGCAATTGGAAGCGCGCCATTTTGAGTTCTGTAGCTCCATAAAATCCACTTTGAGTGCAGGGAGATCAGAATCCAACAGCATCAGCAGTCCTTCTTCCACCTCTGAATCTGATTTTTGCTCAAGTCCCTCAATTTCAGCCAGAAAATACCTGAAATCACAGAAAAACACACAAACTCATAGTAAAGTCTAGAAATGTAAATTTAACATAAAAATTAATAAAAACATCCCTAAAACTAACTAGATCCTACTAAAAATATACTAAAAATAATGCCAAAAAGCGTATAAATTATCCGCTCATCACAACACCAAACTTAAATTGTTGCTTGTCCCCAAGCAACTGAAAATCAAATAGGATAAAAAGAAGAGAATATACTATAAATTCCAAACTATCAATGAAATATAGCTCCAATCAGATGAGCAGGACTTGTAGCTTTTTGCCTCTTGAATAGTTTTGGCATCTCACTTTATCCATTAAGGTTCAGAATGATTGGCATCTATAGGAACTCAGAGTTCAGATAGTGTTATTGATTCTCCTAGTTCAGTATGTTGATTCTTGAACAGAGCTACTTTATGAGTCTTGGCCGTGGCCTTAAGCACTCCGTTTTCCAGTATTACCACCGGATACATAAATGCCACAGACACATAACTGGGTGAACCTTTTTAGATTGTGACTCAGCTTTGCTAAAGTCCCCAATTAGAGGTGTCTAGGGTTCTTAAGGACACTCTATTTTTGCTTTGGACCTTGACTTTAACCGCTCAGTCTCAAGTTTTCACTTGACACCTTCACGCCACAAGCACATGGTTAGGGACAGCTTAGTTTAGCCGCTTAGGCCAGGATTTTATTCCTTTAGGCCCTCCTATCCAATGATGCTCAAAGCCTTGGGATCCTTTTTATTACCCTTGCCTTTTGGTTTTAAGGGTTATTAGCTTTTTTCTCTTGCCTTTTGGTTTTAAGAGCTTTTGGCTTTTTCTGCTTGCTTTTTCTTTTTCTTTTTCTTTTGGCTTTTTCTTTGCTGCTTTTTCTGGCTTCAAGAATTATTTTTATGATTTTTCAGCTTATCAAATAACATGTCTCCTTGTCATCATTCTTTCAAGAGCCAACATATTTAACATTCAGAAACAAGAACTACAAAAGACATATGCACTGTTCAAGCATTCATTTAGAAAACAAGAAGCATTGTCACCACATCAATATAATTAAACTAAGTTCAAGGATAAATTCAAAACTCATGTACTTCTTGTTCTTTTGAATTAAAACATTTTTCATTTAAGAGATGTGATGGATTCATATTCACTACTTTAAGGCATAGACACTAATCATCATGTAATAAAGACACAAACATAGATAAACATTTAACATAAGAAAACGAAAAACAGAAAGTTTAATATAGGGAAGGGAAGAGAGGGAAGAGTCGGCCAAGAATGGGAAGAGAGGGTTGTGTTGTGTGAAAATGAAGAAGAATGGAGGGCTTTTATATAGGGAAGGGAGGGGGGTTAATTTCGGCCATATAGGGTGGGTTTGGGTGGGAAATTGATTTTGAATTTTAAAGGTAGGTGGAGTTTATGAGGTAGGTTTATGGGGAAGTGTGGATGGATGAGAGTGGTGAAGTGGTGATAGGGAAGAGAGATTGAGGTGATTGGTGAAGAGTTTTGGGGAAGAGTGTTTATTGGGAAGAGAGGATGAACATTGAGAAGAGGGAAGAGAGTGAGTGGTGGTAGGTGGGGATCCTGTGGGGTCCACAGATGCTGAGTTGATCCTGTGGGATCCACAGATCCTGAGGTGTCAAGGATTTACATACCTGCACCAATTAGGCATGTAAAATGCCTTTGCATGCAATTCTGGCATTTAAACGCCGAATTGATGCTTGTTCTGGGCATTCAGCGCCCAGATGCAACATATTTCTGGCGTTGAACGCCAACCAGATGCTTGTTTCTGGCGTTCAGTGCCAGCTCTTCCTCAGTGTGCATTTTTGGCGTCTGAACGCCAGGATGCTGCTTGTTTCTGGCGTTCAACGCCAGATCCATGCTCTGTTCTGGCGTTGAACGCCAGCCAGATGCTCCTTACTGGCGTTTAAATGCCAGTAAGATCCTCCTCCAGGGTGTGATTTTTCTTCTGCTGTTTTTGATTCTGTTTTTAATTTTTTTGATTTATTCTGTGACTCCACATGATCATGAACCTAATAAAACATGAAATAACAATAAAAGTAAATTAAAATTAGACAAATAAAAATTGGGTTGCCTCCCAATAAGCACTTCTTTAATGTCAATAGCTTGATAGTGGGCTCTCATGGAGCCTCACAGATGTTCAGAGCATTGTTGAGACTCCCCAACACCAAACTTAGAGTTTGGATATGGGAGTTCAACACCAAACTTAGAGTTTGGTTGTGGCCTCCCAACACCAAACTTAGAGTTTGACTGTGGGGGCTCTAGTTGACTCTGTTTTGAAAGAAGCTTACTGTGCCTCTTTTCCATGTTTATAGAGGGATAACCTTGAGTTGTAAACACAAGGGAGTCCCCATTCAATTGAAGGACTAATTCACCTCTGTTAACATCTATCACAGCTCTTGCTGTGGCTAGGAAGGGTCTTCCAAGGATGATAGATTCATCCTCATCCTTCCCAGTATCTAGGATTATGAAATCAGCAGGGATGTAAAGGCCTTCAACCTTTACTAATATGTCCTCTACTTGTCCATAAGCCTGTTTTCTGGAATTGTCTGCCATCTCTAATGAGATTCCAGCAGCTTGCACCTCAAAGATTCTCAGTTTCTCCATTACAGAGAGTGGCATGAGGTTTATTCCTGACCCAAGGTCACATAGAGCCTTCTCAAAGGTCATGGTGCCTATGGTACAAGGTATTAGAAACTTTCCAGGATCCTGTTTCTTCTGAGGCAATCTCAGTTGATCCAATGCATTTAGTTCATTGGTGAACAGGGGAGGTTCATCTTCCCAAGTCTCTTTACCAAATAAATTAGCATTTAGCTTCATGATTGCACCAAGGAATTTGGCAACTTGCTCTTCAGTAACATCCTCATTCTCTTCAGAAGAAGAATACTCTTCAGAGCTCATGAGTGGCATAAGGAGGTTCAATGGAATCTCTATGGTCTCTAGATGAGTCTCAGATTCCTTTGGTTCCTCAGAGGGAAACTCCTTATTGATCACTGGACGTCCCAGGAGGTCTTCCTCCTTGGGATTCACATCCTCCCCTTCCTCCTTGGATTCGGGCATGATGGTTATATCAATGGCCTTGCACTCTCCTTTTGGATTTTCTTCTGTATTGCTTGGGAGAGCACTAGGAGGGGTTTCAGTGATCTTCTTACTCAGCTGGCCCACTTGTACTTCCAAATTTCTAATGGAGGACCTTGTTTCATTCATGAAACTCACAGTGGCCTTAGATAGATCAGAGACTAAGTTTGCTAAATTAGAGGTATTTTGTTCAGAGTTCCCTGTCTGTTGATGAGTGGATGATGGAAAAGGCTTGCTATTGCTAAACCTGTTTCTTCCACCATTATTAAAGCCTTGTTGAGGCTTTTGTTGATCCTTCCATGAGAGATTTGGATGATTTCTCCATGAGGGGTTATAGGTGTTTCCATATGGTTCACCCATGTAATTCACCTCTGCTATTGCAGGGTTCTTAGGATCATAAGCTTCTTCTTCAGAAGATGCCTCTTGAGTACTGTTGGATGCAGCTTGCATTCCATTCAGACTCTGAGAAATCATATTGACTTGCTGAGTCAATATGGCATTCAGAGTATCAATTTCAAGAACTCCCTTCTTCTGAGGTGTTCCATTACTTACAGGATTCCTCTCAGAAGTGTACATGAACTGGTTATTAGCAACCATGTCAATGAGTTCTTGAGCTTCTGCAGGCATTTTCTTTAGGTGAATGGATCCACCTGCAGAAGTATCCAATGACATCTTAGCTAATTCAGACAGACCATCATAGAATATATCCAGGATGGTCCATTCTGAAAGCATGTCAGAAGGACACTTTTTGGTCAGTTCCTTGTATCTCTCCCAAGCTTCATAGAGGGATTCACCTTCTTTCTGTCTGAAGGTTTGGACATCCACTCTAAGCTTACAAAGCTTTTGAGGGGGAAAGAACTTGGCTAAGAAAGCCTTGACCAGCTTATCCCAAGAGTTCAGGCTATCTTTAGGTTGAGAATCCAACCACATTCTAGCTCTGTCTCTCACAGCAAAAGGGAAAAGCATGAGCCTGTAGACTTCAGGATTTACTCCATTAGTCTTAACAGTATCACAGATCTGCAAGAATTCAGTTAAGAACTGAAAAGGATCTTCAGATGGAAGTCCATGAAACTTGCAATTTTGTTGCATTAGAGAAACTAATTGAGGTTTCAGCTCAAAATTGTTTGCTCCAATGGTGGGGATGGAGATGCTTCTTCCATGTAAATTGGAATTAGGTGCAGTAAAGTCACCAAGCATCCTCCTTGCATTATTATTATTTTCGGCTGCCATCTCCTCTTCCTGTTCGAAAATTTTTGAAAGGTGCTTGCTGGATTATTGTAATTTAGCTTCTCTTAGTTTCCTCTTCAGATTCCTTTCAGGTTCTGGATCTGCTTCAACAAGAATGTTCTTGTCCTTGCTCCTGCTCATATGAAAAAGAGGGAACAGAAAAATAATAATAATAGGGATCCTTTTTACCCAGATATAGAGGTTCCCCTGTGTGAGTAGAAGAAGAAAAGAATGTAATGTAAAGAAGGGAAGAAGAAAAACTCGAACACAGAGAGGGAGGTAGTGTTCTAATTTTTGGATGGGAGAGAAGTGTTAGTAGATGAATAAATAAATAGAAGGAGATGAGAGAGAAGGATTTTGGAAAATTATTTTTGAAAAAGAGTTAGTGATTTTCGAAAATTAAAGGGGGAATAAAATTAAAATTAAAATTTGAAACAATTAGTTAATTAAAAGAATTTTGAAAAATGAGAGAGGAAATTTTCGAAAATTAGAGAGGGAAAAGTAGTTTGGTGGTTTTGAAAAAGATATGAAACAAACAATCAATTAGTTAGTTGAGAAGAATTTTGAAAATCAATTTTTAAAAGATAAGAAGATAATAAGTTAGAAAAGATATTTTAAAAAAAATCAAATTTTTGAAAAAGATATGATATGAAGAGATATGATTAAAAAGATATGATTTTGAAAAAGATAAGATAAAAAGATATTTTTGCGTATCCCAATGGTTGTACTGGGGTATCCCCTAATCCGAACAGGCTGTTTGGGTATGCTCTAAGCTGCTTTTCATCTAAGCCGAGTTTGTCGAAGGCTATTTTGAATAAGATGTCGGCAGAACTCCCTTGGTCCACTAATGTGCGATGTAGATTGGCGTTTGCTAGTATGACAGTGATGACCATGGGATCATCGTGTCCTGAGATGATGCCGGATGCGTCCTCTTTAGTGAATGTTATCGCAGGGATGTCGGGTGCTTCTTCCTTTCCCTCGACATGATATACTTCTTTGAGATATCTTTTGCGAGATGATTTGGAGATCCCTCCTCCTTCGAATCTGCCATGTATCATGTGGACGTGTCTTTCTGGTGTCCGAGGTGATCGTTCAGTTCGTCCGTCATCTTCGTCCCTTCGTCTTTTTCTTTGGTCATCATCTCGGGTAGCCAGAAATCGATCTAATCTTCCTTCTCTCACCAATTTTTCTATGATATTCTTTAAGTCCAAGCACTCGTTGGTGGAGTGCCCTCGAACTCGACGGTATTCACAATATTCCTTCCGATTTCCCCCTCCCCTTTTGCCTTTGAGTAGTCACGCTGTGGGGATTTTCTTTGTATGGCAGACTTCTTTGTACACGTCGACCAGGGATGCCCTGAGAGGAGTGTAATTATGGTAATTTTTGATTTTCTCCCCTTGTCGATCTTCTTTCTTTTTGGATTCCTTGTCTTTATCCCGGTAGGGGTTCCCAGATTTTGAGGTTTCTCCCAACCGAGCGTTTTCTTCCATGTTGATGTATTTTTCTGCTCCTTCCTGTACTTCGTCTAATGAGATATGGTACTTCTTTGATATAGATTGGCTAAATGGGCCCTCTCGTAGGCCATTGATGAGTCCCATGATGGCGGCCTCTGTTGGTAAGCTTTGTATGTCCATGCATATTTTGTTGAATCTTTCCATGTAGTTGCGGAGGCTCTCCCGATCTCCTTGCTTGATCCCTAGTAAACTGGAGGCGTGCTTGGCCTTATCTTTCTGGATGGAGAATCTGGCCAGGAACTTTTTGGCCAGGTCGTTGAAGTTTGAAATGGACTTTGGAGGTAAGTTGTCGAACCATCGGATTGCTGTCTTCGTGGGAGTTGTTGGAAAAGCTTTGCAGCGAACGGCGTCTGAGGCATTGGTAAGGTATATTCTGCTTCTGAAATTGCTGAGATGGTGGTTGGGATCTGTGGTACCGTCATATAAAGTCATATCCGGGACTTTGAAGTCCTATGGGATTTTGGTTTTCATGATCTCCCTGGTGAATGGATCATGTTCTTTGCGTGAGCTTTCCTCAGGAGTGATCCGAGGGGCCTTTGATTTGAGATTGGCTTCTAATTACTGTAATTTTTCTTCCAATTCTCGACGTCGCCGTACCTCTCTTTGTAGATCCTTTCCGATTTCTTGTTGTTGTTGGGTTTCTTTTTCAAGTTGCTTTAAGCGATCTGGAAGCGCTTCTATTGCTCCCAGGTTTGCTGAATTTTTGTCTCCGTTGGATTCTGGGGTATCTTTCGGTGTGGTGTCCGCGTTTTTGTGCGGTGTTCTGTTTTCTAGATCTGAATCATGGTCGTTGTCATGGGCGTCCGCGTTTTCGATCTCAAACGAGATCTTCTGCGCTGGTCGGAACCGATGTGTCCGGCTAGTGAATGGTGGCCAAAGCTGGTGCGTCCGACTTGTTTGGACCGGACGTGCTGTTGATCCTTTGTCACTGAAGGGTGGGGGGTACCTGCAAGAGACTCCGATGCTTAAGTTAGCATGGGTATTAAACAGGTGTTATGTAGAATCAGAGTATGAGTTATACCTGGGTGCTCCAGTGTATTTATAATGGTGAGATGTGACCTTTCGGATAAGATAAGTTAGTTATTCTTATCTTATTTTTATCTTTTGAGTTCAGGTCAGCGTATCTTCAACGGAACCGCCTTTATCTATATAGGCTTGGGCTGCCTTAGGATTTGGTTCGTATTCCTTGAGTTGGGCCCTCCTTTGGGCTCTCCTGTCGATTTGGCCGAGTTCTTCGTAACGAAGTCGGTCCGCTTGACCTTAACAGGTCGGTCGCTGCATCGTCGATCATCCCAAGTCGGATAGCTCGACCCAGGGTATGAACAATACCTATCTAACAAGATTCCCAAACCTACTGATAGCTTCCCAAGTGACACAGAGAAAAATCCAAGAGGTGAAGCAAAGAAAGTCAAATGGGGAAGATTGCAAGATGGTTACTATAAGTGATAAGGAGACTGAGGAAGAGCTGAACAAACTATCAGAACAATCTGAAGATACATCAGCAGGAAAGCAGGAAGAGAATCCTCAGGAAACCACAATTACGCAGAAAGAGTTGCTGAGGCTCTATGCACCCTTTCCCCAATTACTAAATGGTGGTGTAGAGAAGAGAATATACTCAAGGTTTCTTGACATATTTGCATCCCTCCATGTAAACATACCATTCATCAAGGCTCTCCAACAAATGCCCTTATACATCAAGTATATGAAGGAGCTGCTGACCAGGAAAAGCTCACTCAAGGGAGGACAAACCATAGTGATAAACAAGGAGTGCAATACTCTCATTCAACCAGAGCTGCCTACAAAAAGGAAAGACCCAGGGAGTTTTCACATTCCCTGTGCCATAGGAGAAACAATGTTTGACAAAGGACTCTGTGATCTGGGAGCAAGCATCAACTTAATGCCTTTATCCCTTATGAAGAGGCTGCAAATCAATGAGCTGATGCCCACAGACGTAGTCATCAGGCTGGCGGACAAAACTCAAAAACAAGCAATTGGAGTGGTTGAAAACGTGCTGGTGAAGGTTGGGAACTACTTCCTTCCCACAGACTTTGTCATACTGGAAATGGAAGAAAGTCACCTTCACCCAATCATATTGGGAAGACCATTCTTAGCTACAGCCAGAGCACTCAGATGTGGAGCGAGGAGAGCTAATACTAAGGATACATGACGAACAACTCACCTTCAACGTCTTCAAACCCTCACAAGAAGCAAGTCAGGAAGGCAAGGAACTAAGGGCAGAGCATGACAGAGCAATGGTGGGAGAAAAAGCCATTGAAGCATAAGCTGTACACCCTGGAATTCCTTTGGGTGATGAACAAGAGAATCAGTAGCTGTCACAGCTAAAAAAAAAACTCAAGTGGAGCCAAAACCACCAGAATCATATGAGACCAGCAACAAAATCTTCCTAGGGAAAGAGACCACAAAGAGCAGGATAACAGCAAAAGAAACAAAGAAGAAAGTACCAAGGAGATGGGGGAATAAAAAGATCCCTACAGAAGATTTCTCTTTAGGGGATAAAGTGATCTCAGCTTACTTCCTAGATATCCCACCTCATCTCCCCACCATCCCATCTCATTTACCTAAGGTTTTCACCATCAACAAAGTTCTCTCCCTAGAATATGTAGAGATCATTGATGAAGCCAATGGATATATAGGTTTACTGCAAGAAGGGAAGATTTGAAGCATTACCAACCACCTTGACAAAGGAAGAACGTCAAGCTAGTGACGCTAAAGAAGCGCTTCATGGGAGGCAACCCATGTTTTACATGCTTTTAAAAGTAGTTAATAAAGCAAGGTTCAGGGATTTCAACTCAACTTGACATGCACTTGAATGAATCCTTTTGTGCAACATATAGTGAGGAACAAGTTTGGTGTTCAAGGCACACTAAGAGAACATAAATGTAACCCATATCTTGTCACTCTTAGGGGTCTTGAACAAATATTTTACACCACATGGCACCAAACTAAGTTTGGTGTTGCCAATGTTGCACCCCATCCGTCCATCACACAACCACCCCATCAATCCACACCTTTCATTCACTCATCACTTTCCCATATAAGTGAGTCCTAGTCTGTACTTCCCTTCACATTCCAGCAACCACTTCTTCAAACTTCTCACTCTCGAAGTACAACTCTCCAAGCCACACCCTATCCAAACCCAACCGAATTCCACCACTCATCACTAACCTCAACACCTTCACTTTTCAAAAGTCACTCATGGCATCATCAAGCTCTAAAAGAAGAAAGGGGAATGAGCCTATGGAGCAACGCCCTTTCGATGAAAAGAAGTTTAGAACTTTTTATCATGCACTCCATTTTGGATGGATGGCTGATAAGGAGATCATATATGAGCTAGGCTTTCAAGTCAAGAAAATTGAGTGCCCCGAAATCACAGAGAAGGTAGAAAATAGAAGATGGGAGCTCCTTACCGATCCGGTCATCGCAAGAATAAATGCAATGCTCGTGAGAGAGTTCTACGCAAATGCGGTGAGGTATGATAGGAAAGAGGAGTCTTATATATGCTTTGTGAGAGGAGTGATGGTGGATTTTAGTCCCATGAGCATCCACTACAAGAAAAATACCCATTCAGGTACACTTGAAAAGTGTAGCCAAAAGTGAAAAAAAATGATGCCTTAGGCTACGGCTACGCTTTTTAGGCTACGGCTACGCTTTTTGGGGTGATTCCTATTCGGCCGTTGCCTATTTTCAAAGGCTACGCTTTTCTGCACCAAGGGCTACGCTTTTGGCGTTTGGGAATAGGCTACGCTTTTCAAGTGATGCTGTCCAAGACCAAAGGCTACGCTTTTCAGCTTTCGTTCTTCCAGAATAGGCTACGCTTTTTAACGCTACTGCCTCACTTGTAAAGCGTAGCCACAGTGTATACCATAGCTACTTTTTATAAGCGTAGCCTTAGGTCCCTCTTTTTTTTTTTCGTACACTATAGCTACTGTATATAAGCGTAGCCTTAGGTCCCTTTTTTTTTCTGTATACTATAGCTACTGTATATAAGTGTAGCCTTAGGTCTCATTTTTTTTTTTCTATATATATATATAATTATCTAATAATTATTAATACAACTTAATAGTTAATATGATTACATGTATAAATGAATTAAATATTACAAAATAAAAATAAATACATAATTATACTAAATAATTACTTTATATAATAAAAATTGTCTCTAACCAAAATATATTTATAACATTGATCCAAAAGTACTAGAATGAAGTTAACTATAAAAATTCATACAACTCAAACTAAAGTAAGCATAGCCATATCAAAACCATAATATCACTTAGCCAATAAAAGTATCTTCTAATAAAATCATTAGTCAACCATACATATAAAGATTCTAAATAGCATTCTATCTTAGCCAATAAACCACAATAATAGTCAGCTTAATCTTCATTGCTTAATCTTCATTGTTACCCTGCATAATTATATAGAAAAGTAGTTAAAAAAATATTCATAATGACATTTGTAATTATAAAAATTAAATGGAACACGTAGTCATAGTAAACCAAGAAAGTATATTCTAAAAAAAATAACATGGCTATACAACTTCATAATACAACTTTCAGCCATAGCAATATAACTTCACTGTTAATAAAGCCAACAAACATTTTCAGCCATAGCAATTAATGTAAATGCAAGTAAAAAACTATGAAACAAGGAATAGATAAGGACATACCACATCTAAGTTCGGATAATGTGTTGATCCATGGCCGCTATTCGCATCAATAGGAGACTGTTGGGCGTCTTGTAATAAAGCTTCTAGTTCTTCTGGCCTCATTCCAGGTTCCAATCACTGCAGTAATAACTTGATCATATTTCGCAACCCATGAATCTCTTTGTCTTGTTTTTGCTGTTTGGCCTCTTGTTTTTGCTGTTGGGCCTCCATGTGTCCAAGTTTATCCTTCAGACTGGACACTTCCTCTTTGTGCTGATTCTTGATTTCATTAATTTCAGCATGTTTTTTTAAATCAGTCTTTGTCATAGATCTTCCATACAACCTTACCCGACCTGGTTGTTCTTTCCCGAATATGGCCTCAAATGCTTCCTCTTCTGTTTCACCAGCAGCTTGGCGGTGTTGGAAATCTTCCTGCATAGAAGAAACATTTAAAATTGAGTTAGTTACCGTATCCTAAATTTGAAATGTAATTATGAATGATTCAATGAACTCTTACAACAGCAGTTTGTGTTTCCTCATCCACTTCTTTCCTCTTCCGACTTGTTCGGGTAGCAATGAACATCTCAAACCTTTTTGGTTCCTCCTTTGTTTCCTTTGTTTCTCGCTGCAAAACAAGATCATACTTCGATTTCTTCCTTTAATTTATGCAAATATAAATTCTAATAAATATAAATCTACTATTTACCATAGCCACTCGTACTCTTCCGAAATTAATTGGCCCCATGCGATGTGGAAACTTCACATTTTCCTTGTGTTGCTTGTTTCTTTGACTTATTGACTGGAAGTGAATAAAAAGTTAGCATACAGTTACTAAAACGTGCAGCATAATGAGTTAGGAAAATCTACTAGCAAGGCTGCATTATTAAGCTAAAGCATTGAACAATACGCAAAAGCAAGCACAAAAGATCTATTTATAATACATTGGAGCACCTGTTTAGTTTTTTCACAACTGTAAAAATTCACTCTTCACATGATCAAGTAAACTCCAGGGACATCTCATCTCGTGTAAAATATGCTTACCCAATCCCCTCATCATTCAATCAATTAATTCCAGTGACCTATGTCGAGTTCAATTTCCTACATAGTAGGATTCTCATTGAACAAGTAAGTATTACCCGAGTATCCCCTAAACCCTGTGAAATTAAAAAAATGAGTGGAGAACTTATAACATATGAATGGAACAAAACTACATAGCTATGAGATCCACAAAGAATAATTATACACATAACACAAGAAACAAAATTTACATGCATATAAGTCAATCCACTAAAAGCAAATTTCAGATGTGGTTTTCATGAGAAAATCTGTTACTCAAATTAAATAAAAAAAATAATTTAGCAGAAAGTGTTATATCACATTGAAAAAATAGAACTTGATAGATGACTATACAAAGGTTTTCAACCACAACTATTTACAGAAGCAACCAAAACCTATGGATAATTCAATTTTTCCAAGTAGTCCACACCACAATTAGTGTTATATCAGTTGCATCCTATGCAGAACTGTATCAAATTTATAACTATTTCCAGATTGAAGGCTTAAAGAATCAGGTCCCCAACTCAAGAAACAGAACAGAACCCCACTTCCAAATCAGAAGCATCAGATGCAGAAAAATTACAAAAGTAAATTCAAGGGAAAAAAAAGTAAAAAAGGAGCCATTCACCTTCTCCTCTTCTAAACCATAGATTCAGTATGGTCTAAAAAGCTATTCTGCCATTCACCAGAAGCTATGCATATAACTTTCAGATAAAAAATAATACCTTTGCACCGAGATAAAAAAGTAGCTAGCCAAGTAAAAAGGCATATAGACATCATAATGCTGAAACACTTAATAAATTTTATTTTAATAACAATCATTCAGATCCAATCAGTAGAGCTACTTCACATTAATAACTAAATACCATATTGCTCTTTCAATAGTCAAATAGTTTCACATGAAAATTTGACATATATAGTCTTTTACCTGGATTAGAGGATGATTCCAATAATAGATCAATTTTATGAAACCACTTTCTGGTACTTGTGGGGGTCGATTCTTCACCATATCTTCAATAGTATCATAGGGAACGAAGTGCTTTTGCTTAATCTTTCCTTTGAACCGCTTCCAAGCATCTCGAATCGCTTGCATTACCCACTTTTCTTCACTGTCTGGGAGGAAAAACTTGGTCTGCATGATTATAGGTAATTGTTATATGCTCTTGTGCTGAATAAAAAAACTGAAATCAATAATTACCAAGTGTCTTACATTAACATAGTCCCACATGAACTTCTTAGCTTTAGGAGGAACAGCATGCCAACTAGTGTACAAAAGACTAACGAATCTTTTATTTCTACCAATAGTGCCAACAAAACTAGTTAAATTAAAAACACTTTGGTCGGTTGGTCCTACGGGCTGTCCAAGATCAAAAGTGACTTCTTCCCGCTGTTCCATAGTCCTTGCATAAATCTCCTTGCAAGTTGTTTTTCCACGGGTTTTCTTCTTCTTTGGCTCTCCTAGTTTCATTAATTGGTCAACATCAGATTATCCTTAATTAACTCGAGCTCAATAAGCATATTTCTTTATTGGCCCTCAATACTTGGACCATTAGATCAATTAGATCAATAATAGCACACAAACTTCGAATCAACTAACACTATATTTACCAGCTTCAAACAACTAGATCTACCAGTCCAGTTTTTCTATAACAATTTTTAAAAAAAATAAATATTTATCATCAATAGAAACAGAGCAAAATAGTACCTTCTTCATCATCAATGTCCTCCATCACATCTTGATAATAGTCTTTATCAAGTGCCATGCTTCGTTCCCCGTCCTCACTTAGTTCAGTGCTTGGTCCTTCAATTTCCACATCTATCCCATTTTCCTTTAAGAATTTGTCAATTGTTGTAGCCTTTACTCCTGGCATCCTCTTACCCTTTGTTGATATTCCTTGCTCCAACATTGCACTTTTATTTTGTGAGGTAGTTTCAGGAGAAGGCAAAGTTGTGTCATCTTGCCCTGTTTAAGTCTCTTCATCTGTGAGTTGAATATTCTGCTGCTGCCCTATGTTGATTGCTTCGAGCTTCCTTGTAAGTTCATCTGCGTCCATGTTTGTAGGCTTAGACTTCTTCAAGCCTTGTGTTGATTTTCCACCCTGCACTCCATTCTTGAATTTCTCAGCAGTAGGCATAGTCAATAGCTCCTTTCTCTTTTTATTTTCAGGTTGTTGCGGTGGAATGTTTGGCTGTACTTCCAAGGTGGTAGGCGTGGAGTTAGTCCTTTTGCTAATAGAGTCGAATGTGCTTTGCAAATGACTAAAATCCAGCTTCTTTGACGTGGAATTCTTCTGTCCTTTGGTTGCACGCATCTCCAATTGACTTTCTGGTTCATCCACCCTTCGCTCTGATTTATCCTTGTCATTAACAGCTGCAGCTTCCATTTCATATTTCTTGCGTTCAGTTACAATCCTTTGTCTCTTAGCCTCAAATTGTCTAAGCAAATTCTTACTTGATGTAGCTTTAAGATCAATAAATTCCTTATTCCTACACAAATAAATTAGTTAAGTAGAATCAATATACCCATCAAAATCAAGATAAGAAAAATGTAAGAGACTAACAAATTAACAAAAAAATAAGTATTACTTACAAATAAAACCGTGAAGAAGAAAACTTGAGTATACATATGTACATATTAAGCAAATAAATTGCTTAGGATGACCAATCAGAATCAGAATCTCCAATGAAGTCTGCCTCATATTCTTGGGCAGAAGTCACTTGGGGAACCGTTTCAATAACCGTGGGTCGTAAATCAGTCCTCTCCAGAATAAGTTCACCATCATCAGCTGGTATGGCAGGGCTCATTATACGCTCGTGTTGTTCACTATAGTGTGCTTGACGGGCCTCAGACTCAGATTCGTCGCCTGTTTTAAATAAGTCTCTTGGGACAGTTTCCATAACATAATGTTTGTTATGTTCATATGGATCTTGCACATAAAAACACTGATGTGCTTGAGATGCTAGTATAAAAGGTTCATCCTGGAAGCATTTCTTATGGAAGTGAACAAATGTAAGACCATACTTATCTCTCCCAGCATCGTACCACTCACACCGAAATAAGACAACCTTAAAACGCCCAAAATAGTCTAACTCTACTATCTCAAACAACCTGCCATAATAAGCTACATTGTCTTGGATTGGACTTTGATCTTTAGCACTTGCAAAGCTTGAAGTTAAAGCAGTTAATGTGACACCACTGTTTTGTGTTTTTCTCCTTGCCTCACGTTCCACCGTGTGAAACCTGTATCCATTAATTACATACCCAGAAAATTTTCTTGCAACAGAGCTTGGACCTCGAGATAATTCTTTTAGCCAGAAAGGCACATTTGGATCCCTCGCACGAATTTCAAACCACTGCACGAACGTTTTGTTGTGAACTTTTGCTTTTCTCCATTTCGTTCCTCGCTGATTGTTAACCTCTTCCTCATGCTCTCTATAATTAATAATAGTTAGGTTTGATCTAAAAAATATGGGTGAACTTGATCGGAATAAAAAAAAGTTTAATTAAGTTACCTAACATAATCTGCCACTTCTTCACAATTGTGTAATACATACACATGGGCTTGAGCAATTGATCTATCATCTAGATTAATTGGTTCTCCATTTCCCACGCCTAACGAACGACCTTTGTTAGAAAACAACTTTGATGGCACAACTTCGTCTTCGTTAGGATCATCATCATTCCGAGGCCGCTTATTAAGTCTTGTTTGCACACCTCCATGCAAGTATCTTGAGCAGAAAGTTAAGCACTCCTCAGCCAGATATGCCTCTGCAATAGAACCTTCGGGCCGACTTCTGTTGCGAACATATGACTTTAATGTACACATGTACCTTTCCGGAGGATACATCCAACGAAACTGCACCGGACCTCCCAATCTCACCTCATTTGCTAAATGAATGGGAAGATGAACCATTATGTCAAAAAAACTAGGGGGAAAGATCCTCTCAAGCTGGCATAATGTTTCCACAATCTCTAACTCCAGTAAATCTATCTCTTCCAGTGTGATGAACTTTTTGCATAAGCGACGAAAAAAGGAACTTAGTCGAATCAACGCAATGGCCACATGATCAGGAAGGATGCTTTTAATCGGTATTGGCAGTAAATAGTGAAGCATAAAGTGAGCATCGTGGGTCTTATACCCAGAAACTTTTCTTTCTCCTAGATGTACACAGCGTGATATATTCGAAGCACTGCCATCAGGTAGCTTTGTTGTCTTCAAAACACCACAAAAAAACTGACTTCTCTGCAGCAGTCATAGAAAAGCATGCCTTTGCTAACTTTGTTCTCTTGCCATTATTCACCTCCTTTGGTTGAAGATTTTTCCAGATACCCAAATCTTTTAAGTCATATCGAGCATTCAAATGGTCCTTTGTCTTGCCTGGGATATCCAAGAGAGTTCCAATTACACTGTCAAGTATATTCTTCTCTATGTGCATGACATCTAAGTTGTGATGCAGTGGGTTCTTGTGCCAGTAAGGCAATTCAAAGAAAATTGATCTTTTTTTCAATTCCATGGGAAACTATTTGATGTACTTTGCTTCTTTCCAAAGACATTCTCAGCATTTTGTAGCATCTCAAAAAGTTCGGGTCCTTCTATAACAGGTGGAGGAGGTCTTAATTCCTGCTTCCCATTAAAAGACCTTGTATTGGTTCTCCATGGATGATCCATGGGTAAAAAGACATGATGGTCCATATAAACTGTCTTCCGACTGTGTTTTAGTTGTAAGCTACTGGTATTTTTGTTGCAACAAGGGCAAGCCAACTTTCCCTTTGTACTCCACCCAGACAACATAGCATAAGCAGGAAAATCGTTGATTGTCCACAAAAGAGCTGCCCGCATTTGAAAGGTCTCATTCTTTGATGCATCATAGGTTTTGACTCCTTTTTCCCACAACAACTTCAAGTCTTCTATCAATGGTTGTAGATACACATCAATGTCTTTACCAGGTGATTGTGGCCCAGGAATAAGCAAAGAAAGCATACAATATTCGGGTTTCATGCACATCCACGGAGGCAAGTTGTATACCATCAGCATCACGGGCCACGTGCTCCATGAAATGTTCATGCTACGAAATGGGTTGAACCTATCACTTGACAAGCCTAGTCTAATATTGCGAGATTCTTTTGCAAATTCTTCATCGATTTCATCAAGATTCTTCCACGCTAAGCCATCAGCAGGATGCTTTAACGTCCCATCTTTTACGCGCTCCTCATCATGCCACCTCAGACTAGCTGCCGTCTTTGAGCACATAAATAATCTCTGAAGTCTTGGAATTATAGGAAAGTATCTCAGAGTCTTTGCAGGAATAGGACGACCTTTCTTGTCAGGTTGGTTCTCGCTATTATCACTGGAATTTTCAGTATATCGAGAAGTTCCACACACACGACATTGTTTTTAATCCTTTAGTTCTTTTCTATACAGGAGGCAATCATTAGGACAAGCATCAATTTTTTTATAATCCAGACCTAAATCTCTTATCATAGACTTTGTCTTATGGAAAGATGAAGGTATGTTAATGTTAGGCATTGCCTCTTTCAATAGCTCAAGAAGTGAAGTGAAGGAGGCATTGCTCCAACCGTGCAAACACTTTAACAAGTACAGACGGATGGTAAAAGATAATGTAGAAAATTTCTTGCAACCGGGGTATAACTCTTGACTTGCCCCATCTATTAAATTGTAAAACTTTTTAGCCTCTTCATTTTGACCTACAGTAACACCCTCAGCATGAGATACATCTCCAAATGCATCATTAAGCAGTCCTTCAATGTCATCGCGTGCACCTTCTTCATCATCCGTGTCATCGTCAACCGCCATCGGGATTGCCCATTCGCCATGATTAATCCATGTTCTATATCTCTTGACAAATCCGTCGGCTACTAAATGGTCGAATACCACATCTCTTTTATACCAATTAATGTTACAACACCTCTTACAAGGACATTGAATTTGTCGTCCGTCCGGTTCTCCCTCAGAGTATGCAAAGTCCAAAAAACTAATAACACCATTGATATACTCTTCGCTATACCTCGGTAGATCCATCCAATCCTTTGGCATATCACAAAACCTAATCGATAATTATTAATTTTTTTAGGCGGAAAATTTATAAGGGGTCGCAAAGTGAAGATTAGAAGAATAGAGGAGGCAGGGTGTTATTCGCTACAAAGGGAATGGGCAATGAAAAGGACATTCAAAGACTTGTAACTAGGTTGGGAAATAGTTCCTAGTCTTAGAAGTAATTTTCTAGAAACCCATTAAGGTAAAACAAATAAAGAGAAACATAGAATTTATAGTACAAATATAATAAGTTAAATTGCAACTTCAAAACTAACAAATCAAAAGAATTAAAGTATGCATTGTACCTTGCCATGACACGATCAACGTTTTGACAAAATCTTCTTGGAAGACCTTAACCAAAAACTTTCTCCTTCAACCTTAACCACGAATAACTGTAAAAATATTCAATTAAAATATATAATATAAAAATAACGGCACATAAATTTTCACCTAAAAAAATCATATCAAACTCAAAACCTTAATATATCGAATTAATTAATATCTTATAAACTGTTCGCATCTTAATTTTTTTTAATGCGAGATTAACTCTTTATACTCTTTATCCTTACTACCTAACAGTACAAACAGCAATTGGAACCTAATTAAGGTTAGAAGGAGTTGGTAATTAATTAGAATTGATGATGAAAAGGAATAGTATAAATTAAATGAGAGAGTATGGGGCAGCTAAGTCCTAAGTATAAATTAATATTCGTAGTTAGAGGATCACTGGCTTCCACGTCTCTAACTCCTTATTATTCATTATTTCCAATAATAATTAATATATGAAATTGCTTGCATGTATGTCATAATTCGTAGTAATTAAAAAAAAGCATTTTAATAAATTGTGAAAGTACAACTGGTTTTACACCTGTTTACATATGGTATTGATTAATTAAGTCATACATAAACATTCTGAATTTGTTGATAATATTTATACATATATGTAAGAGAGCTTAGGTAGCTAGGTAGAAAGAGAGTCAAATATGGGGAAGACCTGGCCAGAATAAGAAGCAAGGATCCACATGCTGTTAATCAATATATTTTAATATTTTTTATGAATTATTTATACTTTATAATATTTTATTATATTATTAAGTAATATTATTCATTAATTAGAACATATTTTATGCTGAATAATGCAATTATCCATGGCAATGCTGATGATTATCTAATGCCCGGTGTAGAAGACATGCAGTTTTGTTAGTAACAATAATAATTCAACTTGCCCAAGTTGATCCTAATCCATCTTAAGCATTATTTAAAGACCAGAAGCAAGAAAAATTAAGTAGAAAAAACAGCTTGAATAAAAGTCAAATTTGAGTTGCAAACTTTATTACTTCATATACTTGTGATGAAATGGAGCCAAATTTTTTGTTGATATGTAGCATCTTTGGGTCCAGAATATATATTATACTATACCATGAAGTCATCAAAGTTTCATCTATCATTTCTTAAATTCTATGTTACGCCCTTTTAGTTTTTTTTTAAAAGCTTGATTAAATATAAGACCAAAGCAACTCCGTGGTACTTTAACAAACATATCATAAAACAGCCCCTCCAACGTGGTTATATGCTTGGTCGCTGTTGGTCTCCAACATATAATATTTAATTAAATTGAACACAAAATTAAGTTTTCTGTTGGAAATTAATTATTAATTAAATTCAACTGCCTTATATTGTAGTATATTATTTTTCAGAAGTTTACATCAAATGGTTGCAAGCATTCGGATAAAATGGTATTTAAATTCCACACACGACTAAGTCACAGTTTCATTCCTTTATTCAAGAGGTGGAATCTTTCTTCCAACAACCCTTCAGGTGTCGTATATATACCATGTACATGTATGTTCTTATCGGCTAAGTTCAATCATTCGCTTCTATAAGAAAAATAAAATTTGAGATCTACAAGCATGTTACCTGATTAACAGCAGAATAAGCAGATAAGAAATCAAGATATTTGTTTCCCTCTGGATCCTACACAGCAACTCCCTTTGCTTGAGAAAACACAATGGGAATTAGATGGTAACTGCATTTAAATCAGAAAAGATCATTTGAGTAAATTCCTACACACAATTTATATTCTATCTCTCACCAACAGCCCACAACATGCATTTATTTATTTGAGTAAATTCCTAATTTCCAAAAACCATTTTAAATTACTTTTATTACTTTTTTATATATATATAGAAAAAGGTTATAGTTTAGTGAAATTAATTTGATGTGTGAATGTATGTAGGTAGAATTGTAGATAATATATCATATATGAGACAAATTAATTGGATCTCGGTTGATATATATGATGATGATTGATGAAGGCACCATGCACCCTATACATACATACACACAGTACAAGTTGACCAACCACATCCAAGTCAAAAGCAGCAGAGATCAATACCTATCTCCCATCATTATATAGTTGCCAGCATTTAAGTGTTCTCTCTACATATTACTCCCTTTTATGTCATAAACTATACTATCAGTACTCTTATTTATATCTCAATTTTGAAAGGATCATATTTTTAATCTTTCGTCTTATTTACAGAATTTCTATTCATAAATCTCACTAACTTAACTTGAGTATGTTTAAATATTAGTGTTGGGTGGATAAAATATGACTATATATACCAAAGAAAAAAGGAATATTAAGCGGAGAATTAATATATAGTTACCATCAGAGTAGTTATCTCACTATCATGGAAGAATATGTAGGCATGCAATTTTTACTAGTATTTTGGTAGTATCAAATGGAAAACAAAATCATATTAAAATATCAATGTTTCCAGAATCATTCCCTCTGTTATTTACAGAGGAGCATATTTCTGGTCCCATATTCTCAATCACATGACCTAGAGAGCTAGGGGTTAAGTATACTATTGAGGGAGCAATTAATATACATCTGTACATACATATATTAACCACAAGATGTTCAGTGTGCATGCATATATATCAAAAATGTAAAATTAAATAAACTTAATCTAGGATAATAAGTTATTTATCGATACAGGGATTAACCTAGTAAACACAAGCCTGAGAGACTATAGCTAATGATTGACATGGTAAAAGAAAAGGACAAAGTATTGCCACAAAGGAAACAGCATCTATAGACTTAAGTTCCTATATTTTCAGTCAGGGAAGAAAGTTAGCATAAGATTGAATAAGTTAACAGCACTTGACTAGGCTCAAACTCAGATAACTATTAGTGTATTGAGATCTGCTTACCTCCTATTCCTCATACAACTTCTAATTCACACTCCATTATCACAAGATCAGAATCAGGAAACCAAAAACCAAGAACCTTTACTGTTTCTATTACCTGGGAGAGGTACTTTTCAACTAAGGTTATTAGCCATAGTTTAAAGAAATTTAACATTCAGTTATAATTTACAAGAAGCCTTAGACCAAGAAGCCCATGCTATGCTTTCAATTAGTGAACTGTGGAGTAACCAACATAATAATGTCTCAAACCTATCTTACAACAGTTTTGAATGGATCTTTCTTGTAATAATATTTGAAATGATTCATCTGAAATAATTAGATCTTTCTTGTAATAAAATTTTTGGTAATATACCAGAAGGGATCTCTGTTTTAACTGATATAAGACTTCATTTTTACTAAGTGTAATTGAAAGACAAAACAAATATACGCAAAATCAGGAACAAACACAATGTTCTGGTCTTCTTTTAAATCAAATTTCTATTATGATTAGAAGAAAGAGACAAAACACACATACCTGCAAGGCTGTAGCTGTCTCCAATGCAATAGTGGGGTTGATTGCCTTACTTCATTTAACAAACTCTAAGACACGATCAATACTCTCTGTCAAAACCTGCAAGTAACAAAAATTCCAAAGATAAAACAATGAAAACAATAATCTTCTGCATTGGAAAGTTTGATTTCTGTTGATTTAGCGTTTCACAGTTCAAGGTTTATTTTATTTGTTAAAAATGGAAGTCCATACCCTGTCTCTTTACAAGAATTTGTTTCTTTAGAAGATTTTATGAGAATACTTATTTCAGAATCCTTTAAAATATTTTTGTTTTTTATATAAAAAGAGTAATCATCTCAAACAATCTTTCTACTTGGTTTTCATAATTTACTAGTAGGCAAGACAATTTTAACAGAAGAATGGTTTGTGCATAAAAGCAAAAAATATAATAACACAGCTTCTGCTATGCACACTCTGCACATCCAGTTCAATCTTTGTTTTAGCAACTTCAACTTAAACAATAAATGTTAACAGCTCCAATTATTTTGCGTGCACCAAAAATCATACAGAAGCAAATCTTTGTAAGTGGACCTTCAGGAGCAGACAAACCATAAAATTTTAGCCACAAGTCACAGTAAACCCTGCAGTGCAACACTAACAGACTGAAACCCCCAAATTCACTAGTTCTACTGCACCGCAACATTAGCATGCATGTTCATCAATTCACGAGTTCACAGGATTTTGTACCAAACCCCCAAATTGTAACCCTAAAATCGGAATCCTACCCTCTCAGATTTTAGAAACCAAATGAAGGTGAATACATACCTTCTTGACGATGGTGAGCGACTGATGAGAGGCTTTCAGTTGAGGCAGAGTCTTCCTAATGTGAGCACGCAGCAAAGAGAAGCAACAATGACGATGACTGACGGCGTGGTGAGTCGTGAGTGATGAAGATGAGTGAGTGGTGGCGACGGTGAGGGTTGTGCGCGACAGGGTTGGCGAAGGTGAGAAGCGCAGAGATGACGATGGTGAGGGCGAACAGGAGTGACTTTCTTGTAGTGAGTGGTGATGAGTACGGGTTTCTTCGCGATGGTGCAGAGAGAGGGTTTCTTCGCGATGGTGCAGTGAGAGGGTGGTCAGTGGCGATGGTGGTGGTCAGTGGCGATGGTGAGTGTGGTGAGAGGGTTTCTTCGCGATGTTGCAGTGAGAGGGTGGTCAGTGGCGATGGTGGTGGTCAGTGGCAATGGTGAGTGTGGTGAGAGGGTTTTCAGTGGCGATGGTGGTGGTCAGTATTGCAAGGATGAAGGGGCTTTGGATGGGAGTGATGACCTAGGAGGGAATTGAAAAAATTTTCACTAAGTATAGGTTTCCTGTCGCGTAAAAGAGGAAAAAAAGTTACCAAGTGGTAAGAATTTTACTTTGGATACATTAGGCATCACTTTTTAAGTGCACCCAAAACTTAAAAAATAGGCTACCCTTTAAAAGCGTCTCCTTTGATATGAAAAGTGAACCTATAGATATTAACCTACGGCTACGCTTTATAAGTGATTTCTATAATACCTAAGGCTACACTTTTTAAATGATGCCGCATTTGTGTATCCTTTTCTCTTATAAAAAGGCAACACGGAGAAAAGCGTAGCCTATTCTATGAATAGGCTACGCTTTTCAAATGTAGCTTAAAAAAAGTGTGGCTGAATGGGTATTTTTCTTGTAGTGATCATGAGAGTGCTGAAGCTACGAACTATACCATTTGAGAAAGAGAGTTATCAATCTCGAATAGATGGTAATCCTAATTATGATCAGATTGTGAAAGATATCTGCATACAAGGGGCAGACTGGATGAGAGATCCCAATGGAAAATTCAAATTTATTAAAAGAGGTGATCTCACCCCTGAAGCAAAGGGATGGTTCGAAATTGTAAGGAGATCCATCCTTCCTACCGGAAACAATTCAGAGGTGAATCTTAAGAGAGCAACAATAGTGCAATGCATACTTAAAGGGGGAGAGATCAAAGTGCACAAGCTCATAGCCCAAGGCATTAGGAAGATGGCTGAGAAAAGTGATTCTGGAGGAAGGTTAGGCTATCCCAACACCATTTTCCGCCTGTGTGACAAGGCCGGGGTAGTGTTCGAAGATGAAAACCCTGAATGGGTAAAAGTTGGTATCCCAATTACTGTCCGGCGTATGCATGCTGTTACATCTCCCCTACCTCAACGAAGGATAAGAAAGAGGGTAGCCCAACAAACTGTAGAAGGGCAAAATCCAGAGGAGCAAGCCGTAGCCACCTTGAACATGCACCAATTACAAGAAGCCATTGCTGGCTTATCTAGGAAATATTGGGAGAATCAAGAGGCACAGAAGGAGCTTCAATTACAGATGATGAGCCGTCAAGAAGAGTCGCTCTCGAGATGGATGAATCAACAAGGGGAGTGGCAGAAGCAAATGATGGAGCAGCAATTGGAGCAAGGAAAACAATGGGGTGAATCTTTCCACAGGATAGAACAAAGGCAAAATGAACAACAAGAATCTATTCAGAAGCTAATCAACATCCAAGCACATCAAGGTGCACACATACATGTGATGCACCGAAAACAAATAGAACAAGAAGAACTCTTTGACGAGCACAGGGTATTCTCTGAAGGGGTTTACATGAGTGAAAGTGGAAATCATGTAAACATGCTAGCCAGGCTCGGATACTTAGTTGGACAGCTACCTATAGTACATCCGGGAATCACAAAATATGACGAAGTGAAGGATGAGTTAGCACGAGAAGAAAGAGAAAGGGTGGAGAAGAGTCATGAATCAGTAAGGAAGGCACTTGAAGACTGGAAAAGAGCCAGACTAGCACGGATACAAGGAAGCACAAGTGGACGCAAAGAGGACAAGCAAGAGGGAGAGCATGAACAACCCCATGATTAAAAGGTGGTGGAGTTCCCTCATTGTCCCATCTTTTTCAAGTTTTAAATAAGAAAAATCATGTATGAAATAGAACATGCTTCCATGGTAGTTTAGAATTTTCAATTCTGTTTTTAGTATTCTCCTTGCTTAGGTCTATAATTGCTAGTCAAATTGCCTGTTTTCAATTCCATCTTGCTTATTGTATGCTTGTCCTTTTTAAGCTAAATAAAAAGAGATGTTATGAAAGACCAGAGTGGAGTTCAATTTGTGGAGTAAGTTCTTAGATTTGTGGTGTAGTAATCACTTAGCTAAGTTGGTTCACCAACAAGGTGGGAAGGCAACTATCTGTCCTAAATCATATGCTTGAAACACACCCCATGGGACTAGCTAAATAATAAGATCCTAATAAGAAAAAGGAAAAGAACAATAAGAGTTGAAAAAGAAAGAAAAAGTTAATAAAGAATAAGGCTAGGCATCAAGGGCTTGAATCTTGAGGGATGTGTCTGTGGTGCCCTTGTACCAAGGATCTACTTGGACGAGTAAGTTCTTAGAAGTGCTTCATCACTTGGTAACTTGGGTTAACTAACCCGGGATTATCAACTGAAAATCCACTATCAAGAGCAACCTTGCTACAGAACATTTAGTAACTCAAAGAGGTGCTGGACACCAAGACCTCAAGGAAAGAAAATAACAAACCATGTGCCTGTGGTGTGCATGTATGGGGGAGAGAGACTCGAGGGAGTAAGTCCTTAGGGGTGTTTCAACACCTAGCACCTTGAACCAACTGGTTCGGGAGTGTTGGCTGAAAGCTTATCTTAAAGAGTCGCCCCCTCACAGAACACTTAGCCTAAGGAAGAAATAAACCTTTGAAAGACAAAGGGATCAATAAATAAAAGTCTCAAAGGGTGCAATCAAGTGAGTATTCCAGGACATGGTAAAGGTCTGAAATCCAGTGAAGGAATGAACTTAAGTTGCTATGCATGAAACCACCATAAAACCAAGGACATGACTTCCACAATAATGACTCATTTCTCTTGGTATTCCATTCATCATTCTCTTGTTCCAGTACTTGCTTAGGGACAAGCAAGCTTTAAGTTTGGTGTTGTGATGCCAGGGCATTTTGGCCAGTTTCACTGACCTTTTCTTTACTGTTTTAGGGTAGTTTCATGCATTTTCTTAGGAAATAAGCAAGTTTTGGGTAGAATTTCACTTACATCTTGATTCAAGCAAACATTATGCACTTTACATGATTTCATGAGAATTATGCATGAATTAAATGACAAATTGGATGATGCATGTCTCATGACTTGGATTAGAACTTTGATGCACTCTACTGCTTGATTTCAGGACAAAGGAAGCAAGGAAGAACCACGTTAACAGCCACGTTAGTCTAACTAACGTGACCACTAACGTGGAAAGGGAGCTAGCTTGCAACGTTAATGAGAAAAGTAATCGCCAATAA
Organism: Arachis ipaensis; assembly: GCF_059453495.1. Classification (NCBI taxonomy): domain Eukaryota; kingdom Viridiplantae; phylum Streptophyta; class Magnoliopsida; order Fabales; family Fabaceae; genus Arachis; species Arachis ipaensis. The sequence goes on from NC_142444.1 coordinate 76,682,360, forward strand.
CGTCCTCGAAGCCATCATAGCCCACGTTAAGAGTCACGTTAACTAAGTTAATGTGAACTCTAATGTGGAAGAAGAAAATGAAGCCAACGTTAGTGACACTCACCTTTGTCACTAACGTTGGACCAAGCTCATATTGGCCACGTTGAGAGCCACGTTAACTCAGTTAACATGGACTCTAGCATCGGGAAGCAAAAGAATGGCCAACGTTAGTGACACTCACCTTTGTCACTAACGTTGGACTAAGCCACTTTGAGCCACGTTAGTTGCCACGTTAACTCAGTTAACGTGGACTCTAACGTGGAGGGAGCAAAGAATCGCCAACGTTAGTGACACCCACCTTTGTCACTAACATTGGAATGAGCCACTATGAGCAACGTTAACTCCCACGTTAACTTAGTTAACGTGGAGGAAAGAATGATGAGCCAACGTTAGTGACACTCATCTTTGTCACTAACGTTGGAGATGGCTATCACTACCACGTTAGAAGCCACGTTAACCTAGTTAGCGTGAACTCTAACGTGGGAAGTAAGGGCGTTTTGGAACGTTAGTGACAAAGGTAAGTGTCACTAATGTTCTCGAAGATTTGGCAAGCCTACGTTAAAGGTCACGTTAGCCACACTAACGTGAACTCTAACGTAGGGGGAAGGGAGGACTCTCAACGTTATTGAAAAAGGTAAGTCCCAATAACATGTGTGAAGGACCAAGAGGCAAGGTTAGTGGTCACGTTGGTGCCACTAACGTTGAAGTTAACGTAGATCATCCCTGGGTTAGGAACGTTAGTGAAAAAGGTGATTGTCACTAACGTTCTCGAACCCACACTTTCACTTAACATTAACCCGACTAATGTCCTAAGCTAAAGTCCCTGCCTGCTTCACACTTTCTCTCTGCAATTAAAGCTAAGCCCACTGAAGAGGATAACGTCTTCAAACTCAAGATCCAAAGGCCCATATCCAAGACTTGAAGAACCAACTAGAAGATCAGAAAGAGTAGTATATATAGGGGTAGTTTTGAATTAGAAGGGAGCTTTTTGCATTATTAGAATTACTCTCTGTATTTTACTTTCTCTGCACTTCTAGTTTAACTTTCAGAATGTACTCTCCATCTTTGCTTTCATTTCCCAGAGCTATGAACAACTAATCCCCTTTCATTGGGTTAGGGAGCTCTGTTGTAATTTGATGGATCAATAATAGTTTTCATTATCCTTCTTCTCTCTTTCCTCTTGATTTTACTAGAAAGCTTTCAATCTTCATCCAATTGAGTAGTTATCTTGGAAAAGAAGCTATTCATACTTGGATCTCTTTTGAACCTTGGAAGAGCAATGAAGAGATCATGCTAGAATTGCTTTCTCATGTTGGACCAAATTGGGGTTCGGACGGATATAGTGACATATAATTCTCCCAATACTTTGATTTGGAAATAGATGTGGTATAATCAGTGACCATACTTCATCTCTTCTCATGAGCAATTAGACCAAGGAATTGGCTATTGATCTTATTTGAGAGATTGAATTACCAAGGAATTGAAATTCAATCACTTAAGATTGCCAAGGAGATCAATGAATGCATTGATTGAGGAAGAGATGAAAATGAACTTGATCCAGAGAATGCAATATCTCCTAAGCCCAATGAACTCCCCATTTCTGATCTTACCCATTCTCTTTACTTTCTGCTATTTACTTTCACGCTAAACTCCCCTTCCCCATTTAAGATTCTGCAATTTACCTTCCGTCATTTATTTTCTGCAATTTACTTTTCCGCCATTTAATTTCCTGCAATTCTCAACCCAATTTCTGCTTAGCTCAACTAGAACATTCTTCCAATTAAAGTTGCTTGACCAATCAATCCCTCTTGGATTCGACCTTACTCTATTGTGAGTTTTTACTTGACGACAATTCGGTATACTTGCCGAGGGAGATTTATTAAAGGACAAGTTTCCGTGCATCACACGCCCAGGCCTTTTCCCTCTCTTTCCTAGCTTCTTGAAATTTGAACTGGCGTGGCACGCCCAGGGTTTGACGTTCCACGCCCATGCTATGTGCTTGATCTATCTCTCTGAAAAGTTGAACTAACATGGCACGCACAGTGTTTAGCGTGCCACGCCCTTCATGTGCTTGGATCCTCTGCTTGGCGTGCCATGCCTGGGACTCAAGTGGCACGCTCAGTTAATTTTTAAAGCTGGCGTGCCACGCCTTTGATACCAAGTGGCATGCCCAAATGGTTGGCCTTGTTTCTCCCTCTCTGGAAAGTATTACCAACGTGCCACACCTAGGTGTTGGTATGCCACGCCCATCATTTTCCTTGGTTCCAGCAGCTGGCGTGCTGATGACAAGTCATTTTATGCTAGCTTTTCAAGCATTTTTCACTTGTTTCATTAGGTTTTATGCACTTTCTTGCATTGTAAGTAAGTAATTTGGAGTGGATTTTTATGGTTTTATTAAATCAATCAACCATCCTTTATTTGACACTAAATCATGAGGATTAAGCTAAAATTAATTAGTTTTTGAATGATTTATAAACCTTATGAATTTGGTGGTACTTTGATTAGTTGTTTTGATTACTTGTAGGTGAAGAAATGGTGAAAAAAGGAATTTTTGGGGCACACTTTGAAGCTAAAACACACTTTGATGCCTTAGGCCACGCTTTTAAAAGCATAGCCCATGACCAAGTTGATGACAAGTCATCTTAGCCTAGTTTCACTAGTCTTTTTCTTTTGTTTTCACTTGAATTGTGCACTTTCTTGAGCTACAAGTAAGCAAATTTGGGTAGATTTTCATGCTTCCTTTGATTAAATCAACCATGTATGAATTCATGCTATTTCATGAGGTTTTATGCTATAATTGTCACATATTATGATAAAATGAATATCTCATGATTTTAAGCATAGCTTTGATGTGTTTGGTTGATTAATGATAGGTGAAGAAAGCTTGGAGAAAGGTTGAAGCAAGAAGGAATGGCTAGGAGTAAAGAGAGGACAATGGAATAAGTGAAAATGAACCAGGAAGCAAAAAGCTGGACCAAAAGTTAGCCTCAAACTTTTGCACAAAGTCTTGGGTGAAAAGTTAGCCCCAACGTTAGCCCCTAACTTTTGGGCTAACGTTGGCACATGAAAGTTACTCCCTGGGCACCAAAAGTTTGCGCCAACGTTAGCCCCTAACTTTGTGGCTAACGTTGGCATGAGAAAAACACCCCCTAGCCACCAAAAGTTTGCGCCAACATTAGCCTCTAACTTTTGGGCTAACGTTGGCACATGAACAATACAAAGGGGGAGCAAAGGTTTGCGCCAACATTAGCCTCTAACTTTTGGGCTAACGTTGGCGCCATAAGTACAAATAAGGAGGCCAACGTTGGAGCAAAAGTTAGACCCCTAACTTTTGCCCCAACGTGGATAGCAGCAAAGCATGGAGGCTGATAGTAAAAGTTAGAGTAAAAGTTAGCCTCAAACTTTTACTCAAACTTTTACTCAAACTTTTGCAAAACTTCAACCCGGTTCAATTGGTTCACTTTGGTTCCTCTCCAAACTCCAAGAGCAATCAACCAAGGCCTCTCTCAACCCAATTCCACCAAGAGCAAAGGCCCAACTCAAGGCTTGAAGATCATTTGAAGAAAGTGTATAAATAGGATAGAATTCAAGTTTTTCGGAGAGCTTCCCTTTTAGTTTTTCAGAATAGCTTTCTTTTGAATTTTGCTTAGAGCTCACTTTTATTTTTCTTAGCATTGTTGTTTTAATTCAAGAGAATTTGGGAGGAGAATTGATCTCTCTTCTTCCTTGTTCTTGCCCAGCACTCTTTATTTTTCTTGTCTTGGATTTTGGGTGGAGAATTGAAGAAATTCTGTTTCAATCTCACCTTGGGATCTTGTTTAATTTTCTGCTTAATTGAATTTCAGTTTCGGTTACTTGCTTCTTCATCTACTTTCTTTGCAATTTACAATTTCCTTTGCAATTGTTCTTGTTAGATCTAGGAAGGCATTGAGATCTAGACTTGGTTTTCTAGTCTCTTGGGTCTTGAGATCTGAATTCCAATTTTACATCCTCTGTTTACTGCTTTCCATGCTCATTTACTTTTCTGTTTAAGATCCGGTTTGATTCAAGACATCTTCTATTTCTCTGTTTGTTGCAATTTACTTTTCCTTGTTTAATTCCTGCAAATCCAACTCCCAATTCCCTTTACAATTCAAGCCATTTACATTTCTTGCACTTTAAGATTTTGCAATTTACATTTCTTGCGTTCTAAGTTTCTGCCATTTAATTTCTTGCTCTTTAAGATTCAGCACTTTAAATTCCAGTTCTCTTTAATTTCATGCAATTCACCTATTTCCTTTACTTTCTATGCAATTTAAATTCTGCAAATCACAAATCTCTCAACCAAATCTTGATTCACTTGACTAAATCAACCACTAAACAAAAATTGCTCAATCCTTCAATCCCTGTGGGATCGACCTCATTCTCATGAGTTATTATTACTTGATGCGACCCAGTGCACTTGCCGGTTAGATTTGGGTGTTTTGGAGAAATTCGTTTTTCCGCTAAAATATCCCATCACAAGTAGCGCTCAACAAGGCACCAGCATCCAATTTGAAGAGAGCGCTCAGTTAAAAAGAGTTAACTTAACTTTTTCGGGCTTTTATAAAGCCTTGTGACAAAATGACCATGCCTCCTTCAAAGGGCCATAACTTGAGCTACAAATGTCCAATTGATGCGATTTTAGTTGCATTGGAAAGCTGACACTCAGAGCTTTTCAACGATATATAAAAATCCATATTTGGCATAAAATTGAAGCACAAGTGAAAGGCATCTTTAAGGCCCAAAAATCAGCCACAAAATGCAACCAGCAAGGCTAGAAGTGGGAGCCTCTCTCCAAAGTAAAGTAGCGCTATTAGTGTGCAAGGAAATTTGCCAAATTGGGAGAGCCAGGATTCAAAGTGGAGACCAAGAGAAAGCAAAGGCGTTAAGTTAAATGTTTTAACTGAGCGCCAATGCTTCACAATTAGCGCTTAGTAAACTTTTTCATGCCTCCCCAAGGAAAAATACAAGGCGTAACAACAAGAAAGGTGGCAGCCAGGTTTCGAACCTTGAACCTTGAGCTAACCAAGAGGAGCACTACTTGCAAGAAATCAGCCACAAATGCTGCAACCAAGGCTCGAACCAGGAGCCTCAAGCCAAAAAGAAAAGTGCTACAATTAAAAGGGGCGCTCAGTTCAAACTTCTTTACTGAGCGCTACCATGTGAAAACAAAATTGGTTGAATTGCTTCCACCAAGGCTCGAAGCTGGACTCCCTCTAAATCAAGAAGGGGCGCTACGTTAGGAGTTTCTACTGAGCACTATGAAGGCTACACACAAGGACGCTATGAAGACTTGTCACAAGACCAATACATTGGGTGCTCAGTTACCTTATTTAACTGAGCGGCGCCTTGGAGCCATCCACGCACAAAATTGATGAGCCTGGGACCAAGACATGGAGCGCTCAGTTAACTTAGTTAACTGAATGCTCCCCTGGAGGTACACCATGGGTCCATTTATTATTCAATTGCCACTTTGGATTCAATTCTTCACCAAATGAAAAGCCCACTCCAAATTCTAAAGATCAAAAATATAAACTGTATAAATAGGACTTAGTTTGAGTTAGAGAGGACCTTTTTTGCTTTACCTTTTGCTTACCTTTTACCTTTTATCTTTTGCTTACTTTGAACTTTGAATTTTTTATTTTGAGCTTTGAATTGGGAATTGGGATTGAGAGCTGAGTTCTCTCCTCCTTGTTCTCACTGTTGCATTTCTTATTCTCTATTTTTTGAATTGTGGATAGAGATTGAAGGAATTCTGTTTCAATCCTTTATCTACAATTCATCTTTGTTCTCTTCTGCATACTTCTAAGGAATTATGAATTGGATTTAGCTTTCTGATTTCATTTTCACTTCTTCTGTTACTTTTGCTACCTCCTTTGGATCTTGAATTGAGATTGGAAGAGTTCCATTGATTTAAATTCTGAGAATCATCTTCCAGTCTTCCTCTCAATTGATCTAAGGATTGGATCTAAATCTCCTTTACTCTTTTTAAATTTTGTTTTCTTCTGCAAATTGTTCTCTGTTGGATCAAGGAAGGAATTGAGATCTAGACTTGTTTTCTAGTGTCATTGAGCCCCTGAGCTCTTGAATTTCTTTCCTAGCTCTTGCAATTGAGTTGAACTTACTTTCTGTTTGTTCTTCATTGCAATTTTCCAACCCTGTTTAGATCTACTGCATTTACTTCATCTTCTTTACTTTCTGTTATTAAATTTCTGAATCCCAGCATCCCACACCCCTTTATTATTCAAACAATTTACATTTCTTGCACTCCAAGCTTCGGCTATTTACATTTCTTACAATTTAAGTTTCAGTCATTTACATTTCTTGCACTTTAAGATTCAGCTCTTTTGCTTTTTCTGCTCTTTAATTTACTGTCAATTCTCCCTCTCCTTTTTATTTTCATGCAATTTAGCTTCTGCTAGTTACAATTCACTCAAATCATCAACTGTTCGCTTAACTAAATCAACCACCTAACTAAAATTGCTCAATCCTTCAATCCCTGTGGGATCGACGTCACTCATGTGAGTAATTACTACTTGATGCGACCCGGTACACTTGCCGGTGAGTTTTAGGTGTTGGGAATCCGTTTCCAACCCATTAAGTTTTGGCACCGTTGCCAGAGATTGATTAGATTGACAATGATTAAGTAAGGTGGTGGTCTAGATTAAGCACTTTTTCTTTGTTTTTGTTCATTTTCTTTGTTTCTAACAAGCACACTAACTGTTTGAATTTTTGTTTAAACTAAACTTAACCTTACTCTAGGAGCAGAGTGAATCACTCATGTTTCCTGGTTTTCTGTGTGTTCTTGTTGTTTTAGTAGTATGACAGAAGCAAGGAGAGAGGTCTCCACCTCTGAAAACTTCTAAAAAAGAGTACTAAGAAATGGAGGAGAATCCAATAAATCCACCAGTGGGAGTGGCCAACAACAATGGTCAACCCCAGAGGAGAGTCTTGGCTTCATATACGTTTGTTAATCCTAGGCATTGTGGGAGTAGCATCCTTACCCCAAATGTTAATGCAAACAACTTTGAATTGAAGCCCCAGCTCATTACATTGGTACAAAACAACTGCTCCTATGGAGGAAGTCCAATAGAAGTTCCAAACCAGCATCTATCTACCTTCTTGAGGATCTGTGATACAGTGAAGTCCAATGGTGTGCATCCAGAAACATACAAATTGCTGTTGTTCCCATTTTCATTGAAGGACAAGGCTACTCAATGGCTTGAAGCTTTCCCACAAGGAAGCATCACTAGCTGGGAGGATCTAGTGAGTAAATTCTTGGCCAAGTTCTACCCACCTCAAAGGATTATTAGATTGAAGAAAGAGGTGCAAACCTTCACACAAATGGATGCAGAATCCCTCTATGAGGCATGGGAGAGATACAAGGCCCTGAATAGAAAATGTCCCCCTGAAATGTTCAATGAATGGGACATCCTTCAAAACTTCTATAAGGGATTAACTCTGAAGGCTCAGGAAGTACTAGACCATTCTGTAGGAGGCTCAATGCAACTCATGAAGACAGCTGAAGAAGCTCAGAACCTCATAGACATGGTGGCAAATAATTAATATTTTTTGCTCATCAAAGACAACGCCCACCAGCTCCCAAGAGAGGTGTCTTGGAGCTTGAAGGTGTTGACACTATCTTGGCACAACACAAACAGATGCACCAACAACTTCAGCAACAAATGGAGATTATGGCCAAGAAAATTGATGGACTACAAAGTGCTGCATTAGACATACAAAGCCAATCTCAAACCGTACATGGGTGGAATCAATCTGAAGAAAGTTTTAGGGCATTCATTTATGAGAAACAAAGCCCTGAGCAGGTGCAATACATGAACAATACCTCAAGTTCATTCCAACACAACTTCAATGGTGATGCACAAAAGACACCCTAGAGAACTCATTCTAATTTAAGGTGGGGTGAGCATCAGAATCAAGGACAAAGGGACTTCAACTCTGGCAACCTCAGCAACACAAATAACCAAAGCCATTCATCTGAAGATACTAACCAATTCAAAAACCCACAAAACACATATCACCAACCTCATAACAACTCACAAAACCACCAACATAGCTTTTCCACATCCACATTCCACCCACAAAATAACCACGCAAATAGTTCGAACAACTTCCAGCAACAACCATCTCATTTTACACAACCACAACCAAATTCAGACTCCCAAAGAATCTCTAGTCTAGAGATAATGATGGAGAAACTCATGAAAAATCAAGAGATGGCAAGGAAAGATCAAGACATAACAAGTAAAAACCAAGAAGCTTCAATCAGAAATCTTGAGAGGCATATGGAACAAATGACTAAACAAATTACAGAGATGGGTGAGAAGCAACCAAATGCATCCCCTAGTGCCACTCAAGACCACCCAAGGGACAAAAAAAAAGCTACAAAGTGGGAGGAGTGCAAAGCAATCATAGTGGGAAGAGAGGAGACTAGGGAGAAGAAAGCCATCAATCAGGAAGAACCCAACAGAGAAGTTCCACAGGAAGAGGACAGAAAGACCAAGAATGCAAAAAGTTCCAAGAGAGATTAGAACATCCTGGAAACACAACTACAAGAGAAGAAGGAAGGGGTGAAGCCATATGCCCCCAAACTTCCATACCCTCAGAGGTTCGAAAAAGAAAACGAGGATAAGCAATACTTAAAATTCCTGGACATATTCAAGACACTCAGCATCAATATTCCTTTCTTAGAAGCACTGGAACAGATGCCATTATATGCCAAATTTATGAAAGAAGTGCTAACAAAGAAATGACCCTTGAAGGAAGGACAGATTGTTGAAATGACAATGGAGTGTAGTGCTATTCTCCAAAGAGGTCTACCAGAGAAGAAGGATGATCCTAGAAGGTTTTATATACCTTGTACCATAGGAAACATAACTATTGAGAAATCATTATGTAACCTTGGTGCAAGTATAAACTTGATGCCTCTATCTCTTATGAGGAAGCTTCAAATTTTTAAGCTGAAACCCACTCGAATAACTCTTCAAATGGCTGACAAATCCATTCAGCAAGCACTCAGAGTTATAGAGAATGTATTGATAAAAGTGGGGAAATTCCTTCTCCCAGCTGATTTTGTCATCTTGGATATGGAGGAGGACCCTAACACTCCTATCATTCTGGGGAGGCCTTTCCTAGCTACGGGCAGAGCATTGATAGATGTTGAAAAATGGAGAATTATTGCTAAGAGTGCATGATGAGCATCTAGCATTTCATGTCTTCAAGACTTTACATGAGCCCACTCAAGAAGAAGATTGTATGAAGGATAAGACCAGAGATCAAAGCTTGAAGGAGGCATTCAAGGAGTCAACTCCAAGACTTCTAAATCCATGCTTGAAAGAAGTAGAGATGGTGCAACAGACCAAAGAAATCAAGGAGGAACTAGATCCAAAACCCCCAGATGAGAATCTTAACACCCCAGATAATGAACCACCAAGGCATGAATTATCTTCAGAGAAAGAAAAGAAGAAGAGGCCAAAAGGGTGGAGAAACAAGAAAGTCCCCTCTGAAGGCTTCTCACCAGGGGATAAAGTGATGTTAAACACCCAACCAATGAAGGTGTCTCCATAATTATCTGAGTATTATACTGTGAACCGGATCCTTTCACTTGAACACCTAGAGATCATCAAAGAGGAGACCGGAAGGAAGTTCACAGTAAGAGGAGAAAAGCTAAGGCACTATGATTTTCAGCCTCCATGATCAAAGAACAAGATGTCAAGCTAGTCACATTAAAAGAGCGCATGTTGGGAGGCAACCCAACCTGAGGTAATCTCTTTTCATAGTTATTTCAATAAAAAGGTTGAATGATTTTATCTGCATTGCAAGGAGCTAAGTTTGGTGTTGCACACCAAAACAATTTAAGGGAGAGTGAAGGATGCTAAGTTTGGTGTTCCACCAAAATCTCATTTAAAAACACATTCTCACCTTCTACATAAAGGGTTGTTAGCTCCAAGCAATCAGAAAAACCATTGAACCATTGTCTATCTTCTAGTTTTTAGTCTTATAACCTTCAGCAAAGACACAAGGTTTCATATATATGGTTAATTTGATGCATGAAAAACATTGGCAAGGGACTAAGTTTGGTGTTCACACACCAAAGTAAGTTCAAAAGCCTACAAATAATTTTTGCATACTAACAAGTTGCTCAAGGGCTTGAGAAACAAGCAACTTTTGAGGATTATGCAGGAAAACATCCAACCTGTGGAGGGAGTCTGCATCATTGTCCAAAGGAAGTACAATAAAGAGAAATAATGATGACAGAAAGAAAAGCTGTGAGACATTCCCAACAGGTTTTGTTGACACTTAATCCTTGCTTCTTTGAAGTATTTTAATTTGGAAATTTCTATATGTCTTACTGAAGTGTTCAATTAAGTGCAAGTGGAGATGTTTGTTAAGAATGCTAGCCTGCATATTGTGATTGTCATACATCATTAACGTGAATTTTGTTTTGTTCCTTTCTGCATAAATAAAAGAAAAGTGTTTAAAATAGAAAGTAAATGTCCAATTTTGTAGAAATTAGAATGAGAATTCAGTGGTGGTATTTGTTTGATTTAATGACCAGCTCAACAATAAAAGCTGCATAATAAAATGTTTATTGAAGTGTGAGCTAAGTTGCTGCTACAAAGCCTTTTATCAATGGATACCCCTTAAGAATGAAGCAAGACAAAAAGAAAAAGAAAGATAAAAGCCAAGAATTGGCAAAGAAACAAACAATAAGGCTAGACACCAATAGCTTGGACCCTAGGACATATGCCTGTGGTGTTTTTGTACTGGGATATGCTTGGACAAGTAGGTTCTGAGGAGTATTTTGAAACTTGGCCACTTAGATCAACTGATCTGGGTTTGCCAACTGAAAGTCCACTATCAAGAGTAACCTAGTTACAAAACATTTAGTAATCCAAAGAGATGCTGGGCATCAATGTTCCTAGGAAGAAATTGTGAGCCATGTGTCTTTGGTGAAGAAATGTTGAGCAAAATTTAGCCAAAGGGCTGCTGCAACATTTGCCACCAAGCCTCTATTAAGAAAATAAGCTTTCCAAAGCAAAATAAAGAAAGGAAATGCTAAGAGAGATCAATCAAAAGTAAGGCATTATAGTAGCAACTCTAGTGAACCTTTAACAGAACATCTCTTATCTGTCAGCAAGTAATAAATGAGCTACCATTGTCTGCATAAAACCCCATGAACCAAGTTCAATTATCTGCTGAAAAAGGACATGCATACTTCTCTGTTTCATTTTATTTTCTCTTATGTCTAGTGCTTGTTTGGGGACAAGCAAGGTTTAAGTTTGGTGTTGTGATGACAAGTCATCTTATGCTAGCTTTTCAATCATTTTTCACTTGTTTCATTAGGTTTTATGCACTTTCTTGCATTGTAAGTAAGTAATTTGGAGTGGATTTTCATGGTTTTATTAAATCAATCAACCATCCTTTATTTAACACTAAATCATGAGGTTTAAGCTAAAATTAATTAGTTTTTGAATGTTTTATAAACCTTGTGAATTTGGTGGTACTTTGATTAGTTGTTTTGATTACTTGTAGGTGAAGAAATGGTGAAAAAAGGAATTTTTGGGGCACACTTTGAAGCTAGAACACACTTTGATGCCTTAGGCCACACTTTTAAAAGCGTGGCCCATGACCAAGTAGCGCTCAACAAGGCACCAGCGCCCAATTTTAAGAGAGCGGTCAGTTAAAAAGAGTTAACTTAACTTTTTCGGGCTTTTATAAAGCCTTGTGACAGCATGACCATGCCTCCTTCAAAGGGCCATAACTTGAGCTACAGATGTCCAACTGATGTGATTCTAGTTGCGTTGAAAATCTGACATTCAGAGCTTTCCAACGATATATAGCAATCCATATTTGGCATAAAATTGAAGGACAAGTAAAAGGCATCTTTAAGGCCCAAAAATCTGCCACAAAATGCAACCAGCAAGGCTAGAAGTGGGAGCTTGTCTCCAAAGCAAAGTAGCGCTATTAGTGTGCAAGGAAATTTTCCAAATTGGGAGAGCCAGGATTCGAAGTGGAGACCAAGGGAAACCAAGGGCGTTAAGTTAAATGTTTTAACTGAGCGCCAATGGTTCACAAGGAACGCTCAGTTAACTTAAGTTAACTTTTTCGTGCCTCCCCAAGGAAAAATACAAGGCGCAACAACAAGAAAGGGGGCAGCCAGGTTTCGAACCTTGAACCTTGAGCTAACCAAGAGGAGCACTACTTGCAAGAAATTAGCCACAAATGCAAAAACCAAGCTTTGAACCAGGAGTCTCAAGCCAAAAAGAAAAGCGCTACACCAAAGCAAAAGGGGCGCTCAGTTAAAACTTCTTCACTAAGCGCTTCCTTGTGAAAAGAAAATTGGTTGAATTGCTTCCACCAAGGCTCGAAGCTGGACTCCCTCCAAATTAATAAGGGGCGCTACGTTAAGAGTTTCTAACTAAGCACTACGAAGGCTACACACAAGGACGCTATGAAGACTTGTCACAAGACCAATAAATGGGGCGCTCAGTTACCTTATTTAACTGAGCGGCCCCTGGAGCCATGCACGCACAAAATTGATGAGCCTGGGACCAAGACTTGGAGCGCTCAGTTAACTTAGTTAAATGACCGCTCCACTGGAGGTGCACCATGGGTCCAATTATTATTCAATTGCCACTTTGGATTCAATTCTTCACCAAATGAAAAGCCCACTCCAAAAATAGAAAGTGTATAAATAGGACTTAGTTTGAGTTAGACAGGACCTTTTTTGCTTTACCTTTTGCTTACCTTTTACCTTTTACCTTTTGCTTACTTTGAACTTTCAATTTTTTATTTTAAGATTTGAATTGGGAATTGGGATTGAGAGCTGAGTTCTCTCCTCCTTGTTCTCACTGTTGCATTTCTTATTCTCTGTTTTTTGAATTGTGGATAGAGATTGAAGAAATTCTGTTTCAATCCTTTATCTACAATTCATCTTTGTTCTCTTCTTCATAATTCTAAGGAATTATGAATTGGATTAAGCTTTCTGATTTCATTTTCACTTCTTCTATTACTTTTGCTACCTCCTTTGGATCTTGAATTGAGATTGGAAGAGTTTCATTGATTCAAATTCTGAGAATCATCTTCCAGTCTTCCTCTCAATTGATCTAAGGATTGGATCTAAATCTCCTTTACTCTTTTTAAATTTTGTTTTCTTCTGCAAATTGTTCTCTGTTGGATCAAGGAAGGAATTGAGATCTAGACTTGTTTTCTAGTGTCATTGAGCCCCTGAGCTCTTGAATTTCTTTCCTAGCTCTTGCAATTGAGTTGAACTTACTTTCTGTTTGTTCTTCATTGCAATTTTCCCACTCTATTTAGATCTACTGCATTTACTTCATCTTCTTTAGTTTCTGTTATTAAATTCTGAATCCCAGCATCCCACACCCCTTTATTATTCACACAATTTACATTTCTTGCACTCTAAGCTTCAGCTATTTACATTTCTTGCAATTTAAGTTTCAGTCATTTACATTTTTTGCACTTTAAGATTTAGCTCTTTTACTTTTTCTACTCTTTAATTTACTGTCAATTCTCCCTCTCCCTTTTAGTTTCATGCAATTTAGCTTCTGCTGGTTACAATCCACCCAAATCATCAACTGTTCGCTTAACTAATTCAACCACCTAACTAAAATTGCTCAATCCTTCAATCCCTGTGGGATCGACCTCACTCATGTGAGTAATTATTACTTGATGCGACCCGGTACACTTGTGGTTGAGTTTTAGGTGTTGGGAATCCGTTTCCAACCCATCACATGCCACGCCTAGTATTCAAGTGGCACGCCCAGGTAAGGATCTTGAGCTGGCGTGCCACGCCTTCGACACCAAGTGGCACGCCCAGCCTTTGACACCTATACCAAGGCATTACCACCTAATACAAGCTTCAAGTGGGTACAATCCTTAACCTTTATCTTTACTTTTTCACTTGAATATGCTTTGCTTGAAACAGATTGCCAGCTTAGAGCTCTCTGTGGCTTTAAGAGTAAGAAGGAAATGGCTCGTACTCAGAACTGGTGTGCAAGATTCAATAAGGTTCCACGCTTCAATTTGAAGTGCACGGATTGGTATCATGTTCAATTGAATGGGTCTCGGAAGACGTTTGGTCATCTTGGTGAGAATACAACTTCCAAACCGCCCGGCTAGAAAAATATAATTCCAGATAAGGGCTGGTGCAAAAGCAAGGTTTGAGATCCTAGAATCTATTCGGACATTCGTCACCCCAGGAGCCTGAGAATCTGTTTGAAGCTGCTCAAAGGCTTTACGTGCCTTGTTTGGGACCCCGGAGTCTGTTGGCATTCCAAACATTGGTGGAGATTTTTGGATGAATTTAAGCACAAGCCACCATAACAGAAAGCTCATCAAATGTCCAACTTAAGGGCTTTAACTAAAAGTGCTAGTGGGAGACAACCCACCATGGTATGATCGTTTCTTTTTCAATTTTATTTCGTGTTGTTTGTCTTTATTTTATTTTCATTGAACCTGGAATTATTCATAGCATCTACATTAGCACTGTATATTGCATACTGCATAATTGCATTTAAAAAAAAAAGAGATCACCCCACGCGAGCGCGCAGGCTAGGCGTGGGCGTGAAATGGAAATCGGCGTAAAGATCCAACGCCCAGAAAGTTGGTCTGGAATCGTGCGGCTAGCGTGCGTTTAGCACAAAACGGTCCACGCGTTCGCGTCCATGATGCGAACGCGTCACTTGCAAAACACTCATCCCACGCGAAAGCGTGAGCGACGCGTCCGCGTCGCGTGGATATTATGGCCCCCTAAATGGAAACAGAGAGTTGCGCCAAAACGACACTGGAACTGTGCGTCTAGCACAATTCACAGCGACGCGTTTGTGTGCCTCACGCGTCCGCGTCACTCATCTTTTACTCAATTTACGCGATTGCGTCAACCACGCGACCGCGTCATACCCCTTTTGCCGTAATCACGCGATCGCTTGCCCCACGCGTTCGCATGGATTTGAATCCACTAACCCCAAGTCACGCGAACCCTAACCCCATCGTGTCCCCTAACCCCCCTTCCACTCCCCTCCGCCTCTGCAACCCCCTCTGCAACCAAACTCCACCACCCAAACACCACCACCGCTGCGCCACCTACACCCAACCAACCCCACCCACCCCCAACCACCCAGACCACCCCGCGACACACCCCTCTCTCTTCTTTCTCCCCTTCTTCTCCTCCCTCCCCTCCTAACCATCCCTCTGCCACTGCCTCCTCCCCCCGCGGCCACCCTCAGACCGCCGTCTCCCACCACCGCCGCCCACCACCACAACCCTCGCCCCAACCTTCTATCCATCACCCACCTCGCCCAACCCAAACCCCTGCCTCTACCACGCCATTCCTACTCCACCACCGTGCCGTCGTGCTCCCTCCCAGCGCCGCCGCGTCACCACCACCATCTCCCTGCCCTCACCTCTGTTCATACACATACCAGGTTCTGCCGAACACCGATTTCTCTATCTTCCGTAGTTCGTTGCATATTTTTCAGATTCTATTCAATTTAGGATAGTTAGAGATGCATGTTTGTAGTAGATTCTAGGTGGTTAGGTAGCTAGGATGTGGTTAGTGGATTTAGGCCTAATAATTACGCCGTTCTTATTACTTGTTTTACCTATTCTGCAATTTTGATCTGGTTGTGATGTTAATACTGTTCATATGCTGATCTTTAATATTTCATTCTGCTGTTAAGACTATTCTTTACTCCTCCTACTGTTTGTGACTCTTTGCAGCGCTTTTTAATCTCATATGAACTGTTTTTCTTGCTGTTTATTACCCAGAAACATCCAATTTTAGCCGGAATGCTGCCCAATTTTCTGCAAATTATTTCATTTTTTTCATGCATAGGTTTTGGCAATTTTGAATTTTGCATTACTTGGCTACAACCAAACCAATTCATGAATGCACGGGCTAGCATTCTTATTCCTTTCGATTCCCTGGCTAGTAAATTGCATTATTGATGATTTCATTTTAATTTTTGCTACTCTCATATCAATCTGATTTATCATAAATAACCTGATATCCTTGCTTGAATATGAGTTGACTGTTCTTTAAATTTGTGAATCTCTTGTTACCTAGGAAACCGATCATCATGCCACTTACTTTAACTTTCTTTTTACTAACTCACTGCTTTAACTTTCTAACTTCCTTTCTCACTCCTAACCATTTTCACTTTCAAACTTCTCTTTTCAGTTTTTTACTAACTACTTTAACTTTCTAACTCAGGGCATGATCATTGTTCTTCCTATTTAACTTGAATTCCGCTTATCATATATTTTGGATTGCATTTTTTTCTCTTTTCAGACTTTTTCACTCGTATACAATCCAAATTGCACATATCTTCAACTCATTTCATGCTTCTCTTGCTCTTTTGCCACTCTGTGCTCATATTGCTATTATTCTATTTGCCTACTTATTTTCCTGCTTTTGTTCTTCAATTATATCCTGGAATTTCTACTTTTCAGGATGTCTGACCCTCAGCGTAAAGCAAAAGGCAAAGCAACCACTGGCAAAAGGAAAAGAGGCGAATCCTCTATGACCATCCTCGACATTTTGCATGACGACTCCTGGCGAGAAAAGCACTTTACCCCGTAGGAGAAGGCTGACCAGCTACTCATTGCCACAGATCCAGTAAAATTTGCAAACAGATACTGTGAGCTAAAGTATCCAGTGTATGCCACTTTCAGGAACCTGTACCTGGAAAGAACTCTAAAAATTCCAGAAGAACTACAGCAGTACACCTCCGAACAGATAAAACAGAGAGGCTGGTTGTATCAACCCTGATTTTTGAGTACGCGAGATCTTTTCTAAAGGCACGGATTTCTCCAGAAGATCAGTAAAGAGAACACCTCTTCTATATCAACAAGTATCTCGATAATCATTGTCATTATGTCATCCTTAAGCTAGAACCTTTTCTGAGGCAAGCTCGATAATGCGGTCATGAAGAACCTAGTTTTTGAACTATATCGGTTGGCAGTTTTGATTCTGATTTTCGTAAATAGTCTCTGTTTGATGAACCGGACTTGATTCATGAGAGGAGAGAGATAATAGTATAATATTATCATTATATTAGTATTAGAAAATGCTTGAATGATATTATAAGGTTACCTGGTCTGTTTTAGTTAAAAATAGGAAAATCGGTTTAACCGGATTTACGGTTTACTGGTGTAGCTTAGCACCAGCACTCTCTGACGACTTTAGCAATGCTAAGGCCCCATCATACATATTTTATTCTCATAATAAATATGTTACTAGTGTCATTATGCTAGTAGCTCAAAAAATAATTTTTAGAGATGTTTTTACAAGTGTTCCGATACATCTAGTTTTAGTAGTTATACACCTGAGATATTTTAATATTATTTTAACCCACCTCCAAGACAACCAATCACAACTCATCCTACACCCCCAAGACCTCCAAGGCTGTCTCATTTCATCATTTTGGCCCAAAATAACAAGAGAGAAAAGAGAGAAACTTTCGTGAACACTTAATCTTCAAAGCTTGATTTCTTCTGAACTAAAACTCAAATCAAAACTCTGATTTCACCAAAATGATCCTCTCTTCTTCCTCTACATAACCATGTGACTTATCAAGGCTGGAAATAAGGTTATATGGCTGTCTCCCTCCCTCTTCAATTCGGTTTTCAAGGAAAACCATGCAAAACATGTGTTTTCTTGATGTTCTTCCTTAGGAATCATGCTTAACTTGACTTGAGGGCCAAGAAATGTTAATTTCCAGCAAGTCTAAGGTGAGATATCTCTTCCTAACATGCTGAGGGAGATTTGGTCAGTTGAGAGTTTGTGGATTTAAAGTTGTTCTTGATGTGTTTTAGGAGGAAAACGTGCTTTAAGAACACTTCAAAGAGTAACCGGATTTGGAGCAGCAAATCAAGGTAGGGTGTCACGAAATTAATCTTGATTATTTGTGTTTGAGTTGTGTGAATGTTGTATGATTTGGCTGTGCTAAAAATTGGTTGCATATATGATTGATTCTTGGTGAAAATTTGGTGGAATTTTGATGAAATTTGATGAAATTCAAGCTTTAAAGTTCACGTTCTTGGGCAGCTGGAAAAACGAAAACCTAAGCTTAAATTGAGGTTCAATTTGTGTTGAAATCATGTAGAAAAGATGGGGTTTTAGTGGCTGCTAATTTATTATGAATTATAGTAAAAATCGGTTGCTGAAAAGACTGAAAAACGGGTAAAAATAGAGAAGGAATCTGAAGAATTTATGAAGAACATGAAGAACACTTTGAGTGTGGTGAAGAACAATGAAAAACACCTTTTTGATTCATAAAAGGGCAAGGAAGTAATTAATTTGGTGTTTGGGGGTTATTTTGTAATTTCTGAAAGTTAGGGTGGTTAAAGTAGAAATATTAAAGTTATGGGTGGTAAAAAGTGAATTTTAAAGGTTAAAAGTTAAATTAGGGTAATTTTCAAAAAATTAATAATAAAATATTAAATAATAATATTTAATTAAAAATAATATTTTAATAAAAATAATAAAATAATACAGAAAAGGCAGTTTTCTGTAAAAGCTTTAGAAAGATAACTTTAAGCACAAAATCTCATAATTACCTTCATAAAACACTTAGGGAGTGGTAAGAACATATTAGTGAGGCAAAGATAAATGAAAGATAAAAAGTTGAAGAAAAGATAAGAATCGAAGAAAAATTCCGTAAAGTTTTAATGACAGAAAAACAGACAGAGATTAGTGAACGAACTAGGGCAACATAGTTAGTACTTGAGTTGCGACTAGGGTTAGGTATTATATGAAAAGTTAAACTATTTCAATATAGACTTAATGAACCTATAATTGGAACAGACTAACTATTCATACCGAAATTTACATAAGCTTTAAATACATATGTTAAGCAGAGAAATCAAAGCAGAGTAAAGAAACACAGAGAACAGAGTAACCAGAGAAAATTAAAGAGATACAGAGAAAAGAGTAATCAGAGCAGAGTAAAAAGACAGAGAAAAGAGTAATGTGATAAAGAGAAATGGTTTGAGTTACGATGTTGTAAAAGTAAAACTGTAAAGTTTGTATAGCATGATTGAACAGAAAAAGAAAGAGGTACTGCATAAGAATGTGAAAGTGATGATGAATAATGAGAATGATAATGAATGATGATAATGAGAATGATTATGTGATGATCTGCTGCATGAAGGCAGTCAGATAGATGGTGGTACGACCACTGAGAGTGCTTTCCTGGGATACTTAGCTATAATGCTATTCTATAAGTCAGAGGACTCTTACAGAGGTATCGAGAACACACGACTAGCATATACTCCTATAAGTCAAAGGACTCTTACAGTGAGAGTGTGTGTATGCTCCTGTAAGTCAAAGGACTCTTACAGAGAGTGTGTTGGGCAGATATAAGTTAACTAGCTCCGCCATGCAAGTCAAAGGACTCCTGCAGTGGGTTGCTAGTGCCGCCCTGCAAATCAAAGGACTCTTGCAGTGGTTTGCCTCACAAGTCAAATGACTCTTGTGAGGGGCATTGCCAACAGGGAAGCCTTACCTGGTCAGAGGACTCCAGGTAACGTCGGGAGCTGGTCTGTAACCGACAAATGAGCTCATTACCTGCACTAGGACTAGACATGCATCATACTTGGTTGTGCATTTCCTCTGTTATGATTGTTGTTTGAATGTATGCTTTCTTTGTTTGTATTCTATTCACTGTGTCTGTGTTTTGTTTTCTTGTATTTCTTTTGTTTGTGTTTTGTTTTCTGTTTTCTCTGTTTTCTCTATTTATCTGTATCTTATGTTAACTACTTCTCGATGTTTTGTTATTCATCTGCTAAACAATACGAAATTAATGAACTTAACTAATAACCCCGGCCCTACTAAGAACTCCCCAGTTCTTACCCCTTCTCTCTCCCTTCCCCCTTCAGATGGAAGTATGAGTACCCTTCCGTAGTTCGTTGATGATGGTTCTGCAAAGAGGATTCCGCTCTAGATAGTCTTCTGAGTCTAGGGTGAATCTCGTTCTCTGTTTACATGTATATACTGTGAGGCCAGCCAACGTCTGCACCCTGCTTATCTACAAACTTTAACCTAAGTCCTCCGTACGATGTTGCTGTTATGTGGCCACTCGATGAAGTACTTGAGAGACGCTCTTTGATGACATATGATCGTGCAGAGGAGTAGTAGGCGACCTTCCACCTTTTGATGACGTTCCACCTAACTTGAGTTTTTGAAGACTTAGAACGTACTTTCCCTCGCTTTAGTAGTTTAGAGGGACTAGGTGAGTATAGAGTCTAGACTAGCCTGGGTGCCAGCTTAGGGACTTCTTGAACAGGTCAGGACCTGGGATGTTGTATGTATATATATGTATATAGTTATTATCTAGCTATCTCTAGGGGTGTTCTAACTAAAAGTCTATACTCTAATAAAGGCAGGATCACTGAATATTGTCAACTGCTTGTGATGTATTTATGTGTGGTTGTTTATAACTGTTTTATATATTATCAGTTGCGAATTGATTATGAATGATACTGTTTGTTAATCCAAATATTTTTTCAAAAAAAAAGTACCTCATAAAATAACTACGCTTTTAACAATGAATCAGGCTCATATAATAAATAATAGATAATAATTAGGTAGATAAGTTGGTAGTGCTCAGTTTCTAGTATGATCATGACGTACCAGAAATTGGGTCGTTACACTGGTTCTTCTTGGAACGTAACTTGACAGAAGTCAATGCTTCCTGGGTCCGAGAATTTTACTGTAACTATTTCAAGACTTCCCTGGATGTAGTGCACCTCAGAGGGAAATAGATTTTGGTCACTAAGGAAGCTATTAAGGACATCCTCTACCTTCAGCCTAAGTCAGATCAGCCTGACGGTTACCAAAAGGCTGAAGAGGATATGAGATTTATGAGATTTAACTGGGATGCTGTCAAGCAGAGAATAGCCCTTGATCCCACTGTCCCATGGGTCATGGGAAAGAATACAGCGATGCCTAAGGGAATCAAGCTGATATATTTGAATGGTGAGGCTCGGCTCTGGCACCAGATTCTGAGCAACTATGTGATGCCGAGCACTCATGAGACAGAGCTGCCCGCTGCTATGATCACCCTCATCTGGTGCGTGATGGAGGGTAAGGACATGTATCTTCCACGTTTCATCCGGTATTATATGGCCAGGGTCCATGTCAGTGGCACTCTCCCTTTCCCTTATCTAATCACCCAGCTAGGCCGTCGAGCTGACGTGCCTTGGGAGCTGGCTGATGCGAAGCCGACTGCTGTAGACTGCAAGAAGATCATTCGTCGCAGCAGGAAGTTTCAGGCTTTAGGCTACCGACCCCCATTCCTCACCACTTCTGATGAGGCAGCCATACCTTCAGCTGCCCCTTCTGCATCCACTGCTGCACCAGCCTCATCCACTGCACATCCACCTGCTCTTGAGCCCATTTATCATCTGGTTCATTGCCTCTTCGCCCGCCTAGATCGTATTCGCGACGCTATGAGCACCTCAAGTTGATGATCTGATCCGGCAGCGACGTCCCCTCTGAGCCTGACACCCCTTCTGATACATCTGAGGTGGAGACGGATGATCACGAGGAGGAGGCACACACCTAGGCCGAGCAGGGAGGACCAGAGCAGGTTGCGCCACAGCATGAGGAGCCACGCCAGATCCAGGCCGCAGACCCGGAGATTCCTTTACAGTTAGTGCCTCTACTGCAGCAGACAGATCCCACTACACTCATAGAGACTGCAGACCCCCAGGCCACCACAGAGACTCCAGCAGCCCATCCTTCCGGTGATGACACTTCTTCACACCCAGCTTGAGTGAGCATCGAGGACGATGCTATATTTTAAGTGTGGGGAGGTCGCCATCCCTGGCTTACTTTTTTGGTGAACCACTACAGACTCTTCTATCTTATTTTGTTTATTTTTCTGTATTTTTATCTTTATTTTTATTTTTCAATACTTGCACATTGTTCTTTTGCTGTATTTTTACTTTATTTCCGCATGTTGCACTTTAGTTTATATCTTAGATATTTGGTTTAGTTTGCAACTCTAAACTTATTAGTTATAGAATATGTGGATTAATTAGTATAGTTTACCCTTTTAGCATATAATAGTTTGATTTAATTGAAAAAGAAAAGAAGTAAACTAGAGACTTTAACATAATCAAACATCCACACACCTTGTATATATAGCATTACATGTTAGTTAGTTAACAACATTTCTTCAAGGAGGAACACTAAGATGTTAAGGGCCACCCTAAGATTTACATTGAGAATATGGGAACTCTTGATTTCTACTTGCATGACATACATAACTGATATATGATTTTTGAGTCAAAAGAACACACAGCCTGTGAGTTTTGAGCTTAACTGTATGGTTACATTCAAACCATAAATTTCATTCCTGTGTGTTTTGCCTTTTTTTTCATTCTGGTGTTCTTTACTTTGTTTTAATCTATATGTCCAATATAGAATACAGATACATACCAAGAGATGATTGAGGCCATCATTTGAATTTTTCCTCACTTATCCCAAATAAGCTTACCTTTTTCATCACCCTTGCTAGCCCCCTTGAGCCTTTTTTATCCCCTCTTGTTCTATAACCACATTACTAGCTTTAACCAGAAAAACAAATAAAAATCCCAAGTTGAATCCTTGGTTAGCTTAAGATAGATATTGTGTATAATTTAAGTATAGGAAATTCTATGGGAACATGGGATTATAGAAAAAGTGGAAAACTGGAATTGAATAAGTTATTTGAATATTTGGGAAGCATGCTCATGTGAAACCAAAATAACTAAATTGCCATGTGCAACACAAAAAAAAAAGCTTTTAAGTAATTAAATAAGGGGATACAAAAATTACCCCCTATGCAAAATAAAAGAATCAATGCACATGGGAAAAAATTTCAAAATTAAATTTAATGCATGAGCTTGTAATACAAAGTGGGAAAATTTGGGTAAATAGGTAAAAGAACTTTAAATTATATAAAGTATATATGTTAGGTGAGATCTTAGACTAATCAAGGATTTACTTTGTTAGCTCACTTAGCCTTATACATATACCCTTACCTTTACCTTGGCCTCATTACAACCTTGAAAAAGACCTCATGATTTTTGTATGTCTGTATTCCATAATTGTTGATTGGTTAGATGAAGAACAAAGTTTTAGAAAGCAAGGATAGAAAAAGAATAGAGTGATTAACCCAATAAACACTGAGTGACTAGAGAGTAAACACAAAAATCCTGTGGGGTTCAATAGCTCATCACCATATATCTCTGCTTAATTGTTAATTGTCTTGCAGGTTTGTGAAATACTTTTACCCATCTCAATTGTAAAAGTGCTTTAACGTTATCTAGGGTCTGGCTATGTAAATATGATTCCTTGAAAATATGAAACAAATTAACCACATGTAAGCTTTATATATATAGGTAGATAATAACTAAAGTTGCATGATTCATGTAGGTAGTTTGCATTTAGAATAGAATGCATTGCATGAGATTCCACCATTCTAACTTTACCCTTTCTCTTGGATTTAGCATGAGGACATGCTATTGTTTAAGTGTGAGGAGGTTGATAAACCCATATTTTATGATGTATTTTGTGCTCAATTTAAGTGATTTATTCAATCCTTCACTCACTTATTCATGTTAATTACATGGTTTTACCTTCCCTTCCTTATTATGTGATATATGTGAAAAACATGTTTCCTATGCTTTAAAAATATTAATTTTAATTACCTTTATTACCATTTGATGCCGTGATTTGTGTGTTAAGTATTTTCAGATCTCCTAAGGCAGGAATGGCTTAGAGGACAGAAAGGAAACATACAAAAATGGAAGGAAAGCACAAAAATGGAGTTTTGAAGAAAAGGGCAGCGACGCGAACGCATGGACGACGCAGCCACGTGCCTAGCGCGAAAAGGCATCGACGCGAACGCGTGACTGACGCGGACACGTGCCTTGAGCAGAACACAAATGACGCGTACGCGTGACCGAAGCGAACGTGTGATAAGAAAAACTCTCAGATGACGCGAACGCATGACTTACGCGAACGCGTGACAGACGCCACGCACCAGAATTTGCAGAAAACACCCCCAGCGATTTCTGGACCCTTTTTCGGCCCAATTCTGAATCCAGAAACACAGAATATAAACCAGAGAAAGGAGGAATCAGAGAGGAGGAGATCATACAGTCATACTTCATAATTTTAGGATTAAATGTAGTTTTTAGAGAGAGAGGTTCTCTCCTCTCTCTTAGGATTTAGGATTTTAGGATTTCTATTAGTTTAGTTCATCTCATCTTCAGTCACAGGTTCAATATTCCTTTTACTTTATATTTCTATTCTACTTTCAGATACTTTAATGCTTTTATTTGTTGATTACTTATGTTGCCAAATTGGCTTATGAACCATTTATGTTAGGATTTTCTTTATTTAGTGCAATTGAGGTATTTCAGATTTATGATTCTTATTTAGCTTTTTATATTCTTGGCTTTAATTGATTGATTGGAAACACTTGAGTTATCAAACTCATCATGATTGATAATTGTTATTTTTGCTAATTAAATTGAATTCCAATAACTCTAGTCCTTCCTTAGGAATTGGCTAGGACCTGAGGATCAAACTAATTAGTCCATTTGACTTTCCTTTGCTTTAGTAAAGTTAACTAAGTGGGATTAAAACTCAATTTTCATCACCATCGATAAGGATAACTAGGATAGGACTTCCAAATTTTCATATCTTGCCAAGAGTTTTATTAGTTATTAATTTATTGATCCTGCAATTTATTTCCCTTGTTCAAACCTTTTTAAAAACCAAAAACATTGTTTTCCATAACCAATAATAAATACACCTCCCCGCAATTTCTTGAGAGACGACCCGAGGTTTAAATACTCGGTTATCAATTTTATTGGGTTTGCTTAAGTGACAAACAAAACTTTTGTATGGAAGGAATTCTTGTCGGTCTAGAAGCTATACTTACAACGGGAACTTATTTGTGAAAATTCTAGATCGCGCGAGAGTTTAGCTCTTTTCAGCCTTCTTTGTACCTTGGTGTGCCATGCCCAGATGCTCAAGTGGCACGCTCAAGTAAGGGATGAAACTTGGCGTGCCACGCCTTGATGCTCAAGTGGCACGCCTGATAAACCCCATTTTTAGGGTTTATCTTGTGCTTGATTTAGGGGATTTTATAACCTTTTAGCCCACATTTATCCAATGAAATAGCATGGTTTCATGATTGTCTCCCAATTTGTTCTTAAGTGTGAAAACATGCTTTCTAGTCCTTAATTAGCTAAATTTAATTCACCTTTGATTCCACTAGATGCCTTGATCTGTTTGTTAAGTAATTTCAGGTTGAAAAGGGCTAGGAATGGATCAAAGGAATGGAGAGGAAAGCATGAAAAGTGGAGAACACATGAAAAAGCCAAAGATTTGGATATCTTCATCCACGCGCACGCGCACCGTACGTGCACGCGTGGATCGCGAAAACGCAAGGGAAGCGTACGAGCACTGTACGCATACGCGTCGGTGGCCGCACATGATATTTTAATAGAAAATGTGCCCAGCAATTTTGAGGAGCTATGGGCCCAATTTGCAACCAACTTTGGCGCCAAAATGCATTTAAAGGACCAAGGATTGAACGGATTCAACACTTAGCATCATTTACACTCATTAGGATTAGTTTAGAGTAGTTTTAGAGAGAGAAGCTCTCACTTCTCTCTAGAATTAGGATTAGGTTTTATATTTAGATTAGGATTTCTTAGATCTAGGTTTAATTCATGTTTTGATTTACTTTTCCTCTATCAATTCTTGTTCCTTTACTCTTCCTCTCTTTAATTTTATATTTCATTCTTGTAATTCTCTACTTTTATGTTGATGCACTTTTGTTCTTCCATTTTCCTTTAATGCAATTTATGATTCATATTCCTTTATTTTTTATTTGATTTGTTGTTGTTTAATCCCTTGTAATTGAGTAGTGTAGATTTACTTTCCTTGCACTTTTACTATGCTTTCCTTTTATTGCCTTCCAAGTATTTGATAAAATGCTTGGTTGGATTTTAGAGTAGAATTTTATGCTC
The DNA here is from genome assembly GCF_059453495.1 of Arachis ipaensis. Taxonomy (NCBI): domain Eukaryota; kingdom Viridiplantae; phylum Streptophyta; class Magnoliopsida; order Fabales; family Fabaceae; genus Arachis; species Arachis ipaensis. Next base: position 76,708,499 of record NC_142444.1, read on the forward strand.
TTGGCTTGGAAAGGTAACTTAGGAACTCTTGAGTTACTAATGTCCAAGTAATTGATGATTGGGAGCCATTAACTCTAGATCTCACTAATTAATTTGGTGGAGAACTAGGACTTATGGACTTGGATTGACATAGCTCATTTAACTTTCCTTTACTAGTTAGAGGATGACTTAGTGGGGTTGATCCTTGTCAATTCTCATGTTGTGGTTAGTGATTAGGATAGAGATCCTTGACCACCAACCTTTGCCAAGACCTTTTTAGTTGTTAGTTTATTTTTATTGCCATTTACATTTCATGTCTCTTATCCCAAAAACCCCAAAACATAGCTCATAACCAATAACAAGACACTTTATTGTAATTCCTAGGGAAAATGACCCGAGGTTCAATACTTCGGTTTATAAATTTAGGGGTTTGTTACTTGTGACAAACAAATTTTTGTATGAAAGGATTATTGTTGGTTTAGAAACTATACTTGCAACAAGAATTTATTTGTGAATTCTAAACCATCAAGAATTTCCAATCATCAAAATGGCGCCGTTGCCGGGGAGTTGCAATGGTGTTGTGTTATTGGTTATTGTATATATGTGAATATTGTAAATAGGTTTACCTTTTGCTTCTTTGTTAGTCTTTGCTAGTTTTAGGATTTAATTTTCTTGTTTCTTATTTGATTTTATTCTCCTTTTCTCTTGCTATCATGAATTCTCACTTTGGCTATGAGTGTGATTACAACTATGTTGTAGGAAATGGGAGCTATAATGAAGATATGCATCAAGGATGGGATAACCAAAGGTGGGAGGAGCCATATGCATATGATCAATCTTCATGGCAACAACCTCCACCTATGCACTATGAAGAAGAGCCATTCTATGATGCATACCAATCCAATGGTTATGGTGAGTCCCCTTGTGACTTCCAAGACCACCACCATACACCTATGAGCCATACCCTCAACATAGCCACCTACCACACTCACAAGCCTCTTTTTACCAACCACCTTCATATGACCCTCATCCATATCCACCACCATTCCCAAATTGATGAACCCTTCCATTCACCCCAACCTCCAATGGATGAGGATGTTCTTGTTCAAGGACAAGAGGAAATGAAAAGGGATGTGCAACAATTCGCGGCCGCCTTGGATGAGGTGGTAAACCGGTTAGCATCCTAATGCTTGAACACTCAAGGGACTCCCATGGCTACATGTGGAGAAACAAATGAAGAGCATAACCTGAAGGAGAGATTAGTGGAGAATGAGGGAAGTTGCTTTGTATTAGAAAAATTGGAGGAAGCTATAATTGTTGAAGAAGAGGAAGAATTGGTTGAAGACTTAGGAGATGCGGAGCCTCCATGGGAACATAGAGTTGAAGAGAACCCCTCCAAGATGATTGAAATTGATGCTAGGGAGGAAAGTGCACACCTTCCAAGGCATATTCCATATGAAGACTTGGATGAGATAGAGCAAGAATTGAGTTCCCTTGGTGAGGAAGATCAAGCATCAAGTCTTAGTGGTGAAGAATCCTTTGAGCATGAAGAACCTTCCCCGTTGAATTTGAAAGCATTGTGGAGGTAAATCTCTCTCATCCTCCCATTTATGATTTGAGTAAGGGAAAAGTCTTAGGTAGTATTGTTGAACAAAGGATTACATTTGAGAAATCTTGTAAAGAGGTGGAAGTCCTTAGAAAAAGGAGGAGGGGAATTGAATACGCTTTGTCAAGACCCTTGGAATCACCTTTCCCTAGGTTGCCATCTAGACCTTCATTTGAGTGGGTGAAACTCATTTCTATTAGCTTTATTATCCCACTTGAATATGGTTTGCAAGTCAAGGCTCATTATGGTTGATGCATCAAACATGAGACATAAAGGTTGGAGTAGTGCTCACCTAGATGGGTCTAGAAGGATTGTTGGTCACTATATAGAGAATTCACCTTGTTCACCATCCGGTTGGACTAATAATGATGATCAACTTCAAGACGGGTGTGAAAATAAAGTGTGGGATCCCGGATCTCACAAGGAAAATCAAAATTGGGAGCTCATGGTTTGCAAAGAATTCCATCAAGGCTTGAAGATATTAAAATTGAAGAATGGAGCTTATTGGAGACTCAAGCATTGGTGGATGTTCCAAGATGAGTTTAAGCACAAGCCACCTTCATGGAGCTCCCCATAAGTCCAACTTAAGGACAATAAATAAAAGTGCTAGGTGGGAGACACCCCACCATGGTAAAATCTTTTCATTTTTCTCTTTCGTAAATATTGGTAAAATAGGTTTGATTTCATGTTTTGTTTAGTTTGTTGAGTTTAATTGGTAGTATAATATGTTAAATAAGGTTTTAGGGTGTTTTGGTAGCTGTTTGGAGGTTTGGAATGCATGGATTGGTGCAAAAACATAGAAAAATTATGAAAAATAGAGCACCATCCACGCGTACGCGCACCTAGCGCGTACGCGCGCATCAAGCATTTTCGACCATCCACGCGGACGCGTCATGTGCGCGTACGCGTGGATGCAAAAATTTCACCCCAGCCAAAAACCCGAGAGTCAGGCCTGCACTGTGCGAAAATTGGGCCCAAGGCACAAACCAATCCATGCATGCGCGCCGATAGTGCCACTTGCCCTCCTGGTACATATTCCAGAGAGTTGGGCCAATCTTGGGCTGACACTATGTGCCCAGCCTAGCCCACGCGTGCGCGCACCTAGTGCGTATGCGCCCTTAGGTCAAAATGCGCATCGGCACCCATGCGTGCATGACGCGTCCGCCGGTAAAAAAAAAAGAGTTTTTTTTCTCCTCTTCTATTTTCTTTTGTTTATCGCATTCATATACTTCTATTCTTTACATTTCAATTTTTTTTCTATTGCCTGTTTTCAATTTTTTTTCTAAGTCTCTTCTTTCAATAATGGTGTTGCATTTTCTTACTCAATTGTTGAGAATTTCTTGGTTAATCTTGGTGCCTCTAGACTTGTTTGATATTGATGGGTAATAAAATTTCTAATTCAATGCTTAACCTTTGATGATCCTTGTATCCTTTGTGCATTGATGTGAGCTTACATGTCTTTCATAACCCACTTTTTTTTATTTGAACTTGATACTCACTATGCTCTTCATGCTTTAACTTTACTCTTGCATCAAGTATTAGTTGATTTGCCATTAGCTTACAATGTTTTCTCACTCACATGTTGTAGCTACCATGTAGTAGAGAACCATACCCTTATTTGGCATTAGCCCCCGCCTATGTTCTATTCGCTTTCATATCTTTGTTGTAGGATTAATTTTCTTTCTTTTTCTTTCCTTTTAGGCTGGCCACCAAGAAGGAAGAAAAAGAAAAGCTTTGAAATGGGGCAACAAACAAGTCATCCGCACAATCTTTTGACGAAACTCATCAATTGTAGCACCCGTCCACATTGCTCTTCTTTGCATGCACCGAGGACGGTGCAATCTTCAAGTGTGGAGAGGTCGTTCGACCGATCTCCGTGGGTAACAATTTCTTTTTCAACAACAAAGTTAGCTAGATGTTGCATTGCATGATAGGTTGCATGTTAGTTAGAATTTTTATATATTTTACCACTTCTTTCCTATTAGGACTACTTGGTTAGGGTGATGATTTTTTTTCCAAGAAATTATTTTTAGGGCAACCTACCAATTTGAAAACTTTTTGTTGAACTTGCTTGAAAGAATTTATTTTGGATTATTTTTTTGAGCTAAGAACACAAGCTTGTGAGATTTGAGCCTAATGTTGTGGTTACATCTTATAACCACTTATTTTCCCTTCTTATGTGTATTGTTCTCTTTCTAAGATTGTGATCTTTGATTTGTTTGATTCTTTATGTCCATTATTTTGTGTATTCATGCATTTATATGATTGAGGCCATCATTTCATTTAGCTCACTTACCCAAATGGCCTTACCTTTTATCTTCCATTGTTAGCCAATTTGAGCCTATGCTTAACCCACTTTGTTCATAATTTTAGCACATTACAAGCCTTAAAGCGGAAAATAATAAAAATCCCTAATTTGGATCTTTGATTAGCTTAGGCTAGTGTGTGTGTGTGTAACATTCAAGTGTGGGAAATCTTGGGACATTGGGGGAATAAAAGGGTAGTTTTGTATTTTTGTTGTAAATATTGGGAATTGGGTACATGCTCATGTGTAATGAATGTAAAACCTTATGCATTGATGATCTTGTATATAGAAAGAAAAATGAGAAAAAAGGAAAAGAAAAAAAATAATATGGAAAAGAAAAGAAACAAAGAGAAAGAAAGAAATAAAAGGGGACAAAATGTCCCAAAGCAAAGCTCAATAAGGGTCAATGCATAAGTGTTGTGAAATGACAAGGAATACATAAGTATGTGGAAAAGTGAGAAGATTGGGTAGTTAGTTTAGAACTTAATTGTATAGGATGTCATAGGTTAGGTGGGAAGTTTAAGCTTATCAAAGATTCAAATTTCAAGCTCACTTGACCAAATAAGCATCCTACCTTGACCCTAGCCCCATTACAACCTATGAAAAGACCTCATGATACTTGTATGCATGCATGAAATATATGTTGATTGTTAGATGAAAAACAAATCTTGGAAAGCATGAAATAGAGGAGAATTGAGAGAATCAACCCTAAACACTTGAGCGACTAGAGTGCAAACACTTCCGGTGAGGGTTCGATGCTCAATTCCTTGATTCCCGGCTTTCATGAGCATTCTTCTTGCAAGTCTACTTGAACTTCATTTTGATATTTAAATTGGTAGGATTCATGAGTGATAGCAAGAATCGTGTTGGTTAAGGAATTCCTCTTATAGAAAGAAGAATTTCGTTGTAAGCATAGCTCCAAACCAACCAACAACTCTCACATCAAATTAAAATATGGTTTTGTCACAATTAACAAACCCCAAATGAAAATTAATCGGAGTATTCAGACTCCGGGTCGTCTCACAAAGAGTTGCAATGAAATGATCAATTATGGGCTATGAAAATGCAAGGGGGGTTTGGTTGATACTTGGGCAAGAAAATAAATGACAATAAAGTAAAATGAGCAATTAAAGAAAGCAAGTAATAAAGAGAGACATTCATGGCAAGTGTTGAGATCATAGGCTTTCTATCCTAGTCATGCAATGATTAATTCATCTTATTTAGTCAACTCCAACAAATAGGGAAAAAGTCAAACAAGATTAATCAATCATACCACAATAATAACAAGAATTTATCTTATTACGTCATTTCCAAAATTGGAAAAAGGTATCATATTATCTTCCATGAGAGAAAGTCTAATAAGACTAGCTAATCTCAATCCAAAAGTCCTAATCAACTTACTAATTAAATTATCAAAAGATTAGCATCAATGAAAACAATATTAGCTAACAACTCTAGATCACCAACATAAGTTGGGTTTTCATGACTCAAGATTGCCCAATTACTCTTTCCAAGCCAAGAATTCTCAAAATCTACTCTAAAGCCCAACCAAGCATTTTGTCAAACACTTGGTGGGTAATAAAGGAAAGTATAATAAAAGTGCAAGAATAATAAATCTACCAACTACCAATTGCAAGAAAAGTAAATCAACAACTCAAATCATCAATAAAAGAACATCAAACATTAAATTTCATTAAAGAAAAGATCCAAATCCAACAAAGGGCTCATGAACATAGAAAGAGACATAAAAGTAAAATTGACAAGAGAACTAAGAAGAATAGAGTAGTAGAAACAAGAAATTAAAAGGAGAAACTAAATTAAAACAAGAATTAAAAATTGGATTTAAGAAAATTAAACATAAACTACCCTAAAATCTAGAGAGAGGAGAGAGCCTCTCTCTCTCTCTAGAATTCTATCCTAAAACATGATGAAAACTAAACTACGACTACTTGGTTCATTCCCCCCTCAATCCTTGGGTTCAATAGCATCAGAAATGAGTTGGATTGGGCCCAAAATGCTTCAGAAATCGCTGGTGGCAGTTTCACTAAAGTGGACCGACGTGCTCCATCGGCGCGCGCGTACATGGCGCGTGCGCGCCCCTATGCTTCAAGCAACATATAGAAAATTTTATATCGTTTCGAAACCCCGGATGTTAGCTTTCCAATGCAACTAGAACTGCCTCATTTGGACCTATGTAGCTCAAGTTATGGTCGTTTGAGTTTGAAGAGGTCAGGCTTGACAGCTTTACGGTTCCTTCATTTCTTCATGAGTTCTCCCACTTGCATGCTTTTCTCCTCACTTCTTCCATCCAATACTTGCCTTATGGACCTGAAATCACTCAACAAACATATCAAGGCATCGAATTGAATTAAAGTGAATTAAAATCACCAATTTTAGGGCCTAAAAAGCATGTTTTCACATTTAAGCACAAATCAAGGGAGAATTGCAAAATCATGCTAATTCATTGAATAAATGTGAGAAAAGTTGATAAAACCACCCAAATTAAGCATAAGATAAACCACAAAATCGGGGTTTATCAAATCTCCCCACACTTAAACCAAGCATGTCCTCATGCTAAGAATAAAGAAGGACAAGAAAAGGGTATGAACATTTATTCAATGCAAATAAACTATATGCACCTATCTATATGAATGCAACTAAATGCAAAATGATTCTACCTACTTAGTTAAAAGCAAGTCAATCTCCAAGACATACATGAGCAAGTAGGACTAAAATCATATGACGATTCATGAATCCTACCAATTTGAATATCAAAATAAAGCACAAATGGACTTGCAAGAAGAAAATCTCATGAAAGCCGAAAACAAGGAATTGAGCATCGAACCCTCACCAGAAGTGTATCCGCTCTAGTCGCTCTAGTGTATAGGGTCGATCACTCAATTCTCTTCTAATCATGCTTTCTATGATTTGTTTTTCATCTAACAATCAACAATTATTCAATGCATGTATACATTCATCATGAGGACTTATTCATAGGTTGTAATGGGGCTAGGGTAAAGGTAGGATGCATATGGTCAAGTGAGCTTGAAATTTGTATCTTTGATTAGCCTAAGCTCTCACTAAACACATACAACAACCTATAAAATTCTAATACACAACCTAGCTACCTACGATTCTCACTTTTTCACATACTCATGCATTCTTTTTAATTAACATTCCATATGCATTGATTTTTATTGAACTTTACTTTGGGGCATTTTTGTCCCCTTTTTATTTCTTTTTCTCTTTTTTTTCTTTTTTTTTTCTTTTTTTTTATATATAGTTTTTTTTTCTTTTTCTTTATCATATATATATATATTTTAGTATATACAAAAATATCAATGCATATGGTTTTACATATTCAATGCATAAGCATGTACCCAATTCCATAATTTCTAACAAAAATAAAAATTACACTTTTACCTCAACCAATGTCCCAAGTTTCCCATACCCAAATGATACACACTCTCACTAGCCTAAGCTAATCAAAGATCCAAATTAAGAGATATTTATTATTTTTCACTTAGGGGTAGTGATGTGCTAATATTAAGAACAAAAGGGATTAATTAGGCTCAAAATTGGCTAACAATAGTTGATGAAAGGTAGGCTATTTGGGTAAGTGAACTAAATGAAATGATGGCCTCAATCATATAAATGCATGTATACATGGAATAATGGACATAAAGAATCAAACAAATCAAAGATTACAATCATAGAAAGAGAATAATGCACACAAGAATGGAAATAAGTGGTTATAAAATGTAACCACACAATTAGGCTCAAAACTCACATGCTTATGTTCTTAGCTCAAAAACCATGTTCCAAAATAAATTCTTCAAGCAAGTTCAACAAAAAAAAAATTTCAAATTGGTAGGGTGCCCTAAAAACAGTTTCTTGGAAAAGAAATCATCACCCTAACCAAGTAGTCCTAACATAAAAAGGAAGTGGTAAAGATATATACAAATTCTAACTAACATGCAATCTATCATGCAATGCAACAACTAATCTAACAAAGACAAAAATTAAGAATTGGTGTTGAAAAAGGAAATTGTTACCCATGGAGGTCGGTCAGACGACCTCCCCACACTTAGAAATTTCAATCGTCCTCGGTGCATGCAAAGGAGAGCAAGGTGGACGGGTTGCTACAATTGATGAGCTCCTTCAAAAGGTTGTGCAGGTGAACTTGTTTGTTACCCCATTTAGAAGTCTTTCCATTCCCTTCCTTCTTGGTGACCAACCTAAAAGGAGAGAAAAAGAAAGAAAATTAAGCATATAGCAAAGACATTAAAGCAAATAGAACATAGGCGGGGGCTAATGCCAAATACAAGTAAGGTTCTCACTACATGTTAGCTACGCATGTAAGCGAGAAAATAATATAGGCAAAGGGCATATCAATTAATACTTGATGCAAGAGTAAAGTCAAGGCATAGAGAGCATGTTGAGCATCAAGTTCAAACAACAATTAACACAGACAAGATTAGTGATAAGCATGAGAGCATTTGGTCCCATCCTAACTTAATGATGATGAGGTATAAAAAACAAGGGGTCATGAGTCAGGAAGGACTAAAGCACTAATCTTGTGTGTATAGAAAATATCACAATTAATGTCAAACAAGTCACAAAGTACCAAGATTAATCAAGAAATTCTCAACAATTGAGTAAGAAAATTCAACACCATTATTAAAATAAGAAACTTAGAAAAGAAAATAAGAACAAGATATCAAAACAAAATTAAAATGCAATAAATGAAAATAAGCAAATGCAATAAAAGAGGATGGGAAATTTTTTTTTTTTGCCCGGCGCAAACGCGTCATGCATGCTTCCGCGCCGATGCGCAGTTTGGCTAAAAGACGCGTAAGCGCCAGGTGCGCGCACGCGTGAGCTGCAGGCACAGAATAGGCACAAACTGGGCATAACTCTCTGGAACATGTACCAGGAGGGCAGGTAACGCTATCGGCGCGCACGCGCACAGCGTGCGTGCACGCGCATTGCGCAATTAGCTTCAACTACGCGTACGCGCCAGGTGCGCGCACGCGCGGGTGGTTTGTGCCTCAGGCATGGTGCTGGCACAGTGTAGGCGCAACTCTCGGGTCAATGTATGGAGGGATGAATTTTTCAATCAACGCGTACGCGTACATTGTGCGTCCGCGTGGATGATCGAAAATGCTTGAGGCGCGCGTACGCGCCAGGTGCGCGCACGCGCGGGTTGGTGCTCTATTTTTCAAATTTTTTCCAAGTTCTTGCACCAAACCAAGTATTCCAAACCTCCAAACAGCTACCCAAACACCTTAAAACCTTATTTAACATATTATACTACCAAATAAACTCAACAAACAAAACAAAACATGAAATCAAACCTATTCTACCAATATTTACAAAAGAGAAAAATAAAAAGAGTTTACCATGGTGGGGTGTCTCCCACCTAGCACTTTTGTTTATTGTCCTTAAGTTGGACTTATGGGGAGCTCCTCTTAAGGTGGCTTGTACTTGAAGCTATCCTTGAATATCCACCAATGCTTGAGTCTCCAGTAAGCTCCATTCTTCAATTTTAATATCTTCAAGTTTTGTAGGAGTTCTTCACAAACCATGAGCTCCCAAATTTGATTCTCCTTGTGCGATCCGGGATCCCACACTTTGTTTTGACACCCATCTTCAAATTGATCATCATGATTCCAATTGGGTGGTTTAGCCTTGGAATTCTCAAGGAAGCCTCCAAACAACTTCCTAGACCCATACAATTTAGCTCCACACCAAACCTTGCAATCAAACTTTGAGCAAGCAACCATCATGAACTTAGAGTGATGCTTCCAACCACTACACAACTCTCTCTTACTCTTAACTCCACAAAGAGCTCTAAGTTGACCATCATTTTCAATCAAACCATATTCAAGTGGGAAAGTGAAACTTAGGGATAGAAATTTTATCCACTTGAATATTGTATTGGATGGTGACTTAGGAAGGGATGTCTACAATGGTCTTGCAAGTTTCACTCCCTTGTGCTCTTCTTTGATTATTTCCACCTCTTCACAAGCTTCTTCAATTTCAACCTCTTCCTCTTGGTAGCTTCCTTCCAATTCAATCTCTTCTTCATTGCTTACCAAGGGTATGGGAGGTGAGGTATCTTCTTCCTTACCCTCTATGTCAAACTCAATTGGAGAGGATTCAATTATACATAAGAATTCTTCAATGATTGAATTCATCTCTTGGTCAACCTCTTCAAAGGCTTCAACCACTTCTTCGGGCTCAATTGTCTTAACTTCTTCCCCTTGTGGCAATTCTTTTTTTAACTCCTCTTCTTCACCTTGAAGCTCTAAACTCACTCCCTCACTATGCTTCTTGGTTGCTTCTCCACATTCGTCAATGGGAGTGCCTTGGTTGTTTAGACTTAGTTGGGAGGAGACCATATTGCTAACGGCTTCCGCTATGGTAGCTATCTTGGCTTCTAACTCCTTAAACTCCTTTTGGTTCTCTTCTTCCCTTCGAATGTAAGAGCTAACATATTCTTGGAGAGAATCATCAATTGGAGGTGGTGTGGAAAAAGAAGGTTCATTATTTGGGAATGAAGTTTCATAATTGGAAGTTGGTTCATTTTGGTAAGGGTATGGAGGTAGTGTACATTGAGGTGGTTCTTGAGAGTAATTGTGTTGGAATGGTGGTGGTTCCATGTATGGTTCATATGGCTCATAAGGTGGTTGGTATGGTGGATATGGGTTGGGGTCATATGGAGGTGTTTAGTGAAAAGGGGCTTGTGAGTAAGGTGGTTCAAAGTCATGTTGAGGGGGTGGTTCATAGGCATGTGGTGGTGGTTGTTGACAATCACAATAAGGGTCACCACATCCATTAGATTGATATGCATTAGGATGAGAGTTATACCCATAAGAATCCGGAGGTTGTTGTTGCCAATAAGGTTGATCAATCCCTTGAGGCTCCTCCCACCTTTGATTGTTCCATCCTTGATGCATATTGTCATCATAGCTCTCATTCCCTACAACATAATTTGAGCCAAACTCATAGCCAAAGTGAGGATGAGAATTCATAATAGCAAAGAGAAACAAAAACTAAAAAAAATAAGCAACAAGGTCCTAAAGCTAACAAAAACCAACAAATAAGCAAAAGGCAAACATATTCACATATTCACAATAGCCAATAACATAACACCATTGCAACTCCCTGGCAACGACGCCATTAATTTGATAGCAAGAATCATGTTGGTTAAGGAATTCCTCTTATAGAAAGAAGAATTTCGTTGTAAGCATAGCTCCAAACCAACCAACAACTCTCACATCAAATTAAAATATGGTTTTGTCACAATTAACAAACCCCAAATGAAAATTAACCGGAGTATTTAGACTCCGGGTCGTCTCACAAAGAGTTGCAATGAAATGATCAATTATGGGTTATGAAAATGCAAGGGGGGTTTGGTTGATACTTGGGCAAGAAAATAAATGACAATAAAGTAAAATGAGCAATTAAAGAAAGCAAGTAATAAAGAGAGACATTCATGGCAAGTGTTGAGATCATAGGCTTTCTATCCTAGTCATTCAATGATTAATTCATCTTATTTAGTCAACTCCAACAAATAAGGAGAAAGTCAAACAAGATTAATCAATCATACCACAATAATAACAAGAATTTATCTTATTACGTCATTTTCAACATTGGAAGAAGGTATCATATTATCTTCCATGAGAGAAAGTCTAATAAGACTAGCTAATCTCAATCCAAAAGTCCTAATCAACTTACTAATTAAATTAGCAAAAGATTAGCATCAATGGAAACAATATTAGCTAACAACTCTAGATCACCAACATAAGTTGGGTTTTCATGACTCAAGATTGCCCAATTACTCTTTTCCAAGCCAAGAATGCTCAAAATCTACTCTAAAGCCCAACCAAGCATTTTGTCAAACACTTGGTGGGTAATAAAGGAAAGCATAATAAAAGTGCAAGAATAATAAATCTACCAACTACCAATTGCAAGAAAAGTAAATCAACAACTCAAATCATCAATAAAAGAACATCAAACATTAAATTTCATTAAAGAAAAGATCCAAATCCAACAAAGGGCTCATGAACATAGAAAGAGACATAAAAGTAAAATTGACAAGAGAACTAAGAAGAATAGAGTAGTAGCAACAAGAAATTAAAAGGAGAAACTAAATTAAAACAAGAATTAAAAGTTGGATTTAAGAAAATTAAACCTAAACTACCCTAAAATCTAGAGAGAGGAGAGAGCCTCTCTCTATAGAATTCTATCCTAAAACATGATGAAAACTAAACTATGACTACTTGGTTCATTCCTCCCTCAATCTTTGGGTTCAATAGCATCAGAAATGAGTTGGATTGGGCCCAAAATGCTTCAGAAATCGCTGGGGGCGATTTCACTAAAGTGGACCCACGTGCTCCATTGGCACGCGCGCGTACATGGTGCATGCGCGCCTCTATGCGTCAGGCAACATATAGCAAATTTTATATCTTTTCGAAGCCCCGGATGTTAGCATTCCAACGCAACTAGAAACGCTCCATTTGGACCTCTGTAGCTCAAGTTATGGTCGTTTGAGTGCGAAGAGGTCAGGCTTGACAGCTTTACGGTTCCTTCATTTCTTCATGAGTTGTCCCACTTGCATGCTTTTCTCCTCACTTCTTCCATCCAATACTTGACTTATGGACCTGAAATCACTCAACAAAAATATCAAGGCATCGAATGGAATTAAAGTGAATTAAAATCACCAATTTTAGGGCCTAAAAAGCATGTTTTCACATTTAAGAACAAATCAAGGGAGAATTGCAAAATCATGCTAATTCATTGAATAAATGTGAGAAAAGTTGATAAAACCATCCAAATTAAGCACAAGATAAACCACAAAATCGGGGTTTATCAATGAGTCATCATAGGACCTTAGCCCTACTTGTGTATGTATGTTATGGAGATTGAATTATTTTTAACCAAGTAGGTAGAATCATTTTGTATTTAGTTGCATTCATATAGATAGATGCATATAGTTTAGGTTGAATTTATATTAGCTCACATTGAATAAATATTGATACCCTTTGCGTTCTCTTGGTATAAGCATGAGGACATGCTTGGTTTAATTGTGGGGAGGTTGATAAACCCCATTTGTAGGGTTTATCTTGTGCTTGATTTAGGGGATTTTGTAACCTTTTAACCCACATTTATCCAATGAAATAGCATGGTTTCATGATTGTCTCCCAATTTGTGCTTAAGTGTGAAAACATGCTTTCTAGTCCTTAATTAGCTAAATTTAATTCACCTTTGATTCCACTAGATGCCTTGATCTGTTTGTTAAGTAATTTCAGGTTGAAAAGGGCTAGGAATGGATCAAGGGAATGGAGACGAAAGCATGCAAAGTGGAGAACACATGAAAAAGCCAAAGATTTGGATATCTTCATCCACGCGCACGCGCACGCGTGAATTTCGAAAATGCAAGGGACGCGTACGCGCACTGTACGCGTACGCGTCGGTGGCCACACATGATATTTTAATAGAAAATGTGCCCAGCAATTTTGAGGAGCTGTGGGCCCAATTTGCAACCAACTTTGGCACTAAAATGCATTTAAAGGACCAAGGATTGAAAGGAATCAACACTTAGCATCATTTACACTCATTAGGATTAGTTTAGAGTAATTTTAGAGAGAGAAGCTCTCACTTCTCTCTAGAATTAGGATTAGGTTTTAGATCTAGATTAGGATTTCTTAGATCTAGGTTTAATTCATGCTTTGATTTACTTTTCCTCTATCAATTCTCGTTCCTCTACTCTTCCTCTCCTTAATTTTGTATTTTATTCTTGTAATTCTCTACTTTTATGTTGATGCACTTTTGTTCTTCCATTTTTCTTTAATGCAATTTATGATTCATATTCCTTTATTGTTCATTTGATTTGTTGTTGTTTAATCCCTTGCAATTGAGAAGTCTAGATTTACTTTCCTTGCACTTTTACTATGCTTTCCTTTTATTGCCTTCCAAGTGTTTGATAAAATGCTTGGTTGGATTTTAGAGTAGAATTTTATGCTCTTAGCATAGGAAGGTAACTTAGGAACTCTTGAGTTACTAATGTCCAAGTGATTGACGATTGGGAGCCATTAACTCTAGATCTCACTAATTGATTTGGTGGAGAACTAGGACTTATGGACTTGGATTGACATAGCTCATTTGACTTTCCTTTACTAGTTAGAGGATGACTTAGTGGGGTTGATCCTTGCCAATTCTCATGTTGTGGTTAGTGATTAGGATAGAGATCCTTGACCACCAACCTTTGCCAAGACCTTTTTAGTTGTTATTTTATTTTCATTGCCATTTACATTTCATGTCTCTTATCCCAAAAACCCCAAAACATACCTCATAACCAATAACAAGACACTTTATTATAATTCCTAGGGAGAATGATCCGAGGTTCAATACTTCAGTTTATAAATTTAGGGGTTTGTTACTTGTGACAAACAAATTTTTGTATGAAAGGATTATTGTTGGTTTAGAAACTATACTTGAAACGAGAATTTATTTGTGAATTCTAAACCATCAAGAATTTCCAATCATCAACGCCCAGCCTTTTTAACCATCAACTTCCTCTCTGGAATTTTGTACTAGTGTGCCACGCCAAGCTGCTCAAGTGGCACGCCCATTCATTTGTGTCCTTCTTAGTTTTGGCGTGCCATGCCTGGTTCCTCAAGTGTCATGCCCAAGTGATTTTAAAGCTAGCATGCCACGCCTTCGACACTAAGTGGCATGCCCATGGATTAAGTGGTGAGTTTGGCGTGCCACGCCTCTTTGGTGGCCTTCATTGTTGCTCTCTGGAAAGTTGTACTGGCGTGTCACGCCCAACTCCTGGCGTGCCACGCCCATGTGAATGCTGGAGGATCCTCTCTGGACTTTAGTACTGGCGTGCCACACCCAACTTCTGGCATGCCACGCCCATGTGATTTTGTGGCGTTTGCTCCAAGTGGCACGCCCGTTTCACACGCTCAGCTTCTTTTGTTGTTTTCTCCCCCTATTTGACGACTTTTTCTCCTGAAATTCAGCACAAACCAATTTTAAAGCAATATACTGTAATGTTTATCAATTGATGCATGAATTACAATAATTTAATGAGATTATGCCCTTTTATGGTCCTTTTTACGCAAGAAGAAAGGGTAGATGATGCAAGTCATCATAAAACCAAACTTAAGCTTTGCTTGTCCCAAGCAAATTAGTGTGAGTAGCCACTTTTTATGACTTAAGACTTTGACCTTGAATAGATGCAAACATGACTAAGATCAGGACTAAGTGCTTAACACATGCATGAATAATTTTGTTTCAATGTCACAAAGGTTCCTAGATCCTTGAGGGTTCCTTCAAGTATAAGCTTCAGAGATCCTTTTTATTGATTGTCACCTTGAAGTAGCAAGAGTTATTTCATTTTCTTTTTTTTTTTTTTGTTCTTTCTTTTCCATTTATTGATCACGACTCTAAGTGTTTTGTCTCAAGACAACCCTTTAATTAGGCTTTCAATTAGCACTCCCAAACCAGTTGGCTTTAGGGTACTAGGTGTTGAAACACCCCCAAGAATTTACTTGCCCAGGCCTCTTCTTGACACATCTTCACCACAAGCATCTACTAGGTTCTCCAACTCTTTGGGAGCTTCTTAATGCTTCTTTCCCTCCTAGTAGTTGATGGTCAGAGCCTTGGGTCTTTATTGCTTACTACTTCTTGGTTCTATAGATGTTCAAGGAATACCCCTTAGCCTTTACTTGTCATACCTTCTAGGACTAGTTGCCTTTCATGATTTATTTTCCTCTTTTATTCATTCAAGGTTCTACACTTAATTTCCTGTTTCTTAGTTTTTTGAATGATCTCTATTGGTCTTAATCTCTTTTATTCTTGCTCTTATAACAACTCACAACAATTCTTATGAAGACAAACTATGCTTTTATTGATATTGTAAAAACCTGAAACAACATTGCATTTTCTTTCTTGAAATTAAAAAGGAATCATAAAAGACTTCATGATAAAAAAAACTAGGCAGTGAAAATAAACTATCCTAATGTTGTAATTCTTCAAAAACAGAATTTTAAAACAGAGAGAAAAACTTAAACATGATTCAGAATTTAGAGAGTGTCAACCATGAGACTTAACAACCTTGAGCAGCTTCAACTTCAGTTCATTGGCCCTTTGCCTTTGTCCTTCTTTTTGGAAGGGGAGGAGTCATCTTCATCCTTGTTGGAAGATCCCTCTTGTGCTTTCTTGTCCTTAGGCTTCCAAAATCCTAGCCTTCTCATGTAGTTTCTTTCATCCTCCTTATGCTTGGCCAGAATTTTTTCTTGTCTTGCACTTAACTCCTCCATCCCTTGCATGAATGTTGGGTATCCTGGGTTTAGAGCGGCTACAGCATTACACAAGTGATTCAGTTTCGCTTATGTGTTGATATCATATTACCTCCTTGAAATGGTTCTAGCATCATAAAGATGTTTGAACTCAGCGAGGTTCCTCTGTTGCCATTTGCCTTGCTCTACGATTTTATCAAGTGCACTTCGCACCTCTCCCCAATCAAATTATTACTGCTGCTCCTTCCTCATGTGCTCCCAATTTTCTTGGAGTTGTTGTATGCTCTGATTCACTTGGTTCCATTGCTGTTGTTGATTATCCTTAAATTGGTTGACATCCTCCCATAGATGGTGTAGGTCTCCCTTTATTTGGTGTACATCTCCTTGCAATTGTTCCCAATTGAATCCCTCTGGAAATGGTTGGTATTACTGATATGGTGGTGGTTAGAGTGCTAGAAAATATGGTTGCTCCTCTGCCTTTTCTTTCTCTTGTTGTTGTTGCATATGTGTCTCATGAGCATGATCTCTATGCTCCCTGGCCCTTTGAAGTGGGCTGACAGCCACCACTTTGGCCATCTTCTTGGCAGTTATGGGCTTTTCTCGCTCCACTAGTACTTCATCAATTATCCTCTCCACCCCTACTTCATCACACAGCCTTTGGATGATGCAAGGGAATGCCAACCTTGAGCTATCTTTGGTGCTTTTCATAATTTTGTTGATGTTGTTAGCAATCAATTCCCCAACATTGACATTCTCACCTTTCATAATGTTGTATATGAGCACAACTCTCTCTTTGGTCACCTCTGAAGTATTGGATGTAGGGATTAGGGACCTCCTCACAAAATCCAGCCACCCTCTAGCTTGGGGCTCAAGTCTCTTCTTCTCAGTTGGTTGGGCCTCCCATCTTTGTCATTTATCCACTACACATTCAAAACACAGATTTCATTTAGGATTTCATCAAATCCTAGGTCTTGTTGCTTCATTCTCTCCTCATAGCTCCGGGTGAAGGTTGTCTGCTTCACCATCAGCATCCTCTCTATGTTAGTGGGGCTGTAATCAATGGACTTCCCCCTTGCATAGCTAAGATAGCCATAAGGATGTCCTGGCTGAGGCACGGCATTAGCATAGAACTCCTTCACCAAGCTTTCTACTACCTTCCTTGGTGGGTTCCACAAGAGTGCCCAACCTCTATTGTTTATCTCCCTGTTGATCTCAGGGTACTCATTCCTCCCCAGCTGGAAACTGACCTCTGGGATGATCCCTGATAAACCCCGATTTCGTGGTTTATCTTGTGCTTATTTTAGGGGGTTTTACCACCTTTTTCCACATTTATTCAATGAAATAGCACGGTTTTGTAATTCTCCTCGAATTGTGCTTAAGTGTAAAAACATGCTTTTTAGGCCCTTAAATTGGTGATTTTGATTCACTTTAATTCCATTCGATGCCTTGATGTGTTTGTTGAGTGATTTCAGGTTCATAAAGCAAGTATTGGATGGAAGAAATGAGGAGAAAAGCATACAAAGTGAAGAATGCATGAAGAAACAAAGATTGGAAATGCATCAATGGGCGCGCAAGCGTACAAGACGCTAACGCGCCGAAGTGATTTTGCATAGTGACGTGCACGCGTACTTGCCGCGTACGCGCGGATGAAGAAACAGCCAATCGACGTGCATGCGCACATGGTGCGTACGTGCCGACACTAACACATGACGCACTTAAAGGCAAAACACTGGGGGCAATTTCTGAGCTGCCCAGGCCCAAATCCAACTTTTTCTGAGTGTATTTCATGCAGAGTTGAAGTCCAAGCAAGGGGGGAGCAATTAGTTAGTCAACATGAACCTTTAGTTAGTTTTCTAGATAGATAAGCTCCCTCTTCTCTTTAGAATTAGGTTAGGATTAGGTTAAATTATCTTGGATCTTGAATTAATTACTTGATCTCATCTTGTTTCTTTTATAAATTCTCATTTCTACATCTTGATTTTCTTAGTTGTAATGTTAATTTTCCATTTTGCTTTCTTGTTTGTGATGATGAACTCTTGATGGATTTAGATCTCTTTTATGAAATTTGTGTTTGATGTTCTTTTAATTGTTAATTTGAGTTGTTACTTTACTTTTCTTGCAATTGGTAGTTGCTAGATTTTACTATTCTTGCATATTTACCATGCTTTCCTTTATTACACACCAAGTGTTTGACAAAATGCTTGGTTGGACTTTAGCGTAGATTTTGAGCATTTTTGGCTTGGAAAGAGTAATTAGGCAATCTTGAGTCACGAAAATCCAACCTCTATTGAGGACCTAGAATTTTTAGTTAGTATCATTTTCGTTGACTCTAATCTCTTACTAATCCAATTAATGAGTTGATTAGGACATTTAGATTGAGATTAGCTAATCTTGTTAGACTTTCTCTCATGGAAGATAACCTATAACTTCTTCTATCATTGGGGATGACATAATAAGATAAATTCTTGTTAAGCATTGCTATGATTAATGACTAGGATAGAAAGCCTATGATCACAATCCTTGCCATAAATGTCTCTCTTTACTTATTACTTCTTTTATTGCTCAATTTACTCTTCTCGTCATTTATCTTATTGCCCCTCTAACAAATCAAAACCCCCTTGCCCTTTCATAGCCCATAATTGACCACTTCATTGCAATCCTAGGGAGACGACCCAAAGTCTAAATACTTCGGTTAATTCTTTGGGGTTTGTTCTTTGTGACAACCAAAATTTTTTATTAGGAGGATTGTTTGTTGGTGTAGAACTATACTTGCAACGAGAATTCATTCATTTGAGGAAATTCTACACCGACACGACAACGCTCTTAAATCAAAATGGCGCCGTTGCCGGGGAGCGCAATGGTGCTATCTTATTGGCTATTGTATATATTGTGAATAGCTTAAATTTCGGTTTGTTTGTTAGTTTTTGCTAGTGTAGAATTTCGCTCTCTTCGTTCTTATTAGTCTTTGTTTTTATTTTCTCTTGACACTATGAATTCTCATTCTTTTGGTTATAAGTGTGGTTCAAACTATGTTGTAGGAAATGGAAGCTTCAATGAGGATGTGCATCAAGTATCTAGAAATCAAGGATGGGAGGAACCCCAAGCTTATGGACAACCTTCTTGGCAACAACCTCCTCCGAACTCTTATGGGTATAATCCTAATCCTAATGCATACCAATCCAATGTGTGTGATGACCCTCACTGCATGTTTTGAGTTCCAAAGTGCAAGTACACTTTGACCTCTTTGCTTTATGTGCTATCAATCATGTGGGTCCCATTCTCTCTCCTGAAAATAAAACTAATACCTCATTAGTAATGACAAAAGAATCCTCCACATTCCTCTTTGATATGGATGGCTGAATTTGCAACTCATGGGTGTCCTTTGGGGACACCAAACTTAATCCTATTGCATCATAATAAATTGGGTTTATCATTGGGTTTTTAATGTGTTCATAAAGGTAGAATAATTCCAATCTTTTCATATACTTTTACTTTCATCCTCTATTGAACACATTTGAACCACATTTCTGCTCTCCCCAATATATTAAATGCTTCAGATTTAGTAGTATTGGACTTTGCTAGATGGTGGTGTGTGGCGGTGGCCACACCAAACTTAATCTCTAGGCTTACCTTTAATCATAATTTGTTCAAGATTAGTAAGCCTAGATTAAGTAAATTGGTGGCCACACCAAACTTAATCTCTGGGCTTACCTTCGGATATGATTTGTTCAAAGGTGGTAAGCCTAGATTAAGTTAATTGGTGGCCACACCAAACTTAGCTTTTTTTTTGTTAGCTCTCAGCCCAATAGCTCGTCATTAGCATAGGTATTCATCAAATTGCATTTTTATAGACTAAAAGAGTATAAGGGTCTTCTAACTACCAAAACAGAAAACAAAATTCTTAATCCACTATCTACAATCTACTTCTTAGAAGGCTAGAAAACATAAATTTTCAACTGAAACTCAAACTATCTAAATAGGCAAATTTTAACTACTTCTAAGAAAGCAATAAATCAAAAGGATATAAAGTGTTGGGGTGCCTCCCAACTAGCGCTTCTTTATCGTAATTAGCTTGACGTTCTTCCTTTGTTAGCTCAGGTTGTAGCACTCTCTTTTCATCCAGTGAGTCCCCTAGGTAATGCTTGAGTCTATGGCCATTCACAGTGAATGTCCTTTGTGTTTTGTCTTCCATGAACTCTACATGGACATAGGGGGATACATTGAGGATGGTGAAGGGGCCTGACCATCGAGACTTAAGCTTCCCAGGGAAGAACTTGAGTCTCGAATTATACAGCAGCACCTTTTACCCTTCAATAAACTCCCTCCTTGCTATCTTCTGATCATGCCACCTTTTTGCATTCTCTTTGTAGATCTTTGTACTCTCATATGCCTTATTTCTAAAATCCTTGGTGCACAAAATTGTGATTTAAAAACTTGGTATGGCGAAATAGTGATTTCAACACTTCTTTTACAACTTCGATGCAACTAACCAGCAAGTGCACTGGATCATCCAAGTAATACCTTACGTGAGTAAGGGTCGATCCGACAGAGATTGTCGGCTTGAAGCAAGCTATGGTCATCCTTGTAAATCTCAGTCAGGCGGATTCAAATGGTTATAAGGTTCTGATAATTAAAAGATAAATAAAACACAAAATAAGATAGAAATACTTATGTAATTCATTGGTGGGAATTTCAGATAAGCGTATGGAGATACTTTGTTGCTTCTGAACCTCTGCTTTCCTATTGCCTTCTTCCAACCATGCGTTGCTTCCTTCTATGGCAAGCTGTATGATTCTCTCGGATGAAAATAAATCCATATGCGCTGTCACCGCATGGCTAATCATCTGTCGGTTCCCGCTAGCGTCGGAATAGGACCGTTGTCCTTTTGCGTACTGTCACTTGTGCCCCACATTCGTAGGTTTGAAGCTCGTCACAGTCATCCCTTCCCAGATCCTACTCGAAATACCACAGATAAAGTTTAGACTTTTCGGATCTCAGGAATGCTGCCAGTGGTTCTAGCCTATACCATGAAGACTCTGATCTCACGGAATTAATTGCTCTGTTGTTCGGAGAGGCAACCATGCGTCGTGAACCAGGAGGCTAAGAGATACACACTCAAGCTATTGCAGATAGAACGGAAGTGTTTGTCAGGCACCCGTTCATAAGTGAGAATGATGATAATTGTCATGGGTCATCACATTCATCAGGTTGAAGTGTGAGTGAATATCTTAGAGAAGAAGTATGTGTGAATTGAATAGAAAAACAATAGTACTTGTATTAATTCATGAAGAACAACAGAGCTCCACACCTTAATCTATGGGGTGTAGAAACTCCACCGTAGAAAATACATAAGTGAAAGGTCTAGGCATGGCCGTGAGGCCAGCCCCCAAATGTGAACATAAAAGTTCCAAGGATCAAAGATCAAAGTGATCAAAGATTAAAGATGATCCAAGATGAAAATACAATAGTAAAAGGTCCTATTTATAACGAACTAGTAGCCTAGGGTTTACAGAAATAAGTAAATGATGCAGAAATACACTTCTGGGGCCCACTTGGTGTGTGTTTGGGCTGAGCATTGAAGCTTTCACGTAAATAGGCTATTCCTGGAGTTAAACGCCAGCTTTGGTGCCAGTTTAGGCATTTAACTCCAATTCTGCTGCCAGTTTGGGCGTTTTACGGTAGAAATTTTAGGATGACTTTGAACGCCGGTTTGGGCCAACAAATCTCGGGAAAAGTATGGACTATTATATATTGCTGGAAAGCCCAGGATGTCTACTTTTCAATGCAATTAATAGCGTGCCGATTGGGCTTCTGTAGCTCCAGAAAATCCACCTCGAGTGCAGGGAGGTTAGAATCCAACAGCATCTGCAGTCCTTTCTCAGCCTCTGAATCAGATTTTTGCTCAGGTCCCTCAATTTCAGCCAGAAATACCTGAAGTCATAGAAAAACACATAAACTCTTAGTAAAGTCCAAAAATGTGATTTTTATTTAAAAACTAATAATTATATACTAAAAACTAACTAAATCATATTAAAAACTACCTAAAAACCTTGCTAAAAAGCGTATAAATTATCCGCTCATCACAACACCAAACTTAAATTGTTGCTTGTCCCCAAGCAACTAAAAATAAAATAGGATAAAAAGAAGTGAATATACAATAAATTACGAAAACATCTATGAAGATCAGTCTTAATTTGATGAGCGGGGCCATTAGCTTTTTGCTTCTGAACAGTTTTGCCGTCTCACTTTATCCTTTGAAGTTCAGAATGATTGGCATCTATAGGAACTCAAAATTTAGATAGTGTTATTGATTCTCCTAGTTCAGTATGTTGATTCTTGAACACAGTTACTTTATGTGTCTTGGCCGTGACTCTAAGCATTTTGTTTTCCAGTATTACCTCCGGATACATAAATGCTACAGACACATAACTAGGTAAACCTTCTCAGATTATGACTCAGCTTTGCTAGAGTCCCCAATTAGAGGTTCAGAGCTCTTAAGCACACTCTTTTTTCTTTGGACCACGACTTTAACCACTCAGTCTCAAGCTTTTCACTTGACACCTTCACGTCACAAGCACATGGTTAGGGACAACTGGGTTTAGCCGCTTAGGCCAGGATTTTATTCTTGTGGGCCCTCCTATCCGTTATTGCTCAAAGCCTTGGATCTTTTTTCTACCCTTGCCTGTTGGTTTAAAGGGCTATTGGCTTTTTCTGCTTGCTTTTTCTTTTTTCTTTCTTTTTCTTCTCTTTTTTCATTATTCTTTCAAGATCCAACAATTTTAACACTTATAAACAACAAATTCAAAATATGCACTATTCAAGCATTCATTCAGAAAAACAAAAAGTATTGCCACCACATCAAAATAATTAAACTATTTTAAAATTCGAAATTCATGTACTTCTCTTTCTTTTTCAGAAAACATTTTTTTCATTTAAGAGAGGTGAAGGATTCATAGGACATTCATAACTTTAAAGCATAGACACTAGACACTAATGATCATGTAATGAAAATGCAAACATAGATAGCACATAAAGCATAAAAATAAAAAAAAAACCAAAAAGATAAGAACAAGGGAATCAAAGAACGGGTCCACCTTAGTGATGGCGGCTAGTTCTTCCTCTTGAAGATCCAATGGAACGCTTGAGCTCCTCTATGTCTCTTCCTTGCCTTTGTTGCTCTTCCCTCATGGCTATTTGATCCTCTCTAATTTCATAGAGAATAATGGAGTGCTCTTGGTGATCCATCCTTAGTTGTCCCATGTTGGAACTCAATTCTCCTAGGGAGGTGTTGATTTGCTACCAAGAGTTTTGTGGAGGAAAATGCATCCCTTGAGGCATCTCAGGGATTTCATGATGAGGGACTTCCTCATGCTCTTGTTGAGGTCCATAAGTGGGCTCTCTCATTTGCTCCATCCTCTTTTTAGTGATGGGCTTGTCCTCTTCAATGAGGATGTCTTCTCCTATGACAACTCCAGCTAAATTGCACAGGTGACAGACGAGATGAGGGAAGGCTAACCTTGCCAAAGTGGAGGTTTTGTCAGCCACTTTGTAGAGTTATAGAGATATGACCTCATAAACTTCTACTTCCTCTCCATTCATGATACTATGGATCATGATAGCCCGGTCTATTGTAACTTTAGACCGGTTGCTAGTAGGAATGATAGAGCGTTGGATGAATTCCAACATCCTCTTGCCACGGGTTTAAGGTCATGCCTTCTCAATTGAACCGGCTTGCCTTTGGAGTCTCTTTTCCATTGAGCTCCTTCTCCACATATGTCCATGAGGACTTGGTCCAACCTTTGATCAAAGTTGACCCTTCTAGTGTAGGGGTTTACATCTCCTTGCATCATTGGCAAGTTGAATGCCAACCTTACATTTTTTGGACTGAAATCTAAGTATTTCCCCCGAACTATCGTAAGACAATTCTTTGGGTTCGGGTTCACACTTTGATCATGGTTTCTGGTGACCCATGCACTAGTATAGAACTCTTGAACCATTAAGATTCTGACTTGTTGAATGGGGTTGGTGAGAACTTCCCAACCTCTTTTTCGAATCTCATGTCGGATCTCTGGATACTCATTCCTTTTGAGCATGAAAGGGACCTTAGGGATCACTTTCTTCTTGGCCACAACTTCATAGAAGTGGTCTTGATGGACCTTTGAGATGAATCTCTCCATCTCCCATGACTCAGAGGTGGAAACTTTTGCCTTCCCTTTCCTCTTTCTAGAGGTTTCTCTGGCCTTAGGTGCCATAAATGGTTATGGAAAAACAAAAAGCAACGCTTTTACCACACCAAACTTAGAAGATTTGCTCGTCCTCGAGCAAAAGAAGAAAGAAGGAAGGAGAAGAAGAAGAAAATAGAAGAGATGGAAAGGTGTGAGTGGTTCGGCCAAGGGGGGAGTGTTTATGATGTGTGGAAATGAAGGAGGAATGAGGGGTTTATATAGGAGTGGAGAGAGGGGTAGGGTTCGTGTATTAGGGGTTGGGTGTGGGAGGGAAAGTATTTGAATTTGAATTGTGAGGTGGGTGTTATGAGAAAGAGTGGTGGAAGGGAAATGGAGGTGATTGGTGAGGGGTATTTGGGGAAGGGTGTTATGGGAAGGTGTGAAGAAGAGAGAGAGAGAGAGTTGAGGTAGGTGGGGATCCTGTGGGGTCTACAGATCCTGAGGTGTCAAGAATTTCTCATCCCTGCACCATTTTGGCGTGTAAACGCCCCTTGGAGTGCCAATCCTGGCGTTGAACGCCAGGTTGCTGCCCCTTTCTGGCGTTAAATGCCAACTTTTCTCCCCTTTCTGGCGTTAAACGCCAACTTGGTGCCCTTTTCTGGCGTTAAACGCCAGTCTAGTGCCCTTTTCTGGCGTTAAACATCCAGAATGGTGCCAGACTGGGCGTTTAACGCCCCTTCTGCTACCCTTACTGGCGTTTAAATGCCAGTAAGCTCATACTCCAAGGTGTGCTGTTTTCAATGCTGTTTTTTATTTTAGCTTTTGTTTTTATGACTCCACATGATCATCATCCTAAAGAAAACATAAAATAACAATAGAAATTGAACATAGATAAGTAAAAATTGGGTTGCCTCCCAACAAGCGCTTCTTTAATGTCAACAGCTTGACAGTAGGCTCTCATAGAGCCTCACAGATACTTAGAGCATGATGATGGCCTCCCAACACCAAACTTAGACTTTGAATGTGGGGGTTCTGTTTGACTCTGCATTAAGAGAAGCTCTTCATGCTTCCTCTCCATGGTTACAGAAGAAGATCCTTGAGCCTTAAACACAAGGTAGTCCTCATTCACTTTAAGGACCAACTCTCCTCTGTCAACATCAATCACAGCTTTTGCTGTGGCTAGGAAGGGTCTGCCAAGGATGATGGATTCATCCTTATTCTTCCCAGTGTCCAAGATTATGAAGTCAGCAGGGATGTAAAGGCCTTCAACCTTTACCAAGACATCCTCTACAAGTCCATAAGCCTATTTCCTTGAATTGTCTGCCATCTAGTGTGAGATTCTTACAGCTTGTACCTCAAAGATCCCTAGTTTCTCCATTACAGAGAGGGGCATGAGGTTTACACTTGACCCTAGGTCACACAGAGCCTTCTCAAAGGTCATGGTGCCTATCATACAGGGTATTAAGAATTTTCCGGGATCCGGTTTCTTCTGAGGTAATGTCTGCCTAATCAAGTCATTCAGTTCATTGGTGAGTAAAGGGCGTTCATCTTTCCAAGTCTCATTACCAAATAACTTGGAATTCAGCTTCATGATTGCTCTTAGATATTGGGCAACTTGCTCTTCAGCAATATCTTCATCCTCTTCAGAGTAAGAATACTCATCAGAGCTCATGAATGGCAACAGTAAGTTTAGTGGAATCTCTATGGTCTCTGTATGAGCCTCAGATTCCCTTGGTTCCTCATTAGGGAACTCCTTGGAGGCCAGTGGACGTCCATTGAGGCCTTCCTCACTAGAAATCACTGCCTTTTCTTCCACTCCAGATTCGGCCATGTAGGTTATAGTTATGGCCTTGCACTTTCTTTTTGGATTCTCTTCTGTATTGCTTGGGAGAGTACTAGGAGGGAGTTTGATGACATGTCACCATGTCATGTTTTTCTATGCTTTTTCATACAAGAAATTTATGATTAGTGCTTAAATATTGCATTCTTTGGTGCTTAAATGGTATATTTCTTTGATCTTTTGATTTGATAAACTTTGTAGGAAATAAGAAGAAAAAGAAGCAAAAAGAGCACAAAATAAGCTAAAAAGAAGAAAAGAGGAATTTTGGGCACACTTTGAAGTTGGAGCACACTTTGGAGCCTTAGGCCACGCTTTTAAAAGCGTGGCCCATGACCAAATCAAGGAAGCTTCATCAGCACAGCCACCCAGGAGCTCAACGTTTGCGCCAACGTTTGCCTCTAACGTGAGGTCAAACGTTGGCTAAGGAATACCAAGAGAAATGGCATCCCTGGAGGCAGCAACGTTTGAGCCAACGTTTGCCTCAAACGTGAGGTCAAACGTTGGCGCCAAACAGCATGAAGGGGCATACTTCCAACAAGAATAACTTGAGCTACAGAGCTCCAAATGAGGTGATTCAAAAAGCAATGGAAAGTAGGAATCAAGAGCTTTCCAAGCATATATGGCACTACATGGTGGACACTAAAATTGAGGGAGAAAACTGCCCCGAAATGTGCATAAACGAACATGGTGGCAACCTGCAGTGAGGCCAACTGACCTCTACACCTTCGACGGAGTATAACTCGAGCTGTGGAGCTCCAAATGATGCGCTTCCAATTGCATTGGAAAGTAGACATTCAGGGCTTTCCAACAGTGTATAATAGTATGGGGTGGACAGCACGTTTGAGCTTCCGAATCTGGCAATGTTTCCAACGTTTGCGTTCACGTTTGACCTCAAACGTGGGGTCAAACGTGAGTGACAGCAACACCAGCGACCTTGTCCCCTTCAAAAGAGCATAACTTGAGTTGTAGATGTCCAATTGAGGTGATTCCAATTGGGTTAGAAAGCTGACATTCAAAGCTTTCCAACCATATATAATAGTCTATAGTGGGCATAAAATTGGCAACGTTGACAAGAGGACAAAGAGCACCCCTGATTGATGATGAGCCACGTTTGCGCCAACGTTTGCCTCAAACGTTAGGCCAAACGTTGGCTAGAAGAGCTGCTTGGGAAAGGTCACGTTTGAGCTCACGTTTGACCTCAAATGTTGGCTCAAATGTGGATGACAGCAAGGGGCCGATCTGCATTGTGGGTTTCACGAAGACGTTTGAGTCAACGTTTGCCTCAAACATTGACTCAAACGTGAATTGCTCAACAATCCAACTTGCACACAGATTTCTCCTTAAGACCAAGGCCATCCAAATCCATCTTCAACCCAATTCCACTCCAAAGCAAGCAAAGCCCAATTGACATCACTTATAGGCACACAGAGAAGTTAGATTAGGAATTTTATTTTGTAAATACTATTTTCATTTTTCATTTTGTAAAAGCCTATATAAGGCGAGCTCCATTAGAGAGTATGGAGGCTGGCTCCACTAGGGAGCACTAGGATTAGAGAGCTCTCTCTTTTAGTTTTTTTCCTTTTTGTTTTGAATCTTGGGTTGAGAATTGAAGAAATTCTGTTTCAATCTCACCTTGGGAATTCTCTCTGTTTGCTTGTCTACATAATTTCAGTGAATTGTGATTGGAATCAAAGCTCTCTTTACTGCTTTCATCTCTATTTCTTCTTCAATCTGTTTGCTGTTGGATCAAGGAAGGGATTGAGATCTAGAATTGTTTTCTAGTCTCATTGAGCTCCTGAGATCTTCAACCTCTCATTTAGATTTTGCAATTGAGCCAAGCTGCTTTCTGTTTTGATTTTTCAAGTGATTTTCCAAATCTGTTTGAATCTGCTGCATCTTTTACTTCTCTATTTGATTGCTATTTACACTTTCCTGTTGAATTTTACATTTCCAGCACCCACTCCCCTTTATATTTCATGCAATTTACATTTCTTGTCATTTAAGATTCTTGCAATTTACATTTCTTGTCATTTAAGATTTCGCCAATTTATATTCCTTGCCCTTTACGTTTATGCTCATTTACTTTCTGCAACTTTTAATTCACTGCCATTTACTTTCTGTTGGCTACATTCCATCAAATTTCACTTCAATGTTAGCTTGACTAAACTAATCACCCACTAAAGTTGCTTGATCCATCAATCCCTGTGGGATCGACCTCACTCACATGAGTTTTACTACTTGATGCGACCCGGTATACTTGCCGGTGAGTTTTGGGTGTTTTGGAAATTCGTTTTTCCACAAATTTTCCCATCAGAGTTCAGTAACTCTTTTACTCAGCTGACCCACTTGTGCCTCCAAATTTTTAATGGAGGACCTTGCTTCAATCATAAAACTGAGAGTGGTCTTAGATAGATCAGAGACTACAGTTGCTAAGTCAGAGTTACTCTGCTTAGAATTCTCCGTCTGTTGCTGAGAATATGATGGAAAAGGTTTGATATTGCCAAACCTGTTTCTTCCACCATTATTATTATTGAAGCCTTGATTAGGCATCTGTTGATCCTTCCATGAGAGGTTAGGATGATTCTTCCATGAAGGATTGAAGGTGTTTCCGTAGGAATCTCCCATGTAATTCACTTCTTCCATTCCAGGATTCTCAGGATCATAAGCTTCTTCTTCAGAGGAAGCTTCTTTAGTACTGTCGGATGTAGCTTCCATTCCAGTCAAACTTTGAGATATCATATTGACTTGCTGAGTCAATATTTTATTCTGAGCCAGTATGGCATTCAGAGTATCAATCTCCAGAACTCCTTTCTTCTGAGTTGTCCCATTATTCACAGGATTCCTTTCAGAAGTGTACATGAATTAGTTATTTGCAACCATTTCAATGAGTTCCTGGGCTTCTTCAGGCGTCTTCTTCAGATGAAGAGATCCTCCAGCAGAGTTGTCCAATGACATCTTGGACAGTTTAGACAGACCATCATAGAATATGCATATGATGCTCCATTCTGAAAGCATGCCAGAAGGACACCTTTTGATCAACTGCTTGTATCTTTCCCAAGCTTTATAGAGGGATTCGCCTTCCTTCTATCTAAAGGTCTAGACTTCCACTCTAAGCTTACTCAATTTTTGAGGTGGAAAGAACTTTTCCATGAAAGCATTGACTAGCTTTTCCCAAGAGTTCAGGCTTTCTTTAGGTTGTGAGTCCAACCATGTCCTAGTTTTGTCTCTTACAGCAAAGGGAAAAAGCATAAGTCTGTAGACCTCAGGATTAACCCCATTGGTCTTAACAGTATCACAGATTTGCAAGAATTCAGCTAAAAACTGATGAGGATCTTCCAATGGAAGTCCATGATACTTGCAATTCTACTGCATTAGAGAAACTAATTGAGGCTTAAGCTCAAAGTTGTTTGCTCCAATTGCAGGAATTGAGATGCTCCTTCAACAGAAGTCAGAAGAGGGTGCAATAAAGTCACCAAGCATCTTCCTTGCATTGCTGGCATTGTTGTTATTTTCGGCTGCCATGTCTTCTTCTTTTTCGAAAATTTCTGTTAGGTCCTCTCCAGAGAGTTGTGCTTTAGCTTCTCTTAGCTTCCTCTTCAAGGTCCTTTCAGGTTCCGGATAAGCTTCAACAAGAATGTTCTTATCCTTGCTCCTACTCATATGAAAAAGAAGAGAATAGAAAAGAATAAGAATCCTCTATGTCACAGTATAGAGATTCCTTGAGGTGTCAGAGAAAAATAGGAATAGAGGGATGAGGTAGGTAGATAAGAATTCGAACATATGAAGAAGGAGAGAGAGTCCGAATTGCTAATTGAGGAGGAGTGTTAGTCCTTAAATAGAAAGAGGTGAGAAGGGGAAAATTTTTCGAAAACAAATTTTTAAATAAAACTAAAAATTTTAAAATAATTAAAAAAATTTTTGAAAAAGTGGTTGGTGGTTTTTCGAAAATTGAAAGTGAGAAAGTGGTTAGGTGATTTTGAAGAAGATTTTGAAATCAGTAATCAAAAAGATATGATTGAAAATTATTTTGAAAAGGATGTGGTTGAGAAGATATGATTGAAAAATAATTCAAAAAGATTTGATTTTTTTTTTTGAAAATTAAAGTTGATTACTTGACTCATAAGAAACTAAAAGATCTGATTTTAAAGATTGAACCTTTCTTAATAGGCAAGTAACAACTTGAAATTTTTGAATCAAAATATTAATTGTTAGCAAGGTTTTCAAAAATTTGAGAAGAAAATTGAAAAAGATTTTATTTTTGAAAAAGATATGATTGAAGAGATTTGATTGGAAAAGATAGATTTTGAAAAATTATGAAAATTTAAAAAAGATTTGAATTGAAAACTAACTTACCTTCCTTGTGTTGTCCTGGCGTTAAACGCCCAGAATGGTATCCATTCTGGCGTTTAACGCCCAAAAGACTACCCTTTTGGGTGTTTAACGCCCAGCCAGGTACCCTGGCTGGGGTTTAAACGCCAGTTTTCCTTCCTCACTGGGTGTTTTGAATGCCCATCTTTTTCTCTGTAATTTCTCGGCTGTATGTTTTGAATCTTCAATTCTTTGTATTATTGACTTGAAAATACATAATTTTGAAAATTTTTTTGAATTTTCAATGATGAGAGAGAGCAACTACAAAATGAAACTAATCATGAATAACTAAGATCAAATAAACAATGCATGCAAGAACACGTTGAATGTCAAGATGGACATCAACACATATTTTTAAGAAAAGAATGACATGCAAGACACCAAACTTAGAAATTTTCATTCTGTAGACACTAATAATTCAAAAATGCATATGAAAAATAAGAAAAGACACCAAACAAGAGAATTTAAAGATCCGACTAGAGAAAATCATCAAGAATAACTTGAAGATCAATGAAGAACATAATGCATATATTTTAGAAAAATGCAAAAAAATTACAAATATTCAAGACACCAAACTTAAAATGTGACACTAGACTTAAACAATAAACACACATTATTTTTTATTTTCATGGTTTTATCAAAAAAATTTTTGTATTTTTCGAAAATTGTTTTGAAAAAGAAAATAAAGAAATTCAAAATTTTTTTTATATGAATTCTAGGAATCATGCAATGTTAGTCTAAAGCTTCAGTCTAAAAAGATTAGACATGGCTAGCCAAGCTTCAGCAGGACCTTACATACAACAGCCAAATTGATGGGAATCAACCAGCTCCTGTGATGATAAAAGCATCATCTGAAACTCTAGAATTCATTCTTATAAATTCTGAAGAACATATAATAATTTTTTTTTAATTTTTTTTTTGAAAATAAAAAGCTTAATAATAAAATAAAATTACTTAATTTGAGCAACAAGATGAACCGTCAGTTGTCCAAACTCGAACAATCCCCGGCAACGGCGCCAAAAACTTGGTGCACGAAATTGTGATTTAAAAACTTCGTATGGCGAAATAGTGATTTCAACACTTCTTCACAACTCCGATGCAACTAACTAGCAAGTGCACTGGGTCGTCCAAGTAATACCTTACGTGAGTAAGGGTCGATCCCATGGAGATTGTCGGCTTGAAGCAAGCTATGGTCATCCTTGTAAATCTCAGTCAGGTGGATTCAAATGGTTATAAGGTTCTAATAATTAAAAGATATATAAAACACAAAATAAGATAGAAATACTTATGTAATTCATTGGTGGGAATTTCAGATAAGCATATGGAGATGCTTTGTTGCTTCTGAACCTCTGCTTTCCTATTTCCTTCTTCCAACCATGTGTTACTTCCTTCCATGGCAAGCTGTATGATCCTATCGGATGAAAACAAATCCATATGCGCTGTCACCGCACGGCTAATCATCTGTCGGTTCCCGCTAGCGTCGGAATAGGACCATTGTCCTTTTGCGCACTGTCGCTTGCGCCCCACATTCGCAGGTTTGAAGCTCGTTACAGTCATCCCTTCCCAGATCCTACTCGAAATACCACAGACAAGGTTTAGACTTTCTGGATCTTAGGAATGCTGCCAATGGTTCTATCCTATACCACGAAGACTTTGATCTCACGGAATAGATTGCTCTGTTGTCAGGAGAGACAACCATGCGTCGTGAACCAGGAGGCTAAGAGATACACACTCAAGCTATTGCAAATAGAACGGAAGTGTTTGTCAGGCACGCGTTCATAAGTGAGAATGATGATGATTGTCACGGGTCATCACATTCATCAGGTTGAAGTGCGAGCAAATATCTTAGAGAAGAAGTAGGCGTGAATTGAATAGAAAAACAATAGTACTTGTATTAATTCATGAAGAACAGCAGAGCTCCACACCTTAATCTATGGGGGTGTAGAAACTCCACCGAAGAAAATACATAAGTGAAAGGTCTAGGCATGGCCGTGAGGCCAGCCCCCAAACGTGAACATACAAGTTCCAAGGATCAAAGATCAAAGTGATCAATGATTAAAGATGATCCAAGATGAAAATAGATAGTAAAAGGTCCTATTTATAATGAACTAGTAGCCTAGGGTTTACAGAAATAAGTAAATGATGCAGAAATCCACTTCTGGGGCCCACTTGGTGTGTGTTTGGACTGAGCACTGAAGCTTTCACGTGCATAGGCTATTCTTGGAGTTAAACGCCAGCTTTAGTGCCAGTTTGGGTGTTTAACTCCAATTCTGGTGCCAGTTTGGGCGTTTTACGCCAGAAATTTTAGGCTAACTTTGATCGCCGGTTTGGGCCATCAAATCTCGGGCAAAGTATGGACTATTATATATTGCTGGAAATCCCAGGATGTCTAATTTCCAACGCAATTGAGAGTGCACCGATTGGGCTTCTGTAGCTCCAGAAAATCTACTTCGAGTGTAGGGAGGTCAGAATCCAACAGCATCTGCAGTCGTTTTTTAACCTCTGAATCAGATTTTTGCTCAGGTCCCTCAATTTCAGCCAGAAAATACCTGAAATCACAGAAAAACACACAAACTCATAGTAAACTCCAGAAATGTGATTTTTATTTAAAAACTAATAATTATATACTAAAAACTAACTAAATCATACTAAAAACTACCTAAAAACACTGCTAAAAAGCGTATAAATTATCCGCTCATCACTCCTCCAGCTCATTTAACTGCATAAGCCTCCTTTCTCCAGTAACTTGTTCATCAAAGTTCAACATTTTTATAGCCCAAAATGCTCTATGCTCAAGCTCAACTGGTAAGTGACAAGCCTTACCAAACACCAATTAGTATGGAGACATTCCAATAGGTGTTTTGAAGGCTGTCCTGTAGGCCTATAGTGCATCATCCAGTTTTGTAGACCAATCCTTTCTTGAGCTTCCAATAGTTTTTTCAAGAATTCTTTTAAGCTCTCTGTTTGAAATTTCTGCTTTCCCGTTGGTCTGTGGGTGATATGGGGTTGCCACCTTGTGCTTGACTCCATACTTGGAAAGGAGTGCTTCGAGTCGCCTATTGCAGAAATGTGTCCCTCCATCACTGATGAGAGCTCTAGGCACCCCAAATTTGCTGAAGATGTTCTTCCTCAAAAAGCTCATTACAACTTTGTTATCATTTGTTGGAGTGGCTATGGCTTCTACCCACTTTGAAACATAATCCACAGCCACCAATATATAACTATTTGAGTATGAGGATGAGAAGGGTCCCATAAAATCAATTTCCCACACATCAAACAATTCTAACTCCATTATGAACCTCTGTGGCATCTCATTTCCCTTGGGTAAATTGCCAGCCCTTTGGCATTCATCACATCTTGTCACCAATTCTTTTGCCTCTTTGAAGATGGTTGGCCAGTAGAATCTACATTGTAGCACCTTGGCTGCAGTTCTATCTCCACTAAAGTGGCCTCCATATGCAGATGCATGACACTGCCAAAGCACTTCTTGCCCTTCCTCATGGGAAATACACCTTCTCAAGATTTCATCAGCACACTTTTTGAACAAATAGGGCTCATCCCAGATGTAGTGTTTAGCATCTTTGGCTAGCTTTTTCCTCATATGCTTGTTGATGTTGGTTGGTAGTTCTCCAATAGCCTTGAAGTTGGCTATGTCAGCAAACCAAGGAGCCTCTTGTATCATCATCAACTGCTCATCAGGGAAGCTTTCATTCACTGTAACTTGCTGTACCCCATCTTCTTCTTGTGGTATTCTTGAGAGTTAGTCAGCCACTTTGTTCTCTACTCTACTCCTATCTTTAATTTTAATGTCAAATTCTTGGAGCAGCAGAATCCATCTTATTAGTCTGGGCTTGGAGTCTTGTTTGGTGAGCAAGTATTTGAGTGATGCATGATCAGTGAATACAATTACTTTAGAACTAATAAGATATGATCTAAATTTATCAAAAGCAAAGACAATGGCAAGTAATTCCTTCTCTGTAGTGGTATAGTTACTTTGATTCTCATTAAGAACCTTGCTAGCATAATAAATGACATGTACCAATTTATCCTTCCTCTGTCCTAAGACAGGACCCACAGAAAAATCTGATGCATCACACATCAGTTCAAAAGGTAAATCCCAGCATGGTAGTGCTATGATAGGCGCAAAGGAGAGTTTGTTTTTAAGTTCTTTAAAAGCTATCATGCATTCATCATAAAAAACAAAAAGGTACATTAGAGACTAGTAGGTTGCTCAAAGGTTTGGCAACCTTGGAAAAGTCTAATGAATCTCCTATAGAAGCCAGCATGTCCTAGAAAACTTCTAATTGCCTTGACATTACAAGGTGGGGGTAACTTTTCAATCACCTCCACCTTAGCCTTGTCCACCTCTATGCCCCTTTTGGCGATCTTATGACCAAGGACCACCCCCTCTGTAACCATGAAATGGCATTTCTCCCAGTTTAAAACGAGGTTGGTCTCTTGGCATATCTTTAGCACCAAGGCTAAGTGGTGTAAGCAATCAGAATATGAGTTACCAAATATAGAAAAGTCATCCATAAACACCTCAATGAATCTTTCAATCATGTCTGAATATATGGAGAGCATGCACCTTTGAAATATTGCAGGTGCATTACACAATCCAAAGAGCATTCTCCTATAAGCAAAAACACCATATGGACAAGTAAATGAAGTTTTTTTCTGGTCCTTGGGGTCTACAACAATTTGGTTGTAGCTTGAATAACCGTCCAAGAAGCAGTAATAATCATGTCCAGCCAATCTCTCTAGCATCTGATCCATAAAAGGTAAGGGGAAATGATCCTTCCTAGTGGCCTCATTAAGCTTCCTATAATCAATGCACATGCGCCACTTGGTCACAGTTCTTATGGGTATCAGCTCATTCTTCTCATTCGGTACAACAGTGACCCCTCCTTTCTTTGGGACTACTTGCACCAGGCTTATCCAAGGGCTGTCTGAGATGGGGTGGATTACCCCTGCTTGCCACAACTTTAATACTTCTTTTGGGACCACTTCATTCATGGTTAGATTCAGCCTTCTTTGCTGCTGCCTTGAGGGTTTAGCACCTTTTTCAAGTAGTATCTTGTGCATGCACATTGAAGGGCTGATTGCTTTTAAGTCTGCAAGTGTCCAGCCTATGGCGTCCTTGTGCTGTTTCAGCACTTGGACAAGTTCTTCCTCCTGCTCCTCACTCAAACTTGAATTGATGATCACCGAGTAGGTGTTGTTGTCACCCAGATATTCATATTTTAAGCTTGGTGGTAAGGTCTTCAACTCGAGTTTTGGTGCCTCTACTTCTTTACTGTCTTTGAGGTTCAACATGATTGAATTCTCCATGGTTCCTTGTGGTTGTTCTCCACTTGATGCTTGCTGCTCTAGCTCAATAGCTCCTTCACATTGCTCTTCTTCCAAAACTCCTTGAACTATCTGTTCAATGGTGTCCACCATCATGCATTCTCCTATGCATTCCTTGGGGTAACTCATTGCCTTAAAGACATTAAAGACCATCTTCTCTTCGAGCCCAAGTGGCACGCCCAGGCCTTTTTAAAGCCTTGGTTAGCCTGGCGTGCCACGCCTTCGAGCCCAAGTGGCACGCCCAAGCCTTTTCCCTCTCTTTGCTAGCTTTTGGAAATTTGAACTACCGTGGCACGCCCAGTGTTTGACGTGCCATGCCCATGCTATGTGCTTGATCTATCTCTCTGGAAAGTTAAACTAACGTGGCACGCCCAGAGTTTGGCGTGCCACGCCCTTCATGTGCTTGGCATCTCTGCTTGGCGTGCCATGCCCAGAACTCAAGTGACACGCCCAGCTCTTCTCTTGGGTGATTGGTGATGGTGGCATGCCACGCCTGGGACTCAAGTGGCATGCCCAGTTGATTTTTAAAGCTGGCGTGCCATGCCTTCGATACCAAGTGGCACGCCCATATGGTTGGCCTTGTTTCTCCCTCTCTGGAAAGTATAACCAGCGTGCCATGCCCAGGTGTTTGCGTGCCATGCCCATCATTTGCCTTGGTTCCAGTAGCTGGCGTGCCACGCCTAGTATTCAAGTGGCACGCCCAGGTAAGGATCTTGAGCTGGCGTGCCACGCCTCGAACACCAAGTGGCACGCCCAGCCTTTGCTTTGGCCTTCTTTGTACCTTGGCGTGCCATGCCCAGATGCTCAAGTGGCACGCTCAGGTAAGGGTGGAAACTTGGCGTGCCACGCCTTGATGCTCAAGTGGCACGCCCAGCCTTTTTAACCTTTAACTTCCTCTCTGGAATTTTGTACCAGCGTGCCACGCCAAGCTGCTCAAGTGGCACGCCCATGGATTAAGTGGTAAGTTTGGCGTGCCCCGCCTAGCCTAGCGTGCCACGCCCCTTTGGTGGCCTTCATTTTTGCTCTCTGGAAAGTTGTACTAGCGTGCCACACCCAGCTCCTGGCGTGCCACGCCCATGTGAATGCTGGAGGATCCTCTCTGGACTTTAGTACTGGCATGCCACGCCCAACTTCTAGCGTGCCACGCCCATGTGATTTTTTGGCGTTTGCTCCAAGTAGCATGCCCGTTTCACACGCTCAGCTTCTTTTGTTGTTTTCTCCCCCTTTTGACGTCTTTTTCTCCTGAAATTCAGCACAAACCCATTTCAAAGCAATATACTATAATGTTTATCAATTGATGCATGAATTGCAATGATTTAATAAGATTATGCCCTTTTATGGTCCTTTTTATGCAAGAAGAAAGGGTAGATGATGCATGTGATCAACAGGCTTCAGGAAGCTGGTAGCAGACTTGAAAATAAAACATCAATTTACATCCGTAGAACACCTACAAGCTAATGGACAAGCAGAAGCAGCTAACAAAGTCATATTGGCTGGGTTAAAATGGAGATTACAGGATGCAAAGGGAGCCTGGGCTGAAGAGCTCCCACAAGTCCTATGGGCATATCGAACAACTCCGCATTCCACCACAAAGGAATCACCTTTCCGATTGGCTTACAGAATGGAGGCAATGATCCCGGTAGAAATCGAAGAAGGATCCCCCAGAACGATCCACTACAATGAAGAGGCCAAGTCCCAACTCCAAAGGGAAGAGCTCGACCTACTTCCAGAAATCCAAGAAAGAGCTCGG
The DNA here is from genome assembly GCF_059453495.1 of Arachis ipaensis. Classification (NCBI taxonomy): domain Eukaryota; kingdom Viridiplantae; phylum Streptophyta; class Magnoliopsida; order Fabales; family Fabaceae; genus Arachis; species Arachis ipaensis. The sequence goes on from NC_142444.1 coordinate 76,746,178, forward strand.
ATCAAAGAGGAGGCGTTAAAACGTCAAATGGCCTCAAGATACAATCGAAAGGTAGTAAAGCAAAGCTTTGCCAACAATGACCTCATCCTAATCCAAAATGATATTGGAACAAGTCGACCGGGAGAGGGGAAGCTAGCAGTTAACTGGAAAGGACCCTACCGAGTTGATGCGTGAGCATCTTTTCTATCTTTTCCTAGTGAATTTGCATTCATTTATTGAGTTTAATCAATATTTAATTATCTTTTAGCCACTATGGATGTTACTTTGAGTCGTGTACAATACTGTTTATTTTAGATAGCATTCGATTGGATTTGATGGAGTTTCCGCAAAAAAAGAGAAGAAGGCGAATGATGCTGTCAACCCTGACCTCTCTGCCCTTAAACCTGAATATCTCAAGCTATAGAGGTCCAATTGACGTGATTCTAGTCGCGTTGGAAAGCTAACTTCTAGAGATTTCCAACGATATATAATAGTTCATGCTTCTTTTCCATCAATTCTGCCAAGACTGCACCTTTCTCAAGTTAGGCGCAATGCTCAACAACAACACGCAAGAGAAGTTACTTCCTTCAAGTAAGGCGCAGTTCTCAAGCAATGCACACCAACACACACTGGCCACTTCAAGTAAGGCTCACTCCCATCTCAAGTAAGGCACATTGTTTCCTCTTCAGTTCAAGTTAGGCACCTTGTGTGGTGAACAGCATGAAGTTAGGCACAGCTCTTTGCCATGTTAGGCGTGGATCCTAGTGAAGCCAAGTGGTCCCCACGTTACAAAGCGCGGATTATTTAATTAATTCTGATTTAAAATTTATTTTTATTTTAAAATAGCAAAAGATATTATGTTAGTTTTATAAAATAGATTTTAAATTAATTACGATTAGATATAAAAGAGAAAAGAAACTTCTCTTCTAGGGATAATTCCACCTCAGCCCAATTTACAGTTTACCAGAATCCTAGTTTACACTCTTTTCCATGAGCAACTAAACCTCCACTGTTAAGGTTAGGAGCTCTGTCTATTTGTATGGATTGATTCTATTGTTTTTGTATTTTAATTCATGTACTGATTTATAATTTAAGAATTTTTTTCGTTCTTTATCTTATGAATTTGGGTAGAACGGAAGTATGACCCTCTTTCTAATTGAGTTCCTGTATAACTTGGAAAGGCTCTTTACTTGAACAACAGGTTAAAAACAAATTCTCCTAAATTCTGATTATCTGGACTTAACGGGATACGTGACATATAATCCTCTTATATTTGGGTAATTAGGATTTTTGTGGCATAATAACTAGAATTAAACTTCACCCCCTAATTGGAATTAATTGACCAAAGAATTGGCGGTTGATGAAAGTTAGAGGAGACTAGAAAGGTCTAAGGAATTAGGGTCTAGTCACATATATTTTGCCATGAGTTAAATCTTGCATGATTAAAATAAATTAATAAGAAAAGTCAATCTGGAAAATAGATAACTCTGAAGCCTTAACTACCTTCTTCATATTGTTTTTCCAACTTATTTACTTGCCTATCTTCTGATATTCTGAATTTACTGTTTAATGCTTTTGAACTCTCAAACACTATTTTTTGCTTGTCTAACTAAGTAAATTAATCAACCATTGTTGCTTAGTCCCTCAATCCTCGTGGAATCGACCCTCACTCACCTGAGGTATTACTTGGTACGACCCGGTGCACTTGCCGGTTAGTTTGTGGTTATAAATTCTGCACCAAACTTTGGCGCCGTTGCCAAGGATTGATAGTGATTAACAACTATTAGTTGTTTGATTGCTTAGATTAGGCATTTTAATTTTAATTTTATTTAAATTTTGCTTTAGTATTTTCGAAAAAAAATATAAATAAATAAATAAATAGAACTAATATTTTTTCTTAATTTCTAAAATTAAGTTTGGTGTTTCCTAGTTAGTCTTATTTTAATTTTTCTTATTTAATTTGCCTAATAATTTCCAATTTTTTTAGTCTTAATTTTAATAGTAATTTTTGAATTTTAGTGTTTGTTTTATTCAGTACTTTTATCTCTTTACACAGGGTACCTCACTGGAAATTCTCTACACCCTGACATAGAGAGTTCCATCCTTTCTTGTCTTCTGTCTGTGTATGCACAGGAACAGAGACAAAGAACCTCTCTTAAACTTTGATCCTGAACCTGAAAGAACTTTGAGGCAACGTTTGCAACAAGTAAGACTTTGCAAGGCTGTAGAATCCAAATGGGAATGAGCAACAAAGGAGAGTGCTTGGCTCTTACTCTGCTCCTACTGCAGATCTGTATGGAAAAAGCATTGTGGTGCCTCCTATAGCTGCAAACAACTTTGAGTTGAAGCCACAATTGGTCACATTGGTGCAACAAAACTGCCAGTATCATGGTCTTCCGCAAGAAGACCCAAATTAATTTATTTCTAATTTTCTGCAGATTTATAATACTGTGAAGACAAATGGAGTGGATCCTGAGGTGTACAAACTCATGCTCTTCCCATTTGCTCTGAGGAATGGAGAAAAGCTATGGCTAGATTCTCAACCCAAGGAGAGTTTGGATACTTGGGAGAAGGTTGTTACTGAGTTTCTTACTAAATTTTTCCCACCAAAGAAGCTAACTAAGCTTAGGGTGGAGGTTCAGACTTTCAGGCAGAAGGATGGTGAAACTCTTGATGAAGCTTGGGAGAGATACAAGCTACTGACTAGGCAATGCCCTCCAGACATGTTCTCCAAATAGACCCAACTAGATATCTTTTATGAAGGCTTGGGTGAAATGTCTAAGATGTGCTTAGATAATTCTGTAGGTGGTTCATTGCACATGAAGAAGACACCGGAGGAGACTATTGAGCTGATTGAATTGGTTGCTAGCAACCAATATTTATACACATCTAACAGGAATCCTGTGAACTCTGAGGCTCCTCAGAAGAAAGGTGTTATGAAAGTAGAAGCTCTTAATGCTATTCTTGCTCAGAACAAGCTTATGTCTCAGCAAATAAATCTACTTACTCAGCGGATGGGTGTCATGTAAGTCTCATCTGTCAACACCCAAAATCCACCTCAAGAGGTCTCTTATGACATGACAAGTGATTTTGTGCAAAATGATAATTATGATTATGCTCAATCCTCTTCTGAACAGGTCAATTACATGGGGAGTGCTCCTAGAAATTCCAACAATGATCTATACTCTAAGACCTACAATCAGGGGTGGAGAAATCACCCAAATTTTGGGTGGAGAGAGCAACCTCAGAGGCCACAAAATTTTAATAATAATTCTTAGGGTGGTGTTCAACAGAATAATTTTAATAACCACCAGTTTCAGTCATCTCAGCAACCAACTTCTCAGCCCCAGCAGAACAATAATTTAGAAACAATATTGGCAAGTTTTAGCCAGGAAACCAGAGCATCAATCAAGAACTTGGAGATTCAAGCAGGTCAATTAGCCACAAAAGTTAATGAAATTGATCAGAGGACCACTAATAGCCTTCCTGGTAACACAATTCCAAATCCAAGAGAGGAATGCAAGGCTATCACCTTAATAAGTAGACAAGTGGCAAGTACGAAAGCACAAGTTAATGAGGAGCCAGTTGAAAAAGAAGCTCCAGAGGACAAGAAGGAAGAAGTAGAGCACGTCCCTCCAAAGCGTGCAGACAACCCATTCCCAGACTCTCTTGACACTTATCCTACATTGCCAAAAGATCTTGAGTACAAGCCTAAAATGTCTTATCCTCAGAGACTTCAAAAGGAGACCAAAGACAAGCAGTTTTCAAAGTTCTTGGAAGTCTTCAGAAAGTTGCAAATCAATATTCCTTTTGCTGAGGTTTTGGAGCAAATGCCTTTCTATGTCAAGTTCATGAAGGAGCTATTATCAAAGAAGAAGCCTTTAAAGGGAGATGAGACAGTGGTCCTGACTAAGGAGTGTAGTGCCATCATTCAGAATAACTGGCCAAGGAAGATGCTGGATCCAGGGAGCATTCAAATTCCATGCACCATTGGGAGAACAACCTTTGAGAAAGCGTTATGTAATCTAGGAGCAAGCATAAATCTAATGCCCTTATCTGTGATGAAGAAGCTGCAAATCCAAAAGGCACGACCCACAAGGATAGCATTACAAATGGAAGACAAATCTCTAAAGCCTACATATGGATTAGTGGAGAATATCTTGGTCAAAGTGGGTAAGTTCTTCCTCCCAGCAGGTTTTGTGATTCTTGACATGGGGGAGGATAAGAATGCCTATATAATTATAGGAAGGCCATTCCTAGCCACTGGGAGAGCTCTAATTGATGTAGAAGTGGGTGAATTAGTGCTCAGAGTGCATAATGAGCAACTGGTCTTTCATGTCTTCAAAGATATACATTCAGCAGGTAAAGAAGAGAGGTGCATGCAGACTGAGCTTATTGATCCAAACTTTCAAGAACCCCCTGATGACGGACAGTAGAATCTGCAGCTCAAACCTCCTTTGGTGACAATCAATAAAATTCCTCCTGATATCAAACCTAAGTTTGGTGCCGGGAATGCATCATCCACCAAGGAGGAGGCTCCCAAAAAGAAGAAAATACCTAGGGGATAGAGAAACAAAAAGATCCCCACTGATGGTTTCTCCCCAAGAATGAAGGTAGTGTTGACTAGCAATCCAGTGTAGATTTATACAGTAAATAGAATCTTCTCTCTGGAGAATATTGAGCTAATTTATGGAGACACAGGAAAGAAGTTCAAAGTAAGGGGTGAAGAGCTGAGCTCCTATCATCCTCCTCCTTAGAGGAGCTGACCATCAAGCTAGTGACGGTAAAGAAGCGCTTGTCGGGAGGCAACTCGATAATTTCATATCCTTAGTTAATTTTCCGTTGCGTTGATTTTATTATTTATTTGATTTTTATTGAGTTTTACTGTTTTCCCTTTGTTTTACGTATGCTTGGTTATGCAAAATTTTTTAGAACAGGAATCGGACACTTAAAAAAATTTTTGAACACTCTGGAGAAGGTTAAGTCTGACAGTTCCACGCTAAACTTGAAATTTTCCAAGTTCAACGTGGCATGTGCGTGTAATTTGGAAGGGAGTCTCCGCCAAGTCCACGCTGAACTTGGAAAATTCCAAGTTCAGCATGGAGAACCACGTTCAGCATGAAGGCTGATCAACCCTCCCTGATCCCCTCTCTTTCTCGTGACCCTCCCTGATTCCCTCTCCTTTTCTCCCATCTATTCCATGCCCTCCAATACTCCCTCCCCTATTCCCGTGACCACCCCACCTACCCCCTCATTAATTTTCTATTCAAACCAACACCTCTTCCCCAAAAGCCCCCTCCTATATAAACACTACCCCTTTTCATTCTATATCAACCCCAACTCCTTCCTAACACACCCACCAACTCCCCACACCCGTGACCCCCAAGACCATACACCCTCCACCTTTGACCACACTTATTCCTTCTAACCAAAATCCCTTCAACCTTGACCCCTCCTGATCCCATGCCCCTTAAACACAGCCCCAATAACCCGTGACCCCCTTCATACGTCCCACCCTTCACCCCCCCTTATATAACATCTATATATATATATATATATATATATATATATATATATATATATATATATATATATATATGTATATACTATCCCCCCCCCTTTATATACGTGTGTATATATATATATATATATATATATATATTATTCCCCTCCCCCCTCCTATATATTTTTACGTATATAACCCCCCCTTATCAATCGTTTATATATATATATATATATATATATATATATAAAGAAAAAAATCTAATAAATAAATACATAAATAAATGAATAAATAAATCATTATATATATATATATATATATATATATATATATATATATATATTAATTAGTTTTAACCCTTTTTTATCATTTTTTTAATTTTTATTTTTCCTTCTCCGTGCACTTTTTATGTCTCTTCCTGTTTTCAGATTTTCTTTGCTTGAGGACAAGCAAACTTTTAATTTTGGTGTTGTCGCTTCGCTTGTGACTTTTCTGTTTATTTTAATGGCACCAAAGGGAGGCGAATCATCTTCACGGAGGAGCACAACCTGAACAATGAAACGGCCACTAGAATAACTGAGGTGGTTGAGTTCCTTTCATTCTATATTCATTCCCGTTCTTACTATGTTATATTTCTATTTTTCTGTCTACATTGTTATTGCATGATCAGTTGTTATTTCAATTCCTAGGTCCTAGTTTAATTTACTGTTTATTTTGCTATTTGATTTTTTTCTGAAACGGTGTCTCATGTATTGCTCACTGAGCTTGAAAAAAAAGGTGATGTAATGCATGAAAAAAGAGTGAGTTTATATCTAAGATTAGTCATATTTACTTAAATGTGGTGGTGTTATTTGTAACTCTGAATGAATGACATAAACAGAGCATATTTGAAGTTGAATTAAGGGATGTTGATGTATGAGGAACAAGGATTTAGAAAATTATTATGACTTCTCTTAAATAAACAAAAATTTAATCCTTGAAGCAAAAGAGACAGCAAAATAAGCATAAAAGCAAGGTCCAAGGCTCTGAGCATCAATGACTAGGGAGTCTGAAATAATCAAAAGCTCAAAGAGTTGTTTTCCTAGTTATATGCTTGTGGTATTCTTGTTTCAAGTAACCTTTGAGACGGAATATTTAGAGTCGTGACCAAATGTATTCAGCAGAGTACGCCAAAGGCTTTGAGCACCACTGTTTGGGAGTAACTAAAAAAAAATCAGAATTTAGAAAGAGTTCCCCCAGTCAAGTGCTTGTGGTGATTCTGTGTCAAGTAAAGCTTGAGACAAAACATTTAAAGTCATGGCTAGGCTCAAGGTGCAAAGCACCAAAGCAAAGAGAATTAAAGTAAATTTTGTTGTGTTCAAGGATTAAACTGGAGTATAAAGATCAGAGAATTCATAATATGATCCGGATTCTAATTCCGAATGACACTAACATCCCTCCGATTCAAAGGAAAGTGAGATGCCAAAACTGTTTAGAGTTACAATGAATAAACCCCATTTTAAGAATAGACTTGAACATGACTAAACTCTCACTTCTCATGCAAATTCACATCTTAATCTTGCACTTATTTTGGTTGCTTCAGGACAAGCAACAATTCAAGTTTGGTGTTGTGATGCGTGAGCATCTTTCCTATCTTTTCCTAGTGAATTTGCATTCAATTTGTTGAGTTTAATCAAGAATTAATTATCTCTTAGTCACTATGGATGCTACTTTGAGTCGTGTACAATTCTGTTTATTTTAGGTAGCATTCGACTAGATTTGGTAGAGTTTCAACAAAAAAAGAGAAGAAGGCGAATGATGTTGTCAACCCTGAACTCTCTTCACTCAATCATAAATATCTCAAGCTACAGTGGTCCAATTGATATGATTCCAGTGGCGTTAGAAAGCTAACTTTTAGAGCTTTCCAAAAATATATAGTAGTTCATACTTCTTGATGAGTCAAATTCACACCCCATTCAAAAATTGGTGAATTAGTTCTTTTGACAAGCGCACCAAAATTATCGTCAAGTAATAACCCACAGTGGAGTGGGATCGTATCCATAGAGATTGGTGAATTCGAGCAGTTTTAATTAATTGATGAATTAATTAAGCGGATCAATAGGATTGTGAAGTGCAGAATTGTAAAGGACATAAATGTAAATGACTAGAATATAAAGAAAAGCGATAATGTGCAGAAATATAAATGGCAGAATGTAAAGTGCAGAATCATAAATGACTTGAATGTAAATAGGAATGGGGAATTGCTGAATGTAAAAATAAACTGTAAAGAAATGGATAGATAAGAATGGGGAAATTCATTGAGATTGGGAGATGTTGTCTCTTTGGATCAAATCTAGCTTATATCCTCTTCAATCATGCAACTCATTGACCTCTTGGCAATCATGATTGATTGAGTCCCAATCCCTTGGTGACTCAATCTCTCAGATCTTGATCAATAGCCAATTCCTTGGTCTAATTGCTCATGAAGAGAGATATGCTTGGTCCCTGATTATACCACACACCATTATAGGTCCAAGTAGAGAGAGGGTTATATGTCACATATCCAAACACCAAAACACAGATTCTACTCTAGTGTGAGAAGGGATTTCAAGCATGATTTCATGTTTCCTTTCCCAAGGTTCCTATGAAACCCAATTGCATTCAATCTCTTTTCCAAGATAATTGAACACTAAGCATTAAGAACAAAATTCCTTCTAGCAAATCAAAGAGAAGATGAAGAGAAGAAGAATTTCACTATTATCAATCCATCAAGTACAACAGAGCTCCCTCTCTCAATGAGAGGGAAGTTAGCTACTCATAGCTCAAAAAGAACTCAAAAGTGAAGTGTAAAAGTTGATCTAAAACTGACTGCTTAACCCCCTTTCTTCAGTACTCCTTGGGGGTATTTATACTACTCCTAGTAAAATAAAAGAATTACAAAAGTGAAAAAGGAAAATTACATTTTGGAGGGAAAAGAAAACACTCAATAAGCATGACTTCTCAGCTGGCGTGTGGCTGGCGCTTTTTTGGCATGTCACGTGCCCTTTATTTCTAGCTTGGCGTGCCACACCCAATCCTTCAAGTGGCACGCTCGTCCCTCTAACAACCTTGGCGTGCCACACCTTCGAACTCAAGTGGCATGCCATAGTGAAATTCTTATGTTGGCATGCCATGCCTTCGAACCCAAGTGGCACGCCCCTTGCCTTTCTCACTTCTCTTTGCCTCTGGAAACTTGAATTGGCGTGCCACGCCCTTGCTCTTTGCTTGGCTAAGCTTCTCTAGAAAGTTGAACTAGCGTGGCACGCCCAGGGTCTGGCGTGCCACACCCCTTTTGTGAGTGAGTGGTTCCTCTATTTTGGCGTGCCACGCCTGACAAACCCCAATTTGACGGTTTGTTTTGCCTTGAATTTAGAACATTTTGATAACCTTTGTCACATTTAGCCTAAGAATTAGCATGGTTTTGTTATCTCTTCCATGATTGTGCTTAAGTGTAAAAACATGCTTTTTAAGCCTTGTCTTGGTGAATTCTAGTTTCTGTTTGATTCCATACGATGCCTTGATGTGTTTGCTAGTAACCTCAGGTTGAAACTAGGCATGGATCAAAGGAAGCAAGGAAGGAAGCATACAAGTGGAGAGAAGCATAAAAAGTCAAAGAAGCAAAGTCAGCCATGCACGCGCACGCGCACAAGGCGCTTGCGCGCACATTGCAGAATCGACCAGGGACGCGCACGCGTACCATGCACGCACGCGCCGATGCTGGCACATGACCTCATTAATGCAACACGTGCCTGGCGATTTGAGAGGGTTTCTGAACCCATTTTGGCGCCAAATTGCTAAAGGAAAGGAATAAAAGGATGAAGGATTAAGGGAAAAAGGAGGATTGATCACTGAGGATCATTGATCACTTTAGATGTTAGTTACCATTAGTTTAGTTTTAGCTTTTTAGTTAGTTTCTAGAAAGAGAAGCTCTCCCTTCTCTCTAGGATTAGGATTAGGTTTAGGTTAATCTCTCTTCTTAGATCTAGGTTTAACTCATGCTTTGATTCACTTTTCATTTACCAATTCTTAATGTTCTCCTCTTCCTCTTTCTAGTGGTGTGCTTTAATAATTGTAATTCTTCATTTTGTTTTGGATATATTGTTGTTCCTTGGTTTTCTTTCAATAATGCAATTTGAGGTAATTCATGATAATTGTGATTTCCTTGATTGTTGTTGTTAATTCTTTACATTCAATTGTAGTTAGAATTCATTCTTGTTGTGATTGACTATACTTTTCTTTTGTGCCTTCCAAGTGTTTGATGAAATGCTTGGTTGGATTTTAGTGTAGATTTTGTTCCTCTTGGCCTAGGTAGAGTAATTAGTGACACTTGAGTTATCTAATTCCTTTGTTGATTGATAATTGGAGAGATTGCTAATTGATTTGAAAGCCTCCAAAGCTAGTCATTCCTTTAGGAGTTGATTAGGACTTGAGAAATCAAATTGATTCATCCACTTGACTTTCCTTTAATTAGTAAGGGTTAACTAAGTGGTAGCAATGAACAAATCTCGTCACAATTGAAAAGGATAACTAGGATAGGATTTCTAATTTTCATACCTTGCCAAGAGCCTTCTATGGTTGTTAGTTTATTTTCATTGCCATTTACTTTTCATGCTTCTTATCCAAAACCCCAAAATAACTCATAACCAATAATGAGACACTTCATTGTACGTCCTAGGGAGAACGACCCGAGGTCCAATACTTCGGTTTATAAATTTTAGGGGTTTGTACTTGTGACAAACAACTTTTTGTATGAAAGGATTAGTGATTGGTTTAGAAACTATACTTTACAACGAGATTTCATTAGTGAAATTCTAAACCGTCAAAAAAATCCAATCGTCAAAAATGGCGCCGTTGCCGGGGATGAGCAATGGTGTTATGTTATTGGTTATTGTACATATGTGAATAGTGTAAATAGTTTGTCTTTTGCTTGTTACTAGATTTTGTTAGTTTTATTTTGTTTTTCTATAATGAATTCTCACTTTGGCTATGAGTTTGGCTCTAATTGTGTTGTAGGGAATGTGAACTTCAATGCTAACATGCACCAAGGATGGAACACTCCAAGATGGGAGGAGCCTCAAGGAATTGATCACTCCTATTGGCAACAACCTCCGGATACTTATAGGTATAATTTCCATCCTAGTGCATGCCAACTTAGCGGCTATGATGATTCTTTTTGTGACACTCAACAACCACCATCATATGCCTATGAATCTCATCCTCAACATGAACCTCAACCATTCTCACAAGCCTTTCATCACCAAGCCCCACCCTATGATCCATATCCATCATATAACCAATCATCCATACCATACTTTTATGGCCATTATGAGCAAGAACCTCTAGAATCACCACAACCACATCAAGATTACCCCCAAGAACCACCTCAATACTCATCATCTCCATACATTTACCAAGAAGAACCGCCTTCCTACCATGAACCCTCTCTCCAAAATAATGAACCTTCCTATTCACCCCGAGCCCCAATAGACGATCATCTTACTTTGTTACTCCAAGAACAAGAAGCCATGAAGCGGGATACACTTGAGTTTGTGACCAATTTGACCAAGGTGGTGCACACTTTAGCCCGCCAATGCTTGAATACTCAAGGTACTTCCGTGACCACATGTGAAAAGTCAAAAGGAGAGCAAAGCATGAAGGAGAAATTGGAAAATTTGGTGGAGAAGGAGGAGCCAAATTTTGTATTGGAGCAACTAGAGGAAGCTATAATCATTGAAGAAAAGGAAGAAGCGGTTGAAGATTTAGGAGATGTTGAAAGTCCAAGGGAATGTAGCATCATGGAGCACTCTTCCAAGAAGCTTGATATTAATGTTGAAGAGGGTGCGCAACCTCCAAGGCATATCATCGTTGGAGGCTTGGAAGAGGCTTATCAAGAGATGGATTCAATCATGGATGAATTTCTCTCTACAATGGAATCCTCTCCCATTGGACATGGAGTTGAAAGTATAAAAGAGTGTGCACAACCTCCCATACCCTTGGTGAGCAATGAGAAAGAGAGCTACCAAGAGGAGAACGTTGGCATGGTGTATATTGAAATTGAAGAATATGAAGAGGTTGATCAAGAGATGACCTCGTTCATCAATGAATTTCTATCCAAAATTGAATCGCCTCTCATTAAACAAGATGAAGTTCTTGAAGATAACACCAAGCCACGTAACAAAGAGGATGCAGCTGAAAGTGAGAAGAATCGTCAAGAGGTGGAAATACACAAGGAAGAGCACAAGGAAGTAGACCTTGCATTGTCTAAGTGTGGGGAAGCCTCTCTCCCCAAATTACCATCCAACACAACCTTCAAGTGGGTAAAATTCTTATCCATACGCTTCACTTTCTCGCTTGAATATGGTTTGATTGAAACGGATGGACAACTTAGAGCTCTTTGTGGAATTAAAAGCAAAAATGAGTTGTGTAGTGGTTGCAAGTTAGGAATTAGGCTCATCAAGGCCAAGGCCTCAAGGTATAGGGATGATGTTGGGACAAGAATTACTTTATATGGATCTAGGAGGAAGCATTGGTGGAGTAAAGAGAATTCTATGAGTCAATCCCCTCTATGTCAACCGCTCATCCGACAAAACCATGAAACTCAACTAACGGATGGGTGTGAAGACAAGATATGGGATCCCGGTTCGCTAAATGAAGACCAACTATGGGGACTCATATCTTGGGTAGAACTTTGCCCAAGCTTGATGAATATGGTTGGAAATTCTGTCAACCAATTGAGAAGCAAGGATCCTTGGAGATTCAGGGATGAGTACAAACATAAGCCACCATGACAATAAGCATCTCAAATGTCCAACTTAAGGACTTAAACTAAAAGTGCTAGGTGGGAGACACCCCACCATGGTAAAATCTTTTCATTCCCTTTTTAAATTTGCCTAATAGGTGATCTGAGTTACCATTGTAGGTAGATGTTTCACATAATTTGTTGGTACAATTTAATTGTTAGCTTAGTCACATGCATGTTGTGTTTAGTAGTAGATGAATCATACCAAAACTTGCATTTTTTGTGAATTCTATGATGATTGAGTGAATAAGAGTTGTGAACACTAAGGGGAACACCCAAAAAAAAAAAAAAAAAAAAAAAAAAGAGGAGGCGCAGACGCGCACTACATGCGGGCGCGCCAACTATCAGATCCTGAAAGCTCGCGCGGACGCGCATCTGCCGCGCCCGCGCCGATCTGCTGCTGCAACTGCTTGGGCCAAATTCCAGAGAGTTACGCCATTTCTGGGCTGGCTCTAGGCCCCAGGCCCAATCCCATCTGCGCGAGCGCGCGCATCGCGCCTGCGCGCCATTTCACGAATTCGTCAATACACGCGGACGCGCACTTGCCGCGCGCGCGTCCCTGCGCGATGCCACCAAACTAGGCCATGGACCAGAGAGTTGGGCGTGCCTCAAGCCCATTCTAAGCCTAAGGCCCAATCTCATGTACGCGTGCGCGCACTGTACGCTCACGCGCAGTTCTCCATTCCCCAAAATGCACGCGGACGCGTACTTGCCGCGTGCGCGCAGGTCTAGTAGCGCGACTCCCAGGCCAGTCTCCAGAGAGTTAGGCCTGGGTTGGGCCAACTCTAAGCCCCTAGCCCAACTCCATGCACGCGTGCGCGCACGGTACGCGCACGCGCCCTTCCCTATTTCGCTCCCCCTCGCCCAAGCGCGTTGTACGCGCACGCGTAAGACCCCATTTTTGCTCTCTGAATGACACTCGCGTGCCACGCCTGGTTGCTCAAGTGGCACGCCTAAGTGAAGAATGGTGAATGGCGTGCCACGCCTTCGATATCAAGTGGCACACCCCTTTTAACTGGCTTCCTTCATCCTCTCTAGAAACTTATACCAGCATGCCACGCCTAAAGGCTGGCGTGCCATGCCCAAAGGCTGGCGTGCCATGCCCATAATCGTGTCTTGGTTCCAGTGGTTGGCGTGCCATGCCTCAGCCTTCAAGTGGCACGCCATAGTGAAATGATAAGGTTGGCATGCCACGCCCTCGATACCAAGTGGCACGCCCAGTCCTTGCTTCTGGTCCTTTGTGCATTGGCGTGCCACGCCTGGTTGCTCAAGTGCCACGCCTAGTCTTCAATTACCTTCAGCCCCTTCTCTGGATTGTTGTACCAGCGTGCCACACCATGCTGTTCAAGTGGCACGCTCATGGATTCGTGAACTGTTCAAGCTTGGCGTGCCACGCCTGGGTTCTCAAGTGGCACGCCCAAGTAACTTCTTGGGGCTGGCGTGCCACGCCTTCGACGCCAAGTGGCACGCCATAGTGAAGGTTCTTCTTGGAATGGTGAGTTGGCGTGCCATGCCCCTTTGCTCAAGTGGCACGCCCATAGTAGTTGATGGGTCAGGCGTGCCACGCCCAGCCTGGCGTGCCACGCTCCTTTTGTGTCCTCCATTGTAGCTCTCTGGAAAAATGTATTAGCATGCCACGCCCAGTCCTTGGCGTGCCACGTCCACATGCATGCTTGGATCTCCCTCTCTGGAATTTAGTACTGGCATGCCACGCCTAGCTCCTGGCGTGCCACGCCAGTGCATTTTTGTGGCGTTTGCTCCCAAGTGGCACGCCAGTTTCACACGCCCAGCTTCTTGTTTGTCTTCTTCCCATTTTTTATGCCTTTTTCACCTGAAATTCAGCACAACTCATCTCAAAATGGTGTACCATAATATTCATCAAATAATGCATGAATTGTACTGATCAAATAAGATTTATGCTATTTTATGGTTTTCTTTATGCAATAAAGAAGGGTTGATGATGCAAGTCATCACAACACCAAACTTAAGTTTTGCTTGTCCCAAGCAAATCAATGTGAGTAAACCTTTATAACTTGAGGCCTTGGCTTTGAGTGATTGCAATACAACTAAGAGTAAGACTAAGTGTTCAACACATGTATGAATGTTTTAATGTCATGAAAAGCTCTTGGATCCTTGAGGGTTCTTTCAGGTATAGGCTTTGGGGGTCCTTTCTATTGATTGTCACCTTGAAGTAGTAAGGGTTGTTTTGCTTTCTTGACCACGACTCTAAGTGTTTTGTCTCAAGACAACCCTTTAATTAAGCTTTCAATTAGCACTCCCAAACCAGTTGGTTTCAGGGTATTATGTGTTGAGACACCCCTAAGAATTTACTTGCCCAGGTCTCTTCTTGACACATCTTCACCACAAGCATCTACTAAGATCTTTAATTCTTTTTGAGCTTTTTAATGTTTCTTTTTCTATCCCAGTAGTTGATGCTCAGAGCCTTGGGCCTTTATTGCTTACTACCTCTTGGTTCTATGGATATTCAAGGAACACCCCTTAACCTTCCCCTTGTTGTACCTTCTAGGACTAGTTGCTCTTCCATGACTCATTTTCTTTTTAGTTCATCCAAGGTCCTACACTTGGTTACATATTTCTTAGTTTGTTTGATGATCTCTCTTGGGCTTGGTCTCTCTATTATTTTTGCACAACTCATAGTGACTCTTATGAATACAAACTCTACTTTTATTTATGTTGAAATGAATACTTGAAATACATGGCATTTTCTATCTTGAAAAAAAAAACTCATAAAGACTTTAAACAGGAATTAAAACAAAGCATAAAGCATAAACTATCCTAGCATGATTATTTATTCAAAAAGTAAACAAAGCAAAAGCTTAAACAAGAATTCAGAATTTAGAAAATGTCAACCATGGGAGTGGCGCCTAGCGTGGGAAGAGGCGCCAACTCTTTTCTTACATGTCTTCTGCGTGTGTTGAGTTCCAAAGTGTAAGTACACTTTGACTTCCTTGCTTTGTGAGATGATTACCATGTGGGCCCCATCTTCTCTCCTGAAATTGAAACTGAACCCATTAGTAATGACAAAAGAACCCTTCACATTCTTTCTCATCAAGAGTGAATTAGATTGTAACTGATGGGTGTCCCTTGGGACACCTGGTGCGTAGAAATTGTGATTACACTTTGATTATGTAAAATTCATCGCTCTTTCTTTCCCTGGTAATGGCGCCAAAAACATGATGCCAATACCATGGTTCACAACTTCGCACAACTAACCAGCAAGTGCACTGGGTCGTCCAAGTAATACCTTACGTGAGTAAGGGTCGAATCCCACGGAGATTGTTGGTATGAAGCAAGCTATGGTCACCTTGTAAATCTCAGTCAGGCAGATATAAATTGATAATGGTGTTTTCGAAAACAATTAATAAAACAGGGATAGAAATACTTATGTAAATCATTGGTGAGAATTTCAGATAAGCGAATAGAGATGCTTTCGTTCCTCTGAACCTCTGCTTTCCTGCTATCTTCATCCAATCATTCTTACTCATTTTCATGGCTAGCTTTATGTGATACATCACCATTGTCAATGGCTACTTTCGGTCTTCTCTCGGGAAAATGATCCAAATGCCCTGTCACGGCACAGCTAATCGTCTGGAGGCATCACCCTTGTCAATGGTTTCATCTTATCCTCTCAGTGAAAATGGTCAACGCACCCTGTCACGGCACGGCTATTCATCTGTCGGTTCTCGATCATGCTGGAATAGGATTTACTATCCTTTTGCGTCTGTCACTACGCCCGGCAATCGCGAGTTTGAAGCTCGTCACAGTCATTCAATCATTGAATCCTACTCGGAATACCACAGACAAGGTTTAGACCTTCCGGATTCTCTTGAATGCCGCCATCTTTCTAGCTTACACCACGAAGATTCTGATTAAGAGATCTAAGAGATACTCATTCAATCTAATGTAGAACGGAAGTGGTTGTCAGGCACGCGTTCATAGGGAATGATGATGATTGTCACGTTCATCACATTCAGGTTGAAGTGCAAATGAATATCTTGGAAGCGAAATAAGATGAGTTGAATAGAAAACAGTAGTACTTTGCATTAATCTTTGAGGAACAGCAGAGCTCTACACCTTAATCTATGGAGTGTAGAAACTCTACCGTTAAAATTACATAAGTGAAAGGTCCAAGCATGGCCGAATGGCCAGCCCCTCTGATCTAAGAACCAGGCATCCAAAGATGATCAAAAGATTCAAAGATAATCCAAAGATGGTTCAAAAGATGTCTAATACAATAGTGAAAGGTCCTATTTATAATAAACTAGCTACTAGGGTTTACAGAAGTAAGTAATTGATGCATAAATCTACTTCCGGTGCCCACTTGGTGTGTACTTGGGCTGAGCTTGAGTGTTGCACGTGTAGAGGTCCTTCTTGGAGTTGAACGCCAGTATTTGTGCCAGTTTGGGCGTTCAACTCTGGTTTTGGATCCTTTTCTGGCGCTGGACGCCAGAATTGGGCAGAGAGCTGGCGTTGAACGCCAGTTTGCGTCATCTAAACTTGGGCAAAGTATGAACTATTATATATTGCTGGAATTCCCTGGATGTCTACTTTCCAACGCAATTCGAAGCGCGCCATTTTGAGTTCTGTAGCTCCAGAAAATCCACTTTGAGTGCAGGGAGGTCAGAATCCAACAGCATCAGCAGTCCTTCTTCAACCTCTGAATCTGATTTTTGCTCAAGTCCCTCAATTTCAGCCAGAAAATACCTGAAATCACAGAAAAACACACAAACTCATAGTAAAGTCCAGAAATGTGAATTTGACATAAAAACTAATGAAAACATCCCTAAAAGTAACTAGATCCTACTAAAAACATACTAAAAACAATGCCAAAAAGCGTATAAATTATCCGCTCATCACAACACCAAACTTAAATTGTTGCTTGTCCCCAAGCAACTGAAAATCAAATAGGATAAAAAGAAGAGAATATACTATAAATTCCAAACTATCAATGAAACATAGCTCCAATCAAATGAGCGGGACTTATAGCTTTTTGCCTCTTGAATAGTTTTGGCATCTCACTTTATCTATTGAGGTTCAGAATGATTGGCATCTATAGGAACTCAGAGTTCGGATAGTGTTATTGACTCTCCTAGTTCAGTATGATTATTCTTGAACACAGCTATTTTATGAGTCTTGGCCGTGGCCCTAAGCACTTTGTTTTCCAGTATTACCACCGGATACATAAATGCCACAGACACATAATTGGGTGAACCTTTTCAGATTGTGACTCAGCTTTGCTAAAGTCCAGGGTTCTTAAGCACACTCCTTTTTTTTTTTGCTTTGGACCTTGACTTTAACCGCTCAGTCTCAAGTTTTCACTTGACACCTACACGCCACAAGCACATGGTCAGGGACAGCTTGGTTTAGCCGCTTAGACCAGGATTTTATTCCTTTAGGCCCTCCTATCCACTGATGCTCAAAGCCTTGGGATCCTTTTTATTTCCCTTGCCTTTTGGTTTTAAGGGTTATTGGCTTTTTCTGCTTGCTTTTTCTCTTTTTTTTTTCTTTCTATTTTTTTTCGCCTATTTTTTTTTCTGCAAGCTTTGTTCTTTGCTGCTTTTTCTTGCTTCAAGAATCATTTTTATGATTTTTCAGATTATCAAATAACATGTCTCCTAGTCATCATTCTTTCAAGAGCCAACATATTTAACATTCTTAAACAACAACTTCAAAAGACATATGCACTGTTTAAGCATACATTCAGAAAACAAGAAGCATTGTCACCACATCAATATAATTAAGCTAAGTTCAAGGATAAATTCGAAACTCATGTACTTCTTGTTCTTTTGAATTAAAACATTTTTCATTTAAGAGAGGTGATAGATTCATAGGACATTTATAACTTTAAGACAAAGTTACTAACTACTAATGATCATGTAATGAAGACACAAACATGGATAAGCACATAGCATAGAAAACGAAAAAAAGAAGAAATAAGGACAAGGAATGAATCCACCTTAGTGATGGTGGCGTTTCCTTCTTGGGGAACCAATGATGTTCTTGAGCTCTTCTATGTATTCTTCCTTGTCTTTGTTGCTCCTCCCTCATTGCTTTTTGATCTTCTCTTATTTCATGAAGGATGATGGAGTGCTCTTGATGTTCCACCCTTAGTTGCTTCCAATAATTGTGTGGAACAAAATGTATCCCCTGAGGTATCTCAGGGATCTCTTGATTTGCAGTCAAATGTTCTACCACTGAGCTATAGACCCTTGATGGAAGCTTTTGTCTTCCCTTTCCTCTTTCTAGAGGTTTCTCTGGCCTTAGGTGCCATCAATGGTTATGGAAAAAACAAAAAAGCTATGCTTTTACCACACCAAACTTAGAATGTTGCTCGCCCTCGAGCAAAAGAAGAAGGAATAGAAGAAGAAGAAGAAGATATGGGGGAGATGGAGGGAGGTGTGTATTCGGCCATATGGGTGGGATTGGGTGGGAAAGAGATGTTGAATTTTGAAGGTAAGTGGGTGTATGGATGTGAGTGGTAAAGGGTTAATAGGGAAAAGTGTTTATTGGGAATAGAGGATGATTGAGAAGAGAGAAGAGAGTGAATGGAAGTATGTAGGGATCCTGTGGGGTCCACAGATCCTGAGATGATCGTGTGGGGTCCACAGATCCTGAGGTGTTCAAGGATTTACAACCTTGCACCAAATTAGGCATGTAAAATGCCCTTGCACACAACTATGGGCGTTCAACGCCCATTTGTTGCCATTTCTGGCGTTGAACGCCAGAACCATGCTTGTTCTGGGCGTTCAGTGCCAGGATGCTACCCATTTTGGGCGTTCAGCGCCAGAACCATGCTCTGTTCTGGCGTTGAACGCCAGGCAGATGCTCCTCCAAGGTGTGATTTTTCTTCTGCTGTTTTTGATTCCGTTTTCAATTTTTGTATTTATTTTGTGACTCCACATGATCATGAACCTATAAAGACATATAACTAAGAAAAATATTGTTAGATAAATAAAAATTGGGTTGCCTCCCAACAAGCGCTTCTTTAATGTCAATAGCTTGACAGTTGGCTCTCATGGAGCCTCACAGATGTTCAGAGCATTGTTGAGACTCTCCAACACCAAACTTAGAGTTTGGATATGGGAGTTCAACACCAAACTTAGAGTTTGGTTGTGGCCTCCCAACACCAAACTTAGAGTTTGACTGTGGGGGCTTTGTTTGACTCTGCTTTGAGAGAAGCTTTTTCTGCTTCCTCTCCATGGATGCAGAGAGAGATCCTTGAGTTGTAAACACAAGGTTGTCCTCATTCAATTGAAGGATTAATTCTCCTCTGTCCACATCAATCACAGCTCTTGCTGTGGCTAGGAAAGGTCTTCCTAGGATGATGGATTCATCCTCTTCCTTTCCAGTATCCAGGACTATGAAATTAGCAGGGATGTAAAGGCCTTCAACCTTTACTAACACGTCCTCTACTTGTCCATAAGCCTGTTTTCTTGAATTGTCTGCCATCTCTAATGAGATTTTAGCAGCTTGCACCCCATAGATTCCCAATTTCTCTATTACAGAGAGGGGCATGAGATTTATCCCTGAACCCAGGTCACACAAAGCCTTAAAGATCATGGTGCCTATGGTACAAGGTATTATGAACTTTCCAGGATCCTGTCTCTTCTGAGGCAATGTCAGTTGATCCAGATCACTTAGTTCATTGGTGAACAAGGGAGGTTCATCTTCCCAAGTCTCAATACCAAATAATTTGGCATTCAGCTTCATGATTGCACCAAGGAACTTGGCATTTTGCTCTTCAGTAACATCCTCATTCTCTTCAGAAGAGGAATACTCATCAGAGCTCATGAAGGGCATAAGGAGGTTCAATGGAATCTCTATGGTCTCTAGATGAGCCTCAGAGTCCTTTGGTTCCTCAGAGGGAAGCTCCTTATTGATCACTGGACGTCCTAGGAGGTCTTCCTCACTGGGATTCACGTCCTCCTCTCCCTCTTTGGGTTCGGCCATTTTGGTAATATCAATGGCCTTGCACTCTCTCTTTGAATTTTCTTCTGTATTGCTTGGGAGAGTACTGGGAGGGATTTCAGTGATCTTCTTGCTCAGCTGGCCCACTTGTGCCTTCAAATTTCCAATGGAGGACCTTGTTTCATTCATGAAACTCACAGTGGCCTTAGATAGATCAGAGACTAAGTTTGCTAAGTTAGATGGATTCTGCTCAGAATTCTCCGTCTGTTACTGAGTGGATGATGGAAAAGGTTTACTATTGTTAAACCCATTTCTTCCACCATTATTAAAGCCTTGTTGAGGCCTTTGATCCTTCCATGAGAAATTTGGATGATTTCTCTATGATAAGTTATAGGTGTTTCCATAAGGTTCACCTAAGTAATTCACCTCTGCTATTGCAGGGTTCTCAGGATCATAAGCTTCTTCTTCAGAAGATGCCTCTTGAGTACTGTTGGATGCAGCTTGCATTCCATTCAGACTCTGAGAAATCATATTGACTTGCTGAGTCAATATTTTATTCTGAGCCAATATGGCATTCAGAGTATCAACCTCAAGAACTCCCTTCTTCATAGGCGTCCCATTATTCACAGGATTCCTTTCAGAAGTGTACATGAACTGGTTATTTGCAACCATGTCAATGAGTTCTTGAGCTTCTGCAGGCATTTTCTTTAGGTGAATGGATCCACCTACAGAGGTATCCAATGACATCTTAGATAACTCAGACAAACCATCATAGAATATATCCAGGACGGTCCATTCTGAAAGCATGTCAGAAGGACACTTTTTGGTCAACTGTTTGTATCTTTCCCAAGCTTCATAGAGGGATTCACCTTCTTTCTGTCTAAAGGTTTGAACATCCACTCTAAGCTTGCTCAGCTTTTGAGGAGGAAAGAACTTGGCTAAGAAAGCCGTGACCAGCTTATCCCAAGAGTTCAGGCTGTCTTTGGGTTGAGAGTCCAACCACACTCTAGCTCTGTCTCTTACAGCAAAAGGGAAAAGCATGAGCCTGTAGACTTCAGGATCCACTCCATTAGTCTTAACAGTATCACATATCTGCAAGAATTCAGTTAAGAACTGAAAAGGATCTTCAGATGGAAGTCCATGAAACTTGCAGTTCTGCTACATCAGAGAAACTAATTGAGGTTTCAGCTCAAAGTTGTTTGCTCCAATGGCAGGAATGGAGATGCTTCTTCCATGTAAATTGGAATTAGGTGCAGTAAAGTCACCAAGCATCCTCCTTGCATTATTATTATTTTCGGCTGCCATCTCCCCTTCCTGTTCGAAAATTTCTGAAAGGTTATCTCTGGATTGTTGTATTTTAGCTTCTCTTAGTTTTCTCTTCAGAGTCCTTTCAGGTTCTAGATCTGCTTCAACAAGAATATTCTTGTCCTTGCTCCTGCTCATATGACAAAGAAGAGGGCACAGAAAAAAAATAATAATAATATGGATACTTTATACCACAATATAGAGGTCCTTGTGTTAGTAGAAGAAAAGAAGAAAAAATCTGAACTCAGAGAAAGAGAGGGTTCGGATTTTTTTTGTTGTGTGAGGAAGAGATGTTAGTAGATGAATAAATAAATAGAAGGGGATGAGAGAGAAGGAATTTTCAAAAATAATTTTTGAAAAAGAGTTAGTAATTTTCGAAAATTAAGATTTTAAAAATTGAAATAATTAGTTAATTAAAAAGAAATTTTGAAAAATAGGGAAGATATTTTCGAAAATTAGAGAGAGAGAGTTAGTTAGGTGGTTTTGAAAAAGATAAGAAACAAACAAAAAGTTAGTTAGTTAGTTGAAACAAATTTTGAAAAAATAAGAAGTTAGGAAGTTAGAAAAGATATTTTGAAATCAAATTTTTGAAAAAGATAAGATGAGAAGATATTTTTGAAAAGATATGATAGAAATTAGTTTTGAAAAAGATTTGATTTTTAAAATCACAATTAATGACTTGATTCACAAGAAATCACAAGATATGATTCTAGAACTTAAAGTTTGAATCTTTCTTAACAAGCAAGTAACAAACTTGAAATTTTTGAATCAAAACATTAATTGGTATTGTTATTTTCGAAAATTTGATATAAAAAATAAGAAAAACATTTTTGAAAAACATTTTTGGAATTTTCGAAAATAACTAAGAAATTTGAAAAAGATTTGATTTTTGAAAAAGATTTTGAAAAAGATGAGATTTTTAAATTGAAAATTTGATTTGACTCATAAAAACAACTAAATTTTAAAAATTTTTGAAAAATTCAATCCAAATTTTTGAAATTTTAAGAGAAAAAGGGGAAGATATTTTTTTATTTTTGAATTTTTTAATGATGAGAGAGAAAAACAAGAAAAATGATGCAATGCATGAGAATTTTAGATCAAAACATGTGATGCATGCAAGAATGCTATGAATGTCAAGATGAACACCAAGAACACTATGAAGATCATGATGAACACCAAGAATATATTTTTGAAAAATTTTTTAATGCAAAGAAAACATGCAAGACACCAAACTTAGAATTCTTCAATGCTTAGACACTAAGAATTCAAGAATGCATATGAAAAACAAGAAAAGACACAAAACATGCAAATGCAAAGATCAAACAAGAAGACTTACCAAGAACAACTTGAAGATCATAAAGAACACTATGAATGCATGAGAGTTTTCGAAAAATGCAAGATGCACATGCAATTGACACCAAACTTATAACATGACACATGACTCAAACAAGAAACAGAAAAATATTTTTGATTTTTATGATTTTCTAATTTTTTTGGATTTTTCGAAAATTAATTGAAAAAAGAAAATAAGGATTCCAAAATTTTTAATATGAATTCCAGGAATCTTGCATTCTTAGTCTAAAGCTTCAGTCCAGGAATTAGACATGGCTCACTAGCCAGCCAAGCTTTCAATGAAAGCTCCAGTCCAAAACACTAGACATGGCCAATGGCCAGCTAAGCTTCAGCAAGATATCAGAATATACTGCTCATTACTTACCAAATATGTAACTTGCCTCTATGCTGATGGTTTGGAAGCCTCATTCCAAAAGAATTTAAACATGGCTTTGCAGCCAGCCAGGCTTCACATGCTTCATGAAACACTAGAATTCATTCTTAAGAATTTTAAATCTAAAAATTTTTTTTCGAAAACACAAGAAAAAATTTTTGAAAGAATTTTGAAAATTTTTTTTTGAAAATAAAACAAAAAGAAAATTACCTAATCTGAGCAACAAGATGAACCGTCAGTTGTCCAAACTCAAACAATCCCCGGCAATGGCGCCAAAAACTTGGTGCGCAGAAATTGTGATTACACTTTGATTATGTAAAATTCATCGCTTTTTCTTTCCCTGGTAATGGCGCCAAAAACATGATGCCAATACCATGGTTCACAACTTCGCACAACTAACCAGCAAGTGCACTGGGTCGTCCAAGTAATACCTTACGTGAGTAAGGGTCGAATCCCACGGAGATT
This sequence comes from Arachis ipaensis, assembly GCF_059453495.1. Classification (NCBI taxonomy): domain Eukaryota; kingdom Viridiplantae; phylum Streptophyta; class Magnoliopsida; order Fabales; family Fabaceae; genus Arachis; species Arachis ipaensis. The sequence continues at coordinate 76,769,902 of NC_142444.1, forward strand.
GTTGGTATGAAGCAAGCTATGGTCACCTTGTAAATCTCAGTCAGGCAGATATAAATTGATAATGGTGTTTTCGAAAACAATTAATAAAACAGGGATAGAAATACTTATGTAAATCATTGGTGAGAATTTCAGATAAGCGAATAGAGATGCTTTCGTTCCTCTGAACCTCTGCTTTCCTGCTATCTTCATCCAATCAGTCTTACTCCTTTCCATGGCTGGCTTTATGTGATACATCACCATTGTCAATGGCTACTTTTGGTCTTCTCTCGGGAAAATGATCCAAATGCCCTGTCACGGCACGGCTAATCGTCTGGAGGCATCACCCTTGTCAATGGTTTCATCTTATCCTCTCAATGAAAATGGTCAACGCACCCTGTCACGGCACGGCTATTCATCTGTCGGTTCTCGATCATGCTGGAATAGGATTTACTATCCTTTTGCGTCTGTCACTACGCCTGGCAATCGCGAGTTTGAAACTCGTCACAGTCATTCAATCATTGAATCCTACTCGGAAAACCACAGACAAGGTTTAGACCTTCCGGATTCTCTTGAATGCCGCCATCATTCTAGCTTACACCACGAAGATTCTGATTAAGAGATCTAAGAGATACTCATTCAATCTAATGTAGAACGGAAGTGGTTGTCAGGCACGCGTTCATAGGGAATGATGATGATTCTCACGTTCATCACATTCAGGTTGAAGTGCGAATGAATATCTTGGAAGCGAAATAAGATGAGTTGAATAGAAAACAGTAGTACTTTGCATTAATCTTTGAGGAACAGCAGAGCTCTACACCTTAATCTATGGAGTGTAGAAACTCTACCGTTAAAATTACATAAGTGAAAGGTCCAGGCATGGCCGAATGGCCAGCCCCTCTGATCTAAGAACCAGGCGTCCAAAGATGATCAAAAGATTCAAAGATAATCCAAAGATGGTTCAAAAGATGTCTAATACAATAGTGAAAGGTCCTATTTATAATAAACTAGCTACTAGGGTTTACAGAAGTAAGTAATTGATGCATAAATCTACTTCCGGTGCCCACTTGGTGTGTACTTGGACTGAGCTTGAGTGTTTCACGTGTAGAGGTCCTTCTTGGAGTTGAACGCCAGTATTTGTGCCAGTTTGGGCGTTCAACTCTGGTTTTGGATCCTTTTCTGGCGCTGGACGCCAGAATTGGGCAGAGAGCTGGCGTTGAACGCCCGTTTGCGTCATCTAAACTTGGGAAAAGTATGGACTATTATATATTTCTGGAAAGCCCTGGATGTCTACTTTCCAACGCAATTGGAAGCGCGCCGTTTGGAGTTCTGTAGCTCCAGAAAATCCACTTTGAGTGCAGGGAGGTCAGAATCCAATAGCATCAGCAGTCCTTCTTCAACCTCTGAATCTGATTTTTGCTCAAGTCCCTCAATTTCAGCCAGAAAATACCTGAAATCACAGAAAAACACAAAAACTCATAGTAAAGTCCAGAAATGTGAATTTGACATAAAAACTAATGAAAACGTCCCTAAAAGTAACTAGATCCTACTAAAAACATACTAAAAACAATGCCAAAAAGCGTATAAATTATCCGCTCATCAACACCAAACTTAATTCTTTGGCATCTCAATAAATTGATTTTATCATTGTGTATTTAATGTGTTCGGAAGAGTGGAATGGCATCAATCTTTCATTTTCTTTTGATTCCGATTCCTCTGAACCCATTAAACCACATTCATGTTCTTACCCAAAGCATTAAGTGCTTTCAAATAAGGTGAATTGGGTTGCTAGGTGATTCTTGGTGGTGGCCACACTAAACTTAATCTTTGGGCTTACTCTTCAAGATCAGGCTATTAATTGTTTGTAAGCCTAGATTAAGTGGGTGGAAGGCCATACTAAACTTAGCAGTTTAGCTAGTTCTCAGCCCATTCACTCATCATGATTTATGCCTTCATCAAGTTGCAATTCCATAATAGAAAGAAATAAAGAATGTAAAAAAAATCTAGCTACCAAAGCTAAAATCAACTTTCTAACCTACAATTATAAACTAATCCTAAATTGATACTGAAACCTCAAATTAAGCTATCTAAAGCAATAGATTTTAAACTTTGTCTAAGAAAAGCAATTAAATCAAAAAGGATAAAGTGTTGGGGTGCCTCCCAACTAGCGCTTCTTTATTGTCATTAGCTTGACATTCCTTCATCTTCAGTAGAGCTTGTAGCTCACTCTCTGCTCCTCCAAAGGGCCTCCCAAGTAGTGTTTGAGTCTATGGCCATTGACAGTAAAAGTTCTCTGAGTCTTGTCCTCTATGAGCTCTACATGACCATAAGGAAACACCTTGAGTATGGTGAAAGGCCCTGACCATCGAGACTTAAGTTTCCCAGGGAAAAACTTGAGTCTTGAGTTGTAGAGTAACACCTTCGGTCCTTCAGTGAACTCTCTTCTTGCTATCTTTTGGTCATGCCACTTTTTTGTATTCTCTTTGTAGATTTTTGCATTCTCGTATGCTTGATTTCTAAACTCTTCCAGCTCATTGAGTTGCATTAATCTCTTTTCTCCAGCAGCTTGCTCATCATAATTTAATATCTTTAGAGCCCAAAATGCTCTATGCTCAAGTTCAACTGGTAAGTGACAAGCCTTGCCATATACCAGTTGGTATAGAGACATCCCAATGGGAGTCTTATAGGCTATTCTGTAGGCCCATAGTGCATCATCCAGCTTCTTAGACCAATCTTTTCTTGAGCTTCCAACAGTTTTTTCAAGGATTCGTTTCAGCTCTCTATTGGAGATTTCAGCTTGCCCGTTGGTCTGTGGGTGGTATGGAGTTGCCACATTGTGCTTTACTCCATATCTAAGAAGGAGTGTCTCGAGTTATCTGTTGCAGAAGTGTGTCCCTCCATCACTAATGAGAGTTCTGGGAACTCTAAATCTGTTGAAGATGTTCCTTCTCAAGAAGCTTATCACAACTTTATTGTCATTTGTTGTAGTGGCTATGGCTTCTACCCATCTTGAGACATAATCAACAGCCACCAATATGTAGCTATTTGAGTAGGAGGTTGGGAAGGGTCCCATGAAATCAATCCCCCATACATCAAATAGCTCCAACTCTAGTATGAATTGCTGTGGCATCTCATTTCTTTTGGTTTGATTACCAGCTCTTTGGCATTCATCACACCTTGACACCATTTTCTTGGCATCCTTAAACATTGTTGGCCAGTAAAATCCAGATTGAAGCACTTTTGCTACTGTTCTTTCTCCACTGAAGTGACCTCTATATGCGGATCCATGGCACTGCCATAATACTTCCTGCCCTTCCTCATGGGATATACACCTTCTTAGGATTCCATCAGCACACTTTTTGAACAAATAAGAATCATCCCAGATGTAGTGTTTGGCACCCTTAATTAGCTTCCTCCTCATGTGCCTATTGATGTTGGTTGGTAGTTCCCCAATAGCCTTGAAGTTGGCTATGTCTGCAAACCAAGGGGCTACTCGAATCATCATTAATTGTTCATCAGGAAAGCTTTCATTGACTGCTACTTGCTGCATCTCTTCATCTTGTGGGATCCTTGAGAGGTGGTCAGCTACCTTGTTCTCTGCTCTGCTCCTATCTTTAATCTCAATATCAAATTCTTGGAGCAGCAAAATCCATCTTATTAGTCTGGGCTTAGATTCTTGTTTGGTAAGCAAGTATTTGAGTGCTGCATGATCAGTGAACACAATTACTTTTGAGCCAATAAGATATGATCTAAACTTGTCAAAGATAAAAACTATGGCTAAAAGTTCTTTCTCCGTGGTGGTATAGTTCCTTTGATTCTCATTAAGAACCTTGCTAGCATAGTAAATAACATGTACTAGCTTTTCTCTGTCCTAGAATAGCACCAATAGCAAAATCAGATACATCACACATTAGTTCAAAGGGAAGATCCCAACTTGGTGGTGCTATAATAGGTGCAGAGGAAAGTTTCTTCTTAAGATCATCAAAGGCTACCATGCACTTTCTATAAAAAACAAAGGGAGTATTTGAGACAAGTAGGTTGCTAAGGGGTTTTACAATCTTTGAAAAATCTTTGATAAACCTCCTATAGAACCCAGCGTGTCCCAAAAAACTTCTGATTGTTTTGACATTGCAAGGTGGAGGTAATTTTTCAATTACTTCCACTTTTGCCTTGTCCACTTCTATGCCATCTTTTGAGATCTTGTGACCAAGAACCACCCCTTTAGTCACCATAAGAGGCACTTCTCCCAGTTTAAAACTAGGTTGGTTTCTTGACACCTTTTTAGCATAAGAGCAAGATGGTATAGGCAATCAGAATATGAGTTCCCAAATACAGAGAAGTCATCCATGAATACTTCTATGAACTTCTCAATCATGTCTGAAAAAATGGAGAGCATGCACCTTTGGAATGTTGCAGGTGTATTGCACAATCCAAAGGGCATTCTCCTATAAGCAAAGACACCATATGGACAAGTAAATGAAGTTTTTTTCTGATCCTTGGGGTCTACAACAATTTGATTATAGCCCGAATACCCATCTAGGAAGCAATAATACTCATGTCCTGCCAATCTTTCAAGCATCTGGTCCATGAAAGGTAAGGGAAAGTGGTCCTTCCGGGTGGCTTCATTAAGTTTCTGGTAGTCAATGCACATACGCCATCCGGTCACTGTCCTTATAGGTATCAATTTATTCTTCTCATTTGCCACAACAGTGATCCCTCCCTTCTTAGGGACTACTTGCACCGGGCTTACCTAATAGGCTGTCTGAGATGGGGTAGATCACCCCTGCTTGCCACAATTTCAACACTTCTTTCTGAACCACTTCATTCATAGTTGGGTTCAGCCTCCTTTGTTGTTGTCTTGAAGGTTTGGCATCTTCTTCAAGTAAGATCTTATGCATACACATTGAAGGAATAATCCTTTTTAAATCTGCAGGTGTCCAGCCTATGGCATCCTTGTGTTATTTCAGCACTTGGATGAGCTCCTCTTCTTGTTCCTTACTCAGACTTGAATTTATGATTACTGGTTGAGTATTGTTAGCACCCAGATATGCATATTTTAAGCTGGGTGGTAATGCTTTCAGCTCTAGTTTTGGTGACTCTGCATCTTTGTTGTTTGTAGTGGTTGGCATGATTGAGTTTCCCATGGTTGCTTGTGGTGATTCTCCATCTGGTGCTTGTTCCAGCTCAATGGTTCCTCCACATTGTTCTTCTTCCAAGACTTCTTGAACTATTTGTTCCATGGTGTTTACCAGCATGCATTCTCCTATGGACTCCTTAGGGTAACTCATTGCTTTGAAGACATTGAAGACCATTTTCTCTTCATGCAACCTCAAAACTAGTTCCCCTTTTTGCACATTGATGATGGCTCCAATAGTAGCTAGGAATGGTCTTCCTAGGATAATTGACGTGTTGGCCTCTTCTTCCATGTCCAGCACAACGAAATCAGCAAGGAAAATGAACTCTCCTACTTTCACTAGCAAGTCTTCCACCACCCCATGTGGAAACTTAAATGTTCTGTCAGCCAATTGGAGTGCCATTCTTGTTGGCTTGGCTTCTTCAATCTTCATCCTTCTCATCATGGTCAGGGATATAAGATTTATGCTAGCTCCCAAATCACACAAAGCCTTCTCAATGGTGATGTCTCCTATGATGCAGGGAATTTAGAAACTCCCTGGGTCTTTCAGCTTTTGAGGCAGCTTCTTCTGTATGATGGCGCTGCATTCTTCAGTCAATATTATGGTTTCTTTTGCTTCCCAGTTCCTCTTTTTGGTTATAAGCTCCTTCAAAAATTTAGCATAGAGTGGCATTTGTTCTAATGCCTCAGCAAATGGTATGTTGATTTGGAGCCTCTTGAAGATCTCTAGGAACTTAGAAAACTGGCCATCCTTCCCATCTTTTCCCAGTCTTTGTGGGTATGGTGCCTTTGGCACATAAGGCTTCAAGACTGGTTTTGGTAGAGGTAGAGCAGGGATTTCTTCTTCATCCTTGTTCCCATGCTTTGTTGCAGCTTCTTCATGCTTGTCTTTGCTTGGGGTTCCTTCCTCTATAACCTTCCCACTTCTTAGAGTAATGGCCTTGCATTCCCCTCTTGGGTTAGCCATGGTATCACTAGGAAATGTGTGTGTGGGAAGTGGGATTTGCTTGGATAAAATCCCCACTTGTGCTTCCAACTTTGAGATTGCTGCGCCTTGATTTTTCAGATTTGACCTGTATTCTTCTTGATTAGCGTCTATCCTTTTTTCAGTTTGTGCTTGTCTGTCCATGAGGGTGGAGACTGCTCCTATAATCTGTGAGGACAGTTGTGCTATTACGGCTTCTATCCTGTCAAAGTTTCTCTTGATTTCACATGGTTGCATAGTTGAGGATGGCGCATCTTAGTTGAGGTTGTTGTGTATGGGTTGGTTACTATGGTATGATGTATTTTGTGAGTTGTGGTAGGGTCTATGGTTTCCTATTTGATGGTTGGGGTTGTTGTTGAAATGCTGATTTGATGAATAAGGCTTGTTGTGGTCCTGGTTGTGGTTTTGTTGATTTTCCTACCCAAAGTTTGGGTGGTTCTTCCAACCTGGGTTGTATGTCTTAGAGTGTGGGTCATATGGTGGTCTGGATGAATTGTTCACATAATTGGCTTGTTCCCAGTCACCTTCAGATTCTGGTGCATTCCCTTCTTGTTGAGGAGTTTAGTCTTGAATGACTGAGGCTTGGTTGGCCTCCATCCTTTTGGTTAAAGCTGCTATTTGAGCTGCAATTGCCTTGTTCTGAGCTAACAAAGCATCTACAGAGTTGAGTTCTAGCACTCCCTTCTTCTGAGTCCTTTCTGAAGCATAGAAATATTCATTTTCAGCTACAGTTTCAATGACATCTATGGCCTCTTCAATGTTCATTTTCTTGTTGAGTGAGCCTCCTAAAGAATGATCCATAGCCTTCTTTGCTTCATAGGATAGTCCCTCATAAAAGATGTGTAGTTGTACCCATTCATTGAACATTTCTGGTGGGCATCTTCTTGTCAGATCTTTGAATCTCTCCCAGGCCTCTTAGAGTGTTTCTCCATCTTGTTGTCTGAAAGTTTGCACCTCAGCTCTCAGCCCATTGATTCTTTGTGGAGGGTAAAATCTTTCAAGGAATCTGTTCACGACCTCCTCCCATGTAGTTAGGCTATCTTTGGGGAATGATTCCAACCACTTTGCTGCCTTATCTCTGAGTGAGAAAGTGAACAAGAGTAGTTTGTAGATGTCGGGGTGTACCCCATTCGACTTTACAGTATCATATATCCTCAAGAATCTACTGAGATGTTGATTAGGGTCTTCTTGAGAACTTCCTCCATATGAGCAATTATTCTGAACAAGTGTGATGAGCTGAGGTTTCAGCTCAAAAATATTGGCATGAATTGTTGGCTTTAGGATGCTGCTGCCACAATTTCCTGGGTTTGGGTTGATATAGGAGCCTAAGACTCTCTTTTCTTACCCATCATGATTTACTGGGCCTTCTCTGGCATGGTTGTGAGCTTCTTCTTCATGGTGGTTTTCCATGTTCTCCTCCATGTCTGTTTCAAAATACTCTTCCTGTTCCTCAGCACCAACGACTCCTTTCCCTCTTGCTTCCCTCCTCAATCTAAGGAAGGTCCTCTCAGGTTCAAAATCAAAGGAAATTGAAGCCCCGCTTCTTCCACCTTTCATACAACCAACAAGGCAAAAATAAGAAGGAAAATGAATAAAGAAGTTACTCTTATTAGAGTGGATGTTAGTGTGAGTGGTGTAATTAATCAAACAGTTAGAAGAGTGGTAATATGTATGAAACAAAAATTACTCAAAGAAGAAAGAATTAGAACTCAAAATAAAAGAAAATAAAATGGTGCTAAATAAAATAAAATAACAAGGAATTTAAATTGCTTAATCTAGCTCTCCAATCGATTTAATCACTGTCAAATTTAAACCAATCCCCGGCAACGGCGCCATAAAACTTGATGAGTCGAATTCACACCCCATTCAAAAATTGGTGAATTAGTTCTTTTGGAAAGCGCACCAAAATTATCGTCAAGTAATAACCCACAGTGGAGTGGGATCGTATCTACAGAGATTGGCAAATTCGAGCAGCTTTAATCAATTGATGAATTAGTTAAGCAGATCAATAGGATTGTGAAGTACAGAATTGTAAAGGACATAAATGTAAATGACTAAAATATAAAGGAAAGCGATAAAGTGCAGAAATATAAATGGCAGAATGTAAAGTGCAAAATCATAAATTACTTGAATGTAAATAGGAATGGGGAATTGCTGAATATAAAAATAAACTGTAAAGAAATGGATAGATAAGAATGGGGAAATTCATTGAGATTGGGAGATGTTGTCTCTTTGGATCAAATCTAGCTTATATCCTCTTCAATCATGCAACTCATTGACCTCTTGGCAATCATGATTGATTGAGTCCCAATCCCTTGGTGACTCAATCTCTCAGATCTTGATCAATAGCCAATTCCTTGGTCTAATTGCTCATGAAGAGAGATATGCTTGGTCCCTGATTATACCACACACCATTATAGGTCCAAGTAGAGGGAGGATTATATGTCACATATCCAAACACCAAACCCCAGATTCTACTCTAGTGTGAGAAGGGATTTCAAGCATGATTTCATGTTTCCTTTCCCAAGGTTCCCATGAAACCCAATTGCATTCAATCTCTTTTCCAAGATAATTGAACACTAAGCATTTAGAACAAAATTTCTTCTAGCAAATCAAAGAGAAGATGAAGAGAAGAAGAATTTCACTATTATCAATCCATCAAGTACAACAGAGCTCCCTATCTCAATGAGAGGGAAGTTAGCTACTCATAGCTCAAAAAGTACTCAAAAGTGAAGTGTAAAAGTGGATCCAAAACTGACTTCTTAACCCCCTTTCTTCAGTACTCCTTGGGGGTATTTATACTACTCCTAGTAAAATAAAAGAATTACAAAAGTGAAAAAGAAAAATAACATTTTAGAGGGAAAAGAAAACACTCAATAAGCATGACTTCTCAGCTGGCGTGTGGCTGGTGCTTTTCTGGCGTGTCATGTGCCCTTTATTTCTAGCTTGGCATGCCACGCTCAATCCTTCAAGTGGCACACTCGTCCCTCTAACAACCTTGGCGTGCCACGCCTTCGAACTCAAGTGGCACGCCATAGTGAAATTCTTGTGTTGGCTTGCCATGCCTTCGAACCCAAGTGGCACGACCCTTGCCTTTCTCACTTCTCTTTGCCTCTGGAAACTTGAACTGGCGTGCCACGCCCAAGGTCTGGCGTGCCATGCCCTTGCTCTATGCTCGGCTAAGCTTCTCTGGAAAGTTGAACTAGCGTGGCATGCCCAGGGTCTGGCGTGCCACGCCCCTTTTGTGAGTGAGTGGTTCCTCTGTTTTGGCGTGCCACGCCACGAACTCAAGTGGCACGCCCCAATGCTTCTTGCTCTCTAAATGACACTGGCGTGCCACGCCTAGTTGCTCAAGTGGCACGCCTAAGTGAAGAATGGTGAATGGCGTGCCACGCCTTCGATATCAAGTGGCACGCCCTTTGTAACTGGATTCCTTCATCCTCTCTGGAAACTTATACCAGTGTGCCACGCCCATGATCGTGTCTTGGTTCCAGTGGTTGCCGTGCCACGCCTCAGCCTTCAAGTGGCACGCCAAAGCGAAATGATAAGGTTGGCGTGCCACACCCTCAATACTAAGTGGCACGCCCAGCCTTTGCTTCTGGTCCTTTGTGCATTGGCGTGCCACGCCTGGTTGCTCAAGTAGCACGCCCAGTCTTCAATTGCCTTCAGCCCCTTTTCTGGATTGTTGTACCAGCGTGCCACGCTATGCTGTTCAAGTGGCACGCTCATGGATTTGTGAACTCTTCAAGCTTGGCGTGCCACACCTGGGTTCTTAAGTGGCACGCCCAAGTGACTTCTTGGGGCTGGCGTGCCACACCTTCGACACCAAGTGGCACGCCATAGTGAAGGTTCTTCTTGGAATGGTGAGTTGGCGTTCCACACCCCTTTGCTCAAGTGGCACGCCCATAGTAGTTGATGGGTCAGGCGTGCCATGCCCAGCCTGGCGTGCCACACTCCTTTTGTGTCCTCCATTGTAGCTCTCTGGAAAAATGTATTAGCGTGCCACGCCCAGTCCTTGGCATGCCACGCCCACATGCATGCTTGGATCTCCCTCTCTGGAATTTAGTACTGGCGTGCCACGTCTAGCTCCTGGCATGCCACACCAGTGCATTTTTGTGGCGTTTGCTCCCAAGTGGCATGCCAGTTTCACACGCCCAGCTTCTTGTTTGTCTTCTTCCCATTTTTGATGCCTTTTTCACCTAAAATTCAGCACAACTCATCTCAAAGTGGTGTACCATAATATTCATCAAATAATGCATGAATTGTACTGATCAAATGAGATTTATGCTCTTTTATGGTCTTCTTTATGCAAGAAAGAAGGGTAGATGATGCAAGTCATCACTTCTTTTACATCAATTCTGCCAAGACTGCACCTAACTTGAGATTTTCTCAAGTTAGGCGCAATGCTCAATAACAACACCCAAGAGAAGTTACTTCCTTCAAGTAAGGCGCAGTTCTCAAGCAATGCACACCAACACACACTAGCCACTTCAAGTAAGGCGCACTCCCATCTCAAGTAAGACGCATTGTTTACTCTTCAATTCAAGTTAGGTGCCTTGTGTGGTGAACAGCATGAAGTTAGGCGCAGCTCTTTGCCATGTTAGGCGTGGATCCTAGTGAAGCCAAGTGGTCTCCACGTTACAAGGCGCGGATTATTTAATTAATTATGATTTAAAGTTTATTTTTATTTTAAAATAGGAAAGGATATTATTTTAGTTTTAGAAAATAGATTTTAAATTAATTAGGATTAGATATAAAAGAGAAAAGAAACTTCTCTTCTGGGGATAATTCCACCTCAGCCAATTTACAGTTTACCAGAATTCTAGTTTTCACGCTTTTCCATGAGCAACTAAACCTCCACTGTTAAGGTTAGGAGCTTTGTCTATTTGTATGGATTGATTCTATTATTTTTGTATTTTAATTCATGTACTGATTTATAATTTAAGAATTGTTTTCGTTCTTTTTCTTATGAATTTGGGTGGAACGAAAGTATGACCCTCTTTCTAATTGAGTTCTTGTATAACTTGGAAAAGCTCTTTACTTGAACAACAGGTTGAAAACAAATTCTCCTAAATTCTGATTATCTGGACTTAACGGGATACGTGACATATAATCCTCTTATATTTGGATAATTAGGATTTTTGTGGCATAATAACTAGAATTAAACTTCACCCCCTAATTGGAATTAATCGACCAAGGAATTGACGGTTAATGAAAGTTAGAGGAGACTAGAAAGGTCTAAGGAATTAGGGTCTAGTCACATATAGTTTGCTATGAATTAAATCTTGCATGATTAAAATAAATTAATAAGAAAATTCAATCCGAAAAATAGATAACTATGAAGCCTTAACTACCTTCTCCATATTATTTTTCCAACTTATTTACTTGCCTGTCTTCTGATATTATGAATTTATTGTTTAATGCTTTTGAACTCTCAAACTCTATTTTCTGTTTGTCTAACTAAGTAAATTAATCAACCATTGTTGCTTAGTCCCTCAATCCTCGTGGGATCGACCCTCAGTCACCTGAGGTATTACTTGGTACGACCCGGTGCACTTGCCGGTTAGTTTGTGGTTATAAATTCTGCACCACGAGTCACAGAGGTACTGGGAAAAGGCTACTATAGGGTGTCCGAACTAGAAGGGCGAGAGCTACCAAGGTCGTGGCATGCCTGCAACCTAAGAAGGTATTATAGTTAGACGTAATAAAGATCATAAGTCAAGGTGCACTCTTTTTCCTGAAAAGGTTTTTTAACGAGGCACAAAACCGAGATCTATAAAATTGCCCGACTTAGAAGGGAAAACACCCACATGTATATATTTTATTTGCCTATATGTCTACTTTCTATTGGAATAAAACTTTCCATATTTTCTACAAAGTTTCTCTACAGAGACGCATTAATCTGAACGCAAAAATCCATCGCCCGATTACAAAGCTAGAGGTCAGCAAGGTGAAAACCAAATTCACCATCCGACCACGATGAAGTTGAATTCATCGTCTGAAATTCTACAAAGGTCGGCAAGGTGAAAACAAAAATGCACCGCTCAACTTCGACAAAATCGGCAAGATGAAAAAGCGATAAAGACAGATTAATGCAAAAGCGACAAAAGTTATAAAAAGTAATCCATAGAAAAAGCCCCGACGAAGTCTGAGAAAAATTGATTGCTAAAAATAACTTGGGAAGGACCGACATGAAGAAGTCGGACCAATCCCACAAAACAACAAAAAGTTATAAAAAGTAATCCATAGAAAAATGCCCGACGAGGTCTGAGAAAAATAGATTGCTAAAAATAACTTGGGAAAGACCGACATGAAGAAGTCGGACCAATCCCCCAAAACGACAAAAAGTTATAAAAAGTAATCCATAGAAAAAGGCCCGACGAGGTCTGAGAAAAATGGATTGCTAAAAATAACTTGGGAAGGACCGACATGAAGAAGTCGGACCAATCCCCCAAAACGACAAAAAGTTATAAAAAGTAATCCATAGAAAAAGGCCCGACGAGGTCTGAGAAAAATGGATTGCTAAAAATAACTTGGAAAGGACCGACATGAAAAAGTCGGATCAATCCCCCAAAGCGACAAAATTTATAAAAAGTAATCCATAAAAATAGGCCTGGCCAGCCCTTATCAAAAATGGATTGTTAAAAATAACTTAGAAGGAATCGACATGAAGAAGTCGCCCCAAGCCGAATAAAGCAACAAAGTTATAAAACGTAAACCCATAAAAAGAAGACCAGGCGAGGTCCAATTAAAAAAGGGGATTACTAGACATAACTCGAGAAGGTTTGTCGAGAGAAACTAACCAACAAAGAAGACGTGCGCTAGAAGGGACGCAGCTCGACCCAAAAAAGCCACGACCTCACCAAAATCAATTTACAAGTGTTCTATGAAGAATACTAAAAAAAATAGCCAAACAAAGCTAGCCTCAAAGTTCGCTTTAACTAAAACAGGAAATAAAAAGAGGTCGGACAGCAAGACTCCCACACTCTAAAAAATTCCTGGAAGTGGCAAAAGTGCAAATCAGTATAGCAAAAAAGATACTATAATAAAAGCTCAAAGAAGGCAACCTCAAAATTGACCTCAAAGAGCGAAAGTATTTGTTTTTTAAAGACAAAGGTTACTAAAGCAACCTAACGTCAACAAAGGTCAAAATCATCCAAAATTACAAAAAAAAAAGTATTTAAAGACCCACAAGCCAAGCCATACAGATATCTAAACAAACTATAAAGGATGTCAAGACTCCCCAGTGGCGGCATCCCGAGGTGAAGGAGGACTGGTCGCAAGCGGGACAGCATCAACAGTTCCATCCGGCCGGTTCAGGATCTGAACATCAGGGTCTGACTCGGGATGGCCGCCCTCAGCTGTAGGAGTTGGAAATGTTGGAGCAGCAGAAGCTTTGGCTGATGGCTTAGGAGGAGGATCCACATCCTCGTCATCATCTGGGACAGGAACAATTTTACCATCTTCAACAATATTGTCCAAACTAAAAAGACTCAAGTCGAGCTCGGTAGCAAGAACTCAGACCTGAGACTTCAAATTCTCATATGCGTCAGTCACGCTACCCACCAGATGACTCTGAAGCTCAGCATAATTAGCATGAGCATTCTCCAGACACTCCCTTTCCTCCAACAACTCGCCATAAGTACGGACATAGCTCTCCTTATGCTGCAGCGCCGTCTCCTCGGATAGCTTGGCAGAAGCCACAGCGGCAGTAGCTTGGGCTTTCTCTTTTTCCAGATCCAGCCCCAGCTTAATAACTCTAGCATCCAGCTCATCCTTCAGACCCTTGATCCAATCATACTCCTACTTGGCTTCCAGCATAAACCCCTTCGTCGCATGGACGGGAGAATCTTGGATCAAGCAAAACAAAGCCGCACCCATATGCACCATCCGGACACTACTTCTGGTGAAAAAATTCAGGTGGTGCAGGATGGACACATCGTCCATAGGAAGTCGGCCATAGGGGGCAATCTGGTTATCAACAAATCCCACAGCGTCAAAGTCAGGGGCATCCAGATTATAAGGTTCAGCAATCTTCTGCTTCTTGGGGGGCAGGACTAGTGGCAGAGGGAGAGGTAGCACCAGAGGTCGGCTGGAGAGGATCAGACGGAGCCAAGTGGACCTGGGGAGTTAGGATGATCTTCCTCGGTCTGGAAGTGTCCGAGGTCGACCTCCTCAGTGTAGCATCAGAAGATCCCTCCCCAGGATCTTTGGTCAAATGTTCTGGGCAACAGTCGCCTTTCTGGCTCTCTTAAAAGCCTTCATGGAATTAGTGGTCTTCACCATCTCTGAAAAGATAAAGCAGCAAAACCGAAGTTGCAAGTTAGAAAGAGATGGATCGACAAAACAAAAAAATAAACAAAGATAAAGCTAGCAAAGAAATCGGCAGCTACCCAATTCAGTTCGAAGAAGGTGGGGATTCCCCAAGAACTTTTTCGTGTCAAGATAAGGAGGCTCCCCCCAATTCTCTTCTAGTACATGAACAAAAGCCTGCTCAACCTCATCCAACATTTCCCAAGTATACCTAGACACTACTACATTCTGTTGCCAGGATAGGGGGAAGGCAGGTTCATTATTCTCATCCAAAAAGAAGGGCCGAGCTCCTTCAACAGCTTGGACCTTGAAGAAATAGTTCTTAAAATCCCTAAAGGATTCATCATACATAGAAAAAACTTTCTTTCCCTGGACAGCTCGGAAAGAAATCCAGGAAGCCTTCTTCTTAGTTACCTCAGGTTTCGTCAAAACAAAAAGGTAAAGAAATAGAGTCTGAGAAGGTCGGACATCCAGTTCTTGGCACAACAGTTGGAAGATTTTTATGAAGCCCCACGAGTTCGGGTGAAGTTGAGAAGGGACAACATTACAGGACCACAACAAGTCGGTCTCAAAGGACGTAAAGGGAATAGTGATGTTCATTTGGCTAAAAAAGTAATCGTAAGCATAAAAGAAGTGACGTTCCCCCTGAGTCAGAGAAGGAAAACAAACCCTCTCATTAGGGTTAGTGATGATGGAAAAATGATTCCACATAAACTCACCGGCAAGTGTACCGGGTCACATCAAGTAGTAATTACTCACAAGAGTGAGGTCGATCCAACACGGATTGATGGATTGAGCAATTTTAGTTAGGTGATGAATTTAGTTAAGCAAATATTTGATGATTTGAGTGATTTTGATAAACAGAAGTAAAATTGCAAGAAAGTAAAAGTTGCAGAATGAAAATTTTCTAAATCTTAAAGTGCAAGGAAAGTAAATTTCAGAAACTTAAAGTGCAATAACGTAAAGGAGTTGAAACTTAAATTGCAAGAAAAGTAAATTGCAGAAACTTAAAGTACAAGAAATGTAAATTGCTGAATCTAAATTGCTGGAAAATGTAAATTGCTTGAAGAGTAAAAGGATTTGGATACTGGGATTCAGAATTGAACAAGAAAATGCAAGCTAAAGTGAATCAGAGAGCTCTGAGATGAAAAAATTTAGCTCAGCAGCCAAACAGAAATGTAAAATTGCTTGAACAAATAAACAGCAAGAAAACTTAGCTCAATTATGAAATTTTAAAAGATAACTTGAAGATCGAAGAAGAGCAATGAGATCAGAAATCAGATCTAGATCTTATTTACTCCCTTGACCAAGCAGAAAAGAAATTGCAGAAGAAATAAAAATAAAAACAGCAAAAGGAGCTTAGATCCAATTCTCCAATTCCCAAAAATATATGAAAGAAAAGCAAAGATGATTCTCAGATCAGGAATCAATGGAGCTATTCAATCTCAATTCAAAAGCCCAAAAACAGGAAGTAGAGTTGCAGAAGAAAGAAAGTGAAAACAGAAAGCAAATCAGATCCAATCCCAATTCCCGAATTCAAAACAAATGAAAATTAAAAGTGAGAAAACTAAAATGAGCTAAAGGTGTTTTACAAATCAAATTAACTCCTATTTATACACTTTCTATTTTGGTCTTCAAAGCTTGGAGTGGGCCTTTTGATTTTTGGATTTGAAGAAAGATGGGTCCGGTTGGCATTGGTTCAAGTGGCATGGGTCAGGATGTATGTGGTCAGCTCCCAGGGGAGCGTTCAGCTGGGTTTTGTGAATGCTACGTTCATTCTTGTGGCTCCCCTCATGCCAAGCCTTCTTACCTAGCGTTCACTCTTTGAACGCTACGTTCAAATTGTGAACGCTACTCTTGATTGCTTGCTTTCCTTGGCTTCCTCTTCGAGCGCTCCTTGTTGCTTTCATGTTGTGCCTTGCTTCCCTTGATTGAGAGGCACGAAAAAGGGAATGATAGTGAACGTAGTGTTCACTTCTTTGAACACTAGCCTTTGGGTTGGCCAAAGATCTTTGCTTCCAAACCAAGGTCCACGAGAAAGTTTCCAAAAGTGAACGTGGCGTTCTAATTTCCAAACGCTACCCCTTTGTTTTGCTTTGTGCAAGCTTTACTTTCCTTGGCCAAGAGCACGAAAAAGTGAAGGGTAGTGAACGTAGCGTTCATATTCTTGAACGCTACCCTTGCTCCCTTGTTTCCAACCCTTGAGTCACGAGAAAGATCACTAAAGTGAACGCTGCGTTGGAATTTTCGAGCGCTGGCCTTTGTTTTGCTTTGAGTGCAACGCTTTAATGTCATGGGCCACGCTTTTAAAAGCGTGGCCTAAGGTATAAAGCGTGCTCCAAAATTCTTCTTTCCTTTTTTCATCTTTTCTTCACCTACAAGCAACCCAACAACTAATCAAAGTCCCACCAAAATCACTAGATCTTTGCATCATTTATAAAATCAATTAATTCTAGCATAAAACCTATGATTTTGTGAAAAATAAATGATGTTTGATTGATTCAACATAATCATGAAAACCCACTCCAATTACTTACTTATTGTGCAAGAAAGTGCATAAAACCTAATGAAACTAATGAAAAATGCTTGTAGAACTAGCATAAGATGACTTGTCATCACAACACCAAACTTAAATCTTGCTTGTCCCCAAGCAAGCACTAAACATGAGAAGAAATGAAGTGAAACAGAGAAGCATACATGTCCTTATTTAGCAGATAATAGAATTAAGACTATGGGGTTTTATGCAGAAAAAATGCAGCTCAATTATTCTTTGCTGATAGATAAGAAATGTTTCTTTGAGGATTCACTAGAGTTACTGTCATAATACCTTGCTTTTTGATTGATCCCTTTTAGTTTCTTTCTTCTTTCTTTTGCTTAGAAAGCTTATTTCTCAATGATAACTCAGTGTCAAGTGTTGCAGTAGCCTTTTGGCTTAATTTTGCTCAACACTTCTTCACTACAGACACTTGGCTCACAAATCCTCTTAGGAACATTGATGCCCAACATCTCTTTGGATCACTAAATGCTTTGTAGCTAAGTTGCTCTTGATGATGGACTTTCGGTTGGTAATCCCGGATTAGTTAATCCAAGTTACCAAGTTTTAAAAGACTCCTCAGAACCTAATTATCCAAGCATATCCTAGTATAAGAAGCATCACAGACATATGTCCTAAGGTCCAAGCTATTGGTGTCTAGCCTTATTGTTTGTTTCTTTGCCAATTCTTGGCTTTTCTTTTCTTTTTCTTTCTTACTTTGCTTCATTTTCCAGGGGATTTCATTAATAAAAGGTTTTATGACAGCAACCAAGTTCACACTACATAGAACACTCTATTATACAGCTTTTATTATTAAGCTTTCCATCCAATCAAGCAATCACCACCACAAGCTTCATTCTAATTCCTACCACATTGAACAATTACTTTCTATTTCAAACATTTTCTCTTATTGATGCAAAAGGGAAACAAGACATGATTTAGCAGATGAGTGTGAAGACAAGCATTTAAACTATTGCAGACATCCAAGTTTGCATTATTTGAACTAAACATGAAGGTAAACAGCAACTTCTCATTCAGAGTATTTCAAAGCAAAGTGAATTTTGTGACAATACAACCTCTCAGGAGTGTCTTGCAACGTTCCTTTTGTCATCATCATCTTTTACTTTTGCATTTCCTTTGGTGATGATTCTTTTAAGAGGCTGAGTGTCTTTTCTGCATAATTATCAGAAGTTGCTTACTTTTCCAAGCACTTAGGCACATGGTTAGCATGCATGAGCTATTGTAATTTCTTGAACTTACTTTGGTGAGGGAACACCAAACTTAGTCCCTTGCTACTGTATATGATGCATCACATACATGAAACAATGTGCTTTTGCTAAGAGTAATAAAACTAAAGACTAGAAGACAGAAAATGGTTTAGTGATTTCCCTGATTGCTTGGAGCTAGCAACCATTTATGCAGAGGGTTGAATTGTGTTTTTAAACGAGATTTTTGGTGGAACACCAAACTTAGCATCCTTCATTCACCCTTGAATTATTTTGGTGTGAAACACCAAACTTAGCTCCTTGCAATACAGATAAAACTACTTAACCTTCTTATTGAAATAGTTAAGAAAAGAAAAATACCTTTGGTTGGGTTGCCTCCCAACAAGCACTCTTTTAATGTCACTAGCTTGACATTGGTCCCTTGTTAGGGTGGTTGATGATTGTGGTGTCTCAATTTGTCTCCTCTCACTGTGAGCCTTCTTCCTGTACGTTGATGGTCAATCTCCACATGCTCCAGTGAGAATATCTTGTTGATGGTGTAGTAATCATCAGTTTGTGGATTTGTCTCCAAATGCTGGTATATCAATCTCACTCTGTCCCCTTTTGAGAATCCTTCAGTTGGTATCTTCTTGTTCTTCCACCCTTTTGGAACCCTTTTCTTACTCTTCCTTCCTTTCTTCACTTGTCCTTCTTTCTTTGCAGCATGGTTTATGTTAGGGACCTCCTTCTCAATAATCAAGTCTTCAACCCCTTCCTGCCTTCTTTTCTCAGCCTTCACATGTTCCTTACCCTCTTTTTCTTCTCCACTGTCCATCTCTTGTTTTGCAAGTGAGCTGATGAGCTCTTCATTGGGTTTTTGTTTCCACTGTAACTCTTCTTCTTCAACTCTCATGCAGCTTGTTTCTTCGACAGTATGTTGTACTTCCTGGAGGACATTTAAGGTGATCTTCTCATCATTTACCCTCAAGGTCATTTCTCCTTGTTCCACATCAATGATGGCCCTTGCTGTGGCCAGGAAAGGTCTTTCCAATATAATAGAGTCACTCCCCTCTTCTTCTAAGTCCAGGATTACAAAGTCTGCTAGAAATATGAATTTCCCTACTCTGACCAAAAGATTTTCAATCACCCCCTTGGGAATTACCAGAGATCTATCCACTAGCTCCAATGACATCTGTGTAGGCTTCACTTTTTCTATAGATAGCCTTCTCATTATGGACAAAGGCATGAGGTTAATACTGGATCCTAAATCACACAGTGCCTTGTCAATGATTGTGTCACCAATGGCACAAGGTAAGAAGAAGCTCCCAGGGTCCTTGAGCTTTGGTGGGATGCCTTCTTGGATCATTGCACTGCATTCTTGTGTCAAGATTACTGTTTCTTTTTAATTCCAGCTCCTTTTCTAGTTGATGAGCTCTTTGAGGACTTTTACATACAGAGGCATTTGTTCTAGAACCTCAGCGAGTGGGATATTGATCTCCAGCTTCTTAAATACTTCTAGAAACTTAGGGAACTGTTGGTCTTTAAGCTCTCTATTAAACCTTTGAGGATATGGAATGGAGGGAGTATATGGCTTCTCCTCCTTCCTCTGTTCTTGTGATTGTTCCTCAATAGCTTGCTTTCCCTTCTTTGAAGCTTGAGGTTCCTCCTTCTCCTTGAGCTTCTCTTGGTCTTGCTTTCCTGTTTCTCCTTCTTACTTTTTGTTGCCAACATCATTCTCCACAGGCTTCTTGTTAGTTTCTTTCTCAGCTGGCCTCTTGTCGTTTACCAAGATTCTTCCACTCCTTAATTGGATGGCTTTGCATTCTTCCTTGGGATTGGGAATGCTGTCACTTGGTAGTGCATTAGGTGCTCTTTCAGACACTGTTTGCTTTGATAATTGTCCAATTTGCCTTTCCAAGTTCCTCAGTGAAGCTTCATGGTTCTTGTTGGCTAGCTCTTGATGTTTCATCATTTTCTCCATTAATATCTCCAAGTTGGAGATTCTTTGAGATTCTTGGGGTGGTTGTGGTTGATTTTGGGATGTTGATGGTGAATGGTAGTTATTTTGGTTAGTGGATGAGTTGTTGGGTGGATAGTAGTTGGATTGGGGTTGATTATTTTGTGATTTTCTGTATGGATTATGGTTAGTGTTTTGATGGTTTTGATGGTTTTTATTTCTGAAGTTGTTTTGGTTTGAATTTCTTTGCCAACGTTGCTAGTTTTGGTTCTCTCCCCATTTCAGATTGGGGTGGTTTCTCCAGGATGAGTTGTAAGTGTCTCCATGGAAGTCATTTGATCCAGACCCTTGATTTTGTATGTATTGCACTTGCTCTTGTTGTTGCTCTCCATAGTTTTCCTCCTGCTGTCCCCACACCATTGATGGTTGGTTAGTTGTGCTCACTGCTACAAGTTGCAATCCATCCATCCTCTTTGACATTGTTTCAATTTGCTATTGGAGCTACTGGTGCATGAGTTTGTTCTGAGCTAATATAGTATCAACTCCCTCAAGCTCAAATACACCCTTCTTTGGAGCTGCTTGCCTTTCAGAGGAGTAGAAATACTCATTGTTGGCCACCATGTCTATGAGATCATGTGCCTCTTGAGCAGTTTTCATCATTTGCAAAGATCCTCCTGATGAATAATCCAAAGCTTTCCTTGAAGGTAAGGACAAGCCTTCATAGAAATTCTGCAACTCCATCCATTCACTGAACATTCCCTCTGGACACCTTCTGATTAGAGCTTTATACCTCTTCCAAACTTCATACAATGACTCTCCTTCTTGCTGTCTGAAGGTTTGCACATCAATTTTTAGCTTGATGACTCTTTGGGGTGGATAGAATTTGGCCAGAAATTTGCAAACCAAATCATCCCAGCTGGTAATGCTCTCCTTAAGGAAGGTTTCTAACCAATGCGTGGCTTTGTCTCACAGTGAAAATGGGAACAAAAGAAGCTTATAGATGTCAGGGTTGACTCCATTGGTTTTGACAGTGTCACAGATTCTCAAAAACACAGAGAGGTGTTGGTTTGGATCTTCAGCAGCACTTCCTCCATATTGACAATTATTTTAAACCAGGGTAATCAATTGAGGCTTGAGTTCAAAGTTATTGGCATTGACATTGGGGGTTAGGATGCTACTCCCATAATTCTTTAGGTTGGGGATAGTGTAGGAGGCTAAGACTCTTCTCTGAGGCTGGCCATGGTTGTTGGCCATACCATCAGTTAGATCTGGAATGTTATCATCCATTACTTGATCTTCCTCCTCTGATTCCTCTTCACCAATAACTCCTTTTCCTCTTGCTTCTCATCTCAATTTTTGGAGGGTTCTCTCGTCAAGGTTACAAGATGTGGATTCACCTCTTCTTCCTCCTGACATAAAACACAAAACCAGAAACCAAAATGAAGCACTCTACTGCTAGAGTGAGGTTAGTATTAGCTTAAGCAAAAATTCAAACAGTTAGTGTGCTTATTAAAAATAAAAAGAAAATGTTTAATCTAGATTATCACCCTACTTAATCATTATCAACGGCGCCAAAAACTTGATGAGGGAAAAACAATTCCACACAAACTCACCGGCAAGTGTACCGGGTCACATCAAGTAGTAATTACTCACAAGAGTGAGGTCGATCCCACAGGGATTGATAGATTGAGCAATTTTAGTTAGGTGATGAATTTAGTTAAGTGAATATTTGATGATTTGAGTGATTTTGATTAACAGAAGTAAAATTGCAAGAAAGTAAAAGTTGCAGAATGAAAATTTGCTGAATCTTAAAGTGCAAGGAAAGTAAATTTCAGAAACTTAAAGTGCAATAAAGTAAAGGAGCTGAAACTTAAATTACAAGAAAAGTAAATTGCAGAAACTTAAAGTGCAAGAAATGTAAATTGCTTAATCTAAATTGCTGATAAATGTAAATTGCTTGAAGAATAAAAGGATTTAGGTACTGGGATTCATAATTGAACAAGAAAATGCAAGCTAAAGTGAATCAGAGAGCTCTGAGATGAAGAAATTCAGATCAGCAGCCAAACAGAAATGTAAAATTGCTTGAAGAAATAAATAGCAAGAAAACTTAGCTCAATTATGAAATTCTAAAAGAGAACTTGAAGATCGAAGAAGAGCAATGAGATCAGAAATCAGATCTAGATCTTATTTACTCCCTTGACCAAGCAGAAAAGAAATTGCAGAAGAAATGAAAATGAAAACAGCAAAAGAAGCTTAGATCCAATTCTCCAATTCCCAAAACTTTATGAAAGAAAAGCAAAGATGATTCTCATATCAAAAATCAACGGAGCTCTTCAATCTCAATTCAAAAGCACAAAAACAGAAAGTAGAGTTGTAGAAGAAAGAAAGTGAAAACAAAAAGCAAATCAGATCCAATCCAAATTCCCAAATTCAAAACAAATGAAAATTAAAAGTGAGAAAACTAAAATGAGCTAAAGGTGTTTTACAAATTAAATTAACTCCTATTTATACACTTTCTATTTTGGTCTTCAAAGCTTGGAGTGGGCCTTTTGATTTTTGGATTTGAAGAAAGATGGGTCCGGTAGGCTTTGGTTCAAGTGGCATGGGTCATAATGTATGTGGTCAGCTCCCAGGGGAGCGTTCAGTTGGGTTTTGTGAACACTACGTTCACTCTTGTGGCTCCCCTCGTGCCAAGCCTTCTTGCCTACGTTCAAATTGTGAACGCTACTCTTGATTGCTTGCTTTCCTTGTCTTCCTCTTCGAGCGCTCCTTGTTGCTTTGATGCTGTGCCTTGCTTCCCTTGATTGAGAGGCACAAAAAAGGGAAGGATAGTGAACGTAGTGTTCACTTCTTTGAACGCTAGCCTTTGGTTTGTCCAAAGATCTTTGCTTCCAAGCCAAGGTCCACGAGAAAGTTGCAAAAAGTGAACGTGGCATTCTAATTTCCAAACGCTACCCCTTTGTTTTGCTTTGTGTGAGCTTTGCTTTCCTTGGCCAAGAGCACGAAAAAGTGAAGGGTAGTGAACGTAGCGTTCACATTCTTGAATGCTACCCTTGCTCCCTTGTTTCCAAGCCTTGAGTCACGAGAAAGTTCACTAAAGTGAACGCTGCGTTGGAATTTTTGAGCGCTGGCCTTTGTTTTGCTTTGAGTGCAACGCTTTAATGTCATGGGCCACGCTTTTAAAAGCATGGCCTAAGGTATAAAGCATGCTCCGAAATTCTTCTTTCCTTTTTTCATTATTTCTTCACCTACAAGCAACCAAACAACTAATCAAAGTCCCACCAAAATCACTAGATCTTTGCATCATTTATAAAATCAATTAATTCTAGCATAAAACCTATGATTTTGTGTAAAATAAATGATGTTTGATTGATTCAACATAATCATGAAAATCCACTCCAATTACTTACTTATTGTGCAAGAAAGTGCATAAAACCTAATGAAACTAATGAAAAATGCTTCTAGAACTAGCATAAGATGACTTGTCATCAGTTAGGCGCTACCAACTCGTAGTTTTTCTCCTGATCTCTACTACTACAAACCCTGTGATGTCTCCTAAGCTGCACGCAATACTCGGAATTAACCACAGAAATGCACATCAAGACGAGGGAGTCCAGCCAGTCAGACATGCCCTCGGGGACTTTGGAAGACGTCTCGACAATATTTTTGCGAGAAGACATGGGTCAACTAGTCCTACAGTAGGAAATAGGAAAATGGGTTACTAATCAACAGCTCGGGCAATTCAAGAGAACAGCTTGGACAAATATGGATATAACTCAAACTAAAGCATACAAATATGTTAGAAGTCAGAGACAGCGGCGAAAGGAAACCCCAGGACCCACACCAAGGTCCAGGGGCATCCTTTGGAGGCAGTAACAGAATAAGGATTCAGGAAAAATCTATAGTCTACGCTCCGACATCTATCAACAAGAAAACAACCCTCATTCAACAACGACACTTCAAAAAGAAAGTCACAAATCACAAAAAGACATCAAAGTTATCATCTTTTCACAATTTATCAGCAAAGGGATCACGTAAAGGAAATCACCCATGTCATACAAAACATAAAGCCTTCAAACATCAAACACACTACGCAGAAGACATCAAAAGATGCTACCTTTTTACAATCCATTATTCCAAACTTCAAACAAAAAGAGATCTACGTATTCAAAATAAAAGGGGGAGCAAAAACAAGTGGTAAATCGAAGAAGCCCTAAAACAGTGCACATTGCAGAAATGATCAGGCACTGCAAACAAAGAAAGATTCAAACTTTCCAACACGAAGTCAAGCAAGATCAAAACTTCTCAAATCCAAGCATAAAAATAGCATGGAAAGAGTAAAGACAAAGAAGAAGAACAACCTGTATAGAAGACGATGAATATCAAAGCAAATGGCAAGCCCACACCGACGATCACTTCCGAAAGCAAGGAGAACACGAAGACATGAAAACTTAGGGTCAAGAGAATGAAGAAATCGCAGAACGAACCAGAAACAGAAGAGCAAAGAGAAAAGGAGAAGTTACAGTAAATACAGAGAAGGGAAACTGAAAAGAGAGGCTGTGAAAATTCAAATAAAGGTACAAAGAGGGAAACAAGAGGAAATGGCAAAAAGTTAATGAGTATTTAAACCTTCTCACGTTCCCAAGGAAGCGCAAAAACGCGCGTTCCAATTAAAAAAGGAGCAAGAAAAAACGCTCCGCATTCAAAAACTACTAAATGGAAGTTCTACGATGAGATTGACAATGCTCGAGCTCGACTTTCCTAGAAGGTGTCAAAGTCCAGCAAAGACACGACCTCAAAAGAAAGACCGAGCTCAAGCAGGGGCACTGTTCATGCCCTGGGTCGAGCTGTACGACCCGGGCTGATTGAAAACAAGTCGACCGACCTCTTCGGATCAGAATTATCCGACCTCTTCATAAAAGAGTTCGGCCAAATCGCTACAAAGGCCCAAGTAGGCCCAAACAGAGGAACACAACCCAAATCTAGAGGAAGTCCAAACCTAGAAAGATAAGGGCGGTTCCCTTAAATATAAAGATGACTTCACTCAAAGATAAGATAAGATAACTATCTTATCTCAAGAGAAGATCACTTCACACCATTATAAATACACTGGAGCACCCAGGTATAACTTATACTCTGATTCTACTAAAAACCTACTAAAAACCCATGCTAACTTAAGCATTAGAGTCTCTTGCAGGTACCACCACCCTCCGGTGACAAAGAATCAGCCACGTCAGCACCATCACCGCCTCCAACAAGTCGGACGTATCAGCTCCGGCCGCCACAGCATATCTCATCCGAAGATCGACCTAACAGTTTCAGATAACCCTCGGAACAAGTAGCCGCAACGTTCTTGCACAAGGAGATGGACACCGCAGTGAGCATTTGGAAGGTAACGCAGGTGTGCGGCGCAGTGACAACTAGTGACGGACCAGAAGGGGCCAATGGCGCAGAGTTTGAGAAGCGTTTGGAAGAGGAGATGCGGGTGTAAGACAGTGCGATGATCAACGAAGGAACAAGAGTGGTTGGCAGCACTAGGAATGGCAACGGGTCCCCATGGAGGTGCACCCCAGCCTCCAAAACACTGCCCGTCCCTGCAACGGATAGCAAGGACTTGGTACCCGCCAGATATTCGGATATATGCGGATATCCACGGGTTTCAAGGAAAAAAACAGAATAAATAAAAATTTAAAAAGCAGTGCAAAATAATCTCAATATATGTCCCAATTTTACAAATTCAAACCCAAAATCAAATTTTACAACAATAAAATGTAATTTTGAACTCAAATTCATCAACTAACAGAATCAAAACCATAATCCTACACCCATAAATCAAACCATAAACCCAATTTCTTCAATGAACAATCAAAATAAACTCAGTATATGTCCCAATTTTACAAATCTAAACCCTAAATCAAATTTTACAACAATAGAATCTAACTCTGAACTCAAATTTATCAATTAACAGAATCAAAATCATAACCCTAAACCCAATTTCATCAATGAAAAATCAAAATATATATTAAAGCCAATTTCATCAATCAGCACAAACCAGCTATGGAGCAGAGTCGTCATCGTCTCTGCTGAGCAGAGGCGACGTTGGAGAACAGTTGTCGTTGACGTCGCAGATCTGAGGTGTCGTCACGGAGCAGAGGGCCAGAGGTGTCATGGAGTATAGGCATCGTGTAGAAGAGGCATTGTTGGAGTAGAGTTGTTATTGATGTCGTAGATCTGCGGCATTGCACAGAGCACAGGCGGAGGCGGCGATGAAAGTGTGAGCAGTGGGCAATGCAATGAGAGGAAGAAAGTGAACGGTGGCGGCGACGGAGGAAGGTAAGGGACAACAACGTGAGGGGCTGAGAGGAAGAACGTAGTGAAAAGGAAGAAAGACTGAAGAAGGTGGTGACTGGTGAGATTGTGAGTGTGAGAGAGAGGCTCCTCTGAGAGAGCAACAGGGAGAAGAGAGGCAAATGAGTGAGTGACAATGTGAAATTAGGGTTTTAACTAATATATATAGGGTTATTTTTGTAATTTTATATATATAGATATTAAACGAGTACCCACGAGACGGGTACCTCTACCCCCGCCCCCATTCCATTTATTACACGTGTATCCATACCCATTCCCCATAGAGAGAAAATGCTCCCCAAACCTGCTCCTCGACAGATAAATCTTCGCAGATACCTGTCCCGTTGGGAAGAATTGCCATCCCTAAGCAGTGCAAAGAGTGCGGGGTTGGCAACGTCGTGGCATAGGGAGATCACGGTTCTGGAGCGTTATCGGTTGGAATAGTGGGACGCACGTCTTTTGTGAGTGCAAAAGTAGTATTTTTAAATTTTAAAATCAAGTTGTAATTTTTTTTAATTTTAAAATCAGGTTTATGGCTAATTGGCTATAATTAGTTACCTATATTTTTTCTAATCGAAGAATCAGATATCAACTAAAATGTAACTGCATTACCAACAATCGTGGTAATATACCTGAATATCACCATCAAGGAAAATTAACAATGCATGATGGGTTTCACCAGCAGTTATCATTTTTCAACTTCAAACAAAGAAAACTTTCTACTACTGCTACTACTACTTTGTCCAGTGTGGAGAGTGAATAGCGATGATAAAAAGATAAAAAATAAAAAAGAAGACACCTCTTTTTAGTTCACGTAACATCCCTAAATATCCTAGTGATATATAACTGATTACGATGAAACAATCAATGCAGTTTAGTCCATTCCAGAACTGGTGATGCAACAACGTTTAATCTAACCTCGATTAGTTTTACATATTTCCGGAACATGTAACATCGAAGCCATAGATATCCATGCAGCTGAAATGTCATCTCTTAGCGCATTAATTGACAACCATTCAGTTTTACATGAAATGAGATAGGCTTTGGAAATCATAATCATCATGCATGGAGCTGGATATAACATTTCCAACCAAAATTTCAACGGGACGACACAGAGCAAAGTTGAATCTAGTCTTTCCAGCACCTCAATGATCTTCGATCTTCTTCAAGCCCTTCATGTCCGTTGTTTCAACTCTGCATTAGACATAAAAATCGAAAGATTCATGCTTTACATCTTATATAAAACAAAATTCATGCCCTTCAAATGTAATTGACAATTGACGACAAGGTAAGCAAGAGAAAATTCCCATGAATAAACCAATTTCATTTATTCTTCCAACAAACCCTACTCCGCTCTTTTTCAAACACATATAAGGAATCAGTTAGCCATGCTTTAAATGAACATGTGACCCAAAGCAACTGGTTAGATAACATGGCAAATAGAAACACTTAATGAAACATTGCGGTCCTAAAGCCTTCTTGTTCTTGCTTTTGCTAGAATCTGATTGACAAAATAGAGCGGCATAAATGATTATGCCAACTAAGTCATCATATATCATTTTAACAAGCTTTTATATTCGCATTGATAATTTTGTAGTGTGTGCTCAGAGAAAGGGAACTGAAAAGTTAAAGGGGAGAAGAGAAGAAAAAAGAAGGCTGGAAAGGGCGATCACAAGTTTAAAACTTACGTTGAACCATACAGCATAATCTTCTGAACTTGTGTGATCTCGGAACCAGTCTGGTTGTCCTCAATAAATATTGTCAAGCTGATCAAGCAATCAACCTAATTAACAGCTGATCCACCAGTTTGATGATAACTGTGGAAGATACCTTCCAAAAGGAAAGAATTAAGGAAAATAACTTACCTACGAACATTTTGGAATTTGACATACTTTACAAGTACTGGTTTCCCCTGACATAGTACAAGTTGTATAAGTATGATGTGAATTTATTACAAAATGCTTACAAATATACCAAGGAATAGTACTTGGATATATGTTACTCGAGACCTTAGAAGAGGCACAGTAAGGACAGAGCTATGGATTAATTACCTTAAGATTGTCTGGGGTCAAAACTGCCATGTCGCTTGGTGGATAGTCATTGACATTACTGCCAATAATTAACAATCAGCAACTGATCAAATTACAGTACACATATTTTATTGAAATCAATGAAGCCAACGTTTACCTAAATCCCATGTGCTCCTTGTTAGAGAACAGCTTAACAGTTTTGGGGCCTAAAAGATAACATTGAATTCCAATTATAATCTTGTCGAAGTAAAGAAAATACAATATAAATACATACACAAGAGGCATACACAGACACATAATGATCCTTAGTATCTGAATATTAATAACAACAACAACAACAATAATATAAAGCAAATAGCCAATTAACAGGGCAGATATAATTGGAGTATGAATTTTGCAACATATAGATCACATCTAAAATCAAAAGAATTGGAGTATGATCATCATATCTAGATCGTATCTAAACCATACACTCACTGCTTGGATACCGTTATTCCATTGAGGAAAGAAGCATTTAAGATAAAATAAACGTCTTCTAAAAAAATTAGAAATGGCTGTTACTGTCAAGTAAAGTATTCAGCCATACAAAAAATGAGAGAGGTGATGAAAGTTTATGGATAAACATAAATGGGCAACTAGTTTCCCTTCATATAACAAATGAGAAAAGGCCATGAAGCTGTTTCACAACCATAAACATAAGGGTTTTTCTTAGAGCATCCATAACCCTAATGGTATGGGGAATAATTAAGGAATCATAAAGAGAAATTATAAAACTTTTATGACATCCAATTCATTGGAAAATATAAACTTTAATTTTTTTTAATATAAACTCTCATGTTAATTCTCTAAGTAGTGCCATGTTAGCAAAATCCCTAAAAGTTAAATGAACAACAAACTATATCATCACTATGAATATTACTACTGAATAACTCAGCCAAAACAGTTCGACAAAGCAGCTTCAAAGTTGAAGCGCACCAAATATATATTCACATAAATATGTTAATAGAACTTCGATTCGAGATGCGAGCTTTTGAAGATTCATGATAAATACCTTCCTCCTCAGGACCCTTGACAAGAATGGAATGGAGTTTAATTACTTGTGTAAATGGAATATACAGCAGAAGCTGCTCATCCGCATCACTGTCCAGATGCAAACCATCATCTTCTCTATACCCCTGTTTGTCAATACAAACATTCAATAACATAAGACACACCTATAACCAACCCAAAACTTTTCTTTAAGAAAAATTGCAGAAATTCCAACAATAAATAAGGGCCTTCAGAAAAGCACAATAACTTGCTACAGAAAAAGATAAAACTAAAAATGAAAACAGGAAACATCAAATTCATACAAGCGAGAATGATTCTATGATTCTACAAACGTAAAATAAATAAATAAATAAATTAATTAATAAACCTGTTTGAGAGCATTGGGGAGAGAATGGGTTGAGCTCTGATTGAGGCATTCAACGCCAGACCAGTCTATGAAGTCTAACAGATCAACCTGATCAACACAACAGAAGAAGGTTCACAACTTTGATACGGAAAGGGGAAAAAGAAAAAGAAGAAGACGGAATTAATGGAAGAGAAGATTGATGAACTGGAATCTTACTTGACCCTTTTGAATGGCACTCGCTGATTCCCCAGACATTGCTGACACAGAGAAGAAGAAGAAGAAAAAGGGGAAACGAACGAAGAAAGGGAGAATGGAATAAACACCCAGCGTGGTTGCGTGGGATTTGGGTGCGCTTTTGTGTTATTGTGTGTGTGAAACGACGACGTTGGACCTCTAATTAGAACACCGGCATAATTATATCATCAAATTACTAATTTCAAAAATGTAAACCGATAAAAAGTGACTATATAAATGATTATATCTTAACAAATTATTTTAAAAGATAATTATTTTACCTAATGTACGAGAAGTCTCTGGTACGGTTTGAAGGGTGGATCGGGAACCCGCGGGCGAAATCGGAACCGGATGGCTTGGCTGGGACGATGGGGGGAGGTACCTGCAAAGACACTCCGACGCTCAAGTCAGAATGGATCTAAGAGGCAGAAAGTGTGAGGAATGAATGAATACTTGGGGGGACCTGGGTCCTCTTATTTATAGGTGACGGTGGATATCTTATCTTATCTTATTTAGTTAAGATAAGAGAGATATTTGGGTTAGAAGCTTTGAAGGGCCGGTGTTTGGACCTTCGTGTTGAAGCGGATCGTCCCCGGATAACCGGGTATGTGAGATCCGTGGATCGGATCCGTAACACCTAATTTTTTTGGTGTTCATTTTCTTCATACCTAATTATTAACTAATAATACTGCTTTGTGTCTTTTTATGAAGTTTTTACAGAAAAAAAAAAACGAAATTGAAATATACTTATAGAATTCGCTTTTTAATTTTTATATGATAGTAGAGAGGATGATTTGCACAAACATTACACGTAATACGTATATAACGTTAAAAAAATTTTAAGTATGTCAATCATTTTATTGAAAGACTCAAATTTCCATTGTTATGTCTAATTAAGATATAAAATAAAAAAATGTCAATGGTTTTGATTGTGGCTAATTTTTGCAGAAATAGAAAAAAAAAAAACTGTGTATACATTATTGTGATGGTTAATTAGGTTGTGAAATCTTTAGTAGTTATAAAAAAGCGTCCAATTATTTTGAGAGAATTTGTGGTGAAATCTTTAATTATATAATATTGCAAAGGCCTTATTCTGTAGTATTAATATACTGACATGATGCCTTATTAATAAAATAAAAAAAAAAATTTTACTAATGAGTAATAATTCAAATAGCATAATCTCCCCATATTCAATAAAAAGGTTGCGAGTTCGAGTCTCCTATCTTTGGTAAAAAATAAAAAAAATCTTTATTTTTATATCAAAATATTTTTTATTTTATTTTCAAGGATCTAATTTTTTGTGTCTGGAGCAAATTTGCCATCTCTTTAGCGAACTTTGTCGATTTCACAAGGTTCGCTGCCTCCTACGCGAAAGTTTATGTAATACATAAAATTTGCTGCCCCTTGAGCGATTGTAAAAACCCGTAGTCATCCTCAATTTTTATTTTTCACTCCTCATTATTCACTATTATTCTCTTTTCTCTAACTTTTCATTTTAACTATTTTCGAGTTATTTATTTTTATATTTCGTCAATTTTAAGTAATTTTGTTCTTCTATTCTTTTAAATTTAATTTTCATTTTTCACTCCTCATTATTCACTATTATTCTCTTTTCTTTAACTTTTCATTTTAACTATTTTCGAGTTATTTATTTTTATAATTCGTCAATTTTAAGTAATTTTGTTCTTCTATTCTTTTAAATTTAATTTATTCTTGTATTATTTTATAATTTTAACATATTTATTTAGTTAGAATGAATTTTCTTGTTAGGTATAGTTAGTTTGATCATTAGATGATATAGGTAGTTTAGATTACTATATGTTGTTAGTTACATTATATTTAACTTAAGTAATGTATTAGATAATCTCAAACAATCATGTAATTATGGCAAGAGATTAACAGATGCTAGTCAATAAATAATGTTTTTTAAATTATTGTTTCATTTGAACTAATTATGGTTTAGAGCAAAATTATGGTTTAGATATTTAAATTTATTTCCAACATGTTTGATAATAAGTTAGTTATTCTAATTTATTCTATTATAGTGTAGTTTGATAGTGCAAAACATGTTAGGCTATGAAGATACTTTTTATAGACGTGATCGGATTAACCATATTACTAGCAGACTTGTCCGAGTGATATACCTTATAACTTATGTCCTTTATATATTTAAAATTTATCTTATTACCTATGGCCTCTACTTTGTCTAACTCATTGATTTTTTTTTTTGGTAGAGTCCTCGCGTCTTGCATACGAGAAGGAATTTACTACAACAGTCTCCAGAGGATATGAGGACACACCTTAGACGAGAAAGATTTGAACATGTGACATACATGCTAGAATGGGACCATGACTGGGCACTGCTTAGATTGAGAGATGACTATCACCCTACAAGATATGGTATATTGATAAACCCTAATTTTATGGTTTATCTTGTGGTTAATTTGGGGGATTTTATCAACTTATCTCACATTTGTTCAATGAAATAGCATGGTTTTGTAATTCTCCCTTAATTTGTGCTTAAGTGTAAAAACATACTTTTTAGGCCCTTAAATTGGTGATTTTAATTCACTTTAATTCCATTCGATGCCTTAATGTGTCTGTTGAGTGATTTCAAGTTCACATATCCATTAGGACTCAACATTGATGTAGATCCAGTTAGCGGCTACATCGATGGGTGGGAGCATTTCTATGATGAACACGCCATTGAGGACCTCTGCCAGCAGTTATCGGGCCTCCATGATAGATAGTCATAGAGCAAGTGGACTGTCAATCTTACTTGGTTTCGCAATGTTGTTTATGGAAATTGGAAAAGCACCCAATGGAGGAGCGCATGCTATGGTACACTAGAGGACACATCATACAGATCACCGGGAATATTCTATTTCCAGATGCCTCTGACTCTCGCTTCTACATTAGGTGGTTGCCTTTTCGATGTGGGAGGTTGTCATGGGATCAGCTATGTTCGTGGCTTTGCCGCCAGATGTGTTGTGCCATGGATAACCATTAGCAAAACGTGTGTGGATGCTGTGGATTGCTTCTTGGGTATATTATCATATACCTTTGTGTCGACCCGAGGAATTTGACCAACATCGATTTTCGCTTATTGAGAGGTATTATTATTATTTTGGTATATTATTTCTTAAGTTAATGGAATAATTGTGTTATTTCTAAATATTCATGATATTGTAGGTGGATGGTTAAAGTCACTTAATGACAGAGTTGAGATGAGGCTTCGATAGTGGAGGCGTGTTTGCAATGGCATCGGTATTTATAATGTAAATAGTAAATATTTGAGACTTATATTTGAATAATAAATATTTTTTGTGTATATCATGTTTCTTGGTATCTGACAGGTGACTGGACGTCATATTCTGACCCACTCATCCAGAATATAGTTCCATATAGGACTGCTGAGGCTAAATCCTCTACTGCAGTAGTATGCCCGCTATTATCCTTTGCCATTGTTGAGTGGCACTAGGTAGACCATGTGGTGCGACAGTTTCGTGGCCTCCAGCACATCTATTGACAACCAGACCTAAACTGGCGCGCACTGTACAACATACTTCAATTGTTCACTGATAAACCACTATTTTATGGTTTATATTGTGTTTAATCGAGTGGTTTTTATCAACTATT
Source organism: Arachis ipaensis (assembly GCF_059453495.1). Classification (NCBI taxonomy): domain Eukaryota; kingdom Viridiplantae; phylum Streptophyta; class Magnoliopsida; order Fabales; family Fabaceae; genus Arachis; species Arachis ipaensis. The sequence goes on from NC_142444.1 coordinate 76,803,652, forward strand.
TACCCACTTATTCATATAATTTGCATGTTTTATATTTTTCTTCCTGGTTTTGTGATATGATTGAAAACATGCTTCTTTGGCCTTATATTTGCTAATATTAATCCTCTCTTATTACCATTCGATATCGTGATATGTGCGTTAAGTGATTTCAGGGATTATAGGGCAGGAATGGCTTGGAGGATAGAGAGGAAGCATGCAAAAGTGGAAGGAATACAAGAAGTTGAAGAAATTGCTAAGCTGTCCAGCCTGACCTCTTCGCACTCAAATGGTTATAACATGAGCTACAGCGGTCCAAATGAGATGGTTCTAGTTGCGTTGGAAAACTAACGTCCTGGGCTTCACAACGATATATAATTTGCTATAGCTACCCCGAAGCCAGGTGACGCGAATGCATGGATCACGCGGACGCGTGACCTGGCGAAAACCCAATCCGCGCGAACGCGTGGACGACCTTCCGCGTCACTTTCCTGCGACCTGTACGTACCAGAAATCGCTAGGGGCGATTTCTAGGCTGTTTCTGACCCAGTTTTCGGCCCAGAAAGTACAGATTAGAGGCTATAAAGTGGGGGAATGCATCCATTCATCAACAGGTCTTCCATTATTCACTTTTCATAGTTTAGATGTAGTTTTTAGAGAGAGAGGTTCGCTCCTCTCTCTTAGGTTTTAGGATTAGGATTCTTCTTAAAGGATTTAGGATTTTAACTTCCTCTCAGGTTCAATATTCCTTTTATATCTTTATTTATTCTAATGCTTTTGTTCGTATCTGACTTATGTTACCAATTTGGCTTATGAACTCTTTATTTTTAGATTGATTTTCTTTTATTAATGCAACTGAGGTATTTCAGACTTATGATTTTTATTTAGCTTTTTATATTTTTGGCTTTAATTGATTAATTGGAGACTCTTGAGTTATCAAACTCATCGTGATTGATAATTGTTAATTTTGCTAATTGAATTGAATTCCACTAACTCTAGTCCTTTCTTAGGAATTGACTAGGACTTGAGGATCTAACTAATTAGTCCATTTGACTTTTTTTTTGCTTTAGTAAAGGTTAACTAAGTGGGATTAGAGCTCAATTCTCATCACCATCGATAAGGATAACTAGGATAGGACTTCCAAATTTCTGTACCTTGCCAAGAGTTTTATTAGATATTAATTTATTAATTCCTGCAATTTATTTTCCTTGTTCAAATCTTTTAAAACCCAAAATTCTACCTTTTCCATAGCTAATAATAAGTCATACCTCCCTGTAATTTCTTGAGAAGACAACCCGAGGTTTGAATACTTCGGTTTATAAATTTTATTGGGTTTGTTACTTGTGACAACCAAACGCTTGTACGAAAGGATTTTCTGTTGGTTTAGGAGATATATTTACAACGCGGTTATATTTGTGAATTTCTTTACCGATGGAAAATCAGTTCGTCAAAATGGCGCCGTTGCCGGGGAATTGCAAACGTGTGCCTTATTATTGGTTATTGTAAATATTTGCTTTTAAATTGATTTATTTTCGAAAAAAAAAATCATATCTTTTTCAAAAACTTATCTTATCTTTTTCAAAATACTCTCTTTTTGTTAGTTTTTGTTTCTATTTTCTCCTACTACTATGAACTCTCACCCCTTTGGCTATGAGTCTGGTTACAATTATGTTGCAGAAAGAGGAAATTACAATGAGAACAGGCATCAAGGTTGGAACAATCAAAGATGGGAGGAGCCACAAGGATTTGATCAACCCTCATGGCAACAACCACCTCCAATGGACTATCAACAACCGTTGTGTGATGCATATCAAGGCAATGGCTATGGTGAGCGCTCTTTTGATTATCAACAACCACCACCATATGCCTATGAACCTTTTTCTCAACATGACTTTGGACCACCATACTCACAAGCCCCTTTCCACCATTCACCTCCATATGACCCTAGCCCGTATCCACCATACCAACCACTTTATGAGCCAATTGAACCATACACAGAACCACCCCCATTCCAACACAACTACTCTCATGAACCACCACCTCAATATACACCATCTCCTTATCGTTATCAAGATAAACCACCTTCCTATCATGAACCCTTTCTCCCAACAAATGAACCCTCCTATCCACCCCAAACCTCCATGGAGAAAGCACTTACCGATCTAAACTCTACTATACAAGCTCTCGTCACCCAAATCGGACCACCAAATACCTTCAACAATCAACCCTCAAGCTCTAGTGCACTTCCTTTTCAACCACAGAATGATCTCCCCATCCCATCACCACCATCCATGGAAGAGCACCCACATCTATCAATCCAAGAGCAACATGATCCCAATGATGCTATTGACATGGAACAAGAGAGAAGGGATCATTTTCGTAAATCCATACTTCATAAGGAGCTAGAGGAGGCCCTCAAGGTGAAGGTAGTAAAAACCCTTAAAGTCAAAGGAATGGTTGAAGAATTAGTGAAGGAAGACATCAAGGAGGAGTTTAATTTTGTCTTAGAGCAAGAGGAGGCCCAAAATGTGGAGATAGGAGAGACCCTTGAAGATGAAAGAATAGTTGAAAGGAGTTGTCATGGAAAAAAAATTATCAAGGATGAGTACTATTTTATAGAAGAAGTAGTAATTATTGAAGAGGAAGAAGTGGTTGAAGACTTGGGAGATGCTGAACCTCCATGGGAAAGTCAAGACATAGAGCCTCCTTCCAAGACGGTTGCATTTGATATTGAGGAGGGTGTACAACCTCCAAGGCATGTCATGGTTAAGGACTTGGAGGAGGTCGATCAAGAGATGGAGATTAAAGAAGAAGAAGCACAACCTCCCATGCCCTTGGAAAGCATTGAAGAAGAGATTGAATTGGAAGAAAGCTACCAAGAGGAAGAGGTTGAAATTGAAGAAGCTTACAAGGAGGTGGAAGTTGTCAAAGAAGAGCACAAGGGAGCGGAGCTTGCAGGATCATTAGAAATACCTCTCCCAAGGCCATTATCGTCCAACACAACGTTCAAGTGGGTAAAATTCTTATCCTTGACCTTTACTTTCTCACTTGAATATGGGCTACTTGAGATAGATGGTCAACTTAGAGCTCTTTGTGGCATTAAGAGTAAGAGGAAGATGGTTAGTGGTTGGAGTTGTCAGGCAAGGTTCATTAAGGTTCCACATTCCGCACTGGAGTACAAGTGTTGGCGCAGAGCTCAATTGAATGGGTCTAGGATGTTGTTTGGCCGCTTTAGTGAGAATTCAAATTGTTTGCCACCCGGATGAAACAATGATGATAAACTTGAAGACAGGTGTAGAAACAAGATTTGGGATTCGGGAATATATGAGGATCAATTTTGGGAGCTCAAAAGCTTGTGAAGAACTCCATCAAAGCTTGAGGAATTTACTTGGTATTGATAGAGCTTATTGGAAGTCCAAGCATTGGTGGAAGTTTCAAGACGAGTTCAAGCACAAGCCACCATAACAGAGAGCTCACCAAATGTCCAACTTAAGGACTTTAACTAAAAGTGCTAGGTGGGAGACAACCCACCATGGTATGATCGTTCCTTTTTCAACTATAATTTTATTTAGTTTTGTTTGTTTTTGAATTTTATTTTATTTCATTGAACCTGGAATTATTCATAACATCTGCATACTGCATTCTGCATTTAAAAAAAAAAAGCACGCAATGCGTAAGCATCGCTGACGCGTCCGCGTCACAAGTGCATTAGGAAGAAAAGAAAAGTGAACAGAGAGTCAGGCGAGAGCATGGCTGGAGGCGTGCCTTAGGCACAAATATGCCCACGCGACCGCGTCACTGACGCGACTGCGTCATTTGAAAAATAGCTTCCCCACGCGTTCGCGTCACCCACGCGAACGCGTGGCTCTGTAAAATCGATGTAAAGGGGTGTATGGCAGAATGTTGGGCTGGAACGTGGTTGGAACCATGCTAGAAGCACAAGTCCCACCATGCGAACACGTGCCCCACGCGTTCACGCCGTTTTTCAAAAATGGCCATTCACGCGATCGCGTCAACCACGCGACCGCGTCACCCAAAAATCTGGCAAAAAGAGTTTCGAACAGAGAGTTGCACGAAGGCGAGGCTGCACTGCGTTAATCACACAAATCAGGCCACACGATCGCATGACCCACGCGTCCGCGTCACCTGAACTTATCGCACACCACGCGACCGCGTCACTCACGCATCCGTGTCACATGCGGCGCACAGCTTATCTAAATCAGCCAAAATATCTTATCTTTTCTTTCCCAATCCTAATTTTTCTTATCCTTTCTTACTTTCTTCTTTTTCATCTTTTTAATTTTGTGCATATTTTTATTTTCTTTTCTAAAATTATTATTTTTCATTGGTGTTAAAATTTCCTCATTCAACTATTACATCTTTTTGAATTATTCTATTGCTTCATGACTTGTTTTATTCTAATTGGGTATTATTATTCATAAGTCAATGCTAATTTTTATAATACTGACATTCCTTTTGCATTGATATGCACTTACACTATTTTGCATTACCCACACCCTCTTCCCCATTGTTGCAATTCTTGCACTATTGATATGCTGTATGCTTCTACTATTTTCTCACTGCATGTTGTAGCTACCATGTAATTGAGATCTTTATTATTTGGCATTACCAACCCATATTTTATTTATTTTTCTTATCTTTATTTCTGGGTTACTTTTCTCCCTTTTCCTCTTCTTTCAGGATGGCCACCGAGGAAGGAAAAAGGAAGAACTTCTATATGGGGAGATAGGCAAGTCAATCTGCACAATCTATAGAGAAAGGCATCAGTTGGAGCAGCCGTCCACTTGCACATCTTAGCATGCACCGAGGACGGTGCAATCTTTAAGTGTGGGGAGGTCGATACCGATCTCCATGGGTTAGTTATTTTCTTCTCAACACCAATATTTTACTTTATTTGTTAGTTCATTGTTGCATTTACATGTTTGATTGCATGTTTATTTGATTTTGTACATATCTTACCACTTGGTTGAAGTAATATTTTCTTTTTCAAGAAATTTTTATAGTATTTCACTAATTTAAATTGAAAAAATTTTTTTTTGTGTTAAACTTGTTTGAAGTTGTAAATTGGAACATGAATTATAGCTAAGAACATACAACTTGTGAGATTTTGAGCTTATTTACATGGTTACATTAGTTAACCATAAATATTTTATTCTTGTGTGTTTTCTTCTCTATAATTGCAATCTTTACTTTGTTCCACTCTATATGTCCATTATTTAGTGTATTTACATGCTTGCATATGATTGAGACCATTACTTGTTTTCACTCACTTATTCCAAATAAGCCTACCCTTTTATGTCACCCTTGTTAGCCACTTTGAGCTTTTTAACCCCCCTCTATTTCATAACCACATTACTAGTCTTAAGCAGAAAAACAAAATAAAAATCCCAAGTTGAATCCTTGGTTAGCTTAAGATAGATATTGTGTATAATTTAAGTATGGAGAATTTTATGGGAACATGGGATGATAAAAAAAAAAAGGAGAATTAAATTGAATAAGTTATTTGAAAATTTGGGAAGCATGCTCATGTGAAATCAAAATAATTAAATTACCATGTGCATTGAAAAAAAAAAAAAAAAAAAAAATATATATATATATATATATATATATATATATATATATATATATATATATATATAAAGGGAAAAATAATATTACCCCAAATGCAAAATAAAAAGAATCAATGCACATGGGACAAAATTCAAAAATTTGGGTAGCTAGGTAAAGCATTTTAAATTATATAAAGTATGTATATGTTAGGTGAGATCTTAGACTAATCAAGGATTCACTTTGTTAGCTCACTTAGCCTTATATATATATATATATCCTTACCTTTACCTCAGCCCCATTACAACCCTGAAAAGACCTCATGATGTTTGCATTGGTATACTAAATATTTGTTGATTGGTTAGATGAAGAACAAGGTTTAGAAAGCATGACTAGGGAAGAGAAGAGTGATTGACCCTAGACACTTAAGAGTTAGAGTGATATACACTACCAGCGAGGGTTCAATGCTCAATTCTATGTTCCCTGCTTTCATGAGCTATCTTCTTACAAGTTTACTTGCCTTTTATTATATGATTTGAATTAGTGGAATTTGACTTACTTTTTTCTGGAAGAACTTATTTACTCTTAACCAAGTAAGTAAAAGCATTTAGCATGTAGTTGCATTCATAGGTTGCATTTCATACATTCTACCATTCCTCTTCACTCTTATAGTTTCGCTTGAGCCTAGCATGAGGACATGCTAATGTTTAAGTGTGGAGAGGTTGATAAACCACTATTTTATGGTTTATATTGTGTTTAATTGAGTGGTTTTTATCAACTCTTTACCCACTTATTCATATAATTTGCATGTTTTACATTTTCCTTCCTGGTTTTGTGATATGATTGAAAACATGCTTCTTTGGCCTTATATTTGTTAATATTAATCCTCTCTTATTACCATTCGATGCCGTGATATGTGCGTTAAGTGATTTCAGGGATTATAGGGCAAGAATGGCTTGGAGGATAGAGAGGAAGCATGCAAAAGTGGAAGGAATACAAGAAGTTGAAGAAATTGCTAAGTTGTCCAGCCTGACCTCTTTGCACTCAAACGATCATAACTTGAGCTACAGCGGTCCAAATGAGATGGTATCAGTTGCGTTGGAAAGCTAACATCCGGGGCTTCGCAATGATATATAATTCGCCATAGCTGCTCCAAAGCCAGGTGATGCGAACGCATGGATCACGCGGACACGTGACCTGGCAAAAACCCAATCCGCGCGAACGCGTGGACGGCGCTTCCGCGTCACTTTCCCGCGACCTGTACGAACCAGAAATCACTGGGGGTGATTTCTGGGCTATTTTTGACCCAGTTTTTGGCCCAGAAAGCACAGATTAGAGGCTATAAAGTGGGAGAATGCATCCATTCATCAACAGGTCTTCCATTATTCACTTTTCATAGTTTAGATGTAGTTTTTAGAGAGAGAGGTTCTCTCCTCTCTCTTAGGTTTTAGGATTAGGATTCCTCTTAAAGGATTTAGGATTTTAACTTCCTCTCAGGTTCAATATTCCTTTTATATCTTTATTTATTCTAATGCTTTTATTCGTATCTGACTTATGTTACCAATTTGGCTTATGAACTCTTTATGTTTAGATTGATTTTCTTTTATTAATGCAAATGAGGTATTTCAGACTTATGATTTTTATTTAGCTTTTTATATTATTGGCTTTAATTGATTAATTGGAGACTCTTGAGTTATCAAACTCATCGTGATTGAAAATTGTTAATTTTGCTAATTGAATTGAATTCCACTAACTCTAGTCCTTTCTTAGGAATTGACTAGGACTTGAGAATCTAACTAATTAGTCCATTTGACTTTCCTTTGCTTTAGTAAAGGTTAACTAAGTAGGATTAGAGCTCAATTCTCATCACCATCGATAAGGATAACTAGGATAGGACTTTCAAATTTCCGTACCTTGCCAAGAGTTTTATTAGATATTAATTTTTTAATTCCTGCAATTTATTTTCCTTGTTCAAATATTTTAAAACCCAAAATTCTACCTTTTTCATAGCTAATAATAAATCATACATCTCTGCAATTTCTTGAGAAGACGACCCGAGGTTTGAATACTTCGGTTTATAAATTTTATTGGGTTTGTTACTTGTGACAACCAAATGTTTGTACGAAAGGATTTTCTGTTGGTTTAGGAGCTATACTTACAACGCGGTTATATTTGTGAATTTCTTTACCGATGGGAAATCAGTTCGTCATTCACCCTCTAGTATTTTATACTTTACAGTCCCCTTAATACTATACATCTCAACTGCCATAATAACTTCCTCCTTATTTTCATACTATTGTCCAATCTCGAACTCATTGGTGGAATCATTCTCAGGGTCTCCTTGACTAAATAAACAATCTGAAGTCATTGCCTCGAGAATCAATGTGAAAAAGTGATCAAGCCAAATTATATGGTTGGAAAATGGTAGGCTGTGTGAAAGAGCGAAACTCTCGCACGATCTAGAATTTTCACAATTAAATTCGTGTTGGTAGTATAGCTTCTAGACCGACAAGAATTCTTTCCTTACAAATGTTTTGTTTGTCAATTATGCAAACCCAATAAAATTGATAACCGAGTATTTAAACCCCGGGTCATCTTCTCAAGGAATTGCAGGGAGGTATGACTTATTATTAGCTATGGAAAAGGTAGAAATTTTGGGTTTTTAAAAGGTTTGAACAAGTAATTTAATTGACAAGAAAAATAAATTAATAATTAGTAAAAATCTTGGCAAGGTATGAGAACTGGAATTCCTATCCTAGTTATCCTTATCAATGGTGATGAGAATTGGGTTTTAATCCCACTTAGTTAAGTCAAGTGGACTAATTAATTTAATCCTCAAGTCCTAGTCTTTCCTTTGGAAAGGCTAAAGTTATTGGAACTCAAATTAATCAGCAACTCCCAATTTCAATCACTGCTTTATTTGATAACTCAAGCGTCACCAATTACTTAACCAGAGCCAAAAGGGAGAAAATATCTAAATTAAATTAAAAGCATTCATATAAATAAAGCAAAGTAAAGTCAAATCTGAAATACCTCAAATTATATTAAATAAAACATTCAAATCTAAATACGAAGAATTCATAAGCCAAATTGGTAACATGAGTCAGATATGAGTAAAAGCATTAGAATAAATAAAAATATAAAAAAATATTGAACCTGAGAAGGAGTTGAAGTCTTAAATCCTAATATAAATCCTAATCCTAATCCTAAGAGAGAGAGGAGAGAATCTCTCTCTCTAAAAACTACATCTAATCCTAAAACTATGTGAATATGAATGTATATGAGTTGTATGATGAATGAATGCATTCTTTCACTTTATAGTCTCTAATCTGTGTTTTCTGGGCTTGAAGCTGGGCCGGAAATAGCCCAGAAATTGCTGATTGCGAAATCTGTCACGCTGATTTTCGTCACTGCGATGCATCCGCGTGGAGCACGCGTTCAGATCACCTAGATGTACGGCCACTATAGCAAATTATATATCAAATCGAAGCTCCGGACGTTAGCTTTCCAACGCAACTGGAACTTCATCATTTGGACCTCTGTAGCTCAAGTTATGGTCATTTTTGTGCGAGAGGGTCAGACTGACAACTTTGCAGTTCCTTCAACTTCTTGTATTCCTTCCACTTTTGCATGCTTCCTTTCCATCCTCTAAGTCGTTCCTGCCCTATAATCTCTAAAAACACTTAACACACATATCAAGGAATCGAATGGTAATAAGAGAAGATTAAACAATTAAGACCAAAGAAGCATGTTTTCAATCATAGCACAAAATCAGGAAGGAAAACTTAAACTCATGCAAATCATATGAATAAGTGTATGAAATATTGATAAAATCCACTCAATTGAGTACAAGATAAACCATAAAATAGTGGTTTATCAACCTCCCCACAATTAAACATTAGCATGTCCTCATGCTAAGCTCAAGAGAAGCTATAAAGGAGTGAAGAGGAATGGTAAAATGTATGAAATGCAATCCTATCTATATGAATGCAACTAAATGTGAAATGCTTCTACCTACTTGGTTAAAAATAAATAAGTTCTTGAGGATAAACATAAATCAAATTTCACTAATTCAAACCTTTTACAGTAAAAACAAGTAAACTTGTAAGAAGATAGCTCATGAAAGTAGGGAATATAGAATCAAGCATTGAACCCTTACTGGTAGTGTATATCACTCTAACTCTCAAGTGTCTAGGGTCAATCACTCTATTCTTTCCTAGTCATGCTTTCTCAACCTTGTTCTTCATCTAACCAATCAACAAATATTTAGTATACCAATGCAAACATCATGATGTCTTTTCAGGGTTGTAATGAGGCTGAGGTAAAGGTAAGGATATATATATATATATATATATATATATATATATATATATATATATATATATATATATATATAATTTAAAATGCTAAGTGAGCTAACAAAGTGAATCCTTGATTAGTCTAAGATCTCACCTAACATATACATACTTTATATAATTTAAAATGCTTTACCTAGCTACCCAAATTTTTCCCACTTTTGTATTACATGCTCATGTATCAAACTTATTTTTGAATTTTGTCCCATGTGCGTTGATTCTTCTTATTTTGCATTTGGGGTAATATTATTTTTCTTTTTTTTTTGTATCCCCTTATTTAATTACTTAATATTTTTTTTCAATGCACATGGTAATTTAATTATTTTGATTTCACATGAGCATGCTTCCCAAATTTTCAAATAACTTATTCAATTTAATTTCCTTTTTTTTTCTATCATCCCATGTTCCCATAAAAGGGTGACATAAAAGGGTAGGCTTATTTGGGATAAGTGAGTGAAAATAAGTAATGGCCTCAATCATATGCAAGCATGTAAATACACTAAATAATGGACATATAGAGTGGAACAAAGTAAAGATTGCAATTATAGAGAAGAAAACACACAAGAATAAAATATTTATGGTTAATTAATATAACCATGTAATTAATCTCAAAATCTCACAGATTGTGTATTCTTTGGCTCAAAAACCATGTTTCAAATATAACTTCAAATAAATTTAACACATAGAAAATTTTAATTTTTTATTTAAATTAGTGAATTTTTTTTTGCAAAAATAGGGTCCTAGAAAGAAACTTATTATTTTTCAACCAAGTAGTATTTAAATGCAAACAATCAACTACACATGTAATCTATTATGCAATGCAACAATGAACTAATGAAGAAAATAAGACATTGGTGTTGAGAAGAGAATAACTAACCCATGGAGATCGGTATCGACCTCCCCACACTTAAAGGTTGCACCGTCCTCGGTGCATGCTAAGATGTACAAGTGGACGGGCTGCTCCAACTGATGCCTTTCTCTATAGATTGTACATATTGACTTGCCTGTCTTCCCATATAGAAGTTCTTCCTTTTCCTTCCTCGGTGGCCATCCTGAAAGAAGAGAAAAAGGGAGAAAAGTAACCCAGAAATAAAGATAAGAAAAATAAATAAAATATAGGTTGCTAATGCCAAATAATAAAGGTCTCAATTACATGGTAGCTACAACATGCAGTGAGAAAATAGTAGAAGCATACGACATATCAATAGTGCAAGAATTGCAACAATGGGGAAGAGGGTGTGGGTAATGCAAAATAGTGTAAGTGCATATCAATGCAAAAGGAATATCAGTATTATAAAAATTAGCATTGACTTATGAATAATAATACCCAATTAGAATAAAACAAGTCATGAAGCACCAGAATAAAAAAAAGATGTAACAGTTGAATGAGAAAATTTTAACACCAATGAAAAAATAACAAATTTTGGAAAAAAATAAAAATATACCCAAAATTAAAATGCAATGGATGAAAGTATGCAAATAAATTAAATAAAATAGAATGGAAGTGAAGAGGGATGAGAAGTAAAAAAGATGAAGTAAGAAAGAAAGAAGAAAGAAGAAAAGATAGAAAAAAATTAGGATTAGAAAAGAAAAGATAAGATAATTGGCGCTGATCAGTTTGTGCCAAAGGCACGCCTCCAGCCACGCTTTCGCATGACTCTCTGTTCAATCTTGTTTTCTTCCCAACGCACATATGACGCGAACGCGTCGGCGATGCTGTCGCATCGCGTGCCATTTTTTATGCAAAATGCAGAATGTAGTATGCAGATGCTGATGCAGATGTTATGAATAATTCCAGGTTCAATAAAATAAAATAAAACTCAAAAATAAACAAAACTAAATAAGATTGAAAACGGAACGATCATACCACGGTGGGTTGTCTCCCACCTAGCACTTTTAGTTAAAGTCCTTAAGTTAGACATTTGGTGAGCTCCCTGTTATGGTGGATTGTGCTTGTATTCATCCAAAAATCTCCACCAATGTTTAGAATTCCAATGGCCTCCGGGATCCCAAACTAGGCGCATAAAACCTTCAAGTAGGTTAAAGCAAGTGACAAGGCCCCAAGAGTGTTGATTTCTAGACTGAATTCCGGGGTCCCAAACCTTGCTTTTGCACCCGTCTTCTTGTTGATCATCATGATTCCATCCGGGTGGCATGTAATTTAAATTCTCACTGAGACATCTAAACAACTTCCTAGACCTATTCAATTGAGCTCTACACCAACCTTTGCGTTTAAACTTAAAGCTTCCAACCATAATGAACCTTGCAGGACAATTCTTACCACTGACCATCTTCCTCTTACTCTTAATGCCACAAAGAGCTCTAAGTTGACCATCCGTCTCTAGTAGCCCATATTCAAGTGGGAAAGTGAAGGTCAAGGATGAGAATTTTACCCACTTGAATGTTGTGTTGGACGGTAATCTCCTTGGGGGAGGTGTCTCTAATGAACTTGCAAGCTCCACTTCCTTGTGCTCTTCTTTGACATCTTCCACCTCTTTGTAAGCTTCTTCAATTTCAACCTCTTCCTTTTGGTAGCTTTCTTCCAATTCAATCTCTTCTTCATTGCTCACCAAGGGCATGGGGGGTTATGCCTCTTTTTCTTAAATCTCCATCTCTTGATCAACCTCTTCCAAATCTTCAACTAGGGTATGCCTTGGAGGTTGTACACCCTCCTCAACAACAAATTCAAACTCCTTAGAAGGGGGTTCTATGACTGAGCTTTCCCATGGAGGTTCCGCATCTCCTAAGTCTTCGACCACTTCTTCTTCTTTAACGATTATGACTTTCTCCAATTGTTCCAATACAAAGTCATGCTGTTCATTGTCCACCAGAGTTTCTAGCTTCTCCTTCATACTGCGTTCTTCAGTAGATTCTCCACATGAAGCCATGGGAGTTCCTTGAGTGTCTAGATGTCGGGAGTCTAGTCGGCTTATCGCTTGGCCTAGTTATTGAATGGTTGCATTGAGTCGATCCATTGTCTCCTTGAAACGATCCTTTGACTCTTGTTGTGCTTGGCTATCATAAGTAGGATCATAGTGCTCTCGGATTGATGGATATAGAGGTGGTGGTTCTTGGGAGTAATTGGGTTGGAATTAGGGTGGTTCTATGTATGGTTCATTTGGCTCATAAGGTGGTTGGTATGGTAGATACGGGTTAGGGTCATATAGAGGTGAATGGTGGAAAGGGGCTTGTGAGTATGGTGGTCCAAAGTTATGTTGAGGAGGGGGTTCATAGGCATATGGTGGTGGTTGTTGGTAATCAAAAGGTTGCTCACCATAGCCATTGCCTTGATATGCATCACAGAATGGTTGTTGATAGTCTATTGGAGGTGGTTGTTACCATGAGGGTTGATCAAGTCCTTGTGGCTCCGCCCATCTTTGATTGTCCCATCCTTGATGCAAGTTGTCATTATAATCTCCTCTTCCTGCAACATAATTGTAACCAGACTCATAGCCAAAGGGGTGAGAGTTCATAGTAGTAAGGGAAAATAAAAACAAAACTAACAAAAAGAAAATATTTTCAAAAAGATATGATTTTTGAAAAAAAAAGATTTGATTTTTGAAATTTAAAACTAAGATAAGATAAGATAAAATTTTAAAATAAAAATCTAAATTTTTTTTCGAAAAAATCAATTTAAAAGTAAATATTTACAATAACCAATAATAAAGCATACGTTTGCAATTCCCCGGCAACGACGCCATTTTGGAAGAGCAAAACTCTCGCGCGATCTAGAATTTTCACAATTAAATTCGCGTTGGTAGTATAGCTTCTAGACCGACAAGAATTCCTTCCTTACAAAAGTTTTGTTTATCACTTAGGCAAACCCAATAAAATTGATAACCAAGTATTTAAACATCGGGTCGTCTTCTCAAGGAATTGTAGGGAGGTATGACTTATTATTAGCTATGGAAAAGGTAGAATTTTTGGGTTTTTAAAAGGTTTGAACAAGTAATTTAATTGACAAGAAAAATAAATTAATAATTAATAAAACTCTTGGCAAGGTATGAGAATTGGAATTTCTATCCTAGTTATCCTTATCAATGGTGATGAGAATTGGGTTTTAATCCCACTTAGTTAAGTCAAGTGGACTAATTAATTTAATCCTCAAGTCCTAGTCTTTCCTTTGGAAAGGCTAGAGTTATTGCAACAACTTCCAATTTCAACCATTGCTTTATTTGATAACTCAAGCGTCACCAATTACTTAACCAGAGCCAAAAGGAAGAAAATATCTAAATTAAATTAAAAGCATTCATATAAATAAAGCAAAGCAAAGTCAAATCTGAAATACCTCAAATTATATTAAATAAAACATTCAAATCTAAATACGAAGAATTCATAAGCCAAATTGATAACATGAGTCAGATACGAATAAAAGTATTAGAATAAATAAAAATATAAAAGGGAAATTGAACCTGAGAAGAAGATGAAATCCTAAATCCTAATATAAATCCTAATCCTAATCCTAAGAGAGAGGAGAGAATCTCTCTCTCTAAAAACTACATCTAATCCTAAAACTATGTGAATATGAATGTATATGAGTTGTATGATGAATGGATACATTCTCCTACTTAATAGCCTCTAATATGTGTTTTCTGGGCTTGAAGCTGGGCCGGAAATAGCCCAGAAATCGCTGATTGCGAAATCTGCCACGCTGATTTTTGTCACTGCAACGCGTCCGCGTGGAGCACGCATTCACGTTGTCTAGCTCTACGGTTACTATAGCAAATTATATATCAAATCGAAGTCCCAGACGTTAGCTTTCCAACGCAACTAAAACTGCATCATTTGGACCTCTGTAGCTCAAGTTATGGTCGTTTTAGTGCGAGAAGGTCAGGCTGACAGCTTTGCAGTTCCTTCAACTTCTTGTATTCCTTCCACTTTTGCATGCTTCCTTTCCATCCTCTAAGCCATTCCTGCCCTGTAATCTCTGAAAACACTTAACACACATATCAAGGCATCGAATGGTAATAAGAGAAGATTAAAGATATCAAAATTAAGACCAAAGAAGCATGTTTTCAATCATAGCACAAAATCAGGAAGGAAAACGTAAACTCATGCAAATCATATGAATAAGTGTATGAAAGATTGATAAAATCCACTCAATTGAGTACAAGATAAACCATAAAATAGTAGTTTATCATTGTGTCAGTACGATTTATATATCACTGAAGTAGTTCATCTCTTCCTCTTCCTCATCTAAAATTTCTATTGGTTCAGCCTCAGCATCTTTATCGTTATTGGAGTTAACTTGATAGGGATCCATCATCAGGTCTCTAATCACAGAACCCTCATGACTTTTAACATTAGCTTATATCATACCATTATTACAATCCTCGACATTTGACCCCTCTTAACTACCATTAGGTGGCATATTTAGGTCAACCATCGCTCTTCTAATATTTCTTCTAACTGTCTTACTTAAGGGGGTATCATCAATAGTATCCATAGAAGTTTCCCCATACAAGTCGGCTAGAAAAATGAATAACTTCAACAGGTGGATATTTGTCCAACTGTTGTGCCAGACCCTTATAAGATGTATGTCCTAATCATCATGTAACCGATATCTAATTCCCAAAAAACATAAGACCTTATCAAAATCATCATCAAATAAAAAAATAACAAAGTAATAATAACAATTGTAATCTATGAATAGTACAAATAATTTTTTTGTAAATAAAGTGTTATTTATTTTGGTTAGTTATCTATAATAGATTTTTTTCCACTCTTTTCGTGTGTTATTGACTAGTGGCATGAACTATCAAAATCTTGAATGTTGTTAGACTTTCGACTTCAGGTGGCATATAAGTAAATATTGGTTGAGCAAAACTAAACACGATAGGTCCATCTTGATCATATATTATTTTACCGTCATAATGGGCTGACAATAATGAAATTTCAGAAATGGTATAGAGTAAAAAAAGATGAAAATAAAGAGAGTAAAATGAAATACTAGTAGTGATTTTTGTGACTGACCAGCTTCAGTGGAATTTTATTGAGGAGGTGACTCAAAGTTTACGGTGGGCGAAAAACTTTATGTATTATATGAAGTTCACTAAAGGGTGGTGAACTTTGGAAAATTTATGTTCGGTAAGTCGGTTACCGGTCGGTTCGGGTGATGATCCTGGGAGATGGTGGGGGCTCGTCAGGTCGTGGACTGCCGGTCAGAGGTGTGCGAGGTCCCGAGTACTTCGTGTGAAAGAGGGGTGCCACCTGCAAAGACACTCCGACGCCCTTGTCAGTAATGTGCAGGCGGAAAGGGTGATGTGATATGTGACGTACCTCGGGGGAAGAGCCAATCTTCCCCTTATATATTATCAGGGATGGGCCCTGTGAAGGCAGGCCCACTATTCCCGAGGCGCTCCCTTCACAGCTGTGGGTGAGCTGTTACGGACGCGTGTCCGGGTCAGCGATGGAGCGCCCTATCCCCGACCGCCCGGATCGGGTGGAGCTCGGGTCGGCCCAAGCCAACAGAGGGTTTGGGCCATACCGTAACAGTGCCCCCACACGCCAGTGGTAGCCGTGAGGACTATTGGTGGTGCGTTCTTTCTTTCTTCATACGTCGTCGCCAGATCGGCCGCCCGTAGGGGGGACGTGCCCCCTGCGCGCGTGTCTTTTGGTTACTGAGGTAACCGTTCAGCGCTTCGTTCTCCGTGCTGAGCATTGAATGCTCATAATGGGTTGGGAAACCCCGTACGCAAAGACTATTTTGCCCCCAGTCTTTCGCGCTTCCTGGGAGGCGGTTTTAAATGGTTTGTTTTCGCTTTATCTCTCTTTTTTACACTCCTGCTTCTTCTATCTCCTTGCTATCTCTTTCTTCCTCTTTCGAAGATTTCAGAGCACTGGTGTGATATCCCCACGCATCTTCCCTTCATCTTTCTTAGTCTCTCGCAACAAATTCAGGTAACCCTTGGGCTTCTCTCTTTTTTGCCTTGTTGTTGAATGTCTATTGCTTGCATTTGCTTTTGTGTTTCCTGCTGTCTTGTTTGGTTTTTGTTGCTGGATGACTTTTCAGTGCTTAGGTAGATGGGTTAAAGGAGGGGTACCATTCCGGGGTAGGTTTTTAGGTAGCTTGCTTGATAGGTGTAGCTTTGTCCATGCTTAATTTGAACTGTTCAGTAGGATGAACATAGTTTCTGGGCATTTTCCGGGCTCCCGATCTCATAGTCTAACGGAGTGGTACCCCGCTGTAGGTATGCCTCGCGTTGTCGCTCGGACTTCTTCTTCTGCCGCAAATTACGACCCTTACGCCTGGGTGACCTCGGACATAAAGGAGAGCTGACGGAATTTCGGCAAGCCGGGTACTTATGTGGGGGAACAGACGAGGAGACCAACTATGAGACCTTCGTTCTTGCCCCCGACGAGCGGTTGTACGAGATCAACCTCCGTTTTCCCCGGGTCACCGACTGGATCTGGTTTTACAAGGCCATGTTCACCCAGGTCGGCGTTCGCCTACCCTTCTCTGACTTTCAGATGTCGCTCCTCAGTCGGATATCCGTGTCGCCGTCGCAGCTCCATCCGAACAGCTGGGCTTCTATCCGCTGTTTCGAGATGGTCTGTGAATATCTCGAGCTGCCGGCGTCAGTGGATGTCTTCCTCTTTTTCTTCAACCTCACCAACCCCTCCAAACAAGGGAAGGCGAGAAAAGGGTTCCTTTCTTTCCGGTTTGCCCAAGGTCGGAGGATATTTGGTCTGTTCGAGGACTCTTACCATGGGTTCAAGGACAAATTCTTTAAAGTTCGCCCTGCTAAAGGTCGCCATCCCTTTTGGTTATCGTTAGAGGGGGAGCGCCTCATCCCAACTTATTGGAGTTTTGGGGCGGGGTCTAATTCTTTTATTAAGGTGACATACAAAGGGATGTCCCCTGTAGATAAGAAAATAGCTTATGTGTTGTTTGCTCTCTTTGGGAAGAACCCCATGAACCCCCATCTTCTCATGGGTGAACGGGAGGCCGCCAGGAGCTATATCCGTGAGTCGTTTTATTTTGTGCTTGTACTGTTTATCATTGCTTGTTTTTCTTGATCTGACGACTAATACGTTTGTCTGTTTGCTGCAGTGGAGATGTCTGCCTCAGTAACGGGGCTTGAAAATTTCATGAAGACCTTCTTCGAGGACAGTGATGAAGAGAAGGCCGAAGAGAAAGATGCCGAGAAATCGGGGGGCCCTTCCGGGGAGAAGGAAGATCAGGCTGTGCCCTCTCCCCAGGATACCGGTATGTCGGATAAGAACCCAGAAGGGGCACAGGCTTCCCCCCTTCCCGAGGTGGTCATTGGCGGGCATTCATCCTCTACCCATCAGGAAGATGATAATGTGGAACTCATCCACACCCCCAAGAGGCGGAGGGCGTCTGCGAGCCCGGAAGGGACTCTCACCATTATGGAAAGAAATGTTGATGCTACAAAGTTTATTAACTCGCAGCTGATCCCTAGGACGGATGAGCATTTTCATGGAACCGACCTGGCTGGACAGGCGAGATGGATGTACCGTACTTTGCTCCAGGGGGACGTGATAGCTCGAAAGGCTGAGTTCGAGTTGTCAGGAATGCAGGCTTTCCGGAGGAAGCTCGAATCCTCTGGCAAGGCCAACAATGATTTCAAGGTGCAAGTCGAGCTGCTCCAGAGCCAGTTGTCCGAGAGGGGGGAGAAGCTCAAGGCTTCTGAGGAAAGAACGGCATCTGCCGAGGAGAAATTGAAGGCTTCTGACGAGACGGTGGCCCGTTTAGCCGAGCGGGAGATGACCCTGGAGAGCCAGCTGAATGCCGCTCAGGGTCGGGTGGCAGTCTTGGAGCAGGAGCGTGACCAAGCCGTTTCGTCGGTTAAAGCCGCTAAAGCCGAGGTTGAGGAGCTTAGGAAGAAGCTGAAAGCAACCAAAGAGCAAGGGAAGAACGCGATTTCCATGACTGATGATGCCCTGAAGGCCCAGGTGAAGATCGTGGCTCCCGACTTCGACACGTCGGCTATTGGGGTCTTCAAGATGATCCAAGATGGCAAGATTGTTGACATGCCTAGGAAATGATCTCTTTTAACTTTGGTTCGGTGTGGAATTGTTGAACTTTTTGTTGTGACTTTTTGACTTGTATGCTTAGCTGGCCGCTTGGTCGACTTGCCGTTATTGCCGTTTATATTGCTTGTCGTTTTATTTTCATTATCGTTTTTTCGAGGCGGGCTTATTGCTTGTGCCCGTTTTGCCATTTGCGCTGGCAACTCGATTGGAGCCGTTGTGGTTTTATTTATGGAGCCGTTCGATATGGCTGTGGTTCCGTTGGCTTCCCGGGGTGATCAGTCCCGGGTTACCGTTTACGAATGCGTCCTTGTGAGGTACGCGTTGAAAGAAAATAAATGGAAGAATTTGGACAAGTAAGAATTAGTCGTTAGCTAGACAAGTTTATGAACACAAAAGGCATTTGATAAAAGTGAATAATTGGGAATTAACATTTGATCAAAGCAAAACTCTACCCAGCTCATCGAGTCGTTTGGTCGGTATACCCAAGCTATGAATAAAATCTCCTTAGGTTACCAGCATTCCATGTTCTCGGGATCTCCTTGCCGTCGAGTCTTTCCAGCCTGTAGGCGCCTTTGCCGAGCACCTCTTTGATTCTGTAGGGACCTTCCCAATTTGCCGCCATTTTTCCTTCTCCTGGGGTCGGTAAATCGATGTCGTTTCGTCGTAGTACGAGGTCTCTTTCCTCAAATTCCCTTCCGAGGACTTTAGCGTTGTAGCGCAGGGCTATCCTTTGTTTCAACGCTGTTTCTGACAAGTGGGCCATTTCCCTAGTCTCCTCCACCAGGTCCTTTTCTACTGCTTCGTCCACACCTGCGAGTAGTAGCCGTGGACTCGGTTCGCCGATCTCGACAGGTATCACCGCGTCGACACCGTACGTTAGGCGAAAAGGAGTTTCCCCCGTAGAGCTTTGTTCGGTTGTTCGGTAGGACCAGAGGACCGAAGCTAGCTCGTCGGCCCATGAGCCTTTCTTATTGTCTAAGCGCTTCTTGAGGCCAAGTAGGATGACTTTGTTTGCGGACTCCACTTGTCCGTTTGTTTGGGGATGTTCCACTGAAGAAAATTTCTATTTTATCCCTAGGCCGGTGAGGAACTCCGTGAATTTCTTGTCAGTGAATTGCGTCCCATTATCCGAGATGACCACCTCCGGGATACCGAAACAGGTTATCACCTGTCTCCACATGAATTTCCTGCAATTGGAGGAAGATATGCTGGCCAGTGGCTCAGCCTCTATCCATTTGGTGTAGTAGTCGATGGCCACTATGAGATACTTGACTTGCCCTGGGCCAACCGGGAAAGGTCCTAAAAGGTCAACTCCCCTTGAGCGAAAGGTCGTGTAGACATTAGCAGGCTTAGCTCGGAAGCCGGCGCCTTGTGGAAGTTGGCGTTTTGTTGACACTTTACGCACTTTCTGACAAATTTCCTAGAGTCTTTCATCATTGATGGCTAGTAATATCCAGCTCGGATGAGCTTCCTTGCTAGGGCCTTGCCCCCGATGTGGTGGCCGCAACATCCCTCGTGGACTTCTCTAAGTACATAGTCCGTCTGGTCGGGGTGTAAGCACTTCAGCAGGGGTTGGCTGAGCCCCTTTCTGAATAGTTGCCCTTGTATAATTGCGTATCTGGCTGCCTCCCTTCTCAACGTTCTGGACGCCTTCTCATCGTCAGGTAACTTGCCAAGTTCCAGGAAGTTCGTGATCGGGTCCAACCAGGAGGGGCTTGACTCCGCCAAATGGAGGGCGACGGTCGGTTCCTTCACCATGCCCTGGATGAGAGATCGGTTACCCGCTCCTGGCTTTGTGCTTGCTAGTTTGGACAGGAGGTCTGCCCGTATGTTCCTTTCTCTTGGAACGTGTTGGACCGTGACCTCTTGAAACTCTCTTGTCAATTCTCTCACCTTTTCCAAATATTTTTGTAGAAGGGGGTGCCTTGCTTGATAGCTTCCATTTACTTGTGAGGTGACGACTTGTGAGTCGCTGCATACCTCCAGTCTTGTTGCCCCGACCTCCCGAGCTAACGTTAGTCCTCCTAAGAGGGCTTCATATTCCGTTTGATTGTTCGACACAGGGAACTCGAACTTGGTCGATTGCTCGTATATGACTCCCGCCGGGCTTTCTAAGATGACCACGGCTCCCCCGGACGTCTGGTTAGAGGCCCCGTCTACGTGGAGCTTCCACCGTGTGCCCGTTTCCTCAGGGGGATCACCGATCACCTCTTCCAAGAAATCTGCCATTGCCTGTGCCTTAATTGCATGTCGGGGCTCATACTGCAAGTCATATTGGGAGAGCTCGATGGCCTAGGTCATCATCCTGCCGGCCAAATCAGGTTTTTGGAGTACTTGGCGAATTGCTTGGACCGTCCTCACGACTATACGGTGACCCTGAAAGTATTGCCTCAACCTTCGAGAGGAGGTTAGGAGTGTCAGCATCAGTTTTTCCAGTTTGTTGTACCTCAGCTCTACTCCTTGTAGAGCCTTGCTTACGAAGTAAATTGGTTGCTGAGCTTTCCCTTCTTCTCTTACGAGCACTGCTGCAAGTGCTTCCTCTGTTACTGCTAGGTAGAGGTAGAGTGGCTCTCCGGCCTTGGGCTTTCCGAGCACCGGAGTCGTTGCTAGGATCTCCTTGAAGTGGTTGAACGCTTCCTCACACGCTGGGGTCCATTCGAATGGTATCCCCTTTTTCATCAGATTGAAGAAGGGTAGGGCTTTTGCTACCGATGCGCCTAGGAAGCGGGATAACGCCGTCAGCCTTCCCGCCAACCGCTGGACGTCTTTGATACAACCCGGGCTCCTCATCTGGAGGATCGCTTGGCATTTTTCAGGATTGGCTTCTACTCCTCTTTGGGTGATCATGAATCCTAGGAACTTCCCGGCCTCCATGGCGAAGGTTCATTTGAGCGGGTTGAGCCTCATACCGTGTTGTCGGAGGGAGGCGAACACGCTCCCCAAGTCTCTCAGGAGATCGTCGGGCCGTGCGGTTTTCGCGAGGATGTCGTCCACGTAGACTACTACTGTCTTGCCTATGAGCTCATTGAATATCTTGTTCATCAGTCTCTGGTATGTGGCGCCAGCATTTTTCAGACCAAACGGCATCACCTTGTAACAATAGATCCCTCCTAGCGTTATGAACGCCGTTTTGTCCTCGTCGGGTCGGTGCATCGGTATCTGATTGTACCCAGAGTAGGCGTCCATGAAGCTCAGATACCGGTACGCCGCCGCTGCGTCGACGAGTGCGTCAATGTTGGGCAAGGGATAGCAGTCTTTAGGACATACCTTGTTGAGGTCGGAGTAGTCTACACACATCCTCCACCTCCCACTGTGTTTTTTCACCAAAACCACATTCGACAGCCATGTCGAGTAGTCCAGTTCTCGGATGAACCCTGCTTCAAGTAGGCTGGCCGTCTGGCTGGCCACCTCCTCTGCCCTTTCCTGTGACATCTTCCTCCTCCTCTGGGCCACTGGCTTGGCCTCTGGCTTGACGGCCAGATGGTGTGACATGAGCTGGGGATTTATTCCTGGCATGTCGGCTGGTGTCCAGGCGAAGAGGTCGGCATTAGCTCTGATCATCTCCATCAAAGGTTCTTTCAATTCGTGGGGGAGGTTTCTGTTTATGAATGTGAACCTCTCGTCCCTGTCACCGACCCTAAATTTTTCCAAGTCCCCTTCTGGCTCAGGTCTGGGCCTGTCATCTATCCTGGCGTCCAAGTCGGCAAGGAAAACCCCCGTTGCTTCTTTGGACTTTTTCCTGAGAGAGAGGCTGGCGTGGTCGCAAGCGACTGCCGTTTCTAAGTCTCCTCTGATGGATCCTACGGATTCGTCATCAGTAACAAACTTCATTACGAGCAGTTTCGTACTGATCGTCACCCCAAGGTCGTTGATGGTTTTTCTCCCCAGGATGATATTGTAAGCTGTGGAATCTCGTAAGACAACAAAATCGGCCATTATCGTCATTCGCCTCTGTCCTTGTCCCAGGGAGGTCGGGAGTGAGATGATCCCATCTGGCTTGATGAAGTGGTCTCCCAGCCCTACCACGCCGTGCTGGTGGGTCGCCAGATCGGCATCACGCAGTCCCAAAGCATCAAAAACGTTGCGAAACATGATGTTCGAGTCCGCTCCCGTGTCTACTAGGATCCATTTGACGAGTCCGGTTCCGACTCTGGTCCTGATAACCATGGGGGGACTTTCCGGTACCTCGTTGAACCATTGGTCCTCGGGGCCAAAAGAGATTGATGGGAGTCCCCGGGAACTTCTAGCGGATGAGGAGGAGGCCGCCAGGATCTTGGCGTCTTTTTTCTGCGCCGATTTCGACTTCGGGGCGGAATTCCTCGCCGTTACTACGTTCACCACCGTGAGACCGTGGTCGTCCCCCTCGGGTTCTTGACGTCATCTTGTCGCCCGGGACCTGTCCTCGCTATCTTGATCTCGATTCTGTCTCCTCGGTTCCCTTATGAGGTGGGAGAAGTCGGCGAGCTTTCCATCCCTGATTGCTTGCTCCAGGACATCCTTTAGATCGAAGCAGTCTTGGGTCTTGTGCCCGTATCCCTTGTGATATTCGCAGTAAAGGCTCTTGTTTCCCCCCATCCTGTCCTTCAGAGGTCGGGGTCTCGATAGTATCCCTTTCTCGGCTATCTGTTGGTAAACTTCCGTGATCGGAGCCGTGAGGGGGGTATAGTTGGTGAATTTCCCTACTCAGGGAAATGGCTTTGGCGCCTTGCTCGGACCGCCATCTCTGGCGTGTTCCTTCTGTTTTTCTCCGCCCTCGTAGTGTCGGGCTTGGTTGTAGGGGGGTTGCCGTTTATTGGCAGCCACAATCCTGCTGACTTCTTCGTCGTTAATGTACTCCTTAGCCACGCACTGGATCTCCTGCATAGTCCATACCGGCCTCGTGGTGAGGTGCTTTCTGAAGTCTTCATTCAGGAGCCCATTCGTTAAGCACAGACTCGCCACCGAGTCCGTCAGCCCGTCAATTTCCAAGCATTCGTCGTTGAAACGATCTAGGTATTTCCTGGTCGGCTTCCCGACTCTCTGGGTTACTCCCAGCAAATTGATCGGATGCTTGGCTTTGGCGATCCTGGTCGTGAACTGAGCCAGGAAGGCGTGGCTGATGTCGGAGAATTGGGTCACCGAGCCCTGCGGGAGGTTATTGAACCACCGTATTGCAGGTCCCGCTAGGGTGACTGGGAAAGCACGGCACCTTACCTCATCTCCCGCTCCTTCTAGGTTCATCCTGGCCTCAAAAGCCGTGAGGTGTTCCAGCGGGTCTTGCGTTCCATCGTACCTCATGTCCGTTGGCTTGTCAAAGTGTTTTGGCAGCCGGACTTCGAGTATGGAACGGTGGAACGGGGTCGCTCCCATTATTATGGGTCCCCGTGTTCCCGTCGTTCTTCCCTCGTCGCTTTCCCGATGAGTGTCCTCGTCTCCGCGGTTCCCGATACGCCGCCCCTCACGTCTGGCGTAAATGACGGGGTCACGACGTCTTCTCGTGCGTCCTCTCCCCCCGGTGCTTTCGGATTCAGCTTGGGGGCTAGGCGTGCGTCTGGAGCGACTCCTGGAGAAAGAGCGGGAGTGACTCTGCTCTGGAGTGCGTTGGTCGCGTTCCCTATCTGCTAGCCGGCACTCCAAGTCTTGCATCCTGTGGCGTAGCTCTTGCATTATTCTGGCGTAGTTGTCTCCGGTCCCCCCATACGGGGGTCTCTCATGTGATTGGGCTGTGTCCCTCGGGGGTGACCTTGGGTGTTGTCGGGTTCCCGTCCCGGCGGCGTCGCCTTCGGGTACGACCTCGCGGCCCGTCTCCGTTTCGACTAACACGAAGTCCATGGACGAGTCCCCACAGACGGCGCCAATGTTCGGTAAGTCGGTTACCGGTCGGTTCGGGTGATGATCCTGGGAGATGGTGGGGGCTCGTCAGGTCGTGGACTGCCGGTCAGAGGTGTGCGAGGTCCCGAGTACTTCGTGTGAAAGGGGGGTGCCACCTGCAAAGACACTCCGACGCCCTTGTCAGTAATGTGCAGGCGGAAAGGGTGATGTGATATGTGACGTACCTCGGGGGAAGAGCCAATCTTCCCCTTATATATTGTCAGGGGTGGGCCCTGTGAAGGCAGGCCCACTATTCCCGAGACGCTCCCTTCACAGCTGTGGGTGAGCTGTTACGGACACGTGTCCGGGTCGGCGATGGAGCGCCCTATCCCCGACCGCTCGGGTCGGGTGGAGCTCGGGTCGGCCCAAGCCAGCAGAGAGTTTGGGCCAGGCCGTAATAATTTACATAGTTAGTTGAGGGAGCGGCGAACTTACTCCAGACGTAAAAAAAATTAGATCCTCAAAAATAAAGTGAAAAATATTTTTCTATGAAAATAAAGATTTTTTTTTATTTTACTATAGAAAAATTCTTTACCAACAATGTGGAAAGCTCAATCAGGATAGCCAAGTAATGTGGGTAGCTATTCGAATATACAGGCATAGCGCTTTTGGATATAAAGCATAATGGGCTTGTATATTTTGAATAAAATAAAGTTTTTTTTGGTCCTGTAGACATTAAAAGTAAAAGAAGTAATATTTGGCAATGTTGATTAATGATTTGATATTATTGATAAGTTGGTGAACAAAATAAAAAAAAATATTGTAGATAAAAAATTAAATTATAAATTTTTGGCAAAAAAATTGGGAATATTTTCATATGGTAGTAGCCTATAAAGATAAAAAGGGTATTGACGATGATGTTATGAACATGTGTCGTAATGAATACAATGGTAAAAAATTTTGAAAATGATATTAGTTTTGCATGACATGGAAAAAAAATTCAAAGTTTATTTATAGATATATATGGTCAAACTATGTAGATGTTTAGGCATAATTTGATGAAAATTGGTGGAAAATTACTTGTGAGTAAATATACATAATTACTAATACAATTAACGTTACTTAGGTGAAAAAAAATTGTGAGTGTTGGATGATATTAGATTTGACTTAGATAATTATGAAGCGAAGAAGAAAAGATTATAATACACTTTCTATATGTTAGAGATAAATTGAAAGAGGGAAGTATTTTAAAAGTTTATAAGGTCCCTTCTTATGTGCAATTGTTGAGTAAGAAAGATTGTGCAAGAGAGTGGCGGCATATATGCATCTTGGAAGACGATATTATTGGAAATAAATAGCATGAATTTATTTATAGATGAATTTATTTTAAACTGATCTTAGTTGTAAAATTATTAAAAAGATATTAATAATTTGAATATATATATATATATATATATAAAATGGTATTCATTAGATTTTATTTATTAAATTATATATATAAATGATGTATATAGAGATATGATTATTAAATTAACTCATTTTGAAAAATTCTATTTATTTCCACATTTTTCAAATGAATATTCTCATAATGAACATAATATTAGAGTTTTCTTTGATATTCTATCATTGTAATTAACAAAGTATTTATTACATAATGCCTTAGGGTACTGGCTGAATACATATTGAATATGATTTAAATACTTGTAAAATTAATTATTAATCAACAAAAAAATTATCAACTCTTGGTAAAAAAATTTTGAGTTTTATGATTATATTGATTGAATAAAATAAAGTTTTGTCCAAGATAATTGAATAAATAAAGAAATGAGTTTCTCGAGTCATTTATTAGTTCATTATGACAATAGTAATGAGTTAGAGTTTAACAGTTAAATCATACTTTAAAAGTTAACAAAGACCTAGAAATTATGGAAGGAATTATACCTTATTCCTCTCTTGTTCTAATTAGTAAAAAAATATTATTTCATACTGTTGAGTCATCGAATAATAATGCTAGATGTCAAATTTTATTAGTAAATTAGTAATATAATACCTGTTGGATTTATGTAGTCACACACTAATGTATGTTATGATTTTTGCTAAAAAATTATTTAATTATTATTTTTATTTGATCAAATAAATAATTATCTTAATTCTAATAGAATATTGTTATATGCTTTACTAGAACCAATAATATAACAATTTTATGATAATTTAGAATATTAAATGACGATTAAGAATAATTAATTATTTTACCATTTCAAATTAAAATTTAAATTTTTAGTTTGGATAAGATCTTAATTGAATCTATTTCAATTGAGTTATCATTTGATTTATAAGATTTCAATTTAAAACAAGATAAATTCGAATTTAAAATAAAATAAGATTTAAAATTAAAAGATATTCAAATTTAAAATCAGAAATAACATCATATATATATATATATATATATATGTTATAATACTAGTAAGGGAAAACGCCACATATCTTTTTTCCTTTATTTGGAAAAGAATTTTTTGGTACAAGGAGTTATAAAAAGATTTCTCGATTTTCGATTTGGTTCAGTAAATTTTGTTTTTGAAGATGTGTTTCTGTTCTTCAAAATCACAAGTTTCTGGTGTGTTTAATAAATAAAAAAAAATATATTTTTGAGTTTATAACTTTTGAAAAATATGAATGCTTTTGAAAATACATATGGTGAAACTTTTTAAAATTGGCTTATACTTATCAAAATTGAGAAATCTAATATAACATCGTACATTAATTAATTTTTAAATTTAACTCTTATATTTATATCTATTATAATATTTTTAAATTTTAAAAGCTATTTTACAAAACACGATTTGTATTGTTTTTATAATGCCCTTTTTAATATGTGCTTGTGCACAAGATCATAAGTCCATACTAAATTGAATATCACATTGGACAAACATACAACTTTTTTTTCCTGTTATCTCTACGATTGACTCAACAGTCCTAGCAGCCTTTTAGTGGAGTTAAGGCTATTTTTTTTTTTTCTTTTCCACGGATGTCACTAGTCAAACTACAAGAAACTCCAAATGTGAAAATGTACAAGAACATCTCATCTAAATCAAGCATACAAATATTAACTATCATATGCATTTGAAAATGCTTATGAGCTATGCACATCCTCATAATAAGATAATAACTATAACATATGATACTCAAATGAAACAAAAGATTGCTAAAAAATATACAATATCAAGATTATCATATTCATTTTTCACAAATCACATCATCTTTCATAAAATATACACAATTATACACATATATTAAAAGATCTGTGCAAAGTTAGCAAATAGTAACACTTTACAATTTATATATTAATATATACAAAATCTTATTATATCAATAGACACCACTAATCCCACCCTCACAAAAGAACTCCAATACAAATCGGCCCTAAAAAAAGACATCCAAACAAAAAAGTCTAACCCTCGATTTTGGATAATTGATGAAAAAGTGTGAATCAAATACTATAAGCGAGAAAAAATTCTCTACCCAGATCAAAGTGGGATTACCTTAAGATTGCATCACCACCAGGAGCGAAACTGACCTCATCCTTGTCCTCTAATGAAGGCAGATAAATAGAGAATAAGTAGAGGGGTAAGATGCAAGGGCGAGAGTTTAGGTATGTCTTAGTTAAGTTCATTATTAAATATTATATACTTTATTATGAAGATCCTGTATTTTATGAGAATTTACATACTTGTTTTATCTAAACTCTAACAAATTGCTACTACCTGGGGGTTCCCTTTGACCTGAGTTTCTCTTCGCTCTCCCATACGCAAGTGCCAAAGGATAATCATATGTTGGGAATAAGGAGTATGACTATAATCCAATCAATCATGTGTCAAATAATTTGTTATTGTTATTATATTAAAATATTAATATAATAAGGTCCTTGATTAAATTTAGAGATTTATCATTGTGATAGTGATCATAATATTGGGAGATAAATCTTTTATAATTGTTTTTGATCATAGGATTATTAAAAAGGACATTAACAATGTATTTATTATACTTTGATTCCGGACACCTAATACCCTTGGGTGCTAGTTGAATG
This sequence comes from Arachis ipaensis, assembly GCF_059453495.1. Taxonomy (NCBI): domain Eukaryota; kingdom Viridiplantae; phylum Streptophyta; class Magnoliopsida; order Fabales; family Fabaceae; genus Arachis; species Arachis ipaensis. Next base: position 76,832,425 of record NC_142444.1, read on the forward strand.
GATATTGGGTATAATTTAAATACTTGTAGAATTAATGATTAGTCAATAAGAAATCCGTCAACTCTCGGTAAAGAGTTTGAGCTCTATGATTATAATGACTGAGATTAATAAAACCTTGGCCAAGGAAATTGAATGAATGAAGAAATGAGTTTCTTAAGTCATTCACAGTTCATTATAATAATGATAACAAGTTAGAGTTTGACAATTAAACCATACTCTAAGGGTTAACCAAGAGATGAAAAGATGGAAGGAATTATACTTTGTTCTTCTAAGGTTCTTATTAAAAATATATTACTTCACACTATCAGGTCGTTGAGGAGTGCTATTAGACGCCAACCTCGATTAGTAAATTTAGTATGACTAATTTACTACCCGCTTAGTATTGAACCTATGGGGTCACACACTAACGAGTGTCTTAATCTTTGCTGTAGAATTATTTAATTATTATTTTGATTTGATCAAATAAATAATTATATTAATTCAAATAGAATATTATTATATTCTTTGCTAGCACCAAGAATATAATAATAATATGATAATTGAGAATATTATATGAGATTTGAGAATAATTAGTTATTTTATTTTTGAATTTGAATTATAAATTTAGATAAGATCCAAATCGATTATGTTTTAAATTGTTATGATATGATTCATAAAGGATTCAGATTTAGAATTTAAAGATATGATTTAAATTTGAATTGAGAATCAAATTTAAAATCAGTAACAAATCTCATACTATATATATGTATGCCAAGAGTAGAGAAACATAATGAATACAGAAGAGAATAACAAGAGTTTTATTCCTTTACCTCTACACACATAAACGTATGTGAGCCTGATTCTTGGAGAAGAATTTTATGGCGTGCAAAGAGTTGCAAGAGGTTTCTCAATTTAGATCAGATGTCTATTGGTCAAGGAGTTGACAGCAAAGGTTGGTCTCGGTGTGGATACGCATAGCGCCTTCGTACCATTAAAGGAGAAAAAGATTTTTACTAACATACTCAGGTATTTAGATCTTATCTATATCTATGTATTATTTCTAGAATAAAATTTAAGTACAAAATAGATCTTTAGAATTACCTTCTTTTCTTTCGCTGTGTGTTATGAACACATGGTAATCCTTCAGTGGTATCAGAGCTTTGGGTTTTCTGTGTTTAAATTTTATTCCTATTTTTTTAAAGTTTGTGAATTAATAAGATTAAAATTTTTAAGCATATGATGCACTTATTTCCATTGAGATGTTTTTTTAATAAATTAATAATTAATTTATTTTAATTATTTAATTGTGATTAAATCACCATTCTTTAAATATAATAGTTATATTTATAATCAAATATTTTTGTTTGATTTTATTTATTTATTAAATTTTATTGTGATTTTGATCACAATAAAAGGAATAAGATGCAAAATATATTTTGTTTATTTCTTATACATATAAGTGTATATATAAAGGTCAAATTCGATTTGATAATTTTTTTTAAGGCTAAACGTTAGTACATAAAAAATCAAATTTTGATTTGATTGATGTATTTTGAACACTTTAATTTTAAAAATTAGTTTTTCTAATGTTCTTGATTATAAAGAGCAGCATGACAACCAGGAGTTTTATTTTCAAGATAATAATCACTATATACATTTGATGTATTAGGGATTTAATTCTATATTTTACCTAGACAATCTTGGAATATAAAATTTAATCCATGAGTACTGATAGAAATTCTCTAACAATGGAGATAAATCCTAAAAGTTAGGAGATTGTAAAAAAAATAAATTTATCTCTTATTTACAAGGAGCAACCTGACAACCAGGAGACTTCTACTCAAAGACAGAATTTATTTATTCATATGATGATGTATAAGAATTAATTTTATACTTGAACCTAGACAACCTAGGGGTATAAAATATAATTCAGTTAAAAAATTGTTTGACAACCAGATAATTATTTGGGATTATAATTGTATGAGATACAATTTAATCTTGTTTATTTGGAATAGGTATGAGTAATGATGAGCAGATAATTTATACGCTTTTTGGCATTGTTTTAAGTATGTTTTTAATAGAATCTAGTTACTTTTAGGGATGTTTTCATTAGTTTTTATGTTAAATTCATATTTCTGGACTTTACTATGAGTTTGTGTATTTTTCTGTGATTTCAGGTATTTTCTGGCTGAAATTGAGGGACTTGAGCAAAAATCAGATTCAGAGGTTGAAGAAGGACTGCTGATGCTGTTGGATTTTGACCTCCCTGCACTCAAAGTGGATTTTCTGGAGCTACAGAACTCAGAATGGTGCACTTCCAATTGCGTTGGAAAGTAGACATCCAGGGATTTCCAGAAATATATAATAGTCCATACTTTGGCCGAGTTTAGATGACGCAAAAGGGTGTTGAACGCCAGTTCTACGTTGCTGTCTGGAGTTAAACGCCAGAAACACGTCACAAACCAGAGTTGAACGCCAAAAACATGTTACAACTTGGCGTTCAACTCCAGAAAGAGCCTCTGCACGTGTAACATTCAAGCTCAGCCCAAGCACATACCAAGTGGGGCCCAGAAGTGGATTTATGCATCAATTACTTACTTCTGTAAACCCTAGTAGCTAGTTTATTATAAATAGAACTTTTTACTATTGTATCAGAAATCCTGGATTGTATTTTTGATCCTGTGATCACATTTTGGGGGCTGGCCATTCGGCCATGCCTGAACCTTTCACTTATGTATTTTTCAATGGTAGAGTTTCTGCACTCCATAGATTAAGGTGTGGAGCTCTGCTGTTCCTCATGAATTAATGCAAAGTACTACTGTTTCTCTATTCAATTCAACTTATTCCGCTTCTAAGATATTCATTCGTACTTCAATATGAATGTGATGAACGTGACAATCATCATCATTCCCCCATGAACGCGTGCCTGACAACCACTTCCGTTCCACCTTAGATTGAATGAGTATCTCTTGGATCTCTTAATCAGAATCTTCGTGGTATAAGCTAGATTGATGGCGGCATTCATGAGAGTCCGGAAAGTCTAAACCTTGTCTGTGGTATTCCGAGTAGGACTCTGGGATTGAATGACTGTGACGAACTTTAAACTCGCGAGTGCTGGGCGTAGTGACAGACGCAAAAGGAGGGTGAATCCTATTCCAGTATGATCGAGAAACTCAAATGATTAGCCGTGCTGTGATAGAGCATTTGGACCATTATCACAAGAGGATAGGATGCAGCCATTGACTACGGTGATGCCTCTAGACGATTAGCCATGCAGTGACAGCGCATCGGACCATTTTCCAGAGAGGATGAAAAGTAGCCATTGACAATGGTAATGTCCTTACATAAAGCCAGCCATGGAAAGGAGTAGGACTGATTGGATGAAGACAGCAGGAAAGCAGAAGTTCAGAGGGACGAACGCATCTCCATACACTTATCTGAAATTCTCACTAATGATATACATAAGTATTTCTATCTTTATTTTCTGTCTATTTATTATTTATTTTTGAAAACTCCATAATCAATTATTATCCGCCTGACTGAGATTTACAAGATGACCATAGCCTGCTTCATACCAACAATCTCCGTGGGATCGACCCTTACTCACGTAAGGTTTATTACTTGGACGACCCAGTGCACTTGCTGGTCAGTTGTATCGAAGTTGTGAATGAAAATCAATTTATTAAGACGTGCGTACAGAGTTTTTTTTGGCGCCGTTGCCTGAGATCACAATTTCGTGCACCAAGTTTTTGGCGCCGTTGCCGGGGATTGTTCGAGTTTTGACAACTGACGGTTCATCTTGTTGCTCAGATTAGGTAATTTTCTTCTTATTTTGATTTCAAAAAGTTTTCAAAAATGTTTCAAAAATTTTTCCTTTATTTTCAAAAAAAAAATTTATTTTCAAAAAAAAAAAAATTTATATATTTTTTCTTCAGAATTTTTAAGAATGAATTCTAGAGTTTCATGAAGCATGTAGAATCCTGGCTAGCTGTAAAGCCATGTCCAAATTCCTTTGGACTGAGGATTCAACTAATCACTTCAATGCATGTAATTGCATACTAAAGCTTGGCTGGCTATTAAGCCATGCCTAACCCTCAGATTGGAGCTTTAGACTAAGAGTACAAGATTCCTGGAGAGATATTAAAAATTTTGGAATCCTTATTTTTATTTTTCAAATAATTTTTGAAAAATCCAAAAAATTCATAAAATCATAAAAATTAAAAATATTTTGTGTTTCTTGTTTGAGTCTTGAGTCAATTTTTAAGTTTGGTGTCAATTGCATACTCATCTTGCATTTTTCGAAAATTGCATTCATGCATTGCATTCATCATGATCTTCAAGTTGTTCTTGATAAACCTTCTTGATTGATCTTCATATTTTAGTGTTTGTGTTGTATGGTGTTTTTCATATGCATTCTTGAAATCTTAGTGTCTAAGCATTAAAGATTTCTAAGTTTGGTGTCTTGCATGTTTTCTTTGCATTAAAAATTTTTTAAAAATATGTTCTTGATGTTCATCATGATCTTCAAAGTGTTCTTGGTGTTCATCTGGACATTCATAGCATTCTTGCATGCATTCCTTGCTTTGATCCATAACTTTCATGCATTGCATCATTTTTCATGTTTTTCTCTCTCATCATTAAAATTTCAAAAATCAAAAAAATATCTTCCCCTTTTTCTCTCTCAAAATTTCGAAAATTAGATTTGGCTTTTTCAAAAATTTTTAAAATTTAGTTGTTTTTATGAGTCAAATCAAATTTTCAATTTAAAAATCTTATCTTTTTCAAAATCTTTTTCAAAAATCAAATCTTTTTCATTTTTCTTAATTAATTTCGAAAATTATAAAAATATTTTTCAAAAATCTTTTTTCTTAATCTTATATCATAATTTTCGAAAATCACATCATCAATTAATGTTTTGATTCAAAAATTTCAAGTTTGTTACTTACTTGTTAAGAAAGATTCAAACTTTAAGTTCTGGAATCATATCTTGTGATTTCTTGTGAATCAAGTCATTAATTGTGATTTTAAAAATCAAATCTTTTTTCAAAACTAATTTCAATCATATCTTTTCAAAAATATCTTTTTATCTTATCTTTTTCAAAATCATCTTTTTCAAAAATTTGATTTTAAAATATCTTTTCTAACTTCTTATCTTCTTATCTTTTCAAAATGGATTTTCAAAATTTGTTGCAACTAACTAACTAACTTTTTGTTTGTTTCTTATCTTTTTTAAAACTACCTAACTAACTCCCTCTCTCTAATTTTCGAAAATATCTCCCTCTTTTTCAAAAATTCTTTTTAATTAACTAATTATTTTAATTTTTTATTTTAATTTTCAAAAATTACTAACCTTTTTCAAAAACAATTTTCGAAAATCACTAACTCTTTTTCAAAAAAAAAAAATTTCAAAAATTCTCTCTCTCTCTCATCTCCTTCTATTTATTTATTTATTTACTAACATCTCTTCCTCACTCACTAAAAATCCGAACTCTCTCTCTCTCTCTGAGTTCAGATTTTCTCTTCTTCTTTTCTTCTACTCACATAAGGGAACCTCTATACTTGGGTAAAAAGGATCCCTATTATTATTATTTTTCTGTTCCCTCTTTTTCATATGAGCAGGAGCAAGGACAAGAATATTCTTGTTGAAGCAGATCCAGAACCTGAAAGGACTCTGAAGAGGAAACTAAGAGAAGCTAAATTACAACAATCCAGCAAGCACCTTTCAGAAATTTTCGAACAAGAAGAGGAGATGGCAGCCGAAAATAATAATAATGCAAGGAGAATGCTTGGTGACTTTACTGCACCTAATTCCAATTTACATGGAAGAAGCATCTCCATCCCTACCATTGGAGCAAACAATTTTGAGCTGAAACCTTAATTAGTTTCTCTAATGCAGCAGAACTGCAAATTCCATGGACTTCCATCTGAAAATCCTTTTCAGTTCTTAACTGAATTCTTGCAGATATGTGATACTGTTAAGACTAATGGAGTAGATCCTGAAGTCTACAGGCTCATGCTTTTCCCCTTTGCTGTAAGAGACAGAGCTAGAGTGTGGTTGGACTCTCAACCCAAAGATAGCCTGAACTCTTGGGATAAGCTGGTCAAGGCTTTCTTAGCCAAGTTCTTTCCTCCTCAAAAGCTGAGTAAGCTTAGAGTGGATGTTCAAACCATCAGACAGAAAGAAGGTGAGTCCCTCTATGAAGCTTGGGAGAGATACAAGGAACTGACCAAAAAGTGCCCTTCTGACATGCTTTCAGAATGGACCATCCTGGATATATTCTATGATGGTCTGTCTGAATTAGCTAAAATGTCATTGGATACTTCTGCAGGTGGATCCATTCACCTAAAGAAAACACTTGCAGAAGCTCAAGAACTCATTGACATGGTTGCTAAAAACCAGTTCATGTACACTTCTGAAAGGAATCCTGTGAATAATGGGATGCCTATGAAGAAGGGAGTTTTTGAAATTGATACTCTGAATGCTATATTGGCTCAGAATAAAATATTGACTTAGCAAGTCAATATGATCTCTCAGAGTCTGAATGGAATGCAAGCTGCATCCAACAGTACTCAAGAGGCGCCTTCTAAAGAAGAGGCCTATGATCCTGAAAACCCTGCAATAGCAGAGGTGAATTACATGGGTGAACCATATGGAAACACCTATAACCCCTCATGGAGAAATCACCCAAATCTCTCATGGAAGGATCAAAAGCCTCAACAAGGCTTTAATAATGGTGGAAGAAACAGGTTTAGCAATAGCAAGCCTTTTCCATCATCCACTCAGCAACAGACAGAGAACTCTGAACAAAATACTTCTAATTTAGCAAACTTAGTCTCTGATCTATCTAAGGCCACTGTGAGTTTCATGAATGAAACAAGGTCCTCCATTAGAAATTTGGAGGCACAAGTGGGCCAGCTGAGTAAAAGAGTCACTGAAAGCCCTCCTAGTACTCTCCCAAGCAATGCAGAAGAAAATCCAAAAGGAGAGTGCAAGGCCATTGATATAACCATCATGGCCGAATCCAAAGAGGAAGGGGACGACGTGAATCCCAAGGAGGAAGACCTCCTGGGACGTCCAGTGATCAATAAGGAGTTTCCCTTTGAGGAACCAAAGGAATCTGAGGCTCATCTAGAGACCATAGAGATTCCATTAAACCTTCTTATGCCATTCATGAGCTCTGATGAGTATTCCTCTTCTGAAGAGAATGAAGATGTTACTAAGAAGCAAGTTACCAAGTACCTTGGTGCAATCATGAAGCTGAATGCCAAATTATTTGGTATTGAAACTTGGGAAGATGAACCTCCCTTATTCACCAATGAACTAAGTGATTTGGATCAACTGACATTGCCTCAGAAGAAACAAGATCCTGGAAAGTTCTTAATACCTTGTACCATAGGCACCATGATCTTTGAAAAGGTTCTGTGTGACCTTGGTTCAGGGATAAACCTCATGTCCCTCTCTGTAATAGAGAAACTGGGAATCTTTGGGGTGCAAGCTACTAAAATCTCATTAAAGATGGCAGACAATTCAAGAAAACAGGCTTATGGACAAGCAGAGGACGTGTTAGTAAAGGTTGAAGGCCTTTACATCCCTGCTGATTTCATAGTCCTAGATACTGGGAAGGATGAGGATGAATCCATCATCCTTGGAAGACCCTTCCTAGCCACAGCAAGAGCTGTAATTGATGTTGACAGAGGCGAACTAGTCCTTCAATTGAATGAGGACTCCCTTGTGTTTAAAACTCAAGGTCATCCTTCTGTAAACATGGAAAAGAGGCACAGTAAGCTTCTCTCAAAACAGAGTCAACCAGAGCCCCCACAGTTAAACTCTAAGTTTGGTGTTGGGAGGCCACAACCAAACTCTAAGTTTGGTATTGAACTCCCATATCCAAACTCTAAGTTTGGTGTTGGGGAGTCTCAACAATGTTCTGAACATCTGTGAGGCTCCATGAGAGCCCACTGTCAAGCTATTGACATTAAAGAAGCGCTTGTTGGGAGGCAACCCAATTTTTATTTATCTAATTTTATTTTTATTGTTTTTCATGTTTTATTAGGTTCATGATCATGTGGAGTCGCAAAATAAATATAAAAATTGAAAACGGAATAAAAAACAGCAGAAGAAAAATCACACCCTGGAGGAGGATCTCACTGGCGTTTAAACGCCAGTAAGGAGCATCTGTCTGGCGTTCAACGCCAGAACAGAGCATGTTTCTGGCGTTGAACGCCAGAAACAAGTAGCATTCTGGCGTCCAGACGCCAGAAATGCGCAGTGAAGAAGAGCTGGCACTGAACGCCAGAAACAAGCATCTGGCTGGCGTTCAACGCCAGAAATATGCTGCATCTGGGCGTTGAACGCCCAGAACAAGCATCAGTTCGGCATTTAAACGCCAGAATTGCATGCAAAGGCATTTTACATGCCTAATGGGTGCAGGGATGCAAATCCTTGACACCTAAGGATCTGTGGACCCCATAGGATCCCCACCTACCACCACTCACTCTCTTCCCTCTTCTCAATGTTCATCCTCTCTTCCCAATAAACACTCTTTCCCAAAACTCTTCACCAATCACCTCAATCTCTCTTCCCTAGCACCACTTCACCACTCACATCATCCACTCTTCCCCATAAACCTACCTCATAAACTCCACCTACCTTCAAAATTCAAAATCAATTTCCCACCCAAAACCCACCCTTATGGCCGAACCTTAACCCCCCTCCCTTCCCTATATATAGCCCTCCATTCTTCCTCATTTTCACACCACACAACCCTCTCTTCTCTTCTTGGCCGAATACACCTCTCCCTCCTCTCCTCTATATTTTCTTCTTCTTCTTCATCTATTCTTTCTTCCCTTGCTCGAGGGCGAGCAAAATTCTAAGTTTGGTGTGGTAAAAGCATAAGCTTTTTGTTTTTCCATTACCATTGATGGCACCCAAGACCGGAGAATCCTCTAGAAAAGGGAAAGGGAAGACAAAAGCTTCCACCTCCGAGTCATGGGAGATGGAAAGATTCATCTCCAAAGCTCATCAAGACCACTTCTATGATGTTGTGGCCAAGAAGAAGGTGATCCCCAAGGTCCCTTTCAAACTCAAGAGAAATGAGTATCCGGAGATCCGACATGAGATCCATAGAAGAGGTTGGGAAGTTCTAACAAACCCCATCCAACAAGTCGGAATTCTAATGGTTCAAGAGTTCTATGCTAATGCATGGATCACAAGGAACCATGATCAAAGTAAGAACCCGAACCCAAAGAATTATCTCACCATGGTTCGGGGGAATTACTTAGATTTTAGTCCAGAAAATGTAAGGTTGGCGTTCAACTTGCCAACGATGGAAGAGAACGCACGCCCCTACACAAGGAGAGTCAACTTTGATCAAAGGTTGGACCAAGTCCTCATGGACATATGTGTGGAAGGAGCTCAATGGAAGATTGACTCAAAAGGCAAACCAGTTCAACTGAGAAGACTGGACCTTAAGCCTGTAGCTAGAGGATGGTTGGAGTTCATTCAACGCTCAATCATTCCCACTAGCAACCGGTCTGAAGTTACTATAGACCGGGCCATCATGATCCATAGCATCATGATTGGAGAAGAGGTGGAGGTTCATGAGACTATACCTCAAGAACTCTACAAGGTGACTGACAAGTCCTCCACTATGGCAAGGTTAGCTTTTCCTCACCTCATTTGCCATCTATGCAATTCGGCTGGGATTGACATAGAAGGAGACATTCCCATTGAGGAAGAGAAGCCCATCACTAAGAAAAGGATGGAGCAAACAAGAGAGCCCATTCATGGAGCTCAAGAGACGCATGAAGCTCATCACCATGAGATCCCGGAGATGCCTCAAATGCATTTTCCTCCACAAAACTATTGGGAGCAAATCAACACCTCCCTAGGAAAATTAAGTTCCAACATGGGACAATTAAGGGTGGAACATCAAGAGCACTCCATCATCCTTCATGAAATTAGAGAAGATCAAAAAGCAATGAGGGAGGAGCAATAAAGACAAGGAAGAGACATAGAAGAGCTCAAGGACATCATTGGTTCCTCAAGAAGGAAACGCCACCATCACTAAGGTGGACTCATTCCTTGTTCTTACATTCTTTGTTTTTCGTTTTCTTTATGCTAAGTGATTATCTGTGTTTGTGTCTTTACTACATGATCATTAGTATTTAGTAACTTTATCTTAAAGTTATGAATGTCCTATGAATCCATCACCTCTCTTAAATGAAAACTGTTTTAATTCAAAAGAACAAGAAGTACATGAGTTTCGAATTTATCCTTGAACTTAGCTTAATTATATTGATGTGGTGACAATACTTTTTATTTTCTGAATGAATGCTTGAACAGTGCATATGTCTTTTGAAGTTGTTGTTTAAGAATGTTAAATATGTTGGCTCTTGAAAGAATGATGACAAGGAGACATGTTATTTGATAATCTGAAAAATCATAAAAATGATTCTTGAAGCAAGAAAAAGCAGCAAAGAACAAAGCTTGCAGAAAAAAAAATAGCGAAAAAAATAGGAAAAAAGAAAGAAAAAGCAAGCAGAAAAAGCCAAAAGCTCTTAAAACCAAGAGGCAAGAGCAAAAAGCCAATAACCCTTAAAACCAAAAGGCAAGGGTAAATAAAAAGGATCCCAAGGCTTTGAGCATCAGTGGATAGGAGGGCCTAAAGGAATAAAATCCTGGCCTAAGAGGCTAAACCAAGCTGTCCCTAACCATGTGCTTGTGGCGTGAAGGTGTCAAGTGAAAACTTGAGACTGAGCGGTTAAAGTCAAGGTCCAAAGCAAAAAAAAAAAAAGAGTGTGCTTAAGAACCCTGGACACCTCTAATTGGGGACTTTAGCAAAGCTGAGTCACAATCTGAAAAGGTTCACCCAATTATGTGTCTGTGGCATTTATGTTTCCGGTGGTAATACTGAAAAACAAAGTGCTTAGGGCCACGGCCAAGAATCATAAAGTAGCTGTGTTCAAGAATCATCATACTGAACTAGGAGAATCAATAACACTATCTGAACTCTGAGTTCCTATAGATGCCAATCATTCTGAACCTCAATGGATAAAGTGAGATGCCAAAACTATTCAAGAGGCAAAAAGCTACAAGTCCCGCTCATCTGATTGGAGCTATGTTTCATTGATAGTTTGGAATTTATAGTATATTCTCTTCTTTTTATCCTATTTGATTTTCAGTTGCTTGGGGACAAGCAACAATTTAAGTTTGGTGTTGTGATGAGCGGACGCTTTTTGGCATTGTTTTTAGTATGTTTTTAGTAGGATCTAGTTACTTTTAGGGATGTTTTCATTAGTTTTTATGTTAAATTCACATTTCTGGACTTTACTATGAGTTTGTGTGTTTTTCTATAATTTCAGGTATTTTCTGACTGAAATTGAGGGACTTGAGCAAAAATCAGATTCAGAGGTTGAAGAAGGACTGCTGATGCTGTTGGATTCTGACCTCCCTGCACTCAAAGTGGATTTTTTGGAGCTACAAAACTCAAAATGGCGCGCTTTTAATTGCGTTGGAAAGTAGACATCCATGGATTTCCAGAAATATATAATAGTCCATACTTTGGCCGAGTTTAGATGACGTAAAAGGGCGTTGAACGCCAGTTCTACGCTGTTGTCTGGAGTTAAACGCCAGAAACACGTCACAAACCAGAGTTGAACGCCAAAAACACGTTACAACTTGGCGTTCAACTCCAGAAAGAGCCTCTGCACGTGTAACATTCAAGCTCATCCCAAGCACACACCAAGTGGGCCCCGGAAGTGGATTTATGCATCAATTACTTACTTCTGTAAACCCTAGTAGCTAGTTTATTATAAATAGAACTTTTTACTATTGTATCAGACATCCTGGATTGTATTTTTGATCCTGTGATCACGTTTTGGGGGTTGGCCATTCGGCCATGCCTGAACCTTTCAGTTATGTATTTTTCAACGGTAGAGTTTCTGCACTCCATAGATTAAGGTGTGGAGCTCTGCTGTTCCTCATGAATTAATGCAAAGTACTACTGTTTCTCTATTCAATTCAACTTATTCCACTTCTAAGATATTCATTCGTACTTCAATATGAATGTGATGAACATGACAATCATCATCATTCCCCCACGAACGCGTGCCTAACAACCACTTCCGTTCCACCTTAGATTGAATGAGTATCTCTTGGATCTCTTAATCAGAATCTTTGTGGTATAAGATAGATTGATGGCGGCATTCATGAGAGTCTGGAAAGTCTAAACCTTGTCTGTGGTATTCCGAGTAGGACTCTGGGATTGAATGACTGTGACGAACTTCAAACTCGCGAGTGCTGGGCGTAGTGACAGACGCAAAAGGAGGGTGAATCCTATTCCAGTATGATCGAGAACCTCAGATGATTAGCCGTGCTGTGACAGAGTATTTGGACTATTTTCACAATTGGATAGGATGCGGCCATTGACTACGGTGATGCCTCCAGATGATTAGCCATGCAGTGACAGCTTATCGGACCATTTTCCAGAGAGGATGAAAAGTAGCCATTGACAATGGTAATGTCCTTACATAAAGCCAGCCATGGAAAGGAGTAGGACTGATTGGATGAAGACAGCAGGAAAGCAGAAGTTCAGAGGGACGAACGCATCTCCATACACTTATCTGAAATTCTCACTAATGATATACATAAGTATTTCTATCTTTATTTTCTATCTATTTATTATTTATTTTCGAAAACTCCATAATCAATTATTATCCGCCTGACTGAGATTTACAAGATGACCATAGCCTGCTTCATACCAACAATCTCCGTGGGATCGACCCTTACTCACGTAAGGTTTATTACTTGGACGACCCAGTGCACTTGCTGGTCAGTTGTATCGAAGTTGTGAATGAAAAACAATTTATTAAGACGTGCGTACAGAGTTTTTTTTGGCGCCGTTGCCTGAGATCACAATTTCGTGCACCAAGTAACAATTTGACAACCAAGATACTCATTCGTGATTCTAAATAATTTTGCCAAAAATATAAATTTCTTGTTTACTTTCATATTTTAAATTTTAAATATGTCCACCTTTTATGTGGAATACTTAAAAGTAGTATATTGAGTACAATTTGAGAATTGTATTTCCAAAGAGTTATCATTGAGATGATAATTTTACTGAAATAATATCTCTAATAAAATTGGTAATGTACTTGTGAAGTAATTGAAATATTGCTTTACTGCAATATGGGTTGTTTTGACAACCATGAGTTCCAATTTTAAAGGCATATACCCACTATTTATTATTGAACATCTTGAGAAGATGTATGGCGCCCCAAGTAAGATAGTATGACTATCAAAGATTTTATTTAAACTAGTGGGAGTATTGGGCAATATATTTTGAATTAAACAACTTTAGAAGTTGAAATACCATTAGGCAAATGGCTTTTGCGAGAATTGTTCTTGTAAGCATTTTTGGAGATTTATTTTGTTACAAACAATTTATAATTGGCCTTAATATGATTAAGATTTGTGATCTTTTTAGAAAAACTCAATATGAGTATTGAGGACGCCAATCAAAATTGCTCTTAAGGGTTGGTTTGACCAATAATAAAGATATTGAGTACTTTTATTACAAGAATTTAAAGTAAAATCTCTAATTATCTAATTGATATTCTATTGAATAGAGAATGAGATTCTCTCAATACACAAATATTAGTACTCCATGTACCCTATCATGTTTCAAAACATGAAATTTGATTTAGATGAGTATCATTGTTTGTTAAATATTTGGGCTACATTTTAGAAATGTTGCTAACTTAACAAATCTTTCACTAAATCAATTTTTTTACCTATATGAGATATGGAAAAGGCATAAGCTAAAACTCAAGAACATTAGAGTTTAGAGATGTCTTATATGTATTAAGAGATTGCACAACAATAGAATTAAAATTAGGTCTGATAAATAAGATTTATTGGTTACCCTAAAGAAATAATGAGTATTATTTCTATCACCCTTCTTAAGAAAAAGTGTCTGAGATAAGAGGTTGAACTCTTTTTTGTAAGAAAAAGGAATTCCCTCCCAAAGAAAGATAAGGTGAACAAATAGAGGATATACTTTCTCCTAAAAGTATAAAAGGTTTGATCGTCAAACTAATTTTTGAAAAGTAACCTATTTGTATAATGATATAATTCTATAAAGATAGATCTAATGGTTACTTAGATTTTTTTATAATCATGTTGAATAAGGATTGTCCTTAAAATAAAATTATACACTATTGTTGTAAGACCCGGTTAATTAACGGCTAATTAACCCATAAATGAGAATTTATTCTAGAAAGCCAAAAATGTTATTTTTATGGTTTAATATGATAGAGGAGATTGAGATGAGAATTTCGGTACCAATTTTATAGAAAACGGACCAAGATTGGACCGAACGGGCCAAACCGGTCCAACCGGACCCAAAGTGGGTCCTTGGCCCAACTAAACTAAACCAAAACCCTAGTTTTCAGCACTCTCTCTCCTCACAACACACAAACACACGCTGAAATGGTGGAGAGGAAGGGAAGAACACTCTCTCAAGTTCTCTCCCTTGGTTGATCTTCAAACCACCATAACTTTTGATCTAGAGCTCCGATCGCCGCACCATTTGTGGCCACGCGTTCACCGCGGAGAGCTCTACAAAACCCATAAAATCAATCTTAAGGTAAGCCACGTTTTGCTTTTTGAAATTCCAGCCCTTTTTTTCGAGTTTCATGGATGAAATGTTGAGATTTTGGGCTCTTTGATGTTATAGGACCTAACTCTCTTGAAGGAGAAGGTTAATCTTGTCTCCTTGGACCTTGGGTGTGGTAAGATTCTCAACCCTAGTGTAATTTGTTGTTCTATGATGTTGGGTATTGAGATGTTGTGTATGGGTATGATGATTGTGGCTTAGGTTGTGTATATGTGAATATTGGAGCTTGATTGGCGATTTTGGAAAGTTTGGGAGAGGGTTTTGTGTGATAAAATCTGTTTTTGGAGGTGTTGAGACCTTGAGAGCTTGTGGACAAGTGGTTTGGAAGTGCTCCGGTTGAGCTTGGGAAATCGGCTAAGGTATGGTTTCGGTTTCTTGTATCTAATATGTAATGTGGTAGGAAATACTTAGGCTAGAGGCCCTAAGATAGGCATTGAATTGATGATGTTGTTGATTGGTTGAGATATATGATGTGATCATATATGTGATTATGAATATTGATGTCTTGGTTGTGTGATGTATGAGAAAATGCATGTTGTGATATATGCTTGATGAATGATTAAGGTTGAATTGGTGGGTGGTACCATGTTGATGGTGAGTATGAAGATGATTATGTATAATGATGGTTGATTGGAAATGGTATTATTGGAAATTGGGATGAGGAAGGATGTATGATAAGATATTGTGTTTGTCGTTTAGCCATTTGATTGAGAAGTGTTAAAAGGGTTGAATGGTGATTTTGCGAAATTTGGTAAAATGTCAATGTGTGAGTTGAGGATGGCTTGATGTTGATTTTGGAACATTTTGATTGATTTTGAAAAGAGTTGAAAGTGGCTTGTTTTGAAAATGGCACTTTATGGTTTTGTATGAAAACATGGTTTTTGGGCATGCTTTGACGGGACATAACTTGGACTACGGATATCTGATTTGTGCCAAATCTGTTTAAAAATGAAATTGGATCCGGGATGTCCATTCCGTTCGAAGAACGGGTGAAAAACGATTTAAAATGAGAAAGTTATGTCCGTCGGAAGATTGGGGGTTGAATCTGTGAATTCTGCAGCTTTTAACTTAGAAAATTTTTAGCAAAATGACCCCTCGCGCGTGGGTGCACTTGGCACGTACGCGCCGTTCTTCGAGAAAGCACCATCCACGCATGCGTGTGGTGTGCACGAGTGCGTCGATGCGCTGCACCAAATGCCCAGCCATTTTCCAGAGAGTTGTGCCAGAGTTGTGTCAGTTTTGTGCTTGGGGCGCAAGAGCACCCACGCGTACACGTGGCTGACGCTTGTGTGTCGTTTGGCTATTTTTCAACCCACGCACCCGCGCGTATGATGCTTTTGCGTCGATATGATTTTGTGGCCATCCACGCGTGCACGTGGAGTGCGCGTACGCGTGGCCCTGTTTTCATCCCAAAGTTGATTTTTGAGTTTTAAAAGCCAAATTTCATACTTTTAAGCCTCCGATCTCACCACTTATGTCTTAAATCATTATGATGTGCCTAACAATGAGGCAAGGGGCTAGTAAATATGGTAACTTGCGAGTGAAGCAAGGGAAAAATGAATGATCAATGAGGATCAAAGATGATTATGTGAGATGCGGAGGATGGCGGTGGAAGTGCCTGTTGAGCCATGGGCCAAAGGACCGTAATTGTTAATGAATTGGCTGGTTATGGATTTAACCGTGAGCTGGATGGCTAGATTATTGCCGTGCTACGACGGAGTCATGATTATGGCTAAGTATAAATGCATATATGCTGTTGAGTGAATTGTGAGTGTTTGCACTTCCACCATCGGAGATGAGGGTTTCCCTGGGAGGAAGCAGTGACTAGCCATCACGTACTCCATGTTGAGACTCGAAGCTCTTGTGACCCTATGTCGTAAGTGTGGCCGGGCACTGTGAAAGGCCCGGATGAGCTCTCCCCCGTAAATATTCACCAGTGAGGGTGATGGATATGGATCATGATTATGATCAAGTTTATGATGAGTATAACTCGAGTTGGGGATGCGCGACAGAGGGACAGTCCAATGGTTAGCTACCAGGACTTGTCGGGTTGGCTATATAACCGACAGATGATATCATCAGCCACTAGGGACAGGCATTCATCATATGCATATTATATGAATTGTTTGAGATTGCCTATTTGACTGCATATTACTTGCTAATTGTCTAAATGCCTTATCTGTTCCTATTTGTAAATCTCTTGTCTGATATAACTGTGTTTGCTATATTATACTCCTGCTGGTGGTTGGGAGGTCTGAAGGAATTGGAAAGGGAAGTATTAGTTAGACTGAAGGATCTTTAGTCAGTTGCCACTTACGGTTTAGTTTGTTTATAAGCTTTGATATTATCTGGAAGAAGTTCTAGGATTGCCTTCGGCTTTCCTCTATTATTATGTATTATATATGTGGAAGTTGTTACCATGCTGGGGACCTCTGGTTCTCACCCATACGAATTTTGTGGTTTTCAGATGCAGGACGTGAGGTTTCTCGCTAAGGCATGCTGGAGACTTCTGGATTAGCGAAGATCCTTTGTTCTCGGGACTCCGTCTTGGTTTATATATCTTGCTTAGATACTTTTATCTCCACTAAATAATACAAATTGTGATGACTCCTCTTATAGGAGATTTTTGGAGAGTAGGGTTCCGTATTTATGTCCCTTTGGATTTCCTTTGGGGTTTCCTTATTTTATTATATGTATATATTGCTATGCTCGGACCGGTTATCTTCGCAACCGGATTTTGAGTCTTGATATTCCTGTTTTTGACACTCCTTTGTATATATATAATATCGCGGTAGCTTATCCCTGTTTGTTACATTATCGATCGGAGTGTTGCGCTTTCGAGTTACGGTTTTTGTTTACCCCTTTTTCTACAAAGGCTCCTAGTTATAATCAATCATTCATACTACTATATGTACTAAATTTTTATTTTAGAGGTCGTAATACCTTGCCATCTCTGAATTATGACTTAAGCATAAAATTTTGTATGGTAGGGTGTTACAATTGTAGTGGGAGATTTCATGGTTTGAGAAAACGTGATATTTATTGTGCATTGGGCGTATCTTGCAAAAGGTCAAGAACGTGTGCTCAAAAGCTAAGGTGTTTAAGGTCAACAGAGTTTTGATAAACACAAATGTGCATTGAAAAATTATACACATGATTGATTGGCTCTAGTGCAAGTAGGAGATTATTGAAAAATTATACACATGATTGATTGGCTCTCGTGCAAGTGGGAGATTGTTGGGAATAAGGAGTATGACCATAATCCAGTCAATCATGTGTCAAATAATTTGTTATTATTATTATATTAAAATGTTAATATAATAAGGTCCTTGATTAAATTTAGAGATTTATCATTGTGATAGTGATCATAATATTGGGAGATAAATCTTTTATAATTGTTCTTGGTCATAGGATTATTAAAAAGGACATTAATAATTCGAAAAGATCAATATATATATATATATATATATATAATGGTCTTCATTTGATGAAGATTAATAGATCTCATTTATTAAATTATATATGTATGGTGCATATAGAGATAATGACCATTGAATTGACTCACTTTGAGAATTACTAATGGTTATAACTACCGTATATTTGTCAATAGGATATTCTCAAGATGAACATAGTAATAGAGTTTCCTTTGACCTGCGACTGTCATAGTAATTAATAATGTATTTATTATACTTTGATTCCGGACACCTAATACCCTAGGGTGCTAGTTGAATGGATATTGGGTATAATTTAAATACTTGTAGAATTAATGATTAGTCAATAAGGAATCCGTCAACTCTCGGTAAAGAGTTTGAGCTCTATGATTATAATGACTAAGATTAATAAAACCTTGGCCAAGGAGATTGAATGAATGAAGAAATGAGTTTCTTAAGTCATTCACAGTTCATTATAATAATGGTAACAAGTTAGAGTTTGACAATTAAACCATATTCTAAGGGTTAACCAAGAGCTGAAAAGATGGAAGGAATTATACTTTGTTCTTCTAAGGTTCTTAGTAAAAATATATTATTTCATACTATCGGGTCGTTGAGGAGTGTTGCTAGACGCCAACCTCGATTTGTAAATTTAGTATGACTAATTTACTACCCGCTTAGTATTGAACCTATGGGGTCACACACTAACGAGTGTCTTAATCTTTGCTGTAGAGTTATTTAATTATTATTTTGATTTGATCAAATAAATAAGTATATTAATTCAAATGGAATATTATTATATTCTTTGCTAGTACCAAGAATATAATAATAATATGATAATTGAGAATATTAAATGAGATTTGAGAATAATTAGTTATTCTATTTCTGAATTTGAATTATAAATTTGGATGAGATCGAAATCGATTATGTTTTAAATTGTTATGATATGATTCATAAAATTTAAAGGATTCAGATTTAGAATTTAAAGATATGATTTAAATTTGAATTGAGAATCAAATTTAAAATCAGTAACAAATCTCATACTATATATATGTATGCCAAGAGTAGAGGAACATGGTGAATACAGAAGAGAATAACAAGAGTTTTATTCCTTTACCTCTACACACATAAACGTATGTGAGCCTGATTCTTGGAGAAGAATTTTATGGCGTGCAAAGAGTTGCAAGAGGTTTCTCAATTTAGATCAGATGTCTATTGGTCAAGGAGTTGATAGCAAAGGTTGGTCTCGATGTGGATACGCATAGTGCCTTCGTACCATTGAAGGAGAAAAAGATTTTTACTAACGTACTCAGGTATTTAGATCTGATCTATATCTATATATTATTTCTAGAATAAAATTTAAGCACAAAATAGATTTTTAAGATTACCTTCTTTTCTTCCGCTGCGTGTTATGAACACATGGTAATCCTTCATCATATATAGCTAAATTTCTTAAAATTCCACAAACACACAACGTTGCCATCCAAGCCTTTATGTTGCTAATTGTACCAAGAATCCCAAACTTTTCTTTAACTAAATTACTGCATAGACTTTTAAATTGGGAATTATTATTTTCTTTTTCAAAAAAATTCAAGGTAATCAAACAGAGAAATATTTTTGTCACAAAAAAAAGAAGAGCAACATTTTAAATTTCATTAATAAGCTTCCACAAATTTCATCATACCCCTATTTTTGCAAAAATTTTCTAAAATTTGTTGAAAATTCGTTTGAATCCAATCTCTTGAGGAGTTATAGTAGATATAACAAATTTTTTATTGGTTTCGTCCCAAATCATTCTAACCTTTATATAAATTTATATGAATTTGGAAAGCTATTCCTTACACATAAAGAAGTGAACCACGAAACTATAAGATGACAGCTCTTTCACAAATTCATATAAAATGAATAAGAGATCCTTAAATTCTAAACTTTGATGGCTAACAACTAGGAACATCCAAATTCTATTTCCAATTAGTTTCACTCAAATCGGATCAATATTTGATTAGTTTTGAGGTTTACAAAAATGCAAATGCTCTAGAATTCTCATTTACAAGACAACAAAATTCGTTTCTTCTAAAACCTACACAACTCACACCTTTGATCTGATTGCCCTCAAATTTTGAGGAAATAAATTAGACTTGCATAGAAATGATTTCTAATTGGTTGTAGTGAATAACAATTGCGAATTGAAAGTTATGCACAAAGTTCTGAAAATCAAACTATTCATTAAAATGCTTTAGTAATTAGTTTATTGGTTTAGAAGTTCAACCAGTTCAACTGTGGTGCAACCAGAATAATTAAATAATACTAAAATAATATATTAAATTATAAATAAACATAAAAAATAAATATATTCTAATATAAATCTTAAAAATATACAAATTAAAAATACAATACCAATTAAGATTTCATAATTTCATGTAAGTACAATACACGAGTCAAATAAAAAAATAGTAGAATATCAAAAATCAAACTAAGTATTTTCGTAAAATAGTAAAATACTATATATATGCTATACAAAAATATTTTTCCATTTAAATTACATCTTATTTCTGAAGTTTTTTTGTTTGAAACAAAAAATATTCTATATACTTTAATTTTTCATATATATTTAGTTTAATGTATTAATATATATTTACTATAATTTTAATATATTTAATTTAAATGTATTGTATATGCTTTAATTTCAAGACCAAAACAAATGATGAAAGTGTGAAACTGATAAACTTGTTTCTAACAAAAACGAAAACTTCTTTTTTTTTTTGTTGCCCATGGTATCTCCTAGTTTTATAGGCCAATGACTAATTTGTCGCAGATCTGAGTTCTATTTAAAGGTCTACCACTAGCCAAATAAAAAGGTTAAAAGCTTTGTTTGTGAGCCAAAAATCAAAGCCCAAATCCCGAATATTATAACACTAGATGTAGCATCCTCTTTATAGTTTATTCACTTCCAATAGTAGCTTCGCTTCTTTTTCCTCTTAGTAGTGGGCATGCCCTAGTTCTCTTTCCTATGGACTTTCTTCTGTTATAAAATAAAAAATCTTTATTTTCAAAAAAAAATATTCCAACATTTTATTCCAAAATCCATTTTTTGGCATTAGGGGCAAGTTCATTGTTCACCTCGGCAACCTTGTCATTTTCACAAGGTTCACCGTTCCTCTCGACGAATTTCAAGTAGCCCTCTCAATAAAATCCTACCGAGACCGGTTGAGAACCAAAATCATTACTAATAACTCATCCTTCACCCTTTATTTTGATCTTCTATTTATTCTATACAATGTCTGAAATTTCATTGTTATCCAGTCATTGTGATGGTAAAATAGTATATGATGAAGAGGGATCTATCGTGTTTAGTTTTGCTCAACCACTATTTGCATATATGCCACCTGAAGTCGAAATTCTAACAACATTGAGGAATATTATATTGCATTCCATTGGTCAACAATACACAAAAAGAGTGAAAAAAATCTACTACAGATATCCGTCCAAAGTAGATAACATCTTGTTTTACAAAAAGGTATATCATAGGTTACAATCGTTATCATTGTTTTGTTATTTTTTTATTTGATGGCGATTTTGATAAGATTTTATATTTTTGTGAACTAGGTATCGGGTTACGTGATGGCGAGCATATACGTCTTATTAGGGCCTGGTACAACCGTTAGACAAATGTCCATCTGTTAGAATTATTTATTTTTCTAGTCGACTTGGATGAGAAACTTCTATGAATATTGTTGATGATACCCCTTTAAGTGGGGGCGGTTAGAAGAAATATTAGAAGTACGATGGTTAACCTAAATATGCCACCTGAAAGTAGTCAAGAGGGGTCAAATGTCGAAGATTCTAATGATGGTATAATACAAACTGATATTGAAATTTATGAGGGTTCTACTATTAGATACCTGATGACGGATCCCTATCAAGTTAAGCCTAATGACGGTGAAAATGCTAAGACTGAACCAATGAAAATTTTTCAGATGAGGAGGAGGAAGGGATGAACTACTATAGTGACATGATGGTGTATTTTTGGAAAACGAATTCCAAACACCTAAAACTAACCGGCAAGTATACCGGGTCGCATCAAGTAATAATAACTCACATGAGTGAGGTCGATCCCACAGGGATTGAAGGATTGAGCAATTTTAGTTTAGTGGTTTATTTAGTCAAGCGAATCAAGTATTGGTTTGAGTGGTTTATGATTGATAGAAGCTAAATTGCATAAAATGTAAAGGGAAAGGGAAGAATTGCAGTAAATTAAAGAGAACAGAAAGTAAAAGTGCTAAATCTTAAAGAACAAGTAAATTAAATTGCAGAAGCTTAAAGAACAAGTATATGACTGAATCTTAAAGTGCAAGGAAGGTAAATTGCTTGAATTATAAAAGGGTTCAGGGAGCTGGGATTGCAGAAATTAAACAAGCAGAAGTGAAATGACAATTAGCAGAGAATGAGATGAATTAAATTGAAGTAGATCTCAAACAAAAAAGTAAAAATGCTTGAAGAATTTAAACGGAAAGTAAATGTAGCTTGATTGCAGAAGTTAAAAGAGAGATTGAAGATCTCAGAAGTGGAAGAGACTAGAAAAAAAGTCTAGATCTCAAATCCTTCCTTGATCCAACAAGAACAATTGCAAAAGAAATTTGAAAAGTAAATTGCAGAAGAAGTGGAAGAGTGAAAGCAGTAAACAGGATTTGCAATCAAATCAAAGTTCTTAGAATTATGCAGAAAAATAAAACAAGAGATCTCAAGGTGAGATTGAAACAGAATTTCTTCAATTCTTCACCCAAGATCCAAGACAAGAAGTAAAGAGTGCTCAAACAAGAACAAGGAAGAAGAGAGATCAATTCTCCTTCCAAATTCTCCAAGATCCAAATTCAAAGTAAAAAAAAACTCTTAAAATTATAAAATGAAAATTCTCTAAGAAGCAAAAGGTCCTGACTAAATCAAACTAGCTTCTATTTATACACTTTCTATTCTTGAATTTAAGAATTTGGGTGGGCTTTTTAATTTGGTGAAGAATTGAATTTAATTGAATTTTTAATTGAATTTTCAGCCCATATGTTGCTCCCAGTGGAGTGTTCTGCTCTTGTGGAGAGCGGAGCATTGAGGCTTGTCTTTGGCCTCTTTGTTGCGTGCCAAGGCTTAGGTTACTCCTGTTGAACCTATGCACAATTACTCAAGAGGGGGGGGGGGGTGAATTGAGTATTGCAACAACAATAAATCTTTTTGCGGAAGTTAAAGACAATATATAAAAGTGTTATTGTACTAGTATTTTTCCAAGAGCTTAACTCAATTGCTAAGCATTTATAAGGAGCTTTTACTTTCCAATAGACACCAACTCAAATAAATTGATCAAGCTTTTCACCAATCGGACTTAAGCTATTCCTTAAGTACTTACGAAGCTACTTTTCGATCACAATTTATTTGCTTAAAGGTAAAAGACAATAATATAGAAGAGATGAGTTTGGAGAGAAGCAAACGCTATTTAGAGTGGTTCGGCACAATCCTTGTCCTACGTCCACTTTCTTTCTCAATCGATATTGAGAAGTTCCACTATTGCCAAGCTTCAAGGTGCTCGCGCAAAACCTTTTACAATCCGAGTCCTTAGTTTCTAACACCTCACGGTATATGATCACCACTCGTATACTAACCCACTCCACTTAGAGATACCTTCTCTAAGATTTGCCTTGAGTACTTAGTATACCTCTTTGGTATCCTCACCGACTATAGTGTTTGTAACTCTTGACTCAACCTTGGAGATCACACCCCAATTTACAAAGTGTACAAGAAAACAATTCTCAAAGAATTGTTGAGATGAAATGAGTACTCTCTAGAAGAGTGTATGATTACAAGTTTAGCACTATTGAACCAATTGATATTGCTCTCTCAAATTGTGTATTATAACACCTTAAAAATGTGTAGAATGAAAGAATATGAACAAGATAGTTTGCAAATACTCACATGTATGAAATAAGGCTTTAATCCATCTATTTATAGACTTCCCAAACCTTAGAAACGTTTGGGAGTTAATGGGATGGAGCCGTTTTGTTAAAACTAGCCGTTTTTTATGTTTTTGAATCATTTGCATCGATGCATAACACTTTGCATCGATGCAAATGTGTCTTTGAAGCTGAAATTTGAATTTTCAGCTAGGTTGCATCGATGCAAACATCTTTGCATCGATGCAACAAGTCGTTGCATGCTTTGCATCGATGCAAGATGAGTGTGCATCGATGCAAACCTTAAAGAATGGCTTAAAATCACTTCAAACTACTTAGGATTGATCTCAAACTTGTTGGAGTCAATTCCTATGCTTTTGTACCTTTGAAAACAAGTTTTTAAACCATTTGGCTAGCATCGAATTGCAAGATGTGCATCAAAACATTTTGTGAGTGTGTGTTGAGAGATTTAGCAATTGGTTCTTAACAAGAAGTTACCTAAGTCCTAAGACACTATACTTGTCTTCAAATGTTGTGGACTTGAGTTTCTTGTTGTTGTTGTGTTGCTTTCAACTCTTCATTCCTCAACGTTGAATGTTGGTTGATCTTTCAATATGCTTGTTCATTCAAGTTGTTTGTTGGTTTGTCTTTCATGTCGTTTGTTGGTTTGTCATTCATCAAAACCTATGAATACAAACTTCGCATACAAGCAACATGATTTACAATTTCCCCCTTTTTGATAATGACAAACCAATTTTGAGGATATGCATTTATAAATGATTTTGAAAGCAACAATAATGCACTTTGTTTTATAGAAAGCTTTGGAGAAGACTTCACTTTGTTTTATAGAAAGCTTTGGAGAAGACTTCACAAAAAAAAATTTTGCAGGAGTTCCCCCTAAATATGTGCATTTGTTCCCTTAATGGGCGTTTATCAAAGAAAACAATTTAGATATCAAAGTTTTTGCTTAGCGGAAGTCTTTTTGAAAAAAATTGTTTCACAAACTTATTTCTTCTTTTCAAATCCTTAAACTTCTTCTTTTTCAAAAGTTTAAAATTTCAAATATCCTCAAACTTCTCTTCCCCCTTTTGACATTATCAAAAAGAAAGGATTTTGAAATGTGTCATAGAAGCATGCATAAAACAATGAAAATAGATATTTCCCCCTTTCAAAAAGAATTTGATTTTCTCTTTTCATATATAAAACAAGCATGCATAATTCCCCCTAAATAAGTGAAATATATTAAAGCATGCTCATTAACTTAAAATAGGGGTACCAAGCCTATTTTGAGTTATTCACCAAATAAGCATACAAGCATTAATCATTAAACAAAATTATGAAGAGCATATCAAAATATTAAAACCATAATAGAAATCCTTAGCTTACTAGGAGTTAGTTTAACAATTCATATAATGAAATAAACATAAAGCAATAAAAAGTGACTTGATGTTAAAAAAAATCTTCAATTTGTTGATCCTCCATTGTTTATAATCTTCAAATACTTCAATCTACCTCAAGATTAATCACTCATTCATCAACTCATAAACCTACAAAACAATGGCTAATTGGATATCTCCAATGCTTAAGTTAGTAAAAGATACAAAAATAGCAATATAAATACAATGAGTTCAAACAAATCATATTAGATTAGAATCCAAGATACCAAGTTCATTTCGGATGTTAAAAAAACTTTCTTTACATAAAGGTTTAGTGAAGATGTCCGCTAGTTGTTTACTAGTTTCGACAAATTCAATAACCACATCACCCTTTTCAACATGGTCTCTTATGAAGTGATGTCTAATCTCAATATGCTTGGTTCTTGAATGTTGAACCGGATTCTTGGTTAAATTTATTGCACTAGTATTATCACATATGATAGGAATGTGATCAAGCATGAGTCCATAGTCCACAAGTTGTTGTTTCATCCATAAAATTTGGGCGCAACAACTACCGGCGGCTACATACTCGGCTTCGGCGGTAGACAAGGCTACACTTACTTGTTTCTTACTATGCCATGAAACAAGAGAGTTTCCTAGCAAGTGACAAGTGCCGCTAGTGCTTTTCCTATCCAATTTGCAACCAGCAAAATCGGAATCGGAATAACCAATCAAATCACAAGTGGATCCTTTCGGATACCACAATCCAACATTTAATGTTCCTATGAGATACTTCATAATCCTTTTCACCGCACTTAAGTGAGATTCCTTAGGATTAGCTTGGTATCTCGCACACATGCATACACTAAACATGATATCTGGCCTACTTGCCGTTAGATAAAGCAAAGATCCTATCATGCCTCTATACTTCTTTACATCTATGTTTTTACCTTGTTCATCTTTGTCAAGGTAGCAAGTAGTGCTCATTGGTGTGTCCATTGCCTTAGCATTGTCCATTCCAAATCTTTTGAGCAATTCCTTGCAATATTTGGTTTGGCCAACGAAAGTTCCTTCTTTTACTTGTTTGATTTGAAGACCAAGGAAGAAGTTGAGTTCGCCCATCATGGACATTTCAAATTCACTTTGCATGAGGTTTGAGAAAAACTTGCAAAGTGATTCGTTAGTTGAACCAAATATTATGTCATCGACGTAAACTTGTACCAAAAGGATATTTTTGTTTTCAATCATGATAAATAAAGTTGTATCAACCTTCCCTCTTCTAAAACCCTTTTTTATTAAAAACTTGCTCAAACGTTCATACCAAGCTCTTGGAGCTTGTTTAAGACCATAAAGAGCTTTCTTGAGTTTAAAAACATGATTAGGATTTTTATAATCCTCAAAACCGGGAGGTTGTTCAACATATACTTCTTCTTGAATGAAACCATTAAGAAAGGCACTCTTAACATCCATTTGATAAAGTTTGAAGTTATAAGAGGATGCAAAAGCAAGTAACATCCTAATAGCTTCTAATCTAGCTACGGGAGCATAAGTTTCGTCATAATCAACGCCTTCCTCTTGATTATAACCCTTAGCTACTAATCTAGCTTTGTTTCTAACAATTGTACCATTTTCATCGAGTTTATTTCTAAAAACCCATTTTGTTCCGACAATTGTTTGATTACTTGGTTTAGGCACCAATTCCCAAACGTCATTTCGTTTGAATTGGTTAAGCTCCTCTTGCATTGCCATAACCCAATGTTCATCATCAATTGCGGACTCAATGGTAGATGGTTCAATTTGAGAAACAAAAGCACTATATGTAAATAAATTTTTAAAAGAGGATCGAGTTGTTACCCCTTTCGAAACATTACCAATGACGTTGTCTAGAGGATGATCCTTTGAAGTACGCCAGTCCTTTGGAAGTGCATTTATTTGTGCTTGGGATGATGCAATTTCTTCAACTTGAACATTATCCTTTGTTGTAGAGGCTTTATTTAAATCTTTTTCTTTGTCTTCACCATTCAAATTTAGTGAATCAAAGTTTTCTACATTTTCATCAAAATCTTTTCTAGCATAACAACGGTTAGTTTCATCAAAAGCGACATGAATACTTTCTTCCATAGTCATGATGCGTTTATTATATACTCTAAAAGCTTTGCTAGTTAAAGAATAGCCTAAGAAGATTCCTTCATCAGCCTTAGCATCAAATTTGCCTAAGTTATCTTTTCCATTATTTAGAATAAAGCATTTACAACCAAAGACGTGAAGGTGGGAAATATTTGGCTTTCTTCCTTTGTACAATTCGTACGGTGTTTTCTTAAGAATAGGTCGAATGATAATCCTATTCATAACATAACACGCGGTACTAACCGCATCCGCCCAAAAGTACTTAGGAATATTAGCCTCATTGAGCATAGTTCTCGCCATTTCTTCTAAATGACGATTTTTCCTTTCAACCACACCATTTTGTTGTGGTGTTCTAGGAGAGAAAAAATTATGCTCAATGCCATTTTCTTCACAAAAAGTTTCAAAAAGATTGTTTTCAAATTCTCCACCATGATCACTTCTAATAGATGATATATGCAAATTCTTTTCATTTTGAATAACTTTGGCTAATCTTTTGAATGCTCGAAATGCATCACTCTTGTTTGCTAGAAACAAGGTCCATGTAAATCGAGAGTAATCATCAACAATCACTAAAGCATAGTAATTGCCACCAAAGCTCATAGTCCTGGAAGGACCAAATAAATCCATGTGCAAAAGTTGTAATGGCCTTGTTGTCGAAACAATGTTTTTAGATTTAAAAGAGGCCTTTACTTGTTTTCCCTTTTGACATGCGTCGCAAAGGATGTCTTTTTCAAAACGTAGCTTTGGTAAGCCAATTACTAACTCTTTAGAGACCAACTTGCTAAGATGGTCCATGTTAGCATGAGCTACTCTACGATGCCATAACCAAGTTTCATCATTTTTACTAACAAGGCATTTCACATCATTTGAGGAAACTTCATCTATATTAATCATGTATACATTGTCAACACGGTGTCCAATTAGCACAATTTCATTAGTGTCTTGCCTTTTTATCAAACAACATTTTGAGTCAAAGGTAACTAAGTTTCCTTTGTCACAAAGTTGGCTAACACTAATGAGATTATGTTTGAGACCTTTGACAAGTATAACATTATCTATGGAGGTAGAAGAATTTTTACCAACTTTTCCAACGCCGATTACTTTGCCGGTGTTGTTGTCTCCATAGATCACATTTCCTCCGTTTGTAGGCTCTATTGCGGTGAACCTTGATTCATCGCCGGTCATGTGTTTGGAGCATCCACTATCAACATACCAATTTGTATCCTTAGCTCCAACACGTACCTACAAAACAATTAAAATTGGGATTTAGGTACCCAAGTGAATTTGGGTCCTTGATGGTTAGTATGAGCATAATGCTCATAAGGTGCCCATCTCGTATCTTGACTATGAAAGTTTATATGTTTAATTCTTGTAAAGCATACGGGTGCTATATGACCTACTTTATTGCAATAATGACATATGACATTTGGATTATGCATCCTATGCATGTTTCTAAATGGTTGCCTAGATTGTTTCCTAAATGCAACATCTTTTGATCTATATGCATTGTGATTATAATTTCTAAATGAAGCATGTTGAGGAGGATGTTTAAAGGCTTCATTCCTTTTAGGCATGCTTGCCTTTTGGGCTTGCGGTTGCCTAATAGGAGTTTTAGCATTTTTAAATTTTCCTTTTTCAAAACCTAAACCTTCCTTATTATGAACATGCTTTTGGTTTTTCAACATTTTATCTAAGTTCTTTGAAGATTCATTGAACTTAGCTAAAGTGTTCTTAAGATTTGTAATTTCATTTTCATGCATTTTACAAGATTTGTATGGATCACTACTTGTGCTACACTTATCTTTTCCAAGATTGATATTCTCGTTTTTCAACATCTCATTTTGTTTTAAAAGATCCATATTCTTTTTCTTTAGGAGAGAATAATCTTGGGTAAGTTTTGTGTACACCTCAAGTAAGGCATCATATTCATCTTGTAAATTAAAAGAAGTGGAGTTGTCATCACTAACCTTTTCTTCGCTTGCCATTAAGCAAAGATTTGCAACCTCGTCGTCATCGGAGTCGGATTCATCCTCATTCTCCCATGATATGTATGCTTTCTCCTTTGATTCTTTAACGTGGTCGGTTCCTTCGTAAGTGATTTGGAGTTTATCCCAAATCTCTTTAGCGGTTTCACATGTAGAGATCTTCATATAATCATGCTCGTTAAGTGCACAATGAATGAAGTTGATGGCTTTATCATTCATTGCCACTTTCTTCCAATCATCGTCACTATATTCATCTTCTCTTTTCGGTACTTGCTTTAAGACGGAGACTTCTCCTTCTTTAGCGCTTGTTGTCTTTGTTGGAATGTGATTTCCATTCTCAATCACTTTCCAAATTCTCACATCTTGAGAACGGATCCAAATTCTCATCTTATTTTTCCAATAAGAGTAATTTGTTCCGCTAAAAAGAGGAGGTCTAGCGGTTGAGTTACCTTCACTAGTGTTGTTGTTGTTAAAGCTTGTGCTTGCCATGATCTTTTCCCTTAAACGGTTAAGTCTTTCAAAGGGTTAAGCTCTGATGCCACTTGTTGAACCTATGCACAATTACTCAAGAGGGGGGGGTGAATTGAGTATTGCAACAACAATAAATCTTTTTGCGGAAGTTAAAGACAATATATAAAAGTGTTATTGTACTAGTATTTTTCCAAGAGCTTAACTCAATTGCTAAGCATTTATAAGGAGCTTTTACTTTCCAATAGACACCAACTCAAATAAATTGATCAAGCTTTTCACCAATCGGACTTAAGCTATTCCTTAAGTACTTACGAAGCTACTTTTCGATCACAATTTATTTGCTTAAAGGTAAAAGACAATAATATAGAAGAGATGAGTTTGGAGAGAAGCAAACGCTATTTAGAGTGGTTCGGCACAATCCTTGTCCTACGTCCACTTTCTTTCTCAATCGATATTGAGAAGTTCCACTATTGCCAAGCTTCAAGGTGCTCGCGCAAAACCTTTTACAATCCGAGTCCTTAGTTTCTAACACCTCACGGTATATGATCACCACTCGTATACTAACCCACTCCACTTAGAGATACCTTCTCTAAGATTTGCCTTGAGTACTTAGTATACCTCTTTGGTATCCTCACCGACTATAGTGTTTGTAACTCTTGACTCAACCTTGGAGATCACACCCCAATTTACAAAGTGTACAAGAAAACAATTCTCAAAGAATTGTTGAGATGAAATGAGTACTCTCTAGAAGAGTGTATGATTACAAGTTTAGCACTATTGAACCAATTGATATTGCTCTCTCAAATTGTGTATTATAACACCTTAAAAATGTGTAGAATGAAAGAATATGAACAAGATAGTTTGCAAATACTCACATGTATGAAATAAGGCTTTAATCCATCTATTTATAGACTTCCCAAACCTTAGAAACGTTTGGGAGTTAATGGGATGGAGCCGTTTTGTTAAAACTAGCCGTTTTTTATGTTTTTGAATCATTTGCATCGATGCATAACACTTTGCATCGATGCAAATGTGTCTTTGAAGCTGAAATTTGAATTTTCAGCTAGGTTGCATCGATGCAAACATCTTTGCATCGATGCAACAAGTCGTTGCATGCTTTGCATCGATGCAAGATGAGTGTGCATCGATGCAAACCTTAAAGAATGGCTTAAAATCACTTCAAACTACTTAGGATTGATCTCAAACTTGTTGGAGTCAATTCCTATGCTTTTGTACCTTTGAAAACAAGTTTTTAAACCATTTGGCTAGCATCGAATTGCAAGATGTGCATCAAAACATTTTGTGAGTGTGTGTTGAGAGATTTAGCAATTGGTTCTTAACAAGAAGTTACCTAAGTCCTAAGACACTATACTTGTCTTCAAATGTTGTGGACTTGAGTTTCTTGTTGTTGTTGTGTTGCTTTCAACTCTTCATTCCTCAACGTTGAATGTTGGTTGATCTTTCAATATGCTTGTTCATTCAAGTTGTTTGTTGGTTTGTCTTTCATGTCGTTTGTTGGTTTGTCATTCATCAAAACCTATGAATACAAACTTCGCATACAAGCAACATGATTTACAACTCCAAGGTAGCGCTCTGCTTTTGTGGGGAGTGGAGCATTGGCATGTGTTGGCATGTCTTGTGCGCACCAAGCTCCCTCCTTGCCGTGTCAAGTCGCGCCTCATGCTCCCCTGGCCGTGTCAAACTTGTGCAAGGAATGAGGAGAGTAGCGCTCTGCTCTCCTTGGGAGCATAGTACTCCTTTTGCTTGGGTGAGGTCCCAAGTTCGAAACTTGTTGGAGGCATGCGCTGGCTCTTTTTCTTTGTGAAGGAAGTGGCGCCTTACTCCTTACTTCCTTAGGGTGCCTTGTTCGATCCTTGGGGGTAGCATTTTAGCCATTTTTGGCTTATTTTCTTTGTGAGTAGCGCTCCCCAATCCCCTTGCTCATGAGTTCGAGCCTTGTAGCCTTCACTGGCAGACTTCTTCCTTGAATTTATTCTTGAGTGAAGCCCGATAATGCTCTCAAGGTGAGCAGAGCATCATTCTTCTCTCCTTTCTTTCTTGGTTCCAAATTGTGCTCCGCTCTCAAGGGGAGCGTAGCATTAAGCCTTGCTTTCTTGGTTCATTGTTGTGCTCCCTTGAGAGAATGCTCCGCTCCTGAAGAGAGCGCTGTGCTTCCTTCTTCCATGTGCCATGCTTCCTAATTTTATTTGCCACACTTTTCTTTTTCTTGGGCAACGCTTCTTAGGCCACGCTTTCTTGTTTTCTTCTTTTCTTCACCTACAAGTAATCAAAACAGCCAATCAAAGTATCACCAAATTCACAAGGTTTATAAATCATTTAGATATCAATTAAATTTAGCTTAAACCTCATGATTTAGTATCAATTAAATGGTGGTTGATTGATTCAAAGGAACCATGCAATTCCATTCCAAATTACTTACTTACAATGCAAGAAAGTGCATAAAACCTAATAAAAACAAAGAAAAGGACTAGTAAAACTAGGCTAAGATGACTTGTCATCACAACATCAAACTTAAAACTTGCTTGTCCCCAAGCAAGCATAAAACATAAGAGAAGATAGAATGAAATAGAGAAGTGTGCATGTCCTTATTTAGCATATAGTTGAACTTGGTTCATGGGGTTTTATGCAGATCAATAGCAGCTCATTTATTACTTGCTGTTAAATAAACAATATTTCCTCAAGGGTTCACTAAGATTACTGCTACAATGCCTTGCTTTTTGCTTACTTCCCTTGTTAGCTTTTTCCTTCTTTCTTTTGCTTAGAGAGCTTATTACTCATTGAAGGCTTGGTGGAAAATGTTGCAGTAGCCTTTGGCTTAATTATACTCAACATTTCTTCACCACAGACACATGGCTCACCTTTTTCTTCCTAGGATCATTGATGCCCATCATCTCTTTGGATAACTAAGTGTTTTGTAGGTAGGTTGCTCTTTTTTGTGGACTTTCGGTTGGCAATCCCAAATCAGTTGATCTAAGTGGCCAAGATTTGAAATACTCCTTAGAACTTACTTGTCCAAGCATATCCTAGTACAAAAATACCACAGGCATATGTCCTAAGGTCCAAGCTATTGGTGTCTAGCCTTATTGTTTGTTTCTTTGCCACTTTTTGGCTTTTCTATTTCTTTTTCTTTCTGTTTTGATGTACTTTCAAGGGATTTTCATTAGTTGAAGGATCATAGCAGCAAACTAGCTTAAGCTTTAAGTAACATGTCATTATGCAACATTTATTTTGTGAGTAAACAATTGAATCAAACATATACCACCACTAACTTTCATCCTAACTTTTGCAACATTGGACAATTACTTTTCTAAATCAAACATCTTTCTTTTATTCAAGCAGCAAGGAGGACAAAACAAAATTTAAGCAAATGAAAGATGACAATTATTATGTAGATAACTTTTTAAACTAAAATATGTGCGAAACAAAGAAAAATTGGAGGTATATCATGTTTCAGATATACATCTTCCTTATTTAGTTTAGGAAAATGAAAGAACTTCACCACCTTCTAGTTGTCCTGTCCCTGGTTATTGCTTGATTCTCCTTTCTTCTTCTTTCTCTTCCAGAGCTTGGAGTAGTCTTGAGTTTTTTTACTAGGGCATCTTCTATCCCAGACAGGATCTAATAGACCTGAGAGCCCAACTGCCTCCAATCTTTCATGTGTTACATCTGTGTAGTGATGAGACCTTGCTTTATGTCGGTCTCTAAATTCTTGGCACTGCTCAAATGGTTTGATTTGTGGATCTAGTGCTGGCATATTGTGGGTCAAATACTCTAACCTTGCTTGCATATTTTCATGAGACTCTTTGTTGCACATGTCTAATCTCTCTAATAGTATGATGAATGTTTTTCCACTGATACAAGTTGTGAGTATATTCCCCATATTTGGCTTAGGTCAGGAACATTTTGTCATATGACTCTTGAAGTCTTGTTGTTTTTTCTCTTTGCCCCTCAAGAATCTTGGCTTGAAATTCTTGTTGTTGGACCATCATTTGTTGCTGTCAGCTCTCCAGTCTTTCCTCCATTCTATGCTGCCAAGCTTCATTATGCTCCCTATCTTTCAAATATTGCTCCCGGTGCTCTAGATATTGCTCTTGGTTCCTTGAATATTGCTCTTGTGCTCTCACACTTTGTTGTGATATCTCCTCAAGAGCTCTTTGTAGTTCACTCATATCTATGACACTGTGAGCTTGCTCTTCCCCTTCTTCTGATCTTCTTCTTCTTTGGGGTCTTTCTTCTTGATCATCATCCTCATTAATTCCTTCCATGTTTCTCTTTGTGATTCCCGTCCCCTTTTTTACTCTCTCTGTGTCCTCATCTTCAAAAATCACTCCAGCTTTGTTGCATAGCCTTAGAATGGTGCTTGGATGGCCGAGCCTAGTTGATTTGTTTGTGCTCTCAGCTATCTCTTGAATACTGTTGGCTATGAGTTGTGCAAGGTTGATTTCTCCCCCATGTAAGATACAGTATGTCAAGAGTGCTCGCTTGATTGTGACCCCTGAGGTGTTTCCAATAGGGAGTATTGATCTCCTCACTACCTTATACCACCCCTTGGCATCAGGAATGAGATTTATTCTTTTCAATTGGCTTGGGATCCCTTTTGAATCTCTTTCCCAGTCTGTGTCTTCCAAGCATATCCCCTGTAAGATCTCATCAGGGTCATTCTCTCCCTGCAGTCTGGCCTTACAGCTGAGCTCTTCATAAGTTATGATTCTCAACTTCAAGGCCCTTGTAATGGATGCTGGACTGAAATTCACTTCAACTCCTCTAACATAACTTTTGTAAGGGATGTTGTCTTCACTCTCTTTCACAGCATTTGCATAAAATTCCCTGATCATGACTGTACTAATCTTGGTGAGAGGATCGCATAGAAGATCCCATCTTCTTTCCCTAGTGATCTGCCTCATGATGGCGTATTCCCCGTCCCTCAGCTCAAAACCCCTCTCATGAATGATGTGCTTTTTTTTCATGAATCTATGATATTTTCTTTCATGAAACTGAGATCTAAACTTCCTTGTATCATAGGATGGGGGCTCGGTTACCATTGGTTCCTTCCCTTGTCTTCTCTTTGAACTTGATGAAGCCATGAATTCAAGTAGAGGGAGAAGGCAAAGGTGGATTTGTGGTTGGTTGAGGTACGATTTTGTAGTGTAAAGAGAATGAAGAAAGAAATGTTGCTGTTGAGAGGGGAGTGGGGCGTGTATAGGATTGCACAAGGTGGAACAAGGACTTATGATTGTAAGGAAGACTTGTAGGAACATGTGTAGCAAGAAATGTCTCAACCTATTTATAGGCAAGGCATTAAAGCTTTGGACGAAGACCATACTTGAAGAGGGATTTGGTCATGACTTATGAAGGGTGGAGATTGAGTTGATCAACATAGTAACTTCATGAGATGAACGGCTTGCATGTTCTCTTGTGGGTTGACAAGGATTCTCTTCCCATTGGTTGCATGAGGTTCGTCCTCCAAGGTGACTAGCATGCAGATTTTTGCTTTTCAAGGTAGGCACACCTCTCTAGGCACATGTGATCCTTCCCTCTTGGCTTGTCATAGCCGTATCTTCAGCTTGTCTTTACCTCAGCCTCCTCTTTCATAATTAAATCAAAATGGTAAGCTTTAGGACATAATTGTAGCATGGGTGATGAAGTGGTGAATGCTTGGATTATTTATTATGTTTCTTAGTCATAAAAGACCAATTGTGCCCCTTACTTAGTGAACCAAGGTTTGGTGAACACCAAACTTATCTCTTGCTAAGGGATTAATGTCAAATGCAAGCAATTTATCACAATTGATGCTTTCATCATAAGTTCTAATTCATTTTCTAACACAAATTCCTAAAATGAAACAATGCATGATTCATCTATGCATGACTTTGGTTTTTTTGAACAAAAGTTGATTTTTCTGAAAGTTGGTACATGTGCAGACACCAAACTTAATGTTTGGTCATATACTTCATCGAAATGACTAAGCATATGATCTAAGAATGCTTGAAAAGCTGATTTTTGTGTGATGTCAACACACCAAACTTAGAAGTCTGGCATGTGTTTCAAAACAATGTATGTATCTTTCAAGTATTTCTAATAAAATTCAAAAATCATGCTAAGGTGATCATAATTTATTGAATTCAAAAACGAACAAGAATCTTAAATCATGGGTTGCCTCCCATGGAGCGCTCTTTTATTGTCATTAGCTTGACATTGGACCCCTATTTTATGGTGGTTGATGACTGTAGTGTCTCAGCTTATCCCCCCTGACTGTGAGCTTATTCTTTGTTCCTTGATGTTCAATTTCGGCATGCTTTAGTGAGAGTATTTTGCTGACAGTATAGTAGTCATCAGCTTGTTGGCTTGCCCCCAGTTATTGATAGATCAATTGTACTTCATCATCCTTAGAGAACCCCTCTGTTGGAATCTTTTTGTTTTTCCAACCCTTTTTAGTCTTGTTCTTGTTTTTCTTCCTTCTTTTTGCTGATCCTCCTTCTTTAACAGTAGGTTTCACTTTGGGACTCTTCTTCTCGATGACTGACACATCAATGTCTTCTTGAATTTCTTCATTGCTCTGCACAGTCTCTTTCTCTTTTTGTCCTGCTGCATTATCTATTTCTTGCTTTGGAAGGTAACTGCTGATTGTCTTGTTAATTCCTTCCTTCCACTGCAAGTTTTCCTTGTCAGTTTCTTTGCAGTCTTTCTTTTCATCAATGAGCTGTGTTTCTAGAAATACATTCAGGGTGACGCTTTCATCATGCATTCTGAGGGTTAACTCTCCTTGCTCTATGTCTATAATGGCCCTAGCAGTGGCCAAGAATGGTCTTCCCAGTATAATAGAATCACCTTTATCCTCATCTGAATCTAAGACCACAAAATCTACAGGGAAGATGAATTTGTCTACCTTGACTAGAAGATTCTCAATCACACCCCTGGGACATATCACTGACTTGTCCACCAATTCTAAAGACATCTGTACTGGTTTCACTTCTTCTATGCATAGCTTTTTCACTAGAGAGGAAGGCATCAGATTGATACTAGCCCCTAAGTCAAATATTGCCTTGTTGATGGTCATACTGCCAATGGCACAAGGTAAAAAGAAACTTCCAGGATCTTCAAGTTTAGGGGGGAGTCCTTTTTGGATTAATGCTCTGAATTCTTCAGTGAGTAGTTTAGTTTCATTTTCTTGCCAACTTCTCTTCTTGTTAATAAGCTCCTTCAAAAACTTGGCGTACAGGGGCATTTGCTCAAGTGCCTCAGCCAGGGGTATGTTGATCTCCAATTTCTTGAAGATTTCAAGAAATTTTGGGAAGTGTTGGTCGTTAGTCTCCTTGTTGAACCTTTGGGGATATGGCAATGGAGGTATGAAGTTCACTCCCTGCCTGTGGTCCTTAGTTGGCTCGTTCATTGCTTCCTTCCCTTCTCTTGAACTTTGTGGCTGGTTTCCCTTTTCTTGAGCCTGCTTTGAAGTTTGCTTGCTTGCTATTGCATCCTCATCATTGGCTTCCTCTTTTTCACCCTATTTCTTGTCATTTTCCTTTGGCTTCTTGGTTGCTTCTTCATCTTTCACCAAGATCTTTCCACTCTTTAGTTGTATAGCTTTGCATTCCTCCTTTGGATTAGGAATGGTGTCACTTGGGAGTGAGCTCAAAGGTCTCTCAATAGCAATTTTCTTGGAAAGCTGTCCAATCTGCCTCTCCATATTCTTTATGGAGGCTTCCTGGTTCTTTGTTGTCATCTCTTGGTGCTTCATCATTTTCTCCATTAAAATCTCCAAGTTGGTGATCCTCTGAGAGTCTTGTGAGATTGGCTGGTTGTGAGGTATTGAGGGTTGAGGATAAGTATTTTGATTGGTGGCTTGGTTATTGGATGGATGATGGTTAGAGTTGGGATAAGTGTTTTGTGATTTTCTATATGTGTTTTGGTTGTTACTTTGCTGGTTGTTGTGGTTTGTGTTTTTTCAACTGTTTTGGTTTGAGTTTCGTTGCCATGGTTGTTGAGTTTGATTGTGATTGTCTCCCCATATGAGGTTAGGGTGGTTCTTCCATGAGGGGTTGTAAGTGTCACCATAATCCTCATTTGTCCCAAAATTTTAATTGTGCATGTACTGGACTTGTTCTTGCTGTTGATCTTCTTGAGTTTCTTCATTTGTCCCCCATGTGGATGATGGTTGGCTTGTGTTGATTGCTACAACTTGGAGGCTATCAATCCTTTTGGCCATTTGCTCAAATTGTTGTTGAATTTGCTGTTGCATCATTTTGTTTTGAACTAAGATTGAGTCCACTCCTTCCAACTCCATCACTCTTTTTCCTTTGTGATGGTTGGTGTTGCCTTTGGTGAGCAAAGAAGTACTGGTTGTTAGCCACCATATCAATGAGATTTTGAGCTTCCTCTGCAGTCTTCATCAATTGTAGAGAACCTCCTGCTGAATGATCAAGAGCTTCCTGAGATTTCAATGTCAAACCTTCATAAAAATTTTGCAATCTGTCCCATTCACTAAACATTTCAGGAAGGCACTTCCTAATTAGAGCCTTGTATCTCTCCCATGCCTCATAGATGGGTTCAGTGTCCATTTGTGTGAATGTTTGTACTTCAGTTATCAACCTGATGATCCTTTGAGGTGGGTAAAATTTGGCAAGGAACTTACTCACTAGATCGTCCCAATTGTTGATGCTATCTCTTGGGAAAGATTCCAAGCATTGAGTGGCTTTGTCTCTGAGAGAAAATGGAAATAGTAGTAGCTTGTAGCTGTCAGGATGCACACCATTGGTTTTGACAGTGTCACAAATCCTCAAGAAAGTAGACAAGTGTTGGTTCGGATCTTCAAGTGGTCCTCCTCCATAAGAGCAATTATTTTGAACCAAGGTGATGAGTTGTGGCTTTAGTTCAAAGTTATTTGCATTAACATTTGGGGAAAGAATGCTACTCCCACAATGTCTAGGATTTGCAAATGTGTAGGAAGCCAAAACTCTTCTCTGTGCTGGATTGTTGTTGTTATTGGCTACTCCTCCTAGTGGATTTGTTGGGTTTGTTGAGTGTTCTTCCATGTCTTGGTACTCTTCTTCTGAATCTTCTTCTCCAACAATGCTTTTTCCTCTTTCAGCTCTTCTTAATCTCCTGAGGGTTCTTTC
Organism: Arachis ipaensis; assembly: GCF_059453495.1. NCBI lineage: Eukaryota > Viridiplantae > Streptophyta > Magnoliopsida > Fabales > Fabaceae > Arachis > Arachis ipaensis. The sequence goes on from NC_142444.1 coordinate 76,871,545, forward strand.
GTCTTGTTCACAAAAGGTGGGTATAGCTCCCCTTGTCCCTGACATGCAATCCAAACATAAAAATCACACAAAACCAGAAAGACAATAACACTTCAATCCATTGCTAGAGTGAAATTTTAGTTAGCTTAAGCAAAAATTCAAATAGTTAGTGTGTTAGTTAAAAATTAAAGAAACAGAAAAGAAAAAGTGCTTGATCTAGATCTCCACTTCACTTAATCATTGTCAATCTAATCAATCCCCGGCAACGGCACCAAAAACTTGATGGTGTATTTTTGAAAAACGAATTCCAAACACCTAAAACTAACCGGTAAGTGTACCGGGTCACATCAAGTAATAATAACTCACATGAGTGAGGTCGATCCCACAGGGATTGAAAGATTGATCAATTTTAGTTTAGTGGTTGATTTAGTCAAGCGAATCAAGTATTGGTTTGAGTGGTTTATGATTGACAGAAGCTAAATTGCATAAAATGTAAAGGGAGAGGGAAGAATTGCAGTAAATTAAAGAGAACAGAAAGTAAAAGTGCTAAATCTTAAAGAACAAGTAAATTAAATTGCAGAAGCTTAGATTGCAAGAAATGTATATGACTGAATCTTAAAGTGCAAGGAAGGTAAATTGCTTGAATTATAAAAGGGTTCAGGGAGCTGGGATTGCAGAAATTAAACAAGCAGAAATGAAATGACAATTAACAGAGAAGAAGATGAATTAAATTGAAGTAGATCTCAAACAGAAAAGTAAAAATGCTTGAAGAATTTAAACAGAAAGTAAATGTAGCTTGATTGCAAAAGTTAAAAGAGAGATTGGAGATCTCAGGAGTGGAAGAGACTAGAAAACAAGTCTAGATCTCAAATCCTTTCTTGATCCAACAAGAACAATTGTAAAAGAAATTTGAAAAGTAAATTGCAGAAGAAGTGGAAGAGTGAAAGCAGTAAACAGAATTTGCAATCAAATCAAAGTTCTTAGAATTATGCAAAAAGATAAAACAAGAGATCTCAAGGTGAGATTGAAACAGAATTTCTTCAATTCTTCACCCAAGATCCAAGACAAGAAGTAAAGAGTGCTCAAACAAGAACAAGGAAGAAGAGAGATCAATTCTCCTTCCAAATTCTCCAAGATCCAAATTCAAAGTAAAAAAAACTCTTAAAATTATAAAATGAAAATTCTCTAAGAAGCAAAAGGTCCTGACTAAAATAAACTAGCTGCTGTTTATACACTTTCTATTTTTGGATTTAAGAATTTGGGTGGGCTTTTTAATTTGGTGAAGAATTAAATTTAATTGGATTTTTAATTGAATTTTCAGCCCATATGTTGCTCCCAGTGGAGTGCTCTGCTCTTGTGGGGAGCGGAGCATTGAGGCTTGTCTTTGGCCTCTTTGTTGTGTGCCAAGGCTTGGGTTACTCCAGGGTAGCGCTCTGCTCTTGTGGGGAGCGGAGCATTGGCTTGTGTTGGCATGTCTTGTGTGCACCAAGCTCCCCCCTTGCCGTGTCAAGTCGCGCCTCATGCTCCCATGGCCGTGTCATACTTGTGCAAGGAATGAGGAGAGTAGCGCTCTGCTCTCCTTGGGAGCGTAGCACTCCTTTTGCTTGGGTGAGGTCCCAAGTTCGAAACTTGTTGGAGGCATGCGCTGGCTCTTTTTCTTTGTGAAGGAAGTGGCGCCTTACTCCTTTCTTCCTTACGGTGCCTTGTTCGATCCTTGGGGGTAGCATTTTAGCCATTTTTGGCTTATTTCCTTTGTGAGTAGCGCTCCCCCAATCCCCCTTGCTCATGAGTTCGAGCCTTGTAGCCTTCACTAGCAAACTTCTTCCTTGAATTTATTCTTGAGTGAAGCCCGATAATGCTCTCAAGGAGAGCGGAGCATCATTCTTCTCTCCTTTCTTTCTTGGTTCCAAATTGTGCTCCGCTCTCAAGGAGAGCGTAGCATTAAGCCTTGCTTTCTTGGTTCATTGTTGTGCTCCCTTGAGAGAATGCTCCGCTCCTGAAGAGAGCGCTGTGCTTCCTTCTTCCATGTGCCATGCTTCCTAATTTTCTTTGCCACACTTTTCTTTTCCTTGGGCCACGCTTCTTAGGCCACGCTTTCTTGTTTTCTTCTTTTCTTTACCAACAAGTAATCAAAACAACCAATCAAAGTATCACCAAATTCACAAGGTTTATAAATCATTTAGATATCAATTAAATTTAGCTTAAACCTCATAATTTAGTATCAATTAAATGGTGGTTGATTGATTCAAAGGAACCATGCAATTCCATTCCAAATTACTTACTTACAATGCAAGAAAGTGCATAAAACATAATAAAAGCAAAGAAAAAGACTAGTAAAACTAGGCTAAGATGACTTGTTATCATGACACACAAATCGCACTAACACAGCCTGCCATTTTCTGACCATATGATCAACCGGATCAATTTTTCACATTGAATCTCGAGGCAATGACTTCAGATTGTTTATTTAGTCAAGGATACCCTGAGGATGATCCTTGATCCCACCTGTTTTATGACTGTTTATCAACGTGCTTGGAACAACATCTAGCAGCTCTTGATAGTGGTCCTTGATGAATCCATTTTTGATGGTAAATTTTGGCTTGAATTAGATGGATTTTACCACATAAATCCACAATTATTCACCAAAATAGCATACTTTGTGTTTTATCCCTTGATTGCACTTGAATATGAAAACATGTATTTTTGTACTTAAATTGATTAATTTAATTCCACTTTCATTTCATTCGATGCCGTGATATATTTTATTAAGTGATTTCTGGTCAATTAGGCAAGAATGGTTTGGTAGAGGTGGAAGAAAGCATCCAAAAAGGGAGACCACATGAAGAGAACAAAGGAGAAGCACACACTCAAGTGTGCATACGCAGTTCTCAATAGATCATCCATCATAGAAGTGCTCCCACCCACCGATCAGCTGTTGACTGGATCTCCATCAACGTTGAGTCCCAACTGATATGCCACATCATGCAGGGTGATAGACATCTCCCCACAGAGCAGGTGAAAAGTATAGGACTCAGGTCGTCATCTCACGATCAAAGCAAAGACTAATGCCTAGTCATGGTCCAACTCTAGCATATATATATGGGCCGAGCTGGACATTATCAAAAGGCAGAAGATCGTTTACTACTCTTCTGCACAATCATACATCGTCATAGAGCAACTCACTGGTACTTCATTAAGTAGCCACATATCAAGGGCCTTATATGGAGGATCTAGGTAAAAGTTCATAAATAAACGAGGTATAGACGTCGACTGATCTCACCATATATATATATACAAAATAGAGCTTGCTCTAGACTCGAAAGATTACCCAGAATGGAATCTTTTTGCAGAATGACCACCAGCAGATCATGGAAGTGTACTTCTGCCTCTATCTGAAGGAAAGGGTAAGGAGTAAGAACTGAAAAGTTCTTAGTAAGGTTAGGGTTACTAGTTAAGTTCATTAATCCCTTTGTTATTACCAGATAACAGTACATAATAGAGAATACAAGACAATAACACATAGAAAATACAGAAAATAGAATACAAATAGAGAAAACATATATTAATACAACAAACATGACTGAGAAAAATATGCAACCAAGTATGATGCATGTCTGTCCTAAACAGGTCATGAGCTCACATGTCAATTTACACCCTGCATCCCGACATTACCTAAGAACCAGTCTTAGATATAGTTTTCCAGAAGTTCAGTTGCATATAAGCCCTATGGCCAAAGCCATTCAGTTGACTTTAAATTGTATTAAGCCCTACGACATAGTTGTTCAGTTAACTTTCAAGTGCACTTAAATGCCTATATTTGGAGAACAGTTCTCAACTTGTGGGCGTCCCTAATGACAAGTCAACTCATGCTAGTTTCACAAGTATTTTTCAGTTGTTTTCATTAGTTTCATGCACTTTCTTGCACAATAAGTAAGTAATTGGATTGGAATTTCATGCATCCCTTAGTTTAATCAGACATGGGTATTTATGTGATTTTTTACAAGGTTTTTTGCTAATTTGAATTGATGTTATGAATAATGCAATTACCTTGTAATTATAGCAAATTTTGATGCAATTGTTTGATTGATTATAGGTGAAAAAGAGGCAAGAAAGAAGCAAGAAAGAAGAGGAAAAAGCAGAGGAAGAAGCAAAGCAGAAGAAGCAACGTTGGTGGCCAAAATTGGCCCACCAACGTTGCCTCACATGTTGGAAGAAGGAGCAGGAACATTTGCTGCAAAATTCTGGTGCCCACGTTGGAGGGAACGTTGGTGAGCCAACGTTACCTCCAACGTTTTTCAATACAGCTTGCTTTCTGGAATTTAGAAAATTTTATTGCGATGCGTACGCGTGGGTGACGTGCATGCGTGCATTGTGGAATTTTGATGATCTATGCGCACGCGTGGGTGACGCGCATGCGTGGATAGGCCAACGCTGGAGGGAACGTTGCAACTCCAACGTTGAGGCAAACGCGCGCGACAAACCTTCAAAATTAGGATTTTGAAATTGGCACCCACGCGCACGCGTGAGTGTGGAAATTTGATAACCCACGTGCACGCGTGGGTGTCGTGCACGTGTGGGTATGCCAACGTTGGAGGGAACATTGCCACTCCAATGTTGGGAAAATTGCATCGACGCGTATGCGTCAATGACGCGTCCGCGTGGGCGTGCAATCTATCCCAACCTCGCAAATGCATAGGTGATGTGCACGCGTGGAAGGGCAAAAAGAGCCATCCACGCGCACGCGTGGCCCACGAGTATGCGTGGCCAGGCGAACATTGTTGCCCCAACATTGAGTCAGACATTGCTCAACACACCCAGATTCCAATTTTTCTTAAGAAAACGTTGGCCTCAACATTTGCCCTCAAACATGGACTCCAACGTGGATATTAGAACCTTGCAATTGAGCACCCATCTCTTCTCAACAGCATTGGAGCCACTTCAACCCACTTCAGTAAAGGCCAAAAAGCCCAATCCAAGGACTTGAAGACTGAATTAGAAAGTGTATAAATAGAGAAGAATTTGATTTAGAAAGGGGTTAGCAGATCTGCATCTGGGAGGCTAGACAGTCGGGATCCCAATTGGGAAACTCTGCACCCAATTCTCTTTGTATTTTCTCTTCTACATTTTTCTGCAACTTTTTTATTTTCTGTTTTAATTGGAGCAATGATGAAATAAATCCCAAATTTATTAGGGGAGGAGCTCTATTGTAATCATAATGAATCAATGAAATTCTTCTTCTTCTCAATTCAATTGTGTAGCTATAGGATACCTTCTGTTTTGATTGTGAATTATTCACTCCGGAAGGGGGTTTAATTCAACTGAATGTGGATGTGAGCCTCGGAAGGGGAATCATCTACATTAGAATTGGAGCTCTATCCTTCACAATTCTCCTAACCAACACCAAAGTTTTACGAATTTGTGTGGCATATGGATGAGAGAATGTGCTCTGAATCTTCTCATGACAATTAGATCAAGGAATTGGCAAGATTGATTATGATTAGAGAGATTGGATTGCCAAGGAATTGGGATTTAATCAATTTTAATCCGCCATAGATCTACTCATATGATTGAGAAAGGAGTTGAGACTTAATTGGTTCATGATGGATTATGATATCTCCAATCCCTGATGAATCATTTTCCTTGAATTTCTTCAATTTAGATATCTTTGAATTTACTTTATTCTGCAATTGTTTACTGCTATTTTGATCCCCTGCACCTAATTCCCTTTATTATTCATGCAATTTAAGTTTCACTGCACTTTAGACGTTGCAATTTTAATTTCTTGCACTCTAAGATTCAGTTATTTACATTTCTTGTAATTTAAGATTCAGCCCTTTTAGTTACTTGCTCTTTAAGTTTCAGCAATTTATCTTTCTTGCCATTTAAGTTTCTGTCAATTTACATTCTGCACTTTAATTTTCAGCAATTTACATCCTGTTGATCCAATTTCACTCAATTCATCAAATATTCGCTTAACTATACTAATTGCCCAACTAAAGTTGCTTGATCCATCAATCCTCGTGGGATCGACCTCACTCTCGTGAGTTTTACTACTTGATGCGACCCAGTATACTTGCTGGTTAGTTTGTGTGGAATTCGATTTTTCCTCATCAAGTTTTTGGCACCGTTGCCGGAGATTGATTAAGATCGACAATGATTAAGTGGGCGACAAGTCTAGATTAAGCATTTTCTTTGTTTTTGTCATTTAAGCTCTTTTACTTTTCTATTTTCTCTTGATACTAAGGTGTTTGTGTTTTTGCCTCACTAAGAAATTCTCATCTGAGACATGAATTTCAATTTTCTTTGGTGATTGTGTTTTGCAAAATTCAAATGGAGTTCACTTCATCTTTTGATCAAATAATTTTCATGCGATATTGCCCACCATCACAAAATGACTATTCTAATGGTGGCTGGGAATATCCCCAAGAAATGATAGATTATGAGCAATTCACCTAGTGGGGATATGCTCCAGGGACACAAAATAATCAAGATAATTTTATGGGATACTGCCCAACACCACAAAATGATTCATGTCATTATGCTAATGGTGATTGGGAATATCATCAAGGAATAAGGGAGTATGAACAATCAAGTGAAATGAGCTACCTCCCAGAGCCACAAAGTGACTCATATTGTTATGACACTTACATAAATTATGGTCGGGAAGGGAATTTCAATACTTCATATTCTAATCATCCAGACACATCATCACTTGATCATGCTGTCAATACATTCATGCAAGATTCCTCCCCAGGGTCACAAAATGATCCATGCTGTAATGAATTCAACAATTACTCAAGTTGTGATTGGGAAGATCAAAATCAAAGAGCATTCAATAGTCCATACTCCACTTATCAAGAGCCATCATCACTTGAGCGTACCTTCAATTCATTTGTGCAAAATTGTCCAACCTCACCTCCCAGTTTCTCATTTGAAAATTCTTCATCATTTGACTATGCCTCAACACAAAGTTTCCTCCAAAATCTATACAACTCATTTCACCAACCACAAAATTCATTACACTACACAGAAGAACCATTTTAACATCCACAAAATTCATTTCACAACCCACAAAACTCATTCCATACACCTCAAAACAACTTCACCACAACACATCCATGTCCACAGAATTACTCTCAACCTTCATCTCTTGAGCTAGCAGCTGAGGATCTCCTTCAAAAGTCTAGAGAATTATTGGAAAGACAAGAACAATCCTGGAAAAGGCAAGAAATCCTCTTCAAGAAGATGGATGGGCACTTAGAGCAAATAAGGAGAAACTTAGGATTGCCAAGCATTGATGATGAAGATCAATCTGTGAGGAAGGATGTAACGACCCAATTTTCAATATGTCTAGATCATACTGGAAACTGAGCGCTACCAATTTGTCTTCCTAATTATTATCTATTATTTATCATATGAGCCTAATTCGTTGTTAAAAGCGTAGTTAATTTGCGAGGTGTATTTTTTTTTGGAAAACGTTTGGATTAATAGACGGAATCACTCATAATCAATTCACAAGCGATAACAGATAAAATAATTATAAACAACCACACATAAATACATGACAAGTAGCTAGCAACATTTAGTGATCCAGCCGTTGTTAGAGTATAGACCTTTAGTTAGAACACCCCTAGATATAGCTATATAATAACTATATACATATACATACATACAACATCCCAGGTCCTGACCTGTTCAAGAGGTCCCTAAGCTGGCACCTAAGCTAGCCTAGACTCTATATTCACCTAGTCCCTCTAAACTACTAAATTGTGGGAAAGTACGTTCTAAGTCTTCAAAACTCGAGTCAAGCCGAATTTCATCAAAAGATGGAAGGTCGTCTACTACTCCTCTGCACGATCATACATTTCCATATGACGTCCTACTGGTACTCCATCAAGTAGCGACACAACAGGAGTCTCGTACACAGGATTTAGGCTAAAGTGCGCATACAAACGGGGTGCAGACGTTGGCTGGTCTCACAGTATATACATATAAACAGAGAATGAGATTCACCCTAGACTCAGAAGACTACCTAGAGTAGAATCCTTTTTGCGTACGATCGTTAGCGAACTACGGAAGGGAACACATGCTTTCATCTAAAGGGGGAAGGGAGAGAGAAGGGGTAAGAACTGGGGAGTTCTTAGTAGGGTCGGGGTTATTAGTTAAGTTCATTAATCTGTGTCGCTTAGCAGACATATAGTAGAATATAGAGATGCAGTAAACAGAAGATACAGATAAATAGAAAAAATAGAAAAAAACAGAAAGTAGAACGCAAACAAAATAATACAAGAAAATAAAACACAAATACGAAGAATAGAATACAAACAAACAAAGCATACATTCATTCAACAATCATAACATAGGAAATGCACAACCAAGTATGATGCATGTCTGTCCTATGCTGGCCATGAGCTCACGTGTCGGTTTACACCCTGCATCCCGACATTACCCATGAACTAGTCCTAGATATGGCTTTATTTCTGTAGGTGAACTTCGGCCTACAGAAACAGCACTCCCATAAGTGAACTTCGGCTTACAGGAATAGTCTAATCACAATACAACAACTTTCTGTAGGTGAACTTCGGCCTACAGAAATAACACCTCTGTAAGTGAACTTCGACTTACAGAAATAGTCTAATTATAGCACAACAATTTTCTGTAGGTGAACTTCGGCCTACAGAAATAGCACTTCTGTAAGTGAACTTCGGCTTACAGAAATGGCGCCCCTGTAAGTGAACTTCGGCTTACAGGTATTACAACTCTCTATAGGTGAACTTCGGCCTACAGGAGCAACACCCTAAGATACACAATTGATATTCACTGCAGGTGAACTTTGGCCTACAGGAATAACAACTCACTGTAGGTGAACTTGGGCCTACAGGACCTCTAGGGCCAATGGAAAAGCAGCAGATGAACATACAACAGAACATCATGCCACAAGGCTTAACTCTTTATCCTTATACTCTTTTCCTCTATTCTCTTTGTTATATTACTCTTTTTTCGTTGTCTCTTTACTCTTCTCTGATTACTCTGTTCTCTGTATCTCTCTACTCTGCTCTGATTTCTCTGTTTAACGTATGTATTTAAAGCTTATGTAAATTTCGGTATGAATAGTTAGTCTGTCCCAAGTATAGGTTCATTAAGTCTATACTGAAATAGTTTAACTTTTCATATAATACCTAACCCTATTCGCAACTCAAGGACTAACTATATTGCCCTAGTTCGTTCACTAATTTCTGTCTGTTTTTCTGTCATTAAAACTTTACAGACTTTTTCTTCGACTTTTATCTTTTCTTCCACTTTTTATCTTTCTTTTATCTTTGCCTCAGTAACATGTTAATACCACTCCCTAAGTATTTTATGAAGGTAATTATGAGATTCTACACTTAAAGTTGTCTTTCTAAAGCTTTTACAGAAAACTGCATTTTCTGCATTATTTTATTATTTTTATTAAAATATTATTTTTAATTAAATATTATTATTTAATATTTTATTATTATTTATTATTTTATTATTAATTTTTCGAAAATTATCTTCCTTTAACCTTTTACTTTATAAATTCACTTTTTACCACCTGTAACTTTTAATATTTCTACTTTAACCACCCTAACTTTCAGAAGTTACAAAATAACCCCTCAAACACTAAAATATTTACTTCCTTGCCCTTTCTAAGATCTAAAAGGTGTTCTTCAATGTTCTTCACCACACTCAAAGTGTTCTTCATGTTCTTCGTAAATTCTTCAAATTCTTTCTCTGTTTTTACCCGTTTTTCAGCCTTTTCAGCAACTGATTTTTACCAAAATTCATAATAAATTCCCAGCCACTAAAACCCCATCTTTTCCACATGATTTCAACGTAAATTGAACCTCAATTCAAGCCTAGGGTTTCATTTTTCCAGCTGCCCCAAGAACATGAACTTTAAAGGTTGAATTTTATCAAATTTCATCAAAATTTCACCAAATTTTCACCAAGAATAAATCATATATGCAACCAATTTTGAACACAGACAAATCATACAATATTCACACAACTCAAACACAAATAATCAAGATTAATTTCGTGATACCCTACCTTGATTTGCTGCTCCAAATCCGGTTACTCTTTGAAGTGTTCTTAAAGCACTTTTTCCTCCTAAAACACATCAAGAACAACTTTAAAACTCTAAACCATCAACTAAACTAACTTCAGCAGCATCTTAGAAAGGTTATCCTCACCTTAAATGTACAGGAAATCAAAGATCTTTGGCCCACAAGTCAAGCTAAGCAAGAGATCTAAGGAAGAACATCAAGAAAACACTTATTTAAGCATGTTTCCTTGAAAACCAAATTGAAGAGGGAGGGAGACAGCCATCTCACCTAATTTCCAGCCTTGATAAGTCACATGGTTATGTAGATGAAGAAGAGAGGATCATTTTGGTGAAATCGGAGTTTTGATTTGAGTTTTAGTTCAGAAGAAATCAAGCTTTGAAGATTAAGTGTTCATGAAAGTTTCTCTCTTTTTCTCTCTTGTTATTTTCGGCCAAAATGATGAAATGAGACAGCCTTGGAGGTCTTGGGGGTGTAAGGTGAGTTGTGATTAGTTGGCTTGGAGGTGGGTTAAAATAATATTAAAATATCTCAGGTGTATAACTACTAAAACTAGGTGTATCGGAACACTTGTAAAAATATCTCTAAAAATTATTTTCTGAGCTACTAGCATAAATGACACTAGTAACATATTTATTATGAGAATAGAACATGTATGATGAGGCCTTAGCATTGCTAAAGTCATCAGAGAGTGCTGGTGCTAAGCTTCACCAGTAAACCGTAAACCCGGTTAAACCGATTTTCTGTTTTTAACTAAAACACACCAGGTAACCTTATAATATCATTCAAGCATTTTCTAATAAAAATATAATGATAATATTATACTATTATCTCTCTCCTCTCATGAATCGAGTCCGGTTCGTCAAACAGAGACTATTTACGAAAACTAGAATCAAAACTGCCAACCGATACGGTTCAAAAACTAGGTTCTTCACGATTGCATTATTGAGCTTGCCTCAGCAGAGATTCTAGCTTAAGGATGACATAATGACAATGAGGATTGAGATTCTTGATGATATATCAGAGGTGTTCCCTTTACTGATCTTTCAGAGAAATCCGTACTTGCAGAAAAGATCTCACGTACTCGAAAATCAGGGTTGTTACAAAGGAAGTGGAAGAGGAAGATGAATAGGCTCTTATACCAAGTGAAACCCCAATGAAGAAGGAGGTGGTGGAGGTATTTGAACCTGAGACTCCGTATCCATAGAGGCTACTTGAGGTGACAGAAGAAAATGAAGACACACTTCCAAAGGACTTAGTGGAACATCATAAAGAAGAAAGGGAGGAAGTCAATCAAGGGAGTTCACACTCAAGTGAAACAAAGAGCTGCATAAAGGAAGGGTTCATTGAACCATTAATTCAAAAGGCTTTTGATGAAGAGAACACTCCAAAAATCACACAACACTCAAGTCTTGATATCCAAGAAGTGAAGGCAACCAACAAGAGCATCAAAGAGAGGATTGTGACCAAGTTAAAATTGAACATATCAAGGAAGAAGAAAAGGTCAACTACAAGCAATCCAACCCATGATCCAGCAAGAAAGTTCAATTAAGCAAATAACAAAAGGAAGATTGCTGGGAAGAGGCCAAGACAGGGGATACTGACTGGCTCTTTTCTCTCCCTGAGGTCATTCCTCTTAACAAACTGGAAAAGGAGGAAGAAAGCCATGAACAACATGTCAAGCTAATGACATTAAAAGAGCGCTTGTTGAGAGGTTGATAAACCACTATTTTATGGTTTATCTTGTGCTAATTTGAGTGGTTTTTATCAAGTCTTTGCACACTTATTCATACAATTTGCATGATTTTACAATTCCTTCCCAATTTTATTCTATGGTTGAAAACTTGCTTCCTAAGTCTTTAAATTGTGTATTTTAATTCCCCTTTATCCCATTCGTTGCCGTGATCTGTGTGCTAAGTGTTTTCAGGCTATATAGGGCAGGAATGGCCTAGAGGATGGAGAGGGAGCTTGCAAAAATGGAAGGAGAACAATAAATAAAGGAGATAACCAGCGAGGATCGACGCGCACGCATGGCTCACGCGTGCACGTGATAAGCGAGATTGCACAGCGATGCATGTGCGTAACTGACGCGTATGTTGGACATGCGAAGAAGACTATCGACGCGTACACATGACTGACGCGTACGCGTGACGTGTGCCACGTGCAGAAAGTGCAGAAGACGCTGTGGGAAATTTTGGGCTGAGGTTGGATCCAGTTTTTGGTCCAGAAACACAGACTAGAGCCAGGGGACAAGCAGAGACTCAACATACATTCACTTTTACACAGTTTTAGTTTTAGTTTTGAATCTTAGAGAGAGAGATACTACTTTCTCTAGGGTTCTTCACATTGATAATTTTAGAGTTTTATGCTTTTGATTTGGATATTGAGAAGAGTTACTACCTCCGTTGAAGTTTCCGTCATTCTAGTTTGTTTCCTTATTTCCTTACTCTTTTAATCACCCATTTACCCTGTTCAGAATTACATATGGATATCTTTGATTTTAGAATTTATTAATGCAAAGAATTATTTTTACCTTTAATTAATTTTTTGCTATTATTTTATTTGAATTTCCATGTGTTCTTTTCTTCCACTTTTATCACTTATGAAAATGGCATTCATGTCAATGGAGTAGACTCCCAACTTGACTTGGGAGTTGATTAAAAGGAGACCCTTGAGTTGGAATACTCAAGTGTTAATTGGAAATTGGAAGTTGTTGGCGAGCTCTTTAGTCATTAACGCTAATCCTTCCATAGGAGAGGATTAGGACTTGTGAATTAGGGCTGGTTCAGTTACTTGACTTTCCTTTATTCGGTAAGGGATAACTAAGTAGAAACAACAACCTATTACCAGTACACTTGGAAAAATTCAACAAGGATAGAACTTCCAATTAATCTTCTCCCAGTCAAGGCTTTTTACCTTAAAAATATAAAACCTCTCATTAAATTTTATTGATTTAATTAATAATTATTTTAATTTCCCGTTTTCCAACTCTAGAACTTATCGGAAAACTCCTGACCAATAAGTAGCACTCTTTTGTCAACTCGTTGGGAGACGACCTGGGAATTCTACTCCCAATATTTTATTCTTAATTTGTGACAACCCTTTTCTGAATTGATAAGCGGAATTTTCGTCGGTTAAGGACTGTACTTGCAACGCTATTTTCACTATAAATTCTCAATCGGCAATTTTCCGCCCGTCAATTTTTGGCGCCATTGCAACGCTATTTTTACGCGACCCACGCGTACGCGTGCCATACACGTACGCATCGCATGCGCCGCATGGTTAAACCAGTACACTGCCCAGATTTAACTTATTCCCTCCCCCAATCCTAATTCTTTTTCATTCCTAATTCTTTCTTCTTTCTTCTTCCTTCTTTCTTCCTTATTCCTTCTTACTATCTACTACTTTCTTCTTCCCTTTTTCATCTTATCCCTCAGGTTTCTTTTCTCCATCTCCTCTCCTCTTTTCTTCTTCTTTCAATTATTGCATTTATTTATTTTTCTTTCTTCTAAATTTTTCTTTTAAGCTTAGTTATTTATGGTTTCTTTTTCATTCTTTTAACATGTATTTTTATGTTGGTGTTGGAGCTTTATTTGGGTAGTACCTTATTTTCATTGAGCTTGTGGATATTATAAGGAGTGATTTGACAATTGACATTTAAATTTGGCTATCATACATTTGGATTCATTATTTTCATTCCTATTTTAACTTGCACACCAAGTGTTTGTGAAAAAGCTTTTATGGCATTTTGAACTCTATTTTCATTCCTATTTTTATTATTTTACTTGAATGCCTCTTTTTCACAACATTTGTAATCCACTTGTATTTCGGATTATCATTCACAATTGTCATCATACAAGTGCTCTTTAATTTGGCACATTTAATCATTGATGCTTGAGTTATGCTTCTCATGCCTGTTTTTGTATGCCATAAACACTCTTACATCTAATTATTCTGAATTGCCTTCTTGATCTTAATTGATATCTTACCTGCATGTGGTAGCTACCATGTATTTAAGATATTATCTTTTCTTTGGCATTTGTTATCACTTGAAATTTTCTCCCTCCAATTTTTAGTTATATATATTTAACAGTCTTCCTCTTTCTTTCTTCCTTAGGAATGGGTACCAAGAAAGGAAAAGAGAAGGCCACTGACAAGACACCAGCAAAGAGAGGAACCAAGAGAGCACCGGCTAAGGCACCACCATCTACCAGTCAAGCCGCCAACAAAGCGGGTGAAGAGGATCATTAAAGTTGATAAAGCAGAGAAAGCCTTTCCCGCACGGGACTCCACACGGTTCACTAACCGTTACTGCGAGCAGATGTTCCCCATCCTAGCTGAGAGGAACTACAATAATGAGCATCTACTCATTGTCCCAACATATTTCGTTGATTTTGTGGAGCCCTGCATCGAGAGAAGACAGTGGGATTTTTGAGGAGGCAGCCGCGAGAGGCCAACCTATCATGGGTAGTTAAATTTTACTCCAACTTCTACTCGCCTACCCTGCAGACTGTCTATGTTCGTCAGCAGCAAGTCCCTGTCTCCGAGAGTTCCATACAGAGAGCACTGGATCTTCCATCTAGCCTAGAGGGATTGGATGCATATTGATAAACCACTATTTTATGGTTTATCTGGTGCTAATTTGAGTGGTTTTCATCAAGTCTTTGTACACTTACTAATACAATTTGCATGATTTTACAATTCCTTCCCAATTTTGTTCTATGGTTGAAAACTTGCTTCCTAAGTCTTTAAATTGTGTATTTTAATTCCCCTTAATACCATTCGATGCTGTGATCCGTGCATTAAGTGTTTTCAGGCTGTATAGGGCAGGAATGGCTTAAAGGATGGAGAGGAAGCTTGCAAAAATGGAAGGAGCACAAGAAATAAAGGAGATAACCAGCGAGGAGCGACGCGCACGCATGGCTCACGCGTGCACGTGATTTGGAGATTTTCAGACCGACGCGTGCGCGCGACACGCGAAGATAACCATCGACGCATACGCGTGACTGACGCGTACGCGTGACGTGCGCCACGTGCAAAAATCGCGGAAGACGCTTGTGTCGAATTTGGGCTGTGTTTGGACCCAGTTTTCGGCCCAGAAACACAGACTAGAGCCAGGGGACAAGCAGAGACTCAACACACATTCTCATTCATATAATTTTTAGTTTTTAGTTCTGAATCTGAGAGAGACACACTACTTCCTCTAGGTTTTCTTCACATTCATAGTTTTAGAGTTTTATGCTTTTGATTTGGATATTGAGAAGGGTTACTACCTCCATTGAAGTTTCTATCATTCTAGTTTGTTTCCTTATTTCCTTACTCTTTTAATCACCCATTAACCCTGTTCAGATTTACATATGGATATCTTTGATTTTGGAATTTATTAATGCAAAGAACTACTTTTACCTTTAATTAGTTTTCAGTTATTATTTTATTTAAATTATCATGTCTTCTTTTTATTCCCTTTATATGTCTGTGAAATTGGTATTCATGTCAATGGAGTAGACTCCTAATTTGACTTGGGAGTTAATTAACAGGAGACCCTTGAGTTGGAATACTCAAATGTCAATTTTAATTGGAAGTTATTGGCTAACTCTCTATTCACTAATGCTAATCCTTCCATAGGAGAGGATTAGGACTTGTGAATCAGAGTTAGCTCAATTACTTGACTTTCCTTTATTCGGTAAAGGTTAACTAAGTAAAAACAACAACCTCTTACTATTATACTTGGGAAAATTCAACAAGGATAGATCTTCCAATTAATCTTCTCCCAGTCAAGGCTTTTTATTTTGATTATATAAATTCTCTTGCTAATTTTTGTTGCTTTAATTTACAATCATTTATTTTTCTGTTCTCCAACTCTTAAAATTTCTCGAAAAATTCCTGATCAATAAATCACACTCTTTTGTCAACTCGTTGGGAGACGACCTGGGATTTCTACTCCCAGTATTCTATTCTCAATTTGTGACAATTCTTTCTAAATTGATAAGCGGAGTTTTCGTCGGTTAAGAAATGTACTTACAACGTTATTTCTACATTAAATTCTTAATCGGCAAATTTTCTGCACGTCAACTTTTGGCGCCGTTGTCGGGGAGTTGCAATAGTGTGCTAAGTTATTGGTTGGTGTAAATATTTTTAATTTTACATATTTGCATATTTTATTTAATTTTATTACCATGAGCTGTATGTTTCTTTCATTGAATGACGCGTTCACTCCCTGATCCGAGCTTAACCGCGTTTGATCCTAAAATTGAAAGAACTATTTCACGTATTAAGCGAGCTCGACGCTGGTTAGCCTCTGAGGGTGGTGAAGTGGTTACTACCAATTCACAAGTCTTATTTGAGAGCGAATCTGAAGTGCCATTTCAGGAAGAAACAAGCTCATCTTCTACTGATTATGTTGATTTACGTGCAGGTAACATGGCAGAGCCTAGAAGGATTACTCTCCAGGAAGCAGGAGCTCCAGACTTTACACTACA
Organism: Arachis ipaensis; assembly: GCF_059453495.1. Lineage (NCBI taxonomy): Eukaryota > Viridiplantae > Streptophyta > Magnoliopsida > Fabales > Fabaceae > Arachis > Arachis ipaensis. The sequence goes on from NC_142444.1 coordinate 76,888,088, forward strand.
ACCGTATCAAGTGCGTCACCCGAATCTGGCTGTAGATTTGGAACTGAAGATTGTGCTAATCAACTTACTGCCTAAGTTTCATGGCTTAACTGCTCAAGAGCCTATCAAGCACCTTAGAGATTTTCAGACAGCTTGCTCAACTACTAGGCGTCATGGTGTAGATGAGACTATTATTTGGCTATATGCCTTTCTGATTTCTCTTGAGGGAAAGGCAAGGGAGTGGTTCTACACTCAACCTGAAGTAGTTGTTACTAATTAGGATCTGCTCAGAAGGGAGTTCCTGGAAAAATGCTTTCTGGCTGAAGTTACAGATAGACTGAGGAAGGAAATTTCCTCCATTTTATCCAAGGTGAATTAGAGACTCTTTATGAGTATTAGAAACGCTTCAGGAATCTCCTAGACTCATATCCCCACCATAGGATTGATGATGCCAGGGCATTTTGGCCAGTTTCACTGACCTTTTCTTTACTATTTTAGGGTAGTTTCATGCATTTTCTTTGTTAATAAGCAAGTTTTGGGTAGATAATCACTTACATCTTGATTCAAGCAAACATTGTGAATTTTACATGATTTTATGAGAATTATGCATGAATTGAATGATAAAATGGATGATGCATGATCTCATGAGTTAGAACCTAGCTTTGATGCACTTTACTTGCTTGATTTCAGGACAAAGGAAGCAAGCAAGATGCCACGTTAATAGCCACGTTAGTCTAACTAACGTGACCATTAACATGGAATGGAGGCTAGCTTGAAACATTAATAAGAAAAGTGAACACCAATAACGCTTTCGTGAGCCATCATAGCCCACGTTAGGGTCCACGTTAACTACATTAATGTGAACTCTAATGTGGGAAGAGCAAGGAAGAGCCAATGTTAGTGGCACTCACCTTTGTCACTAATGTTGGACCAAGCCATTATTAGCCACGTTAGTTGCCACGTTAATTACATTAACATGGAAGCTAACGTGGAGGAAAGAAATGATGAGCTAACGTTAGTGACACTCACCTTTGTCACTAACGTTGGAGATGGCAATCACCATCACGTTAGTGGTCACGTTAATACAATTAACGTGAGGCACTAACGTGGGAAGGGGCGCATGGAGCGTTAGTAACAAAGGTAAGTGTCACTAACGCTCTCGAAGCTGAGGCATGCCCATGTTAAGGGTCACGTTAGCTACACTAATGTGGACTCTAACGTAGGGAGGAAGGGCAACAAGCAAACGTTATTGGAAAAACTGAATGCCAATAACGTTTGCGAAGGACCAAGAGGCAACATTAGTAGTCACATTAGTGCCACTAACGTTGAAGTTAACGTGGACCATTTTGGGTTAGGAACGTTAGTGAAAAAGGTGATTGTCACTAACGTTCTCGAACCTACATTTTCACTTAACGTTAACACCACTAACGTCCTAACTAACGTCCATGCCTAACTCACACTTTTTCTGCAAGCAAAGCTAAGCCCACTGAAGATGATAACTGCTTCAACTCAAAGATCCAAAGGCCCATATCTAAGACTTAAAGAGCCAACTAGAAGATCAGAAGAGTAGTATATATAGGAGTAGTTTTGAACTAGAAAGAGAGCTTTTGGCATTGGGAGAACTACTCTCTGTATAATTTTACTTTCTCTACAACTTCTAGTTTTACTTTTAGAATGTATTTCCCATCTTTGTTTTCCATTCCCAGAGCTATGAACAACTAAACCCCTTTCATTGGGTTAGGGAGCTCTGTTGTAATTTGATATATCAATAATAGTTTTCATTATTCTTCTTCTTTCTTTTCTCTTGATTTTACTTGAAAGCTTTTAATCTTCATCCAATTGGGTAGTTGTCTTGGAAAAGAAGCTATTCATACTTGGATCTCTTCAGAACCTTGGAAGAGGAATGAAGAGATCGTGCTAGAAATGAATTGGAATTCAAGGAATTGGCTATTGATCAAGATTTGAGAGATTGAATTACCAATGAATTGGAATTCAATCACTTAAGATTGCCAAGGAGATTAATGAATGCATTGATTAAGGAAGAGTTGAAAATGAACTTGATCCGGAGAATACAACATTTCCTGAGCCCAATGAACTCCCCATTTCTGATCTTACCCATTTTCTTTACTTTCTGCCATTTACTTTTATGCTCATCTTCCCTATTCCCCATTTAAGATTCTGCAATTTACTTTCCATCATTTACATTTAGTTCTTTATTTCCAGCAATTACATTTTCTGCCATTTACTTTCCCGCCATTTAATTTCCTGCAATTCTCAAATCAAATTCTGCTTAGCTCAATTAGAACAATCCTCCAATTAAAGTTGCTTGACCAATCAATCCCTGTGGGATTCGACCTCACTCTCTATTGTGAGTTTTTACTTGACGACAATTCGGTATACTTGCTGAGGGAAATCTGTTGAGAGACAAGTTTCCGTGCATCAAGTTTGTGGCGCCGTTGCCGGGGATTGATTGTGTATCAAGAATGATTAAATTGGTGGATAACTAGATTGAGCACTTTTTCTTTCTTTCGTTGATTTAATTTCTGTTTAAGTAATTTACTTTCAGTTCTAGTTATTTTCTTCCCTTTACCCCTTACCCGTTTGAGATATTCTCTTAATTGTCACAATTCAGTTCACTTACCCACTAACTGTTTGATATATTGCATCATTCACACTAACATCATTTTTTTACAAGAATACTCTCTATCCCCCTTTTGCTTTGGCCTTGTTGGTTGTATGACAGGTAGAAGAAGTGGGGCTTCAACTTCCTTTGATTCTGAACCTGAGAGGACCTTCCTTAGATTAAGGAGGGAAGCAAGAGGAAAGAGAGTTATTGGTGCTGAGGAAGAGGAAGAGTACTTTGAACCAGACATGGATGAGAATATGGAGAATCATCATAAAGAAAAAGCTCACAACCATGGTAGAGAAGGTCCAGTGCATTATGCTGTGCAAGAGAGAAGAGTTCTGGGATCTTACATAAATCCAAACCCAGAAAACTGTGGAAGTAGCATCCAAAAGCCAACCATACATACCAATAACTTTGAACTAAAGCCACAGCTCATCACCCTCATTCAGAACAACTGTTCATTCGGAGGAAGTGTCCAAGAAGATCCCAATCAACATCTAACCACCTTCCTGAGGATATGTGATACTGTGAAGTCTAATGGTGTTCATCCTGACACCTATAGACTGCTTCTGTTTCCCTTCTCATTCAATGACAAAGCATCTAAATGACTGGAATCCTTCCTGAAGGAGAGTTTAACAACCTGGGAAGATGTGGTGAACAAATTCTTGGCGAGATTCTATCCTCCTCAAAGGATCAACAGGTTGAGAGCTGAGGTACAAACCTTCAGGCAACAAGATGGTGAAACTCTATATGAAGCATGTGAGAGGTTTAAGGACTTGACAAGAAGGTGCCCACCAGATATGTTCAATGAATGGGTGTAGTTACACATCTTCTATGTGGGTCTTTCTTACGAATCAAAGAAGGCAGTAGACCACTCATCTGGGGGATCTCTGAACAAGAAGAAGACCATTGAAGAAGCCATAGATGTTATTGAGACTGTAGCAGAGAATGACTACTTCTATGCCTCTGAAAGAGGCAACACTAGAGGAGTGATGGAGCTAAACAATGTGGATGCATTGCTGGCTCAAAACAAGATGATCACCAAGCACTTGGCTGACCTTACCAAGAAGATGGAGAGGAACCAAATAGCAGCAATCATCACCTCAGCAGCAGCTCAAGAAGGAGTGAATGAAGAAGCAAAGGGTGATCAGGAACAAGCCAACTACATTGGAAATTCACCTAGGCAGACCCATGATCCATACTCCAAATCTTATAATCCTGGTTGGAGGAACCATCCAAACTTTGGGTGGAGAAATCAACAAGATCAAGGCCAAGATCAAAGACGCCACAACCCCAACAACAATGCAGCTCACCAACATTCCACACAGAGATCATATCAGCACCCACCTAACAACACCTCTCAACATCCATATCAAAATCAAAATAGCCCTTCTCATCCCTCTAATCTCAATTCACCATCATCCAAAGATAGACTCTCAAGGATTGAGAATCTACTTGAAGGCATATGTAAGGAAATTCAAGATAACAAGATGTTCAAGGAGGAGGTGCGAGCCAATATCAAGAACCAGGGAGACACCATCAAGAGGCTGGAATTTCAAGTGGGATACCTCTCTGAGAAGATTCCCAAACCTACTGATAGCTTTCCAACTGGCACAGAGAAAAACCCGAGAGGTGAAGCAAAGAAAGTAAGACGGAAAGATTGCAAGATGGTCACTATAAGTGATAAGGGGACTGAGGAAGAGCTGAAAAAACCATTAGAACAACCTAGAGATACCTCAGCAGAGAAACAAGAAGAGGGTCACCAAGGAACCAAAACTACACAGAAGGAGATTCTGAACCTCTATGCACCCTTTCCCCAAAGACTCAAGGGTGGTGTAGAAAAGAGAATATACTCAAAGTTCCTCGACATGTTTACATCCCTTCATGTGAACAAACCATTCATCAAGGCTCTCTAACAAATGCCCTCATACATTAAGTGTATGAAAGAGCTGCTGACCAGGAAAAGCTCACTCAAAGGAAGACAAACAATAGTGATGAATAAAGAGTGCAGTGCTCTTATACAACCAGAGTTGCCTACAAAAAGGAAGGATCCAGGGAGTTTTCACATCCCCTGTGCCATAGGAGACACACTGATTGACAAAGGACTTTGTGATCTGGGAGCAAGCATTAATTTAATGCCTCTATTTCTCATGAAGAATCTGTAGATCAATAAGCTAATGCCCACAGACGCAGTCATCAGGCTGGCTGACAAAACTCAAAAACAAGCAGTAGGAGTGGTTGAAAACGTGTTGGTAAAGGTTGGGAATTACTTCCTTCCCACAGACTTTGTCATATTGGAAATGGAAGAGAGTCACCTTCACCCAATCATATTGGGAAGACCATTTCTAGCTACAGCCAGAGCGCTTATAGATGTAGAGTGAGGATAGCTAATACTGAGGATACATGATGAACAACTTACCTTCAATGTCTCCAAACGCTCACAAGAAGCAGATCAAGAAAACAAGGAACCAAAGGAAGATCACGACAGGGCACTGGTGAAAGAACCAAGCACAGGAAAACAAACTGTACACCTGGGAATCCCCTTGGCTGGTGAGCAGAACAGTTAGAAGGTACCACAGCTAAAGGAAATCCAAGAGGACCTAAACCCACCATGGTCATATGAGACCAGCAACAAAATCTCTCTGGGAAAAGAGACCACAAAGAGCAGGGCAACAGTAAAAGAAACAAAGAAGAAGGCACCAAGGAGATGGAAGAACAAGAAGATCCCTACAGAGGATTTCTCTCCATGGGATAAAGTGATATCAGCTTGTTTCCCAGTTATCCCACCTCATCTCCCCACCATCCCATCTCAGTTACCTAAAGTTTTCACCATCAACAGAATTCTCTCTCTAGAACATGTGGAGATCCTTGATGAAGCCAATGGAGATAGATTTACTGCGAGGGGGGAAGATATGAAGCATTACCAACCACCCTGACAAAGGCAGAACGTCAAGCTAGTGACGCTAAAGAAGCACTTCATGGGAGGCAACCCATGTTTTATATGTCTTTAAAGTAGTCAATAATGCAAGGTTCATGAATTCCAAATCAACTTTGACATATACTTGAATGAATCCTTTTTTTATGCAACATATAGTGAAGAACAAGTTTGGTGTTCAAGGCACACTAAGAGGACATAAATATCATGTCACTCTTAGCACCTTGAACAAATCCTTTTACAACACATTACCACAAACTAAGTTTGGTGTCACCAATGTTGCATACATGGACAGTTAAATAGTCAGCTGGTTTGTATTCATGAATAGCACTTACTATTTAGAAACAAAAACTTTAAAAAGTAGTTATCCCACTCTTTAAATTTTGCCGCCACTATCCCCAAATTTATTAATCACATTTCTTTTATTTTGTAGGAGAATTGATGGGACAATTGAAGGAGGAGGTTTCGGCCACTTCAAAAAGAGGGGACTATACACATGTCTTCAAGGGGAATGCATTGAGAAATGTTGCCATGCAACATTGAAAGAATGACACGCTTGAAAATCGAACCAACCCCATCATAAAGTTAATGATCCTGATGCCAGGGCATTTTGGCCAGTTTCACTGACCTTTTCTTTACTGTTTTCAGGGTAGTTTCATGCATTTTCTTAGGAAATAAGCTAGTTTTTGGTAGATATTCACTTACACCTGGATTCAAGCATACATTGTGCATTTTACATGATTTCATGAGAATTTTGCATGAATTTAGTGACAAATTGTATGCTGCATTACCCATAACTTGGACTAGAACTTTGATGCACTCTATTGCTTGATTTCAGGACCCAAGGAAGCAAGGAATGGGAGGTAACTTGCAAAGTTAATGAGAAAAGTGACTACCAATAACGCTCTCGAAGCCATCATTACCCACGTTAAGAGTCACGTTAACTAAGTTAACGTGAACTCTAATGTGAAGAAGGGAATTTGGGCCAATGTTAGTGACACTTAACATTCTCACTAACCTTGGCCAATGCTCACAAGTGGCCACGTTAGAGTCCACGTTAACTTAGTTAACGTGGCCTCTAACATTAAAAAGGGGAAAGGAAGCAAACGTTAGTGACATTCAACATTGTCACTAACGTTTGCCTAAGTGCACAATGCCACGTTAACTCCCACGTTAACTTGGTTAACGTGGAAGCTAACGTGAAGAGGCAAGAGTGGTCGACAACGTTAGTGACACCCAACATTGTCACTAACGTCGGAAGCAACCACACAACTCCAAGGAGCCACGTTAACTTCCACGTTAACTTAGTTAACGTGGAGGCTAACGTGAGAGAAGAAGGTGATGGCCAACGTTAGTGACACTCAACATTGTCACTAACGTTGGAAGGAGCCACACAAGCCACTATGAGCCACGTTAACTCCCACGTTAACTTAGTTAATGTGGAAGCTAACGTGGATGAGTAAATAATGAGCCAACGTTAGTGACACTCAACATTGTCACTAACGTTGGGGATGGCTAAGCATGGCCACGTTAACCTAGTTAACGTGGACTCTAACGTGAGACATGGGGACACATTGGAACGTTAGTGACAATGTTGAGTGTTACTAATGTTCTCGAAGGATGGCAAGCCCACGTTAAAGAGCCACGATAACTAAGTTAACGTGGGCTCTAACATAGGAGCAATGGGGGCTTTTCAATGTTATTGGGAAAGTTAAGCCCCAATAACGTGTGCGAAGGACCTAGAGGCAACGTTAGTGGCAACTTTTGTGCCACTAACGTTGAAGTTAACTTGGCTTTTACTTAGGAACGTTAGTGAGAAAGTTGATTGTCACTAACGTTCTCGAACTCATATTTTCACTAAACGTTAACACCCCTAACGCCCTGAGCTCAAGTCTCTGCCCACTTCACACTTTCTCTCTACAAGTAAAGCCAAGCCCAAATGAAGAAAAGAACTGCTTCAAACTCAAGATCCAAAAGCCCAAGACTTGAAGAGCCAACTAGAAGATGAGAAGAGTAGTATATATAGGAGTAGCTTTGAATTATTTAGGGAGTTCCGGGAGTTGGAAAATAGCATAGAACTACTTCCTGTATTTACTTTCTCTGCACTTCTAGTTTTCATTATGTATTCTCCATCTTTGTTTTCATTTTCCAGAGCTATGAACAACTAAACCCCTCTTATTGGGTTAGGGAGCTCTGTTGTAATTTGATGGATCAATATTAGTTTTCATTATTCTTCTTCTATCTTTTCTCTTGATTTTACTTGAAAGCTTTCGATCTTCATCCAATTGGGTAGTTATCTTGGAAAAGAAACTATTCATACTTGGATTTCTTCGGAACCTTGGAAGAGGAATGAAGAGATCAAACTAGAAATGCTTTCTCATGCTGGACCAAATTGGGTTTGGATGGATATGTGACTATAATCCTCTCAATGCTTGATTTGGGAAATGCATGTGGTATAATCAGTGACCATACTTTATCTCTTCTCATGAGCAATTGACCAAGGAATTGGCTATTGATCAAGATTTGAGAGATTGAACTACAAGAAATTGTAATTCAATCACTTAAGATTGCCAAGGAGATCAACGAGTGCATTGATTGAGGAAGAGATGTAAATGAGATTGATCCGGAGAATGCAACATCTCCTAAGCCCAATGAACTCTCCATTTCTGATCTTACCCATTCTCTTTAATTTCTGTCATTTACATTTATGAGCAATTCCCCCATTCCCATTCCCATTCTCTTTACTTTCTTCCATTTACTTTCCCGCCATTAAATTTTCTGCAATTCTCAACTCAATTTCTGATTCGCTCAACTAGAACATTCCTCTAATTAAAGTTGCTTAATCAATCAATCCTTGTGGGATTCAACCTCACTCTATTGTGAGTTTTTACTTGACGACAAATTCGGTAAACTTGCCGAAGGAAATTTGTTATGAGACAAGTTTTTCGTGCATCAGATCCTTGTGCTCATCCCATGCTAAACCCCATCCGTTCATCATACACCCACTCCATCAATCCACACCTTTCATTTACTCACCATTTCTCTATATAAGTGGTTCTTATTCCATACCCCCTTTAACATTCCAATTTCCATTCTTTGTACTTCTCACTTTCGGAACCCAACACCTCTTACCCCACCAAAAAACACTCTCACTCACTCCCTTCACTACACCCTATCTTAACCGGCTGAAGTCCATCATTAACCAATAATTCTCAATACCTTCACATAGCAAAAGTCACTTATGGCATCATCAGCCCTAAAAGAAGAAAGGAAAAGGAGCCTATGGAGCAATGCCCTTTCGATGAGAAAAAATTTAGAACCTTTCACCATGCATTGCAATTCAGGTGGATTGATAAACCACTATTTCATGGTTTATCTTGTGCTCAATTGAGTGGTTTTTATTAACTCTTTACCCACTTATTCATACTATTTGCATGGTTTTATATTTCCTTCCTAATTATGTGCTTTGATCGAAAACATGCTTCTTTGGACTTATATTTGCTTATTATTAATCCTCTCTTATTACCATTAGATATCTTGATATGTGTGTTAAGTGTTTTCAGATATTATAAGGCAGGAATGGCTTGGAGAATGGGAAGAAAGCATGCAAAAGTGGAAGAAATGCAAGAAGTTGGAGAAATTGCTAAGCTCTCCAGCCTGACCTCTCTGCACTCAAACGGCTATAACTTTAGCTACAGAGGTCCAAACGACGCGGTTCCAGTTGTGTTGGAAAGCTAACGTCCAGGGCTTCGATTTGACATATAATATGCTATAGTTCCTCGGAAACTAGGTGACGCGACCGCGTGATCCATGCGGCCGCATCGCAGTGACGGAAATCAGCACATTTGAATTCGAGACCAGCGAATTCTGGGCTGTTTCTGACCCAGTTCTCGGCCCAGAAAACACAGATTAGAGTCTATAAAGTGGAGAAATGCATCCATTCATAAGAAGGCTTTCATATTCACAATTTTAGGAGTAGATGTAGTTTTTTAGAGAGAGAGGTTCTCTCCTCTCTCTTAGGATTAGGATTTAGGATTTCTCTTAGTTTTAGAGTGACTCTCAATCCCAGGTTCAATGTTCTTCAGTTATTATTTCTCTTCTACTTTTAGATACTCTAATACTTTTATTTGTTAATTACTTATGTTGCCCATTTGATTCATAAATCTTTCATGTTAGATTGGATTGCTTTTATTAATATAATTTGAGGAATTTTCAGATTTAATTTTGCTTTGCTTTATTTATATTGATGCTATTTAATTTAGATATTTTCTTCCTTTTGGCTTTGGTTAAGTAATTGGTAACGCTTGAGCTGTCAAATAAAGGAGTGGTTGAAATTGGGAGTTGCTCCAATAACTCTAGTCTTTCCATCGGAATTGACTAGGACCTGAGGATTAAGCTGATTAATCCACTTGATCTACCTTCATAGTTAGGGGTTAACAAAGTGAGATTAAAATCTAAATTTCATCACAATTGATAAGGATAGGACCTCCAGTTCTTATACCTTGCAAAGAGATTTTATTTTATTATTATTATTTTATTTTATTTGTCATATAACATATTCCCACCTTACTTCCTAAACCCCAATTTACAAACTCATAACCAGTAATAAGAACATACTTTCCTGCAATTCCTTGAGAAGACGATCCGAGGTTTGAATACTCGGTTATGAATTTCAAAGGGGTTTGTTACTTGTGACAACCAAAACGTTTGTACGAAGGGGTTTTTGTCGGTTTAGAGACTATATCTACAACGCGACTATTTTTATGACATTCTTTACTGGCAAAAATCTTAACGTCAAAATGGCGCCGTTGCCGTGGAATTGCAAACGTGTGCCTTATTATTGGTTATTGTAAATATTTTTTTGATTTTTGCTTGTTTATTTGTTTTTATTTTTGTTTTTATTTTTTCTTTTTCATAAATTAAGAGGTTATTTGTTTTTATTTAGTTATAAAATTTTTTTTTTAAAATTTGTTCTTAGTGTTCATCTTGATCTTCAAGTTGTTCTTCGCGTTCATCTTGACCTTCAAGCTGTTCTTAGTTGTTTTCTTCATTTTGATCTAAAAATTTGAAATTTGGTGTCATTTTATTGTTTTTCTCTTTCCTCATTAAATTCAAAAATATTTTTAATTAATTTTTTCGAAAAAAAAATTTCAGATTTTTATTTTTAAAATTTTTATCTTATCTTAACTTATTTCAAAAATCAAATTTCAAAATTCAAATTTCAAAATTTTCAAAATTTAAATTTAAAAATTTTCAAATTTCAAATTTTAAATTTCAAAAATTCAAATTTCAAAAATTTAAAATTCAAATTTCAAAATTAAAATTTCAAAATTTCAAATTTCAAATTTCAAAATTTAATTTTCAAATTCAAAATTTAAATAACCTTTTAATTTAAATTTGTTTTTATTTTTTTATTTGTTACTATGAACTCTCACCCCTTTGGCTATGAGCGTGGTTATAATAATATTGCAGGAAGAAGAAATTACAATGAGAACAGGCATCAAGGTTGGAACAATCAAAGATGGGAGGAGCCACAAGGATTTGATCAACCCTCATGGCAACAACCACCTCCAATGGACTATCAACAACCACCACCATATGCCTATGAACCCTTTCCTCAACATGACTTTGGACCACCATACTCACAAGCCCCTTTCCGCCATTCACCTCCATATGACCCTAACCCTCAACCACCATACCAACCACCTTATGAGCCATATGAACCATATATAGAACCACCCCAATTCCAATCCAATCACTCCCAACCACCATCACTTTCTTTTGTATCATGTCCAAGTCCGGCAACCCGAGAAGTAGAGGATCGCCTAAGGGAAACAGTAATTAAATTTCAGGCAACCGTTCAACAACTGGGGCAAGTATTAATTCAATGGGCTTCTAGACGCTTAAATACACAAGGATCAGCCACAGCCCCATGTGGACAGTCTAGTGAAGAGCATAGCATGAAGGAGATACCAGAAACCCCAGTGGACAAGACAGAGAATGAATTCGTACTAGAACAAGTAGAAGAAGCTGTCATTGTTCAAGAAGAAGAAGAAGTGGTTAAAGACTTAGAAAATACAGAACCTCCATGGGAAAGTCCAGTCATAGAGCCTCCTTCCGAGACGGTTGAAATTGATGCTGAGGAGGGTGTACAACCTCCAAAGCATATCATAGTTGAAGACTTGGAAGAGGTTGATCAAGAGATGGAGATTCAAGAAGAAGAAGCACAACCTCCCATGCCTTTGGAAAGTAATGAAGAGGAGATTGAATTGAAAAAGAGCTACCAAGAGGAAGAGGTTGAAATTGAAGAAGCTTGCAAAGAAGTGGTAGTTATCAAAAAAGAGCACAAGGGAGTGGAGCTTGCAATTTCATTAAAAATACCTCCCCCTAAGTTGCCATCATCCTTCACAACATTCAAGTGAGTAAAATTCATATCCCATAGCTTTCTAATCCCACTTGAATATGGGCTACTGGAGACGGATGGTCAACTTAGAGCTCTTTGTGGCATTAAGAGTTAGAGGAAGATAGCCAGTGATAAGAATTGTCAAGCAAGGTTCAACATGGTTGTGTGCTCAAAGTTTAAATGCAAAGGTTGGTGTAAAGCTCAACTAAATGGGTCTAGGATGCTGTTTGGTAGCTGCAGTGAGAATTCAAATCACTTATCACCCAGTTGGAAAAATACAGATCCCGACATGGATGGGTGTAAAAGCAAGATTTGGGATCCTGGAATCTGCTCTGACACTTGTTACCCCGGGAGCCTAAGAATCTGTTTGAAGCTTCTTAAGGGCTTTACATGCTTAGTTTAGGACCCCGGAGGTTACTGGAATCACAAACACTGGTGGAGATTCCTAGATGAATTCAAGCATAAGCCACCATAACAGGAAGCTCATCAAATGTCCAACTTAAGGACTTTAACTAAAAGTTCTAGGTGGGAGACAACCCACCATGGTATGATCGTCCTTTTTCATTTTTATTTAGTTTTATTTGTTTTTGAATTTTATTTTATTTTGTTATATTGAACCTGGAGTTTTGCATCACATTCATATTAACACTGCATTCTGCATTTTTCAGATTACAAAAAAAAAAAAAATAGAGCGAGCACGCGACGCGACCGCATCAGCGACGCGTCCGCGTCGCAAGGAGATGGGAGACAATATTACTATAAACAGAGAGTTTCGCAGGAGCAGCGCTGGAGGCGTGCCAATGGCATAAATCACCCCACGCGACCGCGTCATATGGGAATAATGGCCTCCCACGCGACCGCGTCACCCACGCGGCCGCGTGACCTGAAATCGGCGTAAAAAGGGTGTATGGCAGAAAGTTGAGCTGGAATTGGGCTGGACCCGTGCTAGTAGCACAAGCCCTGCCACGCGAATGCGTCACCCACGCGTCCGTGTCATATTGGAAATAAGGCCACCCGCGCGATCGCGTCGACCACGCGATCGCGTCACCCTGGATTTTGGCAATACTGAGAGTTGAACAGAAAGTTGTGCGATCGTGAGGCTGCACTCGCGCCACTAGCACAAATCAAGTCACGCGATCGCGTGCCCCACGCGTCCGCGTCACCCAACCTTATCGCGCACCACGTGACCGCGTCACCCACGCGACCGCGTCGCCAGCGTCGCACAACCTATCCAGATTGGTGCCAATTTTCTTATCTTCTCTTTTCTAATCCTAATTTCTTCCTTCTCTCTCCTTTCTCACTTTCTTTTTCTTCTTCTCATCCCTTTTCCCTCTCATTTTATTTTACTTCATTTATTTGCATATTTCATTCATTGCATTATTCTCATTAGTGTTGGAGTTTTATTTGGATAAGTGCCTTATTTTATTTGAGCACGTGGCTACTCAGAGAAGAGATTTGACAATTGACATTTACTTATGGCTCTCATATACATTTGGATTACATTATTTTCATTCCTATTTTAACTTGCACACCCAATGTATTTGGGATTATCATTCACAATTGTCATCATTACACATGCTCTTTAATTTGGCACATTTATTACTTGATGCTTGAGCTATGCTTCTCATGCCTATTATTTGCATGTTTTTACCCTCTTGCATCTAATTATTTTGAATTGCCCTTTTTAATCTTTATTGTTGTCTTCCCTACATGTTGTAGCTACCATGTAGATGGACTATCATCTTTCCTTTGGCATTTCTTATCACTTGGAATTTCCTCCCTTCTGGTCTTAGTTTTCTATATTTCACACTCTTCCTTTTTCTTCTTCCTTAGGCATGGGTACCAAGAAAGGAAAAGAGAAGGCCACTGACAAGACACCAGCAAGGAAAGGAACCAAGAGATCTCCAACTAAGGCGCCTCCATCTACAAGCGTCAGTTGGAGCAACCCGTCCACCTGCACATCTCAGCATGCACCGAGGACGGTGCAATCTTTAAGTGTGGGGAGGTCGATACCGATCTCCATGGGTTAGTACTTTCTTGTCTCAAACACCAATGTTTAAATTTTCTTTGTAGATTAGTTGTTGCATTTGCATGTTTGTTTGATTTTTGCATATTTTACTACTTGGTTGAAGTAATATTTTCTTTTTCAATAAACCTTTTAGAGCATTTCACTAATTTGAATAAAATTTAATATTACACTTGTTTGAAGAAATATTATATTAGAACATGGTTTAGAGCTCGAACACACAAAACCTGTGAGATTTTTTAGCCTATTTGAATTGGTTGCATTTTACCAACCAATATTTTATTTTTGATGTGTGTTTTTCTCTCTAAAATTGTGATCTTTGTCTTGCTTAATTCTATATTTTCATGGTTTAATGTATGCATGCACTTACAGGATTGAGGCCTTTATTTCACTAAGCTTACATACCCATATGGCCTTACCTTTCATTATCCCTTGCAAACCAATGTTGAGCCTATTTTACCCCTTTGTTCTTTACTTTAGCTCATCACTAACTCTAAGCGAAAAAACAATAATGTCCTTAATTTGAATCCTTAGTTAGCTTAGACTAATAAAAATGCTTATGATTTAAGTGTGGGAAAAGTGGGTTTGAAAATGTTTGGTTTAAGAATTGGGTGTTATATATCTTTATGAAAATGTGAAAGAAATAGGACATGTTCATGCATTCAATAAATTAATCATATACATTGAGAAAAATAAAAGAAAAAAAATAATAATAATAAAAAAAAAAAAGAAAAAGAAGAAAGAGAGAGAGAAAAAGAAAAGAAAAAGAGCAATTGATAAAAGGGGACAAAATGCCCCAAAGTAAGTAGTGAAAGCAATGCATATGAGTTGTACTTGAAATTAGAATGCATGAATATATGGAAAACATGGTTAATGGATGGTTAGATGTTGTATTATGATTACATGGATTGTTTAAGTTAGGTGGAAATATTTTGAGTTAATTAAGGATTCAGATTTTAGTCCACTTGACCAAATACAATCCTACCTTGACCCTAACCCCATTACAACCCTTAAAAGACCTCCTGATTTGTGTATTTATGCATTAAATTTATGTTGATTGTTAGATGAAGAGCAAGCCTTAGAAAGCAAGGTTAGTAGAGAATTGAGAGAATCGAACCTAAAACACTTGAGTGATTAGAGTGTTTACACTACCAGTGAGGGTTCGATGCTCAATTCCTTGTTCCCTGCTTTCATGAGCTATTTTCTTCTTGCAAGTCTATTTGTACTTCATTTTTATGATTTGAATTAGTGAAATCCAGTTCATATTTATTCTTGGAGAACTTATTTACTCTTAACCAAGTAAGTAAAAGCATTTAGCATGTAGTTGCATTCATAGGTTGCATTTCATACATTCTACCATTCCTCTTCATTTCTTTATAACTTCTCTTGAGCTTAGCATGAGGACATGCTAGTGTTTAAGTGTGGGGAGGTTGATAAACCACTATTTCATGGTTTATCTTGTGCTCAATTGAGTGGTTTTTATTAACTCTTTACCCACTTATTCATACTATTTGCATGGTTTTATATTTCCTTCCTAATTATGTGCTTTGATTGAAAACATGCTTCTTTGGACTTATATTTGCTTATTATTAATCCTCTCTTATTACCATTAGATGCCTTGATATGTGTGTTAAGTATTTTCAGATATTATAAGGCAGGAATGGCTTGGAGGATGGGAAGAAAGCATGCAAAAGTGGAAGGAATGCAAGAAGTTGTAGAAATTGCTAAACTGTCCAACCTGACCTCTCTGCACTCAAACGGCTATAACTTTAGCTACAGAGGTCCAAATGATGCGGTTCCAGTTGCGTTGGAAAGCTAACGTCCGGGGCTTCGCTTTGATAAATAATATGATATAGTTCTTCTGAAGCTAGGCGACGCGACTGCGTGATCCATGCGGCCGCATCGCAGTGACGGAAATCAGCGCATTTGAATTCGAGACCAGCGAATTCTGGGCTGTTTCTGACCCAGTTCTCGGTCCAAAAAATACAGATTAGAGTCTATAAAGTGGAGGAATGCATCCATTCATAAGAAGGCTTTCATATTCACAATTTTAGGAGTAGATGTAGTTTTTTAGAGAGAGAGGTTCTCTCCTCTCTCTTAGGATTAGGATTTAGGATTTCTCTTAGTTTTAGAGTGACTCTCAATCCCAGGTTCAGTGTTCTTCAGTTATTATTTCTCTTCTACTTTTAGATACTCTAATACTTTTATTTTTTAATTACTTATGTTTCCCATTTGATTCATAAATCTTTCATGTTAGATTGGATTGCTTTTATTAATATAATTTGAGGAATTTTCAGATTTAATTTTGCTTTGCTTTATTTATATTGATGCTATTTAATTTAGATATTTTTTTCCTTTTGGCTTTGGTTAAGTAATTGGTAATGCTTGAGCTGTCAAATAAAGGAGTGGTTGAAATTGGGAGTTGCTCCAATAACTCTAGTCTTTCCATCGGAATTGACTAGGACCTGAGGATTAAGCTGATTAATCCACTTGATCTACCTTCATAGTTAGAGGTTAACAAAGTGAGATTAAAATCCAAATTTCATCACAATTGATAAGGATAGGACCTCCAGTTCTTATACCTTGCCAAGAGATTTTATTTTATTATTATTATTTTATTTTTTTTGTCATATAACATATTCCCACCTTACTTCCTAAACCCCAATTTACAAACTCATAACCAATAATAAGACATACTTCCCTGCAATTCCTTGAGAAGACGACCCGAGGTTTGAATACTCGGTTATCAATTTCAAAGGGGTTTGTTACTTGTGACAACCAAAACGTTTGTACGAAGGGATTTTTGTCGGTTTAGATACTATATCTACAACGCGACTGTTTTTATGACATTCTTTACTAGCAAAAATCTTAACGTCATGGATGGTTGATAAGGAGATCATATATGAGCTAGGCTTTCAAGTCAGAAAAATTGAGTGCCCCAAAATCACAGAGAAGGTGGAAAAGAGAAGATGGGAGCTCCTTACTGATCTAGTCATAAAAGTAAACGCAACTCTTGTAAGAGAGTTTTATGCACTCTGCAATCCCTAGGTATGATACAGTCAAAAAAGATCTAACAGAATAAGAGGAAAAGAAGGTGAAACAGCAGAAGGAAACATTGAAAAAGACGATGGAAGGTGCTGGCTTCTGGAAAAAGTTGATTGGAAAAAGCAAGGGAAGTGGGGGTTCAAGCACTCAAGAAAGACACAAAGAGGACAAACAAGAGGGAGAGCATGAGCACCCCCATGAGTAAAAGGTGGTGGAGTTTCCTCATTGTCCTATCTTTTTCAAGTTTTAAATAAGGAAAATTATGTATGAAATAGAACATGTTTCCATGGTAGTTTAGGATTTTCAATTCTGCCTTTAAGTTTGCATTGCTTAGGTCTATGCTTGCTAGTCTAATGTCATTGCTACATTTTCATCTTGCTCACTTGTATGCTTGTCCTTTAAGTCAAATAAAAAGAGATGTTATGAAAGACCAGAGTGAGGTTCAATTTGTGGAGTAAGTTCTTAAGCTTGTGGTGTAGTAATTACTTAGCTATGTTGGTTCACCAACAAGGTAGGAAGGCAACTATCTGTCATGAATCATATACTTGAAACAAAACCCATGAGACTAGCTAAATAACAATATCCTAATAAGAAAAAGGGAAAGAAAAATGAAAGTTGAGAAATAAAAAAAAAGTAAGAAATAAGGCTAGGCACCAAGGGTTGAATCTTGAGGCATGTGTCTGTGGTGCTCCTGTGTAAAGGATATGCTTGGATGAATAAGCTCTCAGGGGTGGCTTATCACTTGGTAACTTGGGTTAACTAACCCGGGATTATCAGCTGAAAGTCCACTATCAAGAGTAACCTTTGCTACAGAACACTTAGTAACCCAAAGAGGTGCTGGACACCAAGGTCTCAAGTAAGAAAAAAACAAACCATGTGCCTATAGTGTGTATGTATGGGGGAAAGAGACTTGAGAGAGTAAGTCCTTAGGGGTGTCTTAACACCCAGCACCTTGGACCAACTGGTTCGGGAGTGCTGGCTGAAAGCTTATCTTAAAGAGTCGCCCACTCACAAAGCACCTAGTCTAAGAACACAATTAAACCTTGAAAAGACAAGGATCAATGAATAAAAGTCTCAAAGGGTGTAATCAAGTGAGTATTCCAGGGCATGATAAAGGTCTGAAAGCCAGTGAAGGAATGAACCTAAGTTGCTATGCATGAAACCCCATAAAACCAAGGACATGACTTCCACAATAATGACTCATTTCTCTTGTCATTTCATTCATCATTCTCATGTTTCAGTACTTGCTTAGGGACAAGCAAGCTTTAAGTTTGGTGTTATGATGCCAGGGTATTTTGGCCAGTTTTACTGACCTTTTCTTTACTGTTTTAGGGTAGTTTCATGTATTTTCTTAGTTAATAAGCAAGTTTTGGGTAGATAATCACTTACATCTTGATTCAAGCAAATATTGTGAATTTTACATAATTTTATGAGAATTATGCATGAATTGAATGATAAAATGGATGATGCATGATCTCATGAGTTAGAACCTAGCTTTGATGCACTTTACTTGCTTGATTTTAGGACAAAGGAAGCAAGGAAGATGCCACGTTAATAGCCACGTTAGTCTAACTAACGTGACCATTAACGTGGAATGGACGCTAGCTTACAACGTTAATAAGAAAAGTGAACACCAATAACTCCTTCGTGAGCCATCATAGCCCATGTTAGTATCCACGTTAACTTCATTAACGTGAACTCTAACGTGGGAGGAGCAAGGAAGAGCCAACGTTAGTGACACTCACCTTTGTCACTAACATTGGACCAAGCCACTATTAGCCACGTTAATTACATTAACGTGGAAGCTAACGTGGAGGAAAGAAATCATGAGCCAACATTAGTGATACTCACCTTTGTTACGAACGTTGGAGATGGCAATCACCACCACGTTAGTGGTCACGTTAATACAATTAACGTGAGGCACTAATGTGGGAAGGGGCGTTTAGAGCATTAGTGACAAAGGTAAGTGTCACTAACGCTCTCGAAGCTGAGGTATACCCACGTTAAGGGTCACGTTATCTACACTAACGTGGACTCTAACGTAGGGAGGAAGGGCGACAAGCAAACGTCATTGGAAAAGGTGAATGCCAATAACGTTTGCGAAGGACCAAGAGGCAACGTTAGTGGTCACGTTAGTGCCACTAACGTTGAAGTTAACATGGACCATTTTGGGTTAGGAACATTAGTTAAAAAAGTTGATCGTCACTAACGTTCTCGAACCCACATTTTCACTTAACGTTAACACCACTAACGTCCTAACTAACGTCCATGCCTAACTCACACTTTTTCGGCAAGCAAAGCTAAGCCCACTGAAGATGATAACTGCTTCAACTCAAAAATCCAAAGGCCCATATCCAAGACTTGAAGAGCCAACTAGAAGATCAGAAGAGTAGTATATATAGGAGTAGTTTTGAACTAGAAAGAGAGCTTTTGGCATTGGGAGAACTACTCTCTGTGTAATTTTACTTTCTCTGCAACTTCTAGTTTTACTTTTAGAATGTATTTCTCATCTTTGTTTTCCATTCCCAGAGCTATGAACAACTAAACCCCTTTCATTGGGTTAGGGAGCTCCGTTGTAATTTGATAGATCAATAATAGTTTTCATTATTCTTCTTCTTTTTTTTCTCTTGATTTTACTAGAAAGCTTTCAATCTTCATTCAATTGGGTAGTTGTCTTGGAAAAGAAGCTATTCATACTTGGATCTCTTCGGAACCTTGGAAGAGGAATGAAGAGATCATGCTAGAAATGCTTTCTCATGTTGGACCAAATTGGGGTTTGGACGGATATAGTGACATATAATTCTCCCAATACTTTGATTTGGAAATACATGTGGTATAATCAGTGACCATACTTCATCTCTTCTCATGAGCAATTAGACCAAGGAATTGGCTATTGATCAAGATTTAAGAGATTGAATTACCAAGAAATTGGAATTCAATCACTTAAGATTGCCAAGGAGATCAATGAATGCATTGATTGAGGAAGAGATGAAAATGAAATTGATCCGGAGAATACAACATCTCCTGAGCCCAATGAACTCCCCATTTCTGATCTTTCCCATTCTCTTTACTTTCTGCCATTTACTTTTATGCTTTTCTTCCCCATTCCCCATTTAAGATTCTGCAATTTACTTTCCGTCATTTACATTCAGTTCTTTATTTCCAGCAATTACATTTTCTGCCATTTACTTTCCCGCCATTTAATTTCCTGCAATTCTCAAATCAAATTCTGCTTAGCTCAACTAGAACATTCCTTCAATTAAAGTTGCTTGACTAATCAATCCCTGTCGGATTCGACTCACTCTATTGTGAGTTTTTACTTGACGACAATTCGGTATACTTGCCGAGGGAAATCTGTTGAGAGACAAGTTTCCGTGCATCAGTTGACCAGTTAGTGTTGATCAACTACTTCACACAAGGCATGAAGGCTCAGGATAAGACTACATTAGATGCTGCGAGTAATGGTTCTCTGAAGAAGTACAAGACGGTGACAGAAGTGTGGCAACTGATCACCGATCTAGTTGAGTCTACCTGGAATGCAAAGCACAGGAACAACCATCCCAAGGCTATTGCAGAGGTTTCCTCTAGTAGTGAGACTGCTGCTCTTACACAGACTCTGGGAGAGATGACCAACATACTGAAATAGCTACAGCTGAATCAACAACAACCTCAGCCTCCCCCACAACAACAGTATCAACAGTTGGTTCCTCAGAGAGTGTGCAGAATATGTGCCTGCTATACTCATTACACTGATAAGTGTCCGCAGCTCCAACATGAAGATAACACCTTGGTAGCTACCCATAGTTTCTATGACCGCCCGAATCAAGGATACTATCAACAAGGCGTCAATTATAACCAAGGTGGAAACTACAATCAAGGTTGGCAAGATAACTCCAACCAAGGCTGGAGAGACAACTCCAACTAGGGGTGGAGAGATAATTCCAACCAAGGATGGAGGGACAACTACAACCGAGGAGGTAGAGACAACGGAGGAAATCAGAGGTGGAACACCAACAACAAACAACATAACCAAAACCAGCCTTACCGAGCACCTCACCAAAGGCAGTCCCAAGCGCCTCAAAACAACCAACAGTAGGCCCCTCAAATCACTTACCCCTTTCCTCTTCCAATGATGAGATGCTTTGCTCTCTTGTGCAAGGACAACAAGACATTCATAATACACTTAACTCTACCATAAATGGTCTGAACTTGTCTCCCGGATGGATTCATTATCTACCCCCAACAATCAACCTTCAAGCTCCAATGCACTTTCTTCTCAACCCTTACCTAACCCAAAGGGTGGAATCAATGCCATCATTTTGAGGTCCAAAACCATACTGCAATAGAGGAGTCATGAGGAGAGAAGCTCAGAGAAAGATATCCAAGTTGAAGAGATTGTTTAGGTAGAGGATGTTGAAGAAGAGGAGGAAGTACAAGACATGGTTGAAGAAGAAGTAGCTCAACCAAGGGATGGAACACCAAAATAAGATGAAGTTACAAGAGAAGCCATTCCCATTCCATTTCCACACCTTGCTAGGAAATCCAGGAAACAGATGGAGCTAGACCCCAAGATGGTGGAGATCTTCAAAAAGGTTGAGGTAACTATTCCCCTTTTCGATGCCATTCGCCAGGTACCTAAATATGCGAAGTTTCTAAAAGATTTATGCATGAATAAAGATAGAATACATGATTTAGAAACTATTCCTCTAGGTAGCTCTATTTCTGCTTTAATGGGTGATATACCAAAAAAATGTAGTTATCCGGGTCCATGCATGGTTACTATTACTATAGAAGGTGTACAATTTTCTGACTGCATATGTGATTTAGGCTCGTGCGTGAGTATTATGCCATTATCTGTATATGCTGCTTTGAGGCTCCCTCCTTTAGAAAGGTCGGCAGCACGTTTTGTTTTGGCAGATAAAAGCATAATCTCGGTGGTAGGAATTGCTGAGGACGTGCTGGTGAGCATTAATAGGCTCACATTCCCTATTGACTTCTACATCTTGGAGATGCCCCCTAATGACTCAGGAAGACCATCATCCATCCTGCTTGGAAGGCCATTTCTGAAGACTTCAAGGTTCAAATTGGACGCCTTCTCACGAACTTACTCTTTTGAGATAGATGGCAGAGCAGTGAGTTTTAACCTGGATGAAGCTATAAAGCACCCTTCGGAAGATCATTCCATCTTCTAGGGCGACATCATTAATGAAGCTGTAACTGCAGTTCACCAAGAAGAAGTAGAAGAGCTGTACATGGAGCAAGGTACAAGTGTGGGGAAACTTTCTGAACAAGATGAAGACACCTTGCCACCATCACCAGCTCCAAATGCTCAAGTGCCTAGCCATGAGTAGAAAATGGAGTTGAAGCCCCTTCCAGCCCACCTCAAGTATGCTTACCTTAAGGATAATCAGAAGCTCCCAGTCATTATTGCAAGGGAATTCACTTCCCAACAGGAGGAGCAGCTGCTTAGTGTGCTGAGAAGACACAAGAACGCAATTGGATAGAGCTTGGCGGATATAGTAGGCATTAACCCTCAAGTTTGTGAGCATTGGATATTTTTAGAAGTGGGAGCAAGGCCTGTTTGTCAACCTCAAAGGTGGCTGAACCCCACCATCTTAGAAGTTGTCAAGAAGGAGGTGACCAGGCTGCTTGAAGCTGACATCATCTATCCAATCTTGGATAGTGAATGGGTCAGCCCAGTACAAGTGGTGCCCAAGAAGTCTAGAGTCATAACAATGAAGAATGAGCATGGAGAGCTCCTGACAACTAGAGTGCAGAACTTCTAGAGGGTGTGTATTGATTACAGGCACCTCAACCAGGCTACTCGCAAGGATCACTACCCCCTGCCATTCATTGATCAAATGCTTGATCGCTTGTCAGGTAAATCACACTACTATTTTTTAGATGGTTACACTGGCTATTTTCAAATTCATATAGCTCCTGAAGATCAGGAGAAAACTACTTTTACATGTCCCTTTGGAACGTATGCATACAAGAGGATGCCTTTTGGCTTATGTAATGCACCGGCTTCTTTCCAAAGGTGCATGATGAGTATTTTCTCAGATCTTATTGAGAACTGTATGGAAGTTTTCATGGATGACTTTAGTGTGTATGGTGATTCATTTAGACTTTGCTTGGATAGTTTAGCTAGAGTATTAGACAGGTGTGTTAGTTCAAACCTTGTGTTAAATTTTGAAAAATGTCATTTTATGGTAAAACAAGGTATTTTTCTAGGACATGTTTCTAATACTGGTATTTCTGTAGATCCAGCAAAGGTAGATGTGATTTCTAGTTTACCTTACCCCTCCTCTATGAGGGAAGTCTGTTCGTTCCTTGGCCATGCAGGTTTCTACCGGAGATTTATCAAGGACTTCAGTAAGGTAGCATTGCCTTTATCGAGACTACTGCATAAGGATGTTGAGTTCGAGCTGAGTAAGGACTGCATAGAAGCGTTTGATAAGCTGAAGATCGCCTTGACTCAAGCTCCGATTGTGAGAGGACCAGACTGGAGCTAGCCTTTTGAGATTATGTGTGATGCCTCCAACCATGCAGTAGGAGCAGTGCTGGATCAGCACGAAGGTAAGGACCCTTTCATAATTGCTTATGCTTCTAAGACCTTAGACGCTACTCAGTCTAATTATACTAGCACTGAAAAAGAGCTTCTGGCTATTGTTTTTGCTCTCGATAAATTCTGAGCCTATTTACTTGGTACTAAAATGGTAGTATACTCAGATCATGCATCTCTTAAATATTTGTTAGCTAAAAGGGAGTCCAAACCAAGGTTAATACGTTGGATATTGTTGCTGCAAGAATTTGATTTAGAAATCAAGGATAGGAGTGGTTCCCAGAATTTGGTGGCGGACCACTTGAGTCACCTAGAGCACATTAAGAGTGACCGCACTCCTATCAATGTTGCATTTCCATTTGATAGCTTACACGTAATATCCGAGGTAGTCCCTTGGTATGCACCTATAGCTAATTATTTAGTTAGTCATACCTTCCCTCCTAATTTTACTAAGCACCAGAGAGACAAGCTGAAAAGTGAGTCCAAATATTATCTATGGGATGACCCATATTTATGGAGGTATGGTGCTGACCAGATAATTAGAGGTTTGTGCCTCAATCAGAATTTCAGTCAATTTTAGAGGCCTGCTGTAACACCCTAATTAGCCTAAGCCTTACCTCGCGTCGTAAAGCAAAGGTTAATCAGAGGTCACGACAGTTTTAAGCTCATACGTATAATATATAGAAGAATAATATAATATCTAGAAGCCCGATGAAAGATATAGCTCAAATTTTGGATTTGAAAAGCGCAAAACATACTAACGAAGCTACTAGCTTGAGGCAAAAAAACAGATAATATATATCAAAAGATAAGTATATAATATCATAGGAAACTAGCCACGACTCGCAGAGTTTAAGCCGGCTAGCCATATACAAGTATACAGAACCATATAGAAACCTGACAGTTTAAAAAAAATAGCTTATATAAGTTTTTCTCTCATAATACAAGCCTCTAGGCTAAAAAAAATACAAAAGAGATATGTATAAACAGATAAACCAAAAAGACTCCAAAATAATCCAGGATCCTCCGCTTCTATCACCATCCCAAGCAACTCACCAAGGTGGGTTGTGACCTGCATCTGAAAACACAACAAAGATATAGTATGAGAACCGGAGGTTCTCAGTATGGTAACAGAGCCCAGTGATGTAGGATATAAGACCCCGGGACGCCAAAGGCAATCCTAAGCTTTATATCCAGCACAAGATTCAAACTTAAAGCATCCTAAAATAAATAATCATAATATACCAACATTAACTTAAATAAACCAGGTAATCTATCTTAGGGGATTTCTATTCTAACCAAACGCCGCTGTCCCACAGCCTTCACCAACCGATCCTCCATGCGATCCCATCGCCACCGCCTTCCGAACCTCCTCAATCTCAGTAGAAAACAGAGGTAATATACAATGCAAGTAAAACACAAGTAGAAGCTATAAGGCAAATAATTCAGATAACAAGTAAGCATGTTATTCAATTAGGCAAGCCATTACAAGTAAACAAAGCATACAAACAGATAGAAAATGCATATGATGAATGCCTGCCCTACTGGCTGTGATATATCATTGTCGGTTCAACTGCCTACCTGACACATCTCCATGGAGACGTCGCCCTTCGGATTTCTCATATGGGAACCCCCGAGATATAGTGCCCAGATCACTATCCAGGTATCGGCGCCTACTCTCCCTATAAATCCGAAGGGATGCAAGTGGGATACTCTTGCCTCAGACCTCACATCTCAACGTAAGCGGGATTAACCACTGTCTTTACGCCGCCGCCACTACCTCGACATGCGGGATTAACCATCGTCCCTGCCGGGCGCATATCGTCTCATAATCTCAATAAAAATATTGTTTCAGTGGTTTTCAGAAAATATTTTCAGTATACAGAGATCCATCATCTCAATTCGAGTCCTCGACTCATCTCAACCACTGTCCATTTATAACTCAGTTTCCAATGTCAAAAGTTTATCATTCCTTATCTCATATATAACTTATCCTCCACCCAACGTCAAATCATTCTCAGCACACCAGAAACCTAGGCCTCCGTTTTCTAATTTATCATAAAACCATGTTCTAGAACCCTTAAGTTATATCCCATGTTCTAATACTAAAAATTAAGCCGAAAACACTTAAAATGGTGTTTTAGAAGCTTAAAACCTTGTTGGGAAGGTAGAATAGTTGAAAAACAAGAAAAATTTAAGAAACAGGACGTGTGCGGCCGCACAGGGGTGTGTACGTGCGCACGCCTAGGAGATTTTAAGATGTGTGCATACGCACAGGGGTGTGCGTACACACAGGTGACAAAATTTCTAAAATCTGTTCCCTCGCACAACCTGTGCCAGCGCCCCCAATAGACTGACCTTCCCGACGTGTGCATTCGCACAGGTTGAAGTTTTTCCTTAAATATGCGCGCACAAGCTATGCTAGCGCTGCTAACAGAACGAACTTCCCTACCTGTGCATGCGCACAGGTGTGTGCGTCCGCACAGGTCAAAAATTTCGCAAAACAAATTTCAATCAATTTCAAAAACCGAGGCAAAAGTTATGATCAGACAAAGTTCACCAAAAACCCAACTTTACCAAACTTTACAATTACCACTATATCTTACCATACCCATTCCAAATCATACCAAACCATCCAAAACTCTATTTTTCATCAAAATGTACTTGTTGTATCATAATACACCAACCTTACCACATTCTCCTTCTCATTTCATTACTCTCAATTCCAACCTCAACTATATAACACTTATGATCAAAATCACCATCAAACCCACCATTTCATAAATTACAACACTACAATTATCATAAGAAACCAACTTTTAATCCATACAATCATTCAACATCATCTCATCATTATAATTCATCACAAATCAGCCCAACATTCATCAATTCATCAACATTTAACACACCAACCATTATTTTAGTTCAACCTATCTTATTGGTCACTAGCCTATGTGTCTATGAATATTATATACTACATAGAGGAAACCGAAACCATACCTTGGCCGATTCCCTTTATGCACCCAAATTCAAACTTAGCACAAAGAAGCTTCCAACCACAATCCAAGCTTTCAATTCCACTCCAATAAGCACAATTAAGTTCCAAGAGCTCCCAAAGCCACAATAATCAAACTATATACATATAAATCACCTCAAATCAACCTAGGGTTCTCCAATAGATTTACTATCAAGAATCCAAGGCTAAGGAAGGATTAGAGCAAACCTAAACATCCAAAATCACAAAACTCATTTAATCAAAAACCCTATAAACCCGAAATTTTGAGGGGAGAAACTGAGAGGGATTTGAGCTTTCCTTACTAGTTTCTTATATGGGTTTTGTAGAGCTCTTCACAAGGAACGCGTAGCCGCAAATAGTACGGCGATCGGAGCTCTCTAGCTCAAGATATGAGCTTTGGAAGAAGATGGTGAATAGTGTTCAAGGGTTTCTTCTTCCTCTCTTCTTCAGCTGTGTTTTGTTGTGTTTTGTAAGTGAAAGGTTCACTTAAGTGCTTTTATATGTTGGGATTGGGCCCAACTTGGGCCCGGTCCAACCCGTTAGCGTTTTTAACCCATTTGGCCCAACTTCAGGCCAAACCTTTAAAATGAACGCCCGGTTTTCCATTCCAAACATTTTTATAAGGTTTTCACCGGTTTTCACTTTTTCTCGTGCGGTACCGGGCAGACTTGAATCAGTTCAACCGGTTCAACTGCCAGTTCACAGTTTTTCATGGTTTTTTGCAGAAAGCACATTTTCTGACTCAGAAAGACTTACTGAGTCCGAAAATCACCTTTAAATCCTTAAATTCCCACTCTAGCTTTTTGAAGCCTAATTTGGGCAATATTAATTACTTAATTAACCGGTTGATTAGTTGCGGTTCTTACACCTGCCACTCCTCTGAGAGTGGTGGACATTTTGGTCCTCAAAGGACAGCTAGAAAAATTTTAGACTGTGGATTCTGGTGGCGCACTCTTTTTAAGGATGCTACTGCCTTCTGTAAATCTTTCTCCCCATGCCAAAGGTGTGGAAATATATCCAAGAGGGATGAGATGCCCCAATAGCTTATGGTATTTTATGAAACTTTTGATGTCTGGGGCATTGACTTCATGGGTCCGTTTCCAAATTCTAGTGATTTCTTATACATATTGTTAGGTGTTGATTATGTTTCTAAATGGGTGGAAGCAATTCCTACCCGTACTGATGATGCTAACGTTGTTGTCTCCTTTGTTAGAAATCATATTATCTGTCGCTTTGGATCACCACGAGCAATCGTGAGTGATCAAGGCACTCATTTTTGTAACAGGAGATTGACAGGTCTACTGAAGAAACATGGCATTGTGCACAAGGTAGCAACAGCTTTCCACCCTCAGACCAATGGGCAAGCTGAGGTGTGTAACAAAGAGGTAAAGCGCATATTGGAGAAGATAGTCAGGCCCTATAGGAAGGACTGAAGCACCAGACTTGTAGATGCACTCTGGGCTTACCGGACAGCATACAAGACACCCATCGGGATGAGTCTCTTCTGCCTAGTATAGGGAAAGGCTTATCACCTCCCAGTGGAGGTGGAACACAAGGCTTTCTGGGCTGTAAGGGAATACAACATGGGATTTGAGAAGGCTGGTGCTGAAAGGAAGCTGTAACTAGCAGAACTGGAGACCATTCGACTCGAAGCATATGACAACCCCAGACTATACAAAGAAAAGGTGAAGGCTGTGCATGACAAGCATATCAAGAGAAGAGAGTTCAGACCTGGGGAGCTAGTTCTCCTTTACAACTCAAGGCTGAGGCTCATGCCAGGCAAGCTTAGATCAAGTTGGGAAGGCCCCTATAGAGTCGAGAAGGCAGAGCCATACGGAGTCTTCCACCTGAGTCATCCTACAAGCTCCAAATTCATCAAAGTCAATGGCTACCGCTTAAAGCTGTATCATGGTGAGAAAATAAAGGACAATATAGAGCTAGAGGTCTTCCTCTTGGAGGATCCACCAATAGAAGCAGACTAAGCTTGTGAACCGTCCGACTTAAGGACGTAAAAGTAAAGTGCTAGGTGGGAGACAACCCACCATGGTATGATCGTCCTTTTTCATTCTAAGTTTTATTTTATTTTGTTTTTCAAAGTATTCATTCATAATTTCTGCATAATCATCTATATTCTGCATTCTGCATAAAAAAAAGATGTTCGACGTGCAAGCGTCTATGACGCGTACGCGTCATGCGTAAATTCGCAACACCAAGGAATTAAATAGAGAGTTGCGCGGGAGTGGTGAAGGAAGCGTGCTTTGCGCACAAGCAAGGCCACACGTACGCGTACCTCACTGATGACATGTCACCATGTCATGTTTTTCTATGCTTTTTCATTTGTTTTCAATAGGTTTTATGCACTTTCTTGAGCCATAAGCAAGCCAATTGGGTAGATTTTCATGTTTCCTTTGATTTAATCAACCATGTATGAATTCATGCTATTTCATGAGGTTTTATGCTATAATTGTCATATATTATGAAAGAATGAATATCTCATGATTTTGAGCATAGCTTTGATGTGTTTGGTTGATTAATGATAGGTGAAGAAAGCTTGGAGAAAGGATGAAGCAAGAAGGAATGGCTAGGAGGAAGAGAGAACAAAAAGTTTGAGCAAAAGTTAGCCCCTAACTTTTTGGCTAACGTTGGCACATGAAAAACACTCCCTGGGCTAGCAAAAGTTTGCGCCAACGTTAGCCCCTAACTTTTTGGCTAACGTTGGCGCCATGAGTGTGCAAGGGGTATACTTCCAACAAGAATAACTTGAGCTACAGAGCTCCAAATGAGGTGATTCAAAAAGCAATGGAAAGTAGGAATCGAGAGCTTTCCAAGCATATATGGCACTGCATGGTGGACACTAAAATTGAGGGAGAAAACTGCCCCGCAATGAGCATAAACGAACATGGTGGCAACCTGCAGTGAGGCCAACTGACCTCTGCACCTTCAACGGAGTATAAATCGAGCTGTAGAGCTCCAAATGATGTGCTCCCAACGGCATTGGAAAGTAGACATCCAGGGCTTTCCAACAATGTATAATAGTATGGGGTGGAAAATATGTTTGAGCCTCCAGAACTGGCGTTTTCGACCACGTTTGAGGCAAACGTCGCCTCAAACGCTGCACACCAAAGCCAGCAACCTTGTCCTCTTCAAATGAGCATAACTTGAGTTGTAGATGTACAATTGAGGTGATTCCAATTGGGTTAGAAAGCTGACATTCAGAGCTTTCCAACCATATATAATAGTCTATAGTTGGCATGAAATTGGCAACGTTGACAAGAGGACAAAGTAGCACCCCATACATGCACACAAGGGGGCCAACGTTGGAGCAAAAGTTTGACCCCTAACTTTTGCCCCAACGTTGGTATCAGCAAGGAAGGGTGCTGATGTGAAAAGTTGGAGCAAAAGTTAGACCCTAACTTTTACTCCAACTTTTACTCAAGCTTTCATGATTCCAATCCGGTTCAATTCGGTTCTCTCTCCAACTCCAAGAGCAATCAACCAAGGCCTCTATCAACCCAATTCCATCAAGAGCAAGGGCCCATTATCATCACTCAAAGGCACAAGAGATAGTTAGAATAGAAATTTCATTTTAATTGTAATTTATTTTGAATTTCATTTTCATTTTGTAAAAATGCCTATATAAGGCATCATTCTCATTTTAGAAAAAAAAAAAGAAAAGCCCAAATAGAGAGGGGAGAGGCGAGCTCCACTAGGGAGCATTAGGAATACAGAGCTCTCTCTCTGAGTTTTATTTTCTGTTTTGAATCTTGAATTGAGATTGGAAGGAATTCTGTTTTCATTCTCTATTTGCAACTTCTCTTTACTTCTTCTGCAATCTTTTTTTACTCTCTGCAACTTTTCTCTTGTTGGATCAAGGAAGGATCCACTCCTGAGATCTTCAACATCCTTTTAAATTTCTGCAAATTAAGCACAGTCACTTTGCTCTCTGATCTCCTTGTTCCCAATTTACTTTCCAGCACTTTTGTTCCTCTGCACTTTACATTTGAGTTGTTGTGATCTTGATTTATTCTTCCTGCAATTTAACTTTCCAGTTACTTGATCTACTGCTCTCTTTAATTTCCAGCACCCACTCCTCTTTAATTTCATGCAATTTACATTTCTTGCAATTTAAGATTCTTGCAATTTACATTTCTTGCCCCTTAAGCTACTTGCCAATTTACTTTCTGCACTTTAATTTTCCTTGTCATTTACTTTCTGCTGCATCAATTATCACTCAAATGTTAGCTTGACTAAACTAATCATCCACTAAAGTTGCTTGATCCATCAATCCCTGTGGGATCGACCTCACTCCCGTGAGTTTTATTACTTGATGCGACCCGGTGCACTTGCCGGTTAGATTTGGGTATTTTGGAGGAATTCGTTTCTCCGCGAAAATATCCCATCACTCACGCGTGCGCGTCACTTGCTGTAACAACCCCGATTTTCGAGTACGTAAGATCTTTTCTGAAAGTACGGATTTCTCCGAAAGATTAGTAGGGGAAGAACCTATATCATCAAGCATCTCAATCCTCATTGTCATTATGTCATCTTTAAGTTAGAACCTTTTATGAGGCAAGCTCGATAATGCAATCATGAAGAACCTAGTTTTTGAACCGTATCGGTTAGGAGTTTTGATTTGGTTTTTCGTAAATAGTCTCAGTTTGACAAACCGGATTCGATTTATGAAAGAAGAGAGATAATAGGATGATATTATCATTATATTAGTATTAGAAGATTTTTGAATGATATTATAAGGTTACCTGGTCTGTTTTAATTAAAAACAGGAAATCGGTTTAACCGGGTTCACAGTTTACTGGTACAGCTTAGCACCAGCACTATCTGATGACTTTAGCAATGCTAAGGCCTAATCATACATGTTCTATTCTCATAATAAATGTGTTACTAGTGTCATTTATGCTAGTAACTCAGAAAATAATTTTTAGAGATGTTTTTACAAGTGTTCCGATACATCTAGTTTTAGTAGTTATACACCTGAGATATTTTAATATTATTTTAATCTACCTCTAAGCCAACCAATCACAACTCACCTTACACCCCCAAGACCTCCAAGGCTATCTCATTTCATCATTTTGGCCGAAAATAACAAGAGAGAAAAGAGAGAAACTTTCATGAACACTTAATCTTCAAAGCTTGATTTCTTCTGAACTAAAACTCAAATCAAAACTCCGATTTCACCAAAATGATCCTCTCTTCTTTATCTACATAAACATATAACATATCAAGGATGGAGATAAGGTGAGATGGCTGTCCCCCTCCCTCTTTAATTCGGTTTTCAAGGAAACATTCTTAAACAAGTGTTTTCTTGATGTGCTTCCTTAGATCTCTTGCTTAGCTTGACTTGTGGGCCAAAGATCTTTGATTTCCAGCACGTTTAAGGTGAGGATAACCTTCCTAAGATGCTGCGGAAATTCGTTTAGTTGATGGTTTAGAGTTTTAAAGTTGTTCTTGATGTGTTTTAGGAGGAAAAAGTGCTTTAAGAACACTTCAAAGAGTAACCGGATTTGGAGCAGCAAATCAAGGTAGGGTTTGACAAATTTAATCTTGATTGATTGTGTTTGAGTTGTGTGATTATGATATGCTTTGGCTTTGCTTGAAATTGATGATTTATATGAGTGATTCTTGTTGAAAGTTTGGTGAAAATTTGATGAAATTTGATGATATTTAAGCTAAGAAACATGTCCTTGAGTGCAGCTGGACCTTGAAATGGGGTTCAATTTGTGTTAAAATCATGTAGAAAAGATGGGGTTTTAGTGGCTGCTAATTTATTATGAATTATGGTAAAAATCGGTTGCTGAAAAGACTGAAAAACGGGTGAAAACAGAGAAAGAATCTGAAGAATTTATGAAGAACACGAAGAACACTTTGAGTGTGATGAAGAACATTGAAGAACACCTTTTAGATCTTAAAAAGGGCAAGGTTGTAATTATTTTGGTATTTGAGGGGTTATTTGGTAATTTACAAAAGTTAAGGTGGTTAAAGTAGAAATATTAAAAGTTACTAGGGTAAAAAGTTAATTTTAAAGGTTAAAAGGTAAAGGCAAGGTAATTTTCGAAAATTTAATGATAAAATAATAAATAATAATAAAATATTAAATAATAATATTTAATTAAAAATAATATTTTAATAAAAATAATAAAATAATGTAGAAAATGCAGTTTTCTGTAAAAGCTTTAGAAAGACAACTTTAAGCGCAGAATCTCATAATTACCTTCATAAAACACTTAGGGAGTGGTAAGAACATATTAGTGAGGCAAAGATAAAGGAAAGATAAAAATTTGAAGAAAAGATAAGAACCAAAAAAAATTCTGTAAAGTTTTAATGACAGAAAAATAGACAGAGATTAGTGAACGAACTAGGGCAACATAGTTAGTCCTTGAGTTGCGGTTAGGGTTAAGTATAATATGAAAAGTTAAACTATTTTAGTATAGACTTAATGAACCTATACTCGGGACAGGCTAACTATTCATACCGAAATTTACATAAGCTTTAAATATATACATTAAACAGAGAAATCAGAGCAGAGTAGAGAAACACAGAGAACAGAGTAATCAGAGTAGAGGAAAGAGATAAAGAGAAGAAGAGTAACATATATGTAAAGGAAAGAGTAATCAGAGAAAAGTAAAGAGATACAGAAAACAGAATAACTAGAGCAGAGTAAAGAGATACAGAAAAAAAAAGAATAATCAGAGCAGAGTAAAAAGACAAAGAGAAAAGGGTAATATGATAAAGAGAATAGAGAATGGTGCACGAATTGTAAATCACACTTTTCACAACTCGTACCACTAACCAGCAAGTGCACTGGGTCGTCCAAGTAATACCTTACGTGAGTAAGGGTCGATCCCATGGAGATTGTCGGCTTGAAGCAAGCTATGGCTATTTTGTAATTCTTAGTCAGGAAATCAATGATAAGAGTGATTATATTTATAAAGAGTAAATAGCATAAAATAAATAATACTTGTTATGCAGTAATGGAGAACAGATTGAGGATTTGGAGATGCTCTGTCTTCCGAATCTCTGCTTTCCTATTGTCTTCTTCTTCACACACGCAGATCTCCTTCCATGGCAAGCTGTATGTTGGTGGATCATCGTTGTCAATGGCTACCATCCGTCCTCTCAGTGAAAATGGTCCAAATGCGCTGTCACCGCACGGCTAATCATCTGTCGGTTCTCACCCATGTTGGAATAGGATCCATTGATCCTTTTGCGTCTGTCACTACGCCCAGCACTTGTGAGTTTGAAGCTCGTCACAGTCATCCCATCCCAGATCCTACTCGGAATACCACAGACAAAGTTTAGACTTTCTAGATCTCAGGAATGGCTGCCTATAAATCTAGCCTATACCACGAAGACTCTGATCATGAACCAAGAGGCTAAGAGATACACACTCAATCTAAGGTAGAACGGAAGTGGTTGTCAGGCACGCGTTCATAGGTTGACAATGATGATGAGTGTCACGGATCATCACATTCATCACGGTTAAGTACAAGTGAGTATCTTAGAACAGAAACAAGCGTGATTGAATAGAAAATAGAAGTAATTGCATTAATTCATCGAGACACAACAGAGCTCCTCACCCCCAACCATGGGGTTTAGAAACTCATGCCGTCGGAAATATAATATGAAACATGTAAAATGTCATGAGATCCATAATAAATCTCTAAAAGTTGTTTAAATACTAAACTAGTAACCTAGGTTTACAGAAAATGAGTAAACTACGATAGATAGTGCAGAATTCTACTTCTGGGGCCCACTTGGTGTGTGATGGGACTGAGACTTGAGCTTTACACGTGCCTAGGCTGTTTCTGGAGTTAAACGCCAGGTTGTAGCCTGTTTTGGGCGTTTAACTCCAACTTGTAACCTATTTCTGGCGTTTAACGCCAGAATGCAACATGGAACTGGCATTGAACGCCAGTTTACGTCATTTATCTTTGAGCAAAGTATGGACTATTATATATTTATGGAAAGCCCAGAATGTCTACTTTCCAACGCAATTGAGAACGCGCCATTTGGGTTTCTGTAGCTCCAGAAAATTCATTTCAAGTGCAGGGAGGTCAGAATCCAACAGCATCTGCAGTCCTTTTTTAGCCTCTGAATCAGATTTTGCTCAAGTACCCCAATTTCAGCCAGAAATTACCTGAAATCACAGAAAAAACACACAAACTCATAGTAAAGTTCAGAAATGTGATTTTTATTTAAAAACTAATAAAAATATACTAAAAACTAATTAAATCATACTAAAAACTATGTAAAAACAATGTCAAAAAGCGTATAAATTATCTGCTCAGAGAAAAAGCAGAGGGCCTGTTGAAAGGTGATTTGTTGCATTAAGGCAACTCCAGAGTTATTTGTATGATCATCTGCTGCACTTAGGCAGTTAGATAGATGGTGGTACAACCATTGAGAGTGCTTTCCTGGGATACCTTGCCATAATGCTTTTCTGTAAGACAGCGGTTACTTACAGAGGTATCGAGATCAGTGTGCTCCTGTAAGACGGAGGTTGCTTACAGTAAGTGTGCTGTTGCTCCTGTAAGACAGAGGTTGCTTACAGTAAATGTGTTGTACTCATGTAAGACAGAGGTTGCTTACAGCGAGTGTGTTGGACGTATATCGGCTAATAAGTGCCACCCTGCAAGACAAAGGTTGCTTACAGTGGATACTCTGCAAGACAAAGGTTGCTTGCAGTAAGTATTGCCAACAGGAAAGCCTTATCCAGACAAAGGTTTCTGGGTAACGTCGGGAGCGGGTATGTAACCGACAAATGAGCTCATTACCTGCATTAAGGCTAGACATGCATCATACTTGGTTGTGCATTTCTTCCATTATGTTTGTTGTATGAATGTATGCTTTCTTCGTGTGTATTCTATTCTTTGTGTTTGTGTTATTTTCTTGTATTCTTCTGTTTGTGTTCTGCTATCTGTTTTCTCTATCTTCTCTATTTATCTGTATTTTCTATTTACTGCTTTCTGTATTCTACTTTTACCTGCAAAACAACACGGAATTAATGAACTTAACTAATAACCCCGACCCTATTAAGAACTCCCCAGTTCTTACCCCTTCTCTCTTCCTTCCCCCTTCAGATGGAAGTAAGAGTACCTTACCATAGTTCGTTGATGATGGTTCTGCAAAGAGGATTTCGCTCTAGATAGTCTTCTGAGTCTAGGGTGAATCTCATTCTCCATTATATGTATATACTGTGAGACCAGCCAACGTTGTGTGGCTACTTGATGAGGCACCAGAGAGATATCATATGGTAATGTCTGATCGTGCAGAGGAGTAGTAGATGGTCTCCACCTTTTGATAATGTTCCACCTGACTTGAGTTTTGAAGACTTAGAACGTACTTTCCCTCGCTTTAGTAGTTTAGAGGGAATAGGTGAGTATAGAGTCTAGGCTAGCTTGGGTGCCAGCTTAGGGACTTCTTGAATAGGTCAGGGCCTGGGATGTTGTATGTATATATATGTATATAGTTATTATCTAGCTATAACTAGGGGTATCCTAACTAAAAGTCTATTCTTAAATAAAAGCTGGATCACTGAATGTTGTTGACTGCTTGTGATGTATTTATGTGTGGTTGTTTATAATTATTTTATCTATTATCAGTTGTGAATTGATTATGAATGATTCCGTCTATTAATCCAAACGTTTTCAAAGAAAAAAATACCCCGCAAATTAACTACGTTTTTAACAACGAATCAGGCTCATATGATAAATAATAGATAATAATTAGAAAGACAAGTTGGTAGCACTCAGTTTCCGGTATGATATAGACATACTGAAAATTGGGTCGTTACACTTGCGCTTTCAATAACCCACACGTAAGCGTCCCTGACACGTACGCGTGACCCTGGAAATCGGCGTAAATGGGTGATATTGAGGATTTTTGCCGGTTTAGAATGAAGAATCAATTCGTTGGTAGCATAGTCCAAACCAATAATGAATTCTCTCTATCAAATAATAAATTCAAATTATAATAACCGAGATCAAGAGTACTTCAACCCCGAGTCGTTCTTCCTAGGAATGCAAATGAAATGCTACGCTTTTGGTTGTCAAGGGGACAAAAAGGGTCGTGCAATCAAAGAACAAAAGATTAAAGAAACTAAGCGATAAAAGAACTAAGCAATGCTCAAAATTGTAATTGATGCAAGTAAAAAGGAAATGAGATCAAAACTAGTGAAAATGTAATGAATGTAATAAAGGTTCTTGACTTGGGAATGAGCATCCAAGGAATCCTATCGTCACCATAACCACAACTATGGTAATTATCATGAGTCAATCTCGCCTAGCGAACCGCAACCATCGAGGAGTAAGTCAAGCAAGCATAATTGACCTTAATCCATAAGTCCTAACCAACTTACCAAACTCGTTGGTAAAAAGGCTAGCGTCAATGGAAACAAGAGTCAACTAACTACCCAAGAATTACCACTAAATGTCAGACATTATGACTCTAGTACCCTAGAAACTCAAACTACAAGCCAAGGTGGGAAAATCTACTCAAAATCTAGAGTTGGCATTTTCACAAACACCTTGTGTGCATAAAAGTAAAACATGGAAAATTGCAAAGTAAAATGGAAAACTATGACCAACTATCAACAAAACTAAGCATAAACAAGCAATCAAACATAAAGAAAGCATGAAATGTAAAATTCATTAATCAAAACTTTAAGAAACACAAAATTGTAATATGAACAAATTAACTTGAACCAAAGGAAATGAAAGTAAAAGTGCTTGAATTAAAGAGGAAATTGAGAGTACTTACAATTGAAGAAGTAAAAATCAAAAATCAAAGCTTACTATAAAATGCTACAATGGAAATGGAAATGAAACCCTAAGAGAGCAATGCTACACTACTCCTACTCTTACTCCTAATTACTATGAAAACTATGTAAAATCAAAGTCTAAGTCCTAATGCCTTCATATGTGTTGATCCTCCCCTTATGTAGCACTTCATTTCGGCATTTCAGCCTTCCAAAAATGAACCAAGGGCCTCCAATTTCGCGCAGCACGTGTTTCATTAATGAAATCACGTGCAGGGACCTGTGTGGATGCACAGACGTCTGCGTCCGCACACGCGGCTGAAAATTGACATGTGCGTACGCACATGTGCGTGCGCACGCACACTTCGCTGTGTGTGCTTTTCCTTGTTTTCTTCATGTTTTCTCCCTTGTACATGCTTTCTTCCACTTTTGCCCATCCATTCTTCCCTCCAAGGCCTAAAATCACCCACAAACTATATCACGGCATCGAATGACATGAAAGTGGGATCGAATTGCTCTATTAAAGAACAAAATTGCATGTTTTCTCATTTAGAATCAAAGTAGGGACAAAACACAAGAGTATGCTATTTTGGTGCTTAAGTGTGAGTTCATGTGCTAGAATCCATCCAAAATTGAGTCAAAATATATCATCAAATATGGACTCATCAATTCCCCCACACTTAAACAATAGCATGTCCTCATGCTAAACTAACAAGGAGAATGATCAAAGGGGTAATCAACTTATTAAATGCAACTATCTATATGCATGCAAGTGTATTATATACTATCTATATCTATATATCTATATATAGTATCTATATGAAATTGGTGAAAACAAACAATCAAGTTCCCAAGCAAGTATAGACAATTAGGGCCAAACAAGGAAATAATCCAACGCATCAAAGTAAAGCAACTTGCAAGAATTCATGATAAGAAGCATGGGAACATAGAGTTGAGTAATTGAACCCTCACTAGGTGTGTATACACTCTGATCACTTGGTGTTTAGGGGTTTAAATCCTCAAATTCTCACTCTAACTTTTCAAAGCCTAATTTGGATAATATTAATTACTTAATTAACCGGTTGATTAGTTGCGGTTCTTACTGTAACAACCCTAGTTTTTGAAAATTAAATAATTAGTTATTTGTGATTTATTTTATTTGTTGATAATTTTATATTAAGAAAATTATTTTACTAAAGGTAATAAAATGGAATTTCATCATAATTGGAGTTTAAATTAATTAGAATTTTTATATAATCTTTATTGGATATTTGGTATAATTGAAATTATAATTTTGATAATTGAAAAATAAGAAGAATTGTATAATTTAATTTAAATAAATTTTATTTTGAATGAATTATGTTATTAATTTGAACTCCTAGAAATTATTTTATTAGACATGATTAGATTGATATTTATAAATACTTTAATTTTAAGTCAATTAATATTTATGTACAATTTTTATTATAATTAATTATTTTATAAATTGAAATTAAAGTTTCAGAGATAGAAAAATAATAGAGATTTATATGATTTAATCTAGAAAATTGATATTTGAATTTAAATTGTACTTTACAAAATATAATTAACTTGTTCATTTTATAATTTAAATTAGAAATAATTGGTTGAACTTAGCAATATGATGATAAATAATGATCCTAAATATTTTTAATAGAGTATGTTTGATTTTAAAATTACTCTACCCTCCAATTTTATCAAAATATCTATTCAAATCTAACCATAATCCTTTATAAAATCTCTAATTTCTAACCCTAATTCCCAAATCAACCTCGAAAACCCTAATTTCCCAAATTGGAAACCCTAACCTTAAATTACCAATCAGAGACCCTAACCGCCTCCTCTACACCACACAGCCGCAGCCTTAACCTCCCTCAACGCAACAAACACACACACACGCAGAGAGGAGATCGGAGGAAGAGATAGTGCCGGCAGAAGGGAAGAAGAGCGTCACCGGCATGGTACCACCGTCGCCGTCGCTTTCCTGCAATCACTGCTACCACGAAGCTGCCTAATTGAGCTGAGGAAGAGAGAGATTGAAACGGGCTTCGAAGGAGAGTATCACGCGAGAAGGAAGAGGGAGAGTCGTCGTGGGCTGGCCGTCGGTCGAGCCGCTGCTGCGAGCTCGCATCGTTTGCACCGTCACACCTAGCCGCGTCTTGCTCGCCGCCGAGGAAAGCCGCCATCACCATCGTCGTCCTCATCATGACCTGTCACCGTCGCTGGAGCCAGCCGCCTTCGTCGTTGTTCATCCTTGTCGTCGCCGTCGCCGCTGGTCTGCCTTGGAGACGCCGTCGAGTAGAACGCGAGGAAGAGGAGTTCTTGTCACTGTTGTGCACCTAGTCATCGCTGCTGCTTCCAATCCCGTCGTTGATACTGCCGCCACTGCCACAACCACCCTTGAGCTGCTGCGCTGCTGTTGACCTATTGAACCACCATCTGAGCTACTGTTGGCTTGCCGCTGCTGTTTGTTGGGTTCAAGATCGCTGCTGCTGTTCTTTCTCTACTCTGCTTCTACTTTTAGTTTCTGGAATCTGACAAGAACGCCACTGTCGCTGCTGGAGCTGCTGTCGCTGTTGCTCTGGATCCATTCTGAACTGTTATCGTCGCTGTTTGGCTGACACTGAGGCTTCCCACTGCCACCGGAGCTGCCCAGGACCGCCGCTGTGGCTGTCATAGGAACAGAACGGGTGCCAAAATCTGACACAGTGCCGCCGTTGTCGATTAGAGATGCCAAAACTACTGCTGCTGTTGTGGATTTGGAATACTGGGTGCGTTGCGTTTAAATTCTGCAAATTTCGACACTCTAAGGTAGGGGATTTAACGTTTTTAATTTAGAATGCGTACAAAGTTTTTTGGATAAGTGAAAATGGTAAACAATGGTTAAAAATCTCTTAGTTGACATGAATGACTTGAAATGGATTTGAAGTTAGTTAATTGTTGTGATTATTCTGAGCTGTGGTTGAATTTAGATGCTGCTGTGATTAATGATTAATTTAGTATAATTTATTAAATTGAAGTATGCCGAGTTAATTATTGAAAAGCTGTCGTATGGATAATTGCTGAATTGGTTGAAATCTGGTTGTGAATTGTATTTTGAATTACTAATTTTTTTGATGAGTTGACTGAGATTCTGATCTTGAATGAGTTATTTTGAATTGTTTGATATTGAATTGGAATTTTAATATATTGGAATGGCTGTAAAATGGATTTGTGACAGGTTGAAATTGGTTGAAATGTAGCTGCAAATGGTGATTCAGTTAATTTTACTTGTTAAATTGAAACATGATGAGTTAATTATTGAATGAAATGTAATTGAGAGAAGTTAGTTGTGGTGATTATTCTGAGTTATGTTTGAAGTTGGATGCGGATCTGAATTGAATTTGGGTTATGGTTGTGATATTGACTGGCTTTGTTATCACGAGTAATTAACTGATGAGATTTACTTTAGTTTGCGGCTGTGAATGTCTTTGGGCTTTGTTGTGAATGTTTGAAGCTGTGATTGATATTGGTTTTTCAGATTTTGATGGAACTGTTAAAAGGTTCTGATTCTATGTGGTTATATTGAATTAGTTGAGTTGTGTGGCTATATTCTAGTTATTGAGAGTAAGTGCTTCTTGTTGTTTTTAGTTATCTAATGTATCGGATTGGCTATGAAATTGACTTGTGACTAGTTGGAACTGGTTTTGGTAGTTGTTGATATCGGTTCATGATTAATTAGAATTAAGTTTGAGAACTGTTAAAAGATTGAATCTTGATTATTAAATTGACTTTTTTAAGAAATCTGAATTTAGAGATAAAATCAGTAACTCTAAAAAGTATAAGGATAACTTGTGATAATTGGAAACTATATGGAGCAGAATTTTTGGGTGATCATATTATAGGAGAACTGGAATTATGTAAATAATACATACTTTGTGTATTTTGGTGTCAATATTGCTAAGATTTTGGTTAAGTTAGGTGATAATGTGTGTTGGGTATTTGGAAAGTGAAGAACTGTTAGTCCTTTAGTTAAAATAAAGGATGAATTGATGAAATAGAAGTTATTGATTGATTATGTGGAAATTAGTTATGAATTGATAAGAATGGAATTGGACTGATGGAGTATGTGAAAGTTGCGGATTATGGCTGAATTGTTAACTATTGCGGATTGTTAAATTTCTGATTCATTGAGAATTTGCTATGATAATTATTGAGAAAGGTTTGATAAGATGTTGAGAAAGAGGGAACCCGTAAGGGTGGCTAAGTCTGAGTTTTAGGGGAGGTGCTGCCGAAATTTTATAAAAATCTGAGGTTTTATTTGAAAAGTAATTTTAGAAGACTTGAACTTGGAAAATTATTATTGGATTTTTATTTAGGTAAGAAAAGAATTATACTATTTTGAATTTGAATTACCAAGGTTTATATTCAAGTTTGAATTATTTATAAAAGAAGTTATATTGTGAGATTTATTCAATATGAAGAGAATTATGCTTCGGGTTTGAAATAAAGGATTACTTTTTAGAAGTTTGATGAATTTATAATATTTGAATTTGAATGGTAAAGAAAGATGGTTTTTGAGTCTTTGGGAAGTTAGTAAACTTGAAAAAGAGTTTTATTTGGTTACCTTTAGTAAGAGGGTGATGCTTTGAAAAGTATTTAACGAATTTAAAATAAATGATTTTCTTGAGTCTTTTATAAAGAAAATTAAACTAGAAAATATTTTTAAAATTGGTTCGAGTTAAGAGGTTGCAAAAATGGAAGTCGTAAAGCCTGTACAACATGATTGAATAAAGAAAGAGAGAGATATTTTATAAGAATATGTAATTGGAGATGAATAACGAGAATGATAACTTATGATGATAATTACACTGATTCTTTTGAGGAAAGGTATTCAGTTTATGAAATTGTTGGCAAGGACGTGGGTTTTGTCCCGCTTGCGTATTTATGATTATAAAAGAGAATAAAAAGCAGAGGACCTGTTGAAAGGTCATTTGTTGCCTGAGGCAACCCAATAGATGTGTTTATTCATTTGTTGCATTAAGGCAACGCCGGATATACTTGTATGATGATCTACTGCTTGAAGGCAGTCAGATAGATAGTGGTGCGACCACTGAGAACGCTTTCCTGCGGTACAGATCTGTATTTTAATTCTGTAAGGCAGAGGGGTTATTTTCTGCTACAGAAGTACCGTGACCACCTGTTCCATTTCTGTAGTAGCAGAGGGGTTATTTCCTGTATACAGAAGGTGTGTCGGCATACATCCCTGCAGTGGCAGAAGTGTTATTTCCTGCGTGCAGTGGACCCTGTGGTGGCAGAGGGGTTATTTCCTGTACACAAGGGTATAGCCAACTGGAAAGCCATACCCGTTTCAACTGCTTCGGGTTACGTCAGGAGCGGGTAGAAACCGACAAATGAGCTTATTACCTGCACTAGGACTAGACATGCATCATCTTTGTTTGTGCATTTGCATTTGATTGGGTTTGCTCGTTGTACTTCCCTATGATTGTGCTGTTTGCCTTGCTGTGACTTGTTTGTGTGTTGAATTGAATCTCTTGTTAGTGCTATTAGTTGGTGAATGTATGATGATTATGAAGAATTGACGTTGTGATTGAAAATTAATTATGTGGTTGAGAAATGCTTAATGTGACCAGTTTTATATTTTGGAATTTGTTTTGAGCTTAGATTTTTTTTGAAAGAGGTAAATAATTAGTTAAAGTAAAACCAAGAATAGTATTTTCAAAAGGTTTGGTAAAAATATAGTTTCCTTGAGTATGTTAATTATTTGCATATTAATCATTACTTTTACGGCATTCCCATTCCCTAATGAGAACGTGTGGTTTGTTCTCATCCCAAAACCTTCCACCCTTTCAGTGACATAGGTTTGAAGACTCCGTTTGAAGCTGTGGGCGATTATAGAACTTATTTGTGAGTTAAGTCTATGATTTGAGTTTCTTTCACAGAATTCCCTCGCCTTTGTAGCTTTAGTTTTTATTTTATGCAGAGGGATAAGAGTTGTACCTGAATTTTATTTAAATTCTTTTGTATAATATTTATTATTAATAATAATTATGTGATTATTATTACTGGGTGATGTTTGCTATATGATTTTAATTAATAAAAACAAAATTTTTCTGGAATTTTCTATAAAACTAAATCGCAATATCGAATTAAAGGCTCAATAGTAAATAGTTAATAAAGGAAAGCAGGTTGGTAACGCCTTACTTGCGGTACGATCATGACGTTCTGGAAGTTGGGTCGTTACACTTACATTCTCCCTACCAAATAAGAAATTTTGCCCTCAAAATTTGAATTACCTGAGAAAAGCTCGGGATAATCCTTTCGCATTTCAGACTGCAATTCCCAAGTGTGCTCTTCAACTCCTACTCGCTCCCAAGAAACCTTAACCAATGGAACAT
The DNA here is from genome assembly GCF_059453495.1 of Arachis ipaensis. Taxonomy (NCBI): domain Eukaryota; kingdom Viridiplantae; phylum Streptophyta; class Magnoliopsida; order Fabales; family Fabaceae; genus Arachis; species Arachis ipaensis. Next base: position 76,931,870 of record NC_142444.1, read on the forward strand.
CCTTTCCTCAGAGCTTCTTCACACCGGTGTCGTCGATCCTCACTGGTGTTACTTGGAAAGTCAAGTTCTCCTTCAACTCAACCGACTCAGGCTGCAACACATGAGCCACATCCGACGTGTACTTACGGAGTTGTGACACGTGGAATACGTCATGCAAGTTAGACAGATGAGGTGGCAAAGTGACTTGATATGCCACCGGCCCGAATCTCTTCAGAATCTCAAACGGTCTTATGTATCTTGGGTTTAACTTCTTGGTCTTGATTGCTCTTCCAATCCTAGTTGTCGGTGTAACCCTAAGGAATACGTGTTCTCCTACTTAAAACTCTAACGGTTTCCTTCTCTGATCCACAAAACTCTTTTGTCGACTTTGAGCAGTCAAAATCCTTTCTCGCATTCTCTTAATCTTCTCAGTAGTCTCTGCTACCACATCTGGACCCAATACACTTGCTTCACTAGATTCACACTAACAAAGTGGAGACTAGCACTTCCGTCCATACAAAGCCTCATACGGAGCCATCCCAGTGCTCGCATGAAAACTGTTATTATATGTAAACTCCACCAACGGCATGTAACAATCCCAACTCCCGGTTGATTCAACACATATGCTCTTAGCATATCTTCCAATGTCTGAATAGTCCTTTCCGATTGTCCATCAGTTTGCGGATGGTATGCGGTACTAAGACATAGCTTCGTACCGAAAGCCCTTTGGAAGGCTCCCCAAAACCTTGAAGTGAATCGGGGATCACGGTCTGATACCATGCTCGACGGCACATCATGCAACCTTACTATATCCTTGATGTACAATCTCGCCAACTCCTCCATAGAACAGTTTACTCGGATAGGCAGAAAATGAGCGGATTTGGTTAAGCGATCCACGATCACCCAAATCGCATCAAATCCCGACCTAGTCCTCGGTAAACCGGTCACAAAATCCATCGCGATTCCTTCCCACTTCCACTGAGGAATCTCAAGTGGTTGTAGCATTCTTGACGGCTTTTGATGCTCTATCTTCACCTTCTGCCAAGTTAGACACTTGAATACCACTGTTGCTACATCACCCTTCATCCCAGGCCACCAGAACATCCTCTTTAAGTCATAATACATCTTTGTGCTTTCGGGATGAATAGAAAACCGACAGTTGTGAGCTTCTGACAACAATTCTCGCGTCAAACTCCCAACATCCGGTATGCAAATTCTTCCCTTGTATCTCCATAACCCTTCATCATCCTTAGTGAATTCTTCGCACCTCTTATCACCAACAGGTTGAAACAATTGCTGAAGCTTCTGCTCATCTTTCTGAGCCCTTTGTATTTCTTATTCAAACGCGCTTGAGATTTGTAGTTGGTTTAAACAAGCTCTCCCGGTAACTTCACCAATATCCAGCTTAAGATCCACGAACCTATCTACTAGCTCCTCTTCCTTAATTCTCATCCAAGCTATGGTTAAAGATTTCCGACTCAGAGCTTCTGCTACAACATTTGCCTTTCCAGGGTGATAACTCAACTTGAAATCATAATCTTTAAGCAACTCCATCCACCTTCTCTGGCACATATTTAGCTCTTTCTAATCAAAGATGTACTTGAGACTCTTATGATCAGAAAAGATGCTAAACCTTACTCTGTACAAGTGGTGCCTCCAAATCTTCAATGCAAATACAATAGCCGCTAATTCCAAGTCATGAGTGGGGTAATTCACCTCATGTGGTCTCAGTTGACGCGATGCGTAAGCCACCACATTAAGGTGTTGCATCAACACGCAACCCAAACCATTCAAGGGAGCGTCACAGTACACTTCAAATGGTTCATGCGATTCCGGTAAGATCAAAACAGGTGCTGAAGTTAATTTCTGCTTTAACGTCTAAAAACTCGCTTCGCACTCCGACGTCCACACGAATGGCACTTCTTTCCTTGTCAACTTTGTCATTGGTAGCGCAATCCAGGAAAATCCTTTGATAAATCTTCGGTAATATTCGGCTAAACCCAAAAAGCTCTTGACTTTCGTCACAGTCGTCGGTCTTTCCCATTCCATCACCGCTTCTACCTTATAAGGATCCACCGATATTCTTCCTTTACTCACCACGTGGCCTAAGAACTTTACTTCCTCCTTCCAGAACTCGCACTTTGACAACTTAGCGTACAACTTTCGCTCCTTCAAGATTTGCGGCACAATCCTCAAGTGCTCCACATGCTCTTTCACTGTTTTAGAATAACTAAGATATCATCTATGAAAACCACCATGAATTTGTCCAAAAAGGGACGAAACACTCTGTTCATGTAATCCATGAAAACAGTAGGTGCATTCGTTAACCCAAAGGACATTACCGCAAACTCGTAGTGTCCCCAGCATGTCCTAAACGCCGTCTTAGGGATATCATTTTCCTTCACTCTTATCTGATGGTAACTGGATCTCAAATTAATCTTGGAAAACACTCCAGCTCCTTGCAATTGATCCATCAAGTCATCTATTCTTGGCAGCGGGTACTTGTTCTTCACAGTCACCTTGTTCAACTGTCGGTAATCCATTCACAAGCGCATTCCTCCATCCTTCTTCTTTACCAATAAAACTGGCACTCCCCACGGTGATATAATTGGTCGAATGAACCTCTTGTTCAGAAGATCTTCCAATTGAGTTTTTAACTCCGTCAACTCTATCGGAGCCATCCTATAAGGCGCAATCGACACTGGTCTGGCTCCTGGTACCAATTCGATCGCAAATTCAATTTCTCTCTGAGGTGGAAACTCAGGGATATCTTCTGGGAACACTTCTGGAAAATATTTAACCACCGGTATCTGATCCAAGTTCTGGGCATCACCCAACGTATTCGCAGCCAACAGAATATAACCCTGACACTCCTCCCCACTACGATGCACCATTACAGAGTTCAGGTAATACCCCGTAGCTACCACAGCCCCATTCTCTCCTTCTGGCATAAACCAAATTTTCCGTTCAAAGCAATCCAACAAAACCCAATTTTTCGACAACCAATCAAACCCCAAAATCATTCCAAGCCCCACCATTGGTAAACAGATCAAATCATGCACAAAATCTCTACTCTCAAGCTTGAAACCTACTTGTCTAGAAGCTGATCAAGTCATAACTGTCTGATGCGGAGTATGTACATGCAGATCAAAAGGCAACTCTGACACTTTCAAACCTAATTCCTCAACTTTATCAAACGAAATAAACGAATGCAAAGCTCCAGTATCATATAATGTAACTAAGGACTTATCACCAATTAGACATATGCCTCTCATCAATGGATCCGCCTTGTAAGCATCCTTGGAATTCACAGCAAAGACTCGACCTTGATGCTGACTCTGGCCCGCATTCTGATTCCTCCCATGAGGGCAATCCCTTGCAATGTGGCTAGGCATCCCACACTTGAAGCAACCACCTAAACCAACCTTGCATGAGTCATAAGGGTGAAAACGTCCACAACGATTACAAGCTAAATCCGGAGAATCCTTACTCTGATTTCCTATTCCCTTAGCATACTGAAACTGATTCTCATTGTTCTTTCTGAAGCCCCCTTGGCCTTGAGGCGCATATCCTCCTCTCTTGAAGCTTTGTCCTCTCGGATGAAAGTACTTGCCACGCCCCCGACTAAAGCTCCCTCCATGAGTGTCCTTAGATGCCGCCACGGTCTTGGCATACTCCTCCACTACTCTAGCCTTATTCACCAAGTCGGAGAAGACACGGATCTCCATAGGAGTCACAGCAGTCATAATGTTGTTCTTCAAACCCCTTTGGTACTTAATGTACCTCTAACTCTCGAAAGTCTCTGGGTCACCCTAACACACCCGAGAAAACCTACAAAGCTCTTCGAACTTGTTGGTGTACTCAGCCATAGACATGGAACCTTGCTTCAGCTGCATTAGCTCCATCTCCTTCGCTTACCTTGCAGACTCAGGGAAGTATTTCTTGTAGAAAGCCGTTTGGAACACCTCCCATAGAATATCGGCATTCTGAAGCTGTAGCAAACGACACTCAGCTTGCCACCAGGGCTGGGCCTCTCCCGCTAGCTGATAAGCGGCAAACTCCACATATTGATTAAGAGGAACATTTTGTGCCTGTAAAGCAAATTTCATAGCCTGGAACCAGTGGTCCACTTCAATAGGATTTGTGGACCCTCAAAAAGTTGGCGGATGAACCTTGAGGAACATTGCCAAGGTCATCGGAACTCCTCCCGTGTTATCGCCGTTACCTTTAGCATTATCATGGGCATTCCCTTCGCCATTCCCATTGCCATTTCCGTTTCCAGCCGGTTGGCATGATTGTCAGCTGCTTGCTCATTCCTGCTTTCTCGGGTACTGATGGTCACGGACACCGTCGATAAGGAATTTCACAAGATTTTTCGCGTTGCAAGTATAGTCCTCAACCGACAAATAATCTGCGAATCAAATTTAGAAGGAATTGGTTGTCACAAGTTCAACCCCAATAAAGTAATTGAGGTATTTAAACCTCGGGTCGTCTCACAAGGAATGGGCAAATATGTGCATCAACATTGGTTAGAATTTCGGGGTCACAAGTCATGAGCAAGAAATCAAACTAGGAATCTTAATAAGCAAGTAATCTTGAAATGCAAGAAACTAATTCAAATAACTAAAGCAAGAAGTGAGCAATTCCAAACTAATAGGATAACATCCAATAGAATTCTACTCTAAAACTAAACAAATAACTATAACTGAGACAAAGCAATTAGGATTTTTGGGTTTTCAAATATGAATGATAAAAGCAACTCTTGGCTAAGCATGGGAATTGAGATCGCCATCCTTGTCTCCATATCAAACATTGACAATTATGAGGTACCAACCCATTAAATCTACTTCTCAAAAGCCTTAAGTACGTATTGTCTACTCCTAGGCTTGAAGTACGTTAAATAGGTTTGATCACATCAACCCATAAGTCCCAACCTATCTACTAATTAGATTAGTAGTGGGTTAGTGTCAATGGGTATTAAGTTGATCACCAAGGGTTCTCAAATCACCGATTCAATGAGACCCAATGACTCAAGGTCACTCAACTCCCCTAGCTTATGCTAAGAGTAGAGAAAACTACTCCATAATTGTTCATACCCTGGGTCGAGCTGTCCGACCCGTGATGTTCTACTGACGAGACAACCAACCTCTTCAGGTCAGGCCGTTCGACCTCTTCTCAAAGAGCTCGGCCAAATCACCAGAAAAGCCCAACAAGGGCCCGAACAGAGGAACACAACCCAAATCCAAAGGCAGCACAAGGCTATAGAGATAAGGGCAGTTCCCTTGAAGATAAGATGACCTCACTCAAAGATAAGATAAGATAACTAACTTATCTTATCTAAGAAGGTCACTCTACACCTCTATAAATACACTGGAGCACCCAGGTATAACTCATACTCTGATTCTACAAAAAACCTGCTTAATACCCTTGCTAACTTAAGCATCGGAGTCCCTTGCAGGTATCACCACCCTCCGGTTACAAAGGATCAGCAGCGCAGCCAGTCCAACAAGTCGGACACGACCGCTCCGGCCACCATCCACCAGCCGGACATGTCATCTCCGATCAATACAGAAGATCTCGTCCGAGATCGACCTACAGTTTCCGGTAACCCTCGGAACAATAATCAAGGGAAACATTTCATCAAACACATGGTAAGCATTACTAAAAGACATATTCAAAGTGCAATTAAATTGAAATTAGCAAGTACCCACTAACAATTATCAACATAAAATCACTCAAACAACACAATTAACCATGAAAATCATCAATGTAACATTAGCAATTCAAGATTCACAAGATTCATGAAATGGGTATAAAATGATAATTGACAAGAAAACATAAATCTAACACAAGATCTAAACAAAATTATGCTAAGGAATTCAAATTAAGCAATCAAAACTAGTAATTAACAAGATCCAATTCAGAATTCAACAAGGAAAGATCAATTCAAACTAGATCTAGAGAGGAACAAGGGTTTCTCTCTCTAGAAGAACAAAAAAAACTAAAAAACTAGCTAAAAATTGTGTCTAAGTGTAAAATGATTGATCCCCCCTTCCCCCTAGCATCCTTGGGTCTTTTCCATGCAAAACCAGCTTGAATTTGGGCCTCTTGAGCCTCAGAAATCGCCAGGCACAATTTTCTTTAATGAGGTCACGTACAGCTTGTCGCGCGTGCGCGCCATGTGTGCGTGTGCACCGATTGATTTTGTAATCCACGCGCGCGCGCCATGTACGCGTGCGCGCCGGTGTAGATTTTCCTAATCTGTGCGGATGCGTCCCTCTTTGCGTGCCGCTTCCAGCTGTCCTCATCCACGCGTGCGCGCAAGGTGCGCGTGCGCGCCCATGCTGAAGTTTCCAAAATCCAAATCTTCATGTTCCTTCCTCTTGTGCATGCTTCTTTTCTCTCTTCTAGGCCATTCTTGCCCTATAAATTCTGAAATCACTCAATAAACACGTCACGGCATCGAATGGTAATAAAAGAGGATATAAATATAGCGATTTTAAGGCAAAAGAAGCATGTTTTTCATCATGAAGCCATATTAAGAAGAGAACACCAAACCATGCAATTCTTGTGAATAAGCATGAAAAATATTGACAAAACCCCCCAAATTCTACACAATATAAACAACAAAATTGAGGTTTATCAAATCTCCCCACACTTAAACCAAGCATGTCCTCATGCTTAAAATAAAATAACCAAAGATCATGGTAAGAAAGGGCTCATGAGGTGCAAGTTACCTAAATGAATGCATGTGACTAACGTAAAAGCATCTATCTACTTCGTCAAGGGTAAATCTATCCTCCAAGAACACATATGTGCAGACGGGGTGAAAGTGATAGGTAGTTCATAAATCCTACCAATTCTAACATCACTATGAAGTGCATATAACTTGCTAGATGAACGCTTGTGAAAGCCGGGAAGAAGGATTTGAGCATCGAACCCTCACCGGAGGTGTATCCGCTCTATTCGCTCGAGTGTATAGGGTTCGTCACTCAATCCTCTCCTAATCATGCTTTCCAAGATTTGTCTTTCATCTAACAATCAAAAATTACTTAATGCATGCTTACAAGTATCATGAGGTCTTATTCATGGGTTGTAACGGGGCTAGGGTGAAGGTAAGGATGTATATGGTCAAGTGAGCTTAAAATTTGAATCCTTGATCAACCTAAGATTCCACTAGACACATAGAATAACCTATACAACTATAATACAATACCTAGCTACCCATGGGTTTCACTTTTCGTATACTCATGCATTCTTTTCAATTCACATCCCATATGCATTGTTATTATTACCTTGTCTTGGGGCATTTTTGTCCCCTTTCATTGCTTTCTCTTTTTTCTTTCATATTTTTGTTTCTTCTATTTTTTCCTATTTCTTTTTCTTACATACTCATATATACACATAATTTTTTTTCTTTTTGGTCCCCTTTTTCTTGGGGTTTCATGTACAAAAATTTTGATGCATATGGTTAAATCATTCAATATATGAATATGTTCCCAAATCCCTAAATTTTCAATTACAACTACAAATACATACCTTTACATCTGCCCAAGTTCCCAAGTATACCCTCCCATTTGAATGATACACACCTCCATTTACCTAAGCTAATCAAGGATCCAAATCTAGGGACATTCATTGTTTTTCACTTAGAGTTGTTGATGTGCTCTATTTAAGAATAAAAGGGGTTTATCATGTGCTCAAAATTGGTTAGCAGTGGTAGATAAAAGGGTTAAGGCCGTTTGGGAGAAGTGACTATTGAAATGATGGCCTCAATCATGTAAATGCATTCATACACAAAGTAATGGACATATAGAATCAAACAAAGAAAGGATTACAATCATAGAGAGAGAATAATACACACAAGAATGGGGGATAGTGGTTAGAAGATATAACCACACAATAGGCTCAAAACTCACATGCTTGTGTTCTTAGCTCAATCACTATGTTCCAAAATACATTCTTGAAGCAAGTTTGCCGCAAAAATTTTTTTTCAAAATTGGTAGGGTACCCCAAAATCACAGTTTCTTGGGGAAGAAGTCATTATTTTGACCAAGTAACTCTATAGGAACTAACTATCATGCAAGGAGTATTTACAAGCAAGACTAACTACACATGCAATGTACTAACTACTAAGCAAAAGATAAATCCATGGGTGTTAAAAGGAAGAGATTGTTACCCATGGAGATCGGTCGAACGACCTCCCCACACTTAGAATTTAGCACGGTCCTCCGTGCCACCAACAATGCGCAAGGGACGGTCGAGACCGGAACCTTCACTATCCCCTTCATCAGAGCTCCCATCACTTGGGTTTGAAGTGGATGTGAATATGTCGGGTTCCTCCATGCTAGGGGTAACACAACGCAGAAGCTTCTTAATGTAAGTATATCGGCGTTGGTTGCGCTGCTCATATCTATCAATCTTCCGGTGTAGATCTTCTATTCTTTGATAGGTGGATCTTTACCGTGGTTGTGACGATGAGGTGGAAGGAATAGTAGATGGAAGGGCTATATCAAGGCTTGGGTTGTTTACGGGAAGATGTAAGTATTTTCCGCTTGGGACCACATCGCCCTTAGCCGGAATTATAGCCTTCGTGTCCATGTCTTCCCAAGGAACACCCACAGCAGCAACTAAATCAGATACCAATGCTGGAAATGGCAATTACTACGGGCGTGGACTTGACCCATCGCTTGCTTAACAAGAAGTGAAATGTTCACCGGTCTTTCTGTGAGAACACACCAAACAAGAAAAGCGAGATCCGCCGTGTAGGACGACTTGTGGGTGTTAGGTAGCACATAGTGGGATAGGATCTGGGCCCAAGCTCTAGCTTCTACAGTGAGGAAACGTGCGTCAATGCACTTGGGCTTCATCCGGAGTCGATCATGGGTCCAAAACGTCTCTGGTTCAGCAATGACTCGGAGGATCGAGTCCCAATCAAACCCAAACTTTTCTCACTGATGTAAGACCTCTTGGTAGCCATCCATGTCACTTGGTACTGGTAAGACATTAAGCACTTGCTGAATAGCCTTTTCTGAAACTAAGACTTGCTTCCGGCGCACGTATACCGATTGAAGAGAGGGAAAATGGTAGTTAGTGTAGATTTCTACCATCGATGAGAGGTTGACCTCCTGTGGTTTTCTCAGAAGAAACTCCCATCCTCGCTATTCAATGCGGGGTAGAATACAAGGAGCCACCTTGTCTGGCGGGGCGAGGAGATGCTCGGCATAATAGTTTCGTTCAACCATGGCGGGGAACACAAGTTCACAGAAGCGGTTGGGGAACCTTGAAGAATCCCTTGCTGGTTTGCTCTTCTCTATTTCATCAATAGGAGCGGGTGCCTTCGCCTTCTTAGATAGGGATTTGGCTCCTAATGAAAAGTGCGCCTTAGAGTTTGACTTTTGGGGTGCCCTCTTTGTGGCTGGTGTTCTTGAAGCTTTCTCCTTGCCTTTGTTGGTGGCCATCCTGAAAAAGGAGGGGAAAGAAGGAAAGCATTAAACCCAAGGGATCATCTAAACAAAATATGCAAGTGAAAGATTGTGCCCAAAAGAAATATTGCAACAAAGTAATCATAGAGACATGGGTCACAACACTTGGCATGGGATGCAAGGGGGAGTAAAGCATGCAATATGGCATGAGAAGAATAATCTCAAGCATCCAAAACAAAGAGCAAGTCATGTTCAATGAGTATCTAATTAGCAAGTAATAAGCAAAGTGGATTCAATGCACTTAGAAGAGAGCAAGTGAATGAGAAGGAAGTACCAAATTGAAGATATATGACTAGAATAAACCAAAATGGCATATGTGCATTTCCTCAAACACTTGGCGTGCAGTTATCAAGCAATGAGCAATTATGAGATACTCAACCGATTAGAAGCCCAAAATGAGATATCAATCATGACATAAGATCATCCACTGACAAAGATAATGAAAAACAATCAAGAAGATCTATTAAAGCAATTTACAACTCAAATTCAACATCCATGGAAAAGCAAGAAAAAGGAAAAATAAACAACCAAAAAGAAAGTAGTGCAATCATACAACTAAAAGAGAAAATAAGTGAATCAACAAGAAACATCTAACTAGAAGATGAGATTATGCAAAGAAAGTAATAGATGAGATATAGAAGAAGTAGAACCTTGAGGAGTGTAAAAGAATCAAGGTAGAATTTTCTTTTATGAAAATGAGAAAGAGATAGAAGAGATGTAGTGTCACCGGTGGTGGTGTGGTGGGTTGTGGAAGAGGAAGAAGAGAAGAGAGGTGATGGAGAAAGAAGAAGAAAGAAACAAGAAAGAAGGTGGGAGAAGGATAGAAGCAGGGCGTGCGAGCTTTAAAACTGGTTCGCGCAACCGACGCGAGTGCGCAAAATGCGCTGGCGCGTCGATGAGGATTGGGCGAGGTGCGCGGACGCGTCCAGGGCGCGTGCGCGTGAAGTCAATTGGGCTTCTGGCACAGAGTTGGCACAAAGTAGGCATAACTCTCGGGTTATTTGTACTAGAGTTGGTATACAGCACAGGCGTGCAAACACGCATAGGCGCGCAGACGCGCACAGTGCGCGGATGCGTGCTTGATGGGGTTGGCTACCAGTACGGACGCGCGCAGTGCGCGGGCGCGTTGGTGCGGGTACAGATTAGGCACAAGTATGGCACAACTCTCTGGTTTTTGTACCAGGGAGTTCATATTACACCATCGGCGCGCGCGAACAGTGCGCTTTCGCGTCGATGGCCAAGTTGCAAGGGGCGCGCAGGCGGCATGCACGCTGGCGTGTGGGTGCCTGACACGAAATGGGCACAAGGTGGTCATGACTCTCGGGTTTTTGGCGTAGGAGTAAGAAATACACCACCGGCACGCGCACGCACAGTACGCTCGCACGCGGATGCCCTTTTTCCTTGTTTTTTTTTTAAACAACATAGAAAGGGCTATCCTAACATATTCTTGGCAGGTGTTTAAGCTAGTAGTAAAGAAAACACTCACAAATTCATGCACTATTCAAAACATAGCATTCTCTCTACTTCAACAATTCATCCATACCAAAATGATGAAATCTATCTAAATATCCTAGTTATCCAACAAGAACAATAAAACTAGCATTCCTAAGCAATCAACAATATCAAGAAGTCATAAAATTCACAAGAATCTAAAGCTAAAAGCACGAAGGTATACACAAGGAAGATCTTACCACGGTGGGGTGCCTCCTACCAAGCACTTTTCTTTAACGTCCTTAAGTTGGACGGTCCTTCGCTTAAGCTTCCTCTCCTTTTGGTGCATCCTCAAGTAGGAGCACTTCCACTTCTCTTGGTGACTTGTATCCATGGTACTTCTTCACTCTATGTCCATTCACTTTGAAAGTTGTGTCACTTTGAGGGTCAAACAATTCTACCACTCCATAGGGCTTTATCTCTTTCACCTTGAAAGTCCTTCCCATCTAGAACGGAGCTTGCCAGGCATAAATCGCAACCTCGAGTTGTAGAGGAGAACCTCATTACCTTCTTGAAAATCCTTCCTTCAGATGTGGTGATTGTGAAAGGCTTTAGTCTTCTCCTTGTATATTCGGGCATTCTCATATGCCTCCATCCTCAAGCACTCGAGCTCCTCTAGTTATAATTTCCTGGCCACACCCGCCTTATTAAAATCCATGTTACACTGCTTTACCGCCCAATAGGCTCTATGCTCAATTTCCACCGGAAGGTGGCATGCCTTACCATAGATGATCCAGAAGGGACTCATCCCTAACGGAGTCTTGTAGGCCGTCCTATACGCCCATAGTGCATCTCCTAGTCGGAGGCTCCAATCCTTCCTTTGTGGATTTACCACTTTCTCTAAAATTCTCTTAATCTCCCGGTTGGACACTTCTGCTTGTCCGTTGGTCTATGGGTGATAAGCAGTGGCAACCTTATGCAATACCCCATAGCGCTTGAGCAGTGTCTCTACTTTCCTGTTACAAAAGTGAGATCCTTGGTCGCTCACGATTGCTCGTGACGACCCATAACGGCATACAATGTGATTTCTAATAAAAGAAATGACAGTATTAGCGTCGTCCAGGCGGGTAGGTATTGCTTCTACCCACTTTGACACGTAGTCAACCGCTAACAGAATATATAGATACCCACTTGAGTTGGGAAACAGTCCCATAAAGTCAATGCCCCATACATCAAATAGCTCACAGAACCACATAGGTTACTGAGGCATCTCATCCCTTTGGGACGTGTTTCCCGACTTCTAGCACTGATGGCAAGACACACAGAACCGATTAGCATCCTTGAATAAGGTTGGCCACCAAAATCCACAATCTAACACCTTTTTAGCTGTCCTTTGTGGGCCAAAGTGGCCACCACATTCGGACTAATGGCAAGCTTCAAGAATAGGTTAAATTTCAGATTCCGGCACACATCTTTGAATTACTTGGTCCACGCCCCTCTTCCACAAGTGAGGGTCATCCCAAATGTAGTATTTGGAGTCACTCCTCAACTTGTCCCTTTGGTTTTTAGAAAAGTTGGGAGGGAAGATTTTCGCAACCAAGTAGTTCACCATTGGGGCAAACCAAGGAAAGCTATTTGACACATCATGCAAACTATCCAATGGGAATGAGTCATTGATCGGAAATGGGTCAAATTTTAAATTCTCAAGGTGGCTTAAATGATCCGCAACCAAGTTTTGAGATCCACTCCGATCCCTAATCTCAATGTCGAAGTCTTGTAAAAGCAAGACCCAACGTATGAGTCTAGGTTTTGACGCATTCTTTGACAACAAGTATTTCAAAGCTGCATGATCCGTGTATACCACTATCTTCGACCCTAGCAAATAAGATCTGAATTTATCTAAAGCATGAACAATAGCTAGGAGTTCCTTTTCTGTAGTGGTATAGTTGGATTGTGCTGCATCCAATGTTTTAGAAGAGTAAGCAATGACATAAGGGAGTTTACCATCGCGCTGTGCAACCGCGGCACCTACAGCATGGTTCGATGCATCGCACATTATCTCGAATGGCAGCATCCATTTGGGGCCTCGCACAATCGGTGCTGTGGTGAGAACTTTCCTTAACTCTTCAAACACTTTCACACATGCACTGTCAAACTCAAAGTCCACATCCTTTTAGAATAGGCGCGACAATGGCAAAGCAATTTTACTGAAATCCTTGATAAAGCGCCTGTAGAATCCTGCATCTCCCAAAAACGAGCGAACCTCCCACACAGATGAGGGGCGAGGTAAAGTGGTGATAACATCGACCATGGCCGGGTCTACAGAAATGCCTTCACTAGATACCACATGTCCTAACACTATGCCTTGTTGATGCGGGTGGAAACTTGTCTCTCAACAAATCTCCTTTCGGCAAGTGTACCGAATTTGTCGTCAAGTAAAAACTCACAATAGAGTGAGGTCGAATCCCACAGGGATTAATTGATCAAGCAACTTTAATTAGAAGAATGTTCTAGTTGAGCGAATCCAGAGTTTAGGTTGAGAGTTGCAGAAAATAAAATGGCGGGAATGTAAATAACAGAAAAGTAAATGCTAGAATTAAAGGACTGGAAGTAAATGACTGAAATTAAATTGCAGAATTTTAAATGGGAATGAGGGATTTGCTCATAAAAGTAAATGGCAGAAATTAAAGAGAATGGGTAGATCAGAGATGGGAAGTTCATTGGGCTTAGGAGATGTTGCAATTCTCCGGATCAAGTTCATTTTCATCTCTTCCTCAATCAATGCACTCATTGATCTCCTTGGCAATCTTAAGTGATTAAATTATAATTTCTTGCAATTCAATCTCTCAAATATTGATCAATAGCCAATTCCTTGGTCAATTGCTCATGAAAAGAGATGAAGTATGGTCACTGATTATACCACATGCATTTCCCAAATCAAGTATTGAGAGTGTTATAGTCACATACCCATCCAAACCCAATTTGGTCCAGCATGAGAAAGTAATTCTAGCTTGATCTCTTCATTCCTCTTTCAAGGTTTAAAAGAGATCCAAGTTTGAATAGCTTCCCTTCCAAGATAACTACTCAATTGGATGAAGATCGAAAGCTTTCAAGTAAAATCAAGAGAAAAGATAGAAGAAGAATAATGAAAATTAGTATTGATCCATCAAATTACAACAGAGCTCCCTAATCCAATGAAAGGGGTTTAGTTGTTCATAGCTCTAGAAAATGAAAATAAAGATGGAGAATACATCATAAAACTAGAAATTGCAGAGAAAGTAAAATATAGAGAGTAATTCCCTTTTTCCGACTTCTAGAACTCTTTTAACAATTCAAAGCTACTCCTATATATACTACTCTTCTCAGCTTCTAGTTTGCTCTTCAAGTCTTGGGCCTTTGGATCTTGAGTTTGAAGCAATTCTTTTCTTCATTTGGGCTTGGCTTTACTTGCAGAGAGAAAGTGCTAAGTGGGTAGAGACTTTAGCTCAGGGCGTTAGGAGTTTTAACATTTAGTGAAAGTATAAGTTCGAGAACGTTAGTGACACTTAACATTTTCACTAACGTTCCAATGTACCCCTTTGCCTCATGTTAGAGCCCACGTTAACTAGGTTAACGTGGCTTCTAACGTGGCCTTGCCAACCTTCGAGAACGTTAGTGACACTCAACATTGTCACTAACGTTCCAGTGTGCCCCTTTTTGCTTCACATTAAAGCCCACGTTAACTAGGTTAACGTGGTTTCAAACTTGGCCTTGCCAAACTTCGAGAACGTTAGTGACACTCAACATTGTCACTAACGTTCCAATGTGCCCCTAGATCTCACGTTAGAGTCCACGTTAAATAGGTTAACGTGGCTTCTAACGTGGCCATTCTTAGCCATCCCAACGTTAGTGACAATGTTGAGTGTCACTAACGTTGGCTCATCATTCATTCCTCATCGTTAGCTTCCACGTTAACTAAGTTAACATGGAAGTTAACGTGGCTCCTTGGGGGTTGTGTGGTTGCTTCCAACATTAGTGACGATGTTGAGTGTCACTAACGTTGTCGACAACTCTCACTTCTTACGTAAGCTCCCACGTTAACCAAGTTAACGTGGAAGTTAACGTTGTGTGTTGCATCCTTAGGCCAACGTTAGTGACAATGTTGAATGTCACTAACGTTGGCTTCTCTTTCTCCTTTAACGTTAGAGGCTACGTTAACTAGGTTAACGTGGGCTCCAACGTGGCCACTTATGAGTGTTTGCCAACGTTAGTGACAATGTTAAGTGTCACTAACGTTGGCTCAACTTCCCTTCTCCACGTTAGAGTGCACGTTAACTTAGTTAACGTGACTTTTAACGTGGGCAATGATGGCTTTGAGAGTGTTATTGGCAATCACTTTTCTTATTAACCTTGCAAGTTACCTCCCTTTCCTTGCTTCCTTTGGTCCTGAAATCAAGCAACAGAGTGCATCAAAGTTCTAGTCCAAGTCATGAGTAATGCAGCATACAATTTGTCACTAAATTCATGCAAAATCCTCATGAAATAATGTAAAATGCACAATGTATGCTTGAATCAAGGCGTAGGTGAATATCTACCCAAAACTAGCTTATTTCCTAAAGAAATGCATGAAACTACCCTAAAAACAGTAAAGAAAAGGTCAGTGAAACTGGCCAAGATGCCCTGGCATCACAACACCAAACTTAAAGCTTTCTTGTCCCTAAGCAAGTGCTGGAACAAGAGAATGATGAATGGAATATCTAGAGGAATGAGTCATTCTTGTGGAAGTCATGTTACTGATTTTATGGTGGTTTCATACATAGCAACTTAGGTTCATTCCATTACTGGCTTTCAGACTTTTATCATGTCCCTAAACACTTACTTTGTTTATATCCCATGAGACTTTTATTCATTGATCCTTTTATTGTTATTTCAAGGGTTATTTGTGTTATTTAGGCTAAGTGCTCTGTAAGGGGGCAACTCTTTAAGATAAGCTTTCAGCCAACACTCCTGAACCAGTTGGTTCAAGGTGCTAGGTGTTGAAGCACCCCTAAGGACTTACTCACTCAAGTCTCTCCCCCATACATACACACCACAGGCATATAGTTTATTTATTTTCTTTTCTTGAGACCTTGGTGTCCAGCACCTCTTTGGGTTACTAAATGCTCTGTAGTGAGGGTTACTCTTGATAGTGGATTTTCAGCTAATAATCCCGGGTTAGTTAACCCAAGTTACCAAGTGATAAAGCACCCCTAAGAGCTTATTCATCCAAGTAGATCCCTCACACAGGAGCACCACAGACACTTGTCTCAAGGTCCAAACCATTGGTGCCTAGCCTTATTGCTTACTCTTTTTCTTTTGTTTTTCGCTTCCATTGTTCTTTCCCTTTTCTCTTATTAGGATCTTGTTATTAACTTAGTCTCATGGGTATATCCAAAGTCAAGTATTCAGGATAGATAGTTGTCCTCCTAGCCTTGTGGTTAACCAAGTTAGCTAACTTATGACTACCCCAAAGATTCATGAATGCACTTCCACATTATGAACTCTACTCTGGTCTTTTAAAAAAAACATAAACATTCTCTTCTTCATTTGATTTAAAATGGACAAGCTTACAAGTAAATAAGGGAAAGATGCAGTGACATTTAAACCAGAAATCATGGACCTATTCAGAAAGAAAACTTAAAAGACAGAATTTAAAAAGTTTAAACATAACATGGAAGTAGGTTCTATTTCATACAAGATCTTCCTTATTTAAAGCATAGAAAACGATGGACTAGAAAGAACTCCACCACCTTTCATTCATGTGGATGCCCATGCTCCCATCCTTGCTTGTTGATGGGATATTTTCGTGGAAAAATGAATTTCTCCAAAACACCCAAACTTAACCGGCAAGTGCACCGGGTCGCATCAAGTAATAATAACTCACGGGAGTGAGGTCGATCCCACAGGGATTGAAGGATTGAGCAATTTTAGTTTAGTGGTTGATTTAGTCAAGCGAATCAAGATTTGGTTGAGAGGTTTGTGATTTGCAGAATTTAAATTGCATAGAAAGTAAAGGGAATGGGTAATTGGCATGAAATTAAAGAGAACAGGAATTAAAGTGCTGAATCTTAAAGAACAAGAAATTAAATGGCAGAAACTTAGAACGCAAGAAATGTAAATTGTAAAATCTTAAAGTGCAAGAAATGTAAATGGCTTGAATTGTAAAGGGAATGGGGAGTTGGATTTGCAGAAATTAAACAAGGAAATGTAAAATTGCAACAAGCAGAGAAATAGAAGAAGACTTGGATTGAATCGGATCTAAAACAGAAAAGTAAAATGAGCATGAAAGTAGTAAACAGAGGATGTAAAATTGGAATTCAGATCTCAGGACCCAAGAGACTAGAAAACCAAGTCTAGATCTCAAAGCCTTCCTAGATCCAACAAGAACAATTGCAAAGGAGATTGTAAATTGCAAAGAAAGTAGATGAAGAAGCAAGTAACCGAAACTGAAATTCAATTAAGCAGAAAATTAAACAAGATCCCAAGGTGAGATTGAAACAGAATTTCTTCAATTCTCCACCCAAAATCCAAGACAAGAAAAGTAAAGAGTGCTGGGCAAGAACAAGGAAGAAGAGAGATCGATTCTCCTCCCAAGTTCTCTTGAATTAAAACAACAATGCTAAGAAATGTAAAAGTGAGCTCTAAGCAAACCGAAAAGAAAGCTATTCTAAAAAACTAAAAGGGAAGCTCTCTTAAAAACTTAAATCCTATGCTATTTATACACTTTCTTCAAATGGTCTTCAAGCCTTCAATTGGGCCTTTGCTCTTGATGGAATTGGGTTGATAGAGGCCTTGGTTGATTGCTCTTGGAGTTTGGAGAAGAACCGAATTGAACCGGGTTGGAATCATGAAAGCTTGAGTAAAAGTTGGAGTAAAAGTTAGGGTCTAACTTTTGCTCCAACTTTTCACATCAGCACCCTTCCTTGCTGATACCAACGTTGGGGCAAAAGTTAGCGGTCTAACTTTTGCTGCAACGTTGGCCTCCCCTTGCTTATTCATGGCGCCAATGTTAGCCAAAAAGTTAGGGGCTAACGTTGGCGCAAACTTTTGCTAGCCCAGGGAATGTTTTTCATGTGCCAACGTTAGCCAAAAAGTTAGGGGCTAACGTTGGCGCAAACTTTGGCTCATCCAGGGAATGTTTTTCATGCCAAAAGTTAGCCAAAAAGTTAGGGGCTAACTTTTGCTCCAGCTTTTGCCCAAAAGTTAGCCAAAAAGTTAGGGGCTAACTTTTTCTCCAGCTTTTGCCCAAAAGTTAGCCAAAAAGTTAGGGGCTAACTTTTGCTCCAGCTTTTGCCCAAAAGTTAGCCAAAAAGTTTGAGGAAAGTTAGGGGCTAACTTTTTCTCCAGCTTTTGCCCAAAAGTTAGCCAAAAAGTTAGGGGCTAACTTTTGCTCCAGCTTTTGCCCAAAAGTTAGCCAAAAAGTTTGAGGCTAACTTTTGGTCCAGCTTTTTGCTTCCTGGTTCATTTTCAATTAATCCAAAAGTTTGAGCTAAAGTTTGAGGCAAACTTTTGCTCAAACTTTTTGTTCTCTCTTCCTCCTAGCCATTCCTTCTTGCATCAACTTTTCTCCAAGCTTTCTTCACCTATCAATAATCAACCAAACACATCAAAGCTATGCTCAAAATCATGAGATATTCATTCTTTCATAATATGTGACAATTATAGCATAAAACCTCATGAAATAGCATGAATTCATACATGGTTGATTAAATCAAAGGAAACATGAAAATCTACCCAATTGGCTTGCTTTTGGCTCAAGAAAGTGCATAATTCAATTGAAAACAAAAGAAAAAGGCTAGTGAAACTAGGCTAAGATGACTTGTCATCACAACACCAAACTTAAAGCTTGCTTGTCCCCAAGCAAGAAATGATTTATTGAGAAGAAAGAATGAAATGGAAGAGGATGTTCATGCTAGTAGAGTGTTATTGGTAGTTCATGGGGTTTTATGTGGATATGTACACACTCACCTCTTATTGACTCTTAAGCCTAGAAAGCCTCCTTCAAGCTTCAAGTAACATACTGCTATGACCTCTCATTATTCCTTTATCCTTGGCTATTATCTTGTTCATAAGCTTTATTTGAGTGTCATGTGTAGCAAGTTCATTTCCTTTTCTTTATACTTGACACATTATTCACTATAGACACATGGCTCACATTCCTTCTTAGAACATTGATGCCCAGCACCTCTTTGGGCTACTAAATGCCTTGTAGTTAGGTTGCTCTTGATAGTGGACTTTCAGCTGATGATCCCGGGTTAGTTAACCCAAGTCATCAAGTGTTGATGCACTCCAAAGAGCTTAATAATCCAAGCAGATCCTAATACAAAGACACCACTTGCATATATTCTAAGGTTCAAGCTAATGGTGTCCAGCTTTGTTTCTTTTTGTTTTTCTTTTGTTCTGCCACTTTTTGGCTATTTCTTTTTCTCCCCTTTTTTCTTTCTTTTTGTTTTTCTTTCTAACCAAGGATTTTTATTTGATTGAGATTCATAGACAGTAGCTACTTTCTACTTAAGAGGAGACATCCTAGTGTTCTTATTCATTAAAGGTGAGCTATTATACAATCACACACATACCACCACTTACTTTTATTTTACTTCTATCTAACAGAGAACTATCTCACTTCACATTCAAACATTTCTTTTATTGAATTGAAAATGCAGGGGACAAAGCATGCTTTTTGTTCAGTGAAAGTAAACACACAAACACACACATAGACTAGCTTACTTATTCTAAGAGTGATTCTACTTGTATTAGATGAACACTTTAACAAAACACAAGTCAAAACATTTTTCAACAGTAAGAGTTAAGTGTAAATACAACCTATTGGTTTGCAGTTCCTTTGTCCTTCCTTCTGTTGTGCCCTTTTGAGTTATGATGCATAGTGTCTTCAAATGGTGGTGAATTCCCTGCATACTTCTCAAAAGTTGCTTGCTTCTCAAGCCCTTAGATGACCAGTTAGTATGCATGAATTGAGTGTGGCTTGTGGATTTAATTTGGTGTGGAGACACCAAACTTAAGTTCTTGCCACTTCTCTGGATACAGCAGGTTAACTCTAGGCAAAATCTTGTGTCCTTGCTAAAGGTTATGAAGTTAAGGCTAAAAAGCAGTTAAGTGGTTGAATAATCTGTTCGATTGCTTGGAGCTAACAATGTGCAGGAGGTTAGAATGTGCTTTTGAATGAGGTTTTGGTGGAACACCAAACTTAAAATCCTCCATTCTTCCTTAAGTTGTTTTTGGTGTGCAACACCAAACTTAGCTCCTTGCAATACATATCAATTATTCAACATTTTTATTGAAAAAGCTATGAAAAGAAAACTACCTCAGGTTGGGTTGCCTCCCAACAAGCACTCTTTTATTGTCACTAGCTTGACATCCTTCAATTCCTTTCAAGAAGGCTGTAGGTTCTGGACCTCTTTTTCCTTATCCCATTGTCTTCCCAAGTACAGCTTTGCTCTGTGACCATTTGCTGTGAATTGATTCTTTGTTGCTTCATCTAGCAGTTCAATGCTCCCATAAGGAAAAACCTTTGTCACCAAGTATGGACCAGTCCACTTTGACTTCAGTTTGCCAGGGAAAATCTTAAGCCTTGAATTATACAGGAGCACTTGCTGTCCTGGCTTGAATTCCTTCTTTGTGATTTTTTTGTCATGCCACCTCTTAGCTCTTTCCTTGTATATCTTAGCACTCTCATAAGCTTCTATCCTGAATTCATCTAACTCATTTAGTTGCAACAACCTTTTTTCTCCTGCAGCTTGGGAATCAAGGTTGAGGAGTTTAGTGGCCCAAAAAGCTCTGTGTTCAAGCTCTACAGGGAGGTGGCAGGATTTTCCATACAATAGCTGAAAGGGTGACTTGCCAATAAGAGTTTTGAAAGCTGTCCTATATGCCCATAATGCATCTTCTAGCTTCCTAGCACAATCTTTTCTTGTGCTTCCCACTGTTTTCTCTAGGATCTTCTTTAATTCCCTATTTGCTAGTTCAACCTGGCCATTAGTCTGAGGGTGGTAAGGTGTAGCTACTTTATGGATTACTCCATATTTGTGGAGGAGCTTCTCCATCTGTTTGTTGCAAAAGTGACTTCCACCATCACTGACAAGACTCTTGGGCACTCCATATCTTGTGAAAATGTGCTTTTTAAGGAATTGGAGGACAATCTGTGCATCACAGGTGGTTGTAGCTATGGCTTCCACCCACTTTGAGACATACTCCACTGCGACTAAGATATATCTGAAAGAATAGGAAGGGGGAAAGGGCCCCATGAAATCAATTCCCCATAGATCAAATAATTCCAGTTCCAAGATGAAATTTTGAGGCATCTCATTCCTTCTTGTTAATCCTCCTGCTTTCTGGCATTCATTACATTGGTGAACATATTCTCTGGCATCCTTGAAGATAGTTGGCCAATAGAAGCCGCTCTGCAATATCTTTGCAGCGGTCTTCTCTGGGCCAAAGTGTCCACCATAAGCTGAACCATGGCAGTGCCACAGGATATCCCTCATTTCACTCTCAGGGACACACCTTCTAATTACTCCATCAGAACATCTCTTGAACAGGAAGGGTTCATCCCATAAGAATTTCTTTCCCTCATTGATTAACTTCTTCACTTGTTGCTTAGAAAAGTCTTGAGGTATCTTTCTTCCCACTTTGTAGTTTGCTATGTCAGCAAACCAAGGTGCTTGCTGGATCTGCAAAAGGTGCTCATCTGGGAAGCTTTCGTTCATGGGCTTAGATGCTTGTTGAATTGTTTCATGTGGTAGCCTCGACAAATGGTCAGCAACCCGGTTTTCAGTGCCCTTCCTGTCTCTTACTTCAATGTCAAACTCTTGTAAGAGAAATATCCACCTGATAAGTCTTGGTTTAGCATCCTGTTTTGACATCAAATACTTAAGTGCAGCATGGTCAGTATAAACCACAACTTTGGATCCTATCAAGTATGATCTAAACTTATCAAAAGCATAAACTACAGCTAGCAACTCCTTCTCCGTTGTGGTGTAATTTCTTTGGGCCTCATTCAACACTTTACTTGCATAATATATGACATGATATAAGTTTCCCTTCTTTTGCCCAAGTATAGCACCAATTGCAAGGTCACTTGCATCACACATGAGTTCAAAGGGTAACTTCCAATCCAGAGGTGTGATGATTGGTGCTGTTGTGAGTTTGTTTTTTAACGTTTCAAAGGCTTGCTGGCAGTTTTCATCAAAAACAAAAGGGTTATCAAGCATTAGTAGATTACTCAAAGGTTTAGCTATTTTTGAAAAATCCTTGATAAACCTTCTGTAGAATCCGGCATGCCCCAAGAAACTTCTAACAGATTTCACATTAATTGGTGGAGGGAGTTTTTCTATGATTTCAACCTTTGCCTTATCAACCTCTATCCCTTTTCTTGAAACTTTATGGCCAAGAACAATCCCTTCGGGTACCATGAAGTGGCATTTCTCCCAGTTCAAAACTAAATTAGTTTCTTGTCACCGTTTTAAAACAAGGGTTAAATGGTTTAGGCAAGCATTGAAATTATCACCAAAAACAGAGAAGTCATCCATGAAGACTTCTAAAAACTTTTCGACCATATCAGAGAAAATGGAGAGCATACACCTTTGAAATGTGGCAGGGGCGTTGCAGAGCCCAAAGGGCATCCTCCGGTATGCAAAGACTCCAAATGGACATGTAAAGGCAGTTTTCTCTTGGTCCTTGGGGTCCACCACGATTTGATTATACCCAGAATATCCGTCTAAAAAGCAATAATAGGCATGGCCGGCCAACCTTTCCAGCATCTGATCAATGAATGGGAGAGGGAAATGGTCCTTCCTGGTGGCATCATTCAATCTTCTATAGTCTATGCACATCCTCCACCCAGTCACTGTTCTAGTAGGGATCAACTCATTCTTCTCATTAGTGATGACCGTCATTCCTCCTTTTTTTGGTACAACTTGAACCGGGCTTACCCATGGGCTGTCAGATATTGGGAAGATTATCCCTGCATTCCACAACTTCATTACTTCCTTCTGGACAACTTCCTTCATTGTGGGATTTAGTCTTCTTTGTGGTTGAACCACTGGTTTGGAATTATCTTCCAAGAGGATCTTATGCATACACACTGCAGGGCTGATTCCCTTCAAGTCATCAATGGTTCATCCTAAAGCATCTTTGTGAGCTTTGAGTACATCAAGAAGTTCTCCTTCTTCCATCTTTGTCAGGGATGAATTAATGATTACTGGGAAGCTCTCCGATGTGCCAAGGAATGCATATTTGAGATGGGTGGGTAATGGTTTCAGTTCTTGTTTTCGTACTTCTTCCTTCTTGTCTTGTTTTTCATCTTGCTCAATGGAAGTCTCAGCTACTTGTTCCTCTGTTGCCCCTTGATTTCCTTCTTGCTCTTGAGGACTTTCTTCTAGCATTTCTTCAACCAAACTCTCTATCATGTCCACTCTCACATAATCCTCTTGCTCAGGAATGTGTTGCATTGACTTGAAG
Source organism: Arachis ipaensis (assembly GCF_059453495.1). Taxonomy (NCBI): domain Eukaryota; kingdom Viridiplantae; phylum Streptophyta; class Magnoliopsida; order Fabales; family Fabaceae; genus Arachis; species Arachis ipaensis. Next base: position 76,955,260 of record NC_142444.1, read on the forward strand.
ACGTTTATGACCATTTGTTCATTGTGGACCCTGAAGATCATTTCTCCTTTTTCTACATCAATAGTGGCTCTTGCTGTGGCTAGAAATGGCCTTCCCAAAATGATTGAATTGTTTCCTTCCTCTTCAGTATCCAAAATCACAAAATCTGCTGGGAAAATAAACACCCCAACCTTTACCAACAAATTTTCCACAATTCCAGTGGGTGTTTTGATTGATCTGTCAGCCATGACCAATGACATCCTGGTGGGTTTAAGCTCTTCTATAGCAAGTTTTCTCATCATTGAGAGAGGCATTAAGTTGATGCTGGCACCAAGGTCACAGAGAGCTTTGTTTAGAATTATTCTGCCAATGGTGCATGAGACTACAAAGCTTCCTGGATCCTTGAGTTTTGGTGGAATGCCCCTTTGAATCAAAGCACTGCATTCCTCGGTGAGTAACACGGTTTCCTTCTCAAGCCAACTTCTTTTCTTGTTGATAAGCTCCTTCAAAAACTTGGCATACAGAGGCATTTGCTCAAGTGCTTCAGCAAAAGGAATATTGATTTCCAGCTTTTTTGAAAGTTTCAAGGAACTTGTGAAAATGCTGGTCCCTGGTTTCTTTGTTGAACCTCTGGGGCTGGTTGTCTTTCTCTTTGAGTTTCTCAATTCTCTTGCTTGGCATCACAACTTGATCCTTGGCTTCATCTGCCTTTGTTTGCTCTTCATCTTCTATTGCACTTTTGCTGCTCTCTGCTTGCTTCTTTATAGTGTCATTATTGCTCATCAATGTTCTCTCACTCCTTAATTGTATTGCATTGCATTCTTCCTTAGGATTTGGGATTGTGTCACTCGGCAGTGAGCTTGAAGGTCTCTCAACAGAAATCTGTTTGGAGATTTGCCCCATCTGCCTCTCTAGGCTCTTCAGGGAGGCTTCATGATTCTTGGTTGTCATTTCCTGGTGTTTCAACATTTTGTCTATCACAGCCTCCAAGTTAGTGATTCTTTGGGCTTCAGGTGATACTTGAGGTGGGTTATGAGATGTGGGTGGTGGATGGTAGGCATTTTGGTTGGTGGGTTGGTTATTAGATTGGTACTGGTTGGGGTTGGGGTAGTTGTTTTGAGGTTTTCTGTAGGGGTTTTGGTTAGTTTGCTGCTGGTTGTAGTTTTCGTTGCTTCTTGGGTTGTTTTGGTTTGAGTTCCTCTGCCATGGTTGTTGGTTTTCGGTATGCTTATCTCCCCATCTGAGGTTTGGGTGGTTCTTCCAGGATGGATTGTATGTATCACCATACACTTCATTTGGTCCTTGGTTGTGCACATACTGTACTTGCTCTTGTTGTTGTTCTTCTTGAGTTTCTTCATTCTGTCCCCATGTGGTTGATAGTTGGCTAGTGTTAACTGCTGCAACTTGGAGACTATCAATCCTCTTGGCCATTTGCTCAAATTGTTGTTGAATTTGCTGCTGCATCATCTTGTTTTGAGCCAAGATTGAGTCCACTCCTTCTAGCTCCATTACTCCTCTTCTTTGTGATGGTTGGCGATTTCTTTGATGAGCAAAGAAATATTGGTTGTTAGCCACCATATCAATGAGATTTTGAGCTTCCTCTACAGTTTTCATGAGTTGCAAGGAACCTCCAGCTGAATGGTCTAAAGCTTCTTGAGATTTCAATGTTAAGCCCTCATAGAAATTCTGCAGCTTATCCCACTCAGTGAACATTTCAGGAGGACATTTCCTGATTAGAGCCTTGTATCTCTCCCATGCCTCATGGATGGGTTCAGCCTCCATTTGTGTAAATGTTTGTACCTCAGTCTTCAACCTTATGATCCTTTGAGGTGGGTAAAATTTGGCAAGGAACTTGGTTACTAGATCATCCCAATTGTTGATGCTGTCTCTTGGAAAGGATTCCAACCATTGAGTGGCCTTGTCTCAGAGAGAAAATGGGAATAGCAATAGCTTGTAGCTGTCAGGAGGCACACCATTAGTTTTAACAGTGTTACAAATCCTCAAGAAGGTGGATAGGTGTTGGTTCGGATCTTCAAGTGGTCCTCCACCAAACGAGCAATTGTTTTGAACCAAAGTGATGAGTTGTGGCTTTAGTTCAAAATTGTTTGCATTGACATTTGGAGTTAAGATGCTACTTCCACAATGTCTAGGATTTGCAAAAGTATAGGAAGCTAAAACTCTCCTCTGGGGTGGATTGTTATTGTTGTTGTCTGCTCCACCTGGTGGATTGGTTGAATGTTCCTCCATATCTTGGAATTCTTCTTCTGATTCCTCTTCTCCAACAATATTTTTCCCTCTTTCAGCTCTTCTTAACCTTCTAAGAGTTCTTTCGTCTTGTTCATGAAAGATGGGTGTATTTCTTCTTGTACCTGACATACAAGCAGAACATAAGAAACACACAAACCAGTGACACTTCAATCTATTGCTAGAATGAAGTTTTAGTTAGCTTAAGCAAATATTCAAACAGTTAGTGGGTTAATTGAAAATTAAAGAAAAAGTGCTTGATCTAAATTGCCACCTCACTTAATCATTGTCAATCTAATCAATCCCCGACAACGGCGCCAAAAACTTGATGGGATATTTTCGTGGAAAAACGAATTTCTCCAAAACACCCAAACTTAACCGGCAAGTGCACTGGGTCGCATCAAGTAATAATAACTCACGGGAGTGAGGTCGATCCCACAGGGATTGAAGGATTGAGCAATTTTAGTTTAGTGGTTGATTTAGTCAAGCGAATCAAGATTTGGTTGAGAGGTTTGTGATTTGCAGAATTTAAATTGCATAGAAAGTAAAGGGAATGGGTAATTAGCATGAAATTAAAGAGAACAGGAATTAAGGTGCTGAATCTTAAAGAACAAGAAATTAAATGGCAGAAACTTAGAACACAAGAAATGTAAATTGCAAAATCTTAAAGTGCAAGAAATGTAAATGTCTTGAATTGTAAAGGGAATGGGGAGTTAGATTTGCAGAAATTAAACAAGGAAATGTAAAATTGCAACAAACAGAGAAATAGAAGAAGACTTGGATTGAATCGAATCTAAAACAGAAAAGTAAAATGAGCATGAAAGCAATAAACAGAGGATGTAAAATTGGAATTCAGATCTCAGGACCCAAGAGACTAGAAAACCAAGTCTAGATCTCAATGCCTTCCTAGATCCAACAAGAACAATTGCAAAGGAGATTGTAAATTTCAAAGAAAGTAGATGAAGAAGCAAGTAACCAAAACTGAAATTCAATTAAGCAGAAAATTAAACAAGATCCCAAGGTGAGATTGAAACAGAATTTCTTCAATTCTCCACCCAAAATCCAAGACAAGAAAAGTAAAGAGTGCTGGGCAAGAACAAGGAAGAAGAGAGATCAATTCTCCTCCCAAATTCTCTTGAATTAAAACAACAATGCTAAGAAATGTAAAAGTGAGCTCTAAGCAAACCGAAAAGAAAGCTATTCTGAAAAACTAAAAGGGAAGCTCTCTTAAAAACTTAAATCCTATGCTATTTATACACTTTCTTCAAATGGTCTTCAAGCCTTCAATTGGGCCTTTGCTCTTGATGGAATTGGGTTGATAGAGGCCTTGGTTGATTGCTCTTGGAGTTTGGAGAAGAACCGAATTGAACCGGGTTGGAATCATGAAAGCTTGAGTAAAAGTTGGAGTAAAAGTTAGGGTCTAACTTTTGCTCCAACTTTTCACATCAGCACCCTTCCTTGCTGATACCAACGTTGGGGCAAAAGTTAGGGGTCTAACTTTTGCTCCAACGTTGGCCTCCCCTTGCTTATTCATGGCGCCAATGTTAGCCAAAAAGTTAGGGGCTATCGTTGGCGCAAACTTTTGCTAGCCCAGGGAGTGTTTTTCATGTGCCAACGTTAGCCAAAAAGTTAGGGGCTAACGTTGGCGCAAACTTTTGCTCATCCAGGGAATGTTTTTCATGCCAAAAGTTAGCCAAAAAGTTAGGGGCTAACTTTTGCTCCAGCTTTTGCCCAAAAGTTAGCCAAAAAGTTAGGGGCTAACTTTTGCTCCAACTTTTGCCCAAAAGTTAGCCAAAAAGTTTGAGGCTAACTTTTGGTCCAGCTTTTTGCTTCCTGGTTCATTTTCAATTAATCCAAAAGTTTGAGCTAAAGTTTGAGGCAAACTTTTGCTCAAACTTTTTGTTCTCTCTTCCTCCTAGCCATTCCTTCTTGCATCAACCTTTCTCCAAGCTTTCTTCACCTATCATTAATCAACCAAACACATCAAAGCTATGCTCAAAATCATGAGATATTCATTCTTTCATAATATGTGACAATTATAGCATAAAACCTCATGAAATAGCATGAATTCATACATGGTTGATTAAATCAAAGGAAACATGAAAATCTACCCAATTGGCTTGCTTTTGGCTCAAGAAAGTGCATAATTCAATTGAAAACAAAAGAAAAAGGCTAGTAAAACTAGGCTAAGATGACTTGTCATCACTTGTCCTCATTGTGTCTCTCTTGAGTGCTTGTGCTCCCACTTCCTTTGCCTTTTCCAAGCAGCTTCTTCCAGAAACCACCATCTTCCATCTTCTTCTTGAGTGTCTCCTTTTGCTGTTTCACCTTCCTCTCTTCTTGTTCTACAAAATCTTTTTGGACCTCATCATATGTAGGGATGGCATAGTGTAGTTGATGCATATTACTAGTCATGTAGTTCAACTTGGCTTGAGTGTTCACATAGAACTCCTCCCTATGTAGTTACCTTCCTTCATTGAGTACACTGAACTCATTGAAAGTTTTTATTTGGGCTATCTGCCGCTGGTTGAGTTCTTGCAAGTGCTTCTCTTGAAGCTCTTGCCTCTCATTCACTTGGTTGATGGCTTGAGTGAGCCTGGAGTAGTGTTCCTGCTGCTGCTCCATTTCTTGTTTTTGCCATGCTTCCTGTTGGCTCAGCCAGTTGGTTTGTAGGTTCAGTATTTGCTCTTGTCCTTCCATATGTCTCATCCCCAAATCCTCAATGGCTCTTAGGAGGTGACTCATGTTCAAGTTGGCTGGATCAGAATACTCTCCTTGTTGATATTCTTCCTGATGAGGTTCCTTTTGGTGAACTCTTTCTTTTGCTTTTGGTTTTCCTATTTGTGGTCTTCTTTGTTGTTGAGTAGGTGTAGTATAAACCAATCGCTCGAGTGTAACTGGCCTCCCTGGGTTCACCCAGTCTGGATTGCTGTCCTCAAATACTACTTTGGCCTTGTTGCATAAGCGGAGAATGGTGCTGGGGTACCAAAGCCTGGCACCTGAATCAACCTTCTCAGCCGAATCTTGAATCCCCTCAGCGATGAGCTCATTCACATTGATTTCCCCAACCTGTATTAAGCAATGCACCATAGTAGCTCGATTGATGTTTACCTCTAAATTATTTGCAGCTGGTAGAATGGACCTCCTTACAAGTTCAAACCACCCCTTGGCTTCAGGGCTCAGGTCTCCTTTCTTAATGAACTTGGGTCTCCCATCTGTGTACCTCTCCCAGTCAGCTGCTATAACACAAATGTCTGCCACTATCTCTGAGAGCTCATTATTATCAGGGCTTCTACTTATCCTTGCCTGATAACTTTCCTCATCAAAACGAGGTGATTTCAGGTGAAGAACTCTTGTTATGGCATTTGGGCTGAAGTCCACCTTTTTTCCTCTTACGTAACTTTTGAAGGTTGGGGCCTTGGTTTTATCCTCTCTTACTACATTCACATAAAATTCTTTGATGAGGTTTCCATTGATCTTCCCCTCTGGACTTATGAGCAATTGCCACCCCCTCTGTTCGATTTTCTCCAGAATTTGTGGTGACTCATCTGCATTGATTTGGAAAATTAACTCTGGCAATATCTTTCTCGCCCTTATCCATTCGAATTCACGTTCATGAAAGGCAGTTTTGAATTTCTTCTCATCGAAAGGAACACTCTCCATGGGTTCCTTCCTCTTTTGCCTCTTTGAGCTTGATGATGCCATGAATTGAGTTGCTTTTTTGAGGTGGAGGTTGGAGGATACGGAGAGATGAGGAATAGGTTGGCTAGGACTGAGTGTGATGAAGGGGTTTGAGCAAGCCGAAAGTATGAAGTGTGGAGAGTGGGAATTTGAGTGTGAGGAATGATCATGCACTAAGGTTCACTTATATAGGGAGGTCATGAGTGGATGGAAGGTGTGGATTGCAAGGATTGTTGCTTGATGGACGGTTGGGGTTGTGTATGAAGGAAGGACAAGGATCATCACTTAATGAGAGTGATTGGTTTGGTCTTCAAGGTCTTCTTTCTCCAATGTTGCATGGCAGCGTTTCCCCATGCGTTCCCTCTTGAGACATGTGTGTAGTGCTCTTCATTAAGTGGCGAAATCTCCCCCATTTAATTGTCCAATCAATCCCTTTTTATGCTTCTTTTCCTTTCCTATAAAGATTTAAAATAAGGAAATTAATATCGAAAAAATCAAACTCTATGGCTAGAATAATAAATAAAAGAAAAAGAGTTTGTTTATTTATGAATTTCAACTAACTAACTACTTGTGTATCCTTATGCATTTTGGTGGCACCATGGGGTGACACCAAACTTAGTTTGAAGCAATGTGATGAAAAGTTTTGTTCAAAGCTCCCAAGACTAGCATGCATCTTGGTTTGCTTTGAACACCAAACTTGTTCTTCACTATATACTGCATGATAAAGATTGCACCAAGTATTTCTCAAGTTTGGGTTGAAATTCATAAACATTGATTTATTCATTATTTTAAAAACATATAAAACATGGGTTGCCTCCCATGAAGCACTTCTTTAGCGTCACTAGCTTGACGTTTTTCCCTCATCAGGGTGGTTGGTAGTGCTTAAAGTCCTCCCCTCTTGCTGTGGACTTATATCCATTGGTTGGATCAATGATCTCCACATGTTCCACGGAAAGAACTCTGTTGATAGTGAAGACCTTAGGTAACTGAGATGGTACAGTAGGGAGATTAGGGGGAATATCTGGGAAGTAAGCTGAGACAACTCTATCCCCTGGAGAGAAGTCTTCTGTAGGGAACTTCTTGTTCCTCCATCTCCTTGGTACCTTATTCTTTGTTTTTTTTGAGGTTGCCTTCCCCTTGGTGACCTCTTTTTTCCAAGGAGTTGTGATGCTGTCTTCACCTGCCTTTAGAGGTTTAGGTTCCTCCAACTTTTCCTTGAGCTGTGGCAATTGCTGTTTTCCTTGTTTATCTATTAAGGGGATCTCAGAATGAACTGGCTGTGCTTCAGTGCTTGTTTCCTCCTTCAATGTCTCATTATCATTTGTGCTTAGTTCCTTGTCCTCTTGATCTGTTTCTTGTGAGAGTTTGAAAACATTGAAGCTGAGTCGTTCATCATGGATTCTCAATATTAGCTCCCCTTTCTCTACATCGATAAGTACTCTGGCCGTAGCTAGGAATGGTCTTCCCAATATGATTGGATGAGTGTGACTCTCTTCCATGTCCAGGATGACAAAGTCTGTTGGGAGAAAGTATTTCCCAACCTTTAGCAACACATTTTCCACCACTCCTATTGCTTGGTTTTGAGTTTTGTCAGCCAGTCTGATGATTACATCTGTGGGTATTATCTCATTGATTTGCAGCCTCTTCGCCAGGGATAAGGGCAGTAAGTTGATGCTGGCCCCTAAATCACATAGTGCTCTATCGAACATAGTTTCACCTATGGCACAAGGGATGTGAAAACTCCCTGGGTCTCTTATTTTTGTAGGCAACTCAGGTTGAATAAGGGCACTACATTCCTTGTTCATCACTATAGTCTGGCCTCCTTTGAGTGAGCTTTTCCTGGGAAGAAGTTCCTTCATATACTTGATGAATGCAGGCATTTGTTGAATTGCCTTGATGAATGGTATGTTTACATGCAGAGATGCAAACAAGTCTAGGAACCTTGAGTATATTCTCTTTCCCACAGCACCATTGAGCAGTTGAGGGAAGGGTGCATAGAGCTTCAGCAGCTCTTGTTGTGAGATTTCTGGTTCTTGGCGATCTCTATCCTCCTCCTTTGTTGAGTTGTCTTCAGGTTGTTTGCAAAGTTTGCCTTGCTTGTCTTCAGTCTCTTGATCACTCGCAGTGACCATTTTGCAATCTTCCCATCTTACTTTCTTTGCTTCTCCTTTGGGGTTTTTCTCCGTGTCACTTGGGAAGCTATCAGTAGGTTTGGGAATCTTCTCAGCTAAATATCCCACCTGGAATTCCAGCTTCCTGATGGTCTCTCCCTGGTTCTTAATATTGGCTCGCACCTCCTCTTTGAACACCTTATTTTCTTGAATCTCTTGGCATATTCCTTCAAGTAAGGCTTCAATCTTAGAGAGCTTGTCATCAATTGATGAGTGATTCGGAGCAGATGTGCTGTTTTGGTTTTGATAGGCGTGTGGAGAAGTATTGTTGTTGGGGTGTTGACATGTCCTCTGTGTGAATTGCTGGTGAGCTGCATTGTTGTTGGAGTTGTAACGTCTCTGGTCTTGGTTTTGATCTTGCTCACTTCCCCACCTAAAGTTTGGGTGGTTTCTCCATCCAGGGTTGTAGGTCTTGGAGTATGGATCATAGTTTTTCCTTGGTGAATTCCCAATATAGTTGGCTTGCTCCTAACTCCCCTCTGCTTCTTCATTCACTCCTTCTTGGGTTGTTGATGAAGTGGAGATTGCTGCTACTTGGTTCATCTCCATCTTCTTGATGAGGTCAGCCAGCTGCTGGGTAATGAGCTTGTTTTGGGCCAACAGAGCATCTACATTGTTTAGCTCCATTACTCCTCTTGTGTTCCCTCTTTCGGAAGCATAGAAGTAGTCGTTCTCTGCTACTGTTTCAATAACATATATGGCTTCCTCAATAGTCTTCTTCTTGTTCAAAGATCCTCTAGATGAATGGTCTACGGCCTTCTTTGACTCATAAGAGAGTCCTTCATAGAAAATGTGTAGCTGTACCCATTCGTTGGACATGTCAGGTGGACACCTTCTTGTTATGTCCTTGAACCTCTCCCATGCTTCATATAGAGTCTCACCATCTTGTTGCCTGAAAGTTTGGACCTCAGCTCTCAGCCTATTGATTCGTTGAGGAGGGTAAAATCTTGCTAAGAATTTGTTCACCACGTCTTCCCAAGTTGTCAAGCTTTCCCTTGGAAAAGATTCCAGCCACTTGGCTGCTTTGTCCCTAAGTGAGAATTGAAATAGGAGCAGTCTATAGGCGTCAGGGTGAACACCATTAGACTTCACTGTGTCACATATTCTCAGGAAGGTGGTCAAATGTTGATTGGGGTCTTCTTGAACACCTCCTCCAAACGAACAGTTGTTCTGAACAAGGGTGATGAGCTGTGGTTTAAGTTCAAAGTTGTTGGCATGGATTGTTGGCTTTTGGATGCTACTTCCACAATTGCCTGGGTTTGGATTGATGTAAGAGCCCAAAACTCTTCTATCCTCCCCAGCATGATTTGCTCTACCTCCTCCCCCATGGTTGTGATCCTCTTCTTCATGATGGTTTTCCATGTTGTCTTCCATGTTTGTTTCAAAGAATTCCTCTTCTTCCTCAGCACCAACCACTTTCTTTCCTCTTGCCTCCCTCCTTAATCTAAGGAAGGTCCTCTCAGGTTCAGAATCGAAGGAAGTTGAAGCCCCGCTTCTTCTCCCTGTCATACAACCATCAAGTGCAAGCAAGAAAAGATAGGTGCAGAAAGTATTTGTGTCAGAATTACTGTTAGTTGTGGGAGATGCAATATATCAAACAGTTAGTGGGTTAGCAAACAGAATTGAAAATAACAAAGAAAAACAAAAGAGTAGAGGGGGAAGGGAAGAAGTTTAACTAAAACAAAAAGTAAATCACTCAAACAGAAAATGAAATTCACAAAAATAAAAATGCTCAATCTAGTGATCTTCCAATTTAATCATTGTTGATGCACAATCAATCCCTGGCAATGGCGCCATAAACTTGATGCGGGTGGAAACTTGTCTCTCAACAAATCTCCTTTCGGCAAGTGTACCGAATTTGTCGTTAAGTAAAAACTCACAATAGAGTGAGGTTGAATCCCACAGGGATTGATTGATCAAGCAACTTTAATTAGAAGAATGTTCTAGTTGAGCGAATCCAGAATTTGGGTTGAGAGTTGCAGAAAATAAAATGGCGGGAATGTAAATAACAGAAAAGTAAATGCTAGAATTAAAGGACTGGAAGTAAATGACTGAAATTAAATTGCAGAATTTTAAATGGGAATGGGGGATTTGCTCATAAAAGTAAATGGCAGAAATTAAAGAGAATGGGTAGATCAGAGATGGGGAGTTCATTGGGCTTAGGAGATGTTGCAATTCTCCGGATCAAGTTCATTTTCATCTCTTCCTCAATCAATGCACTCATTGATCTCCTTGGCAATCTTAAGTGATTGAATTACAATTTCTTGCAATTCAATCTCTCAAATCTTGATCAATAGCCAATTCCTTGGTCAATTGCTCATGAGAAGAGATGAAGTATGGTCACTGATTATACCACATGCATTTCCCAAATCAAGTATTGAGAGGGTTATAGTCACATACCCATCCAAACCCAATTTGGTCCAGCATGAGAAAGCAATTCTAGCTTGATCTCTTCATTCCTCTTTCAAGGTTCAAAAGAGATCCAAGTTTGAATAGCTTCTCTTCCAAGATAACTACTCAATTGGATGAAGATCGAAAGCTTTCAAGTAAAATCAAGAGAAAAGATAGAAGAAGAATAATGAAAAATAGTATTGATCCATCAAATTACAACAGAGCTCCCTAACCCAATGAAAGGGGTTTAGTTGTTCATAGCTCTAGAAAATGAAAATAAAGATGGAAAATACATCATAGAACTAGAAATTGCAGAGAAAGTAAAATACAGAGAGTAATTCCCTTTTTCCAACTTCCAGAACTCTTTTAACAATTCAAAGCTACTCCTATATATACTACTCTTCTCAGCTTCTAGTTTGCTCTTCAAGTCTTGGGCCTTTGGATCTTGAGTTTGAAGCAATTCCTTTCTTCATTTGGGCTTGGCTTTACTTGCAGAGAGAAAGTGCTAAGTGGGCAGAGAATTTAGCTCAGGGCGTTAGGAGTGTTAACATTTAGTGAAAGTATAAGTTCGAGAACGTTAGTGACACTTAACATTTTCACTAACGTTCCAATGTACCCCTTTGCCTCACGTTAGAGCCCACGTTAACTAGGTTAACGTGGCTTCTAACGTGGCCTTTCCAACCTTCGAGAATGTTAGTGACACTCAACATTGTCACTAACGTTCCAGTGTGCCCCTTTTTGCTTCACGTTAAAGCCCACGTTAACTAGGTTAACGTGGTTTCTAACGTGGCCTTCCCAAACTTCGATAATGTTAGTGACACTCAACATTGTCACTAACATTCCAATGTGCCCCTAGATCTCACGTTAGAGTCCACGTTAACTAGGTTAACGTGGCCATTCTTAGCCATCCCAACGTTAGTGACAGTGTTGAGTGTCACTAACGTTGGCTCATCATTCATTCCTCATCGTTAGCTTCCATGTTAACTAAGTTAACGTGGCTCCTTGGGGGTTGTGTGGTTGCTTCCAACGTTAGTGACGATGTTGAGTGTCACTAACGTTGTCGACAACTCTCACTTCTTACGTTAGCTCCCACGTTAACCAAGTTAAAGTGGAAGTTAACGTTGTGTGTTGCATCCTTAGGCCAACGTTAGTGACAATGTTGAATGTCACTAATGTTGGCTTCTCTTCCCCCTTTAACGTTAGAGGCTACGTTAACTAGGTTAACGTGGGCTCCAACGTGGCCACTTATGAGTGTTTGCCAACGTTAGTGACAATGTTAAGTGTCATTAACGTTGGCTCAACTTCCCTTCTCCACGTTAGAGTGCACGTTAACTTAGTTAACGTGACTCTTAACGTGGGCAATGATGGCTTTGAGAGTGTTATTGGCAATCACTTTTCTCATTAACCTTGCAAGTTACCTCCCTTTCCTTGCTTCCTTTGGTCCTGAAATCAAGCAACAGAGTGCATCAAAGTTCTAGTCCAAGTCATGGGTAATGCAGCATACAATTTGTCACTAAATTCATGCAAAATCCTCATGAAATAATGTAAAATGCACAATGTATGCTTGAATCAAGGTGTAGGTGAATATCTACCCAAAACTAGCTTATTTCCTAAAGAAATGCATGAAACTACCCTAAAAACAGTAAAGAAAAGTTCAGTGAAACTGGCCAAGATGCCCTGGCATCACTTGTCTTACCATAAAGTGACATTTTTCAAAATTCAAGACAAGGTTGGTGTCAACACATCTAGCTAAGACCTTGGCCAAGTTCTCTAAGAAACAATCAAATAAAGTTCCATAAATACTGAAGTCATCCATAAAGACTTCCAGACAATTCTCCATTAGATCGGAAAAGACACTGGTCATACACCACTGAAAAGTAGCAGGTGCATTACATAGTCCAAATGGCATCCTTTTGTAGGCAAAGGTGCCAAAAGGGCAAGTGAATGTGGTCTTTTCCTGATCTTCAGGAGCAATGTAAATCTGGAAGTAACCAGTGAATCCATCAATAAAGCAATAATGGGATTTACCCGCCAAACGGTCCAACATCTGATCGATAAAGGGCAAAGGGTAGTGGTCCTTCCTTGTAGCGGCATTCAACATTCTATAATCGATGCACACTCGCCATGCATTTTGTACTCCCTTGGTGACCACTTCACCCATTCACTATTAGAAATTGGGTATATGATACCCGCATCAAGTAGTCTAGTGACCTCCTTCTTTACCACATCAAGGATGGTCGGGTTGAGCCTCCTTTGCGGTTGCCTAACCAGCCTAGCTCCCTCTTGGAGAAATATACGTTGCATACACTTGTGGGGGTCAATCCCACAATATCGGCTAGGCTCCACCCAATTGCCTTCTTGTACTTTCTTAGAACATCTAGGAGCTTTTCTTCTTCTTCACTAGAAAGCTCACTAGCAATAATGACCGAAAACTTTTGGTTGTCCTCTAAGAAAACATACTTCAAATGAGATGGAAGAGGCTTCAATTCACTCTTTGCCTCAAGCTGAGGTTCCTTTTCATCCAGCTCACGGAGTTCACTTTCAACAACTTTCTCTTGTTCATTCTCTTGGTCATCCGTCTCTTCAACAATAGGATAGCATAAGTTGTTGTGGTCTTCTTCTCGCACTTCCGCTACCACTTCATCGATTACATCACATCAGAGAACGGAATGCTCTTCGGGAGGATGCTTCATGGCTTCTTCCAAATTGAACTTGATAGTCTTGTATCCAACCTCAAAGGAATATGTGCCGGTGAAGGCATCTAACTTGAATTTGAAGGTCTTAAGGAATGGTCTATGATGAGCGGATAATTTATACGCTTTTTGGCATTGTTTTTAGTATGTTTTTAGTAGGATCTAGTTACTTTTAGGGATGTTTTCATTAGTTTTTATGTTAAATTCACATTTCTGGACTTTACAATGAGTTTATGTGTTTTTATATGATTTCAGGTATTTTCTGGCTGAAATTGAGGGACTTGAGCAAAAATCAGATTCAGAGGTTGAAGAAGGACTGCTGATGCTGTTGGATTCTGACCTCCCTGCACTCAAAGTGGATTTTCTGGAGCTACCGAACTCAAAATGGTCGCTTCCAATTGCGTTGGAAAGTAGACATTCAGGGCATTCAAGCAATATACAATAGTCCATACTTTGGCCGAGTTTAGATGATGTTAAAGGGCGTTGAACGCTAGTTCTACGCTGCAGTCCGGAGTTAAACGCCAGAAACAATCTAAGTATGGTGTGGTAAAAGCATCGCTTATTTTGCTTTTCCATAACCATTGATGGCACCTAAGGCCAGAGAAACCTCAAAAAAAAAAAAAGAGAGAGAGAAGAGAAAAGGGAAGACAAAAGCTTCCACCTCCAAGTCATGGGAGATGGAGAGATTCATGTAAAAGATCTATAGCTCAGTGGTAGAACATTTGACTGCAAATCAAGAGATCCCTGAGATACCTCAGGGGATACATTTCTCCCCACACAATTATTGGGAGCAACTAAGGATAGGAGCACCAAAATTACTAGGGATCAAGCAACAGAGACAAGGAAGAGACATAGAAGAGCTCAAGGACATCATTGGTTCCTCAAGGAGAAAACGCCACCATCACTAAGGTGGACTTATTCCTTGTTCTTAAACTTTCTGTTTTTCATTTTCTTATGTTAAATGTTTATCTATGTTTGTGTCTTTATTACATGATCATTAATGTCTAAGTGTCTATGCCTTAAAGTAGTGAATATGAATCCATCACCTCTCTTAAATGAAAAATGTTTTAATTCAAAAGAACAAGAAGTACATGAGTTTCGAATTTATCCTTGAACTTAGTTTAATTATATTGATGTGGTGACAATGCTTCTTGTTTTCTGAATGAATGCCTGAACAGTGCATATGTCTTTTGAAGTTGTTGTTTAAGAATGTTAAATATGTTGGCTCTTGAAAGAATGATGAACAAGAGACATGTTATTTGATAATCTGAAAAATCATAAAAATGATTCTTGAAGCAAGAAAAAGTAGTGAATACAAAGCTTGTAGAAAAAAAATAGAAAGAAAAAGAAAAAGCAAGCAGAAAAAGCCAAAGCTCTTAAAAAACCCAAAAGGCAAGAGCAAGAAGCCAATAACCCTTAAAACCAAAAGGCAAGGGCAAATAAAAAGGATCCCAAGGCTTTGAGCATCAGTGGATAGGAGGGCCTAAAGGAATAAAATCCTGGCCTAAGCGGCTAAAACAAGTTGTCCCTAACCATGTGCTTCTGGCGTGAAGGTGTCAAGTGAAAACTTGAGACTGAGCGGTTAAAGTCAAGGTCCAAAGCAAAAGAAGAGTGTGCTTAAGAACCCTGGACACCTCTAATTGGGGACTTTAGCAAAGCTGAGTCACAATCTGAAAAGGTTCACCCAATTATGTGTCTATGGCATTTATGTATCCGGTGGTAATACTGGAAAACAAAGTGCTTAGGGCCACGGCCAAGACTCATAAAGTAGCTGTATTCAAGAATCAACATACTAAACTAAGAGAATCAATAACACTATCTGAACTCTGAGTTCCTATAGATGCCAATCATTCTGAACCTCAATGGATAAAGTGAGATGCCAAAACTATTCAAGAGGCAAAAAGCTACAAGTCCCGCTCATCTGATTGGAGCTATGCTTCATTGATATTTTGGAATTTATAGTATATTCTCTTCTTTTTATCCTAATTGATTTTCAGTTGCTTGGGGACAAGCAACAATTTAAGTTTGGTGTTGTGATGAGCGGATAATTTATACGCTTTTTGGCATTGTTTTTAGTATGTTTTTAGTAGGATCTAGTTACTTTTAGGGATGTTTTCATTAGTTTTTATGTTAAATTCACATTTCTGGACTTTACTATGAGTTTGTGTTTTTTTCTGTGATTTCAGATATTTTCTGGCTAAAATTGAGGGACTTGAGCAAAAATCAGATTCAGAGGTTGAAGAAGGACTGCTGATGCTGTTGGATTCTGACCTCCCTACACTCAAAGTGGATTTTCTGGAGCTACAAAACTTACAATGGCGCTCTTCCAATTGAGTTGGAAAGTAGACATCCAGGGCTTTCCAGAAATATATAATAGTCCATACTTTGGCCGAGTTTAGACGATGTAAAAGGGCGTTGAACGCCAGTTCTATGCTGCAGTCCGGAGTTAAACGCCAGAAACACGTCATGAACCAGAGTTGAACGCCAAAAATACGTTACAACTTGGCGTTCAACTCCAGAAAGAGCCTCTGCACGTGTAACATTCAAGCTCAGCCCAAGCACACACCAAGTGGGCCCCGGAAGTGGATTTATGCATCAATTACTTACTTCTGTAAACCCTAGTAACTAGTTTAGTATAAATAGGACTTTTTACTATTGTATTAGACATCTTGGGACGTCTAGTTCCTAGATCATGGGGGCTGGCTATTCGGCCATGCCTGAACCTTTCACTTATATATTTTTAACGGTAGAGTTTCTACACTCCATAGATTAAGGTGTGGAGCTCTGCTGTTCCTCATGAATTAATGCAAAGTACTATTGTTTTTCTATTCAATTCAACTTATTCCGCTTCTAAGATATTTATTCGCACTTCAACATGAATGTGATGAACGTGACAATCATCATCATTCCCCCATGAACGCGTGCCTGACAACCACTTCCGTTCCACCTTATATTGGATGATTATCTCTTGGATCTCTTAATCAGAATCTTCGTGGTATAAGCTAGATTGATGGCGGCATTCATGAGAATCTGGAAAGTCTAAACCTTGTCTGTGGTATTCCGAGTAGGATTCTGGGATTGAATGACTGTGATGAACTTCAAACTCGCGAGTGCTGGGCGTAGTGACAGACGCAAAAGGAGGGTGAATCCTATTCCAGTATGATCGAGAACCTCAGATGATTAGCCGTGCTGTGATAGAGCATTTGGACCATTTTCACAAGAGGATAGGATGCAGCCATTAACCACGGTGATGCCTCCAGATGATTAGCCATGCAGTGACAGTGCATCGGACCATTTTCACAGAGAGGATGAAAAGTAGCCATTGACAATGGTGATGTCCTTAAATAAAGCCAGCCATAGAAAGGAGTAGGACTGATTGGATGAAGACAGCAGGAAAGCAGAAGTTCAGAGGGACGAAAGCATCTCTATACGTTTATCTGAAATTCTCACCAATGATATACATAAGTATTTCTATCTTTATCTTTATTTTCTATTTATTTATTATTATTATTCGAAAACTCCATAATCAATTATTATCCGCCTGACTGAGATTCACAAGGTGACCATAGCTTGCTTCATACCAACAATCTCCGTGGGATCGACCCTTACTCACGTAAGGTTTATTACTTGGACGACCCAGTGCACTTGCTGGTTAGTTGTATCGAAGTTGTGAATGAAAAACGATTTATTAAGACGTGCGTATAGAGTTTTTGGCGCCGTTGCCTGAGATCACAATTTCATGCACCAGTCTACCAAGTAGAACGGATGATGAGCTTCTATTTTCTGTTGGAGGCATTTCAAGGATGTAAAAGTCAACAGAAAAGACCAAGTCCTTGATTGCCACAAGTATATTTTCTGCTATTCCCATCACAATGATCACACTCTTATCAGCTAAGGCAAACTTTGCCGCCGACTTCTTTAATGGAGCTAAATTCAACCGCACAAAGATAGAAAGTGGCATGATGCATATGCAAGCTCCTAGATCACACATACAGTCATGAAAAGTGTGCCCACCAATACAACAAGACACCAAACAAGGTCCAGGGTCACCACATTTCTTTGGAATAGGTTCCATCAAGGAAGAAATTGAACTACCAAGGATAATGTCTCCAACTCTCCTATCCTATCCTTGTGTGTACACAAGTCTTTCAGAAATTTTGCATACTTTGGAATTTGTTGGATATCATCAAGAAGTGGTATGGTTACCTCAACTTTCTTGAAGACTTGAAGCATGTTCAAATCAAATTCCGGAGTCTTCTTCGCTTTCTTCACCAATGAAGGGAATGGGATAGGAATGGACTCATCCACTATAGCTTTCCTCTTGGCTTCCTTAAGGCTTACTCCTTCTTCATCATGCCTTTTGTCTACCTCCTCCTCTTCATGTGGAGCTTTAATGACCACCTCTTCTTCATGAATGTCTTCCATTACCCTAGGAGGTATCTCCTCCAATGTAGTCCCCGACCATAGAGTGATGGCATTGAGACCGCCCTTGGGGTTTGGAAGGGGTTGGCAAGGAAGGGTTTGGCTTAAGGGTTGGTTGGTGTTTTTGGAGGAGGACATGGACATCTTCGAAATCATGTCGGTAAGATTGGCCAATTGAGCGCCCATGGTATCGAATTGAGCCTTGTAGCTCTCGTCCCGTTTCTCCATAGTGGCTCTAAGCTCATCAAATTGATTGGTGGAAGATGAAGAGGATTGGTTGGATTGTTGTCTATGGTATGGTGCTTGGTATTTAGTGTAGTTGTTTTGGTTTTGGTTGTGGTGATTTTGGTTGGCTTGGTGGTTGTTGTTGTTGTGGTGGTATTGAGATAAAGATTGGTTGTTGTTGTAATGAGAAGAAGAGTTATTCCATCTTTGGTTTTGATTGCTCCCTTGTGCATTATCCCTCCACCCTTGATTTTGATTACTACCATGAGAGTAGTTGTTTCGGCCTTGAGAAGGACAGGGCAGACGGTTGTTATAATTCACATTGGCCACGACAAAGGCATGCTCCTCTTGAATTTGATGGCATTGATCGGTGTAATGTGTGGTGCTAGAGCACAAACCACAAATTCTAGGAGGGCCTTCAAGTTGAGCAACTTGAGGTGGGGCTTGGATGGCTTGGATGGAGTAGTATTCCTTTTGATCTTTTTGTATTTGCGTGAGGATAGTGGTCATGTCCCCAAGCGCCTTGGTTAAGCTTGCTTCGGAAGGGGATGGTTCTACCACACCCTTGAGAGGATTACTTCTCACCCTTACATGTTGTGTAGCCTCGGCAACATCATTTATCAATTTCCAAGATTCTCTCTCCGTCTTGATTTTTGAAAGGGAACTGCCACTAGAAGCGGTGAGCAATCTTCTATCTTCCACACAAAGACCTCTGGTGAAGTAACTAATGAGCAAGTGAGTGTTCAATCCATGGTGTAGACAAGATTCCAATAGCCTCTTGAACCGAGTCCAATACTCATACAAACTCTCTTGGTCCTTTTGCATTATACCCGAGATCTCCTTCCGGATGTAGTCGATCTTCTCTGGTGGGAAGAATTTATCTAGAAACTCTCTTCTCAAGAAATCCCAATTGGTCACAATCTCATCCGGTTGTGAATAAAACCATGTCTTTGCTTGCCCTTCAAGAGAGAAAGGGAAGGGAAAAACCATAATTGCCAACTCATCGGCTCCATGCCTTCGAGCCGTAGAACAAGCAACTTGAAAATCTCTTAGATGTTGGATGGGGTCTTGACCCGGCAACCCATAATACTTAGGAAGTAGATTTATCAAGCTACTCTTCAACTCAAAGTTTGGATCAAGGTTAGGATACCTTGCTTGCAAAGGTTGAAGTATGATATCTGGAGCTCCTTGCTCATGCCAAGTGATCCGCCGTGGCTCCGCCATGTATGGCTCACCTGTAGGATGCAAAGATGTATTAGTAGTGCCAACAGAAGAATAGGAAGTAGCAGACTCCAAGTCACCCTCGGTACCGTCTAGTGATTCGGTATGTTCCTCAAGAGAGGCCGAAGTACTAGCCGTATAATCCAACCTCCGTCTAGCTTGCCGAGTATGTAACAAGGTTCTTTCAATCTCAGGGTCAAACTCGGCTAAGCTAGAATTCGGTTGAGATCGAGTCATCAAACTTGGGAGTCATAACACACATACAAAAGTAATCTAAACTATAACTAAGTAGTGAAAGAAGGTAAACTGTCTACAATATTCACATTTCACATAACCAATATCAAGACATATGTTGCAACCAGTCCTCGGCAACGGCACCAAAAATTTGATGGTCACGGATACCGTCGATAAGGAATTTCACAAGATTTTTTGCATTGCAAGTATAGTCCTCAACCGACAAATAATCCACGAATCAAATTTAGAAGGAATTGGTTGTCACAAGTTCAACCCTAATAAAGTAACCGAAGTATTCAAACCTCGGGTCGTCTCACAAGGAATGGGCAAACATGTGCATCAACATTGGTTAGAATTCTGGGGTTGCAGGTCATGAGCAAGAAATCAAACTAGGAATCTTAATAAGCAAGTAATCTTGAAATGCAAGAGACTAATTCAAATAACTAAAGCAAGAAGTGAGCAATTCGAAACTAACAGGATAACATCCAATAGAATTCTACTCTAAAACTAAACAAATAATTATAACTGAGACAAAGAAATTATGATTTTTGGGTTTTCAAATATGAATGATAAAAGCAACTCTTGGCTAAGCATGGGAATTGAGATCGCTGATGACAAGGCATTTTGGCCAGTTTCACTGACCTTTTCTTTACTGTTTTAGGGTAGTTTTATGCATTTTCTTAGTTAATAAGCAAGTTTTGGGTAGATAATCACTTACGTCTTGATTCAAGCAAACATTGTGAATTTTACATGATTTTATGAGAATTATGCATGAATTGAATGATAAAATGGATGATGCATGATCTCATGAGTTAGAACCTAGCTTTGATACACTTTACTTGCTTGATTTCAGGACAAAGGAAGCAAGGAAGATGCCACGTTAATAGCCACGTTAGTCTAACTAACGTGACCATTAACGTGGAATGGAGGCTAGCTTGCAACGTTAATAAGAAAAGTGAACACCAATAATGCCTTCGTGAGCCATCATAGCCCACGTTATTGTCCACGTTAACTACATTAACGTGGAAGCTAACGTGGAGGAAAAAGAAAGCCCCAACGTTAGTGGTAAAAGTGAATACCACTAACGTTTCAAAAGGTACAATTGGCCACGTTAAGAGTCACGTTAACTACATTAACGTGAACTCTAACGTGGGAGGAGCAAGGAAGAGCCAATGTTAGTGACACTCACCTTTCTCACTAACGTTGGACCAAGCCACTATTAGCCACGTTAATTACATTAACGTGGAAGCTAACGTGGAGGAAAGAAATGATGAGCCAACGTTAGTGACACTCACCTTTGTCACAAACATTGGAGATGGCAATCACCACCACGTTAGTGGTCACGTTAATACAATTAACGTGAGGCACTAACGTGGGAAGGGGCGTTTGGAGCATTAGTGACAAAGGTAAGTGTCACTAACGCTCTCGAAGTTGAGGCATGCCCACGTTAAGGGTCACGTTAGCTACACTAACGTGGACTCTAACGTAGGGAGGAAGGCCAACAAGCAAACGTTATTGGAAAAGGTGAATGCCAATAACGTTTGTGAAGGACCAAGAGGCAACGTTAGTGGTCACGTTAGTGCCATTAACGTTGAAGTTAACGTGGACCATTTTGGGTTAGGAACGTTAGTGAAAAAGGTGATCGTCACTAACGTTCTCGAACACACATTTTCACTTAACGTTAACACCACTAACGTCCTAAATAACGTCCATGCCTAACTCACACTTTTTCTGCAAGCAAAGCTAAGCCCACTGAAGATGATAACTGCTTCAACTCAAAGATCCAAAGGCCCATATCCAAGACTTGAAGAGCCAACTAGAAGATCAGAAGAGTAGTATATATAGGAGTAGTTTTGAACTAGAAAGAGAGCTTTTGGCATTGGGAGAACTACTCTCTGTATAATTTTACTTTCTCTGCAACTTCTAGTTTTACTTTTAGAATGTATTTCCCATCTTTGTTTTCCATTTCTAGAGCTATGAACAACTAAACCCCTTTCATTGGGTTAGGGAGCTCTGTTGTAATTTGATGGATCGATAATAGTTTTCATTATTCTTCTTCTTTCTTTTCTCTTGATTTTACTAGAAAGCTTTCAATCTTCATCCAATTGGGTAGTTGTCTTGGAAAAGAAGCTATTCATACTTGGATCTCTTCGGAACCTTGGAAGAGGAATGGAGAGATAAAATGCTAGAAATGCTTTCTCATGTTGGACCAAATTGGGGTTTGGAGGGATATAGTGACATATAATTCTCCCGATACTTTGATTTGGAAATACATGTGGTATAATCAGTGACCATACTTCATCTCTTCTCATGAGCAATTAGACCAATGAATTGGCTATTGATCAAGATTTGAGAGATTGAATTACCAAGGAATTGGAATTCAATCACTTAAGATTGCTAAGGAGATCAATAAATGCATTGATTGAGGAAGAGATGAAAATGAACTTGATCCGGAGAATACAACATCTCATGAGCCCAATGAACTCCCCATTTTTGATCTTACCCATTCTCTTTACTTTCTGCCATTTACTTTTATGCTCATCTTCCCCATTCCCCATTTAAGATTCTGCAATTTACTTTTCGTCATTTACATTCAGTTCTTTATTTCCAGCAATTACATTTTCTGCCATTTACTTTCCCGCCATTTAATTTCCTGCAATTTTCAAATCAAATTCTGCTTAGATCAAGTAGAACATTCCTCCAATTAAAGTTGCTTGACCAATCAATCCTTGTGGGATTCGACCTCACTCTATTATGAGTTTTTACTTGACGACAATTCGGTATACTTGCCGAGGGAAATCTGTTGAGAGACAAGTTTCCGTGCATCAAGTTTATAGTGCCGTTGCCCGGGATTAATTTTGTATCAACAATGATTAAATTGGTGGATAACTAGATTGAGCACTTTTTCTTTCTTTTGTTGATTTAATTTCTGTTTGAGTAATTTACTTTCAGTTTCAGTTATTTTCTTCCCTTTACCCCTTGCCCGTTTGAGATATTCTCTTAATTGTCACAATTCAGTTCACTAACCCATTAACTGTTTGATATATTGCATCATTCACACTAACAGCATTTTTTTTACAAGAATACTCTCTATTCCCCTTTTGCTTTGGCCTTGTTGGTTGTATGACAGGTAGAAGAGGCGGGGCTTCAACTTTCTTTGATTCTGAACCTAAGAGGACCTTCCTTAGATTAAGGAGGGAAGCAAGAGGAAAGAGAGTTGTTGGTGCTGAGGAAGAGGAATAGTACTTTGAACTAGACATGGATGAGAATATGGAGAATCATCATGAAGAAGAAGCTCACAACCATGGCAGAGAAGGTCTAGTGCATCATGCTAGGCAAGAGAGAAGAGTTCTGGGATCTTACATAAATCCAAACCCAGGAAACTGTCGAAGTAGCATCCAAAAGCCAACCATACATGCCAATAACTTTGAACTAAAGCCACAGCTCATCACCCTCATTCAGAACAACTGTTCATTCGGAGGAAGTGTCCAAGAAGATCCCAATTAACATCTAACCACCTTCCTGAGGATATGTGATACTGTGAAGTCTAATGGTGTTCATCCTGACACCTATAGACTGCTTCTGTTTCCCTTCTCACTCAAGGACAAAGCATCTAAATGGCTGGAATCCTTCCCGAAGGAGAGTTTAACAACCTGGAAAGATATGATGAACAAATTCTTGGCGAGATTCTATCCTCTTCAAAGGATCAACAGGTTGAGAGCTGAAGTACAAACCTTCAGGCAACAAGATGGTGAAACTCTATATGAAGCATGGGAGAGGCTTAAGGACTTGACAAGAAGGTGCCCGCCAGATATGTTCAATAAATGGGTGCAGTTACACATCTTCTATGAGGGTCTTTCTTACGAATCGAAGAAGGCAGTAGACCACTCATCTTGGGGATCTCTGAATAAGAAGAAGACCATTGAAGAAGCCATAGATGTCATTGAGACTGTAGCAGAAAATGACTACTTCTATGCCTCTGAAAGAGGCAACACTAGAGGAGTGGTGGAGCTAAACAACGTGGATGCATTGCTGGCTCAAAACAAGATGATCACCAAGCAGTTGGCTGACCTTACCAAGAAGATGGAGAGGAACCAAATAGCAGCAATCACCACCTCAGCAGCAGCCCAAGAAGGAGTGAATGAAGAAGCAGAGGGTGATCAGGAACAAGCCAACTACATTGGAAATTCACCTAGGCAGACCCATGATCCATACTCCAAAACTTATAATCCTGGTTGGAGGAACCCCTCAAACTTTGGGTGGGGAAATCAACAAGATCAAGGCCAAGATCAGAGACGCCACAACCCCATCAACAATGCAGCTCACCAATATTCCACACAGAGATCATATCAGCACCCACCTAACAACACCTCTCAACATCCATACCAAAACTAAAATAGCCCTTCTCATCCCTCCAATCTCAATTTACCAACATCCGAAGATAGACTCTCAAGGATTGAGAATCTACTTGAAGGCATATGAAAAGAAATTCAAGATAACAAGGTGTTCAAGGAGGAGGTGCGAGCCAATATCAAGAACCAGGGAGACACCATCAAGAGGCTGGAATTTCAAGTGGGATACCTCTCTGAGAAGATTCCATTACCTACTGATAGCTTCCCAAGTGACACAGAGAAAAACCCGAGAGGTGAACGAAAGAAAGTAAGATGGGAAGATTGCAAGATGGTCACTATAAGTGATAAGGGGACTGAGGAAGAGCTGAACAAACCATTAGAACAACCTGGAGATACCTCAGTAGAGAAACAAGAAGAGGGTCACCAAAGAACCAAAACTACACAGAAGGAGATTCTGAACCTCTATGCACCCTTTCCCCAAAGACTCAAGGGTGGTGTAGAAAAGAGAATATACTCGAAGTTCCTCGACATGTTTGCATCCCTTCATGTGAACATACCATTCATCAAGGCTCTCCAACAAATGCCCTCATACATTAAGTGTATGAAAGAGCTGCTGACCAAGAAAAGCTCACTCAAAGGAGGACAAACAATAGTGATAAATAAGGAGTGCAGTGCTCTTATACAACCAGACTTGCCTACAAAAAGGAAGGATCCAGGGAGTTTTCACATCCCCTGTGCCATAAGAGACACACTGATTGACAAAGGACTTTGTGATCTAGGAGCAAGCATTAATTTAATGCCTCTATCTCTCATGAAGAAGCTATAGATCAATGAGCTAATGCCCACAGACGCAGTCATCAGGCCGACTGACAAAACTCAAAAACAAGCAGTAGGAGTGGTTGAAAACGTGTTGGTAAAGGTTGGGAACTACTTCTTTCCCACAGACTTTGTCATATTGGAAATGGAAGAGAGTTACCTTCACCCCATCATATTGCGAAGACCATTTCTAGCTACAGCCAGAGCGCTTATAGATGTAGAGCGAGGAGAGCTAATACTGAGAATACATGATGAACAACTTACCTTCAATGTCTTCAAACCCTCACAAGAAGCAGATCAAGAAAACAAGGAACCAAAGGAAGATCACGACAGGGCACTGGTGAAAGAACCAAGCACAAGAACACAAACTGTACACCTGGGAATCTGATAAACCCATATTTCATGAGTTATTTTGCGCTTAGTTTGAGTAATTTATTCAATCCTTCACCCACTTATTCATATTAATTGCATGATTTTACTTTCCCTTCCTTATTATGTGATGAACGTGAAAAATATATTTCCTAAGCTTTAAAATTAATTATTTTAATTACCTTTATTTCCATTCGATGCCGTGATTAGTGTGTTGAGTAGTTTCAGATTTTCTAAGATAGAATGACTTAAAGGATGGAAAAGGAAACGTACAAAAATGGAAGGAAAGTGCGAAACGGAGGTTTGAAGAAACTGGCATCCCCGCGATTGCATGGAGACGCGATCGCGTGCCAGGAGCGAAGAAGCAGCGACGCGGCCGCATGACTGACGCGACTGCGCCACAAGAAAAACTCTAGATGACTGACGCGTGACCCACGCGGACGCGTGATAGAGGCCACGTATCAGAATTTATAGAATACGCCCCCAGCGATTTCTGAAGCCCTTTTGGCCCAGATCCAGGTACAGAACACACAGACTAGAGGCTTTAAAGTGGGAGAATGCATCCATTCAAGAGAGAGCTCGCATTTTTATTACTTTCCATGATTTAGATTTAGTTTTGAGAGGGAGATTCTCTCCTCTCTCTCTTAGGATTAGGATTTAGGACTTCTTTTAGTTTTTAAGAGTGACTCTCGATCTAGGTTTAATATTTACTTTAATTTATGTTTCTATGCTACTTTTACTTTAATGCTTTTATTTGTATCTACAGATGTTGCCCAATTGGCTTTTGAATTATTCCATGTTACAGATTATTATTTGAATTAATGATTATTTGAGGTATTTCAGTTTATTATTGTTCTCTTTAATTTAAGTTATTATTGCTTCCCATCTAAGGACATTTTTAATCCAACAATTTTACATTTTCCCTTTTTGGTCTTGGTTAAGAAATCAGTAACTCAACATTATTAAAGTCAACATAATTGATAATCGTTATCTTGCTAATTGAACTGAACTTCAATAATCCCAACTTTTTCTTAGGAAATAAATAGGATTCGAAGGTCAAACTAATTAGTCCCTTGACTTTCCTTTACTTTAGTAAAGATTAACTAAGTGGAATTAAGATTCAACTTTCACTAGTGTTGAGAGGAATAACTAAGTTGGACTTCCAATTTCTCTTACCTTGCCAAAAATTGCTTTACAGTATTTATTTATTTTAATTGCCATTTACTCTACTTGTCATTCAAATCAGTTGCTTCTCACCTTCTAAACCCCGATTACAACCTTTATAGCCAAAAATAAGAACATACTTCCCTGCAGTTCCTTGAGAAGACGACCCGAGGTTTAAATACTCGGTTATCAATTTTAAAGGGGTTTGTTACTTGTGACAACCAAAACGTTTGCACGAAGGGATTTTTGTTGGTTTAGAGACTATATCTACAACGCAACTGTTTTTATGAACTTCTTTACTGGCAAAAATCTTAACGTTAAAATGGCGCCGTTGCCAGGGAACTGCTAACGTGTGCCTTATTATTGGTCATTGTAAATATTTTTCTTTTACTTGTTTATTTATTTCTGTTTTTCCTTTTTAGTTTTTATTTGCTACCATGAATTCTCACCCCTCTCGCTTTGAGTTTGGTTCTAACTTTGTTGAACGAAATAGAAGTTACAGCAGGAATATGCATCAAGGTCAGACCAATCAAGGATGGATGGAGCCAAGAGGATCTAATCAACCCTTTAGGCAGCAACACCCTCCGAGATATCCTGGACAAAGACCATTCTACCGTGCATACCCAGCTGAAAGATATGCTGGACAACCTTGTAACTACCAACAAGTCCCACCCCGTGCATATAAACCATCCTTTCAACATAACCTCGAACCACCACACTCACAAGCTTCTCTTCACCATTCGCCACCATATGATCCTTCCTTACCCCAGTACCAATCCAATCACTCCCAATCACCGCCACTTTCCTATGTATCATGTCCAAATCCGGCAACCCGAGAAGCAGAGGTTCGCCTAAAGGAAACAGTAAATAAACTTCAAACAACCATTCGACAACTGGAGCAAGCACTAATTCAATGGATTTCTAGGCGCTCAAATACACAAGGATCAACCACAGCTCCATGTGGACAGACTAATGAAGAGCGTAGCATGAAGGAGATATTAGAAACTCCAGTGGACAAGACAGGACATGAATTCGTACTAGAACAAGTAGAAGAAGCTGTCATCGTTCAAGAAGAAGAGTTGGTTGAAGATCTAGGAGATGCTGAACCTCCATGGGAATGCAGAGCTGAAGACAACTCCGTCAAGGACGTCACAGTTGATGCTAAGGAGGATAGTGCACAACCCCCAAGGCAAGTCGTTTATGAAGAATCAGACGGAATAATCCAAGAAGCAATTTCCCTTGATAGTGATAGTCACAAGTCTAGCTCTCCTAGTAATGAACTTGCATCCGCAAGCGAATTCTCTGAGATCGAAGAATCTTCCCCAGATGAATATGATGACAAGTCATCTTAGCCTAGTTTCACTAGCCTTTTTCTTTTGTTTTCATTTGAATTATGCACTTTCTTGAGCCATAAGCAAGCCAATTGGGTAGATTTTCATGCTTCCTTTGATTTAATCAACCATAGATAAATTAATGCAATTTCATGAGGTTTTATGCTATAATTGTCACATATTATGAAAGAATGAATATCTCATGATTTTGAGCATAGCTTTGATGTGTTTGGTTGATTAATGATAGGTGAAGAAAGCTTGGAGAAAGGTTGAAGCAAGAAGGAATGGCTAGGAGGAAGAGAGGACAAAAAGTTTGAGCAAAAGTTTGCCTCAAACTTTAGCTCAAACTTTTGGATTAATTGAAAACGAACCAGAGAGCAAAAAGCTTGACCAAAAGTTTGCCTCAAACTTTTGGGCAAACTTTTGGGCAAAAAGCTGGAGCAAAAGTTTGCCTCAAACTTTTGTGCAAACTTTTGGGCAAAAAGCTTGAGCAAAAGTTTGCCTCAAACTTTTTGGCAAACTTTTGGCATCACAAATCAACACCCTAGAGAGAAAAAGTTTGCACCAACGTTAGCCTCAAACTTTTTGGTAAACGTTGGCGCATGAACAACACACCCTGGAGAGCAAAAGTTTGCGCCAACGTTTGCCTCTAACTTTTTGGCAAACGTTGGCGCCATGAGTGTGCAAGGGGAGGCCAACGTTGGAGCAAAAGTTAGACCCCAAACTTTTGCCCCAACGTTGGTATCAGCAAAAGAGGGTAGCTGATGTGAAAAGTTGGAGTAAAAGTTTGCCTCAAACTTTTACTCAAACTTTTACTCAAACTTTTACTCAAGCTTTCATGATTCCAAACCCGGTTCAATTCGGTTCTTCTCCAAACTCCAAGAGCAATCAACCAAGGCCTCTATCAACCCAATTCCATCAAGAGCAAAGGCCCAATTGAAGGCTTGAAGACCATTTGAAGAAAGTGTATAAATAGCATAAGATTTAAGTTTTTAGGGAGCTTTTCTTTTCGGTTTGATTAGTGCACTTAGTAGAGAGCTCATTTTACATTCTAGCATTGTTATTTTAATTCAAGAGAATTGGGGAGGAGAATTGATCTCTCTTCTTCCTTGTTCTTGCCCAGCACTCTTTAATTTCCTTGCTTCGGATCTTGGGTGAAGAATTGAAGAACTTCTATTTCAATCTCACCTTGGGGATCTTGTTTAATTTTCTGCTTAATTGAATTTCAGTTTCTGTTACTTGCTCTCTCATCTACTTTCTCTGCAATTTACATTTCCTTTGCCATTACTCTTGTTGGATCTAGGAAGGCATTGAGATCTAGACTTGGTTATCTAGTCTCTTGGGTCCTGAGATCTGAATTCCAATTTTACATCCTCTGTTTAATGCTTTTCATGCTCATTTACAATTCTGTTTTTAGATCCGCAATCCAAGTTATCATCTACTTCTCTGTTCGTTGCAATTTACTTTTCCTTGTTTAAATTCTGCAAATCCAATTCCCAATTCCCTTTACAATTCAAGCCATTTACATTTCTTGCTCTTTAAGATTCTGCAATTTACATTTCTTGTGTTCTAAGTTTCTGCCATTTAATTTCTTGTTCTTTAAGATTCAGCACTTTAAATTTCAGTTCTCTTTACTTTCATGCAATTTACCCACTCCCTTTACTTTCTCTACAATTTAAATTATGCAAATCACAAATCTCTCAACCAAACCTTGATTCGCTTGACTAAATCAACCACTAAACTAAAATTGCTCAATCCTTCAATCCCTGTGGGATCGACCTCACTCCCGTGAGTTATTATTACTTGATGCGACCCGGTGCACTTGCCGGTGAGTTTTGTGTCGGATCGTTTTCCGCTACATCAGAATACGAAGATGATGCAGAGGTAGATTTCTCTCAACCTCCAATCTACGACTCGAGTGATGAGGAAGACATAGAAGACTTTGACCAGGGTGATACTACATCGGAAGACTCTTGCAAGGAAGTGGAGAAATTCACAGAAGAACCCAAGGGAGAAGAACTTACAGAACCACTAGAAACACCTACCCCAAGGCCATTGCCACCCAATACAAGCTTCAAGTGGGTAAAATCCTTAACCTTTAACTTTACTTATTCACTTGAATATGGTTTGCTTGAAACAGATGGCCAGCTTAGAGCTCTTTGCGGCTTTAAGAGTAAGAGGGAAATGGCTCGTACTCAGAGTTGGTGCACAAGGTTCAATAATGTTCCACGCTTCACCTCGAAGTACACAGATTGGTATCATGCTCAATTGCATGGATCACAGAGAACGTTTGGTCACCATGGTGAGATTCTACTCTTTAAACCGCCCGGATGGAGACATGTAGATTAAGACGGAGGCGGATTTAAAAGCAAGGCTTGGGATCCTGGAGTTTATTGTGACGTTTGTCACCCCGGGAGCCTAACAATCTGTTTGAAGCTGTTCAGAAGCTTTGCATGCCTAGTTTGGGATCCCGGAGGCTATTGGCATTCCAAGCACTGGTGGAGATTTTTGGACGAATTTAAACATAAGCCGCCATAGCAGGAAGCTCCTCCAATGTCCAACTTAAGGACTTTAACTAAAAGTGCTAGGTGGGAGACAACCCACCATGGTATGGTCGCTTCTTTTTCAATTTAATTCTTGTTAATTGCTTTCATTTTTATTTTCTTTTCTTTATTGAACCTGGAATCATGCATAGCATTCATATTAATCATTGCATTCTTCATTTATCTTACATATAAAAAAAAAGGGGATGCACGACGCGACCGCATGCCCCATGCGATCGCGTTACATTGCGAAAACACTATCCACGCGACCGCGTCACCCACGCGGCCGCGTGCCCTGGAGATCGGCATTAAGATCCAACGTCCAGAAAGTTAGGCTGGAATCGTGTGGCCCTTGTGCGTTTTGCACAAATTGGCCCACGCGATCGCATGCCCCATGCAATCGCGTCGCTTGCACAAAAACAATCCCACGCGACCGCGTGAGCGACGCGATCGCGTCGCATGGATTGCACAACACACTAGAAGGAGACAGAGAGTTGCGCCAAAACGACGCTGGAGTCGTGCGTCTAGCACAAATTCCAGCGACGCAATCGCGCGACCCACGCGATCGCGTCATCCCCTCTCCTACCCCTCTCACGCGATCGCGCGACCTACGCGATCGCGTCACCCCCATTTTCACCCCCACCACGCGACCGCGTGCCCCACGCGTCCGCGTGGATTTCAAAATATAACCCCTCCAGATCACGCGAACCCTATTATCGCGCCGCCCCCCCTGAACCCCCTCTCTCTCTCTCTCTCTCTCTCCAACCCTTAACCACCACCACCCAGCCACCATTACCGCTGCACCAACCACCGTCAGGAACCGCCGACCACCCACCGCCACTGTCCACCCCCAGCCGGAACCAACCCCCTCTTCTTTCTTCCTATTTCTTCTTCCTCCCTCCTCCCCCGCCACTGTCCCCCCTCCGCGCCACCACACGCCACCGCCACCATCCAACTACAACCCCCTTCAACCAGCAACACCACCCCTTTTCCTCCTCCCTTTCCCTACCCCCATCACTCTCTCCTTTCCCCTGCCGAACAGCCGCGCCACCATGCCCACCACCGCCAGCCACTGTGCCAACCACCGGATGCCACCATCACCACCACCCAACCACCTTCCTGCCTACTCTCCTTATTCCGCCTTCCAGGTTCCGCAATACGCAATCCCTTTTATCCGTTCATAGTTCTTCTTATTTTTTTCCGTTTCTGCTCATAATTAGGATAGATAGTGTTGCATGTTGTAGTGGATTTTAGGTTGTTAGGTAGCCTAGGCTGTGGTTAGTGGCTCTAGGTTTGTTTTATTGCACTGTTCTTGCTTCTGTTTTATCATATTTGCAAATCTGCTGTTGCTGTAATCTTGTTCATATGCTGTATTTCTTGTATATTGCTGCTCTTTACATTGAATTTTCATGTTTATATTATATATATGTACTTACAGCTTGACTTTTTAATTCATATGAACTGCTTTGATTGCTGTTTATTTTTCGGGATAATCCAATTTTAGCCGGAATGCTGCCCAAATTTCTATAAAATTGTTTTCATTCATATTTCGGTTTGGCAATTTTAACTCTGTTTTCCACTGCTTTAACCAAACCATTTCATAATTGCCAGGGCATGCTTTCTTATCCTTTTTTATTTCCTAGTTTATAAACTACATTTGTGATGTTTTGATTCCAATTTTTGCTTTCTTTATATCTATTTGAATCAGCATCTACTTGTTTTTCTTGTTTGGTTATGAGTCACTATAGTTCCTACCTGTGAATCCTTGTTATATGGAATATTTTCTTTATGCCACTTACCTTAACCCACTTTTTACTGACTCACTAATTTTAATTTACTGACTTCTTTTTCAAATTTTCACCATACTAACCTTTTAAAATATCTTTTCTGATTTTTCACTTTCCTCTAACTTTCTAACCATGGCATAATGACAATTTTTCCATTTAACTTGAATTCTGATACATTTTTGATTGTAACTTCTTCCTTTCAAACTTTTAAACTACTATACAATCCTTCATGCACATTTACTTAACTCATTTACCTCATTCAAATTCTCCCATGCCACTTTGTATTTCCTTTGCCTATATGCCTACTTGCTTTCCTATTTTTATATATCCTGATTTTCCATTTTTCAGGATGTCTGCCTCACAGAGGAAAGGAAAGGGCAAAGCTACTGGCAAGCGCAAAAGAGGAGATTCATCCCAGTCCATCATTGACCTAATGCATGATACCTCATGGCGAGAGAAGAACTTTACACAGTAGGAAAAAGCTGACCAGCTGCTCCCTGCACATGATTCAATAAAATTTGCAAACCGATACTGTGAGCTGAAGTATCCGACATTTGCAAACTCCAGGAATCTATACCTGGAGAGAACTCTGAGGATTCCAGAAGCACTCCAGCAGTACACCACTGAGCAAATCAAGCAAAGAGGCTGGTTCTTTCTGGAGAGAGAACTGACAGAGGTCAATACATCTTGGGTCAGGGAATTCTACTGCAACTACTACATCACCACCCTCGATGTAGTGAACCTGAGAGGAAAGCAGATTCTGGTCACTGAGGAGGCCATAAAGGACATTCTCCAGCTCCCAGCAAAGTCCGATCAGCCTGATGGTTATCAAAAGGCTGAGGAGGACATGCGCCTGATGCGGTTTGATTGGGATGCTGTAAAGGCACGGATAGCTCTCAACCCGACGGTTCCTTGGGAGATGGATCAGGACACCACCATGCCTAGAGGGATCAAGAGGGCGTACTTAAATGAAGAGGCTCGGTTATGGCACCAGATCTTGAGCAACTATGTGATGCCGAGTACTCATGAGACGGAGATCCCAGCTGCTATGATCACCCTCCTATGGTGTGTGATGGAGGGTAAGGACCTTTATCTACCACGCTTTATCCGGCATTATATGGCCAGGGTCCACGTCCGAGGCACCCTCCCTTTTCCGTATCTAGTTACACAGCTAGGCCGTCGAGCTGACGTGCCATGGGAGGATGCCGATGAGAGACCACCAGCGGCAGACTGCAGGAAGATCATTTCTCACAGCAGGAACTTCCTAGCTTTGGGCTACAGACCACCACCCTTCACTGCTATTGATGAGACAGCCCCACCGTCTGCTGGACCCTCTTCATCCACGACTGCCCCTGCTGCCCCTGCTGCCACCACTGCACCTCCACCTGCCTCTGAGCCCGTATACCGCCTCGTGCATCGCCTATTCCGACAGCTTGATCAGATGGAGCCGTAACCGGCGCCGGTATGAGAGATTGGAGCGTCGCAGCCAGTGACGCTATTCGCATCTGAAGCTGATGATCCGACAAGGTGGTGACATCCCCTCCGAGCCCGACACACCATCAGAGCCATCAGAGGAGGAGGAAGATGAGCCCCAGGAGGAAACCCATCCGCAGGCAAGCACAGAGCAGGCTGCACCACATCAGGAGGTTACGCATCAGATCGAGGCTGCAGATCCGGAGATCCCGATCCAGTCAGCATCGCCTCTACAGCAGCCAGACCCTCAGCCCACCACCACCACAGAGCCTCCTGCTACCATCCCTACCAGTGATGACACCCCTTCACACCCGGCTTGACTGAGCATCAGAGACGATGCTTCATTTTAAGTGTGGGGAGGTCGCCATCTCTGGCATTTTATTTTGGTGAACCACTACATCTCTTTTTTCTTTTATTTTGGATATTTTTCTGTATTTTTCTTTTTACTGTTATTTTCTGAGTACTTATACATTGCTGCTTTTATGTATTTTTACTCTATTTCTGTATTTTGCATTTTTGGTTCATATTTTTAGTTATTTAGTTTAATTTGCAATTCTGACTTATTAGTGGATTAATTAGTATAGTTTACCCTTTTTAGCATAAGATAGCATAGTTAAATTGAAAAATATAAAAAGGAAGTAAGCTAGGAAATTGAACATAACTGATTTAAATTCATAAACCTTGTATATATAACATTACATCATATAGTTAAGTTGACAACATTTCATCAAGGAGGAACATTAAAACTTTAAAGGCTACCCTAAATAATTTTTTTATGAGAATAATGGGAATTTTTAACTAAACCTGCATAACATATATGAATGATATATGATGCTTGAGTTAGAGAACACACAGCCTGTGAGTCTTGAGCTTAATTGTATGGTTGCATTCAAACCATAATTTCATTCCTGTGTGTTTCACTTCTTTTTATTCTGATGTTCTTTACTTTGCTTTAATCTATATGTCCAATTATAGAATATGGAATATAGAACATAGATACATACCAAAAGAATGATTGAGGCCATCATTTGATTTTAGCTCACTTACCCCAAAATAACCTACCTTTCACATCACCCTTGTTAGCCCCTTTGAGCCTTTAAAATCCCTTTTATTCTATTCAACCACACTACTAGCCTTAAGCAGAAAAACAAAATAAAATCTCAAGTTGAATCCTTGGTTAGTTTAAGATAGAAAATTATGAATAGATTAAAATGTGGGGAACCTATTGGGAACATGGATGATAGAAACAAAAGGTAAAAAAGTTAAAAGAAATAAAATAAAATTTGGGAAGCATGCTCATGAGAAATCAAAGTGATTCAATTACCATGTGCAATAAAAAAAAAGAAGTTGTTTTTCAGCATTTAATAAAAGGGGATACAAAAGAATTCCCCAATGCAAAATAAAAGCAATGCACATGGGATAAAAATAAAATTGAAACATGAGCATGTAACAACAAGTTGGATAATATGGAAAAATTGGTAAAGAAGTTTTGTTCTACTAAATATGTATGTTAGGTGAGATCTTATTCTAATTAAGGATTCACTTATTAGCTCACTTAGCCTTATACATATATCCTTACCTTTACCTTGGCCCCATTACAATCTTAATTAAAGACCTCATGACTTTTGGTATGACTGTACTCTATAATTGTTGATTGGTTAGATGAAGAACAAAGTTATAGAAAGTAAGAATAAAAAGAAAAGTAGAGTGAATAAACCCAATAAACACTGAGTCACTAGAGGGTAAACACCAATTTCAGTGAGGGTTCAATAGCTCATCAACATATATCTGTGCTTAAATTACTAATTATTTTGCAAGTTTATACAATATTTTTCTTTCCCATCTTATTTGCAGAAGTGCTTTATTATTTAAGGGTTGGCTATATATATATATATATATATATATATATATATATATATATATATATGACTCCTTGAGAATGTGAATTAATTTGACTATGTGTAAGCTTTATATATGAGTGGATAAATTGGAATTGCATGACTCATTTAGGTAGATGCATTTAGAATAGGTTGCATTGCATAACATTCCACCACTTTAACCTTACCTTATTCTTTACCTTGGATTTAGCATGAGGACATGCTATTGTTTAAGTGTGGGGAGGTTAATAAACCCATATTTCATGAGTTATTTTGCGCTTAGTTTGAGTGATTTATTCAATCCTTCACCCACTTATTCATATTAATTACATAGTTTTACTTTCCCTTCCTTATTATGTGATATACGTGAAAAGTATGTTTCCTAAGCTTTAAAATTAATTATTTTAATTACCTTTATTTCCATTCGATGCCGTGATTGGTGTGTTGAGTAGTTTCAGATTTTCTAAGACAGAATGACTTAAAGGATGGAAAAGGAAACGTACAAAAATGGAAGGAAAGTGCAAAATGGAGTTTTGAAGAACCTGGCATCCACGCGATCGCATGGACGACGCGATCACGTGCTAGGAGCGAAGAAGCAGCGACGCGGCCGCATGACTGACGCAGACGCGTGACTTGAGCATAGCGCATTCGATGCGGACGCGTGACTAACGCGACCGCGCCACAAGAAAAACTCCAGATGACGCGACCGCGTGACCCACGCGGACGCGTGACAGAGGCCACGTATCAGAATTTACAGAATACGCCCCCAGCAATTTCTGAAGCCCTTTTGGCCCAGATCCAAGTACAGAACACACAGACTAGAGGCTATAAAGTGGGGGAATACATCCATTCAAGAGAGAGCTCGCATTTTTATTACTTTCCATGATTTAGATTTAGTTTTGAGAGGGAGATTCTCTCCTCTCTCTCTTATGATTAAGATTTAGGACTTCTCTTAGTTTTTAAGAGTGACTCTCGATCCAGGTTTAATATTTACTTTAATTTATGTTTCTATGCTACTTTTACTTTAATGCTTTTATTCGTATCTACAGATGTTGCCCAATTGGCTTATGAATTATTCCGTGTTATAGATTATTATTTGAATTAATGATTATTTGAGGTATTTCAGTTTATTATTATTCTCTTTAATTTAAGTTATTATTGCTTCCCATCTAAGGATATTTTTATTCCAACAATTTTACTTTTTCACTTTTTGGTCTTGGTTAAGAAATCAATAACTCAACATTATTAAACTCAACATAATTGATAATCGTTATCTTGCTAATTGAACTGAACTTCAATAATCCCAACTTTTTCTTAGGAAATAAATAGGATTCGAAGGTCAAACTAATTAGTCCCTTGACTTTCCTTTACTTTAGTAAAGGTTAACTAAGTGGAATTAAGATTCAACTTTCACTATTGTTGAGAGGAATAACTAAGTTGGACTTCCAATTTCTCTTACCTTGCCAAAAGTTACTTTACAGTATTTATTTATTTTAATTGCCATTTACTCTACTTGTCATTCAAATCACTTGCTTCTCACCTTCTAAACCCCGATTACAACCTTTATAGCCAATAATAAGAACATACTTCCCTGCAGTTCCTTGAGAAGACGACCCGAGGTTTAAATACTCAGTTATCAATTTTAAAGGGGTTTGTTACTTGTGACAACCAAAACGTTTGCACGAAGGGATTTTTGTTGGTTTAGAGACTATATATACAACGCGACTGTTTTTATGAGCTTCTTTACTGGCAGAATTCTTAACGTCAGAATCCCCTTGGCTGGTGAGCAGAACAGTTAGAAGGTACCACAGCTAAAGGAAATCCAAGAGGACCCAAACCCACCAGGGTCATATGAGACCAGCAACAAAATCTTCCTGGGAAAAGAGACCACAAAGAGCAGGGCAACAGTAAAAGAAACAAAGAAGAAGGCACTAAGGAGATGGAGGAATAAGAAGATCCCTACAGAGGATTTCTCTCCATGGGATAAAGTGATCTCAGCTTATTTCCCAGTTATCCCACCTCATCTCCCCACCATCCCATCTCAGTTACCTAAAGTTTTTACCATCAACAGAATTCTCTCCCTAGAACATGTGGAGATCCTTGATGAAGCCAATGGAGATAGATTTACTGCGAGGGGGGAAGATCTGAAGCATTACCAACCACCCTGACAACAGAACGTTAAGCTAGTGACACTAAAGAAGCGCTTCATGGGAGGCAACCCATGTTTTATATGTCTTTAAAGTAGTCAATAATGCAAGGTTCATAAATTCCAAATCAACTTTGACATAGACTTGAATGAATCTTTTTTTTTATGCAATATATAGTGAAGAACAAGTTTGGTGTTCAAGGCACACTAAGAGGACATAAATATCATGTCACTCTTAGTACCTTGAACAAATCCTTTTAGACCACATTGCCACAAACTAAGTTTGGTGTCACCAATGTTGCATACATGGACAGTTAAATAGTCAGTTGCTTTGTATTCATGAATAGCACTTACTACGTAGAAACAAAAACTTTAAAAAGTAGTTATCCCACTCTTTAAATTTTGCCGCCACTATCCACAAATTTATTAATCACATTTATTTTATTTTGTAGGAGAATTAATGGGACAATTGAAGGAGGAGGTTTCAGCCACTTCAAAAGGAGGGGACTATACACATGTCTTCAAGGGGAATGCATTGGGAAATGTTGCCATGCAACATTAAAAGAATGACACGCTTGGAAATCAAACCAACCCCATCTTAAAGTTGATGATCCTTGTGCTCATCCCATGCTAAACTCCATCTGTTCATCATACACCCACTCCATCAATCCACACCTTTCATTTACTCACCACTTCTCTATATAAGTGGTTCTTATTCCATACCCCCTTTCACATTCCAATTCCCATTCTTTGTACTTCTCACTTTCAGAACCCAACACCTCTTACCCCACCAAAAAAAACACTCTCACTCACTCCCTTCACTACACCCCATCTTAACTGGCCGAAGTCCATCATTAACCAATAATTCTCAACACCTTCACATGGCAAAAGTCACTCATGGCATCATCGAGCTCTAAAAGAAGAAAGGGAAAGGAGCCTATGGAGCAACGCCCTTTCGATGAGAAGAAATTTAGAACCTTTCACCATGCATTGTAATTCGGGTGGATGGTTGATAAGGAGATCATATATGAGCTAGGCTTTCAAGTCAGAAAAACTGAGTGCCCCGAAATCACAGAGAAGGTGGAAAAGAGAAGATGGGAGCTCCTTACTGATCCAGTCATAAAAGTAAATGGAACTCTTGTAAGAGAGTTTTATGCACTCTGCAATCCCTAGGTATGATACAGTCCAAAAAGATCTAACAGAATAAGAGGAAAGGAAGGTGAAACAGAAGAAGGAAACATTGAAAAAGAAGATGGAAGGTGCTGGCTTCTGGAAAAAGTTGATTGGAAAAAGCAAGGGAAGTGGGGGTTCAAGCACTCAAGAAAGACACAAAGAGGACAAACAAGAGGGAGAGCATGAGCACCCCCATGAGTAAAAAGTGGTGGAGTTCCCTCATTGTCCTATCTTTTTCAAGTTTTAAATAAGGAAAATCATGTATGAAATAGAACATGTTTCCATGGTAGTTTAGGATTTTCAATTCTGCCTTTAAGTTTGCATTGCTTAGGTCTATGCTTGCTAGTCTAATGTCACTGCTACATTTTCACCTTGCTTACTTGTATGCTGGTCCTTTAAGTCAAATAAAAAGAGAATGTTATGAGAAAAACCAGAGTGAGGTTCAATTTGTGGAGTAAGTTCTTAAGCTTGTGGTGTAGTAATTACTTAGCTAAGTTAGTTCACCAACAAGGTAGGAAGGCAACTATCTGTCCTGGATCATATACTTGAAACAAAACCCATAAGACTAGTTAAATAACAAGATCCTAATAAGAAAAAGGGAAAGAAAAATGAAAGTTGAGAAATAAAGAAAAAGAGTAAGAAATAAGGCTAGGCACCAAGGGTTGAATCTTGGGCATGTGTCTGTGGTGCTCCTGTGTAAAGGATATGCTTGGATGAATAAGCTCTCAGGGGTGTCTTATCACTTGGTAACTTGGGTTAACTGAACTGGGATTATCAGCTGAAAGTCTACTATCAAGAGTAACCTTTGCTACAGAACATTTATGAGAATTATGCATGAATTAAATGATAGAATGGATAATGCATGATCTCATGAGTTAGAACCTAGCTTTGATGCACTTTACTTGCTTGATTTAAGGACAAAGGAAGCAAGGAAGATGCCACGTTAATGGCCACGTTAGTCTAACTAACGTGACCATTAACGTGGAATGGAGGCTAGCTTGCAACGTTAATAAGAAAAGTGAACACCAATAACGCCTTCGTGAGCCATCATAGCCCACGTTAGTGTCCACATTAACTACATTAACGTGGAAGCTAATGTGGAGGAAAAAGAAAACCCCAACGTTAGTGGTAAAAGTGAATACCACTAACGTTCCAAAAGGTACAATTGGCCACGTTAAGAGTCACGTTAACTACATTAACGTGAACTCTAACGTGGGAGGAGCAAGGAAGAGCCAACGTTAGTGACACTCACCTTTGTCACTAACGTCGGACCAAGCCACTATTAGCCACGTTAGTTGCCACGTTAATTACATTAACATGGAAGCTAACGTGGAGGAAAGAAATGATGAGCCAACGTTAGTGACACTCAACCTTGTCACTAACGTTGGAGATGGCAATCACCACCACGTTAGTGGTCACGTTAATACATTTAACGTGAGGCACTAACGTGAGAAGGGGCGTTTGGAGCGTTAGTGACAAAGGTAAGTGTCACTAACGCTCTCGTAGCTGAGGCACGCCCACGTTAATGGTCACGTTAGCTACACTAACGTAGACTCTAACGTAGGGAGGAAGGCCAACGAGCAAACGTTATTGGAAAAGGTGAATGACAATAACGTTTGCGAAGGACCAAGAGGCAACGTTTGTGGTCACGTTAGTGCTACTAACGTTGAAGTTAACGTGGACCATTTTGGGTTAGGAACGTTAGTGAAAAAGGTGATCGTCACTAACGTTCTCAAACCCACATTTTCACTTAACGTTAACACCACTAACGTCCTAAATAACATCCATGCCTAACTCACACTTTTTCTGCAAGCAAAGCTAAGCCCACTGAAGATGATAACTGCTTCAACTCAAAGATCCAAAGGCCCATATCCAAGACTTGAAGAGCCAACTAGAAGATCAGAAGAGTAGTATATATAGGAGTAGTTTTGAACTACAAAGAGAGCTTTTGGAATTGGGAAAACTACTCTCTGTATAATTTTACTTTCTCTGCAACTTCTAGTTTTACTTTCAGAATGTATTTCCCATCTTTGTTTTCCATTTCCAGAGCTATGAACAACTAAACCCCTTTCTTTTGGTTAGGGAGCTCTGTTGTAGTTTGATGGATCAATAATAGTCTCATTATTCTTCTTCTTTCTTTTCTCTTGATTTTACTAGAAAGCTTTCAATCTTCATCCAATTGGGTAGTTGTCTTGGAAAAGAAGCTATTCATACTTGGATCTCTTCGGAACCTTGGAAGAGGAATGAAGAGATCATGCTAGAAATGCTTTCTCATGTTGGACCAAATTGGGGTTTGGACGGATATAGTGACATATAATTCTCCCAATACTTTGATTTGGAAATACATGTAGTATAATCAGTGACCATACTTCATCTCTTCTCATGAGCAATTAGACCAAGGAATTGGCTATTGATCAAGATTTGAGAGATTGAATTACCAAGGAATCGGAATTCAATCACTTAAGATTGCCAAGGAGATCAATGAATGCATTGATTGAGGAAGAGATGAAAATGAACTTGATCCGGAGAATACAACATCTCCT
This sequence comes from Arachis ipaensis, assembly GCF_059453495.1. Lineage (NCBI taxonomy): Eukaryota > Viridiplantae > Streptophyta > Magnoliopsida > Fabales > Fabaceae > Arachis > Arachis ipaensis. The sequence continues at coordinate 76,996,095 of NC_142444.1, forward strand.
GAGCCCAATGAACTCCCCATTTTTTATCTTACCCATTCTCTTTACTTTCTGCCATTTACTTTTATGCTCATCTTCCCCATTCCCCGTTTAAGATTCTGCAATTTACTTTCCGTCATTTACATTCAGTTCTTTATTTCCAGCAATTACATTTTCTGCCATTTACTTTTCCGCCATTTAATTTCCTACAATTCTTAAATCAAATTCTACTTAGCTCAACTAGAATATTTCTCCAATTAAAGTTGCTTGACCAATCAATCCCTGTGGGATTCGACCTCACTCTATTGTGAGTTTTTACTTGACGACAATTCGGTATACTTGCCGAGGGAAATCTGTTGAGAGACAAGTTAAATAGGTTTGATCACATCAACCCATAAGTCCCAACCTATCTACTAATTAGATTAGTAATGGGTTAGTGTCAATGGGTATCAAGTTGATCACCAAGGGTTCTCAAATCACCGATTCAATGAGACCCAACGACTCAAGGTCACTCATTTCTGAAGCTATTTCATGCAGAATTCAAGCTTGGACAAAGGGGGAGCAATTGTTTTGAAGTTTTAGCATCATGTAGTTTACTTTCTAGAGAGAGAAGCTCCCTCTTCTCTCTAGAATTAGGATTAGAATTTCTTAGATCTAGGTTTAATTCATGCTTTGATTTACTCTTTCTTTGCAATACTTTTTCTTCTACTCTTCCCTTTTCTAGTTTTGCATTCAATTCATGTAATTCTTTTCTTTTATATTGATGCATTTTTGTTCTTCTATTTTCAATTCAATGCAATTTATGATTCATGATCCTTTATTGTTGATTTGATTTTGTTATTGTTTAATTCTTTGCAATTGAGTAGTGTAGATTTACTTTTCTCGCTATTTTACTATGTTTTCCTTTTATGCCTTCAAAGTGTTTGATAAAATGCTTAGTTGGATTTTAGAGTAGATTTTAGTGCTCTTGGCTTGGGAAGGTAACTTAGAAACTCTTGAGTTACTAATGTCCAAGTGATTGACGATTGAGAGCCATTAATGCTAGATCTCACCAATTGATTAGGTGTAGAACTAGGACTTATGGACTTGGATTGATATAGCTGACTTGACTTTCCTCTACTATTAGTTAGGGGTTAACTCAGTGGGATTGATCCTTGCTAATTCTCATGTTGTGGTTAGTGATTAGGATAGAGATCCTTGACCACCTAACCTTGCCAAGACCTTTTTTTGTTAGTTTATTTCCTTTGCCATTTACATTTCTTGTCCATCATCTCAAAAACCCCAAAACATACCTCCATAACTAATAACAAGGCACTTTATTGCAATTCCTAGGGAGAACGACCTGAGGTTCTAATACTTCGGTTTATAAAATTTAGGGGTTTGTACTGGTGACAAACAAATTTTTGTATGAAAGGACTATTGTTTAGTTTGGAAACTATACTTTACAACGAGACTCCATTAACAATCAACAATTATTTCATGCATGCATACAAATATCATGAGGACGTCCCATAGGTTGTAATGGGGTTAGGGTCAAGGTAAGATGCATATGGTCAAGTGGGCTTGAGATTTGAATCTTTGATTAACTTAAACATCCCACCTAACCTATGACAACCTATACAATTCTAAACAAACCTAACTTAAACATCACACACTCATGCATTCTCTTTTTGATCACCACCCATATGCATTGACTTTTATTGAACCTTGCTTTGGGGCATTTTTGTCCCCTTTTTATTGTAATTCTTTTTCTTTCTTTTTCTTTTTCTATATTTTTTTGTGTATATATTTTTTTCTTTTATTATTCTATATATATATTTTTTTTCAAACTAAAATATATACAAGAACATCAATCCATATGGTTTACACATGATTAATACATGAGTATGTACCCAATTCCCAAGATTCTCAACACAAATACAAAAACACACTTTTATCTCTACCCAATGTTCCCAACTCTCCCAAAATCAAATGATAAACACTCTCACTAGCCTAAGCTAGTCAAAGATCCAAATTAAGGGATATTTATTGTTTTTCACTTAGGCTTGTAATGTGCTACAACTAAGAACAAGTGGGTTAAGCATAGGCTCAAATTGGTTATCAACTGAAGATAAAAGGTAGGCTTATTTGGGTAAGTGAGCTATTTGAACAATGACCTCAATCATATAAATGTATGTATACACAAAATAATGGACATATAGAATTAAACAAATCAAAGATTACAATCATAGGAAGAGAATAATGCACACAAGAATGAAAATAAATGGCTATATATGATGTAACCACACAATTGGGCTCAAAAACTCACATGCTTGTGTTCTTAGCTCAAAGATCATGTTCCACAAAGTATATATATCAAGCAAGTTCTAAAATTTTTGTTTTTCAATCAATTGGGGTGCCTTATAGATAAAATCCTTGAAAAATATCATGATTTTGACTAAGCTTATTATATACATATGAAAAATAAGAAAGTGCAACTAGGAATCCTAAAATGAAATGCAAAAGTGTTGGGATTAGGAACTTGTCACCCAAAAATACCGAGCGATTGGACGACCTCCCCACACTTAAAAGTTTGCACCGTCCTCGATGCATCCAAAGATGAATAAGGGGGTACGGAAAATTTAGTAGTTGCTACATTCAGTTGGTAGGTCAACCGATGCTATGTGTTCTTCCTTCCGCTTCCATTTTTGCTTATGGTGCATCGATCATGAACAATAAAATAAACACCGTAAGATGAGAAAGTACAAAAACAAGGAAGCGAGAATTGTTGGAATAAGGTAAGAACCACTAGAATGGAGTGAGTGAATTAGTGTGACATTGATGAAAAATAAGTATGTGGGTTCTAAAATTGCGCGCGGTTTAGAACTCACACCCTAGTATTTAAAAATCATGTCACAATTATACAAAATAAAACATGCACTTCACTCCTTCTAGTGTGCTTGAAATACTTCAAAAAGGCTTGTAGGTTAAGTTAGCCAAACAAGTAGTGAAGAGGCATGAAAGCACTCAAGTAATTAATTAAGCAATTGTGAAATTGGATAATGCATGGTCATTGATTGATGTGTAGGTAGACTTAGTGAACAAAATGGTATATGAAACTCACACAACAATCAATGACACATATTGAAGTTGTTGTAACACCTAAGTGACATAGAGGTGAAACACATGGATGCTATGGAACTTAGGAAAAAGAAGATAGAAGTGGAAATCAATCACATAGCAAGCATGGCCCACAAAGCTTTACAAAGCTCAAAAATATGTCACTAGGTAAGCTCTGATCCAATTTCACAATTCAACAATCTCAATGCATGAAATAGGTGATGGTCACTTAGAACAAGCATCCTAAAAAAATGCATTGATAATATACAATTGCCTAACAATGGATGATGAATGCATGGTGGCCAAAACATGAAATTCAAAGAGGTAAGATGCGTGAAGACAATTTAAAAAGTACTTGGTATTCAAAAGTGTTAAACATGAAAAATTCCAAATCAACTAATAAATTGCAACCTCAACAAAGGAATCCAACAATGACAATAACGACAATGATGTTAAACTAACATCCCATTAGTAATAAGCAGGAGTAAATGGTAAACAAGATTAGTAATCCAACACTTATAATAGAAAACAAAAATTGAACTAACTAACTAACTAAAAGAAATGGTGTTATATGATGCTTGGTAGTGTTGGATGATGATTGAAGGGTGGAAAGAGAAGAGAAGAAGGAAAGAAATGGAAAGAGGAGAAGAAAAGAAGGTGAGTGAAACAGGGCAATCCACGCGTGCGCGTCATGTGCACGTAAGCATGGATTGATGAGAATTGAAGCGACGCGTACGCGTACAGCGCGCGTACGCATGCATAGCAAAGTAGACAGTCGACGCGGACGCGCAAGGTACGCGTTCGCGTGCCCTGGGGCACAAAGTTGGCACACTTCAGGCATAACTCTTGGGTGAATGTATGGGAGGTGAAAAAATTCAATCCACGCGTACGCGTACATGGCGCGTCCGCGTGGATGGTCGAAAATGCTTGAGGCGCGCGTTCGCGTGGAGTGCGCGTGCGCGTGGGTGGTGCTCTATTTTTCAAAATTTTTCTATGTTTTTGCACCAAACCAAGCATTCCAAACCTCCAAACAACTACCAAAACATCATAAAACCTTATTTAACCTACTAGATTACCAAACAAACTTAACAAATCAATCAAAACACGAGATTAAACCTATTTTACCAATATGTACAAAAGGGAAAATGAAAAGATGTTACCATGGTGTGGTGTCTCCCACCTAGCACTTTTGTTTATTGTCCTTAAGTTGGACTTATGGGGAGCTCCTCATCAAGGTGGCTTGTGCTTGAATCCATCCTTGAACATCCACCAATGCTTGGACTTCCATAGTGCTTCATCATTCAAAGTTAGTAACTCCAAGATTTGATGGAGTTCTTCACAAACCATAGGCTCCCAAAGTTGATCTTCCTTGTGTGATCCGGGATCCCACACTTTGTTTTCACACCCGTCCTTGAGTTGATCATGGTGATTTTCTCCGGGGTGGCAAGAGAGATGAATTCTCATGGGAGCACCAATCTATTCTCCTAGACCCATCCAATTGAGCACTAGTCCAACCCTTGCTCTTTAAAGCTTCAACCATAATGAGCCTAGACTTACAACGCCAACCACGAAACATCCTTCTTTTACGCTTCATCCCACAAAGAATCCTAAGTTGACCATCCGTTTCAAGCAAGCCATATTCGAGTGGGATAATAAAGATAATAGAAATGAGTTTCATCCACTTAAATGAAGGTGTAGATGGCAACCTAGGCAAAGGTGATTCCAAGGTTCTTGACAAGGCGTATTCAATTCCCATCCTCCTTTTTCTAAGGACTTCCACCTCTCCCCAAGATCTCTTAATTTCAATCCTGTGTTCAACAATTTTATCTAAACCCTTTCTCTTACTCAAATTATAAATGGGAGGACGAGAGAGATTTACCTCCACATTGCTTTCAAATCCAATGGGGGAAAGTTCTTCATGTTCAAAGGATTCTTCACTGCTAAGACTTGGTGCTTGATCTTTCTCACCAAGGGAACTCAATTCTTGCTCTATCCCATCCAATTCTTCATAAGGGATATGCCTCGGAGGTTGTACACATTCCTCCTTAGCTTCAAATTCAATCATTTTGGAGGGGTTTTCTTCAATCCTAGACTCCCAAGGTGGTTCTGTATCTCCTATGTCTTCAACCACTTCTTTCTCTTCTTCAATAATCTCTACCTCCTCCTCTTGTTGCATTTCTTGCTTTAACTCCTCTTATTCACCTTGGAGCTTCAAGTTCACTCCATCACTAAGCTCCTTCGTTGCTTCTCCATATTCCACAAGGAAAGTGCCTTGATCGCATAGGCTTAGGCGGGATGAGACTATGTTTCCAATGGCTTCTACCATGATAGCCATTTTTGCTCTTAACTCCTCAAATTTCTTTTTATCCTCCTCGTGTTGCCTTAAGATATGAGATTGAAGATCCCTTAATTCTAGCATAAAGGCTTCATCGGGGGTGATGGTGGAAGAGAGGGTTCATTGTTTGAGAAAAGGTATTATAGTCGGAAGGTGGTTCTTTTAGGTAGAGTTGTAGTGGTTCAATATTTCCCATTCTTTCCATTTGTTGCACAACAAACTCCATGGTTGCTTGAAATTGATCCAATGCTTCCTTGAGACGATCCCTTGACTCTTGTTCCTCTTGGATATCACGAGTAGGATCATCTGGCTCTTGGATTGAGGGACGTGAGTATTCTTCCATAGGAGGTCGTGGTGGAAAGTAGAGTTCATCTTGTGGTTGAAAGTTTTTATGTATTAGAGGTGGTTCATCTTTGTAATAATATGGAAGGGGCGGCTCTTGAAAATATTGATGTTGGAGTAGTGGTGGCTCTATGTGTGATTCATATGGCTTATATGATTGTTGGTAGGATGGATATGGATTAGGGTCATATGAAGATGGTTGGTAAGAAGGGGCTTGTGAGTATGGTTGAGGGTTATATTGGGGATATGACTCATAGGCATATGGTGGTGGTTCTTGAAAGTCACAAGGGGATTCACCATAGCCATTGGATTGATATGCATCATAGAATGGCTCTTCTTCATAGTGCATTGGTGGAGGTTGTTGCCATGAGAATTGATCATATGCATATGGTTTCTCCCACCATTGATTGTCCCATCCTTGATACACATCCTTATTGAAGCTCTCATTTCCTACAACATAGTTAGAACCACACTCATAGCCAAAGTGATGAGAATTTATGGTGATAAGAGAAGACAAAAATAAAACTAACAAGAAACAAAGAAAAAAAGTCCTACAACTAACAAAAGCCAACAAGCAAAACAAAAATTACGCTATTCACAATATATACAATAGCCAATAACATAGCACCATTGCAACTCCCCGGCAACGCGCCATTTTGATGAACGAAAATTTTTTACGGTTTAGAATTTAGCTAATGGAGTCTCGTTGTAAAGTATAGTTTCCAAACCAAACAATAGTCCTTTCATACAAAAATTTGTTTGTCATTAGTACAAACTCCTAAATTTTATAAACCGAAGTATTGGAACCTCGGGTCGTTCTCCTTAGGAATTGTAATAAAGTATCTTGTTATTGGTTATGGAGGTATGTTTTAGGGTTTTTGAGTTGATGGACAAGAAATATAAATGGCAAAGGAAATAAACTAACAAAAAAGGTCTTGGCAAGGTTACGTGGTCAAGGATCTCTATCCTAATCACTAACCACAACATGAGAATTGGCAAGGATCAATCCCACTAAGTTAACCCCTAACTAATAGTAGAGGAAAATCAAGTCAAATATATCAATCCAAGTCCATAAGAACTAGTTCTACACCTAATCAATTGGTGAGATCTCGCGTTAATAGCTCCCAATCGTCAATCACTTGGACATTAGTAACTCAAGAGTTCCTAAGTTACCTTCCCAAGCCAAGAGCACTAAAATCTACTCTAAAATCCAACTAAGCATTTTATCAAACACTTAGAAGGCATAAAAGGAAAACATAGTAAAATAGCAAGGAAAGTAAATCTACACTACTCAATTGCAAGGAGTTAAACAACAACAAAATCAAATCAACAATAAAGGAACATGAATCATAAATTGCATTGAATTGAAAATAGAAGAACAAAAATGCATCAATATAAAAGTAGAGAATTACATGAATTGAATGCAAAACTAGAAAGGGGAAGAGTAGAAAAAAAAGTATTGCAAAGGAAGAGTAAATCAAAGCATGAATTAAACCTAGATATAAGAAATTCTAATCCTAATTCTAGAGAGAAGAGGGAGCTTCTCTCTCTAGAAAGTAAACTACATGATGCTAAAACTTCAAAACAATTGCTCCCTCTTTGTCCAAGCTTGAATTCTGCATGAAATAGCTTCAGAAATGAGTTGGGTTTGGCCCAAAGTGCTTCAGAAATCACTAGGGGCGATTTCACTTTAGTGGACCACGTGCTCAATCGGCACGCAGACGTACATGGCGCGTGCGCGCCCCTATATGCGAAGCAACATATAAAAAATTTTATATCATTTTAAAGCCCCAGATGTTAGCTTTCTAACGCAATTGGAACTGCCTCATTTGGATCTATGTAGCTCAAGTTATGGTTGATTGAGTGCTTGGAGGTCAGGCTTGACAGCTTTACGGTTCCTTCATTTCTTCATGAGTTCTCCCACTTTGCATGCTTTTCTCCTCACTTCTTCAATCCAATAGTTGCCTTATGAAACTGAATTCACTCAACAAACACATAAACGTATCGAATGGAATTAAATTGGATTAAAATTGGCTATTTTATGGTCTAAAAAGCATGTTTTCACACTTAAGCACAAATTAAGGGAGAACTGCAAAACCATGCTATTTCATTGAATAAATGTGGGAAAAGGTGATAAAATCCCCCAAATTAAGCACAAGATAAACCACAAAATTGGGGTTTATCAGTACGCGTGCATGCCGGTGTGGATTTTCCGAATCTCCACGAATGCGTCCCTCTTTGCGCGCCACTTCCAGCTGTCCTCATCCACGCGTGCGCACGGGGTGCGCGTGCGTGCCCATGCTGAAGTTTCCAAAATCTAAATCTTCGTTTCCTTCCACTTGTGCATGGTTCTTTTCTCTCTTCTAGGCCATTATTTCCCTATAAATTCTGAAATCACTCAACAAACACGTCACGACATTGAATGGTAATAAAAGAGGATCAAAATATAGCGATTTTAAGGCAAAAGAAACATATTTTTCATCATGAAGCAATATTAGGAAGAGAACACCAAACCATGCAATTCTTGTGAATAAGCGTGAAAAATATTGACAAAACCCCCCAAATTCTACACAATATAAACCACAAAATTGGGGTTTATCAGGTACGTGTTTGACCTCGCCCGCGAGTGGCCATATAGGGTTGCTGTCTACACCAAACAATCAATATCAAGGTGATAAGTCCCAATATCAAAAACCTAGTGCTTCAATTATCCCAAACGGGCACTCACAAACAAGCATGCTATGCAATATCAAACAGATAACCTAATAGCATCAAAGAAAGGACACACAGAGTATCCAATGAAGCACAATCGGTCCATCTCTCAGGCTCACGAGGACGAACCGCTCTGATACCACTAAATATAACACCCTAATTAGCTTAAGCCTTACCTCGCGTCGTAAAGTAAAGGTTAATCAGAGGTCGCGATAGTTCTAAGCTTATACGTATAATATATAGAAGAATAATATAATATCTAGAAGCCCGATGAAAGATATAGCTCAAATTTTGAATTTGAAAAGCGTAAAACATACTAACAAAGCTACTAGCTTGAGGCACAAGAAACAGATAAGATATATCAAAAGATAAGTATATAATATCATAGGAAACTAGCGACGACTTGCGGAGTTTAAGCCGGCTAGCCATGTACAAGTATACAGAACCATATAGAAACCTGACAGTTTAAAAAAAATAGCTTATACAAGTTTTACTCTCATAATACAAGCCTCTAGGCTAAACAAAATACAAAAGAGAGATGTATAAACAAAAAACCAAAAGACTCCAAAATAATCCAGGATCCTCCGCTTTTGTCACCATCCCAAGCAACTCACCGAGGTGGGTTGCGACTTGCATCTGAAAAACACAACAAAGATATGGTATGAGAACCGGAGGTTCTCAGTATAGTAACAGTGCCCAGTGATGTAGGATATAAGACCCCGGGATGCCAAAGGCAATCCTTAGCTTCATATCCATCACAAGATTCAAACTTAAAGCATCCTAAAACAAATAAGCATAATATACCAATATCAACTTAAATAAACCAGGTAATCTATCTTAGGGGATTTCTATTCTAACCAAATGCCTCTGTCCCACAGCCTTCACCAACCGATCCTTCATGCGATCCCATCGCCACCGCCTTCCGAACCTCCTCAATCCCAGTAGAAAACACAGGTAATATACAATGCAAGTAAAACACAAGTAGAAGCATATAAGGCAAATAATTCAGATAGCAAGTAAGCATGTTATTCAATTAGGCAAGCCATTACACGTAAACAAAGCATACAAACAGATAGAACATGCATATGATGAATGCCTGCCCTACTGGCTGTGATATCACATTGTCAGTTCAACTGCCAACCCAACACATCTCCATGGAAATGTCGCCCTTTAGATTTCTTATATGGGAACCCCCGAGATATAGTACCCGGATCACTGTCCAGGTACTGGCGCCTGCTTTCCCTATAAATCTGAAGGGATGCGAGCGGGATACTCTTGCCTCAGACCTCACATCTCAACGTAAGCGGGATTAACCACCGTCCTTACGTTGCCGCCGCTACCTCGACAGGAGGGATTAACCACCGTCCCTGCCGGGCGCATAGCATCTCATAATCTCAGTAAAAAGATTATTTCAGTGGTTTTTAGAAAACATTTTCAGTATACAGAGATCCATCGTCTCAATTCGAGTCCTTGACTCATCTTAACCACTGTCCATTCATAACTCATTTTCCAATGTCAAAAGTTTATCATTCCTTATCTCATATATTACTTATCCTCCACCCAACGTCAAATCATTCTCAGCATGCCAGAAACCTAGGCCTCCGTTTTCTATTTTATCATAAAACCATATTCTAGAACCCTTAAGTTATATCCCATGTTCTAATACTCAAAATTAAGCCCAAAACTCTTAAAATGGTGTTTTAGAATCTTACAACCTTGTTGGGAAGGTAGAATAGTTGAAAAACAAGAAAAATTTAAGAAAAAGGACGTGTGCGGCCATACAGGGGTGTGTGCGTGCGCACGCCCAGGAGATTTTAAGATGTGTGAGTATGCATAGGGGTGTGCGTACGCCCAGGTGGCAAAATTTCTAAAATCTGTTCCCTCGCACAACCTGTGCCATCGCCCCAACAGACTGACCTTCCCGACGTGTGTGACCGCACAAGTTGAAGTTTTCCTTAGATATGTGCGCGCACAAACTGTGCTAGAGTTGCAAACAGAATGCACTTCCTTACCTGTGCGTGCGCACAGATGTGTGCGTCCATACAGGTCAAAATTTTCGCAGGGTGTGCATCCGCTCAAGGGTGTGCGCCCGCACATATCAGAAATCATGAAATTCTGCAATATTGCAAAATTTCAGATTTTTAACACCAACTTTGCTGGATCATAACTTCCTCTACAAAATTTCAATTTTTACAAATTTTATATCGATTTAAAGGGTTTTCAAAGATCTTTAATTATAAACAAATTTCAATCAATTTTAAAAACTGAGGCAAAAGTTATGATCAGACAAAGTTCACCAAAAACCCAACTTTACCAAACTTTAAATTACCACCATATCTTACCATACCCATACCAAATCATACCAAACCATCCAAAACTCCTTTTTTCATCAAAATATACTTGTATCATAATACACCAACCTCACCATATTCTCCTTCTCATTTCATTACTCTCAATTCCAACATGAACTATATAACACTTATGATTAAAATCACCATCAAACCCACCATTTCATAAATTACAACACTACAATTATCACAAGGAACCAACTTCCAATCCATACAATTATTCAACATCATCTTATCATTATAATTCATCACAAATCAACCCAACATTTATCAATTCATCAACATTTAACACACCAGCCATCATTTTAGTTCAACCTATCTTATTGGTCACTAGCCTATGTGTTTATGAATATTATATACCACATAGAGGAAACCAAAACCATACCTTAGCCGATTCTCTTTATGCACCCAAATTCGAACTTAGCACAAAGAAGCTTCCAACCACAATCCAAGCTTTCAATTCCACTCCAATAAGCACAATTAAGTTCCAAGAGCTCCCAAAGCCACAATAATCAAACTATATACATATAAATCACCTCAAATCAACCTAGGGTTCCAATTAAACATAAATTCACAAGGGTTTAGTGGCTCTTACCTTCTCCAACAGATTTACTAGCAAGAATCCAAGGCTAAGCAAGGATTAGAGCAATCCTAAACATCCAAAATCATAAAACTCATTTAATCAAAAACCATATAAACCCGAAATTTTGAGGAGAGAAACTGATTTAATCCAAAATTCACAAAACTCATTTAATCAAAGAACAAAAGATTAAAGAAACTAAGCGATAAAAGAACTAAGCAATGCTCAATATTGTAATTGATTCAAGTAAAAAGGAAATGAGATCAAAACTAGTGAAAATGTAATGAATGTAATAAAGGATCTTGACTTGGGAATGAGCATCCAAGGAATCCTATCATCGCCATAACCACAACTATGGTAATTATCATGAGTCAATCTCGCTTAGCCAACCCCAACCATCGAGGAGTAAGTCAAGCAGGCATAATTGACCTTAATCCATAAGTCCTAACCAACTTACCAAACTTGTTGGTAAAAGGCTAGCGTCAATGGAAACAAGAGTCAACTAACTACCTAAGAATTACCACTAAATGTCGGACATTATGACTCTAGTACCATAGGAACTCAAACACCAAGCCAAGGTGGGAAAATCTACTCAAAATATAGAGTTGGCATTTTCACAAACACCTTGTGTGCATAAAAGTAAAACATGGGAAATTGCAAAGTAAAATAGAAAACTATAACCAACTATCAACAAAACCAAGCATAAACAAGCAATCAAACATAAAAAAAGCATGAAATGTAAAATTCATTAATCAAAACTTCAACAAACACAAAATTGCAATATGAACAAAATAACTTGAACAAAAGAAAATGAAAGTAAAAGTGCATGAATTAAAGAAGAAATTGAGAGTACTTACAATTGAAGAAGTAAAAATCCAAAATCAAAGCTTGCTATAAAATGCTACAATGGAAATGGAAATGAAACCCTAAGAGAGCAATGCTACACTACTTCTACTCCTACTCCTAATTAATGTGAAAACTATGTAAAATCAAAGTCTAAGTCCTAATGCCTTCATATGTGTTCATCCTCCCATTATATAGCACTTCATTTCAGCATTTCAGCCTTCCAAAAATGAACCAAGGGCCTCCAATTTCGTGCAGCACGTGTTTCATTAATGAAATCACGTGCAGGGACCTGTCCGGACGCACAGACGTGTGCATCCGCATACACGGCTAAAAATTGACCTGCGCATACGCATAGGTGCGTGCGCACGCACACTTCGCTATGTGTTCTTGTCCTTGTTTTCTTCATGTTTTCTCCCTTGTACATGCTTTCTTCCACTTTTGCCCATCCATTCTTGCCTCCAAGGCCTGAAATCACTCAGAAACCATATCACAACATCAAATGACATGAAAGTGGGATTGAATTGCTCTATTAAAGCACAAAATTGCATGTTTTCTCATTTGGAATCAAAGTAGGGACAAAACACAAGAGTATGCTATTTTGGTGCTTAAGTGTGACTTCATGTGCTAGAATCCATCCAAAATTGAGTCAAAATATATTATCAAATATAGACTCATCAATTCCCCCACACTTAAACAATAGCATGTCCTCATGCTAAACTAACAAGGAGAATGATCAAAGGGGTAATCAACTGATTAAATGCAACTATCTATATGCATACAGGTGTATTATATACTATCTATATCTATATATCTATATATAGTATCTATATGAAATTAGTGAAAACAAACAATCAAGTTCCCAAGAAAGTATAGACAATTAGGGCCAAGCAAGGAAATAATCCAACGCATCCAAAATCTACAGAATTGATTCAACTTATCAAAGTAAAGCAACTTGCAAGAATTCATGATAAGAAGCATGGGAACATAGAGTTGAGTAATTGAACCCTCACTAGGTGTGTATACACTCTGATCACTCGGTGTTTAGGGGTGTAATCACTCAAGTCTCTTCTAGTCATGCTTTCAAGGAATTGCTTTTCATCTAACAATCAACACAAGTGATGCATGAATGCAATTATCATGAGGACTTCATATGGTTGTAATAGGGTTAGGGTTAAGGTGGAATAGATATGGCTAAGTGGACTAAAATAGTTGAATCCTTGATTAGTTAAGTCATCCACATCAACCTATATCAATCAAATCAAAACAAAATACAATCCTAACCTTCCATCATTTCCTATTATACACATTCATGTATGCTCTTCTCATAACACATCATATATGCAATTCTTTATTTATTTACCCTTTTTTTGACGAGGGTTTTTTTTTATATTAGAGTTACACATGGTTAAGTAGCTCATACATGAGTGCACCAATTTTCCAAAGTTTTCAATGAATACCCAAAATCAAACAATTTCATTTGCTACCAATGTTTCCCAAAATTCTCCCATACTTAAATGAAACACACTCCTCAACCTAACCTAATCAAGGATACAATCCAAGGTAAATCATGGTTTTCCGCTTAAGGTTGTGATGTGCTAATATCAAGAACAATGGGGTAAATAAAGCTCAAAAGGGGTTAACAAGGGAAGATGCTAGAGTAAGGCTATATGGGTGAGTAAGCTTAATTCAAAGATGGCATCAACCATGCTCAATACAATTCAAAAAATCAAACATCGGAAATAAAGAATCAAGCAAAACCAAGATTACAATCATAGCAGAGATATAACACACAATCAACAAAATTAGTGGTTAAAATGTGTAACCACTCAATATAGCCCAAAAACTCACAAGGTAATTGTTCTTTACTCTTCTATGTTCCAAAAGGAAATCATTCAAGCAAGTTTGAAAACAATTTTTTCAATCAATTCAATAGCATGCCCTTGACAAAACTCTTGAAAATCTTTGTTGTTTTTCACCAAAATTATTTTCTATATGTATGTATGATGTGATGGATGCAAAAGTTTTCAAAATTTCCTTTCAACAACCAAAAAGTAACATGAATTATTAGGATCAAGATAGACTAGGCATAGGCTATTCACATCGTCCAATCACAATTCATATCTATACTATATACTAGCAATATATATACCAAAATTATAAATGCAATACTAAAGATAACTAGAAGGAACTAATATATATACCCAAAAGTGCTAAACAGTAGGAAAAAGTAAAGTGCTATCAATATCCACAAAAGCATAATAAGAACTGAAAGTAAACTAAATAGAAGTGTTCAGAAGAGAATATTTACACCCAAAAATAGAAGATACTCTCCCACACTTAAGTCTTGCACTGTCCTTAGTGCCAAAAGAATCAATCGTGGGGAATCAATCATATGAAGCTCCACCGCCTGGCGGTGGTGGGTGGTGATGACGCTGGTAGACAATGAGGGCGCTGGATGGCTGTGTGGTAGTCTCAAGTCGATGCTCCTCAAGTGTGTGACCAGTTGGCTCTGAGGCTATCTCAGCTCTTGGCTCGGCTACAGCTGCCGGCTCCTCAGGTTGCTGCTCCTCGACTCTATGCTCCTCAGCTTTCTCAACTACTACCTCCTCAGCCATGGTCTCGTCCAGTCTCTGCTCAGGGTGCTCGACTACCTGGCCAGTTTCAGTTGCTGGCTCCTCAATTGCAGGCTCCTCGGCCTCAGGCTCTGGTGTATCTGGAGGAGGTGGCCCAAGGTCTCTACCCTCAAACTTCACCACTATCCACTGGAAGCGGCGAGCGAGGCGGCGCTCGGATCGGTGGATGGTCTGAAGGAGCTCCCAGCACAACACATATGGTGTCTGAGGTCGGGGTATGGGTGCAGGGGCTGTAGTAGGTGCTGATGGCTCTGCTGTGGTTGAAGCAGGCTCGTTAGTCTTTCTCTTCATCTAGGGCGGCCCAACATAGTCTCTGTATGGCAGAAATGGCTGCTTACTGATGTAGACAGACGTCTGGTCTGTTGGGCGTCTCTCCATACCAGATAAAGTTGCTAATGTGGTGATGAGTGATGGAAAGGGAATGTTGAATTTCTGCTGTTGGTTCACCTTCATCATCGACTCTCTGATAAGGGGAAGAATAGAGATCATCTTCCCCTCTAGAATGGCCCATAGCAGAACTGCCACACAGATTCTGATATGTGTGGCATGCATGCTTGGAAGGATGTAATCGGTAATGATCTGCTGCCAGATCCTTGCCTTTGGGTTGAGGTCCATACACGCAATGCTCAAGGGTACTGGCTGCTCTCCCTTGCTGTATTCCCATGTAGCCTCAGGCTGGCCAATCTTTTTCAGGACCGCATCCAAAGAAATCTTGCCCATTGTCACGTCCGTCATTATTTGAGTATAACCGTCCCTAGCCGGAGGAATATGCGGAATATCCAAGAGGGCCTCTAAAGCAGTGTTAGAGGTGTGCAAGGTGACACCTCTTAGAAAAATAGTTTGGGCATCCTTCTTGAGGAGATTGGTGTAAAATTCCTTGACCTGGTGTTCATTTACTTCCACCGGGTTGGATTTTACAAATCCCCAATGATAGAAATTTATTCTATCAAGTATAGCATCCGCATATTTCTCAGGCAGGTTTAGCTTCCTTTCATAATGAAAGGCGCGCTTTTCTAGCTTTTTATATTATTCTTGGGCCTCAAAATTAATGAAAGTGTCCGGTTGGTCACTTGGCGGCACGGGAGGAGGACGAGCCAAAGGATTGGCTTTCTCCTTTTCCTTGCGGGCCATTCTGAAAAAGACAAAAATAGAATACAACTCAGGGAACAGATAAAATCACAGAAAGAAGAAGGATATAATCAAACAATTCAGTTAAGAGCCAGTCAAATAAATAAACACTCAATCAGGAAAAACATGTGGAAAATAGTAGAATGTCCAAAAGAGAATGCATCTTCCCAAAATCAAGCAACCTAAGTGACAAATCAATGAGTAAACAACAATTAAAGCATACATAGGACTTAGGTGTATGATGTATGTGAATTGAGGTGGAAGACATCGATTATTGCGCTTTTGCATTAGGAATTGGAAAGTGTGCAAAACTTGGCATAAAGAGCAATAATCAAGGTCGCAGTCAAAGCATGTACCTATTCATGTTAAAAATATAAGAATTAATCACATGTACATAGCTTCTTGTCAAAAACAATGCTTGATTGAAAAATAAGGTTGCATTGCTCAAAACCATAAAGGAACAAGTGGCTATGTACATGGTTTTGATGTTAAAAGCACATGAATAAGCAGTTAGTCAATTCACCAAACAAACATTATATGTACTACTGCAAAAAGCTCCAAACAGAATTGAAGATTGATAATATTCAAGCTAGTTTGGGTTTAAAACAAAATGGTACGGCAGTCAGCATATAATGCAGTGAATCAGCATGTTATGCACTTAAAAGTACCAAATAGGAGGATCAAAGATGTGAATTCCAATCCGATTTGGTTTCAGGACAAAATCAGCAAAGAAGTGCATAATAGCATATTAATTAATAAAGGATGATATGCTCAGCAAAATTTGACATCAAACATGATAATCACAAAGGCAAAGTAACGTTCAGATTGATGTTTCCAGCAGGAGCACATAACACACTAAGCAAATCATCTCAGACCGCAAATAGAATGAAAGAAAATGTGCACAATCAGTAATTAACAATGTCAAATGGAAGAAAATTCAAAATTATGTTGATCAGACACAGAGATTGAATCAAAAGTCCCATTCAAGCAATTCAACAAGCAAAACATGTGCAAAAATTGTGAGCAGCAATCATAGTCCACTAAAACTAATTGTGAGCATCGCATCATTCAAAGTGCAGGCAAAGTGCAATAGCATTCAGCCTCAGACACAGCAATATCATCTAGTCCAGAAAACAATCCAAAATACTCAGCCAACATCACATATTCAAACCAGAAAACTAGAAATAATCTTGATGGTGTATTTTGGAAAATGAAACGAATTTCCAAACACCTAAAACTAACCAGCAAGTGTACCGGGTCGCATCAAGTAATAATAACTCACATGAGTGAGGTCGATCCCACAGGGATTGAAGGATTGAGCAATTTTAGTTTAGTGGTTGATTTAGTCAAGCGAATCAAGTATTGGTTTGAGTGGTTTGTAATTGACAGAAGCTAAATTGCATGAAATGTAAAGAGGGAGGGAAGAATTACAGTAAATTAAAGAGAATAGAAAGTAAAAGTGCTGAATCTTAAAGAACAAGTAAATTAAATTGCAGAAGCTTAGATTGCAAGAAATGTAAATGACTAAATCTTAAAGTGCAAGAAAGGTAAATTGCTTGAAATATAAAAGGGATTGGTAGTTGGGATTACAAAATTTAAACAAGCGAAAGTAAATTGCAACAAACAGAAAAGCAAAAGATGAATTGAATTGAAGTAGATCTCAATCAGAGAAGTAAAAGTGCTTGAAGAATTAAAACAGAAAGGGACTGATGCTTAGTTGCAGCAGTTTAAAAGAAGGTTGAAAATCTCAGGAGTGGAAGAGACTAGAAAACAAGTCTAGATCTCAAATCCTTCCTTGATCCAACAAGAACAATTGCAAAAGAAAAATGGGAAAGTAAATTGCAGAAGAAGTAGAAGGATAGAAGCAGTAAACAGAATTGGAATTTAAATCTCAAATTCTAAAATTATGCAGAAAGTAAACAAGAGATCTCAAGGTGAGATTGAAACAGAAGTTCTTTAATCCTCCACCCAAGTTCCAAGATGAAAAGTAAAGAGTGCTCAAGCAAGAACAAGGAAGAAGAGAGATCAATTCTCCTTCCCAATTCTCCAAGATCCAAATTTCAAGTAAAAACCTCAAAATTACAAAAATGAAAATTAAAGGAAGCAAAAAGGTAAAAGTTCAAAATCAAAGTAAAAGGTCCTTTCTCAAATAAACTAGCTTCGATTTATACACTTTCTATTCTTGGATTTAAGAATTTGGGTGGGCTTTTTAATTTGGTAAAGATTTGAATTTAATTGGGTTTTTAGTTGAATTTTCAGCCCAAGAGAAAATTGCTCCCAGGAGGATGCTCTAATCTTGTGGGGAGCGGAGCATTGAAGCTTGTCCTGGGGCTCCTTGTTGCGTGCCAAGGCTTGGAGGGAATCAGGATAGCGCTCCGCTCTTGTGGGGAGCGGAGCATTGGCTGCCTTGGTGTGTGTCTTGTGCGCCTTGCCTCTCTTCCCGTGTCAATGTTGCGCGCCTAATGCTCCCTGGCCGTGTCATGTTGCATGTGTTGCACCAAGGAGTAGCGCTCTACTCTCCTTGGGAGCATAGCTTTCCTTGTTCTTGGGTGAGATCCCAAGTTCGAAACCTTGGGAAGGCATGCTGGCTCTTTTTCTTTGTGAAGGAAATAAGGGTGGCGCATGCAAGGAGTGGAGGTGCCTTGGGTTCGAAACTTGGGGAGAGCATTGGCGAACCTTTTTAAATTGTTTTGGATGGAGCCTGATAATGCTCTCAAGTGGAGCGGAGCATCATTCTTCTCTTCCTTTTTTCTTGGCTCCAAATTATGCTCCGCTCTCAAGGGGAGCATAGCATCATGTCTTGCTTTCGTGGCTCATAATTTGTGCTTCCTTGAGAGAGTGCTCCGCTCCTGAAGAGAGCTCTTATGCCTATGCCATGCTTTGTTGTTTCCTTTGCCACACTCTTCTCCTCCTCGGGTGACGCTTCTTAGGCCACACTTTCTTATTTTCTTCTTTTCTTCACCTACAATTAATCAAAACAACCCATCAAAGCATCACCAAATTCACAAGGTTTATAAATCAATAAAAATCAATTAAATTTAGCTTAAACCTCATGATTTAGTATCAATTAAATAGTGGTTGATTGATTCAAAGAAACCATGAAATTCCATTCCAAATTACTTACTTACAATGTAAGAAAGTGTATAAAACCTGATAAAAATAAAGATAAAGACTAGTAAAACTAGGTTAAGATGACTTGTCATCACAACACTAAACTTAAAACTTGCTTGTCCCCAAGCAAGAAGATAATTATGCTCAAAGGTTCTTTCAATTGGAATGGATTGAAGAATAACTTGTAATGTCCTGTGAGTGAAGTGATTAAGTGATAGTGGGGTGAACTCTAAATTATATTCTCATGCAAGGGCTTCAGTGCTTACTAGTCCCTACATCTTGGAAGTCTTACGTCTTAGGACTTTCATCCAAATGGTATCATGGAGATCTCTATATGTAATCACCTTGAAGCAGCTTATGATTTCTATGTCTTGGCCTTGATTCTAAGTGTCATGTCTCAAAGCGGCTCTTTAGATAAGCTTTCAATCAATGCTCCTAAACCAGTTGGTTTTAAGGTATTAGGTGTTAAAGCACCCCTAAGGATTTACTTGCTCAAGCCTCTCTCTTTGACACAATTCGACCACAAGCATTTACTAGGATAACAACTCTTTGAGTTCTTGTTTCTTTCTTATTTTCTGCCTAGTAATTGATGCTCAGAGCCTTGGGCCATGTGTTTTTGTTTTTGTATTTTCTTTATCTTTTTTTGTTTACTGCTTCTTGGATCAATAAATGTTTGAGAATCTCCATAATACTTCTTTGAACTCTATGTCCTGCCAATGAGCTCCCATGCAAGTTTTCATAAGCATGCAACCTCAATGCATAATTGTACAACTAGAACCACCACTTCTCCTAATCTTTTGCTTGCCTCAAAATTGTTTAATTCCTCAATCCTTCTTTTCAAAGAACTTTCATGTGATGCATTTTTGAAATATTAAGTGCAAACAAGTTTGGAGAGTATAGGGTTGTGAATGATCAAGCATCTTAATTATTGAATTATAGAGAAACTATACTAGACAGAAAGACAGATAAGGGTGTAATATCACTTTTAATCATAGCAGTGATGCAAAATAATCACTTAACAATACAACCTTTTGGAGTTTGCTTGCTTTACTCCTCATCATCCTCATTGCTGGTCCTTACATTCCTTCTTCCTCCTTTTGGATGATGATGCTTAATCCTTCCAAAAATTCGTATGATACTCTGCAATGATATTGAAAGTTGCTTGTTTCCAAGCACTTGAGAAGTGGTTAGCCTGCATGAGTTATTTGTGGCCTTTGAACTTACTTTGGTGTCGGAACACCAAACTTAGTACCTTGCCAATGGTTCTCATGCATCAGATTGACCATATGTAAAACTCTTTTTCTTTGCCAAGGGTAATAGAACTAAAAACTAGGAGACAGCGGAATAGTTAACTAGTTTATCTGAATGCTTGAAGCTAGCCTTATGCAGAAAGTGAGAATGCGTTTTTATTTTGATGAGATTTTGGTGGAACACCAAACTTAGAATCCTTCATTCTCCCTTATATTGTTTTGGTGTGTAACACCAAACTTAGCTTCTTGCAGTGTAGATAAAACTAATTGACCTTTTTATTAAAATGGCGATGAAGAGATAACTACCTCAGGTTGGGTTGCCTCCCAACAAGCGCTTCTTTATTGTCACTAGCTTGACATCCTCCATCCTCTGATCATGGAAGTTGAGGCTTCTGTTGCCTTTGATTTTCTCCGCTTACTGTGGGCTTTCTTTCCTCTATTTCTTCTTGAGGAACTTCTTTATGGTGCTTTTCTCTGATGATTGTTTCTTTTTCCGTAGCCCTCTTCTCACTTGTCTCTATGATCGCTTTCCATTTCTCACACCTAGCAACTTTCTCATTGTCTTTCAGCTTGTCTTTTGTGGCTCTGGGGAAAGTATTTTCCCTCTTCTCACCCATTTCTGCAAAGCACTTAGCCAGTTGTCCCATTTGCCTCTCAATTCTTCTGATTGAGGTTTCCTGGTTCTTTATTATCTCATCTTGGTGCTTCATCATTCTCTCTATTAAGATCTCCAAGTTAGTGATCCTCTGAGAGTCTTGTGAAATTGGTTGGTTGTGGGGTGTCTAAGGTTGGAAGGGTGAGTGTTGTGGTGGTAATGTGTAGTGGTTGATGTTGGTATGGTGGTGTTTTTACTGGTTTGGGAAATTGGAGTTGTTGTAGTTGAAGTTCCTTGGTCCTTGATTGTGGTGCTCACTTCTCCTCCAGTTGGAATGAGTTCTCCAGGGCGGGTTGTACACATCACCTTGAGACTTGTGTTGGAACATGCTTGAAGTACTGTTTGGAGAGTGTAATTACTCATGATTTTGTTGCTCATAGTTAATTGCTCCAAAACTTTTTTCAAATTGATTCCAACCATGGGGATTTTGAGGTAGGTTATGTGCATTTGCCACAGCAGTTTGCAGCTCATCGATTTTTATGTCCATCAGTTCCACTTGTTGCTGAAGTTGTTGATGTATCTGCTTGCTTTGGGCCATGATTGCATTGACACCTTCAATTTCCACCACTCTCTTCTCTTGTGTGAATGACTGCACTTCTACCTTTAGCGTATCAATTCCCTGGAGTTGTTTCAACGTGGCCAGGAATTCACTCATTAGATCCTCCCATCCGATTATGTTTCCTTGTGGGAAGGCTTCAAGCTATTAAGCAACATCGTTCATGGTGATGAGCAGATGCTTCAATTCATGGGTTGCATTGTCATCCGGGGTGAGGACACTACTCCCACAATAACTAGGATTTGTTGGGTTCTTCTCTATAATCTTCACAACCACAAACAGTCCAAATGAAGATTTAGTATACTCATGCCAAAATGTGATTAGGTTAGTTGACACAATATGTCAAACAGTTAGTGGACTTGAAATATCAATAGAAGAAAATTACTTCTCTCGTGTATTCAATCAAGCACATCATAAGATTCACACAGAGTCAGTAAAACCAGAAGAGCTCCACTCTATTGCTAAAGTGGGGTTTTAGTTAGCTTAAGCAAAAATTTAAACAGTTAGTGGGTTAATCAATAATTAAAGAAACAGGAAAAAGAAAAAGTGCATGATCTAGATCTCCACTTTACTTTATCATTGTCAATCTAATCAATCCCCGCAATGGTGCCAAAAACTTGATGGCGTATTTTGGAAAACGAAACGAATTTCCAAACACCTAAAACTAACCAGCAAGTGTACCGGGTCGCATCAAGTAATAATAACTCACATGAGTGAGGTCGATCCCACAGGGATTGAAGGATTGAGCAATTTTAGTTTAGTGGTTGATTTAGTCAAGCGAATCAAGTATTGGTTTGAGTGGTTTGTAATTGACAGAAGCTAAATTGCATGAAATGTAAAGAGGGAGGGAAGAATTACAGTAAATTAAAGAGAATAGAAAGTAAAAGTGCTGAATCTTAAAGAACAAGTAAATTAAATTGCAGAAGCTTAGATTGCAAGAAATGTAAATGACTAAATCTTAAAGTGCAAGAAAGGTAAATTGCTTGAAATATAAAAGGGATTGGGAGTTGGGATTACAAAATTTAAACAAGCGGAAGTAAATTGCAACAAACGGAAAAGCAAAAGATGAATTGAATTGAAGTAGATCTCAATCAGAGAAGTAAAAGTGCTTAAAGAATTAAAACAAAAAGTGACTGATGCTTAGTTGCAGCAATTTAAAAGAAGGTTGAAGATCTCAGGAGTGGAAGAGACTAGAAAACAAGTCTAGATCTCAAATCCTTCCTTGATCCAACAAGAACAATTGCAAAAGAAAAATGGGAAAGTATATAGCAGAAGAAGTAGAAGGATACAAGTAGTAAACAGAATTTGAATTTAAATCTCAAATTCTAAAATTATGCAGAAAGTAAAGAAGAGATCTCAAGGTGAGATTGAAACAGAAGTTCTTCAATCCTCCACCCAAGATCCAAGATGAAAAGTAAAGAGTTCTCAAGCAAGAACAAGGAAGAAGAGAGATCAATTCTCCTTCCTAATTCTCCAAGATCCAAATTCCAAGTAAAAACCTCAAAATTACAAAAATGAAAATTAAAGGAAGGAAAAAGTTAAAAGTTCAAAATCAAAGTAAAAGGTCCTTTCTCGATTAAACTAGCTTCTATTCATACACTTTCTATTGTTGGATTTAAGAACTTGGGTGGGCTTTTTAATTTGGTGAAGATTTAAATTTAATTGGGTTTTTAGTTGAATTTTCAGCCCAAGAGAAAATTGCTCCCAGGAGGATGTTCTGCTCTTGTGGGGAGCGGAGCATTGAAGCTTGTCTTGGGGCTCCTTGTTGCGTGCCAAGGCTTGGAGGGAATCAGGATAGCGCTCCGCTCTTGTGGGGAGCGGAGCATTGGCTGCCTTGGTGTGTGTCTTGTGCGCCTTGCCTCTCTGCCCGTGTCAATGTTACGTGCCTCATGCTCCCTGGCCGTGTCATGTTGCATGTGTTGCACCAAGGAGTAGCGCTCTGCTCTCCTTGGGAGCGTAGCTTTCCTTGTTCTTTGGTGAGATCCCAAGTTCGAAACCTTGGGAAGGCATGCTGGCTCTTTTTCTTTGTGAAGGAAATAAGGGTGGCGCATGCAAGGAGTGGAGGTGCCTTGGGTTCGAAACTTGGGGAGAGCATTGGCAAACTTTTTTCCTTTAAATTGTTTTGGATGGAGCCCGATAATGCTCTCAAGGGGAGCGGAACATCATTCTTCTCTTCCTCATTTCTTGGCTCCAAATTGTGCTCCGCTCTCAAGGGGAGCGTAGCATCATGTCTTGCTTTCTTTGCTCATAATTTGTGCTTCCTTGAGAGAGTGCTCCGCTCCTGAAGATAGCTCTTATGCCTATGCCATGCTTTGTTGTTTCCTTTGCCACAATTAATCAAAACAACCCATCAAAGTATCACCAAATTCACAAGGTTTATAAATCAATAAAAATTAATTAAATTTAGCTTAAACCTCATGATTTAGTATCAATTAAATAGTGGTTGATTGATTCAAAGAAACCATGAAATTCCATGCCAAATTACTTACTTACAATGCAAGAAAGTGTATAAAACCTGATAAAAATAAAGATAAAGACTAGTAAAACTAGGTTAAGATGACTTGTCACCACATCTAACCTAAAACCACCAAGAACTATAACAGAGTTCAAAAGCAGTAAAGAAAGTGAAACAGGAACAGAAAAGAACAGGCTATAGGGGATGGCATAGAACCTGTAATGCAATACAAACAAATTATAACCGAGAGTAATTAAACCTCGGGTCATCTTCCCTAAGAGTTGCAATTAAGTGTTAATTATTGGCTATGAGAGAGAGAGCATGGGAAATTGGGAATGAAAGCAAGAGCAAGAAATTGAAATGTAAATAGCAAGGAATCGAAACAAGCATGCAAGGAATGTAAATGGCAACTTTTGGCAAGAATTGGGTAATCTAGGCTTCCTATCCTAGTTGTGGACCACAAACATGGCAATTGTGTGGAAGCAATACAAGCTAGTCAATCCTCCTTGAGAATTAGTCAAAAGGTGTAATTGATCTCAATCCATAAGTCCTAGTCAAGTCACTAATTACTTGGTGAAAGACTAGCGTCAATGGAAACCAAATCAATTAACCATTCTCACAGAATGGAGAATGGACATCCACAACTCAATTCCATCCAAACATCTAATTTTTCAACCAAAAGTGTGAAAATTAAACATGCAAGAAATTAAACATCAAAGCAAATAAAAGTCAATGCAATAAAAGTCAAAGCAATTAAATGCAAGTAAAGGAAACTTAAAATGCAAGAAACCTCTTGGCAAGTAATTGAAGGCTAAGGCTACCTATCCTAGTCATTGACCACAAACATATGATGATTATGAAGAGTTAATCCTACTTAGTCAACCTAACATCGAAGATAAGTCAAATAGGCATAGTTAATTTCAATCCCTAAGTCCTATGTCAACACTAAGGGGTCACATAGAGTCAAGGAAAACCAAATCAACTAACTACTCTAATATATCAAACAAGAATGGACATAAATGACTCACGAATCACCAAAGTCATCAAATTCAAGCCAAGAGTGGAGAAAAACCAAGTAAAAACTAAGCCAAGCAATTTATCAAATACTTGGTGTGCATGAGAATAAAATAATATTAAAATGCATTAAAATAAATTTTAAGGCTACCAAAGCAATAAAATAGCAATAACAACCAAAGAAAGCAATAAATGACATGGAAATATAAATTTGCATTAATTAGAATTAAAATAACAAAAGTGTTCATAACATGAAAATTAACATAAAAGAGAAAATAACAAAAGAGATGAAGAAGATAAAGACAAGAAAGCATAGAAACATAAAGGAAACTACACTAAAACATGAATTAAATACTGAAATTAAAGGAAATTAAACTAAACCTAACCTAATTCTAGAGAGAGGGGGGAGCTTCTCTCTCTAGAAACTAAGAGGAAACACCATAAAAGCTAAACCTAATTGCCCCCCTTCATCCTTCTTCAATTTGGCCCTAAATAGCTTCAAAAAATGAGTTGGATTGGGTTTTGGGGGCCAAAAAATCACTGCCAGTGAGTTGCAATTAATGAGATCACGTGCAGGGACCTGTGCGGACCCACAGATGTGTGCGTCCGCACACATGCTGAATCCTGACTTGTGCGTACGCACAAGTACCTATCCGTATGCACACTTAGACTTATGTCTACTATAGCAAATTGAATTTCATTTTGAAGCCCCGGACGTTAGCTTTCCATTGCTGCTTCCACCGCCTCATTTGGACCTCTGTAGCTCAAGTTATGACCAATTTAGTACCGAGAGGTCAGGGCTGGCAGCTTTCCAAATCCTTCATTTCTTGAATTCTTCCCTTTTGCATGCTCTTTTCCTCACTTCTTTAAACCATACTTGTTTTGAAAACCTGAAAATCACTTAACAAATATATCAAGGTACCAAATTGGATTAAAGTGAATAAAATTGACTAAATTAAGCACAGAAGAGCATGTTTTCACTTTCAAGCACAATTTAGGAAGAAATCTCAAAATCATGCTATTTAGGTGAATAAATGTGGGTTTATGTGATGGAATCCACTCAAATCAAAACAAAATATATCGTAAAATATGGATTCATCAATTCTCCCACACTTAAACCAAGCATGTCTGCATGCTAAACCAACCAAAGGAGATGAATGAAGGGGTAATTATTAATGCAACTACCGACATGCATGTAACTATACTAAATGCTATCTATATATATCTACACTATGATTCCTATTGAGTTTGGAAAAAATAAACAAAAGAATCTCAATCAATCCAAAGTAGGAACTTAGGGCCAAGACAAGGAAAATATAGCAATATGATCAATGTCGAAAGATTGATTTGAAATTTTCAAAATTAAGTTCAATAACTTGCAAAAAGATACAAAATAAGCAATGGAAACATAGAATTGAGCAATTGAAACCCTCACTGGATGTGTTTACACTCTAATCGCTCAGTGTGTAGGGTTTAATCACTCAATCCTCCTTTAATCATGTTTCTCAAAGATTTACAAGTCATCTAACAATCAACTAATACTTGATGAATGAATGCAAATATCATGAGGACTTTTGTGGGTTGTAATGGGGCTTAGGTAAGGGTAGGATTAATATGGTTTAGTGGGCTAATAGATTGGATCTTTGATTAGCTCAAGTATCCCAACTAATCCTATTTCATCCCATATACATAACAAAACAACCTAACTACCCATTTATTCTCTTTCTCACATTCACTCATGCATACTCTTTCCAATTCAACTACACATGCATCTCTAATTTACATTCTTATTATCATTTCTCTTTCTTTTCTTTTTCTCTTTTTCTTTTTCTTTCTTTTTTTCTTTTCTTTTCTTTTCTTATTATCAACAAAAGGAGATGCATATGTTTTAACCAATAGATGCATGAGTAGTTACCCATTTTGCCATATTTTCAATGAACACCCAAAGCTAACTAACTACCAATGTTTCCCACAAATTCCCCCCACACTTGATTAACACACACACTCAAGCCCAAGCTAATCAAAGATACAATCAATGGACATAATGGTTTTCCACTTAGGGTGAATGATGTACTTATAATGAGAACAAAGGGGAATTAAAAGGCTCAAAAGTGGTTTACAAAGGTAGATGTAAGGGTTGGCCATATGGGTTAGTGAGTTTAATTTCAAAAAATGGCCTCAATCATACTAAATTCAATTCAAAACAACAAATATAGGACATGCAGACTAAAGCAAATCAAATATCACAATCACAAAAGAAGTTTATCACACAATAACAAAATTTTGTGGTTGATTATGTGCAACCACCCAATTGAAGCTCATATCTCACCAGGTAATTTGTTCAAACTCTTTTCTATGTTCCATAAAGATACTTCAAGCAAGTTCAAAAGTAATTTTCAAATCTAATCAATGGAATACCCAAAAAGAGATTTCTTGAAAATTTTTTGTTATTTTACAAAAACTTATTTACTATATGTATGTATGTATGTATGTTGTGATGGATGCAATTTCAAAATCTCTCCTAGTTCTATTCCTAATATTCAACAAGGAAAAATTAACATGAACAATTAGGACAAAATTGACTAGGCATTATACTATTAACATCATCCAATCACAACTTCTATCTATAAAATATATAAGGAAAAGATGCAAAAATACAACATGCAATAGCTAGATATAAACTATGATATATATACCAAAGGAAAATACAATGCAACAGTAAAAAACACTCCAAGTATATACAAGAAACCTACTAAAAGAAGTAAAAATAAAGTACAAGGTGTTTGGAAAAAGAAAGTTTACACCCAAAAATGGCGAATCCCCCCCCCCACACTTAAGCGTTGCACGGTCCTCCGTGCACAAACAAAATTCGGGGAGAATGTCTCTCAAGAGCTCCACCTTTGGTTGGTGGATGTCGGGGCTAGGGTTGTGTGGAAATTGCTGAGTCCATGTATGCTCGGCATCTCCCTCCTCAGTATCCTCCTCCTCTCCCGGCTCCTTGTCTTTATGTCTCATCAACGTCCGGCTAACGTGGCATCTACACAATGAAAAAGTAAGCATGAGTTTCTCAACTAAATGGCCCAAGAAGCAAGCAATAAATGAGCATCAATCAAACACAAGCAAACTTAGGCAATTGCAACAAGAATGAAATGAATTAAGAATATTAGATATTGAAATTGTGCAAGCGAGAGCTCAAGAGTGATATAAAATAGCACAATAAACAACACCCGATCCATTAATAAAAAGGAAACTACTTATTCATCATGAAACACAAGGAAAAAGTCACATGGTGTAGGTACTTGTTACAAAAAGTGATACACTTGAGAGCAATCAAGTTAAGTCACTCAAACAAATGCAAAGCATTAAAAAGAAACAATTACTGGACATGTGATCCATATGATATGAAAATCAAGATGAACAAGTAATTTCAACTCAATTCACCAAAGTGAAAGTGCAAAATTCAAGATTCCAAACAAGGATAAAGTTTAATGCATATGGTAGCTACAACATATGAATCAAACTCACAATTCATCTAGGTATTTAAACAAGACCCCAATCAAACGACAAGCAAACACTTGCAAATTATTTATTTGTCAAACAACTAAACTAAAGCTAATATAATTACCAAAATAAAAAGGGAATACGAACAAAATAAACAAGAACAAGTAGAAAACAGGGTGAAAGAGAAGAAGAAGAGAGGAGAGAAAAGGAGAAGAGAAGAAAAGAGGCATAGTGAGAAAACAGGGGCGTGTGCACGCACAGGGGTGTGTGTGCGTGCGTTCACTATGAGGAAAAGCGAAGGTGTGCGTCTGCACCAGGTCTGCGAACGCTATCAGCAGAGAGGGAATCAAGATGCGTGCGTATGCACCTAGGTGTGCGCACGCACAGAAGGTAAAAAAATGGAGGGTGAGCGGACACACAAGTCTGTGCGAACACTCTGAACAGAGAGGGGATTAGAGGGTGTGCGTTCGCACAAGCGTGTGCGCACACACAGAACACTTTTTTTTGACATGGATCATGTGTGCGTGCGCAGACAGGTTCGTGCACGCGCACAAGAGCGGAAGGGGCAGAGGTTCACGCGCACACGCTGTGCCAACGCTTCTACCAGAGTGGTTGCAGGTTGGCGTGCGGACGCACATGTTTGTGTGGCCGCACAAGAAGCGCAAAAAGGGGTATGTGTGCATACGCACGATTAGGTGCGTACGCACAGGTCGCATAAAGCAGGGGAACATGCGCACACATGGCGTGCTAGCGCTGCGAACAGAGGGAAAAATTATGTGTGTGCGTGCGCACTGGTCGGTGCGAACGCACTGGAGCAGAAAATAGCTGTTTTGTGTGCACACACAAGTACGTGCGTATGCACAGATGCCCTGTTTTGCAAAAGTTTTTTTTCAAAATTCTAAGGTACCAAGCCTTAGTTTAATCAAAACCAAACCCGAAAACATGCAAGAACCCATAAATTCATGATCCAAACCAAAATTAACTTACAAATATCAAAATTAAACTAATTCTAAGCTAACCAACCAAACAAACATGCAAGAAACCAAAATATATACAAAAAGAGAAGAGCAGGAACAATGTTACCAAAGACTTTTATTTAAAGTCTTTAAGTTAGACAATTGGGAGAGCCTTTGCTATGGTGGCTTGTGCTCAACTTCTCCACCAATGCTAGAATGTCCAATGTCCTCCGGGATCCCAATCCTAGCCATCAACAAAGACAACCAAAAGCAAGCTATTTACATATTAACATATTTACAATAGCCACTAACTTTACACCATTGCAACTCCCCGGCAACGGAGCCAAATTTGATATTGAGGATTTTTGCCGGTTTAGAATCAAGAATCAATTCGTTGGTAGCATAGTCCAAACCAACAATGAATTCTCTCAATCAAATAATAAATTTAAATTATAATAACCGAGATCAAGAGTACTTAAATCCCGGGTCGTTCTCCTTAGAAATGCAAATAAAATGCTACGCTTTCGGTTGTCAAGGGGACAAAAGGGGTTCTTGCAATCAAAGAAGAAAAGATTAAAGAAAGTAAGCGATAAAAGAACAAAGAAATGCTCAAAATTGTAATTGATGCAAGTAAAAAGGAAATGAGATCAAAACTAGTGAAAATGTAATGAATATAATAAAGGATCTTGAGTTGCGACTGAGCATCCAAGGAATCCTATCGTCGCCATAACCACAACTATGGTAATTATCATGAGTCAATCTCGCCTAGTCAACCCCAACCA
Organism: Arachis ipaensis; assembly: GCF_059453495.1. Lineage (NCBI taxonomy): Eukaryota > Viridiplantae > Streptophyta > Magnoliopsida > Fabales > Fabaceae > Arachis > Arachis ipaensis. The sequence continues at coordinate 77,026,374 of NC_142444.1, forward strand.
TCAAGGAGTAAGTCAAGCAAGCATAATTGACCCTAATCCATAAGTCCTAACCAACTTACCAAACTCGTTGGTAAAAGGCTAGCGTCAATGGAAACAAGAGTCAACTAACTACCCAAGAATTACGACTAAATGTCAGACATTATGACTCTAGTACCCTAGGAACTCAAACCACAATCCAATGTGGGAAAATCTACTCAAAATCTAGAGTTGGCATTTTTACTAACACTTTGTGGGCATAAAAGTAAAACATGGGAAATTGCAAAGTAAAATGAAAATCTATAACCAACTGTCAACAAAACCAAGCATAAACAAGCAATCAAACATAAAGAAAGCATGAAATGTAAAATTCATTAATCAAAACTTCAAGAAACACAAAATTGCAATATGAACAAAGTAACTTGAACCAAAGGAAATGAAAGTAAAAGTTCTTGAAATAAAGAGGAAATTGAGAGTACTTACAATTGAAGAAGTAAAAATCCAAAATCAAAGCTTGCTATAAAATGCTACAATGGAAATGGAAATGAAACCCTAAGAGAGCAATGCTACACTACTCCTACTCCTACTCCTAATTACTATAAAAACTATGTAAAATCAAAGTCTAAGTCCTAATGCCTTCATATGTGTTGTTCCTCCCCTTATATAGCACTTAATTTCAGCATTTCAGCCTTCCAAAAAAGAGCCAAGGGCCTCCAATTTCGTGCAGCACGTGTTTCATTAATGAAATTACGTGCAGGGACCTGTGCGTATGCACAGGTGCGTGCGTACGCACACATGGAAATTCTTGCTTGTGGGCGTGCACGCAGGGCTGTGCGTACGCACACTTCGCTGTGTGTGCTTTTCCATGTTTTCTTCATTTTTTTTCCGTTGTACATGCTTTTTTCCACTTTTGCCCATCCATTCTTGGCTCCAAGGCCTGAAATCACTCACAAACCATATCACGGCATCGAATGACATGAAAGTGGGATTGAATTGCTCTATTAAAGCTCAAAATTGCATGTTTTCTCATTTAGAATCAAAGTAGGGACAAAACATAAGAGTATGCTATTTTGGTGCTTAAGTGTGAGCTCATGTGCTAGAATCCATCCAAAATTGAGTCAAAGTATATCATCAAATACGGACTCATCAATGGGTGTTTGACCAGAGAGTTGTGCTAGTTTGGGGATGGAACAGTGCTAGAAGCACAAACGCCATCACGTGTACGCGTCCCTTACGCGTGCGTGTCATTTTCACTTAATGGCCAACCACGCGTGCGCGTGCCTGACGCGCATGCGTCGTATGCAATTTTGGCCCCCGCCCAGACTGAACAGAGAGTTGTGCATGCGCGGGGCTGGTCTTGCGCTATTCGTACAATCAGAGGCATGCGCACGCGTGCCAGACGCTTACGCGTTACTATCAAATTTGCGCGACCTACGCGTACGCGTGCTACATGCGCATGCGTCGCATGCGACGCACAATTAAACCAGTACGCCACCTGATTTCAATACTTCCCTCCCACAATCCTAATTCTTTTTCAATCCTAATTCTCCCTTCTTTCTTTTTTTCTTCTTTCTTCCTTATTTTTTCTTACTATCTACTACTTTCTTCTTCCCTTTTTCATCTTCTACCCGAGGTTCTTTTCTTCCTCCCATCTACTCTTTCATTTTTCTTTCCATTATTGCATTTACTTATTTTTCCTTCTTCTCAAATTTTTCTTTTAGCTTAATTATTTATGGTTTCTTTTTTCTTTATTTTTCATGCATTTTTTTGTTGGTGTTGGAGTTTTATTTGGGTATTATTTTATTTTATTGGACCTTGTGGATTTAATGAGGAGTAATTTGACAATTGACATTTAAATTTGGCTCTCATTTACATTTGGATTCATTATTTTTATTCCTATTTTAACTTGCACACCAAGTGTTTCTGATAAAGCTCTTATGGCATTTTGAATCCTATTTTATTTTACTCTTTTATTTTAATGCCTCTTTTTCACAACACTTGCATTCGACATGTATTGGGATTATCTTTCACAATTGCCATAATCTAAGTGCTCTTTGATTTAGTACATTTAATAATTGATGCTTGAGTTATGCTTCTCATGCCTATTACTTGCATGCTTCTACCCTCTTGCATCTAATTATTATGAATTGCCTTCTTGATCTTAATTGATATCTTACCTACATGTTGTAGCTACCATGTATTTAAGCTATTATCTTTTCTTTGGCATTCATTATCACTTGGAATTTCTTCCTTCCGGTTCTTTAGTTATAAATATTTAACTATCTTCCTCTTTCTTTCTTCCTTAGGCATCGGTACCAGGAAAGGCAAAAAGAAGGCCATTGACAAGCCACCGGCAAGGAGAGGAGCCAAGAGAGCACCGGCTAAGGCACCACCATCTACAAGCGTCAAGCTGCCAACAAAGCGGGTGAAGAGGATCATTAAAATTGATGAAGCAGAGAAGGCCTTTTCCTACACGGGACTCCACACGGTTCACTAACCGTTATTGTGAACAGATGTTCCCCATCCTAGCCGAGAGGAAATACAAAAATGAGCATCTACTCATTGTCCCAACACACTTTGTTGATTTTGTGGAGCCCCAAATTGAGAGGAGACAGTGGGAATTTTTGAGGAGGCAGCCGCGAGAGGCCAACTTATCATGGGTCGTTGAATTCTACTCCAACTTCTACTCGCGTACTCTGCAGACCGTCTATGTCCATCAGAAGCAAGTCCCTGTCTCCGAGAGTGCCATACAGTGAGCACTGGATCTTCCACCTACCCAGAGGGATTGGATGCATATCAAGAAGCCTCTCTTAAGTGCCAGATGTATCAGTTCGACTGGGATAGTGTCCTTGGAGTTATATCCCAACCTGGCAGCACCTGGATCTACGGGCAGCATCATCAAAACCCAAGAGCATCTCGGCCCAGTAACTCACCTTGGAGGCTCGCGTGTGGGCACATATTATGTCCCACTATATCTTTTCGAGCACTCACGAGTCCACCTTCATGGCGGACATGGTTGTTCTCATCTGGTGTATCCTGACAGAGCAACATCTCAACCTGCCCCGACTCATCCGGCAGGTAATGGGACATGTACAGATTGTGGGTAACCTGCCTTTTTCCGCCTTGGTTTCAGCAGCAGGTGTGTCCTATCAGGCAGGAGACACGAAGGTCATGATCCCTAGGGCCGACCAGTATGTCCCGAATGGGAAGTACATCAGGCCACCAGTTCCCTCTGCGAGCCAGCCTGCAGGCCCATCTTTGGATACTCCTCCTTCTTCTACTCCACCATCACCCACACCACAAGCACCACCCACCCATAAGATGTTCCTTCAGATCCTTGAGAGTTTCGACCAGCAAGACCGGCGGATGGAGCAAATGGAGCGCCGTAACAAGTGCCGATACAACTATCTGAAAGAATTCATAGTTGGTACTCACCCGCCTCCAGAACAGAAGGACACCCCGGCCTCCCCTTCATCCAGTAGCACAGGGAGCCATGGCGAACCAGACAGTAGAGTCGATGCTTCCAGCCCGACCTTGCTCCTTACTGATGGCATGGAGGACCGTGCTAAGACTTAAGTGTGGGGAGGACAGTCCTTGACTTCCAGTGATAATCTCTCTCTCTTAACACCAACATTTGACTTTTTCTTTTGTTAGGTAGGATAGATTGCATGATAATAGTTGCTTGCATGTATATTCTGCTTGGTTAAAGTAATGTGTTTCTTTTCAAGACCCTATTTTATAATATTTCACTAATTTAAATTAATAATTTTTGTGTTAAACTTGTTTCAGGATTTTAATTTGGAACATGCTTTATAGCTAAGAACATACAAGCTGTGAGGTTTTGAGCTTAATTATATGGTTACATTATTTAACCATAATATTTTATTCTTGTGTGTTTTCTTCTCTATGATTGTAATCTATAGTTTGTTCTATTCTATATGTCCATTGTTTAGTGTATTTACATGCATACATATGATTGAGGCCATCATTTGTTATTAGCTCACTTATCCCAAATAGCCTACCATTTCAATTACCTTTGTTTGTCACTTTGAGCCTTTTAATCCCTATTTGTTCTATATTTTACCACATCACTAGCCTTAAGTGGAAAAATAATTAATTACCTAATTAAATCTTTAGTTAGCTTAAGATAGAGATTGTGTATTAATTAAGTGTGAAAAATTGTGGGAACCTGGGAAATGTGTTATATTTCCACTTTAATTGGAAATTTGGGGTGCATACTCATGTGAGACCAGAAAAACCATATGCATTGATATGTTATTTTTGCTTTCATGTTCATAAAAAAAGAGAAAAAGATAATATAAATAAATATTACAATATAAATAAATAAATAAATAAGGGGACAAAATTATCCCAACGCTAAGTTTAATAAAAGATCAATGCATATGTGATGAAATTAAAGAAAATTTGATGCATGAGTATGTGAAATATACAAAAGTGAGGTTATGGGTAGCTGGGCATGATTTTAGAATTACATAAAGTGTCTGTGTGTTAGGTGAGAGCTTAGGTTATTCAAAGATTCATATTATAGCTCACTTGGCCATACATATATCCTCACCCTTACCTTAGCCCCATTACAACCTTGAAAAGACCTCATGATGTTTGCATTGGTACACTAAATATTTGTTGATTGGTTAGATGAAGAACAAAGTTTAGAAAGCATGACTAGAGAAGAGTAGAGTGGATTGACCCTAGACACTTGAGCGATTAGAGTGCATATACACTACCAGTGAGGGTGGTGGTACCAGTGGATTGACCCTAGACACTTGATTTTATGTTCCCTGCTTTCATAAGCTATCTTCTCATAAGTTTACCTATCTTTTATTGTATGATTTAAATTAGTAGAATCTGATTTATGTTTGTCTTGGAGAACTTATTTACTTTTAATAAAGTAGGTAGAAACATCTTAGCATATAGTTTCATTCACATACATAGTGTTCCGAGGGTTACCTGAAACTGAAGGTCGGTCTCGGATGAGATCTGCTATGGTGGCCGGAGCTGTCATGTCTGACTTGTTGAGCCTGGTGGTGCTGCTGATCCTTGATCACCAGAGGGTGGTGGTACCTACAAGAGACTCCGATGCTTAAGTTAGCATGGGCTTTAAGCATGATTTTAATAGAATCAGAGTATGAGTTATACCTGAGTGCTCCAGTGTATTTATAGTAGTATGGGCTGGCCTTTCTAGATAAGATAAGTTAGTTATCTTATCTTATCTTTAAGTGAAGTCATCTTATCTCTAAGGGGAATCGCCTTTATCTTTCTAGGCTTTAGCTGCCTTTAGATTGGGCTATTTCCCTTGTTTGGGCCTACTTGGGCTTCTTTGGGGCGATTTGGCCGAACTCTTTGAAGAAGAGGTTGGGGGACCTGACCTGAAGAGGTCGGTTGCTCTGTCTTCAATCAGCCTAGGTCGGATAGCTCGACCCAGGGTATGAACAGTGCCCCTGCTTGAGCTCGATTTTTTTCCTTAAGGTCATGTCCTTTAGACTTCGATCCTTTTGAGGAAATCAAGCTCGAGCATTTCGCCTTGGGTCGTCCTCCAGTATGACTCCTGCTGGGATTTGAATGTGCAGCGTTTTCTTTCTTTTTCTCTTTAATTGCAGCGCGCGTTGCAGTGTGAGGGTTTAAAAGCTCATAAATATCCCTTCGCCGTTTCCTTTTTCCCTCTTTGCTCTTTCATTTTTTAAATTTTTAAAGTGTCATTTTATAATTTCTTTCTCTAATTCCTCTTCGTCTTCTTTGCTCATGATTATCAAGGCGTTTTGCTCCTTCTGATATCTTCTAGTCTACACGCCCCCAAGCTTTCCATCTCCTTTGCTCGAGAGCGTTTTGTTGGCGCAGATTTGGTCGCTCGCTTCTTCCTGATCCTTCCCTCGCGCTTGCTTCTTCATCCTCCACAGGTTGGTATTTTCTTTCCTTTTTATGTTTTTGATTGTCGCCTTCTTGTATGTCTCCACTGTTGTGTGTAATTTTTACTGATTTTGTCTCTGAGAATCCTGACCCCTTTGAAAAAAGATTGTATCTTTTCTTTCGACATTTTGTTTTCACAATTTTCTGAAAAAGCTTGCATCTTTGTGGTGATCCCTGCATTCTTTGGCTGTGACGTGTGCCTGGTAGTTTTTGCTTTCTTAGGGTTTTATTCTCGCTGTTCCTATTTCTTTCATCCTTGCATGTCCTCGTCTCTGAGTTCACTACTTTTTTCTGAACTGTTGGAAAAGAAAGATTGTAGCTTTTGATGATTTTTGTTGATGATGATGGGTTTCTTGCTGCTTTGTGTGGAGTGATGTTACTAGAGAAGGATTGTGTTTTCTTGTTGGGAGATGTTTAGGGCATAGACCGTCGATTTCCTTCTTTCCTGGTTCTTGCTTTGTTATTGCCTCGAAAGGGTGCCCCTGGACTTTAGTATGAATGCTGGGGATTCCCTTTTACTGTCGTGTCTGACTCTTGATGTTCATATGTTATTTTTCGAATTGTTTCCATATTTGCCCGAGTTGTTTGGTAGTAACCCATTTTTTCTTTTTTCTTACTATAGGAATAGTTGACCCATGTCTTCTCGCAAAAACATTGTTGAGATGTCTACTAAGATCCCGGATGGCATGTCTGACTGGCTGGACTCTATTATTTTCATGTGTGTTACTGTGGCTGATCCTGAGTACTGTGTGTGACTTAGGAGGTGGTGCACGAAATTGTGATGTCCAGGCTCGAACAATCCCTGGTAATGGCTCCAAAGCTTGGTGCTTTGATCTTAATTCATAATTGTCACAACTTCGATACAACTAACCAGCAAGTGCACTGGGTCGTCCAAGTAATACCTTACGTGAGTAAGGGTCGAATCCCACGGAGATTGTTGGTATGAAGCAAGCTATGGTCACCTTGTAAATCTCAGTCAGGCAGATATAAAGTGATAATGGTGTTTTCGAATATTATATAATAAAATAGGGATAGAGATACTTATGTAATTCATTGGTGAGAATTTCAGATAAGGGAATGGAGATGCTTTTCGTTCCTCTGAACCTCTGCTTTCCTGCTATCTTCATCCAATCAGTCTTACTCCTTTCCATGGCTGGCTGTATGCAAGGGCATCACCGTTGTCAGTGGCTACATCCCCTCCTCTCAGTGAATAATATGCTCACGCACCCTGTCACGGCACGGCTATTCATCTGTCGGTTCTCGATCATGCTGGAATAGGATTCACCCTCCTTTTGCGTCTGTCACTAACGCCCAACAATCGCGAGTTTGAAGCTCGTCACAGTCATTCAATCATTGAATCCTACTCGGAATACCACAGACAAGGTTTAGACTTTCCGGATTCTCTTGAATGCCGCCATCATTCTAGCTTACGCCACGAAGATTCTGGTTAGGAGATCTAAGAGATACTCATTCTAGCTTAATTCATGTAGAACAGAAGTGTTTGTCAGGCACGCGTTCATAGGGGAGAATGGTGATGAGCGTCACACATAATCATCACCTTCATCACGTTCTTGGGTGCGAATGGATATCTTAGAAGCGAAATAAGATGAGTTGAATAGAAAATAGTAGTACTTTGCATTAATCTTTGAGGAACAGCAGAGCTCCACACCTTAATCTATGGAGTGTAGAAACTCTACCGTTGAAAATACATAAGTAAGAGGTCCAGGCATGGCCGAGATGGCCAGCCCCCTAAACGAGATCACAGGATCAAAATACAATCCAGGATGTCTAATACAATAGTAAGAGGTCCTATTTATAATAAACTAGTCACTAGGGTTTACATGAGTAAGTAATTGATGCATAAATCCACTTCCGGGGCCCACTTGGTGTGTGTTTGGGCTGAGCTTAAGTGTTACACGTGCAGAGGTCATTTGTGGAGTTGAACGCCAGTTTCTGTGCCAGTTTGGGCGTTCAACTCTGGTTTTGGATCCTTTTCTGGCGCTGGACGCCAGATTTGGGCAGAAGGCTGGCGTTGAACGCAAGTTTACGTCGTCAATTCTTGGCCGAAGTATGGACTATTATATATTGCTGGAAAGCCCTGGATGTCTACTTTCCAACGCAATTGGAAGCGCGCCATTTCGAGTTCTGTAGCTCCAGAAAATCCACTTTGAGTGCAGCGAGGTCAGAATCCAACAGCATCAGCAGTCCTTTTTCAACCTCTGAATCTGATTTCTGCTCAAGTCCCTCAATTTCAGTCAGAAAATACCTGAAATCACAGAAAAACACACAAACTCATAGTAAAGTCCAGAAATGTGAATTTAACATAAAAACTAATGAAAACATCCCTAAAAGTAACTAGATCCTACTAAAAACATACTAAAAACAATGCCAAAAAGCGTATAAATTATCCGCTCATCACAACACCAAACTTAAATTGTTGCTTGTCCCCAAGCAACTAAAAATCAAATAGGATAAAAAGAAGAGAATATACTATAAATTCCAAACTATCAGTGAAATAGAGCTTTAATCATATGAGCGGGACTTATAGCTTTTTGCCTCTTGAATAGTTTTGGCATCTCACTTTATCCATTGAGGTTCAGAATGATTGGCATCTATAGGAACTTCAGATTTCGAATAGTGTTATTGACTCTCCTAGTTCAGTATGATGATTCTTGAACACAGCTTCTTTATGAGTCTTGGCCGTGGCCCTAAGCACTTTGTTTTCCAGTATTACCACCGGATACATAAATGCCACAGACACATAATTGGGTGAACCCTTTCAGATTGTGACTCAGCTTTGCTAAAGTCCCCAATTAGAGGTGTCCAGGGTTCTTAAGCACACTCTTTTTTTTTTTTTGCTTTGGACCTTGACTTTAACCGCTCAGTCTCAAGCTTTTACTTGACACCTACACGCCACAAGCACATGGTTAGGGACAGCTTGGTTTAGCTGCTTAGACCAGGATTTTATTCCTTTAGGTCCTCCTATCCATTGATGCTCAAAGCCTTGGGATCGTTTTTATTTGCCCTTGCCTTTTGGTTTTAAGGGTTATTGGCTTTTTCTGCTTGCTTTTTCTTTTTCTTTCTATTTTCTTTCTATATTTTTTTTTTCGCCTATTTTTTTCTTCTTTTTTTTTTCTGCAAGCTTTGTTCTTTGCTGCTTTTTCTTGCTTCAAGAATCATTTTTATGATTTTTCAGATTATCAAATAACATGTTTCCTAGTCATCATTCTTTCAAGAGCCAACATATTTAACATTCTTATACAACAACTTCAAAAGACATATGCACTGTTCAAGCATACATTCAGAAAACAAGAAGCATTGTCACCACATCGATATAATTAAGCTAAGTTCAAGGATAAATTCAAAACTCATGTACTTCTTGTTCTTTTGAATTAAAACAGTTTTTATTTTAAGAGAGGTGATGGATTCATAGGACATTCATAACTTTAAGACATAGTTACTACTACTAATGATCATGTAATGAAGACACAAACATAGATAAGCACATAACATAGAAAACGAAAAACAGAAGAAATAAGAACAAGGAATGAATCCACCTTAGTGATGGTGGCGTTTCCTTTTTGAGGAACCAATGATGTCCTTGAGCTCTTCTATGTCTCTTCCTTGTCTTGGCTGCTCCTCCTTCATTGCTTTTAGATCTTCTCTGATTTCATGAAGGATGATGGAGTGCTCTTGATGTTCCACCCTTAGTTGCTTCCAATAATTGTGTGGAAGAAAATGTATCCGCTGAGGTATCTCAGGGATCTCTTGATTTGCAGTCAAATGTTCTACCACTGAGCTATAGACCCTTGATGGAAGCTTTTGTCTTCCCTTTCCTCTTTCTAGAGGCTTCTCTGGCCTTAGGTGCCATCAATGGTTATGGAAAAAACAAAAAAGCTATGCTTTTACCACACCAAACTTAGAATGTTGCTCGCCCTCGAGTAAAAGAAGAAAGAATAGAAGAATAAGAAGAAGATTTGGAGGAGATGGATGGCTGTGTGTATTCGGCCATATGGGTGGGATTGGGTGGGAGAGAGATGCTGAATTTTGAAGGTAAGTGGGTGTATGGGTGTGAGTGGTAAATGGAAGAATAGAGGATGATTGAGAAGCGAGAAGAGAGTGAGTGAAGGTAGGCGGCGATCCTGTGGGGTCCACAGATCCTGAGGTGATCCTGTGAGGTCCACAGATCTTGAGGTGTCAAGGCATTTTCATCCCTGCACCAATTTAGGCATGCAAAATGCCCTTGCACACAACTCTGGGCGTTCAGCACCAGGTTGGTGCCCATTTTGGGCGTTCAACGCCCATTTGCTGCCATTTCTGGCGTTGAACGCCAGAACCATGCTTGTTCTGGGCGTTCAGCGCCAGGATGCTCCCATTCTGGGCGTTCAGCGCCAGAACTATGCTCTGTTCTGGCGTTTGAACGCCAGACAGATGCTCCTCCAGGGTGTGATTTTTCTTCTGCTGTTTTTGATTCCGTTTTCAATTTTTATATTTATTTTGTGACTCCACATGATCATGAACCTAAGAAAACATGAAAAACAATAAAAATAAGAATTAGATAAACATTGGGTTGCCTCCCAACAAGCGCTTCTTTAATGTCAATAGCCTGACAGTGGGCTCTCATGGAGCCTCACAGATGTGCAGAGCTTTGTTGAGACTCTCCAACACCAAACTTAGAGTTTGGATATGGGAGTTCAACACCAAACTTAGAGTTTGGTTGTGGCCTCCCAACACCAAACTTAGAGTTTGACTGTGGGGGCTCTGGTTGACTCTGCTTTGAGAGAAGCTTTTCAAGCTTCCTCTCCATGGTTGCAGAGGGAGATCCTTGAGTTTTAAACACAAGGGAGTTCTCATTCCATTGAAGGAATATTTCACCTCTGTCAACATTAATCACAGCTCTTGCTGTGGCCAGGAAAGGTCTTCCTAGGATGATGGATTCATCCTCTTCCTTTCCAGTATCCAGGACTATGAAATCAGTAGGTATGTAAAGGCCTTCAACCTTTACTAATACATCTTCTACTTGTCCATAAGCCTGTCTTCTTGAGCTGTCTGCCATCTATAGTGAGATTTTAGCAGCTTGCACCCCATAGATTCCCAGTTTCTCTATTACAGAGAGGGGCATGAGGTTTATTCCTGAACCAAGGTCACACAGAGCCTTAAAGATCATGGTGCCTATGGTACAAGGTATTATGAATTTTCCAGGATCCTGTCTCTTGTGAAGCAATGTCAGTTGATCCAGATCACTTAGTTCATTGATGAACAAGGGAGGTTCAACTTCCCAAGCATCAATGCCAAACAATTTGGCATTCAGCTTCATGATTGCACCAAGAAACTTGGCAGTTTGCTCTTCAGTAACATCCTCATTCTCTTCAAAAGAGGAATACTCATCAGAGCTCATGAAGGGCATAAGGAGGTTCAATGGAATCTCTATGGTCTCTAGATGAGCCTCAGAGTCCTTTGGTTCCCCAGGGGGAAGCTCCTTATTGATCACTGGACGTCCCAGGAGGTCTTCCTCCTTGGGATTCACGTCCTCTCCTCTCCTCATAGGTTCGGCCATGGCACTTATGTCAATGGCCTTGCACTCTCCTTTTGGGTTCTCTTCTGTATTACTTGGGAGAGTACTAGGAGGGATTTCAGTGATCCTTTTACTCAGCTGACCCACTTGTGCTTCCAAATTTCTAATGGAAGACCTTGTTTCATTCATGAAACTTACAGTGGCCTTAGATAGATCAGAGACTAGATTTGCTAAATTAGAAGCATTTTGTCCAGAGTTCTCTGTCTGTTGCTGAGTTGATGATGGAAAAGGTTTGCTATTGCTAAACCTGTTTCTTCCACCATTGTTAAAGCCTTGTTGAGGCTTTTGATCCTTCCATGAGAAATTTAGATGATTTCTCCATGTTGAGTTATAGGTGTTTCCATAAGGTTCACCTAAGTAATTTACCTCTGCTATTGCAGGGTTCTCAGGATCATAGGCTTCTTCTTCAGAAGATGCCTCTTGAGTACTGTTGGATGCAGCTTGCATTCCATGCAGACTCTGAGAGATCATATTGACTTGCTGAGTCAATATTTTATTCTGAGCCAATATGGCATTCAGAGTATCAACCTCAAGAACTCCCTTCTTCATAGGCGTCCCATTACTCACAGGATTCCTTTCAGAAGTGTACATGAACTGGTTATTAGCAACCATGTCAATGAGTTCTTGAGCTTCTGCAGGCGTTTTCTTTAGGTGAATGGATCCACCTGCAGAAGTGTCCAGTGACATCCTTGATAGCTCAGATAAACCATCATAGAATATATCCAGGATGGTCCATTCTGAAAGCATGTCAGAAGGACACTTTTTGGTCAACTGTTTTGTATCTTTCCCAAGCTTCATAGAGGGATTCACCTTCTTTCTGTCTGAAGGTTTGAACATCCGCTCTAAGCTTGCTCAGCTTTTGAGGAGGAAAGTACTTGGCTAAGAAAGCCGTGACCAGCTTATCCCAAGAGTTCAGGCTATCTTTGGGTTGAGAATCCAACCATAATCTAGCTCTGTCTCTTACAGCAAAAGGGAAAAGCATGAGCCTGTAGACTTCAGGATCTATTCAATTAGTCTTTACAGTATCACATATCTGCAAGAATTCAGTTAAGAACTGAAAAGGATCTTCAGATGGAAGTCCATGAAACTTGCAGTTCTGCTGCATCAGAGAAACTAATTGAGGTTTCAGCTCAAAGTTGTTTGCTCCAATGGCAGGAATGGAGATGCTTCTTCCATGTAAATTGGAATTAGGTGCAGTAAAGTCACCAAGCATCCTCCTTTCATTATTATTATTTTCGGCTGCCATCTCCTCTGCCTGTTCGAAAATTTCTGAAAGGTTATCTCTGGATTGTTGTATTTTAGCTTCTCTTAATTTTCTCTTCAGAGTCCTTTCAGGTTCTGGATCTGCTTCCACAAGAATGTTCTTATCCTTGCTCCTGCTCATATGACAAAGAAGAAGGCACAGAAAAATAATAATAATAATAATAGAGATCCTTTATACCACAGTATAGGGATCCCTGTGTGAGTGGAAGAAGAAGGGGAGATAAAGGATGTGATGTAAAGGAAGAAATGCAACTGTACGAATGGAAGAGATGTGAGATGAGATGTTAGGATATGAATGAATAAATAGAATGAGATGGGGGAGGGATAATTTTCGAAAATTATTTTGAAAAAGAGTTAGTGATTTTTGAAAATGGTTTTTGAAAAATTGTTAGTAATTTTCGAAAATTAAGTTTTAAAAATTAAAATAATTAATAAATTAAAAAGAAATTTTGAAAAAGGGGAGAGATATTTTCGAAAATGAGAGAGAGAGAGTTAGTTAGGTGGTTTTGAAAAAGTTAAGAAACAAACAAAAAGTTAGTTAGTTAGTTGAAACAAATTTTGAAAAGATAGGAAGTTAGGAAGTTAGAAAAGATATTTTGAAAAGATATTTTTGAAAAAGATAAGATAAGAAGATATTTTGAAAAGATATGATAGGAATTAGTTTTGAAAAAGATTTGATTTTAAAAATTACAATTAATGACTTGATTCACAAGAAATCACAAGATATGATTCTAGAACTTAAAGTTTGAATCTTTCTTAACAAGTAAGTAACAAACTTCAAATTTTTGAATCAAAACATTAATTATTTATGTTATTTTCGAAAATTATGATATAAAAATAAGAAAAAGATTTTTGAAAAATATTTTTGAAATTTTTGAAAATAACTAAGAATTTTGAAAAAGATTTTGAAAAAGATAAGATTTTCAAATTGAAAATTTGATTTGACTCATGAGAAACAATTTGATTTTAAAAATTTTTGAAAAAGTCAATCCAAATTTTCGAATTTGATGAGAGAAAAAGGGAAAGATATATATATATATATATTTTTTTTGAAATTTTTATGAAAAACATGAAAATTATGCAATGCATGAAATTTTTAGATCAAAACATGTGATGCAAGCAAGAATGCTATGAATGTCAAGATGAACACCAAGAACACTTTGAATGCCAAGATGAACATCATAGACATAATTTTGAAAAGCTTTTAATGCAAAGAAAACATGCAAGACACCAAACTTAGAATTCTTTAATGCTTACGCACTAAGAATTCAAGAATGCATATGAAAAACAACATACAACACAAAACAAAAAATCATCAAGATCAAACAAGAAGACTTACCAAGAACAACTTGAAGATCATGAAGAACACTATAAATGCATGATATTTTCGAAAAAAATGCAAGATGCATATGCAATTGACACCAAACTTATAACATGACTCAAGACTCAAACAAGAAACACAAAATATTTTTGATTTTTATGATTTTCTAAATTTTTTTTTTTTTGGATTTTTATTTATATTTTTCGAAAATTTAAAAGAAAAAATAAGGATTCCAAAATTTTTAATATGAATTCCAGGAATCTTGCCATGTTAGTCTAAAGCTTCAGTCCAGGAATTAGACATGGCTCACTAGCCAGCCAAGCTTTCAATGAAAGCTCCGGTCCAAAACACTAGACATGGCCAATGGCCAGCCAAGCTTCAGCAAGTATGGATACTTTTCATGTATAGAGCAACTCAGTGTGTGAGAATCTCTTCATTTGTGATGGCAAGTTGAAACCCCAGTCCAAAAAGTTAGACATGGCTTACAGCCAGCCAGGCTTCAACATGCTTCATGAAACACTAGAATTCATTCTTAAAAATTTTGAATAAAAATTTTTTTTTTTGAAAACATTTTTATTATTTTTTTTTTCGAAAACAGATGAGAAAATTTTGAAAGATTTTTGAAAAATTTTTGAAAAGAAAATAAAAAGAAAATTACCTAATCTGAGCAACAAGATGAACCGTCAGTTGTCCAAACACGAACAATCCCCGGCAACGGCGCCAAAAACTTGGTGCACGAAATTGTGATGTCCAGGCTCGAACAATCCCTGGTAATGGCTCCAAAGCTTGGTGCTTTGATCTTAATTCATAATTGTCACAACTTCGATACAACTAACCAGCAAGTGCACTGGGTCGTCCAAGTAATACCTTACGTGAGTAAGGGTCGAATCCCACGGAGATTGTTGGTATGAAGCAAGCTATGGTCACCTTGTAAATCTCAGTCAGGCAGATATAAAGTGATAATGGTGTTTTCGAATATTATATAATAAAATAGGGATAGAGATACTTATGTAATTCATTGGTGAGAATTTCAGATAAGGGAATGGAGATGCTTTTCGTTCCTCTGAACCTCTGCTTTCCTGCTATCTTCATCCAATCAGTCTTACTCCTTTCCATGGCTGGCTGTATGCAAGGGCATCACCGTTGTCAGTGGCTACATCCCCTCCTCTCAGTGAATAATATGCTCACGCACCCTGTCACGGCACGGCTATTCATCTGTCGGTTCTCGATCATGCTGGAATAGGATTCACCCTCCTTTTGCGTCTGTCACTAACGCCCAACAATCGCGAGTTTGAAGCTCGTCACAGTCATTCAATCATTGAATCCTACTCGGAATACCACAGACAAGGTTTAGACTTTCCGGATTCTCTTGAATGCCGCCATCATTCTAGCTTACGCCACGAAGATTTTGGTTAGGAGATCTAAGAGATACTCATTCTAGCTTAATTCATGTAGAACAGAAGTGTTTGTCAGGCACGCGTTCATAGGGGAGAATGGTGATGAGCGTCACACATAATCATCACCTTCATCACGTTCTTGGGTGCGAATGGATATCTTAGAAGCGAAATAAGATGAGTTGAATAGAAAATAGTAGTACTTTGCATTAATGTTTGAGGAACATCAGAGCTCCACACCTTAATCTATGGAGTGTAGAAACTCTACCGTTGAAAATACATAAGTAAGAGGTCCAGGCATGGCCGAGATGGCCAGCCCCCTAAACGAGATCACAGGATCAAAATACAATCCAGGATGTCTAATACAATAGTAAGAGGTCCTATTTATAATAAACTAGTCACTAGGGTTTACATGAGTAAGTAATTGATGCATAAATCCACTTCCGGGGCCCACTTGGTGTGTGTTTGGGCTGAGCTTAAGTGTTACACGTGCAGAGGTCATTTGTGGAGTTGAACGCCAGTTTCTGTGCCAGTTTGGGCATTCAACTCTGGTTTTGGATCCTTTTCTGGCGCTGGACGCCAGATTTGGGCAGAAGGCTGGCGTTGAACGCCAGTTTACGTCGTCAATTCTTGGCCAAAGTATGGACTATTATATATTGCTGGAAAGCCCTGGATGTCTACTTTCCAACGCAATTAGAAGCGCGCCATTTCGAGTTCTGTAGCTCCAGAAAATCCACTTTGAGTGCAGCGAGGTCAGAATCCAACAGCATCAGCAGTCCTTTTTCAACCTCTGAATCTGATTTCTGCTCAAGTCCCTCAATTTCAGTCAGAAAATACCTGAAATCACAGAAAAACACACAAACTCATAGTAAAGTCCAGAAATGTGAATTTAACATAAAAACTAATGAAAACATCCCTAAAAGTAACTAGATCCTACTAAAAACATACTAAAAACAATGCCAAAAAGCGTATAAATTATCCGCTCATCAGGAGGCACCATAGAATTTTGTAGTAATAGGGACCAGGAGAAAAATTATGAGTAGTTATCACCTGACCCTGAGAAAAGGGTTAGTTTTCCTCCTTTGACTCAAGGGGAGTGTCCTTTTTTCCATGCTTATGACTACTTCTTTAGTCAATTAAATATTACCATTCATTTTACCCCTTTTGAGACCGAGTTGTTGTGGTCCTGCGATGTAGCTCCTTCTCAGCTCCATCCAAACTCATGGGGTTTCATAAAAATCTTCCAATTGTTATGTCAGGAATTGGATATCCGACCTAGCCAAACTCTCTTCCTTTACTTTTTTGTGTTGACGAAGCCTGGGATAGCTAGGAAGAAAGCTTCCTAGATTTCTTTCCAAGCTACCCAAGGAAAGAAAGTGTTCTCCATATATGACGAATTCTTTAGAGATTTTAAGAATTACTATTTCAAGGTTCGAGCTGTTGAGGGAGCTCGACCCTTATTTTTGCATGAAAATAATGAACCTGCCTTCCCTTTGTGCTGGCAAAAGAATGTGGTAGTGGCTAGGTATTCTTGGAAAAGTTTGGATGAGGTCGAGCAGGCCTTTGTGCATGTGTTGGAGGAAAATTAGGGAGAGCCCCCCATCTCGACACGAAGAAGTTTCTAGGAGATCCTTCCCTTCTTCGGGCTGAATTGGGTAATTGCCGACTTCTTTTTTAGCTTTTCTTTATTTGTTTGTTTGTTTGCCATCTATCCCTTTCTTACTTGCGACTTGATTTTTCTATTTTTCTTTTTGAGAAATGGTGAAGTCTACAGATTCTATAGAGCCCTATTGTCGGGCTAAGAAGGCGACTGCTGCTCAAAACATCTGGGCGAAGGCTTTTGGAGAAGGATCTACTCATGTTCCTCTGAGGAAGATCATCCCGACTCCTCAGGTTCGTATGGTTCCTTCTGCTCCTCTCCAGTCAACCTGTGGTGCTGCCTCCTCTCCTACTGCTGGTCCTCCTCCTAAAACACAGAAGACTATGGATCCTTATGACTTGGATACTCCTGATTTTGATGCTGTGAGGTTTGTTGATAACCAAATTGCTCCTTAAGGTCGACTTCCAATGGATGATGTGTCCATCCTTCATCCCTTGAATTTCATCACCAATAACAGTATTCGGATGGCCCATATGGGTGCAGCCTATTCCGTACTCTTTAGAGTTCCCTAGTCCATACGACTAAGGCTTTTCTGGAGGATGCTAAATTGGATTTCAATAGAATAAAGGGGGTGAAGGATGAGCTTGATGCTAAGGTAATTAAGCTGGAGTTGGACTTGGAGAAGGAAAATTCTCGAGCTACTAGGGCTGAGGCAACTGCAAACTTGGCAGAGGAGATGGAGAAGAAACACAAGGAAAGTTATACCCATTCTTATGCTGTGCTGTTAGAGTTGAAGGAGAGACTTGCTTCTGCCCATGCGGATTACACCAATCTCCAAGGTCATCTGGTCTTTACTGTGACGGGTGCGTATGACAATTTAAAGGCACAGGTCCAAGTTCTTGCTCCTGAACTCGACCTGACTCTCTTCAGCTTGGTGATGCCAGGGCATCTTGGCCAGTTTCACTAACCTTTTTTTTACTGTTTTTAGGGTAGTTTCATGCATTTCTTTAGGAAATAAGCTAGTTTTGGGTAAATATTCACCTACACCTTGATTCAAGCATACATTGTGCAATTTTACATTATTTCATGAGGATTTTGCATGAATTTAGTGACAAATTGTATGCTGCATTACCCATGACTTGGACTAGAACTTTGATGCACTCTGTTGCTTGATTTCAGGACCAAAGGAAGCAAGGAAAGGGAGGTAACTTGCAAGGTTAATGAGAAAAGTGATTGCCAATAACACTCTCAAAGCCATCATTGCCCACGTTAAGAGTCACGTTAACTAAGTTAACGTGCACTCTAACGTGGAGAAGGGAAGTTGAGCCAACGTTAGTGACACTTAACATTGTCACTAACGTTGGCAAACACTCATGAGTGGCCACGTTAGAGCCCACGTTAACCTAGTTAACGTGGCCTGTAACGTTAAAGGGGGAAGAGAAGCCAACGTTAGTGACATTCAACATTGTCACTAACGTTGGCCTAAGGATGCAACACACAACGTTAACTTCCACGTTAACTTGGTTAAGGTGGGAGCTAACGTAAGAAGTGAGAGTTGTCGACAACGTTAGTAACACTCAACATCGTCACTAACGTTGGAAGCAACCACACAACCCCCAAGGAGCCACGTTAACTTCCACGTTAACTTAGTTAACGTGGAAGCAAACGATGAGGAATGAATGATGAGCCAACGTTGGTGACACTCAACATTGTCACTAACGTTGGGATGGCTAAGAATGGCCACGTTAGAAGCCACGTTAACCTAGTTAACGTGGACTCTAACGTGAGATCTAGGGGCACATTGGAACGTTAGTGACAATGTTGAGTGTCACTAACGTTCTCGAAGGTTGGCAAGGCCACGTTAGAAGCCACGTTAACCTAGTTAACGTGGGCTCTAACGTGAGGGAAAGGGGTACATTGGAACGTTAGTGAAAATGTTAAGTGTCACTAACGTTCTCGAACTTATACTTTCACTAAATGTTAACACGCCTAACGCCCTGAGCTAAAGTCTCTGCCCACTTAGCACTTTCTCTCTGCAAGTATAGCCAAGCCCAAATGAAGAAAAGAACTGCTTCAAACTCAAGATCCAAAGGCCCAAGACATGAAGAGCAAACTAGAAGCTAAGAAGAATAGTATATATAGGAGTAGCTTTGAATTGATAAAGAGTTCTGGAAGTTGGAAAAAGGGAATTACTCTGTGTATTTTACTTTCTCTGCAATTTCTAGTTCTATGATGTGTTCTCCATCTTTATTTTCATTTTCTAGAGCTATGAACAACTAAACCCCTTTCATTGGGTTAGGGAGCTCTGTTGTAATTTGATGGATCAATACTAATTTTCATTATTCTTCTTCTATCTTTTCTCTTGATTATACTTGAAAGCTTTCGATCTTCATCCAATTGAGTAGTTATCTTGGAAGAGAAGCTATTCAAAAACTTGGATCTCTTTTGAACCTTGAAAGAGGAATGAAGAGATCAAGCTAGAATTGCTTTCTCATGTTGGACCAAATTGGGTTTGGATGGGTATGTGACTATAACCCTCTCAATACTTGATTTGGGAAATGCATGTGGTATAATCAGTGACCATACTTCATCTCTTCCCATGAGCAATTGACCAATGAATTGGCTATTGATCAAGATTTGAGAGATTAAATTGTAAGAAATTGTAATTCAATCACTTAAGATTGCCAAGGAGATCAATGAGTGCACTGATTGAGGAAGAGATGAAAATGAACTTGATCTGGAGAATTGCAACATCTCCTAAGCCCAATGAACTACCCATCTCTGATCTACCCATTCTCTTTAATTTCTGCCATTTACTTTTATGAACAAATCCCCCATTCCCATTTAAAATTCTGCAATTTAATTTCAGTCATTTACTTCCAGTCCTTTAATTCTAGCATTTACTTTTCTGTTATTTACATTTCCACCATTTTATTTTCTGCAACTCTCAACCCAAATTCTGGATTCGCTCAACTAGAACATTCTTCTAATTAAAGTTGCTTGATCAATCAATCCCTGTGGGATTCGACCTCACTCTATTGTGAGTTTTTACTTGACGACAAATTCGGTACACTTGCCGAAAGGAGATTTGTTGAGAGACAAGTTTCCACCCGCATCAAGTTTATGGCGCCGTTGCCGGGGATTGATTGTGCATCAACAATGATTAAATTGGAAGATCACTAGATTGAGCATTTTTATTTTTGTGAATTTCATTTTCTGTTTGAGTGATTTACTTTTTGTTTTAGTTGAACTTCTTCCCTTCCCCCTCTACTCTTTTGTTTTTCTTTGTTATTTTCAATTCTGTTTGCTAACCCACTAACTGTTTGATATATTGCATCACCCACAGCTAACAGTAATTCTGACACAAATACTTTCTGCACCTATCTTTTCTTGCTTGCACTTGATGGTTGTATGACAGGGAGAAGAAGCGGGGCTTCAACTTCCTTCGATTCTGAACCTGAGAGGACCTTCCTTAGATTAAGGAGGGAGGCAAGAGGAAAAAAAGTGGTTGGTGCTGAGGAAGAAGAGGAATTCTTTGAAACAAACATGGAAGACAACATGGAAAACCATCATGAAGAAGAGGATCACAACCATGGGGGAGGAGGTAGAGCAAATCATGCTGGGGAGGATAGAAGAGTTTTGGGCTCTTACATCAATCCAAACCCAGGCAATTGTAGAAGTAGCATCCAAAAGCCAACAATCCATGCCAACAACTTTGAACTTAAACCACAGCTCATCACCCTTGTTCAGAATAACTATTCGTTTGGAGGAGGTGTTCAAGAAGACCCCAATCAACATTTGACCACCATCCTGAGAATATGTGACACAGTGAAGTCTAATGGTGTTCACCCTGACGCTTATAGACTGCTCCTATTTCCATTCTCACTTAGGGACAAAGCAGCCAAGTGGCTGGAATCTTTCTCAAGGGAAAGCTTGACAACTTGGAAAGACGTGGTGAACAAATTCTTAGCAAGATTTTACCCTCCTCAACGAATCAATAGGCTGAGAGCTGAGGTCCAAACTTTCAGGCAACAAGATGGTGAGACTCTATATGAAGCTTGGGAGAGGTTTAAAGACCTAACAAGGAGGTGCCCACCAGATATGTTCAACGAATGGGTGCATCTGCACATTTTCTATGAAGGACTCTCTTATGAGTCAAAGAAGGCCGTAGACCATTCATCCGGAGGATCTTTGAACAAGAAGAAGACTATTGAGGAAGCCATAGATGTTATTGAAACAGTAGCAGAGAACGACTACTTCTATGCTTCCGAAAGAGGGAACACAAGAGGAGTAATGGAGCTAAACAATGTAGATGCTCTGTTGGCCCAAAACAAGCTTATTACCCAGCAGCTGGCTGACCTCACCAAGAAGCTGGAGATGAACCAAGTAGCAGCAATCTCCACTTCATCAACAACCTAAGAAGGAGTGAATGGAGAAGCAGAGGGGATTCAGGAGCAAGCCAACTACATTGGGAATTCACCAAGGAAAAACTATGATCCATACTCCAATACCTACAACCCTAGATGGAGAAACCACCCAAACTTTGGGTGGGGAAGTGAGCAAGATCAAAACCAAGACCAGAGACGTTACAACTCCAACAACAATGCAGCTCACCAGCAATTCACACAGAGGACATCTCAACACCCCCACAACAACACTTCTCTACACGCCTATCAAAACCAAAATAGCACATCTGCTCCGAATCACTCATCAATTGATGACAAGATCTCTAAGATTGAAGCCTTACTTGAAGGAATATGCCAAGAGATTTAAGAAAATAAGGTGTTCAAAGAGGAGGTGCAAGCCAATATTAAGAACCAGGGAGAGACCATCAGGAAGCTGGAATTCCAGGTGGGTTATTTAGCTGAGAAGATTCCCAAACCTACTGATAGCTTCCCAAGTGACACGGAGAAAAACCCCAAAGGAGAAGCAAAGAAAGTAAGATGGGAAGATTGCAAAATGGTCACTGCGAGTGATCAAGAGACTGAAGACAAGCAAGGCAAACTTTGCAAACAACCTGAAGACAACTCAACAAAGAAGGAGGATAGAGATCGCCAAGAACCAGAAATCTCACAACAAGAGCTGTTGAAGCTCTATGCACCCTTCCCTCAACTGCTCAATGGTGTTGTGGGAAAGAGAATATACTCAAGGTTCCTAGACTTGTTTGCATCTCTGCATGTAAACATACCATTCATCAAGGCAATTCAACAAATGCCTGCATTCATCAAGTATATGAAGGAACTTCTTCCCAGGAAAAGCTCACTCAAAGGAGGCCAGACTATAGTGATGAACAAGGAATGTAGTGCCCTTATTCAACCTGAGTTGCCTACAAAAATAAGAGACCCAGGGAGTTTTCACATCCCTTGTGCCATAGGTGAAACTATGTTCGATAGAGCACTATGTGATTTAGGGGCCAGCATCAACTTACTGCCCTTATCCCTGGCGAAGAGGCTGCAGATCAATGAGATAATACCCACAGATGTAATCATCAGACTGGCTGACAAAACTCAAAAGCAAGCAATAGGAGTGGTGGAAAATGTGTTGCTAAAGGTTGGGAAATACTTTCTCCCAACAGACTTTGTCATCCTCGACATGGAAGAGAGTCACACTCATCCAATCATATTGGGAAGACCATTCCTAGCTACGGCCAGAGCACTTATCGATGTAGAGAAAGGGGAGCTAATATTGAGAATCCATGATGAACGACTCAGCTTCAATGTTTTCAAACTCTCACAAGAAATAGATCAAGAGGACAAGGAAACAAGCACTGAAGCACAGCCAGTTCATTCTGAGATCCCCTTAATAGATAAACAAGGAAAACAGCAATTGCCACAGCTCAAGGAAAAGTTGGAGGAACCTAAACCTCTAGTGGCAGGTGAAGACAACACCACAACTCCTTTAGTAAAAGAGGTCACCAAGGGGAAGGCAACATCAAAAGAAACAAAGAAGAAGGTACCAAGGAGGTGGAGGAACAAAAAAATCCCTACGGAAGACTTCTCTCCACGGGATAGAATTGTCTCAGCTTACTTCCCAGATATTCCCCCTAATCTCCCCACTGTACCATCTCAGTTACCCAAGGTCTTCACTATCAACAGAGTTCTTTCCCTGGAACATGTGGAGATCATTGATCCAACCAATGGATATAAGTCCACAGCAAGAGGGGAGGACTTTAAGCACTACCAACCACCCTGATGAAGGAAAAACGTCAAGCTAGTGACACTAAAGAAGCGCTTCATGGGAGGCAACCCATGTTTTATATGTTTTTAAAATAATGAATAAATCAATGTTTATGAATTTCAACCCAAACTTGACAAACACTTGGTGAAATCTTTATCATGCAGTATATAGTGAAGAACAAGTTTGGTGTTCAAAGCAAACCAAGATGCATGCTAGTCTTGGGAGCTTTGAACAAAACTTTTCATCACATTGCTTCAAACTAAGTTTGGTGTCACCCCATGGTGCCACCAAAATGCATAAGGATACACAAGTAGTTAGTTAGTTGAAATTCATAAATAAACAAACTCTTTTTCTTCTATTTATTATTCTAGCCGTAGAGTTTGATTTTTATGATATTAATTTCTTTATTTTAAATCTTTATAGGAAAGGAAAAGAAGCATAAAAAGGGATTGATTGGACAATTAAATGGGGGAGATTTCGCCACTTAATGAAGAGCACTACACACATGTCTGAGGAGGGAACGCATGGGGAAACGCTGCCATGCAACATTGGAGAAAGAAGACCCTTGAAGACCGAACCAATCACTCTCATTAAGTGATGATCCTTGTCCTTCCTTCATACACAACCCCAACCGTTCATCAAGCAACAATCCCTGCAATCCACACCTTCCATCCACTCATGACCTCCCTATATAAGTGAACCTTAGTGCATGATCATTCCTCACACTCAAATTCCCACTCTCCACACTTCATACTTTCGGCTTGCTCAAACCCCTTCATCACACTCTGTCCTAGCCAACCTATTCCTCATCTCTCCGTATCCTCCAACCTCCACCTCAAAACAGCAACTCAATTCATGGCATCATCAAGCTCAAAGAGGCAAAAGAGGAAGGAACCCATGGAGAGTGTTCCTTTCGATGAGAAGAAATTCAAAACTGCCTTTCATGAACGTGAATTCGAACGGATAAGGGCGAGAAAGATATTGCCAGAGTTAATCTTCCAAATCAATGCAGATGAGTCACCACAAATTCTGGAGAAAATCGAACAGAGGGGGTGGCAATTGCTCATAAGTCCAGAGGGGAAGATCAATAGAAACCTCATCAAAGAATTTTATGCGAATGTAGTAAGAGAGGATAAAACCAAGGCCCCAACCTTCAAAAGTTACGTAAGAGGAAAAGAGGTGGACTTCAGCCCAAATGCCATAACAAGAGTTCTTCACCTGAAATCACCTCGTTTTGATGAGGAAAGTTATCAGGCAAGGATAAGTAGAAGCCCTGATAATAATGAGCTCTCAGAGATAGTGGCAGACATCTGTGTTATAGCAGCTGACTGGGAGAGGTACACAGATGGGAGACCCAAGTTTATCAAGAGAGGAGACCTGAGCCCTGAAGCCAAGGGGTGGTTTGAATTTGTGAGGAGGTCCATTCTACCAGCTGCAAATAATTCAGAGGTAAACATCAATCGAGCTACTATGGTGCATTGCTTAATACAGGGTGGGGAAATCAATGTGAATGAGCTCATCGCCGAGGGGATTCAAGATTCGGCTGAGAAGGTTGATTCAGGTGCCAGGCTTTGGTACCCCAGCACCATTCTCCGCTTATGCAACAAGGCCAAGGTAGTATTTGAGGACATCAATCCAGACTGGGTAAACCTAGGGAGGCCAGTTACACTCGAGCGATTGGTTTATACTACACCTGCTCAACAACAAAGAAGACCACAAATAGGAAAACCAAAAGCAAAAGAAAGAGTTCACCAAGAGGAACCTTATCAGGAAGAATATCAACAAGGAGAGTATTCTGATCCAGCCAACTTGAACATGAGTCACCTTCTAAGAGCCATTGAGGATTTGGGGATGAGACATATGGAAGGACAAGAGCAAATACTGAACCTTCAAACCAACTGGCTGAGCCAACAGGAAGCATGGCAAAAACAACAAATAGAGCAGCAGCAGGAACACTACTCCAGACTCACTCAAGCCATCAACCAAGTGAATGAGAGGCAAGAACTTCAAGAGAAGCACTTGCAATAACTCAACAAGCGGCAGATAGCCCAAATGAAAACTTTCAATGAGTTCAGTGTACTCAATGAAGGAAGGCAACTACATAGGGAGGAGTTCTATGTGAACACTCAAGCCAAGTTGAACTACATGACTAGTAATATGCATCAGCTACACTATGCCATCCCTACATATGATGAGGTCCAAAAATATTTTGTAGAACAAGAAGAGAGGAAGGTGAAACAGCAAAAGGAGACACTCAAGAAGAAGATGGAAGATGGTGGTTTCTGGAAGAAGCTGCTTGGAAAAGGCAAAGGAAGTGGGAGCACAAGCACTAAAGAGAGACACAATGAGGACAAGCAAGGATGGGAGCATGGGCATCCACATGAATGAAAGGTGGTGGAGTTCTTTTTAGTCCATCGTTTTCTATGCTTTAAATAAGGAAGATCTTGTATGAAATAGAACCTGCTTCCATGTTATGTTTAAACTTTTTAAATTCTGTCTTTTAAGTTTTCTTTCTGAATAGGTCCATGATATCTGGTTTAAATGTCACTGCATCTTTCCCTTATTTACATGTAAGCTTGTCCATTTTAAATCAAATGAAGAAGAGAATGTTTATTTTTTTTAAAAGACCAGAGTAGAGTTCATAATGTGGAAGTGCATTTATGAATCTTTGGGGTAGTCATAAGTTAGCTATGTTGGTTCAACCACAAGGCTAGGAGGACAACTATCTATCCTGAATACTTTACTTTGGATATACCCATGAGACTAAGTTAATAACAAGATCCTAATAAGAGAAAAGGGAAAGAATAATGGAAGTGAAAAACAAAAGAAAAAGAGTAAGCAATAAGGCTAGGCACCAATGGTTTGGACCTTGAGACAAGTGTCTGTGGTGCTCCTGTGTGAGGGATCTACTTGGATGAATAAGCTCTCAGGGGTGCTTTATCACTTGGTAACTTGGGTTAACTAACCTGGGATTATCAGCTAAAAATCCACTATCAAGAGTAACCCTCACCACAGAGCATTTAGTAACCGAAAGAAGTGCTGGACACCAAGGTCTCAAGAAAGAAAATAAATGAACTATATGCCTGTGGTGTGTATGTACGGGGGAGAGACTTGAGGGAGTAAGTCCTTAGGGGTGCTTTAACACCTAGCACCTTGAACCAACTGGTTCGGAAGTGTTGGCTGAAAGCTTATCTTAAAAAGTTGCCCCCTTACAGAGCACTTAGCCTAAGAACACCAATAAGCTCTGAAATGACAATAAAGGGATCAATGAATAAAAGTCTCATGGGATGTAAGCAAAGTGAGTGTTTTAAGACATGATAAAGGTCTGAAAGCCAGGAATGAACCTAAGTTGCTATGCATGAAACCACCATAAAATCAGTGATATGACTTCCACAAGAATGACTCATTCCTCTGGATATTCCATTCATCATTCTCTTGTTCCAGTACTTGCTTAGGGACAAGCAAGCTTTAAGTTTGGTGTTGTGATGCCAGGACATCTTGGCCAGTTTTACTGACCTTTTCTTTACTATTTTTAGGGTAGCTTCATGCATTTCTTTAGGAAATAAGCTAATTTTGGGTAAATATTCACCTACACCTTGATTCAAGCATACATTTTTCAATTTTACATTATTTCATGAGGATTTTGCATGAATTTAGTGACAAATTGTATGCTGCATTACCCATGACTTGGACTAGAACTTTGATGCACTCTGTTGCTTGATTTCAGGACCAAAGGAAGCAAGGAAAGGGAGGTAACTTGCAAGGTTAATGAGAAAAGTGATTGCCAATAACACTCTCAAAGCCATCATTGCCCATGTTAAGAGTCACGTTAACTAAGTTAACATGCACTCTAACGTGGAGAAGAGAAGTTGAGCCAACGTTAGTGACACTTAACATTGTCACTAACGTTGGCAAACACTCATGAGTGGCCACGTTAGAGCCCACGTTAACCTAGTTAACGTGGCCTCTAACGTTAAAGGGGGAAGAGAAGCCAACGTTGGTGACATTCAACATTGTCACTAACGTTGGCCTAAGGATGCAACACACAACGTTAACCTCCACGTTAACTTGGTTAACGTGGGAGCTAACGTAAGAAGTGAGAGTTGTCGACAACGTTAGTAACACTCAACATCGTCACTAACATTGGAAGCAACCACACAACCCCCAAGGAGCCATGTTAACTTCTACGTTAACTTAGTTAACGTGGAAGCTAACGATGAGGAATGAATGATGAGCCAACGTTAGTGACACTCAACATTGTCACTAACGTTGGGATGGTTAAGAATGGCCACGTTAGAAGCCACGTTAACCTAGTTAACGTGGACTCTAACGTGAGATCTAGGGGCACATTGGAACGTTAGTGACAATGTTGAGTGTCACTAACGTTCTCGAAGGTTGGCAAGGCCACGTTAGAAGCCACGTTAACCTAGTTAACGTGGGCTCTAACGTGAGGCAAAGGGGTACATTGGAACGTTAGTGAAAATGTTAAGTGTCACTAACATTCTCGAACTTATACTTTCACTAAATGTTAACACCCCTAACGCCCTGAGCTAAAGTCTTTGCCCACTTAGCACTTTCTCTCTGCAAGTAAAGCCAAGCCCAAATGAAGAAAAGAACTGCTTCAAACTCAAGATCCAAAGGCCCAAGACTTGAAGAGCAAACTAGAAGCTGAGAAGAGTAGTATATATAGGAGTAGCTTTGATTTGATAAAGAGTTCTGGAAGTTGGAAAAAGGGAATTACTCTCTGTATTATACTTTCTCTGCAATTTCTAGTTCTATGATGTATTCTCCATCTTTATTTTCATTTTCTAGAGCTATGAACAACTAAACCCCTTTCATTGGGTTAGGGAGCTCTGTTGTAATTTGATGGATCAATACTAATTTTCATTATTCTTCTTCTATCTTTTCTCTTGATTTTACTTGAAAGCTTTCGATCTTCATCCAATTGAGTAGTTATCTTGGAAGAGAAGCTATTCAAAATTGGATCTCTTTTGAACCTTGAAAGAGGAATGAAGAGATCAAGCTAGAATTGCTTTCTCATGCTGGACCAAATTGGGTTTGGATGGGTGTGTGACTATAACCCTCTCAATACTTGATTTGGGAAATGTATGTGGTATAATCAGTGACTATACTTCATCTCTTCTCATGAGCAATTGACCAAAGAATTGGCTATTGATCAAGATTTGAGAGATTGAATTGCAAGAAATTGTAATTCAATCACTTAAGATTGCCAAGGAGATCAATGAGTGCATTGATTGAGAAAGAGATGAAAATGAACTTGATCCGGAGAATTGCAACATCTCCTAAGCCCAATGAACTCCCCATCTCTGATCTACCCATTCTCTTTAATTTCTGCCATTTACTTTTATGAGCAAATCCCCCATTCCCATTTAAAATTCTGCAATTTAATTTCAGACATTTACTTCCAGTCCTTTAATTCTAGCATTTACTTTTCTATTATTTACATTCCCGCCATTTTATTTTCTGCAACTCTCAACCCAAATTCTGGATTCGCTCAACTAGAACATTCTTCTAATTAAAGTTGCTTGATCAATCAATCCCTGTGGGATTTGACCTCACTCTATTGTGAGTTTTTACTTGACGACAAATTCGGTACACTTGCCGAAAAGAGATTTGTTGAGAGACAAGTTTCCACCCGCATCACTTGGACAATTTGGTAGAGGATGGCAAGATAGTGCCTGCTCTGGATGATGAAGATGATGGGCCTGATAGCGAAGAATTATCGTGTCGGTTTAGAATTTCTCTTATAGAAATAAGAACTTCGTTGTAAGTATAGCTCCAAACCAACAAATAATTCTCACATAAAAATTTGAGTTGTCACAAGTACAAACCCCAATAAGAATTAACCTAAGTATTTAAACTTCGGGTTGTCTCACAAGGAATTGCAATGAAGTGAAGGATTATTGGCTATGAAGATGCAAGGGGGTTTGATTTATAAAAGGGCAAGAAATTAAATGGGCAAGAATTTAAATGGAAAGAAAAATAAATCAAGTAAGGAATTTAAAGAAAGCAATTATTAAAGAGAGACATTCATAGCAAGGATCAAGAACATAGGCTTTCTATCCTAGTCATACACTGATTAATTCATCCTATTTAGTCAGCTCCGGCAAATGGAAGAAGGTATCATGTTATCTTCATATAGGGAGAACGTCAAACAAGACTAATCAATCATATCAAAATAATAAACAAGAATTTATCTTATTACGTCATCCCCGACGATGGAGGAAGGTATCATGTTATCCTCATACTCGAAGAAAGTCTAATAAGACTAGCTAATCTCAATCCAAAAGTCCTAATCACCTACTAATTGAATTAGCAAGAGATTAGTGTCAATAGAAACAATATTAGCTAAAAACTCTAGGTCACCAACATGAGTTGGGTATTCATGACTCAAGATCACCTAATTACTCTTTCCAAGCCAAGAATGCTCAAGGTCTACTTTAAAGCCCAACCAAGCATTTTGTCAAACACTTGGTGGGTATAAATGAAAAGCATGGTAAATGTGCAAGGATAATAAAATCTAACAGCTACCAATTGCAAGGAAAGTAAAATCAAGAACTCAATAAAATAATAAGGGAACATCAAATATCAAAATTCATTAAAAGAGATCCAAATCCATCAAGAGTTTATAATCACAAAAGAGAGCAAAAAGGAAAATTAACAAGAGAGAGCAAGAGAGTTACATCTCTAGAGCATAAAAATGTAGAAGAAACAAGATGAAAGCAAGGAATTAAACATGGATCTATGATGCAATTAACCCTAGGAACCCTAATTCTAGAGAGAAGAGGGAGCTTTTTTCTCTAGAAACTAAGCTACATGATGCAAAAACTCCAAAACAATTGCTCCCCCTTGTCCAAGCTTGAATTCTGCATGAAATAGCATCAAAAATGAGTTGGATTGGGCCCAAAATGTTCCAGAAATTGCTGGCCACGAGTTGCCTTTAGTGAGTCACGTGCAGCAACCCACGCGTATGCGTGCCTGACGCGTGCGCGTTGATGACCGGAATTCAATACTGGCGTGCCAAGCCCATACATTTTTGTGGCGTTTGCTTCAAGTGGCACGCCAGTTTCACACGCCCAGCTTATTTTGTTGTTTTCTTCCCCTTTTTGATGTCTTTTTCACCTGAAATTAAGCACAAACCCATTTCAAAGCAATGTACCATAATATCATCAAATAGTGCATGAATTGCAATGATCGAATGAGATTATGCTCTTTTATGGTCCTTTTTATGAAAGAAAAAAGGGTAGATGATGCAAGTCATCACAACACCAAACTTAAGCTTTGCTTGTCCCAAGCAAATTGATGTGAGTAGTTCTTACATAAATTGAGACTTGACCTTGAATGGATGCAACATTACTAAGGATGAGGCTAAGTGTTTAAAACAGGAACATTTCTATTTCAATGTCACACAGAACTCCTAGGTTCTTGAAGGTTATTCTAAGTATAAGCTTCAGGGGTCCTTTTTATTGATTGTCACCTTGATGTAGTAAGAGTTATTTCATTCTCTTTTGATTGTTCTATTCTTTTCACTTTTTCTTTTTCATTGACCACGACTCAAAATGTTTTGTCTCAAGACAACCCTTTAGTTAGGCTTTCAATTAGCACTCCCAAACCAGTTGGCTTTAGGGTACTAGGTGTTGAGACACCCCTAAGAATTTACTTTCCCAGGTCTCTTCTTGACACATCTTCACCACAAGCATCTACTAGGTTTTCTAACTCTTTTTTGAGCTATTTAGTGTTTCTTTCCATCCTAGTAATTGATGCTCAGAGCCTTAGGTCTTTATTGCTTACTACTTCTTGGTTCTATAGATATTCAAGGAACACCCCTTAGCTTTTACTTGTCATACCTTCTAGGCCTAGTTGCTTTTCATGACTCATTTTCTTTTCAGTTAATTCAAGGTTCTACACTTAGTTCCTTATCTCTTTAGTTTTTTTTTTTACAGTCACACTTGGTCTTAGTCTCTTTTGCTCTTGTTTTTGTAACACTCACAATGACTCTTAAGGAAACAAACTAAACTTTTATTGATGTTGAAAAAACTTGAACTTTAACATTGCATTTTCTTTCTTGTAATTCAAATGACTCATACAAGACTTCAGGGTATTAAAAAAACTAAGCATAAACATAAACTATCCTAGCATTGCTATTTATTATTAAACAGAAATTTATAAGATAAAGAAACTAAACAGAAATTCAGAAATTTGAGAGTGTCAACCATGGAACTCAACAACCTTAGCAGTTTCAGTTCATTGGCCCTTTTCCTTTGTCTTTCTTTGTGGAAGGGGAGGAGTCATCATCATCCTTTTTAATGGATCCCTCTTGAGCCTTTGTATCTTTGGGCTTCCAAAATCCTAGCCTCCTCATGTAATTTCTTTCATCCTCCTTGTGCTTGGCCAGAATTTCCTCTTGTCTTGCACTTAACTCCTCCATTCCTTGCATGAATGTTGGGAATCCAGGGTTTAAGGCAGCCACGGCATTACACAAGTGATTCAGCTTCGCTTGTGTGTTGATATCATATTACCTCCTTGAAATAGTTCTGGCATCATAAAGATTTCTGAACTCAGCAAGGTTCCTCTGCTGCCATTTATTTTGCTCTACTATCTTGTTGAGTGCACTTTGCATTTCTCCCCAGTCAAATTGTTCTTGCTGCTCCTTCCTCATGTGCTCCAAACTCCCTTGGAGTTGTTGTATGTTCTGATTCACTTGGTCCCATTGTTGTTGTTGATTACCCTTGAGTTGGTTGACATCCTCTCTCAGATAATGTATGTCTCCCTTCATTTGGTGTATGTCTCCTTGCAATTGCTCCTAGTTGAAACCTTCAGGAAATTGTTGGTATTGTTGATATGGTGGTAGTTGAAGTGCTAGGTGATGTGGTTGCCTTTGTGGCACATGAGCATGTCTTCTATGCACCCTTCTCCTCTCAAGTGGGTTGACAGCCACCACTTTTGCCATCTTCTTGGCAGTTATGGGCTTGTCTTGTTCTACCAGCACCTCATCAATAATCTTCTCCACCCCTGCTTTATCACACAGCCTTTGGATGATGCTGGGAAATGCTTGCCTTGTGCTACCCTTGGTACTTTTCAGTACCCTATTGATGTTGTTGGCTATCATCTCCCCAACATTCACATTCTCACCTTTCATGATGCTGTATATGAGCACAGCTCTTTCAAGTGTTACCTCAGATGTGTTGGATGTTGGGTTGAGAGATCTTCTCACAAAATCCAGCCACCCTCTAGCTTGGGGACTCAAATCTCTTCTCCTCAGCTGGTTGGGTCTCCCATCTTTGTCATTTATCCATAGCACTTTCAACACACAAATCTTATTAAGGATTTCATTAAATCCTGGGTCTCCTTGCTTCATTCTTTCTTTATAGCTCCGAGTGGAGCTTGTTTGCTTCACCATGAACATCCTATCTATGTTGAAGGGGCTATAGTTAATGGATTTCCCCCTAACATAGCTAAGATAGCCATAGGGTTGCCCTGGCTGAGGAACAGCATTAGCGTAGAACTCTCTTACTAAGCTTTCCACCACCTTCCTTGGTGGGTTGCACAAGAGTGCCCAGCCTCTACTGTTTATCTTCCTGTTGATCTCAGGGTGCTCGTTTCTCCCCAATTGAAAACCAACTTCCGGAATGATTTGCCTCTCACTCACCCAACCATAAAATTGGTTTTGGTTGAATGATGAGAGGAACTTGTATTCATTGTGGCTTGAGGACCCTGAGGTTGGTTCCTTGGTCTTTCTTTTCTTTGTTGATGAGGCTCTTGGTGGTGCCATTGTGGTAAAGAAAATGTGTTTGAAGTGTTAAAGAAAGTTGAAGAAAGTTGCAAGAGAGAGAGCAAGCAAAACACAGTTTTGCTCCAACACCAAACTTAGGGCTTGATTGTCCCTAATCAAGTAGAATAAAAAAAAGGTAAAGAGAAGAAAAAAGGAGATGAAAAGAAAGAAGGAGATGAAAAGAAAGAAGGAATTGTGAGGGTCTTTCCGTGTGTGAGGTTGGGGTTTGAAGTGGGGGGAGAGGTGGGAAAAGTAAGGGGGTTTTTATAGGGGTGGAAAGTGTGGTCTGAATGGTGGGAAGTGGAAGCAATTCAATGTTTTCCCACATGGGGAGTTGCGCCTAGCGTGGGAAAAGGTGCCAATCCTTACCCCTTTTTGCTTCCTGCATGTGTTGAGTTCCAAAGTGCAAGTACACTTTGACTTCTTGCTTTATGAGATATCAATCATGTTGGCCCCATTCTCTCTCCTGAAAAATAAAAACTGAAACCCCATTAGTAATGACAAAAGAATCCTTCACATTCCTTTTTAATATGAGCAATTGAAATTGCAACTGATGAGTGTCCCTTGGGACACCAAACTTAATTCCCTTGCATCTAATAAATTGTGTTCATCATTGGGTTTTTAATGTGTTCATAAGGGTGAATTAACTTTAATCCTTTCACATTCTTTTGCTTCTAACCCCGTTGCAAAGCTAACTTTAAGAGATTTCCAACAATATATAATAGTCTATACTTCTATTCTAGAATGAATGCCAAAATAGGCGTTAAACACCAAGAATGGGCGTTTAACGCCCATGAAGGACTAACCTCCCAAGTTGAATGCCCAAAACTGGTGTTCAACACCAGCCAGGGAGCAGAAGCCAGCAAATTCACCCCCTTCTTAGCATTCAACACCCTTAGCTTATCCAATCTTATCTTATCCAAAGTGGGCCAAAAGTGGATTTTAGCACTCCTTAGCTTATCCCATCTTGTCTCTGTAACTTTTAAATTAAAATTAACATCTTTTAAGTTTAGTATTTACTATTTAAAGAGGATATCACTTAGATTTAGGAGATACACATTGAGATCCAGATAGATCTTCTTTTACTTTTATTTCATTTTCTCTGTAAAGCATGAGTAATTAAACCTCCTGTTTAAGGTTAGGAGCTCTACTTATTTCTATGGATTAATATAATTACTCATCTATTTCAATTAATGTTTGATTCCATTCTAAGGTGTTGTTTTCATTCTTAATCTTATGAATCTGGGGTGGAACAACAGTATGACCCTATATTCTACATGAGCAGTTGTGATTCTCGACAGAGTTATCTTGCTTAGGCTACAGCTTGAAAGCTCTCCTCCTAAATCCCAATTTATCTGGGCTAATTAGATATGTGACATACAATCCTGTTAGCTTTCGGTAATTGAGGTTTTTGTGGCGCTAAACTAGATTTCTAAGCTTCACCCTCCGATCTGAAAGAATTGACCTTGTCTGTGGCATTTTAGTAAGAAGTATTAATCCAGAAAGATAAGCACCTCTAAGGCCTTAACTACTTTCATATATTATCTCTTTACCAATCTTTAATTGCTTTTCTTTACTTACTTGTTTTATGCGAATTCAACAACAACTCTTTTTCTATTTGCCTAACTAAGTCCTACAAGATAAATATTGCTTGCTCAATCTAACAATCCTCGTGGGATCGACCTTTACTCCCCTGGGGTATTACTTGGATGACCGAGTGCACTTGCCGGTGAATTTGTGTGAGTTTTAATTTCGCACACCAAGTTTTTGGCGGCGTTGCTGGGGATTGTTCGAGATTGACAAACTACGAGTTGTCTTGTTACTTAGATACGGTACTTTTTACTAGTTTTTCATTTAATTGTGTTTCTTGTTAAAACTTTAGAACCTTCTTTGTTTCTTTTCTTAAATTTTTCAAAAATTCATCTTAATCATCTTTCTCTCTTTTTTGAACTTTGTTTCAAATTTTAAGTTTGGTGTCCTTTGGTTTTGGTTGATTTTTCTTTTACTGATTTTTGACAGTTGATCTTGATTTTTTTTTGTTCTAATTTTTTGACTTAATTTAAATTTTTTTTAGTTTGGTGTCTTTTTAGTGTCTTTCTTTTATTTTTAAAATATATGTATTTTTTCAATTTCTTTCTTGTTTACATTTTTCTTTTGATTTTCGAAATTTTTGCCACCTTCTCCTTACTTAAAATTCAAATGCTAAGTTTGGTGTTTCTTTAGTCTTTTTATCTATCACTTTAAAAATTCCATTTAAATCTTTAATTTTAATCTTCCATTGTTATTTTTGAATTAAGTTTAATTACCCTGATTTGCTTTATTCCTCTGTTGATATCTCACTGGGGAGCTCTCTAGACTTTGACATAGAGACTCTCACTTTTCTTTGTTTCGTGTTTATTCAGGAACACTAGAATCACAATGGATCTAGATGGGGGTACACAAGCCAGAAGAACATTGGGGTCATATACAGCTCCCGTTCCTGACTTCTATGGAAGGAGCATCAGCTTACCTCCTATAGGAGTAGACAATTTTGAGCTCAACCCGCAATTGTTCACATTTGTACAGCAAAACTGTCAGTTTCATGGACACCCCCACCACCAAGTTCATCTCTGACTTCTTGAAAATTTACGACACTGTAAGAACCAATAGAGTAGATCCTGATGTCTACAGGCTGCTGCTCTTTTCGTTTGCCATGAAGGTTCAGGCAAAGGATTGGTTGGATGATCAACCAAATGAGAGCCTAGATACTTGGAGTAAAGTAGTCAACAAGTTTCTAAATAGATATTTCCCCCAGGAAAGTTGACTAAACTACGGAAGGACATCCAGGCCTTTAAGCAAGAAAAGGGAGAGTCTCTCTACGATGCTTGGGGAAGGTACAAGTCGATGCTCAGGAAATGCCCATCGAAATGTTCTCCCATTGGATCAAGCTGGATATCTTCTATGACGGACTCTCCCACATGGCTCGAATGTCCCTGGATCATTCTGTAGGTGGTTCCATACACATGATGAAAATGCCCGAGGAAGTCCAGGAACTCATTAAAACAGTGGCTAATAATCATCACTTATACACAGCAGAGAGAATCGTAGTAAGAAGGCAATCTAACGAAGAATCTACCACAGACATGATCCTAGTCCAAAATAAAGCAATGTTCAAAAGCTAGACCTGCTGACATGACAGTTACAGGAACTCACAAGGAGCCAATATACCATGGTGCAGGAGACCCAAGCGTCCCTCAAGAGCTTGGAAATAGAAGTGAGCCAGATAAATCAGAGAATATCCAAGCAGATAACTAAGGAATGCCAAATAATTGAGCTAAGGAGTGGCAGAACCTTAACTACTCAACCTCCACAAAATATTACACCAGAAGAAGAAAATAAAGTGCCTCAGACCATAAATTTTGGCGTTGAACGCCCAAAAGGGAGCAACAGGGGCGTTCAATGCCCATAAGGGATTAAAAGGGGTGTTCAATGCCCAGAAGAGGAAGGCGACATACACGCCAGTTCAGGGAACATCTCCCCTA
Organism: Arachis ipaensis; assembly: GCF_059453495.1. Taxonomy (NCBI): domain Eukaryota; kingdom Viridiplantae; phylum Streptophyta; class Magnoliopsida; order Fabales; family Fabaceae; genus Arachis; species Arachis ipaensis. The sequence goes on from NC_142444.1 coordinate 77,062,919, forward strand.
GACGTCCTGATAATCCCCCTTCAGTCACTATGGATACTCAGCCTGTACCACTCAAAACCCCTGAGTTTAAGGCCAAGCTACCATACCCCCAGAAACTCAAGAGGGCAGAGAAGGATAAACAATATGCCAGATTTTTAGACATCTTTAAGAAGCTTTAGATCAAGATCCATTTTGCATAAGCTCTTGAATAAATACCTTCCTATGCTAAGTTTATGAAGGACATATTAAGTCACAAAAGGGATTAGAAGGAGGCAGAGACAATCCTACTCACTAAGGAATGCAATGCAGTTATCCAGAGGAAGCTACCTGAGAAACTACAAGACCCTGGAAGCTTCGTGATACCATGCATCATTGGAGACACTTGCATAAAGACATCCTTATGTGATCTTGGAGCAAGCATCAACCTAATGCCATTGTCATTGATGAAGAAGCTCCAGATCCAAGAAATTAAGCCTACCCGCATTTGCCTTCAGCTTGCTGACCGCTCCATCAAATTCCCATTAGGAGTGGTTGAAGACATGATTGTGAGGACCCTTTACCTTTCCTGCAGACTTCGTGATACTGGACATGGAAGACGACAAGAATGCCTCCATCATTCTAGGAAGACCTTTTCTGGCTACAGGAAAGACTATCATTGACGTTCAGAAGGGGGAAGTAACACTGTGAGTCGATAAGGATGAGTTCGTACTAAACGAAGTCAAGGCCATGAAACCCCACGATCCCCCAGAAGAATGCATGAGGATAGATGTCATAGAACCCCTGGTTGAAGAGGTGTGTGAGGTTGAAAGACTCGAGGTGGAGCTGGATAATATTCTTGAAGATTCTCTGCCTGAACTGGATACACCAGAGGAACAAGAAGAAATGCTAGGCACACATGGGGTGAAAGATGGACCTTCTAAACTCGAACTCAAACCTTTGCCACCAACCCTAAAGTACGTGTTCCTAGGAGATGGTAACACCTATCCAGTGATCATAAGCTCTGCCTAGCAACAGCAGGAATAAGAAGCACAGCTTCGAGTGCTCAAAACCCATAGAACAGCCCTCAGATGGACCATAGGTGACTTGAAGGGGATCAGTTCTACTCGATGCATGCACAAAATCAGGCTCGAAGATGATGTAAACCGGTTTTGCAACCATGGAGGAGACTAAATCCAGCTATGAAATAAGTGGTGCAAAAGGAGGTTACAAAGCTTTGGGAGGCTGGGATCATATATCCTATTTCAAATAATTCCTGGGTAAGCCCTGTGCAGGTGGTACCCAAGAAAGGAGGGATGATAGTGATCGAAAATGAAAGGAATGAGTTGATCCCTACAAGAATTGTCACAGGATAGTGCATGTGCAGCGACTATAGGAGACTCAACAATGCCACAAGAAAGGATCACTTTCCCCTACCTTTCATAGACCATATACTGGAGAGGTTGGCTGGCCATGCATTCTATTACTTCTTGGATGGCTACTTAGGCTACAATCAGATTGCAGTAGATCCTCATGACCGATAAAAGACAGTGTTCACATGCCCATATGGAGTATTCACTTACAGGAAGATTCCCTTTGGCCTCTGTAATGCACTAGTAACCTTTCAAAGGTGTATGCTCTCCATCTTCTCAGATATGGTTGAAAATTCCTTGAAGTATTCATGGATGACTTCTCTATCTTTGGCGATTCCTTTGACTCCTGCCTTGACCATCTAGTCCTGGTACTGAAACGATGCCAAGAAACAAACATAGTTTTAAATTGGGAAAAATGATATTTTATGGTAACTGAAGGAATTGTTCTTGGACATCATATTTCAAACAAGGAAATAGAGGTTGATCAAGCAAAGGTGGAAGTAATTGAAAGATTATCATCGCCTACTAATGTTAAAGCAATATGAAGTTTCTTGGGACATGCAGGATTCTACACGAGGTTTATAAAAGATTTTTTCCAAAACTGCAAAACCCCTGTGCAATTGGTACGCGGAATCGTGATTACACTTTAATTATGTAAAATTCATTGCTCTTTCTTTCCCTGGAAATGGCGCCAAAAACATGATGCCAAGACCATGGTTCACAACTCCGTGTAACTAACCAGCAAGTGCACTGTGTCGTCCAAGTAATACCTTACGTGAGTAAGGGTCGAATACCACGGAGATTGTTGGTATGAAGCAAGCTATGGTCACCTTGCAAATCTCAGTCAGGCAGATATAAATTGATAATGGTGTTTTCGAATAATAATTAATATAATAGGGATAGAGGTACTTATGTAAATCATTGGTAGGAATTTCAGATAAGCGAATGGAGATGCTTTTCGTTCCTCTGAACCTCTGCTTTCCTGCTATCTTCATCCAATCAGTCTTACTCCTTTCCATGGCTGGCTTTATGCAATGGCATCACCGTTGTCAGTGGCTACATCCCCTCCTCTCAGTGAAAAATATGCTCACATGCTCTGTCACAGCACGGCTAATCATCTGTCGGTTCTCGATCATGCTGGAATAGGATTCACCATCCTTTTGCGTCTGTCACTAACGCCCAACAATCGCGAGTTTGAAGCTCGTCACAGTCATTCAATCATTGAATCCTACTCGGAATACCACAGACAAGGTTTAGACTTTCTGGATTTTCTTGAATGCCGCCATCATTCTAGCTTACGCCACGAAGATTCCGGTTAAGAGATCTAAGAGATATTCATTCTAGCTTATTTCATGTAGAACGGAAGTGTTTGTCAGGCACGTGTTCATAGGGGAGAATGGTGATGAGCGTCACGTTCATCACATTCAGGTTGAAGTGCGAATGAATATCTTAGAAGCGAAATAAGATGAGTTGAATAGAAAACAGCAGTACTTTGCATTTATCTTTGAGGAACAGCAGAGCTCCATACCTTAATCTATGGAGTGTAGAAACTCTACCGTTAAAATTACATAAGTGAAAGGTCCAGGCATGGCCGAATGGCCAGCCCCTCTGATCTAAGAACCAGGCGTCCAAAGATGGTCAAAAAGACTCAAAGATGGTTCAAAAGATGCCTAATACAATAGTAAAAGGTCCTATTTATAATAAACGAGCTACTAGGGTTTACATGAGTAAGTAATTGATGCATAAATCCACTTCCGGGGCCCACTTGGTGTGTGTTTGGGCTGAGCTTGAGTGTTGCACGTGTAGAGATCTTTCTTGGAGTTGAACGCTAGCTTTTGTGCCAGTTTGGGCGTTCAACTCTGGTTTTGGCTCCTTTTCTGGCGCTGGACGCCAGATTTGGGCAGAAAGCTGGCGTTGAACGCCAGTTTACGTGGTCTATTTTTGGCCAAAGTATGGAGTATTATATATTGCTGGAAAGCCCTGGATGTCTACTTTCCAACGCAATTAGAAGCGCGCCATTTCGAGTTCTGTAGCTCTAGAAAATCTACTTTGAGTGCAGGGAGGTCAGAATCCAACAGCATCAGCAGTCCTTCTTCAACCTCTGAATCTGATTTCTGCTCAAGTCCCTCAATTTCAGCCAGAAAATACCTGAAATCACAGAAAAACACACAAACTCATAGTAAAGTCCAGAAATGTGAATTTAACATAAAAACTAATGAAAACATCCCTAAAAGTAACTAGATCCTACTAAAAACATACTAAAAACAATGTCAAAAAGCGTATAAATTATCCGCTCATCACAACACCAAACTTAAATTGTTGCTTGTCCCCAAGCAACTGAAAATCAAATAGCATAAAAAGAAGAGAATATACTATAAATTCCAAACTATCAATGAAACATAGCTCCAATCAAATGAGCGGGACTTATAGCATTTTGCCTCTTGAATAGTTTTGGCATCTCACTTTATCCATTGAGGTTCAGAATGATTGGCTTCTATAGGAACTCAGAGTTTAGATAGTGTTATTGATTCTCCTAGTTCAGTATGATGATTCTTGAACACAGCTTATTTATGAGTCTTGGCCGTGGCCCTAAGCACTTTGTTTTCCAGTATTACCACCAGATACATAAATGCCACAGACACATAATTGGGTGAACCTTTTCAGATTGTGACTCAGCTTTGCTAAAGTCCCCAATTAGAGGTGTCCAGGGTTCTTAAGCACACTCTTTTTTTGCTTTGGACCTTGACTTTAACCGCTCAGTCTCAAGTTTTCACTTGACACCTACACTCCACAAGCACATGGTTAGGGACAGCTTGGTTTAGCCGCTTAGACCAGGATTTTATTCCTTTAGGCCATCCTATCCACTGATGCTCAAAGCCTTGGGATCCTTTTTATTTGCCCTTGCCTTTTGGTTTTAAGGGTTATTGGCTTTTTGCTCTTGCCTCTTGGTTTTAAGAGCTTTTGGCTTTTTCTGCTTGCTTTTTCTTTTTCTTTCTATTTTTTTTTCGCCTATTTTTTTTCTTTTTTTTTTCTGCAAGCTTTGTTCTTTGCTGATTTTTCTTGCTTCAAGAACCATTTTTATGATTTTTCAGATTATCAAATAACATATCTCCTAGTCATCATTCTTTCAAGAGCCAACATATTTAACATTCTTAAACAACAACTTCAAAAGACATATGCACTGTTCAAGCATACATTCAGAAAACAAGAAGCATTGTCACCACATCAATATAATTAAACTAAGTTCAAGGATAAATTCGAAACTCATGTACTTCTTGTTCTTTTGAATTAAAACCTTTTTCATTTAAGAGAGGTGATGGATTCATAGGACATTCATAACTTTAAGACATAGTTACTACTACTAATGATCATGTAATGAAGACACAAACATAGATAAGCACATAACATAGAAAACAAAAAACAGAGAAAGCAAGAACAAGGAATGAATCCACCTTAGTGATGGTGGCGTTTCCTTCTTGAGGAACCAATTATGTCCTTGAGCTCTTCTATGTCTCTTCCTTGTCTTTGTTGCTCCTCCCTCATTGCTTTTTGATATTCTCTTATTTCATGAAGCATGATGGAGTGCTCTTGATTTTCCACCCTTAGTTGCTTCCAATAATTGTGTGGAAGAAAATGTATCCCCTGAGGTATCTCAGGGATCTCTTGATTTGCAGTCAAATGTTCTACCACTGAGCTATAGACCCTTGATGGAAGCTTTTGTCTTCCCTTTCCTCTTTCTAGAGGTTTCTCTGGCCTTAGGTGCCATTAATGGTTATGGAAAAACAAAAAAGCTATGCTTTTACCACACCAAACTTAGAATGTTGCTCGCCCTCGAGCAAAAGAAGAAAGAATAGAAGAAGAAGAAGAAGATATGGAGGACATGGAGGGATGTGTATATTCGGCCATATGGGTGGGATTGGGTGGGAAAGAGATGTTGAATTTTGAAGGTAGGTGGGTGTATGGATGTGAGTGGTAAAGGGTTAATAGGGAAGAGTGTTTATTGGGAGTAGAGGATGATTGAGAAGAGAGAAGAGAGTGAGTGGAGGTATGTGGGGATCCTGTGGGGTCCACAGATCCTGAGGTGTCAAGGCATTTACATCCCTGTACCAATTTAGGCATGCAAAATGCCCTTGCACACAACTCTGGGCGTTCAGCGCCAGGTTGGTGCCCATTTTGGGCGTTCAACGCCCATTTGCTGCCATTTCTGGCGTTGAACGCCAGAACCATGCCTGTTCTGGCGTTCAGCGCCCAGAAGCTGCCCATTTTGGGCGTTCAGCGCCAGAACCATGCTCTGTTCTGGCGCTGAACGCCAAACAGATGCTCCTCCAGGGTGTGATTTTTCTTCTGCTGTTTTTGATTCCGTTTTCAATTTTTATATTTATTTTGTGACTCCACATGATCATGAACCTATAAAGACATATAAATAAGGAAAATATAGTTAGATAAATAAAAATTGGGTTGCCTCCCAACAAGCGCTTCTTTAATGTCAATAGCTTGACAGTGGGCTCTCATGGAGCCTCACAGATGTGCAGAGCTTTGTTGAGACTCTCCAACACTAAACTTAGAGTTTGGATATGGGAGTTCAACACCAAACTTAGAGTTTGGTTGTGGCCTCCCATCACCAAACTTAGAGTTTGACTGTGGGGGCTCTGGTTGACTCTACTTTGAGAGAAGCTTTTTCTGCTTCCTCTCCATGGTTGCAGAGGGAGATCCTTGAGTTTTGAACACAAGGGAGTTCTCATTCCATTGAAGGACTATTTCACCTCTGTCAACATCAATCACAGCTCTTGCTGTGGCCAGGAAAGGTCTTCCTAGGATGATGGATTCATCCTCTTCCTTTCCAGTATCCAGGACTATGAAATCAGCAGGGATGTAAAGGCCTTCAACCTTTACTAATACGTCCTCTACTTGTCCATATGCCTATTTTCTTGAATTATCTGCCATCTCTAATGAGATTCTAGCAGCTTGCACCCCATAGATTCCCAGTTTCTCTATTACAGAGAGGGGCATGAGGTTTATTCCTGAACCAAGGTCACACAGAGCCTTAGAGATCATGGTGCCTATGGTACAGGGTATTATGAACTTTCCAGGATCCTGTCTCTTCTGAGGCAATGTCAGTTGATCCAGATCACTTAGTTCATTGATGAACAAGGGAGGTTCAACTTCCCAAGTATTAATGCCAAATAATTTGGCATTCAGCTTCATGATTGCACCAAGAAACTTGGCAGTTTGCTCTTCAGTAACATCCTCATTCTCTTCAGAAGAGGAATACTCATCAGAGCTCATGAAGGGCATAAGGAGGTTCAATGGAATCTCTATGGTCACTAGATGAGCCTCAGAGTCCTTTGGTTCCTCAGAGGGAAGCTCCTTATTGATCACTGGACGTCCTAGGAGGTCTTCCTCCTTGGGATTCACGTCCTCCTCTCCCTCATTGGGTTCGGCCATTTTGCTTATGTCAATGGCCTTGCACTCTCCTTTTGGATTCTCTTCTGTATTGCTTGGGAGAGTACTGGGAGGGATTTCAGTGATCCTTTTACTCAGCTGGCCCACTTGTGCTTCCAAATTTCTAATGGAAGACATTGTTTCATTCATGAAACTTACAGTGGCCTTAGATAGATCAGAGACTAAGTTTGCTAAATTAGAAGTATTTTGTTCAGAGTTCTCTGTCTGTTGCTGAGTGGATGATGGAAAAGGTTTATTATTGTTAAACCTGTTTCTTCCACCATTATTAAAGCCTTGTTGAGGCTTTTGATCCTTCCATGAGAAATTTGGATGATTTCTCCATGATGAGTTATAGGTGTTTCCATAAGGTTCACCTAAGTAATTCTCCTCTGCTATTGCATGGTTCTCAGGATCATAAGCTTCTTCTTCATGAGAAGCCTCTTGAGTACTGTTGGATGCAGCTTGCATTCCATGCAGACTCTAAGAGATCATATTGATTTGCTGAGTCAATATTTTATTCTGAGCCAATATGGCATTCAGAGTATCAACTTCAAGAACTCCCTTCTTCATAGGCGTCCCATTACTCACAGGATTCCTTTCAGAAGTGTACATGAACTGGTTATTAGCAACCATGTCAATGAGTTCTTGAGCTTCTGCAGGTGTTTTCTTTAGGTGAATGGATCCACCTGCAGAAGTGTCCAGTGACATCTTTGATAGCTCAGATAAACCATCATAGAATATATCCAGGATGGTCCATTCTGAAAGCATGTCAGAAGGACACTTTTTGGTCAACTATTTGTATCTTTCCCAAGCTTCATAGAGGGATTCACCTTCTTTCTGTCTGAAGGTTTGAACATCAGCTCTAAGCTTGCTCAGCTTTTGAGGAGGAAAGTACTTGGCTAAGAAAGCCATGACCAGCTTATCCCAAGAGTTCAGGCTGTCTTTGGGTTAAGAATCCAACCATAATCTAGCTCTGTCTCTTACAGCAAAATGGAAAAGCATGAGCCTGTAGACTTCAGGATCTACTCCATTAGTCTTAACCGTATCACATATCTGCAAGAGTTCAGTTAAGAACTGAAAAGGATCTTCAGATGGAAGTCCATGAAACTTGCAGTTCTGCTGCATCAGAGAAACTAATTGAGGTTTCAGCTCAAAGTTGTTTGCTCCAATGGCAGGAATGGAGATGCTTCTTCCATGTAAATTGGAATTAGGTGCAGTAAAGTCACCAAGCATCTTCCTTACATTATTATTATTTTCGGCTGCCATCTCCTCTTCCTGTTCGAAAATTTCTGAAAGGTTATCTCTGGATTGTTGTATTTTAGCTTCTCTTAGTTTCCTTTTCAGAGTCCTTTTAGGTTCTGGATCTGCTTCCACAAGAATGTTCTTATCCTTGCTCCTGCTCATATGACAAAGAAGAGGGCACAGAAAAATAATAATAATAATAGAGATCCTTTATACCACAGTAAAGGGATCCCTGTGTGAGTTGAAGAAGAGGGGGAGACAAAGAGTGTAATATAATGGAAGAAACACAACTGTGAGGAGGGTTGAGATGTGAGATGAGATGTTAGTAGATGAATAAATAAATAGAATAAGATGAGAGAGAAGGAACTTTCTAAAATAATTTTTGAACAAGAGTTAGTGATTTTTGAAAATAGTTTTTGAAAAAAGTTAGTATTTTTTCGAAAAATTTTAAAATAAAAAATAATTAGTTAATAAAAAAGAAATTTTTGAAAAAAAAGGGGGAAGATATTTTTGAAAATTAGAGAGAGAGAGAGAGTTAGTTCGGTAGTTTTGAAAAAGTTAAGAAACAAACAAAAAGTTAGTTAGTTAGTTGAAACAAATTTTGAAAGGATAAGAAGTTAGGAGGTTAGAAAAGATATTTTGAAACCAAATTTTTGAAAAAGGTAAGATAAGAAGATAGTTTAGAAATTAGTTTTGAAAAAGATTTGATTTTTAAAATCTCAATTAATGACTTGATTCATAAGAAATCACAGGATATGATTCTAGAACTTAAAGTTTGAATCTTTCTTAACAAGCAAGTAACAAACTTCAAATTTTTGAATCAAAACATTAATTGTTATTGTTATTTTCGAAAATTTTATATAAAAATAAGAAAAATATTTTTGAAAGATATTTTTGGGATTTTCGAAAATAACTAAGAATTTTGAAAAAGATTTGATTTTTGAAAAAGATTTTGAAAAAGATAAGATTTTCAAATTGAAAATTTGATTTGACTCATAAGAAACAACTTGATTTTAAAAATTTTTGAAAAAGTCAACTCAAATTTTCGAATTTGATGAGAGAAAAAGGGAAAGATATTATTTTGATTTTTGAAATTTTTATGAAAAACATGAAAATTATGCAATGCATGAAATTTTTAGATCAAAACAATGAATGCATGCAAGAATGCTATGAATGTCAAGATGAACACCAAGAACACTATGAATGTCAAGATGAACATCATAGACACAATTTTGAAAAATTTTTAATGCAAAGAAAACATGCAAGACACCAAACTTAGAATTCTTTAATGCTTACGCACTAAGAATTCAAGAATGCATATGAAAAACAAGAAAAGACATAAAACAAAATATCATCAAGATCAAACAAGAAGACTTACCAAGAACAACTTGAAGATCATGAAGAACACTATGAATGCATGAAATTTTCGAAAAATGTAAGATGCATATGCAATTGACACCAAACTTATAACATGACTCAAGACTCAAACAAGAAACACAAAAAAAATATTTTTGATTTTTATGATTTTCTAATTTTTTTGGTATTTTTCGAAAATTATATGAAAAGGAAAAAAATAAGGATTCCAAAAATTTTTAACATGAATTCCAGGAATCTTGCATTCTTAGTCTAAAGCTTCAGTCCAGGAATTAGACATGGCTCATGAGCCAGCCAAGCTTTCAATGAAAGCTCCGGTCCAAAACACTAGAAATGGCCAATGGCCAGCCAAGCTTCAGCATTTAACACCACAGTATATTGCTCTTGATAACAAATTGCAAGCCTCAGTCCAAATAAATTTTAGACATAGCTTTACAGCCAGCCAGGCTTCACATGCTTCATGAAACACTAGAATTCATTCTTAAAAATTTTGAATAAACTTTTTGAAAACATTTTTATATTATTTTCGAAAACAGATGAGAAAATTTTAGAAATATTTTTTGAAAAATTTTTTTTGAAAATAAAATAAAAAGAAAATTACCTAATCTGAGCAACAAGATGAACCGTCAGTTGTCCAAACTCGAACAATCCCCGGCAACGGCGCCAAAAACTTGGTACGCGGAATCGTGATTACACTTTAATTATGTAAAATTCATTGCTCTTTCTTTCCCTGGAAATGGCGCCAAAAACATGATGCCAAGACCATGGTTCAAAACTCTGTGTAACTTACCAGCAAGTGCACTGGGTCGTCCAAGTAATACCTTACGTGAGTAAGGGTCGAATCCCACGGAGATTGTTGGTATGAAGCAAGCTATGGTCACCTTGCAAATCTCAGTCAGGCAGATATAAATTGATAATGGTGTTTTCGAATAATAATTAATAGAATAGGGATAGAGGTACTTATGTAAATCATTGGTAGGAATTTCAGATAAGCGAATGGAGATGCTTTTCGTTCCTCTGAACCTCTGCTTTCCTGCTATCTTCATCCAATCAGTCTTACTCCTTTCCATGGCTGGCTTTATGCAAGGGCATCACCGTTGTCAGTGGCTACATCCCCTCCTCTCAGTGAAAAATATGCTCACATGCTCTGTCACAGCACGGCTAATCATCTGTCGGTTCTCGATCATGCTGGAATAGGATTCACCCTCCTTTTGCGTCTGTCACTAACGCCCAACAATCGCGAGTTTGAAGCTCGTCACAGTCATTCAATCATTGAATCCTACTCGGAATACCACAGACAAGGTTTAGACTTTCCGGATTCTCTTGAATGCCGCCATCATTCTAGCTTACGCCACGAAGATTCCGGTTAAGAGATCTAAGAGATATTCATTCTAGCTTATTTCATGTAGAACGGAAGTGTTTGTCAGGCACGTGTTCATAGGGGAGAATGGTGATGAGCGTCACGTTCATCACATTCAGGTTGAAGTGCGAATGAATATCTTAGAAGCGAAATAAGATGAGTTGAATAGAAAACAGTAGTACTTTGCATTAATCTTTGACGAACAGCAGAGCTCCACACCTTAATCTATGGAGTGTAGAAACTCTACCATTAAAATTACATAAGTGAAAGGTCCAGGCATGGCCGAATGGCCAGCCCCTCTGATCTAAGAACCAGGCGTCCAAAGATGGTCAAAAAGACTCAAAGATGGTTCAAAAGATTCCTAATACAATAGTAAAAGGTCCTATTTATAATAAACTAGCTACTAGGGTTTACATGAGTAAGTAATTGATGCATAAATCCACTTCCGGGGCCCACTTGGTGTGTGTTTGGGCTGAGCTTGAGTGTTTCACGTGTAGAGGTCTTTCTTGGAGTTGAACGCCAGCTTTTGTGCCAGTTTGGGCGTTCAACTCTGGTTTTGGCTCCTTTTCTGGCGCTGGACGCCAGATTTGGGCAGAAAGCTGGCGTTGAACGACAGTTTATGTCATCTATTTTTGGCCAAAGTATGGAATATTATATATTGCTGGAAAGCCCTGGATGTCTACTTTCCAACGCAATTAGAAGCGTGCCATTTCGAGTTCTGTAGCTCCAGAAAATCGACTTTGAGTGCAGGGAGGTCAGAATCCAACAGCATCAGCAGTCCTTCTTCAACCTCTGAATCTGATTTCTGCTCAGGTCCCTCAATTTCAGCCAGAAAATACCTGAAATCATAGAAAAACACACAAACTCATAGTAAAGTCTAGAAATGTGAATTTAACATAAAAACTAATGAAAACATCCCTAAAAGTAACTAGATCCTACTAAAAACATACTAAAAACAATGTCAAAAAGCGTATAAATTATCCGCTCATCAGCAATCTTCTAGCTACTGACACCCTATTTGTTTTTTTATAAAGATTACCTGCGTGCCTTCGAAACCTTAAAAGCAAAGCTTATCTCTGCGCCTATCATTTCTGCACTCGATTGGGCTCTACCATTCGAACTGATGTGCGATGCCAGTGATTATGCCATTGGAGCGGTTCTGGGACAAAGACATGATAAGCTTATGCATGTCATTTATTACGCCAGTTGCGTTCTAAATGATGCTCAAAGGAATTACACCACGACAGAGAAGGAACTACTAGCAGTTATCTATGCCATTGATAAGTTCAGATCCTATGTAATTGGTTCTAAGGTTATTGTTTATACTGAGCATATTGCTCTTAAGTACCTTCTAACCAAGCAGAATTCTAAACCAAGGATAATCAGATGGGTACTGCTCCTTCAGGAATTCTTCATTGAGATCAGGGACAAAAAGGGATCAGAAAACCAAGTGGCTGACCATCTATCCCGGATCTGAGCCCGAGGAGGGAACGCTACTTTTTGTAATCCAAGAGGTGCCATGGTTTGCAGGCATTGCAAACTATAAGGCCATGAGGTTTATCCCCAAGGAGTACACCAAACAGCAAGTCTGAAAGCTGCTGCATGACGGTAAGTTCTACTTGTGGGATGAACCCTATCTCTTTAAAAGATGCTTAGATGGCATAATCCGGCATTGTGTCTCTAAAGAGGAAGCCCAGTAGATCCTTTGGCATTGTCATAGTTCTGAATATGTCAGACATTTTGGAGGAGAGCAAACAGCCACAAAGGTCCTTTAGAGCGGGTTCTAGTTGCCAACCCTCTTCAAGGACTCCCAGGAGTTTGTTCACAATTATGATAGGTGTCAGAGAGCTGGAAATCTTCCTCATAATCATGAAATGCCACAGCAAGGAATCCTGGAGATTGAGCTATTTGTTGTATAGGGAATCAACCTCATGGGACCTTTTCTAACCTCATACTCAAACGCATACATCCTGGTGACGGTGGACTACGTGTCTAAATAGGATGAGGCAATAGCATCACCCACTAATGACACCCGAGTTGTCCTGAAAGCCCTCTAAAAATACATATTTAGCATATTTGGTGTCCACGGACACTAATCAGTGACGGAGGCCGCCATTTCTGTAATAGAGAGCTAGACTCAATTCTGCAGAGATATGGCAATCCCTTACCATCCGCAGACAAGTGGACAAGCTGAGGTCTCACACAGGAAACTCAAGAGGATCTTGGAGAAGACAGTGAGAACTTCCAGAAAAGATTGGGCCAGGAAACTTGATGATGCTCTCTGGGCATACAAGACTGCGTTCAAGACCCCCATCGGGATATCCCCCTATTAGCTAGTCTATGGCAAAGCATGTCATTTACCAGTGGAATTGGAGCACAGAGCATACTGGGCAACTCAGTTCCTAAACTTTGACACCAAGGCTGCAGGAGAGAAGAGGTTGCTCCAATTAAATGAACTAGATAAATTTTGGCATGCTGCGTTTGAAAATGCAAAATTCTAAAAGGAAGGATCCAAGAAATGGCATGATCAGAAGATATCCTCCAGAGTTTTTGAGCCCGGCCAGAAGGTGTTACTATTCAACTCAAGGCTAAAGCTATTTCCTGGAAATCTCAAATCAACAATGGTCCAGACCCTTTGTGGTTATAGGAGTGTTGCCTTATGGTCATGTTGAACTACAAGACCTAAATTTGGGCAGCAGATTCCTTGTCAATGGCCACAGGGTGAAACACTACCTAGGGGACGAGTTGGTGCGCGAGCAATGCAATCTCTTATTGATGTGATGATAGTGAATGTTTAGCTAATGACACAAAAGAAGCGCTTGTTGGGATGCAACCCAACCATATGTATAGTATATTTAATTTTGTTCTCTTTTACGTTATTTTGGTTTCGATTTAATATCATTTTATTTTTCTCTTCTTTTTAATGTTTACGATCATGTGTAGCACTAAGAATAGAGAATGGAATGCGTAGGTGAGAAAATAGACCACCTAGAGGTACCCTTTTCTAGCGTTGAACGCCAAAATTAGCGACCAGCACCAGAAAGCGGAAGAGAGCTGGCGTTCAGCGCCCTTACAAGAGCCATCCATGAATTTTTTTATCCCCTATGGACGTTCAATGCCCATTCTTGGCGTTGAAGGCCCCGTTTCAAATATATATATATATATATATGACCCCCATTTGGTGTTCAACGCCAGATCTGGGCGTTGAATGCCCAGAAATGGGGGGAGCGAGAATTCGAATTTTTAAAATAAGGGGGGTGGAGTTGACTTTTCAAATTAAATCTTTTCCAACCTTATCTTTTCATAACATATCTTTCCATTTCATACCTTTTTCAAACTACACTTTAAAATTAAACCTCTTCAATTCAAATCTTTTTGAACCAAATCTTTTCCAATCTTATCTTTTCAAACGATATCCTTTGCACATCATATCTTTTCGATCTATATCTTGCCATTTCAAATATTTTCAAAAGCAACTCTTCTTTTTTATCCAATATTTTTCATCTCTTTCATAGCTCTCTAACCCATATTTTTGCATACCATATCTTTTCACTCATATGTTTCTCGATCTTTATTCTTTACTTTTGCTCTAAATTTCAAAATTTTGTTATCTTATATCATCTTTATTCTAAATTCAATTTCAAAATTTCTATCCTCCCAAACCTATTAATACACATTCACCCCTCCTCTCCCTCACGCCCCCTACACCTCTATCTTACACACCCTCTACTTCTTCCCCCTCTGTTTTCTTCTCTCTTTGCTCAGGGAAGAGTAAACTTCTTTTAAGTTTGGTATTGAAAACACTCCGCTTTTTCACCTTTTAACCTTTCATGGCACCAAAGGGTGGAGGATCTATCTCAAGAAATAAAAAAGAAAGAGCTCCCTCAATAGCCGCTTATAAGCCTAACCGATTTTATTCCAAGCTTCATGAGGAACACTACTACAATGTAGTAAGCAAGAAGATAGTAATTCTAGAAGTCAAGTTCAAACTGAAGGCTGATGAATATCCAAAAATTTAAGAGTGAATTCAAATGAGGGGTTGGGAAATTCTGGCCAATCCCGTAACTAAGGTTGGAGCTTTAAAGGACCGAGAATTTTATGCAAATCTATGGATGACGGACAAACAAAAGAAAAAGAGACCTGAGTTCAACTTATGGCGCACCATGGTCTGGGGGAAGACCTTGGAGTTCGAAATGGAGAAAGTGAGGAAAAATTTCAAATTACTCCCATTGGAGGATGACCCTAACTCTTTCAACAGGAGAGTGCACACTAACCCGAGGCTAGAGTAAGTCCTAAAAGACATATGCCTTCCCGGAACACAATGGAAAATGACAAAAAGGGTCAACCACTCCAACTAAGAAGGATGGATCTCAAGCCAATTGTTAGAGGATGGCAGGATTTTATTGGGCACTCTATCCTCCCCACTAGCAACCGCTCTGAGGTCACTGTGAGGTGAGCTGTAATGATCCACTGCATCAGGCTTGGCAATGAAGTGGAAGTTCATTAACTGATCCCTTGCGAGATGTATAAGATCGCAGCAAAGACCTCAACCCAATCTAGGCTGGCTTTTCCCTACCTCAACTCACGCTTGTATGACGAGGCCAAAGTCCTGATTGACAGATTATAGTGGATGACCAAATCACTAAGAAGAGTATGGAGCATAGTAGAGAACTGACTCAAGCCCCAATTCAGGAGCCAGTTTCCCCTTCTAAGAGGAAGCAACCTGAGCAGCCTCAAGAACTGAGCATCCACTCGCACGAATATTGGACTCAACTGACAGCATCCATCGAACAGTTGATATCTACTATAAAGAGGAACAAAAAGATCAGTCTCGTATTCCTCACCAGCTGACTGAGGAGCAAGAGAGGCAAGGATGATAATTAGAAGAGCTGAAGCGCAAAAAAATGTCCTTCGGATAGAGCAGCAGCCACCATGACAAAGGTGGTTGAGTTCTATCTCCCTTATTCTATCCCTGTTTTCAGTACTTTATTTTAATTTCTGTATTTTAATTTTGAGTCACATGATCACTATTAGGATTTTCTTAGTTTTTATTTAGCTATTTATTTTAGTATTTTCGTTTTAAGGATGTCTTATATGTATTCCTCATCAAGCTTAAAAGAAAATTTTTGGAAAAAAAAGTAGTAAAATCCACAAGGTTTTGAGTATATCATAAGTTATTCCAATTACTTAAGATGTGGTGGCCTTACCTTTATTTTTTGAATGTATAAATTAACTCAGCATGATTGATATTGAGGTTGAGCATATTGGCTCTTGAAGAACAGTGAATTTAGAGAAGTATTATTGATTCTCTGAAATATAAAAAAGATTGATTCTTGAAGTAAAAGTAAAAGAAACAGAAAAAAATTAAAAGAACAAGGGTCCAAGGCTTTGAGCATCAATAGTTAGAAGGGTCAAAATTGGCCTAAAAAGCTCAAAAGATTTGCTATCCCTAACTATATGCTTGTGGTGTGAAGGTGTCAAGAAAATCTTGGGACTGAGAATTTAAAGTCGTAATCCAAAGCTATAAAGAGTATGCTTAAGAACTCTGAGCACCACTCTCTGGGAATTTAAGCAAAGCTAAATTCGAATCCAAAGGGTTCCCCCAGTTAAGTGCTTGTGGCATTTGTGTATCAGGTGGTAATACTTGAAAACAAGACGCTTAAAGTCACGGCTAGGCTCAAAGGTGCAAAGCACCAAAAGAAAAAGCTGTGTTCAAGAATCAAGAAAAACTAAAAGAAGAGAATCAATAATATTATCCGGATTCTAGTACCAAAGGGTGCTAATATGCCTGAGCTTCAAAGGAAAGTAAGATGCCAAAACTGTTTAGAAATAAAGTATTAATAGCTCCACTGAGTAATTAGACTGTGCTTCATTGACAACTCTAAAACCTAATGTATTTTTCCCTTCTATCTAGCCCTATCTTGTTTTTGGTTGCTTGAGGACACGCAACAGTTTAAGTATGGTGTTGTGATGCGTGCACATTTTATACGCTTTTTCATAGCATTTTCTAGTTGTTTTTAGTTAGATTTTATTAATTTTTACTATCCTTTAGTGTAAAATTCATCTTTGCATGCTACTTTGAGTTTTTGTGTTATTTTTATGATTTTAGGTGAGTTTTGGGCTAGTTTGGTAGAGTTTTGTTCAGAGACGAAGAAAAGATAGCAGATGTTGTCAATCTTTATCTCCGTGCATTCTAATGAGCATATCTTCAGCTACATAGGTCCAATTGATGCGGTCTTGATGGCGTTGAAAAGCTAACTTCCAGAGTTTTCTAGCAATAGATAATAGTCTATACTTCTTGTTCTGGGGGTTACCTGAAACCGAAGGTCGATCTCAGATGAGATCTTCGGGTGTGGTTGGAGCTACTGGGTCTGACCTGCTGAATCTTGAGATGCTGCTGATCCTCGATCACCAGAGGGTGGTGGTACCTGCAAGCGACTCCGATGCTTAAGTTAGCACGGGCTTTAGGTAAGTTTTTGTGTAGAATCAGAGTGTGAGTTATACCTGGGTGCTCCAGTGTATTTATAGTAGTGTGGAGTGACCTTCATTGAGATAAGTTTGTTATCTTATCTTATATTTTGTGGAGGAGATCTTTATCTTTTGGTCCACCGCCTTTTGGTGAGCGGTGATCCTTTGCTTTAGGCCTGCTTTGGGCCTACATGGTGATTTGGCTGAACTCTTTTGGAAGAGGTCGGTGAAGAGCCAACCTTATAAGAGGTCGGCCATCTTTGTCTTCGTCCAACCCGGATCGCTTAGCTCGACCCAGGGTTTGAACAGTGCCCCTGCTTGAGCTTCGACCTTCCCCTTGAGGTCATGTTCAAGCATTTGTCCGGTCTGCTCCTTCTCTTGTAAGTTTCGCCTTTGCTAAATGCCATTTTAAAGATACGGAGCGTTTTTGCCTTTTCGCTCCTTTATTGCTGTGCTCGTTTCTCGAGAGGTTTGATTCCACGGGAGTATATAAGCACCTTTAAAGCCTATTAATTGGCTCTTTTATCCCTTTTGGCCATTTCTTCTTCCCTCTTTTATTTGAATTTATCACTCCTTGCTTGTTCTTCATCTTCGCTTTCCTCTCGAAAAAGAATTTCCCTTCTTTGATTCTTGCTCTTTGATTTTTGTCTCAAGCGTCTTTCTTTGACCTTTCGAACCGCTTGTTGGTGTGGATCGTTCGTGTCTCTGCTGCGCCTTCATCGCGATCACTCCTTCTTTATCGCAGGTTGGTACTCTTCTTTTGTTTTTAATAGCCGTCTTTCTTTTATGCTTTATTGTTTGCATATTTTTCTTTTCGCGCAAAGTTTCGATCTTCGTTGAGTTTCTTTACAAAAAGTTTGAACCTTTCTGGAAAGACTGGGTGTCCTTGTCTTGATCAAAGTTGTATTTTTTGTTTTGCCATTTTTGTGAAAGAGTGATGCTATCTGGATTCTTGTTTGCCTCTTTATAATTTCTTCTATTTGAACGGGCTAGGGCGAGTATTTTTTGCGTCATTTCTTTTTCTGCATTCTGCTCTGTTGCCTCCAAAGGGTGCCCCTGAGATTTTGGTATTAATGTTGGTGAGCCCTGGGTAGCCCTTTGTTTACCATGCCTGTTGCTTGTTGGTTGATTCGCCCCCTTTTTTATTTCTGTCCGAGTTGTTTTGGTAGTGACCCCAGGTTATTTTCCTTTGCTGTAGGTGTAGTTTGCTGTATGTCTTCCCGTAAAAATATTGTCGAGATGTCCATCAAGGTCCCTGCTGGTATGGCCGATTGGTTAGATTCGATTGTTCTGAGGTGTGTGACTCTGTCTGATCCCGAGTACTGTGAGAGGCTTAGGAGGTTCCATAGGGTATGCAGTAATAGGTAGGACAAGAAGAAATTTGAGCTGGTGTCTCCTGATCCTGAGGAGAGGGTTAGTTTCCCTTCCTTAACTCGGGGAGAACGTCCTTTCTTCTATGTCTACGACTATTTCCTCAGCTAGCTAGGTATTACCCTTCCTTTTACTGCTTTTGAGACCGACCTCTTGTGGACTTGTAATGTGGCCCCTTCCCAGCTTCATCTGAATTCTTGGGGTTTTATAAAGAATTTTCAGCTGTTGTTTCAAGAACTGGGTGTCCGACCTACCATATCCTTTTTTCTTTAACTTTTTGTGTTGACAAAACTTGGGGTGGCCAAGAAGAAAGCTTATTGGATTTCCTTCTGAACTACCTAGGGGAAGAACGTATTTTCGATGTTTGATGAGTCCTTTCGGGATTTTAAGAACTACTACTTCAAGGTCCGAGCTGTTGAAGATGCTTGCCCTTTCTTTTTGGATGAGAATGATGAACCCAACTTCCCTTTATGGTGGCAAACGGATACAGTGGTAGTCAAGTATCCTTGGGAGAGTTTGAGTGAGGTAGAACAAGCTTTTGTGGGAGTTTTAGAGGAGCACTGGGGGGAGCCTCCTCATCTGGATACAAAGAAATTTCTAGGAGATCTTTCCCTCCTCCGTGCTGAGTTAGGTAGTGTCCGTCTTCTTTTTTGTAGAAGTGGTTATCTTTTGCTATTCATGGTATTTGTCCTTTTTTCTACTGTGTAATTGTTTTCCTGACTTATTTTTAGAGATGGTGAAATCTTCGGATTCTATGAAGTCTTTTTGGAAGGCCAAGAAAGTGGTGGCCGCCCAAAATCTATCAAGTAAGACTTTGGAGGGGGGGTCTTCGGCACAGTGATGAGCGGATAATTTATACGCTTTTTGGCATTGTTTTTACATAATTTTTAGTATGATTTAATTAGTTTTTAGTATATTTTTATTAGTTTTTAAATAAAAATCACATTTTTGGACTTTACTATGAGTTTATGTGTTTTTCTGTGATTTCAGGTAATTTCTGGCTGAAATTGAGGGACTTGAGCAAAATCTGATTCAGAGGCTGAAAAAGGACTACAGATGTGGTTGGATTCTGACCTCCCTGCACTCGAAATGGATTTTCTGGAGCTACAGAAATCCAAATGGTATGATCTCAAATGCGTTGGAAAGTAGACATCCAGGGCATTCCAGAAATATATAATAGTCCATACTTTGCTCAAAGATAAATGACATAAACTGGCATTCAACGCCAGTTCCATGTTGGATTCTGGAGTTAAATGCTAGAAACAGGTTACAAGTTGGAGTTAAACGCCCAAAACAGGCTACAACCTGGCGTTTAACTCTAAAAACAGCCTAGGCACGTGTAAAGCTCAAGTCTCAGCCCCAGCACACACTAAGTGGGCCCCGGAAGTAGATTTCTGCACTATCTATCGTAGTTTACTCATTTTCTGTAAACCTAGGTTACTAGTTTAGTATTTAAACAACTTTTAGAGATTTATTATGGATCTGATGACATTTTACACGTTTCATATTGTATTTTCGACGGCATGAGTCTCTAAACCCCATGGTTGGGGGTGAGGAGCTCTGCTGTGTCTCGATGAATTAATGCAATTACTTTTATTTTCTATTCAATCACGCTTGTTTCTGTTCTAAGATACTCGCTTGTACTTAACTGTGATGAATGTGATGATCAGTGACACTCATCATCATTCTCAACCTATGAACACGTGCCTGACAACCACTTCCGTTCTACCTTAGATTGAGTGTGTATCTCTTAGCCTCTTGGTTCATGATCAGAGTCTTCGTGGTATAGGCTAGGATTATTAGCGTCCATTCCTAAGATCTGAAAAGTCTAAACCTTGTCTGTGGTATTCCGAGTAGGATCTGGGATGGGATGACTGTAACGAGCTTCAAACTCACGAGTGCTGGGCGTAGTGACAGACGCAAAAGGATCAATAGATCCTATTCCAACATGAGCTTCATCACCTCGACTTTATTGCATGTAATAGTATTCGGATGGCCAACCTTGGTGCGGCCTTATCTCGAGTTATTTGGGACTCCCCGGTTCATGCGACCAAGGCCTTTATGGAGGATGCCAAATCTGAGTATGAGAGAATTAAAGGTTTGAAGGACGAGCTTGATGCCAGGGTTGTTAAGTTAGAGATGGATGTTGAGAAGGAGAAGACTTGGGCTACTGCTGCAGAGGCGACTGCGAATCTGGCCGAGGAGGCGGCTAAGAAATACAAAGAGAGTTATACCCGCACCTATGGCGAACTCTTCGAGACTAAGGAGAGGCTTCAATCTGCCCAAGATGATTACGCCGAGCTTCAGGGACATATGGTGAATAGTATGACCGACATGTTTGATATCCTGAAGGCTCAGGTCCGAGTTCTTGCTCCCGAAACTGATCTCTCCTTATTCAGCATGGATAATGTGGTGGAGGATGGCAAGATTGTGCCTGCTCCAGATGATGATGATGAGGGTCCTCCCCTTGCGCCACCGGCCAAGACTTATGTAGCGTCGGCCTCTTCGACTCCTTCTGGTGATGTGATCCCTCCTGAGCCCAAGCCGGACGTGGAGATTTTGAATGGGCCAGATGGAGTTGTCAATGCTACCCCAATCCTTACCCTGCCTCCTTCTCCTAAGGATGCCACTGCTGATGCGACTTCAGATCCTTGATGATTTATTATGCCTTTGTTTTTGTGTTGTAGTCCGACTTGTGGACTGTTAAACTTGTTTAGTTTTTTTTTTTAATTTCTGTGGCTGACTTTTGACATTTGGTTGCTTTTTAGCAACTTTTATTTTTTAAAAAAAAAAACACTTTAAACTCTTGGGCTGCCCTTTAGGCAGTCTTTGAGTCTTTAATGTTTTAATCCGAAGGATGTGTTTTGTTGATATGTCAACTGTGGCGAGTTATTTTGATCTTTGGAGGTTGTTCCTTTATTGCTTTTTTATCCTCACAATCCTTGCAGACTTTCTAGAGGTTTGGTACTTCCTAGCCTGACCTCTTTTTGAGTGGTAGTGTGGGTTTTCTACCGTTGCCTTTTGGATCACGCCTTGCTTTGTGTTGACAACCTTTCTGCTTTGGCGAAGTTATCCTTGTGGTTTGGTATCCAGGCTTTTTAGTGACTTGTCCGATAACCTTTTAGTGTTCTTTGCATAGAACCTTTTAGTTCATTTGGACGACTTTGTAGCCATGTTTTGAGATCGTGCTTTCTTTGAGCGGAGTTGTACCCTTTAAGCACTTTTGAGCCTTAAGTCGTTTTTCAACCTTATTGGCTTTTTGAAGTCGTACATGTTTCTTTGGGTCATGCCTCTTTGATAAACCCCAATTTTGTGGTTTATCCTGTGCTTATTTTAGGGGATTTTATCACCTTTTCCCACATTTATTCAGTGAAATAGCATGGTTTTGTAATTCTCCCTTAATTTGTGCTTAAGTGTAAAAACATGCTTTTAATTGGTGATTTTAATTCACTTTAATTCCATTCGATGTCTTGATGTGTTTGTTGAGTGATTTCAGGTTATAAGGCAAGTATTGGATGGAAGAAATGAAAAGGAAAGCATGCAAGTGGAGAATTCATGAAGAAATGAGAAAAATGGAGAATTGAGGGCCACGCGCACGCGTCATGCACGCGTACACGTGCATTGAAGATTCGCAAGCCACGCGCACGCGTCAAGCACGTGTACGCGTGAGTAGAGGTTTTGCTAGCGACGCGCACCCGTCAAGCACGCGCACGCGTGACATTCGGCACGTGACCCACTTAAGGTGAAATCCCTTGGGGCAATTTTTGAGCTGCCCAGGCTCAATTCCAACTCGTTTCTGAGGGTATTTGATGCAGAATTGAAGATTGAGCAAAGGGAGAGCACTTAGTTGTAGGTTTAGCATCATGTAGTTTAGTTTCTAAAGAGAGAAGCTCCCTATTCTCTCTAGAATTAAGGTTCTTAGGGTATTTCTATCTTAGATATAGGTCCAATTTCATGTTTTCATCTTGTTTCCTTTATGAATTCTTGCTTCTACACCTTCATTCTCTTTGTTTGTCATGTTAATTTTACTTTTATGCCTCTTTTATGTTCATGCACTCATGTTGGATTTGGATCTCTTTTAATGGAATTTGATGTTGATGTTCTTTTATTGCTGATTTGAGTTGTGATCTTACTTTCCTTGCAATTGGTAGTTGGTAGATTTATTACTCTTGCACATTTATTATGCTTTCCTTGTACACGTACCAAGTGTTTGACAAAATGCTTGGTTGGACTTTAGAGTAGACTTTGAGCATTCTTGGCTTGGAAAGAGTAATTAGGCAATCTTGAGTCATGAACACCCAATTTAGATTGGTTATCTAGAGTTGTTAGTTAATATGATTCCCATTGACTCTAATCTCTTGCTAATTCAATTAATGAGTCGATTAGGACTTATGGATTGAGATTAGCTAGTCTTATTAGACTTTCTTCGAGTGTGAAGATAATATGATACCTTCTTCCATTGTTGGGGATGACGTAATAAGATAAATTCTTGTTTCTTATTGTGATATGATTAACTAGTCTTGTTTGACGTTCTCCCTATGTGAAGATAACATGATACTTTCTTCCATTTGTTGGAGTTGACTAAATAAGATGAATTGATCATTGTATGACTAGGATAGAAAGCCTGTATTCTCAATCCTTGCCATGAATGTCTCTCTCCTTATTACTTGCTTCCTTTAGTCACTTGCTTGATTTACTCTTCTTGTCATTTAAATTCTTGCCCATTTAATTTCTTGCCCTTTACAAATCAAACCCCCTTGCATCTTCATAGCCAATAATTGACCACTTCATTGTAATTCCTTGTGAGATGACCCGAGGTTTCAATACTTCGGTTAATTCTTATTGGGGTTTGTACATGTGACAACCAATATTTTTGTATGTGAGGATTCTTTGTTAGTTTAGAACTATACTTGCAACGAGAATTCATTTGTGAAATTCTAAACCATACGAAGAAACCGAGCATCACTCTTCTTAGCTGACGTCGACCTATGTAGCTTTGTCGTCCAAGCTTTTAGTCATATTCCAATAACTTTTTAGGTAGCGTTCCCGCGGGGGGGGGGGGGGGGGACCTTTTCTTTATAGTTTGTTTGGACGACTTTTTAGCTCCACTTTTTTCTTTTTTTTTTAACGTGCTCTTGCTTTTAAGTATAATCCTTCTCAGAACTTCGTACCTTTTTTAGCTGGGCACCTCAGGCCTTTCTTTGGCCTTTTTGAGATGTTTATGTCCCTTTTTAGTGATCCTTTCATTTGTCCGACTTCTCTGTCGGGCCTTTTTAAGTTATTTTTAGTAATCCCATTTTTAGTTAGACCTCGTCAGGTCACTTTTTATGGGTTACTTTTTATAACTTCTTGCATTAACTTGCTTCTATCGCTTCACCTTGCTGACCTCTTTGTAATCGGGCGATGAATTTTTTTTGTTTTATGAGCTTAGATTAATGCGTCTTGGTAGGAAACTTTTTAGGGAATTGATAACTTTCAGTCAAATAATAATGTAAATAAAAATATGTACATGAGAGCGCTTACCCTTCTAGGTCGGGCAATTCTTTATATCTCGGCCTAGCGCCTCATTAAAAAACCTTTTTAGGAAAAAGAGTGTGCCTTGACCTAAGATCTTTATTATTTTCTATTTATAGTACCTTCTTAGGTTACAGGCATGCCATGACCTTGGTAGCTCTCGCCTTTCGAGGTCGGACACCTTATAGTAGCCTTTTCCTAGTACTTCCATAACTCGGTATGGTCTTTTCCAGTTAGCTGCTAGCTTTCCTTCTCCTGACCGACCTGCTCTGATGTCATTTTTGATTAAGATGAGATCTTTGGTGGTGAAGCTTCGCTGGATTACGTTTTGATTATACCTTTTTCTTCTTTGTTAGTTGTTGCTAGTTGTAGGAGTTTACTTTCTTTATTTAGTTTTTGTTTTTATTTTCTGTAGTCACTGGTGGACGAAATTGTGATTACACTTTGGTTATGTAAAATTCATTGCTCTTTCTTTCCCTGGCAATGGCACCAAAAACACGATGCCAATACCATGGTTCACAACTTCGCACAACTAACCAGCAAGTGCACTGGGTCGTCCAAGTAATACCTTACGTGAGTAAGGGTCGAATCCCACGGAGATTGTTGGTATGAAGCAAGCTATGGTCACCTTGTAAATCTCAGTCAGGCGGATATAAAATAGTAATGGGGTTTTCGAAATTAATTAATAAAATAAGGATAGAAATACTTATGTAACTCATTGGTGAGAATTTCAGATAAGCGTATGGAGATGCATTCGTTCCTCTGAACCTCTGCTTTCCTGCTGTCTTCATCCAATCAATCTTACCCCTTTCTATGGCTGGCTTTATGTAAGGATGTCACCGGTGCCAATGGCTACTTTCGATCTCTCTCGGGAAAATGGTCCAAATGCTCTGTCACAGCACGGCTAATCGTCTGGAGGCATCACCCTTGTCGTTGGTTGCATCCTATTCCTCTCTGTGAAAATGGTCCGATGCACTGTCACTGCATGGCTAATCATCTTGGAGGTTCTCGATCATACTGGAATATGATTTACTATCCTTTTGCATCTGTCACTACGCCCAGCACTCGCGAGTTTGGAGTTTGTCACAGTCATTCAATCCCAGAGTCCTACTCGGAATACCACGGACAAGTTTTAGACTTTCTGGATCCTCATGAATGCCGCCATTAATCTAGCTTATACCACGAAGATTCTGATTAAGAGATCTAAGAGATACTCATTCAATCTAATGTAGAACGGAAGTGGTTGTCAGGCTCGCGTTCATAGGGAATAATGATGATTGTCATGTTCATCACATTCAGGTTGAAGTACGAATGAATATCTTAGAAGCGGAACAAGTGAATTGAATAGAAAACAGTAGTACTTTGCATTAATCTTTGAGGAACAGCAGAGCTCCACACTTTAATCTATGGAGTGTAAAAACTCTACCGTTAAAAATACATAAGTGAAAGGTCCAGGCATGGCCGAATGGCCAGCCCCTCTGATCTAAGAACCAGGCGTCCAAAGATGTCCAATACAATAGTAAAAGGTCCTATTTATAATAAACTAGCTACTAGGGTTTACAGAAGTAAGTAATTGATGCATAAATCCACTTCCGGGGCCCACTTGGTGTACGCTTGGACTGAGCTTGAAGTCTACACGTGGAGAGGTCATTCTTGGAGTTGAACGCCAGCTTTTGTGCCAGTTTGGGCGTTGAACTCCACTTTGCCACTTGTTTCTGGCGCTGGACGCCAGAATTGGGCAGAGAGCTGGCGTTGAACGCCAGTTTGCGTCCTCTAATCTTGGAAAAAGTATGGACTATTATATATTGCTGGAAAGCCCTAGATGTCTACTTTCCAATGAAATTGGAAGCGCGCCATTTTGAGTTCTGTAACTCCAGAAAAGCCATTTTGAGTGCAGGGAGGTCAGAATCCAACAGCATCAGTAGTCTTTCTTCAACCTCTGAATCTGATTTTTGCTCAAGTCCCTCAATTTTAGCCAGAAAATACCTGAAATCATAGAAAAATACACAAACTCATAGTAAAGTCCAGAAATGTGAATTTAACATAAAAACTAATGAAAACATCCCTAAAAGTAACTAGATTCTACTAAAAACATACTAAAAACACTGCCAAAAAGCGTATAAATTATCCGCTCATCAGTCACCATGAATTCTCATCACTTTGGCTATGAGTTGGGTTCAAACTATGTTGTAGGAAATGGAAGCTTCAATGAGGATGTGCATCAAGGATTTGGAAATCAACGGTGGGAGGAGTCCCAAGCTTATGGACAACCTTCTTAGCAATAACCTCCTTCCGAATCAAGTTTGAGAAGAGTGCTTGGGGACATGACTATTCTCCTCACGGAGATGCGCAAAGACCAAAAGGCATTTTATTCCATCCAAGCCGTTCAAGTGTCACCCCAACATGACTACTCTCCAGATTCTTATGGGTATAATCCAAATCGTAATGCATACTAATCTAATGTATGTGATGACCCTTATTGTGATTGTCAACCATAACCACCACATACATATGACTCTTTCCCTCAACGTAGGCCTCAACAACCATACTCACAAGCCTCATACCACCACCCACCTTCATATGACCCCAACCCATATCCACCATAGCAACCACCATATGAACCATATCCAGAGCCACCACCACTCCAACACCAATACTCCCAAGAACCACAAATTCCATACACACCACCTCAAGAATTTCACCAATATGACTACCTTCCAACTATAATACCTCCCTCTCTAACAATGAACCCTCTCTTCTACCACCACCTTCATCGGAAGACCTTATGCGGGAGCAACAAGAACTTCTAGCTAGGTGTATGAATCATGAAGAAGCGTTCAAGGAGCGAAAAGCCAATATGGCTATCATAGCAGAAGCCATTAGCAATATGGTCTCATCCCGCCTAAGTCTATGCGAGCAAGGCACTTTCATTGTTGAATGTAGAGAAGCACCCAAAGAGCTTAGCGAGGAAGTGAATTTGGAGCTTCAAGGGGAAAAAGAGGAGTTAAAGCAAGAAATACAACAAGAGGAGGAGGTAGAGATTATTGAACAAAAGGAAGTAGTGATTGGATGTTTAGGATATGTTGAGCACATAGAGGAATCTCAAGCTGAAGAGCCTTCTTCCACAGAGTTTGGAAGGGATGTTAAAGAGGAGAGTGATGTTAAGGATGTGGATAGAGAGTTGAGGGAAATTGATCAAGAAGTAGATTCCATCATTAGTGATTTTTTGTCCACATTGATCAATCCCCTTGATGATCTTGTTGAGCTTTCTCCCATCGGACTAGAAAGCAATGTTGAGGGGGATGTGCAACCTCCATGGCATATTGTGAGTGAAGAATTGGAAGAAGTGTTCCAAGCAACAAGCCCTCCTATCTATGATAATTCCGCTTCAACATATGATCCTTTTGAGCATGATGAGTCCTTCCCCACTATGCTTGAAATTAATGATAAGGTGGACATCACTAAACCTCCTATTTATGTTTTGAGTGATGGGGAAGAGATAGAAGAATTTGGTGAAGAAGAATGTGAACTTGAGAAAGCTTGGCAAGAGGTAGAGCTTGAAAAACCTTGCCAAGTGGTGGACGCCTCTAGAAGAGGATGGACGGGAGTGGAATGCACTTTATCAAGACCGTTGGGAACTCCTCCACCGAGGTTGCCATCTAATCCTTCATTTGAGTGGGTAAAACTCCTAACTCTTAGGTTTATTATCCCACTTGAATTTGGTTTGCTTGAAACGGATGGCCAACTTAGGGCGCTTTGTGGAATTAAGTGTAAGAGGAGGATGTTTAGTGGTTGGCGTTGTAAGTCTAGGCTCATTATGGTGGGAAGCTCAAAATTGAGGAGCATGGATTGGTGTAGTGCTCAATTGGATGGGCCTAGGAGTGAAGTTTGGTCCCTTCATGAGAATTCATCTTCGCCACCACCCGAACGGAATCAAAGTGATCAAATTGAAGACGGGTGTGAAAATAAAATATAAGATCCCGGATTACAAGGTGTAGATCAAATTTGGGAGCCTATGGTTTGTGAAGAACTCCATCAAAGCTTGGAGTTATTAACTTTGAATGATGAAGCACGATGGAAGTCCAAGCATTGGTGGATGTTGAAGGATGGATTCAAGCACAAGCCACCTTGATGAAGAGCTCCCCATAAGTCCAACTTAAGGATAATAAACAAAAGTGCTAGGTGGGAGACACCCCCACCATGGTAAAATCTTTCCCTTTTTCCTCTTTGTAAATATTGGTAATTTAGCTTTAATTTCATGTTTTGTTTAGTTAGTTGAGTTTATTTAGGAGTCTAGTAGATTAAATATGATTTTATGATGTTTTGGTAGCTCTTTAGAGGCTTGGAATACTTGGTTTGGTGCAAGAATTTAAAAATTTTGAAAAACAGAGCACCACTCCACGTCTACGCGTGCTTCATGCGTATGCGTGACTTAAGCATTTTCGACCATCCACGCGCATGCGTCAACCACGCCTATGCGTGGATGCAAATTTTTCATCTCCAAGCTATTTTCCTGAGAGTTGCGCCTGCACTATGCGCGTTTTGTGCCTTTCGCGCAAGTGAACTCACGCGTACGTGATGAGCGGGTAATTTATACCCTTTTTGGCATTGTTTTTAGGTAGTTTTTAGTATATTTTAGTTACTTTTTATTATATTTTTATTAGTTTTTATTCAAAAATCACATTTCTGGGCTTTACTATCAGTTTGTGTGTTTTTCTTTAATTTTAGGTATTTTCTGGCTGAAATTGAGGGACCTGAGGAAAAATCTGATTCAGAAGCTAGGAAAGGACTGCCGATGCTGTTGACTTCTGACTCTCCTGCACTCGAAATGGATTTTCTGAAGCTACAGAAGCCCAATTGGCGCGCTCTTAATTGCGTTGGAAATTAGACATCTTGGGCTTTCCAGAAATAGATAATAGTCCATACTTTGCCTGAGATTTGATGGTTCAAACTGGCGTTAAAAGCCAGCCAAAAATGTTTTGGTGTAAAACGCCAGAACTGGCATACTTTTCGGCGTTAAATGCCCATTTTGGCACCCAGGGTGGCGTTTAACTCCAATATGAGGCATATGCACGTGGAAGCTTGAAAGCTCAGCCCAAACTCTCACTAAGTGAGCCCCAGAAGTAGAATTCTGCACTATCTACACCTAGTTACTCATTTTCTGTAATACTAAGTTACTAGTTTAGTATAAAAACTACTTTTAGAGATTCATTTTAGCAACTCATGACAATTTTTTCCATATTGTATCTCTGACGGCATGAGTCTCTAAAACCCATTGGTGGGGGTGAGGAGCTCTGTTGTGTTTCAATGGATTAATGCAATTACTGTTGTTTTCTATTCAATCACGCTTGATTCTATTCTAAGATACTCACTCGTACTTCAATCTGGAGAAGATGATGATCCGTGACACTCATCATTATTCCCACATTTATGAATGCGTGCCTGACAACCACTCCCATTCTATCTGAGCTCAACATAGTCATTGGGCGACAGCTTGAGTGCGTATCTCTTGGGTCTCTGATTCACGGACCGAGTCCGTGGAATTAGAACCTTTGTGGTAGAGGATAGAACCAATTGGCAGCATTTCTGGGATCCAAAAAGTCTAAACCTTGTTTGTGGTATTCTGAGTAGGATCTCGGAAGGGATGACTGTGACGAGCTTCAAACCTGCGAATGTTGGGGCATAGTGATAGTGTGCAAAAGGATAGAGAGATCCAATTCCGACGCTAGCGGGAACCGATAGATGATTAGCCGTGCGGTAGCTGTACATGGTATTTTTCATCCGAGACGAGAAATCCGATAGTTGTTTAGCCGTGCAGAGGTCGTACCTGGTATTTTTCATCCGAGAGGATCAAAAAGCTTGCCATTGAAGAAAGCCATGCGTGTTTGGAGAAGAAGACAGTAGAAAAGCAAAGATTTAGATGACAGAGCATCTCCGGAACCTCAACCCGTTCCTCATTACTGAATCACAAGTACCATTTATTTTATGTTATTTACTTTTCATAAACAAAAATCATCTATATCATTAATCTCATGACTAAGATTTACAAAATAACCATAGCTTGCTTGAAGCTGACAATCTCCGTGGGATCGACCCTTACTCACATAAGGTATTACTTTGACGACCCAGTGCACTTGCTGGGTAGTTGTGCGGTGGTGTGCAGAAATCGTGACGGTTCCAGTCCTTGGTAACGGCGCTAAAAACTCAATACGCACGTTCATAATCTTAATTCTTTGTCACAACTTCGCACAACTAACCAGCAAGTGCACTGGGTCGTCCAAGTAATAAACCTTACGTGAGTAAGGGTCGATCGCACGGAGATTGTCGGCCTGAAGCAAGCTATGGTCACCTTGTAAATCTCAGTCAGGCGGATTCAAATGGTTATGGTGAATTGATAATAAAAACATAAATAAAATATAAACTAGGATAGAGATACTTATGTAATTCATTGGTGAGAATTTCAGATAAGCGTATAAAGATGCTTTCGTTCCTCGTGAACCTCTGCTTTCCTGCTATCTTCATCCAATCATTCCTACTCCCTTTCATGGCAAGCTGTATGTAGGGCATCACCGTTGTTAATGGCTACATCCCATCCTCTCTGTGAAAATGGTCCAATGCGCTGTCACTGCATGGCTAATCATCTGTCGGTTCTCGATCATACTGGAATAGGATTTACTATCCTTTTGCGTATGTCACTACGCCCAGTACTCGCGAGTTTGAAGCTCGTCACAGCCATCCCTTCCCAGATCCTACTCGGAATACTACAGACAAGGTTTAGACTTTTCGGATCTCAAGAATGGCCATCCATGGGTTCTAACTTATACCACAAAGATTCTAATATCTCGGACTCGGTCTTCTGTATTAGATATCTAAGAGATACTCATTCTAGCTTGTTTGCATGTAGAACGGAAGTGTTTGTCAGGCACGCGTTCATAGGTGAGAATGATGATGAGCGTCACATAATCATCACATTCATCATGTTCTAGTGTGTGAATGGATATCTTAGAATAGGAATAAGCTTGAATTGAATAGAAAAACAATAGTACTTTGCATTAATCTGTGAGGAATAGCAGAGCTCCACACCTTAATCTATGGTGTGTAGAAACTCTACCGTTGAAAATACATAAGTGATAAGGTCCAGGCATGGCCGAATGGCCAGCCCCCTAAACAGGATCAAAGGATCAAAAGATAATCCAAAGATGTAAATACAATAGTAAAAAGTCCTAATTATACCAAACTAGTTACTAGGGTTTACAGAATGAGTAATTGATGCAGAAATCCACTTCTGGGGCCCACTTGGTGTGTGCTTGGGCTGAGCATTGAGCTTTACACATATAGAGGCTTCTCTTGGAGTTGAACGCCAGTTTGTAACCTGTTTCTGGTGTTTAACTCCACTTTGCAACCTGTTTTTGGCGTTTAACTCCAGAATGCAGCATGGAACTGGCGTTGAACGCCAGTTTGTGTCGTCTAAACTCGGGCACAGAATGGATTATTATATGTTGCTGGAAAGCCCTGGATGTCTACTTTCCAACGCAATTAAGAGCGCGCCATTTAGAGTGATGTTGCTCCAGAAAATCCACTTTAAGTGCAGGGAGGTCAGAATCGAACAGCATCTGCAGTCCTTCTTCAACCTCTGAATCTGATTTTTGCTCAAGTCCCTCAATTTCAGCCAGAAAATACCTGAAATCACAGAAAAAGACACAAACTCATAGTGAATTCCAGAAACGTGAATTTTATTTAATAAAAATATACTAAAAACTAACTAAATTATACTGAAAACTATGTAAAAATAATGCCAAAAAGCGTATAAATTATCCGCCCATCACAACACCAAACTTAAATTGTTGCTTGTCCCCAAGCAACTGAAAATCAAATAGGATAAAAAGAAGAGAATATACTATAAATTCCAAAATATCAATGAAACTTAGCTCCAATCAGATGAGCGGGACTTGTAGCTTTTTGCCTCTTGAATAGTTTTGGAATCTCACTTTATCCATTGAAGTTCAGAATGATTGGCATCTATAGGAACTCAGAGTTCAGATAGTGTTATTGATTCTCCTAGTTCAGTATGTTGATTCTTGAACACAGCTACTTTATGAGTCTTGGCCGTGGCCCTAAGCACTTTATTTTCCAGTATTACCACCGAATACATAAATGCCACAGACACATAACTGGGTGAACCTTTTCAGATTGTGACTCAGCTTTGCTAAAATCCCCAATTAGAGGTGTCTAGGGTTCTTAAGCACACTCTTTTTTCTTTTTTTTTTTTGCTTTGGACCTTGACTTTAACCGCTTAGTCTCAAGTTTTCACTTGACACCTTCACGCCACAAGCACATGGTTAGGGACAGCTTGGTTCAGCCGCTTAGGCCAGGATTTTATTCCTTTAGGCCCTCGTATCCACTGATGCTCAAAGCCTTGGATCCTTTTTATTACCCTTGCCTTTTGGTTTTAAGGGCTGTTGACTTTTTCTGCTTGCTTTTTCTTTTTCTTCCCCTTCTTTTTTTTTTCTTTTCGCTATTTTTTTTCTGCATGCTTTTGTATTCACTACTTTTTCTTGCTTCAACAATCATTTTTATGATTTTTCAGATTATCAAATAACATTTCTCTTTTTTCCTTATTCTTCAAGGGCCAACATATTTAACATTCATAAACATCAACTTCAAAAGACATATGCACTGTTCAAGCATTCATTCAGAAAACAAAAAGTATTGTCACCACATCAAAATAATTAAACTAGTTTCAAGGATGAATTCGAAACCATGTACTTCTTGTTCTTTTGTAATTAAAACATTTTTCATTCAAGAGAGGTGATGGATTCATATTCATAACTTTAAGGCATAGACACTTAGACACTAATGATCATGTAGTAATGGCACAAACATAAATAACATAGAAGGCTCCAAAACTGAAAAACAGAAAATAAATAGACAAGGAGATTAAGGAATGAGTCCACCTTAGTGAGGGTGGCGTCTTCCTCTCCTTGAAGAACCAATGGTGCTCTTGAGCTCCTCTATGTCTCTTCCTTGTCTTTCTTGCTCCTCCCTCATAGCTCTTTGATCTTCTCTAAATTCATGGAGGATGATGGAGTGCTCTTGGTGCTCCACACTTAGTTGACCCATGTTAAAACTTAATTCTTCTAGGGAAGTGTTGATTTGCTCCCAATAATTCTGTGGAGGAAAGTGCATCCCCTGAGGCATCTCAGGGATTTCATGGTGAGGAATTTCCTCATGCTCATGTTGAGGTCCATGATCTCTTATTTGCTCCATCCTTTTCTTAGTGATGGGCTTGTCCTCTTCAATGAGGATGTCTCTCTCTATGTCAATTCCAGCCGAATTGCAGAGGTGGCAAATGAGGTGAGGAAAGGCTAACCTTGCCCAAGTGGAGGACTTGTCAGCCACCTTGTAAAGTTCTTGAGGTATAATCTCATGAACTTCTGCCTCCTCTCCAATCATGATACTATGGATTATGATGGCCCGGTCTATAGTAACTTCAGACCGGTTACTAGTAGGAATGATTGAGCGTTGAATGAAATCTAGCCATCCCCTAGCCACTGGTTTGAGGTCATGCCTTCTTAATTTAACCAGTTTGCCTCTTGAGTCAATTTTCCATTGAGCTCCTTCCTCACATATGTCTATGAAGACTTGGTCCAACCTTTGATCAAAGTTGACCCTTCTTGTATAGGGGCGTGCGTTCTCTTCTATCATTTGCAAGTTGAACGTCAGCCTTACAATTTTTGGACTGAAATCTAAGTATTTCCCCCGAACCATGGTGAGCCAATGCTTTGGATTCGGGTTCACACTTTGATCATGGTTCCTAGTGATCCATGCGTTTGGATAGAACTCTTGAACCATTAGGATCCCGACTTGTTGAATAGGGTTGGTGAGAACTTCCCAACCTCTCCTTTGGATCTCAAGTCGGATCTCTGGATACTTATTCTTTTTGAGATTGAAAGGAACCTCAGGGATCACTTTCTTCTTGGCCACAACTTCATAGAAGTGGTCTTGATGGACCTTTGAGATGAATCTCTCCATCTCTCATGACTCAGAAGTGGAAGCAATTGCCTTCCCTTTCCTCTTTCTAGAGGTTTCTCTGATCTTTGGTGCCATAAATGGTTATGGAAAAACAAAAAGCTATGCTTTTACCTCACCAAACATAAAATGTTTGCTCGTCCCCGAGCAAAAGAAAGAAAGTAGTAGAAGAAGAAGAAGATGGAGGAGATGGGGGGAGAAGATGTATTCGGCCAAGGAGAAGAAGAGAGTGTTGTGTTGTGTGAAAATAAAGAAGGAGTGAGGGGTTTATATAGGAGTGAGGGGGTGTGTAGGGTTCGGCCATTAGAGTTGAGTTTGGGAGGGAAATTAGTTTGAATTTTGAAGGTAGGTAGGGTTTATGGGGAAGAGAGGGTGGATGTGAGTGGTGAAGAGGTGATGGGAAAGAGTGATTGAGGTGATTGGTGAGGGGTATTTGGGGAAGAGTATTATGAAAAGGTGTTAAGAGGAGAGAAGAAAATGTGGGGGTTCTATGGGGTCCACAGATCTTCAGGGGATCCTGTGGGGTCCATAGATCCTGAGGGATCCTGTGGGGTCCACAGATCAAGTGGGGTCAAGGACTCAACATCCCTGCTCTAATTAGGCGTGTAAAACGCCCTTGTTGTGCAATCCTGGTGTTTAACGCCAGACTGATGCCTGTTTCTAGCGTTAAATGCCCAAATGTAGCTTGTTTCTAGTGTTTAACACCAGGTAGATGCTTGTTTCTGGCGTTAAACGCCAGCTTGGTGGCTGTTTCTGGCGTTAAACGCCAGACAGATGCTTGTTTCTGGCATTTAAACGCCAGACTGCTCTCCTCCAGGGTGTGCTGTTTTTAATGCTTTTTTTCATTTTTTTTTATTTTTCAGTAGTTTTTGTGACTCCACATGATCATCAACCTAATAAAACACGAAATAACAATGAGAAAACAAATTAGATATGATAACATTGGGTTGCCTCCCAACAAGTGCTTCTTTAATGTCAATAGCTTGACAGTGAGCTCCCATGGAGCCTCACAGATAATCAGAGCAAGGTTGTAACCTCCCAACACCAAACTTAGAGTTTGAATGTAGGGGTTCAACACCAAACTTAGAGTTTGGTTGTGGCCTCCCAACACCAAACTTAGAGTTTGACTGTGGGGGCTTTGATTGACTCTGCAGTGAGAGAAGCTTTTCATGCTTCCTCTCCATGGTTACAGAAGGAGATCCTTGAGTTTTAAACACAAGGTTGTCCTCATTCAGTTGAAGGATCAATTCTCTTCTGTCCACATCAATCACAGCTCTTGCTGTGGCTAGGAAGGGTCTTCCAAGGATGATGGATTCATCCTCATCCTTCCCAGTGTCTAGGATTATGAAATCAGCAGGGATGTAAAGGCCTTCAACCTTTACTAACACGTCCTCTACTAGTTCATAAGCCTATTTTCTTGAGTTGTATGCCATCTCTAATGAGATTATAACAGCTTGCACCCCAAAGATCCCAAGTTTCTCCATTACAGAGAGTGGCATTAAGTTTATTCCTGACCCCAGGTCACACAGAGCCTTCTCAAAGGTCATGGTGCCTATGTTACAGGAAATTAGGAATTTACCAGGATCCTGTCTCTTTTGAGGTAATTTCTGCCTATCCAATGCATCCAATTCATAGGTGAGCAAGGGAGGTTCATCTTCCCAAGTCTCATTGCCAAATAATTTGGCATCAGCTTCATGATTGCATCAAGGTACTTAGCAACGTGCTCTTCAGTAACATCTTCATTCTCTTCAGAAGAAGAATACTCATTAGAGCTCATGAAGGGCAGAAGAAGGTTTAATGGAATATCTATGGTCTCTAGGTGAGCCTCAGATTCCTTTGGTTCCTCATTGAGAAACTTCTTATTGGTCACTGGACGTCCCAGGAGGTCTTCCTCATTGGGATTCACGTCCTCTCCCTCCCTTGTAGGTTCGGCCATGATGCTTAAATCAATGGCCTTGCACTCTCTTTTTGGGTTCTCTTCTGTATTGCTTGGGAAAGTACTAGGAGGGGTTTTAGTGACTCTTTTACTCAGCTGGCCCACTTGTGACTCCAAATTTCTAATGGAGGACCTTGTTTCATTCATGAACCTTAAAGTGGCCTTAGATAGATCAGAGACTATATTTGCTAAGATAGATGGATTCTGCTAAGAATTCTCTGTCTATTGCCGAGTGGATGATGGAAAAGGTTTGCTATTGCTAAACCTGTTTTTTCCATCATTGTTAAAGCCTTGTTGAGGCTTTTGTTGATCGTTCCATGAGAAATTTGGATGATTTCTCCATGAGGGATTATAGGTGTTTCCATAGGGTTCACCCATGTAATTCACCTCTGCTATTACAGGGTTCTCAGGATCATAAGCTTCTTCTTCAGAAGATGCCTCTTTAGTACTGTTGGATGATTCCTTCAATCCATTTAGACTCTGAGAGATCATATTGACTTGCTGAGTCAATATTTTATTCTGATCCAATATGGCATTTAGAGTATCAATTTCAAGAACTCCCTTCCTCTGAGGCGTCCCATTATTCATAGGATTCCTTTCAGAAGTGTACATGAACTGGTTATTTGCAACCATGTCAATGAGTTCTTGAGCTTCTGCAGGCATTTTCTTTAGGTGAATGGATCCACCTACAGAAAGGTCCAATGACAACTTTGATAATTCAGACAGACCATCATAGAATATATCCGGGATGGTCCATTCTGAAAGCATGTTAGAAGGACACTTTTTGGTCAGTTCCTTGTATCTCTCCCAAGCTTCATAGAGGGATTCACCTTCCTTTTGTCTGAAGGTTTGAACATCCACTCTAAGCTTGCTAAGCTTTTGAGGAGGAAAAAACTTGGCTAAGAAAGTCGTGACCAGCTTATCCCAAGAGTTCAGGCTATCTTTAGTTTCAGAGTCCAACCATATTCTAGCTCAGTCTCTTATAGCAAATAGGAAAAGCATAAGCCTGTAGACCTCAGGATCAATCCCATTAGTCTTAACAGTATCACAGATTTGCAAGAATTCAGTTATGAACTGAAAAGGATCTTCAGATGGAAGTCCATGAAACTTGCAGTTTTGTTGCATCAGAGAAACTAGTTGAGGTTTAAGCTCAAAATTGTTTGCTCCAATGGTAGGGATGGAGATGCTTCTTCCATGTAAATTGGAATTTGGTGCAGTAAAGTCACCAAGCATCTTCCTTGCATTATTATTATTTTCGGCTATATCTCCTTCTTTTTCGAAATTTTCAGCCAGATTTTCTCCAGAGAGTTGTGCTTTAGCTTCCCTTAGCTTCCTCTTCAGAGTTCTTTCAGGTTTAGGATCGGCTTCAACAAGAATGTTCTTCTCCTTGTTCCTGCTCATATGAAAAAGAAGAGAACAGAAAATATGGAATCCTCTATGTCACAGTATAGAGATTCCTTTATGTGAGTAGAAGAAGATATGAATAGAAGATGGAAAATCCAAACACAAGGGTGAGGAGTAGGTTCGAATTCTTAGATGAAGAGGAGTGTTAGTAAATAAATAAATAAATAGAAAGAGGTGAGAGATGAGAAGAATAATTCGAAAATAAAAAAATATTTTAAAATTAAATTTAAAATTCGAAAATTAAAATTGAAATTAAATTAAATTAAATTTTTAAAACAATTAATTAATTAAAAAGGAAATTTGAAAAAGAGGGAAGGGATTTTCGAAAATTAGAGAGGGAGTTAGTTAGGTAGTTTTGAAAAAGATAAGAATCAAACAAAAAGTAAAGTGGTTAATTGAAAAAGATTTGAAAATCAAATTTGAAAAGATAAAAAGTTAGAAAAGATTTTGAAATTAAATTTTGAAAAAGATGTGATTGAAACTTATTTTGAAAAAGATTTGAAAAAGAAATTTAAAAAGATTTGATTTTGAAATCAAAGTTGTTTACTTGACTAACAAGAAACTAAAAGATATGATTTAAAATTTTAAAGATTAAACCTTTCTTACTAGGCAAGTAACAAACTAAAACTTTTAGAATCAATCACATTAAATGCTAATAAGATTTTCGAAAATTATGAAAAAGATTTTTGAAAATTAATTTTGAAAATTTTGAAAATTATGAAAGAAAAATGAGAAAGATTTAATTTTTGAAAAAGATTTGAAAAAGATAGAATTTTTAAATAGAAAATTTGATTTGACTCATAAGAAACAACTAGATTTTAAAAATTTTTGAAAAAGTCAACTCAAATTTTCGAATTTGATGAGAAGAAAAAGGGAAAGATATTTTTTTGATTTTTGAATTTTTAATGAAGAAAGAGAAAAACAACAAAAAGACTCAAAACATGAAAGTTATGAATCAAAACAATAAAAATATGCAAGGACACTTTGAATGCAAAGATGAACACCAAGAACACTTTGAAGATCATGATGAACATCAAGTATGTATTTTTGAAAATTTTTCAATAAAAGAAAACATGCAAGACACCAAACTTAGAAATTTTTAATATTTAGACACTAAGAAATTGAAAATGCATATGAAAAACTAAAAAAGACACAAAACAAGAAATTTTAAAGGTCAAACAAGAAGACTTGATGATTATTTTGGTGAAAAATAAATTTCCTCCAAAACACACAAATCTAACCGGCAAGTGTACCGGGTCGTATCAAGTAATAAAAACTCACGGGAGTGAGGTCGATCCCACAGGGATTGAAGGATTGAGCAATTTTACCTTAGTGGTTAATTTAGTCAAGCGAATCAAGATTTGGTTGAGTATTTTGTGATTTGCAGAAATTAAATTGCATGGAAGTAAAGAGAATAGGGAATTAAAGTGCTGAATCGTAAAGAACAAGAAATTAAATAGCAGAAACTTAGAATGCAAGAAATGTAAATTGCGGAATCTTAAAGTGCAAGAAATGTAAACGGCTGGAATTGTAAAGGGAATTGGGGATTGAATTTGCAGAATTTAAACAAGAAAAAGTAAATTGCATCAAGCAGAGAATTAGAAGAAGGTTTGGGTTAGATTGGATCTTGAAGCAGAAAAGTAAATGAACATGAAAACAGTAAACAGAAAATGTAAAATTGGGAAATTAGATCTCAGGACCCAGAGACTAGAAAACCAAGTCTAGATCTCAATGCCTTCCTAGATCCAACAAGAAATTGTAATTGAAATTCAAAGAAAGTGGATGAAGAGCAATTAACAGAAATTGAAATCCAATCAAGCAGTAAATAAGCAGTGAGATCCAAGGTTGAGATTGAAACAGAATTTCTTCAATTCTCCAACCCAAAATCCAAGACAATTGTAATTGAAATTGAAAGCAATAAAACTGAGAGGAAGAGAAGTGAATTCTCCTTCCCCAAGACAAAGAAATTAAAGATCACTCAATATCCAAAGCTCTCCGAAAACTATTATGAAAATTCCAAAACAAAGCTCTGCGAAGAACTTGAATTCTATCCTATTTATACACTTTCTTCCAATGATCTTCAAGCCTTGAGTTGGGCCTTTGCTCTTGGTGGAATTGGGTTGAAAGAGGCCTTGGTTGATTGCTCTTGAAGTTTGGAGAAGAACCAAAGTGAACCAATTGAACCGGTTTGGAGTTTTGCAAAAGTTGGACCAAAAGTTTGAGCAAAAGTTAGGGGGCTAACTTTTGCCCAAACTTTTCATATCAGCAGCTATACCCATCTGATACCAACGTTGGTGCCAAAGTTAGAGGTCTAACTTTGGCCCTAACGTTGGCCTTACCTTGTGCACTTGTGGCGCCAACGTTAGCCACCAAGTTAGGGGGCTAACGTTGGCGCAAACTTTTGCTCCTCCCCTTGTGATTTTCATGTGCCAACGTTAGCCACCAAGTTAGGGGGTTAACGTTGGCGCAAACTTTTGGTGCCCAGGGAGGTTTTCTTCATGCCAACGTTAGCCTCAAAGTTAGGGGGCTAACGTTGGCGCAAACTTTTGGTACCCAGGGAGTGATTTTCATCATGCCAACGTTAGCCTCCAAGTTAGGGGGCTAACGTTGGGGCTAACTTTTCAACCAAAAGTTTGTGCAAAAGTTTGATGCTAAATTTAGGTCCAGCTTTTTGCTTCCTGGTTCAATTTCACTTATTCCATTGTCTTCTCTTTACTCCTAGCTATTCCTTCTTGCTTCAACCTTTCTCCAAGCTTTCTTCACCTATCATTAATCAACCAAACACATCAAAGCTATGCTTAAAATCATGAGATATTCATTCTTTCATAATATGTGACAATTATAGTATAAAACCTCATGAAATAGCATGAATTCATACATGGTTGATTAAATCAAAGGAAACATGAAAATCTAGCTAATTGGCTTGCTTGTAGCTCAAGAAAGTGCATAATTCTAATGAAAACAAAAGAAAAAGACTAGTTAAAATAGGCTAAGATGACTTGTCATCAACTTGTCAAGAACAACTTGAAGATCATGAAGAACAAGAAAGAGACTCAATGCATGTGTTCTTCGAAAATTTTTTAAGAAAAATAAAAAGATGCAATTGACACCAAACTTAAAAATTGACACAAGACTCAAATAAGAAACACAAAATTATTTTTGATTTTATGATTTTATTAATAATTTTTTTTTTTGGATTTTTTGAAAATTATTTTGGAAAAACGAAAAAGAAGAAATTTTTTTTATTTTATTTTTTTTCTTTGTATTTTTCAAAAATAAGAAATAAAAAGCTTAATGTTAAAATAAATTTACCTAATCTGAGCAACAAGATGAACCGTCAGTTGTCCAAACTCGAACAATCCCCGGCAACAGCACCAAAAACTTGGTGCGCAGAAATCATGACGATTCCATTCCTTGATAACGGCGCTAAAAACTCAATACGCACGTTCATAATCTTAATCATTTGTCACAACTTTGCACAACTAACTAGCAAGTGTACTGGGTCGTCCAAGTAATAAACCTTACGTGAGTAAGGGTCGATCCCACGGAGATTGTCAGCCTGAAGCAAGCTATGGTCACCTTGTAAATCTCAGTCAGGCGGATTCAAATGGTTATGGTGAATTGATAATAAAAACATAAATAAAATATAAACTGGGATAGAGATACTTATGTAATTCATTGGTGAGAATTTCAGATAAGCGTATAGAGATGCTTTCGTTCCCCCTGAACCTCTGCTTTCCTGCTGTCTTCATCCAATCATTCCTACTCCCTTCCATGGCAAGCTGTATGTAGGGCATCATCGTTGTCAATGGCTACATCCCATCCTCTCTGTGAAAATGGTCCAATGCGCTGTCACTGCATGGCTAATCATCTGTCGGTTCTCGATCATACTGCAATAGGATTTACTATCCTTTTGCGTCTGTCACTACGCCCAGCACTCGCGAGTTTGAAGCTCGTCACAGCCATCCCTTCCCAGATCCTACTCGGAATACAACAGACAAGGTTTAGACTTTTCGGATCTCAAGAATGGCCATCCATGGGTTCTAACTTATACCACGAAGATTCTAATATCTCGGACTCGGTCCTCTGTATTAGATATCTAAGGGATACTCATTCTAGCTTGTTTGCATGTAGAGAGGAAGTGTTTGTCAGGCACGCGTTCATAGGTGAGAATGATGATGAGAGTCACATAATCATCACATTCATCATGTTCTTGTGTGCGAATGGATATCTTAGAATAGGAATAAGCTTGAATTGAATAGAAAAACAATAGTACTTTGCGATAATCTGTGAGGAACAGCAGAGCTCCACACCTTAATCTATGGTGTCTTGAAACTCTACCATTGAAAATACATAAGTGATAAGGTCCAGGCATGGCTGAATGGCCAACCCCCTAAACATGATCAAAGGATCAAAAGATAATCCAAAGATGTAAATACAATAGTAAAAAGTCCTATTTATACTAAACTAGTTACTAGGGTTTACAGAATGAGTAATTGATGCAGAAATCCACTTCTGGGGCCCACTTGGTGTGTGCTTGGGCTGAGCATTGAGCTTTACACGTGTAGAGGCTTCTCTTGGAGTTGAACGCCAGTTTGTAACCTGTTTCTGGCGTTTAACTCCAATTTGCAACCTGTTTCTGGCGTTTAACTCCAGAATGCAGCATGGAACTGGCGTTGTGTCGTCTAAACTCGGGCAAAGTATGGACTATTATATGTTGCTGGAAAGCCCTAGATGTCTACTTTCAACGCAATTAAGAGCGTTCCATTTGGAGTTCTGCAGCTCCAGAAAATTCACTTTGAGTGCAGGGCGGTCAGAATCCAACAGCATCTGCCGTCCTTCTTCAACCCTGAATCTGATTTTTGCTCAAGTCCCTCAATTTCAGCCAGAAAATACCTGAAATCATAGAAAAACACACAAACTCATAGTAAATTCCAGAAATGTGAATTTTATTTAAAAACTAATAAAAATATACTAAAAACTAACTAAATTATACTGAAAACTATGTAAAAACAATGCCAAAAAGCGTATAAATTATCCGCTTATCATGCGGAGTTGTGAAAAGTGTTATCAGAATTTCATGAACCAGTATGCGTATGGAATGCGTACGCGTCGATCTCGAAATAAGCCATCGACGCTCACGCATGAAGCATGCGTATGCATCGCATCCATTTTACCTCATCCTCCCGCACGCGTCGTTTCACGCGTACGCGTGGGTCGCCTTCTTTCACACACTTATTTTCTTCTCTCCTTTCCATTTTTTTTCTTCTTCTCTTCTCCTTCTGATGCCAGGGCATTTTGGCCAGTTTCACTGACCTCTTCTTTACTGTTTTAGGATAGTTTCATGCATTTTTTTAGTTAATAAGCAAGCTTTGGGTAGATAATCACTTACATCTTGATTCAAGCAAACATTGTGAATTTCATGTGATCTTATGAGAATTATTCAATAATTGAATGACAAATTGGATAATGCATGTCTCATAACTTGGATTAGAGCTTTGATGCACATTATTTCCTTGATTTCAGGAAAAAGGAAGCAAGGAAGAGCCACGTTAGCAGCCACGTTAATCTAATTAACGTGACCACTAACGTGGAATGGGAATAAACTTGCAATGTTAATGAGAAAAGTGATTGCCAATAACGCCTTCGAAACCATCATGGCCCACATTAATTTCCATGTTAACTATATTAACGTCGTAGTTAACATGGAGAGAAAGGGAGCTCCAGCGTTAGTGGTAAAAGTGAATACCACTAACGCTCCAAATTGGCAATTAGCCATGTTAAGAGTCACGTTAACTCAGTTAACGTGAACCCTAACATGGAAAAGGAAGACAATGCCAACGTTAGTGACACTCACCTTTGTCACTAACGTTGGACTAAGCCCAATTGGCCACGTTAAGAGTCACGTTAACTATATTTATGTGAACTCTAACGTGGGAGGAGCAAGGAATCACCAACGTTAGTGACACTCACCTTTGTCATTAACGTTGGACCAAGCCACTATGAGCCACGTTAGTTGCCACGTTAATTGCATTAACGTGGAAGCTAACATAGGAGAAAAGAAATGATGAGCCAACGTTAGTGACACTCACCTTTGTCACTAACGTTGGAGATGGCAATCACCACCACGTTAAGACAATTAACGTGAGGCACTAACGTGAGAAGGGGTGTTTGGAGCGTTAGTAAAAAAGGTAAGTGTCACTAAGGCTCTCGAGGCTAAGGCATGCTCACGTTAAGAGTCACGTTAGATATACTAACGTGGACTCTAACGTGAGAAAAGGGGGGCTAAGAGCAACGTTATTAGGAAAGGTAAACGCCAATAACACCTGCGATGGACCAAAAGAAAACGTTAGTGGTCACGTTAGCGCCACTAACGTTGAAGTTAACGTGAACCATCTTGGGCTAGGAACGTTTGTGAAAAAGGTGATTGTCACTAACGTTCTCGAGCCCACATTTTTACTTAACGTTAACGCCACTAACGTTCTAGCTAAAGTCCATGCCTACTTCACACTTTCTCTGCAAGTAAAGCTGAGCCCACTGAAGATTCCAAACTGCTTCAACTCAAGATCCAAAGGCCCATATCCAAAGACTTGAAGAGCCAACTAGAAGATCAGAAGAGTAGTATATATAGGAGTAGTTTTGAACTAGAGAGAGAGCTTTTGGCATTGGGAGAACTACTCTCTGTATAATTTTACTTTCTCTGCACTTTTAGT
The DNA here is from genome assembly GCF_059453495.1 of Arachis ipaensis. Classification (NCBI taxonomy): domain Eukaryota; kingdom Viridiplantae; phylum Streptophyta; class Magnoliopsida; order Fabales; family Fabaceae; genus Arachis; species Arachis ipaensis. The sequence goes on from NC_142444.1 coordinate 77,107,100, forward strand.
TTTACTTCAAGAATGTATTTTCCATCTTTGTTTTCCATTCCCAGAGCTATGAACAACTAAACCCCTTTCATTGGGTTAGGGAGCTATGTTGTAATTTGATGGATCAATAATAGTTTTCATTATTCTTCTTCTTTCTTTTCTCTTGATTTTACTAGAAAGCTTTCAATCTTCATCCAATTGGGTAGTTGTCTTCGAAAATAAGCTATTCATACTTGGATCTCTTCGGAACCTTGGAAGAGGAATGAAGAGATCATGCTAGAAATGCTTTCTCATGTTGGACCAAATTGGGGTTTGGATGGATATAGTGACATATAATCCTACCAACATTTTGATTTGGGAATACATGTGGTATAATCAGTGACCACACTTCATCTCTTCTCATGAGCAATTAGACCTAGGAATTAGCTATTGATCAAGATTTGAGAGATTGAATTACCAATGAATTGGAATTCAATCACTTAAGATTGCCAAGGAGATCAATGAATGCATTGATAGAGGAAGAGATGAAAATGAACTTGATCCGGAGAATACAAAATCTCCTGAGCCCAATGAATTCCTCATTTCTGATCTTACCCATTCTCTTTACTTTCTGCCATTTACTCTTATGTTCATTTTCCCAAATTCCCATTTAAGATTCTGCAATTTACTTTCCGTCATTTACATTCAGTCCTTTATTTCCAGCAATTACATTTCCTGCCATTTACTTTCCGCCATTTAAATTTCTGTAATTCTTCAATCAAATTCTGCTTAGCTCAACTAGAACATTCCTCCAATTAAAGTTGCTTGACCAATCAATCCCTGTGGGATTCGACCTCACTCTATTGTGAGTTTTTACTTGACGACAATTCGGTATATTTGCCGAGGGAAAATTGTTGAGAGACAAGTTTCCGTGTATCACCTTCCCTTCTCTTCCCATCATCCGATGCTGCCAAATACCATGTAACACCATTTCTTTTAGTTAGTTAGTTAGTTTAATTTTTGTTTAACTTTTGTTTTTCATTATAAGTGTTGGATTACTAATCTTGTTTACTATTTACTACTGCTAACTACTAATAGGATGTTATCTTAACATCAATTTTGTTTATATTCCTTGTTGGATCCTTTGTTGAGGTTATATTTGGTTACTTGATTTGGAACTTTTCATACTTAATGTTTTTTAATACCAAGTACATGTTACATTGCCTTCATGCATCTTAACTCTTTTAATTGCATATTTTGGCCACCATGCATTTATCATCTTTTATTAGGCAATTGTACATTATCGATGCATTGTTTCTTAGGTGTTGCTTATTCATGATTGAGCCTTATTTACCTCACCTATTTCATGCATTGAGATTGTGGAATTGTGAAATTGGATCGAAAGCTTACCTAAGTGACATATTTTTGAGCTCTCTAAGCTTTGTGGACCATGCTTGCTATGTGACTGATTTTCACTTTTATATTCTCTTTCTTAAGTTCCATAGCATCCATGTGCTCTACTTCTATGTCACTTAGGTGTTGCAAATAAACTTCAATATGTGTAATCGTTTGATGTGTAAGTTTCACATTCCATCTTGTTCATTAAAGTAGCCTTGCACATCAATCAATGTCCATCCATTATCCAATTCACAATTGCTTGACTTTGCTTGAATGCTTTTATGCTTCCTTATTGTTGGTCTGGTTGTCTTAACCTACAAGTTCTCTTCAAAGTATCTCAAGTACACTAGAATGAATGATGTGCATACTTTCTTTGCATAATTGTGACATATCTCTCTGTGATAGTGTGTATGTTCTAAAGGGCGCCTAATTTAGAATTCACACACCTATTTTTCACTAATGTCATACTAATTCACTCACTCCATTCTAGTGATTCACCTCATTCCAACAATGCACGCTTCCTTGCTTTTGTATTTTCTCATCTTACGGTGTTATTTTCTATTTTTCATATCCGATGCACCATAAGCAAAAATGGAAGCAGAAGAAAGAACACGTAGTAGGTTGAACCACCAGCTGAAGGTGGCAATTCGCGAAGTCACCGTACCCCCTTGCTCATCTTTGAGTACACCGAGGACGGTACAAACTTTTAAGTGTGGGGATGTCGTCCGACTAGTCGGCGTCTTTGGGTGACGAGTTTCTAATTCCAACACTTTTACATTTCATTTTTTAGGTCTTTTAGGATTTTTAGTGACATTTTCTTAGTTTGCATATATAATATAATAAGCTTAGTCAAAATAATAAAAGTTTTCAAGAAGTCTATCTATAGGGTACCCCAATTAAAAAAAAATATGATAAAATAAAATAAAAATTTTTTTAGAACTTACTTGAATTACATATATTGTGGAACATGATTTTTGAGCTAAGAACACAAGCATGTAAGTTTTGAGCCTTAATTGTGTGGTTACATCATACAACCACTTATTTTCATTCGTGTGCATTATTCTCTTCTATGATTGTAATCTTTAATTTGTTTGATTTTTTATGTCCATTATTTTGTGTACACATGCACTTATATGATTGAGGCCATTGTTTTAATTAGCTCACTTACCCAAATAGCCTACCTTTTATCTTCCATTGTTAGCCAATTTTGAGCCTATGCTCAACCCAATGTTAGCTTAGGCTAGTGAAAGTGTATCATTTGATTTTGGGAGAGTTGGGAACATTGGGTAGAGATAAAAGTGTATTTTGTGGTTTTGTTGAAAATCATGGGAATCAGGTGCATATACTCATGCATTAAATATAAAACCATATGCATTGGTACTTGTATATATACTTTATTGTGAATATATATATATATATATATATATATATATATATATATATATATATATATATATATATATATATATATCGAAAAAATATATAGAAAAAGAAAAAGAAATAGAAAAAGAAAAGAAATAAAAAGGGGACAAAATACCCCAAAGTGAAGTTCAATAATAATCAATGCATATGTGTAGTGATAAAAAAGAAAATGCAGGAGTGTGTGAAAAAGTGAGGAATGGGTAGTTGGGTTAGGTTTGAAATTGTATAGGTTGTTATATAGGTTAGGTGGGAAGTTTAGGTTTATCAAATATTCAAATTCTAGTCCACTTGATCATATACAATCTACCTTTACCCTAGCCCCATTACAACCTATGGGAAAGACCTCATGATGTTTGTATGCATGCATGAAATAATTGTTGATTGTTAGATAAAAAACAAATCTTAGAAAGCATGATTAGGGGAGAATTGAGTGAATCAACCCCAAACACTTGAGCGCCTAGAGCGGATACACATCCGGTGAGGTTTCGATTGCTCAAGTACATGTTTCCACCCGTGATCATCTTTTCTTGCAAGTTTGTAAAATCTTTCAATGATCCAATTCAATTGTGGGTTTGCTTTGATTGCTATTGCTTTAGCCCTTGTACTTGTATATGTATTCTTGGAAATTGATTTATTTTGACCAAGTAGATGCATTCATGTAGATAGATTGCATATAGATAGGTTGTATATACTTAGTTTGCATTGAATAAATGTTGATACCCTCTTGATTTTAGCATGAGGACATGCTTAGTTTAAGTGTGGGGAGGTTTGATAAACCCCAATTTTGTGGTTTATCCTGTGCTTATTTTAGGAGATTTTATCACCTTTTCCCACATTTATTCAATGAAATAGCATGGTTTTGTAGTTCTCCCTTAATTTGTGCTTAAGTGTAAAAACATGCTTCTTAGGCCCCTAAATTGGTGATTTTAATTCACTTTAATTCCATTCGATGCCTTGATATGTTTGTTGAGTGATTTCAGGTTATAAGGCAAGTATTGGATGGAAAAAATGAAGAGGAAAGCATGCAAGTGGAGAATTCATGAAGAAATGAGCAAAATGGAGAATTGAGGGCCGCGCGCACGCGTCATGCACGCGTACGCATGCATTGAAGATTCTCAAGCCACGCGCCCGTGTCAAGCACGCGTACGCGTGAGTAGAGGTTTTGCCAGCGACGCGCACGCATGAAGCACACGCACGCGTGACGTTCAGCACGTGACCCACTTAAGGTGAAATTGCTTTCTGAGCTGTCCAGGCCCAATTCCAACTCGTTTCTGAGGGTATTTGATGCAGAATTGAAGATTGAGCAAAGGGGGAGCACTTAGTTGTAGGAGTAGCATTATCTAGTTTAGTTTCTAGAGAGAGAAGCTCCATCTTCTCTCTAGAATTAAGGTTTTTAGGGTATTTTCATCTTAGATCTAGGTCAAATTTCATGTTTTCATCTTGTTTCCTTTATCAATTCTTGCTTTTACACCTTCATTCTCTTCGTTTGTGATGTTAATTTTACTTTTATGCCTCTTTTATGTTCATGCACTCATGTTGGATTTGGATCTCTTTTAATGGAATTTGATGTTGATGTTCTTTTATTGTTGATTTGAGTTGTTATCTTACTTTCCTTGCAATTGGTAGTTGGTAGATTTATTACTCTTGCACATTTATTATGCTTTCCTTGTACACCCACCAAGTGTTTGACAAAATGATTGATTGGACTTTAGAGTAGACTTTGAGCATTCTTGGCTTGGAAAGAGTAATTAGGCAATCTTGAGTCATGAACACCCAATTTAGATTGGTGATCTAGAGTTGTTAGTTAATATGATTCCCATTGACTCTAATCTCTTGCTAATTCAATTAGTGAGTCAATTAGGACTTATGGATTGAGATTAGCTAGTCTTATTAGACTTTCTTCGAGTGTGAAGATAATATGATACCTTCTTCCATCGTCGGGGATGACATAATAAGATAAATTCTTGTTTATTATTATGATATGATTAACTAGTCTTGTTTGACGTTCTCCCTATGTGAAGATGACATGATACTTTCTTCCATTTATTGGAGTTGACTAAATAAGATGAATTAATAATTGTATGACTAGGATAGAAAGTATGTATTCTCAATCCTTGCCATGAATGTCTTTCTCTTTATTACTTGCTTCCTCTAGTCACTTGCTTGATTTACTCTTCTTGTCATTTAAATTCTTGGCCATTTAATTTCTTGCCCTTTACAAATCAAACCCCTTGCATCTTCATAGCCAATAATTCACCACTTCATTGCAATTCCTTATGAGACGACCCGAGGTTTCAATACTTTGGTTAATTCAGAACTATACTTGCAACGAGAATTCATTTGTGAAATTCTAAACCGTACGAAGAAACCGAGCATCACTCTTTTTAGCTGACGTCGACCTATGTTGTCGTCCGAGCTTTTAGTCATATTCCAACAACTTTTTAGGTAGCGTTTCAGGGGGGACATTTTCTTTTTAGTTTGTTTGGACGACTTTTTAGCTCTACTTTCTTTTACTGTGCTCTTTCTTTTAAGTATAATCCTTCTCAGGACTTCGTACCTTTTTTAGCTGAGCACCTCAGGCCTTTCTTTGGCCTTTTTGAGATGTTTTTGTCCCTTTTTAGTGATCCTTTCATTGGTCCGACTTCTCTGTTGGGCCTTCTTAAGTTATTTTTAGTAATCCCATTTTTAGTTAGACCTCATCATGTCACTTTTTATGGGTTACTTTTTATAACTCCTTGCATTAACTTGCTTCTATCGCTTCACGTTGCCGACCTCTTTGTAATCAGGCGATGAATTTTTGCGTTTTATGAGCTTAGATTAATGCGTCTTGGTAGAAAACTTTTTAGGGAATTGATAACTTTCATTCAAATAATAATGTAAATAAAAATATGTACATGAGAGTGCTTACCCTTCTAGGTCGGGCAGTTCTTTATATCTCGGCCTGGCGCCTCATTAAAAAACCTTTTTAGGAAAAAGAGTGTGCCTTAACCTAAGATCTTTATTATTTTCTATTTATAGTACCTTCTTAGGTTACAGGCATGCCATGACCTTGGTAGCTCTCGCCTTTCGAGGTCGAGCACCTCATAGTAGCCTTTTCCTAGTACTTCCATAACTCGGTATGGTCCTTTCCAGTTAGCTGCTAGCTTCCCTTCTCCTGACCGACCTGCTCCAATGTCATTTCGGATTAAGATGAGATCGTTGGTGGTGAAGCTTCACTAGATTACCTTTTGATTATACCTTAGAGCCATTCGACGCTTTAGGGATTCCTCTCTGATCCAAGCTCTTTCTCGGACTTCTAGAAGTAGGTCGAGCTCTTTCCTTTGAGCTTGGGAGTTGGTGTCTTCGTTGTAGACGATCACTCTGGAGGATCATTCTTCTATTTCCACAGAAATTATTGCCTCCATTTCGTAAGCAAGTTGGAAGGGTGATTCTCCAATGGTGGAATGTGGTGTTGTCCGATATGCCCATAGGACTTATGGGAGCTCTTCAGCCTAAACTCCCTTTGCGTCCTGTAACATCTGCTTTAACCCGGCCAATCTGACTTTGTTGACGGCTTCTGCCTGTCCGTTAGCTTGTGGGTGTTCTACAGAGGTGAATTGGTGCTTTATTTTCAGGTCAGCTACCAAGTTCCTAAAACCCGTGTCGGTGAACTGAGTGCCATTGTCTGTGGTAATAGAGTGTGGGACCCCAAACCTTGTGACAATGTTTCTGTACAAGAACTTCTGACTTCTTTGGGCAGTGGCGTTGGCTAAGGGTTCAGCCTCGATCCATTTTGTGAAATAGTCTATTCCTACGATAAGGAACTTGACTTGCCCTGATCCCTGAGGGAAAGGTCCGAGGAGGTCGAGCCCCCACTTTGCAAATGGTCAGGGTGAAGTGACACAAATTAGTTCTTCGGGTGGTGCGATGTGAAAGTTGGCGTGCTTCTAACATGGGGGCATGTTTTGAGAAACTCTGTTGCTTTCTTTTGCATGGTCGGCCAGTAAAAGCCAGCGCGGAGTACCTTTTTGGAAAGAGCTCGCGCCCCGAAGTGGTTGCCGCACATGCCACTGTGGACTTCCTCAAGAACTTCCCTTGTAGCGGAGGTTGGGACGCATTTTAGGAGGGGTGTAGAGATTCCTCTCTTATATAGAACGTCGTGCACTATGGTGTAATACTGCGCTTCTCATACTAGCTTTTTTGCCTCTTTTTTATTCACATGGAGTGTTTCAGATTTGAGGTAACTAATTATCGGAGTCATCCACCCTTGGTCCTAGTCTGATATGCTTAAGACCTTCTTTTCTTCTGATGTTGATGGATTTTGTAGTGTTTCCTGGATGAGGCTTCTATTATTGCCCCCTGGTTTGGTGCTGACTAGTTTTGAAAGGGCATCAGCTCGGGCATTTTGTTCCCCAAGTATATGTCGGACCTCATATCCCCTAAATTGTCTGAGCTGTTCTCTGATTTTGTCTAGGTATTTCTTTATGATGGGATCCTTAGCCTGTTAGCTCCCTTCTATTTGTGAGGTGACTACCTATGAATCGCTGAAAATGGTAAGCTTCTAAGCTCCTACCTCTCTAGCCAGCTTCAAACTAGCCAGTACGGCCTCGTATTCAGCTTGGTTATTTGAGGCGGGGAACTCAAACTTTATCGATAGCTCGATTTGGGTTCCCTGATCACTTTCTAAAATGACGCCTGCACCACTCCCGGTTTTGTTCGAGGGGCCATCCATGTAGAGGCTTCACTCTGTAGGGGTGTCTGGGGTGTCGGTGTATTCTGCAATGAAGTCGGCTAGATATTGAAACTTCATGACTGTCTGAGCTTTATACTTGAGATCAAACTTGGACAACTCGACTTCCTATTGTAGAATTCTTCCAGCTAAGTCCCTTTTCTATAGAATACTTTTTATAGGTTGATTGGTCCGTACTCTGATGGTATGAGCTTGAAAGTATGGCCGGAGTCGTCGAGAAGTGAGTATAAGGGCGTAGGAAAACTTTTCTATCTTTTGATAGTTTAGTTCAGCCCCTTGTAGAGCCTTACCGATGAAGTAAATGGGCTATTGCCCATTTTCGTCTTATCTGACTAGTGCTGAAACTATTCTTCGACTTCCTACGACGAGGTACAGGATTAGCTCTTCACCTTCCCTGGGTCGGGTTAGGATGGGTGGTTGCCCCAGGAATGTCTTGAAGTCTTGGAAGGCTTGTTCATATTCTGGGGTCCATTCAATCCTTTTTCCTTTCCTTAGTGTTGCGTAAAAAGGGAGAGATCTTAATGCTGATCCAGCTAGGAATCTGGACAGAGCCACTAGTCTTTCGTTGAGCTATTGGACTTTTTTTACACAGGTTGAACTTTTCATGCTAAGTATGGCCTGGCATTTATCCGGGTTTGCTTCGATCCCTCTTTGAGTGAGCATGAAACCTAGGAATTTACCGACTTCTACTGCGAAGGTACACTTTGTGGGGTTAAGTCTCATTCCATGCTTTCTTATAGTGTTAAACACTTCAGTGAGGTCGGATAACAACGTTTCCTCCCTTTGTTTCTTTACAGGATGTCGTCTACATAAACCTCCATCAGCTTTCTGATGTGATTGTCGAATACTTTGTTCATTAGTCTTTGGTATGTAGCCCCTACATTATTGAGTCCGAAGGGCATGACTACATAGCAGTAGTTTGCTCAGGGGGTTAGGAATGAGGTTTTTTCCTGGTCGGGTTGATACATCGGGATTTGATTGTATCCTGAGTAAGCGTCCATCAAGGAGAGGTACTTATATCCCAATGAAGCATCAACTAGTGTGTCTATGTTTGGGAGTGGGTAAGGGTCCTTTGGGCAGGCTTTGTTCAAGTCGGTGTAGTCATTGCACATCCGCCACTTCCCATTTGACTTCTTGACCAGTACTATATTGGCTAGCCATAATGGGTACTTTACTTCCCTTATGAACCCTGCCTGAAGCAAGGCCTGTACATGTTCCTCTACAGCTCGCGATCTCTCTAAGCCAAGCTTCTTACGCTTCTGTTGTACTGGCCGAGAGCCAGGATATACAGCTAACTTGTGACACATTAGTCTGGGATCAATACCGGGCATGTCGACGGCCTTCCAAGCAACGAAGTCAGAATTGTCCTTCAGGAGCTTTGTTAGTAGTTCCTTTAGATCTTCATTCAGATTCGCCCCTATGTTTGTTGTTTTTTCCTAGGTGTCACCAATTTGAACTTCTTTGGTTTCACCTTCTGGCTGAGGGCGGAATTCTTCGCGAGCTCAAATTCCCTTGAGTTCTATAGTATTGGTTTCCTTTCCTCTACGGTTACCTTTAAGGTTCAGACTTTCGTTATAACAGGGTCGCGCGAGTTTTTGGTCTCCCTTTATGGTATCGATCCCTTCCGAAGTTGGGAACTTCATGCATGGGTGTGGAGTGGAGACCACTGCAGTGAGCTGGTTCAGCGTTGTCCGACCTATTAGAGCGTTGTAGGCTGAGCTCACGTCGACTACGATGTGGTCTATGCTTATCGTCCTAGACCGAATTCTAATTCCAAAGGTTGTGTGTAGTGGGATGTATTCTAATAGCTGAATTGGGGCGTCTCCTAGCCCGAATAGGCTATTTGGATATGCTCTGAGTTCTTTTTCTTGTAAGCTGAGTTTGTCGATGGCGGTTTTGAACAGTATATCCGCAGAGCTTCCTTGGTCGACCAATGTTCGGTGAAGGTTGGCATTAGCAAGTATTATGGTAACGATAATCATGCCCTGGGATGATGCCCGCGGTGTCTTCTTGATTGAAGGTAATAGTGGGGAGGTCCACCGACCTGTCCCCTCCTCCAACATGGTACACCTCTTTAAGGTGACCTTTGCGGGACGACTTAGAGATCCCTCCTCCTACGAATCCTCCATTTATCATGTGAACATGCCTCTCAGGGGAGCGGGGGGGACGTTCAGCTCGTCCGACCTCTTCATCCCTTCTTCTCTTCTTCGGTTTGTCTGTTTTGTTGGCCAGAAGCCTGTCTAGTCTTTCTTCTCAGGCTAGCTTTTCTATAACGTTCTTTAGGTCGTATCACTCGTTGGTAGGGTGCCCATAGACTCGGTGGTATTCGCAATACTCTGTTCGACTTCTTCCTCTTTTATGCTTAATTGGACGAAGGGGCGGGATCTTCTCAGTGTTGTATATTTCTCTGTAGACATCCACAAGGGACACCCTGAGGTGGGTAGGAGAATTCAGATTTTGAGGTTTCTCCTAATCGAGAGGTATCCTCCATATTCATGTATTTTTTTGCCCGCTCTTGTACCTCGTTCAGAGATGTTAGGAGCTTTTTCGATATAGAGTGGCTAAAGGGTCCTTCTCGCAGGCCATTGATGAGACTCATGATGGTTGCTTCTGTTGGAAGGCTTTGTATGTCCAGACATGCTTTATTGAATCTTTCCATGTAGTTGCAGAGGATTTCCCGATCTCCTTACTTAATCCTTAGCAGGCTTGGATCATGCTTGGCTTTGTCTCTTTGGATGGAGAATCTAGCTAAGAATTTCTTGGCGAGGTCATCGAAGCTTTCTATTGATCTTGGCGCCAAGCTATCGAACCACTTGATTTCCGTCTTGGTCAAAGTAGTCGGGAAGGCTTTACAACGGATTGCATCTGAGGCATCCGTAAGATACATTCGACTTCTGAAATTGCTGAGATGATGGCTCAGATCAGATGTACCATCATACAGGGTCATGTCAGGGTCTTTGAAGTCCTTCGGAATTTTAGCTTTCATGATATCCTTTGTGAATGGGTCTTGGTCCTTGTGGGGGCAATGTTGACAGCTAGATTGAATAGTCTTAGTTTTGAGGTCGGCCTCGAGCTTTAGGAGCTTGTCCTCCAGCTCTCGACGCTATCTTGTTTCTCTCTGGAGGTCTCTCTCGGCTTCTCGCTGCCGCTCAGCTTCCTATTCGAGCTGTTTAAGGTGACCCTTTTGTTCACAGATTACATCTAAGATCTCTATGTTTGGGGTTTGCTTGTCTCCCTGGGGTTGAGGTGTTTCCTTCGATGCAGCATCCGTTTTCATATGGGGCGTTCTTTCTTCCAAACTGGAGTCATGATCGTTGTCAGGATTGTCTGCCATGATGGTGGGATGACTTCTAGGTCACCAGCAACGGTGCCAATGTTCTGGGGGTTACCTGAAACTGAAGGTCGATCTCAGATGAGATCTTCGGGTGTTGTCGGAGCTACTGGGTCTAACCTGCTGAATCTTGAGATGCTTCTGATCCTCGATCACCGGAGGGTGGTGGTACCTGCAAGAGACTCCGATGCTTAAGTTAGCACGGGGTTTAGGTAGGTTTTTGTGTAGAATCAGAGCGTGAGTTATACCTGGGTGCTTCAGTGAATTTATAGTAGTGTGGAGTGACCTTCCTTGGGATAAGTTTGTTATCTTATCTTATCTTTTGTGGAGGAGATCTTTATCTTTTGGTCCACCGCCTTTTGGTGAGCGGTGATCCTTTGCTTTGGGCCTGCTTTGGGCCTACATGGTGATTTGGCCGAACTCTTTAGGAAAAGGACGGTGAAGAGCCAACCTTATAAGAGGTCGCCTATCTTTGTCTTCGTCCAACCCAGATCACTTAGCTCGACCTAGGGTATGAACACTTCTTTTCCAGAATGAATGCCAAAACTAGCGTTAAAATGCCAAGAATGGGCGTTTAACGCCCAAGAAGGGCCAACCTCCCAAGTTGAATGCCTAAAACTGGCGTTCAACGTGCAAAACTGGCGTTCAATGCCAGCAAGGGAGCAGAAGCCAGCGAATTCACCCCTTTCTCAGCGTTCAATGCCCTGATTCCAAGTTGAACGCCAGGCTTGACCGAAGCACATAACCAAAGTGGACCCAAAGTGGATTTTAGCACTCCGTAGCTTATCCAGTCTTATTTCTGTAACTTTTAAATCAAAATTAACATCTTTTAGGGTTAGTATTTACTATTTAAAGAAGAGATCACTTAGGTTAAGGAGATACACATTGAGATCCAAACAGATATTCTTTTACATTTATTTCGTTTTCACTGTAAAGCATGGTAACTAAACCTCTTGGTTAAGGTTAGGAGCTCTGCTTATTTCTATGGATTAATATTATAACTCTTCTATTTTAATTAATGTTTGATTCCATTCTAAGGTGTTGTATTCGTTCTTAATCTTATGAATGTAGGGTGGAACGATAGTATGACCTCTTATTCTACATGAGCACTTGTGATTCTCGACATAGTTATCTCTCTTGGGCTACAACATGAAAGCACTCCTCCTAAATCACAATTTATCTGGGCTAATTAGATATGTGACATATAATCTGGTTATCTTTGGGTAATTAAGGTTTTTATGGTGCTAAACTAGATTTCTGAGCTTCACCTTCCGATCTGAAAGAATTGACCTTGTCTGTGGCATTTTAGTATGATTAGGGGAGATTAACTCGCTAAGACATTAGGCTTTAATCCCTAATGGTTTGCCATGGAATGAATCACTCTTTGTTGGAATAGTGAGTAAGAAGTATTAATTTGGAAAGATAAGCTCCTCCGAGGCCTTAATTGCTTTCATATACTATCTCTTTACCAATCTTTAATTGCTTTTCTTTACTTTCTTGTTTTATGTGAATTCAACAACAACAACACTTTTTCTATTTGCCTGACTAAGTCCTGCAAGATAACTATTGCTTGCTCAATCCAACAATCCTCGTGGGATTGACCTTTACTCAACTGAGGATTTACTTGGATGATTTGGTGCACTTGCCGGTGAAGTTGTGCGAGTTCTAATTTTGCACATCACACACCACCTCTGTTTTATGACTTAAGCGTAAAGCTCTATGTGGTAGGGTGTTACATTATGGTATCAGAGCAGTTCGTTTCTGTAGAGTGATACGAAAATTTGTACACCACAATATTTCGTGGGACTACCGTCAAGTGCACCGGATCATATCAAGTAATATAACTCACTTTGAGTGCGATCGATTCCACGAGGATTGGTAGACTTAAGAAACTTTAATCTATTAGTGATCTTAGTCGAACAAATCAATAATTGAAGATTGATAAATCTGCAATGTAATAAATGACTGAAATATAAATATCATGAAATTAAATGACGGAATTAGAGAGCTGGAATGTAAAGAACTGGGAATCTAAATTGCATAAAGTAAATTGGAAGCAAATAAAAATTGAAAGTAAAGAACTGCAATAATAATGGGGGTAAGGGGAATGAATATAAAATGTATAAGTGTAAAGAGATATATTGTAATCTCAGGATCAAAGTGTTTCTCATCTCTTCCTCAATCATGCAACTCATTGATCTCTTGGTAAATTATGAGTGATTGAACCCCAATCCCTTGGTGATTCAATTTCTCTAAACTTGATTAATTGCCAATTTCTTGATCTAATTGCTCATGAAAAGATATGAAGATTGGTCCCTGATTTAAAGCCACACGATCTCCTAGACCCAAGTGTTGGGATGATTACATGTCACTAAATCAAACCCAAACCTAAATCTATTCAATTGTGAGAAAGAATTTCAAACATGACTCTATGATCCCTTTCCCAAGGCTCACATAGAATCCATGTGAACACAGTCTCTTTCCCAAGATATTTGAGTTCTTGAATGAAGAATGAAGATCTTTCTAGAAAATCAAATAAGAGATGAATAGAAGAAGAAATTAAACTTCACTATTGATCCATCAAAATATAATAGAGCTCCCTCCCACAATGAGAGGGAACTTAGCTACTCATAGCTCAAATAAAAGAGATGAAGAATGAGATGGGAGTCAGAAGTGGGAAAAGAAAACCCCTAATGAAATACCTTCTTGGGGTTTTTATACTACTCTTAGTTCAAAAAAAGTACAAGTAAAATTTCCTAACTAACTAAAACTTGGCCTATCTTTGCTGGGTGGAGGTGTGTTAAGTGGCGTACCACCCTTGTGAGCACACCCTTGCTTTCTTCTTGATTTGTTACCTGGCGGGCCACGCCATAGTGCACACTTAGTGGCACGCCAATGTAGTCAGACTTGGCATTCCACTTCGTTGACACGCCTTGCTTTACAGTCCTTGAAATGCTCTCTGTGATGTTGGCCCAGCGTGCCACGCTTGAGGCACGCCCACTAACACGCCAGCATTGCTGGTTGGCATGCCACTCTGGAGCCTCACTTCCAATGACACGCCCATTGATGTGGAACTGGCGTGCCACGCCCAAAGCACGCTGCTGGCATGCCCATTGTAAATGTTCCAGGGGCATACTCTTGTTAGCAAACCCAGCGTGCCATGCCTGGGACATGCCTCTTGACACACCAGTAAAGTGAACTTAGTGTGCCATGCCTAAGACACGTTGCTGGCAAGCCCATTGTGATGGTTCCAGAAGCCCTTTCCTAGTCATTAAGCCCAGCATGCCTGAATAGGCGGAAAATTGCCGATAAAGAAATTATAATAAGAACAACGTTGCAAGTACAGTTCTTAACCGACGAAAATCCCGCATATCAATTTAAAAGGGTTGTCACAAATTTAGAATAAAAATACTGGCAATAGAAATCCCAGGTCGTCTCCCAACGAGTTGACAAAAGAGTGCTATTTTATTAGTCAGGAATTTTCTGAGAAATTTTAGAGTTGGAGAACGGGAAATTAAAATAACTATTAATTAAAGCAATGAGAATTAACGAGAAAATTTATATAATTAAAATAAAAGCCTTCACCGGAGAAGATTAATTGGAAATTCTATCCTTGTTGGATTCTCTCAAGTGTAATGGTAATAGGTTGTTGTCTCTAGTTAGTTATCCCTTACCGAATAAAGGAAAGTTAAGTAACTGAACCAACTCCACTTCACAAGTCCTAATCCTCTCCTATGGAAGGATTAAGGTTAGTGACTAGAGAGCTAGCCAACAACTTCTAGTTCCCAATTACACTTGAGTTTTTCAACTTAAGGGTCTCCATTTAATCAACTCCCAAGTCAAGTTGGGAGTCTACTCCATTGACATAAATATAACTTTCATAAACGATAAAAGGGGAAGAAGAGAAGACATGATAAACTAAATAAAATAATAACTGAAAATCAATTAAAGATAAAAATAGTTCTTTGCATTAATAAATCCCAAAATCATAAACATACGTATCCGAACATGGTTAATGGGCGATTAAAAAGAGTAAAGGAATAAGGAAACAAACTAGAATAATGGCAACTTCAACGGAGGTAGTAACTCTTCTCAATATCCAAATCAAAAGCATGAACTCTAAAACTATGAATGTGAAGAAACCTAGATGAAGTAGTATATTCTCTCTAAGATTCAAAACTAAAGCTAAAAATTATGCGAATGAGAATGTGTCTTGAGTCTCTGCATGTCCCCTGGCTCTAGTCTGTGTTTTTGGGCCGAAAACTGGGTCCAAACTCAGCCCAAAATCGCCCCCAACGTCTTCTGCTTTTTCTACACGTGGCGCATGTCACGCGTACGCGTCAGTCACACGTACGCATCGATGGTCTTCTTCGCGTGTCACGCGTACGCGTCAGGTACGCGCACACATCGCTGTGCAGATCTTCAAATCATGCCCACGCGTGAGCCATGCGTCCGCGTCGCTCCTCGCTGGTTGTCTCCTTTATTTCTTGTGCTCCTTCCTTTTTTGCAAGCTTCCTCTCCATCCTCTAAGCCATTCCTACCTAATAAAGCCTGAAAACAATTAACGCACAGATCACGGCATCGAATGGTATAAAGAGGATTAAAATACACAATTTAAAGACTTAGGAGGCAAGTTTTCAACCATAGAACAGAATTGGGAAGGAGTTTTAAAATCATGCAAATTGTATGAATAGGTGTGCAAAGACTTGACAAAAACCACTCAAATAAGCACAAGATGAACCATAAAATAGTGGTTTATCAATCTCCTCACACTTAAACATTAGCATGTCCTCATGCTAAGCTCAAGGAGATAAAAGAATGAATGGGGGAAGTAAGACTCATGAGATGCAACCTATGTATGCGAATGCAACTATATGCTAATATGTTTCCATCTCCTTGGTTAAAAATAAACAAGTTCTTCAAGACAAAAATAAATCAGATTTCACTAATTCAAACCACATAATAAAATACAAGTAAACTTGTAAGAAGACAACTCATGAAAGCAGGGAACATAGAATCAAGCATTAAACCCTCACTGGTAGTGTATATGCACTCTAATTGCTTAGGTGTATAGGGTTAATCACTCTACTCTTCCCTAGTCATGATTTCTAAAATATTGTTCTTCATCTAACCAATCAACAAATATTTAGTATACCAATGCAAACATCATGAGGTCTTTTCAAGGTTCTAATGGGGCTAAGGTACAGGTGATGATATATGTATGGCCAAGTGATCTATAATATGAATCTTCGACTAACCTAAGCTCTCACCGAACACACACAGACACTCTATGTAATTCTAAATTCTTGCCTAGCTACCCAAAATTCCCACTTTTGTATATTTCACATACTCATATACCGAATTTTCTTTAATTTCACCACATATGCATTGATCTTTTATTAAACTTAGCATTGGGATAATTTTTTCCCCTTAATTATTTATTTATTTGTATTGTAATATTTATTTATTTATTTATTTATTTATTATGTTTTTTTATTTAAGTTTTTTTTTGAAACTTGAAAGCAAATATAACATATCAATGCATATGGTTTTTCTGGTCTTATATGAGTAGGCACCCAAATTTCCAATATTCAAATAAATTAGAAATGTAACACTTTTTCATTAACCCAGGTTCCCATAATTCCACACACTTAATTGATACACAATCTCTACTTTAAGCTAACCAAAGATTCAATTAGGGTTATTAATTATTTTTCAGTGTAAGGCTAGTGATGTGGTAAAATATAGAACAAAGGGGGATTAAAAGGCTCAAAGTGGCAAATAAAGGTAATTGAAATGGTAGGCTATTTGGGATAAGTGAGCTAATAACAAATGATGGCCTCAATCATATGTATGCATGCAGTTACACTAAACAATGGACATATAGAATAGAACAAACTGTAGATTACAATCATAGAGAAAAAACACACAAGAATAAAATATTATGGTTAAATAATGTAACCATGTAAGTAAGCTCAAATCTCGCAGGTTGTGTGTTCTTAGCTATAATTCATGTTCCAAATTAAAATCTTCAAACAAGTTTAACACAAATTTTTCAATTTAAATTAGTGAAATGCTATAAAAAGGGCCTTGAAAAGTAACTCATTACTTCAACCAAGCAGAACATTCATTCAAACAATTATTATCATGCAATCTATCCTATCTAACAAAAGAAAAAGTCAAATGTTGGTGTTAAGAGAGAGAGAAGTTACCTCCGGAAGTCTAGGACTAACCTCCCCACACTTAAGGCTTGGCACGGTCCTCCGTGCCATCAGTAAGGAACAAGGTAGGGTTAGAAGCATCGCCTCCACTCTCTGGTTCGCCATGGCTCCCTGTGCTACTGGATGAAGGGGAGTCTGGGGTGTCCTTCTGTTCTGGAGGCGGGTGAGTACCAAGTATGAGTTCCTTCAGGTAGTTGTATCGACGCTTGTTACGGCGCTCCATTTGCTCCATCCACCGGTCGAACCTCTCAAGGATCTGAAGGAACATCTGATGGGTGGATGGTGCTTGTGATGTGGATGAGAGTAGAGTAGAAGAAGGAGGAGTATCCAAAGATGGGCCTGCAGGCCGGCTTGCAGAAGGATTTGGTGGCCTGATGTACTTCCCATGTGGGACATACTGGTTGGCTCTAGGGATCATAACCTTCGTGTCTCCTGCATAATAGGACACACCTACTACAGAGACTAAATCTGAAACCAAAGCGGGAAAAGGCAGGTTACCCGCAATCTGTACATGTCCCATTGCTTGCTGGATGCGTCGGGGCAGGTTGAGGGGTTGCTCTGCCAAGATGCACCAGATGAGGACAGCCATGTTCGCTGTGAAGGTGGACTCGTGAGTGTTCAGAAAGATATAGTGGGAATAATCTGTGCCCACACGCGAGCCTCCAAGGTAAGTGACTGGGCTGATATGCTCTTGGGTTTTGATCGATGCGGCCCATAGATCCAGGTACTGCCAGGTTGGGCTATAACTCCAAGGACGCTATCCCAGTCGAACTGATACATCTGGCGCTTAAGAGAGGCTTCTTGATATGCATCCAATCCCTCTGCGCTAGGTGGTAGATCCAGTCCTCGCTGTATGGCTCTCTCGGAGACAGGGACTTGGTGCTGACGAACATAGACAGTCTGCAGGGTAGGCGAGTAGAAGTTGGAGTAGAATTTAACTACCCATGATAAGTTGGCCTCTCGCGGCTGCCTCCTCAAAAATTCCCACTGTCTCCTCTTGATTCGGGCCTCCATAAAATCAACAAAGTGTGTTGGAATAAATTTATAGATGCTCATTGTTGTAGTTCCTCTCGGCTAGGATGGGGAACATCTGTTCGCAGTAGCGGTTAGTGAACCGTGTGGAGTCTCGTGCGGGAAAAGCTTTCTCTGATTCATGAACTTTAATGATCCTCTTTACCCGCTTTGTTGGCGGCTTAACACTGGTAGATGGTGGTGCCTTTGCTGGAGCTCTCTTGGTTCCTCTCCTTGCTGGTGTCTTGTCAGTGGCTTTCTCTTTTCCTTTCTTGGTACTCATGCCTAAGGAAGAAAGAAAGACTGTAAAAGATATATAAATAACTAAAAACTGGAGGGAGAAAATTCCAAGTGATAATGAATGCCAAAGAAAAAATAGGGGATTAAATACATGGTAGCTACAACATGTAGGTAAGACAGCAATTAAGATCAAGAAGGCAATTCATAATAATTAGATGCAAGAGTGTTTATGGCATGCAGAAACAGGCATGAGAAGCATAGCTCAAGCATCAAGTATTAAATGTGCCAAATTAAAGAGCACTTGTAATGATGGCAATTGTGAAGGATAATCCCAGTTACATTTGGATTACAAATGTTGTGAAAAAGAGGCATTCAAGTAAAAGAGTAAAAGAAAGTATAATTCAAAAAGCCATAAGAGCTTTTTCACAAACACTTGGTATGCAAGTTAATATATGAATGAAAATAATGTATCCAAATGTATATGAGAGCCAAATGTAAATGTCAATTGTCACATCACTCCTCATGATATTCAGAAGCTCAAGTATAATAAGGTACTACCCAAATAAAACTCCAATACCGACATGAAAAATTCATGAAAAAGAAACCATAAATACTAAGCATAAAAGAAAGATTTAGAAGAAAGAAAAATAGATAAATGCAATAAGTAAAAGAAGAATGAAAGAGTAGAGGAGAAAAGAAAAGAACCTATTGTAGAAGATGAAAAAGGGAGGAAGAAAGTGATAGATAGTAATAAGGAATAAAGAAGAAAGAAGGAAGAAGAAAGAAGAAAGAATTATGATGGAAAGATAATTAGGATTGGGGACGGGAATATTGGAAATCAGGCGGCGGACTGGTTTAATTGTGCGTCGCATGCAACGCGTATGCGTATGGCACGTGTACGCACGAGTCGCACAAGTTTTAAACGACGTGTACACGTCCGGGACGCGTACGCGTGATAGTGGCTTGGGCCAAACGCACGAAGGCATCCTAGCGCACGCACAACTCTCGGGTTGGTACGCATGAGGGCCAACATTGCACACGACGCGTGTGCGTCAGGCACGCGCACGCGTGAACGGCCATTTTGTGAAAATGACGGGCACGCGTCAGGGACGCGTACACGTGATGGGGTTTGTGTTACTAGCACAGTTCCAGCCCCAAACCAGCACAACTCTCGGGTCAAACACTCATTTACGCCGATTTCCAGGATCACGCGTACGCGTCAGGAACGCTTAGTCTGGCGAAAACGCCAGTGACGCACACGCGTGAGGTTTGCGGATGCGTGGGCTTGCTTGTGCGCACGGCACGCTTCTAGCACCACTCTGACCCAACTCTCAGGTCAATTCTTTGGTGGTGCGAACTCACACATGACGCGCACGCGTCAGGGATGCTTGTGCATCGCACCCCCCTTTTTTTATATACATATATATGCAGAATGCAGAATGCAGATGATTATGTAGAAATTATGAATGAATACTATGAAAAACAATACAAGATAAAACTAGGACTGAAAAGGGACGATCATACCATGGTGGGTTGTCTCCCACCTAGCACTTTGCTTTTACGTCCTTAAGTTGGATGGTGCATAAGCTTAGTCTGCTTCTGTTAGTGGATCTCCAGCTCCTTGTTGTGCTTTATCCTCTCACCATGATACAGCTTTAAGCGATGTCCATTGACCTTGACGAATTTAGAGCTTGAAGGATGACTCAGGTGGAAGACTCCGTATGGCTCTGCCTTCTCTACCCTATAGGGGCCTTCCCATCTTGAACGCAGCTTGCCTGGCATGAGCCTAAATCTTGAGTTATAAAGGAGAAGTAACTCCCCAAGTCTGAACTCTCTTCTCTTGATATGCCTGTCATGCACAGCCTTCACCTTTTCTTTGTATAGTCTGGAGTTGTCATATGCTTCAAGTCGAAGGGTCTCCAGTTCTGCTAGTTGCAGCTTCCTTTCAGCACCAGCCTTCTCAAATCCCATGTTGCATTCTCTTACGACCCAGAAAGCCTTGTGTTCCACCTCCACTGGGAGGTGACAAGCCTTCCCGTATACTAGGCGGA
Organism: Arachis ipaensis; assembly: GCF_059453495.1. Lineage (NCBI taxonomy): Eukaryota > Viridiplantae > Streptophyta > Magnoliopsida > Fabales > Fabaceae > Arachis > Arachis ipaensis. Next base: position 77,127,461 of record NC_142444.1, read on the forward strand.
AGGGACTCATTCCTATGGGTGTCTTGTATGCTGTCCGATAAGCCCAGAGTGCATCTACAAGTCTGGTGCTCCAGTCCTTCCTGTGAGGCTAGACAATCTTCTCCAGGATGCACTTTATCTCTCTGTTAGACACCTCTGCTTTCCCATTGGTCTGAGGATGATAAGCTATTGCGACCTTGTGCACAATGCCATGTTTCTTCAGTACACTTGTTAATCTCCTGTTACAAAAATGAGTGCCTTGATCACTCACGATTGCTCGTGGTGATCCAAAGCGACATATAATATGGTTTCTAATAAAGGAGACAACAATGTTAGCATCATCAGTACGGGTAGGAATTGCTTCCACCCATTTAGAAACATAATCTACAGCTAACAATATATATAAGAAACTACTAGAGTTTGGAAATGGACCCATGAAGTCAATGCCCTAAACATAAAAAATTTCACAGAACAACATAAGTTGTTGGGGGCATCTCATCCCTCTTGGATATATTTCCAAACCTTTGGCATAGGGAACAAGATTTACAGAAGGCAGTAGCATCCTTAAAAAGTGTGGGCCAGCAGAATCCACAGTCTAAAATTTTTCTAGCTGTTCTTTAAGGGCCAAAATGTCCACCACTTTCAGAAGAGTTGTAGGTCTCTAAAATTGACTGGAATTCTGATTGAGGCATGCACCTTCTAATTATCTAGTCAGCACCATACCTCCATAAATATGGGTCATCCCATATATAATATTTGGACTTACTTTTTAGCTTGTCCTTCTGGTGCTTAGTAAAATTAGGAAGGAAGGTATGACTGACTAGATAATTAGCTATAGGAGCATACCAAGGAACTACTTCAGATATTGCATGCAAGATATCAAAGGAAAAAGCATCATTGATAGGAGTGGAGTCACCCTTGATGTGCTCTAGGCGACTAAGGTGGTCCGCCACTAAATTCTGGGAACCACTCCTATCTTTGATTTCTAAATCAAATTCTTGCAGCAACAATATCCAACATATTAGCCTTGGTTTGGACTCTTTTTTTGCTGACAAATATTTTAGAGCTGCATGGTCTGAGTATACTACCACCTTAGTTCCAAGTAAGTAGGCTCGGAATTTATCCAGAGCAAAAACAATAGCCAGAAGCTCTTTTTCAGTGGTAGTATAGTTAGACTGAGTAGCGTCTAAGGTCTTAGAAGCATAAGCGATTTTAAAAGGGTCCTTACCTTTGTGCTGAGCCAGCGTCGCTCCCACTGCATGGTTGGAGGCATCACACATATTCTCAAAAGGCTGGCTCCAGTCTGGTCCTCGCACAATCAGAGCTTGAGTCAAGGCAATCTTCAGCTTATCAAACGCTTCCATGCAGTCCTTACTCAGCTCGAACTCAACATCCTTCTGTAGTAGTCTAGATAAAGGCAATGCTACCTTACTGAAGTCCTTGATAAATCTCTGGTTGAAACCTACATGACCAAGGAACGAACGGACTTCCCTCACAGAGGAGGGGTAAGGTAAACTAGAAATCACATCTACCTTTGCTGGATCCACAGAAATACCAGTATTAGAAACAACATGTCCTAGCACAATACCTTGTTTTACCATAAAATAACATTTTTCAAAATTTAATAAAAAGTTTGAACTAAAACACCTGTCTAATACTCTAGCTAAACTATCTAAGCAAAGGTTAAATGAATCACCATACACACTAAAGTCATCCATGAAAACTTCCATACAGCTCTCAATAAGATCTGAGAAAATACTCATCATGCATCTTTAGAAAGTAGCCGGTGCATTACATAAGCCAAAAGGCATCCTCTTGTATGCATACGTTCCAAAGGGGCATGTAAAAGTAGTCTTCTCCTAATCTTCAGGAGCTATATGAATTTGAAAATAGTCAGTGTAACCATCTAAAAAGCAGTAGTGTGATTTACCTGACAAGCGATCAAGCATCTGATCAATGAATGGCAGGGGGTAGTGATCCTTGCGAGTATCCTGATTGAGACGCCTGTAATCAATGCACACCCTCCAGGAATTCTGCACTCTAGTTGTCAGGAGCTCTCCATGCTCATTCTTCACTGTTGTGACTCCAGACTTCTTGGGCACCACTTGTACTGGGCTTACTTATTCACTATCTGAGATAGGGCAGATAATGTTAGTTTCAAGCAACCTGGTCACTTCCTTCTTGACAACTTCTAAGATGGTGGGATTCAGCCGCCTCTGAGGTCGACGGACAGGCCTTGCTCCCTTTTCTAAAAATATCTAATGCTCACAAACTTGAGGGCTGATACCTACTATATCCACTAAGCTCCACCCAATTACTTTCTTGTGTCTTCTCAGCACACCAAGCAGCTGCTCCTCCTATTGGGAAGTGAGTTCCCTTGCAATGATTACTAGGAGCTTCTGATTTTCCTCAAGGTAAACATACTTGAGGTGGGGTGGAAGGGGCTTCAACTCCATTTTCTGCTCATGGCTAGCTATTTGATCATCTGGAGCTAGTGATGGTGGCAAGGTGTCTTCGTCTTGTTCAGAGGGCTTCCCCACACTTGCACCTTGCTCCATATGCATCTATTCTACTTTTTCTTGGTGTGCTGCAGCTACAGTCTCATCAATTATGTCGCACTGGAAGATGGAATGATCTTCTGGAGGGTGCTTCACAGCTTCATCCAGGTTGAAGCTCACTGCTCTGCCATCTATCTCAAAGAAATAAGTTCCTGAGAATGCATCCAACTTGAACTTTGAAGTCTTCAGAAATGGTCTTCCAAGCAGGATGGATGATGGTCTTCCTGAGTCATTAGGGGGCATCTCCAAAATATAGAAATCAATAGGGAATGTTAGCCCCTTAATGCTCACCAGAACGTCCTCAGCAATTCCTACCATCGAGATTATACTTTTATCTGCCAAAACAAAACGTGTTGCTGACCGTTTTAAGGGAGGGAGCCTCAAGGCATCATATACAGATCATGGCATAATACTCACACATGCGCCTAAATCACACATGCAGTTTGAAAATTTTACACCCTCTATAGTAATAGTAACCATGAATGTACCTAGATCACTACATTTTTCCGGTATATCACCCATTAGAGCAGAAATAGAGCTACTCAGAGGAATAGTTTCTAAATCCTGTATTTTATCTTTATTCATGCATAAATCTTTTAGAAACTTAGCATACTTAGGTACCTGGCAAATGGCATCAAAAAGGGGAATGGTTACCTCAACCTTTTTGAAGATCTCTGCCATCTTGGGGTCAAGCTCCATCTGCTTCCTGGGTTTCCTAGCAAGGTCTGGAAATGGAATGGGAATGGCTTATCTTGTAACTTCATCTTCCTTTAGTGCTCTATTCCCTGGTTGAGCTGCTTCTTCTTCTACCATGTCTTGTGCTTCCTCCGCTTCTTCAATATCCTCTACCTCAACAATGTCTTCAACTTGAATGTCTTCCTTTGAGCTTGGCTCCTCATGACTCCTCTCTTGTAGTGTGGTTCCGGACCTTAAGGTGATGGCATTGATTCCACCCTTGGGGTTGGATAAAGGTTGAGAAGGAATTGCACTAGAGCTTTAAGGTTGATTGTTGGGGGCAGATAATGATTCCATCCGAGAGACGAGCACTTGTAGGGTAGCGTTCAGACCATTTATTGTAGAAGTAAGTGTATTCGGAATGTCCTGTTGTCCTTGCGCAAGAGAGCGAAGCATCTCGTCATTAGAAGAAGAAGGGGGGTAAGTGATTTGAGGGGCCTGCTGTTGGTTTTTCTGAGGTGCTTGGGACTGCCTTTGGTGAGGTACTCTATAAGGCTGGTTTTGGTTTTGCTGCTGATAAAGAGGATTCTGCTATCTGTTGTTGTTGTTCCACCTCTGATTTCCACTGTTGTCTCTGCCTCTTCGGTTGTAGTTGTCCCTCCATCCCTGGTTGGAATTGTCTCTCCAGCCTTGGTTAGAGTTATCTTGCCAACCTTGATTGTAGTTCCCACCTTGGTTATAATTGCCGCCTTGTTGATAGTATCCTTGATTCGGGCGGTCATAGAAATTATAAGTAGCTGCCAAGGTGTTGTCTTCTTGTTGGAGCTGTGGACACTCATCAGTGTAATGAGTATAGCAGGCACATATTCCGTACACTCTCTGAGGAACCAACTGTTGACATTGTTGTTGTGGGGAAAGTTGAGGTTGTTGTTGATTTAGCTGTAGCTGCTTCAGTATGTTGGTCATCTCTCCCAGAGTTTGTGTGAGAGCAGCAGTCTCACTACTAGAGGAAACCTCCGCAATAGCCTTGGGATGGTTGTTCCTGTGCTTGACATTCCGGGTAGACTCAGCTAGATCGGTGATCAGTTGCCAAACTTCTGTTGCCGTCTTGTACTTCTTCAGAGAGCCATTACTTGCAGCATCTAGTGTGGTCTTGTCTTGAGGCTTCATGCCTTGTGTGAAATAGCTAATCAGCACTAACTGGTCAATTTTGTGGTGGGACATGAGTCTAGGAGATTCCTGAAGCGTTCCCAATACTCATAAAGGGTCTCTAATTCACGTTGGATAATGCAGGAAATTTCTTTCCTCAGTTCGTCTGTAACTTCAGCTGGAAAGTACTTTTCAAGGAATTCCCTTCTGAGCAAATCCCAACTAGTAACGACTTCTTTAGGTTGAGTATAGAACCACTCCCTTGCCTTTCCCTCAAGAGAAAATGGGAAGGCATATAGCCAAATAGTAGTCTCATCTGCACCATGACGCCTAGTAGTTGAGCAGACTGTCTAAAAATCTCTAAGGTGCTTGATAGGCTCTTGAACAGGTAAGCCATGAAACTTGGGCAGCAAGTTGATTAACGAAGTCTTCAGTTCAAAATTTGCAACCAGATTTGGGTGACGCGCTTGATACGGTTGCAGTATAAAGTCTGGAGCTCCTGCCTCTTGGAGAGTAATCCTTCTGGGCTCCGCCATATTACCTGCACGTAAATCAATAGAATTAGTAGAAGAGGAGCTTGTTTCTTCCTCAGATGGCGCTTCAGATTCTTCTTCAGAAGAGACTGGTGAATTGGTAGTAACCACCTCACCACCCTCAGAGGCTAACCTACACTGAGCTCGCCTAATACGTGAAATAGTTCTTTCAATTTCAGGATCAAACGCGGCTAAGCTCGGATCAGGCAGTGAACGGGTCATTCAATGAAAGAAACATACAGCTCATGGTAATAGAATGAAATAAAATATACAAAAATAAAAAATATGTACACCAACCAATAATTTAGCATACTATTGCAACTCTCCGACAACGGCGCTAAAAATTGAATAGGTGAAAAATTGCCGATTAAGAAATTATAATAAGAACAGCGTTGCAAGTACAGTTCTTAACCGACGAAAATCCCGCTTATCAATTTAAAAGGGTTGTCACAAATTTAGAATAAAAATACTGGGAATAGAAATCCCAGGTCATCTCCCAACGAGTTGACAAAAGAGTGCTATTTTATTAGTCAGGAATTTTCTGAGAAATTTTAGAGTTGGAGAACGGGAAATTAAAATAACTATTAATTAAAGCAATGAGAATTAACGAGAGAATTTATATAATTAAAATAAAAGCCTTGACCGGGAGAAGATTAATCGGAAGTTCTATCCTTGTTGGATTCTCCCAAGTGTAATGGTAATAGGTTGTTGTCTCTACTTAGTTATCCCTTACCGAATAAAAGAAAGTCAAGTAACTGAACCAACTCCACTTCACAAGTCCTAATCCTCTCCTATGGAAGGATTAGCATTCGTGACTAGAGAGCCAGCCAACAACTTCCAGTTCCCAATTACACTTGAGTTTTCCAACTGAAGTGTCTCTTTTTAATCAACTCCCAAGTAAAGTTGGGAGTCTACTCCATTGACATAAATATAACTTTCATAAACGATAAAAGGGAAAGAAGAGAAGACATGATAAAATAAATAAAATAATAACTAAAAATAAATTAAATATAAAAATAGTTCTTTGCATTAATAAATCCCAAAATCATAAACATACGTATCTGAACAGGGTTAATGGGCGATTAAAATGAGTAAAGGAATAAGGAAACAAACTAGAATAATGGCAACTTCAACGGAGGTAGTAACTCTTCTCAATATCCAAATCAAAAGCATGAACTCTAAAACTATGAATGTGAAGAAACCTAGAGGAAGTAGTATATTCTCCCTAAGATTCAAAACTAAAGCTAAAAACTATGCGAATGAGAATGTGTCTTGAGTCTCTTCTTGTCCCCTGGCTCTAGTTTGTGTTTCTGGGCCGAAAACTAGGTCCAAACTCAGCCCAAAATCGCCCCCCTGTGTCTTCTACATTTTCTGCACGTGGCGCATGTCACGCGTACGCGTCAGTCACACGTACGCGTCGATGGTCTTCTTCGCGTGTCACGTGTACGCGTCAGGTACGTGCACGTGTCGCTATGAAGATCTTCAAATCACGCGCACGCGTGAGCCATGTGTGCACGTCGCTCCTCGCTGGTTGTCTCTTTTATTTCTTGTGCTCCTTCTATTTTCGCAAGCTTCCTCTCCATCCTCTAAGCCATTCTTGCCCTATGAAGCCTGAAAACACTTAACGCACAGATCACGGCATCGAATGGTATAAAGGGGGATTAAAATACACAATTTAAAGACTTAGGAGGCAAGTTTTTAACCATAGAATAGACTTAGGAAGGAGTTGTAAAATCATGCAAATTGTATGAATAAGTGTACAAATACTTGATAAAAACCACTCAAATAAGCACAAGATGAACCATAAAATAGTGCTTTATCAGTGCCACACCTTTGAGTACGCCTAGTGGCACACTGGCTTTACTTAATTGGCATAGAGTGCCAAAGTACAAGCCCGATGGCATGCCACCTTTACTTTTAGTTCTTCCATTCTCGATACTTGGCATGCCATACTCACTAGCACACCCTTGACATGCACTCTATCTTGAGTTGGCATGCCATGCCATCGAGCATGCCTAGTGGCACTTCACGTTACATGTCCTAGACACACCTTTGTTGGAGAAGTTTGGTGATGATTATAGATTTCTGGCTCAGCGTTCCATGCCCTTGGCATGCCCATGGACACACCAGTGTTGGGGACTTGTGATAAGTGAATATCTTATATCCTTTTTAGCACCATTTTCATAGTGTTTTTAGTTATATTTTATTAATTTTTCGTATATTTTATTGCAAAATTCATCTTTTGTATGCTATTTTGAGTTTTTAGATTTTTTCTATGATTTTAGGCAAATTTCGGGCAAGTTTGGCAGAATCTTGATCAGGGACGAAGAAAGGATAGCAGATGCTGTCAATCCTGACCTCTGTGAATTCCAAAAAACATATCTTGAGCTACAGAGGTTTAATTGGCACGGTCTCAACTGCCTTGAAAAGCTAACTTTCAGAGCATTCCAGTAATATATGATAACCTATAATTCTCTTCCAGAATCATGCTCAAGAAAGACCAACCTCCAGTGTTGAACGCCCAAAACTGGCGTTCGACGACAGCTAGGGAGCAGAGGGCAGCGAGTTCACCCCCTAATAGGCATTCAACGCCCATCCTCTAAGTTGAACGCCAGGCTTGGACAAAGCACAAAACAAAAGTGGGCCCAAAGTGGATTTTAGCACTCCTTACCTTATCCAGTCTTATTTTTATACTTTTTTATTTAAATTTAATATCTTTTAGGGTTAGTATTTACTATTTAAAGAGGAGATCACTTAGGTTACAAAAACCATCAGACAGATCCTCTTTGTGTTTTTGTAAAGTTATGAGCAACTAAACTTCCTAGGTTAAGGTTCGGAGCTCTGCTTTTTCCCATTGATTAATATTATTACTTTCTCTATTTTAATATATCTTTGATTCTATTCTATGATGTATTGTCATTCTTCATCTTAATGAATCTGGGGTAGAATGGAAGTATGACCCTTTATTCTACATGAGTTCTTGTGAGTCCCTGACCGGATAGTATTGAGCTATAGCTTGAGAATACATCACCTAAACTGCAAATTGCTTGGGCTAATTAGATATGTGACATAAAATCCAGTTATCTTTGGGTGATTGAGGTTTCTGTGGTGCTAAAGCCAGAATACTGAGCTTCATTCTCCGATCCAAGAGATCTGACCTTGTCTGTGGCATTTTAAGTAGGATCAAGGAAAATTGAATTGTGTGAGCTTCATCCTCATTCAGATTAAATGACTACTGAACCTGGCGTTTGATGTAGATTAGATGAGATTAATTGACCATTGATCCTGGCGTTAATCACTTACAGCTTTGCCATAGAATGAATCATCCATTGTTAATATAAGTCAGTAAGAAGTACTAATTCAGAAAGATAAGTATCTCTGAGGCCTTAACTGTTTTTCCATTATTGTTTCTACACTGATTCTTTACTATTTTCTTTACTTTCTTGTCTTATGCGCCTACAACAACAACTCTCTTTTCTATTTGCCTGACTAAGCCCAGCAGGATAACTATTGCTTGCTCAATACAACAATCCTCGTGGGATCGACCCTCTCTCACCTAAGGTTTTACTTGGACGACCCGGTGCACTTGCCGTTGAAGTTGTACGAGTTCAAATTTTGTGCACCAAGTTTTTAGTGCCGTTGCCGAAGATCGTTCGTGATTGACAACTACCAGTTGTCTTGTGCTTAGATCAGGTACTTTTTAATAGTTTTTCTATTAACTGTGTTTCTTGTTAAGTTTTTAAACCTTCTTTGTTTCTTTCCTTAAAATTTAAAAAAAAAAAAATTCGTCTTAGTCATCTTTCATTTTTCTTTTGAATTTTGTGTCAAAGTTTTTAAGTTTGGTGTTTCTTGGTAGTCTTGGTCAATTATTTTTATTTTTGTTGATTTTTGAAAATTCTTCTTGATTATTTTCTTGAATTTTTTATTTCAATATTGTTTTACCTTTTCTTTCTTTCTTTTTGTTCAAATTTTTTTGGTGTTTTCTCTTGTTTAATTTCAAAATTTTTAAACTTTGGTGTCTTCTGGTGTTTTTCTCTCTATGTTTTTTCTAAATTATTGTAATTTAATTTCAAAAATTTTTTAAGTTTGGTGTTCTTTAGTGTTTTCTTTTCTTTTTTGAATTTCAAAAAAAAAACTTCCTTTTAAAATCTTTGAAAATTTTGCATCTTTTTCTTATCTTGGTCTAAGTTTTCATATCTTGTTATCTTTCTTTATCTTGTGATCTTTTTCTTTAATTTTAAAAATCTCTTAATATCCTATGATATCTTTATTTTAAAATTCAAATTTTAAAAGTTTATTCTTTTGTTAGTTTTTTCTTCTTTCAAATTTGAATTTCAAAATCTCCCTTTGACTTTCTCTTTTTAATTTTCAAAAATTTTCAAAATGAAATCTTCTATCTTTAATTTCAAATTTTGTTAGTTAATTGTTATCTTATCTTTTCGTAATCCCTCTTTTTTTTAATTTTCTTTATTTCGAAAAACCTTTTACTTCTTTCTTTTTCTTTTATTTTTGAATTTTAAAAAAAAAAACCTCGCTTCGTTGTTCCCAATTCTTTATTCTATCACAGCTAATATATTCATTATAGTTCTCATAGGGAGTCCTCTATATTCTAACATAGAGACTCCCATCTTTCTTTCTTATTTTGTTTCTTCTTGTTTATGAGCAGAAACAGGGATATAGAAGCCCTTCTTGATCCCGATCCTGAACCTGAGAGATTCTTAAGGAGGCGTTTACAACAAGCCCAAGCTAGCAGAGCCAGCGGGAATCTCAAGGAAGCTCTTGAGTAAGAAGCTGAAGATACAACAATGGCAGCCAATCCAAACGCTGAAGGAGACACAAGGAAGGTCCTTAGCTCTTATACTGCAGCCACATCCAACTTCTATGGGCGCAGCATCTACATACCTGCCATTGGTACAAACAACCTTGAGCTTAAGCCTCATCTGGTGACACTAGTGCAATAGAATTGCTAGTTTCATGGACTCCTGCAGGAGCACCCCAACAAATTCATATTTGATTTCCTGTAGATCTGTGACACTGTCAAGACTAATTGAGTGAATCCAGAGGTTTACAAGCTCATGCTCTTCCCCTTTGTTGTAAGGGACAGAGCAAAGCTGTGGCTGGATTCTCAGCCAAAGGAGAGCCTGGGCACTTGGGAGAAGGTGGTCAATGGATTTTTGACCAAATTTTTTCCACCTCAGAATCTGAGTAACCTTAGAATGGAAGTCTAGACTTTCAGACAGAAAGAGCGAGAGTCCCTCTATGAAGCTTGGGAGAGGTACAAGCAGCTGATCAAGAGATGCCCTCCAAACATGATCTCAGAGTGGAGCATGTTGGAGATCTTCTATGATGACCTCTTTGAGATGTTCAAGATGTCATTGGAGCACTCTGCTGATGGCTCACATCACATGAAGAAGACGCCTGAGAAGGCACAGGAGCTTATAGAAATGGTTGCCAACAACCAATACATGTACACTTTTGAGAGGAACCCTGTGAATAATAGGGCTGCTCAGAAGAGAAGAGTCATGGAGGTTGACACTCTGGACTCTATTTTGGCTCAGAACAAGCTCATGTCCTAATAGATCAATATGATCTCTCAGCATTTGAGTGGGGCATAGAGCTCAGCTATTTATTCTCCAAAGGTAGTGTATGAAGGGGACGCTGGTGACACTGCATGGACCACCATGGAGGTGAACTACATGGAAAGATCAACAGAGGCCTTAACAAGGCTTCAACAACAATCAGGGTGGAACGAACCAGAACAAGTTCAACAACAGACCGTTCTAACCCTCTCAGCAACAGATGGAGATGCCCACACAAAGTCTCTCTAACTTGGCTACTATAGTATCTAACCTCTCTAAGACCACTCACAGTTTAATTATAGAAACTAGGTCATCCATTCGGGACTTAGAGATACAGATAGGTCAGCTAAGCAAGAGGATACCCGAGGTCACCTGAAACACTCTTCCAAGAAATACTGAGGTAAATCCAAAGGAAGAGTGCAAGGCCCTCACCATGGGAGCAAAGGCCGAACCCAAGAAGGTGCCTAATGCTGAGGAACTAAAGGAGATCAAGGCTTAAGAGGAGATTGGGAGTGTCACCATGCATGGCCCTATGAAGAAGGAGGAGCCTGAAGAACAACCCTCTCCAGATGTACAAGAGGAGCCTAAGGATGAGCAACTTGCTCAGTTCTTGGCAGTCCTCAGGAAGCTGTAAGTCGACATCTCTTTTGCAGAGGTGTTGGAAAAGAAACCCACTATGTGGCTTGTTTGAACAATATGATCTCTGAAAAGACGGCCTTGAGGGGAGATGAGACTGTGGTGCTGACTAAAGAGTGCAGTGCCTTAGTCCAAAAGAAGCTACCTTTGAAGATGCGAGATCCCAGGAGCTTCCTTATTCCTATACTATAGGGACCATCACCTTTGAGAAGGCACTGTGCGACCTTGGCTTAAGCATCAACCTTATGCCTCTCTCTGTGATGAGGAAGCTGGAAATCCAAGAGGTGCAGCCCAGCAGGATCTCACTGGAGATGGCAAATAAGTCCCTAAATTGGGCATATGGCATGGTGGAAAATGTCCTTGTAAACGTTGAAGACCTTTACCTCCCTGCGAACTTCGTGATACTTGACACTGGGGAGGACAGGGACAACTCTATCTTCCTTGGAAGGCCCTTCCTAGCTACTGTAAAGGCCTTGATTGAAAAAAGAAGAGCTAGTCCTAAAGTTGTGGGAGGATCATATCCTGTTTAAGATGCCCAACCTTCAGTGTCTCTATGACAAAGAAGGTACTACTGTGCAGCACTTAGTGTTTCAACCTTCTCCCTCAGTACAGAGTCAACCAGAGTCCCCTGACATCAAACCTAAGTTTGGTGTTGGAAAATCACCATTAATCACTGAGGAAGGAGGTACCAAGAAGAAGTTACCCAAGGGTTGCAGGAACAAGAAGATTTTAACTGAAGACTTCTCACCTAGCATGAGAGTTGTCTTCACTAGAAGTCCAGTCATTCCATAGACAGTGAACCAAATCCTGTCTCTGGTGCACGTTGAGATGATTCATGAGAATACAGGAAGGAAGTTCACCTTGAGGGGTGAAGATCTGAGCCCCTATCAACCTCCATAAAGGAGCTGTCTGTTAAGCTAATGATGGTAAAGAAGTGCTTGTTGGGAAGCAACCCAACCATATGTATAGTATTTTTATTCCTTTCATCCATTATAATTTAATTTCATATTATTTTTTTCCATTCATTTCTATAGTTTTCCCTTGCTTTTTAATGTGTGTGATCATGTGTAGCACTTGGAACAGAAGCAGAAATACTTAGGGTTGAACACAGAACACCTTGAAGAGAGCCCCTTACTGGCATTGAACACCAGAACTGGCGCCCAGCGCCAAAAGGGGAAGGAAGCAAGGGCGTTTTAAGGAGTCTCTGGACCAATTTTTTGGTCCCCATGGGGCATTCAACGCCCAAACCTGGCGTTGAACACCCAGGGGGAAGGCAGGGTTACTCGCATTTAAAGCCTCACAAGCTATTGGTTCCCACCCAACTCCCACCTACCCTACCTATCATTCACTCCTATCCTTCTCTCTCTTACTTTTTCATCTTTGATTCCCACACCTTACTTTCCCTCTTCCCAATACACACTCATCAATACAATCACCTTCTTTTTCCACCAACCCCACCCACTTTGAATTCAAACTTTTCCCCTATTCTTTCCCTCCCATATGACCAAAAGCCAACCCTTTCCACCCTTATAAATACCTCTGTTTCTATCGTTCAATACCACACCATCACAATACTCTTCCCCTCTTCCACCGTAAACTTTATACACTTCCCTTCTTCCTTCTCCATCCCCACTTGGCCGAAGCCTCTTTAGCCTCTTCCCTTTTTCTTTTTCTTCCTTCTCCTACTATTTTTCTTTTCTTTTACTTCTATTTGCTCGAGGACGAGCAACCTTTTAAGTTTGGTATTAGAAAGCTCCGCTTTTTGCTTTCTATTCCTTATCTTCATGGCACTGAAAATCAGAGAATCCTCAAGGAAGAGAAAGGAAAAGCCCTCACTTCTGCTACCGAACCAAGGGAAACATAGAGATTCCTCACCAAAGCACATCAAGACTACTTCTATGACATGGTGAGGCATAAAAACGTGATTCTTGAGGTTCTCTTTAGGCTCAAGGAAAATGAATCTCCTGAGATCCAACAAGAAGTCTGGAGAAGAGATTAGGAAATTCTGGCCAATCCAATTTCAGCTGTTGGGACATTAATGGTGCAAGAATTTTATGCCAATGCTTGGGTCACCAAAAAGTATGACACTAGTGTGAACTCAAATCCCAAAAATTGGCACACCATGGTCAGAGAACAAATCCTAGACTTTAGCCTGGAAGGTGTGAGATTGGCACTACAATTGCCTAGGATGCAAGGCGACCCACAATCTTACACTCGAAGGGTCAACTCTGATTAACGGTTGGAGCAAGTGCTTACGGACATCTGTGTGGAAGGAGCTCAATGAAGGAGGGACGCACAAGGCAAGCTTTACCAACTGAGTAGGCTTTACCTCAAGCCTGTGGCCAGAGAATGGTTAAAGCTCATCCAACGCTCCATCATCCTCACAAGTAACCGATCTGAGGTTATAATAGAGAGGGCAGTGATGATCCACTGTATCATGCTCGGGAATGAGGTGGAGGTGCATGAGGTGATTCCTCAAGAGATCTACAAGATAGCTAAAAAGGCTTACACCCAAGCACGACTGGCATTCCCTCACCTCATTTATCACCTATGTAATACTGCAGGAGTTTGCATAGGAGGAGACACTCTAATTGAGATGGACAACCCCATCACAAAAAGGAGGATAGAGCATTTCAGAGAGCCTGCACACGGACCACAACACGAGCCTATCCAGCCACCTCCACCAGAGATCCCAAAGGTGCCTCAGGGAATGTATTTCCCTCCCCGTGACTATTGGGATCAATTGACTACATCTCTAGGGAAGGTGACTTCATCTGTAGATCAGCTCAGGATAGAGCAGCAAGATCAATCTGCCATCCTCCATCGAATGGTGGAAGATCAGAGGAGCATGAGGGAGGAGCAGCTGAGACAGGGGGCGTGATATTGAGGAGCTTAAATATTTCATTCTCCATTTCACCTATATTTTTATTTTCCTTGTACTTTATTTCATCTATTTTTTCTTTTATTGCATGATCACATTTAGGATTTAGTTCTTTTTAGTGTTATCTTCTTTTCTTTGTTTCGGTTTAAGATGTCTCATGTATCCCACAACAAGCTTAAAAAGAAAATTTTTTTGAAAAAAAAGTGGTAAACTACACAAAGTTTGGAGTATATCATAAGTTGTTTTAAATTACTTAAGATGTGGTAGCCCTACCTTTATTTTCTAAATGTATGAATCAACTGTGTATAATTGAGAATGAGATTAAGCATATTGGCTCTTGAAGAATAGTGAATTTAGAGAAGTATTATGGGTTCTCTGAAAAATAAAAAAATATTGATTCTTGAAGCAAAAAAAGCAGCAAAAAAAAAGAGAAAAAAAAAACCAAAAAGGAAAGAACATGGATCTAAGACTTTGAGCATCAATAGTTAGGAGGGTCAAAATTGGCCTAAAAAGTTCAAATGAGTTTCTATCCCTAACTATATGCTTGTGGTGTGAAGGTGTCAAGAAAATCTTGAGACTGAGCATTTAAAGTTGTGATCCAATGTAATAAAAGAGTACGCTTAAGAACTCTGAGCACTATTGTCTGGGAATTTAAGCGAAGCTAAATTCGAATCCAAAGGGTTTCTCCAGTTAAGTGCTTGTGGCGTTTATGTATTCGGTGGTAATACTTGAAAACAAAAAGCTTAGAGTCACGACTAGGCTCAAAAGGTGCAAAGCACCAAAAGAAAAAGTTGTGTTCAAGAATCAAGAAAAACTAAAAAGAAGATAATCAATAATATCATCCGGATTCTAGTTCCAAAGGGTGTCAATATGTCTGAACTTTAAAGGAGAGTGAGATGCCAAAGCTATTCAGAAATAATGTGTTAATAGCCCCATTCAGTAATTGGAACTGAACTTCAATGGCAACTCTAACCTAATGTATTTTTCTCTTCCAGTAGTCCTATCTTGTTTTTGGTTGCTTGAGGACAAGCAACGGTATAAGTTTAGTGTTGTGATAAATGAATATCTTATACCCTTTTTAGCACCATTTTCATAGTATTTTTAGTTATATTTTATTAAGTTTTAGTGCAAAATTAATCTTTTGGATTCTACTTTGAGTTTTTGTTTTTTTCATATGATTTTAGGCAAATTTCAGACAAGTTTGGCCGAATCTTGATCAAGGACGAAGAAAGGATAGAAGATGTTGTCAATTCTGACCTCTGTGCATTCCAAAGAGCATATCTTGAGCTACAAAGGTGCAATTGGTGCAGTCTCAATGGCATTTGAAAGCAAACTTCTAGAGCTTTTCAGCAATATATGATAGTCTATTCTTCTTTTCCAAAATCATGCCCAAAACTGGCGTTGAACATCCACATCTAGAGTTGAACGCCCAAGAAGGACCAGCCTCCAATGTTGAACGGCCAAAACTGGCGTTCAACGCCAGCTAGGGAGCAGAGGGCAGTGAGTACACCCCCTAATGGGCATTCAACGCCCATCCTCCAAGTTGAACGCCCGGCTTGGATGAAGCACACAACCAAAGTGTGCCCAAAGTAGATTTTAGCACTAATTAGCTTATCTAGTCTTATCTTTGTACTTTTTTTGTTTAAATTTAATATCTTTTAGGGTTAGTATTTACTATTTAAAGAGGAGATCACTTAGGTTACAGACACCATCAGATAGATCCTCTTTGTTTTTCTGTAAAGTTATGAGCAACTAAACCTCCTAGGTTAAGGTTGGGAGCTTTAATTATTCCCATGGATTAATATTATTACTTTCTCTATTTTTATATATGTATGATTCCAATCTATGATGTATTGTCATTCTTCATCTTAATAAATCTGAGGTGGAACGGAAGTATGACCCCTTACTCTACATGAGTTCTTGCGAGTCCTTGACCGGATAGTATTGAGCTACAGCTTGAGAATACATAACCTAAACTGCAAATTGCTTGGGCTAATTAGATATGTGATATAAAATCCGGTTAGCTTTGGGTGATTGAGTTTTTTTGGCACTAATGCTAGAATACTGAGCTTCATTCTCCGATCCGAAAGAGCTGACCTTGTCTGTGGTACTTTAAGTCTGATCATGGCAGATTGAATTGTGTGAGCTTCATCCTTGTGCAGATTAAATGACCACTGACCCTGGCGTTTGATGTTGATTAGAGGAGATTAATTGAACATTGACCCTAGCGTTAATCACTTACAGGTTTGCCATATAATGAATTATTTGTTGTAAATATAAGTCAGTAAGAAGTACTAATCCAGAAAGATAAGTATCTCCGAGGCCTTAACTGTTTTCCCATTATTGTTTCTACACCGATTCTTTACTATTTTCTTTACTTTCTTGTCATATGCGCCTACAATAACAACTATCTTTTCTATTTGCCTAACTAAGTCCAGTAGGATAACTATTGCTTGCTCAGTCCAACAATCCTCGTGGGATCGACCCTCACTCACCTGACGTATTACTTAGACGACCCGGTGCCTTGCCGGTGAAGTTGTACGAGTTCAAATTTTGCACACCAACATGGCGGGCCACGCCCTTGAAACACTTATGGCCACGCCTATGTTGTTTGCCTCAAAACCTCTTTTCTAGAAGATAAGCCTGGTGTGCCACGCCTGTGGACACGCCCTTATTGAAGGTTGGCGTGCCATGCCTTCTAGCGCGCCCAGTGGCACGCCCTTGTTGCTGAGCCAAAACCATCTCTCTGGAATCCACGCCTAGCGTGCCATGCCCATGGCATGCCCGTGGGTACGCCCTTGATTAGAGTGTACGTGCCATGCCTGGAGACACCCTCAGAGCACGCCAGCTTTACACTCACACTGGATGCTTCTCTGGGGTTCAAGCCCAGCGTGCCACGCCAGTTGGCACACTGTTGGCACGCCCAGCTTATTTTTCTTATTCCTATCTTCTTTACTTCTCTTTTTCTCCTGAAATTTATGCAAGATACATATTCAAAGTAGTATCCTAATAATTCATGATATATCCATCAATATCACCTTAATTCAGTCCCCATTCTTTGACAAAACTCTATGAGAAAATAGATAGATGATGCAAGTCATTATAGAGTCTGAAGGACGGACTAACTATGGTTCTAGGCATACTCTGAGTGTCTATACATGCTAAATCAGGTTATCTAACTGATGTTTGTGGCATGAATGTCCATGAGCATGCATTTGGAACTTTGAAGCTCTAAACTTGCGATATTGAGACTGATCAACTGGATATCACTTGTTTGGTGTGAACAAAAACCAGACGTCGACTTGCAAAAGCTGTCGCGGACGAGGCAAAGGTAGAATAGGCAATGAAAACCCTGAACTGACAGGGAATAACCCTGGGAAACATGGTTGCGGCTATGCAAGTAATAGCCGAGGCATTAGGGAATCAGATGAATAACGAGAATCAGAACAATGGTGAAGTGGGACCAATGATGCTTGCCTCTTTTCTGAAAGTGCACCCTCTGACCTTCAGGGGGACCACAAATCCTACTGAAGTCCATAATTGGCTACAGGCAATGGAGCGGGTTCTACAAGCTCAACAGGTTCCTGAGAAACAGTGGGTTGAGTTCGGGACCTACGAGTTACAGGTTAATGCCCAGTACTGGTGGCCGGGAACGAGGCGTATCTTTCAACCAGATCGTGCTGTGATACATTGGAAGGTGTTTCAAATGGAGTTCTACAGGAAATATTTCCCTAGCTCAGTAAAAAATGTTAAGGAGCTTGAGTTGTTGCAGTTAAAGCATCGTCAGACGACTGTCGCAGAGTACACAGATAAATTTGAAGAGTTGTGCCGGTTTTCCCAAATTTGTCAAGGTGCTCCAGAGGACTTTGCTGAATGGAAGTGTATAAAGTACGAGGGAGGACATCAAAGTGACATTCTGAGCTCCGTTGAGCCAATGGATGTTAGGGTCTTTTTCGAGCTTGTGAACAAGATCCGAGCGGCTGAAAAGTGTGTGAGAAAGGCAGTAGTAGAGAAGGGAAATCAGAGGATGCCTGAACTCAAGGGACGAATTTTACACTTTTAAGCATGGAGGCATTGTCATACAGCAGAATGAAGGCCAAAACAACTTCCGAAGGCCTAATCACAATGATAATCGAGGGAGAAGATTTGGAAAGCAGCCACAGAATGAGCTAAGTTGTCAAAGGTGCGGGAGTTATCATCCTGGAGTTCCGTTCAGAGCTAGAATCAGAATGTGTTACTTTTGTGGATGACCTAGGCACCTGGCCTAGAATTGTTCAGAAAAGAAGATGAATAAGGTTGGCAGAGTACAGCAACTAAGGAGAGTGTTCACTACTTTTACCGCAGGTGCCAAGGGATCCGAGACATTGATTAGAGGTAACTGTGAGGTGGCTGGTAAAATTTTAAATGCTTTATTTGATTTTGGAGCGACACATTCATTTTTAGCATTCGAGAAGGCTAGTGAGTTGCGATTAAAGATGGTTCTGACTTGAAAGTGCATAATGCTACTTCTGAAGCCGTTGTGACTGATAAACCACTATTTTATGGTTTATCTTATGCTCAATTGAGTGGATTTTATTAACTCTTTATCCACTTATTCATACTATTTGCATGGTTTTACTTTTTCCTTCATGATTTTGTGCTATGATTGAAAACATGCTTCTTTGGCCTTAAGTTCCCTCTGTTTAATCCTATCTTATTACCATTACATGCCTTGATATGAGTGTTAAGTGATTTCAGAGATTACAGGGCAGGAATGGCTCAGAGGATGGAAAGGAAACACGCAAAAGTGGAAGGAATACAAGAAGTTGGAGAAATTGCTAAGCTGTCCAGCCTGACCTCTTCGCACTCAAATGGCTATAACTTTAGCTTCAGAGGTCCAAATGATGCGGTTCCAATTGCGTTGGAAAGTTAACGTCTGGGGCTTTGATTTGATATATAATATACCATAGTTTCTTTGATGCTAGGCGATGCAAACGCGTGCTCCACGCAAACGCATCGCAGTGACAAAAATCAGCGTGGCAGATTTCTTCTCCAGCGATTTCTGCACGGTTTTTGACCCAGTTTTCTGCCCAGAAAACACAAATTAGAGGCTATAAAGTGGGGGAATCCATTCATTCATAATAACCAGCTCATAATACATAATTTTTAGATTTAGATGTAGTTTTTAGAGAGAGAGGTTCTCTCCTCTCTCTTAGGATTAGGATTTAGGATTTCTTTGCTTCCAGGATTGTTTCTTTTTTATCAGGTTCAATTTTCCTTTTATTTATCTTCCCAATTTAATTTATGAACTCTTCCATGTTACATATGATTTTCTTAATTAATATTATTTGAGGTATTTCAGATTTAAGATTGCTTTGCTTTATTTACATTGATGCTTTTAATTTAATTTAGATATTTTCTCCCTTTTGGCTTGGGTTAAATAATTGGTAACACTTGAGCTGTCAAATAAAGCAGTGGTTGAAATTGGGAGTTGCTCCAATAACTCTAGTCTTTCCATAGGAATTGACTAGGACCTGAGGATTAAGCTAATTAATCCACTTGATTTACCTTCATAGTTAGAGGTTAACAAAGTGGGATTAAAATCCAATTCTCATCACAATTGATAAGGATAGGACTTCCAGTTCTAATACATTGCCAAGAGTTTATTTTATTATTACTATTTTTTTTTTCTTATCATTTAACATACTGGTTCCTTACTTTCAAAAACCCCCAATTTACAAGACTCATAACCAATAATAAGAACATACTTCCCTGCAATTCCTTGAGAAGACGACCCGAGGTTTAAATACTTCGGTTATCAATTTTAAAGGGGTTTGTTACTTGTAACAATCAAAACTTTTGTAAGAAAGGTTGATTTCTTGGTTTAGTAACCATACTTGCAACGAGAGTTTACTATAACTTCTAAATCATCAATCTTCAGTTCTTCAGTGACTAGAATAGGTTGTCCTTAAGGTTCGTTCCGAGTTAGACAGTAAGATTTTTCCATGATTTGATTTGTTTTCCAATGACTCGTCTTGATCTCTTCTTGGGATTGGATTGGCTATCTAAGAACCACATTTTGTTAAACTATTTTGAAAGAACTTTGCATTTCGAAAGGGCCGATTAGGGCCAAAGGATATCATTTGATCGCTGTCATTGTGAACTATAGTGGGTGTGAAGGCGAGGGTGTTATACTGTTAGATGCAAATGTGTAGGGTGAGGAACAAAGATTAGAGCAAATTCTGGTTGTATGTGAATTTCCTGAAGTGCTTCCGGATGACATTCCTAAATTCCCTCCTACTCGAGAAATCGAGTTTGCGATTGAGTTGGTGCTTGGAGCCGCGCCAATCTGGATTGCTCCTTATCGAATGTCACCATTGGAATTGACTGAACTCAAAGCTTAGCTGGAGGAACTGATGAGTAAAAGTTTCATTCGGCCGAGTGTTTCTCTGTGGGGAGCACTAGTATTATTGGTAAAGAAGAAGGATGGGAGTATGCATCTATATGTAGACTACTAGCAATTGAACAAAGTCACCGTAAAGAATCGATATCTGTTACCTAGAATCGACGATCTAATGGACCAACTATAGGGAGCTGCAGTATTTTCCAAGAATGATCTTAGGCCTGGTTATTGACGAACTGATTCTTGCTAGTAAACAATTTTTATAAAAATAATCGCATTGAAAGTATAGTTTCTAAACCAACAGAGAATCCTTTCGTACAAAAGTTTGTTTGTCACAAGTAACAAACCCAATAAAATTTATAACCGAAGTATTTAAACATCGGGTCGTCTTCTCAAGGAATTGCAGGGAAGTATGATTTATTATTGGTTATAGAAAAAGGTATAGTTTTTGGGTTTTTTTTAAACAAGGAACAAGTAATTTAAATGGCAAGAAAAATAAATTAATAATTATGAAAGCTTTTGGCAAGGTATAAGAACTGGAAATCCTATCCCAGTTATCCTTATCAGGTGTGATGAGAATTGTTTATCGCTCCCATTTAGTTAACCCTTACTGAATAAAAGAAAGTCAAGTGGACCAATCAATTTGATCCTCAAGTCCTAGTCAACTCCTGTGGAAAGATTTGCTTTAGAGCGATCCAAATCAATCAGCAATTCGCAATTTTCAAACAACTGCTGAGTCTGATAACTCAAGTGTTACCAATTACTTAACCAAAGCAAAAAGGGAGAAAATCTACTCGAATAAAAATGCCTTCAGATTGGAAGCAGCAGTAACATAAATAAAAGAAAGAAATCTTAAATCTGAAATACCTCAAATTATATTAAATAAAGAAATCAACTCTAACATGAAGTTCATAAGACAAATTGAAAAGATAAATAACAATTAAAGTAATAGAATAAATAAAAGTAGAAAATAAATTAGAGGAACATTGAACCTGGAATGAAAAGAAGTAGCCTAATCATAATAGAAATCCTAAATCCTAATCCTAATCCTAATTCCTAAGAGAGAGGAGAGAGCCTCTCTCTCTAAAAACTACATCTAAAACCTAAAATTATGAATATGAATGTTGTCTCTGTTTTATGAATAGATTCTTCCACTTTATAGTCAAGAAATCGCTGGGAACGAATTCTGCCACGTTGATTTTCTGCAGAACGACGCGTCTGCGTGATACACGTGTGTGCGTCATTTTTCTGTATGGATACTGTAGAGAATTATATATCATTTCGAAGCCCCGGGCGTTAGCTTTCCAACCCAACTGGAACCTATCATTTGGACCTCTGTAGCTCAAGTTATGACCGTTTGAGTGCGAAGAGGTCAGGCTGGACAGCTTAGCAATTTCTTCAACTTCTTGTATTCCTTCCACTTTTTGCATGCTTCCTTTCCATCCTTTAAGCCATCCCTGTCCTATAATCTCTGAAAACACTTAACACATATATCAAGGCATCAAATGGTAATAAGAGAGGATTAATCATACGAAATTTAAGGCCAAAGAAGCATGTTTTCAATCATAGCACAGAATCAGGAAGGAAAATGTAAAACCATGCATTTTGTATGAATAAGTGTATGAAAGATTGATAAAATCTACTCAATTGAGCACAAGATAAACCATAAAATAGTGGTTTATCAACCTCCCCATACTTAAACATTAGCATGTCCTCATGCTAAGCTTAAGAGAAGCTATAAGAGAGTGAAGAGGAATGGTAGAATGTATGAAATGCAACCTATCTATATGAATGCAACTACATGCAAAATGTTTCTACCTACTTGGTTAAAAGTAAACAAATATTTTAAGAACAAATATGAACTGGATTTCACTAATTCAAGTCACAAAATAAAGTACAAGTAAACTTGCAGAAGAAAATAGCTCATGAAAGCCGGGAACAAAGAATCGAGCATCGAACCCTCACTGGAAGTGTATACACTCTAATCATTCAAGTGTTTAAGGTTCCATTCTCTCAATTCTCTACCAATCTTGCTTTCTAAGGCTTACTTTTCTTCTACCAATCAACACAAATTTGATGCACAAATACACATATCAAGAGGTCTTTTAAGGGTTGTAACGGGGTTAGGGTCAAGGTAGGATTGTATTTGGCCAAGTGGACTAAAATCTGAATCCTTAATTAACTTAAACTTTCCACCTAACTTAGACAATCCATGTAATCATAATACCACATCTAACTATCCATTAACCATGTTTTCCACATATTCATGTATCCTAATTTCAAGTATAGTACATATGCATTGCTTCCACATATTATTTTCTCTTTTTCTTTTCTTTTCTCCTTTATTTTTTCTTTATTTTTTCTTTTTTTTTTATTTTTGTTTATATATATGCCTATTGTTTTTCTCAATGCATATGATCAAATTATTGAATACATGAATATGTCCTAAACATTTCTTTCACATTCTCATAAAGATATATAACACCCAATTCTTAACCCAAACATTTCCAAACCCACTTTTCCCCATACTTAATTCATGAGCACTCTCACTAGTCTAAGCTAACCAAGGATTTAAATTAAGGACATTATTGTTTTCCACTTAGAGTTAGTAATGAGCTAAAGTAAAGAACAAATGGGTAAAATAGGCTCAAAATTGGTTTGCAAGGGATAATGAAAGGTAAGGCCATATGGGTATGTAAGCTTAGTGAAATAAGGCCTCAATCATGTAAGTGCATGCATACATCAAACAATGGAAATATAGAATTAAGCAAGACAAAGATCACAATTTTAGAGAGAACAACACACACCAAAATTAAAATATTGGTTGATAAAATGCAACCAATTCAAATAGGCTAAAAAATCTCACAGGTTTTGTGTGTTCGAGCTTTAAACCATGTTCCAGTATAAAATTTCTTCAAACAAGTTTAATAAAAAGTTTTAATTTAAATTAGTGAAATACTCTAAAAATTTTCTTGAAAAAGTAAATACTACTTTAACCAAGTGGTGGTAAAATATGCACAAAATCAAATAAATATGCAATCAAACATGCAAATTGATGAGCGGATAATTTATACACTTTTTGGCATTGTTTTTAGTATGTTTTTAGTACGTTTTAGTTCGTTTTTATTATATTTTTATTAGTTTTTAGATAAAAATCACATTTCTGGACTTTACTATGAGTTTGTGTGTTTTTCTGGGATTTCAGGTATTTTCTGGCTAAAATTGAGGGACCTGAGCAAAATTCTGATTCAGAGGCTGAAAAAGGACTGTTGATGCTGTTGGATTCTGACCTTCTTGCACTCGAAGTGGATTTTCTAGAGCTACAGAAGCCCAATTGGCACGCTCTCAACTGCGTTGGAAAGTAGGCATCCTGGGCTTTCCAGCAATATATAAAAGTCCATACTTTACTCGAGATTTGATGGCCTAAACTGGTGTTCAAGTTTTCTATAGGTTGATGATCATGTAAAGTCATAAAAACAACTGAAAAAGCAAAAATAGAATGAAAAACAGTATTAAAAATAGCACACCCTAAAGGAGAAGCTTACTGGCGTTTAAATGCTAGTAAGGGTAGCAGAATGGTCGTTAAATGCCCAGTCTAGCACCATTCTAGGCGTTTAACGCCAGAAAGGGGCACAGAACTGGCGTTTAACGCCAGAAATGGGCACAGAGCTGGCATTTAAACGCCAGAAAGGGGAGAAAAGCTGGCGTTAAACGCCAGAAATGGGCAGCAACTTGGCGTTTAATGCTAGGATTGGCTTAGGAAGGGGCGTTCACACGCCAACATGGTGCAGGGATGAGAAACCCTTGACACCTCAGGATCTGTGGACCCCACAGGATCCCCACCTACCTCATCTCTCTCTCTCTTCTTCACACCTTCCCATAACACCCTTCCCCAAATACCCTTCACCAATCACCTCAATACCTCTTCCCCAAAAACCCCTCACCTATCAAATCCTACCCTCTTCTCCATAATTTCCTCACCAATCCACATCCATCCATCATAAAACCCCACCTACCTCACCATTCAAATTCAAACCACTATCCCTCCCAAACCCATCCATACATGGCTGAACCCTACCCCTCTCTCTACTCCTATATAAACCGCTCTTCACTCCTTATTTTTCACACATCCTACACACTACTTCTCCCCCTTGGCCGAACCACAAAACCCCCTCTATCTCCTCTATTTTCTTCTTCTACTCTCTTCTTTCTTCTTTTGCTCGAGGACGAGCAAACCTTCTAAGTTTGGTGTGGTAAAAGCTAAAGCTTTTTGTTTTTCCATAACCATTTAGGGCACCTAAGGCCGAAGAAACCTATAGAAAGAGGAAAGAGAAGGCAAAAGCTTCTGCCTTTGAGTCATAGGAGATGAAGAGATTCATCTCAAGGGTGCATCAAGACCACTTCTATGAAGTTGTGGCCAAGAAGAAGGTGATCCCCGAGGTCCCTTTCAAACTCAAAAAGGGTGAATATCCGGAGATCCGACATGAGATTCGAAGAAGAGGTTAGGAAATTCTCTCCAACCCCATTCAACAAGTCAAAATCTTAATGGTTCAAGAGTTCTATGCCAATGCATGGATCACCAAGAACCATGATCAAAGTGTGAACCCAGACCCTAAGAATTGGCTTACAATGGTCTAGGGGAAATGCTTAGATTTCAGTCCGAAAAATGTAAGGTTGGCATTCAACTTGCCCATGATGCAAGGAGATGCACGCTCCTACACTAGAAAGGTCAACTTTGATCAAAGGTTGGACCAAGTCCTCATAGACATTTGTGAAGAGGGCACTCAATGGAAGAGAGATTCAAGAGGGAAGCCGGTTCAACTAAGAAGGCATGACCTCAAGCGCGTGGCTAGGGGATGGTTGGAGTTCATCCAATGCTCAATCATTCCCACTAGCAACCGGTCTGAAGTTACTATAGACCGGGCTATCATGATCCATAGCATCATGATTGGAGAGGAAGTAGAAGTTCATGAAGTTATATCCCTAGAACTCTACAAGGTGGCGGACAAGTCCTCTACTTTGGCAAGGTTAGCCTTCCCTCATCTCATTTGTCACCTCTGCAATTCAGCTGGAATTGACATAGAGGAAGACATCGTCCTTGATGAGGACAAGCCCATCACTAAGAAAAGGATGGAGCAAACAAGAGAGCCCACTCATGAACCTCAGCAAGAGCATGAGGAAATTCCTCATCATGAGATTCCTGAGATGTCTCAAGGGATGCATTTTCCTCCACAAAACTATTGGGAGCAAATCAACACTTCCCTAGGAGAATTAAGTTCCAACATGGGACAACTAAGGGTGGAGCACCAAGAGCATTCCATCCTCTTCCATGAAATTAGAGAAGACCAAAGAGTCATGAGGGAGGAGCAACAAAGGCAAGGAAGAGACATTGAGGAGCTCAAGCACTCCATAAGATCTTCAAGAGGAAAAACAAGCCACCATCACTAAGGTGGACCGGTTCTTTAATTTTCTTATTCTTATTTTTCTGTTTTTCAAATTTTTATGCTTTATGTTTATTTATGTTTGTGTCTTATTACATGATCATTAGTGTCTAAGTGTCTATGCCTTAAAGCTATGAATGTCCTATGAATCCATCACCTTTCTTAAATGAAAAATATTTTTAATTGAAAAAGAAAAAGAAGTACATGAATTTTGAATTTTAAAATAGTTTAATTATTTTGATGTGGTGGCAATACTTTTTGTTTTCCGAATGAATGCTTGAACAGTGCATATTTTTGAATTTGTTGTTTATGAATGTTAAAATTGTTGGCTCTTGAAAGAATGATGGAAAAGGAGAAATGTTATTGATAATCTGAAAAATCATAAATTTGATTCTTGAAGCAAGAAAAAGTAGTGAAAAGCTTGCGAAAAAAAAAGAGAGAGGCGAAAAAAAATAAATAAAAGAAAAAGAAAGAAAAATAAAAGCAAGCAGAAAAAGCCAATAGCCCTTTAAACCAAAAGGCAAGGGTAAAATAAAAAGGATCCAAGGCTTTGAGCATCAGTGGATAGGAAGGCCCACAGGAATAAAATCCTGGCCTAAGCGGCTAAACCAAGTTGTCCCTAACCATGTGCTTGTGGCGTGAAGGTGTCAAGTGAAAAGCTTGAGACTGAGCGGTTAAAGTCGTAGTCCAAAACAATAAGAGTGTGCTTAAGAGCTCTGGACACCTCTAATTGGGGACTCTAGCAAAGCTGAGTCACAATCTGAAAAGGTTCACCCAGTTATGTGTCTCAGTGTCTGTGGCATTTATGTATCCGGTAGTAATACTGGAAAACAAAATACTTAGGGTCACAGCCAAGACTCATAAAGTAACTGTGATCAAGAATCAACATACTAAACTAGGAAAATCAATAACACTATCGAATTCTGAGATCCTATAGATGCCAATCATTCTGAACTTCAAAGGATAAAGTGAGATGCCAAAACTGTTCAGAAGCAAAAAGCTAATAGCCCCGCTCATCTAATTAAGACTGATCTTCATAGATGTTTTTGGAATTCTTTGTATATTCTCTTCTTTTTATCCTATTTTATTTTCAGTTGCTTAGGGACAAGCAACAATTTAAGTTTGGTGTTGTGATTAGCGGATAATTTATACGCTTTTTGGTATTGTTTTTAGTATGTTCTTAGTATGTTTTAGTTAGTTTTTATTATATTTTTATTAGTTTTTAAATAAAAATCATATTTCTAGACTTTACTATGAGTTTGTGTGTTTTTCTGTGATTTCAGGTATTTTCTGGCTGAAATTGGGGGACCTGAGCAAGAATCTGATTCAGAGGCTGAAAAAGGACTGCAGATACTGTTGGATTCTGACCTCCCTGCACTCGAAGTGGATTTTCTGGAGCTACAGAAGCCCAATTGGCACGCTTTAAATTCCGTTGGAAAGTAGACATCCTGGGCTTTCCCGCAATATGTAATAGTCCATACTTTGTCCGAGATTTGATGGCCCAAAGCGGCGTTCCAAGTCGGCATAAAAATTCTGGCGTTAAAACGCCAGAACTGGTATAAATGTTGGAGTTAAACGCCCAAACTGGCACAAAAGCTGGCGTTTAACTCCAAGAAAAGTCTCTAAATGTGAAAGCTTCAATGTTCAGCCCAAGCACACACCAAGTGGGCCCGGAAGAAGATTTCTGCATTAATTACTTATTTCTGTAACCCTAGGCTACTAGTTTCCTATAAATAGGACCTTTTGCTATTGTATTTTCATCCTGGAATCATCTTTAATCATGTTTTGATGATTGAACCCTCTTCGGGAGGCTGGCCATTCGGCCATTCCTAGACCCTTTTGTTCTTATATATTTTCAATGGTGGAGTTTCTATACCCCATAGATTAAGGTGTGGGGCTCTACTGTTCTTCAAGAATTAATGCAATTACTACTGTTTTTCTATTCAATTCACGCCTACTTCTTCTCCAAGATATACTCTCGTACTTAATTCTGTTAAGTCAGAATGAAGGGGTGACACGTGACAATCACCCAATCTTCGTTACTCGCTTAGCCAAGGTCACGTGCCTGACAACCACAAAGCGATCTACATGATGTTCAACGTAGTCATTGGACGACAGCTGGAGTATATTCTCTTGGGTT
Source organism: Arachis ipaensis (assembly GCF_059453495.1). Lineage (NCBI taxonomy): Eukaryota > Viridiplantae > Streptophyta > Magnoliopsida > Fabales > Fabaceae > Arachis > Arachis ipaensis. Next base: position 77,155,414 of record NC_142444.1, read on the forward strand.
TCTAATCTAAGATTAAAACCTTCGTGGTATAGGCTAGAATTATTGGCGGCCATTCCTGAGATCCGGAAAGTCTAAACCTTGTCTGTAGTATTCCGAGTAGGATCTGGGAAGGGATGACTGTGACGAGCTTCAAACTCGCGAGTGTTGGGCGTAGTGACAGACGCAAAAGGATCAATGGATCCTATTCCAATATGATCGAGAACCGACAGATGATTAGTCGTGCGGTGACAGCGCATTTGGACCATTTTCACTGAGAGGACGGGAGGTAGCCATTGACAACGGTAAAACCCAACATAAAGCTTGCCATGGAAAGGAGTATGAATAATTGGATGAAGATAATAAGAAAGCAGAAGTTAAGGAGGAACAAAGCATCTTCATACGCTTATCTGAAATTCTCACCAATGAATTACATAAATTTCTCTATCTTATTTTATGTTTTATTCATCTTTTAATTATCTTAAACTCCATAACCATTTGAATCCGCCTGACTGAGATTTATAAGATGACCATAGCTTGCTTCAAGCCGACAATCTCCGTGGGATAGACCCTTACTCACGTTAGGTTTATTACTTGGACGACCCAGTACACTTGCTGGTTAGTTGTGTGGAGTTGTGACAAAGAGTTGAGATTACAATTGTGCATACGAAGTTGTTGGCGCCATTGATGATCACAATTTCGTGCACCACAAATGCAACAACTAACAAGGAAAATAAACCATTGGTGTTGAGAAGAAAATAACTAACCCATGGAGATCGGTATCGACCTCCCCACAATTAAAGATTGCACTGTCCTCGGTGCATGCTAAGATGTACAAGTGGACGGGCTGCTCCAACTGACGCTTTTTCTCCAAAGAATGTGCAAATGGACTTGTTTGTTGCCCCATGTAAAGGTTTTCCGTTTCCCTTCCTCGGTGGCCATCCTGAAAGAAAAGGAAAAAGAAGAAAAGTAACCCAAAAACAAAGATAGAAAACAATTTAAAATATGGTTGGGTTAATACCAAATGATGAGAATCTCAATTACATGGTAGCTACAATATGCAAGTGAAAAAATAGTAGAAGCATATGGCAAATCAAGAGTGCAAAAATTTGCAACAATGGGGAAGAGAGTGTGGGTAATGAAAGATAGTGTAAGTTCATGCCAATGCAAAAGGAATACAGGTATCATAAAAGTTAGCATTGACTAATGAATAATAATACCCAATCAGAATAAAACAAGTCATGCTGTACCAGAATAATTCAAGAAAAGATGCAACAATTGAATAAGAAAATTTAACACCAATGGAAAAATAATAAATTTAAAAAATAAGATAAATTAAGTAAAAATAGAATGAAAAAGAATAGGGATGAGAAGTTTAGGAGATGAAGAAGTAAAAAGTGAGAAAGGAAGAAGAAAGAATAAGAAAATATAGAAGAAAGAATAAAGAATGATAATAGAAAGATAAGTAGGATTGGAGAAGAAAAGATAGGAATTCTGGCACTGATCTGGATAAACTGTGCGTCGCATGCGACGCGGACGCGTGGGTCACGCGTTCACGTGATTGGCGATATTTGCAAGTGACGCGAGAGCAGCCTCGCGTTCGTAGGACTTTCTGTTTTGTTGTATTTTGCCAACATTTTTTGGTGACGCGTGCGCGTGGGTGACACGATTGCGTGAATGGCATATTTTGAAAAATGACGCGACCGCGTGTGGTATGTGGTCGCGTGATAGGGCTTGTGCTTCCAGCATCATTCCAGCCCCACTCCATCACAACTTGCTGCCATACACCTTTGTACGTCGATTTCGCAGGATCACGCGTGCGCATGGGCGACGCGCACGCGTGGGAGGGTTGGTTTCGCAAACGACGTGGACGAGTCAGGGACGCGTTCATGTGAACGCGTTGGTGCCTAAGGCACGCCTCCAACCACGCTTTCACGTGACTCTCTGCTTCTTTTCTTCTCATGTCCAAGGCACCTATGACGCGGACGCGTCAGCGACCCTTGCACGTCTTGTGCGGTTTTTTTTAATGCAGTATGCAGAGTGCAAAATGTAGAATACAGATGATTATGCAGAAATTATGAATGAACACGAATGAAAATAAAATAAAACAAAACTAAGAACAAAAAGGAAAGAGTATACCATGGTGGGTTGTCTCCCACCTAGCACTTTTGGTTGAAGTCCTTATGTTGGACGTTTAGTGAGCTCCCTGTTATGGTGGCTTGTGCTTGAACTCATCCAGGAATCCCCACCAATGTTTGCAATTTTAATATCCTCCGGGATCCCACACTCGTTACATAAATCCGTCAAGCAAGTTAAAGCAAGTAACAAGGCCCCAAGAGTGTTGATTGTTGGAATGAATTCTGGGGTCCCAAACCTTGCTTTTGCACCCGTCTTTGTGCTGATCATCATTGTTCTGACCGGGTGGTAAGCAATCCGAATTCTCAATAAGGCATCTAAACAGCCTCCTAGATCCATTCAGTTGTGCTTTACACCAACATTTGCATTTAAACTTTGAGCCTTTCACCATATTGAATCTTGGATGACAATTCCTACCACTAGCCATCTCCCTCTTACTCGTAAAGCCACAAAGAGCTCGAAGTTGACCATCTGTCTCAAGTAACCCATATTCAAGCGAGAAGGTAAAGGTCAAGGATAAGTATTTTACCCACTTGAATGTTGTATTGGATGGTAATGGCTTTGGGGGAGAGGTCTCCAACAGCTTTGGCAAGGTAATTTCAAGCTCCATTCCCTTGTGCTCTTCCTTGATAACTTCCACCTCTTTGCAAGCTTCTTCAATTTCAACCTCTTCCTCTTGGTAGCTTTCTTCCAGTTCGATTTCTTCTTCATTGTTCACCAAGGGCATAGGAGGTTGTGCTTCTTCTTCTTGAATCTCCATGTCAAGTCCAATGGGAGAGGATTCAAATGTTGATAAGAATTCATCAATGATTGAATCCATCTATTGATCATCCCCTTCAAAGTCTTCAACCATGATATGCTTGGAGGTTGTACAGCCTCCTCAACATCAATTTCAAACATCTTGGAAGGAGGCTCTAGGACTTGACTTTCCCATGGAGGTTCAGCATTTCCTAAGTCTTCAACCGCTTCTTCCTCTTCAATAATTACGGCTTCCTCCAGTTGTTCTAGTACAAAATCAAACTCCTCCTTGATGTCTTCCACTTCATGACAATTTTTCTCAAGGGTAGTGGTGCATGGATGTTCTTCCATAAAGGGTGGTTGTGCACCAGAGCTTGAGGGCTTAGTATTCGAGGTGGATGATTGGTCCATGCAGGATATAAGTGCTTGAAGAGTAGAGGTGAGACTAGTGATAGAGGTAAGTGTGGTATGAAGCTCTGTTTGCCCTTGGTGAATAACACCAAGGGTGTTGTCATCCAGTGGAGGTTAGGGTGGATATGGGTTAGGATCATATGGAGGTGAATGGTGTAAAGGGGCTTGTGAGTATGGTGGTTCAAAGGTGTGTTGGGGAGGTGGTTCATAAGCATATGATGGGGCTTGTTGGTAACTACCAGGGGGTCCACCATATCTATCATCTTGGTATGCACCCCGGAATGGCTCCTGACCATAGTAATTTGGTGGATGTTGGTTGTCACGAAGGGGTCCACCATATCTAATTTCTGGGCATGCATTGTAGGATGGTCGTTGTCCATGGTATCTTGGAAGGTGTTGTTGTCGAAAGGGTTGATCAGATCCTCGTGGCTCCTTCCAACTTTGATTTTTCCGACCTTGATGTATGTTCCTGTTATAGCTTCCATTCCTTCCAACAACATTAGAACCAAACTTGAAACCAGAGGTATGAGAATTCATAGTAGTAAAAGAAAATAAAAACAAAAACTAATAAAAAAATTAATGAAAATAAACTCCTAAAACTAGAAACACTGACAACAATATAAGATAAAGATTTGAAAAAGGTTTAAATTTTGAAAAGGTTTGATTTTTAAAATTTTAAATTTAAATTTTGAAATTTGAATTTTGGATTTTGGAATTTAAATATTGAAATTTGAAATTTGATTTTGAAATAAGATAAGATAAGATTTTGACAAAGATATGATTTTTGAAAAAAGATTTGAATTTTGAAATTCAAAACTAAGATAAGATAAGATAAAAATTTTAAAATAAAAATCTGATTTTTTTTTTTTGTAATTTTCAAAAAAAATCAATTAAAATAAAGAGAAAAGATATTTTTGAATTTAATGAGGAAAGAGAAAAACAATAAAATGACATCAAACTTAAAATTTTTAGATCAAAACGAAGAAAACAACCAAGAATAAAGAGGCACACGATTGCAATTCTCCGACAACAGCGCCATTTTTTGATGAACTGATTCTTACTAGTAAAGAATTTTTGTAAAAATAATCGCATTGTAAGTATAGTTTCTAAACCAACAGAGAATCCTTTCGTACAAAAGTTTGGTTGTCACAAGTAACAAACCCAATAAAATTTATAACGGAAGTATTTAAACCTCGGGTCATCTTCTCAAGGAATTGCAGGGAAGTATGATTTATTATTGGTTATAGAAAAAGGTATAGTTTTTGGGTTTTTTTTTTTTGAAATAAGGAACAAGTAATTTAAAAGGCAAGAAAAATAAATTAATAATTATGAAAGCTTTTGGCAAGGTATAAGAGCTGGAAATCCTATCCCAGTTATCCTTATCAGGTGTGATGAGAATTGTTTATCGCTCCCACTTAGTTAACCCTTACTGAATAAAGGAAAGTCAAGTGGACCAATCAATTTGATCCTCAAGTCCTAGTCAACTCCTGTGGAAAGACTAGCTTTAGAGCGATCCAAATCAATCAGCAATTTCCAATTTTCAAACAACTGCTAAGTCTGATAACTCAAGCGTTACCAATTACATACAAAGCAAAAAGGGAGAAAATCAACTCGAATAAAAATGCCTTCAGATTGGAAGCAACAGTAGCATAAATGAAAGAAAGAAATGTTAAATCTGAAATACCTCAAATTATATTAAATAAAGAAATCAACTCTAACATGAAGTTCATAAGCCAAATTGAAAAGATAAATAACAATTAAAGTAATAGAATAAATAAAAGTAGAAAATAAATTAAAGAAACATTCAACCTAGAATGAAGAGATGTAGCTTAATCATAATAGAAAATCTTAAATCCTAATTCTAATCCTAAATCCTAAGAGAGAGGAGAGAGCCTCTCTCTCTAGAAAATACATCTAAAACCTAAAATTATGAATATGAATGTTGTCTCTGTTGTATGAATGGATTCCCCCACTTTATAGCCTCTAATATGTGTTTTCTGAGCCGAAAACTGGGCCAGAAATAGCCCAGAAATCGCTGGGAACGAATTCTGCCACGCTGATTTTCCACAGAACGATGCATCCTCGTGATCCACACGTGCGCATCATTTTTCTGTATGGACACTATAGTAAATTATATATCATTTCGAAGCCCCGGACGTTAGCTTTCCAACGCAACTAAAACCGCCTCATTTGGACCTCTATAGCTCAATTTATGAGTGTTTGAGTGCGAGGAGGTCAGGCTAGACAGCTTAGCAATTTCTTCAACTTCTTGTATTCCTTCCACTTTTTGCATGCTTTCTTTCAATCCTTTAAGCCATCCCTACCCTATAATCTCTGAAAACACTTAACACACATATCAAGACATCGAATGGTAATAAGAGAGGATTAAACATAGGAAATTTAAGGTCAAAGAAGCATGTTTTCAATCATAGCACAGAATCAGGAAGGAAAATGTAAAACCATGCATTTTGTATGATCAAGTGTATGAAAGATTGATAAAATCTACTCAATTGAGCACAAGATAAACCATAAAATAGTGGTTTATCAGTTATCACCAGATAAGGGTGAGAGACGAGGTGATGACTTGCATCTTTTACCCTTTTTACCCTTTTTTCTTGCATACAAAGGACCATAAAAGAGCATCATCTCATTTGATCATTGCAATTCATGAGTTAAATAATGAATATTATTGTACATTACTTTAAAATGGGGTTGTGCTGAATTTTAGCTGGAAAAGAGCAACAAAAAGGGAAGAAAACAACAAAACAAGCTGGGCGTGTGAAACTGGCGTGCCACTTGGAACAAACGCCACAAAAATGAATGGGCGTGGCACGCTATTATTGAATTCCAAAAAGGATCCTCAAGTCCACTATATGGGCGTGGCACACCAGTTATGATTTCCAGAGAAGCATGTTTGAACATTTTACATGGGCGTGGCACGCCAACACAGTTTTCCAGAAGAGGACACCTAAAGCCTTTACATGGGCGTGGCACGCCAGTGTAAGTTTCCAGAGAGCAAGGTTGAAGGCCACAAAAGGGTCGTGGCATGCCACGCTGGGCGTGCCATGCATAGCTCATCATATACTATGGGCGTGCCACTTGAACCATGGGGCGTGGCACGCCAGTTCATCCATCTAGAGGGGGTCATCACTTGGGCCTGTGATGATCGGATTTTTGACGGTTTAGAATTCACAATTGAATTCTCGTTGCAAGTATAGTTTCTAAACCAACATTAATCCTTTCAAACAAAAATTTGTTTGTCACTAAAACAAACCCCTAAATTTATAAACCGAAGTATTGAACCCCGGGTCATTCTCCTTAGGAATGGCGATAAAGTGTCTTGTTATTGGTTATGAGTTATATTTTGGGGTTTTTGAGATAATAGGCATGAAATGTAAATGGCAATGAAAATAAACTAACAACTAACAAATCTCTTGACAAGGAATGAGAATTAGAAGTCCTATCCTAGTTATCCTCCTCAATTGTGACCACAATTGTCCATTGCTACCACTTAGTTAACCTCTAATCATGGAGAAAAGTCAAGCGGATGAATAAAATTGATTCCACATGTCCTAGTCAACTCCCAAGGGAAAGACTAGCTTTAGTGGTATCCAAATCAATTAGCAACTTCTAATTATGAATCAACAAAGGAAGTAGATAACTCAATCATCACTAATTACTCCACCTAAGCCAAGAGGAGAAAATTCTATACTAAAATCCAACCAAGCATTTCATCAAACACTTGGAAGGCACAAAAGAAAAGCATAGTAAATTGAGAACAAGAATAGAATCTAACAACAATTATTACAAGGAATTAATAACAACAATCAAAAGAAGCACAATTATTGTGAATTACCTCAAATTGAATTGAAAGAAAAAAGAAGGAGCAAGAGTAGATCTATAATAAAGCATAGAAACAACATAAAGGAAATTACAACAAAAGAATAGAGGAATCATAAATGTAACAATAGAGAATTAGGAAGAAGAAGTAGAAGAGAACGTGAATTAAACCCTAGATCTAAGATTATTGAACTAAACCTAATCCTAATTCCTAATCCTAGAGAGAAGTTAGAGCTTCTCTCTCTAAAACTAACTAATCCTAATCCTAATGAATGTGAATGATGTGAAAATGAGTGAATCCCCCCATTCCCCTTCAATCCTTGGTCCTTTTATGCATTTTGGCGCCAAAGTTGGTTGTAACACAACTCTCAAAAATCGCTGGGTACGTTTACTATTAAAAATCACGTGCGGCCATCGGCGCGTACGCGTACAGCACGCATGCACGCCCCTTGAAGTTCACGTAATCCACGCGTGCGCATACCGTGCGAGTGCGCGTGGGTGAATGATGTGCGGATAATTTATACGCTTTTTGACACTGTTTTTAGTATGTTTTTAGTAGGATCTAGTTACTTTCAGGGATGTTTTCATTAGTTTTTATGTTAAATTCACATTTCTGGACTTTACTACGAGTTTGTGTGTTTTTCTGTGATTTCAGGTATTTTCTGGCTGAAATTGAGGGACTTGAGCAAAAATCAGATTCAGAGGTTGAAAAAGGACTGCTGATGCTGTTGGATTCTGACCTCCCTGCACTCAAAGTGGATTTTCTGGAGCTACAGAACTCGAAATGGCGCGCTTCCAATTGCGTTGGAAAGTAGACATCCAGGGCTTTCCAGCAATATATAATAGTCCATACTTTGGCCAAGAATTGACGACGTAAACTGGCGTTCAATTCCAGCCTTCTGCCCAAATCTGGCGTCCAGCGCCAGAAAAGGATCCAAAACCAGAGTTGAACGCCAAAACTGGCACAGAAACTGGCGTTCAACTCCACAAATGGCCTCTGCACGTGCTACACTTCAGCTCAGCCCAAACATACACCAAGTTGGCCCAGGAAGTGGATTTATGCATCAATTACTTACTCATGTAAACCCTAGTAGCTAGTTTATTATAAATAGGACCCTTTACTAGTCTTTTTGACCATCTGGGGTCTCAGTTTTAATCTATTGTTCATCTTAGGAGACTATTGATCACGCTTTAGGGGGCTGGCCATCTCGGCCATGCCTGGACCTTTCACTTATGTATTTTCAACGGTAGAGTTTCTACACTCCATAGATTAAGGTGTGGAGCTCTGCTGTTCCTCAAAGATTAATGCAAAGTACTACTCTTTTCTATTCAATTCTTCTTATTTCGCTTCTAAGATATCCATTCGCACCCAAGAATGTGATGAAGGCGATGATTATGTGTGACGCTCATCATCCTTCTCCCTTATGAAAGCGTGCCTGACAAACACTTCTGTTCTACATGAAATAAGCTAGAATGAATATCTCTTAGATCTCCTAACCAGAATCTTCGTGGCGTAAGCTAGAATGATGGCGGCATTCAAGAGAATCCGGAAAGTCTAAACCTTGTCTGTGGTATTCCGAGTAGGATTCAATGATTGAATGACTGTGACGAGCTCCGAACTCGCGATTGCAGGGCGTTAGTGACAGACGCAAAAGGATAGTAAATCCTATTCCGGCATGATCGAGAACCGACAGATGAATAGCCGTGCCGTGACAGGGTGCGTGAGCATATTATTCACTGAGAGGATAAGATGAAGCCATTGACAAGGGTGATGCCTCCAGACGATTAGCCGTGCCGTGACAGGGAATTGGATCATTTTCCCGTGAGATGACCGAAAGTAACCATTGACAGTGGTGATGTATCACATAAAGCCAGCCATGGAAAGGAGTAAGACGGATTGGATGAAGATAGCAGGAAAGCAGAGGTTCAGAGGAACGAAAAGCGTCTCCATTCGCTTATCTGAAATTCCTACCAATGAATTACATAAGTATCTCTATCCCTCTTTTATTATATAATATTTGAAAACACCATTATCACTTTATATCTGCCTGACTGAGATTTACAAGGTGACCATAGCTTGCTTCATACCAACAATCTCCGTGGGATTCGACCCTTACTCACGTAAGGTATTACTTGGACGACCCAGTGCACTTGCTGGTTAGTTGTATCGAAGTTGTGACAATTATGAATTAAGATCAGAGCACCAAGCTTTGGAGCCATTACCAGGATTTGTTCGAACCTGGAGATCACAATTTCGTGCATCAAGTTTTTGGCGCCGTTGCCGGGGATTGTTTGAGTTTGGACAACTGACGGTTCATCTTGTTGCTCAGATTAGGTAATTTTCTTTTTGCTTTCTTTTCAAAAATTTTTCAAAAATATTTCTAAAATTTTCTCATCTGTTTTCGAAAAAAAAAAAATGTTTTCAAAAATTTTTATTCAAAATTTTTAAGAATGAATTCTAGTGTTTCATGAAGCATGTTGAAGCCTGGCTGCCTGTAAAGCCATGTCTATTCCTTTGGGAATGAGTATGTCAGGCATGTCATATCTGAATTAGATGCTAAAGCTTGGCTGGCCATTGGCCATGTCTAGTGTTTTGGACCGGAGCTTTCATTGAAAGCTTGGCTGGCTAGTGAGCCATGTCTAATTCCTGGACTGAAGCTTTAGACTAAGACTGCAAGATTCCTGGAATTCATATTAAAAATTTTGGAATCCTTATTTTTCTTTTTCATATAATTTTCGAAAAAAATCCAAAAAAAAATTAGAAAATCATAAAAATCAAAAATATTTTTCTGTTTCTTGTTTGAGTCTTGAGTCATATCATAAGTTTGGTGTCACTTGCATATGCATCTTGCATTTTTTCGAAAATCTCATGCATTCATAGTGTTCTTCATGATCTTCAAGTTGTTCTTGGTAAGTCTTCTTGTTTGATCTTGATGATTTTTTGTTTTGTGTCTTTTCATGTTTATCATATGCATTCTTGAATTCTTAGTGTCTAAGCATTAAAGAATTCTAAGTTTGGTGTCTTGCATGTTTTCTTTGCATTAAAAATTTTTCAAAAATATGTTCTTGATGTTCATCATGACATTCAAAGTGCTCTTGGTGTTCATCTTGACATTCATAGCATTCTTGCATGCATCACATGTTTTGATCTAAAAATTTCATGCATTGCATTTTTTTTGTGTTTTTCTCTCTCATCATAAAAATTCAAAAATAAAAAAAAATATCTTTCCCTTTTTCTCTCATCAAATTCGAAAATTTGGATTGACTTTTTCAAAAATTTTTAAAATCAAATTGTTTCTCATGAGTCAAATCAAATTTTCAATTTGAAAATCTTATCTTTTTCAAAATCTTTTTCAAAAATCAAATCTTTTTCAAAATTCTTAGTTATTTTCGAAAATTCCAAAAATATTTTTCAAAAATCTTTTTCTTATTTTTATACCAAATTTTCGAAAATAACATAATCAATTAATGTTTTGATTAAAAAATTTGAAGTTTGTTACTTGCTTGTTAAGAAAGATTCAAACTTTAAGTTCTAGAATCATATCTTGTGATTTCTTATGAATCAAGTCATTAATTGTGATTTTAAAAATCAAATCTTTTTCAAAACTAATTTTATCATATCTTTTCAAAAATATCTTCTCATCTTATCTTTTTCAAAAATATCTTTTCAAAATATCTTTCCTAACCTCCTAACTTCCTATCTTTTCAAAATTTGTTTCAACTAACTAACTAACTTTTTGTTTGTTTCTTAACTTTTTCAAAACTACCTAACTAACTCTCTCTCTCTCTAATTTTCGAAAATATCTCCCCTCTTTTTCAAAAATTTCCTTTTTATTAACTAATTATTTTTATTTTTAAATTTTAAAAAAATTTTCGAAAATTACTAACATTTTTTCAAAAACCATTTTTCAAAAATCACTAACTCTTTTTCAAAATAATTTTCAAAAATTATCCCTCCCCCATCCTATTCTATTTATTCATTCATATCCTAACATCTCATCTCACATCTCTTCCATCCGTACAGTTGTGTTTCTTCCTTTACATCACATTCTTTGTCTCCCCCTCTTTTCTTCCACTCACAAAGGGATCCCTATACTGTGGTATAAAGGATCTCTATTATTATTATTATTTTTCTGTGCCTTCTTCTTTGTCATATGAGCAGGAGCAAGGATAAGAACATTCTTGTGGAAGCAGATCTAGAACCTGAAAGGACTCTGAAGAGAAAATTTAGAGAAGCTAAAATACAACAATCCAAAGATAACCTTTCAGAAATTTTCGAACAGGAAGAGGAGATGACAGCCAAAAATAATAATAATGTAAGGAAGATGCTTGGTGAATTTACTGCACCTAATTCCAATCTACATGGAAGAAGCATCTCCATTCCTGCCATTGGAGCAAACAACTTTGAGCTGAAACCTCAATTAGTTTCTCTAATGCAGCAGAACTGCAAGTTTCATGGACTTCCATCTGAAGATCCTTTTCAGTTCTTAACTGAATTCTTGCAGATATGTGATACTGTTAAGACTAATGGAGTAGATCCTGAAGTCTACAGGCTCATGCTTTTCCCTTTTGCTGTAAGAGACAGAGCTAGATTATGGTTGGATTCTCAACCCAAAGACAGCCTGAACTCTTGGGATAAGCTGGTCACGGCTTTCTTAGCCAAGTACTTTCCTCCTCAAAAGCTGAGCAAGCTTAGAGCTGATGTTCAAACCTTCAGACAGAAAGAAGGTGAATCCCTCTATGAAGCTTGGGAAAGATACAAACAGTTGACCAAAAAGTGTCCTTCTGACATGCTTTCAGAATGGACCATCCTGGATATATTCTATGATGGTTTATCTGAGCTATCAAAGATGTCACCGGACACCTCTGCAGGTGGATCCATTCACCTAAAGAAAACGCCTGCAGAAGCTCAAGAACTCATTGACATGGTTGCTAATAACCAGTTCATGTACACTTCTGAAAGGAATCCTGTGAGTAATGGGATGCCTATGAAGAAGGGAGTTCTTGAGGTTGATACTCTGAATGCCATATTGGCTCAGAATAAAATATTGACTCAGCAAGTCAATATGATTTCTCAGAGTCTGCATGGAATGCAAGCTGCATCCAACAGTACTCAAGAGGCATCTTCTGAAGAAGAAGCTTATGATCCTGAGAACCCTGCAATAGCAGAGGTAAATTACTTAGGTGAACCTTATGGAAACACCTATAACTCAACATGGAGAAATCATCCAAATTTCTCATGGAAGGATCAAAAGCCCCAACAAGGCTTTAATAATGGTGGAAGAAACAGGTTTAGCAATAGCAAGCCTTTTCCATCAGCCACTCAGCAACAGACAGAGAACTCTGAACAAAATGCTTCTAATTTAGCAAATCTAGTCTCTGATCTATCTAAGGCCACTGTAAGTTTCATGAATGAAACAAGGTCTTCCATTAGAAATTTGGAAGCACAAGTGGGCCAGCTGAGTAAAAGGATCACTGAAATCCCTCCTAGTACTCTCCCAAGTAATACAGAAGAGAACCCAAAAGGAGAGTGCAAGGCCATTGACATAAGTGCCATGGCCGAACCTGTGAGGAGAGGAGAGGACGTGAATCCCAAGGAGGAAGACCTCCTGGGACGTCCAGTGACCAATAAGAAGCTTCCCTCTGAGGAACCAAAGGACTCTGAGGCTCATCTAGAGACCATAGGGATTCCATTGAACCTCCTTATACCCTTCATGAGCTCTGATGAGTATTCCTCTTCTGAAGAGAATGAGGATGTTACTGAAGAGCAAACTGCCAAGTTTCTTGGTGCAATCATGAAGCTGAATGCCAAATTATTTGGCATTGATACTTGGGAAGTTGAACCTCCCTTGTTCATCAATAAACTAAGTGATCTGGATCAACTGACATTGCCTCAGAAGAGACAGGATCCTGGAAAGTTCATAATACCCTGCACCATAGGCACCATGGTCTTTAAGGCTCTGTGTGACCTTGGTTCAGGAATAAACCTCATGCCCCTTTCTGTAATAGAGAAACTGGGAATCTATGGGGTGCAAGCTGCTAAAATCTCATTAGAGATGGCAGACAGCTCTAGAAAACACGCTTGTGGACAAGTAGAGGACGTGTTAGTAAAGGTTGAAGGCCTTTACATCCCTGCTGATTTTATAGTCCTGGATACTGGAAAGGAAGAGGATGAATCCATCATCCTAGGAAGACCTTTCCTGGCCACAGCAAGAGCTGTGATTGATGTTGACAGAGGTGAAATATTCCTTCAATGGAATGAGGACTCCTTTGTGTTTAAAACTCAAGGATCTCCCTCTGCAACCATGGAGAGGAAGCAGAAAAAGCTTCTCTCAAAGCAGAGTCAACCAGAGCCCCCACAGTCAAACTCTAAGTTTGGTGTTGGGAGGCCACAACCAAACTCTAAGTTTGGTGTTGAACTCCCATATCCAAACTCTAAGTTTGGTGTTGGAGAGTCTCAACAAAGCTCTGCACATCTGTGAGGCTCCATGAGAGCTCACTGTCAAGCTATTGACATTAAAGAAGCGCTTGTTGGGAGGCAACCCAATGTTTATCTAATTCTTATTTTTATTGTTTTTCATGTTTTCTTAGGTTCATGATCATGTGGAGTCACAAAATAAACAGAAAAATTGAAAACGGAATCAAAAAAACAGCAGAAGAAAAATCACACCCTGGAAGAGCATCTGTCTGGCGTTCAAACGCCAGAACAGAGCATAGTTCTGGCGCTGAACGCCCAGAATGGGAGCATCCTGGCGCTGAACGCCCAGAACAAGCATGGTTCTGGCGTTCAACGCCAGAAATGGCAGCAAATGGGCGTTGAACGCCCAAAATGGGCACCAACCTGGCGCTGAATGCCCAGAGTTGTGTGCAAGGGCATTTTGCATACCTAAATTGGTGCAGGGATGTAAATGCCTTGACACCTCAGGATCTGTGAACCCCACAGGATCCCCACCTACCTCATCATCTCTCTTTCCATTCTTGATCATCCCTTCTATTTCCATTTACCACTCACATCCATACACCCACTACCTTCAAAATTCAACATCTCTCTCCCACCCAATCCCACCCATATGGCCGAATATACACCTCCCTCCATCTCCTCCATACCTTCTTCTTCTTCTCCTATTCTTTCTTCTTTTGCTCGAGGGCGAGCAACATTCTAAGTTTGGTGTGGTAAAAGCATAGCTTTTTTGTTTTTTCCATAACCATTGATGGCACCTAAGGCCAAAAAAACCTCTAGAAAGAGGAAAGGGAAGACAAAAGCTTCCATCAAGGGTCTATAGCTCAGTGGTAGAACATTTGACTACAAATCAAGAGATCCCTGAGATACCTCAGGGGATACATTTTCTTCCACACAATTATTGGAAGCAACTAAGGGTGGAACATCAAGAGCACTCCATCATGCTTCATGAAATAAGAGAAGATCAAAAAGCAATGAGGGAGGAGCAACAAAGACAAGGAAGAGACATAGAAGAGCTCAAGGACATCATTGGTTCCTCAAGAAGGAAACGCCACCATCACTAAGGGTGATTCATTCCTTGTTCTTGCTTTCTCTATTTTTCGTTTTCTATGTTATGTGCTTATCTATGTTTGTGCCTTCATTACATGATCATTAGTAGTTAGTAACTTTGTCTTAAAGATATGAAAGTCTTATGAATCCATCACCTCTCTTAAATGAAAAATGTTTTAATTCAAAAGAATAAGAAGTACATGAGTTTCGAATTTATCCTTGAACTTAGCCTAATTATATTGATGTGGTGACAATGCTTCTTGTTTTCTGAATGTATGCTTGAACAGTGCATATGTCTTTTGAAGTTGTTGTTTAAGAATGTTAAATATGTTGGCTCTTGAAAGAATGATGACTAGGAGACATATTATTTGATAATCTGAAAAATCATAAAAATGATTCTTGAAGCAAGAAACAGCAGCAAAGAACAAAGCTTGCAAAAAAAAAGAAAAAAAAAAGAAAAAAATAGGCGAAAAAAAAATATAGAAAGAAAAAGAAAAAGCAAGCAAAAAAAGCCAAAAGCTCTTAAAACCAAGAGGCAAGAGCAAAAAGCCAATAAAAAGGATCCCAAGGCTTTGAGCATCAGTGGATAGGAGGACCTAAAGGAATAAAATCCTGGTCTAAGCGGCTAAACCAAGCTGTCCCTAACCATGTGCTTGTGGCGTGTAGGTGTCAAGTGAAAACTTGAGACTGAGCGGTTAAAGTCAAGGTCCAAAGCAAAAACAAAGAGTGTGCTTAAGAACCCTGGACACCTCTAATTGGGGACTTTTGCAAAGCTGAGTCACAATCTGAAAAGGTTCACCCAATTATGTGTCTGTGGCATTTATGTATCCGGTGGTAATACTGGAAAACAAAGTGCTTAGGGCCACGGCCAAGACTCATAAAGAAGCTGTGTTCAAGAATCATCATACTGAACTAGGAGAGTCAATAACACTATTCGAAATCTGAAGTTCCTACAAATGCCAATCATCCTGAACCTCAATGGATAAAGTGAAATGCCAAAACTATTCAAGAGGCAAAAAGCTATAAGTCCCGCTCATGTGATTGAAGCTCTGTTTCATTGATAGTTTGGAATTTATAGTATATTCTCTTCTTTTTATCCTAATTGATTTTCAGTTGCTTGGGGACAAGCAACAATTTAAGTTTGGTGTTGTGATGTGCGGATAATTTATACGCTTTTTGACACTGTTTTTAGTATATTTTTAGTAGGATCTAGTTACTTTCAGGGATGTTTTCATTAGTTTTTATGTTAAATTCACATTTCTAGACTTTACTACGAGTTTGTGTGTTTTTCTGTGATTTTAGGTATTTTCTGGCTGAAATTGAGGGACTTGAGCAAAAATCAGATTCAGAGGTTGAAAAAGGACTGCTGATGCTGTTGGATTTTGACCTCCCTGTACTCAAAGTAGATTTTCTGGAGCTACCGAACTCGAAATGGCGCGCTTCCAATTGCGTTGGAAAGTAGACATCCAGGGCTTTCCAGCAATATATAATAGTCCATACTTTGGCGAAGAATTGACGACGTAAACTGGCATTCAATGCCAGCCTTCTGCCCAAATCTGGCGTCCAGCGCCAGAAAAGGATCCAAAACCAGAGTTGAACGCCAAAACTGGCACAGAAACTGGCGTTCAACTCCACAAATGGCCTCTGCACGTGCTACACTTCAGCTTAGCCCAAACATACACCAAGTGGGCCCAGGAAGTGGATTTATGCATCAATTACTTACTCATGTAAACCCTAGTAGCTAGTTTATTATAAATAGGACCCTTTACTAGTCTTTTTGACCATCTGGGGTCTCAGTTTTAATCTATTGTTCATCTTAGGAGACTATTGATCACGCTTTAGGGGGCTGGCCATCTCGGCCATGCCTGGACCTTTCACTTATGTATTTTCAACGGTAGAGTTTCTACACTCCATAGATTAAGGTGTGGAGCTCTGCTGTTCCTCAAAGATTAATGCAAAGTACTACTGTTTTCTATTCAATTCTTATTATTTCGCTTCTAAGATATCCATTCGCACCCAAGAACGTGATGAAGGTGATGATTATGTGTGACGCTCATCATCCTTCTCCCTTATGAACGCGTGCCTGACAAACACTTCCGTTCTACATGAAATAAGCTAGAATGAATATCTCTTAGATCTCCTAACCAGAATCTTCGTGGCGTAAGCTAGAATGATGGCGGCATTCAAGAGAATCCGGAAAGTCTAAACCTTGTCTGTGGTATTCCGAGTAGGATTCAATGATTGAATGACTGTGACGAGCTCCGAACTCGCGATTGCAGGGCGTTAGTGACAGACGCAAAAGGATAGTAAATCCTATTCCGGCATAATCGAGAACCGACAGATGAATAGCCGTGCCGTGACAGGGTGCGTGAGCATATTATTCACTGAGAGGATAAGATGAAGCCATTGACAAGGGTGATGCCTCCAGACGATTAGCCGTGCCGTGACAGGGCATTGGATCATTTTCCCGTGAGATGACCGAAAGTAGCCATTGACAGTGGTGATGTATCACATAAACCCAGCCATGGAAAGGAGTAAGACGGATTGGATGAAGATAGCAGGAAAGCAGAGGTTCAGAGGAACAAAAAGCATCTCCATTCGCTTATCTGAAATTCCTACCAATGAATTACATAAGTATCTCTATCCCTCTTTTATTATATAATATTCAAAAACACCATTATCACTTTATATCTGCCTGACTGAGATTTACAAGGTGACCATAGCTTGCTTCATACCAACAATCTCCGTGGGATTCGACCCTTACTCACGTAAGGTATTACTTGGACGACCCAGTGCACTTGCTGATTAGTTGTATCGAAGTTGTGACAATTATGAATTAAGATCAGAGCACCAAGCTTTGGAGCCATTACCAGGATTTGTTCGAACCTGGAGATCACAATTTCGTGCATCAGTGAACATGTCAATTCTTTGGCTTTTTTTCGTGCGTTCTCCACTTTGCATCCTTTCCTCTCCATTCTTTTGATCCATTCCTCGTCTTTTCAACCTGAAACCACTTAACAAACAAATCAAGGCATATAGTGGAATCAAAGGTGAAGTAAATTTAGCCAATTAAGGGCCTAGAAAGCATGTCTTCACACTTAAGCACAAATTAGGAGACAATCATGAAACCATGCTATTTCATTGAATAAATGTGGGTAAAGGGTGATAAAATTCCCTAAATTAAGCACAAGATAAACCCTACAAATGGGGTTTATCAACCTTCCCACACTTAAACCAAGCATGTCCTCATGCTTAAACCAAGAGAAAGCAAAGGGTATGGCATTTATTCAATGCACTAAACTATATGCAACCTAAACTATATGCAACTATCTAAATGAATGCAATTGCTTGGTCAAAATAAATCAATTTCCAAGAAAACATATATAGGCACAAGGGCCAAAGGTATTAACAACCAAGCCAAACCACAATTGAATTGAGTTAATAAAGGCTTTTACAAACTTGCATGAAGGGTGATGATCCTAGGTGGAGACATGTAATTTAGCAATCGAACCCTCACCGGACGTGTTTGCACTCTATTCGCTCAAGTGTTTAGGGTTGATTCACTCAATTCTCCCCTAATCATGCTTTCTAAGATTTGTTTTTCTTATAACAATCAACATTTATTCCATGCATGCATACAATTATCATGAGGTCTTTTCATAAGTTGTAATGGGGTTAGGGTCAAGGTGGGATGCATATTTGGTCAAGTGAGTTTGAAATTTGAATGTTTGATAAGCTTAAACTTCCCACCTAACCTATGACATCCTATACAACTTCAAAACTAACCTAACTACCCATTCTTCACTTTTTCACATACTCATGAATTTTCTTTTCATTTCACAAAACTTATGCATTGATTTTATTGAGCTTCGCTTTGCTTTGGGGCACTTTGTCCCCTTTTTATTTCTTTTCTTTCTCTTTTTTTCTTTCTTTTTCTATTTTATATTTTTTTCTTTTTCTTGTCTTTCTCAATATATATTTTTTTTTCTTTCAAGCTATATGCAAGGACATCAATGCATAAGGTCTATACATTTAATCAATACATGAGCATGTATCCAATTCCCAATATTTACAAATTACAAAACTACCCTTTTATTCCCTCAATGTCCCAAGGTTCCCACACTTGAATGATACACACACTAGCCTAAGCCAATCAAAGATCCAAATAAGGGCTTTTATTGTTTTTCACTCTAAGGCTTGTAATGTGCTAAAATTAGAACAAGCGGGTTAAGCGTAGGCTCAAATTGGCTAACAATGGAAAATGAAGGTAAGGCTGATGACATGTCACCATGTCATGTTTTTCTATGCTTTTTCCTTTGGTTTCAGTAGGTTTTATGCACTTTCTTGAGCCATAAGCAAGCCAATTGGGTAGATTTTCATGCTTCCTTTGATTTAATCAACCATGTATGAATTCATGCTATTTCATGAGGTTTTATGCTAAAATTGTCACATATTATGAAAAAATGAATATCTCATGATTTTGAGCATAGCTTTGATGTGTTTGGTTGATTAATGATAGGTGAAGAAGGCTTGGAGAAAGGGTGAAGCAAGAAGGAACGGCTAGGAGTAAAGAGAGGACAATGGAATAAGTGAAATTGAACTAGGAAGCAAAAAGTTGGACCTAAAGTTAACCTCAAACTTTTGCACAAACTTTTTGGTGAAAAGTTAGCCTCAAAGTTAGACCCCTAACTTTGAAGCTAATGTTAGAACTTGAAAATTACTCCCTGGGCACCAAAAGTTTGCGCCAACGTTAGACCCCTAACTTTTGGGCTAACGTTGGCATGAGAAAAACCTCCCTGGCCACCAAAAGTTTGCGCCAACGTTAGACCCCTAACTTTTGGGCTAACGTTGGCACATGAAAAATACAAAGGGAGGAGCAAAAGTTTGCGCCAACGTTAGACCCCTAACTTTTGGGCTAACGTTGGCGCCACACACCACAACAGCTTGAAGGGGTATACTTCCAACAAGAATAACTTGAGCTACAGAGCTCCAAATGAGGTGATTCAAGAAGCATTGGAAAGTAGGAATCAAGAGCTTTCCAAGCATATATGGCACTGCATGGTGGACACTAAAATTGAGGGAGAAAACTGCCCCGCAATGTGCATAAATGAACATGGTGGCAACCTGTAGTGAGGCCACTTGACCTCTGCACCTTCGATGGAGTATAACTCGAGCTGTAGAGCCCCAATTGATGTGCTTCCAAAGGCATTGGAAAGTAGACATTCAGGGCTTTCCAACAATGTATAATAGTATGGGGTGGACAATACGTTTGAGCCTCCAGAACTGGCGTTTTCGCCAACATTTGAGGCAAACTTTACCTCAAACGCTGCACACCAAAGCCAGCAACCATGCCCTCTTCAAATGATCATAACTTGAGTTGTAGATGTCCAATTGAAGTGATTCCAAGTGGGTTAGAAAGCTGACATTCAGAGCTTTCCAACCATATATGATAGTATATATTGGGCATAAAATTGGCAACATGACAAGAGGACAAAGTTGGCGCCATAAATGTGCATAAGGGAGGCCAACGTTGGAGCAAAAGTTAGACCCCTAACTTTGGCACCAACGTTGGTATCAGCAAATCATGGTGGCTGATATGAAAAGTTGGAGAAAAAGTTAGACCCCTAACTTTTGCTCAAACTTTTGGTCCAACTTTTGCAAACTCAACCCGGTTCAATTCGGTTCCTCTTCAAACTCCAAGAGCAATCAACCAAGGCCTTTATCAACCCAATTCCATCAAGAGCAAGGGCCCAATTGACACCACTCAGAGGCACAAGAGATAGTTAGAATAGAAATTTCATTTTAATTGTAATTTGTTTTGAATTTCATTTTCATTTTGTAGAAATGCCTATAAATAGGCATCTGTTTCATATTTGTGGAGGGGGGCTCCAGAAGGGAGCACGAGGATTCAAGAGCTCTCTTGAAATTTTCTTTTCTTTGTTTTTGAGTCTTGGGTGGAGAATTGAAGGTGTTCTGTTTCAATCTCAACCTTGAGATTTCTCGCTGCTTTCTTTACTGCTTAATTGAATCGAAATTTCTGTTAATTGCTCTTCATCTACTTTCTCTGCAATTTACATTTCCTTTGCAATTGTTCTTGTTGGATCTAGGAAGGCATTGAGATCTAGACTTGGTTATCTAGTCTCTTGGGTTCTGAGATCTTAATTCCAATTTTACATTCTCTGTTTATTGCTTTTCATGTTTATTTACATTTCTGTTTTGGTTCCGAATCAATCAAATCCATCTTTTACTTCTCTGCTTGTTGCAATTTAACTTTTCCTTGTTGAATTTCCGCAAATTCAATTCCCAATTCCCTTTACATTTAATGCAATTTATATTTCTTGTCATTTAAGATTCTTTCAATTTTAATTTCTTGCTCTTTAAGTTACTTGCCAATTTACATTCTGCAACTTTAAATTCATTGTCATTTACTTTCTGTTGGCTACAATTCCACACAATTCACTAAATGTCAGCTTGACTAAACTAATCACCCACTAAAATTGCTTGATCCATCAATCCCTGTGGGATAGACCTCACTTCCGTGAGTTATTATTACTTGATGCGACCCGGTGCACTTGCCGGTTAGATTTGTGTGTTTTGGGAGAAATTTATTTTTCACCAAAATACTCATCAAGTTTTTGGCGCCATTGTCGGGGATTGATTTAGATCAACAATGATTATGTGGGTGAGAAGTCTAGATCAAGCATTTTCTTTATTTTTGTTTTCTGTTTCAAAGTGAAACCAAGGTGTTTGAGTTTTTGCCTCACTAAGAAATTCTCATCTCTGATATGAGTAATTTCAATTTTTCTTGGTTGTGTGTTTTACAAAACTCAAATGGAGTTCAACTCATCTTATGATCAAACAAATTCTATGGGATATCACCCACCATCACCAATCTCTAATGATGGATGGGAATATCACCAAGAAACTTCAAATTCTGGGCTCTCCAATTCATGGAGCCATGCTTCAGAACCACAAGATGAGAAAGAAAATCATATGGGATACCAACCACCACCACAAAATGATTCATATCATTATCCTCATGGAAGATGGAAGCATCGCCAAAGAATGGAAAAGCATCCACCCTCACATCCCAGTTTCTCATTTGAAAGTTCTTCATCACTTGATTATGCCTCAACACAAAGTTTCCTCCAAAATCCATACCAGTCATCCCATCGATCACACAACTCATTCCACACCCCTCAACACAACTTCACCACAACACATTCACTTCACCAAAATTACTCTCGACCTTCATCTCTTGAATTAAAAGATGAGGAATACCTTGAAGGCATTGAATTAACAGATGAGGAATACTATGAAGGCATTGAAATACAGAAAAAACTAGTGGAATTTTACACAAAATCCCCATCTTGGGAAGAAACCATCCTCGAGCAGATAAATGGGTCCTTAGAGCAAACAAGGGGAAACTTAGAACCATCAACCAGTGAGGATGAAGACAAATGTGTGGGTGAGGAAGTGGAAAAGCGAGATAAGGAGGCCACTGCATCAAGTGAACTTTCAATGAAGAATGAGGTGGTTGAACCTGAAACTGCACTTGAGATGACAAGAGAACATGAAGACTCACAACTCTCACAAACCTCCCTGGACCAAAACGCCTCAACATTTGAATCCATGATTGAAAGGTATGACGAGGAGATGAAGAAATGTTGGGAAGATCGACAAACCTCCCCCATGATAGAGCGATTGAAACAAATGTTGGGTGTAAAAGAGGAAGTGGAGGAGCAAGAAAGTGAAGAAGTCATTCCAAACTCAAGTGAGGCAGAGAAGTACATAAAGGAGGAGTTCATGGAACCACAAATACAAAAGGCTCTGGATGAATGCAAAACTCCAATAATCACACAGCAACCAAGACTTGGATTCAAAGAAGTGAAGGCAACTAACAAAAGCACCAATCCTGTCCCTAATCCAGTAAGCAAGATCAATCAAGCCATTTGCAAAAGGAAGCTTGCTAAGGAAAAGCCAAGGCAAGGGACAGTAGCTGAAACTTCTCCTCCTTTGAAGTCATTTCTCTTAACAAATTGGAAGAAGAGGAAGAAAGTAAAGAACAGGTAGACAGTAGGTATATTTCTTCTCCTTGCTTTGTTTAAATCTCAATAAATTGGCATATGGTTACATTCTAAGTTTGGTGTTGCCTTGCAACAAATTGTTTTCAATCTTTTTGGATGATTGCATCAAATTAAAAATGAAAGCGACACATCAAGATTCGAAGTTTGGTGTGCCACCTACTTTTCTATGCAAATCATTCAGCAACACCACTTGTCTGCATGACCATAATGTCTTTGCAGTGTTAATTTTCTTTTGGTTTGATATTTTGTTATTCTGTTTACTTTAGTTAATTCTTTGTTTTTTTAATACTTTCATTTTAGTTGCTTATTCGCTGTGTTTATTAATACATCACCAAGAGAGCTTTATTAATGACAGAATCTTGGCTTGGTGATTGTATTTAATAAAGAACAGTTTCATTTGCTTGGTTTTAATTCAAATAAATGGACATAGGATTGCATTCTAAGTTTGGTGTTGCTATGCAACAGAATTTACTTCAAATCTTTACTGGATACTTGCATTGATTCCAAGCGAAAGTGTCACACTAAGTTTGGTGTGCCACTTATTCTTTATGCAAAGTATTATGCTCACCTTCTTAAGCTTGCAATCACAATGTTTCTGTCTCTTATGTCTTGATTATTATCTTTAATTTTGCTTGCTTAAAACACATGTGCTACTAACATTTCATTGTGTAAAGACATTCATGACCCATCTTAGCCCCATAGCCATTGTTCTAAATGTTGCTTGAGGATGAGCAAGCATTCTGAGTTTGGTATGGGAAGGAGGAGAATGGGAGGAAAATGACAACAATAGAGAAGATGAACTACAAGGTTGTAAAGTTCTTTTTCCTCTCATTTGTTTCAAGCACTATAAACTGCATGATTGTCTTTACCTTCTCTGTATGCATGTGTGTATGAAAAGGCATAGTTTGATTTCTAAATTGCAACATGGTGCTATGTCATTATGATTACCAACTTAAGTTTTGTGAATTCAAAAGCAACAAGGTATCATGATCATAAACAAACAAGGCATTAAAGAAGATTTTAGCATGTGCATAAAAGTATTAGGAAGCTAGTATATTTGATTGTTGCTTAATTGCATTGGATTTTACTTAATTGAAGTTTTCGTCTAGGACATTTTGTGAAATCTTTTGAAAATCATTAAAACCTTGAAAGCAAATGCAAAATAAAGCAAGAAAAGAAAAAGGGAAAGAATGAGAAAGCTGAAGGCTCTGAGTACCAATGGCAATCTATTTGCTAAGTACTTGTGGTGTTTATGTATCAAGCCAAATGCTTGAAAACAAAACACTTAGAAGTCAAGGTTAGGCTCAAAGTGCAAAAGCACTCCCTCAAAGCTCAAGGCTCTGAGCATCAATGATTAGAGAGTCAAGAAAAGAAAAGAAAAATGAGCTTAATGAAGTCCTCTAATCAAATGCTTGTGGTGCTTATGTATCAAGTGGTAATACTTGAAAACAAAGCACTTAGAAGTCGTAGCTTTGTTATCAACTCATGGGGCAAAGCACCCAAACGGAGAAGCTAAATAAGAAAATCAAAAGTTTGTTTCAAGGAAGAAATATAAAAGAAAGATTTCATAAATTGAGCTAGATGGAAGCATCAATCATTTACATTTCTTTTGTGATTATAGCATGCTTAGAAAACTAGCTTACCATGAACATTGAGTTGCTATCCTTCTTGCCTTGGATTGTCAATCTTTATTGCATGATTCTTTTCTTGCTTGGGGACAAGCAAGGTTTAAGTTTGGTGTTGTGATGACATGTCACCATGTCATGTTTTTCTATGCTTTTTCCTTTGGTTTCAGTAGGTTTTATGCACTTTCTTGAGCCATAAGCAAGCCAATTGGGTAGATTTTCATGCTTCCTTTGATTTAATCAACCATATATGAATTCATGCTATTTCATGAGGTTTTATGCTAAAATTGTCACATATTATAAAAAAAAGAATATCTCATGATTTTGAGCATAGCTTTGATGTGTTTGGTTGATTAATGATAGGTGAAGAAGGCTTGGAGAAAGGGTGAAGCAAGAAGGAACAGCTAGGAATAAAGAGAGGACAATGGAATAAGTGAAATTGAACCAGGAAGCAAAAAGTTGGACCTAAAGTTAACCTCAAACTTTTGCACAAACTTTTTGGTGAAAAGTTAGCCTCAAAGTTAGACCCCTAACTTTGAAGCTAACGTTAGAACTTGAAAATTACTCCCTGGGCACCAAAAGTTTGCGCCAACGTTAGACCCCTAACTTTTGGGCTAACGTTGGCATGAGAAAAACCTCCCTGGCCACCAAAAGTTTGCGCCAACGTTAGACCCCTAACTTTTGGGCTAACGTTGGCACATGAAAAATACAAAGGGAGGAGCAAAAGTTTGCGCCAACGTTAGACCCCTAACTTTTGGGCTAACGTTGGCGCCACACACCACAACAGCTTGAAGGGGTATACTTCCAACAAGAATAACTTGAGCTACAGAGCTCCAAATGAGGTGATTCAAGAAGCATTGGAAAGTAGGAATCAAGAGCTTTCCAAGCATATATGGCACTGCATGGTGGACACTAAAATTGAGGGAGAAAACTGCCCCGCAATGTGCATAAATGAACATGGTGGCAACCTGCAGTGAGGCCACTTGACCTCTGCACCTTCGATGGAGTATAACTCGAGCTGTAGAGCCCCAATTGATGTGCTTCCAAAGGCATTGGAAAGTAGACATTCAGGGCTTTCCAACAATGTATAATAGTATGGGGTGGACAATACGTTTGAGCCTCCAGAACTGGCGTTTTCGCCAACATTTGAGGCAAACTTTACCTCAAACGCTGCACACCAAAGCCAGCAACCATGCCCTCTTCAAATGATCATAACTTGAGTTGTAGATGTCCAATTGAAGTGAATCCAAGTGGGTTAGAAAGATGACATTCCGAGCTTTCCAACCATATATGATAGTCTATATTGGGCATAAAATTGGCAACATGACAAGAGGACAAAGTTGGCGCCATAAATGTGCATAAGGGAGGCCAACGTTGGAGCAAAAGTTAGACCCCTAACTTTGGCACCAACGTTGGTATCAGCAAATCATGGTGGCTGATATGAAAAGTTGGAGCAAAAGTTAGACCCCTAACTTTTGCTCAAACTTTTGGTCCAACTTTTGCAAACTCAACCGGGTTCAATTCGGTTGCTCTTCAAACTCCAAGAGCAATCAACCAAGGCCTTTATCAACCCAATTCCATCAAGAGCAAGGGCCCAATTGACACCACTCAGAGGCACAAGAGATAGTTAGAATAGAAATTTCATTTTAATTGTAATTTGTTTTGAATTTCATTTTCATTTTGTAGAAATGCCTATAAATAGGCATCTGTTTCATATTTGTGGAGGGGGGCTCCAGAAGGGAGCACGAGGATTCAAGAGCTCTCTTGAAATTTTCTTTTCTTTGTTTTTGAGTCTTGGGTGGAGAATTGAAGGTGTTCTGTTTCAATCTCAACCTTGAGATTTCTCGCTGCTTTCTTTACTGCTTAATTGAATCAAAATTTCTGTTAATTGCTCTTCATCTACTTTCTCTGCAATTTACATTTCCTTTGCAATTGTTCTTGTTGGATCTAGGAAGGCATTGAGATCTAGACTTGGTTATCTAGTCTCTTGGGTTCTGAGATCTTAATTCCAATTTTACATTCTCTGTTTATTGCTTTTCATGTTTATTTACATTTCTGTTTTGGTTCTGAATCAATCAAATCCATCTTTTACTTCTCTGCTTGTTGCAATTTAACTTTTCCTTGTTGAATTTCCGCAAATTCAATTCCCAATTCCCTTTACATTTAATGCAATTTATATTTCTTGTCATTTAAGATTCTTGCAATTTTAATTTCTTGCTCTTTAAGTTACTTGCCAATTTACATTCTGCAACTTTAAATTCATTGTCATTTACTTTCTGTTGGCTACAATTCCACACAATTCACTAAATGTCAGCTTGACTAAACTAATCACCCACTAAAATTGCTTGATCCATCAATCCCTGTGGGATCGACCTCACTCCCGTGAGTTATTATTACTTGATGCGACCCGGTGCACTTGCCGGTTAGATTTGTGTGTTTTGGGAGAAATTTATTTTTCACCAAAATACTCATCAAAGGCCATTTGGGCAAGTGAGCTAATGAAATGACGGCCTTAATCATATAAATGCATGAATACACAAAATAATGGACATAAAGAATTAAACAAACCAAAGATTATAATCATAGAAAAAGAATAATTGCACACAAGAAGGGAAAATAAGTGGTTATAAGATGTAACCACACTATTAGGCTCAAAACTCACCAGGTTGTGTGTTCTTAGCTCAAAACATGTTCCACAATATATATAATTCAAGCAAGTTTGATGAAGAATTTTCACTCAAATCAATTGGTGCCCTATAGATCTTGAAAAAATTATAAAATGTATACGTATTGGGATTAGAAATTTTGTAAAATGTAAGTAAAAATTCAAAAAAAAAAAAACCTAAAATGAAATCCAAAAGTATTGGGATTAGAAATTTGTCACCCAAAATCGCCGACCGGTCAGACGACCTCCCCACACTTAAAAGTTTGCACCGTCCTCGGTGCATTCAAAGATGAGCAAGGGGGTACGGCGACTCTCCGGGTTGCCACCTTCAGCTGGTAGATCAACCGGTGCTGTGTGTTCTTTGTCTCGCTTCCGTTTTTGCCTGTGGTGCAACAATCATGAAAAAAATAGAAAATAACACCATAAGATAAGGAAATACAAAAGCAAGGAAGCATACATTGTTGGGATGAGGTAAATCACTAGGATTGAGTGAGTGAATTGATGTGACATTAATGACAAATAGGTGTGTGAGTTCTAAATTAGGCGACTTTTAAAACACACATTAGCATAAAAAGTTATGTCATAAAAGAGCATGCACTTCACTTATTCTAGTGTGCTAGAAATGCTTAAAGTAAACTAGTAAGGTAAAACAAGCATTAAAGAAGCATGAGAGCATTCAAGCTGTTAACATATGGATGCATATGATCATGAAACACAATGCATTAAGGTAAATGCACAACATCCATCCATCAAGGACTTGCCTAATCCAGGAAAAAGGATTCAAATTACATGGTGGCGAGCTACAACATGCAATTCATAAACTGTTACAAGCTCGAAGGCGATTCTCATCACTTGGTATTCTCAAAAGGTAAGAATGAAGAATTCAAAACCAAGTAGCGAAATATAACCTAAATCAGTAGAATCCAACAATGAATAACAAAATGATTATGCTAAAATAGCATACAATTAGAAATAAGCAGCAATATAGAGCAAACAAAATCAATAATCCAACACTTATAATGAAAAAGAGAAAATGAAATGAAGACTAAGCTACGTAACTAACTAATCAACTAACTAACTAACTAATTAACTAACCAAAATAAATGGTTATCAATGGTGTTTGGAAGTGTTGGATGAGGGGTAGGAGAAGGGAAGAAGAAAGGAGAAGGAAAGAAATGGAGAAAGGAGAAGAAAAGAGATGTAGTGAAGGAAGGACATCCGCGCGTACGCGTGCATGGCGCGTGCGCACGCGCAGATGGTGGTGTAATGAACGCGATGCGTATGTGTACATGGCGCATCCACGTCGATGACTTATTTCGAGAGTGGCGCATACGCGTCATGTACGCGTACGCGAGAGTTGGTTTGTGCCTCAGGCATGGTGCTGGCACAGTGTAGGCGCAACTCTTGGGAAATTGGCTGGGAGGTGAAATCTTGCCATCCATGCATACGCGCACATGGCGCATGCGCGTGGAGATGTAAAAATGCTTAATACACGCGTACGCGTGCAGTGCGCGTACGCGTGGATGGTGCTCTATTTTTTTTCAAAATTTTTCTATGTTTTTGCACCAATCCAAGCATTCTAAACCTCCAAACAGCTACCAAAACACCATAAAACCTTATTTAACATACTAGACTATCAAATAAACTCAACAAACTAATAAAAACATGAAGTTAAACTAATTCTACCCATCTGTACAAAAGAGAAAGAATGAAAAGATGTTACCATGGTGGGGTGTCTCCCACCTAGCACTTTTGTTTATTGTCCTTAAGTTGGACTTATGGGGAGCTCTTCTCAAGGTGGCTTGTGCTTAAAGCTATCCTTGAACATCCACCAATGCTTGAGTCTCCAATAAGCTCCATTATTCAATTTTAATATCTTCAAGCTTTGATGGAGTTCTTCACAAACCATGAGCTCCCAAATTTGATTTTCCTTGTGCGATCCGGGATCCCACACTTTGTTTTGACACCCGTCCTTAAATTGGTCATCATTATTTCATCTAGGTGGCATGACCTTAGAATTCTCAAAGAAGCTTCCAAACAACTTCCTAGACCCATGCAATTTGGTTCTCCACCAATCATTACTATACAAATTTGAGCATGCAACCATCATGAACTTAGAGTGATGTTTCCAACCACTACACAACTCTCTTCTACTTTTAACTCCACAAAGAGCTCTAAGTTGACCATCATTTTCAATCAAACCATATTCAAGTGAGAAAGTAAAGCTTAGGGATAAGAATTTTACCCACTTGAATGTTGTGTAGGATGGTGACTTAGGAAGGGGTGGTCCCAATGATCTTGCAAGCTCCACTCCTTTGTGCTCATCTTTGACTATCTCCACCTCTTCGCAAGCTTTTTCAATTTCAACCTTTTTTCCTTTATCACTTGGCTTGGAGTTGTCTTCAAGAACTTCATCTTGCCCAACGGGAGGTTATTCAATTTTGGATAGGAATTCATTGATGAATGAATCCATCTCTTGATCAACCTTTTCATATTCTTCAATTTTGATGTACACCATGTCAACTTTTTCCTCTTGGTGACTCTCTTCTGATTCACCCTCTTTCTCATTGCTCACCAAGGGTATGGGAGGTTGTGCACATTCTTCTATAATTTCAACTTCATGTCCAATGGGAGAGGGTTCAATTGTAGATAGAAACTCATCCATGATTGAATCCATCTCTTGATAAACTTCTTCCAAGTCTCCAACAATGATATGCCTTGGAGGTTGTGCACCCTCCTCAACATCAATATCAAGCTTCTTGGAAGAGTACTCTATGATGCTACATTCCCATGGACTTTCAACATCTTCTAAATCTTCAACCACCTCTTCCTCTTCTTCAACAATCATGGCTTCCTCTAGTCGCTCCAATACAAAATAACATCCCTCATTTCCCACCGGAGTTTCCAATCTCTCCTTCATGCTATGATCTTCAATTGATTCTTCACATGTGGCCACGGACGCACCTTGAGTGTTCAAGCATTGGTAAGATAAAGTGTGCACTACCTTAGTCAAATTAGTCACAAACTCTAGGGTGTTCCTTTGTATATTCGCTTGTCCTTGAAGTAGCAAGGTAAGAGAATCATCTATTGGGGCTTGTGATGGATAAGAGGGTTCATCATTTTGGAGAGAGGGTTCATAGTAGGAAGGTGGTTCTTCTTGATAAGGGTATGGAGATGGTGAGTATTGAGGTGGTTTATGGTAGTAATCTTGATAGGGTTGTGGTGGTTCTAAAGGTTCTTGCTCATAATGGTCATAAGAATATGGTATGGGTGATTGGTCATACAATGGATATGTGATGCACGGAAAACTTGTCTCTCAACAAATCTCCTTTTGGCAAGTGTACCGAATTTGTTGTCAAGTAAAAACTCACAATAGAGTGAGGTCGAATCCCACAGGGATTGATTGATCAAACAACTTTAATTAGAAGAATGTTCTAGTTGAGTGAATCCAGAATTTGGGTTGAGAGTTGCAGAAAATAAAATGGCGGGAATGTAAATAACAGAAAAGTAAATGCTAGAATTAAAGGACTGGAAGTAAATGACTGAAAATAAATTGCAGAATTGTAAATGGGAATGGGGGATTTGCTCATAAAAGTAAATGGCAAAAATTAAAGAGAATGGGTAAGATCAGAGATGGGGAGTTCATTGGGCTTAGGAGATGTTGAAATTCTCCGGATCAAGTTCATTTTCATCTCTTCCTCAATCAATGCACTCATTGATCTCCTTGGCAATCTTAAGTGATTGAATTACAATTTCTTGCAATTCAATCTCTCAAATCTTGATCAATAGCCAATTCCTTGGTCAATTGCTCATGAGAAGAGATGAAGTATGGTCACTGATTATACCACATGCATTTCCCAAATCAAGTATTGAGAGGGTTATAGTCACATACCCATCCAAACCCAATTTGGTCCAGCATGAGAAAGCATTTCTAGCTTGATCTCTTCATTCCTCTTTCAAGGTTCAAAAGAGATCCAAGTTTGAATAGCTTTTCTTCCAAGATAACTACTCAATGGGATGAAGATCGAAAGCTTTCAAGTAAAATCAAGAGAAAAGATAGAAGAAGAATAATGAAAATTAGTATTGATCCATCAAATTACAACAGAGCTCCCTAACCCAATGAAAGGGGTTTAGTTGAAAATAAAGATGGAGAATACATCATAGAACAAGAAATTACAGAGAAAGTAAAATACAGAGAGTAATTCTCCTCTTCCAACTTTTTGAACTCCCCCTTTAACAATTCAAAGCTACTCCTATATATACTACTCTTCTCAGCTTCTAGTTTGCTCTTCAAGTCTTGGGCCTTTGGATCTTGAGTTTGAAGCAGTTCTTTTCTTCATTTGGGCTTGGCTTTACTTGCAGAGAGAAAGTGCTAAGTGGGCAGAGACTTTAGCTCAGGGCGTTAGGGGTGTTAACATTTAGTGAAAGTATAAGTTCGAGAACATTAGTGACACTTAACATTTTCACTAACGTTCCAATGTACCCCTTTGCCTCACGTTAGAGCCCACGTTAACTAGGTTAACGTGGCCTTGCCAAACTTCGAGAATGTTAGTGACACTCAACATTGTCCCTAACGTTCCAATGTGCCCCTAGATCTCACGTTAGAGTCCATGTTAACTAGGTTAACGTGGCTTCTAACGTGGCCATTCTTAGCCATCCCAACGTTAGTGACAATGTTGAGTGTCACTAACATTGGTTCATCATTCATTGCTCATCGTTAGCTTCCACGTTAACTAAGTTAACGTGGAAGTTAACGTGGCTCCTTGGGGGGTTGTGTGGTTGCTTCCAACGTTAGTGACAATGTTGAGTGTCACTAACGTTGTCGACAACTCTCACTTTTCACGTTAGCTCCCACGTTAGCCAAGTTAACGTGGGAGTTAACGTGGTGTGTTGCATCCTTAGGCCAACGTTAGTGACAATGTTGAATGTCACTAACGTTGGCTTCTCTTCCCCCTTTAACGTTAGAGGCCACGTTAACTAGGTTAACGTGGGCTCTAACGTGGCCACTCATGAGTGTTTGCCAACGTTAGTGACAATGTTAAGTGTCACTAATGTTGGCTCAACTTCCCTTCTCCACGTTAGAGTGCACGTTAACTTAGTTAACGTGACTCTTAACGTGGGCAATGATGGCTTTGAGAGTGTTATTGGCAATCACTTTTCTCATTAACCTTGCAAGTTACCTCCCTTTCCTTGCTTCCCTTGGTCCTGAAATCAAGCAACAGAGTGCATCAAAGTTCTAGTCCAAGTCATGGGTAATGCAGCATACAATTTGTCACTAAATTCATGCAAAATCCTCATGAAATAATGTAAAATGCACAATGTATGCTTGAATCAAGGTGTAGGTGAATATCTACCCAAAACTAGCATATTTCCTAAAGAAATGCATGAAACTACCCTAAAAACAGTAAAGAAAAGGTCAGTAAAACTAGCCAAGATGCCCTGGCATCAATATGTGTCACAAGAAGGTGCTTGGTAAAAATGGGCTTGCGTGCATGGTTGATAGTCATGTTGATGATAAGGTTCATAAACATATGGTGGTCGTACTTGATTATCACAAAAAGAGTCACCATAGCTATTGAATTAACATGCACTAGGATGTGAGTTATACCTATAAGTATCCGGAGGTTGTTGCCAATAGGAGTGATCAATTCCTTGAGGCTCCTCCCATCTTGAAGTGTTCCATCCTTGATGCATGTTGTCATTGAAGTTCACATTTCCTACAACACAATTAGAACCAAACTCATAGTCGAAGTGAGAATTCATGATAGCAAAAACAAAAATAGAAGGCACAAAAACAAGGAGATAAAATCTAACTACTAAAGCCAACAAGCAACCTATTCACAATTTTCACATATGTACAATAACCAATAACAAAACACCATTGCAACTCCCCGGCAACGGCGCCATTTTGAGGATCGGATTTTTGACGGTTTAGAATTCACAATTGAATTCTCGTTGCAAGTATAATTTATAAACCAACATTAATCCGTTCATACAAAAAATTGTTTGTCACTAAAATAAACCCCTAAATTTATAAACTGAAGTATTGAATTTCGGGTCGTTCTCCCTAGGAATTGCGATAAAGCGTCTTGTTATTGGTTATGAGTTATGTTTTGGGGTTTTTGAGATAATAGGCATGAAGTGTAAATGGCAATGAATTAAGTTGATTCCACAAGTCCTAGCCAACTCCCAAGGGAAAGACTAGCTTTAGTGGTATCCAAATCAATTAGCAACTTCTAATTATCAATCAACAAAGGAATTATATAACTCAAGTGTCACTAATTACTCCACCTAAGCTAAGAAGAGAAAATTCTATACTAAAATCCAACCAAGCATTTCATCAAACACTTGGAAGGCACAAAAGAAAAGCATAGTAAATTGAGAACAAGAATAGAATCTAACAATAATTATTACAAGGAATTAATAACAACAATCAAAAGAAACATAATTATTGTGAATTACCTTAAATTAAATTGAAAGAAAAGAGAAGGAGCAAGAGTAGATCTACAATAAAGCATAGAAATAACATAAAGAAAATTACAACAAAAGAATAGAGGAATCATGAAAGTAACAACAAAGAATTAAGAAGAAGAAGTAGAAGAGAACATGAATTAAACTCTAGATCTAAGATTATTGAACTAAACCTAATTCTAATTCCCAATCCCAGAGAGATGTGAGAGCTTCTCTCTCTAAAACTAACTAATCCTAATACTAATGAATGTGAATGATGTGAAAATGAGTTAATCCCCCCATCCCCCTTCAATCCTTGGTCCTTTTATGCATTTTGGCGCCAAAGTTGGTTATAAACTGGGCCCCACAGCTCTCAAAAATTGCTGGGCACATTTTCTATTAAAAATCACGTGCAGCCATCGGCGTGTACGCGTACAGCACGCGTGCGCGCCCCTTGAAGTTCACGTGATCCACGCGAGCGCATTCCGTGCACGTGCACGTGGGTGAACATATCCATTTTTTGGCTTTTTTCCATGTGTTCTCCACTTTGTATGCTTTCCTCTCCATTCCTTTGATCCATTCCTAGCCTTTTCAATCTGAAACCACTTAACAAACAAATCAAGGGATCTAGTGGAATCAAAGGTGAAGTAAATTTAGCCAATTAAGGGCCTAGAAAGCATGTCTTCACACTTAAGCACAAATTAGGAGACAATCATAAAATCATGCTATTTTATTGAATAAATGTGGGTAAATGGTGATAAAATCCCCTAAATTAAGCACAAGATAAACCCTACAAATGGGGTTTATCAGCGTGCCACTTGGTATCAGAAGCGTGGCACGCCAGCTTCAGGTCATCTCTTGGACATGCCACTTGGTATCGAAGGCGTGACACGCCAGCTTCAAATAGTCACCTGGGCGTGCCACTTCAAGGCCCAGGCATGGCACGCCAAGCTTAAAAGAGCCACACTAAAGGGGCATGCCACCTGAGCATCAAGGCGTGGCACGCTAGTACAAGTTTCCAGAGAAGAGGTTGAAAGCCAAAAGGCTGGGCGTGCCATTTAGTGTCGAAGGCGTGGCACGCCAGCTCTCAATTGTCACTTGGGCATGCCACTTGAAGACCCAGGCATGGCACGCCAACACTCAAGGAGGCCAAAGCAAAGCTGGGCATTCCACTTAGTGTCGAAGGAATGGCACGCCAGCTCCAGATTCACACCTAGGCGTGCCACTTGAAGGACCAGGCGTGGCACGCCAGCTACTGGACCAAAGAGAAATGCTGGGCATGGCACGCCACACACAAGGCGTGGCACGCCAATTCTATTATCCAGAGAAGAAGAATCAAGCACACATAGTAGGCGTGGCACGCCAGAACCTGGGCGTGCCACGATAGTTCTATTATCCAGAGAAGAAGAACCAAGTACACATAGTGGGTGTGGCACGCCAGAACCTGGGCATGCCATGCTAGTTCAATAGACCAGAGAAGAGGAACCAAGCATACATAGTGGGCGTGGCACGCCAGATTCTGGGCGTGCCACGCTAGTTCAACTATTCAGAGAAGAGAAGAAGAAGGAAAAAGGCTGGGCGTGCCACTTGGGTTTGAAGGCGTGGCACGCCAGGCCAACACCAACACTTAAGAAGACCTTGGGCGTGCCATTTGGGCTCGAAGGCGTGGCACGCCAGGGACATCAGCACATGGGGCATGACACTTGAAGAGTTGGGCATGGCGCGCTGATGGGATATTTTCGCGGAGAAACAAATTTCTCCAAAACATCCAAATCTAACCGGCAAGTGCACCGGGTCGCATCAAGTAATAATAACTCACGGGAGTGAGGTCGATCCCACAGGGATTGAAGGATTGAGCAATTTTAGTTTAGTGGTTGATTTAGTCAACCGAATCAAGATTTGGTTGAGTGATTTGTGATTTGCAGAAGTTAAATTGCATGGAAAGTAAAGGGAATGGGTAATTGACATGAAATTAAAGAGAGCTGAAGTTTAAAGTGCTGAATCTTAAAGAACAAGAAATTAAATGGCAGAAACTTAGAATGCAAGAAATGTAAATTGCAGAATCTTAAAGTGCAAGAAATGTAAATGGCTTGAATTGTAAAGGGAATGGGGAGTTGGATTTGCAGAAATTAAACAAGGAAAAGTAAATTGCAACCAACAGAGAAGTAAAGGATGTCTTGAATCAAACTGGATCTTAAAACAGAAATGTAAATAAGCATGAAAACAGTAAACAGGGAATGGGAAATGGGAATTCCGGATCTCAGGACCCAAGAGACTAGAAAACCAAGTCTAGATCTCAATGCCTTCCTATATCCAACAAGAACAATTGCAAAGGAAATTGTAAATTGCAAAGAAAGTAGATGAAGAACAATTAACCGAAACTGAAATTCAATTAAGCAGAAAATTAAACAAGATTCCAAGGTGAGATTGAAACAGAATTTCTTCAATTCTCCACCCAAAATCCAAGACAAGAAAAGTAAAGAGTGCTGGGCAAGAACAAGGAAGAAGAGAGATCAATTCTCCTCCCAAATTCTCTTGAATTAAAACAACAATGCTAAGAAATGTAAAAGTGAGCTTCTAAGAAAACCGAAAAGAAAGCTAAGCTGAAAAACTAAAAGGGAAGCTCCCTTAAAACTTAAATTCTAATCTATTTATACACTTTCTTCAAATGGTCTTCAAACCTTCAATTGGGCCTTTGCTCTTGGTGGAATTGGGTTGAGAGAGGCCTTGGTTGATTGCTCTTGGAGTTTGGAGAAGAACCAAATTGAACCGAGTTGGAATTATGAAAGCTTGAGTAAAAGTTGGAGTAAAAGTTAGGGTCTAACTTTTGCTCCAACGTTGGCCTTCCCTTAGTTATTCATGGCGCCAACGTTAGCCAGAAAGTTAGGGGCTAACGTTGGCGCAAACTTTTGCTAGCCCAGGGAGTTTTTCAAGCACCAACGTTAGCCAAAAAGTTAGGGGCTAACGTTGGCGCAAACTTTTGGTGCATCCAGGGAGTGTTTTTCATGCCAAAAGTTAGCCAAAAAGTTAGGGGCTAACTTTTGCTCCAACTTTTGCCCAAAAGTTAGCCAAAAAGTTAGGGGCTAACTTTTGCTCCAGCTTTTGCTTCCTGGTTCATAATTAATTCAAGACTCAAGTCATTCCTCCTAGCCATTCCTTCTTGCATCAACCTTTCTCCAAGCTTTCTTCACCTATCATTAATCAACCAAACACATCAAAGCTATGCTCAAAATCATGAGATATTCATTCTTTCATAATATGTGACATTTATAGCATAAAACCTCATGAAATGGCATGAATTCATACATGGTTGATTAAATCAAAGGAAACATGAAAATCTACCAAATTGGCTTGCTTTTGGCTCAAGAAAGTGCATAATTCAATTGAAAACAAAAGAAAAAGGCTAGTGAAACTAGGCTAAGATGACTTGTCATCACAACACCAAACTTAAAGCTTGCTTGTCCCCAAGCAAGAAATGAATTATGCTCATATGTTCTTTCACTTAAGACGGATTGAAGAATAAATTGTAAGGTCCTGTGAGTGAAGTGATCAAGTAACAGTGGGGTGAACTCTAAATCATATGCTCATGCAAGGGCTTCAGTGCTCACTAGTCCTCACATATTGGGAGTCTTAGGTCTTAGGATTTTCATCCAAATGGTATCATGGAGATCTCTATATATGTAGTCACCTTGAAGCAGCTTATAGTTTCTTTGCTTTGGCCTTGACTCTAAGTGTCATGTCTCAAAGCGGCTCTTTTAAATAAGCTTTCAATCAATACTCCTAAACCAGTTGGTTTTAAGGTATTAGGTGTTAAAGCACCCCTAAGGATTTACTTGCTCAAGCATCTTTCTTTGACACAACTCAACCACAAGCATTTACTAGGCTAACAAGTCTTTGAGTCATTGTTTCTTCTTTCTTTTCTGCCTAGTAATTGTTGCTCAGAGCCTTGGGCCATGTTCTTTTTATCTTTGTATTTTCTTTTCTTTCTTTTGTTTTGTTTGCTGCTTCTTGGATCAATAAATTTTTGAGAATCTCTACAATACTTCTTTGAACTTCATGTCCTGCCTATGAGCTCCCATGCAAGTTTTCACAAGCATGCAACCTCAATACATAATCATACAACTAGAACCACCACTTCTCCTAATCTTTTGCTTGCCTCAAAATTGTTTAATTCCTCAATCCTTCTTTTCAAAGAACTTTCATGTGATGCAATTCTTGAATCATTGAGTACAAACAAGTTTTGAAGCGAAAAATGTTGTGAATAATCAAGCATCTTGCTTATTGAATTACAGAAAAACTATGCTATGTAGACAGATAATCAGGGAAACTAAACCACTCTCAATCATAGCAGTGTTTGATGTAAGATAATCACTTAACAATACAACCTTTTGGAGTTCGCTTGCTTTCCTTCTTCTCATCATCATCATTGCTGGCCTTTAGGTTCATCTTTTGTTTCTTTGGTTGATGATGCTTAATCCTTCCAAAAGCTTGTATGGACCTCTGCAATGATATTGAAAGTTGCTTGTTCCCCAAGCACTTGGAAACAATGGTTAGTCTGGCTGATTTATTTATGGGCTTTTGAACTTACTTTGGTGTGAGAACACCAAACTTAGTACCTTGCCAATGGGTTTCATGCATCAAATTAACCATGTGTGATAACTTTTTTCTTTTCTTCTTCTTTTTCAAAAGCAATAAAACTGAAAACTAGGAAACAGCAGAATAGTTAACTAGTTCATCCAACATGCTTGAAGCCAGCATTATGCAGAGAGTGAGAATGTGTTTTATAATGGGATTTTGGTGAAACACCAAACTTAGAATCCTGCATTCTCCTTTAGATTGTTTTGGTGTGCAACACCAAACTTAGCTTCTTGCATTATAGATAGAACTAATTAACCTTTTTATTAAAATAGTTATGAACAGAAAACTACCTCAGGTTGGGTTGCCTCCCAATAAGCGCTCTTTTATTGTCACTAGCTTGACATCCTTCATCCTCTGATCATGGAAGTTGAGGTTTATGTTGCCTTTGGTTTCCTCCTCTCACCGTAGGCTTCTCCTTGATAGTTGTTTCTTTTCCCGTAGCCTTCTCACTGTTTTCCATAACTGCTTTCCCTTTCAACCCAGTAGCTTTTTCATTGTTCCTTGAGTCATCCTCAGTGGCTCTTAGGGACATATCTCCCTCTCTCTCGCCCAGTTTAGCAAGGTTTTGAACTAGTTGTTCCATGTACCTTTCAATTCTCTTGAGATATGCCTCTTGGATTTTCCTTATATCCTCCTGCTCTATTATTGTCATTTCTTGAATTTTCGTAAACCTTTCCATCATCATTTCTAGAACATAGAGTCTTAGGAAGTTTAGGATTGGTTGTGACTGTGTTAATTGTGGTGATTGATGTAAGTCATGTTGGGCAGGCAGTGAGGTAGGACAGGGCTGGAGGTGTGTAT
Source organism: Arachis ipaensis (assembly GCF_059453495.1). Lineage (NCBI taxonomy): Eukaryota > Viridiplantae > Streptophyta > Magnoliopsida > Fabales > Fabaceae > Arachis > Arachis ipaensis. The sequence goes on from NC_142444.1 coordinate 77,194,291, forward strand.
ATTGGGGTGGTGTGTAGTGATTTTTGTTGGCATGGTGGTGTTTTTGCAGGTTTGGGAAGTTGGGGTTGTTATAGTTGAAGTCCCTTTGTTCCTGATGCTGAGATTCCCTCATTCTTAGATAAGAATGTGGTTTCCATGGTGGAAATTGTACATTCACTGTGGCAGAATGTAGAGAATCAATTTGTCTAGCTATTGATTCCAATTGCTGCTGAGTTTGCTGGTATAGCTGTTTGTTTTGATTCATGGTTGCTCTCACTCCTTCAAGATTCATTACCTCATTTTCTAAAATTGCATTCCATGGCGTCTCAAATGAGTGTTGGTTGTTGGCTCTTTTGTCACTGAACTCTGCAGTTCCTTGGATGGTTGCTGTTGCCTTGAGTAGGCCATCTGAGAAGTAATCTACTGCTCTTCTTGTTTCTGAGGTTAATCCTTCATAGAATGCTTGAAAATCCACCTTGTCACTTGCTTTCTTGTATCTCTCCCATGCTTTGAACAATGGTTCTTCCTCTCTTTGTATGAATGGATGTACTCCTTCTTTCATCTTGATGTGTTGTTGGGATGAGGAGAATTTGGCTAGAAACTTGGCAACCAATTCATCCCAACTAGTTATACTTCCTTGGGGAAAGGTTTCAAGCCATTGTGCCGCTTCATCCTTCAGTGAGAAGGGAAATAACAAGAGCTTAATGGTATCATGGTTTACAACATTGAGATTGACAGCACCACAAGTTTTCAGAAAAATGGATAGGTGCTGTTTAGGGTCCTCCAAGGAATTTCCACCATAGGAACAATTGTTCTCTATTAGTGTAATGAGTTGTGGCTTCATGTTGTGATGTTCTTCTTTCTCAGAAACTCCTTCTTCAATGATATCCTTCCTTTTGGCTGCTCTTCTTCCCTATGACATATAAATCAACAACGGAACACACAGTGATACTTTTGCAAATTGAGTATAGTCAGTTGAGATAAAACTTCAAACAGTTAGTGGGTTAGTCAAAAATTAAAGAAAAAGTGCTTGATCTAAACTGCCACCTCACTTAATCATTTTCAATCTAATCAATCCTCGGCAACGGCGCCAAAAACTTGATGGGATATTTTCGCGGAGAAATGAATTTCTCCAAAACACCCAAATCTAACCGGCAAGTGCACCGGGTCGCATCAAGTAATAATAACTCACGGGAGTGAGGTCGATCCCACAGGGATTGAAGGATTGAGCAATTTTAGTTTAGTGGTTGATTTAGTCAAGCGAATCAAGATTTGGTTGAGTGATTTGTGATTTGCAGAATTTAAATTGCATGGAAAGTAAAGGGAATGGGTAATTAACATGAAATTAAAGAGAGCTAAAGTTTAAAGTGCTGAATCTTAAAGAACAAGAAATTAAATGGCAGAAACTTAGAAAGCAAGAAATGTAAATTGCAGAATCTTAAAGTGCAAGAAATGTAAATGCCTTGAATTGTAAAGGGAATGGGGAGTTGGATTTGCAGAAATTAAACAAGGAAAAGTAAATTGCAACCAACAGAGAAGTAAAGGATGTCTTGAATCAAACTGGATCTTAAAACAGAAATGTAAATAAGCATGAAAACAGTAAACAGGGAATGGGAAATGGGAATTCCGGATCTCAGGACCCAAGAGACTAGAAAACCAAGTCTAGATCTCAATGCCTTCCTAGATCCAACAAGAACAATTGCAAAGGAAATTGTAAATTGCAAAGAAAGTAAATGAAGAACAATTAACCGAAACTGAAATTCAATTAAGCAGAAAATTAAACAAGATTCCAAGGTGAGATTGAAACAGAATTTCTTCAATTCTCCACCCAAAATCCAAGACAAGAAAAGTAAAGAGTGCTGGGCAAGAACAAGGAAGAAGAGAGATCAATTCTCCTCCCAAAGTCTCTTGAATTAAAACAACAATGCTAAGAAATGTAAAAGTGAGCTTCTAAGCAAACCGAAAAGAAAGCTAAGCTGAAAAACTAAAAGGGAAGCTCCCTTAAAACTTAAATTCTAATCTATTTATACACTTTCTTCAAATGGTCTTCAAGCCTTCAATTGGGCCTTTGCTCTTGGTGGAATTGGGTTGAGAGAGGCCTTGGTTGATTGCTCTTGGAGTTTGGAGAAGAGCCGAATTGAACCGGGTTGGAATTATGAAAGCTTGAGTAAAAGTTGGAGTAAAAGTTAGGGTCTAACTTTTGCTCCAACTTTTCACATCAGCACCCTTGTTTTGCTGATACCAACGTTGGGGCAAAAGTTAGGGGTCTAACTTTTGCTCCAACATTGGCCTTCCCTTAGTTATTCATGGCGCCAACGTTAGCCAGAAAGTTAGGGGCTAACGTTGGAGTAAACTTTTGCTAGCCAAGGGAGTTTTTCAAGCGCCAACGTTAGCCAAAAAGTTAGGGGCTAACGTTGGCGCAAACTTTTGGTGCATCCAGGGAGTGTTTTTCATGCCAAAAGTTAGCCAAAAAGTTAGGGGCTAACTTTTGCTCCAACTTTTGCCCAAAAGTTAGCCAAAAAGTTAGGGGCTAACTTTTGCTCCAGCTTTTGCCCAAAAGTTAGACAAAAAGTTAGGGGCTAACTTTTGCTCCAGCTTTTGGTTCCTGGTTCATAATTAATTCAAGACTCAAGTCATTCCTCCTAGCCATTCCTTCTTGCATCAACCTTTCTCCAAGCTTTCTTCACCTATCATTAATCAACCAAACACATCAAAGCTATGCTCAAAATCATGAGATATTCATTCTTTCATAATATGTGATATTTATAGCATAAAACCTCATGAAATGGCATGAATTCATACATGGTTGATTAAATCAAAGGAAACATGAAAATCTACCAAATTGGCTTGCTTTTGGTTCAAGAAAGTGCATAATTCAATTGAAAACAAAAGAAAAAGGCTAGTGAAACTAGGCTAAGATGACTTGTCATCACGCGCCAAGCTAAATTGGAGGCTAGGCGTGGCACGCCACTTGAACGCCAGCCAAGCGCCAGCCTGGAAGTTCACGTTTATTGAGTTTCTTTTTCCTCCAAATTGTATTTTTATTTTATCTTTTGTATTTTCTTTATTCTTGTCCTAGGAGTAGTATAAATAATCCCTGAAAGTACTGAAAAAAGGGGTTAAGCAGTTAGTAAGCTGGGTTGTTAAGTATAGTTTTAGTTAGATTTACTTTTCGCTTCATCATCTCTTCCATCTCTTGTACTTTTCTCTGAGCTATGAGTAGCTAAATTCCCTCTCATTGAGAGAGGGAGCTCTGTTGTACTTGATGGATTAATGATAGTTAATTTCTTCTTCTCTTCATCTTCTCTTTGATTAGCTAGAAGGAATTTCTTTTTAATGTTAGTGTTCAATTATCTTGGAAAAGAAATTGAATGCAAAATGGGTTTCATGGGAACCTTGGGAAAGGAAACATGAAACCAAGCTAGAAATCCCTTTTCACACGTGAGTAGGATCTGAGTTTTGGTGTTTAGATATGGTGACATATAATCCTCCCCTTAGTTGGACCTATGATGATGTGTGGTATAATCAGGGAACAAGCTTCATCTCTTCTCATGAGCAATTAGACCAAGGAATTAGCTATTGATCAAGATTTAAGAGATTGAGTCACCAAGAAATTGGGGCTCAATCAATCATGATTGCCAAGAGGTCAATGAGTTGCATGATTGAAGATGAGATGAACTAGATTTAATCCGAAGAGAACAACATCTCCTGATCTCAATGAATTCCCCCTATTCTTTTCTTCCACTTTTTTATAGCTTTCTTTACATTCTGAAAAATCCCTATTCCCGATTTACAATTAAGTCATTTATATTTCTGCACTTTACATTATTGCCATTTCCTTTTCTGCAATTTACTGCTTCTCTCTACTTTTGAGTCATTTATGTTTCTGCCCATTTACAATTCTGCAACCACAATCTATTTTGCTTAGCTTAACTAATTCACTAATTGATTAAAATTGCTCAAATCTACCAATCTTTGTGGATACAATCCCACTCCACTGTGGGTTATTACTTGACGATAACTTTTGGTGTGCTTGCCAAATAAACGGATTCATCATTTTTATATGGGGTGTGAATTTCGGTCTTCAAGTTTTATGGTGCCGTTTCCAGGGATTGGTTTGAATTTGACAATGATTAAATTGATTGGAGAGCTAAATTAAGCATTTTGATTACCTTGTTATTCCTTTTCCAGTTGTTTATTTTTCCTTCTGTTCTGTTTTGTTTTATTTTAATTACCATTTTAGTTATTCGTTGTTCATATTTCCATTCTTCTAACTGTTTGATTAATTGCATCAACCAAGCTAACCAATAATCTTAACAAGAGTGATTCCTTCACTTGTCCTCTGCTTGCTGTTTGTTGAATGTATGACAGGTAGAAGGGGAAAAACTTCATCCTCCTTCGATAGTGAACCTGAGAGGACCTTCCTTAGATTAAGGAGGGAAGCAAGAGGCAAAGGCATAGTGGGAGAGGAAGTAGTGGAGGAAGATCTGGGAGTTACTATGGAAGAAGAAGTGCAAAACCATGTTGAAGTGGATGCTGGAAATCATATTGGGCAAGAAAGGAGAGTCTTAGGCTCCTACATCAACCCAAATCCAGAAAACTGTGGCAGCAGCATTCTGAAGCCAACAATCCATGCTAACAACTTTGAGTTGAAACCTCAACTCATCATACTCGTCCAGAATAATTGTTCACATGGGGGGGAGCCCAGCAAGACCCAAACCAACATCTCACTACATTCTTGAGGATTTGTGACACTGTAAAGTCTAATGGTGTACACCCTGATACCTACAAGCTACTTTTGTTCCCTTTTTTACTCAGAGATAGGGCAGCAAAGTGGTTGGAAGCATTTCCCAATAAGAGCTTTGACGAACTGATTTTCTGCTAATTTAGAATTTTGTAAAAATATAATCGCGTTGTAAGTATAGTTTCTAAACCAACAGAGAATCCTTTCGTATATATATTAAATAGAATATTCAAATATTAACATGAAAAGGTTCATAAGCTAAATTGGCAACATAAATAATTAACAAATAAAAGTATTAGAGTGTCTAAAAGCAGAGAAGAAACATAAAGTAAACGAATTATTGAACTTGGCATTGAAGTAATAATCATAAAATAAAAGAAATCCTAATCCTAAAACCTAAGATAGAGGAGAGAGCCTCTCTCCCTAAAAACTACATCTAAAACCTAAAATTATGAATAATGAATATTGTATGAATTATTGTCTCTTTATGAATGAATAGATTCCCCTACTTTATAGCCTCTAATATGTGTTTTCTGGGCTGAAAACTGGGCCGAAAACAGCCCAGAAATCGCTGATTGCGAATTCTGTCACGCTGATTTTCGTCACTGCAACGCATCCGCGTGGACCATGCATTCGTGTCGCGTATCTGTATGGCTACTATAGCAAATCGTATATCATTTTGAAGCTCCGGACGTTATCTTTCCAACACAACTAGAACGGCATCATTTAGATCTCTGTAGCTCAAGTTATAACTATTTGAGTGCGAGGAGGTCAGGCTGGACAGCTTAGCAACTCCTTCAACTTCTTGTATTCCTTCCACTTTGGCATGCTTCCTTTCCATCCTCTAAGCCATTCCTGCCCTATAAAATATGAAATCACTTAACACACATATCAAGGCATCAAATGGTAATAAGAGATGATTAAAATACACAAATTAAAGACTCTAGGAAGCAAGTTTTCAATCATAGAACAAATTCTGGGAAGGAGTTGTAAAACCATGCAAATAGTATGAATAAGTGTGCAAAGGCTTGATAAACCACTCAATTGAGTATAAGATAAACCATAAAATAGTGGTTTATCAACCTCCCCACACTTAAACATTAGCATTTCCTCATGCTAAGCTCAAGAGAAGCTATAAAGAATGAAGAGGAATGGTAGAAAGTGTGAGATGCAACCTATCTATGTGAATGCAGCTAAATGCGAAATGCTTTTACCTACTTGGTTAAAAGTTAATAAACCTTTTAAGAACAAATATGAACTGGATTTCACTAATTGAAATCACAAAATAAAGTACAAGTAAACTTGCAGAAGAAAATAGCTCATGAAGGCCGGGAACAAAGAATCGAGCGTCGAACCCTCACCGGAAGTGTATACTCTCTAATCACTCAAGTGTTTAAGGTTCGATTCTCTCAATTCTCTACTAACCTTGATTTCTAAGGCTTGCTCTTCATCTAACAATCAACAAAAATTTAATGCACAGATACACATATCAATAGGTCTTTTAAGGGTTGTAATGGGGTTAGGGTCAAGGTAGGATTGTATTTGGCAAAGTGGACTAAAATCTGAATCCTTAATTAACTTAAAATTTCCACTTAACTTTAGACAATCCATGTAATCATAATACCACATCTAACTATCCATTAACCATGTTTTCCACATATTCATGCATTCTAATTTTATGTACAGTACATATGCATTGCTTTCACCACTTACTTTGGGGCATTTTGTCCCCTTTTACTTATTTGCTCTTTTTTCCTTTCTTTTTTTTTCTCTTTTTTTTCTTTTTCTATTTTTCTTTTCTTAATCAATTTTTTTTTCTTTTTCAAATTTTTTTTTTCAATGCATATGATTAAGGTATTGAATGCATAAATATGTTCTTAACATTTCTTTCACATTTTCATAAAGATATATAACATACTTAATTTCCAAAACCAAACATTTCCAAACCCACTTTTCCCACACTTAATTCATGAGCACTCTCACTAGTCCAAGCTAACCAAGGATTCATATTACGGACATTATTGTTTTCCGCTTAGAGTTAATGATGTGCTAAAGTAAAGAACAAAGGGGTATAATAGGCTCAACATTGGTTTGCAAAGGATAATGAAAGGGTAAGGCCATATGGGTATGTAAGTGATGAGCGGATAATTTATACACTTTTTGGCATTGTTTTTACTTAGTTTTTAGTATGATTTAGTTGGTTTTTAGTATATTTTTATTAGTTTTTATTTAAAAATCACATTTCTGGACTTTACTATGAGTTTGTGTATTTTTCTGTGATTTCAGGTATTTTCTGGCTGAAATTGAGGGAGCTGAGCAAAAATCTGATTCAGACTGAAAAAGGACTATTGATGCTGTTGGATTCTGACCTCCTTGCACTCAAAGTGAATTTTTTGGAGCTGCAGAACTCCAAATGGCACGCTCTCAATTGCGTTGGAAAGTAGACATCCAGGGATTTCCAGCAATATATAATAGTCTATACTTTTCTCAAGGAAAGACGACGTAAACTGGCGTTCAACGCCAGTTCCATGTTGCAGTTTGGCGTCCAGCGCAATTGGAGTTACAAGTTGGAGTTCAACGCCAGAAATAGGTTACAACCTGGCGTTGAACGTCCAAAACAGCCCAGGCACGTGAGAAGCTTAAGTCTCAGCCCCAGCACACACCAAGTGGGCCCCAGAAGTGGATTTCTGCACTATCTATCATAGTTTACTCATTTTTTGTAAACCTAGGTTACTAGTTTAGTATTTAAACAACTTTTAGAGATTTATTTGGTACCTCATGACATTTTTAGATCTGAACTTTGTACTCTTTGACGGCATGAGTCTCTAAACTCCATTGTTGGGGGTGAGGAGCTCTGCAGCGTCTTGATGAATTAATGCAATTATCTCTGTTTTCCATTCAAACACGCTTGTTCCTATCTAAGATGTTCATTCGCGCTTCACTATGAAGAAGGTGATGATCCGTGACACTCATCACCTTCCTCAATCCATGAACGTGTGCCTGACAACCACCTCCGTTCTACATCAGATTGAATGAGTATCTCTTAGATTTCTTAATCAGAATCTTCGTGGTATAAACTAGAATTGATGGCGGCATTCATGAGAATCCCGAAAGTCTTAACCTTGTCTGAGGTGTTCCGAGTAGGATTCAAGGATTGAATGGTTGTGACGAGCTTCAAACTCGCGATTGTTGGGCGTAGTGACAGACGCAAAAGAATCAAGGGATTCTATTCCGACATGATCGAGAACCAACAGATGATTAGCCGTGCTGTGACAGAGCATTTGGACCATTTTCACTGAGAGGACGGGAAGTAGCCATTGACAATGGTGACACCTTACATACAGCTTGCCATGGAAGGAGCTTTGCGTGTGTGAAGAGGAGTACAAGAGAAAAACTGAAATAAAGAAGACAAAGCATCTCCAAAACCCCAACATATTCTCCATTATTGAGTAACAAGTATTTGTTTTATGCCCTTTGACTTTTTACAATTAAAACTAAGAATTATTATTGATATTATATCCTAACTAAGAGTTACAAGATAACCATAGCTTGCTTCAAACCAACAATCTCCGTGGGATTCGACCCTTACTCGCGTAAGGTATTACTTGGACGACCCAGTGCACTTGCTGGTTAGTGGTACGAGTTGTGAAAGGTGTGATTCACAATTCGTGCACCAAGATTTTGGCACCGTTGCCGGGGATTGTTGCTTAGATTAGGAAAAATTTTTCTTTTTGGTTTAGAGTCTTCTAATATCGTTTTTGGTTAAAATTCTAGAATCCTTTTTTTTTTTTTTCAAAAAAAAATTTTCGAAAATTATATTTTTATAATTGAATTTTTTTTCTTGTTTGATCTTTAGTTTTTCTTATTTTGTGATTTTTCTTGTTTTTCTTGTGCCTTTTCAAAACATTAGTTTTCAAAAAAAAAATAAATTTTTCATTCTTAGTTATTTAAAAATACTTCTTCAAAACAAGTGTTACATTTATAACTCAGTTGGCTAGAGCGTTAGTCTGTGTTCTTGGCAATTGGATCAGAATCTTTTATATTCTTTTCAAAATCTTCTTTTTCAAAAATAATTTTTCTATCAAATCTTGTGCCAAACTTTAAGTTTGGTGTTTTCTTATTGATTTTTCTTTGTTTTTCGAAAATTTTATTTTGGTTTACTAAAAATTTTAAGTTTGGTGTTCTTTCTTCATGTTCTTGTGTTCTTGTGAGTCTTCAAAGTGTTCTTGAGTTTTCCTTGTGTCTTGATCTTAAAATTTTTAAGTTTGGTGTTCCTTGGTGTTTTCCCTCCAAAATTTTCGAAAACAAGGAGCATTAGATCTAAAAATTTTAAATCTTGTGCTATCTTATTGTTTTTCTCTTTCCTCTTTAAAATCAAAAATATCTTTTCTCTCTATTCTAAAACAAATTTTCGAAATTTATTTTTAAAATTCAGATTTTTATTTCAAAATTTAAAATCTTTTTCAAATCATATCTTTTTCAAAACTCCCTAACCATTTTTTTTTCTTTTTTTTCTTTTCCCTCTCTCCATTTTTCGAAAATCTTCACCCATTTTTATTTATTTTATTTTAAATTATTTTATTTTTGAAATAAATCATAATTAAATAAATAAAAATAATTTTTTTATTTTACATCATCTCCCTTTCTCTATCATGGATCTAAGTGGAAATGAACAGTCCAGAAGGACTCTGGGGTCATATGCTAACCCCTCTACTGCTTCATATGGGAGTAGTATCAGTTTACCCTCCATTAGAGTCAGTAACTTTGAGTTGAATCCTCAGCTCATTATCATGCTACAGCAAAGTTGCCAGTATTCCGGTCTTCCACAGGAAGAACCTACAGAGTTTCTGGCACATTTTTTACAAATTGCTGACACAGTACATGATAAGGAAGTAGACCAGGTTGTCTACAGATTATTACTGTTTCCATTTGCTGTAAAAGACCAAGCCAAGAGGTGGTTAAATAACCAACCTAAGGCTAGCATAAAGACATGGAAACAGCTGACAGAGAAATTCCTGAATCAATACTTTCCTCCAAAACGGATGACCCAGCTAAGGCTGGACATCCAAGGCTTTAAACAAGGAGATAATGAACCTCTTTATGATGCCTGGGAGAGATACAGAGAGATGCTAAGAAAATGCCCCTCTGAGATGTTTTCAGAGTGGGTTCAACTAGACATCTTCTATTATGGGCTTACAAAAAGAGCTCAGATGTCTCTAGACTACTTAGCTGGTGGATCTATCCACATGAGGAAGACAATTGAAGAAGCTCAAGAGCTCATTGATACAGTTGCCAGAAATCAGCATCTGTACTTAAGCAGCGAACCTTCCATGAAAGAAGAGGCTAAAACAGTGACTACTGAACTCAATACTACTGAACAAGCTACTGAATTCATCAGCAATTGGATTTTCTAACAAAACAGTTAGCCGAATTCAAAGAGAGACTACAAGAGACAAGGATGGCTAATATAAATATGGAAGAACAATTAAAGCAAACAAAGCAGCAGCTGTCAAAACAAATAACAGAAGAATGCCAAGCAGTTCAATTAAGAAGTGGGAAAACATTAAATACCCCACCTCAAGGTAGCAGGAAGCCAAAAAATGAGAAAACTACCCAAATTCCATCTGAGGACAGTAAGAGCCCAGGGAAAAATAATTCTGGAGCAAAAACGCCAGAAATTGGGTGGAAGGCTGGCGCTGAACGCCCAAACCATACTGGCGTTGAACGCCCAAAGGAAGCACAGTTCTGGCGTTCAGACGCCAGGAACATATGAGGAGTTGGTGTCTAACGCCACTCTAGCTTCCAACCCTGGCTTTCAAATGCCAGTGAGGGATCAGACACCTGCAAGTGCTGATAATAAATCCCTCAAGAAGGCTTCTCAACCTACCTCTGTAGGAAATAAACCTGCAGCAACTAAGGTTGAGGAATACAAAGCCAAGATGCCTTATCCTCAAAAACTCCACAAAGAGGAGCATGATAAGCAATTTGCCCGCTTTGCAGACTATCTCAGGACTCTTGAAATAAAGATTCCGTTTGCAGAGGCACTTGAGCAAATACCCTCTTATGCCAAGTTCATGAAAGATATCTTGAGTCATAAGAAGGATTGGAGAGAAACTGAAAGGGTTTTCCTCACTGAAGAATGCAGTGCAGTCATTCTAAACAGCTTCCCAGAAAAGCTTAAAGATCCCGGGAGCTTTATGATACCATGCATATTAGAGGGTAACTGCACCAAGACAGCTCTATGTGATCTTGGGGCAAGCATCAACCTAATCCCTGCATCCACTATCAGAAAGCTTGGCTTGACTAAAGAGGTCAAACCAACCCGGATCTGTCTTCAACTTGCTGATGGCTCCATTAAATACCCATCAGGCATAATTGAGGACATGATTGTCAAGGTTGGGCCATTTGCCTTCCCTACTTACTTTGTAGTGCTAGAAATGGAGGAGCACAAGAGCGCAACTCTCATTCTAGGAAGACCATTCCTAGCAACTGGACGAACCCTCATTGACGTCTAAAAAGGGGAGATAACCCTGAGAGTCAATGAGGATGAGTTTAAGTTGAATGTTGTCAAAGCTATGCAACATCCAGACACATCAGATGACTGCTTGGGCGTTGATATTATTGACTCCCTGGTGGAAGAGGTCCATATGACTGAGAGTCTCGAATCAGAGCTAGAGGACATTTTTAAAGATGTTCAGCCTGATCTGGAGGAACCAGAGGAAATAAAAGAACCTCTGAAAACTCCTCAGGAAGAGGAGAAACCTCCTAAACCCGAGCTCAAACCACTACCACCATCCCTGAAATATGCATTTCTGGGAGAAGGTGACACTTTTCTTGTAGTCATAAGCTCTGCTTTAGGGCCACAAGAAGAGAAAGTACTAATTCAGGTGCTAAGGACACACAAGACAGCTCTTGGGTGGTCCATAAGTGATCTTAAGGGCATTAGCCCAGCCAGATGCATGCACAAGATCCTATTGGAGGATGATTCTAAGCCAGTGGTTCAACGACAGAGGCGGCTAAATCCCGCCATGAAGGAGGTGGTGCAGAAAGGGGTCACTAAGTTACTAGAGGCTGGAATTATCCATCCTATTTCTGATAGCCCCTGGGTGAGCCCTGTCCATGTTGTCCCTAAGAAGGGAGGAATGACAGTGGTTCATAATGAAAAGAATGAACTGGTTCCAATAAGAACAGTTACAGGGTGGCGTATGTGTATTGACTACAGAAGGCTCAATACAGCCACCAGGAAGGATCATTTTCCTTTACCATTCATGGACCAGATGCTAGAGAGAATAGCAGGTCATGAATATTACTGCTTTTTGGATGGCTATTCCGGTTACAACCAAATTGCAGTAGATCCTCAGGACCAAGAGAAAACAACATTCACATGTCCTTCTGGAGTGTTTGCCTACAGAAGGATGCCTTTTGGTATGTGTAATGCACCTGCAACCTTTCAGAGGTGCATTCTCTCTATCTTCTCTGATATGGTAGAGAAGTTTTTGGAAGTCTTCATGGATGACTTTTCAGTATTTGGAGACTCATTCAGCTCCTGCCTTAACCATTTAGCACTTGTTCTGAAAAGATGCCAAGAGACCAACCTAGTTTTAAACTGGGAAAAATGTCACTTTATGGTGACTAAAGGGATTGTCCTTGGGCATAAAATTTTAAACAAGGGAATAGAGGTGGATCAAGCTAAAGTTGAAGTAATTGAAAAATTACCACCACCTGCCAATGTTAAGGCAATCAGAAGCTTTCTGGGGCATGCAGGATTCTATAGGAGGTTTATAAAGGATTTTTCAAAAATTGCAAAACCTCTGAGCAATCTGCTAGCTGCTGACACGCCATTTGTGTTTGACACAAAGTGTCTGCAGGTGTTTGAGACCCTGAAAGCTAAGCTGGTCACAGCACCAGTTATTTCTACACCAGACTGGACATTACCATTCGAACTAATGTGTGATGCCAGTGACCATACCATTGGTGCAGTATTGGGACAGAGGCATAACAAGCTTCTGCATGTCATTTATTATGCTAGCAGTGTTTTAAATGATGCCCAGAAAAATTACACAACTACAAAAAAAGAATTACTTACAGTGGTTTATGCCATTGACAAGTTTAGATCCTACTTAGTAGGATCAAAAGTGATTGTGTACACTGACCATGCTGCTCTTAAATATCTACTCACAAAGCAGGATTCAAAGCCCAGGCTCATAAGATGGGTGTTGCTTCTGCAAGAGTTTGATATAGAAATAAGAGACAGAAAAGGGACAGAGAATCAAGTAGCTGATCACCTGTCCCGGATAGAACCAGTAGCAGGAGCATCCCTCCCTCCTACTGAGATCTCTGAAACCTTTCCAGATGAGCAATTGTTTGCTATTCAGGAAGCTCTGTGGTTTGAAGACATTGTAAACTATAAGACACAAGGTTCTCCTTCTGTAACCATGGAGAGGAAGCATGAAAAGCTTTTCTCACTGCAGAGTCAACCAAAGCCCCCACAGTCAAACTCTAAGTTTGGTGTTGGGAGGCCACAACCAAACTCTAAGTTTGGTGTTGGAAGGTCCCAACCTTGCTCTGATTATCTGTGAGGCTCCATGAGAGCTCACTGTCAAGCTATTGACATTAAAGAAGCGCTTGTTGGGAGGCATCCCAATGTTATTTAATTATATCTATTTATTTTCCATTGCTATTTTATGTTTTCTTTAGGTTGATGATCATGTGAAGTCATAAAAACAAATGGAAAATCAAAAACAGAATGAAAAATAGCATGAAAAATAGCACACCCCGGAGGAAGATCATTCTGGCGTTTAAATGCCAGAAACAAGCATCTGTCTGGCATTTAACGCCAGAAACAAGCATCAGTCTGGCGTTAAATGCCAGAAACATGCTACATTTGGGCATTTAACGCCAGAAACAGGCAGCAGTCTGGCGTTAAACGCCAGGATTGCACAGTAAGGGCATTTTGTACGCCTAATTGGAGCAGGGATGCTAAATCCTTGACCCACTGGATCTGTGGACCCCACAGGATCCCCACCTACCTCACCATTCAAATTCAAACCATTTCCCTCCCAAACCCACCCATTCACACACTTCCATCTCTTCCATCTTCTCCACTTCTTTCTTCTTTTGCTCGAGGACGAGCAAACCTTTTAAGTTTAGTGTGGTAGAGCAATTGACTACAGATCAAAGAGCTTTGAGGAAAGAGCAACAAAGGCAAGGAAGAGAGGAGCTCAAGAGCACCATTGGTTCTTCAAGAAGAGGAAGACGCCACCCTCATTAAGGTGGACCCATTCCTTAATCTCCTTGTTCTTATTTTCCTATTTTTCGTTTACTATGCTTCATGTTTAATTATGTTTGTGTCTTTACTATATGATCACTAGTATCTAAGTGTCTATGTCTAAAAGATATGAATGTCCTATGAATCCATCACCTTTCTTAAATGAAAATTGTTTTCTGAAAAAGAAAAAGAAGTACATAAATTTCGAATTTTAAAATAGTTTAATTATTTTGATGTGGTGGCAATACTTTTCGTTTTCTGAATGAATGCTTGAACAGTGCATATGTCTTTTGAATTTGTTGCTTATGAATGTTAAAATTGTTGGCTCTTGAAAGAATGATGAAAAAGGAGAAATGTTATTTGATAATCTGAAAAATCATAAAAATGATTCTTGAAGGAAGAAAAAGCAATGAAGAACAAAGCTTGCAGAAAAAAAATGCAAAAAAAAAAAGAGAGCAAGAAAAAGAAAAAGCAAGCAAAAAAAGCCAAAAGCTCTTTAAACCAAAAGGCAAGAGCAAAAAGCCAATAGCCCTTAAAACCAAAAGGCAAGGGTAATAAAAAGGATCCAAGGCTTTGAGCATCAGTGGATAGGAGGGCCTAAAGGAATAAAATCCTGGCCTTAGCGGCTAAACCAAGCTGTCCCTAACCATGTGCTTGTGGCCTGAAGGTGTCAAGTGAAAACTTGAGACTGAGCGGTTAAAGTCGAGGTCCAAAGCAAAAAAAAAAACAGAGTGTGCTTAAGAACCCTGGACACCTCTAATTGGGGACTTTAGCAAAGCTGAGTCACAATCTGAAAAGGTTCACCCAGTTATGTGTCTGTGGCATGTATGTATCCAGTGGTAATACTGGAAAACAGAGTGCTTAGGGCCACGGCCAAGACTCATAAAGTAGCTGTGTTCAAGAATCAACATACTGAACTAGGAGAATCAATAACACTATCTGAATTCTGAGTTCCTATAGATACCAATCATTCTGAACTTCAAAGGATAAAGTGAGATGCCAAAACTGTTCAGAAGCAAAAAGCTAATAGCCCCGCTCATCTAATTAAGACTGATCTTCATAAATATTTTTGGAATTCATTGTATATTCTCTTCTTTTTATCCTACTTTATTTTTAGTTGCTTGGGGACAAGCAACAATTTAAGTTTGGTGTTGTGATGAGCGGATAATTTATACGCTTTTTGGCATTGTTTTTACTTAGTTTTTAGTATGATTTAGTTGGTTTTTAGTATATTTTTATTAGTTTTTAATTAAAAATCACATTTCTGGACTTTACTATGATTTTGTGTGTTTTTCTGTGATTTCAGGTATTTTCTGGCTGAAATTGAGGGAGCTGAGCAAAAATCTGATTCAGGCTGAAAAAGGACTGCGGATGTTATTGGATTCTGACCTCTCTGCATTCAAAGTGGATTTTCTGGAGCTACAAAACTCCAAATGGCGCGCTCTTAATTGCGTAGGAAAGTAGACATCTAGGGATTTCCAGAAATATATAATAGTCCATACTTTGCTCAAGGATAAATGACGTAAACTGGCGTTCAACGCCAGTTCCATGTTGCAGTCTGGCGTCCAGCGCCAGAAACAAGTTACAAGTTGGAGTTCAACGCCAGAAACAGGTTACAACCTGGCGTTGAACGCCCAAAACAGCCCAGGCACGTGAGAAGCTTAAGTCTCAGCCCCAGCACACACCAAGTGGGCCCCAGAAGTGGATTTCTGCACTATCTATCATAGTTTACTCATTTTCTGTAAACCTAGGTTACTAGTTTAGTATTTAAACAACTTTTAGAGATTTATTTGGTACCTCATGACATTTTTAGATCTGAACTTTGTACTCTTTGATGGCATGAGTCTCTAAACTCCATTGTTGGGGGTGAGGAGCTCTGCAGTGTCTTGATGAATTAATGCAATTATCTCTATTTTCCATTCAAACACGCTTGTTCCTATCTAAGATGTTCATTCGCGCTTCACTATGAAGAAGGTGATGATCTATGACACTCATCGCCTTCCTCAATCCATGAACGTGTGCCTGACAACCACCTCTGTTCTACATCAGATTGAATGAGTATCTCTTAGATTTCTTAATTAGAATCTTCGTGGTATAAGCTAGATTTGATGGCAGCATTCATGAGAATCCGGAAAGTCTAAACCTTGTCTGTGGTATTCCCAGTAGGATTCAAGGATTGAATGGCTGTGACAAGCTTCAAACTCGCGATTGTTGGGTGTAGTGACAGACGCAAAAGAATCAAGGGATTCTATTCCGACATGATCGAGAACCAACAGATGATTAGCCGTGCTGTGACAGAGCATTTGGACCATTTTCACTGAGAGGACGGGAAGTAGCCATTGACAACGGTGACACCTTACGTACAGCTTGCCATGGAAGGAGCCTTGCGTGTGTGAAGAGGAGTACAAGAGAAAAACTGAAATAAAGAAGACAAAGCATCTCCAAAACCCCAACATATTCTCCATTATTGAGTAACAAGTATTTGTTTTATGCCCTTTGACTTTTTACAATTAAAACTAAGAATTATTATTGATATTATATCTTGACTAAGAGTTACAAGATAACCATAGCTTGCTTCAAGCCAACAATCTCCGTGGGATTCGACCCTTACTCGCGTAAGGTATTACTTGGACGACCCAGTGCACTTGCTGGTTAGTGGTACGAGTTGTGAAAGGTGTGATTCACAATTCGTGCACCAGTAAGCTCAGTGAAACAAAGGCCTCAATCATATAAGTGCATGCATACATCAAATAATGGAAATATACAATTAAGCAAGACAAAGATCACAATTTTAGAGAGAAAAATACACACCAAAAATAAAATATTGGTTGATAAGATGCAACCAATCAAGTAGGCTCAAAATCTCACTGGTTTTGTGTGTTCGAGCTCTAAACCATGTTTCAAAATAAAATTTCTTCAAACAAGTTTTTCAAAAAGTTTAATTCAAATTAGTGAAATGCTATAAAAAGTTTCTTGAAAAAGAAAATATTACTTTAACCAAGTGATGGTAAAATATGTACAAAATAAAACAAATATGCAATCAAACATGCAAATGCGATAACTAACTACAAAGAAAATAAAACATTGGTGTTAAGAAGGAAATAACTAACCCATGGAGATCGGTATCGACCTCCCCATACTTAAAGATTGCACCGTCCTCGATGCATGCTGAGATGCGCAAGTGGGCGGGTTGTTCCAACTAATGCTCTTTCTTTAGTGGATTTTGTAGATGGAACTTGTTTATAGCCTATGTAAAGGTTTTTCGTTTCCATCCTGAAAGAAGAGGAAAAAGAAGAAAAGTAACCCAGGAATAAAGAGAAGAAAATAAATAAAGTATGGGTGGGTTAATGCCAAATAATAGGGGTCTCAATTACATGGTAGCTACAACATACAAGTGAGAAAACAATAGAAGCACATGGCATACCAGTGGTGCAAAAGTTGCAACAATGGGAGAGAGTGTGGGTAATGCAAGATAGTGTAAGTTCATGTCAATGCAAGATAATATAAGTATCATGAAGGAGTAGCATTGACTTATGAAGAATAATACCCAGTCAGAGTAAAACAAGTCATGAAGCACCAGAATAATTCAAGAAAAGATGTAACAGTTGAAGAAGAAAATTTAACACCAATGAAAAAATAATAAATTTAGAAAAGAAAATAAAAATATGCATAAAATTAAAATGCAATGAATGAAAGTATGTAATTAGATAAAATAGAATGGAAGTGAAGAAGGATGAGAGGTTAAAAAGATGAAGAAGAAGAAAGTAAGAAAGAGGGAAGAAAGAAATAAGAAGGGAAAGAAAAGATTTAGATTTAGGAAGGAAAATATAAGATATCTTGGCTGATCTGGATAAGCTATGCATCGCATCTGACGCGGACGCGTGGGACACGCGATCGCGTGGTGTGTGATGTTTTTCAAGTGACGCGGACGCGTGGGTCACGCAGTTGCGTGACTTGATTTGTGCTAGTAGCGCAAGAGCAGCCTCGCGTTCGCGCGACTCTCTGTTTCAAACTCACTTTGCCCAAATTTAGGCTGACGCGTTCGCGTGGATGACGCGATCGCGTGAATGGCATATTTTAAAAAATGACGCATTAGCGTGGTTTACGCATTCGCGTGGTAGGGCTTGTGCTTCTAGCATCATTCCAGCCCTGCTCCACCATAAGTCTCTGCCATACACCCATTTACGTCGATTTTTAGGGGCACGCGGTCGCGTGGGTGACACGAATGCTGGGAGGCTATTTTTCAAAATGACGCGTCCACGTTAGCGACGCAGTCGCGTGGGCATATTTATGCCTAAGGCTCGCCTCCAGCAACACTTTCGCGTGACTTTCTGTTCAATTTTCTTTTCTTCAGAATGCACCTATGACGCGGACACGTCAGCAACGCTTACATGTTGCGTGCATTTTTTTTTTGCAGTATGTAGAATGCAAAATGTAGAATGCAGATGACTATGCAGAAATTATGAATGAACATGAATAAAAATAAAATAAAATAAAACTAAGAGCAAAAAGGAAAGAATATACTATGGTGGGTTGACTCCCACCTTGCACTTTTAGTTAAAGTCCTTAAGTTGGACATTTGGTGAGCTTCTTGTCATGGTGGCTTGTGCTTGAACTCGTCTTGAAACTTCCACTAATGCTTGGACTTCCAATAATGTTCATCATTCTCTAGTGAATTTGCCAAGCCTTGAGGGAGTTCTTCACAAGCTTAGAGCTCCCAAAATTGATCCTCATATATTCCCGGATCCCAAATCTTGTATCTACACCCGTCTTCAAGTGGAACATGATGATTCCATCCGGGTGGTAAGTAATCCAAATTCTCACTAAGGCATCCAAACAGCTTCCTTGACCCATTCATTTGAGTTTTACACCAACCCTTGCATTTAAACTTTGAGCTCCCAACCACAATGAACCTAGGATTGTGTTGCCAACCACTAACCATCTTCCTCTTACTCTTAAGGCCACAAAGAGCTCTAAGCTGACCATCTGTCTCAAGTAGCCCATATTCAAGTGGGAAAGTAAAGGTTAAGGATAAGCATTTTACCCCCTTGAATGTTGTATTGGATGGTAATGGCTTTGGGAGAGGTGTTTCTAATGGTCTTGCAAGCTCCACTCCCTTGTGCTCTTCTTTGAATTCTTCCGCCTCCTTGTAAACTTTTTCAATTTCAACCTCTTCCTCTTGGTTGCTTTCTTCCAATTCAATCTCCGCTTCCTTGCTTTCCAAGGGCGTGGGAGGTTGTGCTTCTTCTTCTTTAATTTCCATGTCAAGTCCAATGGGATAGGATTCAATTGTAGATAAGGATTCATCAATGATTGAGTCTATCTCTTGATCAACCTCTTCAAAGTCTTCAACCAGGCTATGCCTTGGAGGTTGTACCCCTCCTCAACATCAATTTAAAATGTCTTTGAAGGAGGCTCTATAACTTGACTTTCCCATGGAGGTTTAGCATCTCCTAAGTCTTCAACCACTTCTTCCTCTTCAATAATTACTGCTTTGTCCAGTTGTTTTAGTATAAAATCATACTCATCCTTGATGATTTTCTTTCCATGACAACTCCTTTCAACTATTCCTTCATCTTCAAGTACAAAATCCAACTCCTCCTTGATGTCTTCCTTCACTAATTTTCAACCACTCCTTCGACTTCAAGGGTCTCTACTACCTTCATCTGTAGGGCCTCCTCTAGCTTCTTATGAAGTATGGATTCGCGAAGATGATTCCTTCTTTCTTGTTCCATATCAATAGCATAACTGGGATCATCTTGCTCTTGGATTGATGGATGTGGGTGCTCTTCCATGGAGGTTAGTGATGGGATGGGAAGATTATTATGTGGTTGAAAAGGAAGCACACTGAAACTTGAGGGTTGAATATTGGAGGTAGAGGGTTGGTTCATGTGGGATATAAGATTTTGGAGTGTAGAGGTGAGACTAGTGATAGAGGCAAGTGTGCTATGAAGCTCTGTTTGCCCTTGATGAATAACACCAAGGGTGTTGTCATCCGGTGGAGGTTAGGGTGGATATGGGTTAGGGTCATATGGAGGTGAATGGTGTAAAAGGGCTTGTGAGTATGGTTGTTCAAAGGTGTGTTGCGGAGGTGGTTCATAAGCATATGATGGGGCTTGTTGGTAACTACAAGGGGGTCCACCATATTCATCATCTTGGTACGCTCCCTGGAATGGCTCTTGACCATAGTAATTTGGTGGAGGTTGTTTGTCACAAAAGGGTCCACCATAACTATTGTCTTGGTATGCATCACAGAATGGTTGTTGGTTATAGCGCACTGGAGGGGGTTGTTGCCAAGAGGGTTGATCAAATCCTTGTAGCTCCTCCCATCTTTGATTCTTCCAACCTTGATGCCTATTTTCATTATAGTTTTCATTCCTTACAACAACATTGGACCCAAACTTGAAACCAGAGGTGTGAGAATTCATAGTAGCAAAGGAAAATAAAATCAAAAACTAATAAAAAAATTAATGAAAATAAACTCCTAAAACTAGAAACACTGACAACAATATAAGATAAAGATTTGAAAAAGGTTTAAATTTTGAAAAGGGTTGAATTTTAAAATTTTAAATTTAGATTTTGAAATTTGAATTTTGAATTTTGGAATTTAAATATTGAAATTTGAAATTTGATTTTGAAATAAGATAAGATACGATTTTGAAAAATATATGATTTTTTTTTAAAAAGATTTGAATTTTAAAATTTAAAACTAAGATAAGATAAGAAAAAAAATTTAAAATAAAAATCTGAATTTTTTTTGTAATTTTTGAAAAAAAATCAATTAAAATAAAGAGAAAAGATATTTTTGAATTTAATGAGGAAAGAGAAAAACAATAAAATGACACCAAACTTAAAATTTTTAGATCAAAACGAAGAAAACAACCAAGAATAACTTGAAGGTCAAGATGAACACGAAGAACAACTTGAAAATCAAGAAAGAAAAAGGAACATTATTTTCGAAAATTTTAATAAATAAATAAAAACCAATAACCTCTTAATTTACGAAAAAGCAAAGATAAAAACAAAAATAAAAACAAATAAACAAGAAAAAAGCAAATATTTACAATAACCAATCCTTTTGTGCAAAAGTTTGGTTGTCACAAGTAACAAAACCCAATAAAATTTATAACCGAAGTATTCAAACCTCGGGTCGTCTTCTCAAGGAATTGCAGGGCAGTATGGTTTATTATTGGTTATGGAAAATTGTATATTTTTGGGTTTTTGGAATAATGAACAAGTAATTTAAATGGTAAGAAAAATAAATTAATAATTAGAAAATCTCTTGGCAAGGTATGAGAATTGGAAATTCTATCCTAGTTATCCTTATCAGGTGTGATGAGAATTGGATTTTTGCTCCTACTTAGTTAACCCTTACTAAATAAAGGAAAATTAAGTGGACTAATTAATTTCATTCCTCAGTCCTAGTCCACTCCTATGGAAAGACTAGCTTTGGAGGGATGAAAATCAATCCGCAATCCTAATTTCCAACCAACTGCTGAGTTTGATAACTCAAGTGTTACCAATCGCTTAATGTAACAACCCTGATTTTCGAGTACATGAGATCTTTTCTGAAAGTACGGATTTCTCCATAAGATCAGTAAAGGGAACACCTCTGTTATATCATCAAGCATCTCAATACTCATTATCATTATGTCATCCTTAAGTTAGAACCTCCTCTGAGGCAAGCTCGATAATGCAATCACGAAGAACCTTGTTTTTGAACCGTATCGGTTGGCAGTTTTGATTCTGATTTTCGTAAATAGTCTCTGTTTGATGAACCGGACTTGATTCATGAGAGGAGAGGGATAATAGTATAATATTATCATTATATTAGTATTAGAAAATTCTTGAATGACATTATAAGGTTACCTGGTCTATTTTTTTTAAAAACAGAAAATCGGTTTAACCGGGTATATGGTTTACTGGTGCAGCTTAGCACCAGCACTCTCTGATGAATTTAGCAATGCTAAGGCCTCATTATACATGTTCTATTCTCATAATAAATATGTTACTAGTTTCATTTATGCTAGTAGCTCAGAAAATAATTTTTAGAGATGTTTTTACGAGTGTTCCGATACACCTAGTTTTAGTAGTTTTACACCAGAGATATTTTAATATTATTTTAATCCACCTCTAAGCCAACCAATCACAAATCACCTTACACCCCCAAGACCTCCAAGGTTGTCTCATTTCATTATTTTGGCCGAAAATAACAAGAGAGAAAAGAGAGAAACTTTCATGAACACTTAATCTTCAAAGCTTGATTTCTTCTGAACTAAAACTCAAATCAAAACTCTGATTTCACCAAAATGATCCTCTTTTCTTCCTCTACATAACCATGTAACTTATCAAGGATGGAAATAAGGTGAGATGGCTGTCTCCCTCCCATTTCAATTCGGTTTTCAAGGAAAACCATGCAAAACATGTGTTTTCTTGATGTTCTTCCTTAGAAATCATGATTAACTTGACTTGAGGGCCAAGAAACGTGAATTTTCAGCAAGTATAAGGTGAGATATCTCTTCCTAACATACTGAGTGAGATTTGGTCAGTTGAGAGTTTTTGGATTTAAAGTTGTTCTTGATGTGATTTAGGAGGAAAAAGTGCTTAAGGACCACCTGAAAGCTTAACCGAATTAGGAGCAGCAAAACCAGGTAGGGATTGACGAATTTAATCTTGATTGATTGTGTTTGAGTTGTATGATTATGATATGGTTTGTCTGTGCTTGAAATTGATTGTTTGTATGAGTAATTCTTGTTGAAATTTTGGTAAAAATTTGATGAAATTTGATGAAATTCAAGCTATGAATGTGTGTTCTTGTGGCTGCTGGAAAACAAAACCCTAGAGCTTAAATTGAGGATTAATTTGTGTTAAAATCATGTAGAAAATATGGGGTTTTAGTGGCTGGAAATTTATTTTGAATTTTGGTAAAAATCGGTTGCTAAAAAGACTAAAAAACAGGTAAAAACAGAGAAAGAATTTGAAGAATATACGAAGAACACTTTGAGTGTGGTGAAGAACATTGAAGAACACCTTTTAGATCTTTGAAAGGGCAAGGAAGTAAAATTTTTGGTGTTTAAGGGGTTACATGGTAATTTCTGGAAGTTAGGGTGGTAAAAGTAGAAATATTAAAAGTTACGGGTGGTAAAAAGTGAATTTTAAAGGTTAAAAGTAAAAGGTAAGTTAATTTTCGAAAATTTGGTAATAAAATAATAAATAATAATAAAATATTAAATAATAATATTTAATTAAAAATAATATTTTAATAAAAATAATAAAATAATGCGGAAAAGGCAATTTTCTGTAAAAGCTTTAGAAAGACAACTTTAAGTGCAGAATCTCATAATTACCTTCATAAAACACTTAGGGAGTAGTAATAACATGATAGTGAGGCAAAGTTAAAGAAAAGATAAAAAGTTAAAGAAAAGATAAAAACCAAAGAAAAAGTCTGTAAAATTTTAATGACAGAAAAATAGACAGAGACTAGTGAACGAACTAAGGCAACTTAGTTAGTACTTGAGTTGCGACTAGGGTTAGGTGTTATATGAAAAGTTAAACTGTTTCAGTATAGACTTAATGAACCTATACCTGGGACAGGCTAACTATTCATATCGAAATTTACATAAGCTTTAAATACACATGTTAAATAGAGAAATCAGAGCAGAATAAAGTAACACAGAGCACAGAGTAACCAGAGTAAAGTAAAGAGATAAAAAGAGAAAAGAATAATATGATAAAGAGAAATGGTTTGAGGCAGGATATTGTAAAAGTGAAAGATGTAAAGTTTGTACAGTATGATTGAACAGAGAAAGAAAGAGGTACTGCATAAGAATGTGAAAATGATGATGAATAATGAGAATGATGATGAATGATGATAATGAGAATGATTATGTAATGATCTGCTGCGTGAAGGCTGTCAGATAGATAGTGGTACGAGCACAGAACGTTTTCCATTGTTACGCAGCTATTGAGAGCTGTACCTGCAACTGATAACCTGGGATCACTTGCAGAGGATATTTATTCATACACGGCTAGAATGCCGCACCTGTAAGGCAAGGATTGCTTACAGAGAATATGATTTCATACACAGCTGAAATGCCGCCACCTGTAAGGCAGAGTTTTCTTACAGAGGATATGACGCATATGTCGGTTAGTGAGAACTGTACTTATGCTGACTAGATAACCATACCAGTTTCAGCTGCTTCGGGTTACGTCAGGAGCGGGTAGAAACCGACAGATGAGCTCATTACCTGTGCTAGGGCTAGACATGCATCATACTTGATTGTGGTATGAATGTATGATTTCCTTGTTTGTATTCCATTCTCTGTGCTTGTGTTATTTTCTTGTATTCTTCTGTTTGTGTTCTGCTATCTGTTTTCTCTATCTTCTTTACTTATCTGTGTTTTCTAATTACTGCTTCTTTGTATTCTGCTAATAGTCTACTAAACAATATAGAATTAATGAACGTAACTAATAACCCCGACCCTACTAAGAACTCCCCAGTTCTTACCCCTTCTCTCTCCATTCCCCCTTCAGATGGAAGTAAGAGTACCTTACCATAGTTCGCTGATGACCATTCGCAAGAAGAGGATTCTGCTCTAGATAGTCTTCTGAGTCTAGGGTGAATATCGTTCTCTGATTATATGTATATACTGTGAGACCAGCCAACGTCTGCACCCCGTTCGTATGCGCACTTTAACCAAAATCCTGTGTACGAGATTCCTAGTGTGTGGCTACTTCATGAGGTACCAGAGAGACGTCCTGTGGAAAAGTCTGATCGTGCAGAGGAGTAGCAGATGATGATCTATCTTTTGATGACATTCCACCTGACTTGAGTTTTGAAGACCTAGAATGTACTTTCCCTCGCTTTAGTAGTTTAGAGGGACTAGGTGAGTATAGAGTCTAGGCTAGCCTAGGTGCCAGCTTAGGGACCTCTTGAACAGGTCAGGACCTGGGAAGTTGTATGTATATACATGTATATAGATATTATTTAGCTATATCTAGGGGTGTTCTAACTAACAGTCTATATTCTAATAAAGGTTGAATCACCGAATGTTGTCAACTACTTGTGATGTATTTATGTGTGGTTGTTTATAACTGTTTTATCTGTTATTATTTATGAATTGATTATAAATGATTCTATCTATTAATCCAAACGTTTTCAAAAAAAATAAAAATACACCTCGCAAATTAACTACGCTTTTAACAACGAATCAGGCTCATATGATAAAAATAGATAATAACTAGGAAGACAAATTGGTGGCGCTCAGTTTCCGGTATGATATAGGCATATTGAAAATTGGGTCGTTACAATTTGGTATCAGAGCAGTTCATTCCCAGTAGAGCCTGGGGAGTGGACTGACTATGCTTCATTGCATACTTTGTTGTGCGTCTCATGCGTATAGGATATCCCAGTGATATATGTTGCATGATTGTTTCTGTGTTTTCATTTTGGGAATGTTCATACTTGACTTGAAGTGTTAAGAGTGATCACCTTAACAATGATTGTTTGGTGTGAACAGGACTACAATGGGTTCACGGAGACGAGGCGTACGGGAAGGAATTCCTAATGTTAACTACGAGAGGGAACAGGAAACGTTTATGACTACCATGAACAACACGGCTGAAGTAGTGCGTGAAGCTGCAGTAACAGCGGCTAGGGCTGTTGAACATCTTGGAGTGAGAAATGGGAATGATGAGAATAACTTAGGGCATCCTGAAAGACCTATGACCCTTGCAACCTTTCTGAAGGTTAATCCGCCTAAGTTCAAGGGTACACTCGTTACGACTGACGCTGATAACTGGTTTTGAGGTATTGAACGATCACTGAGAGCGCAGCATGTTCCGGAAGGACAACACGTGGAGTTTGCTACTTATATGCTCGAGGGAGAAGCTGAGTACTGGTGGCAAGGGATACAGCGACTGTTACAACGTAATGAAGGTGACATTCCTTGGGATATTTTTAAAGATGAATTCTACAAGAAATATTTCCCTAGAGCAGTGCGTGATGCTAAAGAGATAGAGCTTATGCAGCTGAGGCAAGGGGATATGACTGTTGCTGAGTATGCTCGTAATTTCGATGATTTGTGTCGTTTCTCTAAGATCTGTCAAGGGAATCCTGCTGACTTTGAAGAATGGAAGTGCTTGAAGTTTGAAGGAGGCCTTCATGATGATCTGATGAGTTCAATAGTTCCGCTGGAGATTCGTAATTTTGCTGAATTAGTCAACAAGAGCAAGTTAGTGGAAGAATGTATTAAGAAAGTGATTGTGGCCAAGGTGAGTCACCAAGGATTTCCACCAAGGTGTCTTAGCAATCATCAGGCAGCTGTGAGAAGGGTGCATTTTAAAGCGTGTGGCATACGACAGCATAAGAACTTACATGTTGGTAACATTACTGCTCGCTGTATGGGTAAGAATGGAGGTAAAGTAAGGCAAGGCAATGGTAAACGAGCCCATCAGGCTTACATAAATACTGCATGTAAGCAATGTGGAAAAGAGCATGATAACAGGTCTTGCCAGTTTTGATCACCTAACTGCTATGCTTGTGGAGAACTTGGACATATTGCCAAGGATTGTCCGAAGGGATTTACTCAAAATTCAGTTAGAACCCAGCAACAAGGAGGAGTGTTTGCTATCACTATTGACGATGTTGTGCAATCGAACGCCCTCATTCAAGGTCAGTGTTATGTTAAGAATCGATTTCTAACTGTTCTGTATGATTTTGCGTGCATCACATTCTTTATTTCTCTAACTATTTCTTACGAGTTAGGATTATATTTCTTTAAATTGAATTTTTACTTGATTGCCCATACACCTGCATCCCAAAATGCTTTGACCAGTTTAGTGTGCCTGCAAGTACCATTCGCTCTTAGGAATAGGATTTTTATACACGATCTAATCTGTTTACCTCTATGTGGTTTAGAAGTTATTTTAGGATTAGATTGGTTATCTAAGTATCATGATTTCCTTGATTATTTTAAAAGAACTGCTATTATTCCATCTGATAGTCTATGTACTAAACCATTTCTATTCCACACCTTATATCTGAATTCTGTAAGAGTTACCTTAGATGGGAGGGATTATGAGGGTACATTCTGTTAGTGGCTAGCTCGAATGATAGTGAACTAAGTTTAGAACGAATCCGAGTGGTGAAGGAATTTCCTGATGTTTTCCCGAACGACATACCTAAGTTTACTCCTTAGTGAGAGATAGAATTCAGCATTAAACTAGTACCTGGAACCAGACCGATTTCCATAGCACCGTGCCGGATGTCACCACTGGAACTTGCAAATTTGAAGAAGTAGTTGGATGAGCTACTTGGAAAGGAATTTATTCGTCCTAGTGCATCAAGTATTGCCAGTAAAGAAGAAGGACGGTGGAATCAGACTTTGCGTAGATTACCGACAGCTAAATAAAGACACTATCAAGAACAAGTATCCACTTCCACGGATAGATGATTTGATGGATCAGTTGGAAGGTGCAACTGTGTTCTCAAAGATTGATTTGCGATCGAGCTATCACTAGATTCGAGTGAAAGAATCAGATATACCGAAGACTGTATTTAGAACTCGTTATGGTCACTATAAGTATACGGTTATGTCGTTTGGACTAACTAATGCTCCTACGATTTTCATGGATTACATGAATCGTATTTTCCGTCCGTACCTTGATCATTTAATAGTAGTTTTCATAGACAATATTCTCATCTATTTGAAGACAGAAAGAGTGCATGAAGAGCATCTAAGGACTGTATTGCAGACACTGAGGACTCGGAAGTTTTATGATAAACTATCAAAGTGAGAATTCTGGACAGCGAAGGTGGATGGAAATTTTGAAGGACTATGACTTCAAATTAAGTTATCACCCAGGGAAAGAGAACGTAGTGGAAAACTCTTTAAGCAGGAAGAATTTGAGTATCTCTTGGATGATGATACAGGAAGAAAAATTACTCGCGGAATTTGAGGACCTTAAGTTGGCTATGACTGAGACGTAAAGTGGAGTCCGTTTGGTCCAATTGCGTATAACACCAGATTTTAAGATTAGTATTCAGCAAGGACAAGCACAGGACTCAGAAATGATGACGATGCTGAGACGGATGAACACAGAAGAACCAGAAGCTGTGAGACAGGATTGTAGTGGCCTATAGAGGTATAAGAACAGAATTTGTGTGCCTAACTCTGGAGAATTGCGACAAAAGATTTTTTTTGAAGCTCACCAAAGTAGATTTTCTATGCATCCTGGAGTGACAAAGATGTATCGAGATTTGAAACAAATGTTCTGGTGGCCAGGCTTAAAGAAAGAAGTAGCTGATTATGTCTCAAAATTTTTAACCTGCCAAAAGATGAAGGTGGAACATCAGAAGCTGTCAGGAACCCTGCAACCCTTAGAAATACCACAATGGAAATGGGAGCAGATTACTATGGAATTTGTCACGGGATTGCCAAGGACCTCAACAGGACACGATACCATCTGGGTAATTGTGGACAGGTTAACAAAGTCAGCGCACTTCCTTCTGATTCAAGTTGACTATACTTTAGAAAGGCTGGAACGAATATATATTCAAGAAAACGTACGACTACATGGGATACCTTCGTAAGTTGTCTCAGATCAAGTTTCGAGGTTTACTACTAGATTTTGGGGAGCTTTTCAGAAAGCGTTGGAAACAGAATTGCACACGAGTGTAGCATACCATCCTCAGATAGACGGACAATCAAAGCAGACAATCCAGACGTTAGAAGACATGTTACGATTATGTATGATAGACAACCAAAGCAGCTGGGATAAGTATTTGCTGTTGGTCGAATTTGTCTACAACACCAGTTGCCAATAAAGTATCGGGATGGCACCATACGAAGCTCTCTACGAAAGAAGATGTCGGACACCATTGTGTTGGAATGACGATGGGGAAGCTAGTGTCTTAGGTCCAAACTTAGTGTAAGAAACTACTGAGAAGATAAAGGAGATTCGTCGGAAGATCCAGACAGCACAAGGCCATCAAAAGAGCTATGCCGATAATAGACATAGACCCTTAGAGTTTAGTGAGGGAAACCATATCTTTCTAGAAGTAACTTCGATTACTGGAATAGGTAGAGCCCTTAAGACTAAAAAGCTTAACCCACGATACATAGAACCTTTCCAAATACTTAAAAGAGTCGGTCTAGTAGCTTATCAAATAGCCCTTCCTCCTTATTTATCAAACCTTCATGATGTTTTTTTTTATGTCTCGCAACTTAAGAAATATGTTCCCAATGAGAGTCATATTTCACAACCAGAAACAGTACAGTTATAAAATGATTTGACATATCAAGCATCACCAGTTCAGATCGTAGAAAGAAGTGATAAGCAGCTAAGAGGCAAGACTGTTCGCTTAGTCAAAGTAGCATGGGAACCAAGAGGAGAAGAAGAGCACACTTGGAAATTGGAAGATAAGATGAGAGCTGAATACCCACATCTGTTCTCAGGTAACTGAAATTTTGAGGGCAAAATTTTCTTTTAGGAGGTAGAATGTAACAACCCTGATTTTCGAGTACATGAGATCTTTTCTGAAAGTACGAATTTCTCCGGAAGATTAGTAAAGGGAACACCTCTGTTATATCATCAAGCATCTCAATACTCATTATCATTATGTCATCCTTAAGTTAGAACCTCCTCTGAGGCAAGCTCGATAATGCAATCACGAAGAACCTTGTTTTTAAACCGTATTGGTTGGCAGTTTTGATTCTGATTTTCGTAAATAGTCTCTGTTTGACGAACCAGACTCGATTCATGAGAGGAGAGAGATAATAGTATAATATTATCATTATATAAGTATTATAAAATGATTGAATGACATTATAAGGTTACCTGGTCTATTTTTGTTAAAAACAGAAAATCGGTTTAACCGGGTTTATGGTTTACTGGTGCAGCTTAGCACTAGCACTCTCTGATGAATTTAGCAATGCTAAGGCCTCATTATTCATGTTCTATTCTCATAATAAATATGTTACTAGTGTCATTTATGCTAGTAGCTCAGAAAATAATTTTTAGAGATGTTTTTACGAGTGTTCCGATACACCTAGTTTTAGTAGTTGTACACCAGAGATATTTTAATATTATTTTAATCCACCTCCAAGCCAACCAATCACAACTCACCTTACACCCCCAAGACCTCCAAGGCTGTCTCATTTCATCATTTTGGCCGAAAATAACAAGAGAGAAAAGAGAGAAACTTTCATGAACACTTAATCTTCAAAGCTTGATTTCTTCTGAACTAAACCTCAAATTAAAACTCTGATTTCACCAAAATGATCCTCTCTTCTTCCTCTAATAACCATGTAACTTATCAAGGATGGAAATAAGGTGAGATGGCTGTCTCCCTCCCATTTTAATTCGGTTTTCAAGGAAAACCATGCAAAACATGTGTTTTCTTAATGTTCTTCCTTACGAATCATGCTTAACTTGACTTGAAGGCCAAGAAACGTGAACTTCCAGTGAGTCTAAGGTGAGATATCTCTTTCTAACATACTGAGTGAGATTTGGTCAGTTGAGAGTTTTTGGATTTAAAGTTGTTCTTGATGTGATTTAGGAGGAAAAAGTGCTTAAGGACCACCTGAAAGTTTAACCGAATTAGGAGTAGCAAAACCAGGTAGGGATTGACGAATTTAATCTTGATTGATTGTGTTTGAGTTGTGTGATTATGATATGGTTTGGCTATGCTTGAAATTGATTGTTTGTATGAGTAATTCTTGTTGAAATTTTGGTGAAAATTTGTTGAAATTTGATGAAATACAAGCTATGAATGTGTGTTCTTGTGGCTGCTGGAAAACGAAACCCTAGAGCTAAAATTGAGGATTAATTTGTGTTAAAATCATGTAGAAAAGATGGGGTTTTAGTGGCTGGAAATTTATTTTGAATTTTGGTAAAAATCGGTTGCTTAAAAGACTGAAAAACGGGTAAAAACAGAAAAAGAATTTGAAGAATATACGAAGAACACGAAGAACACTTTGAGTGTGGTGAAGAACATTGAAGAACACCTTTTAGATCTTAGGAAGGGCAAGGAAGTAAAATTTTTGGTGTTTAAGGGGTTATATGGTAATTTCTGGAAGTTAGGGTGGTAAAAGTAGAAATATTAAAAGTTACGGGTGGTAAAAAGTGAATTTTAAAGGTTAAAAGTAAAAGATAAGTTAATTTTCGAAAATTTAGTATTAAAATAATAAATAATAATAAAATTTTAAATAATAATATTTAATTAAAAATTAACAGAGACTAGTAAACGAACTAGGGAAACTTAGTTAGTACTTGAGTTGCGACTAGGGTTAGGTGTTATATGAAAAGTTAAACTGTTTCAGTATAGACTTAATGAACCTATACCTGGGACAGGCTAACTATTCATACCAAAATTTACATAAGCTTTAAATACACATGTTAAACAGAGAAATCAGAGCAGAATAAAGTAACACAGAGCACAGAGTAACCAGAGTAAAGTAAAGAGATACAAAGAGAAAAGAATAATATGATAAAGAGAAATGGTTTGAGCCAGGATATTGTAAAAGTGAAAGATGTAAAGTTTGTACAGTATGATTGAACAGAGAAAGAAAGAGGTACTACATAAGAATGTGAAAATGATGATGAATAATGAGAATGATGATGAATGATGATAATGAGAATGATTATGTAATGATCTGCTGCGTGAAGGCAGTCAGATAGATAGTGGTACGACCACATAACATTTTCCAGTGTTACGTAGCTATTGAGAGTTGTACCTGCAACTGATAACCTGGGATCACTTGCAGAGGATATTAATTCATACATGGCTAGAATGCCGCACCTGTAAGGCAAGGATTGCTTACAGAGAATATGATTTCATACACGGCTGGAATGCCGCCACCTGTAAGGCAGAGTTTGCTTACAGAGGATATGACATATACGTCGGTTAGTGAGAACTGTACTTATGCTGACTGGAAAACCATACCCGTTTCAGCTGCTTCGGGTTGCGTCAGGAGCGGGTAGAACCCGACAGATGAGCTCATTACCTGCGCTAGGGCTAGACATGCATCATACTTGGTTGCGGATTTCCTTTGTTATGATTATGGTATGAATGTATGCTTTCCTTGTTTGTATTCCATTCTCCATGCTTGTGTTATTTTCTTGTATTTTTCTGTTTGTGTTCTGCTATATGTTTTCTCTATCTTCACTACTTATCTGTGTTTTCTAATTACTGCTTCTTTATATTCTGCTAATAGTCTACTAAGCAACATAGAATTAATGAACGTAACTAATAACCCTGATCCTACTAAAACTCCCCAGTTCTTACCCCTTCTCTCTCCCTTCCCCCTTCAGATGGAAGTAAGAGTACCTTACCATAGTTCGCTGATGACCGTTCGCAAGAAGAGGATTCTGCTCTAGATAGTCTTCTTAGTCTAGGGTGAATATCGTTCTCTGATTATATGTATATACTGTGAGACCAGCCAACGTCTGCACCCCGTTCGTATGCGCACTTTAACCTAAATCCTGTGTACGAGATTCCTATTGTGTGGCTACTTCATGAGGTACCAGAGAGATGTCCTGTGGAAAAGTCTGATCGTGCAGAGGAATAGCAGATGATGTTCTATCTTTTGATGACGTTCCACCTGACTTGAGTTTTGAAGACCTAGAACGTACTTTCCCTCGCTTTAGTAGTTAGAGGGACTAGGTGAGTATAGAGTCTAGGCTAGCCTAGGTGCCAGCTTAGGGACCTCTTGAACAGGTCAGGACCTGGGATGTTGTATGTATATACATGTATATAGATATTATTTAGCTATATCTAGGGGTGTTCTAACTAACAGTCTATATTCTAATAAAGGCTGAATCACCGAATGTTGTCAACTACTTGTGATGTATTTATGGGTGGTTGTTTATAACTGTTTTATTTGTTATTATTTGTGAATTGATTATAAATAATTCTGTCTATTAATCCAAACATTTTCAAAAAAAAAGAATACACCTCGCAAATTAACTACGCTTTTAACAACGAATTAGGCTCATATGATAAATAATAGATAATAATTAGGAAGACAAATTGGTAGCGCTCAGTTTCCGGTATGATCTAGACATATTGAAAATTGGGTCGTTACACTTAACCAAAACCGAAAGGGGAAAATAAATCTAAATTAAATTGAAAGCATCATGAGTAGAATAAAACAATCATTAATTTGAAATACCTCGAATTATATTAAATAGAATATTCAAATCTTAACATGAAAAGATTCATAAGTTAAATTGGCAACATAAATAATTAACAAATAGAAACATTAGAGTGTCTAAAAGCAAAGAAGAAACATAAAGTAAACCAATTATTAAACCTGGCATTGAAGTAATAATCATAAAATAAAAGGAATCCTAATCCTAAAACCTAAGAGAGAGGAGAGAGCCTCTCTCTCTAAAAGCTACATCTAAAACCTAAAATTATGAATAATGAATGTTGTATGAATTGTTGTCTCTTTATGAATGAATAGATTCCCCTACTTTATAGTCTCTAATCTTTGTTTTCTGGGCCGAAAACTGGGCCGGAAATAGCCTAGAAATCGCTGATTGCGAATTCTGTCACGCTAATTTTCGTCACTACGACGCTTCTGCATGGAGTACGCGTTTGCGTCGCTTATCTGTATGGCTACTATAGCAAATTATATATCATTTCGAAGCCCCGGACGTTATCTTTCTAACGCAACTAAAACCGCATCATTTGTACCTCTGTATCTCAAGTGATGACCGTTTGAGTGCGAGGAGGTCAGGCTGGACAGCTTAGCAACTCCTTCAACTTCTTGTATTCCTTCCACTTTTGCATGCTTCCTTTCCATCCTCTAAGCCATTCCTGCCCTATAAAATCTGAAATCACTTAACACACATATCAAGGCATCAAATGATAATAAGAGATGATTAAAATACACAAATTAATGACTCTAGAAAGCAAGTTTTTAATCATAGAACAAATTCTGGGAAGGAATTGTAAAACCATGCAAATAGTATGAATAAGTGTGCAAAGGTTTGATAAAAACCACTCAATTGAGAATAAGATAAACCATAAAATAGTGGTTTATCATGCTTAACAACTTGGGATGATGTTGTAAATAAATTTCTAGCAAGATTCTATCCTCCACAGAGAGTTTATAGACTGAGAGCTGAGGTGCAGACCTTCAGACAACAAGATGGTGAAACACTTTATGAGGCCTGGGAGAAGTTCAAAGACTTGACAAGGAAGTGCCCTCCGGATATGTTCAACGAATGGGTTCAACTTCACATCTTCTATGAAGGGCTATCATATGAAGCAAAGAAGACTATGGACCACTCTTCAGGGGGTTCACTCAACAACAAGAAAACCATTGAAAAAGCCATAAATGTTATAGAGACTGTAGCTGAAAATAAATACTTCTATGCTTCAGAAAGGACTCAAAAGAGAGGAGTGCTGGAGCTAAATTCTATGGATGCCTTGTTAGCACAAAATAAGATGATTGTAGTACAACTAGCAGCCCGAACAAAGAGGATGGAAATTGGCCAAGTTTCAGCTGTCCAAGCTTAAGCACCACCACAGGAAGAAGATGCCCCAAAAGTTGAAAGTGAATGGGAGCAGGCAAATTATGTGAACAATTCTTCTAGACCACCATATGACCCAAACTCCAAGACATATAACTCAGGTTGGAAGAACCACCCAAACTTTGGGTGGAGAAACCAACAAAGCCACAACCAAGATCATAACAAACCATACTAATCCAACCAATACAACAACCATAACCCCAACCATCAATCCGGCAACAACAAACCCTACTACAATTCGCAAAATACATCATATCACTCCACCCAACAACCATCAAGACACACCAACCTCAACCATGCAACCATGTGAAATCTAGAGTAATTTTGAAAGAGTGGAGGCTGCAATAGCACAGATATCATCACAGCTAACAGGAGCTATTTCCAATGTTTTGGAGAGACAGATACAGGCCGAAAGGATGATGGATGCCAACCAAGAAGAGTGCAGATCAAACATAAGGAATTAGGGCGCAGTAATTTCAAAGTTGGAAGCGCAATTAGCAAGCATATTGATAGCACGGAAACTTGTCTCTCAACAATTTTCCTTCGGCAAGTATAGCGAATTGTCGTCAAGTAAAAACTCACAATAGAGTGAGGTCGAATTCCACAGGGATTGATTGGTCAAGCAACTTTAATTTGAGGAATGTTCTAGTTGAGCGAAGCAGAATTTGATTTGAGATTTGCAGAAAATTAAATGGCGGGAAAGTAAATAGCAGAAAATGTAAATCGCTGGAAAGAAAGAGCTGAATGTAAATGGCGGAAAGTAAATTGCAGAATCTTAAATAGGAATGGGGAAGATGCTCATAAAAGTAAATTGCAGAAATTAAAGAGAATGGGTAAGATCAGAAATGGGGATTCATTGGGCTTAGGAGATGTTGCATTCTCCGGATCAAGTTCATTTTCATCTTTTCCTCAATCAATGCATTCATTGATCTCCTTGGCAATCTTAAGTGATCGAATTCCAATTCCTTGGTAATTCAATCTCTCAAATCTTGATTAATAGCCAATTCCTTAGTCAATTGCTCATGAGAAGAGGTGAAGTATAGTCACTGATTATACCACATCCATTCCCAAATCAAGTGTTGGTAGGATTATAGTCACCATACCCAACCAAACCCAATTTGGTCCAACATGAGAAAGCATTTCTAGCATGATCTCTTCATTCCTCTTCCAAGGTTCAGAAAAGATCCAAGTATGAATAGCTTCTTTTCCAAGATAACTACCCAATTGGATGAAGATTGAAAGCTTTCTAGTAAAATCAAGAGAAAAGATAGAAGAAGAGTAATGAAAATTAGTATTGATCCATCAAATTACAACAGAGCTCCCTAACCCAATGAAAGGGGTTTAGTTGTTCATAGATCTGGAAATGGAAAACAAAGATGGAAAATACATCATGAAAACTAGAACTAGAAGTGCAGAGAAAGTAAATTATACAGAGAGTAGTTCTCAATTTCCCCTCCCCCCCGAAAGCTTCTTTCTAATTCAAAACTACCCCTATATATATTACTCTTATGATCTTCTAGTTGATTCTTCAAGTCATGGATATGGGCCTTTGGATCTTGAGTTTGAAGCAGTTATCTTCCGCAGTGGGCTTAGCTTTACTTGTAGAGAGAAAGTGTGAAGTAGGCAAGGTCTTTAGCTCAGGACGTTAGTGGCGTTAACGTTAAGTGAGAGTGTGGGTTCGAGAACGTTAGTGACAATCACCTTTTTCACTAACGTTCCTCACCCAGGGATGATCCACGTTAACTTCAACGTTAGTGGCATCAACGTGACCACTAACGTTGCCTCTTGATCCTTCGCACACGTTATTGGGACTCAACTTTTCTAATAACGTTGAGAGTCCTCCCTCCCCCTACATTAGAGTTCACGTTAACTTAGTTAACGTGGATCTTAACATAGGCTTGCCAATTCTTCGAGAACATTAGTGACACTTACCTTTGTCACTAACGTTCCAAGGTGCCCCTATTTCCCACGTTAGAGTCTACGTTAACTAAGTTAACGTGGCTTCTAACGTGGTAATGATAGCCATCTCCAACGTTAGTGACAAAGGTGAGTGTCACTAACGTTGGCTCATCATCCTATCCCCAACGTTAGCTTCCACGTTAACTAAGTTAACGTGCGAGTAAACGTGGCTCATAGTGGCTCATTGTGGCTCATTCCAACGTTAATGACAAAGGTAAGTGTCACTAACGTTGGTGATCACTTCCTTTCTCCACGTTAGCTTCCACGTTAATTAAGTTAATGTGGCAACTAACGTAGCTCATTGTAGCTTGGCCAACGTTAGTGACAAAGGTGAGTGTCACTAACGTTGGCTTCTCTTTTGCTTCCCAACGTTAGAGTCCACGTTAACTAAGTTAACGTGGCTCTTAACGTGGCCACTTATGAGCTTGGTCCAACGTTAGTGACAAAGGTGAGTGTCACTAACGTTGGCTCCACTTTCTTTCTTCCACGTTAGAGTTCACGTTAACTTAGTTAATGTGACTCTTAACGTGGGCTATGATGGCTTCGAGGACGTTATTGGCGATTACTTTTCTCATTAACGTTGCAAGCTAGCTCCCATTCCACGTTGGTGGTCACGTTAGATAGACTAACGTGGCTGCCAACGTGGCTCTTTCTTGCTTCCTTTGTCCTTTAATCAAGCAATACAGTGCATCAAAGTTCTAATCCACATCATGAGACATGCATCATCCAATTTGTCATCTAATTCATGCAAAATTCTCATGAAATCATGTAAAGTGCTCAATGTATGCTTAAATCAAGATGTAAGTGAAATTCTACCTAAAACTTGCTTATTTTCTAAGAAAATGCATGAACCTACCCTAAAACAGTAAAGATAAGGTCAGTGAAACTAGCCAAAATACCCTGGCATCACAACACCAAACTTAAAGCTTGCTTGTCCCTAAGCAAGTACTGGAACAAAAGAATGATGAATGGAATGCCAAGAGGAATGAGTCATTATTGTGGAGGTCATATCCTTGGTTTTATGGTGGTTTCATGCATAGCAACTTAGGTTCATTCCTTCACTGGCTTTCAGACCTTTATCATGTCCTGGAATACTCACTTGATTGCACCCTATGAGACTCTTATTCATTGATCCTTTTATTGTTTTCTGGGCTTATTTATGTTCTTAGGCTAAGTTCTCTGTGAGGGGGCGACTCTTTAAGATAAGCTTTCAGCCAGCACTCCCGAACCAGTTGGTTCAAGTTGCTAGGTGTTAAGGCACCCCTAAGGACTTACTCCCTCAAGTCTCTTTCCCCCATACATACAAACCACAGGCACATGGTTTGTTTATTTTCTTTCTTAAGACCTTGGTGTCTAGCACCTCTTTGGGTTACTAAATGTTCTGTAGCAAGGTTGCCCTTGATAATGGACTTTCAGCTGATAATCTCGGGTTAGTTAACCCAAGTTACCAAGTGATGAAGCACTCCTACAAACTTATTCATCCAAGCAGATCCTTGGTACAGGAGCACCACAAACACATCTCTCAAGTTTCAAACCCTTGGTGCCTAGCCTTATTCTCTATTAACTTTTCTTTCTTTTTCAACTCTAATTGTTCTTTTCCCCTTTTTCTTATTAGGATCTTGTTATTTAGCTAGTCTCATGGGGTGTGTTTCAAGCATATGATTCAGGACAGATAGTTGTCTTCCCACCCTTGTTGGTGAGCCAACTTAGCTAACTTATGACCACATCACACACTAAGGAACTTACTCCACAATATGAACTCTACTCTGGTCTTTGATAACAAACATTCTCTTTTTATTTGATTCAAAAGGAGACAAGCAACACAATAAGCAGGATGGAATTGAAAACAGGCAACTTGACTAGTAATCATAGACCTAGGCAATAAAAAACTTAAAGACAGAATTGAAAATTTCTAAACTACCATGGACATGTTCTATT
The DNA here is from genome assembly GCF_059453495.1 of Arachis ipaensis. NCBI lineage: Eukaryota > Viridiplantae > Streptophyta > Magnoliopsida > Fabales > Fabaceae > Arachis > Arachis ipaensis. Next base: position 77,232,723 of record NC_142444.1, read on the forward strand.
TCATACATGATTTTCCTTATTTAATTCTTGAAAAAGATGGAACAAAGAGGGAACTCCACCACCTTTTACTCATGGTGTTGCCCATGCTCTTCCTCTTGCTTGTCCTCCTTGTGTTTCTCTTGAGTGCTTGTACTCCCACTTCCCTTGCCTTTCAGACACTTGATTGATGGCTTGAGTGAGCTGGGAATAATGTTCCATTTGCTGTTTCTGCCACTCCCCTTGTTGATTCATCCAATTAGAAAGGAGTTCTTCTTGACGATCCATCCTTTGAGCTTGAACATGCAGTTGTTGTTCTTGTCCCTCCATATAACTCCTTGATAGTTCCTCAATGGCTCCATGAATGTGATTCAGGTTTATGTTGGTTGGGTCATAATATTCTCTTTGTTGGTGTTCTTCCTGATGAGATTCTTCTTGGTGGGCTCCTTCTTTTGGTTTTTGCTTTCCTATTTGAGGTCTTCTTTGTTGTTGGGCGGGCGTAGTATAGATCAGACGCTGAAGTGTAACTAGCCTCCCAGGGTTCACCCAGTCTGGATTGCTATCCTCGAAGACTACCTTGGCCTTTATACACAATCTGAGAATGGTGCTGGGGTACCAAAGCCTGGCACCCAATCAACCTTCGCAGCTGACTCTTGAATCTCTCAGCTATGAGTTCATGCACATTGATTTCTCCACCCTGTACTAGGCAATGTACCATAGTCGCTCGATTAATATTGACCTCTGAATTATTTGCAGCTGGGAGGATAGACCTCCTCACGAGTTCAAACCATCCCTTGGCTTCCGGGCTAAGGTCTCCACTCTTGATGAACCGGGGTCTCTTATCCGCATACCTTTCCCAGTCAGCTCCTATGACACATATGTCAGTCACTATTTCTTCGAGTTCATCATTGTCAAGGCTCTTACTTATCCTTGCATGATAACTAAACTCATCAAAATGTGGTGATTTCAGCTGAAGAGTTCTTATTATAGCATTTGGGCTGAAGTCCACCTCTCTTCCTCTTACATAACTTTTGAAGGTTGGGGCCTTGGTTTTATCTTCTCTAACCACATTTACATAGAACTCTTTGATGAGATTTGCATTGATCTTTCCCTCTGGGTTCGTGAGCCTTTGCCACCCTCTTTGTTCAATTTTCTCTCGAATCTGTGGGCATTCATCCTTGTTGATTTGGAATGTCAACTCAGGCAGTATCTTTTTGAGCTTTATCCGCTTAAATTCCTATTCATGGAACCCAGTTTTGAATCTCCTTTCATCGAAAGGGACGCTCTCCACCGGTTCTTTCCTCTTTTCCTCTTGGAGCTTGATGATGCCATAAGTAGGAGTTGATGTGTGAAGGTGGTGGAAGGTATGGATAGGCGAGGGAATTCGGTTGGGTTAAGATTTGGTGCAATAAAGGGGAAGAGTGTTTGGTTTCGAAAAGGGAGAGGTGTGAAGAGTGGGAGTGGAATGTGAAGGGTGTACTTAGTGCGCATCACTTATATAGGGAAGTGGTGTGTGGATGAAAGGTGTGGATTGATGGGGTTGGTGTATGATGAATGGATGGAGTTCTGCAGGGGATGAGCACAAGGATCATCATCTTTATGAGGGAGATTGGTTCAGTCTTCAAGGGTCTCATTCTTTCAATGTTGCATGGCATATTTCCCAATGCATTTTCCCTTGAGACACGTGTGTATTCTCCCTTCATGAAGTGACCGAACCCTCCTCATTTAATTCTCCACTCAATCCACTACAATACCCATTTCTTCTCTCCTACAAAATAAAAGAATTGTGATTAAAAAAAATATGTGGAAAGTGGAGGCAAAATTAAAAGAATAACTACTTTTTAAAGTTTTTATTTTAACTAACTAAGTGCCATTCATTAGAGCAAACCAACTGACTAACTCAACATCCATGTGTGCAATATTGGCAACACCAAACTTAGTTTGCTGCCGTGTGGTGTAAAAGATTTGTTCAAGGCCCCTAAGAATGACATGATATGGGTTACATTGATGTTCTCTTAGTGTGCCTTGAACACCAAATTTGTTCTTCACTATATGTTGCACACAAGGATTCATTCAAGTCCATGTCAAGTTGATTTGAAATTCCTGAACCTTGCATTATTAACTACTTTTAAAAGCATGTAAAACATGGGTTGCCTTCCATGAAGCACTTCTTTAGCGTCACTAGCTTGACGTTTTGCCTTTGTCATGGTGGTTGGTAATGCTTCAGATCTTCCCCTCTTGCAGTAGACCTATATCCATTGGCTTCATCAAGGATCTCTCCATGTTCTAAGGAAAGAACTTTGTTGATGGTGAAGACCTTAGGTAACTGAGATGGGATAGTGGGGAGATGAGGTAGAATATCTGGGAAGTAGGCTGAGATCACTTTATCCCCCGGAGAAAAGTCCTCTGTAGGGATCTTCTTGTTCCTCCACCTTCTTGGTGCCTTCTTCTTTGTCCCTTTTGATGTTGCCTTGCTCTTTGTGACCTCCTCTTCTAAGGGAATTTTGTTACTGGTCTCATATGACTCTGGTGGTTTAGGTTCCTCCTTATTTTCCTTGAGCTGTGACAGCTGCTGATTGCCTTATTCTTCAACCAAGTGGTTTCCCAGAGGTGTTGGTTGTGCTTCAGTGCTTGCCTCCTCCCTCAGTATCTCATTATGATCTGTTTTTTGTGAGAGTTTGAAGACATTGAAGCTGAGTTGTTCATCATGGATCCTCAAAATTAGCTCCCCTCGCTCCACATCTATGAGTGCTCTGGCTATAGCTAAGAAAGGTCTTCCCAATATAATTGGGTAAGTGTGACTTTCTTCCATGTCCAAGATGACAAATTCTGTGGGAAAGAAGTATTTTCCCACCTTCACCAGCACATTTTCAACCACTCCTACTGCTTGTTTTTGAGTTTTGTCAGCCAGCCTGATAACTACATCTGTGGGTATTATCTCATTGATCTGCAGCCTTTTCATAAGGGATAAAGGCATTAAGTTGATGCTTGCTCCTAAATCGCAGAGTGCTTTATCAAACATTGTTTCTCCTATGGCACAGGGGATGTGAAAAACTCCCTGGGTCCTTCCTTTTTATAGGCAACTCTGGTTGAATGAGAGCACTGCATTCCTTATTCATCACTATTGTTTGTCCTCCCTTGAGTGAGCTTTTTCTGGTCAGCAGCTCCTTCATATACTTAATATATGAGGGCATTTGTTGGAGGGCCTTGATGAATGGTATGTTTACATGGAGGGATGCAAACCGGTCAAGAAACCTTGAGTATATTCTCTTCTCTACAGCATCATTGAGTAATTGGGGAAAAGGTGCATAGAGTTTCAGCAGCTCCTTCTGTGTCAGCTCTTTTTGTGAAATTTTGGGTTCTTGGTGATCCTTTTCCTGTTTCTCTGCTGATGTCTCTCCAAGTTGTTCTAATAGCTTGTTTTGCTTTTCCTCAGTCTCCTTATTACTTATAGTAACCATCTTGCAATCTTCCCATCTGACTTTCTTTGCTTCACCTCTCGAATTTTTCCCTATGTCACTTGGGAAGCTATCAGTAGGCTTGGGAATCTTTTCAGATAAGTATCCCACTTGAAATTCCAGCCTCTTGATAGTGTCCCCCTGGTTCTTGATACTAGCTCGCACTCCTCTTTGAATACCTTATTATCTTGAATCTCTTTGCATATGCCTTCAAGCAGAGTCTCAATTTTGGATAGTCTTTCTTCAGATGATGGTGAGTTGATAGTGGATGGGTGAGTTGGGTTATTTTGGTTTTGGTATGGATGTGGAGAGGTGTTGTTAGGGTGGTGTTGATATGATCTCTGTGTGGAATGTTGGTGAGCTGCATGGTTGTTGGGGTTGTGACGTCTCTGATATTGGCTTTGATCTTGTTGATTTCCCCACCCAAAGTTTGGGTGATTCCTCCATCCAGGGTTGTAGGTCTTGGAGTAAGGATCATGGGTCTGCCTGGGTGAGTTTCCAATGTAGTTGGCTTGTTCTTGCTCCTCCTTTGCCTCAGCATTCACTCCCTCTTGGGTTGCTGATGAGGTGGTGATTGCTGCCACTTGGTTCCTCTCCATCTTCTTGGTGAGGTCAGCCAGCTGCTTGGTAATAAGCTTGTTCTGGGCCAGCAGTGTATCCACATTTTTTAGCTCCATCACTCCTCTAGTGTTGCCTCTTTCAGAAGCATAGAAGTAGTCATTCTCCGCTACAGTCTCAATGACATCTATGGCTTCTTCAATGGTCTTCTTCTTGTTCAGAGATCCTCCGAATAAATGGTCTACTGCCTTCTTTGATTCATAAGAGAGGCCTTCATAGAAAATGTGTAGTTGCACCCATTCATTGAACATATCTGGTGGACACCTTCTTGTCAAGTCCTTAAACCTCTCCCATGCTTCATATAGAGTCTTACCATCCTGCTGCCTGAATGTTTGTACCTCAACTCTCAGCCTGTTGATCCATTGAGGAGGATAGAATCTTGCCAAGAATTTGTTCACCACATCTTCCCAGGTTGCTAAACTCTCTTTTGGGAAGGATTCCAGCCATTTAGATGCCTTGCCCTTAAGTGAGAAAGGGAACAGAAGTAGTCTATAGGTGTCAGGATGAACACCATTAGACTTCACAGTATCACATAGCCTCAGGAAGGTGGTTAGATGTTGATTGGGGTCTTCTTGGACACCTCCTCCGAATGAATAATTGTTCTGAATAAGGGTGATGAGTTGTGGCTTTAGTTCAAAGTTGTTGGCATGTATGGTTGGCCTTTGGATGCTGCTTCCACAGTTTCCTGGGTTTGGGTTGATGTAAGAACCCAGAACTTTTCTCTCTTGTCCAGCCTGATGTGCTGGACCTTCTCTGCCATGGTTGTGAGCCTCTTCTTCATGATGGTTCTTCATGTTTTCATCCATGTCTGGTTCAAAGTACTCCTCCTCTTCCTCAGCACCAACTACTCTCTTTCCTCTTGCTTCCCTCCTTAATCTAAGGAAGGTCCTCTCAGGTTCAGAATCAAAGGAAGTTGAAGCCCCGCTTCTTCTCCCTGTCATACAACCAACAAGGCACAAGCAAGGAAATAGATGCAGAAAGTACTCTTGTTAAAATTGCTGTTAGTGTGAGTAATGCAATATATCAAACATTAGTGGGTTAGTGAACTGAATGGTAAATAACTAAGAAAAAGGAGTAGGGGGAAGGGAGGAAATTAACTAAAACTGAAATTAATTAACTCAAACAGAAATTTAAATCAAACAAAAGAAAAATGCTCAATCTAGTTATCCTCCAATTTAGTCATTGTTGATACAAAATCAATCCCAGGCAACGGCGCCATAAACTTGATACCACGGAAACTTGTCTCTCAACAATTTTCCTTCGGCAAGTATACCGAATTGTCGTCAAGTAAAAACTCAAAAAAGAGTGAGGTCGAATCCCACAGGGATTGATTGGTCAAGCAACTTTAATTAGAGGAATGTTCTAGTTGAGCGAAGCAGAATTTAATTTGAGATTTGCAAAAAATTAAATGGCGGGAAAGTAAATAGCAGAAAATGTAAACTGCTGGAAATAAAGAGCTGAATGTAAATGGAGAAAAGTAAATTACAGAATCTTAAATGGGAATGGGGAAGATGCTCATAAACGTAAATTACAGAAATTAAAGAGAATGGGTAAGATCAGAAATGGGGATTCATTGGGCTTAGGAGATGTTGCATTCTCCGGATCAAGTTCATTTTCATCTCTTCCTCAATCAATGCATTCATTGATCTCCTTGGCAATCTTAAGTGATCGAATTCTAATTCCTTGGTAATTTAATCTCTCAAATCTTGATCAATAGCCAATTCCTTGGTCCATTGCTCATGAGAAGAGATGAATTATGGTCACTGATTATACCACATGCATTTCCAAATCAAGTGTTGGTAGGATTATAGTCACCATACCCAACCAAACCCAATTTGGTCCAACATGAGAAAGTATTTCTAGCATGATCTCTTCATTCCTCTTCCAAGGTTCAGAAGAGTCCAAGTATGAATAGCTTTTTTTCCAAGATAACTACCCAATTGGATGAAGATTGAAAGCTTTCTAGTAAAATCAAGAGAAGAGATAGAAGAAGAGTAATTAAAATTAGTATTGATCCATCAAATTACAATAGAGCTCCCTAACACAATGAAAGGGGTTTATTTGTTCATAGCTCTAGAAATGGAAAACAAAGATGGAAAATACATGATGAAAACTAGAACTAGAAGTACAGAGAAAGTAAATTATACAGAGAGTAGTTCTCAATTTCCCCTCCCCCCCGAAAGCTTCTTTCTAATTCAAAACTACCCCTATATATATTACTCTTCTGATCTTCTAGTTTATTCTTCAAGTCTTGGATATGGGCCTTTGGATCTTGAGTTTGAAGTAGTTATCTTTCGCGGTGGGCTTAGCTTTACTTGCAGAGGGAAAGTGTGAAGTAGGCAGGGTCTTTAGCTCAGGACGTTAGTGGCGTTAACATTAAGTGAGAGTGTGGGTTCGAGAACGCTAGTGACAATCACCTTTTTCACTAACGTTCCTCACCCAGGGATGATCCACGTTAACTTCAACGTTAGTGGCATCAACGTGACCACTAACGTTGCCTCTTGATTCTTCATACACGTTATTAGGACTCACCTTTTCCAATAACGTTGAGAGTCCTCCCTCCCCCTACGTTAGAGTTCATGTTAACTTAGTTAACGTGGCTCTTAATGTAGGCTTGCCAATTCTTCGAGAACGTTAGTGACACTTACCTTTGTCACTAACGTTCCAAGGTGTCCCTATTTCCCACGTTGGAGTCCACGTTAACTAAGTTAACGTGGCTTCTAACGTGGTAATGATAGCCATCTCCAACGTTAGTGACAAAAGTGAGTGTCACTAATGTTGGCTCATCATCCTATCCTCAACGTTAGCTTCCACGTTAACTAAGTTAACGTGCAAGTTAACGTGGCTCATAGTGGCTCATTGTGGCTTATTCCAACGTTAATGACAAAGGTAAGTGACACTAACGTTGGCGATCACTTGCTTTCTCCACGTTAGCTTCCACGTTAACTAAGTTAACGTGGCAACTAACGTGGCTCATTGTAGCTTGGCCAACGTTAGTGACAAAGGTGAGTGTCACTAAGGTTGGCTTCTCTTTTGCTTCCCAACGTTAGAGTCCACGTTAACTGAGTTAACGTGGCTCTTAACGTGACCACTTATGAGCTTGGTCCAACGTTAGTGACAAAGGTGAGTGTCACTAACGTTGGCTCCACTTTCTTTCTTCCACGTTAGAGTTCACGTTAACTTAGTTAACGTGACTCTTAACGTGGGATATGATGTCTTCGAGGACGTTATTGGCGATTACTTTTCTTATTAACGTTGCAAGCTAGCTCCCATTCCACGTTGGTGGTCACGTTAGTTAGACTAACGTGGCTCTTTCTTGCTTCCTTTGTCCTGAAATCAAGCAATACAGTGCATCAAAGTTCTAATCCACATCATGAGACATTCATCATCCAATTTGTCATCTAATTCATGCAAAATTCTCATGAAATCATGTAAAGTGCTCAATGTATGCTTAAATCAAGATGTAAGTGAAATTCTACACAAAACTTGCTTATTTCCTAAGAAAATGCATGAAACTACCATAAAACAGTAAAGAAAATGTCAGTGAAACTGGCCAAAATACCCTGGCATCACATATCTAAGCAAATTCTAATGCCCACACATACATTTCCCAGTGATACCATGGCCAACCTAAGAGGAGAATGTAAAGCCATCACACTTAGAAGTGAAAAACTTGTAGAAGAAGCATCCCCAAGTCAGAGTAATCAAGAAAAAGAAGCTGCAAAGGAGCTTGAAAATAAGAAAGAACAAGATACCCCTGTACCATCTTCATCAAAGCCAGTCCTAAAGCCTTATGTGCCACAAGCACCCTATCCGCAAAGGCTAAGGAATGATGGAAAAGACAACCAGTTTTCCAGGTTCCTAGAAATCTTCAAGAAGCTCCAGATCAACATACCCTTTGCTGAGGCATAAGAGCAAATGCCTCTCTATGCCAAATTTTTAAAGGAGCTCATGACAAGAAAGAGGAACCGGGGAGAGAAAGAAACCATAATACTAATTGAGGAGTGCAGTGCTATCATACAAAAGAAGCTTCCTCAGAAGATGAAAGACCCTGGGAGTTTCCAAATTCCATGCATCATAGGTGATATTACTATTGAAAAAGCATTGTGTGACTTGGGGGCTAGCATCAATCTCATGTCCTTGGCCATGATGAGAAGGATGAAGATTGAGGAAACTAAACCAACAAGGATGGCACTCCAATTGGCTGACAGAACATTCAAATTTCCTCATAGGGTAGTGGTGGATTTGTTGGTGAAAGTGGGAGAGTTTATTTTCCCAGTTGACTTTGTTGTGCTGGATATGGAAGAAGAAGCCAACACATCAATCATCCTAGGAAGGCCATTCCTAGCTACTGCTGGAGCCATTATTGACGTTCAAAAAGGGGAACTAGTCTTGAGGTTACATGAAGAGAAGATGGTCTTCAATATCTTCAAAGCAATGAGTTACCCCAAGAAACATAGGAGAGTGCATGATGGTAGATACCATAGAAAAGATAGTTCAAGGGGTTTTAGAGGAAGAACAATGTGAAGAGATTATGGAGCTGGAGCAATAAGCATCAATTGAATAAATGCCACAAGAAATCATGGAGAAGTCGATCATGCTGAACCACACAGACAACAAGGAAGTAGAGGCACCAAAACTAGAGCTGAAGGCCCTACCTCCAAGCTTGAAGTATGCATACTTGGGTGACAACAACATTTACCCAGTAATCATTAATGCAAGCTTGAGTGAGGAGCAAGAAGAGGAGCTTATCCAAGTGCTAAAGCAACATAAGGATGTTATATGATGGACACTTGCAGACTTGAAGGGAATTAGTCCTTCAATGTGCATGCACAAAATCCTACTTGAAGAAGGAGCCAAGCCCTCAAGACAGCAATAAAGAAGGCTGAACCCAACCATGAATAAAGTAGTCCAAAAAGAGGTGCTGAAATTATGGCAGGCTGGGGTGATCAGACAACCCTTGGGTGAGCCTAGTGCAAGTAGTCTCTAAGAAAGTTGGGATCACTATTGTACCAAATGAGAAGAATGAGCTGATACCTACAAGAACAGTGACCGGCTGGCTCATGTGCATTGATTATAGGAAGCTTAATGAAGCCACCAGGAAGGATCACTTCCCCTTACCTTTTATGGACCAGATGCTAGAAAGACTTGCGGGACATGAATATTATTGCTTCTTGGATGGTTACTCTGGTTACAACCAAATACTTGTAGACCCTAAGGACCAGAAAAAAACCTCATTTACCTGTCCCTATGGTGTTTTTGCTTATAGGAGAATGCCCTTTGGATTGTGCAATGCACCTGCAACATTCCAAAGGTGCATGCTCTCCATATTTTCAGACATGATTGAATGATTCATTGAGGTGTTTATGGATGACTTTTCTGTACTTGATGATTCATATTCTAACTGCTTGCACCACTTAGCTTTGGTGCTAAAGAGATGCCAAGAAACCACCTTGTTCTGAATTGGGAAAAATGTCACTTTATGGTTACAGAGGGGTGGTTCTTGGCCACAAAATCTCAAAAAGAGGCATAGAAGTGGACAAGGCCAAGGTGGAGGTGATTGAAAAATTACTCCCACCTTGCAATGTTAAAGCTGTTAGAAGTTTTCTAGGACATGCTAGCTTCTATATGAGATTCATTAGAGACTTCTCCAAGGTTGCCAAACCTTTGAGCTACCTGCTTGTCTCTAATGTACCTTTTGTTTTTGATAAAGAATGCATTATAGCCTTTGAAGAGCTTAAGAACAAACTCTCCTATATACCTATCATAGCACCACCCTGTTGGGATCTACCCTTTGAGCTGATGTGTGATGCATCTGACTTTACTATTGGTGCTATTTTTTGGACAGAGGTGGGACAAATTGGTGCATGTTATTTATTATGCTAGCAAAGTCCTCAATGAGAATCAAAGGAACTATACCACTACAGAGAAGGAATTACTTGCCATTGTCTTTGCTTTTGATAAGTTTAGATCATATCTTATTGGCTCTAAAGTAATTGTATTCACTGATCATGGAGCACTCAAATATTTGCTTACCAAAGAAGAGTCCAAGCCTAGACTAATAAGGTGGATCATGCTACTCCAAGAGTTTGACATTAAAATTAAAGATAGGAGTGAAGTAGAGAACAAAGTGGCTGACCACCTTTCAAGGATCCCACAAAAAGAAGATGAGGCACACCAATTTGCAGCAAATGAGAGCTTCCCTGATGAGTAGTTGATGATGATCCAAGAAGCCCCTTGGTTTGCAGACAGAGCCAATTTGAAGGCTATTAGAATACTACCAACAAACATCAACAAACACATGAGGAGAAAGCTAATCAAAGATGCTAAACACTACATTTAGGATGAGCCCTATTTGTTCAAAAAATATGTTGATAGGATCTTGAGAAGGTGTATTTCACTCAAGAAGGGCAGGAAGTACTCTGGCAATGTCATGGCTCTACATATGGAGGCCATTTTATTGGGGAAAGAACTGCAGCCAAGGTACTACAATGTGGATTCTATTGGCCAACCATGTTCAAAGATGCAAGGAATTAGTATCAAGGTGTGATGAATGCCAAAAGGGTGACAATCTACCCAAGAAAAATGAGATGCCACAAAGGTTTATAATGGAACTAGAATTGTTTGATGCGTGGGGAATTGATTTTATGGGACCTTTTCCATCCTCATACTCAAAAAATTATATATTGGTGGTTGTAGATTATGTGTCAAAGTGGGTAGAAGCCATAGCCACAGCAACAAATGACAACAAGGTTGTGATGAGCTTCTTGAGAAGGAACATCTTCAGCAGATTTGAAGTTCCTAGAGCCCTCATTAGTGATGGAGGAACACACTTTTTCAACAAGCAACTTGAAGCACTGCTCCTTAAATACGGAGTAAAACACAAAGTGGCAACTCCATACTATCCACAGACCAACGAGCAAGCTGAGATTTTAAATAGGGAGCTCAAAAGAATTCTTGAAATAAGTGTTGGAAGCTCAAGAAAAGATTGGTTTAAGAAGCTGGATGATGCCTTATGGGTCTACAGGACAGCCTTCAAAATACCCATTGGGATGTCTCCATACTAATTGGTGTTTGGTAAGGCTTGTCACTTACCAGTTGAGCTTGAACATAGAGCATTCTGGGCTCTAAAAGGCTAAATTTTGATGATCAAGTTGCGGGAGAAAGGAGGCTAATGCAACTCAATGAACTGGAGGAATTCAGGAATCAAGCATTTGAGAATGCAAAGATTTACAAGGAAAACACAAAGAGGTGGCATGATCAAAAGATAGCAAGGAGAGAGTTCATAGAAGGTCAGAAAGTGCTGCTGTATAATTCAAGACTCAAGTTCATCATAGGGAAGCTCAAGTCTCAATAGTCTGGACCCTTCACCATCCTCAAAGTGTTCCCCTATGGCCAAGTAGAGCTCATGGAAGACAAAACACAAAGAACATTCACTATGAATGGCCACAGACTCAAGTATTACTTGGGAGACTCACTAGATGAAAAGAGAGTGAGCTACCATCTTAGCTAAAGAAGGAAGAACGTCAAACTAATGATGCTAAAGAAGCGCTAGTTGGGAGGCACCCCAACACTTTATATCCTTTTGATTTACTGCTTTCTTAGAAGTAGCTTAAAATTGTCAACTTAGGTAGTTTAATCTCAGTTTAAATTGTTGTTTAATTACTTTCTGAAGGTAGATTGTAGGTGGTAGACTAGGAAGTTAAATATCAGTTTTGGTAGTTAGAAGATCTTTAATTTATTTTCCTTTTCTCTGAAAGTGTAATTTGATGAATACATTTACTGATGATGAGTAATTGGGCTAAGAACTAGCTAAAAAGCTAAGTTTGGTGTGGCCACCAACCCACTTAATCTAGGCTTACAACCATTTGAACAAATTATATTTCGAGAAGTAAGCCCGGAGATTAAGTTTGGTGTGGCCACCACCATACGAAGATCACCTAGCAAGCCCAATACCATTCAAGTTGAAAGCATTTAATAAATTGGCAAGTACATGAAAGTTGGTTTTAAATGTGTTTGGAAGGGGTTAGAAGTGAAGGAATGTGAAACGATTAAAGTTAATTCACCCTTTTGAGCACATTAAAAACCCAATGATGAACACAATTTATTAGATGCAATGGGATTAAATTTGGTGTCCCAAGGGACACTCATCAGTTGCAATTTCATTTGCTCATATTAAAAGGAATATGAAGGATTCTTTTGTCATTACTGATAGGGTTTTGGTTTTTATTTTTCAGGAGAGAGAATGGGGCCCACATTATTGATATCTCATAAAGCAAGAAGTCAAAGTGTACTTGCACTTTGGAACTCAACACATGCAGGAAGCAAAAAGGGATAAGGATTAGCGCCTCTTCCCATGCTAGGCGCCACTCCCCAAGTGGGAAAACATTGAATTGCTTTCACTTCCCACCATTCAGACCATACTTTCCACCCCTATAAAAACCCCTTACTTTTCCCACCTCTCCTCCCACTTTAAAATCCAACTTTACACACGAAAAGAACCCACAAAATTCCTTCTTTCTTCTCATCTCCTTCCTCTTTTCTTTACCTTTCTCCTTTTCTTGATTAGGGACAATCAAGTCCTAAGTTTGGTGTTGGAGCAAAACTGTGTTTTGTTTGCTCTCTTGCAACTTTCTTCAACTTTCTTCTAACCCTTCAAATACCTTTTCTTCATCCCAATGGCACCACCAAGAGCCTCATCATCAAAGAAAAGAAAGATCAAGAAACCAACCTCAGGATCCTCAAGCCACAATGAACACAAGTTCCTCTCTTTATTTAACCAAAACCAATTTTATGGTTGGGTGAGTGAGAGGTAAATCATCCCAGAGGTTGGCTTCCAATTGGGAAGGAATGAACACCCTGAGATCAACAGGGAAATCAACAACAGAGGGTGGGCACTCTTGTGCAACCCACTAAGGAAAGTGATAGGAAGCTTGGTTAGAGAGTTCTACGACAATGCTGTGCCTCAGCTAGGGCAACCATATGGCTATCTTAGCTATGTCAAGGGAAAAACCATTGACTACAATCCCTCTAACATAGACAGGATGCTCATGGTGAAGCAAACAAGCTCCACTCGGAGCTATGTAGAAAGAATGAAGCAAGAAGACCCAGGATTTGATGAAATCCTCAATGAGATTTATGTGTTGCATGTGCAATAGATAAATGACAAAGATGGGAGACCCAACCAGCTGAGGAGGAGAGATTTGAGCCCCCAAGCTAGAGGGTGGCTGGATTTTGTGAGAACATGTAAAACCTATGAAATGCAATGCAACATATATATATGAATGCAACTATATAATTTTTGTCCACTTGATCTAAAGTAAATAAGCTCTTCAAAACAATTACAAATCAAATTCCACTAACTCAATTCTTATACAGTAAGAACAGATAAAAATGCGAGAAGATAGCTCATGAAAGAAGGGAACACAGAAATTCAAGCATGGAACCCTCACTGATGATGTATGTACACTCTAGTCTCTCTAGTGTATAGGGTCATGACTCTATCCTTCTCTAATCATGCTCTCTAATTTTTGTTCTTCTCCTAACCAATCAACAATATTTAATATACCAATGCAAAAATCATGAGGTCTTTTCAAGGTTGTAATGGGGCCAAGGTGAGGGTAAAGATAAGTATATGGCTAGGTAAGCTTATAAATTGAATCTTTAATTAACCCAAGCTTTAAGATAACCTATATATATTCTATATAACTTTTAAGATTCATACCTAGCTACCCAGAAATCTCTTTCACATCCATACTCATGTATCAACCTTTTATTTTGATTTTATCATACATGCATTGATCTTTGAATGCTTGACTTAGTATTGGGGTAATTTTGTCCCCTTATTTATTTGTTGAATATTTTTGGATTTTTTTTTTCATAAACATAGAAACATAAAAATAACATAGTTTATCAATGCACATAGATTTTTAATTCTTATAGTTTCACCTGAGTAGGTGTCCAAATTCCCATAATATTATCACGAAACATTCCCTTATTATCCTTTGTTCCCACAATTTTCCATACTTAAATAACATACACAATTCTATCTTAAGCTAACCAAAGATTTAATTTGGGGTATATACTTGTTTTTCCGCTTAAGGCTAGTAATGTGGTAAAATATAGAACAAATGGGATTTAAAGGCTCAAAGTGGCTAACAAAGGTAATTGAAAGGGTAGGCTTTATTTGGATAAGTGAGCTAAACAAATAATGGCCTCAATCTATGCAAACATGTAAATATAATAAATATTGGACATATAAGATGAAACAAAATATAGATTACAATTATAGAGAAGTAAACACACAAGAATAAAATAATTATGGTTAAATAATGTAACCATTCATAAAGGCTCAATTCTCACAGGTTGTGTATTCTTTAGCTCAAAAATCATGTTCCAAATACAACTTCAAGCAAATTTAACATAAAAGAAGTAATTAAAATTAGTGAAATTTTGTTTCAAAGATAGGGTCTTAGAAGAAACCTATTGTCTTTTCAATCAAGCAGAACATGCGTGTAACTAATCTATTACTATGAAATTTATCCTATTCTATAAAAGAAAAATCTAACTAAATATCCTAATTTATTGGTGCTAGGGAAGAGAAATTACCTCCGGAAGTCAGGTACTGACCGACCTCCCCACACTTAAGGCTTTGCACCGTCCTCGGTGCCATCTGTCAAGAACAAAGGTGGGCTGGTAGTAGTATCTCCACAGTCGGGACAATTATGGCTCCCTGTGCTGGTAAAAGAAGTGGGGTTCGGGGTATCTGAGTCCTTGAATTTTCCCATGATCAACTCCTTGAGGTATGTGAATCGGTGCTTGTTACGGCACTCTCTCATCTTAGCTTTGTGTTCCTGCCGATCCAACTTTTCAAGTATCTGCTGGAGCAGTTGGGCTGTTGTAGGTGCTTGTGGTGTTGAAGAAGGAATATCTTCAACTGGTTCAGTGGGCTGGCTAATAGTGGCTGCTGGAAGTCTAAGGTACTTCCCGTTGGGGACAAACTGATCATCCCGTAGAAGCATGGCTTTGGTGTCCCCAGCTCTGTAGGAGACTCCGGCTGCTGAGACGAGATCTGAGACCAGGGCAGGAAAAGATAAGTTGCCACGATTTGTACGTGTCTCATGGCATTCCGGATATGTCTTGGTAGATTCAGAGGTTGGTCTGTAAGGATGCACCATAGTAGAACGGCCATGTTCACAGTGAAGGAGGACTCGTGAGTGCTCAGAAAGACGTAATGGGACATAATCTGTGCCCATACGCGAGCCTCCAAGGTAAGTGTTGAAGCCGAAATTCCCTTAGGGCGGGTACGATGGTATCCGTAGATCTATCGGCTGCCAGGTAGTGCGATAACTCTGAGAACCCAGTCAAATTGATACATCTGGCGCTTGAGTGCGGCTTCTTGAAAGGCGTCCAATCCTTCTGGAATAGGGGGAAGACTTAGAACTTTTTGAATGGCCTCTTCTATAATGGGGACCTGCTTCTGACGGACGTAGACAGACTGCAGAGTCGGTAGGTGGTAGTTGGAGTAGAACTCGACTACCCAAGAAAGATTGACCTGCCTAGGCTATCTCTGTAGGAAATCCCATTGTCTTCGGGCAATCTGCGGCTCAACAAATATAGCAATGTTGGGCGGGTGGAGAAGAAGGTATTCGTTGTTGTAACTCCTTTCAGCCAGGATGGGGAACATCTACTCACAGTAGCGATTGGGAAACCGCGTAGTGTCCTTTGCTGGGAAGGCTCTTTCTTTATCATCAACTTTTATGATCCTCTTAATTTTCTTTGTTGAGGGCTTTACCGCAGTTGAAGAGGGTTCTGCCACTAATGCTCTCTTTGTACCTCTTCTTGCTGGTTGTTTGGGAGTAGCTTTCTTTCTTTTTTTCTTGGTGGCCATCCTGAAAAAGGGAAGAGAAAGTAGATTAAATTGAAAGGGATAGAGCAAGGAAGAGAACGAAAAGGATGGTTATAAATGCACATAAAAAGGCAAATGATATTAACACACGCTCATGAGTACATGTGAAAACTCATTAATGGAAAATAACTAGTGCATATGATGACAAGTGAATGCAAGGTGTTTATTGGCATGCCGGCAAAGGGCATGAGTAGCATAGATCAAGCATCACTCGTAACAAACCATCACATTTGTATTGACAATTAAATTCAATGAATAAAATAGTAAAGGGAATTTGTGAAAAGCAAGCATTGAATATGAGAGTAGAAAAATGTAAAGAAGTTCATAATGCCATATGGGCTTTTTCACAAACACATAGCATGCATGTAGAAGAAGCTTTTGAAAATAAGAATTTGAACATGCAAGTAATCCCTTAAAAAGTAATATATAATTGTCAAACAAATTTACAACACTCCACAAGCATATAATAATAAATAGTGACTCAAATAAATTGATAACACCAAGTAAAAAGGGAAAAGAAAGAAAAAGAAAATATGAACAATGAAGGTAAAAAAAAAAGAAAAGAGATGACATATAAAAATAAGAAGAATAATAGAAAAGTAAGGAGGGAAGGAGAAAGAAAAACCTTGTTAATGGGGGTGAGAGAGTGTAAAAAGTGAGAAAGAAAGAAGAAGGGAAGAAGGGAGGGAGAAGAAATAAGGAGGGAAAAGAGAAAAATAGGATTTGGGGGGAAAAGATATGATAATTGGCAAAATTAGGGAGGCTGAGCGGCGCAAGCGACGCGGTCGTGTGGGGCACGTGGTCGCGCGCCTTGCGCTTAAACTCAATGACGCGATTGTGTCGGTCATGCGGTCGCGTGACCCGTTTTAGGCTAATGGCGCGAGGGTAGCCTCGCACTCGCACAACTCTCTGTTCAAAATCATATTAATGCAAAATTTTGGGTGACGCGATCGCATGGGGCATGCAATCGCGTGAGTGGTCAATTATTGGGATATGAAGCGGTCACGTGATGCGGGCGTAAATTAGCAAGTTAAGAATGATTATACCGTGGTGGGTTGTCTCTCACCTAGCACTTTGCTTTAACGTCCGTAAGTTGGATGCTCTACTAGCTCAGTCTTCAGCTATGTGGGGATCTTCCAAGAGGAAGATCTTGAGCTCCTTGTTCTTCTTCAGCTTCTCGCCATGGTACAGCTTTAAACGATGTCCATTAACTTTGATAGGTTCAGAGCTTGAAGGATGGCTTAGGTGATAAACTCCGTACGGTTCGGCCTTCTCTACTCTGTATGGACCTTCCCATCTTGATCTCAACTTGCATGGCATGAGCCTTAGTCGAGATTTATAGAGGAGGACTAAGTCCCCAGGTTGGAACTCTTTCCTCTTAATGTGCTGATCATGTACAGCCTTCATCTTCTCTTTGTATAATCTTAAGTTCTCATAAGCTTCTAGGCGAAGGCTCTCCAGTTCCTGCAGTTGCAACTTCCTTTCAGCTCCGGCTTTTCCAATTCCCATGTTGCATTCATTTACTACCCAAAAGGCTTTATGCTCTATTTCAACAGGAAGATGACAAGCTTTTCCATAAACTAAGCGGAAAGGACTCATCCCAATGGGTGTTTTGTATGCTATTCTGTATGCCCAGAGTGCATCTTGTAGCCTAGTGCTCCAGTCTCTTCTATGAGGTTTGGCTATCTTCCGCAAGATACGATTTATCTCTCTATTTGACACCTCGGCTTGCCCATTAGTCTGAGGATGGTAGGCTGTTGCAACCTTATGAATTATCCCATGTTTCTTCATTAGTCCTGTTAGTCTCCTGTTACAAAAGTGGGTGCCTTGATCGCTCACGATTGCTCGTGGTGATCCAAAGCGACAGATAATATGGTTTCTCACAAAGAAAACAACAGTGTTAGCATCATCATTGCGGGTAAGAATTGCTTCTACCCATTTGGATACATAATCCACAGCTAACAATATATAGAAATAACCATTAGAATTTGGAAATGGACCCATGAAGTCAATGCCCCAAACATCAAAAATTTCACAGAAAAGCATAATCTGTTGAGGCATCTCATCCCTCCTAGATATATTACCAAATTTCTGGCATGGGAAACAAGATTTACGAAATTCAGCAGCGTCCCTAAAAAGAGTAGGCCACCAGAATCCACAGTCTAAGATTTTTTTAGCAGTTCTTTGAGGGCCAAAATGTCCTCCACCTGGATATATTCCCATGAAGTCTAAGATTTCACCATAATTACCTGGTCAGCGCCACATCTCCATAAATATGGGTCATCCCATATATAATATTTAGACTCGCTTTTCAGCTTGTCTCTTTGATGCTTAGAAAAGTTTGGAGGAAAGGTGCGGCTAACTAGATAATTAGCTACAGGTGCATACCAAGGGACTATCTCAGAACTGCTTGCAGGTTATCAAATGGGAAATTATCAGCTATAGGAGTGGAATCATCTGTAATATGTTCAAGGTGACTCAAGTGGTCTGCCACTAAATTCTTGTTACCACTTCTGTCCTTAATTTCTAAATCAAATTCTTCTAATAGTAGTATCCAACGTATAAGCCTTGGTTTGGATGCCTTTTTAGATAATAAATAATTTAGAGCTACGTGGTCTGAATACACTACTACTTTAGTACCAAGTAAATAGGCTCAGAATTTATCCAGAGCAAAAATAATAGCAAGAAGCTCTTTCTCAGTAGTAGTGTAATTCGACTGAGCGGCATCTAAAGTTTTAGACGCGTAAGCAATAACAAAAGGATCCTTACCTTCACGCTGAGCCAGTGCTGCTCCTACTGCATGGTTGGAAGCATCACATATTATTTCAAATGGTTGGCTCCAGTATGGTCCTCTTACAATTGGAGCTTGAGCCAGTGCGGTCTTCAGCTTATCAAATGCTTGTTTGCAATTTTCATTGAACTCGAACTCAATATCTTTCTGCAGTAGTCTGGATAAGGGAAGTCCTACCTTACTGAAGTCCTTAATGAATCTCCTGTAAAAACCTGCAAGGCCAAGAAAAGAATGGACCTCCCTCACAGAAGAGGGGTAAGGTAAACTAGAAATAACATCCACCTTTGCTGGATCTACAGAAATGCCAGTATTAGACACAACATGTCCTAGTACAATCCCTTGTTTAACCATAAAGTGGCATTTTTCAAAATTTAATACCAGGTTTGTACTGACACACCTATCTAATACTCTAGATAATCCATCTAAGCAAAGGCTAAAGGAATCGCCATAAACACTAAAATCATCCATAAAAACCTCCATACAGTCCTCAATAAGATCAGAGAAAAGACTCATCATGCACCTCTGGAAAGTAGCTGGTGCATTGCACAAGCCAAAGGGCATTCTCTTGTAAGCATAAGTCCCAAAAGGACATGTAAAAGTGGTCTTTTCCTGATCCTCAGGAGCTATATGAATCTGGAAATAACCTGTGTAACCATCTAGAAAACAATAATGTGATTTACCTGACAAGCGATCCAGCATTTGATCAATGAATGGGAGAGGATAGTGATCCTTACGGGTTGCTTGGTTGAGGCGTCTGTAATCAATACAGACTCTCCAGGCGTTCTGAACTCTGGTTGTAAGGAGCTCTCCATGCTCATTCTTCACTGTAGTGACTCCAGACTTCTTTGGCACCACTTGTACTGGGCTTATCCATTCACTGTCTAAGATGGGATAGATGATATCTACCTCTAGTAGTCTGGTCACTTTCTTTTTGACAACCTCTAGGATAGAGGGGTTCAGTCTTCTCTGGGGTTGACGGACAGGTCTTGCTCCTTCTTCTAAAAATATTCTATGCTTACAGACTTGGGGTTTGATGCCTACTATGTCTGCCAAACTCCAACCAATTGCCTTCTTGTGCCTCCTTAGCACACCAAGTAGCTGCTCTTCCTGTTGAGAAGTGAGTTCCCTTGCAATGATAACCGGAAACTTCTGCCCGTCTTCAAGGTAAGCATATTTGAGGTGTGGAGGAAGGGGTTTTAATTCTAACTTCTTATCATGTTCAGGCTCTGGGTTGTCTGGAGCTGGTAACAGCGGTAAGGCACTGTCATTGTCCTCTGAGAATGTCCCCACACTTGGACCTTGTCCTGTGTGCTTCTCTTCAAATTCCTCCTGATGGACTTCAGCCACGGTTTCATCTATAATGTCACACTTGAGGACAGAGTGATCCTCCGGAGGATGCTTCATAACTCCATTCAAATTGAAGATTACTACTCTGACATCTATTTCAAAAGAGTATGTTCCTGAAAAAGCATCTAATTTAAACTTTGAGGTCTTCAAGAATGGCATTCCGAGTAGGATTGATGATGGCTTGTCTGAGTCATTTTGAGGCATTTTCAGGATATAAAAATCAGTGGGGAACGTGAGTCCCTTAATGCCTACTTGTACATCTTCAGCAACTCCAACCACTGTAATAATGCTTTTATCTGCTAACACAAAACGAGCTGCCGACTTTTTTACGGGAGGGAGCCTCAAAACATCATATATAGACAAAGGCATTATACTTACACATGATCCTAAATCACACATGCATTCAGAAATTATCACACCACCAATAGTACAATTAACTATACAAGGACCTGGGTCACTACACTTTTCAGGTAAACCTCCTATTAAAGTAGATATGGAACTTCCTATAGGAATAGTTTCTAATTCGTTAATTTTGTCTTTATGTATACATAAATCTTTTAGAAACTTTGCATATTTAGGTACCTGTTGAATAACATCAAATAGAGGAACGATTACCTCAACCTTTTTGAATATCTCAAACATTTTTGGATCAGGTTCCAGCTGCTTCCTGGGCTTCCTTGCAAGTTGTGGAAATGGAATAGGAGTGGTATTTTCTGCAGTGTCTGTGCCTTTTAGTGCTTCCTCCTGTGGCTGCACTTCTTCTTCTTCAGCCATGTCCTGTATGTCCTCTTCTTCTTCAACATCTTCTCTCTCCACTACCTCTTCAGCTGAGGCGTGTTCTGGTGGGTTTGTCTCCTCCTGATTCCTCTCCTGCAGTGTGGTTCCGGACCTCAGGGTGATGGCATTAATACAACCCTTGGGATTGGGTAATGGTTGAGAGGGAATACCACTGGAGCTCAAAGGTTGATTATTGGAGTTATTCATTGAACCAATCTGTGAGACAAGAGCTTGCAAAGTAGCGTTTAGACCATTTAGAGTGGCATTAATGTTATTTTCCATGGTCCGTTGTCTCCGATCAATAGATTGTAGTAAGTCATCATTGGCAGATGAAGAAGGATGGACAAATTGAGAGGTCTGCTGCTGGGTATTCTGTGGTCCTTGGGATTGCCTTAGGTGAGGTGCTCTGTAAGGCTGATTCTGGTTCTGCTGCCTGTTGTTGTTGTTATTCCACCTCTGATTTCCCTGATTATCTCTGCCTCATCTGTTGTTGTTGTTGTCCCTCCAATTCTGGTTAGAATTGTCTTGCCATCCGTGGTTGTAATTGCCACCTTGATTGTACCCTTGGTTGGGGCGGTCATAGAAATTATGTGTGGCTGCCACGGTGTTCTCTTCCTGCTGGAGCTATGGACATTCATCAGTATAATGGCTGTAATCAGTGAAGATTCCACAAACTCTCTGTGGGACTAACTGTTGATTTTGCTGTGCTGGAGAAGGTTGAGCTTGCTGAACTTGTTGTTGATTAAATTGCATTTGCTTCAGCAAGTTGGTCATTTCACAGATACTCTGAGTTAAAGCAGCAGTCTCTCTGCTAGAGGATACTTCTGTAATGGCTTTTGCACGGCCTTGTTTCTGCCTGTGATTCCTAGTAGATTCAGCTAAGTCGCTGATCAATTGCCATGCCTCATCGTGGTCTTGTACTTTTTCATAGACCAATTGCTAGTACTTTCCAATGTGGTCTTATCTTGGGGCCTCATTCCCTGTGTGACATAACCGAGTAACACTATCTTGTCAATCATATGGGGGGGCAAGCTTCCAGAGGATTATTGAAGCGCTCCCAATATTCATAAAGCGTCTCAGATTCATCCTCAACAGTCATGGAAATATCTTTCCTCAGTTTATCAGTAACTTCAGCTGGAATGAACTTTTCTAAGAATTCTCTTCTCAGTGTATCCCAGTTGGATACAATTGCTGCTGGTTGAGTGTATGATGCCAGGGCATTTTGGCCATTTTCACTGACCTTTTCTTTACTGTTTTAGGGTAGTTTCATGCATTTTCTTAGGAAATAAGCAAGTTTTGGGTAGAATTTCACTTACATCATGATTCAAGCAAACATTGTGCACTTTACATGATTTCATGAGAATTATGCAAGAATTATATAACAAACTGGATGATGCATGTCTCATGAATTGGATTAGAACTTTGATGCACTCTATTGCTTGATTTCAGGACAAAGGAAGCAAGGAAGAACCACGTTAGCAGCCACATTAGTCTAACTAACGTAACCACTAACGTGGAATGGGATCTAGCTTGCAATGTTAATGAGAAAAGTAATCGCCAATAACGTCCTCGAAGCCATCATAGCCTACGTTAAGAGTCACGTTAACTAAGTTAACGTGAACTCTAACGTGGAAGAAGGAAATGAAGCCAACGTTAGTGACACTCACCTTTATCACTAACGTTGGACCAAGCTCATATTGGCCACGTTAAGAGCCACGTTAACTCAGTTAACGTGGACTCTAATGTGGGGAAGCAAAAGAATGGCCAACGTTAGTGACACTCACCTTGGTCACTAACGTTGGACTAAGCCACTTTGAGACACGTTAGTTTCCACGTCAACTTAGTTAACGTGGAAGCTAACGTGGAGGGAGTAAGAATCGCAACGTTAGTGACACTCACCTTTGTCACTAACGTTAGAATGAGCCACTATGAGCAACGTTAACTCCCACGTTAACTTAGTAAAACATGGAAGTTAACGTGGATGAAAGAATGATGAGCCAACGTTAGTGACACTCACCTTTGTCACTAACGTTGGAGATGGCTATCACCACCACGTTAGAAGCCACGTTAACCTAGTTAACGTGAACTCTAACGTGGGAAGTAGGGGCGTTTTGAAACGTTAGTGACAAAGGTAAGTGTCACTAATGTTTTCGAAGATTTGGCAAGCCTACGTTAAAGGTCACATTAGCCACACTAACGTGAACTCTAACGTAGGAAAGGGAGGATTCTCAACGTTATTGGAAAAGGTAAGTCCCAATAACGTGTGCGAAGGATCAAGATGCAACGTTAGTGGTCACGTTGGTGCCACTAACGTTGAAAGTTAACGTGGGTCACCCTTGGGTTAGGAACGTTAGTGAAAAAGGTAACAGCCACTAACGTTCTCAAACCCACACTTTCACTTAACGTTAACGCCACTAACGTCCTAAGCTAAAAGTCCCTGCCTACTTCATACTTTCTCTCTGCAAGTAAAGCTAAGCCCACTGAAGAGGATAACTGCTTCAAACTCAAGATCCAAAGGCCCATATCCAAGATTTGAAGAACCAACTAGAAGATCAGAAGAGTAGTATATATAGTGGTAGTTTTGAATCAAAAAGGGGGTTGGAAATTGGAGAACTACTCTCTGTATTTTACTTTCTCTGCAACTTTTAGTTTAATTCTCAGAATGTACTCTCCATCTATGCTTTTCATTCCCAGAGCTATGAACAACTAAACCCCTTTCATTGGGTTGGGGAGCTCTGTTGTAATTTGATGGATCAATATTAGTTTTCATTATTCTTCTTCTATCTTTTCTCTTGATTTTACTAGAAGGTTTTCAATCTTCATTCAATTGGGTAGTTATCTTGGAAAAGAAGCTATTCATACTTGGATCTCTTCGGAACTTTGGAAGAGGAATGAAGAGATCATACTAGAAATGCTTTCTCATGTTGGACCGAATTGGGGTTTGGATGGATATAGTGACATAAAATCCTACCAACACTTTGATTTGGAAATACATGTGGTATAATCAGTGACTATAGTTCATCTCTTCTCATGAGAAATTGACCAAGAAATTGGCTATTGATCAAGATTTGAGAGATTGAATTACCAAGAAATTGGAATTCGATCACTTAAGATTGCCAAGGAGATCAATGAATGCATTGATTGAGGAAGAGATGAAAATAAACTTGATCCGGAGAATGCAACATCTCCTAAGCCCAATGAATTCCCCATTTCTGATCTTACCCATTCTCTATAGATTCTGCAATCTACTTTTATGAGCATCTTCCCCATTCCCATTTAAGATTCTACAATTTACTTTCAGCTATTTACATTCAGCTCTTTATTTCCAGCATTTACGTTTTCTGCTATTTACTTTCCCACCATTTAATTTTCTGCAAATCTCAAATCTAATTTTTCTTAGTTCAACTAGAACATTCCTCTAATTAAAGTTGTGTGACCAATCAATCCCTGTGGGATTCGACCTCACTCTCTTGTGAGTTTTTACTTGACGACAATTCGGTATACTTGCCGAAGGAAAATTGTTGAGAGACAAGTTTCCTTGCATCAAGTTTATGGCGCCGTTGTCGGGGATTGATTTTGTATCAACAATGATTAAATTGGAGGATAACTAGATTGAGCATTTTTCTTTTGCTTGATTTAAAATTCTGTTTGAGCTATTTACTTTCAGTTTAGTTATTTTCTCCCCTTTCCCCTACTTTTTTTTTAGTTGTTTACAATTCAGTCCACTAACCCACTAACTGTTTGATATATTGCATCACTCACACTAACAGCAATTTTAACAGAAATACTTTCTGCATCTATTTCCTTGCTTGTGCCTTGTTGGTTGTATGACAGGTAGAAGAAGCGGGGCTTCAACTTCCTTTGATTCTGAACCTGAGAGGACCTTCTTGAGATTAAGGAGGGAAGCAAGAGGAAAACGAGTAGTTAGTGTGGAGGAAGAAGAGGAGTATTTTGAACCAAACATGGATGAAAATATGGAGAACCATCATGAAGAAGAGGCTCACAACCATGGCGGAGAAGGTCTAGCAAATCATGCTGGGCAGGAGAGAAGAGTTTTAGGCTCTTATATCAACCCAAACCCAGGAAACTGTGGGAGTAGCATTCAAAAGCCAACCATACATGCCAACAACTTTGAACTAAAGCCACAGCTTATCACCCTTGTTCAGAACAACTGTTCGTTCGGAGGAGGTGTCCAAGAAGACCCCAACCAACATTTAACCACCTTCCTGAGGATATGTGATACTGTGAAGTCTAACGGTGTTCATCCTGACACCTATAGACTACTTCTGTTCCCTTTCTCACTCAAGGACAAGGCATCTAAATGGCTGGAATCCTTCCCAAAGGAGAGTTTAGCAACCTGGGAAGATGTGGTGAACAAATTATTGGCAAGATTCTATCCTCCTCAACGGATCAATAGGTTGAGAGCTGAGGTACAAACCCTCAGGCAGCAAGATAGTGAGACTCTCTACAAAGCATGGGAGAGGTTTAAGGACCTGACAAGAAGGTGCCCACCAGATATGTTCAATGAATGGGTGCAGCTGCACATTTTCTATGAAGGTCTTTCTTATGAATTGAAGAAGGCAGTAGACCACTCATCCGGGGGATCTCTGAACAAGAAGAAGACCATTGAAGAAGCCATAGATGTCATTAAGACTGTAGCTGAGAATGACTACTTCTATGCTTTTGAAAGAGGCAACACTAGAGGAGTGATGGAGCTAAACAATGTGGATGCATTGCTGGCCCAAAATAAGCTTATCACCAAGCAGCTGGCTGATCTTACCAAGAAGATGGAGAGGAACCAAGTAGCAGCAATCGCCACCTCATCAGCAACCCAAGAGGGAGTGAATGTAGAGGCAGAGGATGAGCATGAACAAGCCAACTACATTGGAAACTCACCTAGGAAAGCACATGATCCATGCTCCAAGACCTACAATCCTGGTTGGAGGAACCACCCAAACTTTGGGTGGGAAATCAACAAAACCAATACCAAGATTAGAGACGCCACAACCCCAACAACAATGCAGCCCACCAACATTGCACGCAAAGATCATATCAACACCCACCTAACAACACTCCTCAACATCCATACCAAAGCCAAAATGGCCCTTCTCATCCCTCCAACCTCAACTCACCATCATCTGAAGATAGACTCTCAAGGATTGAGACTATACTTGAAGGCATATGCAAAGAGATTCAAGATAATAAGGTGTTCAAAGAGGAGGTGCGAGCCAGTATCAAGAACCAGGGAGACACCATGAAGAGGCTGGAATTTCAAGTAGGATACTTATCTGAGAAGATTCCCAAACCTACTGATAGCTTCCCAAGTGACACAGAAAAAAATCCGAGAGGTGAAGCAAAGAAAGTCAGATGGGAAGATTGCAAGATGGTTACTATAAGTGATAAGGAGACTGAGGAAGAGCTGAACAACCCATTAGAACAACCTGAAGATACTTCAGTTGGAAAGCAGGGGGAGAATCATCAAGAAACCACAATTACACAGAAGGAGCTGACACAGAAGGAGCTGCTGAGACTCTATACACCCTTTCCCCAATTACTAAATGGCTGTGTAGAGAAGAGAATATACTCAAGGTTTTTTGACATATTTGCATCTCTCCATGTAAACATACCATTCATCAAGGCCCTCCAACAAATGCCCTCATACATTAAGTATATGAAGGAGCTTCTGACCAGGAAAAGCTCATTCAAAGGAGGACAAACAATAGTGATGAATAAGGAGTGCAGTGCTCTCATTCAACTAGAGTTGCCAACAAAGAGAAAGGACCCCGGGAGTTTTCACATCCCCTGTGCCATAGGAGAAACAATGTTTGATAAAGGACTTTGCGATCTGGGAGCAAGCATCAACTTAATGCCTTTATCCCTTATGAAGAGGCTGCAGATCAATGAGATAATGCCCACAGATGTAGTCATCAAGCTGGCTAACAAGACTCAAAAACAAGCAGTAGGAGTGGTTGAAAATGTGCTGGTGAAGGTTGGAAACTACTTCCTTCCCACAGATTTTGTCATATTGGAAATGGAGGAAAGTCATCTCCATCCAATCATATTGGGGAGACCATTCCTAGCCACAGCCAGAGCACTTATAGATGTGGAGCGAGGAGAGCTAATTTTGAGGATCCATGATGAACAACTCACATTCAATTTTTTCAAACCCTCACAAGAAACAGATCAAGAGAACCAAGAACAAAGGAAAGATCACTGTGAGATACTGATGGAAGAAACAAGCACTAAAGCACAACCAGCACATCTAGGAGTCCCCTTGGTTGAAAAATAAGATAATCAACAGCTGTCACAGTTAGAAGAAACTCAAGTGGAGCCAAAACCACCAGAATCACATGAGACCGGCAACAAAATCTCCACAGGAAAAGAGACCACAAAGAGCAGGATAACAGCAAAGAAGAAGGTACCAAGGAGATGGAGGAACAAGAAGATCCCTATAGAAGATTTCTCTCTAGGAGATAAAATGATCTCAGCTTATTTTCCAGCTATTCCCCCTAATCTCCCTACCATCCCATCTCAGCTACCTAAAGTCTTTACCATCAACAGAGTTCTCTCCCTAGAACATGTGGAGATCCTTGATGAAGCTAATGGAGATAGATTTACTCCAAGGGGGGAGGACTTGAAGCACTACCAACCACCCTGATAAAGGCAGAACGTCAAGCTAGTGACGCTAAAGAAGCGCTTCATGGGAGGCAACTCATGTTTTACATGCTTTTAAAAATAGTTAATAATGCAATGTTCATGAATTTTAAATCAACTTGATATGCACTTGAATGAATACTTGTGTGCAACATATAGTGAGGAACAAGTTTGGTGTTCAAGGCACACTAAGAGAACATAAATGTAACCTACATCATGTCACTCTTAGAGGCCTTGAACAAATCTTTTACACCATATGGCACCAAACTAAGTTTGGTGTTGCCAATGTTGCATACATGGATGTTGAGTTAGTCAGTTAGTTTGCACTCATGAATAGCACTTAGTTAGTTAAAAACAAAAACTTTAAAAAGTAGTTAGCCTTTTAATTTTGCCGCCACTCTCTACAAGTGTGTTTTTAATCACATTTCTTTTATTTTGTAGGAGCATTGATGGGGCAATTGAAGGGTTCGGATAACACAAAAGGAAGATACTACACACGTGTCTTCAAGGGAATTGCATTGGGAATGGTTGCCATGCAACATTGGAAGAAGAACAAGCTTGGAAACTGAACCAACCCCATTATAAAGTTGGTGATCCTTGTGCTCACCCATGCTAAACCCCATCCATCCATCACACAACCACCCCATCAATCCACACATTTCATTCACTCATCACTTCCCTATATAAATGAGTCATAGTCCGTACTTCCCTTCACATTCCAATTCCCATTCCTCACACTTCACACCTGCAGCATCCAAATCCCTTCATCACACCTTGTCCTAACCAACCGCATTCCTCATCTATCCGTACCTTCCACCCTCTTCACACATCAACTCAGACTCATGGCATCATCAAGCTCCAAGAGGCAAAAGAGGAAGGAACCGGTAGAGAGCACCCCTTTCGATGAGAGGAGATTCAAAACTGCATTCCATGAACTCAAATTTGAACGGATAAAGCTCAAGAAGATACTGTCTGAGTTAACATTCCAAATTGACGAGGATGAGTGCCACAGATTCGAGAGAAGATTGAACAAAGGGGTTGGCAAAGGCTTACGAACCCAGAGGGGAAGATAAATGCAAACATCATCAAAGAGTTCTATGCAAACGTGGTCAGAGAAGACAAAACCAAGGCCCCCACCTTCAAAAGTTATGTAAGAGGGAGAGAGGTGTATTTCAGCCCCAATGCTATAACAAAAACTCTTCAGCTGAAATCACCACATTTTGATGAGCCTAGTTATCATGCAAGAATAAGTAAGAGCCTTGACAATGATGAACTCGAAGAAATTGTGACTGACATATGTGTTATAGGAGCTGACTGGGAAAGGTATACGGATAGGAGACCTCGGTTCATCAAGAGAGGAGACCTCAGCCCGGAAGCCAAGGGATGGTTTGAACTCGTGAGGAGGTCTATCCTCCCAGCTGCAAACAATTTTGAGGTCAACGTTACTCGAGCTACCATGGTACATTGCTTAGTACAGGGTGGAGAAATCAATGTGCATGATCTTATAGCTGAGGGGATTCAAGAGTCAGCTGAGAAGATTGATTCGGGTGCCAGGCTTTGGTACCCTAGCACCATCCTCAGACTGTGTACGAAGGCCAAGGTAGTCTTCGAGGATAGCAATCCATATTGGGTGAACCCTGGGAGGCTAATTACGCTCCAGCGTCTGACTTATACGACACTTGCTCAACAATAAAGAAGACCTCAAATAGGGAAGCAAAAGCCAAAAGAAAGACCTCACCAAGAATAGTCTCATCAGGAAGAACACCAACAAAGAGAATATTATGACCCAACCAACATAAACCTGATTTACATTCACGGAGCCATTGAGGAGCTAGAAAGGAGTTATATGGAGGGACAAGAACAACAACTGCACATTCAAGCTCAAAGGATGGATCGTCAAGAAGAACTCCTTTCTAATTAGATGAATCAATAAGGAGAATGGCAAAAACAGCAAATGGAACACTATTCCCAGCTTACTCAAGCTGTAAATCAAGTGACTAAAAGACAAGAGTGACAAGACAAGCGCCTTCAAGAACTCAATCAACGACAGCTAGCTCAGGCAAAGACATTCAATGAGTTCAGCGTACTGAATGAAGGACGGCAACTACATAGGGAGGAGTTCTACACAAACACTCAAGCCAAGTTGAACTATATGTCTAGTCATATGCATAATCTGAACTCTACAATCCCCAGGTATGATGAAGTCCAAAAAGAGCAAACAGAACAAGAGGAAAGGAAGGGAAAACAGCAGAAGGAAACACTGAAGAAGAAGATGGAAGACGCTAGCTTCTGGAAGAAATTGATTGGAAAGAGCAAAGGAAGTGGGAGTGCAAGCACTGAAGAAAAACACAAAGAGGACAAACAAGAAGGAGAGCAGGAGCAACCCCATGATTAAAAGGTGGTGGAGTTCCCTCCTTAATCCATCTTTTCCAAGTTTTAAATAAGGAAAATCATGTATGAAATAGAACATGTTCCATGGTAGTTTAGGATTTTCAATTCTGCCTTTAAGTTTTCCTTTACTTAAGTTGATATGTGCTGGTTTTAATGTCAATGCTGCATCTTCACCTTGTTTACTTGTATGCTTGTCCTTTTAAGTTAAATAAAAAGAGAATGTTTGTTATAAAAGACCAGAGTGGAATTCATATTGTGGAGTAAGTGCCTTATTTTGTGGTGTGGTAATAGATTAGCTAAGTTGGTTCACCAATAAGGTAGGAAGGCAACTATCTGTCCTGAATCATATGCTGGACCCTGAAGATCATTTCTCCTTTTTCTACATCAATGATGGCCCTTGCTGTGTGTAGAAATGGCCTTCCCAGAATGATTGAGTCGTTTCCTTCTTCTTCAGTATCCAAAATTACAAAATCTGCTGGGAAAATAAACTCCCCAACCTTCACTAACAGATTCTCCACAATTCCACTGGGTGTCTTGATTGATCTGTCAGCCATGACTAGTGACATCCTGGTGGGTTTAAGCTCTTCTATTGCAAGTTTTCTCATCATTGAGAGAGGCATTAAATTGATGCTGGCACCCAGGTCACAGAGAGCCTTGTTGAGAATTATCTTGCCAATAGTGCATGAGACTACAAAACTTCCCGGATCCTTAAGTTTTGGTGGAATACCCCGTTGAATCACAGCACTGCATTCCTCGGTAAGTAATACGGTTTCCTTCTCAAGCCAACTTCTTTTCTTGTTGATAAGATCCTTCAGAAACTTGGAATATAGAGGAATTTGCTCAAGTGCTTCAGCCAAGGGAGTATTGATTTCCAGCTTCTTAAAAATCTCAAGGAATTTGTGAAAATGCTGGTCTTTAACCTCTTTGTTA
Organism: Arachis ipaensis; assembly: GCF_059453495.1. NCBI lineage: Eukaryota > Viridiplantae > Streptophyta > Magnoliopsida > Fabales > Fabaceae > Arachis > Arachis ipaensis. The sequence continues at coordinate 77,263,573 of NC_142444.1, forward strand.
AACCTCTGGGGATATGGCAGTGGAGGTGTGATGCTCTTTCCTATTTGCTGCTGTCCCTGGATTACTTTCTTTGAGCTATGTGGTTGGTTGTCCTTCTCTTTAAGTTTCTCAGTGCTTTTGTTTGGCATCACAACTTGCTCCTTAGCTTCATCGTTCTTTGCTTGCTTCTCATCCTCTGTTGGTTCTTTGATGCTCTCTGCTTGCTTCTGTGTAATGTCATTGTTGCTTATCAATGTTCTCCCGCTTCTTAATTGTATTGCCTTGCATTCCTCCTTGGGATTTGGGATTGTGTCACTGGGCAGTGAGTTTGAAGGTCTCTCAACAGATACTTGCTTGGAGAGTTGCCCAATCTGCCTCTCTAGGCTCTTTAATGATGCTTCATGGTTTTTGTTTGTTATTTCCTGGTGTTTCATCATTTTTTCTATCAAGGTCTCTAAGTTGGTGAGTCTTTGAGGTTCAGGTGGTGCTTGTGGTGGGTTGTGAGATGTGGGTGGTGGATGATAGGCATTTTGGTTGGTGGGTTGGTTATTGGATTGATACTGGTTGAGATTAGGGTAGTTGTTTTGAGGTTTTCTGTATGTGTTTTGGTTAGTCTGCTGCTGGTTGTAGTTTTGGTTGTTTCTTGGGTTGTTTTGGTTTGAATTCCTCTGCCATGGGTGTTGGTTTTGGTTGTGAGTGTCTCCCCATCTGAGGTTGGGGTGATTTTTCCATGAGGGGTTGTAGGTATCACCATAGAATTCATTTGGGTTTGAATGCATGTACTGGACTTGTTCCTACTGTTGCTCCTCTTGGATTTCTTCATTTTGCCCCCATGTGGCTGATGGTTGGTTGGTGTTAACTGCTGCAACTTGGAGGCCATCAATCCTCTTGGTCATTTGCTCAAATTGTTGTTGAATTTGCTGCTGCATTAATTTTTTTTGAGCCAGGATTGAATCCACTCCTTCTAGTTCCATTACTCCTCTCCTTTGTTATGGTTGGCGGCCTCTTTGATGAGCAAAGAAATATTGGTTGTTGGCCACCATATCAATGAGTTCTTGAGCCTCTTCTGCAGTTTTCATGAGTTGCAAGGAACCTCCAGCTGAATGATCCAAAGCTTCCTGGGATTTCAGTGTTAAGCCTTCATAGAAGTTCTGCAGCTTCTCCCACTCATTAAACATGGCAGGGGGACATTTCCTGATTAGAGCCTTATACCTCTCCCATGCCTCATAGATGGGTTCAGCCTCCATTTGTGTAAATGTTTGTACCTCAGCCTTCAACCTTATAATCCTCTGAGGTGGATAAAACTTGGCAAGAAACTTGGTTACCAAATCATCCCAGTTATTGATGCTTTCCCTTGGAAAAGTTCCAACCATTGAGTGGCCTTGTCCCTGAGAGAAAATGGGAATAGCATCAGTTTGTAACTGTCAGGAGGCACTCCATTAGTTTTGACAGTGTTGCATATCCTCAAGAAAGTGGATAAATGTTGGTGTGGGTCCTCAAGTGGTCCTCCGCCAAAAGAGCAATTGTTCTGAACCAGAGTGATGAGTTGTGGCTTGAGTTCAAAATTGTTAGCATTGACATTTGGAGCCAAGATGCTGCTCCCACAATGTCTCGGATTTGCAAAGGTATAGGAAGCCAAAACTCTCCTCTGGGGTGGGTTGTCATTGTTGTTGTCTTCTCCACCCGGTGGATTGGTTGAATGTTCCTCCATCTCTTGGAATTCTTCGTCTGATTCCTCTTCTCCAACAATATTTTTCCCTCTTTCAGCTCTTCTTATCCTCCTGAGAGTTCTTTCGTCTTGTTCATGAAAATTGGGTATGGTTCTTCTTGTACCTGACATACAAGCAGAGCATGAGAAATGCACAAAACCAGTGACACTTCAATCTACTGCTGGATTGAAGTGTTAGTTAGTTTAAGCAAAAAATCAAACAGTTAGTGGGTTAATCAAAATTAAAGAGAAAGTGCTTGATCTAGATTACCACCTCACTTAATCATTGTCAATCTAATCAATCCCCGGCAACGGCGCCAAAAACTTGATGAGTATTTTGGTGAAAAATAAATTTCCTCCAAAACACACAAATCTAACCGGCAAGTGTACCGGGTCGTATCAAGTAATAAAAACTCACGGGAGTGAGGTCGATCCCACAGGGATTGAAGGATTGAGCAATTTTAGCTTAGTGGTTAATTTAGTCAAGCGAATCAAGATTTGGTTGAGTGTTTTGTGATTTGCAGAAATTAAATTGCATGGAAGTAAAGAGAACAGGGAATTAAAGTGCTGAATCGTAAAGAACAAGAAATTAAATAGCAGAAACCTAGAATGCAAGAAATGTAAATTGCGGAATCTTAAAGTGCAAGAAATGTAAACGGCTGGAATTGTAAAGGGAATTGGGGATTGGATTTGCAGAATTTAAACAAGGAAAAGTAAATTTCATCAAGCAGAGAAGTAGAAGAAGGTTTGGGTTAGATTGGATCTTGAAGCAGAAAAGTAAATGAACATGAAAACAGTAAACAGAAAATGTAAAATTGGGAAATTAGATCTCAGGACCCAGAGACTAGAAAACCAAGTCTAGATCTCAATGCCTTCCTAGATCCAACAAAAAATTGTAATTGAAATTCAAAGAAAGTGGATGAAGAGCAATTAACAGAAATTGAAATCCAATCAAGCAGTAAATAAAGCAGTGAGATCCAAGGTTGAGATTGAAACAGAATTTCTTCAATTCTCCAACCCAAAATCCAAGACAATTGTAATTGAAATTGAAAGCAATAAAACTGAGAGGAAGAGAAGTGAATTCTCCTTCCCCAAGACAAAGAAATTAAAGATCACTCAATATCCAAAGCTCTCCGAAAACTATTATGAAAATTCCAAAAGAAAGCTCCCCGAAGAACTTGAATTCTATCCTATTTATACACTTTCTTCAAATGATCTTCAAGCCTTGAGTTGGGCCTTTGCTCTTGGTGGAATTGGGTTGAAAGAGGCCTTGGTTGATTGCTCTTGAAGTTTGGAGAAGAACCAAAGTGAACCAATTGAACCGGTTTAGAGTTTTGCAAAAGTTGGACCAAAAGTTTGAGCAAAAGTTAGGGGGCTAACTTTTGCCCAAACTTTTCATATCAGCAGCTATACCCATCTGATACCAACGTTGGTGCCAAAGTTAGGGGTCTAACTTTGGCCCTAACGTTGGCCTTACCTTGTGCACTTGTGGCGCCAACGTTAGCCACCAAGTTAGGGGGCTAACGTTGGCGCAAACTTTTGCTCCTCCCCTTGTGATTTTCATGTGCCAACGTTAGCCACCAAGTTAGGGGGCTAACGTTGGCGCAAACTTTTGGTGCCCAGGGAGGTTTTCTTCATGCCAACGTTAGCCTCAAAGTTAGGGGGCTAACGTTGGCGCAAACTTTTGGTGTCCAGGGGTGATTTTCATGTGCCAACGTTAGCCACCAAGTTAGGGGGCTAACGTTGGCGCAAACTTTTGGTACCCAGGGAGTGATTTTCATCATGCCAACGTTAGCCTCCAAGTTAGGGGCTAACGTTGGGGCTAACTTTTCACCCAAAAGTTTGTGCAAAAGTTTGAGGCTAACTTTAGGTCCAGATTTTTGCTTCTTGGTTCAATTTCACTTATTCCATTGTCTTCTCTTTACTCCTAGCTATTCCTTCTTGCTTCAACCTTTCTCCAAGCTTTCCTCACCTATCATTAATCAACCAAACACATCAAAGCTATGCTTAAAATCATGAGATATTCATTCTTTCATAATATGTGACAATTATAGTATTAAACCTCATGAAATAGCATGAATTCATACATGGTTGATTAAATCAAAGGAAACATGAAAATCTAGCTAATTGGCTTGCTTATAGCTCAAGAAAGTGCATAATTCTAATGAAAACAAAAGAAAAAGACTAGTTAAAATAGGCTAAGATGACTTGTCATCACAACACCAAACTTAAAGCTTGCTTGTCCCTAAGCAAGAAAAGATTTATTGAGAAGAAAGAATGAAATGGAAGAGGATGTTCATGCTAGCAGAGTATTATTGATAGTTCATGGGGTTTTGTGTGGATATCTAAATACTCACTTCTTACTGACTCCTAGGCCTAGAAAGTCTCCTTCAAGCTTCAAGTAACATACTGCTATGACCTCTCATTATTCCTTTATCCTTGGCTATTACTTTGTTTATAAGCTTTATTTGAGTGTCACGTGTAGCAAGTTCATTTTCTTTTCTTTATACTTGACACATTATTCACCATAGACACTTGGCTCACATTCCTTCTTAAAACATTGATGCCCAGCACCTCTTTGGGTTACTAAATGCCTTGTAGTTAGGTTGCTCTTGATAGTGGACTTTCAGCTGATGATCCCAGATTAGTTAACCCAAGTCACCGAGTGTTGATGCACTCCTAAGAGCTTACTAATCCAAGCAGATCCTAGTACAAAGACATCACAGGCATATATTTTAAAGTTCAAGCTATTGGTGTCCAGCTTTGTTTCTTTTTGTTTCCTTTTGTTCTGCCACTTTTTGGCTATCTCTCTTCTTTCTTTCTTTTTGTTTTTCTTTCTAACCAAGGAATTTTTTTTATTTAATTGAGATTCATAGACAGTAGGCCACTCTTTACTTTGAAAGAGATATCCTAGCTCTTTATTCACTAAAAGTGAGCTATTATACAACCACACACATACCACCACTTACTTTTATTCTACTTCTATCTAACAGAGATCATCTTGCTTCACATTCAAACTGTTCTTTTATTGAACTTAAAGATGCAGGGGACAACACATGCTTCTTGTCAAGTGAAAGTAAACACACAAGCACACACATAAACTAGCCTACTTATTTTAAAAGAAATTTGAATCTGTTTGAACTAAATGAACACTTTAACAAGACATCAATCAAAAGTATTTCTCAACAGCAAAAGTTAAGTATAGATACAACCTATTGGTTTGCATTTCTTTTGTTCTTCTTTCTGCTGTGCCCATTTTTGAGTCTTGATGCATAGTATCATCAATTGGTGGTTAACTCCCAAACTTAATTTCCTGCTACTTCTTCTGATTCAACAGGTTAACTCTGGGCAAACTTTTGTGTCCTTGCTAAAGGTTATGAAAATGAGACTAAACAAAAATAGTTAAGTTGTTTGAATATCTGTTTGATTGCTTGGAACTAGCAATGTGCAGGAAGTTAGAATGAAGTTTTGGTGGAACACCAAACTTAGCATCTTGCATTCTCCCTTCGATTGTTTTTGGTGTGCAACACCAAACTTAGCTTCTTGCAATACATAGCAGTTATCCAACACTCTTATTGAAAAAGTTATGAAAAGAAAACTACCTCAGGTTGGGTTGCCTCCCAACAAGCGCTCTTTTATTGTCACTAGCTTGACATCTTTCAATTCTTTTTAAGAGGGCTGTAGGTGTTGAACCTCTTTTTCCTTATCCCATTGTCCTCCCAAATACAGCTTTGCTCTGTGACCATTTGTTGTGAATTGATTCTTTGTTGCCTCATCTAGCAATTCAATATTCCCATAGGGAAAAACCTTTGTCACCAAGTATGGGCCAGTCCACTTAGACTTCAGTTTGCCAGGGAAAATTTTAAGCTTCGAATTATACAGGAGCACTTGCTGTCCTGGCTTGAATTCCTTCTTTGTGATCTTCTTGTCATGCCACTTCTTAGCTCTCTCCTTGTATATCTTAGCATTTTCATAAGCTTCTATTCTAAATTCATCCAACTCATTTAGTTGTAACAACCTTTTTTCTCCTGCAGCTCGGGGATCAAGGTTGAGGAGTTTAGTGGCCCAAAAAGCTCTGTGTTCAAGCTCTACAGGGAGGTGGCAGGATTTCCCATACAATAGCTGAAAAGGTGACTTGCCAATAGGAGTTTTAAAAGCTGTCCTATATGCCCACAATGCATCTTCTAGCTTTCTAGCCCAATCTTTTCTTGTGATTCCCACTGTTTTCTCTAGGATCTTCTTTAATTCCCTATTTGCAGGTTCAGCTTGGCCGTTAGTCTGAGGATGGTAAGGTGTGGCTACTTTGTGAATTACTCCATATTTGTGGAGGAGTTTTTCCATCTGTTTGTTGCAAAAGTGACTACCACCATCACTAACAAGACCCTTGGGCACTCCATACCTAGTGAAGATATGCTTTTTAAGGAATTGGAGGACAATCTGTGCATCACAGGTGGTTGTGGCTATGGCTTCCACCCACTTTGAGACATACTCCACTGCTACCAAGATGTATCTAAAAGAATAGGAAGGAGGAAAAGGCCCCATGAAATCAATTCCCCATAGATCGAACAATTCTAATTCTAAGATAAAGTTTTGAGGCATCTCATTCCTTTTTGTTAATCCTCCTGCTTTCTGGCATTCATTACATTGGTGTACATATTCTCTGACATCCTTGAAGATAGTTGGCCAATAGAAGCCACTCTGCAGTATTTTTGCAGCTATTTTTTCTGGGCCAAAGTGTCCACCATAAGCTGAACCATGACAATGCCACAAGATGTCCCTCACTTCACTTTCAGGAATACACCTTCTGATCACTCCATCAGAGCATCTCGTGAATAAGAAGGGTTCATCCCATGAAAATTTCCTTGCTTCGTTGATCAACTTCTTCACTTGTTGCTTAGAGAACTCTTGCGGTATCTTCCTTCCCACTTTGTAATTTGCTATGTCAGCAAACCAAGGTGCTTGCTGGATCTGCAGAAGGTGCTCATCTGGGAAGCTTTCATTTATGGGCTGAGATGCTTTTTGACTTGTTTCATGTGGTAGCCTTGACAGATGATCAGCGACCTGATTTTCAGTGCCCTTCCTATCTCTTATCTCAATGTCAAATTCTTGTAGGAGCAGTATCCACCTGATGAGTCTTGGTTTAGCATCCTGCTTTGACATCAAATACTTAAGTGCAGCATGATCAGTGTAAACCACAACCTTGGATCCTATCAGATATGATCTAAACTTATCAAATGCATAGACTACAGCTAGCAACTCTTTTTCTGTTGTGGTGTAATTTCTTTGGGCCTCATTCAACACTTTACTTGCATAATATATGACATGATGCAAATTTCCCTTCTTTTGCCCAAGTACAGCACCAATTGCAATGTCACTTGCATCACACATGAGTTCAAAAGGTAATTCCCAATTTGGAGGTGTGATGATTGGTGCTGTTGTGAGTCTATTTTTTAAAGTTTCAAAGGCATGCTGGCAGTTTTCATCAAAAACAAAAGGGTTATCAAGCATTAACAGATTACTCAAAGGTTTGGCTATTTTTGAAAAGTCCTTGATAAACCTTCTGTAAAATCCGGCATGCCCCAAGAAACTTCTAACAGATTTCACATTAATTGGTGGAGGGAGTTTTTCTATGATCTCAACCTTTGCCTTATCAACCTCTATCCCTTTTCTTGAAACTTTATGGCCAAGAACAATCCCTTCGAGTACCATGAAATGGCATTTCTCCCAGTTTAAAACCAAATTAGTTTCTTGGCACCGTTTCAAGACAAGGGTTAAATGGTTTAGGCAAGCATTGAAATTATCACCAAAAACAGAGAAGTCATCCATGAAGACCTCTAAAAACTTTTCGACCATATCAGAGAAGATGGATAGCATACACCTTTGAAATGTGGCAGGGGCGTTGCAAAGCCCAAAGGGCATCCTTCGGTATGCAAAGACTCCAAATGGACATGTAAAGGCAGTCTTCTCTTCATCCTTGGGGTCCACCACGATTTGATTATACCCAGAATATCCATCCAAAAAGCAATAATACGCATGGCAGGCCAACCTTTCCAGCATTTGATCAATGAACGGGAGAGGGAAGTGATCCTTTCTGGTCGCATCATTCAACCTTCTATAGTCTATGCACATCCTCCATCCAGTCACTGTTCTAGTAGGAATCAACTCATTCTTCTCATTAGTAATGACCGTCATTCCTCCCTTTTTTGGTACAACTTGAACTGGGCTCACCCATGGGCTGTCAGATATTGGGAAGATTATCCCTGCATTCTACAACTTCATTACTTCCTTTTGGACAACTTCCTTCATTGTGGGATTTAGTCTCCTTTGAGGTTGAACCACTGGTTTGGAATTGTCTTCCAAGAGGATTTTATGCATACATACTGCAGGGCTGATACCTTTCAGGTCATCAATGGTCCATCCCAAAGCATCTTTGTGGGCTTTGAGTACATCAAGAAGTTCTCCTTGTTCCTTCTTTGTCAGGGATGAATTTATGATCACTGGGAAGCTTTCCGATGTGCCAAGGAATGCATATTTGAGATGGGTTGGTAAAGGTTTAAGTTCTTGTTTTCGTACATCTTCCTTCTTGTCTTGTCTTTCATCTGGCCCAGTAGTGATCTCAGTCACTTGTTCCTCTGTTGCCCCTTGATTTCCTTCTTGCTCTTGAAAATTTTCTTCCAACATTTCTTCCACCAAACTGTCTATCATATCCACTCTTACATAATCCTCTTGCTCAGGAACGTGTTGCATTGATTTGAACACATTTATGACCATTTGTTCATTATGGACCCTGAAGATCATTTCTCCTTTTTCTACATCAATGATGGCCCTTGCTGTGTGTAGAAATGGCCTTCCCAGAATGATTGAGTCGTTTCCTTCTTCTTCAGTATCCAAAATTACAAAATCTGCTGGGAAAATAAACTCCCCAACCTTCACTAACAGATTCTCCACAATTCCACTGGGTGTCTTGATTGATCTGTCAGCCATGACTAGTGACATCCTGGTGGGTTTAAGCTCTTCTATTGCAAGTTTTCTCATCATTGAGAGAGGCATTAAATTGATGTTGGCACCCAGGTCACAGAGAGCCTTGTTGAGAATTATCTTGCCAATAGTGCATGAGACTACAAAACTTCCCGGATCCTTAAGTTTTGGTGGAATACCCCGTTGAATCACAGCACTGCATTCCTCGGTGAGTAATACGGTTTCCTTCTCAAGCCAACTTCTTTTCTTGTTGATAAGATCCTTCAGAAACTTGGAATATAGAGGCATTTGCTCAAGTGCTTCAGCCAAGGGAATATTGATTTCCAGCTTCTTAAAAATCTCAAGGAATTTGTGAAAATGCTGGTTTTTAACCTCTTTGTTAAACCTCTGGGGATATGGCAGTGGAGGTGTGATGCTCTTTCCTATTTGCTGCTGTCCCTGGATTACTTTCTTTGAGCTATGTGGTTGGTTGTCCTTCTCTTTAAGTTTCTCAGTGCTTTTGTTTGGCATCACAACTTGCTCCTTAGCTTCATCGTTCTTTGCTTGCTTCTCATCCCTGTTGGTTCTTTGATGCTCTCTGCTTGCTTCTGTGTAATGTCATTGTTGCTTATCAATGTTCTCCCGCTTCTTAATTGTATTGCCTTGCATTCCTCCTTGGGATTTGGGATTGTGTCACTGGGCAGTGAGTTTGAAGGTCTCTCAACAGATACTTGCTTGGAGAGTTGCCCAATCTGCCTCTCTAGGCTCTTTAATGATGCTTCATGGTTTTTGTTTGTTATTTCCTGGTGTTTCATCATTTTTTCTATCAAGGTCTCTACGTTGGTGAGTCTTTAAGGTTCAGGTGGTGCTTGTGGTGGGTTGTGAGATGTGGGTGGTGGATGATAGGCATTTTGGTTGGTGGGTTGGTTATTGGATTGGTACTGGTTGAGATTAGGGTAGTTGTTTTGAGGTTTTCTGTATGTGTTTTGGTTAGTCTACTGCTGGTTGTAGTTTTGGTTGTTTCTTGGGTTGTTTTGGTTTGAATTCCTCTGCCATGGGTGTTGGTTTTGGTTGTGAGTGTCTCCCCATCTGAGGTTGGGGTGATTTTTCCATGAGGGGTTGTAGGTATCACCATAGAATTCATTTGGGCTTGAATGCATGTACTGGACTTGTTCCTACTGTTGCTCCTCTTGGATTTCTTCATTTTGCCCCCATGTGGCTGATGGTTGGTTGGTGTTAACTGCTGCAACTTGGAGGCCATCAATCCTCTTGGTCATTTGCTCAAATTGTTGTTGAATTTGCTGCTGCATTAATTTTTTTTGAGCCAGGATTGAATCCACTCCTTCTAGTTCCATTACTCCTCTCCTTTGTGATGGTTGGCGGCCTCTTTGATGAGCAAAGAAATATTGGTTGTTGGCCACCATATCAATGAGTTCTTGAGCCTCTTCTGCAGTTTTCATGAGTTGCAAGGAACCTCCAGCTGAATGATCCAAAGCTTCCTGGGATTTCAGTGTTAAGCCTTCATAGAAGTTCTGCAGCTTCTCCCACTCATTAAACATGGCAGGGGGAAATTTCCTGATTAGAGCCTTATACCTCTCCCATGCCTCATAGATGGGTTCAGCCTCCATTTGTGTAAATGTTTGTACCTCAGCCTTCAACCTTATAATCCTCTGAGGTGGGTAAAACTTGGCAAGAAACTTGGTTACCAAATCATCCCAGTTATTGATGCTGTCCCTTGGAAAAGATTCCAACCATTGAGTGGCCTTGTCCCTGAGAGAAAATGGGAATAGCATCAGTTTGAAACTTTCAGGAGGCACTCCATTAGTTTTGACAGTGTTGCATATCCTCAAGAAAGTGGATAAATGTTGGTGTGGGTCCTCAAGTGGTCCTCCGCCAAAAGAGCAATTGTTCTGAACCAGAGTGATGAGTTGTGGCTTGAGTTCAAAATTGTTAGCATTGACATTTGGAGCCAAGATGCTGCTCCTACAATGTCTCGGATTTGCAAAGGTATAGGAAGCCAAAACTCTCCTCTGGGGTGGGTTGTCATTGTTGTTGTCTTCTCCACCCGGTGGATTGGTTGAATGTTCCTCCATCTCTTGGAATTCTTCGTCTGATTCCTCTTCTCCAACAATATTTTTCCCTCTTTCAGCTCTTCTTATCCTCCTGAGAGTTCTTTTGTCTTGTTCATGAAAATTGGGTATGGTTCTTCTTGTACCTGACATACAAGCAGAGCATGAGAAATGCACAAAACCAGTGACACTTCAATCTACTGCTGGATTGAAGTGTTAGTTAGTTTAAGCAAAAAATCAAACAGTTAGTGGGTTAATCAAAATTAAAGAGAAAGTGCTTGATCTAGATTACCACCTCACTTAATCATTGTCAATCTAATCAATCCCCGGCAACGGCGCCAAAAACTTGATGAGTATTTTGGTGAAAAATAAATTTCCTCCAAAACACACAAATCTAACCGGCAAGTGTACCGGGTCGTATCAAGTAATAAAAACTCACGGGAGTGAGGTCGATCCCACAGGGATTGAAGGATTGAGCAATTTTAGCTTAGTGGTTAATTTAGTCAAGCGAATCAAGATTTGGTTGAGTGTTTTGTGATTTGCAGAAATTAAATTGCATGGAAGTAAAGAGAACAGGGAATTAAAGTGTTGAATCGTAAAGAACAAGAAATTAAATAGCAGAAACTTAGAATACAAGAAATGTAAATTGCGGAATCTTAAAGTGCAAGAAATGTAAACGGCTGGAATTGTAAAGGGAATTGGGGATTGGATTTGCAGAATTTAAACAAGGAAAAGTAAATTGCATCAAGCAGAGAAGTAGAAGAAGGTTTGGGTTAGATTGGATCTTGAAGCAGAAAAGTAAATGAACATGAAAACAGTAAACAGAAAATGTAAAATTGGGAAATTAGATCTCAGGACCCAGAGACTAGAAAACCAAGTCTAGATCTCAATGCCTTCCTAGATCCAACAAGAAATTGTAATTGAAATTCAAAGAAAGTGGATGAAGAGCAATTAACAGAAATTGAAATCCAATCAAGCAGTAAATAAAGCAGTGAGATCCAAGGTTGAGATTGAAACAAAATTTCTTCAATTCTCCAACCCAAAATCCAAGACAATTGTAATTGAAATTGAAAGCAATAAAACTGAGAGGAAGAGAAGTGAATTCTCCTTCCCCAAGACAAAGAAATTAAAGATCACTCAATATCCAAAGCTCTCCGAAAACTATTGATGAGATATTTTGGAGGAAAATAAATTTCTCCCAAAACACACAAATCTAACCGGCAAGTGCACCGGGTCGCATCAAGTAATAATAACTCACGGGAGTGAGGTCGATCCCACAGGGATTAATGGATCAAGCAACTTTAGTGGGTGATTAGTTTAGTCAAGCTAACATTGATGTGAATTGTGTGAAATTGTAACCAACAGAAAGTAAATGACAATGAATTTAAAGTTGCAGAATGTAAATTGGCAAGTAACTTAAAGAGCAAGAAATGTAAATTGCAAGAATCTTAAATGACAAGAAATATAAATTGCATCAAATGTAAAGGGAATTGGGAATTGGATTTGCAGAAATTAAACAAGGAAAAGTTAAATTGCAGCAAGCAGAGAAGTAAAAGATGGATTTGATTGATTCGGAACCAAAACAGAAATGTAAATAAACATGAAAAGCAATAAACAGAGAATGTAAAATTGGAATTAAGATCTCAGGACCCAAGAGACTAGATAACCAAGTCTAGATCTCAATGCCTTCCTAGATCCAACAAGAACAATTGCAAGAGAAATTAAAGAAAAGTAAATTGCAGAAGCCAAGAGAAGGTGAAGTAGTAAACAGGAATGGAAATTCAATTGTGCAGAGAAAGTAAACAAGAAAATTCTCAAGGTGAGATTGAAACAGAATTTCTTCAATTCTCAACCCAAGATTCAAAACGAAATTGAAAACTAAGAGAGAGCTCTCAAATCCTTCTGCTCCCTCGTGGAGCCAGCCTCCTTACAAATATGAAACAGATGCCTATTTATAGGCATTTCTACAAAATGAAAATGAAATTCAAAACAAATTACAATTAAAATGAAATTTCTATTCTAACTATCTCTTGTGCCTCTGAGTGGTGTCAATTGGGCCCTTGCTCTTGATGGAATTGGGTTGATAAAGGCCTTGGTTGATTGCTCTTGGAGTTTGAAGAGGAACCGAATTGAACCAATTGAACCGGTTTTGAAATTAGCCATAGTTGGACCTAACGTTTGAGCCAAAGTTAGGGGTCTAACTTTGGCCCTAACTTTTCCTAGCAGCAAGCATATTTCTCTGGTTTGGACGTTGGTGCCAACGTTAGGGGTCTAACTTTGACCCTAACGTTGGCCTCCCTTATGCACATTTATGGGGCCAACTTTGTCCTCTTGTCATGTTGCCAATTTTATGCCCAATATAGACTATCATATATGGTTGGAAAGCTCTGAATGTCAGCTTTCTAACCCATTTGGAATCACTTCAATTAGACATCTACAACTCAAGTTATGATCATTTGAAGAGGGCATGGTTGCTGGCTTTGGTGTGCAGCGTTTGAGGTAACGTTAGCCCTCAAACGTTGGCGAAAACGCCAGTTCTGGAGGCTCAAATGTATTGTCCACCCCATACTATTATACATTGTTGGAAATCCATGGATGTCTACTTTCCAATTCCGTTGGGAGCACATTATTTGGAGCTCTACAGCTCGAGTTATACTCCTTTGAAAGTGCAGAGGTCAGTTGGCTTCACTGCAGGTTGCCACCATGTTCGTTTATGCACATTGCGGGGCAGTTTTCTCCCTCAATTTTAGTGTCCACCATGCAGTGCCATATATGCTTGGAAAGCTCTTGATTCCTACTTTCCAATGCTTCTTGAATCACCTCATTTGGAGCTCTGTAGCTCAAGTTATTCTTGTTGGAAGTATACCCCTTGTATGCCTTGTGGTGTGTGGCGCCAACGTTAGCCTCCAAGTTAGGGGGCTAACGTTGGCGCAAACGTCGGCCCTTCTCCCTTATGTCTTCATGTGCCAATGTTAGCCTCCAAGTTAGGGGGCTAACGTTGGCGCAAACGTTGGATGGCCAGGGAGGAATTCATGTGCCAACGTTAGCCTCCGAGTTAGGGGGCTAACGTTGGCTCAAACGTGGGGAGCCCAGGGAGTAATCTTCATGCCCAACGTTAGCCTCCAAGTTAGGGGGCTAACGTTGGGGCTAACTTCATGCCTCCAGGTTCAATTTCACTTATTCCTCTCTTCACTCCTAGCCATTCCTCTTTGCTTCAACCTTTCTCCAAGCTTTCTTCACCTATCATTAATCAACCAAACACATCAAAGCTATGCTCAAAATCATGAGATATTCATTCTTTCATAATATGTGACAATTTTAGCATAAAACCTCATGAAATAGCATGAATTCATACATGGTTGATTAAATCAAAGGAAACATGAAAATCTACCCAATTGGCTTGCTTATGGCTCAAGAAAGTGCATAATTCAATTAAAAACAAAAGAAAAAGGCTAGTTAAAATAGGCTAAGATGACTTGTCATCACAACACCAAACTTAAAGCTTGCTTGTCCCCAAGCAAGAAAAGAATCATGCAATAAAGATTGACAATCCAAGGCAAGAAAAATAGCAACTCAATGTTCATGGTAAGCTAGTTTTCTAAGCATACTACAATCACAAAAGAAATGTAAATGATTGATGCTTCCATCTAGCTCAATTTATGAAATCTTTTTCTTATATTTCTTCCTTGAAACAAGCTTTTGATTTTCTTATTAGCTTCTCCTTTTTGGGTGCTTTGCCCCATGAGTTGATAACAAAGCTACGACTTCTAAATGCTTTGTTTTCAAGTATTACCACTTGATACATAAGCACCACAAGCATTTGATTAGAGGACTTCATTAAGCTCATTTTTCTTTTCTTTTCTTGACTCTCTAATCATTGATGCTCAGAGCCTTGAGCTTTGAGGGAGTGCTTTTGCACTTTGAGCCTAACCTTGACTTCTAAGTGTTTTGTTTTCAAGCATTTGGCTTGATACATAAACACCACAAGTACTTAGCAAATAAATTGCCATTGGTACTCAGAGCCTTCAGCTTTCTCATTCTTTCCCTTTTTCTTTTCTTGCTTTATTTTGCATTTGCTTCTTCAAGGTTTTCATGATTTTAAAAGATTTCACAAAATGTCCTAGATGAAAACTTCAATTAAATAAAATCTAATGCAATTAAGCAACAATCAAACATACTAGCTTACCAATACTTTTATGCACATGCTAAAATCTTCTTTAATGCCTTGTTTGTTTATGATCATGATACTTTTGTTGCTTTTGAATTCACAAAACTCAAGTTGGAAATCATAATGATATAGCACCATGTTGCAATTTAGAAATCAAACTATGCCTTTTCATACACACATGCATACAGAGAAGGTAAAGACAATCATGCAGTTCATAGTGCTTGAAACAAATGAGAGGAAAAGGAACTTTACAACCTTGTAGTTCATCTTCTCTATTGTTGTCATTTTCCTCCCATTCTCCTCCTTCCCATACCAAACTCAGAATGCTTGCTCATCCTCAAGCAACTATTAGAACCGTGGCTATGGGGCTAAGATGGATCATGAATGTCTTTCACAAGGAATGTTAGTAGTACATGTGTTTCAAGCAAGCAAAATTAAAGATAATAATCAAGGCACAAGAGACAGAGACATTGTGATTGCATACTTAAGAAGGTGAGCATAATACTTTGCATAGAAGATAAGTGGCACACCAAACTTAGTGTGACACTTTCACTTTGAATTAATGCAAGTATCTTGTAAGAATTGGAACTAAATTTTGTTGCATAGCAACACCAAACTTAGAATGCAACCATATGTCAATTTATTTGAACTAAAACTAAACAAAAGAAACTGTTATATGTTAAATACAATCACCAAATGAAGAGTCTGTTATGAATAAGGATGTCTTGGTGATGTATTAACAAAAACAGTTAATGAAGGAAAGCATTAAAAACAAGTAATTAAATGAAACAAAGAGAAAACAAAAATTATCCAACTAAGAAGAAAAATAACACTGTAAAAGGAAATATGATTATACAGACAAGTGATGTTGCTGGATTGATTTGCATAGAAAAATAGGTGGCACACCAAACTTAGAATCTTGGTGTGTCACTTTCATGTAAAATTGATGCAATCATCCATGAAGATGGAAAAAAGTTTGTTGCAGGGCAACACCAAACTTATAATGTGATCATATGCCAATTTATTGAAATTTAAACAAAGCAAGGAGAAGAATTGTACCTACTGTCTACCTGTTCTTTACTTTCTTCCTCTTCTTCCAATTTGTTAAGAGAAATGACTTCAAAGAAGGAGAAGTTTCAGCTACTGTCCCTTGCCTTGGCTTTTCCTCAGCAAGCTTCCTTTTGCAAATGACTTGATTGATCTTGCTTACTAGATTAGGGACAGGATTGGTGCTTTTGTTAGTTGCCTTCACTTCTTTGAATCCAAGTCTTGGTTGCTGTGTGATTATTGGAGTTTTGCATTCATCCAGAGCCTTTTGTATTGGTGGTTCCATGAACTCCTCCTTTATATACTTCTCTGCCTCACTTGAGTTTGGAATGACTTCTTCACTTTCTTGCTCCTCCACTTCCTCTTTTACACCCAACATTTGTTTCATTCGCTCTATCATGGGGGAGGTTTGTCGATCTTCCCAACATTTCTTCATCTCCTCGTCATACCTTTCAATCATGGATTCAGATGTTGAGGCATTTTGGTCCAGGGAGGTTTGTGAGAGTTGTGAGTTTTCATGTTCTCTTGTCATCTCAAGTGCAGTTTCAGGTTCAACCACCTCATTCTTCATTGAAAGTTCACTTGATGCAGTGGCCTCCTTATCTTGCTCTTCCACTTTCTCCTTCATATCCATCAATTGGCCTTCATTTTCCTTGCTTAGTAGTTCTAAGCGTTTATCTGTGTCCTCCTATTGCTTATCTGTCTCCTGAGAAAGGATTTCTCGTTCCCTCCAGGATTGTTGATATTCCTCCGCCATTCTGTTGAACCTAGACTCAAATTCTGAAAACCATGAGTGGTTCATGGAAGTTTGTGTGGGTGGTGAGTTTTGAAAGGGGCTTTCGGTTGAAGTATGGTCAAGTGATGATATCTCTGGATGAATATCATATGGAGCACTAGAATTCCCTTCCCAGCCACCATTAGAATTATGACTTGCATCATTTTGTGGTGGAGGGAAATATCCCATATGATTTTCTTTCTCATCTTGTGGTTCTGAAGCATAGCTCCATAAATTGGAGTGCCCAGAATTTGAAGTTTCTTGGTGATATCCCCAGCCATCATTAGAGATTGGTGATGGTGGGTGATATCCCATAAAATTTTGTTTGACCAAATGATGAGTTGAACTCCATTTGTATTTTGCAAACATCAATGAAAATTGAAATTACTCATATCAGAGATGAGAATTTCTTAGTGAGGCAAAAACTCAAACACCTTGGTTTCACTTTGAAACGGAAAACAAAAATAAAGAAAATGCTTGATCTAGACTTCTCACCCACTTAATCATTGTTGATCTAATCAATCCCCGGCAACGGCGCCAAAAACTTGATGAGATATTTTGGAGGAAAATAAATTTCTCCCAAAACACACAAATCTAACCGGCAAGTGCACCGGGTCGCATCATTTAATAATAACTCACGGGAGTGAGGTCGATCCCACAGCGATTGATGGATCAAGCAACTTTAGTGGGTGATTAGTTTAGTCAAGCTAACATTGATGTGAATTGTGTGAAATTGTAACCAACAGAAAGTAAATGACAATGAATTTAAAGTTGCAGAATGTAAATTGGCAAGTAACTTAAAGAGCAAGAAATGTAAATTGCAAGAATCTTAAATGACAAGAAATATAAATTGCATCAAATGTAAAGGGAATTGGGAATTGGATTTGCAGAAATTAAACAAGGAAAAGTTAAATTGCAGCAAGCAGAGAAGTAAAAGATGGATTTGATTGATTCGGAACCAAAACAGAAATGTAAATAAACATGAAAAGCAATAAACAGAGAATGTAAAATTGGAATTAAGATCTCAGGACCCAAGAGACTAGATAACTAAGTCTAGATCTCAATGCCTTCCTAGATCCAACAAGAACAATTGCAAGAGAAATTAAAGAAAAGTAAATTGCAGAAGCCAAGAGAAGGTGAAGTAGTAAACAGGAATGGAAATTCAATTGTGCAGAGAAAGTAAACAAGAAAATTCTCAAGGTGAGATTGAAACAGAATTTCTTCAATTCTCAACCCAAGATTCAAAATGAAATTGAAAACTAAGAGAGAGCTCTCAAATCCTTCTGCTCCCTCGTGGAGCCAGCCTCCTTACAAATATGAAACAGATGCCTATTTATAGGCATTTCTACAAAATGAAAATGAAATTCAAAACAAATTACAATTAAAATGAAATTTCTATTCTAACTATCTCTTGTGCCTCTGAGTGGTGTCAATTGGGCCCTTGCTCTTGATGGAATTGGGTTGATAAAGGCCTTGGTTGATTGCTCTTGGAGTTTGAAGAGGAACCGAATTGAACCAATTGAACCGGTTTTGAAATTAGCCATAGTTGGACCTAACGTTTGAGCCAAAGTTAGGGGTCTAACTTTGGCCCTAACTTTTCCTAGCAGCAAGCATATTTCTCTGGTTTGGACGTTGGTGCCAACGTTAGGGGTCTAACTTTGACCCTAACGTTGGCCTCCCTTATGCACATTTATGGGGCCAACTTTGTCCTCTTGTCATGTTGCCAATTTTATGCCCAATATAGACTATCATATATGGTTGGAAATCTCTGAATGTCAGCTTTCTAACCCACTTGGAATCACTTCAATTGGACATCTACAACTCAAGTTATGATCATTTGAAGAGGGCATGGTTGCTGGCTTTGGTGTGCAGCGTTTGAGGTAACGTTAGCCCTCAAACGTTGGCGAAAACGCCAGTTCTGGAGGCTCAAATGTATTGTCCACCCCATACTATTATACATTGTTGGAAAGTCCTGGATGTCTACTTTCCAATGCCGTTGGGAGCACATTATTTGGAGCTCTACAGCTCGAGTTATACTCCTTTGAAAGTGCAGAGGTCAGTTGGCTTCACTGCAGGTTGCCACCATGTTCGTTTATGCACATTGCGGGGCAGTTTTTTCCCTCAATTTTAGTGTCCACCATGCAGTGCCATATATTCTTGGAAAGATCTTGATTCCTACTTTCCAATGCTTCTTGAATCACCTCATTTGGAGCTCTGTAGCTCAAGTTATTCTTGTTGGAAGTATACCCCTTGTATGCCTTGTGGTGTGTGGCGCCAACGTTAGCCTCCAAGTTAGGGGGATAACGTTGGCGCAAACGTTGGCCCCTCTCCCTTATTTCTTCATGTGCCAACGTTAGCCTCCAAGTTAGGGGGCTAATGTTGGCGCAAACGTTGGATGGCCAGGGAGGAATTCATGTGCCAACGTTAGCCTCCAAGTTAGGGGGCTAACATTGGCTCAAACGTGGGGAGCCCAGGGAGTAATCTTCATGCCCAACGTTAGCCTCCAAGTTAGGGGACTAACGTTGGGGCTAACTTCATGCCTCCAGGTTCAATTTCACTTATTCCTCTCTTCACTCCTAGCCATTCCTCTTTGCTTCAACCTTTCTCCAAGCTTTCTTCACCTATCATTAATCAACCAAACACATCAAAGCTATGCTCAAAATCATGAGATATTCATTCTTTCATAATATGTGACAATTTTAGCATAAAACCTCATGAAATAGCATGAATTCATACATGGTTGATTAAATCAAAGGAAACATGAAAATCTACCCAATTGGCTTGCTTATGGCTCAAGAAAGTGCATAATTCAATTAAAAACAAAAGAAAAAGGCTAGTTAAAATAGGCTAAGATGACTTGTCATTAACTATTATGAAAATTCCAAAAGAAAGCTCCCCGAAGAACTTGAATTCTATCCTATTTATACACTTTCTTCAAATGATCTTCAAGCCTTGAGTTGGGCCTTTGCTCTTGGTGGAATTGGGTTGAAAGAGGCCTTGGTTGATTGCTCTTGAAGTTTGGAGAAGAACCAAAGTGAACCAATTGAACCGGTTTGGAGTTTTACAAAAGTTGGACCAAAAGTTTGAGCAAAAGTTAGGGGGCTAACTTTTGCCCAAACTTTTCATATCAGCAGCTATACCCATCTGATACCAACGTTGGTGCCAAAGTTAGGGGTCTAACTTTGGCCCTAACGTTGGCCTTACCTTGTGCACTTGTGGCGCCAACGTTAGCCACCAAGTTAGGGGGCTAACGTTGGCGCAAACTTTTGCTCCTCCCCTTGTGATTTTCATGTGCCAACGTTAGCCACCAAGTTAGGGGGCTAACGTTGGCGCAAACTTTTGGTACCCAGGGAGGTTTTCTTCATGCCAATGTTAGCCTCAAAGTTAGGGGGCTAACGTTGGCGCAAACTTTTGGTGCCCAGGGGTGATTTTCATGTGCCAACGTTAGCCACCAAGTTAGGGGGCTAACGTTGGCGCAAACTTTTGGTACCCAGGGAGTGATTTTCATCATGCCAACGTTAGCCTCCAAGTTAGGGGCTAACGTTGGGGCTAACTTTTCACCCAAAAGTTTGTGCAAAAGTTTGAGGCTAACTTTAGGTCCAGCTTTTTGCTTCCTGGTTCAATTTCACTTATTCCATTGTCTTCTCTTTACTCCTAGCTATTCCTTCTTGCTTCAACCTTTCTCCAAGCTTTCCTCACCTATCATTAATCAACCAAACACATCAAAGCTATGCTTAAAATCATGAGATATTCATTCTTTCATAATATGTGACAATTATAGTGTAAAACCTCATGAAATAGCATGAATTCATACATGGTTGATTAAATCAAAGGAAACATGAAAATCTAGCTAATTGGCTTGCTTGTAGCTCAAGAAAGTGCATAATTCTAATGAAAACAAAAGAAAAAGACTAGTTAAAATAGGCTAAGATGACTTGTCATCAGTATTTTACTTTCTCTACAACTTTTAGTTTAATTCTCAGAATGTACTATCCATCTATGCTTTTCATTCCCAGAGCTATGAACAACTAAACCCCCTTTTTTGGGTTAGGGAGCTCTGTTGTAATTTGATGGATCAATATTAGTTTTCATTATTCTTCTTCTATCTTTTCTCTTGATTTTACTAGAAGGCTTTCAATCTTCATTCAATTGGGTAGTTATCTTGGAAAAGAAGCTATTCATACTTGGATCTCTTCGGAACTTTGGAAGAGGAATGAAGAGATCATGCTAGAAATGCTTTCTCATGTTGGACCAAATTAGGGTTTGGATGGATATAATGACATATAATCCTACCAACACTTTGATTTGGAAATACATGTGGTATAATCAGTGACCATACTTCATCTCTTCTCATGAGCAATTGACCAAGGAATTGGCTATTGATCAAGATTTGAGAGATTGAATTACCAAGAAATTAGAATTCGATCACTTAAGATTGCCAAGGAGATCAATGAATGCATTGATTGAGGAAGAGATGAAAATAAACTTGATCCGGAGAATGCAACATCTCCTAAGCCCAATGAATTCCCCATTTCTGATCTTACCCATTCTCTATAGATTCTGCAATCTACTTTTATGAGCATCTTCCCCATTCCCATTTAAGATTCTGCAATTTACTTTCAGCTATTTACATTCAGCTCTTTATTTTCAGCATTTACGTTTTCTGCTATTTACTTTCCCACCATTTAATTTTCTGCAAATTTCAAATCTAATTCTGCTTAGTTCAACTAGAACATTCCTCTAATTAAAGTTGCTTGACCAATCAATCCCTGTGGGATTCGACCTCACTCTATTGTAAGTTTTTACTTGACGACAATTCGGTATACTTGCCGAAGGAAAATTGTTGAGAGACAAGTTTCCATGCATCAGTGTAGTACCACTCTCTTGCCTTTCCCTTAAGAGAAAACGGGAAAGCTTTCAGCAAAATTGAAGTTTCATCTTCACCCTCACGCTTGACAGTAGAACAGGCTGCCTGAAAATCTCTTAGGTGCTTGATAGGCTCTTGAGCAGGTAAGCCACGAAACTTGGGCATCAAATTGAGCAATGCGGTCTTTATCTCAAAATCTGTAGCTACCGCTGGGTGATGCGCTTGAAATGGTTGCATTGTAAAATCAGGGGCTCTAACCTCCTAGATAGTAACTCTCCTGGTTGCTACCATGTTACCTGCGCGTGATACAACCAAATCAGTAGAACGGGGGCTGGTTTCTTTCTCAAATGATGTTTCAGATCCGCCCTCAGAGAGGACTAACCGACGCCGAGCTTGCCTTATTCGTGAAATAGTTCTTTCAATCTCAGGATCGAATATTAGCAAGCTTGGATCAGGAAGCGAACGTGTCATCTAACGAAAGAAACAAGCAGCTCATAGTAGCAAAATAAAATAAAATATAAATAAATAAATTCCAATTAATAACTTTAGCACTCTATTACAGCTCCCCGGCAACGGCGCCAAAAATTGATTATAAAATATGCGTTGCAAGTATAAAATATGCGTTGCAAGTATAGTTCTCAACCAACCAGAAATCCGCTCATCAATTTAGAAAGGTGTCACAGAAATTAAAATCAAAATACTGGGAGTATGAGTCCCAGGTCGTCTCCCAATAAGTTGCAGAAAAGTGTGCTATTTTATTAATCGGATGTTTTCAAAAAAGGTTTGAGTTGAATGGCAGAAAATCAAATTAGAGAATTTATATAAATTTAAATAAAAGCCTTGATTGGGAGTTGATTAGCTGGAAGCCCTATCCGTGTTGGAGTACTCTCAAGATTAATTGACAATTGAGGGTTATTGTGTTTAGTTGTCCCTTACTAAGTAAGGGTAAGTCAAACGAGTTGGAATGCTGTTCTATCCACAAGTTCCAATCCACTCTTGGGAGGATTGGTGTTAGTGAATAGAGAGCAATCCAACAATAAACCCAATTACAATCTCTCTCTTGAACATCCTAACTCAAGGGTTCCCTTCAATCAACTCCCCATCAAGTTAGGGAACTACTCGCTCATTGTAAATGTAAAATTCATAACATAAAAGAGGGAATTAGAGAAAGACATGATAAATAAAGATCAAAAGATTAATTAAAAATAAAAGTAATTCTTGTATTAATAAATGCTAAAATAATTCAATGGTAAAATTAAGTAAATTAAGGAACATGGAAGAGTAAGAGACAAGTAAAGAGAACGAACTAGAATGTCGAAGTCTTGATGAGGCAATAACTCTTCTTAATATCCCAATGCAAAAACAATGAACATAGCAAATCCTAAAAACTATGAATGTGTAGAGAGAAAAACCTAGAGGAGAGGAAAATTAGATCTCAAAAACTAAAACTATGCGGAATGAATGTTGTTGTTGGTTTCTACTTGTTCTCTGGCTCTAGTCTGCTTTTCTGGGCCGAAAACTGGGTCAAAATAAGGCCCAAAATCGCCCCCAGCGATTCTGCAGATTATGCAGATCGCGCATGTCACGCGGTCGCATCATCCATGCGGCCGCGTCATTCGGCTTTCTGCTTTGCCACACGGTCGCGTCATCCGTGCGGCCGCGTCACTCGTGCTATTCCATGCCGTGCGGTCACGTCATCCATGCGGCCGCGTCACTGCGATTTCCTTTCTTTTGCGCGGTCGCGTCATCTATGCGGCCGCGTCACTTCTCGCTGGTCATCTCCTCAATTCCTTGTGTTCCTTCCATTCTTGCAAGCTTCCTCTCTAATCTCCAACTCATTCATGCCCTATAAAGCCTGAAACACTTAACACACAGATCACGGCATCGAATGGAATAAAGGAGAAATAAAATACATAATTAAAAGTCTCTAGGAAGCAAGTTTTCAAACATGCAATAACTTTAGGAAGGAATTATAAATGCATTCTTATTTAATGAATAAGTGGGTAAAGATCATGATAAAACCACATAAATAAACACAATATAAACCATAAAATAGTGGTTTATCAAGCGTGCCACTTGAACTATGGGGCGTGGAACACCAGTTCATCCATCCAGAGGGGGTCATCACTTAGGCGTGCCAAATTGGAAAGTAGAACTACAGAAGCCCAATTGGCGCGCTCTTAATTGCGTTGGAAAGTAGACAGCCTGTGCTTTCCAGCAATATATAATAGTTCATACTTTGCCCGAGATTTGATAACGCAAACTGGCGTTTAAACGCCAACTTTCTACCCTATTCTGGCGTTAAACGCCAAAACTTACATAAAAGCTGGAGTTAAACGCCCAAACTGGCACCAAAGCTGGCATTTAACTCCAAGAAAAGTCTCTACATGTGAAAGCTTCAATGCTCAGCCCAAGCACACACCAAGTGGGCCCGGAAGTGGATTTCTGCATTAATTACTTATTTTTGTAAACCCTAAGCTACTAGTTCATTATAAATAGGACCATTCACTATTGTATTTTCATCTTCGGATCATCTCTGGAACATATTATGTAATTTTTATGTTCTGAGACCTCCATGGGAGGCTGGCCACTCGGCCATGTCTACCCTATTTTCACTTATGTATTTTCAACGGTGGAGTTTCTACACCCCATAGATCAAGGTGTGGAGCTCTGCTGTTCTTCATGAATTAATGCAATTACTATTGTTTTTCTATTCAATTCACGCCTACTTCTTCTCCAAGATATCTATTCGCACTAAAACATGATGAATGTGATAAACTAGTGACACTCATCACCATTCTCACCTATGAACGCGTGTCTGACAACCACTTCCGTTCTACATGAAAACGAGCTTGAATGCATATCTCTTGGGTTTCTAATCTAAGATTAGAACCTTCGTGGTATAGGCTAGAATTATTGACGGTCATTCCTGAGATCCGAAAAGTCTAAACCTTGTCTGTGGTATTCCGAGTAGGATCTGGGATGGGATGACTGTGACAAGCTTCAAACTCGCGAGTGTTGGGCATAGTGACAGACGCAAAAGGATCAACGGATCCTATTCCAACATGAGTGAGAATTGACAGATGATTAGCCGTGCGGTGACAGCGCATTTGGACCATTTTTACTGAGAGGACGGACGGTAGCCATTGACAACAGTAATCCCCCAACATACAGCTTGCCATGGAAGGGAGTATGAATGATTGGATGAAGGCAATAGGAAAGCAGAGGTTCAGAAGGAACAAAGCATCTTTATATGCTTATCTGAAATCCCACCAATGAATTACATAAGTGCTTCTATCTTATTTTCTGTTTTAATTATATTTTAATTATCAAAATCCCATAACCATTTGAATCCGCCTGACTGAGATTTACAAGGATGACCATAGCTTGCTTCAAGCTAACAATCTCCGTGGGATCGACCCTTACTCACGTAAGGTATTACTTGGATGACCCAGTGCACTTGCTGGTCAGCTGCATGGAGTTGTGTGAAAAGTGTGCGATCACGATTCCGTGTACCAGTACGCCAGCTACTAGACCAAGGAAAAATGCTGGGCATGGCATGCCACACACAAGGCGTGGCACGCCAGTTCTATTATCCAGAGAAGAAGAACCAAGCACACATAGTGGGCGTGGCACGCCAGAACCAGGGTGTGCCACACTAGTTATATTATCCAGAGAAGAAGAACCAAGAACACATAGTGGGTGTGGCATGCCGAACCGGGGCGTGTCACGCTAGTTCAATGGACCAGAGAAGAGGAACCAAGTATACAGAGTGGGCCTGGCATGCCAGATCCTGGGCGTGCCACGCTAGTTCAACTTTTCAGAGAAGAGAAGAAGAAGGAAAAGGGCTTGGTGTGCCACTTGGGTTCGAAGGCATGGCATGCCAGGCCAACACCAACACTTAAGAAGACCCTGGGCATGCTACATGGGCTCGAAGGCGTGGCACGCCAGGGACATCAGCACATGGGGTGTGCCACTTGAAGAGTTGGGCGTGGCGCACCAAGCCAAATTGGAGGCTAGGCGTGGCACGCAACTTGAACGCCAGCCAAGCGCCAACTGGAAGGTCACGTTTATTGAGTTTCTTTTCCCTCCAAATTGTATTTTTCTTTTCTCTTTTATATTTTCTTTATTCTAGTGCTAGGAGTAGTTTAAATAACCCCTGAAAGTACTTAAAAAAGGGGGTTAAGCAGTTAGTAAGCTGGGTTGTTGAGTATAGTTTTAGTTAGTTTTACTTTTCACATCATCATGTCTTCCATCTCTTGTACTTTTCTCTGAGATACGAGTAGCTAAATTCCCTCTCATTGAGAGAGGGAGATCTGTTGTACTTGATGGATTAATGATAGTTAATTTCTTCTTTTCTTCATCATCCCTTTGATTTGGTAGAAGGAATTTCATTTTAATGTTAGTGTTCAATTATCTTGGAAAAGAGATTGAATGCAAAATGGGTTTCATGGGAACCTTCGGAAAGGAAACATGAAACCAAGCTAGAAATCCCTTCTCACACTTGAGTAGGATCTGGGTTTTGGTGTTTGGATATGGTGACATATAATCCTCCCTCTACTTAGACCTATGATGATGTGTGGTATAATCAGGGAACAAGCTTCATCTTTTTTCATGAGCAATTAGACCAATGAATTGGCTATTGATCAAGATTTGAGAGATTGAGTCACCAAGGAATTGGGGCTCAATCAATCATGATTGCCAAGAGGTCAATGAGTTGCATGATTGAAGATGAGATGAACTAGATTTAATCCAAAGAGAACAACATCTCCTGAAGTCTATGGATTCCCCCTATTCTTATCTTCCACTTTCTTTATGGCTTTCTTTACATTCTGTCAAATCCACATTCCCATTTACAATTAAGTCATTTATATTTCTGCATTTTACATTATTGCTATTTCCTTTTCTGCAATTTACTGCTTCTCTCTACTTTTGAGTCATTTATGTTTCTGCCCATTTATAGTTCTGCAATCACAATCTATTTTGCTTAACTTAACTAATTCACCACTTGATTGAAATTGCTCA
Organism: Arachis ipaensis; assembly: GCF_059453495.1. Lineage (NCBI taxonomy): Eukaryota > Viridiplantae > Streptophyta > Magnoliopsida > Fabales > Fabaceae > Arachis > Arachis ipaensis. Next base: position 77,290,168 of record NC_142444.1, read on the forward strand.
AATCTACCAATCTCTGTGGATATGATCCCACAATACTGTGGGTTATTACTTGACCATATTTTTTGGTGCGCTTGCCAAAAGAACAGATTCATCATTTTTATATGGGGTATGAATTCTGGTAATCACGAGGACATTCCAAAGACTGCATTCAGAACACAATACGGTCACTATGAATACACGGTAGTGTCTTTCGGGTTAACCAATGCCCCAACGTTGTTTATAGACCAGATGAATCGGATCTTTTGTCCGTTCTTGGATAAATTCGTTATCGTCTTCATTGATGACATTCTCATTTATTCGAAAACTGAAGAAGAACATGTAGATCACTTACGAACTATGCTACAAATCTTGAAGGAGAGAAAATTGTATGCCAAGTTATCTAAATGCGAATTCTGGAAAAAATGAGGTGAAATTTCTCGGTCATATGGTAAGTTAACAAGGATTGTTGTGGATCCTACTAAAGTGGAGGTAGTAATGGATTGGGGGTGACCAACTTCTATGACGGAAATTAGGAGTTTTCTCGGTTTAGCGGGTTATTACCGAAGGTTCATCAAAGGTTTCTCACAACTCAATTTGCTTCTAACTAAGCTGAATAGGAAGGATGCACCATTTGTCTGGACCTCTGAATGCGAGGAAAGTCTTCAAGCATTGAAGCAGAAGTTAACCAATGCACCTGTGTTAGTGTTGCCTAAGCCTAATGAACCTTTTGAGGTGTATTGTGACGAATCATTGAAGGGTGTGGGGTATGTGCTAATGCAGTACCGTAATGTCGTGGCATATGCCTCACAGCAGTTAAAACCACACGAAATGAATTATCCGACTCACATTCTAGAGCTTGCTGACATTGGGTTTGCTCTAAAGGTTTGGAGGCATTATCTCTATGGCGTCACGTTTCAAGTTTTCTCGAATCACAAAATCTTAAAATACCTTTTCGATAAAAAAGAACTGAATATGTGGTGCACGAAATTGTGATCTCAGGCAACGGCGCCAGAAACTCTGTACGCACGTCTTAATAAATCATTTTTCATTCACAACTTCGAACGTATTGTCCACCCCATACTATTATACATTGTTGGAAAGCCCTGGATGTCTACTTTCCAATGCCGTTGGGAGCACATCATTTGGAGCTCTACAGCTCGAGTTATACTCCGTCGAAAGTGCAGAGGTCAGTTGGCCTCACTGCAGGTTGCCACCATGTTCGTTTATGCTCATTGCGGGGCAGTTTTCTCCCTCAATTTCAGTGTTCACCATGCAGTGCCATATATGCTTGGAAAGCTCTCGATTCCTACTTTCCATTGGTTTTTGAATCACCTCATTTGGAGCTCTGTAGCTCAAGTTATTCTTATTGGAAGTATACCCCTTGCACACTCATGGCGCCAACGTTAGCCAAAAAGTTAGGGGCTAACGTTGGCGCAAACTTTTGCTAGCCCAGGGAGAGTTTTTCAGGCGCCAACGTTAGCCAAAAAGTTAGGGGCTAACGTTGGCGCAAACTTTTGGTGCATCCAGGGAGTGTTTTTCATGCCAAAAGTTAGCCAAAAAGTTAGGGGCTAACTTTTGCTCCAGCTTTTTGCTTCCTGGTTCATTTTCAATTAATCCAAAAGTTTGAGCTAAAGTTTGAGGCAAGCTTTTGCTCAAACTTTTTGTCCTCTCTTCCTCCTAGCCATTCCTTCTTGCTTCAACCTTTCTCCAAGCTTTCTTCACCTATCATTAATCAACCAAACACATCAAAGCTATGCTCAAAATCATGAGATATTCATTCTTTCATAATATGTGACAATTATAGCATAAAACCTCATGAAATAGCATGAATTCATACATGGTTGATTAAATCAAAGGAAACATGAAAATCTACCCAATTGGCTTGCTTATGGCTCAAGAAAGTGCATAAAATCTATTGAAAACAAATGAAAAAGCATAGAAAAACATGACATGTTGGCATGTCATTAGAGGCGTCACACATTATCTCAAACGGCTGACTCCAGTCGGGCCCTCTCACAATAGGAGCTTGGGTCAAGGCGATCTTCAGCTTATCAAACGCCTCCATGCAGTCTTCACTCAGCTCGAACTAAACATCCTTTTGCAGCAGTCGGGATAAAGGCAATGCTACCTTACTGAAGTCCATAATAAATCGCCGGTAAAAACCTGCATGACTAAGGAATGAATGGACTTTCCTCACGGAGGAGGGGTAAGTTAAACCAGAAATAACATATACCTTTGCTGGATCAATAGATATACTAGTATTAGAAACAACATGTGCTAGAATAATACCTTGTTTTACCATAAAATGACATTTTTTAAAATTTAGTACAAGGTTTGAACTAACACATCTTTCTAATACTCTAGCTAAACTATCCAAGCAAAGGTCAAACGAATCACCATTCACACTAAAGTCATCCATAAAAACTTCCATACAGTTCTCTAGAAGATCTGAGAAAATACTCATCATGTATCTTTGAAACGTAGCCGGTGCATTACATACGCCAAAAGGCATCTCTTATATGCATACGTTCTAAAGGGGCATGTAAAAGTAGTTTTCTCCTGATCTTCTGGAGCTATATGAATTTGAAAATAACCAGTGTAACCATCTAGAAAATAGTAGTGTGATTTACCTGACAGGCGTCAAGCATTTGATCAATGAACGGTAACGGGTAGTGATCCTTGCAAGTAGCCTGGTTGAGATGCCTATAGTCAATGCACACCCTCCAGAAATTCTGCACTCTTGTAGCCATGAGTTCCCCATGCTCATTCTTCACTGTTGTGATGCCAGACTTCTTTGGAACCACTTGTACTGGGCTGACCCATTCACTATCCGAGATTGGATAGATGATGTCGGCTTCAAGCACTCTGGCCTTGCTCCCGCTTCTAGGAATATGTGGTCTTCAAAGACTTGAGGGCTAATACCTACTATGTCTGCCAAACTCCACCCAATAGCTTTCTTGTGTCTTCTAAGCACACTAAGCAGCCGCTCCTTTTGTTGGGAAGTAAGTTCCTCTACAATGATAATTGGGAGATTCTAATTATCCTCAAGATAAGTATACTTGAGGTGGGGTGGAAGGGGCTTCAACTCCATTTTCAGCTCATGGCTTGGCACTTGATCATCTGGAACCAGTGGAGGTAGCAAGGTGTCTTCAGTATCCTCAAAGGGTTTCCCCACACTTGCACCTTGCTCCATGTGCATCTCGTCTACTTCCTCTTGGTGAACTTCAGCCATGGTCTCATCAATAATGTCACACTGGAAGATGGAGTGGTCTTTCGATGTGTGCCTCAAAGCTTCATCCAAGTTGAAGCTCACTGCTCTGCCAACTATTTCAAAAGAGTAGGTTCCTGAGAAGGCATCCAATTTAAACTGTGAAGTCTTCAAAAATGGCCTTAAAAGCAGGATGGATGAAGGTCTTCCTGAGTCATTAGGGGGCATCTCTAGAATTTAGAAGTCTATAGGGAATGTCAACCCCTTAATTCTTACCAGGACATCCTTCGCGATCCTAACCACCGAGATTATGCTCTTATTTGCCAAAACAAAATATGCTGTCGACCTTTTCAAGGGTGGGAGCCTCAAGGCATCATATACAGATAATGGCATAATACTAACACATACACATAAATCACACATGCAATCAAAAAACTATACACCCTCTATAGTACAAGTAACCATGCAAGGACCGGGATCACCACATTTTTCTGGTATAGCGCCCCTTAAAGTAGAAATAGAGCTACCTAAAGGAATAGTTTCTAAATCATGTATTTTATCTTTATTTATGCATAAATCTTTTAGAAACTTAGCATACTTAGGAACCAGGCGAATAGCATCAAAAAGGGGAATAGTTACCTCAACCTTTTTGAAGATCTCCACCATTTTGGGGTCTAGCTCTACTTGCTTCTTTGTCCTCCTATCAAGGTGTGGAAAAGGAATGGAAATGGCTTCTCTTGTGACCTCATCTTCCTTAGGTGCTCCATTCCTTGGTTGAAGCGCTTCTTCTTCAACTGCATCTTGTACCTCATCTTCTTCTTCAACATCTTCTATCTTAATAATGTCTTCAACTTGAATGTCTTCTTTTGAGCTTGGCTCCTCAGGACTCCTCTCTTGCAGTGTGGTTCCGGACCTCAAAGTGATGGCATTAATTCTATATTTGGGGTTAGGTAAAGGTTTAGAGGGAAGTGTATTAGAGCTTGAAGGTTGATTGTTGGGGATAGAAGGTGGTTCCATGCGGGATATGAGTGCTTGTAAAGTGGAGGTAAGACCAGTGATGCTGGAGGTAAGTGTATTCTGAAGGTCCTTTTGTCCATGCATAATAGAGTGAAGCATCTCATCATTGGAAGAAGAAGGTGGGTAGGTGATTTGAGGGGCTTGTGGTTGGTTGTTTTGAGGTGCTTGGGCTTGCCTTTGGTGAGGTGCTCGGTAAGTCTGGCCTTGGTTCTGCTGCTGGTATGGAGGGTTCTGCCGATACCGGTTCTACTGATTGTTGTTGTTGTTCCACCTCTGATTGTAGTTGTCCCTCCATCCTTGGTTGGAATTGTCTCTCCAGCCTTGGTTGGAATTGTCTCTCCATCCTTGGTTGGAGTTGTCTTGCCAACCTTGATTGTAGTTTCCACCTTGATTATAATTACCGCCATATTGATAGTACCCTTGATTCGGACGGTTATAGTAAGTATTGATAGCCGCCAAGGTGTTGTCTTCTTGTTGGAGTTGTGGACATTCATCTGTGTAGTGGGAATAGCAAGCGCATATTCCACACACTCTCTAAGGGACCAACTGTTGACATGGTTGCTATGTAGGAGGCTGAGGTTGTTGTTGATTAAGCTGGAGCTGCTTCAGTATATTGGTCATCTCTCCCAGAGTCATCATGAGAGCAGCAGTCTCACTACTAGAGGAAACCTCCACAATCGCCTTGGAATGGCTGTTCCTGTGCCTTGCATTTCGGGTAGACTCAGCTAGATCGGTGATCAGTTGCGACACTTTTGTCGCCGTCTTGTACTTAGTCTGAGAGCCATTACTTGCAACATCTAATATAGTCTTGTCTTGAGGCTTCATGCCTTGGCAGAAATAGCTAATCAACACCAACTGGTCAATCTTGTGATGGGGACATGAGTCTAGAAGATTCTTGAAGCATTCCCAATACTCGTAAAGAGTCTCTGATTCACCTTGGATAATGCATAAAATTTCTTTCTGATGAGCGGATAATTTATACGCTTTTTGGCATTGTTTTTAGTATGTTTTTAGTAGGATCTAGTTACTTTTAGGGATGTTTTTTTTAGTTTTTATGTTAAATTCACATTTCTGGACTTTACTATGAGTTTGTGTGTTTTTCTATGATTTCAGGTATTTTCTGGCTGAAATTGAGGGACTTGAGCAAAAATCAGATTCAGAGGTTGAAGAAGGACTGCTGATGCTGTTAGATTCTGACCTCCCTGCACTCAAATGGATTTTCTGGAGCTACAGAACTCAAAATGGCGCGCTTCCAATTGCGTTGGAAAGTAGACATCCAGGACTTTTCAGCAATATATAATAGCTCATACTTTGGCCGAGTTTAGACGATGCAAAAGAGCGTTGAACGCCAGTTCTACGCTGCAGTCCGGAGTTAAACGCCAGAAACACGTCACGAACCAGATTTGAACGCCAAAAACACGTTACAACTTGGCGTTCAACTCCAGAAGAAGCCTCTGCACGTGTAAACTTCAAGCTCAGCCCAAGCACACACCAAGTGGGCCCCGAAAGTGGATTTATGCATCAATTACTTACTTTTGTAAACACTAGTAACTAGTTTAGTATAAATAGGACTGTTTACTATTGTGTTAGAGATCTTATGATCTTTGGGTCATCTTTGAACAGTTTTATGCTATCTTAGACTTTCATGGGGGCTGGCCATTCGGCCATGCCTGGACCATTATCACTTATGTATTTTCAAACGGTAGAGTTTCTGCACTCTATATATTAAGGTGTGGAGCTCTGCTGTTCCTCATGATTTAATGTAAAGTACTACTGTTTTATATTCAATTCAACTTAATCCGCTTCTAAGAGATCCATTCACACCTAAGAACATGATGAATGTGATGATTATATGACGCTCATCATCATTCTCACTTATGAATGCGTGCCTGACAAACACTTCCGTTCTACATGCAACCAAGCTAGAATGAGTATCTCTTAGATATCTAATACAGGGGACCGAGTCCGAGTTATTAGTATCTTTGTGGTATAAGTTAGAACCCATGGATGGCCATTCCTGAGATCCGAAAAGTCTAAACCTTGTCTGTGGTATTCCGAGTAGGATCTGGGAAGGGATGGCTGTGACGAACTTCAAACTCGCGAGTGCTGGGCGTAGTGATAGACGCAAAAGGATAGTAAATCCTATTCCAGTATGATCGAGAACCTCCAGATGATTAGCCATGCCGTGACAGAGCATTTGGACCATTTTCACAGAGAGGATGGGATGTAGCCATTGACAATGGTGATGCCCTTACAGAAAGCTTGCCATGGAAAGGAGTAAGACTGATTGGATGAAGACAGCGGGAAAGTAGAGATTCAGAGGAACGAAAGCATCTCTATACGCTTATCTGAAATTCTCACCAATGAATTACATAAGTATTTCTATCTTTATTTTCTGTTTATTTATTATTATTATTCGAAAATTCCATAACCATTTGATATCCGCCTGACTGAGATTTACAAGATGACCATAGCTTGCTTCATACTAACAATCTCCGTGGGATTGACCTTACTCACGTAAGGTTTCATTACTTGGACGACCCAGTACACTTGCTGGTTAGTTGTGCGAAGTTGTGAAGTTATGTTTGAACCATGTTATTGTGCACCAGTTATTGGCGCCATTTCCAGGGAGAGAACGAACAACAAACTTTACAACCTCAGAGTAACAATTTTGCATACCACTTTCCTCAATCTATCTGTAACTTCAGCTGGAAAGAACTTGTCCAGGAATTCTCTTCTAAGCAGATCCCAGTTAGTAACAACTTCTTCAGGTTGAGTGTAGAACCACTCCCTTGCCTTTCCCTCAAGAGAAAATGGGAAGGCTTATAACCAAATAATAGCCTCATCTGCACCATGACCCCTAGTAGTTGAGCAGGCTGTCTAAAAATCTTTGAGGTTCTTGATAGGCTCTTGAGCAGGTAGGCCATGAAACTTTGGTAGTAAATTGATCAAAGCGGTCTTTAGTTCAAAATCTACAGCCAAATTTGGATGAAGCGCTTGATATGGTTGAAGTGTAAAGTTCGGAGCTCCTGCTTCCTGGAGAGTAATCCTTCTAGGCTCCGCCATATTACCTGCGCTTAAATCAACAGAATCAACAGAAGAAGAGCTTGTTTCTTCCTCAAATGACGCTTCAGATTCGCCCTCAGATAAGACGGGTGAATTGGTAGAAACCCCTTCAACACCCTCAGAGGCTAACCGATGCCGAGCTCGCCTAATACGTGAAATAGCTTTTCGATTTCAGGATCAAACGCGGGTAAGTTCGGATCCAGTAGTAAACGCGTCATTTAATGAAAGAAGCATAGAGCTCGTGGTAATAAAATAAAATATATTAAGAAAATTAAACTATAAACTACTAATAATAAAAAACACACAAATAAAAATAGAATAAAAATGCAAATATGTAAACATAAAAATATTTACACCAACCAATAATTTAGCACACTGTTGTAACTCCCCAGCAATGACGCCAAAAATTGACGGGCGGAAAAATGTCGGTTAAGAATTTATAATTAAAATAGCGTTGCAAGTACAGTTCTTAACTGACGAGGATTCCACTTATCAATTTAAAAAGAGTTGTCACAGTTTAAGAATAAAATACTGGGAGTAGAATTCCAAGGTCATCTCCCAACGAGTTGACAAAAGAGTGCAATTTATTGGTCAGGAATTTTCTGAAAAATTTTTAAAGTTGAGAACGGGAAAAACAAATGGCGATCAATTAAAGCAGAAAATAATGACAAGAGATATGAGATAGTTGAAATAAAAGGCCATGGCAAGGAGATGACTAATCAGAATTTCTATCCTTGTTGACTTCCTCAAGTATAATAGTAAAAAGGTTGTTGCTTCTGCTTAGTTATCCTCTAACTAATAGAGGAAAGTTAAGTAGGAGATACCAATTCAAATTCGCAAGTCCTAATCACCTCCTAAGAAGGGATTAGAGTTAGTAAAACTCCAATTATAAAAAGACTGGATGGAGCTGGTTAGAGATCAAAAGATAACACGTCATTGTCACATTCTATCATTATCCAGTACACATGTTTGTTACATGGGGAGCCACTATAACAAAAAAGGACAAGCATCCCAAAGGCCTCTTTTAGACAAGCATGTCCTAAAACTCACCCCTTCTGTAACCCATATAAGACAATTTTGTATTCATATATTTATTTATTGACCAGTGGATGAACTAAATCTTAAAATTTTAAACTAAATTACCCCTGGTAAAAAAATCATAAAATAAAAAAAAGAAAAAACAAAGAAGTCATTAATGGAGAAAAAAGAAACCACAAAGAAGCCATTAATGGAGCACGACCACCAACAACAACAACACAATATTCAAATTCAAGAACAATAACAACATCGTCGACAACATCATCCATTACCAACAACAATACAGCTTTCAAATTCAAGAACAACATCAACATCGTTAATTGAAATCTAATATTTTAAATTCAGCAACAACAACAACACAGTATTCATGTTTTATTATTATTATTATTATTCATGTTTGTGTCTTTACAACATGATCATTAGTGTTTAAGTGTCTATGTCTTAAAGCTATGAATGTCCTATGAATCCATCTCCTCTCTTAAATGAAAACTGTTCTAAAAACAAAAGAACAAGAAGTACATGGTTTCGAATTCATCCTTGAAACAAGTTTAATTATTTTGATGTGGTGACAATACTTTTTATTTTCTAAATGAATGCTTGAACAGTGCATATGTCTTTTGATATTGTGGTTTATGAATGTTAAATATGATGGCTCTTGAAAGAATGATGAAAAAAGAGAAATGTTATTGAAAATCTGAAAAATGATAAAATTGATTCTTGAAGCAAGAAAAAACAGTGAATACAAAAGCTTGCGAAAAAAAAAGAGAGAAAAGAAAAATGGCAAAAAAAAGAAAGAAAAAGAAAAAAGCAAGCAGAAAAAGCCAATAGCGCTTAAAACCAAAAGGGAAGGGTAATAAAAAGGATCCAAGGCTTTGAGCATCAGTGGATAGAAGGGCCTAAAGGAATAAAATCCTGGCCTAAGCGGCTAAACCAAGCTATCCCTAACCATGTGCTTGTGGCGTGAAGGTGTCAAGTGAAAACTTGAGACTGGGCGGTTAAAGTCAAGGTCCGAAGCAAAAAAAAAAAGAGTGTGCTTAAGATCCCTGGACACCTCTAATTGGGGACTTTAGTAAAGCTGAGTCACAATCTGAAAAGGTTCACCCAGTTATGTGTCTGTGGCATTTATGTATCCGGTGGTAATACTGGAAAACAGAGTGCTTAGGGCCACGGCCAAGACTCATAAAGTAGTTGTGTTCAAGAATCAACATACTGAACTAGGAGAATCAATAACATTATCTAAAATCTAAGTTCCTATAGATGCCAATCACTTTGAACTTCAATGGATAAAGTGAGATGCCAAAACTATTCAAGAGGCAAAAAGCTACTAGTCCCGCTCATCTGATTGGAGCTAAGTTTCATTGATATTTTGGAATTTATAGTATATTATCTTCTTTTTATCCTATTTGATTTTCAGTTGCTTGCGGACAAGCAACAACTTAAGTTTGGTGTTGTGATGAGCGGATAATTTATACACTTTTTGGCAGTGTTTTTACATAGTTTTTCGTATAATTTAGTTAGTTTTTAGTATATTTTTATTAGTTTTTAAATAAAATTCACATTTCTGGACTTTACTATGAGTTTGTGTGTTTTTCTATGATTTCAGGTAATTTCTGGCTGAAATTGAGGGACTTGAGCAAAAATCAGATTCAGAGGTTGAAGAAGGACTGCAGATGCTGTTGGATTCTGACCTCCTTGCACTGAAACTGGATTTTCTAGAGCTACAAGAGTTTAAATGGCGTGCTCTTAATTGCTTTGGAAATTAGACATCCAGGGCTTTCCAGCAATATATAATAGTCCAAACTTTGCCCGAGTTTAGATGACCCAAACTGGCGTTCAACGCCAGCTCTCTACCCTATTCTGGAGTTAAACGCTAGAAATAGGTTGCAAAGCAGAGTTAAACGCCAGAAAATGGTTACAAACTGGCGTTTTACTCCAAAAAGAGTCTCTATACATGAAAGCTTCAATGCTCAGCCCAAGCACATACCAAGTGGGGCCAGAATTGAATTTCTGCATTATTTACTTAATTCTGTAACCCTAGTAACTAGTTTAGTATAAGTAGAACTTTTTACTATTGTACTAGGGGTCTTTTTCCCTATTTTCAAATTCATATGCTATTTGGGGAGGCTGGCCATTCGGCCATTCCTGGACCTTGTTCTTATGTATTTTCAACGGTGGAGTTTCTACACACCATAGATTAAGGTGTGGAGCTCTGCTGTTCCTCATGAATTAATGCAAAGTACTATTGTTTTTCTATTCAATTCAAGCCTATTTCTTCTGTAAGATATTCATCCGCATACAAGAACATGATGAATGTGATGATTATGTGACGCTCATCATCATTCTCACTTATGAACACGGGCCTAACAAACACTTTCGTTCTACATCTAAACAAGCTTGAATATGTATTTCTTAGCCTCCTGATCTACGATCAGAGTCTTCGTGGTATAGGCTTGAATTATTGGCGGCCATTCTTGAGATCTGGAAAGTCTAAACTTTGTCTGTGGTATTCCGAGTAGGATCTGAGAAGGGATGGCTGTGACGAGCTTCAAACTCGCGAGTGCTGGGCGTAGTGACAGACGCAAAAGGATTCCTGAATCCTATTCCAGCATGATCAAGAACCGACAGATGATTAGCCGTGCGGTGACAGCGCATCTTGGACCATTTTCACTGAGAGGACGGGAAGGAGCCATTGACAACAGTGATGCCCTACATAAAGCTTGCCATAGAATGGAGTATGAAGGATTGGATGAAGACAGTAGGAAAGCAGAGGTTTAGAGGGAACAAAAGCATCTCCATACGCTTATCTGAAATTCTCACCAATGAGTTACATAAGTATTTCTATCCTATTTTATATTTTAATTATATTTTAATTATATTTTAATTATCAAATCTCCATAACCATTTGAATCCACCTGACTGAGATTTGCAAGATGACCATAGCTTGCTTCAAGCCGACAATCTCCGTGGGATTGACCCTTACTCACGTAAGGTTTATTACTTGGATGACCCAGTGCACTTGCAGGTTAGTTGTGCGAAGTTGTGACAAAGAACTAAGATTATGAACGTGCGTATTAAGTTTTCAGCACGGGTACCAAGGAATGAACGATCACGATTTTGCCACACCAAGTTTTTGGCGCCGTTGCCGGGGATTGTTCGAGTTTGGACAACTGACGGTTCATCTTGTTGCTCAGATTAGGTAATTTTATTTTAATTTTAAGATTTTTGTTTTTATTATTAATTTTTGAAAAATTTTCAAAAAAAAAATAAAAAAAAATTATTCTATGGCTTCAGAATTTTTAAGAATGAATTCTAGAGTTTCATGATGATTTGTTGAAATCTGGCTGGCTGTGAAGCCATGTCTAATTCTCTTGGCCCGAGGTTTCAACTTATCATCACAAAGAGTCCTTGGACTCGCATCGTATCAGCTGTCATATGCCTGATTTGTATCTACTGAAGCTTGGCTGGCCATTGGCCATGTCTAATGTTTTGGACCGGAGCTTTCACTAAAAGCTTGGCTGGCTAGTGAGCCATGTCTAATTCCTGGACCGGAACTTTAGACTAACATTGCTTGAATCCTGGAATTCTCATTAAAATTTTGAAATTCTTATTTTCTTTTTTTTCCAAATAATTTTCGAAAAATCAAAAAAAATTTAATAAAATAAAAAAACCAAAAATTTGATGTTTCTTGTTTGAGTCTTGTGTCAAATTTTAAGTTTAGTGTCAATTGCATGCTTTTAATTTTTCTTTAAAATTTCGAAAACTCATGCATGTGTTCTTCATGATCTTCAAGATGTTCTTGATAATCTTCTTTGTTTGATCTTTGCAATTTTATGTTTTATGTCTTTTCTTGTTTTTCATATGTATTCTTGAATTATTAGTGTCCAGAGAATAAAAATTTTTAAGTTTCGTGTCTTGCATGTCTTTCTTTTCTTAAAAATTTTCAAAAATAAGTTCTTGGTGTTCATCTTGACATTCAAAGTGTTCTTGGTGTTCATCTTGACATCCAAGGTGTTCTTGCATGCATCATGTGTTTTGATTCATAATTTTCATGTTTTGTGTCATTTTTGTGTTTTTCTCTTTCTTCATTAAAAATTCAAAAATAAAAAATATCTTTCCCTTATTCTCTCATAAATTTTCGAAAATTTGGTTTGATTTAGTCAAAAAGTTTTTAAATTTAATTGTTTCTTATGAGTCAAATCAAATTTTCAATTTAAAATTCTATCTTTTTCAAATCTCTTTCAAAAATCAAATCTTTTTCATTTTTTTTTCTTTCATAATTTCGAAATTTTCAAAATTTATTTTCAAAATCTTTTTCTTATTTCTATTTCATATTTTCGAAATTAATGCTAACAATTAATGTGATTAATTCAAAAATTTTAAGTTTGTTACTTGCCTAGTAAGAAAAGTTCAGTCTTTAAATTGTAAAATCATACCTTTTTGTTTCTTGTTAGTCAAGTAATCAACGTTAATTTCAAAAATCAAATCTTTTTAATTTCCTTTTCAAATCTTTTTCAAAATAAATTTCAATCACATATTTTTCAAAACTTAATTTCAAAATCTTTTCTAACTTCCAATCTTTTCAAGTTTGATTTTCAAATCTTTTTCAATTACCTACTTTACTTTTTGTTTGGTTTTAAAAGTTTACTATTTCAATCATATCTTTTTCAAAACTACCTAACTAACTCTCTCTCTCTAATTTTCGAAAATCACCTTCCTCTTTTTCAAAATTCCTTTTTAATTAACTAATTGTTTCAAATTTTAATTTAATTTAATTTTATTTTTCTTTTTAAAATTTTCGAATTTTATCTTTAATTTTAAATAAAAAAATAAAAATATTTTTATCTTAATTTATTTAATTTTTGAATTCCTCCCTCTCCCATCTCCTTCTAATTATTTATTTATCTACTAACACTTCTCTTCTTCTTAAAAATTTGAACCCTTTCCTTCCTTCTGTGTTCGAATTCTTTTTCTTCTCTTCTACTCACATAAACGAACCTCTCTACTGTGGCAAAGAGGATCCCTATTATTTTCTGTTCTCTTCTTTTTCATATGAGCAGGAACAAGGATAAGAACATTCTTGTTGAAGCTGATCCTGGACCTGAAAGGACTCTAAAGAGGAAGCTAAGGGAAGCTAAAGCACAACTCTCTGGAGAAAATCTGACAGAATTTTTCGAAAAAGAGTGAGACATGGCCGAAAATAATAATAATGGTGGAGATACAAGGAAGATGCTTGGTGACTTTACTACACCAAATTCCAACTTACATGGAAGAAGCATCTCAATCCCTGCCATTGGAGCAAACAATTTTGAGCTAAAGCCTCAATTAGTTTCTCTGATGCAACAGAATTGCAAGTTTCATGGACTTCCATCAGAAGATCCTTTTCAGTTCTTAACTGAATTCTTGCAGATCTATGATACTGTTAAGACCAATGGGGTTGATCCCGAGGTCTACAGGCTTATGCTATTCCCGTTTGCTGTAAGAGACAGAGCTAGAATATGGTTAGACTCTCAACCTAAAGATAGCCTGAACTCTTGGGATAAGCTGGTCACGGCTTTCTTAGCCAAATTCTTTCCTCCTCAAAAGCTTAGCAAGCTTAGAGTTGATGTTCAAACCTTCAAACAGAAAGAAGGTGAATCCCTCTATGAAGCTTGCGAGAGATACAAGCAACTGACCAAAATGTGTCCTTCTAACATGCTTTCAGAAAGGACCATCTTGGATATATTCTATGATAGTCTGTCTGAATTATCAAAGATGTCATTGGACCATTTTGCAGGTGGATCCATTCACCTAAAGAAAACACCTTCAGAAGCTCAGGAACTCGTTGACATGGTTGCAAATAACTAGTTCATGTACACTTCTGAAAGGAATCCTGTGAGTAATGGGATGCCTCAGAGGAAGGGAGTTCTTGAAATTGATGCTCTGAATGCCATATTGGCTCAGAACAAAATATTTACTCAGCAAGTCAATATGATTTCTCAAGAGTCTGAATGGATTGCAAGCTGCATCCAACAGTACTCAAGATGCATCTTCTGAAGAAGAAGCTTATGATCCTGAGAACCCTACAATAGTAGATGTGAATTACATGGGGAACCCTATGGAAATACCTATAATCCCTCATGGAGAAATCATCCAAATTTCTCATGGAAGGATCAACAAATGCCTCAACAAGGCTTTAATAAAGGTAGAAGAAACAGGTTTAGCAATAGCAAGCCTTTTCCATCATCCTCTCAGCAACAGACAGAGAATTCTGAGCATAATCCATCTAGCTTAGCAAATATAGTCTCTGATCTATCTAAGGCCACTCTAAGTTTCATGAATGAAACAAGGTCCTCCATCAGAAATCTGGAGGCACAAGTGGGCCAGCTGAGTAAAAGGGTCACTGAAACTCCTCCTAGTACTCTCCCAAGCAATATAGAAGAGAATCCAAAAAGAGAGTGCAAGGCCATTACCTTACTTTGTGTGGCCGAACCCAGAGAGGAGGAGGAAGACGTGAATCCTAGTGAGGAAGACCTCCTGGGACGTTCACTGACAAATAAGGGGCTCCTCAATGAGGACTTGAAGGATTATGAGGCTCATATAAAGACCATAGAGATTCCATTCAACTTGCTTCTGCCCTTCATGAGCTATGATGAGTATTCTTCCTCTGAAGAGGATGAAGACATTACTGAAGAGCAAGTTGCTAAGTACCTTGGTGCAATCATGAAGCTGAATGCCAAATTATTTGGTAATGAGACTTGGGAAGATGAACCTCCCTTGCTCACCAATGAACTGAATGCATTAGATAGGCAAAAATTACCTCAAAAGAAACAGGATCCTAGTGAATTCCTAATTCCCTGTAACATAGGCACCATGACCTTTGAGAAGGCTCTGTGTGACCTGGGGTCAGGAATAAACTTAATGCCAGTCTCTGTAATGAAGAAACTTGGGATCTTTGAGGTGCAAGCTGCCAGAATCTCATTAGAGATGGCAGACAACTCAAGAAAACAGGCTTATGGACTAGTAGAGGACGTGCTAGTAAAGGTTGAAGGCCTTAACATCCCTGCTGATTTCATAATCCTAGACACTGGGAAGGATGATGATGACTCTATCATCCTTGGAAGACCCTTCCTAGCCACAGCAAGAGCTGTGATTGATGTGGACAGAGGAGAATCAGTCCTTCAACTGAATGAGGACAACCTTGTGTTTAAAACTCAAGGATCTCCTTCTGTAGCCATGGAGAGTAAGCATGAAAAGCTTCTCTCACTGCAGAGTCAACCAAAGTCCCCACAGTCAAACTCTAAGTTTGGTGTTGAACCCCCACATTCAAACTCTAGGTTTGGTGTTCGGAGGTTCCAACGATGCTCTGAACATCTGTGAGGCTCCATGAGAGCTCACTGTCAAGCTATTAACATTAAACAAGCACTTGTTGGGAGGCAACCCAATGTTAATTAATTATGTCTATTTATTTTCCATTGCTATTTTATGTTTTCTTTAGGTTGATGATCATGTGAAGTCACAAAATCTACTGGAAAATCAAAAACAAAATAAAAAACATCACACCTTGGAGGAAGAGCATTCTGGCATTTAAACGCCAAAAACAAGCATTTGTCTGGCGTTTAACGCCAGAAACAAGCACCAAGCTGGCGTTTAACACCAGAAACAAGCATCAACCTGGCGTTAAACGCCAGAAACAGGCTACATTTGGGCGTTTAACACCAAAAACAGGCAGCAGTCTGGCGTTAAACGCCAGTATTGCATACAAAGGGCGTTTTACACGCCTAATTGGAGCTGGAATGCTAAATCCTTGACCCATCAGGATCTGTGGACCCCACAGGATCCCTCACAGGATTTGTGGACCCCACAGGATCCCCACCTACCCCACCTCTTATTCTCTCCTCTTCACACCTGTTCATAACACTCTTCGCCAAAATAACCTCCACCAATCACCTCCATTACTCCTCCAAAACCATCATACAACCCACTCAAATTTAAACCATCACTCCTTCCTTTTCACACATCATAACCACCTAAAACCCCCTTGGCCGAAGCACTCATACTTCTCCATCTCCTCCATTTTCTTCTTCTTCTACTACTTTCTTTCTTCTTTTGCTCGAGGATGAGCAAATCTTCTAAGTTTGGTATGGTAAAAGCATTGCTTTTTGTTTTTTGATAACCATTTATGGCACCTAAGGCCGGAGAAACCTCTAGAAAGAGGAAAGGGAAGACAAAAGCTTCCACCTCCGAGTCATGGGAGATGAAGAGATTCATCTCAAGGGTCCATAGCTCAGTAGTAGAGCATTTGACTGTACAACAAGAGAGCCCACTCATGGACCTCAACAAGAGCATGAGGAAATTCCTCACCATGAAATCCCTGAGATGCCTCAAAGGATGCACTTCCCTCCACAAAACTATTGGGAGAAAATCAACACCTCCCTAGGAGAATTAAGCTCAAACATGGGACAACTAAGGATGGAGCACCAAGACAAGGAAGAGACATAGAGGAGCTCAAGAACACCATTGGTTCTTCAAGAGGAAGAAGACGCCACCCTCACTAAGGTGGACCTGTTCCTTAATCAACCTTGTTCTTATTTGTCTATTTTTTTTTCGTTTACTATGCTTTATGTTTTATTTATGTTTGTGTCTTTACTACATGATCATTAGTGTTTAAGTGTCTATGTCTTAAAGCTATGAATGTCCTATGAATCCATCACCTCTCTTAAATGAAAACTGTTCTAAAAACAAAAGAACAAGAAGTACATGGTTTCGAATTCATCCTTGAAACTAGTTTAATTATTTTGATGTGGTGACAATACTTTTTGTTTTCTGAATGAATGCTTGAACAGTGCATATGTCTTTTGATATTGTGGTTTATGAATGTTAAATATGTTGGCTCTTGAAAGAATGATGAAAAAGGAGAAATGTTGTTGATAATCTGAAAAATCAAAAAATTGATTCCTGAAGCAAGAAAAAGCAGTGAATACAAAAGCTTGCAAAAAAAAAAAAACAGAGAAAAGAAAAATGGTGAAAAAAAAAGAAAGAAAAAGAAAAAAGCAAGCAGAAAAAGCCAAATGCTCTTTAAACCAAAAGGCAAGAGCAAAAAGCCAATAGCCCTTAAAACCAAAAGGCAAGGGTAATAAAAAGGATCCAAGGCTTTGAGCATCAGTGGATAGGAAGGCCTAAAGGAATAAAATCCTAGCCTAAGCGGCTAAACCAAGCTGTCCCTAACCATGTGCTTGTGGCGTGAAGGTGTCAAGTGAAAACTTGAGACTGAGCAGTTAAAGTCAAGGTCCAAAGCAAAAAAAAAAAGTGTGCTTAAGAACCCTGGACACCTCTAATTGGGGACTTTAGCAAAGCTGAGTCACAATCTGAAAAAGTTCACCCAGTTATGTGTCTGTGGCATTTATGTATCCAGTGGTAATACTGGAAAACAGAGTGCTTTGGGCCACGGCCAAGACTCATAAAGTAGCTGTGTTCAAGAATCAACATACTGAACTAGGAGAATCAATAACACTATCTAAAATCTAAGTTCCTATAGATGCCAATCACTTTGAACTTCAATGGATAAAATGAGTTGCCAAAACTATTCAAAAGGCAAAAACCTACTAGTCCCGCTCATCTGATTGGAGCTAAGTTTCATTGATATTTTGGAATTTATAGTATATTCTCTTCTTTTTATCCTATTTGATTTTCAGTTGCTTGGGGACAAGCAACAATTTAAGTTTGGTGTTGTGATGAGCGGATAATTTATACGCTTTTTGGAAGTGTTTATACATAGTTTTTAGTATAATTTAGTTAGATTTTAGTATATTTTTATTAGTTTTTAAATAAAATTCACATTTCTGGACTTTACTATGAGTTTTTCTTTTTCTATGATTTCAGGTAATTTCTGGCTGAAATTGAGGGACTTGAGCAAAAATCAGATTCATAGGTTGAAGAAAGACTGCAGATGTTGTTGGATTCTGACCTCTCTACACTCAAAGTCGATTTGCTGGAGCTACAGGAGTCCAAATGGCGCGCTCTCAATTGTGTTGGAAAGTAGACATCCAGGGTTTCCAGCAATATATAATAGTTCATACTTTGCTCGAGTTTAGATGATGTAAACTGGCATTCAACGCCAGCTCTCTGCCCTATTCTGGAGTTAAACGCTAGAAACAGGTTGCAAAGTAGAGTTAAACGCCAGAAACAGGTTACAAACTGGCGTTTAACTCCAAAAAGAGTCTCTACACATGAAAGCTTCAATGCTCAGCCCAAGCACAGACCAAGTAGGCCTGGAATTGAATTTCTGCATCATTTACTTAATTCTGTAACTCTAGTAACTAGTTTAGTATAAGTAGAACTTTTTACTGTTGTACTTGGGGTCTTTTTCCCTATTTTCAAATTCATATCTTATTTGGGGAGGCTGGCCATTCGGCCATGCCTGGACCTTGTTCTTATGTATTTTCAACGGTAGAGTTTCTACACACCATAGATTAAGGTGTGGAGCTCTGCTGTTCCTCATGAATTAATGCAAAGTACTATTGTTTTTCTATTCAATTCAAGCCTATTTCTTCTCTAAGATATTCATTCGCACCCAAGAACATGATGAATGTGATGATTATGTGACGCTCATCATCATTCTCACTTATGAACACGTGCCTGACAAACACTTCCGTTCTACATGTAAACAAGCTTGAATGTGTACCTCTTAGCCTCCTGATATATGATCAGAGTCTTCGTGGTATAGGCTAGAATTATTGGCGGCCATTCTTGAGATCCGGAAAGTCTAAACTTTGTCTGTGGTATTCCGAGTAGAATCTGGAAAGGGATGGGTATGACAAACTTCAAACTCATGAGTGCTGGGCGTAGTGACAGACACAAAAGGATTACTGAATCCTATTCCAGCAGGATCGAGAACCGACAGATGATTAGCCGTGCGGTGACAACGCGTCTTTGACCATTTTTACTGAAAGGACGAGAAGTAGCCATTGACAACGGTGATGCCCTACATAAAGCTTGCCATAGAAAGGAGTATGAAGGATTGGATGAAGATAGTAGGAAAGCAGAGGTTCATAGGGAACAAAAGCATCTCCATATGCTTATCTGAAATTCTCACCAATGAGTTACATAAGTATTTCTATCCTATTTTATATTTTAATTATATTTTAATTATCAAATCTCCATAACCATTTGAATCCACCTGACTGAGCTTTGCAAGATGACCATAGCTTGCTTCAAGTCGACAATCTCCGTGGGATCGACCCTTACTCACGTAAGGTTTATTACTTGGACGACCCAGTGCACTTGCTGGTTAGTTGTGCGAAGTTGTGACAAAGAACTAAGATTATGAACGTGCGTATTAAGTTTTCGGTGCCGTTACCAAGGAATGAACGATCACGATTTTGCCACACCGCCGACACATCTGGTAGCTAACCCGGATATTGTCTTCTCTTCTGTTTACTCGATATATAGCATAGCCTCGCAGGGTGAGTGCCCTACACACCTCGCAGAGTTAATACTCTATATATATCTTGCAGGGAGAGTGCCCTGTACACCTCGCAGACAGAGGGAACCTCACAGAGTTAAGTTCTCTGTACACCTCACAGAGTTAAGTGCTCTATACACCTCGAAGGCACGTAAGCCTATATCCCTCATAGGGTTAGTACCCTGTCATATCATCGTTCTATCATTCACAATTCCATTATCACTTTTCTTATCTTGCAGGTAGCACAGCCTGTATCTCTCGCAGGGTTAGTACCATGTACACCTCACAGGCTTTGAACCTGTATTTCTTTATTTATACCCACAATAACTAGGAGAAATCCTCAATCCCGACTCATTTATTCATCCCGGGATATAGTGCCCGTCACACTTCTCAAAATTCATCTCATCAGGATCCCCACTTATGTAATTCTCATAATAATTTCAACTCACACTTAATTTGTTCATCATAAGTTCAAGCCACACTTAGTTTCCTTTTTATTTCAATTCATTAGCTCACTCTTTATGTCTTGTTCTTAGCTCTTCTATACTTAATTTCACCGGCTCTAAACTCTTATCAATGTTCATAAAGGTTTAAAGACCAAAAGAATGGTTAAAAGCCATAAAAACATATTTTTCCATATTATGCGAGTATGCGTACGCATACATGTGGTGTGCATACACACAGGCTGAAAACTTGGGATCCCCGTATGCATCCAAATGTCCGCGTACGCATGATGTGAAAATTTTGTATGTGGTGTACGCATGGATCAGGTCACGTACACATGATCCCAATTTTGAACCATGACGCGTACGCATGCGTTATCCACATACACAGAGGCACTTGGCAGAGGCCAATGCTTGCGTATGCATGTCAAAAGCTACATTCGCATGCATATCAGAAAACAGAAAATCTGATATGCTGCAGAAATCAGTTTTTCAATCCAATTTTCAAAACCTCATAACTTTATCCACAAAATTCCTTTTTCAACCATCATTGAACCGTTGGAAAGATCCTTAACTAAAATTACATAAAAATCTAGTTTTGAAGAGTTCTCAACTCCGAGGGCTATGTTATGGACTGACGAAGTTGGCCAAAAATCTATTTTTAACCAAAAGTGACAATTTACCAATCTTTCCAAATGTCCACAAATCAAAATAGTTTTTATTCATTAAATTGACCCCAAACCAACCACATTCATATATTTACACTCAACCAATTCCAAACCTACTTCATCTATACAATTCCACCCAAAACTATCAAATTCCACACCTCAATTTCTCAATTCTCGTTATTCAATAATCATACCAATTATTCACACATTCAACATCTAAAATTCATTCATTCTCATATATCATCACACCATACAAACACCACTTACCTTCCTTATCACTTTCCGGCCTCCGGCCTAAGATTCACGACCTCTGACCCAATTTATCAATTCAATATAAATATACATAATTCAACACATACTATCATCATCCAAATCCTCAATTTCACAATACCTAGATATGCAAGATCACACAATACATACCTAAATCATTATTCTCTACAACATGTCATCTATACACATCAATTCCAACTATACACACAATGCAAACTTAATACTAGGGGCATTTAACCGAGAAATTATTATCACACCACACGATACTTAAATGTAACTTAAACCGTACCTCTTGGAATTCAAATTCAAGCCTTACTTGGGAGTTTCCACCAAAACTCAGCTCCAAGCTCCACCAAATACTTTCACAAGCAAGATTCAAGTTCCAAAAGTGTACCCATTACTCTAATACACACATTACATATATACATCAACTTAGGGCTTACAAAATCTCATAAATTACAAGGGTTGGAGGGTTCCTTACCTTTACCCATGAAATTGGTTGATGAAACTCACCAATGGCTCATGCTAGACCACCCGTAAACAACCAAAACCACAAAGTTTTCTCAAAACCCACAACCAAATTCAAATTTAAAGAGAAAATGAAAACTGGGTAGAGGAGAGTAAAATAATCACCACAATACCTAGATGAAATCAAAGAGAGCAAGGAGAACGACCCGTGGCCACAAAACGGAGAGAAACTTATGGTGGTTAGAAGTTTCAAGGAGGCTAGGTTTTCTCTTCTTTCCTCTCCTCTCTATTTTCGGATCTCTCTCATAAATGGGGTAATATGGTGGCTGAAAGTGTGTTTAATGATGTTATATATATGTGCACTTGGGTTCACTTGGTTCCGGTTCACTCGGTTTAGTCCGTTGGCCCAATTTTAGGCCAAAACTTCTAAGATTAGTGTTTTAATGTGCGATTTAATTATTCTTATCCCCATAACAACAAATATTTAATTTTTAACCTTTCTAACTCATAATTAATTTTCTCAACTGTAGTACCGGACAGATCTCAGTCGGTACTACCGGTGAAATTTCTAGTGCGTGTTTTTACGCATAAAATTATGTTTTCTGACTCAGAAAAGTCCACTGAGTCTAAATATCATATTTAAATTATCCGATTGCTAAATTTTCTAACCATATTCGCTCATATTTAATTTATTATTTAATTAATCACGGTTTGACCAGGTTTTACACTACCACCGTTGCCTCTGTACTCCGAAATTGCCGCCAAAAAAGGAAGAAGATGAGATCTAAAACCGTTTGTGGAGGAGCGGATTCAATGGCAGCAAGTGTAAAACCTGAATAATAAATAATTAACACATAAATTAATATTTATTCAAGAAAATAAAAAAATTGAATTTTATAGTTTAATGAGATAGAGCTAAATAAAATAAGAATTTTGATACTAATTGTAAAGAATTTGGCCAAGATTGGGCCGAACGGGAGTAACCGGGCCCGCATTGGACCCAAAGCCCAACATAACTGATGACTGAAAATTTGCACAGGACAAATTCCTTCAGCAAGTGTACCGAATAGCCAAGTAATAACTCACTGTTGAGTGAGATTAATTCCACAGTGATTGATGGATTAAGCAATTTTAATTAAGTAATTGATCTAGTTGAGCAAATATTTGATGATTGTTGTGAAATTCGCAGAATGTAAATGACATAAAAAGTAAATGACTGAAAGAAAAAGAGCTGAAAGTAAATTACTGAATGATAAAGAGAAGAAAATTTAAATGACAAGGAATTAAAAGAGCTGAAACTTAAATAGCAAGAAAGTAAATGCAAGAATGTAAATGGCGATGAAAATTAAATTGCATGAAATGTAAATGGGCTTCAGGTGCTGGGAATCAAAGATAACAAGAAACTTAAAGCAATTGAAAGGAAAAGCAACAATGGGTGAGATTCATTAGGGATTGGAGATATTATAATCCTTCATGAATCAATGGGTCTCAACTTTATTCTCAATCATATGAAGTAAATCTATGGCAAATTGTAATTAATTGAGTTCAAATTCCTTGAAAACCCAATTTCTCTTAACACAACCAATTCCTAACTCCTTGATCTAATTATTCATGAGAAGAGGTTAAGTTCAATTCTCTTATCCATAAGCTACACAAGCTCTTAGGATCTCAATTCAAACTAGGAATTTGTTGATCAAAAGAGTTATGAGAGAAAGAGCTTCAAAATGATTTCTATGATTCCCCTTCCGAGGCTCACATAGAAATTCAAATGGATCTAAACCCCCTTCCGATAGTGAATAGATCTATTAAGCACAGAAGTTATCTCTTAGCTACAACAAGCGGATTGAGAAGAAGAAAAATTTTCTTAATTTATTTGAATTACAACAGAGCTCCACCCCCTAATGATGTGGGGTTTATTTCATCATTGCTCTTGAAAACTTAGAAAGAAAAAGAAAGTACATGAAAAGTAACTAAGTACATAGAAGAAGGAAAATTGATTCAGAGTTTCCCAATTGGGATCCTCTTCTATTAGAGTGCGTAATCCCCTTTCAAGTCCGTAATCCACTTGGATGTGGGCACTTGGCCTTAGTTAAAGCAGTTAGCAAACTATTTGGGCTTTTCTCAGCTTTCTGGAAGGTATTAGCTGAAGCAGCAAAGACGTTAGGGTGGACGTTAGTGTGGATAACACTCTGTACATTGCATGGCTCGTTGACGTTAGTACTGGCGTTAGTGGCACTAACGTTGCTACTAACGCCCCAAGTCTTCCTTGCTCCACGTTATCACTGGCGTTAGTGGCATTAACGTGGCTACTAACGCCACCAATCTTGCCCTTGTCGCTGGCATTAGTGAGTGGCTAACTCCACTACTAATGCCATCAAGCTTGCCTTCCCATGTTAGTACTAGCGTTAGTGGCACTAACTTGGCCACTAACGCCAATCCTTCCTTTGAATGATGCCATTGCTGGTGTTAGTGAGTGGCTAACTTGACCACTAACGCCATTCTTCCTTGCTTCCCCTATATTATTACTGGCGTTAATGGCATTAACGTGGCCACTAACACCACTCTTCCCTTTGAAGCTGGCGTTGATACTGGCATTAGTGGCGTTAACATGGCCACTAACACCACTCCTCCCTTAGAAGTTGGCATTGATACCGGCGTTAGTCACGTTATCGTGGCCGGCCACTAACGTCACTCTTCTCCTCTCTCCTCTGCATCTTTTTGCCTATTATCAATCAAACAATTGCGTCAAAGCTTTGCTATAATCACAAGATAATACATCATTCATTGCATCAAGTAGTTATTTGCATTAATCTCATGAAAATGTGTATAATTCACAATGTTGATTAAATCAATACATGCATACATAACTCATCCAAATGCTTGCATGTCGACCAAAAAAATGCATGAAACTAATTTAAAACATACTAAAAATGGTTTGTAAAGCTAGCCAAGATGCCCTGACTTCACAACACCAAACTTAAATCTTGCTTGTCCCCAGGCAAGTAATAAAACATAAGAAAAATGAATGAGAATACAGAGAGATATGAGTCCTTATTGAGAGATTTCAAGCACTGGTTCATGGAGTTTCATGCGTGACAACTTAGGTTCATACTCTTATTGGTTTCTGGACTATAATATGCTCTTTAGGTACTAACTCTGTTACCTTCTATGAGACTCTTATTCTTTGATCCTTAGCTTAACTTTTGCTTTCTTTTTCTTCTTTCTAGAGGCTTATTACTCTATTTAGCTAAGTGCTCTGTGTTAAGGCAACTCTTTATGATGAGCTTTCAGCCAACATTCACAGACCAGTTGGTTCAAGGTGCTAGGTGTTGAAATACCCCTGAGGACTTACTTACTCAAGCCTCTCTCCTCAACACATACACATCACAGGCATATGGCTTGTAATTTTATCCCTAAAACATTGGTACCCAGCACCTCATTGGGTTACTAAGTGCTTTGTAACAAGGTTGCTCTTGATAGTGGACTCTTCGTTGACAATCCCGGGTTAGTTAACCCAAGTTGTCAAGTGATGAAGTGGTAGCATGAATCCCCACACCTTCATAATATTGTACCAGCAAGTGCACTGGTTCGTCTAGGTAATACCTGAGCGAGTTAGGGTCGATCCCACGAGGATTGTGGTTTGATGCAAGCTATGGTTATCTTCTAGGTCTTAGTCAGGAATATCAGAAGGTTGATAGATAAATATTTATGGGATTATTATAAAAGGGTGCTAATACTTTAAGGATAGAGTTGAGGATTGGAGTTGCTTTGACTTTCTGAATTAACTCTATTATCACTGTCTTCTTTGCTTGTGAATGATCTTCTTCTATGGCAGGTTGTATGTGATCAACGCCATTGGCCGTGGTCATCCGATCTGACGATGGGTGAAGTGCTAGCAGTTCATTCTCTTGGCGATCCTACTCAACGCCATAAACAAGGTCGAATCTTCCGGATTAGAGGATGCTGCTTCTTAGGATTCTAGCCTATACGATGGAGACCCTAATATCCCTGAAAATTGGCTGAACTGGTGTCTTGAGAAGTCCCCAACGAAGTCGTGAATTAATCGTCTAAGAGATGTATAGATATTGATGTTGGCTCGTGCTTTCCAGTCACATATTCAAACGAAACCAACTAGACGCGGGTGTTTGTCAGGCACGTTTGTCTTAATATGATGAACAGAGCTGATTATTCGATCATCCTATCCACCACGTTGGAGATCGAATATACATCTTAGAGATAAATCACACACGGATCGAAGAAGAAACAGTAATACTTTTATTAATTCATAGTACTCTACAGGGCTCCTCCCCTCAACCTAGGAGGTTTAGAAACTTATACTAAAGTAAAATACAAATTAAAAACGTGTATGATGGTCTATGTTATTCGAATGATTATGTAAAAATAACTTTAAATACTAAACAGATGACTAGTAAGAGTAAAATAGTCGATTCGGTGCTAAAATCCACTTCTGAGGCCCACTTGGTGAGTGGTTGGGATGAGCTTTGATGAGATCCACGTGCTATGAGGTCTCTGGGGCATAGAACGCTAGCTAGGGTGTCATCTTTTGGCGTTTGGATGCTGGTCTCTCCTTTTTGGGCGCTAGACGCCTGGAAGGGGGCAGGAAACTGGCGTTCGACGCCAGTTTTGGGCCTTGTAATCCGAAGCAAAGCATAGATTATTATATATTGCTGGAAAGCTCGGAAAGTCACCTTTCTATAGCCATTGAGACTGCTGCATTTGGACTTCTGTAACCCCAGAAAAGCTCTTCCGAATGCAAAGAGGTCAGATCCGGACAGCATTTGCAATGCTTTATCTGTCTCTGAATTAGATTTCTGCTCCAACTCCTTAATTTCAGCCAAAAAAAAAAACCTGAAATTGTACAAAAACACAAAAACTCATAGTAGAATAAAAACCTATAAAAAGTTAATAAAAACTAAATAAAACATACTAAAAACTATATGAAAGTGATGCCAAAAAGCGTATAAAATATCCGCTCATCATGAAGCATTCCTCAGAACCTAATCATCCAAGCATATCCATGTACAAAAGTGCCACAGGCACATATCTCAGGATTCAAACTATTGGTGCCTAGCTTTATTGCTTGCTCTTTTCTTTCTTTTTCGAGGATCTTTTTATTCATTTGAGTTTCATAGAATGCATATTAATCTCATACTTAAAGAGATATTCTAGCCTTTATCCTTATTAGTGAACCAACTTAGTTAGCAAATACCACCACATAACCTTAGGACCTTATTCATCTTCTACTAAGTTGGACTTTTAGTCTTCTATTTCACAACATTTTCTTTTATTGAAGCTTAGGAAACAAAGCATACAATTCAAACAAGGTGAACTGATCCAGGCATTAGATTAGGAAGCCAAAATAAAAATGAAACCTAATGCAAATGAATTATGACTAAAAGGACACTTATCAACAGGGGTACAGTTGCACTTTCAATTAACACATTTAAGCTAGAGATAGTCAAGTAACAACACAACCTTTTAGTGTCCACTTGTTTCCTTCTTGTCATCACCATCTTTAGCTTTTGTGTCCCTCTTTGTCTCTTTATATGATAGTGCATATTTCCTCTAAGAGATCGAATGACTTTCTGCAAAGATATTGAAAGTTGCTTGTTTCCCAAGCACTTGAGAGATGGTTAGCATGCATGTATGCTTGTGATTTTCTGAACTTAAGTTGGTGTGTGAACAGCAAACTTAGTTTCTTGCCTACTTCTATATGCAGCAGATTGAATACATGCAGGAAACATCATGTGCTTTTACTAAGAAAACAAACTATGAATTAGAAATTAAACAACTATTAAGTAGTTTCCATGATTGTTTGGAGTCAGTGACTAGTCATGCAATTTGGAGGGTTGCAATGTGTTTTAATGAAATCTGTGGTGGAACACCAAACTTAGCATCACACATTCACCCTTGAATTGTTCACTTATGACATCACTTTGGTGTGCAACACCAAACTTAGCTCCTTGCAATACAGAGAAATCTACTTAACTCTTTTATTGAAACAACTAAGAAAAGATAGTTACCTCTGGTTGGGTTGCCTCCCAACAAGCATTTCTTTAACGTCATTAGCTTAATGTTTGTCCTTATTAGAGAGGCTAATGATCATAGTGCCTCAACTTGTCTCCTCTGACTGTGTGCTTCCTTCCGGTATCATGTTTGATGATTTCTATGTGTTCAACTGAAAGGATCTTGCTCACAATATAGTATCCAGAAAAGTGTGGAGATATCTCCATTGATTGGTAAATTAGTATCACTTGATCTCCTAGTAAGAATCCTTCAGTTGGAATCTTCTTGTTTCACCACCTTCTTGGCACCTTCTGATGACAAGTCATCTTAGCCTAGTTTTACTAGTCTTTTTCTTTTGTTTTCAATTGAATTTATGCACCTTCTTGAGCCATAAGTAAGCCAATTAGGTAGAATTTCATGTTTCCTTTGATTCAATTAACCATGGATAAATTAATGCAATTTCATGAGATTTTGTGCTATAATTGTCATATATTATGAAAGAATAACAATCTCATGATTTTGAGCATAGCTTTGATGTGCTTGGTTGATTGATGATAGGTGAAAAGAGCTTTGAAGAAGGTTGAAGAAAGAAGAAATGACAAGGAGCAAGGGAGAACAAAAATCTTGAGTAAAATTTTGACCTCAAACTTTAGCTCAAACTTTTGGAAGAGTTGAACTCACCCTGGAGAGGAGCAAAAGCTTGCGCCAACGTTTGTCCTCAAGCTTTTAGGCAAACGTTGGCGCCACAACAAACACACCCTGGAGGAGCAAAAGCTTGCGCCAACGTTTGCCCTCAAGCTTTTAGGCAAACTTTGGCGCCACAACAAACACACCTTGGAGGAACAAAAGCTTGCGCCAACGTTTGCCCTCAAGCTTTTAGGCAAACGTTGGCGCCACAAAAGCATGAAGGGGCATACTTCCAACAAGAATAACTCGAGTTGTAGATGTCCAATTGAGATGATTCCAAGTGGGTTAGAAAGTTGACATTCAGAGCTTTCCAACCATATATAATAGTCTATATTGGGCATTGACAACGTGACAAGAGGACAAAGTAGCCCCCAAGAAGCATTCAAAAGGGATCCACGTTTGGCTCAAAGTTTGACCTCAAACTTTGGCTCAAACGTGGATGGCAGCAAGGAAGGCTAGCTGATATGAAAAGTTTGAGTAAAAGTTTGACCTCAAACTTTTACTCAATCTTTTCTGGTTCATGGCCCGCTTCACAAATGGGTTTCTCTCCAACTCCAAGAGCAATCAACAGAGGCTTTTGTCAACCCAATTCCATCAAGAGCAAAGGCCCAATTCAAATCTTGAAGATCATTTGAAGAGAGTGTATAAATAGCTTAGATTTTAAGTTTTAAAGGAAGCTTTTTCCGTTTTAGTTTTTAACGAAGTGATTTTGGGAGAGCTTTTGGTTAGAAGTTATTTTGAGATTCTGAGTCTTGGGGAAGGAGAATTGAATTCTCTTCCTCTTAGTTTTCTTGTTTTCAATTTCATTTACACTTGTCGTGAATCTTGGGTTGAAGAATTGAGGAAATTCTGTCTCAATCTCATCTTGAGATCTCTCTCTATTTTGATTTACTGCATCATTGAGAATTTGCAATTTCACTTCTTTTCTCCTACTACTTGATCTTTACTTTTCTTGCAATTGAATTTCAAATTTGGATCTAGGAAGGCATTGAGATCTAGACTTGGTTATCTAGTCTCTTGAGTCCTGAGATCTACATCTTTCAATTTTAATTTCCTTGTTTCGTTGCTACACCAAGCTTATTTTCATTTTTATTTACGATCCGGTTTAATTGAATCCATCTTTTACATTTCTGTTTGTTGAATTTTACTGTTCCTTGTTTAATTTCTGCAAATCACACTCCCAATTCCCTTTATAATTCAAGTAATTTACATTTCTTGCACTTTAAGATTCAGCCATTTACATTTCTTGCAATCTAAGTTTCTGTAATTTACATTACTTGTTCTTTAAGATTCAGCTTATTTACTTTCTGTTCTCTTTACTTTACTGCAATTATCCCTCTCCCTTTAATTTTCATGTAGTTTAGTTTCAGTCAATTACAAATCACTCAACCAAATCTTGATTCGCTTGACTAAATCAACCACTAAACTAAAATTACTCAATCCTTCAATCCCTGTGGGATCGACCTCACTCACGTGAGTTATTATTACTTGATGCGACCCGGTACACTTGCCGGTTAGATTTGTGTGTTTGGAATTCGTTTCGTTTTCCACAAAAACACCATCATTTTCCTTTCAGGATTCTTCTCTTTTTCAGGAGATTATTCATGTTTTGGTGGCTCAATGTTTGGAAGGTTCTTGTTGAAGGTCTCATATGGGGGCTTTGGTTGTAGTTCCTCCTTAACTCCTTGAACCTGTTGCACCATTTCTACTTCTTCTCTGTCTTTCAAGCATGGGATTAGAAGTTTTGGAGGTGGCTCATTGAGTGCCTCCTTCAAGTTTGGATCTCTAGCATTAACCTTCATGCATTCCTCTTCTTGAGTGGGCTCATGCAAGGTCTTGAAGACATGAAACACTAGGTGCTCATCAAGCACTCTTAGCATCAATTCTCCTTTTTTAACATCTATTAATGCTCTGCCTGTAGCTAAGAAGGGCCTCCCCAGAATGATGGGAGTGTTGAAGTCTTCTTCCATGTCTAGGATGACAAAGTCAGTTGGGAGAAAAATTTCACCACTCTTACCAGCACATTCTCTACAACCCCAAGTACTTGCTTAATGGATTTATCGGCCATTTGAAGAGCTATTTTTGTAGGTTTCAATTCATGGATTTGGAGCTTCTTCATTAGAGATAGAGGAATGAGATTCATGCTTGCACCAAGGTCACAAAATACTTTATCAGTTATCATTTTACCTATGGTACAGGGGATATAAAAGCTCCCTGGATCCTTCCTATTTCTTAGTAAATCCCTTTGGATTATGGATCTACACTCTCTGGTCATCACAACAGTTTATCCTTCATTCAAGTATCTTTTCTTTGTCAACACTTCCTTCATAAACTTAGCATACAGTGGCATCTGTTCAAGGGCTTCTATGAAAGGAATGTTGATACGGAGTATCTTAAATATCTCTAAAAATTTGGAGTACTGCTTCTCCTGGTTTTCTCCCTTGAACCTTTGAGGATATGGAAGTTTGGGGATATATGGCTTCACCTCTTCCTTCTTCTCTTGTGCTATGGTTTAAGGATATTCTTGTCTTCTTTTGAGAGTTGTGAGTCTTTGGTCTTGTGATCCTCCTCACTTCTCCCCTCTATCTTTTCTTTTGGAGCTTCTCTGTCATGTTTTTCCTGAATGGTGGCTTCTTTTTCCATAATCTTCCCATTTCTCAATGTGATTGCCTTGCACTCCTCCCATTTTGTAGCTTTTCCTTTGTCCCTTGGGTTGTCTTCAGTGTCACTAGGGAAGGCATTTTCTCGCTTCTCACCTATCTCTGTGATTTGTTTAGCCATTTGTCCCATATGCCTTTCAAGATTTCTTATTGAGGCCTCTTGGTTTTTGAGTATCATGGCTTGATCCTTTCTTGCCATCTCTTAATTTTGGATATGTTTCTTCATCATCATCTCTAGATTAGAGATCTTTTGAGATTCTAGATGTGGTTGTACTTTGATAAACCCCAATCTTGTGGTTTATCTTGTGCTTAATTTAGAGAATTTTATCAACTTATCTCACATTTATTCAATTAAATAGCATGGTTTTGTAATTCTCCCTAAATTTATGCTTAAGTGTGAAAACATGCTTTTTAGGCCCTTAAATTGGTAATTTTATTTCACCTTTGATTCCACTAGATGCCTTGATGTGTTTGTTAGTGAATTCAGGTTTAGAAGGCTAGGAATGGATCAAAGAAGTGAAGAGAAAGGCATGCAAAGTGGAGAATTCATGGAAAAAATAAGGATTTGGAGTGCATACATCAACACGCACACGTGACAGACGCGCATGCGTGAAGATGAGGTCGTCCAGGCGACGCGTACGCATGACATTATGTGTACGCGTGACATGACGTGTACGCGTGAGAAAGAAAACTCCGGACGACGCGTACGCGTGACCCATGTGCATGTGACCTCATTAAAGTGAAAACACTGGGGGTGATTTTTGAGCTTCAAAGGCTTGAATCCAACTCATTCCGGAGTCTATTTCATGCAGAATTGAAGATTGGACAAAGGGGAGCAATTAGTTATAGGGTAGCATCATGTAGGTTAGTTTTCTAGAGAGAGAAGCTCCCTCTTCTCTCTAGAATAAGGGTTCTTAGGGTACTTTGCATCTTAGATCTAGCTTTAATTTCTTGCTTTCATCTTGTTTTTTTTTACATTTTCATGCTCTAGTAGTTTAAATCTCCTAGTTTCTCTTGCTATTTCCTTTATTTTGTTACTTTTATGTTGATGAACTCTTGCTGGATTTGGCTTTCATTTAATGCAATTCATGTTTTATGTTTCTTTATGGTTTAATTGAGTTGTTATTATTGTTTACTTGCAATCGGTAGTTGTAGATTTTATTATATTACACTTTAGTATATATCTGGAGGAATAGTTCTTGTCTTGTCGATAATTTAGAAGCTCCAGTTTCGAAGGATGTCAAATATGTTAGGAGATGCGTTCCAGCTAGCCATGGCTGTAATAAAGTGAGATGGTATTTATAGCCTAAGAAATTAAAAGCTTATAGTGCTAGAGATGAAAATATGTGGCTAGGAGAGTGCAAATTCAACTAGATTGTTCAAAGCAGTTGGAGATGGCTTTGGAAGCTCTTTATTCTGGAGAAAATTAAATTTTTCATTTGGCTCAGTCTTTATCAGGTGCTTCTAACGGAGGCCTTCCACTTTAGATTTGGAATTGCTAACTTAGATAGTTGTTCTAGATATCACAATTATCAGAAAATAGTTGAACATTGTTTGAGGGATTGTGAGAAATTTAGAGTAATTTGGTATTGTTTGGATCCTTCCTTTGTGAGTTTTGCGGCATCGAGCAGTTTTGAAGCCTGGTTCGGAAGGCTATAATTGGAAAGGAATTTTTGTTTTGCGTGGACTTATGTGGATCTAAAGGTATGACTACAATGATATTTTTTATTCTTCCTTGCAATTTACCATGCTTTTCTTTTATGCCTTCCAACTGTTTGACAAAATGCTTGGTTAGATGTTAGAATAGATTTTTGAGCATTCTTCACTTGAAAAGAGAAATTAGGTGATCTTGAGTCATGAATACCCAACTCATGTTGGTGATTGATGAGCAGATAATTCATACCCTTTTGGCATTGTTTTTACATAGTTTTTAGTATGTTTTAGTTATTTTTTATTAAAATTTTATTAGTTTTTATTCAAAAATCACATTTCTGGACTTTACTATGAGTTTGTGTGTTTTTTTGTAATTTTTGGGTATTTTCTGGCTGAAATTGAGGGACCTGAGCAAAAATCTGATTCAGAGGCTGAGAAAGGACTGTATATGCTGTTAAATTCTGACCCTCCTGCACTCGAAGTAGATTTTATAGAGCTACAGAAACCCAATTGGTGCACTCGTAATTGCGTTGGAAAGTAGACATCTTGGGCTTTCCAGAAATATATAATAGTCCATACTTTGCTCGAGATTTGATGGCCCAAACTGGCGTTAAAATCTAGCCAAAAACTTTCTGGCGTAAAACGCCAGAATTGACACATTTCTTGGCGTTTTACGCCCATTCTGGAACCCAGGGTGGCGTTTAACTCCAACCTGAGGCATATGCACGTGAAAGCTTGAGAGCTCAGCCCAAGCACTCACCAAGTGGGTCCCGGAAGTGGATATCTGTACTTAGTTACTCATTTTCTGTAAACCTAAGTTACTAGTCTAGTATAAAAACTACTTTTAGAGATTCATTTTGTAACTTATGACATTTTACACTTCATATTGTATCTTCTATGGCATGAGACTTTAAACCCCATAGGTGGGGGTGAGGAGCTCTGCTGTGTTTCAATGGATTAATGCAATTACTATTGTTTTCTATTCAATCATGCTTGATTCTATTCTAAGATACTCACTCGTACTTCAATATAGAGAATATGATGATCCGTGACACTCATCATTATCCTCAATCTATGAACGCATACCTGACAACCACTCCCATTTTATCTGAGCTCAACGTAGTCATTGGGCGACAGCTTGAGTGTGTATCTCTTGGGTTTCTAATCTACAGACCGAGTCCAGAGGTTAGAACCTTCGTGGTATAGGCTAGAACCAATTGGCAGCATTCCTGAGATCCGGAAAGTCTAAACCTTGTCTGTGGTATTCCGAGTAGGATCCAGGAAGGGATGACTTTGACGAGCTTCAAACTCACGAATGTTGGGTGCAGTGACAGTGTGCAAAAGGACAAGGGTCCTATTCCGACGCTAGTGAGAACCGACAGATGATTAGCAGTGCAATAGCTGTATGATGAGCGGATAATTTATACGCTTTTTGACATTGTTTTTAGTATGTTTTTAGTAGGATCTAGTTACTTTTAGGGATGTTTTTAATAGATTTTGTGTTAAATTCACATTTCTGGACTTTACTATGAGTTTGTGTGTTTTTCTGTGATTTTAGGTATTTTCTGGCTGAAATTGAGGGACTTGAGCAGAAATCAGATTCAGAGGTTGAAAAAGGACTGCTGATGCTGTTGGATTCTGACCTCCCTGCACTCAAAGTGGATTTTCTGGAGCTACAGAACTCGAAATGGCGCGCTTCCAATTGCGTTGGAAAGTAGACATCCAGGGCTTTCCAGAAATGTATAATAGTCCATACTTTGGCAAAGAATTGACGACGTAAACCGGCGTTCAACGCCAGCTTTCTACCCAAATCTAGCGTCCAGCGCCAGAAAAGGATCCAAAACCAGAGTTGAACGCCCAAACTGGCACAAAAACTGGCGTTCAACTCCACAAATGGCCTCTGCACGTGCCACACTTAAGCTCAGCCCAAACACACACCAAGTGGGCCCCGGAAGTGGATTTATGCATCAATTACTTACTCATGTAAACCCTAGTGACTAGTTTATTATAAATAGGACCTTTTACTATTGTATTAGGCATCTTTTGATCAGCTTAGGATCTTAGGATCATCTTTGGACGTCTGGTTCTTAGATCAGAGGGGCTGGCCATCTCGGCCATGCCTGGACCTTCACTTATGTATTTTCATACGGTAGAGTTTCTACACTCCATAGATTAAGGTGTGGAGCTCTGCTGTTCCTCAAAGATTAATGCAAAGTACTACTGTTTTCTATTCAATTCTTCTTATTTCTCTTCTAAGATATCCATTCGCACCCAAGAACGTGATGAAGGTGATGATTATGTGTGACGCTCATCATCCTTCTCCCTTATGAACGCGTGCCTGACAAACACTTCTGTTCTACATGAATTAAGCTAGAATGAGTATCTCTTAGATCTCCTAACCAGAATCTTCGTGGCGTAAGCTAGAATGATGGCGGCATTCAAGAGAATCCGGAAGGTCTAAACCTTGTCTGTGGTATTCTGAGTAGGATTCAATGATTGAATGACTGTGACGAGCTTCAAACTCGCGATTGTTGGGCGTTAGTGACAGACGCAAAAGGAGGGTGAATCCTATTCCAGCATGATCGAGAACCGACAGATGAATAGCCGTGCCATGACAGGGTGCGTGAGCATATGATTCACTGAGAGGAGGGGATGTAGCCACTGACAACGGTGATGCCCTTGCATACAGCCAGCCATGGAAAGGAGTGAGACTGATTGGATGAAGATAGCAGGAAAGCAGAGGTTCAGAGGAACGAAAAGCATCTTCATTCGCTTATCTGAAATCCCTGCCAATGAATCTACATAAGTATCTCTATCCCTTTTATTGTTTATTTTAATCTAATAAAGTATCATGTTTAAATCCGCCTGACTGAGATTTACAAGGTGACCATAGCTTGCTTCAAGCCAACAATCTCTGTGGGATCGACCCTTACTCGCGTAAGGTTTATTACTTGGACGACCCAGTACACTTGCTGGTTAGTTGAACGGAGTTGTGATCACACGTGCCATTACCAGGGATTATTAAGATCCCAATTCATTACACCATGATCTCTTTGGGGTATTTTTGATTTCATACAAATACAAAGAGACTAACTTTGAGGATCACAATTTCGTCCACCAAGTTTTTGGCGCCGTTGCCGGGGATTGTTCGAGTTTGGACAACTGACGGTTCATCTTGTTGCTCAGATTGGGTAACTTTCTTTTCGTTTTCTTTTCAAAAATTTTTCTTTTGTTTTCGAAAAAAAAAAAAAAATTTGTTTTCAAAAATAAATTATTCTATGTCTTCAGAATTTTTAAGAATGAATTCTAGTGTTTCATGAAGCATGATTGAAGCCTGGCTGGCTGTAAAGCCATGTCTCAATCCTTATACCCAAGAGAAGAGCTTCTTTATCTTTCTTAGCCAATTGGCTGTTGAATGTAGGGAATGTCAGGCGTGTCATGTCTGAGTTACATACTAAAGCTTGGCTGGCTTTTAAGCCATGCCTGACCCTTTGATTGGAGCTTTGTAGCATAAGATTCCTGGAATTCATATTAAAAATTTTGAATCCTTATTTTTCTTTTTTTTTAAATAATTTTCGAAAAATATAAGTTAAAAATCCAAAAAAATCATAAAATCATAAAAATAAAAAATATTTCATGTTTCTTGTTTGAGTCTTGAGTCATATCATAAGTTTGGTGTCACTTGCATATGCATCTTGCATTTTTTCGAAAATATCATGCATTCATAGTATTCTTCATGATCTTCAAGTTGTTCTTGGTAAGTCTTCTTGTTTGATCTTGATGATTTTTTGTTTTGTTTCTTTTCATGTTTATCATATGCATTCTTGAATTCTTAGTGCGTAAGCATTAAAGAATTCTAAGTTTGGTGTCTTGCATGTCTTATTTGCATAAAAAATTTTTCAAAATTGTGTCTATGATGTTCATCTTGGCATTCAAAGTGTTCTTGGTGTTCATCTTGACATTCATAGCATTCTTACATGCATCACATGTTTTGATCTAAAAATTTCATGCATTGCATATTTTTCATGTTTTTCATAAAAATTTCAAAAATAAAAAAAAATATATATATATATATCTTTCCCTTTTTCTCTCATCAAATTCGAAAATTTGAGTTGACTTTTTCAAAAATTTTTAAAAATTAAGTTGTTGCCAATGAGTCAAATCAAATTTTCAATTTGAAAATCTTATCTTTTTCAAAATCTTTTTCAAAAATCAAATCTTTTTCAAAATCCTTAGTTATTTTCGAAAATTCTAAAAATATTTTTCAAAAATCTTTTTCTTATTTTTATATAAAATTTTCGAAAATAACTAATCAATTAATGTTTTGATTCAAAAATTTGAAGTTTGTTACTTGCTTGTTAAGAAAGATTCAAACTTTAAGTCCTAGAATCATATCTTGTGATTTCTTATGAATCAAGTCATTAATTGTGATTTTAAAAATCAAATCTTTTTCAAAAACTAATTTCTATCATATCTTTTTAAAAATATCTTCTTATCTTATCTTTTTCAAAAATATCTTTTCAAAATATCTTTTCAAACCTCCTAACTTCTTATCTTTTCAAAATTTGTTTCAACTAACTAACTAACTTTTTGTTTGTTTCTTAACTTTTTCAAAACTACCTAACTAACTCTCTCTCTCTAATTTTCGAAAATATCTCCCCTTTTTCAAAAATTTCTTTTTTATTAACTAATTATTTTTATTTTTTATTTTTATTTCAAAAATTTTCGAAAAATACTAACAAATTTTCAAAAACCAATTTTCAAAAATCACTAACTCCTTTTCAAAATAATTTTCGAAAATTATACCTCCCACATCCTATTCTATTTATTCATTCATATCCTAACATCTCATCTCACATCTCTTCCATTCTCACAGTTGTGCTTCTTCCTTTACATCACATTCTTTATCTCCCCCTCTTCTTCCACTCACAAAGGGATCCCTATACTGTGGTATAAAGGATCCCTATCATTATTATCATTTTTCTGTCCATTCTTCCTTGTATTATGAGCAGGAGCAAGGATAAGAACATTCTTGTGGAAGCAGATCCAGAACCTGAAAGGACTCTGAAGAGAAAATTAAGAGAAGCTAAAATACAACAATCCAGAGATAATCTTTCAAAAATTTTCGAACAGGCAGAGGAGATGGCAGCCGAAAATAATAATAATGTAAGGAAGATGCTTGGTGACTTTACTGCACCTAATTCCAATTTACATGGAAGAAGCATCTCCATTCCTGCCATTGGAGCAAACAACTTTGAGCTGAAACCTCAATTAGTTTCTCTGAAGCAGCAGAACTGCAAGTTTCATGGACTTCCATCTGAAGATCCTTTTCAGTTCTTAACTGAATTCTTGCAGATATGTGATACTGTTAAGACTAATGGAATAGATCCTGAAGTCTACAGGCTCATGCTTTTCCCTTTTGCTGTAAGAGACAGAGCTAGATTATGGTTGGATTCTCAACCTAAAGACAGCCTGAACTCTTGGGATAAGCTGGTCACGGCTTTCTTAGCCAAGTACTTTCCTCCTCAAAAGCTGAGCAAGCTTAGAGCTGATGTTCAAACCTTCAGACAGAAAGAAGGTGAATCACTCTATGAAGCTTGGGAAAGATACAAATAGTTGACCAAAAAGTGTCCTTCTGACATGCTTTCAGAATGGACCATCCTGGATATATTCTATGATGGTCTGTCTGAGTTATCTAAGATGTCACTGGACACTTCTGCAGGTGGATCCATTCACCTAAAGAAAACGCCTGCAGAAGCTCAAGAACTCATTGACATGGTTGCTAATAACCAGTTCATGTACACTTCTGAAAGGAATCCTGTGAATAATGGGACGCCTATGAAGAAGGGAGTTCTTGAAGTTGATACTCTGAATGCCATATTGGCTCAGAATAAAATATTGACTCAGCAAGTCAATATGATTTCTCAGAGTCTGCATGGAATGCAAGCTGCATCCAACAGTACTGATGTGCATAAACTTGATATGCTACGATTTAGGAAATTGCACGATCGGCAAAATTCCTTCCGGCAAGTGCACCGGTTATCGTCAAGTAAAAACTCACAATAGAGTGAGGTCGAATCCCACAAGGATTGGTTGAGTGAGCAATTCGGATTAGAAGTATGTTCTAGTTGAGCGGAATCAAGATTTAGATGAGAATTGCGGAATGTAAAATTGCATGAATTAAAGAGCGAGAAGCTAAATTGCTGAAATTAAAAGGGATGGGGGTGATTGCATGAATTTAATTGCAGAATGTAAAGAGAAATTGGTAAATTAGGAATGGGGAGTTCATTGGGTGTTAGGAGATATTGAGATCTCCGAATCAAAACAACTTTTATCCCTTCCTCAACCAATGCATTCATTGAATTTTGCTTGGCAATCTTATATGATTGGATCCCAATCCCTTGGCTCACCAATTCTCTCTAAAAACAAACAAATTCCCAATCCCTTGGTTTAAATGTTCATAAGAAGAGATGATGCTCGATCACTGATTATACCACACAGTTTCATGAACCACAATCTGGTAGGATTACATGTCACAATATCCATCCAAACCCCAATCCAATTCACTGTGAGAAAGCTTCTCTAGCAAGAATCCTCCATTCCTTTCCCAAGGTTCCGAAGGATTCCAATTATGGGTAGTTTCTTTCCCAAGACAGCTACCCAATGGAATTAGATCGAGAAGCTTTCTAACAAAATTCAAGAGAAAAGATTGAAGAAGAAGATAAAACTATTATTGATTCATTGAATTACAATAGAGCTCCCTAACCCAATGAAAGGGGTTTAGTGAGTCATAGCTCTGAATTCAATTACAAAACTAAAAGAAAATGATCCAAAGTTCTCCGTGTCAAAAAAAAAAGTTCTAACTAACTTAAATTCTATCCTATTTATACACTTTCTAAATTGAGCTTCTGTTGTGTTTCTTGGGCTTTGAGGCCTTTCCCTGATTTCCTTTTGCTTTGGGTTTATAGTCCATAATCCTGATGAGGCAGTGATCCAATTCTGTAACATTCATTGAGCAAACATAGTGATAAACAAGTAATGACACAAGACTCAACAAATTGAAGCTCCAGACTCATCAATTCTTCAGGCCCAATCCCATAAACCATGATATTCAATTGGGTTTCATACCATAATACGTTTAAGTTAATGTTTGTGCTCAAATGCTAACTTAAACTTCAATATATTTGGCCCAGAAATCCTTTCAAAAAGTGGCGTTTAAGTTGAAGTTTAAGTTTTAGTTTAAGGTTAAACTGAAACTTAAACGTGGAAATGGAAGAAAGCAACCCAGGAGTGTGAAATGTCGAACACGTTTAAGCTTCAGTTTAAGGTTAAACTGAAGCTTAAACGTGGAAATGAAGAAAGCAACCCTGGAGGAGCAATTGGGTTGAACACGTTTAAGCTTCAGTTTAAGGTTAAACTGAAGCTTAAACGTGGAAATGAGAAAGCAACCCTGGAGGAGAGAAATATTCGAACACGTTTAAGCTCCAGTTTAACCTTAAACTGGAGCTTAAACGTGGAAATGCTCCTGGTGCCTTTCTTACTTCTGGCGTTTAACCTCCAGTTTAAGGTTAAACTGGAGGTTAAACGTGGAAATGCTTCCTGGTGAGAAATTGTGTCGAACACGTTTAAGCTCCAGTTTAAGGTTAAACTGGAGCTTAAACGTGGAAATGCTCCCTTGGTGAAATTCTCATTCTGGCGTTTAACTTCCAGTTTAAGGTTAAACTGGAGGTTAAACGCCAGTTCCAGCATTTCTTAGCCTTCATGATTCTGGCGTTTAAGCTCCAGTTTAGGCTTAAACTGGAACTTAAACGCCATTTCCAGCATTATATGGTTTGGTAGTTTAAGTTCCAGTTTAAGCTTAAACTGGAACTTAAACTCCACATGTGATATTCAAGCTTCCTTTATTGATTTTGTTGCTTCCTTGCCTAGCCTCTTCTTCCCTGAAATCATCCAAACAATTGCATCAAAGTCTTGCAAAATTTCATGAGAAATCTTCCATTCATAGCATTCAAGTAATATAACTAAAAACTCATGGAATTTGCATCAAAATCATACTGTTTGGATGGTTCATTGCTTTGTTATTCATTTAACCATTCTTGGTTACTTTAAACTCAAGAAAATGCATAAAACAACTAAAACTAACAGAAAAATGCTAGTGAAACTAGCCTAAGATGCCTTGGCATCACAACACCAAACTTAATACTTGCTTGTCCCTAAGCAAGTCCTCAGTTATTTGAGAAGAAAGTATGAAACAGAAAGCAATTACATTGGCTATATTAGCAAGCATTTGAAGTTCATCAAAAGGGTTTTATGCAGAAAGTTGCAGCATCACTTTTTCATTCTTATCAGGTAAGATTATCACTTTTTCATTGCATCCATCAAACACTGCTATGGCCTCTTGTTATTCTTATGTCCTTGGCACTTTTCTCTTCTTTGTTTTTCTTTTCTTTTTCTTAGAGCTCCTTTGCTCCTTGTTTGCTTAGTGTCATGTGTTGCACAAGCCTTTGGCATTTTCTTTTTCTTATCAGTGCACTACACATATCCACTCCAGGCATTTTAGTTCACATTTCTTCTTGAGACATTGGTGCCCAGCACCTCTTTGTGTGACTAAATGTTTTGTATTTAGGTTGCTCTTGATAATGGACTTTTGGTTGATAATCCCGGGTTAGTTAACCCAAGTTACCAAGTGTTGAAACACTCCTCAGAACCTATTCATCCAAGCATATCCTTAATACATAAACACCACAGGCATTTGTCTCAGAAGTTCAAACCATTGGTGCCTAGCTTATTTTCTCAATTTTTTTTTGCTTTTTGGTTGCCCTTTTTCAGTGGCTTTTTCTTCTTCTTTTTCTTTCTTTTTCATGGCCAAAGACATTTATTCATTAAGATCCATAGACAGTTTTCAATTTCTACACAAAAAATGATAATTCTACACTCTATTTCCAGTGATCCGACTAAACAATCAAGCATGCATACCACCACTTAATTCTACTTGATTTGTCACTAATTGAGCCAAGTTACTTTTGTTCAAACTTTTCTTTTATTTTTGGAAACAGAACAAGCATGGCAAGCATTTGTTTAAGAAGGTGAAGTTATATCCAAACATCTAGGCATTCACTTTATTCAAAGCAGTAAACAGACACTCATACTAAAAACTTCACATTCCAGAAAGATTCAACAATTACAGTTTTAACCAGAACAAGCATGCTTTTGTTTGCTTTTAAAGAATGGTCAAGGAACACCACCACCTTGTGAAATTTCTTGTTTTCTCTTTGTTGCCAGGAAACAATTTGATTTCTCCTTCTTCTCCTAATTGTTGCTTCATGTTCTTTCTCAGATCCTTGTTTCCTTTCCTGCAAAGAGTGATGAAGTTGCTTGCTTCTCAAGCACTTGAGTGGTTAGCTCAACTATGTATGGGCAAGTGTCTGAGTCTTAAGTTGGTGTGTGAACACCAAACTTAGTCTCCTACTTACTCCTCTGCTCTTTGAGTCCTTGAATTCTCCTTGGAATGAAGTTGCTGCTAAGGATTTTAAGCATTCCTGTGATTGCTTAGAATGGTTGTTCCTTTCATATAATTCAAAGGTTGTTGTGTTCAGTTGATCTGTGTGGTGGAACACCAAACTTAGAGTCACACATTCCCCTTTGAATTATTGATCCACGAATTCATTGTTTGGTGTGAAACACCAAACTTAATTCTTTGCAATGCACAGAAACTGCTTCACCTTTTTATTGAAACAAATAAAAGAAACAGCAAGGGAGTATTACCTCAGGTTGGGTTGCCTCCCAACAAGCGCTTCTTTAACGTCATTAGCTTGACGGTTGTCCCTTGTTAGGGTGGATTGTAGTGCTTGATGTCTTCTCCTCTCACTATGAAAACGTCCCCATTTGATTCCTTCATGACTTCTAAATGTTCCATAGAAAGAACTTTCCTGATTGTGAACACTTGAGGGAGCTGGGA
The DNA here is from genome assembly GCF_059453495.1 of Arachis ipaensis. Classification (NCBI taxonomy): domain Eukaryota; kingdom Viridiplantae; phylum Streptophyta; class Magnoliopsida; order Fabales; family Fabaceae; genus Arachis; species Arachis ipaensis. Next base: position 77,332,750 of record NC_142444.1, read on the forward strand.
AGGAATGGTTTTGAGGCCAGGTGGGATTAGCAGATAATGACTTGATATCACTTTATCTCCCGGAGAGAAACCTTCAGTGGGAATTTTCTTGTTTCTCCACCCTCTTGGCAATTTCTTTACAATTCTTCCCTTTCTCTTGAGGATTTCTTCATTGACCCTTATGCCAGGAGGATCCTTCTGATCTATTTCTATTGATTCTTGTGGCTTTAACTCTTGCAATTCTTGTTTGCCTTCCAAGGACTGTTTCAGAGTTTCAGCTGCTGGATTGCTTTCCTCCAAACACAGATGGCTACTATCATCCTTAGGCTTTTCAGGTTCTGGTTCAGGCTCAGATGCAGGTTTGAAAACATTGAAAATGAGCTGTTCATCATGTATTCTCAAGATTAGCTCTCCTTGTTCTACATCTATGAGCGCTCTAGCAGTGGCTAGAAATGGCCTTCCCAGAATGATAGGGTGTAGGTAGCTTTCCTCCATGTCCAAAATGACAAAGTCTGTGGGGAAGAAATAATTTCCCACTTTCACCAGCACATTCTCAACTACCCCTTCAGCTTGCTTCTGAGTTTTGTCAGCCAGTTGTATGATTACATCAGTGGATCTCACCTCATTCAGTTGTAGCCTCTTCATAAGACTCAGAGGCATCACATTTATGCTAGCTCCTAGATCACAGAATCCTTTGTCAATTTTTGTTTCCCCTATGATGCAGGGGATATGAAAACTTCCTGGGTCTGTTTTCTTAGAGACTATGTCCTTCTTGATGAGGGCACTGCATTCATTATTACAGTTTGTCCTCCCTTCAAAACTCTTTTCTTGCTCAGCAATTCCTTTAAATACTTGATATGTGTAGGCATCTGCTGGAGAATCTCAAGGAAGGGAATATTGATATGGAGAGACTTAAATGTCTCTAAAAACCTTGAATAGGTTTTCCCTTTTTCACCTCCTCCTAACCTCTGAGGAAATGGTGCTTTTGGTTGGTATGTTTCCAGCATGCCTTTTTGTAGATCCTTGGCTTGCTCCGTTTCACTTTCCTGCTTAGCTTCTTCCACACCTTCCTTCAAGATTTCTGGCTCCTGTTCTGAGGGTCTGATTCCTTCTTCTTCTGAGACTTCCTTCAATATGGTGATGGCCTTGCATTCTTCCCATCTCACTCCCTTTTGTTCCCCTTTAGGATTCTTTTCTGTGTCACTAGGGAACACTGCAGTTGACTTGGGGGCCTGTTGAGATAGCTCTCCTACTTGAGACTCCATCCTCTTGAGTTTTTCACCATGGTTCCTTAAGGTAGATCTCACATCATCCCTAAAGCTTTTCAACTCACTTATGTCCTGACCCATGTTTGCCAGCATTCCTTCTATCCTGTTTAATTGATCTTGAAATTGTTGGTTCGGATTAGGTTGGGTAGGTTGATTATTTTGGCCATGATATGATGGTTGGGAGTAAGTGTTTTGTGTGGCTTAGTATGATCTTTGGTTGGAGTTTTGGTATGTGGACTTGTTATGTTGGTTTTGCTGGTTTCCCCACCCAAAGTTTGGGTGGTTTTTCCAGCCTGGGTTGTAAGTGTTGGAATGTGGATCATATGGTTGCCTTTGTTGATTTCCTACATAATTGGCCTCTTCCCAATCACCTCCTTCAGTGCTTACTTCCTCTTGATCTTGTGTGTGTATTGCAGCCACTTGCTTTGTTTCTAATTTCCTGGTGAGCTCTGCTAGTTGCTTGGCAAACACCTTGTTTTGGGCTAAAATTGTATCAACATGGTTCAGCTCCATGACTCCCTTAGTGTTGTGTCTCTCTGAAGCATAGTAGTACTCATTCTCAACCACTGTCTCAATCACTTCAATGGCTTCTTCCACAGTCTTTTTCCTGTTCAATGAACCTCCTGATGAATGGTCTACAGCCTTCCTTGATTCATAAGAAAGTCCATCATAGAAAATATGCAATTGCACCCAGTCATGGAACATGTCTGGTGGGCATTTCCTTGTCAAATCCTTGAATCTCTCCCATGCCTCGTAGAGAGTTTCACCATCTTGTTGTCTAAAGGTCTGAACCTCAGATCGAAGCCATTGACCTTTTGTGGGGGGTAGAAACGTGCCAGAAACTTGCTTTCCACCTCATCCCAGGTTGTTAGGCTCCCCCTTGGGAATGATTCCAGCCACTTAGCTGCCTTGTCCCTAAGTGAAAATGGGAACAAGAGCAATTTATAGGTATCTTCCTGGACTCCATTGGACTTCACAGTGTCGCAAATTCTCAGGAATTTTGTGAGATGTTGGTTTGGATCTTCATTAGCACTCCCACCAAATGAACAATGATCCTCCACAAGTGATATTAGCTGTGGTTTGAGTTCAAAATTGTTGGCCTGAATGGGTGGTTTCTGAATGCTGCTACCACAATTCCCAGAGGTTGGGTTTATGTATGAACCAAGAACCCTCCTCTCAGGAATGGCATTGTTTCCATCAGCCCTCTCATGGTTGTGAACTTCTCTATCCATGTTGAGATCTAAAGCTTCCTCAAAATTGTCCTCAGATTCTCCTTCAGATTCCTCTTCTCTCAGTACTCTCTTCCCTCTTGCTTCCCTTCTAAGTCTATGAAGGGTCCTCTCTGGTTCGGTATATGGAGGAGTTGATGTCTCTCCTCTCCTACCTGTCATACAAGAACACAGCACAGGCACCAAACAAGTGAAATACTCTTGGTTAATGGAAGAGTATGGTTAGAGCAGTTGAGGAATTAATTCAAATAGTTAGTGAGTCAGTGAGTTAGTTGCTTGAATTTAAAGGCATAAAGAAAGAAAACAAGTAACAGAGTGCAGAAGTTAAAATTCAACAAGTAACTTGAACTAAATTATCAAAACAAAAAAAATGCTCAATCTAGTTAACTTCCAATTTGAGAATTGTCAATCGAAAACCAATCCCCGGCAACGGCGCCATAAACTTGATGTGCATAAACTTGATATGCTACGATTTAGGAAATTGCACGATCGGCAAAATTCCTTCCGGCAAGTGCACTGGTTATCGTCAAGTAAAAACTCACAATAGAGTGAGGTCGAATCCCACAAGGATTGGTTGAGTGAGCAATTCGGATTAGAAGTATGTTCTAGTTGAGCGGAATCAAGATTTAGATGAGAATTGCAGAATGTAAAATTGCATGAATTAAAGAGCGAGAAGCTAAATTGCTGAAATTAAAAGGGATGGGGGTGATTGCATGAATTTAATTGCAGAATGTAAAGAGAAATTGGTAAATCAGGAATGGGGAGTTCATTGGGTGTTAGGAGATATTGAGATCTCCGAATCAAAACAACTTTTATCCCTTCCTCAACCAATGCATTCATTGAATTTTGCTTGGCAATCTTATATGATTGGATCCCAATCCCTTGGCTCACCAATTCTCTCTAAAAACAAACAAATTCCCAATCCCTTGGTTTAAATGTTCATAAGAAGAGATGATGCTCGATCACTGATTATACCACACAGTTTCATGAACCACAATCTGGTAGGATTACATGTCACAATATCCATCCAAACCCCAATCCAATTCACTGTGAGAAAGCTTCTCTAGCATGAATCCTCCATTCCTTTCCCAAGGTTCCGAAGGATTCCAATTATGGGTAGTTTCTTTCCCAAGACAACTACCCAATGGAATTAGATCGAGAAGCTTTCTAACAAAATTCAAGAGAAAAGATTGAAGAAGAAGATAAAACTATTATTGATTCATTGAATTACAATAGAGCTCCCTAACCCAATGAAAGGGGTTTAGTGAGTCATAGCTCTGAATTCAATTACAAAACTAAAAGAAAATGATCCAAAGTTCTCCGTGTCAAAAAAAAAGTTCTAACTAACTTAAATTCTATCCTATTTATACACTTTCTAAATTGAGCTTCTGTTGTGTTTCTTGGGCTTTGAGGCCTTTCCCTGATTTCCTTTTGCTTTGGGTTTATGGTCCATAATCCTGATGAGGCAGTGATCCAATTCTGTAACATTCATTGAGCAAACTTAGTGATAAACAAGTAATGACACAAGACTCAACAAATTGAAGCTCCAGACTCATCAATTCTTCAGGCCCAATCCCATAAACCATGATATTCAATTGGGTTTCATACCATAATACGTTTAAGTTAATGTTTGTGCTCAAATGCTAACTTAAACTTCAATATATTTGGCCCAGAAATCCTTTCAAAAAGTGGCGTTTAAGTTGAAGTTTAAGTTTTAGTTTAAGGTTAAACTGAAACTTAAACGTGGAAATGGAAGAAAGCAACCCAGGAGTGTGAAATGTCGAACACGTTTAAGCTTCAGTTTAAGGTTAAACTGAAGCTTAAACGTGGAAATGAAGAAAGCAACCCTGGAGGAGCAATTGGGTCGAACACGTTTAAGCTTCAGTTTAAGGTTAAACTGAAGCTTAAACGTGGAAATGAGAAAGCAACCCTGGAGGAGAGAAATAGTCGAACACGTTTAAGCTCCAGTTTAACCTTAAACTGGAGCTTAAACGTGGAAATGCTCCTGGTGCCTTTCTTACTTCTGGCGTTTAACCTCCAGTTTAAGGTTAAACTGGAGGTTAAACGTGGAAATGCTTCCTGGTGAGAAATTGTGTCGAACACGTTTAAGCTCCAGTTTAAGGTTAAACTGGAGCTTAAACGTGGAAATGCTCCCTTGGTGAAATTCTCATTCTGGCGTTTAACTTCCAGTTTAAGGTTAAACTGGAGGTTAAACGCCAGTTCCAGCATTTCTTAGCCTTCATGATTCTGGCGTTTAAGCTCTAGTTTAGGCTTAAACTGGAACTTAAACGCCATTTCTAGCATTATATGGTTTGGTAGTTTAAGTTCCAGTTTAAGCTTAAACTGGAACTTAAACTCCACATGTGATATTCAAGCTTCCTTTATTGATTTTGTTGCTTCCTTGCCTAGCCTCTTCTTCCCTGAAATCATCCAAACAATTGCATCAAAGTCTTGCAAAATTTCATGAGAAATCTTCCATTCATAGCATTCAAGTAATATAACTAAAAACTCATGGAATTTGCATCAAAATCATACTGTTTGGATGGTTCATTGCTTTGTTATTCATTTAACCATTCTTGGTTACTTTAAGCTCAAGAAAATGCATAAAACAACTAAAACTAACAGAAAAATGCTAGTGAAACTAGCCTAAGATGCCTTGGCATCAAGTACTCAAGAGGCATCTTCTGAAGAAGAAGCTTATGATCCTGAGAACCCTGCAATAGCAGAGGTAAATTACTTAGGTGAACCTTATGGAAACACCTATAACTCAACATGGAGAAATCATCCAAATTTCTCATGGAAGGATCAGAAGCCCCAACAAGGCTTTAATAATGGTGGAAGAAACAGGTTTAGCAATAGCAAGCCTTTTCCATCATCAACTCAGCAACAGACAGAGAACTCTGAACAAAATGCTTCTAATTTAGCAAATCTAGTCTCTGATCTATCTAAAGCCACTGTAAGTTTCATGAATGAAACAAGATCTTCCATTAGAAATCTGGAAGCACAAGTGGGCCAGCTGAGTAAAAGGATCACTGAAATCCCTCCTAGTACTCTCCCAAGCAATACAGAAGAGAATCCAAAAGGAGAGTGCAAGGCCATTGACATAAGCGCCATGGCCGAACCTGAGAGGAGAGGAGAGGACGTGAATCCCAAGGAGGAAGACCTCCAGGGACGTCCAGTGATCAATAAGGAGCTTCCCTCTAGGGAACCAAAGGACTCTGAGGCTCATCTAGAGACCATGGAGATCCCATTGAACCTCCTTATGCCCTTCATGAGCTCTGATGAGTATTCCTCTTCTGAAGAGAAGGAGGATGTTACTGAAGAGCAAACTGCCAAGTTTCTTGGTGCAATCATGAAGCTGAATGCCAAACTATTTGGCATTGATACTTGGGAAGCTGAGCCTCCCTTGTTCATCAATGAACTAAGTGATCTGGATCAACTGACATTGCCTCAGAAGAGACAGGATCCTGGAAAGTTCATAATACCCTGTACCATAGGCACCATAATCTTTAAGGCTCTATGTGACCTTGGTTCAGGAATAAACCTCATGCCCCTCTCTGTAATAGAGAAACTGGGAATCTATGGGGTGCAAGCTGCTAAAATCTCATTAGAGATGGCAGACAGCTCAAGAAGACAGGCTCATGGACAAGTAGAAGATGTATTAGTAAAGGTTGAGGGCCTTTACATACCTACTAATTTCATAGTCCTGGATACTGGAAAGGAAGAGGATGAATCCATCATCCTAGGAAGACCTTTCTTGGCCACAGCAAGAGTTGTGATTGATGTTGACAGAGGTGAAATAGTCCTTCAATGGAATGAGAACTCCCTTGTATTCAAAACTCAAGGATCTCCCTCTGCAACCATGGAGAGGAAGCTTGAAAAGCTTCTCTCAAAGCAGAGTCAACCAGAGCCCCCACAGTCAAACTCTAAGTTTGGTGTTGGGAGGCCACAACCAAACTCTAAGTTTGGTGTTGAACTCCCATATCCAAACTCTAAGTTTGGTGTTGGAGAGTCTCAACAAAGCTCTGCACATCTGTGAGGCTCCATGAGAGCCCACTGTCAAGCTATTGACATTAAAGAAGCGCTTGTTGGGAGGCAACCCAATGCTTATCTAATTCTTATTTTTATTGTTTTTCATGTTTTCTTAGGTTCATGATCATGTGGAGTCACAAAATAAACAAAAAATTCAAAAACAGAATCAAAAATAACAGAAGAAAAATCACACCCTGGAGTCGCATCTGCCTGGCGTTCAAACACCAGAACAGAGCATAGTTCTGGCGCTGAACGCCCAAAATGGGAGCATCCGGGCGCTGAACGCCCAAAACAAGCATAGTTCTGGCGCTGAACGCCCAGAATGGGAGCATCCTGGCGCTGAACGCCCAGAACAAGCATGGTTCTGGTGTTCAACGCCAGAAATGGCAGCAAATGGGCGTTGAACGCCCAAAATGGGCACCAACCTGGCGCTGAACGCCCAGAGTTGTGTGCAAGGGAATTTTGCATGCCTAAATTGGTGCAGGGATGTAAATGCCTTGACACCTCAAGATCTGTGGACCTCACAGGATCACCTCAGGATCTGTGGACCCCACAGGATCCCCACCTACCTCCACTCACTCTCTTCTCTCTTCTCAATCATCCTCTATTCCGAATAAACACTCTTCCCTATTAACTCTTTACCACTCATATCCAAACACCCACTTTCCTTCAAAATTCAACATCTCTTTCCCACCCAATCCCACCCATATGGCCGAATACACACAGCCATCCATCTCCTCCATATCCTCTTCTTCTTCTATTCTTTCTTCTTTTGCTCGAGGGCGAGCAATATTCTAAGTTTGGTGTGGTAAAAAGCATAGCTTTTTTGTTTTTTCCATAACCATTGATGGCACCTAAGGCCAGAGAAGCCTCTAGAAAGAGGAAAGGAAAGACAAAAGCTTCCATCAAGGGTCTATAGCTCAGTGGTAGAACATTTGACTGCAAATCAAGAGATCCCTGAGATACCTCAGGGGATACATTTTCTTCCACACAATTATTGGAAGCAACTAAAGGGTGGAACATCAAGAGCACTCCTTCATCCTTCATGAAATCAAAGCAATGAAGGAGGAGCAGCAAAGACAAGGAAGAAACATAGAAGAGCTCAAGGACATCACTAAGGTGGACTCATTCCTTGTTCTTACCTTTTCTGTTTTTTTTTGTTTTATATGTTATATGCTTATCCATGTTTGTGTCTTCATTACATGATCATTAGTAGTTAGTAACTGTGTCTTAAAGTTATGAATGTCCTATGAATCCATCACCTCTCTTAAATAAAAACTGTTTTAATTCAAAAAGAACAAGAAGTACATGAGTTTCGAATTTATCCTTGAACTTAGCTTAATTATATTGATGTGGTGACAATGCTTCTTATTTTCTGAATGTATGCTTGAACAGTGCATATGTCTTTTGAAGTTGTTGTTTAAGAATGTTAAATATGTTGGCTCTTGAAAGAATGATGACTAGGAGACATGTTATTTGATAATCTGAAAAATCATAAAAATGATTCTTGAAACAAGAAAAAGCAGCAAAGAACAAAGCTTGCAGAAAAAAAAATAGAAAAAAATAGGCGAAAAAAAAATAAAGAAAAAGAAAAAGCAAGCAGAAAAAGCCAAAAGCTCTTAAAACCAAGAGGCAAGAGCAAAAAGCCAATAAAAAGGATCCCAAGGCTTTGAGCATCAGTGGTTAGGAGGGCCTAAAAGGAATAAAATCCTGGTCTAAGCGGCTAAACCAAGCTGTCCCTAACCATGTGCTTGTGGCGTGTAGGTGTCAAGTGAAAACTTGAGACTGAGCGGTTAAAGTCAAGGTCCAAAACAAAAAAAGAGTGTGCTTAAGAACCCTGGACACCTCTAATTGGGGACTTTAGCAAAGCTGAGTCACAATCTGAAAAGGTTCACCCAATTATGTGTCTGTGGCATTTATGTATCCGGTGGTAATACTGGAAAACAAAGGGCTTAGGGCCACGGCCAAGACTCATAAAGAAGCTGTGTTCAAGAATCATCATACTGAACTAAGAGAGTCAATAACACTATTCGAAATCTGAAGTTCCTATAGATGCCAATCATTCTGAACCTCAATGGATAAAGTGAGATGCCAAAACTATTCAAGAGGCAAAAAGCTATAAGTCCCGCTCATATGATTGAAGCTCTGTTTCATTGATAGTTTGGAATTTATAGTATATTCTATTCTTTTTATCCTATTTTGATTTTTAGTTGCTTGGGGACAAGCAACAATTTAAGTTTGGTGTCGTGATGAGCGGATAATTTATACACTTTTTGACATTGTTTTTAGTATGTTTTTAGTAGGATCTAGTTACTTTTAGGGATGTTTTTAATAGATTTTGTGTTAAATTCACATTTCTGGACTTTACTATGAGTTTGTGTGTTTTTCTGTGATTTCAGGTATTTTCTGGCTGAAATTGAGGGACTTGAGCAGAAATCAGATTCAGAGGTTGAAAAAGGACTGCTGATGCTGTTGGATTCTGACCTCCCTGCACTCAAAGTGGATTTTCTGGAGCTACAGAACTCGAAATGGCGCGCTTCCAATTGCGTTGGAAAGTAGACATCCAGGGCTTTCCAGAAATGTATAATAGTCCATACTTTGGCAAAGAATTTACGACGTAAACTGGCGTTCAACGCCAGCTTTCTACCCAAATCTGGCGTCCAGCGCCAGAAAAGGATCCAAAACCAGAGTTGAACGCCCAAACTGGCACAAAAACTGGCGTTCAACTCCACAAATGGCCTCTGCACGTGCCACACTTTAGCTCAGTCCAAACACACACCAGTGGGCCCCGGAAGTGGATTTATGCATCAATTACTTACTCATGTAAACCCTAGTGACTAGTTTATTATAAATAGGACCTTTTACTATTGTATTAGGCATCTTTTGATCAGCTTAGGATCTTAGGATCATCTTTGGACGTCTGGTTCTTAGATCAGAGGGGCTGGCCATCTCGGCCATGCCTGGACCTTCACTTATGTATTTTCATACGGTAGAGTTTCTACACTCCATAGATTAAGGTGTGGAGCTCTGCTGTTCCTCAAAGATTAATGCAAAGTACTACTGTTTTCTATTCAATTCTTCTTATTTCTCTTCTAAGATATCCATTCGCACCCAAGAATGTGATGAAGGTGATGATTATGTGTGACGCTCATCATCCTTCTCCCTTATGAACGCGTGCCTGACAAACACTTCTGTTCTACATGAATTAAGCTAGAATGAGTATCTCTTAGATCTCCTAACCAGAATCTTCGTGGCGTAAGCTAGAATGATGGCGGCATTCAAGAGAATCCGGAAGGTCTAAACCTTGTCTGTGGTATTCTGAGTAGGATTCAATGATTGAATGACTGTGACGAGCTTCAAACTCGCGATTGTTGGGCGTTAGTGACAGACGCAAAAGGAGGGTGAATCCTATTCCAGCATGATCGAGAACCGACAGATGAATAGCCGTGCCGTGATAGGGTGCGTGAGCATATGATTCACTGAGAGGAGGGGATGTAGCCACTGACAACGGTGATGCCCTTGCATACAGCCAGCCATGGAAAGGAGTGAGACTGATTGGATGAAGATAGCAGGAAAGCAGAGGTTCAGAGGAACGAAAAGCATCTTCATTCGCTTATCTGAAATCCCTGCCAATGAATCTACATAAGTATCTCTATCCCTTTTATTGTTTATTTTAATCTAATAAAGTATCATGTTTAAATCCGCCTGACTGAGATTTACAAGGTGACCATAGCTTGCTTCAAGCCAACAATCTCTGTGGGATCGACCCTTACTCGCGTAAGGTTTATTACTTGGACGACCCAGTACACTTGCTGGTTAGTTGAACGGAGTTGTGATCACACGTGCCATTACCAGGGATTATTAAGATCCCAATTCATTACACCATGATCTCTTTGGGGTATTTTTGATTTCATACAAATACAAAGAGACTAACTTTGAGGATCACAATTTCGTCCACCACTGTACATGGTATTTTTCATCCGAGTCGAGAAATCCGATAGTTGATTAGCCGTGCAGAGATCATACCTGGTAGTTTTCAATCGAGAGGATCATACAGCTTGCCATTGATGGAAACGATGCGTGTTTGGAGAAGAAGGCAGTAGGAAAGCAGAGATTCAGATGACAGAGCATCTCCGGAACCTCAGCCTCTTTCTCATTACTGAATCACAAGTACTATTTATTTTCATAAATACAATCACTCTTATCATTAATCTCCTGACTAAGATTTACAAAATAACCATAGCTTGCTTCAAGCTGACAATCACCGTGGGATCGACCCTTACTCACGTAAGGTATTACTTAGACGACCCAATGCACTTGCTGGTTAGTTGTGTGGAGTTGTGAAAAGTGTAATCACAATTTCGTGCACTAAGTTTTTGGCGCCGTTGCCAGGGATTGTTCGAGTTTGAACAACTGACGATCTATTTTGTTGCTTAGATTAGGAAAAAAATTATCTTTCTTGGTTTAGAGTCACTAAAATTGAATCTTCTAATGTTATTTTTGGTTAAAATTTTAAAATCCTTATTTTCTTTTTCTAAATTATTTTCGAGAATTTTTAAAACCAATAACCTCATAATTTAGTCATCTGTTTGTGTTTAGTTTCATGTTTTAAGTTTGGTGTCAATTGCATGATTTTATTTTTTTTTTCAATTTTTCGAATTATATGTTCTTAGTTCTTTCTTAATCTTCAAGTTGTTCTTGTTTATTTTCCTTGTTTGATCTTTAGTTTTTCTTGTTTTGTGTCTTTTCTTGTTTTTCTTGTGCATTTTCGAATTATTAGTGCCCAAAGTATAAAAATTTTTAAGTTTGGTATCCTTTGTGTTTTTATTTTCTTAAAAATTTCCAAAATTTGTTCTTGGTGTTCATCTTGATCTTCAAAGTGTTCTTGGTGTTCATCTTGACATTCAATGTTTTCTTGTTTGCTTTCTGTTTTAATCTTAAAAATTTTAAGTTTTGTGTCTTTTACTTGTTTTTCCCTCTCCTCATTAAATTCAAAAATATATTTTCTCTTAATTTTAACTGAATTTTCAAAAATTACATTTAAAAATTCTGATTTTTATTTTAAAATTTTTATCTTATCTTATCTTAGTTTTAAAAATTCAAATCTTTTTCAAATTTCAATTAAATTCCAAAATTCAAAATTCAAATTTCAAAATTTAAATTTAAAATTAAAAAAAATCAAACCTTTTTCAAAATTTAAATCTTTTTTAAATCTTTATCTTATATTGTTGACTTTTTCAAAATTCAAAATTCAAAATTTCAAATTCAAATTTCAAATTTCAAATTTCAAAATTTAATTTTCAAATTTAAAATTTAAAATTCAAAACTTACTAACCACTTTCTCTCTCTTAATTTTTTGAAAATCCTCACCCAAAAATTTTTAATTCTTTTTAATTAATTAATTAATTTAGTTTTCCAATTTCGTTTATTTCTTTTTCTTTTTTTTATTTTTATTTATTTTCGAAACTTGCATCATTTTATTTATTTACTTTTTTTTTAATTTTGTTAAATTCAAAAAAGGGGGGAATAAACTTTTTATTCACAATCCACATCATCTCCCTTTCTCCATCCTGGACCTAAGTAGAAATGAACAGTTCAGAAGGACTCTGGGGTCATATGCTAACCCCACTACTGCTTCACATAGGAGTAGTATCTGTATACCCCCCCATCAGAGCCAACAGTTTTGAGCTAAACCCTCAGCTCATTATCATGGTGCAGCAAAATTGCCAGTATTTCGGTCTTCTACAGGAAGAACCTACTGAGTTTCTGGCACAGTTCTTACAAATTGCTGACACAGTACATGATAAGGAAGTAGATCAGGATGTCTACAGATTGTTACTGTTTCCATTTGCTGTAAAAGATCAAGCTAAGAGGTGGTTAAATAACCAACCCACAGCAAGCATAAGAACATGGAAACAGTTATCAAACAAATTCTTGAATCAATATTTCCCTCCAAAAAGGATGACACAGCTAAGGCTGGACATCCAAGGCTTTAAACAAGAGGATAATGAATCTCTTTATAATTCCTGGGAGAGGTACAAAGAGATGCTAAGAAAATGTCCCTCTGAAATGTTTTCAGAATCGGTGCAGTTAGACATCTTCTACTATGGGCTTACAGAAAAGGCCCAGATGTCTCTAGACCACTCAGCTGGTGGATCTATACATATGAGAAAGATAATTGAAGAGGCTCAAGAGCTCATTGATACAGTTGCCAGAAATCAGCACCTGTACTTAAGTGGTGAGACCTCCATGAAACAAGAGGCTAAAGCAGTATCCACTGAACTTAGTCCTCAAGAACAAGTTACTAAACTCAATCAGCAATTGCTTATCATAACAAAACAGTTCGCAGAATTCAAAGAGATGCTCCAAGACACTAAAAATGCTAACCAGAATATGGAAGCATAATTGGATCAGACAAGACAGTAGCTATCTACACAGATAACAGAAGAATGCCAAGTTGTTCAATTAAGGAGTGGGAAGACATTGAATGTCTCACCTCAAAGCAGCAGAAAGGCAAAAAAGGAACAACTGGCAGAGGATGACCAACCCACCGCCCAAAATCCCTCTGAGGACAGTAAGAGCCTAGAGAGGAATGATTCTGGCGTTCAAACGCCAGAAAAGGGTAAGAAAGTGGCGTTAAACGCCCAAGGGAGGGCTAGTTCTGGCGTCTAAACACTAGAAAAGGGTGGCAATATGGCGTTAAACGCCCATGCAGCACCCAATTCTGGCATTCAAATGCCAATAAGGGATCAGACACCTGCAAGTGCTGATAACAACCCCCTTAAGCAGGCTTCTCCAACCACTTCTGTAGGAAATAAACCTGTAGCAACTAAGGTTGAAGAATACAAAGCCAAGATGCCTTATCCTCAAAAAATCCTCCAAGCAGAACAGGATAAACAATTTGCCCGCTTTGCAGACTATCTCAGGATTCTTGAAATAAAGATTCCGTTTACAGAGGCACTTGAGCAAATACCCTCTTATGCTAAGTTCATGAAAGAGATCTAAAGTCATAAGAAGGATTGGAGAGAAACTGAAAAAGTTTACCTCACTGAAGAATCCAGTGCAGTCATTCTGAAAAGCTTACCAAAAAAGCTTAAGGACCCCGGAAGCTTTATGATACCATGCACATTAGAGGGTGCTTGTACCAAGACAGCTCTATGTGATCTTGGGGCAAGTATCAACCTAATACCTGCATCCACTATCAAAAAGCTTGGTTTAACTAATGAAGTAAAACCAACCCGGATATGCCTCCAACTTGCTGATGGCTCCATTAAGATTCCATCAGGCGTAATTAAGGACATGATTGTCAAGGTTGGGCCATTCGCCTTTCCCACTGACTTTGTAGTGCTGGAAATGGAGAAACCCAAGAGTGCAACTCTCATTCTAGGAAAGCCTTTCCTAGCGACTGGACGAACCCTCATTGACGTCCAAAAAGGGGAGATAACCCTAAGAGTCAATGAAGATGAGTTTAAGTTGAATGGTATCAAAGCTATGCAACATTCAGACACATCAAAGGACTGCATGAGGGCTGATATTATTGGCTTCCTAGTGGAAGAGGTCAATCTAACTGAGAGTCTTGAATCAGAGCTAGAGAACATTTTTAAAGATGTTCAGCCTAATCTGGAGGAACTAGAGAAAATAGAAAAACCTCTAAAAACTCCTCATGAAGAGGAGAAGCCTCCTAAACCCGAGCTCAAGCCACTACCACCATCCCTGAAATATGTATTTCTGGGAGAAGATAAGACTTTTCCCGTGATCATAAGCTCTAATTTAGAGCCAAGGAAAGAGAAAGCACTACGTCAGGTGCTAAGGACACACAAGATAGCTCTTGGGTGGTCCATAAGTGATCTTAAGGGCATTAGCCCAGCCAGATGCATGCACAAGATCCTAAATCCAGCCATGAAGGAGGTGGTGCAAAAAGAGGTCACTAAATTACTAGAGGCTAGGATTATTTATCCTATTTCTGATAGCCCCTTGGTGAGCCCTGTCCAAGTTGTCCCCAAGAAGAGAGGCATGACAATGGTTCATAATGAAAAAAAATGAACTGGTTCCTACAAGAACAGTTACAGGGTGGTGTATGTGTATTGACTACAGAAGACTCAATACAGCCACCAGAAAGGATCATTTTCCTTTACCATTCATAGACCAGATACTAGAGAGACTAGCAGGTCATGAATACTACTGCTTTTTAGATGGCTATTCAGGTTACAACCAAATTACAGTAGATCCTCAGGACAAAGAGGAAACAGCATTCACATGTCCTTCTGGAGTATTCGCCTACAGAAGGATGCCATTTGGTCTGTGCAATGCACCTGCAACCTTTCAAAGGTGCATGCTCTCTATCTTCTCTGATATGGTAGAGAAATTTCTGGAAGTCTTCATGGATGACTTCTCAATATTTGGAGACTCATTCAGCTCTTGTCTTGACCATTGGTGCACGAAATTGTGATGTCTAGGCTCGAACAATCCCTGGTAATGGCTCCAAAGCTTGGTGCTTTGATCTTAATTCATAATTGTCACAACTTCGATACAACTAACCAGCAAGTGCACTGGGTCGTCCAAGTAATACCTTACGTGAGTAAGGGTCGAATCCCACGGAGATTGTTGGTATGAAGCAAGCTATGGTCACCTTGTAAATCTCAGTCAGGCAGATATAAAGTGATAATGGTGTTTTCGAATATGATATAATAAAATAGAGATAGAGATACTTATGTAAATCATTGGTAGGAATTTCAGATAAGCGAATGGAGATGCTTTTCGTTCCTCTGAACCTCTGCTTTCCTGCTATCTTCATCCAATCTGTCTTACTCCTTTCCATGGCTGGCTGTATGCAAGGGCATCACCGTTGTCAGTGGCTACATCCCCTCCTCTCAGTGAATAATATGCTCACGCACCCTGTCACGGCACGACTATTCATCTGTTGGTTCTCGATCATGCTGGAATAGGATTCACCCTCCTTTTGCGTCTGTCACTAACGCCCAACAATCGCGAGTTTGAAGCTCGTCACAGTCATTCAATCATTGAATCCTACTCGGAATACCACAGACAAGGTTTAGACTTTCCGGATTCTCTTGAATGCCGCCATCATTCTAGCTTATGCCACGAAGATTCCGGTTAGGAGATCTAAGAGATATTCATTCTAGCTTATTTCATGTAGAACAGAAGTGTTTGTCAGGCACGCGTTCATAAGGGAGAAGGATGATGAGCGTCACACATAATCATCACCTTCATCACGTTCTTGGGTGCGAATGGATATCTTAGAAGAGAAATAAGAAGAATTGAATAGAAAATAGTAGTACTTGGCATTAATCTTTGAGGAACAGCAGAGCTCCACACCTTAATCTATGGAGTGTAGAAACTCTACCGTATGAAAATACATAAGTGAAGGTCCAGGCATGGCCGAGATGGCCAGCCCCCTAAAACGTGATCACAGGATCAAAATACAATCCAGGATCCAAAGATGGTAAAAAAGACGTAAGATGGTCTTATTTATAATAAACTAGTCACTAGGGTTTACATGAGTAAGTAATTGATGCATAAATCCACTTCCTGGGCCCACTTGGTGTATGTTTGGGCTGAGCCTGAGTGTTGCACGTGCAGAGGCCATTTGTGGAGTTGAACGCCAGCTTTTGTGCCAGTTTGGGCGTTCAACTCTGGTTTTGGCTCCTTTTCTGGCGCTGGATGCCAGATTTAGGTAGAAAGCTGGCATTGAACGCCAGTTTACGTCATTTATTCTTGGCCAAAGCATGAACTATTATATATTTCTGGAAAGCCCTGGATGTCTACTTTCCAACGCAATTGGAAGCGCGCCATTTCGAGTTTTGTAGCTCCAGAAAATCCACTTTGAGTGCAGGGAGGTCAGAATCCAACAGCATCAGCAGTCCTTCTTCAACCTCTGAATCTGATTTCTGCTCAAGTCCCTCAATTTCAGCCAGAAAATACCTGAAATCACAGAAAAACATACAAACTCATAGTAAAGTCCAAAAATGTGAATTTAACATAAAAACTAATGAAAACATCCCTAAAAGTGACTAGATCCTACTAAAAACAATGTCAAAAAGCGTATAAATTATCCGCTCATCACAACACCAAACTTAAATTGTTGCTTGTCCCCAAGCAACTGAAAATCAAATAGGATAAAAAGAAGAGAATATACTATAAATTCCAAACTATCAATGAAACAGAGCTTCAATCATATGAGCGGGACTTATAGCTTTTTGCCTCTTGAATAGTTTTGGCATCTCACTTTATCCATTGAGGTTCAGAATGATTGGCATCTATAGGAACTTCAGATTTCGAATAGTGTTATTGACTCTCCTAGTTCAGTATGATGATTCTTGAACACAGCTTCTTTATGAGTCTTGGCCGTGGCCCTAAGCACTTTGTTTTCCAGTATTACCACCGGATACATAAATGCCACAGACACATAATTGGGTGAACCTTTTCAGATTGTGACTCAGCTTTGCTAAAGTCCCCAATTAGAGGTGTCCAGGGTTCTTAAGCACACTCTCTTTTTTTTTTTCTTTCCTTTGGACCTTGACTTTAACCGCTCAGTCTCAAGTTTTCACTTGACACCTACACGCCACAAGCACATGGTTAGGGACAGCTTGGTTTAGCCGCTTAGACCAGGATTTTATTCCTTTAGGCCCTCCTATCCACTGATGCTCAAAGCCTTGGGATCTTTTTTATTTGCCCTTGCCTTTTGGTTTTAAGGGTTATTGGCTTTTTCTGCTTGCTTTTTCTTTCTATTTTTTTTTTATTTTTTTTTGCCCCTTTCTTTTTTTTTTTTTTTTTTTGCAAGCTTTGTTCTTTGCTGCTTTTTATTGCTTCAAGAATCATTTTTATGATTTTTCAGATTATCAAATAACATGTCTCCTAGTCATCATTCTTTCAAGAGCCAACATATTTAACATTCTTAAACAACAACTTCAAAAGACATATGCACTGTTCAAGCATACATTCAGAAAACAAGAAGCATTGTCACCACATCAATATAATTAAGCTAAGTTCAAGGATAAATTCGAAACTCATGTACTTCTTGTTCTTTTGAATTAAAACATTTTTCTTTTAAAAGAGGTGATGGATTCATAGGACATTCATATCTTTAAGACAGAGTTTACTAACTACTAATGATCATGTAATGAAGACACAAACATAGATAAGCACATAACATAGAAAACAAAAAACAGAAGAAATAAGAACAAGGAATGAATCCACCTTAGTGATGGTGGCGTTTCCTTCTTGAGGAACCAATGATGTCCTTGAGCTCTTCTATGTCTCTTCCTTGTCTTTGTTGCTCCTCCCTCATTGCTTTTTGATCTTCTCTTATTTCATGGAGCATGATGGAGTGCTCTTGATGTTCCACCCTTAGTTGTCCCATATTGGAACTCAATTCTCCTAGGGAGGTGTTGATTTGCTCCCAATAGTTTTGTGGAGGAAAGTGCATTTGAGGCATTTCCGGAATCTCATGGTGATGAGCTTCTTGCGCCTCTTGAGCTCCATGACTGGGCTCTCTTGCTTGCTCCATCTTTTTCTTAGTGATGGGCTTGTCCTCTTTGATGAGGATATCTCCCTCTATGTCAATCCCAGCTGAATTGCATAGGTGGCAAATGAGGTGAGGAAAGGCTAACCTTGCCATGGTGGAGGACTTGTCAGCCACCTTGTAGAGTTCTTGAGGTATAATCTCATGAACTTCCACCTCTTCTCCAATCATGATGCTATGGATCATGATGGCCCGGTCTATAGTAACTTCAGACCGGTTGCTAGTGGGAATGATTGAGCATTGAATAAACTCCAACCATCCTCTAGCTATAGGCTTGAGGTCCAATCTTCTTAGTTGAACCGGCTTGCCTTTGGAGTCAATCTTCCATTGAGCTCCTTCTACACATATGTCCATAAGGACTTGGTCCAACCTTTGATCAAAGTTGACTCTCCTTGTGTAGGGGCATGCGTTCTCTTCCATGTATGGCAAGTTGAACGCCAACCTCACATTTTCCGGACTAAAATCTAAGTATTTCCCCCGAACCATTGTAACATAGTTCTTTGGATCCGGGTTATTACTTTGATCATGGTTCTTGGTGATCCATGCATTGGCATAGAACTCTTGAACCATTAGGATGCCGACTTATTGGATGGGATTTGTTAGAACTTCCCAACCTCTTCTTTGAATTTCATGTCGGATCTTCGGATACTCATTTCTTTTGAGTTTAAAAGGGACCTCAGGGATCACCTTCTTCTTGGCCACAATATCATAGAAGTGGTCTTGATGGGCTTTAGAGATGAATCTTTCCATCTCCCATGACTCGGATGTGGAAGCTTTTGTCTTCCCTTTCTCTCTTCTAGAGGATTCTCCGGTCTTGGGTGCCATCAATGGTAATGGAAAAACAAAAAAGCTATGCTTTTACCACACCAAACTTAGAATATTGCTCGCCCTCGAGCAATAAACAAAAGAATAGAAGAAGAAGAAGAAGAAATATGGAGGGGGAGAGGGAGATGTGGTTTCGGCCAAGAGGAGTGTAGAGGGGTGTGTTGTGTGAATTTGATGAAGAATGGAGGTCTTTATATAGGGAAGGGAGGGGGGTTAAGGTTCGGCCATATGGGTGGGTTTGGGTGGGAAATTGGTTTTGAATTTTGAAGGTAGGTGGAGTTTATGAGGTAGGTTTATGGGGAAGAGTGGATGGATGTGAGTGGTGAAGAGGTGATGGGGAAGAGAGATTGAGGTGATTGGTGAAGGGTTTTTGGGGAAGAGTGTTTATGGGGTTGTGTGAAAGAGAGTGGTGAGAAGAAGTGAGTGGAGGTAGGTGGGGATCCTGTGGGGTCCACAGATCCTGAGTGGATCCTGTGGGGTCCACAGATCCTGAGGTGTTCAAGGATTTACATCCCTGCACCCATTAGGCATGTAAAAATGCCTTTGTACCCAACTCTGGGCGTTCAGCACCAGGTTGGTGGCCATTTTGGGCGTTCAACGCCCATTTGTGTGCCATTTCTGGCGTTGAACGCCAGAACCATGCCTGTTCTGGCGTTCAGCGCCCAGAAGCTGCCCATTTTGGGCGTTCAGCGCCAGAACCATGCTCTGTTCTGGCGCTGAACGCCAGACAGATGCTCCTCCAGGGTGTGATTTTTCTTCTGCTGTTTTTGATTCCGTTTTCAATTTTTCTATTTATTTTGTGACTCCACATGATCATGAACCTAAGAAAACATGAAAAACAATAAAAATAAGAATTAGATAAACATTGGGTTGCCTCCCAACAAGCGCTTCTTTAATGTCAATAGCTTGACACTGGGCTCTCATGGAGCCTCACAGATGTGCAGAGCTTTGTTGAGACTCTCCAACACCAAACTTAGAGTTTGGATATGGGAGTTCAACACCAAACTTAGAGTTTGGTTGTGGCCTCCCAACACCAAACTTAGAGTTTGACTGTGGGGCCTCTGGTTGACTCTGCTTGGAGAGAAGCTTTTTCTGCTTCCTCTCCATGGTTGCAGAGGGAGATCCTTGAGTTTTAAACACAAGTGAGTTCTCATTCCATTGAAGGAATATTTCACCTCTGTCAACATCAATCACAGCTCTTGCTGTGGCCAGGAAAGGTCTTCCTAAGATGATGGATTCATCCTCTTCCTTTCCAGTATCCAGGATTATGAAATCAGTAGGTATGTAAAGTCCCTCAACCTTTACTAATACATCTTCTACTTGTCCATAAGCCTGTTTTCTTGAGCTGTCTGCCATCTCTAGTGAGATTTTAGCAGCTTTCACCCCATAGATTCCCAGTTTCTCTATTACAGAGAGGGGCATGAGGTTTATTCCTGAACCAAGGTCACACAGAGCCTTAAAGATCATAGTGCCTATGGTACAGGGTATTATGAACTTTCCAGGATCCTGTCTCTTCTGAGGCAATGTCAGTTGATCCAGATCACTTAGTTCATTGATGAACAAGGGAGGTTCAACTTCCCAAGTATCAATGCCAAATAATTTAGCATTCAGCTTCATGATTGCACCAAGAAACTTGGCAGTTTGCTCTTCAGTAACATCCTCATTCTCTTCAGAAGAGGAATACTTATCAGAGCTCATGAAGGGCATAAGGAGGTTCAATAGAATCTCTATGGTCTCTAGATGAGTCTCAGATTCCTTTGGTTCCTCAGAGGGAAGCTCCTTATTGATCACTGGACGTCCCAGGAGGTCTTCCTCCTTGGGATTCACGTCCTCTCCTCTCCTCACAGGTTCGGCCATGGCACTTATGTCAATGGCCTTGCACTCTCCTTTTGGGTTCTCTTCTGTATTGCTTGGGAGAGTACTAGGAGGGATTTCAGTGATCCTTTTACTCAGCTGGCCCACTTGTGCTTCCAGATTTCTAATGGAAGACCTTGTTTCATTCATGAAACTTACAGTGGCCTTAGATAGATCAGAGACTAGATTTGCTAAATTAGAAGCATTTTGTTCAGAGTTCTCTGTCTGTTGCTGAGTTGATGATGGAAAAGGTTTGCTATTGCTAAACCTGTTTCTTCCACCATTATTAAAGCCTTGTTGGGGCTTTTGATTCTTCCATGAGAAATTTGGATGATTTCTCCATGTTGAGTTATAGGTGTTTCCATAAGGTTCACCTAAGTAATTTACCTCTGCTATTGCAGGGTTCTCAGGATCATAGGCTTCTTCTTCAGAAGATGCCTCTTGAGTACTGTTGGATGCAGCTTGCATTCCATTCAGACTCTGAGAGATCATATTGACTTGTTGAGTCAATATTTTATTCTGAGCCAATATGGCATTCAGAGTATCAACTTCAAGAACTCCCTTCTTCATAGGCGTCCCATTACTCACAGGATTCCTTTCAGAAGTGTACATGAACTGGTTATTAGCAACCATGTCAATGAGTTCTTGAGCTTCTGCAGGCGTTTTCTTTAGGTGAATGGATCCACCTGCAGAAGTGTCCAGTGACATCTTTGATAGCTCAGATAAACCATCATAGAATATATCCAGGATGGTCCATTCTGAAAGCATGTCAGAAGGACACTTTTTGGTCAACTGTTTGTATCTTTCCCAAGCTTCATAGAGGGATTCACCTTCTTTCTGTCTGAAGGTTTGAACATCAGCTCTAAGCTTGCTCAGCTTTTGAGAAGGAAAGTACTTGGCTAGGAAAGCCGTGACCAGCTTATCCCAAGAGTTCAGGATGTCTTTGGGTTGAGAATCCAACCATAATCTAGCTCTGTCTCTTACAGCAAAAGGGAAAAGCATGAGCTTGTAGACTTCAGGATCTACTCCATTAGTCTTGACAGTATCACATATCTGCAAGAATTCAGTTAAGAACTGAAAAGGATCTTCAGATGGAAGTCCATGAAACTTGCAGTTCTACTGCATCAGAGAAACTAATTGAGGTTTCAGCTCAAAGTTGTTTGCTCCAATGGCAGGAATGGAGATGCTTCTTCCATGTAAATTGGAATTAGGTGCAGTAAAGTCACCAAGCATCTTCCTTACATTATTATTATTTTCGGCTGCCATCTCCTCTTCCTGTTCGAAAATTTCTGAAAGGTTTTCTCTGGATTGTTGTATTTTAGCTTCTCTTAATTTTCTCTTCAGAGTCTTTTCAGGTTCTGGATCTGCTTCCACAAGAATGTTCTTATCCTTGCTCCTGCTCATATGACAAAGAAGAAGGCACAGAAAAATAATAATAATAATGGAGATCCTTTATACCACAGTATAGGGATCCCTGTGTGAGTGGAAGAAGAGGGGGAGACAAAGAATGTAATATAATGGAAGAAACACAACTGTGAGGATGGAAGAGAGGTGAGATGAGATGAATGAATAAATAGAATGAGATGGGGGAGTGATAATTTTCGAAAATTATTTTGAAAAAGAGTTAGTGATTTTTGAAAATGGTTTTTAAAAAATGTTTAGTATTTTTTTTCGAAAATTTTTGAAATAAAAATAAAAATAATTAGTTAATTAAAAAGAAATTTTTGAAAAAGGGGGAGATATTTTCGAAAATTAGAGAGAGAGAGTTAGTTAGGTAGTTTTGAAAAAGTTAAGAAACAAACAAAAAGTTACTTAGTTAGTTGAAACAAATTTTGAAAAAGATAAGAAGTTAGGAAGTTAGAAAAGATATTTTGAAAAGATATTTTTGAAAAAGATAAGATAAGAAGATATTTTTGAAAAGATATGATAGGAATTAGTTTTTGAAAAAGATTTGATTTTTAAAATCACAATTAATGACTTGATTCATAAGAAATCACAAGATATGATTCTAGAATTTAAAGTTTGAATCTTTCTTAACAAGCAAGTAACAAACTTCAAATTTTTGAATCAAAACATTAATTGATTATGTTATTTTCGAAAATTTGGTCTAAAAATAAGAAAAAGATTTTTGAAAAATGTTTTTGGAATTTTCGAAAATAACTAAGAATTTTGAAAAAGATAAGATTTTCAAATTGAAAATTTGATTTGACTCATAAGAAACAACTTGATTTTAAAAATTTTTGAAAAAGTCAACTCAAATTTTCGAATTTGATGAGAGAAAAAGGGAAAGTTATTTTTTTGATTTTTGAATTTTTATGATGCAAGAGGAAAACACTAAAAAGATGCAACGCATGAAATTTTTAGATCAAAACATGTGATGCATGCAAGAATGCTATGAATGTCAAGATGAACACCAAGAACACTTTGAATGTCAAGATGAACATCATAGACAAAATTTTGAAAAAAATTTTTAATGCAAAGAAAACATGCAAGACACCAAACTTAGAATTCTTTAATGCTTAGACACTAAGAATTCAAGAATGCATATGATAAACATGAAAAGACACAAAACAAAAAATCATCAAGATCAAACAAGAAGACTTACCAAGAACAACATGAAGATCATGAAGAACACTATGAATGCATGATATTTTCGAAAAAATGCAAGATGCATATGCAAGTGACACCAAACTTATAATGTGACTCAAGACTCAAACAAGAAACAGAAAAATATTTTTGATTTTTATGATTTTCTAATTTTTTTTGGATTTTTTTTTTCGAAAATTATATGAAAAAGAAAAATAAGGATTCCAAAATTTTTAATATGAATTCCAGGAATCTTGCATTCTTAGTCTAAAGCTTCAGTCCAGGAATTAGACATGGCTCACTAGCCAGCCAAGCTTTCAAAGAAAGCTCCAGTCCAAAACACTAGACATGGCCAATGGCCAGCCAAGCTTCAACATTTTAACATCAGAGTATATTGATCTTGATAACAAAGTGCTGCTCATCATTTATCAAGTATGTAACTTACCTCTGATGGTTTGGAAGCCTCAATCCAAAAGAATTTAGACATGGCTTTACAGCCAGCCAGGCTTCACATGCTTCATGAAACACTAGAATTCATTCTTAAAAATCTTGAATAAAAATTTTATTTTTGAAAACATTTTTATTTTTTTCGAAAACAGATGAGAAAATTTTAGAAATATTTTTGAAAAATTTTTGAAAATAAAATAAAAAGAAAATTACCTAATCTAAGCAACAAGATGAACCGTCAGTTGTCCAAACTCAAACAATCCCCGGCAACGGCGCCAAAAACTTGGTGCACGAAATTGTGATGTCCAGGCTCGAACAATCCCTGGTAATGGCTCCAAAGCTTGGTGCTTTGATCTTAATTCATAATTGTCACAACTTCGATACAACTAACGAGCAAGTGCACTAGGTCGTCCAAGTAATACCTTACGTGAGTAAGGGTCGAATCCCACGGAGATTGTTGGTATGAAGCAAGCTATGGTCACCTTGTAAATCTCAGTCAGGCAGATATAAAGTGATAATGGTGTTTTTGAATATGATATAATAAAATAGAGATAGAGATACTTATGTAAATCATTGGTAGGAATTTCAGATAAGCGAATGGAGATGCTTTTCGTTCCTCTGAACCTCTGCTTTCCTGCTATCTTCATCCAATCTGTCTTACTCCTTTCCATGGCTGGTTGTATGCAAGGCCATCACCGTTGTCAGTGGCTACATCCCCTCCTCTCAGTGAATAATATGCTCACGCACCCTGTCACGGCACGGCTATTCATCTGTCGGTTCTCGATCATGCTGGAATAGGATTCACCCTCCTTTTGCGTCTGTCACTAACGCCCAACAATCGCGAGTTTGAAGCTCGTCACAGTCATTCAATCATTGAATCCTACTCGGAATACCACAGACAAGGTTTAGACTTTCCGGATTCTCTTGAATGCCGCCATCATTCTAGCTTACGCCACGAAGATTCCGGTTAGGAGATCTAAGAGATATTCATTCTAGCTTATTTCATGTAGAACAGAAGTGTTTGTCAGGCACGCGTTCATAAGGGAGAAGGATGATGAGCGTCACACATAATCATCACCTTCATCACGTTCTTGGGTGCGAATGGATATCTTAGAAGAGAAATAAGAAGAATTGAATAGAAAATAGTAGTACTTTGCATTAATCTTTGAGGAACAGCAGAGCTCCACACCTTAATCTATGGAGTGTAGAAACTCTACCGTATGAAAATACGTAAGTGAAGGTCCAGGCATGGCCGAGATGGCCAGCCCCCTAAAATGTGATCACAGGATCAAAATACAATCCAGGATCCAAAGATGGTAAAAAAGACGTAAGATGGTCTTATTTATAATAAACTAGTCACTAGGGTTTACATGAGTAAGTAATTGATGCATAAATCCACTTCCTGGGCCCACTTGGTGTATGTTTGGGCTGAGCCTGAGTGTTGCACGTGCAGAGGCCATTTGTGGAGTTGAACGCCAGCTTTTGTGCCAGTTTGGGCGTTCAACTCTGGTTTTGGCTCCTTTTCTGGCGCTGGACGCCAGATTTGGGTAGAAAGCTGGCGTTGAACGCCAGTTTACGTCGTCTATTCTTGGCCAAAGTATAGACTATTATATATTGCTGGAAAGCCCTGGATGTCTACTTTCCAACGCAATTGGAAGCGCGCCATTTCGATTTCTGTAGCTCCAGAAAATCTACGTTGAGTGCAGGGAGGTCAGAATCCAACAGCATCAGCAGTCCTTCTTCAACCTCTGAATCTGATTTCTGCTCAAGTCCCTCAATTTCAGCCAGAAAATACCTGAAATCACAGAAAAACACACAAACTCATAGTAAAGTCCAGAAATGTGAATTTAACATAAAAACTAATGAAAACATCCCTAAAAGTGACTAGATCCTACTAAAAACATACTAAAAATAATGTCAAAAAGCGTATAAATTATCCGCTCATCAACCATCTAGCACTTATTCTGAAAAGGTGCCAAGAGACTAACCTAGTTTTAAACTGGGAAAAATGTCACTTTATGGTGACTGAAGGAATTGTCCTTGGGCATAAAATTTCAAATAAGGGAATAGAGGTGGATCAAGCTAAGGTAGAGGTAATTGAAAAATTACCACCACCTGCCAATTTTAAGGCAATCAGAAGCTTTCTGGGGCATGCAGGATTCTATAGGAGGTTTATAAAGGATTTTTCAAAAATTGCAAAACCTCTGAGCAATCTGCTAGCTCCTAACATACCATTTGTATTTGACACAGAGTGTCTATAGGCATTTGAAACTCTGAAATCTAAGCTGATCACAGCACCAGTCATTTCTGCACTAGATTGGACATTACCATTCAAACTAATGTGTGATGCCAGTGACCATGCCATTGGTGTAGTACTGGGACAGAGGCATAACAAGCTTCTGCACGTCATTTACTATGCTAGCCGTGTCTTGAATGACGCACAGAAGAATTACACAACCACAGAAAAGGAGTTGCTTCCAGTGGTGTATGCCATTGACAAGTTCATATCTTATTTCGTAGGATCAAAAGTGATTGTGTACACTGACCATGCTGCTCTAAAATATCTCTTCACAAAGCAAGATTCAAAACCCAGACTCATAAGATGGCTATTGCTTCTGCAAGAGTTTGATATAAAAATAAGAGACAGAAAAGGGACAGAGAACCAAGTAGCAGATCACCTGTCCCAGATAGAACCAGTAGCAGGGGCATCCCTCCCTCCTATTGAGATCTCTGAAACCTTTCCGGATGAGCAACTCTTTGCCATTTAGGAATTACCATGGTTTGTAGACATTGCAAACTATAAAGCTGTGAGATTCATACCAAAAGAGTACAGTAAGCAACAAATAAAAAAATTGATTTCTGATGCAAAGTACTACTTGTGGGATGAACCATATCACTTTAAGAGGTGTGCAGATGGAGTAATCCTCAGATGTGTGCCTAGAGAAGAGGCACAGAAGATCCTATGACATTGCCATGGATCACAATATGGAGGACACTTTGGAGGTGAGCTGATGCCAGGGCATTTTCGCCAATTTCACTAACCTTTCCTTTACTGTTTTAGGGTAGTTCCATCCATTTTCTCAGGAAATAAGCAAGTTTTGGGTAGAATTTCACTTACATCTTGATTCAAGCAAACATTGTGCACTTTACATGATTTCATGAGAATTATGCATGAGTTAAATGACAAATTGGATGATGCATGTCTCATGACTTGGATTAGAAATTTGATGCACTCTACTGCTTGATTTCAGGACAAAGGAAGCAAGGAAGAACCACGTTAACAGCCACGTTAGTCTAACTAATGTGACCACTAAGGTTGAAAGGGAGCTAGCTTGTAATGTTAATGAGAAAAGTAATCGCCAATAACGTCCTCGAAGCCATCATAGCCCACGTTAAAAGTCACGTTAACTAAGTTAACGTGAACTATAACGTGGAAAAAGAAAATGAAGCCAACGTTAGTGACACTCACCTTTGTCACTAACGTTGGACCAAGCTCATATTGGCCACGTTAAAAGCCACGTTAACTCAGTTAGCGTGGACTCTAATGTGGGGAAGCAAAAGAATGGCCAATGTTAGTGACACTCACCTTTGTCACTAACGTTGGACTAAGCCACTTTGAGCCACGTTAACTTAGTTAACGTGGAAGCTAACGTGGATGAAAGAATGATGAGCCAACGTTAGTGACACTCACCTTTTTCACTAACGTTGGAGATGGCTATCACCACCACGTCAGAAGCCACGTTAACCTAGTTAACGTGAACTCTAACGTGGGAAGTAGGGGCGTTTTGAAATGTTAGTGACAAAGTGATGAGCGGATATTTTATACGCTTTTTGGGGATAATTTCATATAGTTTAGAGTGTGTTTTAGTTAGTTTTTAGTCTATTTCTAGTAGTTTTTAGGAAAAATTCATATTTCTGGACTTTACTATGAGTTGTGTGTTTTTCTGTAATTTCAGGTATTTTTCTGGCTGAAATTGAAGGAGCTGAGCAAAAATCTGATTCAGGCTGAAAAAGGACTGCTGATGCTGTTGGATTCTGACCTCCCTGCACTCAAAGTGGATTTTCTGGAGCTACAGAACTCGAAATGGCGTGCTTCCAATTGCGTTGGAAAGTAGACATCCAGGGCTTTCCAGCAATATATAATAGTCCATACTTTGCACAAGAATTGACGACTTAAACTGGCGTTCAACGCCAGCCTTCTGCCCAATTCTGGCGTCCAGCGCCAGAAAAGGATCAAAAACTGGAGTTGAACGCCCAAACTGGCACAAAAACTGGCGTTCAACTCCACAAATGGTCTCTGCACGAAATCTCAGCCCCAGCACACACCAAGTGGGCCCCAGCACACCAAGTGGGCCCCAGAAGTGGGTCTCTGCATCATCCATCATAGTCCACTCATATTTTGTAACCCTAGGCTACTAGTTTAGTATTTAAACAACTTTTAGAGACTTATTTTGTATCTCATGACATTTTCAGATCTAAACTTTGTATTCTCTGACGGCATGAGTCTCTAAACCCCATTGTTGGGGGTGAGGAGCTCTGCTGTGTCTCAATGAATTAATGCAAGTATTTCTGTTTTCCATTCAAACACGCTTGTTCCTATCTAAGATGTTCATTCGCGCTTAACTGTGATGAAGGTGATGATCTGTGACATTCATCACCTTCCTCAAACCATGAACGTGTGCCTGACAACCACCTCCGTTCTATATCCGATTGAATGAGTATCTCTTAGATTCTTTAATCAGAATCTCCGTGGTATAAGCTAGAACTGATGGCAGCATTCATGAGAATCCGGAAAGTCTAAACCTTGTCTGTGGTATTCCGAGTAGGATTCAAGGATTGAATGACTGTGACGAGCTTCAAACTCCTGAAGGCTGGGCGTTAGTGACAGATGCAAAAGGATAGTAAATCCTATTCCAACCGGATCGAGAACCAACCGGTGATTAGCCGTGCTGTGACAGAGCACGTGAGCGTAGTTTTCACTGGAAGGATGGAAGGTAGCCATTGACAACGGTGATCCACCAACACACAGCTTGCCATAGGAGGACGTGCGTGCGGGAATCAGAAGACAGAGGAAAGCAGAGATTCAGAAGACAAAGCATCTCCAAAACTCCAACATATTCTCCATTACTACACAACAAGTAACTTTTAATTTATGCTCTACTGGTTATTCATAATTCAACTGATAAACATAATTGATTTCCTGACTAAGATTTACAAGATAACCATAGATTGCTTCAAACCAACAATCTCTGTGGGATTCGACCCTTACTCACGTAAGGTATTACTTGGACGACCCAGTGCACTTGCTGGTCAGTGGCACGCGTTGTGAAAAGTGTGATTCGTGATTTGTGCTACCAAGTTTTTGGCGCCGTTGCCGGGGATTGTTCGTGTTTGAACAACTGACGGATTATTTTGTTGCTTAGATTAGGAAAAATCTTCTTTTTTTTTGGTTTAGAGTCTTTTATTATTTATCCCTTGTTAAAACACTTTAAATTTATAGCTCAGTTATTTAGAACGTGGTGTTTATGTTCATGATAATTGGCTATCATATCTTTTAAAACCTTTTTCAAAAATAATTTTTCTATTAAATCCTGTGCCAAACTTTAAGTTTGGTGTTTTCAGAAATAATCTTTCTTAAAATAAGGTCCCATAACTCATTTGGCTACAACATTAATTTGATTGGGTTAGAATCTTTTATACTCTTTTCAAAACATTCTTTTTCAAAAATAATTTTTTTCTATTAAATCTTGTGCCAAACTTTAAGTTTGGAGTTTTCTTGTTGATTTCCCTTTGATTTTCGAAAATTTTGTTTGGTTTTCAAAAAATTTTTAAGTTTGGTGTTCTTCCTTCATGTTCTTGTGTTCTTGTGAGTCTTCAAAGTGTTCTTGAGTTTTCCTTGTGTCTTGATCTTAAAATTTTTAAGTTTGGTGTTCCTTGGTGTTTTTCCCTCCAAAATTTTCGAAAACAAGGAGCATTAGATCTAAAAATTTTAAATCTTGTACTATCTTATTGTTTTTCTCTCTCATCACTAAATTCAAAAAAATATCTTTTCAAAATATCTTTTCTAACTCCCTATCTTTTCAAAATTTGTTTCAACTAACTAACCAACTTTTTGTTTGTTTCTTAAATTTTTCAAAACTACCTAACTAACTCTCTCTCTCTCTCAAATTTTTGAAAATATCTCCCCTCTTTTTCAAAAATTTTGTTTTTTTTAACTAATTAATTTTAAATTTTTTTTTACGAAAAAAAAAAAATTTTCAAAATTCAAATTCTTTTTAGTTATTTTATTTTATTTAAGTATTTACTTCTTATAAAATAAAATAAATAAAAAGATAAATCAGTCCAAGTTATATCCATAGAAATCCATCATGGACATAAGTGGAAATGAACAGTCCAGGAGGACTCTGGGGTCATATTCTAACCCCTCTACTGCTTCATATGGGAGTAGCATATGCATACCCTCCATTGGAGTTAGTAGCTTTGAGTTGAATCCTCAGCTCATTATCATGGTGCAGCAAAGTTGCCAGTATTCCGGTCTTCCACAGGAAGAACCTACAGAGTTTCTGGCACAATTTTTACAAATTGCTGACACAGTACATGATAAGGAAATAGATCAGGATGTCTACAGACTATTACTGTTTCCATTTGCTGTAAAAGATCAAGCTAAAAGGTGGTTAAATAACCAACCTAAGGCCAGCATAAGAACATGGAAACAGCTGACAGAAAAATTCCTGAATCAATATTTCCCTCCAAAAAGGATGACACAGCTAAGGCTGGACATCCAAGGCTTTAAACAAGGAGATAATGAATCTCTTTATGATGCCTGGGAGAGATACAGAGAGATGCTACGAAAATGCCCCTCTGAAATGTTTTCAGAGTGGGTTCAGTTAGACATCTTCTACTATGGGCTTGCAGAAGGAGCTCAGATGTCTTTTGATTACTCAGCTGGTGGATCTATCCATATGAGAAAGACAATTGAAGAAGCTCAAGAGCTCATTGATACAGTTGCCAGGAATCAGCATCTGTATCTAAGCAGCAACCCTTCCATGAATGAAGAGGTTAAAACAGTAACTGCTGAATTCAGTACTGTAAAACAAGTTGCTGAATTCAATCAGCAATTAGATTTTCTAACAAAGCAGCTAGCTGAATTCAAAGACAGGTTACAGGAGACAAGGATAGCTAATATGCATATGGAAGAACAGTTTAAGCAAACAAAGCAGCAGCTATCAAAGCAAATAGCAGAAGAATGCCAAGCAGTTCAATTAAGAAGTGGGAAAACATTAAATACCCCACCTCAAGGCATCAAAAATTCAAGAAATGAGCAACCCACCAAAGATTCCCCTGAGGACAGTAAGAGCCCAGGGAAAAATAATTCTGGCACTAAAACGCCAGAAAATAGGTGGAAGGCTGGCGCTGAACGCCCAGACCATGCCCAAAACTGGCGTTCAGCGCCAGACACAAGGCAGGATTGGCGTTCAACACCAGAAATGGGCAAGAATCTGGCGTTGAACGCCCAACAGGGGCACATTTCTGGCGTTCAGGTGCCAGGAACAGACAGTGAGTTGGCGTCTAACGTCACTCCAGCTTCTAACTCTGGTACGCAATTGCCAGTGAGGGATCAGACACACATAAGTGCTGATAACAACCCCTCTAAAAAGGCTTCTTTAACCACTAAGGTTGAGGAATATAAAGCCAAGATACCTTATCCTCAAAAACTCCGGAAAGAGGAGCAGGATAAGCAATTTGCTCGCTTTGCAGATTATCTAAGGACTCTTGAAATAAAGATTCCATTTGCAGAGGCACCTGAGCAAATACCTTCTTATGCCAAGTTCATGAAAGAGATCTTGAGTCATAAAAAGGAGTGGAGAGAAACAGAAAGAGTTCTCCTCACTGAAGAATGCAGTGCAGTCATTCTGAAAAGCTTTCCTGAAAAGCTTAAAGACCCTGGGAGTTTTCTGATACCATGCATATTAGAAGGTGATTGCACCAAGACGGCTTTATGCGATCTTGGGGCAAGCATCAACCTGATACCTGCATCCACTATCAGAAAGCTTGGCTTAACTGATGAAGTTAAACCAACCCGGATATGTCTCCAACTTGCTGATGGTTCCACTAAATACCCATCAGGCGTGATTGAGGACATGATTGTCAGAGTTGGGCCATTCGCCTTTCCCACTGACTTTGTTGTGCTGGAAATGGAGGAGCACAAGAGTGCTACTCTCATTCTAGGAAGACCCTTCCTAGCAACTGGACGATCCCTCATTGACGTCCAGCAGGGGAAATAACCCTGAGAGTCAAAGATGACGAGTTCAAGTTGAACGCTGTCAAAGCCATGCAGCATCCAGACACATCAACAGACTGCATGAAAGTTGACCTTATTGACTCTTTGGTAGAAGAGATCAACATGGCTGAGAGTCTCGAATCAGAGTTGGAAAACATCTTTAAAGATGTTCAGCCTGATTTGGAGGATTCAGGGGACATGAAAGAGCCTCTGAACTTTCTTCTGAAAGAGGAAAAACCTCCTAAACCAGAGCTCAAGCCACTGCCACCATCCTTGAAATATGCATTTCTAGGAGAAGGTGACACTTTTCCAGTGATCATAAGCTCTGCCTTAAATTCACAGGAAGAGGAAGCACTTATTCAAGTGCTAAGGACACACAAGACAGCTCTTGGGTGGTCCATAGGTGACCTTAAGGGCATAAGCCCAGCTAGATGCATGCACAAAATTCTATTGGAGGATAATGCCAAACCAGTGGTTCAACCACAGAGGCGGCTAAATCCAGCCATGATGGAAGTGGTGCAGAAAGAGGTCACCAAATTACTAGAGGCTGGGATTATTTATCCCATTTCTGATAGCCCCTGGGTGAGCCCTGTTCAAGTCGTCCCAAAAAAGGGAGGCATGACAGTGATTCATAATGAAAAAAGTGAACTGGTTCCTACAAGAACAGTTACAGGGTGGCGCATGTGTATTGACTACAGAAGGCTCAATACAGCCACCAGAAAGGATCATTTTCCCTTACCATTCATAGACCAGATGCTAGAGAGACTAGCAGGTCATGATTATTACTGCTTTTTGGATGGCTACTCAGGCTATAACCAGATTGCAGTAGATCCCCAGGATCAAGAGAAAACAGCATTCACATGTCCATCCGGAGTGTTTGCTTATAGAAGGATGCCCTTTGGGCTATGCAATGCACCTGCAACCTTCCAGAGATGCATGCTCTCTATTTTCTCTGATATGGTGGAAAAATTTCTGGAAGTCTTCATGGATGACTTCTCAGTATATGGAGACTCATTCAGCTCCTGCCTTGATCACCTGAAACTTGTTCTGAAAAGATGCCAAGAAACCAACCTAGTTTTAAACTAGGAAAAGTGTCACTTCATGGTGACTGAAGGAATTGTTCTTGGGCATAAAATCTCAAACAAGGGAATAGAGGTAGATCAAGCAAAAATAGAGGTAATTGAAAAATTACCTCCACCTGCCAATGTTAAGGCAATCAGAAGCTTTCTGGGGCATGCAGGATTCTATAGGAGGTTTATAAAGGATTTTTCAAAAATCGCAAAACCTCTAAGCAATCTGCTAGCTGCTGACACGCCATTTGTGTTTGACACAGCATGCCTGCAGGCGTTTGAAACGCTGAAAGCTAAGCTGGTCACAGCACCAGTCATTTCTGCACCAGACTGGACATTGCCATTTGAGTTAATGTGTGATGCCAGTGATCATGCCATTGGTGCAGTACTGGGACAGAGGCATGACAAGCTTCTGCATGTCATTTATTATGCCAGTCGCGTTTTAAATGATGCCCAGAAGAATTACACAACCACAGAAAAGGAATTACTTGCAGTGGTTTACGCCATTGACAAGTTCAGATCCTACTTAGTAGGATCAAAGGTGATTGTGTACACTGACCATGCTGCTCTTAAGTATCTACTCACAAAGCAGGATTCAAAACCCAGGCTCATCAGATGGGTATTGCTTCTGCAAGAGTTTGATATAGAAATAAGAGACAGAAAAGGGACAGAGAACCAAGTGGCTGATCATCTGTCCCGGATAGAGCCTGTGGAAGGGACGTCCCTCCCCTTCCTTGAGATCTCTGAGACGTTCCCTGATGAGCATCTATTTGCCATTCAAGAAGCACCATGGTTTGCCGATATTGCAAACTATAAAGCTGCAAGGTTCTTACCCAAGGAGTACAATAGAATACAAAAAAAGAAACTAATTACTGATGCAAAGTACTACTTGTGGGATGAGCCCTATCTCTTTAAGAGATGTGCAGACGGAATTATCCGTAGGTGTGTCCCTAGAGAGGAAGCACAGAGAATCCTATGGCATTGCCATGGATCTCAATATGGAGGCCATTTCGGAGGTGAGCGAACAGCCACCAAGGTCCTCCAATGTGGCTTCTATTGGCCCACACTCTATAAAGATTCCCGAGAGTTTGTACGTAATTGTGACAGTTGCCAAAGAGCTGGTAATCTGCCTCATGGTTACGCCATGCCTCAACAAGGAATCTTGGAAATAGAGTTGTTTGATGTATGGGGAATTGACTTCATGGGACCTTTCCCACCATCATACTCAAACACTTATATTCTGGTGGCAGTTGACTATGTATCAAAATGGGTTGAGGCTATCGCCACACCCTCCAATGATACTAAAATAGTGCTGAAATTCCTCCAGAAACATATCTTTAGCAGGTTTGGTGTCCCTAGAGTGTTAATCAACGATGGGGGCACTCACTTCTGCAATAAACAGCTTTAATCTGCCATGGTTCGGTATGGAATTCGCCACAAAGTGGCCACTCCTTATCATCCATAAACAAACGGGCAAGCTGAAGTCTCTAACAGAGAATTAAAGAGAATCCTGGAACGGACAGTAAATACCCGTAGAAAGGATTGGGCAAGGAGCTTGGATGATGCTCTGTGGGCTTACAGAACAGCATTCAAGACCCCTATAGGGACCTCTCCATACCAACTCGTGTATGGTAAGGCATGCCACTTGCCCGTGGAACTGGAACATAAGGCCTATTGGGCAACCAGATTCCTAAACTTAGATGCCAAATTAGCAGGAGAAAAACGATTGCTCCAGCTAAATGAGCTAGAGGAATTCAGATTCACAGCTTTCGAAAATGCCAAGCTTTATAAAGAAAAATAAAAAAAAATGGCATGACAGAAAGCTGTCATCTAGAATCTTTGAACCAGGACAGAAGGTCCTGTTGTTTAACTCTAGACTCAGGCTATTCCCCGGGAAACTGAAATCCCGGTGGAGGGGACCATACGTGATTACAAGTGTGTCACCATATGGTTATGTGGAGCTTCAAGATATTGATTCTGATAAGAAGTTCATTGTCAATGGACAGAGAATCAAGCATTATCTTGAAGGCAACACTGAGCAAGAATGCTCAAGGCTGAAGCTAGATTAAAAGCTCAGCAAGGTCCAGCTAAAGACAATAAAGAAGCGCTTGCTGGGAGGCAACCCAGCCATGGGGCAACAATCCTCCAAGCATTTTGCCCTATTTCTATCTTTATATTTTATATATAGTTCATTGACAACAAGGTAAATAATCATTTACAGAAGACCTCGGCACACAAAACAGAGTAAAAGAGCTCAATGGCAAGAAAACGCCAGTAAAGGGGCATTTTGGGCGTTCAGCGCCCAAAATGGGCATCCACTGGGCGCTGAACGCCAGTAATGGCAGCATTTGGGCGTTCAGCACCAGGAATGGCCACCCACTGGGCGTTGAACGCCAGTAATGGCAGCAACTGGGCGCTGAACGCCCAGGAGATCAGCATTTGGGCGCTGAACGCCCAAAACAGGCAGTGTTTGGGCGTTCAAACGCCAGGAGGACAGGGAGGAGCCATTTTCAGTGATTCCACACGAATTTCCAATTTAATTTTAAAATTTGAATGCTTCAATGCATGATTTTTACATGAATATATCAAGAACCCTGATTTCTAAAATCCTTAATTTTTAAAAAAATCCAATTTTCCAAATTCAATCCAACTCTTTTCAAAATCTTTTCTGAAAAATCTATCTTTTTCAAAATCTATCTTTTTCACTCAAAAATCTTTTCAACTAATCCATATCTTTTTCAATATCTTTTTCATATTATCTTTTTCAAAATCCAGAATTATCTTTTTCAAAAAAAAAAAAAAAAAAAAAAAACTATCCTATCTTTTCAAAATTAAACTATATCTTCTATCTTATCTTTTTCAACTCAATCTTTTTATCTTATCTCCTCCAATTTTTCGAAAATCCACCCCTCCCCCCCCCTTTAAATTGGGTTCGGCCTCCCCCCCTCCTTCATCAACAAGTGCTACTCCATCTCCTTCTATCCCTCTCCTTTCTCTTCTTTTGCTTGAGGACAAGCAAACCTCTAAGTTTGGTGTGTTTTTCCGAAATCACTAAGATCATGGCTCCCAAAGGGAAACAATACACTCCTAGAGACAAGAAAGAGAGCGTTCCAAAACCACTTTGGAATCAAGGGAAGTTCTTATCTAAAGAGCATTTAGACCATTATCTTAAAGTAATGGGTCTGAGATCAGTGATCCCGGAAGTTAGATTCGATCTGAAAGAAGATGAATATCCGGAGATCCAGGAGCAAATTCGAATCAGGAACTGGGAAGTCCTAGCTAATCCTGAAACGAAAGTAGGAAGGAACATGGTCCAGGAGTTCTATGCTAATATGTGGCAGACTGACAAGCAAAGACTATCTGGAACAGCCTGCTACGAATTTCGAACCATGGTCAGGGGAAAGATTGTTCATACCACCCCTGACAAGATCAGAGAGATACTAAAGCTACCTCAGCTAAAGGATGATCCAGACTCCTTCAACAGGAGGATGATGAGAGCAGACATTGGCCTGAAAAAAATTGGGGAGGACATCTGTATTCCTGGAGCCAGGTGGACCACCAACACAAAGGGCGTCCCAAATCAACTCAAGAGGGAGGATCTCAAACCAATTGCCAGAGGATGGCTGGACTTCATTGGGCATTCTCTGTTGCCCACCAGCAACCGTTCTGAAGTCACAGTTAAAAGAGCAGTAATGATTCATTGCATCATGATGGGAAAGGAAGTGGAGGTTCATCAGCTGATTTCAACAGAGCTCTATAAGATTGCTAACAAAAATTCAAGAGAGGCCAGGTTGGCTTATCCAAGCGTGATTTCTCTGCTCTGCAAGGACGCTGGAGTCAAGATGGGAATAACTGAATATATCCTAATTGAAAGGCCAATCACCAAAGCATCAATGGAGAGACAACAAGCACAGGAGGATCCTATAAAGAAAAGAGCACAGGAATTCCTTCCAGAGATTCCTCAAGTAGAATATTGGGAACATCTTGAGACGTCTGTCACCAAGATACAGGAAGCTATGGAGCAAATAATAAAACAACAGAAGGAACACAGTCAAATGCTAACCCATATGCTTAAAGAACAAGAGGAGCAGGGACGTGACTTAAGGGAACTGAAGCGCCAAAAATCTTCTGTGATACCAAGCCTCCCAAGGATCAGAGGAACCCCCATACCCCCAGATAAAGGTTGTTAATTTCCAATTTCTGCCTTAACTCTGTGACAGTGTCCTTATAAAAAGTTTACCTTAGACGTCATATAGTAGTAATTAGTATCTATTTTGATTTTATCTCCAATTAAGCTATAGTTTATTTTTCTCATCATCAGCAAACATGAATAAAATAGTAGATCTTTTGAATAAGAAGCAATAAAATTTCGAGTTTAAATAAAATAAATTCTAATTGGTTAAATGTGGTGGCAATGCTTTCTGTCTTCTGAATGAATGCTTGAACAGTGCATATGTCTTTTGAATTTGTTGTTTAAGACTGTTAAATATGTTGGCTCTTGAAAGAATGATGAACATGAGACATGTTATTGATAATCTGAAAAATCATAAAAATGATTCTTGAAGCAAGAAAAAGCAGCAAAGAACAAAGCTTGCAGAAAAAAAAAAAAAAAAAAAGCAAGCAGAAAAAGCCAATAACCCTTAAAACCAAAAGGCAAGGGCAATTAAAAAGGATCCCAAGGCTTTGAGCATCAGTGGATAGGAGGGCCTAAAGGACTGAAATCCTGGTCTAAGCGGCTAAACCAAGCTGTCCCTAACCATGTGCTTGTGGCGTGAAGGTGTCAAGTGAAAACTTGAGACTGAGCGGTTAAAGTCAAGGTCCAAAGGCAAAAAGAAGAGTGTGCTTAAGAACTCTGGACACCTCTAATTGGGGACTTTAGCAAAGCTGAGTCACAATCTGAAAAGGTTCACCCAATTATGTGTCTGTGGCATTTATGTATCCGGTAGTAATACTGGAAAACAAAGTGCTTAGGGCCAAGGCCAAGACTCATAAAGAAGCTGTGTTCAAGAATCATCACACTGAACTAAGAGAATCAATAACACTATCTGAATTCTGAGTTCCTATAGATGCCAATCACTCTGAGCTTCAATGGATAAAGTGAGATGCCAAAACTGTTCAGAAGCAAAAAGCTACTAGTCCCGCTCATCTAATTAGAATCTGAGCTTCAATCAAAAACTCTGAGATATTATTGCTTCTCAACCTATTAGTCTTCTATTTTATTTGTCTAGTTGCTTGAGGACAAGCAACAGTTTAAGTTTGGCGTTGTGATGAGCGGATATTTTATACGCTTTTTGGGGATAATTTCATATAGTTTAGAGTGTGTTTTAGTTAGTTTTTAGTCTATTTCTAGTAGTTTTTAGGAAAAATTCATATTTCTGGACTTTACTATGAGTTGTGTGTTTTTCTGTAATTTCAGGTATTTTTCTGGCTGAAATTGAAGGAGCTGAGCAAAAATCTGATTCAGGCTGAAAAAGGACTGCTGATGCTGTTGGATTCTGACCTCCCTGTACTCAAAGTGGATTTTCTGGAGCTACCGAACTCGAAATGGCGTGCTTCCAATTGCTTTGGAAAGTAGACATCCAGGGCTTTCCAGCAATATATAATAGTCCATACTTTGCACAAGAATTGACGACGTAAACTGGCGTTCAACGCCAGCCTTCTGCCCAATTCTGGCGTCCAGCGCCAGAAAAGGATCAAAAACTGGAGTTGAACGCCCAAACTGGCACAAAAACTGGCGTTCAACTCCACAAATGGCCTCTGCACGAAATCTCAGCCCCAGCACACACCAAGTGGGCCCCAGCACACCAAGTGGGCCCCAGAAGTGGGTCTCTGCATCATCCATCATAGTCCACTCATATTTTGTAACCCTAGGCTACTAGTTTAGTATTTAAACAACTTTTAGAGACTTATTTTGTATCTCATGACATTTTCAGATCTAAACTTTGTATTCTCTGACGGCATGAGTCTCTAAACCCCATTGTTGGGGGTGAGGAGCTCTGCTGTGTCTCAATGAATTAATGCAAGTATTTCTGTTTTCCATTCAAACACGCTTGTTCCTATCTAAGATGTTCATTCGCGCTTAACTGTGATGAAGGTGATGATCTGTGACATTCATCACCTTCCTCAAACCATGAACGTGTGCCTGACAACCACCTCCGTTCTATATCCGATTGAATGAGTATCTCTTAGATTCTTTAATCAGAATCTCCGTGGTATAAGCTAGAACTGATGGCAGCATTCATGAGAATCCGGAAAGTCTAAACCTTGTCTGTGGTATTCCGAGTAGGATTCAAGGATTGAATGACTGTGACGAGCTTCAAACTCCTGAAGGCTGGGCGTTAGTGACAGATGCAAAAGGATAGTAAATCCTATTCCAACCGGATCGAGAACCAACCGGTGATTAGCCGTGCTGTGACATAGCACGTGAGCGTAGTTTTCACTGGAAGGATGGAAGGTAGCCATTGACAACGGTGATCCACCAACACACAGCTTGCCATAGGAGGACGTGCGTGCGGGAATCAGAAGACAGAGGAAAGCAGAGATTCAGAAGACAAAGCATCTCCAAAACTCCAACATATTCTCCATTACTACACAACAAGTAACTTTTAATTTATGCTCTACTGGTTATTCATAATTCAACTGATAAACATAATTGATTTCCTGACTAAGATTTACAAGATAACCATAGATTGCTTCAAACCAACAATCTCTGTGGGATTCGACCCTTACTCACGTAAGGTATTACTTGGACGACCCAGTGCACTTGCTGGTCAGTGGCACGCGTTGTGAAAAGTGTGATTCGTGATTTGTGCTACCACAAAGGTAAGTGTCACTAACGTTTTCGAAGATTTGGCATGTAACAACCCTGATTTTTGAGTATGCGAGATCTTTTCTGAAGGCACGGATTTTGCTAGAAGATCAGTAAAGGGAACACCTCTTCTATATCAACAAGTATCTCAATCCTCATTGTCATTATGTCATCCTTAAGCTAGAACCTTTTCTGAGGCAAGCTCGATAATGCGGTCATGAGGAACCTAGCTTTTAAACCGTATCGGTTGGCAGTTTTGATTCTGATTTTCGTAAATAGTCTCTGTTTGATGAACCGGACTCGATTCATGAGAGGAGAGAGATAATAGTATAATATTATCATTATATTAGTATTAGAAAATGCTTGAATGATATTATAAGGTTACCTGGTCTGTTTTAGTTAAAAACAGAAAATCGGTTTAACCGGGTTTACGGTGTACTGGTGCAGCTTAGCACCAGCACTCTCTGATGACTTTAGCAATGCTAAGGCCTCATCGTACATGTTTTATTCTCATATTAAATATGTTACTAGTGTCATTTATGCTAGTAGCTCAGAAAATAATTTTTACAGATGTTTTTGCAAATGTTCCGATACATCTAGTTTTAGTAGTTATACACCTGAGATATTTTAATATTATTTTAATCCACCTCCAAGCCAACCTATCACAACTCACCCTACACCCCCAAAACTCTCAAGGCTGGTTCATTTTCACCTTGTTGCCGAAAATAGGTAGAGAGAAAAAGAGAGAAAATTTCTTAGTTCCAAATCTTCAAAGCTTGATTTCTGCTGAACTAAAACTCAAATCAAAATTCCAATCCGACCAAAATGATCCTCTCTTCTTTCTCGACATGGTTATATGACTTATCAAGGCTGGAATCAAGGTGAGTTGGCTGCACCATCTCTCTTTTGGTTCGGTTTCACGGAAACATGGTTAAATATGTGTTTTCTTGATGTGATTTAGGAGAAAAAAGTGCTTAAGGACCACCTGAAAGTTTAATTGAATTAGGAGCAGCAAAACCAGGTAGGGTGTCATGAAATTAATCTTGATTATTTGTGTTTGAGTTGTGTGAATGTTGTATAAATTGGCTGTGCTAAAAATTGGTTGCATATATGATTGATTCTTGGTAAAAATTTGGTGAAATTTTGATGAAATTTGATGAAATTCAAGCTTTAAAGTTCATATTCTTGGGAAACTGGAAAACCGAAACCCTAAGCTTAAATTAAGGTTCAATTTATGTTGAAATCATGTAGAAAAGATGTGGTTTCAGTCGCTGCTAATTTATTATGAATTATAGTAAAAATCAGTTGCTGAAAAGACTGAAAAACGGGTAAAAATAGAGAAGGAATCTGAAAAATTTATGAAGAACATGAAGAACACTTTGAGTGTGATGAAGAACAATGAAGAACACCTTTTTGATTCATAAAAGGGCAAGGAAGTAATTAATTTGGTGTTTGGGGGTTATTTGGTAATTTCTGAAAGTTAGGGTGGTAAAAGTAGAAATATTAAAAGTTACGGGTGGTAAAAAGTAAATTTTAAAGGTTAAAAGTAAAAGTAAGTTAATTTTCGAAAATTTAATGATAAAATAATAAAAAAATAATAAAATATTAAATAATAATATTTAATTAAAAATAATATTTTAATAAAAATAATAAAATAATACAGAAAAGGCAGTTTTCTGTAAAAGCTTTAGAAAGACAACTTTAAGCACAGAATCTCATAATTACTTTCATAAAACACTTAGGGAGTGGTAAAAACATATTAGTGAGGCAAAGATAAATAAAAGATAAAATGTTGAAGAAAAGATAAAAATCGAAGAAAAAGTCTGTAAAGTTTTAATGACAGAAAAACAGACAGAGACTAGTGAACGAACTAGGGCAACATAGTTAGTCCTGGAATTGCAAATAGGGTTAGGTATTATATGAAAAGTTAAATTGTTTCAGTATAGACTTAATGAACCTATACTTGGGACAGACTAACTATTCATACCGAAATTTACATAAGCTTTAAATACATACGTTAAACAGAGAAATCAGAGCAGAGTAAAGAAACACAGAGACAGAGTAACCAGAGCAGAATAAAGGGATACAGAGAAAAGAGTAATCAGAGTAAAGTAAAAAGACAAAGAGAAAAGAGTAATGTGATAAAGAGAAATGGTTTGAATTAAGATGTTGTAAAAGTAAAAGCTGTAGAGTTTGTATAGCATGATTGAACAGAGGAAGAAAGAAGTACTGCATAAGAATGTGAAAGTGATGATGAATAATGAGAATGCTAATTAATGATGATAATGAGAATGATTATGTAAGAATCTGCTGCAGAGAGGCAGTCAGATAGACGGTGGTACGACCACTGAGAACGCTTTCCTGGGATACCTTGCTATAATGCTTTGCTGTAAGACAGAGGTTGCTTACAGAGGTATCGACATGAGTGTGCTCCTATAAGACAGAGGTTGTTTACAGTGAGTGTGTTGTTGCTCCTGTAAGACAGAGGCTGCTTACAGTGAGTGTGTTGTTGCTCCTGTAAGATAGAAGTTACTTACAGTGAGTCTGTTGGGCGTATATCGGCTAATAAGTGCCGCCCTGCAAGACAAAGGTTGCTTGCAGTGAGTATTGCCAACAGGAAAGCCTTATCCAGACAGAGGTTGCTGGGTAACGTCGGGAGCGGGTATGTAACCGACAAATGAGCTCATTACCTACACTAGGGCCAGACATGCATCATACTTGGCTGTGCATTTTCCTCTGTTATGATTGTTGTATGAATGTATGGTTTCCTTGTTTGTATTCTATTCTCTGTGTCTGTGTTGTATTTTCTTGTATTTTTCTGTTTTTATTCTGCTTTCTATTTTCTCTATTTCCTCTATATATATGTATCTTCTATTTACTGCTTCTTGTATTCTGCTATCTGTCTACTAAACATCACGGAATTAATGAACTTAACTAATAACCCCGACCCAACTAAGAACTCCCCAGTTCTTACCCCTTCCCTCTCCCTTCCCCCTTAAGATAGAATAATGAGTACCCTTCTGTAGTTTGCTAATGACTGTTCTGCAAAGAAGATTCCGCTCTAGGTAGTCTTCTGAGTCTAGAGTGAACTCCATTATCTATTTATATGTATATACTGTGAGGCCAGCCAACGTCTGCACCCTACTTATCTACAAACTTTAACCTATGTCCTCCGTACGATGTTGCTGTTATGTAGCCACTCGATGAAGTACTTGAGAGACTCTCTTTGATGACATATGATCGTGCAGAGGATTAGTAGACGACCTTCCACCTTTTGATGACAATCCACCTGACTTGAGTTTTGAAGACCTAGAACGTACTTTCCCTCGCTTTAGTAGTTTAGAGGGACTAGGTGAGTATAGAGTCTAGGCTAGCCTGGGTGCCAGCTTAGGGACTTCTTGAACAGGTCAGGACCTGGGATGTTGTATGTATATATATGTATATAGATATTATTTAGCTATATCTAGGTGTGTTCTAACTAAAAGTCTATACTCTAATAAAGGTTGGATCACCGAATATTGTCAACTGCTTGTGATGTATTTATGTGTGGTTGTTTATAACTGTTTTATATATTATCAGTTGTGAATTGATTATGAATGATATTGTTTGTTAATCCAAATGTTTTTAAAAAAAAAGTACCTCGTAAAATAACTACGCTTTTAACAACGAATCAGGCTCATATAATAAATAATAGATAATAATTAGGTAGACAAGTTAGTAGCGCTCAGTTTCTAGTATGATCATGACTACCAGAAATTTGGTCGTTACAATTAGGTATCAGAGCAGTTTGTTCCCGGTAGAGCCTGGGGAGTGGACTTACTATGCTTCATTGCATACTCTGCTTGTGTGTCTCATGCTTATAGGATATCTTGATGATATGTGTTGCATGATTGTCTCTGTATTTTCATTTTGGGAATTTTCACACTTTACTTGAAGTGTTAAGACTGATCACCTTAATAATGATTATTTGGTGTGAATAGGACTACAATGGGTTCACGGGGACGAGGCGTACGGGAAGGAATTCCTAATGTTGACTACGAGAGGGAACAGGAAACGTTTATGACTACCATGAATGCTGTGGCTGAGGTAGTGCGTGAGGCTGCAGTAGTAGCGGCTAGGGCTGTTGACCGTCTTGGAGTGAGAAACGGGAATGAGAATGAGCATGGGGAAGATAGTGGAAATGATGAGAATAACTTGGGGCATCTCGAAAGACCTATGACCCTTGCGACTTTTCCGAAGGTTAAACAGCCTAAGTTTAAAGGTACACTCATTGCGACTGATGCTGACAACTGGTTTCGAGCTATCGAATGATCACTGCGAGCGCAGCATGTTCCGGAAGGCCAACACGTGGAGTTTGCTACTTATATGCTGGAAGGAGAAGCTGAGCATTGGTGGCAGGGGATACAGCGACTGTTGCAACAAGATGAAGGCGATGTTCCTTGGAATACTTTTAAGGATGAATTTTATAAGAAGTATTTTCCGAGGGCAGCTCGTGACACTAAGGAGATGGAACTTATGCAGCTGAAACAGGGTAATACAACTATTGTAGAATATGCCCATAAGTTTTATGACTTGTGCCGTTTCTCCAAGATCTACCAAGGGAATCCTGCTGACTTTGAGGAATGGAAGTGTTTGAAATTTGAAGGAGGACTCTGAGAAGAACTAATGAACTCCGTTGTTCCGCTAGAGATAAGAAATTTTGCTGAACTAGTGAATAAAAGTAAACTAGTGGAAGAATGTTCGAAGAAGGTGGCGATAGCTTGAGCAAATCGTAGGGAGGCCTCAAGAAGAGACTTTATTCATGATCTAGCCCCTGAAGGTCGTAACTTTAAGGTCAATGGTCAGTTCCAGCGCCAAAATGGAAATAAACGGAATGGTAACTTTCATGCTCGTAACAATGGCAACCACGACAACTATAATTTCGGAGAGGAAGAAGGAGGTCAATCTCAGCAAACTCAAGATATTTCAGTATGCTCAAGGTTTAGGAAGGATCATGGTAATAGAGCTTGTA
Organism: Arachis ipaensis; assembly: GCF_059453495.1. Taxonomy (NCBI): domain Eukaryota; kingdom Viridiplantae; phylum Streptophyta; class Magnoliopsida; order Fabales; family Fabaceae; genus Arachis; species Arachis ipaensis. The sequence goes on from NC_142444.1 coordinate 77,377,682, forward strand.
GATATGGGACACACACTTGTTTCTCTTACGGAGAGTATGGACATATATCGAGGAATTGCCCAAAAAGGTTTGTTCGAAATCCAGCTAGGCCACAACAACAAGGAAGGGTTTTTACCGTAACTGCTGGCAACACTAATGCACATAATTCTTCCACTCGAGGTGAGTACCACACTATTGTTTTGTTTGTGATAGATAATACTATAACTTCTTATGCGCATGTTAAATTTTGAGGGCAAAATTTTCTTTTAGGAGGGTAGAATGTAACAACCCTGATTTTTGAGTATGCGAGATCTTTTCTGAAGGCACGGATTTTGCCAGAAGATCAGTAAAGGGAACACCTCTTCTATATCAACAAGTATCTTAATCCTCATTGTCATTATGTCATCCTTAAGATAGAACCTTTTTCGAGGCAAGCTCGATAATGCGGTCATGAAGAACCTAGTTTTTGAACCGTATCGGTTGGCAGTTTTGATTCTGATTTTCATAAATAGTCTCTGTTTGATGAACCGGACTTGATTCATAAGAGGAGAGAGATAATAGTATAATATTATCATTATATTAGTATTAGAAAATGCTTGAATGATATTATAAGGTTACCTGGTCTGTTTTAGTTAAAAACAGAAAATTGGTTTAACCGGGTTTACGGTTTACTGGTGTAGCTTAGCACCAGCACTCTCTGATGACTTTAGCAATGCTAAGGCCTCATCATACATGTTTTATTCTCATATTAAATATGTTACTAGTGTCATTTATGCTAGTAGCTCAGAAAATAATTTTTAGAGATGTTTTTGCAAGTGTTCCGATACATCTAGTTTTAGTAGTTATACACCTGAGATATTTTAATATTATTTTAATCCACCTCCAAGCCAACCAATCACAACTCACCCTACACCCCCAAAACCCTCAAGGCTGGCTCATTTTCACTTTGTGGCCGAAAATAGGTAGAGAGAAAATGAGAGAAAAGTTCTTAGTTCCAAATCTTCAAAACTTGATTTCTGCTGAACTAAAACTCAAATCAAAATTCCAATCCGACCAAAATGATCCTCTCTTCTTTCTCTACATGATCATATGACTTATCAAGGCTGGAATCAAGGTGAGTTGGCTGCACCATCTCTCTTTTGATTCGGTTTCAAGGAAACATGGTTAAATATGTGTTTTCTTGATGTGATTTAGGAGGAAAAAGTGCATAAGGACCACCTGAAAGTTTAATTGAATTAGGAGCAGCAAAACCAGGCAGGGTGTCACGAAATTAATCTTGATTATTTGTGTTTGAGTTGTGTGAATGTTGTATAAATTGGCTGTGCTAAAAATTGGTTACATATATGATTGATTCTTGGTGAAAATTTGGTGAAATTTTTATGAAATTTGATGAAATTCAAGCTTTAAAGTTCATGTTCTTGGGAAGCTGGAAAAATGAAAGCCTAAGCTTTAATTGAGGTTCAATTTGTGTTGAAATCATGTAGAAAAGATGGGGTTTTAGTGGCTGCTAATTTATTATGAATTATAGTAAAAATCGGTTGCTGAAAAGACTGAAAAACGGGTAAAAACAGAGAAAGAATCTGAAGAATTTATGAAGAACATGAAGAACACTTTGAGTGTGATGAAGAACAATGAAGAACACCTTTTTGATTCATAAGAGGGCAAGGAAGTAATTAATTTGGTGTTTGGGGGGTTATTTGATAATTTCTGAAAGTTAGGGTGGTAAAAGTAGAAATATTAAAAGTTATGGGTGGTAAAACGTGAATTTTAAAGGTTAAAAGTAAAAGTAAGTTAATTTTCGAAAATTTAATGATAAAATAATAAAAAAATAATAAAATATTAAATAATAATATTTAATTAAAAATAATATTTTAATAAAAATAATAAAATAATGCAGAAAAGGCAGTTTTCTGTAAAAGCTTTAGAAAGACAACTTTAAGCACAAAATCTCATAATTACTTTCATAAAACACTTAGGGAGTGGTAAAAATATATTAGTGAGGCAAAGATAAATAAAAGATAAAAAGTTGAAGAAAAGATAAAAATCGAAGAAAAAGTCTGTAATGTTTTAATGACAGAAAAACAGACAGAGACTAGTGAATGAACTAGGGCAACATAGTTAGTCCTGGAATTGCGAATAGGGTTAGGTATTATATGAAAAGTTAAACTGTTTCAGTATAGACTTAATGAACCTATACTTGGGACAGACTAACTATTCATACCGAAATTTACATAAGCTTTAAATACATACGTTAAACAGAGAAATCAGAACAGAGTAAAGAAACACAGAGACAGAGTAACCAGAGCAGAATAAAGGGATACATAGAAAAGAGTAATCAGAGTAAAGTAAAAAGACAAAGAGAAAAGAGTAATGTGATAAAGAGAAATGGTTTGAATTAAGATGTTGTAAAAGTAAAAGTTGTAGAGTTTGTATAGCATGATTGAACAGAGGAAGAAAGAAGTATTGCATAAGAATGTGAAAGTGATGATGAATAATGAGAATGTTAATGAATGATGATAATGATAATGATTATGTAAGAATCTGCTGCAGAGAGGCAGTCAGATAGACGGTGGTACGACCACTGAGAACGCTTTCCTGGGATACCTTGCTATAATGCTTTGCTGTAAGACAGAGGTTGCTTACAGAGGTATCGACATGAGTGTGCTCCGATAAGACAGAGGTTGTTTACAGTGAGTGTGTTGTTGCTCCTGTAAGACAGAGGTTGCTTACAGTGAGTGTGTTGTTGCTCCTGTAAGATAGAAGTTGCTTACAGTGAGTCTGTTGGGCGTATATTGGCTAATAAGTGCCTCCCTGCAAGACAAAGGTTGCTTGCAGTGGATACCCTGCAAGACAAAGGTTGCTTGCAGTGAGTATTGCCAACAGGAAAGCCTTATCCAGACAGAGGTTGCTGGGTAACGTCGGGAGCGGGTATGTAACCGACAAATGAGCTCATTACCTGCACTAGGGTAGGACATGTATCATACTTGGCTGTGCATTTTCCTCTGTTATGATTGTTGTATGAATGTATGCTTTCCTTGTTTGTATTCTATTCTCTGTGTCTGTGTTGTATTTTCTTGTATTTTTCTGTTTGTGTTCTGCTTTCTATTTTCTCTATTTCCTCTGTTTATATGTATCTTCTATTTACTGCTTCTTGTATTCTGCTATCTGTCTGCTAAACAACACATAATTAATGAACTTAACTAATAACCCCGACCCTACTAAGAACTCCCCAGTTCTTACCCCTTCTCTCTCCATTTCCCCTTCAGATAGAAGCATGAGTACCCTTCTGTAGTTTGCTGATGACTGTTCTGCAAAGAAGATTCCGCTCTAGGTAGTCTTCTGAGTCTAGAGTGAACTCCATTACTTGATTATATGTATATACTGTGAGGCCAGCCAACGTCTGCACCCTGCTTATCTACAAACTTTAACCTAAGTCCTCCGTACGATGTTGCTGTTATGTGGCCACTGGATGAAGTACTTGAGAAACGCTCTTTCATGACGTATGATCGTGCAGAGGATTAGTAGACGACCTTCCACCTTTTGATGACGATCCACCTGAATTGAGTTTTGAAGACGTAGAACGTACTTTCCCTCGCTTTAGTAGTTTAGAGGGACTAGGTGAGTATAGAGTCTAGGCTAGCCTGGGCGCCAGCTTAGGGACTTCTTGAACAGGTCAGGACCTGGGATGTTGTATGTATATATATGTATATAGATATTATTTAGCTATATCTAGGTGTGTCAACTGCTTGTGATGTATTTATGTGTGGTTGTTTATAACTGTTTTATATATTATCAGTTGTGAATTGATTATGAATGATACTGTTTGTTAATCCAAACGTTTTTTAAAAAAAAGTACCTCGTAAAATAACTACGCTTTTAACAATGAATCAGGCTCATATAATAAATAATAGATAATAATTAGGTAGACAAGTTGGTAGCGCTCAGTTTCTAGTATGATCATGACGTACCAGAAATTGGGTCGTTACATGGCAAGCCTACGTTAAAGGTCACGTTAGCCACACTAACGTGAACTCTAATGTAGGGAAGGGAGGATTCTCAACGTTATTGGAAAAGGTAAGTCCAATAACGTGTGAGAAGGATCAAGAGGCAACGTTAGTGGTCACGTTGGTGCCACTAACGTTGAAGTTAACGTGGATCACCCTTGGGTTAGGAATGTTAGTGAAAAATGTGACTGCCACTAACGTTCTCGAACCCACACTTTCACTTAACGTTAACGCCACTAACGTCCTAAGCTAAAAGTCACTGCCTACTTCATACTTTCTCTCTGCAAGTAAAGCTAAGCCCACTGAAGAGGATAACTACTTCAAACTCAAGATCAAAAGGCCCATATCCAAGATTTGAAGAACCAACTAGAAGATCAGAAGAGTAGTATATATATAGGGGTAGTTTTGAATCAGAGAGGGGGTTGGAAATTTGAGAACTACTCTCTGTATTTTACTTTCTCTGCAACTTTTAGTTTAATTTTTAGAATGTACTCTCCATCTATGCTTTTCATTCCCAGAGCTATGAACAACTAAATCCCTTTCATTGGGTTAGGGAGCTCTGTTGTAATTTGATGGATCAATATTAGTTTTCATTATTCTTCTTCTATCTTTTCTCTTGATTTTACTAGAAAGCTTTCAATCTTCATTCAATTGGGTTGTTATCTTTGAAAAGAAGCTATTCATACTTGGATCTCTTCGGAACTTTGGAAGAGGAATGAAGAGATCATGCTAGAAATGCTTTCTCATGTTGGACCAAATTGGGGTTTGGATGGATATAGTGACATATAATCCTACCAACACTTTGATTTGGAAATACATGTGGTATAATCAGTGACCATACTTCATCTCTTCTCATGAGCAATTGACCAAGGAATTGGCTATTGATCAAGATTTGAGAGATTGAATTACCAAGAAATTGGAATTCGATCACTTAAGATTGCCAAGGAGATCAATGAATGCATTGATTGAGGAAGAGATGAAAATGAACTTGATCCGGAGAATGCAACATCTCCTAAGCCCAATGAATCCCCCTTTTCTGATCTTACCCATTCTCTTTAAATTCTGGAATCTACTTTTATGAGCATCTTCCCCATTCCCATTTAAGATTCTGCAATTTATTTTCCGCTATTTACATTCAGCTCTTTATTTTCAGCATTTACGTTTTCTGCTATTTACTTTCCCGCCATTTAATTTTCTGCAAATCTCAAATCCAATCCTGCTTAGCTCAACTAGAAAATTCCTCTAATTAAAGTTGCTTGACCAATCAATCCCTGTGGGATTCGACCTCACTCTATTGTGAGTTTTTACTTGACGACAATTTGGTATACTTGCCGAAGGAAAATTTTTGACAGACAAGTTTCCGTGCATCAAGTTTATGGCGCCGTTGCCGGGGATTGAGCATTTTTCTTTTGTTTAATTTAAAATTCTGTTTGAGTAATTTACTTTCAGTTTTAGTTATTTTCTCCCCTTTCCCCTACTTTTTTTTAGTTGTTTACAATTCAGTCCACTAACCCACTAACTGTTTGATTTATTGCATCACTCACACTAACAGCAATTCTAATAGAAATACTTTCTGCATCTATTTCCTTGCTTGTGCCTTGTTGGTTGTATGACAGGGAGAAGAAGCGGGGCTTCAACTTTCTTTGATTCTGAACCTGAGAGGACCTTCTTGAGATTAAGGAGGGAAGCAAGAGGAAAATGAGTAGTTGGTACAGAGGAAGAAGAGGAGTATTTTGAAACAAATATGGAGGAAAATATGGAGAACCATCATGAAGAAGAGGCTCACAACCATGGCAGAGAAGGTCTAGTAAATCATGCTGGGCAGGAGAGAAGAGTTTCAAGCTCTTATATCAACCCAAACCCAGGAAACTGTAGGAGTATCATTCAAAAGCCAACCATACATGCCAACACCTTTGAACTAAAGCCACAGCTCATCACCCTTGTTCAGAACAACTGTTCATTCGGAAGAGGTGTCCAAGAAGACCCAAACCAACATTTAACCACCTTCCTGAGGATATGTGATACTGTGAAGTCTAATGGTGTTCATCCTGACACCTATAGACTACTCTTATTTCCCTTCTCACTCAAGGACAAAGCATCTAAATGGCTAGAGTCCTTCCCGAAGGAGATCTTAACAACCTGGGAAGATGTGGTGAATAAATTCTTGGCAAGATTCTATCCTCCTCAAAGAATCAACAGGTTGAGAGATGAGGTTCAAACTTTCAAGCAACAAGATGGTGAGACTCTCTACGAAGCATGGGAGAGGTTTAAGGACCTGACAAGAACGTGTCCACCAGATATGTTCAATGAATGGGTGCAGCTACACATTTTCTATGAAGGCCTCTCCTAAGAATCAAAAAAGGTAGTAGACCACTCATCCGGGGGATCTCTGAACAAAAAGAAGACCATTGAGGAGGCCATAGATGTCATTGAGACTGTAGCAGAGAATGACTACTATGCTTCTGAAAGAGGCAACACTAGAGGAGTGATGGAGCTAAACAATGTGGATGCACTGCTGGCCCAAAACAAGCTTATTACCAAGCAGCTGGCCGACCTCACCAAGAAGATAGAGAGGAACTAAGTAGCAGCAATCACCACCTCATCAGCAACCCAAGAGGGGGTGAATGCAGAGGCAGAAGGTGAGCATGAACAAGCCAACTACATTGGAAACTCACCCAGGCAGACCCATGATCCATACTCCAAGACCTACAACCCTGGTTGGAGGAATCACCCAAACTTTGGGTGGGAAAATCAACAAGATCAAGACCAAGATCAGAGACGTCACAACCCCAATAACCATGCAGCTCACCAACATTCCACACAGAGATTATATCAACACCACCCTAACAACACCTCTCCACATCCATAACAAAACCAAAATAACCCTTCTCATCCATCCAATCCCAACCCACCATCATCTGATGACAGACTCTCAAGGATTGAGAAACTACTTGAAGGCATATGCAAAGAGATTCAAGACAGTAAGGCATTTCGAGAAGAAGTGCGGTCCAATATGCAGAATCAAGATGCTGCCATCAAGAAACTTGAGACACAAATTGGCTACCTATTCAAGCAAATTTCCAGCCACAACCCTCGTAGCGATACTGACTTAAACCAAAGGGAGGAGTGTCAGGCTATCACCCTCAAGAGTGGGAAGGAACCGAAAGAAGCTTTCTAGAAACCACAAGAAAAGGGCTCAAATAAAAAGGAAGAAGAGCAAGATGGAGTTCGAGTTTCCACTTCGAGTCCGCAAAAAAAAGAAGAAATGCTGAAGCCAAACGTCCCAAGAGTCCCATACCCTCAGCAATTGAAGAAGAAGGGGGATGACAATCAGTTCTTAAGATTTTTGGAAATCTCCAAGAAACTACAGATCAACATACCCTTTGCTAAAGCAATAGAAAAAATGCCGCTTTACACCATGTTTTTAAAGGAGCTAATGACTAAGAAGAGAAGTTGGAAGAGCAACGAAACTGTGATACTAACTGAAGAATGTAGTGCTATCATTCAGCATAAACTACCACAGAAATTGAGGGATCCTGGGAGCTTCCAGATCCCTTGTATTATAGGGGAGATCATAGTGGAGAAAGCTCTATGTGACTTAGGAGCCAGCATAAATCTAATGTCAGTAGCTATGATAAGAAAAATTAAGATCGAGGAGGCTAAGCCAACAAAAATGGCCCTACAACTGGCAGACTGATGAGAGAACTTTTGCGTGGTCTAGAAAATTGCGGATAAATCCTCGTTGCAAGTATAGTTTCTAAACCTTCAAAAGTCCTTTCATAGAAATGTTTTGGGTGTCACAAGTAACAAACCCCTTTTAAAAATTGTTAACCGAGTATTCAAACCTCGGGTCATCTTCTCAAGGAACTGCAAGGAAGTATGTTCTTATTATTGGCTATAAAGGTTGTAATCGGGGTTTAGAAGGTGAGAAGCAAGTGATTTGAATGACAAGTAGAGTAAATGGCAATTAAAATAAATAAATACTGTAAAGCAAACTTCTGGCAAGGTAAGAGAAATTGGAAGTCCAACTTAGTTATCTCTCTCAACAATAATGAAAGTTGAATCTAAATTCCACTTAGTTAACCTTTACTAAAGTAAAGGAAAGTCAAGGGACTAATTAGTTTGACCTTCGAATCCTTTTTATTTCCTAAGAAAATGTTGGGATTATTGAAGTTCAGTTCAATTAGCAAGATAACGATTATCAATTATGCTGAGTTTAATAATGCTGAGTTACTGATTTCTTAACCAAGACCAAAAGGGAAAAAGTAAAATTGTTGGAATAAAAATATCCTTAAATAGAAAGCAATGATAACACAAATTAAGGAGAAAGCAATCAATAACTGAACTACCTCAAATAATCATTAATTCAAATCATAACATGGGAAGGATTCATAAGTCAAGTTGGCAACATTTATAGGTACGAATAAAAGCATTGAAGTAAATATTAAACCTGGATCGAGAGTCACTCTTACAAACTAAGAGAAGTCCTAAATCCTAATCCTAATCCTAAGAGAGAGACGAGAGAACCTCTTTCAAACTAAATCTAAATCATGGAAAGTGAAAATTGGCGAGCTCCCTCTGAATGGATGCATTCCCCCACTTTGTAACCTCTGGTCTATGCCTTCTGGACTTGGATTTGGGCCAAAAAGGGCTTCAGAATTTGCTATGAGCATTTTCTACAATTTCTGGTGCGTGGCCTTTGTCACGCGTCCGCGTGGGTCACGCGGTCGCGTCATTCGGAGCATTTCTTTGCCACGCGGTCGCGTCAATCATGCGACTGCGTCATGTGCGTTCTGCTTAAGGCGCGCGGTCGCGTCAGTCATGCGGCCGCGTCGCTGCTGATTCGCGCTTGGCACGCGATCGCTTCGTCCATGCGATCGCGTGGATGCCAGTTTCTTCAAAAGCTCCGTTTTGTGCTTTCCTTCCATTTTTGTATGTTTCCTTTTCCATCCTTTAAGTCATTCTGCCTTAGAAAATCTGAAACTACTCAACACACTAATCACGGCATCGAATGGAAATAAAGGTAATTAAAATAATTAATATTAAAGCTTAGGAAACATGTTTTTCACATACATCACATAATAAGGAAGGGAAAGTAAAACCATGCAATTAATATGAATAAGTGGGTGAAGAATTGAATAAATCACTCAAACTAAGCATAAAATAACTCATAAAATATGGGTTTATCACAGACCGATCGTTCAAGTTCCCTCATGGTGTAGTAGAAGATTTGCTGGTGAAGGTGGGGGATTTCATCTTCCCAGCAAACTTTGTAGTGTTGGACATACACGAGGAAGCCAAGGCCTCCATCATCCTGGGAAGACCGTTCTTAGCTACTGCTGGTGTAACGACCCAACTCCCAGTATGCCATGGTCATACAAGCAGCTAAGTGTTACTAACTTATCCCTCTTAATTATTAACTATTATTTACTATATGAGCCTGTTCCTTGTTAGAGCGATGCCAATTTTACGGGTAATTTTTTTTATATCGTATCATTGCGGATAACAAGGTAAAATAACCAAGCATACATTGAGAGTAATAGAAAAGCGGCATAAAGAAACATAGAAACACAACTGATAATATACATCATGTACACTATAACAAAACATGCAGCGTTTACACAAGATCAAGTCAGTTTACATCCTCGTCATCCTACGTATCTAATATATACACGACACTCCCAGGGCCTGGCCCATACAAAAAGCCACTAAACTGGCACCCAGGCTAGCCTAACCACTATATAGCTCCTAGCTCTCGGGTGTACTAACACAAGTGAGAGACTAACTAACAGATAATGTCAGACTAGAGTGTCATCAAAAGAATGCCCGTTCTGCAGTCAAGCTATATCTACACGTGGCCGTTCGGAGAATCGCCGTGAGGCTCGTCCATCTCCTCATCCTGCTCTATCTCTATCTCAGGATCCTCCTCCTCATCATCATCCGCAGCTACAGCTATACCCTCAGATCCACCAGAAACACTGCTATCACTATGTACAAAACCATTCGCGAGCACAGGTTCGTTCGCGTATATAGGAGCTACCCCACCGTTTGGTAGTGCCGGCTCATCAGGCTGTGGAAAGTCGAGAATCGGCTCAGGGGGAAAATCCCACTCTGGTGGTATCACAGGTACGTAGTCATCAGCTAACTCAGGCTCATCAGGAATGATAGGCTCAGGTACCGCCTCATTCAAAGGTTGAGCTGGTATAGGGTACCCGGGATTATTAGGAAAAGGATGTCCAGGTGCGTCAGGATGTAACCAGGATAAGGGAAAATCGTAAGGAGCATCGGGGTCAAAATGCGGGCTAGACAGAGGATGTTGAAAAGCTCGATTAGGTAACGCATATCGTCTAATACGAGGCTCCAAACCCATAATGAAGTAACTGTGATGTACCGGATCCTCGTAGACGTAAGGGTCCTCGAACTCATAGAAGATCACGCCCGTCTCCATCTGAGGGGGGAGGAAGGGAGAGAAGGGATAAGAACTGGGGAGTTCTTAGTAGGGTCGGGGTTATTAGTTACGTTCATTTATTTGATTCCGATTAGCAGATAGATATTAGAATACAATAAAGTAGTAAACAGTAGTTAAAATAGATAGGAAAACAGAAAATAGAACACAAACAGAAGAACACAAGGGAATAAAGCACAGACATAACACTCAAGCAGACAAACATAAAGAAATAGTTCACTCATAAGAAGGAAAGCAACAGAGAATGATGCGCAGACAAGAATGATGCATGTCTAGCCCTAGTACAGGCCATGAGCTCATGTGTCGGTTAGCACCTGCATTCCCGACATTTATCTGGTCACGAGTTCACGATTTCCCGGATACGATCTTCCGTTCAAATAAATGCGCATATAATTATTAGCAGCTCTGTTGAGACAGCCTCTGCTTTCTACTCGCAGAAAATATACTCTTGGGAACGGAAAATTGCTGTAGGTATCCAAGTTTCCCTACAGAAACTCTTGGGTTGCTTAAAGCAACAGATAATAAATATTATCTCTTAGGTTGCATTCAGCAACGAATAAGCAAACAATATCTCTTGGGTTGCCTCAAGCAACAATTAACCTTTCAATAAGCCTTCTGCTCTTAGTCTCTTTACCCTGCTCAGATTTCTCTGTTTAATCTGTGTATTTAAAGCTTATGTAAATTTCGGTATGAATAGTTAGCATGTTCCAAGTATAGGTTCATTAAGTCTATACTGAAACAATTTAACTTTTCATATAATACCTAACCTTAGTCGCAACTCAAAGACTAACTATGTTGCCCTAGTTTGTTTGCTAGTCTCTGTCTGTTTTTCTGTCGTTAAAATCTTACAGACTTTTTCTTCGATTTTTATCTTTTCTTAAACTTTTATCTTTTATTTATCTTTGCCTCACCAATATGTTCTTACCACTCCCTAAGTGTTTTATGAAGGTAATTATAAGATTCTGCACTTAATGTTGTCTTTCTAAAGCTTTTACAGAAAACCGCCTTTTTCGTATTATTTTATTATTTTTATTAAAATATTATTTTTAATTAAATATTATTATTTAATATGTTATTATTATTTATTATTTTATTAATATATTTTCGAAAATTAACTTTACTTTAACCTTTAACCTTTAAAATTCAATTTTTACCACCCGTAACTTTTAATATTTCTACTTTTACCACCCTAACTTTCAGTAATTACCAAATAACCCCTCAAACACCAAAATAATTACTTCCTTGCCCTTTTATGAATCAAAAAGGTGTTCTTCATTGTTCTTCACAACACTCAAAGTGTTCTTCATGTTCTTCATAAATTCTTCAGATTCTTTCTCTGTTTTTACCCGTTTTTCAGTCTCTTCAGCAACCGATTTTTACTATAATTCATAATAAATTAGCAGCCACTAAAATCCCATCTTTTCTACATGATTTCAACAAAAATTGAACCTCAATTTAAGCTTAGGGTTTCGTTTTTCCAGCTGCCCAAGAACATGAACTTTAAAGCTTGAATTTCATCAAATTTCATCAAAATTTCACCAAATTTTCACCAAGAATCAATCATATATGCAACCAATTTTTAGCACAGCCAAATTATACAACATTCACACATCTCAAACACAAATAATCAAGATTAATTTCGTGGCACCCTACCTGATTTTGCTGCCCCTAATTCAGTTAGATTTTCAGGTGGTCCTTAAGCACTTTTTCCTCCTAAATCACATCAAGAAAACACATATTTAAGCATGTTTCCTTGAAACTGAATCAAAAGAGAGATGGTGCAGCCAACTCACCTTGATCCCAGCCTTGATAAGTCATATAATCATGTAGAGAAAGAAGAGAGGATCATTTTGGTCGGATTGGAATTTTGATTTGAGTTTTAGTTTAGCAGAAATCAAGCTTTGAAGATTAGGAACTAAGAACTTTTCTCTCTTTTTCTCTCTACCTATTTTCGGCCACAAAGTGAAAATGAGCCAGCCTTGGGGGTTTTGGGGGTGTAGGGTGAGTTGTGATTGGTTGGCTTGGAGGTGGATTAAAATAATATTAAAATATCTCAGATGTATAACTACTAAAACTAGGTGTGTCGGAACACTTGTGAAAACATCTCTAAAAATTATTTTTTGAGCTACTAGCATAAATGACACTAGTAACATATTTATTATGAGAATAAAACATGTATAATGAGGCCTTAGCATTGCTAAAGTCATCAGAGAGTGCTGGTGCTAAGCTGCACCCGTAAATTGTGAACCCGGTTAAACCGATTTTCTGTTTTTAACTAAAACAGACCAGGTAACCTTATAATATCATTCAAGCATTTTTTAATACTAATATAATGATAATATTATACTATTATCTCTCTTCTCTCATAAATCGAGTCCGGTTTGTCAAACTGAGACTATTTACGAAAAACCGAATTAAAACTCCTAACCGATACGGTTCAAAAACTAGGTTCTTCGCGACTGCATCATCGAGCTTGCCTCGGGAAAGGTTCTAACTTAAAGATGACATAATGACAATGAGGATTGAGATTCTTGATGATATATCAAAGGTTTTCCCCTTACTGATCTTCCGGAGAAATTTGTACGTTCAGAAAAGATCTCGCGTACTCGAAAATCGGGGTTGTTACAGCTGGAGCTGTCATTGATGTCCAAAAAGGTGACCTCACCCTGAGATTACACAATAAAAAGATGACATTCAATGTGTTCAAGGCCATGAGTTACCCACCAGAACAATTGGGAGAGTGTATGAAGTTGGACTCACTGGAAGATGCAGTGCAGGAGAGCTTTGAAGAAGAAGAACCTGAAGGGTTGACCGAGGATGAATCAACGTCTAGTGAAGAGGCCGCAACAGCAGAAATTCATATACAAGGTGCACCAAAGGAAGAGAATGAAAAGTTAGAAGCAGCAAAACTTGAACTCAAAGCACTGCCACCCACTCTCAAATATGCATACTTAGGAGAGAATAAAAGATACCCAGTGATCATAAACTCATCCCTCAGCCAAGATCAAGAGGATGAATTACTCCAAGTGTTGCGAAAGCATAAGGATGCCATTGGATAGACCCTCGCTGACCTGAAAGGAATCAGTTCGGCCATATGCATGCATAAAATACTGTTAAAAGATGATGCCAAACCATCCATTTAATCCCAAAGAAGGCTGAACCTAATCATGAAGGAAGTAGTACAGAAAGAAGTTATGAAGTTATGGCCGGGAGGGGTAATCTACCCGATCTCAGACAGCCCCTGGGTCAGCCCCGTGCTTGTCATTCCAAAAAAGGGAGGAATCACTGTAGTCCCCAATGAGAAGAACGAACTAATCCCCACCAGGACTGTCACAGGATGCGGATGTGCATAGACTACAGAAAACTGAATGAAGCTACAAGAAAAGATCATTTCCCCCATCCATTCATTGATCAGATGTTGGAAAGACTTGCAGGACATGCATATTATTGTTTTCTCGACGGTTATTCATGATATAACCAAATAGTGGTTGATCCTAGAGACCAAGAGAAAACCTCATTCACTTGCCCATATGGAGTGTTTGCCTACAGGCGCATGCCATTTGGGCTATGTAATGCACCTGCAAATTTTCAACGCTGCATGCTTTCTATCTTCTCGGATATGATAAAGAAATTCATTGAAGTCTTTATGGATGATTTCTCGGTATTCGGAGATTCCTTTCCTAGTTGCTTCAATCACCTAGCCTTGGTATTGAAAAGGTGCCAAGAGACCAATCTGGTCTTGAACTGGGAGAAATGTCACTTTATGGTGACTGAAGGAATAGTCCTTGGCCATAAGGTTTCTAACCAAGGCATTGAGGTGGATAGAGCTAAGGTGAAACTTATTGAAAAACTTCCTCCACCCAGTGATGTCAAGGCAATTAGGAGTTTTTTAGGGCATGCTGGCTTTTACAGAAGGTTTATTAAAGATTTTTCAAAGATAGCCAAGCCTTTAAGCAATCTCCTTGTATCTGATACACCGTTTGTCTTCGATGAAAAATGCATGCTAGCATTCGAAAATTTGAAACAGAGGTTGTCCTCTGCCCCTATCATTTCCCCACCTGATTGGAACTTACCATTTGAATTGATGTGTGATGCGTCTGATTTTGCAGTTGGGGCCGTGTTACGGCAGAGGAAAGATAACTTAGTCCATGTGATATACTATGCTAGCAAAGTCCTCAATGACACGCAAAAAAATTATACCACTAATGAAAAGGAGTTGCTGGCAATAGTTTTTGCATTTGACAAGTTTAGATCAAACCTCATTGGTGCTAAAGTGATTGTTTTCACAGATCACACAGCACTTAAATATTTGTTTGCCAAGCAAGAACCAAAACCAAGACTAATGAGATGGATCTTATTGTTGCAGGAATTCAATATTGAAATTAGAGACAAGAAAAGAGTGGAGAACAAGGTAGCGGATCACCTATCCAGAATTCCTCATGATAAAGGTGGAACACATGATACAAGTGTAAATGAGCTCTTCCCTGATGAGCAGTTGATGACAGTTCACAAAGCACCATGGTTTGCATACATTGCCAACTTCAAGGCAAATGGGGCTTTACCTCTAGAGATCAATAAACATAAAAAAAGAAAGCTCATAAATGATGCAAAATAGTTTGTCTGGGATGAGCCATATCTCTTCAAGAAGTGTTCAGATGGAATCCTGAGAAGATGTGTTTCAGAAGAAGAGGGACGAGAGGTCCTGTGGAATTGCCACGGCTCATGCTATGGAGGCCATTTTGGAGGAGATAGAACTGCAGCCAAGGAGTTGCAAAGCAGATTCTTTTGGCCCACCCTCTTCAAGGATACCAAAGAACTAGCAATGAGTTGCAATGAATGTCAAAGAGCTGGAAACTTACCCAAAAGAAATGAGAGGCCACAAAACTTCATCTTAGAACTGGAACTGTTTGATGTGTGGGGAATCGATTTCATGGGACCATTCCCAACCTCATATTCAAACAAGTGCATTTTGGTAGCAGTGGATTACGTTTCCAAGTGGGTAGAGGCTATTGCAACCCCAACAAATGATAACAAAGTGGTCATGAACTTCCTCAGGAAGAATATCTTTAGCCGATTTGGAGTCCCACGAGCACTCATCAGTGATGAAGGGAGCCATTTTTGTAATAGACCACTAGAAGCTCTTCTCCTACGATACGGGGTAAAAAATAAGGTTGCCACACCTTACCATCCCCAAACAAGTGGGCAAACTGAGATATCTAACAGAGAGCTAAAAAGGATTTTCGAAAAGACTGTAGGAGCATCAAGAAAGGATTGGTTGAAGAAGCTGGATGATGCTCTTTGGGCATACAGAACAGCATTCAAAACACCACTTGGAATGTCCCCATATCAACTGGTGTATGGGAAAGCTTGTCACTTACCACTGGAGCTGGAACACAAAGCTCTCTGGGCTCTCAAGATACTAAATTTTGACAGCATTGCTGCTGGTGCAAAGAGGATTCTGCAGCTACAAGAGATGGAGGAATTTAGATCTCAAGCCTATGAAAATGCCAAGATTTATAAAGAAAAGGCGAAGAGAAGACATGACCTCCATCTGACACCCAGGAGTTTCGCAAAGGGGCAGCAAGTACTCCTCTACAACTCCAAACTGAGACTGTTCCCAGGAAAACTCAAATCAAGGTAGTCAGGACCCTTTCTTGTCACAAAGGTCTTGCCGTATGGACACATAGAAATCATGGATGAAAGTTCGGAGAGGACTTTCACTGTGAACGAACAAAGGCTCAAACATTATATGGGCAACATAGGGGAAAACCCCAAAGTGAAGTATCATCTCAAGTAAGGGAGGAATCGTCGAGCTAGCGACGCTAAAAGAGCGCTTTGTTGGGAGGCAACCCAACCTAAGGTAGTTTCTTTTTCATCTTCATTTCAATAAAGATCACAAGTTGTTTCCCCTGTATTACGAGGAGCTAAGTTTGGTGTTCCACACCAAAACAATCCAAGAGTGAAAGTGTAATTCTATGTTTGGTGTTCCACCAAAGATATTAGTTAGAATCACACTACACTCCAATGGCAAAATGCTAGCTCCAACCAATCAGGGGAACCACTTAGCAGTAGTTTAGTCTTTAGTTAATAGTTGTTTAGTTAATAACAACATATGAGGCTCTCTGCAAGTATGCAATTTGTTGTACTAGGCAAGGAACTAAGTTTGGTGTTCACACACCAAATTAAGTTCAGAAATTCACAAGCATACATGCAAGCTAACTATTTCTCAAGTGCTTTGGGAACAAGCAACTTCCAATAACTTTGCAGGAACCTTCTGAGGAAATGGTGCACCATCATCCAAGGAAGTGAAGGAGCAAAAACTATGGATGATGACAACAAGGGGACAGCTAGAAACCATCACCCGAAGGTTGTATTGTTACTTAATTCCATATACTTGAAATGCTAAAAATTGGAAGTCCCAAGGTGCCCTCGATTAATAGTTACTCATTAGTTTAAATCATTAGAATTTAATGTTTGTTTTTATTGCTTTCGTCATATATGTGCTGGTTTTAATGTCAATGCTGCATCTTCACCTTGTTTACTTGTATGCTTGTGCTTTTTAAACCAAATAAAAAGAGAATGTGTGTTATAAAAGACCAGAGTGGAATCCATATTGTGGAGTAAGTTCCTAATTTTGTGGTGTGGTAATAGATTAGCTAAGTTGGTTCACCAATAAGGTAGGAAGGCAACTATATGTCCTGAATCATATGCTTGAAACACACCCCATGAGACTAGCTAAATAACAAGATCCTAATAAGAAAAAGGGAAAGAGAAAATGAAAGTCAAAAAAATAAAAGAAAAAAAGAGTAAGAAATAAGACTAGGCACCAAGGGTTTGAATCTTGAGGCAAGTGTCTGTGGTGTTCTTGTGTAAGGGATTTACTTGGATGAATAAGCTCTTAGGGGTGCGTTATCACTTGGTAACTTGGGTTAACTAACCCGGGATTATCAGCTGAAAGTCCACTATCAAGAGTAACCTTTGCTACAGAACACTTAGTAACCCAAAGAGGTGCTGGACATGAAGGTCTCAAGAAAAGAAAATAACAAACCATGTGCCTGTGGTGTGTATGTATGGGGGAAAGAGACTTGAGGGAGTAAGTCCTTAGGGGTGTCTTAACACCTAGCACCTTGAACCAACTGGTTTGGGAGTGCTGGCTGAAAGCTTATCTTAAAGAGTCGCCCCCTCACAGAGCACTTAGCCTAAGAGCACAATCAAACCCTGAAAACAACAAAAGGATCAATGAATAAAAGTCTCATAGGGTGCAATCAAGTGAGTATTCCAGGACATGATAAAGGTCTGAAAGCCAGTGAAGGAATGAACTTAAGTTGCTATGCATGAAACCACCATAAAACCAAGGACATGACTTCCACAATAATGACTCATTTCTCTTGGCATTCCATTCATCATTCTTTTGTTCCAGTACTTGCTTAGGGACAAGCAAGCTTTAAGTTTGGTGTTGTGATGCCAGGGCATTTTGGCCAATTTCACTGACCTTTTCTTTACTGTTTTAGGGTAGTTTCATGCATTTTCTTAGGAAATAATCAAGTTTTGGGTAGAATTTCACTTACATCTTGATTCAAGCAAACATTGTGCACTTTACATGATTTCATGAGAACTATGCATAAATTAAATGACAAATTGGATGATGCATGTCTCATGACTTGGATTAGAACTTTGATGCACTCTACTGCTTAATCTCAGGACAAAGGAAGCAAGGAAGAACCACGTTAACAGCCACGTTAGTCTAACTAACGTGACCACTAACGTGGAAAGGGAGCTAGCTTGCAACGTTAATGAGAAAAGTAATCTCCAATAACATCCTCGAAGCCATCATAGCCCACGTTAAGAGTCACGTTAACTAAGTTAACGTGAACTCTAATGTGGAAGAAGAAAATGAAGCCAACGTTAGTGACACTCACCTTTGTCACTAATGTTGGACCAAGCTCATATTGGCCACGTTAAGAGCCACGTGAACTCAATTAACGTGGACTCTAACGTGGGAAAGCAAAAGAATGGCTAACATTAGTGAAACTCACCTTTGTCACTAACGTTGGACTAAGCCACTTTGAGCCACGTTAGTTGCCACGTTAACTTAGTTGACGTGGAAGCTAACGTGGAGGGAGCAAGAATCGCCAACGTTAGTGACACTCACCTTTGTCACTAACGTTGGAATGAGCCACTATGAGCAACGTTAACTCCCATGTTAACTTAGTTAACGTGGATGAAAAAATGATGAGCCAACGTTAGTGACACTCACCTTTGTCACTAACATTGGAGATGGCTATCACCACCACGTCAGAAACCACGTTAACCTAGTTAACGTGAACTCTAACGTGGGAAGTAGGGGCATTTTGAAATGTTAGTGACAAAGGTGAGTGTCATTAACGCTTTCGAAGATTTGGCAAGCCTACGTTACAGGTCACGTTAGCCACACTAACGTGAACTCTAACGTAGGGAAGGGAGGATTCTCAATGTTATTGGAAAAGGTAAGTCCCAATAACGTGTGCGAAGGATCAAGAGGCAACGTTAGTGGTCACGTTGGTGCCACTAACGTTGAAGTTAATGTGGATCACCCTTGGGTTAGAAACGTTAGTGAAAAAGGTGACTGCCACTAACGTTCTCGAACCAACACTTTCACTTAACGTTAACGCCACTAACGTCCTAAGCTAAAAGTCCCTGCCTACTTCATACTTTTTCTCTACAAGTAAAGCTAAGCCCACAGAAGAGGATAACTGCTTCAAACTCAAGATCCAAAGGCCCATATCCAAGATTTGAAGAACCAACTAGAAGATCAGAAGAGTAGTATATATATAGGGGTAGTTTTGAATCAGAGAGGGGGTTGGAAATTTGAGAACTACTCTCTGTATTTTACTTTCTCTGCAACTTTTAGTTTAATTTTTAGAATGTACTCTCCATCTATGCTTTTCATTCCCAGAGCTATGAACAACTAAACCCCTTTCATTGGGTTAGGGAGCTCTGTTGTAATTTGATGGATCAATATTAGTTTTCATTATTCTTCTTCTATCTTTTCTCTTGATTTTACTAGAAAGCTTTCAATCTTCATTCAATTGGGTAGTTATCTTAGAAAAGAAGCTATTCATACTTGGATCTCTTCGGAACTTTGGAAGAGGAATGAAGAGATCATGCTAGAAATGCTTTCTCATGTTGGACCAAATTGGGGTTTGGATGGATATAGTGACATATAATCCTACCAACACTTTGATTTGGAAATACATGTGGTATAATCAGTGACCATACTTCATCCCTTCTCATGAGCAATTGACCAAGGAATTGGCTATTGATCAAGATTTGAGAGATTGAATTACCAAGAAATTGGAATTCGATCACTTAAGAGTGCCAAGGAGATCAATGAATGCATTGATTGAGGAAGAGATGAAAATGAACTTGATCCGGAGAATGCAACATCTCCTAAGCCCAATGAATCCCCCATTTCTGATCTTACCCATTCTCTTTAAATTCTGCAATCTACTTTTATGAGCATTCTCCCCATTCCCATTTAAGATTCTGCAATTTATTTTCCGCTATTTACATTCAGCTCTTTATTTCCAGCATTTACGTTTTCTGCTATTTACTTTCCCGGCATTTAATTTTCTGCAAATCTCAAATCCAATTCTGCTTAGCTCAACTAGAATATTCCTCTAATTAAAGTTGCTTGACCAATCAATCCCTGTGGGATTTGACCTCACTCTATTGTGAGTTTTTACTTGACGACAATTCGGTATACTTGCCGAAGGAAAATTGTTGAGAGACTCCTATAGGGACCTCTCCATACCAGCTTTTGTATGAAAAAGCCTGTCATCTGCCAGTGGAACTGGAACACAAGGCCTACTGGGCAACGAGGTTCCTAAACCTTGATGCTAAGATAGCTGGAGAGAAAAGATTACTCCTGTTGAATGAGCTGGAGGAGTTCAGACTCAATGCTTTAAAAAATGCTAGAATTTATAAAGAGAAAGCAAAAAGATGGCATGATAAAAGGCTGTCATCTAGAGTCTTTAAGAAAGGACAGAAGGTCCTGCTGTTTAACTCTAGGCTCAGATTGTTCCCTAGGAAGTTGAAATCCCGGTGGAGGGGACCATATGTGATTACAAGTGTGTCACCATATGGTAATGTAGAGCTTCAAGATTTTGATTCTGACAAAAAATTCATTGTTAATGGACAGAGAGTCACACATTATCTTGAAGGAAATATTGAGCAAGAGTGCTCAAAACTGAGACTAAATTAAAAGCTCAGTAAAAGTCTAGCTAAAGACAGTAAAGAAGTGCTTACTGGGAGGCAACCCAATCTTATTTATCTATGTTAAATACTTTTTCATTTCATTTTCTGTTGTTAGTTTATGTTTCCTTTAGGTTGATGATCATGTGGAGTCATAAAAACAGCTGCAGAATTAAAGCGGAATCAAAAATAGCACACCCTGGAGGACAGGCTTACTGGCGTTTAAATGCCAATAAGGATAGCAGAATGGGCGTTTAACGCCCATGCAGGCAGCATTCTGGGCGTTTAACGCAAGAAATGGCAGCATTCTGGGCGTTCAATAAAATGGCCAGTAAAGAAGGATTCCTGGCGTTTAACGCCAGCCAGGGTATCTGACTGGGCGTTAAACGCCCAAAGAGGCAGTCAAGTGGGCGTTAAACGCCAGAATAGATAGCATTCTAGGCGTTTAACGCAAGGATGATACAAGGGAGGTAATTTTGTTTCCAATTCAATTTTTTTCAATTTTTCATGTTTTAATTCATAATTTTTTGCATCAAACATATTTTAAACGTTCATCTTTCAATTTCTATTTTCAAATATTAATTACCTTTCCAATACTTTTTAATTCTTTTTTAATTCTTCAATTCCTTCCAAAACGTTTTCAAAACTTACATATCTTTTCAAATTCTTTTCAACTCTTTTTAGATTTTTCTTGCATAAAGTAATAAGTTTTCAGAATTTATTGCATCATTCTACTTCTACTCCCTTCTACTTATTTTGCTCGAGGACGATCAAACCTTTTAAGTTTGGTGTGGAAAAAAGCTCTGCGTTTTGTTTTCCATAACCATTAATGGCACCTAAGACCGGAGAAACCTCTAGGAAGAGGAAAGGGAAGGCAGTTGCTTCCAACTCCGAGTCATGGGAGATGGAGAGATTCATCTCAAAAGCCCATCACTAGAAAGAGAATGGAGCAAACAAGAGAGCCTACTCATGAACCTCAAAAAGAGCCATGAAGGAAGAGCAACAAAGGCAAGGAAGAGATATAGAGGAGCTCAAGAACTCCATTGGTTCTTCAAGAGAAAGAAGAAGCCACCATCACTAAGGTGGACCTATTCTTTGATCTCCTTGTTTATTTTTCTTTTTTGTTTTCGTTTCTATGCTTTATGTTTTGTCTATGTTTGTGTCTTCAATACATGATCATTAGTGTCTAGTGTCTATGTCTTAAAGCTATGAATGTCCATGAATCCTTCACCTTTCTTGAATAAAAAATGTTTTTCTGAAAAAGAGAAGTACATGAGTTTTGAATTCTATCTTGAAAATAATCTAATTATTTTGATGTGGTGGCAATACTTTTTGTTTTCTGAATGAATGCTTGAACAGTGTATATTTTGATAATGAAGATTATGAATGTTAAAATTGTTGGCTCTTGAAAGAATAAAGAAAAAGGAAAAATGTTATTGATAATCTGAAAAATCATAAAATTGATTCTTGAAGTAAGAAAAAGCAATGAAGAACACAAAGCTTGCGAAAAAAAATGGCAAAAAAAAATAAAGAAAGAGAAAGAAAAAGAAAAAGTAAGCAGAAAAAGCCAATAGCCCTTTAAACCAAAAGGCAAGGGTAAAAAGGATCCAAGGCTTTGAGAATTAATTGATAAGAGGGTCCAAAGGAATAAAATCCTGGCCTAAGCGGCTAAACCAAGCTGTCCCTAACCATGTGCTTGTGGCGTGAAGGTGTCA
This sequence comes from Arachis ipaensis, assembly GCF_059453495.1. Lineage (NCBI taxonomy): Eukaryota > Viridiplantae > Streptophyta > Magnoliopsida > Fabales > Fabaceae > Arachis > Arachis ipaensis. Next base: position 77,400,079 of record NC_142444.1, read on the forward strand.
AGTGAAAAGCTTGAGGCTGAGCAGTTAAAGTCGTGGTCTGAAGCAAAAAGAGTGTGCTTAAGACCTCTGGGCACCTCTAACTGGGGACTCTAGCAAAGCTGAGTCACAATCTGAAAAGGTTCACCCAGTTATGTGTCTGTGGCATTTATGTATCCAGTAGTAATACTGGAAAACAAAATACTTAGGGTCACGGCCAAGACTCATAAAGTAGCTGTGTTTAAGAATCAACATACTGAAATAGGAAAATCAATAACACTATCTGAATTCTGAGTTCCTATGGATGCCAATCATTCTGAACTTCAAAAGATAAGTGAGATGCCAAAACTGTTAAGAAGCTAAAAGCTACTAGTCCCGCTCATCTAAATTGGAATTGAGCTTCATTTATATTTGAAATTTATTGTATTTTCTCTTCTTTTGATCCTATTTTTATTTTAGTTTCTTGGGGACAAGCAACAATTTAAGTTTGGTGTTGTGATGAGCGGATAATTTATACCCTTTTTGGCATTATTTTTACATAGTTTTTAGTATATTTTTGTTACTTTTTATTATATTTTTATTAGTTTTTATTCAAAAATCACATTTCTAGACTTTACTATGAGTTTGTTTGTTTTTTTGTAATTTTTAGGTATTTTCTGGCTAAAATTGAGGGACCTGAGCAAAACTCTGATTCAGAGAATGAGAAAGGACTGCAGATGCTATTGGATTCTGACCCTCCTGCACTCGAAGTGGATTTTATGGAGCTACGGAAACCCAATTGGAGCGCTCTTAATTAAGTTGTAAAGTAGATACTTATAGTCCATACTTTGCTCGAGATTTGATGGCCCAAACTGGTGTTAAAAGCTAGCCAAAAACTTTCTGGCGTAAAACGCCAGAATTGGCACATTTCTTGGCGTTTTACACCCATTCTGGCACCCAGGTTGGCGTTTAACTCCAACTTGAGGCATATTCACGTGAAAGCTTGAGAGTTCAGTGCAAACACTCACCAAGTGGGTCCTGAAAGTGGATATCTGCACTTAGTTACTCATTTTCTGTAAAACTAAGTTTCTAGTCTAGTATAAAAACTACTTTTAGAGATTCATTTTGTAACTTATGACATTTTACACTACATATTGTATCTTCTACGGCATGAGTCTCTAAACCTAAGGGTGAGGAGCTCTGCTATATTTCAATGGATTAATGCAATTACTACTGTTTTTTATTCAATCACACTTGATTCTATTCTAAGATACTCACTCGTACTTCAATATAGAGAATATGATGATCCGTGACACTCATCATTTTCCTCAACCTATGAACGCGTGCCTGACAACCACTCCCGTTCTATCTGAGCTCAATGTAGTCATTGGGCGACAGCTTGAGTGTGTATCTCTTGGGTTTCTAATCTACGGACCGAGTCCGGAGGTTAGAACCTTCGTGGTATAGGCTAGAACCAATTGGCAGCATTCCTGGGATCCAGAAAGTCTAAACCTTGCCTGTGGTATTTTGAGTAGGATCTGGGAAGGGATGACTGTGACGAGCTTCAAACTCACGAATGTTGGGCGCAGTGACAGTGTGCAAAAAGACAAGGGTCCTATTCCGATGCTAGTGAGAACCGACAGATGATTAGCCGTGCGATAGCTGTACATGGTATTTTTCATCCGAGACGAGAAATCCGATAGTTGATTAGCCATGCAGAGATTGTACCTAGTAGTTTTCATCCGAGAGGGTTGATAAACCACTATTTTATGGTTTATCTTGTTCTCAATTGAGTGGTTTTTATCTACTCTTTACCCACTTATTCATACTATTTGCATGGTTTTACATTTGCCTTCCTAATTATGTGCTTTAATTGAAAACATGTTTCTTTGGACTTATAATTGCTAATATTAATCCTCTCTTATTACCATTAGATGCCTTGATATGTGTGTTAAGTGTTTTCAGAGATTACACGGCAGGAATGGCTCAGAGAATGGAAAGGAAGCATGCAAAAGTGGAAGGAATACAAGAAGTTGGAGAAATTGCTAAGCTGTCCAGCCTGACCTCTTCGCACTCAAACGGCTATAACTTTAGCTACAGAGGTCCAAACGATGCGGTTCCAGTTGCGTTGGAAAGCTAATGTCTGGGGCTTCGATTTGATATATAATATGTCATAGTTGCCCTGACGCTAGGCAACGCGACCGCGTACTCCATGCGGATGCATCGTAGTGACAAAAAATCAGCGTGGCAGAATTCGCAACCAGCAAATTCTGGGCTGTTTCTGACCCACTTTGCGGCCCAGAAAACATAGATTAGAGGCTATAAAGTGAGGAAATGCATCCATTCATGAGAAAGCTTTCACATACACAATTTTAGGAGTAGATGTAGTTTTTAGAGAGAGAGGTTCTCTCCTCTCTCTTAGGATTAGGATTTAGGACTTCTCTTAGTTTTAAGAGTGACTCTCAATCCAGGTTCAATGTTCTTTTATTTATTTTTCTAATTAAATTTATGAATGTCTATGTCAGATTTAAGTTCTTTTGTTAATGCAATTTGAGATATTTTAGTTTAATATTGCTTTCTTTTATTTACATGATTATTGCTTCCCATCTGAAGGCATTCTTATTCCAGTAGATTTACTTTTCCCCTTTTGGTTTTGGTTAAGAAATCAGTAACTCATGAGTTATCCAATTCAACAGCATAATTAATAATTGTTATCTTGCCAATTGAGTTGAACTTCAATAATCCCAATCTTTTCTTAGGAAATAAATAGGATTCGAAGATCAAACCAATTTATCCCTTGACTTTCCTTTGCTTTAGTAAAGGTCAACTAAGTGGAATTAAGATTCAACTTTCATTATTATTGATAAGGATAACTAAGTCTAGACTTCCAATTTCTCATACCTTGCCAAAAGTTTATTTTATAGTTATTATTATTTTATTTTACTTGTCATATAACATATTCCCTCCTTACTTCCAAAACCCCAATTTACAATCTTCATAACCAATAATAAGAACATACTTCCCTGCAATTCCTTGAGAAGACGACCCGAGATTTGAATACTCGGTTATCAATTTCAAAGGGGTTTGTTACTTGTGACAACCAAACCGTTTGTATGAAAGGACTTTTGAAGGTTTAGAAACTATACTTGCAACGAGTGTTTATCCGCAAATTTTTGGACTACGCAAAAGTTCTCTCATCAAGGATCATAAAGCTTGCCATTGAAGGAAACTATGCATGTTTGGAGAAGAAGGCAGTAGGAAAGCAGAGATTCAGATGACAGAGCATCTCCGGAACCTCAGCCTGTTTCTCATTACTGAATCACAAGTACTATTTCTTTCATGTTATTTATTTTCATAAATACAATCACTCTTATCATTAATCTTCTGACTAAGATTTACAAAATAACCATAGCTTGCTTCAAGCCGACAATCTCCGTGGGATCGACCCTTACTCACGTAAGGTATTACTTGGACGACCTAGTGCACTTACTAGTTAGTTGTGCGGAGTTGTGAAAAGTGTAATCACAATTTCGTGCACCAGTGATCTACAGTGATTAGTTAATATTGTTTCCATTGACTCTAATCTCTTGCTAATTCAATTAGGAAGATGATTAGGAGTCTTGGATTGAGATTAACTAGTCCTATTTGACTTTCTCCCTATGTTGAAGATAACATTGTACCTTCTTCTGATGTTGGAGATGATGAAATAGGATTAGCTCTTGTTAATTATTGTATGACTATGATAGAAAGCTTAGGTCCCCAATCCTTGCCATGAATGTCTCTCTTTATTATTTGCTTTCTTTGATTGTTTGCTTTACTTTTCTTGCCATTTACTTTCTTACCCTTTAACAAATCAAACCTCCCTTGATCTTTCATAGCCAATAATTGATCACTTCGTTGTAATTCCTTGTGAGACGACCCGTGGTTTAAATACTTCGGTTAATTTTCATTGGGGTTTGTACTTGTGACAACCAATCTTTTAAAATTTTATTTGAGGATCGATTGTCAGTTTGGACTATACTATCAACGGAATTATTTGTGTGAAATTCCGAACTGTCATAAATCTTTAACATGGTTGTACTTCCATGGGGTGTGGTTGTTGTTGATGGAAGTTGGTTGGGATATTTGGAGGGTTATTTTGTGGGTAGAATGTGGATGTGGAGACATCATTTTGTGGTTTTCTGTATGGATTGTTGTTAGTGGAGTGATGGTTCTGGATGCTTGTGTTGTGGAAGTTATTGGAATTGGAGTTCCTCTCCCATCGGTTCTGGTTGTCTCCCTACCTCAAGTTGGGATGGTTCCTCCATGAGGAGTTATATTTGTCCCCATGGAAATAATTGTGGGAAGAGTTTGTGTTGTGCATATATTGGACTTGCTCAGGCTGCTGCTCATTATTGTATGCCTCAAAGCTTTCTTCATTTTGACCCCATGCATTTGGAGCTTGGCTTGTTGTACTTATTGATGAGCCCATATTTGACCATATGTTTTAGCTTGAATTAGATGGATTTCATCACATAAACTCACACTTATTCACCAAAATAGCATACTTTTGTGTTTGATCCCTAAATTGAGCCTAAATGTGAAAATATGCATTTTTGTGCTTAAATTGAGTAATTTAATCTCACTTTTATTCCATTTGATACCGTGATATGTTTTGTTGAGTGATTTTAGGTCCTAGTGGCAAGAATGATTTGGTAAAAGTGGAAGAAAGCATGTAAAAAGGGAGAAAACATGAAGAAACAAAGGAGAAAAATATTTCAGCCTGTGCCCACGCACACCTTCTGTGCCCACGCACAGGGGTCAAAATCAGGACCTGTGCATCCGCACAGGTCTGTGCCCATGTCATGAGCGGATAATTTATACATTTTTGGCATTGTTTTTATATAGTTTTTAGTATGTTTTAGTTACTTTTTATTATATTTTTATTAGTTTTTATTCAAAAATTAAATTTCTAGACTTTACTATGAGTTTGTGTGTTTTTCTATAATTTTAAGTATTTTCTAGCTGAAATTGAGTGATCTGAGCAAAAATCTGATTTAGAGGCTAAAAAAGGATTGCAGATGTTGTTGGATTCTGACCCTGCTGCACTCGAAATGGATTTTCTCGAGTTACAGAAGTCCAATTGGTGCGCTCTTAATTGCGTTGGAATGTAGATATCCTGGGCTTTCCAGCAATATATAATAATTTATACTTTGCCCGAGATTTGATGGCCCTAACTGGCGTCCAAAGTCAGCCTAAAACTTTCTCGCATAAAACGCCAGAACTGGCACCTTTTTCGGCGTTAAACGCCCATTCTGGCACTCAGGGTGGCGTTTAACGCAAACTTTGGGCATAAGAACGTGAAAGCTTGAAAGCTCAGCCCAAGCACACACCAAGTGGGTCCCAGAAGTGGATTTCTGCACTATCTGCACTTAGTTACTCATTTTCTGTAAACCTAAGTTACTAGTCTAGTATAAAAACTACTTTTAGAGATTCATTTTGCAACTTATGACATTTTTACATTTCATATTGTACCCTTGACGGCATGAGTCTCTAAACCCCATAGATGGGGGTGAGGAGCTCTACTGCGTTTCAATGGATTAATGCAATTACTACTGTTTTTTATTCAATTACGCTTGATTATATTCTAAGATACTCACTCGTACTTCAATATGGAGAATATGATGATACGTGACACTCATCATTATCCTTAACCCTATGAACGCGTGCCTGACAACCACTCTGTTCTATCTGAGCTCAACGTGGTCATTAGGCGACAGCTTGAGTGCGTATCTTTTGGGTTTCTAATCCATGGACCGAGTCCGGAGGTTAGAACCTTCGTGGTACAGGCTAGAATCATTGGCAGCATTCCTGGGATCTTGAAAGTATAAACCTTGTCTGTGGTATTCCGAGTAGGATCTGGATGGGGATGACTGTGACGAGCTTCAAACTCGCGAATGTTGGGCATAGTGACAGTGTGCAAAAGGACAAGGGTCTTATTCCGACACTAGTGGGAACTGACAAATGATTAGCCGTGCGGTAGCTGCACATGGAATTTTTCATCCGAGACGAGAAATCCGATAGTTGATTAGCCGTGCAGAGATCGTACCTGGTATTTTTCATCCGAGAGGATCATAAAGCATTCCATTGAAGGAAACCATGCGTGCTTGGAGAAGAAGGCAGTAGGAAAGCAGAGATTCAGAGGACAGAGCATCTTCGGAACCTCAGCCTGTTTCTCATTATTGAATCACAAGTACTATTTATTTCATGTTATTTATTTTTCATAAACAAAATCAATTATCTCATTTAAATCTCCTGACTAAGAATTACAAGATAACCATAGCTTGCTTCAAGCCGACAATCTCTGTGGGTTTGACACTTACTCACGTAAGGTATTACTTGGACGACCTAGTGCACTTGCTGGTTAGTTGTGTGGAGTTGTGAAAAGTGTAATCACAATTTCATGCACCACCATGCTCAGGGCATAATGGAAATCAGGACCTGTGCGTCCGCACAGGTCTGTGCGTCCGTGATGAGAGAACTTTTGTGTGGTCTAGAAATTTGCAGATAAATCCTCGTTGCAAGTATAGTTTCTAAACCTTCAAAAGTCCTTTCATACAAACGTTTTGGCTGTCACAAGTAACAAACCCCTAAATAAATTGATAACCGAAGTATTCAAACCTCGGGTCGTCTTCTCAAGGAATTGCAGGGAGGTGTTCTTATTATTGGTTATGAGTCTTATAAATTGGGGGTTTTGGAAGTAAGGAACGAGTGATTTAAATGACAATTTGTTAAAATAATAAATAACAAAGCTCTTGGCAAGGTATAAGAACTGGAAGTCCTATCCTGGTTATCCTTATCAATTGTGATGAAAATTAGATTTTTCTCCCACTTTGTTAACCTCTAACTATGAAGGTAAGTTAAGTGGATGAATTAATTTTTATTCCTCAGATCCTAGTCTTTCCTTGAGAAAAGTTAGAGTTATTGGAACTCGAATTAATTCTTGAAGAATTCCAATTTTCAATCAACAATGAGTTTGATAACTCAAGTGTCTCCGATGATTCAACCAAAGCCAAGAGGGAAAATTCTAAATTAAATTAAAAGCATCAATATAAATAAAGTAAAACAATCTTAAATCTGAAATACCTCAAATAATGTTAATTAAGAAAATCATAACATGAATGTAGCGTAAGCCAAATAGGCAACATAACTAATATAAGCATTAAACTATCTAAAAGTAAGAGATAAATATAAAGTAAAAGAACATTGAACCTGGGATTGAGAAGCACTCCTAAAAGTAAGAGAAATCCTAAATCCTAATCCTAAGAGAGAGGAGAGAACCTCTCTCTCTAAAAACTACATCTAAATCCTAAAATTGTGAATATTGAAAGCTTTTTTTGTGAAAGGAATCATTCCTCCGCTTTATAGCCTTTAATCTATGTGTTCTGGGCTGAAAACTGGGTCAAAAATAGCCCAAAAATTGCTCCCAGCAATTTCTGTTACGTTCAGGTCGCGGGAAGGTGACGCGGTGGCGTGGATTGATGTTCTCAGATGCGACGCGGGTGCGTCATTCACGCGTTCGTGTTGCCTAACATTGGGGCAGCTGTGCCAAACTATATATCAAATCAAAGCCCCGGACGTTAGCTTTCCAATGCAACTGGAACCGCATCGTTTGGATCTCTGTAGCTAAAGTTATAGCCATTTGAGTGCGAAGAGGTCAGGCTAGACAGCTTAGCAGTTTCTCCAACTTCTTGTATTCCTTCCACTTTTGCATGCTTTCTTTCCATCCTCTGAGCCATTCCTGCCCTGTAATCTCTGAAATCACTTAACACACATATCAAGGCATCTAATGGTGATAAGAGAGGATTAATATTAGCAATTGTAAGATCAAAGAAGCATGTTTTCAATCATAGCACAAATTCTGGGAAGGAATTGTAAAACCATGCAAATAGTATGAATAAGTGGGTAAAGAGTTGATAAAATCCACTCAATTGAGCACAAGATAAACCATAAATTATTGGTTTATCAACCTCCCCACACTTAAACATTAGCATGTCCTCATGCTAAGTTCAAGAGAAGCTATAAAGATTAAGAGGAATGGTAAGATATATGAAATGCAACCTATCTATATGAATGCAACTACATGCAAAATGTTTTTATATACTTGGTTTAAAAATAAATAAGTTCTCCAAGACAAATATAAATCATATTTCACTAATTCAGATTATGCAATAAAAGACAAGTAAACTTGTAAGAAGATAGATCATGAAAACAGGGAACATAGAATTGAGCACTGAACCCTTATTGGTAGTGTATATGCACTCTAATCACTCAAGTGTATAGGGTAATTCACTCTACTCTTCTCTAATCATGCTTTCTAAACTTTGTTCTTCATTTAACAAATCAACAAATATTGAATGTACCAATGCAAACATCATGAGGTCTTTTTCAAGGTTGTAATGGGGCTAAGGTAAGGGTAAAGGTATATATATGGCTAAGTGAGCTATAAATTGAATCTTTGACTAACCAAGCTCTCACCTAACATACATACACTCCATATAACTCTAGAATCATGCCTAGCTACCCATAGTCTTCACTTTTGCATTACATACTCATGTATCAATTTTTCTTTAATTTTATCACATATGCATTGATCTTTTATTTACTTAACATTGGGGTAATTTTGTCCCCTTGTTTATTTATTTATATTATATATTTTTTTCTCTTTTTCTTTTTCCATCTTTTTTTTAGAGAGACATAAAAACTAGAATAACATATCAACGCATATGGAATTTTTTTAATTTTCTGTTTTACATGAGTAGGTACCTAAATTTTCCAATATTCAAAATTAGAAACATGATACATTCCCTTATTAACCCAAGTTCCCACAGTTTCTCCACACTTAATTGTTGCACAATTCCTATCTTAAGCTAACCAAAGATTCAATTGGGATATTTAATTGTTTTTCTGTTTAAGGCTAGTGATGTGGTAAAATACAGAATAAATGCGGATTAAAATGCTCAAATTGGCTAACAAGGGTGATTTAAAGGGTAGGCTTATTTGGGATAAGTGAGCTAAAATTAAACAATGGCCTCAATCCTATGCAAGCATGTAAATACACTAGATAATGGACATATAGATTGGAACAAAATATAGATTACAATCATAGAGAAGGAAACACACAGGAATAAAATATTTATGGTTAAATAATGTAACCATATAAATAAGCTCAAATCTCATAGGTTGTGTATTTTTTAGCTCAAAAATCATGTTCCAAATACAACTTCTGGTAAGTTTAATACAAAAATTTTGATTTTAAATTAGTGAAAATTTTTCAAAAATAGGGTCTTTAAAAAGAATTTTATTACTTTAACCAAGTAGTAACTAGATGCATAAAATCAAACAAATATGCAAATGCAACAACTAATTTAACAAAGGAATTTAAACATTGGTGCTAAAATATGAAGTGACTAACCCATGGAAGTTGGTATCGACCTCCATACACTTAAAGATTGCACCGTCCTCGGTGCATGCTAAGATGTACAAGTGGACGGGTTGTTCCAACTGACGCTTTTCTCCAAAGATTGTGCAGATGGACTTGTCTGTCTCCCCATGTAAACGTCTTCCGGTTCCCTTTCGGGTGGCCATCCTGAAAGAAAAAAAGGGAAGAAATGTAACCCAGAAATAGAGATAAGAAAATAAATGAAGTATGGGTGGGTTAATGCCAAATGAAAAGGGTCTCATTTACATGGAAGTTTTAGCATGTACGTGAGAAAACAATAGAAGCCATGGCATACCAGTGGTGCAGAATTTGCAACAAAGGAGAGGAGAGTGGGGAATGAGAGATAATATAAATTCATGTCAATGCAAAAGTAATACAGAGATAAAATATTGACATTGATTTAAATAATATTACTCAATCAGAATTAAACAAGTTACTAAGCACCCAAAGTATTTCAAGAGAAGATGCAACAGTGAAGTAAGAAAATTCAACACCAAAGGAATAATAAATTTAGAAAAGAAAATAAAAATATGCACTAAATTAAAATGCAATGAATGAAATATGCAAATAAATTAAGTAAAATAAAATAAAAGATAAGAAGAATGGGAAGGGAAAAAAGGGAAGAAGAAGTAAGTAAGAAAGGAGGGAGGAAAAATTAGGATTGGGGAAGAAAAGATAAGATATTTGGCAAATTAGGATAACCTGTGCGGCGCAAGCGACGCGGACGCGTGGGGCACGCGGTCGCGTAACTTGCACTTATATGGATTGATGCAGTCGCATCGGTCACACGGTCGCGTGACACAGTTTATGCTACTGGCGCGAGGGCAGCCTCGCGCTCGCACAACTCTCTGTTCGAAACTTAGTATTGCCAAAATCTAGGGTGACGCGGTCGCGTGATTGACGCGATCGCGTGAGTGGCCATTATGGGGGTATGACGCGGACGCATGAGCCATGCGTCCGCATGGTAAGGCTGTGCGTTCAGCACCAATCCAGCACCACTCCAGCATAACTTTCGGCTATGCATCCGTTTGAACTCGCATTTTGGGGGCTTTTTGGCCCATTTTTGAAGGCTTTTAAGCATATTTGAAGGGGGAAGCAACCATATATCATACCATACACTACGATACTTCATAGAATAGTTTTTAGGAGTAGTTTTAGAGTAGTTTAGTTTTAGGTTTTCTCTCTTATGGTTTAATTAGGGTTTTAATGTAGCATTTTATACTTCAATTTTGTTCTTAGATTTTGGTATCTCATTGTAAGTATTTCTTTAATTCCGCTTTTATTGCACTACTTGTTCTACACTTTCTTCTACTTTAATTTCCTTTTATCAATACATACATACTCTTGCAATTTTGGATTCCTAGTTGTTTAATTTGATGTTTGATGGCTTTTATATGTTTGTTTGAGTTGCTTTTATTGATTTTGATCATTTATGGTTCATAGCTTTTACCATTTTTTCAATTTTGCCATGTTTTATGTTTATGCCCTCTATGTGTTTGATGAAATGCCAATCTTAGTGATAATTCCTGGGGAGTGAGTTGATTCTTGTTTCCATTAAAGCTAGCCTTTTACCAACTAGTTTGGTAAGTTGGTTAGGACTTATAGATTAAGGTCAATTATGCTTGTTTGACTTACTCCTTGATGGTTGGGGTTAATTAAGTGGGATTAACTCATGATAATTACCATAGTTGTGGTTGTGGCAATGATAGGATTCCATAATTCATCCCAAGTCAAGGTTTCATTTATGTTTTGAACCACTTTTCCGTCACTTTATAGTTTTACTTGTCCATATTACATACATAGTTCTTTTGTTCCTTCATTAGTTTATTAATTCTAATTTTGTCTTGTTCTTTTATTCCTTTATTGCTTCCTTATCATTTAACACCCCTTGTTTCCCACAACCAAAATTGTGTGCACTCTTTGGCATTAGTTCCTAGGGAGAACGACCCGGGACTTAAAACTTCCGGTTATTTTGTGTTGATTGTGATATCTTTAGGATTATACTTTGATTGATGATCAATGGTTGGGTTTGGACAATACTTGCAATGTCAACCCTATTTTTAGTACGAAAATCCAAACCCGTGCTATTGGTAATCGTCGAATTTTGGCGCCGTTGCTGGGGAGCTAGCATCATGAGTGCTATATTCTGGTTGTTGTAAATATGTGAATAGTGTGAATACATGCTTGTTGGTTGTTCGCTTGTCTTTTTTGGTAATTAGGATTTTGTTTATTTTGTTAATTAATGTCTTTAGTTGTTATTTTCAATTTTTTCTATGATTTATCACCCTCTTGGTTTGGAGTTTGGTTGTGATTATTTTGTAGGGATTGATAACTTCTATTTTGGATTGCATGATGGGTTTGGAGCATCAATTTTGGGAGGAGCAACCACCTCCATATTACAATGAATCGTACCCTCTCCAATATGCATATCCAAACTAAGGATATGGTGGATTTCACTATGACTATACACCTCCACCACCATATACCTATGACCCATACCCTCAACACAACCCTCAATTGCCATATTTTCAAACACCACACGCATACCAACAACCACATTCTTACATACCACCTCAAAACACTTATCAACATGAGTCACTCCCCACACATACAACCTTTTTCCCAAATAATAAAACCCCTCTTTCACCCCAATGTGAAACTTTTCCACCCTTGGCCCAAGAACCACAAGACCTTCAAGCCCTTTTCCAAGAGCAAGAAGGATTCCGAAGCACACAAGGGCAATTCATGGCTACCATAGCCGAAGCGGTGAACCGCTTGGTTTTGCTACGCTCATCCGATCAAGGCACTCCTCTTGAAGAGTGTGAAGGATCAAGTGAAGGGTGTAGTGAAGAGGAGAGCATGGAGCCACAAGGGAAAGAAGAAGAGATAGAACATGAATTAGAACAAAAGGAAGAAAGTGGAGTATGTGAACCGGAGGAGAGAAAAGAGGAGTTGAGGGAGATTGATCAAGATGAGGATTCCATCATTGATGATTTCTTGTCCTCCTTGGTCAATCCCCTTAATGATCCTAATGAGCCTTTTCCCCTTGAGTTTGAGAGAAACATGGAGGTAGACTTCTTAGAACCTCCTTGTTATGATGTGAGTGATGGAGAAGAGGAAGTTGGTGAGGAAGTAATTCCGGTCCAAGAACATATTGAATGGGTGGCAATTTCACCTATGAGCTCCATTGGCCCCCATCTATACGCTATCTTAGAGACGGACTACCAACTCAAGACCTTTCTTGGGTTGGTGCATGGTGGAGGAAAGGATGTTGGTTGCCAAGTGCATTTAAGGTTCTTTAAGAAGAACAATCCAAGAATTGGAGTTCAAGTGGTGTGTAGAGCACAACTGGGTGATTTCCGGAGAGTGTTGGGTTGTTACAAGGGTCATTCGAGAGCTTGTCCATCCGGCTTGGAGCATAGAAATCTGCAAGAAAGAGAACGAGAGACTAGAATATGGGATCCCAGAGGACTTATGAAGTGCAAGCTTGGATGGAGGTTCAAAGAGGAGTGGAAACACAAACCACCCTAGCAAGAGTCTCCACAACAAAGTCCAACTTAAGGACTATAAACTAAAGTGCTAGGTGGGAGACACCCCACCATAGTAACATCTTTCTTACCCTTTTTTTTTATTTCTAGTCTTAAGTTTAATTGCACCTTTGTTTATCTTGGTTAGCTTAGGATTGGTTTAATTTCGAGTTTAGATAGGTTAATTTACATATGGATCATGATTTTGTGATGTTTTGAATGTTTGGAGTTGAATTATGTGTTGAGCTAAGGTAGGGTGCCCCATAAATTGAAGAAAATTTTTTTAAAAACAGGGCATCTGTGCGTGCACACACACTTGTGCACACACACAAAACCTCTACATTTCACGTCCTGTGCGTACGCACCCAACTGTGGTACGCACACCCCTTGCGAAGCCTCTGCTCGCAGCGCTCGCATTCCTTGTACGCGCGCATTCCCCTATCTTTTGCGCCTGTGCGTGCGCACCCTCTTGTGCGTACGCACGCAACCCCTGTTTCACACAGACTTGTGCATCCGCACACAAGTTGGCAGCCCCTCTGGTGGGAGCGTTAGCACAACCTGTGTTCGCGCGTACACATGATCCAAAAAAAAAGTGTGTCCTGTTGGTGCACGAAATTGTGATCTCAACAGCGCCAAAACTTGGTGCACATGATTATAATCTCAACTCCTTTTCACAACTCCGCACAACTAACCAGCAAGTGCACTGGGTCGTCCAAGTAATAAACCTTATGGGAGTAAGGGTCGATCCCACGGAGATTGTCGGCTTAAAGCAAGCTATGGTCATCTTGTAAATCTCAGTCAGGCAGATTGAAATGGTTATGGGATTTTGATAATTAAAATATAAATAAACATAAAATAAGATAAAGATACTTATGCAATTCATTGGTAAGAATTTCAGATAAGCGTTTGGAGATGCTTTGTTCCCTTTGAATCTCTGCTTTCCCACTGCCTCCATTCAATCCTTCATACTCCTTTCCATGACAAGCTGTATGTTGGGGGATCACCGTTGTCAATGGCTACCGTCCGTCCTCTCACTGAAAATGGTCCAAATGCGCTGTCACCGCACGGCTAATCATCTGTCGATTCTCACTCATGCTGGAATAGGATCCGTTGATCCTTTTGCGTCTGTCACTACGCCCAGCACTCGTGAGTTTGAAGCTCATCAGAGTCATCGCATCCCAGATCCTACTCAGAATACCACAAACAAGGTTTAGACATTCCGGATCTCAAGAATGCTGCCAATTGATTCTAGCTTACACCACGAAGACTCTGATCTGAACTAGGAGCCCAAGAGATAAACACTCAAGCTATTGCGGATAGAACGGAAGTGGTTGTTAGGCACGTGTTCATATGCTAGAATGATGATGAGTGTCACGGATCATCACATTCATCAGGTTAAAGTACGAGTGAATATCTTGGAATAAGAATAAGCTTGAACTGAATAGAAAAACAATAGTACTTTGCATTAATTCATGAGGAACAGCAGAGCTCCATACCTTAATCTATGGGGTGTAGAAACCCCACCGTTAAAAAATACATAAGTGAAAGTGGTCAAGGCATGGTCAAATGGCCAGCCCCCTAAACGTGATCTCTGAACATAAAATTATCCAAAAGATGTGAAATAAATCACTAAAAGTAGTTATTATACTAAACTAGTAGCTAGGGTTACATAAGATGAGTAAATTATGCAGAAATCCACTTCCGGGCCCACTTGGTGTGAGCTTGGGTTGAGCATTGAGCTTTCATGTGTACAGACTCACCTTGGAGTTAAACGCCAAGTTGTAGTCTGTTTCTGGCGTTTAACTCTGATTTGCAACCTGTTTTTGGCGTTTAACTTTAAAATAGGGCAGAAAGTTGGTGTTTGAACGCCAATTTGCGTCGTAAAAACTCAGGCAAAGTATGGACTATTATATATTGCTGGAAAGCCCTGGATGTCTACTTTCCAACGCAATTAAGATCGCGCCAATTGGGTTTATGTAGCTCCAGAAAATCCACTTTGAGTGCAGGGAGGTCAGAATCCAACAGCATCTACAGTCCTTCTTCAGCCTTCGAATTATATTTTTGCTCAAGTCCCTCAATTTCAGCCAGAAAATACCTGAAATCACAGAAAAACAAACAAACTCATAGTAAAGTCCAGAAATGTGATTTTTATTTAAAAACTAATAAAAATATACAAAAAACTACTTAAAAATAATGCCAAAAAGCGTATAAATTATCCGCTCATCACAACACCAAACTTAAATTGTTGCTTGTCTCCAAGCAACTGAAAATCAAATAGGATAAAAAGAAGAGAATATACTATAAATTCCAAAATATCAATGAAACTTAGCTCCAATTAGATGAGCGGGGCTAGTAGCTTTTTGCCTCTGAACAGTTTTGGCATCTCACTTTATCCTTTGAAGTTCAAAATGATTGGCATCTATAGGAACTCAAAATTTAGATAGTGTTATTGATTCTCCTAGTTCAGTATGTTGATTCTTGAACATAGATACTTTATGAGTCTTGGCCGTGGCCCTAAGCACTTTGTTTTCCAGTATTACCACTGGATACATAAATGCCACAGACACATAACTGGGTGAACCTTTTCAGATTGTGACTCAGCTTTACTAGAGTCTCCAATTAGAGGTGTCCAGGGTTCTTAAGCACACTCTTTTTGATTTGGATCACGACTTTAACCGCTCAGTCTCAAGCTTTTCACTTGACACCTTCACGCCACAAGCAGATGGTTAGGGACAGCTTGGTTTAGCCGCTTAGGCCAGGATTTTATTCCTTTGGGCCCTCCTATCCACTAATGCTCAAAGCCTTGGATCCTTTTTACCCTTGCCTTTTGGTTTATAGGGGTTACTGGCTTTTTCCTCTTGCCTTTTGGTTTAAAGAGCTCTTGGCTTTTTCTGCTTGCTTTTTCTTTTTCTTTCTTTTTTTTCGCAAGCCTTGTTCTTCACTACTTTTTCTTGCTTCAAGAATCAATTTTATGATTTTTTAGATTATTAATAACATTTCTCCTTTTTCATTATTCTTTCAAGAGCCAACAATTTTAACATTCATGAACAACAATATAAAAAATATGCACTGTTCAAGCATTCATTCAAAAGACAAAAAGTATTACCACCACATCAAAATAATTAAACTAATCTCAAGGATGAATTCGAAATACATGTACTTCTTGTTCTTTTTCTTTTAGAACATTTTTCATTTAAGAAAGGTGATGGATTCATAGGACATTCATAGCTTTTAAGGCATAGACACTAGACACTAATGATGATGTAATGGAGACACAAATAAAAAAAAGCATAGAGAATGAAAACAGAAAAAAAATAAGTAGACAAGGAGATTAAGGAATGGGTCCACCTTAGTGAGGGTGGCGTCTTCTTCCTCTTGAAGAACCAATGGTGCTCTTGAGCTCCTCTATGTCTTTTCTTTGCCTTTGTTGCTCCTCCCTCATAGCTCTTTGATCTTCTCTAATTTCATAGAGACTGATGGAGTGCTCTTGGTGCTCCATCCTTAGTTGTCCTATGTTGGAACTTAATTCTCCTAGGGAGGTGTTGATTTGCTCCCAATAGTTTTGTGGAGGAAAGTGCATCCCTTGAGGCATCTCAGGGATTTCATGATGGGGAATTTCCTCATGCTCCTGTTGAGGTCCATGAGTGGGCTCTCTTGTTTGCTCCATCCTTTCCTTAGTGATGGGCTTATCCTCATCAATGAGGATGTCTTCCTCTATGTCAATTCCAGCTGAATTGCAGAGGTGACAAATGAGGTGAGGAAAGGCTAACCTTGCCAAAGTGGAGGATTTGTCAGCCACCTTGTAGAGTTCTTGAGGTATAATCTCATGAACTTCCACTTCCTCCCCAATCATAATACTATAGATCATGATGGCCCAATCCACAGTTACTTCGGATCGGTTACTAGTAGGAATGATAGAGCGTTGGATGAACTCCAACCATCCTCTAGCCACAGGCTTAAGGTCTGGTCTTCTCAATTGAACCGGCTTGCCTTTTGAGTCAACTTTCCATTGAGCTCCTTCCACACATATGTCCATGAGGACTTGGTCCAACCTATGATCAAAGTTGACCCTTCTAGTGTAGGGTCGTACGTTTTCTTGCATCATTGGCAAGTTGAATGCCAACCTTACATTTTCCAGACTGAAATCTAAGTATTTCCCCCGAACCATTGTAAGCCAATTCTTTGGATTCGGGTTTATACTTTGATCATGGTTCCTAGTGATCCATGCATTTGCATAGAACTCTTGAACAATTAAGATTCTGACTTGTTGAATAGGATTGGAGAGTACTTCCCATCCTCTTCTTCTAATCTCATGTCGAATCTCCGGATACTCACTCCTTTTGAGCTTGAAAGGAACATCAGAGATCACCTTCTTCTTGTCCACAACTTCATAGAAGTGGTCTTGATGGCCCTTTGAGATGAATCTCTCCATCTCCCATGACTCAGAGGTGGAAGCAATTGCCTTCCCTTTCCACTTTCTTGAGGTTTCTCTGGCCTTAGGTGCCATAAATGGTTATGGAAAAACAAAAAGTAATGTTTTTACCACACCAAACTTAAAAGGTTTGCTCGTCCTTGAGAAAAAGAAGAAGGAAAATAGTAGAAGAAGAAGAAAATGGAGGAGATGGAGGGGAATAGTGTATTTGGCCAAGGGGGAAGAAGTGTTTGTAATGTGTGAAAATGAAGTAGTGGTGAGGGGTTTATATAGGGGTAGGGGGAGGGTTAGGTTTCGTGTATTGGGATTGGGTTTGGGAGGGAAAGAAATTTTTAAATTTGGAGGTAGGTAGGGTTTTTGGGGAAGAGTGGATGGATGTGAGTGGTGAAGAGTATTTGGGGAAGAGATATGGAGGTGATTGGTGAAGGGTATTTGGGGAAGAGTGTTATGAAAGGGTATGAAGAGGAGAGAAGAAAAGGTGGGGTAGGTGGGGATCTTGTGGGGTCCACAGATCCTGATGGGTCAAGGACTTAGCATCCCTGCTCCATTTAGGCGTGCAAAATGCCCTTAGAGTGCACTTCTGGCATTAAACGCCAGGTTGCTGCTTGTTTCTGGCATTTAACGCCAGCTTTTCTCCCATTCTTGGCGTTAAACGCCAAGTAGATGCACTGTTCTGGCGTTAAACGCCAGTTTGGTGCCTGTTTCTAGCGTTAAACGCCCAGAATGGTGCCAGACTGGGTGTTTAACGCCCATTCTGCTACTCTTACTGGCGTTTAGACGCCAGTAAGCTCTTCCTCCAGGGTGTGCTATTTTTAATGCTATTTTTCATTCTGTTTTTTTATTTTTCAGTTGTTTTTGTGACTTCACATGATCATCAACCTAAAGAGAGCATAAAATAACAATGGAAAATAGATAGATATAATTAAATAACATTGGGTTGCCTCCCAACAAGCGCTTCTTTAATGCCAATAGCTTGACAGTGAGCTCTCATGGAGCCTCACAGATAATCAGAGCAGGGTTGGGGCCTCTCAATACCAAACTTAGAGTTTGGTTGTGGCCTCTCAACACCAAACTTAGAGTTTGGTTGTGGCCTCCCAACACCAAACTTAAAGTTTGAGTGTGGGGGTTTCGTTTGACTCTGTATTGAGAGAAGCTTTTCATGCTTCCTCTCCATGGTTACAGAAGGAGAACCTTGAGTCTTGAATACAAGGTAGTCCTCTTTCAATTGAAGGACCAACTCTCCTATGTCCACATCAATCACAGCTTTCACTGTGGCTAGGAAGTATCTGCCAAGGATGATAGATTCATCCTCATCCTTCCCAGTGTTTAGGATTATGAAATCAGCAGGGATGTAAAGGCCTTCAACCTTTACTAGCATGTCCTCTACTAGTCCATAAGCCTGTTTCATTGATTTGTCTGCCATCTCTAGTGAGATTTTTGCATATTGTACCTCAAAGATTCCTAATGTCTCCATTACAGAGAGGGGCATGAGGTTTATTCCTGGCCCCAGGTCATACAGAGCCTTCTCAAAGGTCATGGTGCCTATGGTACAAGGTATGAAGAACTTTCTGGGATCCGGTTTCTTCTGAGGTAATGTCTGCCTCAGTAATGCACTCAGTTCATTGGTGAATAAGTGGGGTTCATCCTCCCAAGTCTCAGTTCCAAATAACTTGGCATTCAGCTTCATGATTACTCCTAGATATTTAGCAACTTGCTCTTCAGTGATGTCTTCATCCTCTTCAGAAGAAGAATATTCATCAGATCTCATGAATGGCAGAAGGAAGTTCAGTGGAATCTCTATGGTCTCAGTATGAGCCTCAGATTCCTTTGGTTCCTCAAAGGGAAACTCCTTTCTGTCCAGAGGACGTTCCTCACTGAGACTCACGTCCTCCTTACTCTCTCCAGGTTCGGCCATGTTGATCATGGTTATGGTCTTGCACTCTCTCTTGGGATTTTCTTCTGTATTGTTTGGGAGAGTACTGGGAGGAGTTTCAGTAATCTTCTTACTCAGCTGACCCACCTGTGCCTCCAAATTTCTAATGGAGAACCTTGTTTCATTCATGAAACTTATTGTGGTCTTGGATAGATCAGAGACTATGGTTGCTAGGCCAGAATGGCTTTGTTCAGAAGTCTCTGTCTGTTGCTGAGAAGATGATGGAAAAGGCTTGCTATTGCTAAACCTATTTCTTCCACCATTATTATTATTGAAGCCTTGATTAGGCTTCTATTAATCCTTCCATGAGAAATTTGGATGATTTCCCCATTAGGGATTATAGGTGTTTCCATAGGGTTCTCCCATGTAATTCACCTCTGCTATTGCAGGGTTTTTAGGATCATAAGCGTTTTCCTCAGAAAATGCCTCTTTAGTACTGTTGGATGCAGCTTGCAATCCATTCAGACTTTGAGAAATCATATTGACTTGCTAAGTTAATATTTTATTCTGAGCCAATATGGTATTCAGAGTATCAATTTCAAGAACTCCCTTCTTCTGAAGCATCCCATTGTTCACAGGATTCCTCTCAGAGGTGTACATGAACTGGTTATTTGCAACCATTTCAATGAGTTCCTGAGCTTCTGCAGGGGTTTTCAGATGAAGAGATCCTCCTGCAGAATGGTCCAATGATATTTTTGACAACTCAGACAGACCATCATAGAATATACTTATGATGCTCCATTCTGGAAGCATGTCAGTAGGACACCTTTTGATCAGTTACTTGTATCTTTTCCAAGCTTCATAGAGGGATTCTCCTTCCTTCTGTCTGAAGGTTTGGATTTCCACTCTAAGCTTGCTCATCTTTTGAGGTGGAAAGAATTTGGCCAGGAAAGCACTGACCAGCTTATCCCAAGAGTTCAGGCTATCCTTAGGTTGTGAATCCAACCATGTTCTAGCTCTGTCTCTTACAGCAAAAGGGAAAAGCATAAGCCTGTAGACCTCGGGATCAACTCCATTGGTCTTGATAGTGTCACAGATTTGCAAGGATTCAGTTAAAAACTAATGAGGATCTTCCGTTGGAAGTCCATGAAACTTGCAGTCCTGCTGCATTAGAGAAACTAATTGAGGCTTAAGCTCAAAGTTGTTTGCTCCAATTGCAGGAAGTGAGATGCTTCTTCCATAGAAGTTAGAAGAGGGTGCAATAAAGTCACCAAGCATCTTCCTTGCATCTCTACCATTGTTATTAGGTTCGGCCATGTCTCCTTCTTTTTCAAAAATTTCTGCCAGGTTCTCTCCAGAGAGTTGTGCTTTAGCTTCCCTTAGCTTCCTCTTCAGAGTCCTTTCAGGTTCAGGATCAGCTTCAACAAGAATATTCTTAACCTTGTTCCTGCTCATATGAAAAAGAAGAGAACAGAAAAGAAAATATGGAATCCTCTATGTCATAGTATAAAGATTCCTTATGTGAGTATAAGAAGAGAAGAATAGAAGAAGGAGAAGAGAAAAACTTGAACACAGTGAAGAAGAGGGGGTTCAAATTTTGAGTGGAAGAGGAGTGTTAGTAGATAAATAAATAGAAGGAGATGAGAGAGGGGGAGAGAATTCGAATTTAATTTAAAATAAAAGAAAAATATTTTTGTTTTTATTTCAAATATTAGTTAAAAATTTGAAAATACAAAGAAGAAATAAAAATTGAAAAATATGAGAAATAGTAAACTTTAAAATCAAACAAAAAGATAAGATTAATTGAAAAATATTTGAAAATCAATTTTGAAAAGATAAGAAGTTAGAAAAGATTTTGAAATTAAGTTTTGAAAAAGATATGATTGAAATCCATTTTGAAAAAGATTTGAAAAAGGAATTACAAAGATTTGATTTTGAAAATTAAAGTTGATTACTTGACTAACAAGAAACTAAAAGATATGATTCTAAAATTTAAAGATTGAACCTTTCTTAATAGGCAAGTAACAACTTGAGATTTTTGAATCAATCACATCAAATATTTTGTATTAATTTCGAAAAAATAAGAAAAAGATTTTGAAATCATTTTGAAATTTTCGAAAATATAAAAGAAAAAATGAAAAAGATTTGATTTTTGAAAAAAAATTTGAAAAAGATAGAATTTTAAATTGAAAATTTGACTTGATTCATAAAAAAAATAATTAAATTTTAAAACTTTATAACTAAATCAATTCAAATTTTTGAAATTTATGAGAAGAATAAGGGAAAGATATTTTTTCGATTTTTGAATGTTTAATGCGGAAAGAGAAAAACAATAAAAAGACTCAAAACATGAAAATTATGAATCAAAACACACAATGTATGCAAGAACATCTTGAATGTCTAGATAAACACGAAGAACACTTTGAAGATCAAGATGAACATCAAGAACTTATTTTTGAAAATTTTTAAGAAAAGACACACATGCAAAACACCAAACTTAGAAATTTTCAAACTTTAGACACTAAGGATTCAAAAATGCATATGAAAAACAAGAAAGGACACAAAACAAGAAAAATTAAAGATCAAATATAGAAAATCCTCAAGAACAACTCGAAGATCATGAAGAACAATAAAGAAACTCAATGCATGTGTTCTTCGAAAATTTAAAGAAAAATTAAAAGCATACAATTGACACCAAAATTAAAATTTGACACTAAACTCAAACAAGAACACAAAATTATTTTTGGTTTTATGATTTTAAAAAAAAATTTTTTGGATTTTTCAAAAATTATTTGGAAAAAGAAAAATAAGGATTTCAAAATTTTTTAATAAGAATTCTAGGAATCATGCAATGTTAGTCTAAAACTCCGGTCCAGGAATTAGACATGGCTTACTAGCCAGCCAAGCTCTTAGTGAAAGCTTCGGTCCAAAACACTAGACATGGCCAATGGCCAGCCAAGCTTTAGCAGATCATTATATACAACAGCTAAATTGCTGAGAAAGACAAAGAAGCTCTTCTAAGGATAGTTGAAACCTCGGTCCAAAAGATTAGACATGGCTTAACAGCCAGCCAGGATTCAACATATCTCATGAAACTCTAGAATTCATTCTTAAAAATTCTGAAGAACATAGAATAATTTATTTTTTTGAAAATTTTTCAAAAATAAGAATACAAATAATAAAAACAAAAGGCTTAAAATTAAAATAAAATTACCTAATCTGAGCAACAAGATGAACCGTCAGTTGTCTAAACTCGAACAATCCCCGGCAACGGCGCCAAAAACTTGGTGCACGAAATTGTGATCTCTAAAATGGCGCCAAAAACTTGGTGCGCACGATTATAATCTCAACTCCTTTTCACAACTCCACACAACTAACCAGCAAGTGCACTGGGTCGTCCAAGTAATAAACCTTACGTGAGTAAGGGTTGATCCTACGGAGATTGTCGGCTTAAAGCAAGCTATGGTCATCTTGTAAATCTCAGTCAGGTAGATTGAAATGGTTATGGGATTTTGATAATTAAAATATAAATAAACATAAAATAAGATAGAGATACTTATGTAATTCATTGGTAAGAATTTCAGATAAGCGTATGGAGATGCTTTGTTTCCTTTGAATCTCTACTTTCCCACTGCCTCCATTCAATCCTTCATACTCCTTTTCATGGCAAGCTGTATGTTGGGGGATCACCGTTGTCAATGGCTACCGTCCGTCCTTTCAGTGAAAATGGTCCAAATGCACTGTCACCGCACGGCTAATCATCTGTCGGTTCTCACTCATGCTGGAATAGGATTCGTTGATCCTTTTGCGTCTGTCACTATGCCCAGCACTCGTGAGTTTGAAGCTCGTCACAGTCATCCCATCCCAGATCCTACTCAGAATACCACAGACAAGGTTTAGACATTTTGGATCTCAAGAATGCTGCCAATTGATTCTAGCTTATACCACGAAGACTCTGATCTGAACCAGGAGCCCAAGAGATAAACACTCAAGCTATTGCGGATAGAACGGAAGTGGTTGTCAAGCACGTGTTCATATGCGAGAATGATGATGAGTGTCACGGATCATCACATTCATCAGTTTGAAGTACGAGTGAATATCTTGGAATAAGAATAAGTTGAATTGAATAGAAAAACAATAGTACTTTGCATTAATTCATGAGGAACAGCAGAGCTCCACACCTTAATCTATGGGATGTAGAAACTCCACCGATGAAGAATACATAAGTGAAAGTGGTCAAGGCATGGCCGAATGGCCAGCCCCCTAAATGTGATCTATGAACATAAAATTATCCAAAAGATGTGAAATAAATCACTAAAAGTAGTTTTTATACTAAACTAGTAGCTAGGGTTACATAAGATGAGGAAATGATGCAGAAATCCACTTCCGGGCCCACTTGGTGTGTGCTTGGGCTGAGGATTGAGCTTTCATGTGTAGAGACTCTTCTCGGAGTTAAACACCAGGTTGTAGCCTGTTTCTTGCGTTTAACTCTGATTTGCAACCTATTTTTGGCGTTTAACTTCAGAATAGGGCAGGAAGTTGGCGTTTGAATACCAGTTTGTGTCGTCAAAACTCAGGCAAATATGGACTATTATATATTGTTGGAAAGCCCTAGATGTCTACTTTCCAACGCAATTGAGAGCGCTCTAATTGGGTTTTTGTAGCTCCAGAAAATTCACTTTGAGTGCAGGGAGGTCAGAATCCAACAGCATCTGCAGTCCTTCTTGAGCCTCTGAATCAGATTTTTGCTCACGTCCCTCATTTTCAGCCAAAAAATACCTGAAATCATAGAAAAACACACAAACTCATAGTAAAGTCTAGAAATGTGATTTTTTTTAAAAAACTAATAAAAATATACTAAAAACTAACTAAATCATACTAAAAACTACTTAAAAATAATGCCAAAAAGCGTATAAATTATCCGCTCATCACCTGTGCGCGCGCACATGTTCATGCGCACGGACACTCCCCAACCCCCTCTCTGTCCAGAGCATTTGCACGCTCTATGCGAGCGCACACCATCCCCTGTTTCACTTATTTCTCTTCCAATTAAGCTCTAAGCACTTCCGCCACCCCCATCCCTCTCTTTTCTTGCCTTTTCCAGGTTTCTCTACTTGTTTTACTTAGTTTTTATTACATCTCATTTTTATTTTAGTAGTTATATGAGTTTTGCTTTAGTTGTTCGTTAATTGAATAAGTTGCAAGTGTTTGTGTGATAATGATTGGGTTGCTTATTGCTTAGAGTTTCCACCAATGCACTTATACTTTCCCTTAATTTACTAGTACTTAGTGGGTTTGATAACTCATGTTTTAATTGTACCACTAGGATAAATTATATTAGTGTATTGGATTAAGTGCTGAGTTGAAATTACTTGTTCATCATGATTTTCATATTAAAATTCATCACATGTCCAGTACTAGTTCCTTATTAATGCTTTGCATTTGTTTGAATGACCTAACTTGATTCCTATCAAGCTTATCACTTTTTGTAACAAGTACCTTTCCATGTAACTTTTTTATTATGCTTCGTGATGAATATGGAGTTTCCGTTTATTATTGAGTTGGTTGTTGTTTATTGTGCTATTTTATATCAATCTTGCACTTTCACTTGCACAATTTCAATATCCAATACTTCATATACTCAATTCACTATTTTGGTGGTTGCCTAAGTTTGTTTGTCCTTAGTTGATGCTTACTCTTTGCATGAAACTTAGGCCATTTAATTGAGGAACTCATGCTCACTTTTTGATTGTGTGGATGCCTTTTTAACCGGCCGTTGTGTGTGTTCCAACCGCGCGCATAATTGGAACACACACATGGCTAATTTTTTCATCATACCACACCATTATGGAAACTTTCTCGATTAGATGCTTATTTACTCCCTCGTTTACCTTTTTGTGCTACTTGCCCCATACTTTTTACTTATAATTTATTCATTCTTTTTGAGGATGAGACATAAAGGCAAGGAGCCGGGAGAGGAGGAGGACGCCGAAAAGGGAGATGCCAAGAATGCATTGAGCTTGGCAAGTTTACTACAACCCGAGCCCTCTATATCCACCAACTGAAGGTGCAACGGAGGACCGTGCAACGCTTAAGTGTGGGGGAAGATTCGTCATTTTGGGGTGTAAACTTTCTTTTCCAAACACTTTGCACTTTAATTTAGCTTCTTTTTATTATGTTTCTTGTAGATATTTGGAGTGTTTTTTATTGTTGCATTGCATTTTCTTCTAGTACATATATCTTAGTTTAGTCATAGTTTATATCTATTGCATTTTACATCTTTTGCATGATATATAGCTTATAGATAGAAGTTGTGATTGGATGATGTGAATAGTATAACACCTAGTTCAATTTTGTCCTAATTGTTCATGTTAATTTTTGCTTGTTGAAAATTAAGAAAAAAGCTAGGAAATTTTGAAAAATTTTGCATCCATCACATCATACATACATATAGGAAATAACTTTGGTGAAAAACAACAATGATTTCCAAGAATTTTGTTTCAAGGGCAATCTATTGAATTGATTTGGAAAACTATTTTTATACTTGCTTGAATGATTTTTATGGAACATAGAAGAGAGATAGAACAAATACCTTGTGAGTCTTTGAGCTATATTGAGTGGTTATACACTTTAACCACTAATTTTGTTCATTGTGTGCTATGCTCCTTCTATGATTGTAATCTTGGTTTTGCTTGATTCTTTATTTCCAATGTTTGATGTTGTGATTGTATTTAGCATGATTGAGGCCATTTTTGTATTAAACTTACTCACCCATATGGACCCACCCTTGCATCTACCTTTGTTAACCCCTTTTGAGCTTTTTAATCCCCTTTGTTCTAATTGTTAGCACATCACAACCCTAAGAGGAAAACCATGAATTACCTTGAATTGCATCTTTTATTAGCTTAGGTTGAAGAGTGTGTTTTATTTAAGTGTGGAAGAAAATTTTGGGAAGCATTGGTAGAGAAAAAATTTTGTTTTGGGTATTTATTGAAAATTTAGAAAAAATGGGTGCACATTCTTGTATCAATTTGCTTTAACCATATGCATTTCTCATAGAAAAAGAAAAAAAATAGAAAAAAATGAAATAAAATGAAAAAAATAATAATAGTAGGGGACAAAGGTTGCCCCAAAGAAAAAAGAAAGAGAAAATGAATAAGAAATGCATATATATTTTGAATAGAAACTAAGGCATGAATGTGTGTGAAAAGAAGTAATGGGTGGCTGGAATGCATTATTGTGATTAGATTGATATAGGTTGAGTTGGATACTTGAGCTAATCAAAGATTCAATCTTTTAGTCCACTTAGCCATATATTCATCTTACCCTTACCCCAACCCCATTACAACCTTCTAAATACCTCATGATACTTGCATACATGCATCAAATACTTGTTGATTGTTAGATGAAAAGCAATTCCTTGAAAGCATAGTCTACTAAGATTCCAGATGGCATGTCTGACTGGCTGGACTCTATTGTGTTGATGTGTGTTACAGTTGCTGACCCTAAGTATTATGTGTGACTTAGGAGGCACCATAGGATTTGTAGTGATAGGGATTAAGAGAAGAATTATGAGTTAGCGTCACCTGACCCTGAGGAGAGGGTTAGTTTTCCCTCTATGACTCAAGGGGAACGTCCCTTTTTCTATACTTATGACTATTTCTTTAGTCAATTGAATATTACCATTCCTTTTACCCCTTTTGAGACCGAGTTGTTGTGGTCCTGCAATTTAGCTCCTTCTCAACTCCACCCGAACTCTTGGGGCTTCATAAAAATCTTCCAATTTTTGTGTCAGGAACTGGATATCTGACCTACACAACTCTCTTCCTTTATCTTTTTGTGTTGACGAAGCCTGGGGTAGCGAAGCAGAAAGTCTCCTGGGTTTCTTTCCGAGCTACTCAAGGAAAAAAAGTTTTCTCTATGTATGACGAGTTCTTTAGGGACTTTAAAAACTACTATTTCAAGGTCCGAGCTATTGAGGGAGCTCGGCCCTTCCTTTTGGATGAAAATGATGAGCCTACCTTCCCTTTGTGCTGGCAGAAGAATGTAGTAGTAGCTAGGTACCCTTGGGAAAGTCTGGACGAGGTCGAGAAGGCCTTTGTAAATGTGTTAGAGAAAAATTGGGGGGAGCCCCCTCATCTTGACACAAAAAATTTATAGGGGATCCTACCCTTCTTCATTCTGATTTGGGTAGTGACCAACTTCTTGTCTTATAATTCAGGCTTTATGATTGTCGATCTGTCCCTCTCTTGTTTGCAACTGGATCTTTGTTGTTTTTCCTTTTTCAGAGATGGTGAAGTCCACGAATTCTATGAAGCATTTTCGTAGGGCAAAGAAAGCGACAGCTACTCAAAACATCTCGGCCAAGACTGCGGAGGGAGAGTCTCTTCAGGTTCCTCCAAAGAAAGCAACATTGGGTGCTTCTGGGCTGAGGATGGTTATTCCAACTCCTCAGGTCCGGATTGTCCCCTCTGACCCAGTTCGACCATCTACTAGTGCTGCCTCTTCTCCTATTGATGGTCCTCCTCTTAAAAAATAAAAGACTGTTGAACCTTATGACTTGGATGTCCCTGATTTTGATATTGTGGGGTTTGTTGATAATCAAATTGCTCCTTTTGGTCGACTTCCAATGGATGATGTGTCCATCCTTCACCACTTGAACTTTATCACCAGTAGTAGTATTCGGATGGCCCATATGGGTGCAGCCTTATTCCGTACTATTCAGGGTTCCCCAGTTCATGCGACCAAGGCTTTTCTGGAGATGCTAAGTCGGAATTTGATAGAATCAAGGGGGTGAAGGATGAGCTTGATGCCAGGGTAATTAAACTGGAGTTGAATTTGGAGAAGGAAAAGGCACGGACTACCAGGGCTAAGGCGGCTGCAAACTTGGCGGAGGAGATGGTGAAGAAACACAAGGAAAGTTATACCCGCACCTATGCCGAGGTGTTGGAGCTAAGGAGGAGGCTTGACTCAACCCACGCGGATTACGCCAATCTTCAAGGTCATCTTGTAGATACCGTGACAGGCGCTTATGAAAATTTAAAGGCACAAGTCTGAGTTCTCGCTCCTGAGATTGACCTCACTCTCTTCAGCCTGGACAATGTGGTGGAAGATGGCAAGATAGTTCCTGCTTTGGATGATAAAGATGACGGGCCTCCTCCTGCACCGCCAGCCAAAGCTTCTGCGGCCACGACTTCTTCAAATTCTTCTACTGAGGTCAACCATTCCCAACCTGATCTTGACTGTCGAATTCTTAATTGGGAGGATGGGACTGTGGACGCCATCCCTATGAATATTGTTCCTCCTCCTTCAGCCACGAATGCTACTACTGGGGAAACTTTGAAACCCTTATGATCTCTTTGTTTTATCTGTACAACCCAGTTTGTGGGTTTTTAAACTCTAATTTTTTGTAAATATTTGGTGTGGTAGACTTCTTAACTTTCAGTTGCCTCTGTGCAACTTTATTTTGAAAACAAAACACTTTTGAACTCTTGAGGCTGCCTCTTAAGTAGCCTTTTTGAGTCTTTAAATATTTTTGTTTTGATGGATATATTTTTCTGATATGTTGTTCATGCCTTCTGCAACCTTCGTGGAGTTTCATAGAGTGTTGGTACTTTGCTGTCCGACCTCTTTTTGATTAACTCCTATTTTGTCCACTTGGTTGGTCGAGGTGATCGTTGGGGCTAATTTGTCCAGCAACTTTTTAATGTTCCTGTAGAACCTTTTTAGTTAGCCTGAAGAATTTTAATAGCCTTGTCGTGGACTCGTGGCTTTTTGGGCAAAGTTGTGTCCCTTTTAGCGCACGCTTTTCGTTGGTCCGACTTCTCTTGTCAATCCGAACTGTAGCTTCTCGTTGGTCTGACTTTTCTTGTCGGTCCGAGCTGTGGCTTTCGTTGATCCAACTTCTCTTGTCGGTCCAGGCTGTAGCTTTTCGTTGGTCTGACTTTTCTTGTTGGTCCAAGCTGTAGCTTTTTGTTAGTCTGACTTCTCTTGTCGGTCCAAGCTGTAGCTTTCGTTGGTCTGACTTATCTTGTCAGTCCAAGCTAAGTTATTTTTAGTAGTCCATTTTTAGTCAGACCTCGTCAGGCCACTTTAATGGATTACTTTTTATAACTTCTTGCATTGATCTGTTTTGTTTGCTTTCACTTTGCCGACTTTGTCGTGATCAGGCGGTGAATTTGGTTTTCACCTTGCTGACCTTGTCGTGATCGGGAGGTGAATTTAGTTTTCACCTTGCCGACCTTGTCGTGATCGGGCGGTGAATTTAGTTTTCACCTTGCCAACCTTGTCGTGATCGGGCGGTGAATTTTTGTGCTCAGATCAATGCGTCTTGGTAGGAAACTTTTTTAGGAAATCTTAAAAACTTTATTCAAGTAGAAAATAGGCATAAAGACAAGAATATATACATATGAGTGTTTACCTTTCTAAATCGGGCAATTTTGTAGATCTTGGCTTGGTGCCTCATTAAAAAAGCTTTTCAGGAAAAAGAGTGCACCTTGACCTAAGATCTTTATTACTTTCTAACTATAGTACCTTCTTAGGTTACAGGCATGCCATGACCTTGGTAGCTCTCCTCCCTCTAAGTCAGATACCTTGTAGTAGCCTTTTCCCAGTACTTCTACTACTCGATAAGGTCCTTTCCAGTTAGTTGCTAACTTCCTCTCTCCTGATCGACCTGCTCCGATGTCATTTCAAATTAGGATGAGATCGTTGTTGGCAAAGCTTCACTGGATTACCCTCTGATTATACCTTGAAGTCATTCGGTGCTTTAGAGCCTCTTCTCTAATCCGAGCTTTTCTCGAACTTCTGGAAGTAGGTCGAGCTCTTTCCTTTGATTTTGGGAGTTGGCCTCTTTATTATAGAGGATTATTCTGGGGGATCTTTCCTCTATCTCCACTGGGATCATTGCCTCCATTTTGTAAGCAAGTCGGAAGGGTGATTCCCCTATGGTGGAGTGCGGAGTTGTCCGATATGCCCATAGGACTTGTGGGAGCTCTTCGGCCCAAGCTCCCTTTGCATCCTGTAGTCTCTGTTTTAACCCAGCTAGTATGACTTTGTTGGTAGCTTCTGCCTGTCCGTTAGCTTGTGGGTGTTCTACGGATGTGAATTGGTGCTTTATTTTCAAATAAGCTACCAAGTTCCTGAAACCTGTATCAGTGAATTGAGTGCCATTATCTGTGGTGATGGAGCAAGGGACCCAAACCTTGTAGTAATATTTCTGTATAGAAATTTTTGACTTCTTTGAGCGGTGGCATCAGCTAGGGGCTCTGCCTCAATCCATTTTGTTAAATAATCTACCCCTAAAATGGGAAAATTAACTTGTCCGGACCCCTGGGGAAAAGGTCTGAGGAGATTGATGGGTGGAAAGTTAGATTTCCACACAAAACTCACCGGCAAGTGTACCGGGTCGCATCAAGTAGTAATAACTCACAAGAGTGAGGTCGATCCCACAGGGATTGATGGATCAAGCAATTTTAGTGGGTGATTAATTTAGTCAAGCTAACATTGGTTAGTTGGATGAAATTAAAGCAACAGAACACAAGTTGTAGGAATTGTAAAATGCAGAAGGTAAATGACAGAAGCTTAGAGAGCAAGGAATATAAATTGACAGAATCTTAAATGACAAGAAATGTAAATTGCATGAAATGTAAAGGGGGCTGGGTATTGGAAATTAAAGAGGCTGAAAATCAAAGCTCAGGACAATTGCAGGAATTGTAAATTGCAGGAAATGTAAATCAAGCTCACAGCAAACTCAAATGTAAATTGCAGCGGAATTAAATTGCATAAAAGTAAATTGAACAATGAAAACAGAAAGCAATGGGAACAGAAGATTAAAATCAAGCTCAATGTAACTGAATTGTAAAACTACAGAAAGCGAAATTGGAGTAGAAGATTCCAGGAATTTAATTTTGCATAAACTGAATTCAATGTAACTCAAATGTAGAAAGTGCAGAAAAATTAAAAGTGTTTCAAAGAAAGCTTTCTATTATACTCCTACTCCTATTGCTCTCTAGCAGAGCCAGCCTTTTTTTTTTTTGAAAATGAAACAGATGCCTTTATATAGGCTTCAAAAATAAAAATGAAATTGAAATTGAAAACAAATTACAATTAAATGAAATTCCTAATCTAATTGATCCTTGTGCCTTTGAGTGAAGTCAATTGGGCTTTGCTTGCTTTGGATTTGAATGAAAGTGGATCCGGATGCATTTGGTGACTTGGTTCTGTGAAGAATTGGATCCAAGATGGCATTTGATTGAAAATGGACCAAGGGTGCTAGCTCCAGTGGAGCACTCCATTTGGTTAGTGAACTGAGCGCTCACTAGCCCCTTGTGTTCCCCTTTCGAGCCTTGGTCATTGCCTCTCTTTGTGCCAATTTCCTCTTTGCCCATAGCGCTCAGTTAGGTGATGCAACGTAGCGCTCCTTTGATGCGTGGTTCCCTCTTTGAGCCTTGGTCATTGCCTTGTTTTTTAGTTTCCTAGTAGCGCTCAGTTGAAACATTCGAACGTAGCGCCCTTGCGTCCCTTGTGCGAGCTTTGCTTTTCTTCATGAGGCCTGAAAAAGTGAACAAAATTGAACGTGGCGCTCTATTTATTGAACGCTAGGCTTCACGTTCTCATGCTTGTAGCGTTCCGTTGCTTTACTGAACGCTAGCGTTCATTCATGGATTGGCCTTGCATGCTTTTAACGCCTTTGGCAAAGGAAATTTAATAATGCATGCATTCATTTGTTTAATTAATTAATTGCTAATGCATTAATCGTTAAAGCATGATATGTTCGTTGGCCAATTGGCTTTAACGCCATTAATAATGAAATGCATGCTTTAATTTATTTCATTGCATTATTGATTGAATGTTTTATGCATGCATGCTTTTATTGGTTTTAATAATAATGCCAATGTATTAACGTTGCTTTCATTCAATTTAAATGCATGCATGCTTTACTAATTTCATGATGCATGCATAAGGCATTAATGCATGCCATGGCTTCATGGTCATGGGCCACACTTTTAAAAGCGTGGCCTAAGGTTCCAAAGCATGCTCAATCTTCAAAGTGTGCCCAAAATTCCTCTTTTCTTTTTTTTAGCTTATTTTGTACTTTTTTTGCTTCTTTTTCTTCTTATTTCCTACGAAGTTTATAAAATTAAAAGATCAAAGAAATATTCTATTTAAGCACAAAAACATTCAATATTTAAGCACTAATAATAAATTTCTTGTATGAAAAAGCATAGAAAAACATGACATGATGACATGTCATCAGAGATCGAATCCCCACTTTGCAAATGGCCAGGGTGACATCACACTGATTAGCTCTTCTGGTGGGGCGATATGGAAATTAGCATGCTTCTGACATGGTGGACATATCTTGATGAACTCTGTTGCTTCTTTTTGTAAGGTCGGCCAGAAGAACCTTACTCGAAGTACCTTTTTCGAAAGAGCTCATGCCCCTAAGTGATTGCCACACATGTCAGTATGTATCTCTTCCAGGACTTCCTTTGTATTGGATGTAGGTACACATATTAGGAGGGGTGTCGAGATCCCTCTCCTATATAAGACATTACGCACTATAGTATAGTACTGTGCTTCTCGTATTAGCCGCTTTGCCTCCTTCTTTTCTATGCGAAGTGTCTCTATTTTGAGGTATTTGATTATGGGGGTTATCCACCCTTGATCCTGACCTGATATGGTTAGGACCTTTTCTTCCTCTAAGATTGATGGATTTTGCAGTGTTTCTTGGATGACGATTATATTATCACACCTGCACCACTTCCGGTTTTGTTTGAGGAACCATCCACGTAGAGATTCCAGTTTGTGGGAGTTCCCGGGGTATCAGTGTATTCCGCAATGAAGCCGGCCAGATACTGTGATTTGATGGCTGTCCGAGCTTTATATTACAAATCGAATTCAGACAATTCGAATGCCCACTGCACGATTCTTCCAGCTAAGTCTGTCTTCTGTAGAATGCCTTTTATGGGCTGGCTGATCCGAACTTTGATAGTATGTGCTTGAAAGTATGGGTGAAGTCGTCGAGAAGTGAGTATGAGAGCGTAGGCAAACTTTTCTATCCTTTGATTGTTTAGCTCAGCCCCTTGTAGAGCTTTGCTGATGAAGTATATGGGTTGTTGCCCGCTTTCATCCTCTCTGACTAGTGCTGAGGGTATTGCCCGATTTCCCACTGCAAGGTATAATACGAGTGCTTCTCCCTCCCGTGGTCGGATAAGAATGGATGGTTGCCCCAGGAATTTTTTTAAATCCTGGAAGGCTTGCTCGCACTCTACAGTCCATTCAAACCTCTTTCCTTTCCTTAGTGTGGCGTAAAAGCAGAGGGATCTTATGGCTGAACCGGCTAAAAACCTGGACAGGGCTACCAATCTTCCGTTGAGCTGTTGTACCTCTTTGACGCAGGTTGGATTTTTCATGTCGAGTATAGCTCGACATTTATCTGGGTTCACCTCAATTCCTCTTTGAGTGATCATGAAGCCCAAGAATTTGCCGGCTTCTACCACAAAGGTGCATTTCGCGGGATTGAGTCGCATACCAAGCTTTCTGATGGTGTCGAACACTTTGGTGAGGTCGGGCAACAAGAATTCCTCACTTTGTGTTTTTACCAGTATATCATCTACGTAGACCTCCATTAGTTTCCTGATGTGTTATGTGAAGACTTTGTTCATCAATCTTTGGTAGCTCCTGCATTTTTGAACCCGAATGCCATGACGATATAGCAGTAATTTGCTTTTGGGGTTAGGAACGAGGTCTTTTCTTGATCGGGTGGATACATCGGGATTTGATTGTATCCTGAGTAAGCATCCATGAAGGAGAGGTAATTGTATCCGGAAGATGCATCCACCAGAGCGTCCATACTGGGAAGTGGATAGGGATCTTTTGGGCAGGTTTTATTAAGGTCGGTGTAGTCAGTACACATCTGCCATTTCCCATTTGACTTTTTTACCAATACGATGTTGCCTAGCCATAGTGGGTATGTTACCTCCTTTATGAACCCTGCCTTTAGTAAGGGTTGTACCTGTTCTTCCACAGCTTGGGATTTTTCTGGTCCGAGCTTCCTACGCTTCTGCTGTACTGGCCGAGATCCTGGGTATACCGCCAGTTTGTGACACATTAGTTTGGGATCTATGCCCGGCATGTCTGCGGCCTTCCATGCAAAAAGGTTGGTGTTATCCTTGAGGAACTGTACCAGAGACTCCTTTAAGTCTCCCTTTAAGGTTGCTCCGATATTTGTCATCTTATCCTGGGCATCACCGATTTGGAGCTCTTCAGTTTCGCCTTCAGGCTGTGGACGAAGTTCTTCGCGAGCTCGAACTCCCCCAAGTTTAATAGTGTTGACTTCGTCTCCTTTGGGGCTGCCTTCAAGTGTCAGACTTTCATTGTAACAGCATCGCGCAATTTTTTGGTCTCCCTTTATGGTAGCAATCCTTTCTAGAGTTGGGAACTTCATGCATAGATGTGGAGTCGAAACTACTGCGGTGAGCTGGTTCAGCGTTGTCTGACCTATCAGGGCGTTGTAAGCTGAGCTCACGTTGACTACTATGTAGTCTATGTTGAGTGTCCTTGATCGGGTTCCCTTTCCAAAATTTGTGTGCAGTGAGGTATATCCAAGTGATTAGATTGGAGTGTCTCCCAGTCCAAACAAGTTATTCGGATTTGCTCTGAGCTCTTTTTCTTGTAAGCCGAGTTTGTTGAAGGCGGATTTAAACAAGATATCCGCGGAGCTTCCTTGGTCTACCAGTGTTCTGTGAAGATTAGCGTTGGCCAATATGATAGTAATGACCATGGGATCATCATGTCCCGGGATGACACCTATTACATCTTCTTGAGTAAAGGTAATTGTGGGGAGGTCGGATGACCTATCTCCTTCCTCGACATGATATACTTCTTTAAGGTGTCTTTTGCGAGATAATTTAAAGATCCCTCCTCCTGCGAATCCTCCATTTATCATATGAACATGTCTCTCAAGAGTGTGACGTGGTCATTCAGCCCGTCCGACCTCTTCATCCCTTCTTCTTTTTCTTGGTTCATCCGTTTTGTTGGCTAAGTACTGATCTAGTCACCCTTCCCTTGCAATTTCTCTACAACATTCTTTAGGTCGAAGCATTCATTAGTAGGATGTCCATAAATTCGGTGGTACTCGCAATACTCTGTCCGACTTCCCCCTCCTTTTTTGCTTTTGATTGGGCGGGGTGGTGAGATCTTCTCAGTGTTGCATATTTCTCGGTAAACATCTACAAGAGACACCCGAAGAGGGGTGTAATTGTGGTATTTTCTAGGCTTCTCATTGAGTTGATCTCCTTTTTTCTTGGATTCTTTATCCTTGTCCAGAGAGGGGTAGGAGAATCCAGGTTTTAAGGTCTCTCCTAATCAAGAGTTCTCCTCCATGTTAATATACTTTTCTGCCCGTTCTTGTACCTCGTTCAGGGATGTTGGGTGCTTTTTTGATATGGAGTGGCTAAAAGGTCCTTCTCTCAGGCCATTGATGAGACCCATGATGGCTGCTTCTGTTGGCATACTTTGTATGTCCAGACATGCTTTGTTGAATCTTTCCATGTGGTTGCAAAGACTTTCCCGTTCTCCTTGCTTGATCCCTAACAGGCTCGGGGCGTGTTTGGCTTTGTCCTTCTGGATGGAGAATCTAGCAAGGAATTTTTTGGCTAAGTCGTCAAAACTTGTGATGGATCTAGGAGGCAAACTATCGAACCACTTTATTGCTGTCTTTGTCAGGGTAGTCAGGAAGGC
Organism: Arachis ipaensis; assembly: GCF_059453495.1. Classification (NCBI taxonomy): domain Eukaryota; kingdom Viridiplantae; phylum Streptophyta; class Magnoliopsida; order Fabales; family Fabaceae; genus Arachis; species Arachis ipaensis. The sequence continues at coordinate 77,436,093 of NC_142444.1, forward strand.
TTTGCAACAAACGACGTCTGAGGCGTCAGTGAGATACATTCTGCTTCTTAAATTGCTGAGATGATGGCTGGGGTCCGAGGTGCCATTATATAATGTCATATCAGGAGCTTTAAAATCTTTTGGAACTTTAGCTTTCATAATCTCCTTGGTGAAGGGATCTTGGTCCTTGTGGGAGCTATCATCGAGACTGGACTGAACGGTTTTAGCTTTGAGGTTAGCTTCGAGCTTTAGGAGCTTGTCCTCTAGATCTCGTCGTCGCCTAGTTTCTCTTTGGAGGTTCCTCTCAGCTTCTCGTTGATGTTTGGCCTCTTTTTCGAGCTGTTTGAGATGATCCTATTACTCATGGATAGCTTCCGAAATTTCTATGTTTGGGGGTTGCTTATCTCGCCCGTTTTGAGGTGTGTCTTTGGAGGTGGCATCCGTGTTTTTGTTTGGCGTTCTATCCACCATATCAAAGTTGTGGTCGTTGTCATGGTCGTCCCCCATGGTGATGGGATGACTTCCAGTTTCCCGGCAACGGCAATAATGTTCTGAGGGTTACCTAAAACTATAGGTCGATCTCGGTCGAGATCTGTGGTCGTGGCCAGAGCTGATGTGTTCGACTTGTTGGACTTGGTGTTGCTGCTAATTCTTCGTCATCAGAGGGTGGTGGTACCTGGAAGAGACTCCGATGCTTAAGTTAGCATGGGTTTTAAGTAGGTATTTTATTTAGAATCCGAGTATGAGTTATACCTGGGTGCTCCAGTGTATTTATAGTAGTGTGGGCTGACCTTTCTAGATAAGATAAGTTAGCTATCTTATTTTATCTTTAAGTGAAGCTGTCTTATCTTTAAGGGGGACTGCCTTTATCTTTCTAGGCTTTAGTTGCCTTTAGATTGGGATATGTCCCTTAGTTTGGGCCTTCTTTGGGCCTCTTGTTGGCGATTTGGCCAAACTCTTTTAAAGAAGATGTCGGGAGACCTGATCTGAAGAGATCGGTCGCTTTGTCTTCAATCAGCCCGGGTCGGATAGCTCAACCCAGGATATGAACAGGAAGGTTTCCAACCACTGAGTTGCTTTGTCCCTTAAAGAGAAGGGAAATAGAAGTAGCTTGTAGATGTCTGGATGTACTCCATTAGTTTTGACAGTGTCACATATCCTTAGGAAAACAGATAGGTGTTGATTTGGGTCCTCCAAAGCACCTCCTCCAAACTGGCAGTTGTTCTGAACCAGAGTAATGAGCTGATGTTTAAGCTCAAAGTTGTTGGCATGTACATTAGGAGTAAGAATGCTACTCCCACAATTCCTAGGATCATGAATAGTATAGGAGGCTAGACCTCTCCTGGCAGGTTCGTTGCTGTTGTTAGCCACTCCTTCCTCATGCACATCATCCTCCATGACTTGATCCAAGTCTTCTTTGGAATCCTCTTCACCAACAACTATTTTCCCTCTAGCTTCTCTTTTCAATCTTAGAAAAGTTTTCTCTGGCTCGGAATCAAAAGAGGTTGATGTTGCCTTTCTCCCTCCTGGCATACACAACAAAAAAACAAACCAAATGCAAGTTGAATACTCTATTGCTAGAGTATATGTTAGAATTAGCCGACACAATGTGTCAAAAAGTTAGTATGCTTAAATAAAAACAAAGAAAAATGCTCAATCTAGACTATCACCTACTTAATCATTGTTAATCTGAATCAATACCCGACAACGGCGCCAAAAACTTGATGACTGGAAATTTGCACAGCACAAATTCCTTCGGCAAGTGTACCGAATCGCCAAGTAATAACTCAATGTTAAGTGAGGACGATCTCACAGTGATTGATGGATTAAGCAATTTTAGTTAAGTAATTGATCTAGTTGATCAAATATTTGATGATTGTTGTGAAATTTGTAGAATGTAAATGACATAAAAAATAAATGACTGAAAGATAAAGAGCTGAAAGTAAATTACTGAATGATAAAGAGCAGAAAATTTAAATGACATGAAATTAAAAGAGCCGAAACTTAAATGGCAAGAAAGTAAAGGCAAGAATGTAAATGGCGATGAAAATTAAATTGCATGAAATGTAAATGGGTTTCGGGTGTTGGGAATCAAAGATAACAAGAAACTTAAAGCAATTGAAAGGAAAAGCAATATTGGGTGAGATTCATTAGGGATTGGAGATATTATAATCCTTCATTAATCAATGGGTCTCAACTTCATTCTAAATCATATAAAGTAGATCTATGGCGAATTATAATTAATTGAGTTCCAATTCCTTGGAACCCAATTTCTCTTAACATAACCAATTGCCAACTCCTTGATCTAATTGTTTATGAGAAGATGTTAAGTTCAATTCTCTTATCCAAAAGCCACACAAACTCTTAGGATCTCAATTCAAACTAGGAATTTATTGATCAAAAGATTTATGAGAGAAAGAGCTTCAAACTAATTTCTATGATTCCCCTTCCAAGGATCACATAGAAATTCAAATGGATCTAAACCCCCTTCCGGTAGTGAATAGATCTATTAAGCACAAAAGTTATCTCTTAGCTACAACAAGCGGATTGAGAAGAAGAAGAATTTCCTTAATTCATTTGATTTACAACAGAGCTCCTCCCCCTAATGATGTGGGGTTTAGTTCATCATTGCTCTGAAAAACTTAGAATGAAAAAGAAAGTACATGAAAAGTAACTAAGTACAGAGAAGAAAGAAAATAAATTCAGAGTTTCCCAATTGGGATCCTCTTCTATTAGAGTACGTAATCCCCTTTCAAGTTCAAAACTCTTCCTATATATACTACTTGTGTGATCTTCAAATGAGTCTTCAAGTACTTGGATGTGAGCCCTTGGCCTTAGTTGAAGCAGTTAGCAAACCCTTTGGGCTTTTCTCAGCTTTCTGGAAGATATTAGTTGAAGCAGCATTGACGTTAGGGTGGAGGTTAGTGTGGATAACGCTCTGTACATTGCATGGCTCGCTGATGTTAGTACTGGCGTTAGTGGCACTAACGTTGTTACTAACACCCCAAGTCTTCCTTGCTCCATGTTATTGCTGGCGTTAGTGGCATTAACGTGGCCACTAACGCCACCAATCTTGCCCTTGTCGCTGGCGTTAGTGAATGGCTAACTCCACTACTAACGCCACTGGTGCACGAAATTGTGATCATCAATGGCGCCATCAACATGGTACGCTCAATTGTTGGAATGAAGCAAGCTATGGTCATCTTGTAAATCTCAGTCAGGCGGATATAGAATGGTCATGGAGTTTTCGAATATTAATAATAAAATAGGGATAGAAATGCTTATGTAAATCCTTGATGAGAATTTCAGATAAATGCATGGAGATGCTTTTGTCCCTCTAAACCTCCGCTTTCCTGCTGTCTTCATCCAATCAGTCTTACTCCTTTCTATGGCTGGCTTTATGTAAGGACATCACCGCTGTCAATGGCTACTTTTGATCCTCTCTGGAAAATGGTCCGATGCGCTGTCACTGCATGGCTAATCATCTGGAGGCGTCACCCTTGTCAATGGCCATATCCTATCTTCTTGTGAAAATGGTCCAAATGCTCTGTCACAGCACGGCTAATCATCTGAGGTTCTCGATCATACTGGAATAGGATTCACCCTCCTTTTGCGTCTGTCACTACGCCCAGTACTTGTGAGTTTGAAGCTTGTCACAGTCATTCAATCCCTGAATCCTACTCGGAATACCACAGACAAGGTTTAGACTTTCCGGATTCTCATGAATGCCGCCATCAATCTAGCTTATACCACGAAGATTCTGATTAAGAGATCTAAGAGATACTCATTCAATCTAAGGTAGAACGGAAGTGGTTGTCAGGCACGCGTTCATAAGGAATGATGATGATTGTCACATTCATCACATTCAGGTTGAAGTGCGAATGAATATCTTAGAAGCGGAATAAGTTGAATTGAATAGAAAAACAGTAGTACTTTGCATTAATCTTTAAGAAACAGCAGAGCTCCACACCTTAATCTATGGAGTGTAGAAACTCTACCGTTGAAAATATATAAGTGAAAAGTCCAGGCATGGCCGAATGGCCAGCCCCCATGATCTAAGAACTAGCCGTCCAAAGATGTCTAACACGATAGTAAACAGTCCTATTTATACTAAACTAGTTACTAGGGTTTACAGAAGTAAGTAATTGATGCATAAATCCACCTCCGGGGCCCACTTGGTGTGTTCTTGGGCTGAGCTTGAATGTTACACGTGCAGAGGCTCTTTCTGGAGTTAAACGCCAGGTTGTAACGTATTTCTGGCGTTCAACTCTGGTTTGTGACATGTTTCTGGCGTTTAACTCCAGACAGTAGCGTAGAACTGGCGTTCAACGCCCTTTTTACATCGTCTAAACTCGGCCAAAGTATAGACTATTATATATTGCTGGAAAGCCCTGGATGTCTACTTTCCAACGCAATTGGAAGCGCGCCGTTTTGAGTTCTGTAGCTCCAGAAAATCCACTTTGAGTGCAGGGAGGTCAGAATCCAACAGCATCAGCAGTCCTTCTTCAACCTCTGAATCTGACTTTTGCTCAAGTCCCTCAATTTCAGCCAGAAAATACCTGAAATCATAGAAAAACACACAAACTCATAGTAAAGTCCAGAAATATGAATTTAACATAAAAACTAATGAAAACATCCCTAAAAGTAACTAGATTCTACTAAAAACATACTAAAAACAATGCCAAAAAGCGTATAAATTATCCGCTCATCACAACACCAAACTTAAATTGTTGCTTGTCCCCAAGCAACTAAAAATCAAATAGGAGAAAAAGAAGAGAATATACTATAAATTCTAAACTATCAATGAAACATAGCTCCAATCAGATGAGCGGGACTTGTAACTTTTTGCCTCTTGAATAGTTTTGGCATCTCACTTTATTCATTGAAGTTCAGAATGATTGGCATCTATAGGAACTCAGAGTTCAGATAGTGTTATTGATTCTCCTAGTTCAGTATGATGATTCTTGAACACAGCTACTTTATGAGTCTTGGCCGTGGCCCTAAGCACTTTGTTTTCCAGTATTACCACCGGATACATAAATGCCACAGACACATAATTGGGTGAACCTTTTCAGATTGTGACTCAGCTTTGCTAAAGTCCCCAATTAGAGGTGTCCAGGGTTCTTAAGCACACTCTGTTTTTGCTTTGGACCTTGACTTTAACCGCTCAGTCTCAAGTTTTCACTTGACACCTACACGCCACAAGCACATGGTTAGGGACAGCTTGGTTTAGCCGCTTAGGCTAGGATTTTATTCCTTTAGGCTCTCCTATCCACTGATGCTCAAAGCCTTGGGATCCTTTTTATTTACCCTTGCCTTTTGGTTTTAAGGGTTATCGGCTTTTTGCTGTTGCTTTTTAGTTTTAAGAGCTTTTGGCTTTTTCTGCTTGCTTTTCTTTTTCTTTCTATTTTTTTCGCTATTTTTTTCTCTTTTTTTTTCTCCAAGCTTTGTTCTTTGCTTCTTTTTCTTGCTTCAAGAATCATTTTTATGATTTTTCAGATTATCAAATAACATGTCTCCTTGTCATCATTCTTTCAAGAGCCAACATATTTAACATTCATAAACAACAACATCAAAATACATATGCACTGTTCAAGCATTCATTCAGAAAACAAGAAGCATTGTCACCACATCAATATAATTAAACTATGTTCAAGGATAAATTCGAAACTCATGTACTTCTTGTTCTTTTGAATTAAAACAGTTTTCATTTAAGAGAGGTGATGGATTCATAGGACATTCATAACTTTAAGACAAAGTTACTAAATACTAATGATCATGTAATGAAGACACAAACTTAGATAAGCACTTAACATAGAAACGAAAAATAGAGAATGTAAGAACAAGGAATGAGTCCACCTTAGTGATGGTGGCGTTTCCTTCTTGAGGAACCAATGATGTCCTTGAGCTCTTCTATGTCTCTTCCTTGTCTTTGTTGCTCCTCCCTCATTGCTTTTTGATCTTCTCTAATTTCATGAAGGATGATGGAGTGCTCTTGATGTTCCACCCTTAGTTGTCCCATGTTGGAACTTAATTCTCCTAGGGAGGTGTTGATTTGCTCCCAATAGTTTTGTGGAGGGAAATGCATTTGAGGCATCTCCGGGATCCCATGGTGATGAGCTTCATGCGCCTCTTGAGCTCCATGAATGGGCTCTCTTGCTTGCTCCATCATTTTCTTAGTGATGGGCTTCTCTTCCTCAATGGGAATGTCTCCTTCTATGAAAGCTCTAGCTGAGTAACATAGATGGCAAATAAGATGAGGAAAAGCTAGCCTTGCCATGGGGGAGGACTTTTCGGCTATTTTGTAGAGTTCAAGGGAGGTGACTTCATGAACTTCTACTTTCTCTCCAATCATGATGCTATGAATCATGATGGCCCGATCCACAGTAACTTCGGATCGGTTGCTAGTGGGGATGATGGAGCGTTGTATGAACTCTAACCATCCTCTAGCTACAGGCTTGAGGTCCAGTCTTCTTAGTTGAACCGGCTTGCCTTTGGAGTCAATCTTCCATTGAGCTCCTTCCACACATATGTCCATGAGGACTTGGTCCAATCTTTGATTAAAGTTGACCCTTCTAGTGTAGGGGCGTGCATCTCCTTGCATCATAGGCAAGTTAAACGCCAACCTCACATTTTCCAGACTAAAATCTAAGTATTTCCCCCGAACCATGGTGAGATAATTCTTTGGGTCCGGGTTCTTACTTTGATCATGGTTCCTAGTGATCCATGCATTGGCATAGAACTCTTGAACCATTAGGATGCCGACTTGTTGGATGGGTTTTGTTAGAACTTCCCAACCCCTTCTTTGGATTTCATGTCAAATCTCCGGATACTCATTCTTCTTGAGCTTGAAAGGGACCTCAGGGATCACCTTCTTCTTGGCCACAACATCATAGAAGTGGTCTTGATGAGCTTTGGAGATGAATCTTTCCATTTCCCATGACTCAGAGGTGGAAGCTTTTGTCTTCCCTTTCCCTTTTCTAGAGGATTCTCCGGTCTTAGGTGCCATCAATGGTAATAGAAAAACAAAAAGCTTATGCTTTTACCACACCAAACTTAGAATTTTTGCTCGCCCTCGAGCAAGAGAATAAAGAATAGATGAAGAAGAAGAAGAAATGGAGGAGAGGGAGAGGGAGATGTGTTTCTGTCAAGAAGGGGAAGAGAGGGTTGTGTTGTGTGAATTTGAAGAAGAATGGAGGGATATATATAGGGAAGGGAGGGGGGGTAAGGTTTCGGCCATATAGGGTGGGTTTGGGTGGGAAATTGCTTTTGAATTTTGAGGGTAGATGGTGTTTATGAGGTAGGTTTATGGGGAAGAGTGGATGGATGTGAGTGGTGAAGTGGTGATAGGGAAGAGGGATTGAGGTGATTGGTGAAGAGTTTTGGGGAAGAGTGTTTATGGGATTGTGTGAAAGAGGGGTGAGGAGAAGTGAGTGGAGGTAGGTGGGGATCCTGTGAGGTCCACAGATCCTGAGGTGATCCTGTGGGGTCCACAGATCCTGAGGTGTTCAAGGATTTACAACCTTGCACCAAATTAGGCATGCAAGATGCCCTTGCACACAACTCTGGGCGTTCAGCACCTGATTGGTGCTTGTTCTGGGCGTTGAACGCCCATTTGTTGCCCATTTCTGGCGTTGAACGCCAGAACCATACTTGTTCTGGGAGTTCAGCACCAGCTCTTCTCCAGGGTGCAATTTTGGCGTTCAAACGCCCAGATGCTGCCCATTTTAGGCGTTCAGCACGAAAACCATGCTCTGTTCTGGCGTTGAACGCCAGCCAGATGCTTCTTACTGGCGTTTAAACGCTAGTAAGGTCTTCCTCCAGGGTGTGATTTTTCTTCTGCTGTTTTTGATTCCGTTTTCAATTTTTATATTTATTTTGTGACTCCACATGATCATGAACCTAATAAAACATGAAAAATAATAAAAATAGAAATTAGATAAAAATTGGGTTGCCTCCCAACAAGCGCTTCTTTAATGTCAATAGTTTGACAGTGGGCTTTCATGGAGCCTCACAGATGTTCAGAGCATTGTTGAGACTCTCCAACACCAAACTTAGAGTTTGGATATGGGAGTTCAACACCAAACTTAGAGTTTGGTTGTGGCCTCCCAACACCAAACTTAGAGTTTGACTGTGGGGGCTCTGGTTGACTCTGCAATGAGAGAAGCTTACTGTGCTTCCTCTCCATGGGTACAAAGAGAGATCCTTGAGTTTTATACACAAGGTTGTCCTCATTTAATTGAAGGATCAATTCTCCTCTGTCCACATCAATCACAGCTCTTGCTGTGGCTAGGAAGGGTCTTCTAAGGATGATGAATTCATCCTCATCCTTCCCAGTATCTAGGACTATGAAATCAGCAGGGATGTAAAGGCCTTCAACCTTTACTAACACGTCCTCTACTTGTCCATAAGCCTGTTTTCTTGAATTGTCTGCCATCTCTAATGAGATTTTAGTGGCTTGCACCCCATAGATTCCCAGTTTCTCTATTACAGAGAGGGGCATGAGGTTTATCCCTGAACCAAGGTGACACAGAGCCTTCTCAAAGGTCATGGTGCCTATGGTACAAGGTATTAAGAACTTTCCAGGATCCTGTTTCTTCTGAGGCAATCTCAGTTGATCCAGATCACTTAGTTCATTGGTGAATAAGGGAGGTTCATCTTCCCAAGTCTGAATACCAAATAATTTGGCATTCAGCTTCATGATTGCACCAAGAAACTTGGCAGCTTGCTCTTCAGTAACATCCTCATTTTCTTCAGAAGAGGAATACTCATCAGAGCTCATGAATGGCATAAGGAGGTTTAATGGAATCTCTATGGTCTCTAGATGAGTCTCAGATTCCTTTGGTTCCTCAAATGGAAGCTCCTTATTGATCACTGGACGTCCCAGGAGGTCTTCCTCCTTGGGATTCACGTCCTCTCCTTCCTTCACAGGTTCGGCCATGGTGATTAATTCAATGGCCTTGCACTCTCCTTTTGGATTTTCTTCTGTATTGCTTGGGAGAGTACTAGGAGGGATTTCAGTGATCCTTTTACTCAGCTGGCCTACTTGTGCCTCTAAATTTCTAATGGATGACCTTGTTTCATTCATGAAACTCATAGTGGCCTTATATAGATCAGAGACTAGGTTTGCTAAATTAGAGGTACTTTGTCCAGAGTTCACTGTCTGTTGCTGAGTGGATGATGGAAAAGGTTTATTATTGTTAAACCTATTTCTTCCACCATTATTAAATCCTTGTTGAGGCTTTTGATCCTTCCATAAGAAATTTGGATGATTTCTCCATGATGGGTTATAGGTGTTTCCATAAGGTTCACCCATATAATTTACCTCTGCTATTGCAGGGTTTTCAGGATCATAAGCTTCTTCTTCAGAAGATGCCTCTTGAGTACTGTTGGATGCAGCTTGCATTCCATTCAGACTCTGAGAAATCATATTGACTTGCTGAGTCAATATTTTGTTATGAGCCAATATGGCATTTAGAGTATCAATTTCAAGAACTCCCTTCTTCATAGGCGTCCCATTACTCACAGGATTCCTCTCAGAAGTGTACATGAACTGGTTATTAGCAACCATGTCAATGAGTTCTTGAGCTTCTGCAGGCGTTTTCTTTAGGTGAATGGATCCACCTGCAGAAGTATCCAATGACATCTTAGCCAATTCAGATAGACCATCATAGAATATATCCAGGATGGTCCATTCTGAAAGCATGTCAGAAGGACACTTTTTGGTCAGTTGCTTGTATCTTTCCCAAGCTTCATAGAGGGATTCACCTTCTTTCTGTCTGAAAGTTTGAACATCCACTCTAAGCTTGCTCATCTTTTGAGGAGGAAAGAACTTGGCTAAGAAAATCGTGACCAGCTTGTCCCAAGAGTTCAGGCTATCTCTGGGTTAAGAGTCCAACCACACTCTAGCTCTGTCTCTTACAGCAAAAGGGAAAAGCATGAGCCTGTAGACTTCAGGATCTACTCCATTAGTCTTAACAGTATCACAGATCTGCAAGAATTCAATTAAGAACTGAAAAGGATCTTCAGATGGAAGTCCATGAAACTTGCAGTTCTGCTGCATCAGAGAAACTAATTGAGGTTTCAGCTCAAAGTTGTTTGCTCCTATGGCAGGAATGGAGATGCTTCTTCCATGTAAATTGGAATTAGGTGCAGTAAAGTCACCAAGCATTCTCCTTGCATTATTGTTGTTGGGTTCGGCTGCCATCTCCTTTACTTGTTTGAAATTTTCAATAAGGTTGTCTCTGGATTGTTATAATTTAGCTTCTCTTAGTTTCCTCTTCAGAGTCCTTTCAGGTTCTAGATCAGCTTCAACAAGAATGCCTTTTTCCTTGTTCCTGCTCATAAGAAAGAGAAGAGAACAAGAAAAGAAGAGGAATCCTCTATGTCACAGTAAAGAGGTTCCTTATTGTTAGTAGAAGAAGAAAAGGAATAGGGGTGAAGAAGAATGAAGAATCCAAACACAAGGGTAAGGATAGGAGCAGTGATGTGAGATGAAGAGAAGTGTTAGTAGATGAATAAATAATTAGAAGGAGATGAGGGAGAAGGATTTTTGAAAATTATTTTTGAAAAAGGGTTAGTGATTTTCGAAAATAGTTTTTGAAAAAAGGTTAGTAATTTTCGAAAATTAAAATCAAAAATGAAAATAATTAGTCAATAAAAAAAGAAATTTTGAAAAAGAGGGAAGATATTTTCGAAAATTAGAGAGAGAGAGTTAGTTAGGTGGTTTTGAAAAAGATAAGAAACAAACAAAAAGTTAGTTAGTTAGTTGAAACAAATTTGAAAATCAATTTTGAAAAGATAAGAAGATAGGAGGTTAGAAAAGATATTTTAAAATCAAATTTTTGAAAAAGATATGATTTTGAAAAAAAAAAGATAAGATCAAAAGATATTTTTGAAAAGATATGATTGAAATTAGTTTTGAAAATGATTTGATTTTTAAAATCACAATTAATGACTTGATTCACAAGAAATCACAAGATATGATTCTAGAGCTCAAAGTTTGAATCTTTCTTAACAAGCAAGTAACAGACTTGAAATTTTTTAATCAAAACATTAATTGATGATGTTATTTTCGAAAATTAGGAGATAAAGATAAGAAAAAGATTTTTGAAAAATATTTTTTAAATTTTCGAAAATAAATAAGAAAAATGAAAAAGATTTGATTTTTGAAAAAGATTTTGAAAAAGATAAGATTTTTAAATTGAAAATTTGATTTGACTCATAAAAACAACTAGATTTTAAAAAGTTTTAAAAAAGTCAACTCAAATTTTCGAAATTTATGAGTGAAAAAGGGAAAGATATTTTTTTTTATTTTTTAATTTTTAATGATGAGAGGGAAAAACATGAAAAATGATGCAATGCATGAAAGTTATGAATCAAAGTATGTGATAAATGCAAGAACATCATGAATGTCAAGATGAACACCAAGAACACTTTGAATGTCATGATGAACATCAAGACTTATTTTTGAAAAATTTTTAATGCAAAGAAAGCATGCAAGACACCAAACTTAAGAATTTTTCATGTATAGACACTATGAATGCAAGAATGCATATGAAAAATAAGAAAAGACACAAAACATGAAAACATCAATATCAAACAAGAAGACTTACCAAGAACAACTTGAAGATCATGAAGAACACTATGAATGCATGAATTTTTCGAAAAATGCAAGATGAGTATGCAATTGACACCAAACTTTCAACTTGACTCAAGACTCAAACAAGAAACATGAAATATTTTTTTGATTTTTATGATTTTATGATTTTTTTTTTGTATTTTCTTTTAATTTTTTTTTTCGAAAATCATTTTGAAAAAGAAAAATAAGGATTCCAAAATTTTTAATATGAATTCCAGGAATCTTATGCTCTTTAAACTAAAGCTCCAATCAAAGGGTCAGGCATGGCTTAATAGCCAGCCAAGCTTTAGTATGTAACTCAGACATGACACGCCTGACATTCCCTACCCAGAAGAATTAGACATGGCTTTACAGCAAGCCAGGCTTCAACATGCTTCATGAAACACTAGAATTCATTCTTAAAAATTCTGAAGAAAAATATATTTTTGAAAACATTTTTATTTTAAATTTTTTTTCGAAAACAAAGGAGAAATTTTTGAAAGATTTTTGAAAAATTTTTGAAAATAAAACAAAAAGAAAATTACCTAATCTGAGCAACAAGATGAACCGTCAGTTGTCCAAACTCGAACAATCCCCGGAAACAGCGCCAAAAACTTGGTGCACGAAATTGTGATCATCAATGGCGCCATCAACATGGTACGCTCAATTGTTGGTATGAAGCAAGCTATGGTCATCTTGTAAATCTCAGTCAGGCGGATATAGAATGGTCATGGAGTTTTCGAATATTAATAATAAAATAGGGATAGAAATACTTATGTAAATCCTTGATGAGAATTTCAGATAAATGCATGGAGATGCTTTCGTCCCTCTAAACCTCTGCTTTTCTGCTGTCTTCATCCAATCAGTCTTACTACTTTCTATGGCTGGATTTATGTAAGGACATCACCGCTGTCAATGGCTACTTTTGATCCTCTCTGGAAAATGGTCCGATGCGCTGTCACTGCATGGCTAATCGTCTGGAGGCGTCACCCTTGCCAATGGCCGTATCCTATCCTCTTGTGAAAATGGTCCAAATGCTCTGTCACAGCACGGCTAATCATCTGAGGTTCTCGATCATACTGGAATAGGATTCACCCTCCTTTTGCGTCTGTCACTACGCCCAGTACTCGCGAGTTTGAAGCTTGTCACAGTCATTCAATCCCTGAATCCTACTCGGAATACCACAGACAAGGTTTAGACTTTCCGAATTCTCATGAATGCCGCCATCAATCTAGCTTACACCACGAAGATTCTGATTAAGTGATCTAAGAGATACTCATTCAATCTAAGGTAGAACGGAAGTGGTTGTCAGGCACACGTTCATAAGGAATGATGATGCGTCTGTCACTACGCCCAATACTCGCGAGTTTGAAGCTTGTCACAGTCATTCAATCCCTGAATCCTACTCGGAATACCACAGACAAGGTTTAGACTTTCCGAATTCTCATGAATGCCGCCATCAATGTAGCTTACACCACGAAGATTCTGATTAAGTGATCTAAGAGATACTCATTCAATCTAAGGTAGAACGGAAGTGGTTGTCAGGCACACGTTCATAAGGAATGATGATGATTGTCACGTTCATCACATTCAGGTTGAAGTGCGAATGAATATCTTAGAAGCGGAATAAGTTGAATTGAATAGAAAAACAGTAGTACTTTGCATTAATCTTTGAGGAACAGCAGAGCTCCACAGCTTAATCTATGGAGTGTAGAAACTCTACCGTTGAAAATACATAAGTGAAAGGTCCAGACATGGCCGAATGGCCAGCCCCCATGATCTAAGAACTAGGCGTCCAAAGATGTCTAATACAATAGTAAACAGTCCTATTTATACTAAACTAGTTACTAGGGTTTACAGAAGTAAGTAATTGATGCATAAATCCATTTCCGGGGCCCACTTTGTGTGTGCTTGGGCTGAGCTTGAATGTTACACGTGCAGAGGCTCTTTCTGGAGTTAAACGCCAGGTTGTAACGTATTTCTGGCATTCAACTCTCGTTTATGACATGTTTCTGGCGTTTAACTCCAGACAGCAGCGTAGAACTGGCGTTCAACACCCTTTTTAAGTCGTCTAAACTCGGCCAAAGTATAGACTATTATACATTGCTGGAAAGCCCTAGATGTCTACTTTCCAACACAATTGGAAGCGTGCCATGTTTAGTTCTGTAGCTCCAGAAAATCCACTTTGAGTGTAGGGAGGTCAGAATCCAACAGCATCAGCAGTCCTTCTTCAACCTCTGAATCTGATTTTTGCTCAAGTCCCTCAATTTCAGCCAGAAAATACCTGAAATCACATAAAAATACACAAACTCATAGTAAAGTCCAGAAATGTGAATTTAACATAAAAACTAATGAAAATATCCCTAAAAGTAACTAGATTCTACTAAAAACATACTAAAACCAATGCCAAAAAGCGTATAAATTATCCGCTCATCAGCCACCAAGTTTGCCTTCCCACGTTAGTACTGGAGTTAGTGGCACTAACTTGGCCATTAACACCAATCCTTCCTTTGAGTGATTCCATCGCCGGTGTTAGTGAGTGGTTAACTTCACAACTAATGCCACTCTTCCTTGCTTCCCCTACGTTAATACTGGCGTTAATGGCGTTAACGTGGCCACTAACGCCACTCCTCCCTTAGAAGCGTGCGTTGATACTGGCGTTAGTGGTGTTAATGTGGCCACTAACGCCACTCCTCTCCTGCTTTCCTCTGCCTCTTTTTGCCTATCACCAATCAAATAATTGCATCAATGCTTTGCTATAATCACAAGATAATGCATCATTCACTAAATCAAGTAATTATTTGCATTAATCTCATGAAAATGTGTATAATTTACAATGTTGATTAAATCTAGACATGCATACATAACTCATCCAAATGCTTGGTTGTTGACTAAGAAAATCCATGAAACTAATCTAAAACATACTAAAAATGGCTTGTAAAGCTAGCCAAGATGCCCTGGCATCACAACACCAAACTTAAATCTTGCTTGTCCCCAAGAAAGTAATAAAACATAATAAAAATGAATGAGAATACAGAGAGATATGAGTCCTTATTGAGAGATTTCAAGCTCTGGTTCATGGAGTTTCATGCATGACAACTTAGGTTTATACTCTTATTGGTTTCTGGACTATAATATGCTCTTTAGGTACTAACTCTGTTACCTTCTATGAGACTCTTATTCTTTGGTCCTTAGCTTAACTTTTGCTTTCTTTTTCTTCTTTCTAGAGGCTTATTACTCTATTTAGCTAAGTGCTTTGTGTTAAGGCAGCTCTTTATGATAAGCTTTCAGCCAAAACTCCCGGACTAGTTGGTTCAAGGTGCTAGGTGTTGAAACACCCCTGAGGACTTACTTACTCAAGCCTCTCTTCAACACATACACACCACAGGCACTTGGTTTGTAATTTTATCCATAAGACTTTGGTACCCAGCACCTCTTTGGGTCACTAAGTGCTTTGTAACAAGATTGCTCTTGATAGTGGACTTTTGGTTGATAATCCCGGGTTAGTTAACCTAAGTTATCAAGTGATGAAGCACTCCTCAGAACCAAATCATCCAAGCATATCCATCTACAAAAGCACCACAGGCACATATCTTAGGATTCAAACTATTGGTGCCTTGCTTTATTGCTTGCTTTTTTCTTTCTTTTTTGAGGATCGTTTTATTCATTTGAGTTTCATAGAATGCATATTAAGCTCATACTTAAAGAGATATTCTAGCCTTTATGCTTATTAGTAAACCAACTTAGTTAGTAAATACCACCACATAACCGTAAGACCTTATTCATCTTCTACTAAATTGGACTTTTACTCTTCTGTTTCCCAACATTTTCTTTTATTGAAGCTTAGGAAACAAAGAATACAATTAAAACAAGGTGAAGTGATCTAGGCATTAGACTAGCAAGCCAAAATAAAAATGAACCTAATGCAATTTAATTATGACTAAAAGGACACTGATCAACAGGGGGTACAGTTGCACTTTCAATTAACACATTTAAGCTAGAGACAGTCAAGTAACAACACAACCTCTTGGTGTCCACTTGTTTCTTTCTTGTCATCACCATCTTTAGCTTTTATGTCCTTCTTTGTCTCTTTAGATGATAGTGGATATTTCCTCTAAGAGATCGAATGACTTCCTGCAAAGATATTGAAAGTTGTTTGTTCCCCAAGTACTTGAGAGATGGTTAGCATGCATGTATGCTTGTGATTTTCTAAACTTAAGTTGGTGTGTGAACACCAAACTTAGTTCCTTGCCTACTTCTATATGCAGTAAATTGAATACATGCAGGAAACATCATGTTCTTTTACTAAGAAAACAAACTATGAACTAGAAATTAAACAATTGTTAAGTAGTTTCCATGATTATTTGGAGTTAGTGACTAGTCATGCTATTTGGAGGGTTTCAATGTGTTTTAATGAAATCTGTGGTGGAACACCAAATTTAGCATCACACATTTACCCTTGAATTGTTCACTTTTGACATCACTTTGGTGTGCAACACCAAACTTAGCTCCTTGCAATACAGATAAATCTACTTAACTCTTTTATTGAAACAACTAGGAAAAGAAAGTTACCTCTGGTTGGGTTGTCTCCCAACAAGCACTTCTTTAACGTCATTAGCTTGACATTTGTCCTTATTAGGGAGGCTGATGATCATAGTGCCTGATGCCTAGGCATCTTAAGCTAGTTTCACAAGCCTATTTCATTAGTTTTCATTTGGTTTCATGCACTTTCTTGGGCAATAAGTAAGAATTTGGATGAGAATTGCATTCATGTCTTGACTCAATCAAACATTGTTAATTATGTGCATTTTCATGAGATTTATGCAAGAATTACCTAATGTAATGAATGATGCATTATCTTGTGATTATGGCAACACTTTGATGCATTTTGTTTGGTTGATGATGATAGGTAACGAGAAGCAAGGAAGAAGTAGAGGAAGCATCGTTGGTGGCCAAAGTTGGCTCACCAACGTTGCCACAAACGTTGGCTCAAGGAAAGGAAGCAACATTGGTGGCCAAAGTTGGCTCACCAATGTTGCTACAAACGTTGACTGAGAAGGGAAAACAACATTCCAAGGGAGAGAGTGAGCAACGTTTGTGGCCAAACTTGGCTCACCAACGTTGCCCACCAATGTGCCAAGCATGAGAAGCTACGTTGGTGGCCAAAGTTGGCTCACCAACGTTCCAAGCTTGACATACAACGTTGGTGGCCAAAGTTTGTTCACCAACGTTGCTGGCAATGTTTATAGCAAAAGAGCTGCCAACGTTGGTGTGCCAACGTTACCTAACGTTGGTACACCAACGTCTTTGATAAATCTTCACGTTGGAGCTAGAAAAAGTGTTAGTGTGCGTACGCATGAGTTATTGTCCGCATGTAGAAGGCATGATGCATACGCTCAAGGAGGAACGTTGGTGCACCAACGTTGGTGAACAAACGCCAGTGGCAACGTTCCTAAAGGATTTTAATGGGAACGTTAGCCACCGTTTGTGCACAAACATTCATCACCAACGCCAGCACCAACTTTCATTCCAAATGGCACCCATGCAAGCTTTTGAACGTTAGTGAACTAACGTCCTTGTTAACGTCTCAAAGACTTAATCCTAACTTTCTTCAACTAAGGCCAATGCTCACATCCAAAGACTTGAAGGTTTATTGGAAAAGTGTATAAATCGGATAGATTTTGAAGTTAGAAAAAAGGCTGGGAAGCAGGGACCCTAATGGGGAAACCCTGAAATCATTTTCTTTGTACCTTTCTTTTACTTTCATGTACTTTTCTTTTCCTTTTTGTTTAGCTGAGCAATGATGAACTGAACCCCCACTTCATTAGGGGGAGGAGCTCTATTGTAATTCACATGATTGAATGAAATTATTCTTCTTCTCAATCCGCTTGTTGTAGCTAAAGGATATCTTCTATGTTGATTGTGATTCACTCACTTCGGAAGGGGGTTTGAATCTATTGAATGCCTATGTGAGCCTTGGAAGGGGAATCATAGGCATTAGAATTAAAACTCTATCCTTCATAATTCTCTTGACCAATACCATTCGGGGGGAATTGAGGTCTTGATGATTTGTGTGGCATATGGATATGAAATAAGTACTTAACCTCTTTTCATGACAATTAGATCAAGGAATTGGCAAGATTGATTGTGTTTAGAGAGATTGGGTTGCCAATAAATTGGAACTCAATCAATTACAATCCGCCATAGATCTACTTCATATGATTGAGAAGGAAGTTGAGACCCATTTGATTCATGGTGGATTATGATATCTCTAACCCCTAATGAATCTTTCTCTTTGATATTCTTCATTTTGGTTACCTGAATTCACTTTAATTGCCTTTATTTACTGCTTTCTTGATTCCCAGCACCTAAGACCCTTTTACTTTTCATGCAATTTACTTTCTAGCGCTATTTACATTTGTGTCTTTACTTTCTTGCAATTTAAGATTCAGCCCATTTACATTCCTTGTCATTTAAGTTTCTGTCATTTACTTTTCAACATTTAATTCTCCAGTATTTTACTTTCTAGCATTTAAATTTCAAGTACTTTATATTTTGTTGTCTTACTTTCTTGCAATTTATATTCCATCCATTAAATATCACCAAACACCTTTCAATATTCGCTTGACTAGACAAATCACCCAACTAAAGATGCTTAATCCATCAATCCCTGTGGGATCAACCTCACTCTTGTGAGTTTTTACTACTTGATGCAACCCGGTATACTTGCTGGTAGTTAAAGCGGATGCGTTTTCCGTCCCATCAGTGCCTCAATTTGTCTCCTCTCACTGTGACCTTCCTTTCGGTATCCTGTTTGATGATTTCTATGTGTTCAAGTGAAAGGATCTTGCTCACAGTATAGTATCCAGAAAAGTGTGGAGATATCTCTTGAGAATTCAATTGAGATATCCAAAAAAGTAATTGATCTTGAGAATTTAATATCTCTTGATCCCAATGTTCTTTTTATCTTTAGTTCTTGCTATTTACTTTATGGTTATTTACATTTCCTACACTTTACATTTCCAACACTTTACTTTTTTGTACTTTATATTATGCCATTTACTTTCTTGCACTTTATTGCTTTCCTTTACTTTTATGTCATTTACATTTTCTTGTTGATTATCTCTCCTTAATGTTTTTTTTCTTTTTTGAAAACTAAGCCTTTAGAAGGTGAAGGTGCTAAGCAAAGCAGGAAAGTTGGTGCTCATCAAATCATTCTTGAATAGCTTACCAGTGTATTATTTGAGCCTCTATAAGATGCCGAAGGCAGTTGCTGAGAAGTTGATTCCCTTGCAGCGAAGATTTCTATGGAGTAAGAAGGATGGGAGGAATGGCATAGTGTTGGTGAGATGGGAGTTAGTGCAGGCCCCTGAAAAGCTAGGCAGATTGGGAGTTGGAGATGCTATGATTCGTAATACTGCCTTGTTGTTTAAGTGGTGGTGGCGCTTTGCTAAGGAGGAGTGCCCGCTTTGGAAGAAGATGGTCTTTTCCTGTAATAATCTGAGGCCAAATGAGTTACTGTCCACACAAGTGCTGCCAACTAGAGGAGGCCATGGAAGGATATTTGCCATATGCAAATTAAGGAGCAACATTAAATGATCATAGGCCTGGCTATGAAAATTGGTGATGGACGACGGACTCAATTTTGGGAGGATGTTTGGTTACAGTATGGATCCTTGAAAGAGCGGTTCCCCATGCTCTTCTCTGTTTCAAACCAATGTGGCTCGGTCATTAGGATTGCGGGTTTTGGGATGGGTTAGAGTGGGTTTGGAACTTCCAATGGAGGCGACAACTATTCTAGTGGGAGTTAGACCTTCTGAGTCAGCTACATGAGATATTGAGATCTGTCAGGCTAGTGAATAATAGAGAGGATAGGGTTGTGTGAAAATTTAATATACTTTGTATCCTTTTGACTAACTCATTTGTGCAAGTGCTACAAGAAGGAATGCTATCAGAGGATGTCACCAGTTACAGCTTCACAAAGACCATCTGGAAAGGTTTGGTTCCACTAAGAGTGGAGCTGTTTGCTTGGTTTGTCCTAGTAGGAAGGGTGAATACCAAGGAATGGCTGAGTCGGTTTGGGATTATTAGCCAGGATGATACGAGTTGTATTTTATGCACTAAGGATGTTGAGCAGGTGCATCACTTGTTTCTTGGTTGTGAATTTGCTTGGCAGGTGTGAAGTGCTTGGGTATCTGTCTTTGGCCAGCCCTGGTCTTTTCCGAGATTGTTGAAGGACCATTTTCTAAGTTGGATAGAGGAGCCGCATAGAAAAGAGGTTCGACAGCAGCGGCTAAGGTGCTTCTGTGCGATCGTTTGGCACATTTGGATGGAGAGGAATAGGAGGATATTTCAGAATCAAACCAAAGGCGTAGAAGATATTATCCACATGACCATGTTCAGCTACAACGAGTGGAGAGGTATCCGATCCTAGTGTTGTTGATGGCTATGCCGGAGATGACATGCGGATCTCCTTTCTTTTGGTTGTTGGTATTTTTTGGAGTTGCTTTTCTGTTTGTGTTGTTTGACTCTGAATGCTCCACCTAGTGTGTTGAGGTCTTTAGTTTTCAAAAACAAATCTTTTCTTAATGTTTGTCTAACTAAAATAATCAATTAACTATTGCTTGCTTAATTTGTTAGTCCTCGTCGAATCGTCCTCACTCTCATGAGTTTTATTATTTGATACGGCCCGGTATATTTGTCGGTAATTATTAACGAAGAAGTAAATTTTTTCGTCATCATAGACACTAGTAACCAATATTAAAAGAAAGAAATAAATAAATAATAAAAATAAAAAAGGAAGGAGTAAAATAATGTGAATAAAATAGACGCAAGTCATGTAACCGATACATGTATTTAATTAATTTCCTTACATGAAGGAAGTGGACATGGGAAAACATAGTGGGACACACATGTTTATTTGTTTCTAGTTTTCTATAACATGTATCCCAATCCAAGAGCCTGAATCACCACCCTTATCCTGCGTTGCCTCCTCTCATTTTTCTCATTTATTTTTAATCAAAAATAATTTCAATCATACCAGTAACAAATTCAGAAAATTTTGATAGTAAAAATAAAATACTTTAAAATAAAAATATTATTTTTATAAAAAATTAATTATTAAATTATCTCCTAAAAATTTATGTATAAATATATATATTATTTAATTTATTTTTAATGTGTATTTTGTATTTTAAAATTTGTATTTTAAAATTTATTTTGTATAAGTAATTATAAAATATGATTAAGTTTCAAAATAGCTAATTTTAAATCAAAATACTAAAATTATAATTTAAATAATAATATATAATTTAAAATTTAATTTTTTATATTTCATATTTTAAAACTTTGACAATATAATCAAAATGTCTTTTTTTTTGTATATATCATTAAACAATCATTTAAAATTCAACTTTCATATAATTAGCTCTTGATGATATTCATAGTTCAAAAAGTTTATTTAATTAGTGTAGATATTATGAAAAAAACTAAAGCTAATTTCAAAAGAAGAAATACAAATGGATAGATAATATTATTTCAAATCGATTTTTAAGAAAGAAGACAAATCCTAATTAATTTTAAAAATTGATCATTATAATGAACATCTAATATGAAGTTCTCAAATTGACTATTAAGTGTTAAAAATTAAATAAAAAATTATTGTAAGAATAAA
Source organism: Arachis ipaensis (assembly GCF_059453495.1). Taxonomy (NCBI): domain Eukaryota; kingdom Viridiplantae; phylum Streptophyta; class Magnoliopsida; order Fabales; family Fabaceae; genus Arachis; species Arachis ipaensis. The sequence goes on from NC_142444.1 coordinate 77,457,365, forward strand.
TTTAATAATTTAATAGAGATAAATAAATATTATTATTATATACTACTTAATAAAATTCCAAATTATAGTAAGACCTTGCCCCCACACTCATAAAAATAGATCCGTATTGATACTTACTTGCCTTTACAAAAACAAAACAAAATAAAGAAATTGTAAGTTGAATAATAATTATAGATTTTAATTAAATTGACGTCTAATTTTGGACTGTTGAAGGGGGATGCTGCGTGTGGTCTTTGTTAGATTATGTCTCGTGGTTGATCTGCACTGTTAACAAATTGTTGTCAACTGCGATTCCCTTGATAAATTAGACACCAAAATAACTTATTATGGAAAGAATTATTAAGAGTCACACAATAGTGGGAATTTTGAAATAATATAAAAAAAAACTTTTAAAAATCTAACTTTATTTTCAATGATTCAATTTTTTTTTTAAATTAGAAGCAAATTCGTAATAGAATTGACAATGGATAGAATAAGGTAAAATTTGGACTATACTCTAATCCTACTTATGAATTGAAAATCTCTCAATCCTAACTCTACCCTACTTGATCCTATTCGTAAAAAAAACAAAATTTTTCAAGAAAATATAAAGTTCAATATTCCATATTTCATACATACTAATAAAATAAAAATAAAAAAATAAAATTTAAATTAAAATTAAAAACAATAAAATCTTTAAAAAATCTAACATAAAAGATAAATAACATGGTCATCAAGTTATTAATAAAATTAATTAAAATAATATAAACAAAGATATTATCTTGTCATTCTTTTTCTAAATCTAAATTCTTATAATATTACTCTTTAAATAACAAACGTACTAAATTAGTAATTTAAATATTAGCTTAGAAGTTAATTTAAGTTTTTCAAAAGAAAGAGTTTGTGGATTCGATACGACAATATTCACTTTTTCATTACACATATAATTTGGGTAACGTAGGTATGGTATACTTTGAACCCGTACTATCCTACTCGGTCGGGTGGGGTTGGGTTGGATACCGGCGAATAGGGCATATATTGTCAGCCATAATTTTTAAATATATATAATATATTAGGGGTGCGGATAGGGTATGGTATACCCTGGACCCGCACCCAACCTTAACCGCAAGCAAATCTGCACCACACCCTACCCTACTTGCAGCGGGTCGGGTAGGCAACCCTATCCGATTAGGTATGGTCGGGTTGAATACCCGCGAGTAGGGTATATGTTGCCAGCCCTAAGTTCATCATATTCCTCGGCGAACCTCAACATTTTCACGAAGTTTGCCTAAATCCTCAGGGAACTTCATGCGATTCTCAACCTCGGCGAACCTTACTCCATCCCTGTCTATGGCACCGAAGCTGCTGATGCACCACTATTTGGTGATACATTTTGTGCGTGATTTGGAGGATTTTATCAATATTCTATCACACTTATCCATATAAAATGCATGGTTTTGCGTTTCCTTCCCAATTTCGCTTAATGGATGAAAACATTATTTTTAGGCCTTAATTATGCTATATTTTTATCTCTCTCTATTACCATTCGATGTCGTGATCTGTTTGTTGAGTGATTTTAGAGTTTATAGGGGCAGGAATGGTCTAGAAGAAAAGAAGAGAGCATGCATAAGTGGAAGGAGCATGGAAAATGGAGCTTCGGAGTATTGGCATCGACGCACACACGTAGCCGACGCGCACGCATGGAAGCTGAATTCTGGAATTGGCGCGCGAGTATCGACGCATACGCGTGGCTGGGCGGAAACTTCATCGACGCGTAGGCATGCCTGACGCGCACGCGTGGATTGCAAGACCCAGACGACACGTACGCATGATGCGTGCACCTGATTTTTTTAATGAAAACGTGCCTGGCAATTTCAGCAAAGCTCCTGGCCCAATTCTGAGTGGAATTCTGGCCGAAAAAGATTAAAAAAACCAAGGATCGAAGGAGGACAGATATTTTACACACTTTTCTAGTTAGTTACTTTTGGAAGTTACATTTTTAGAGAGAGAAACTCCAACTTCTCTTTAGGTTTTTGGCTTTCTCAATTCCAATTGTACTTGGATCATTTGGTGAGATCTGAATTTGATTTAATTTTACTTTGCTCTAAATTGTAGATCTTCTTCTTTTACTCTCAATTTGGTGTTCTTGTTACTCTAATATTGTAGATCTTGGATCTAGACCTTGATACTTTGATTTCTATGAATGCATTGAGGAATTTCATGTTCATTGTTATTAATTGTTTGGTTGTTGTCAATTGCTTGTATTAGATAGCTTGAATTCCAATTCTTTTCTCGATTTCATGATGTCATCCATTATTGCTCACCAATTGTTTGAGAAAATTTCATCTTTAGCTATGGAGTAGATTTTCACTCTTGGCTTAGGGGTTGGATAATTGGACGCACTTGAATTGTCAAGGCTTTTATGGATTGATAATTAGAAATTGCTAATTGATTTGAATGACACTAACTCTAGTCTTTCCTTAGGATTTGATTAGGACTTGTGGACTCGAATTGATTATTTTCACTTGACTTTTTTTCATAGTTAGAGGTTATCTAAGTGGAGCAATAACCAATTCTCGTCACAATTGTTAGAGACAATGAGAATAGGAATTCCAATTCCCAACCCTAGCCAAGGCTTTTACATTGATTGATTGTCATTCACTCTTGTTTATTTCAATTTCTTGTGTCCATTAGCTTATTCGTTAATTGTTCATTGCTTTTATGCAAGCTTGTTTACATTTCTCGCATTCAACCTCAAACACCAAAGAGAACTCCTAACCAATGATGTGCACCTTAGGGCAACTCCTAGGGAGAACGACTCGAGACTAATACTCTCGGTTATTGATTTTAAATTGTGGACACACATTTTCTATGTTTGATGCGTTATAGTTTGTTTGTTTAGACTATACTCACGACATAATTCTATTGGAAAAATCTATACCGACAAGATATCGCTAATCAAAATGGCGCCGTTTTCGGGGGGTTGCAAATGTGTGCCATGTTGTTGGTTAGAGTAAATATGTGGATATGTGAATACTTACATTTTCATTGACTATTTGATAGTTCAATTGTTAGTTAGGATTAATCTTTGTTTAGTGCATCTTATTGTCATGAGCTCTATGCCTCTTTCATTGAATGACGTGATTACTCCTGGATCCTAGCTTAGCCACTTTTAATCTGGAAATTGTGAGAACTATCTCACATCTTAGGCAGGCTAGGAGACGGTTAGCCTTTGGAGGTGGTGAAAGGGTTTTTACTAATTCACCAACCGTATCCGAGGGTGAATCAGACACGTCATTTGAGGAGGAAACCATCTATTATTTCATCGATACTACTAATACTTCTTCTATTGATCTATGTAGTGAAACCATGACCGCTCTAAGGAGAGTCACTCTTAAGGAAGCCGGTGCTCCGGACTTTGTTTTTCAACCACTTCAAGTGCGTTATCCGGAGTTAAACGCAAATTTTGAACTCACGATCGCTTTGATTCATCTTCTACCCAAGTTTCATGGACTCCCTGCCCAAGATCCTCTTAGACACCTGAGAGACTTTCAAAGTGTATGTTCAACAACAAGGCGGGAGGGCTCCGATGAGGTTGCTATTTGGTTGTTTGCCTTCTCATTCTCTCTGGAGGGAAGAGCCAAATAGTGGTTCTACACTTTGCCCGATGAGATTGTTGGTGATTGGAATTTGCTTAGAAGGGAGTTCTTAGATAAATTCTTTCCTTCGGAGGTGACGGATAAATTGAGGAAAGAAATTTCATGCATTGTCCAAGGTGAAATGGAAACTCTATACGAGTATTGGGAAAAGTTTTGGAGACTACTTCACTCATGCCCTTACCGTATGATTGACACTATAGTGTTGATAAGCTATTTTTGCCAAGGAATGAAACCACAAGACAAGATCCTCTTGGATACCTCAGGCAATGGTTCCTTGACAAAGTATAGAATGGCGGAGGAGGCATGGCAATTGATTACCGATTTGGCGGAGTCTACCCAACACGCTAGACAAAGAAACAACAATCCAAGAGTTATAAATGAAGTTTCTACTAGTGGTGAGACCGCCGCCCTTACCAAAACCTTGGGAGAAATAAAAAATATTCTAAAGCAACTCCAACTCGATCAACAACAACCTCTACCTCCTCAACAACAACAAAGTCAATAATTGGTCCTCCAAAGAGTGTTGGAAATTTTCTCTTGTTACACCCATTACACCGATGAATGCCCAAACCTCAAAGAAGATAACACCTTGGCGGCTACTAATGCCTATTACAATCGTCTAAACCAAGGTTATCACCAACAAGGAGGCAACTATAACCAAGGGGGTAATTTCAATCAAGGGTGGCAAGATAACTCCAACAAAGGATGGAGGGACAATTATAATCAAGGAGGAAAGGACAATTGTGGGAACCAAAGATGGAACAACAACAACAACCAACAAAACTGATACCAACAAAATCCTCCATACTAAAACCAAAATCAAGGAAGAGCCTACCAAACCTACCAAGCACCTCATCAAAGGCTAGCACCTCCACCCAACCAACCACAAGCCCCCCAAATCACCTATCCTTCTCCTTCTTCCAACCAATATGAGACACTCCGCTCCATCCTCCAAGGACAAAAGGAGCTTCAGACAACACTTGCCACAAGCCTTACCAGTCTCAATTCTACACTCCAAGCCCTTATTTCCCGAATGGAACCCCCCTCAAGCTCTACCTCCACCTCTACCACTCAACCCTCAAGTTTAAGTGCCTTACCCTCTCAACCTCTACCCAACCCAAGGGTGGCATCAATGCCATTACCTTGAGGTTCGGCATCAAATTGCAAGAGAAGAGTCATGAAGAGCCAAGTCCGATAGAGGTTACTCAAGATGAGGATGTGGTTGAGATAGAAGAAGTTGAAAAGGAGGATGAAGCCCAAGAGGTAGTCGAAGAAGTGATTGCTCAACCAAGCGGTGGAATACCTAAGGATTGGGATGTCTTGCAAGATGCTACTCCAATCCCATTTCCCACATTGGCAAGGAAGACCAAGAAGCACGTTGAGTTGGATCCCAAAATGATGGAAATGTTCAAGAAAGTCGAGGTAATCATTCCTCTCTTTGATGCTATCTGCCAAGTACCTAAATATGCCAAGTTTCTAAAGGACCTATGCATAAACAAGGAAAAGCTTAATGATTTAGAAACTATTCCATTGGGAAGCTTAATCTCCGCTTTAATGGATGCTGTGCCGGAGAAGTGTGGTGACCCTGGCCCTTGCCTAGTAACTTGCACCATAGATGTGGTCAAATTTGTTGATTGTATGTGCTATCTTGGTGCATGTGTGAGTATTAAGCCCTTGTCCGTCTATGAGGTCTAAAAGCTTCCACCGTTGAAACGGTGGGCCGCCCGGTTTGTTTTGGCAGACAAAAGCATAATTTCCGTAGTTGGTATCGCAGAGGATGTTCTAGTGAGTATAAAGGGGTTGGTCTTCCCGATTGATTTTTATATTCTCAAAATGCCCCCTGGTAATTCCGGGAGGACCTCATCTATCTTGCTTGGAAGGCCCTTCTTGAAAACCTCCCGGTTCAAACTAGATGCGTTTTCGGGTACCTACTCATTTGAGATCGATGGAAGAGAAGTAAGCTTTAATCTTGATGAAGCCATGAGACATCCACCGGAGGATCACTCTATATTCTGGTGTGATTTTATTGATAATGTTGTGGTCCAAGTTCAACAAGATGATTTTGATGGAAAGATTATGATTCAAGATCCAAGTGTGGGGAGTTCCCATGTATATGAAGAAGATGCCTTATCACCTCCAATGACCGAATGATAAAGTGCCGAGTCATGAACAAAAGATAGATTTGAAACCACTCCCGGCCCACCTAAAATATGCCTTCCTTGAAGATGACCAAAAGCTCCTGGTAATTGTTGCAAAGGAGTTCTCCTTCCACCAAGAAGAGAAGTTGCTTAATGTCTTGAGGAGGAACAAGAAGGCCATTGGGTGGAGCTTGGCGGACTTAATTGGCATTAGCCCCTAACTGTGTGAACACCGAATTTTCCTAAAAGAATGAGCCAAACCCGTTAGAAAACCTCAAAGGCATCTAAATCATACCATTCTAGAGGTTGTGAAGAAGGAGGTCTCCCGGTTATTAGAAGCGGACATTTTCTATCCGATTTCGGATAGTGAGTGGGTGAGCCTCGTCTAAGTGGTTCCAAAGAAATCCAGTGTTACTACAATCAAGAATGAACAAGGAAAGCATATAGCCACAAGAGTCCAAAACTCATGGAGGGTGTGTATTGACTATCGGCAATTGAATGTAGCCACTAGGAAGGATCACTTTCCGTTGCCCTTCATCGATCAAATGCTTGATCGCCTATGTGGTAAATCTCATTACTGTTTCTTAGATGGCTATTCCGGATATTTTCAAATCTACATTGCTCCACAAGACCAAGAAAAAACCACCTTCACATGCCCTTTTGGAATGTATGCATATAAGAGAATGCCATTTGACTTGCGCAACGCACCGATAACGTTCCAAAGGTGTATGATGAGTATATTTGTGGATCTTTTGGAGTATTGCATAGAGGTGTTCATGGACAATTTTTCTGTTTATGGGAACTCTTTTGACCTTTGCTTGGACAATCTAGCAAAAGTATTAGGGAGGTGTACTAAATCAAACCTTGTGTTAAATTTTGAGAAATGCCATTTTATGGTTAGACAAGGTATTGTTTTTGGGCACATTGTCTCTAATGATGGGATCTCTGTGGATCCGGCAAAGGTCAATGTTATTTCTAGTATGCCTTATCCCTCTTCTGTGAGGGAAGTCCATGTATTTCTTTGACATGCAGGTTTTTACCGGCGATTCATTAAGGACTTTAGTAAGGTGGCACTACCTCTATCTCGATTGTTGCAAAAGGATGTGGAATTTGATTTAAGTGAAGAGTGCATGGAGGCTTTTGACAAGCTCAAGGTAGCTTTGACCCAAGCTCCCATTTTCAGAGGGACAAATTGAACTAGGCCATTCGAGATAATGTGTGATACATCAAACTACGCGGTGGAAGCGGCGCTAGCTTAGCGCGAGGGTAAAATTTCTTATGTCATTGCCTATGCCTCAAAAACTTTAGATGGATCGAAATCCAATTATACTACCACCGAGAAAGAATTGTTAGCTATTGTCTTCACCTTGGATAAATTACGGGCTTATCTACTTGGCTCTAAGGTGGTAGTATACTCGGATCATGCAGTACTGAAATATTTGTTGGCCAAGAAGGAATCCAAACCTAGGTTGATCCGATGGGTGTTGCTATTGCAAAAATTTGACCTAGAAATCAAAGATAGGAGTGGTTCGCAAAACTTAGTGGAGACCACTTGAGTCACCTTGAGCACACAAAGGGCAACCCCACTCCTATTAATGATACATTCCCTCTTGACGGTTTGCTAGCAATATCCGAGGTGACCCCTTGGTATGCACCTATTACAAATTACTTGGTCGCTCGCTCCTTTTCTCCTAATTTTTATCAACATCAAAAGGATAAGCTCAAAAGCGAATCCAAATATTTTGTATGGGATGACCCATACTTATGGAGATGTCGTGCCGATCAAGTAATTCGAAGATGTATACCGTAATCCAAGCATCAAGCTATTTTGGAGGCTTGCCACTCTTCCGAGGGTGGTGGCCATTTTGGTCCTCAAAGGACGGCTCGAAATGTCTTGGATTACGGGTTTTGCCCCAACAAACAATGTTGTTTTGCGAAATTTTTTATGTTTGGGATATTGACATTATGGGGCCATTTCCAAATTCTAATGATTTCATGTACATGGGTGGAGGCGATTCCCACCCGAACCGATGATGCTAATGTGGTTCTTTCTTTTGTTCGAAATAACATTATTTGCCGCTTTGGATCAGCACGAACAATCGTGAGTGATCAAGGCTCATATTTTTGCAACAAAAGAATGATAAGGTTAATGAAGAAGTATGGCATCATCTATAAAGTGGCCACGGCATACCACCCACAAACGAATGGCCAAGCCGAGGTCTCCAATCGGGAAATAAAGTGCATATTGAAAAATGTTGTGAAGCCTCACAAGAAATATTGGATTTCTAAGCTCGTTGCTGCGCTTTGGGCCTACCAGACGGCCTATAAGATGCCAATTGGTATGAGGCCGTTTCGGTTGGTCTATTGGAAGGCTTGCCATCTACCGGCGAAGATAGAGCATAAAGTATATTGGGCCGTAAAAGAATGCAACACTGGATTTGGGGTTGGATTCGAAAGGAAGTTATAGTTGATGGAGCTTGAGAACCTTCGATTGGAAGCCTATGACAATTCAAGGATTTACAAGGAGAAGATGAAAGCGATGCATGATAGAAATATTAGAAGAAGACAGTTTAGAGCGGGAGATTTGGTTCTCCTCTATAACTCTAGGTTGAGATTGATGCCCGAAAAGTTGAGATCAAGGTGGGAAAGCTCGTATAGAGTGGAGAAAGCGGAGCCATATGGGGTCTACCACTTGCGCCATCCTTCAAGCCCTAATATCTTCAAGGTTAATGGTCATCGTCTAAAGCTATACCATAGAGAAAAGATGAAAAGCAACAAAGAGGTTGAGGTGTTCCTCCTTGAGGATGAACCCGAAGGAGAAGAGATTTGAGCTAATGACCATCCAACTTAAGGACGTTAAAGAAAAGTGCTAGGTGGGAGACAGCCCATCATGGTATGATCTACCTTTGCTTATAGTTTCTTGCACATAGCTTGTAGAATTTTTTTACCTTTGGTAATTGCTTGATTTGTGAGTTTGTTCATAGTAGGGTTGATTTTTGCTTGATTTTTGTGTTAAATTGCACATGAGGAGTTCATTGATAATGGTTTGATTGAATTAAGATGTTGAAGAAATTCTTAAGGTTGAGTGTTACATGAGGTTTTTGATGTTTTTGACCCCTTTAGCATGCATTACTACCAATTTGTGCTATAATTGGCCCTCTTCATGTGTATGAAAAAAAAAAAAGAAAGGGGCTGTCGACGTGGGTGACGCTTACGCGTCCATTGCCATTTCGATAACCCACGCGTACGCGTTGATTGCAAATTTTGGCCACTCTGGTACGAAAACAAGAGAGTTGTGCCTCTTTTATGCCTATTTGGTGCCAAGCGCCCCACGCGTAAGCGTGGCAGACGCGTACGCGTCGGTCGTCAATTTTCTAATCCACGCTTAAGAGTGATAGACGCGTACGCGTCGACTGTGCTGCACGCCACTCCAGATACAAAAACGAGAGAGTTAGGCCTGCTTTGGGCCCACTCTGCGCCCAGGGCTCAACTCTATCTACGCGTGTGCATCGCCTGACGCGTACGCATCCCTTCTCTTTCCTGCAACCCATGTGTAGGCATAGGAGACGCTTACGGGTCGCCTCCCATCTCTATCCACCCATGCGTACGCGTGGAGTGCGCTCACGCATCGCATCCCTGACGCATTTTAAACACATCGCACCCTGTTTTGAGTCCCTTCTTTAACTTTTTTTCTTCCAACACTTCCTCTCCTCTTCTCCCATCTTCTATCACCCTTGTCTCTGGCCACTACATCGGCAACCACCTCTGCCGGCGACCACCGCCTCCGGCAACCCCTTACCTTCTCTTTCCTCTCTTTCCTATTCTCCACCTACACTCCACATTGTTCACTCCTTCTTCTCAAGGTTCTACCCCCGACTCCTTTCTTTCTTTTTGTCACTTATGCTAATTTGTGTCTATCTTATTAGTTGCATTTATCTTCTTTCTACTGCATTTCCTCTTAGTTGTATTTTTGTTACTTAATTCTTGCTTGTTTTCTTTCTTCCAATTCATATTTTCCATGTGTGTTGAAATTTGAGTTCTCTCTTGCTTTGATAGATCAATTTGACATCTCTTGATTCCTTCATGACTTTGTGGTATTGTGTTGTTGTTGGTATTCTATTTGAGGCTTTACATGGTTAAACTATTCATACTTGCTCATTAATTGAATATTTCACACTAAATGTTTGTTGAAATGCACCTATACCATTTTAGTTCAATTTTGACTCTATGCTCCTAACTTGGTGCTTCTTCTTCCTTCACTTGCTCTAGCTAAGTGCATTGAGCATATTCTACCTTCATGTTTACCATTCTAATGCTCATTACCTTTGACTTGCTTCTTGATTATTATTGACGCGTGAGTTATCATTCTCATGCCTTATTGCATGCTTTACTCACTCATCCCATGCTAAGTGTTATGCCCCATGTTTTTATTATTGTCTTGATCACATGTTGCAGCTGTCATGTCCTCAAGAAATACTATTCCTTCTGGGTATTACCTTTCACTTGCATGTTATTTTCCAAGTGTTGATTATTTGGATTTTAATGTTCCCTCTTTCCCTTCCTTTTTCAGGATGGCGGCGTCGAAGAAACCGGCCACAAAAAGAGCATCCCAAAAATCAACCTCCAAGGCATGCCCTACACTAGGAGCAAATCCCCTTTCAAAGAAGGCGAAGACAATTGTTCACCTTGATGACCAAGAGAAAAGCAATCCGGCAAGGGACCCCACAAGGTTTTCCAACTGCTTCTGTGAGCTCATGTTTCCTCACATAGTCGAGAGGAACTATCATTCCGAGCACCTACTCACTCCCCTGGACCACATTGCTCCGTATGTGCTGCCCCGCATTGAACGGCGAGGATGGGAGTTTCTATTGCAAAGACCACAAGAGACAAATCTCTTGTGGGTGGTGGAGTTTTACTCCAATTTTCACTCCCCGTCTCTTCAGTCGGTTTACGTGTGCCGAAAGTAACTCTCGGTTTCAGAGGAGGCTATTCAGCGAGTGCTTAATGTTTCATCGGTACTGGAGGATATGGATGGTTACCAAGAGGCCCTACAGTAGTGGAATGAGTATCAGTTAGAGTGGGACTCGATTCTTCCGATCATTACCCAACCTGAGGCATTTTGGACCCAAGGGCGACTAAGGATGCGGCCCAAGTGCATTGACGCACGCTTTCTTACTGTGGAAGCTCGAGCATGGGCCCAGATCTTATCTCACTATGTGCTTCCTAGTACCCATAAGTCATCCATCACGGCGGACATAGCCCTCCTTGTTTGGTGCATACTCACAGAGAGACCAGTCAACATCCATCTCCTCATCCGACAAGCGATGGGTCGAGTCCATGCCAAGGGCAATCTACCATTTTCCGCCTTGGTATCCGATTTAGTTGCCACTGCTGGTGTTTCTTGCGACGCTAAGGACATGAAGGCTACAATTCCGGCAAAGGGCGGATCTCGTCCCGAGCGGAAAATATCTTCAGCCTCCCACGGACACCACGAGCCTCACCATAGCCCCTCCTCCCACCATTCCTACTACTTCATCCGCACCGCCAAAGTCAACCCATCAATTGCTCGTAGAGCTCCTTGAGAAGATAGATCGATATGAATGGCGAAACAAACGCCGATTTGCTTACATGATGAAGCTTTGGAGTTGTGTCAACCCGCCTATGGAAGAGCCAATCCTTTCCACATCCGATTCGGACAACAGTGAAGCGAGCACTCAAGGCATGAATGATGGAGGTGACGACCCGAACCCCCCTTTCCTTATCATCATCGGCACGGAGGACCGTGCAAACTCTTAAGTGTGGGGAGGTCGGTTACCGACTTCTGTAGGTACCCTTTTCTTTTCAACATCCATGATTTTGATTTTTATTCCTTTAGTTAGAATAGATTGCATGGTTAGTTTTTGTATTTGAACACCTTCTGCATGTTAGGACTACTTGGTTAGGGTGATAACTTCTTTTCCAAGAAATTATTATTAGGGCACCCTACCAATTTGAAAATTTTTTGTGTTAATCTTGCTTGAGGAATGTATTTTGGAACACGGCTCTTAAGCTAAGAACACAAGCATGTGAGACTTGAGCCTAATTGTGTGGTTACATCTTATAACCAATTATTTTCATTCTTGTATGCATTGTTCTCTTTCTATGATTGTGATCCTTGATTTATTCGATTCTTTATGTCCATTATTCCATGTAGACATGCATTTACATGATTGAGGCCATCATTTTATTTAGCTCACGTACCCAAATGGCCTACCCTTCATCAACCATTGTTAGCCAACTTTGAGCCTATGACAAATTCCTTTGTTCTAATATTAGCACATTACAAGCCTTTAAGCGAAAAACAATAATTGTCCTTATTTGGATCTTTGATTAGCTTAGGCTAGTGTGTGTGCGTCATTCAAGTGTGGGAAAACTTAGGACATTGGTTGAGGTAAAAGGATGTTTAGAATTTCATTGAAGATCTTGGGAATTGGGTACATATTCGTGCATTAAATAGAAAACCATGTGCATTGATGCTCTTGTATATGTTTGTAGTTCAAAAAGAAAGAAAAGAAGAAACAAATTATATATACAAAAAGGAAAGAAAAAAAGAAAAAAATAAAAGAAAGAAAAAAAAAGAGAAAAGAAGTAAAGGAAAAAGAAAGAAATAAAAAAGGGGACAAAATGCCCCAAAATAAGGTTCAGTAATAATCAATGAATATGGAAAATGATAAAGAAAATGGAATGCATGAATATGTGAAGAAGAAAATAATGGGTAGTTAGGCTTGTATTAGATTTTCATAGGTTGTTCTATAGGTTAGGTGGGAAGCTTATGTTAATCAAGGACTTAAATTTTGAGCTCACTTAGCCATATATATAACCTTACCTTGACCGTAGCCCCATTACAACCTTTAAAAAGACCTCATGATAGGTGTATGCATGCATTGGATGAGTGTTGATTGTTAGCTGACAAACAAATCAGGGAAAAGCATGATTAGAGCATAATTGAGTGGTCAACCCTAAACACTAGAGAGAATAGAGTGCAAACACTTCCGTTGAGGGTTTGACGCTCAATTCCTTGTTCCCGGGTTTCACGAGCTTTCTTCATGCAAGTTATGCACACTCCACTTTTGTGCCTTGAATTGGTAGAGTCATGAATTATTGTATCATTTTGGCCGTATCTGCTCATATATATTCTTGGAAGTTGATTTACCTTTGACCAAGTAGAGAGATACATTTGCATTAGTTGCATCCATATAGGTAATTTGCATCTAATAAATCCCCATTCTCCTATGATTCTTTGGTCTTTCAATCTCTTTTAGCATGAGGACATGCTTGGTTTAAGTGTGGCGAGATTTGATGCACCACTATTTGGTGATACATTTTGTGCGTAATTTAGAGGATCTTATCAACATTTTATCACACTTATCCATATAAAATGCATGGTTTTACGTTTTCTTCCCAATTTTACTTAATGGATGAAAACATGCTTTTTAGGCCTTAATTATGCTATATTTTTATCTCTCTCTATTACCATTCGATGCCGTGATCTGTTTGTTAAGTGATTTTAGAGTTTATAGGGGCAGGAATGGTCTAGAAGAAAGAAAGAGAGCATGCATAAGTGGAGGGAGAATGGAAAATGGAGCTTTAGAGTATTGGCATCGATGCGCATGCGTAGCCGATGCACACGCGTGGAAGCTGAATTCTGGAATTGGCGCGCGAGTGATGGGAGAAAAATCATCGGTAAAAATTCACGAAAATAAGCACGTTGTAAGTATAGATCTAAACCGATAATTAAACCTCAATCAAATTTAATTCTTTTGTCACTTAAGCAAACCCAATAAAAATAACCGAAGTATTCAAACCTCGGGTCGCCTCTCAAGGAATTGTAGGGAAGTGTACTTATAATTGGTTATGGAATTTTATCTTTTTGGGTTTTGAAATAAGGAACAAGTAATGTAAATAACAAAGAAATAAAATAATAGTTAAGAAAAGTCTTAGCAAGAATTGATAATTGAAATTCCTATCCCCATTATCATAGTCAATTGTGATGGTAATTACCTTTTTCTATCTCTTAGTTAACCTCTAACAATTGAAGGTAAGTCAAGTGAGAAAATCAACATGAACCCTCAAGTCCTAGTCAACTCCTAAGGAAAGACTAGAGTTAGTGGAATTCAAGTCAACTAGCAACTTTCAATTGTCAATCAAGAAGAGACTTTGACAATTCAAGAGTCTCTAATTACTCAATCTTAGCTAAGAACATAAAAAGCTAGTTTAAAATCCAACCAAGCATTTTATCAAACACTTGGTGGGCACAAAATAAAAGCATAGAAAAGCAATAAGAGAATATAAAATCTAAACCAATAATTGCAAGCATCAATGATAACAAATAAAGGAAGAAGCAATAAATATGAAATACCCCAAATTGGATAAAAAGGAAAATCAAATCTAACATGAGAATTCATAAACTAAAATAGCTACACAAAGAGATCAACAAGAGAAATAGATAAACTAAAGTACTAGAACAAATAAAAGTAGAAGAGAAACTAAATTGCAATAAGATAAAATTCAGAATTTGAGAAGAACTAAACCTAAAAATCCTAAAACCAAGAGAGAGGAGAGAGCCTCTCTCTCTAGAAAACTACATCTAAAACCTAAAATTATGTGAATGAAAGTTGTTGAATTATTCCCCCACTCTGCAGCCTCTAATCTTCATTTTCGGGCTTGAAACTGGGCCAAAAAATAGCCCAGAAATTGCATCCAGCATTTTCTAATACGTGCAGCACGTGGCTTTGTCACGCGTACGCGTCACCCAAGCGTACGCATCGCTGAACTTTCGCAAGGTCATGCGTACGCGTCATCCACGTGTACGCGTCACCTAACTGCATGGCAACTATGGCAAATTGCATATCAATTTGAAGCCCCGGATGTTAGCTTTCCAACGTAACTGAATTGCCTCATTTGGATCTCTGTAGCTCAATTTATGATCGATTTAGTACGTAGAGGTCAAGCTTGACAGCTCAATAATTCCTTCAATTTCTTGTATTCCTTCTAGTTTTGCATGCTTACTTTCCATCCTCTAAGTCATTCTTGCCCTATAAACCCTGAAAATACTTAACAGATATATCACGGCATCGGATGGTAACAAGAGAGGATTAAACATAGCAAATTTAAGGCCAAGAAGCATGTTTTCAATCATAGGACAAAATTAGGAAGGAAAATGTAAAACATGCGAATTTTATGAATAAGTGTGAGTTTAGTGGATAAAATCCACTCAATTAAGTACAAAATGTACCACAAAATAGTTGTGCATCAGCGAGCATGGACGCATACGCGTGGCTGGGTGAAAACTTCATCGACACGTACGCACGCCTAACGCGCACGCATGGATCGCAAAACCCAGACAACGCGTACGCGTGACCCACGCGTACGTGTGACGACCACACGTGACCTTTTTAATGAAAACATGCCTGGTGATTTTAGAAAAGCTCCTAGCCCAATTCTGAGTGGAATTCTGGCGGGAAAAGATTAAAATAACCAAGGATTGAAGGAGGACAGATCTTTTACACACTTTTCTAGTTAGTTACTTTTGGAAGTTACATTTTTAGAGAGAGAAATTCCCACTTCTCTCTAGGTTTTTGGCTTTCTCAATTCCAATTGTACTTAGATCATTTGGTGAGATCTAAATTTGATTCAATTTTACATTACTCTAAATTGTAGATCTTCTTCTTCCACTCTCAATTTGGTGTTCTTGTTACTCTAATATTTTAGATCTTGGATCTAGACCTTGCTACTTTGATTTCTATGAATGCATTGAGGAATTTCATGTTCATTGTTGTTAATTGTTTGGTTGTTGTCAATTTCTTGTATAAGATAGCTTGAATTCCAATTCTCTCTCAATTTCATGATGTATTCCATTATTGCTCACCAATTGTTTGAGAAAATGTCAACTTTAGCTATGGAGTAGATTTTTACTCTTGGCTTACGGGTTGGATAATTGGAGACACTTGAATTGTCAAGGTTTTTGTGGATTAATAATTGGAAATTGCTAATTGATTTGAATGACACTAACTCTAGTCTTTCCTTAGAATTTGATTAGGACTTGTGGACTCGAATTGATTATCTTCACTTGACTTTCCTTCATAGTTAGAGGTTAACTAAGTGGAGCAATAACCAATTCTCGTCACAATTGTTAGAGACAATGAGGATAGGAATTCCAATTCCCAACCCTAGCCAAGGCTTTTACATTGATTGATTGTTATTCGCTCTTGTTTAGTTCAATTTCTTGTGTCCATTAGCTTATTCGTTAATTGTTCATTGCTTTTATGCAAGCTTGTTTACATTTATCGCATTCAACCTCAGACACCAAAGAGAACTCCTAACCAATGATGTGCACCTTAGGAAAACTGCAAGGTTGAACAACTCGAGACTAATACTCTCGGTTATTGATTTTGAATTGTGGACACATATTTTCTATGTTTGATGCGTTATAGTTTGTTGGTTTAAACTATACTCATGACATAATTCTATTAGAAAATTCTATACCGACAAATATCGCTCATCAGCTGCTCAGTTAAAAAAAATATTCATTTCTCATTCACCTTTTATTCATTCTTCTCATATTTTACTATTTTATTATCTAATTTTTACTCACTAAAATGTCTAGAATTCCATTGTTATTTATTCATTATGATGATAAAATAGTATTCATCAAGATGGATCTATTGTATTTAGTTCTACTTATCTAATTTTTGCATACATGCCACATGGAGTGGAATGTTTATAAACTTTGAAGAATTTTATAGTTCATGTTATTGGTGAACAATATAAGAACTAGAGATTAACAACTAGTTAAAATAAATAAAATAATAATTTAATTGCCAGAAATAGGTTCAAAAATTTAGAAGTCTTAATTTGAAAATTTAAAGGTGAGATTTAAATTCTGTAAATTTTTTCGAGTGAAAAAATGTGATTTTCTGCCGAAAATTGCATAAAAATGAGTATAGGTAAATTAGCCAGCGGTACCGGCTTAAGTTTGTCCGATACTGAGTTATGGGAATAAAAATTATAGAAGAGCTTAAAAAAGTATTAAAAATTAAAAAAGGGATGCTAATTCTAAAGGTTTTGACCCGAAATTGGGTCGAACGAACCAAAAACGCTTCGCAGTTGGGCTGGGTCCAAACTGGGCCCAAGTCCAACATATAAATACCCTAAAATGAAGCCAATTCGGCCTCATTCCCATCCAAAATACTAACAACACAACTGCTAAGTGAGAAGAGAGGAGAAGAAGAAAACATTATTCGCATTCTCCTTCTTTCACTCATAAGTTGAGCTACGGTATTTTGATTCGTGTGCCGTTTGCAGCCACGCATAGCCCTTGTCGAGTCTGTCAATTCTAGCTAGGCATTGCTAGTAAGAATTTGAATTTCACACTCCTTTCGTCAACCCTAATAGATTTCACATTTTTGGGTATAATTATTGAATAGATTTTGTGATTTTGGTTGTTTAAGAGTGATCTAGCATTGGAGTATTGTTGGATTTTGTCCTTAATACCATTGGGTAAGGTAAGTCTCTTCAAAATCCTTATGGTTTGGTGTAATTGTGAGCCCTAGGATAAATGTATGGTAAATTGTATGTATGTAGCTTGAATTATTATGTTTGGAGTGAAGCTAGTGGAATTGGAGTTGAACTTTCGGTGGTGGATTTTGTTGAACTTGGTTGGAGATTGTTTTTCGGTGTTTTGAATTGTGTGAGAATAGGCCAAAGTATAATTTCTGTTTTCTTTATTTAATGTGTAATGTTTTGTGAAACTTAGGCTAATTGACCTTAGGATATGATTGAATTAAATAAATGGTTGATCGGATTATGTATGTGGCATGTGGCATGTGGCATGTGAATTGTGATGATGATTGTATGAATGGTATATGTTTGAATGTGACAATGAGGATTTGGTATGATGATTGTGATGTGATGATGATTCATATTGATGAGTAATGGATTAAAATGGTGTGAATGTGGTATGATTGAGGTTGGGTTAATAATTATTGAGATTGGTGAAATGGCAGAATAATTGTTAATAGAATTGAGAATTCAGAAATTGTATGAGTTGATTGAGTAGTGATTGAATGGTTAAGATGCATGTAGTATTGAGATATAGTTGAATAATGTTTAATATGGATTTTTGGGTTGTTTTGGTGTTGGTTGGGCTGTGAGCAAATCGATTTGCATTATGTGTTTTGAAAGTTAGAGATTATGTAATTTTGGTGAAAACCAATTTTTGAACTAACTTTAACGAGCCATAACTTGTGCTCAGGACCCTCAATTTTGATAAAACTTGATTTAAATGAAAATTTGGTCCGAGAGGTTTACAACTATGAAGGACAGATAAAAAATGTTTTAAAACGAAAACGTTATGCGCATTTGAAGTATGGTGCCAAAAACTGAATTCTACAGCTTTTCAAAATTTTCTAAGATTTTAGAGCATGCGTACCCGGATAGTGCACACGACATGCGGATTGGATGCTACCAAGTACTCTTGCGTACGCAGCACTGGCATGCACACACGGGCATGTCGCTTTTACAGGCATGCGCACACGACGTGTAGTACGCGATGCAGCAACCCCTCACTGTTTTAAGAGTTCATGTATGCGGACATAGCTCGCCTACACGACCATGGCCAAAAGACACTCATGTGTATGCGAGAGGGGGCGTGCGTACGCTAAACTTCTGTTTTGCTGAAAACTTGTTTTCTTGCAATTTTAACTATTTCTCTAACTTTCTAAACTTTAATTGCTGTTTAAGTCTCCTAACTAGTAATTAGACTAGTGAGGATGGGTTAAGTAGCTTAGGTTGGGAATCTTTTGTTATGATTTTAGAAAATGGAGGCTTAGGAATTGAAAGTTCTGTGGATGGACTTGTCTGAGTGAATTGATGGAGTATTGACGATGTCTTTGAGAATTTGAGAACTGAAGATGAGTTTGGAACTTAGAAAATGAATGACTATGGTTAATGAAATTGATGAGATGAGTATTGATGAACTTGTGCTATATGAGCAGTGATCACTGAGACTGGTTTTATGCTATTGTTGTGCTGATATTTGGTAAGTCGCTATATACCTGGCAAGGACAGTGGTTAATCCTGCTTGTTGAGGTTGTGGCGCCGGCAAAAGGACGATGGTTAATCTTACTTACGTTGAGATGTGAGGTATGAGGCTGAGTATCCCACTCGCATCCTTTGTGGTCATAAGAGTGTGCTCGGGCACTATATCCCATAAGAGTGTGCTAGGGCACTATATCCCAGGGGCCATATTTATATAAGTGATAGAAAGGCGACATCCCAATGGGATGTGTCAGGTTGGCAGCTGAACTGATAAAGTGATATCACGGACAATAGGATAAGTATTTATCATGTGCATATTCTATGTGTTTGCTTGCTTTGTTTACTTGCATCTCTTGCCTGAATGTATAACATGCTTACTTGCTTCCTAAATTACATGTTGTAAATTGCTTATTACCAGTGTTTTACTTGTCTACAATTACTTGTGTTTTCTACTTGTATTAAGGAAGCTCGGTAGGCAGTGGCAATGGGATTGTGTGGAGGATAGAATGGAGAAGGTTGTGGGACAGCGCTGTTACTGTTAGTTTAGAAATCCCTTAAGACAGATATCCTTTAATGGTTTAAGTTTTTACTATAAGTTTGAATATCTTATATTGGTGTAAAGTTGCAGGATTGTCTTTGGTGTCCCAAAACCTTATTTATATCTTATTGATTGGACACTGTTACCATACTGAGAACCTCCAGTTCTCATACTATATGTTGTTGTTATTTTTCAGATGCAGATCGCAACCCACCTCGATGAGTTTGCGGGATGGTGATAGAATGGAGGACCCTTTTATCTCTTGTATTTTGCTTTCTTTGATATAGTGTCTCTCACTTTTGTAAATCTACATCTTAGTGGCTTAGAGGCTTACTTTGACAGATAGGATGTTGCTATTTTATTTCAAAAATTCTGTTGTATTCTGTTTGAGCTAACTGGCCTAAACTCCGCAGGTTGTGACTATTTGTCTTTTGTACACTTTATATACTAGCGGCTCACTAGGCACTATCATGCTTGTTGGGCCGCTTTTCTATTGAGTTTAAGAAATTAATTTTATATTTTTATTTTAAAATTATAAATTTAATAATAATTAAAAATAAATTATAAAAAATAAAATATCTTAAATATATCTTAAATTATTTAACATGTAAAATATTGAAATAAACAAATTTAAATTAAAAAATAAAATTGAAAATATATTAATTTTCTATTATGTGTAATAAAATTAATATAAAAATTTATTGATATTATTTAAAGATTAATTATTTATAAATATTATTAAATTTATTTATTTTTTCAATCCTATTTAATTAAAAGCAAATTTAAAAATTTATATCCAAAATATTTTTTATCTCCATCCATAATTCTAATAGATAAAAAATATATTTCTTCAATCTTATCTTGAACCTCTTTAATTATGTTTAATTTTATTATTTTTAAAGATTATTAATTTTTATTTTGATTATATTATCTCATCATATTATACACTATCCTTTGTCTCATCATTATTATTATGCTGCCTTATTTTATTCTTTTTTTTCTTCTTCTTTTATTTATCCCAATCGTAATTAATTATCACCGTACCATTATTCCAACTCTAATTTTTGTTTATCACTTTGATCCATAACTACCATTGTGTTAACTTTTGAGTTATTAAAATTTTTTTAAAGGAATTTTTTTTCCTTCTTTGATTTAGATATCTAGATGTATACCTATTATATAGATCCTTATTATTTATCAGACTTACTTGTTAAGTCATATTTTATTACTTTCATACAAAATTTAAGATATCAAGTATTCAAATTTTTTGTTAGTCAAATTATAAAATTTGCCAACAATTATAAAAAAATAATATCAAATAATTTATCTTCTTAAAAGAGTAATATTATATGGACACTACTATTTTAGCTACTATTAACATATACAATTGAATATAAAAATATTATATTATTGATCAATATATTCCCTATTCTTAACACTTATTTATAATAATTCTTAATATTCTCTAGATCTAATATGTTAACTTCTATGTCTCTAACTAATAAAATTATTAAGATTTTCTTAAAATTTCGTTTAATTTCAAAACAAAATTGTAATTTTTATATTTTTATTTTTTTCTAATATTTTTAGGAAATTAATTTTTATGTTTTTTAAATTATAAATTTGAGATAAAAAATAAAAATTTTAATAAATAATAAATTATTAACAAATAAAAATAAAAATAAAATTTTTATAAGTTATTTATTTTTTAATGTATAGAAGAATAAAATTTAAATTAATTTAAGTATGATACTAAAATTATTATGTTGTTATTATATGTAACAATTAAGGTAAAGATTTATAAATATTTATAAATTTATTTATTTTTTTAATCTTATTTAATTTGAAGCAGATATAAAAATTTAAATTTAAAGAACTCTTTTTCTTGCATAATTTTAATTACTAATTTTTTTTAATTTTATATTCAATATGTTAAATCATATTTTGTTCCATTATTTTTTAAAAAATTTTCATTTTCATTTTCATTATTTTTTACTATTCTCTATACACATAATTATCATTATTTTTTTTAATTAAGTGAGATAAAGATAGGTAGAGAATACTACATGTACTCTACAGAATAGAGAAAAAGACAACATGAGTAGAAGTTATGTGTAGAACAAAAAAGTAACTGTACAAAGAACAAAAAAATTAACTAATAATTACATTTTTGACCAAATTTTAAGACAACAATTATATTAAACACTATTATTGAAGGTACATTGTTATATATATTTAATTTAGAGTACATTAAGATATTATAATAATATCTATAACAATATCATTTAGGACAATTATGCACTACTAGAAAACTAGTTATTACAAACGGATATTTCCGATGGATTTTATCCCACGGAAATACAGATGAAATTTCAGAGGGATTTTTTTGTCGGAAAATAAAAAAAAATGAATTAGCATAAATTACAGACAGAAAAGAAAATCCGTCGATAATTCTGTCGAAAAAATTAATTTTTTTCGTGAAAAATGGTTACAGACGGATTTTTCGTCTGTAATTAAATGGACAAAAACGGTGCGTTTTGTTAAATTATTACAGACAGAAAAATCCGTCTGTAATTTAAAAATTTCCGTCGGTAATATTGACTTAAACCTAAACACTACTTCTATACCCTCGAGCTCCACAGTTTCACAAGCAGCTTCAGACTCCATTCACCGTTGTTTCACAAGCAGCTTCAGACTCCAAATCTTGCTCCTCAGCGCCACATTCATCCATCACCGCTGTTCCATAACCACAGTCATCCACCGCATTCTTCCATCATCAACACCTTTGGGACTTCCATCACTTTCGTCATTGTCAATCATCACTCTCGGTAATCCTAACTCTACTTTTATGAGTATAAATTTTAATCCTCTTTCAGTGACTTTTTCTTCTCTTCAAACCCAACATCGATGGTGACTATATTTTCTTCCGGTTAGTTTAATTGCTGCTTGATTTCATTTTCGATTTGGGATTAAGCTAGGGTTTGCTTTTGATTTTGTGATTTATTTGGTTGCTGTGATGGATTTTTTATTTAATCAAAGCATTTTGAATGATGCATGTAAGCTGTTTGATGAAAAGCCTCAGAATGGTGTTTTGGTCAATTTATTATATATTTTGCTGGATCTGATAAGAATTCATTATACATTGTTAAAGTAGCTGCTGTTTATGGATCATGGATGTCTTAAACATAAAAAAATTATTGATCTATTTCTGCCCTTATTGTTTGATTATAATGCGAGAGTGTGAGTGAGAAAAGTTGACCCGTGTTGTGGCTGTAATGAGAGTTTGTGAGTGCGCGTTGGTTTTGAAAGTTGGGTGGAAATGAAAATGGGAAGAAGCTGCAGTTGCCAGTTGCAAACTTTTGAGGAGGATATAGCTGCACTTAGTATTTGCCGTGTGGGAGTGGGACCCTTCATCCCTCAGGCTCAAACTCAATGCTTATTTTTCTTGTGCTCTATTACTTTTTCTAGCTTAAATATATTTGTTATTTGATACTATTAATGAAATATTTCTAAGAAATATGGAAAATGATAATGCACTTCTAAGAAATTAAGAATTACAATATTCTCTAGAAAATAATCTATTAATGTTTGTCTTCATAAAAATAGTTTATTTTTCTCATTATTAAACGAAAACATTCTTCTATCTTATTTTAATAAGACAAACCAGATATATTTAGTTTTTAATGGAAACATTCTTCTATCTTGTTACGTGCTTTCTAATAAGAAAACATACTTGCACTCTTAACTACACAGTGGTTTTCTGTGAAGGTCCCTTGAACAAACAAAACCTGGAGTTTTTCTGAGCTGGGTTGGAGCTGAATCCAAGGTATAGAAGCTTCTCAAATATGTTACTTTTTTTATATATATAAAAAGTTTTCTTAGTTGATTGGTTATGCTGCTCAGTCTGTGGGTGCTGTTGTTATTGGATCATTTGTTGTTTGTGTTGCAAAGTTGGAACCTTTCCTTTTTGAGCTTATTTGGGTTCGTTTTGGATTGGCACAACTCATAAGGATTAGTCTCAAGGTAGACTTTGGATTTTCTTTTTCTTGTTTGTGTATTTTATTCATTTTGTTCCCATATATATTCTTCATCGGAAAAAGCATATTCAGATCCACAACTATTTCTCACTAAACCCAGTTTCTGTAACTTCTATCCATTCACAGTTTTTTTTTGTTATTATTATTGTCATATTCTTCCCATATTTCTCAGTATTGTAGATTAATCAAGATCACATGTTGTACGTTGTGAGCATTGTCCATTTTGAGAGAAAAAATTGTTACCTTTCATCACCGTTGCAGAAAAAAGACATTTCTTAGTTGTGAATTTTTAGTTTCTTGCACAACCTGTGTGTACAATTTGATATGGGTATGTGATGTTATAGATGCAATTGCTTTCTTTTCTTTTTTGTTTATGGAAACTTCTCTTCAATTTTAGGGGTAGTTGAATTGCTTGTTTAATTGAGTTGTTTAGGATTTAAGCCTGGATCTGTGTTTGATGTGTGTGAATTTTCCTTGAACATGCTCTGTTTCAGTATTTGATTATTTATGTTCTGGCCATGCCTTGATCTGGGTTTGTATAAGGGAACACCCGTAATTCGTGTTGTTTGTTTGATTCAGAATTACTATAATATGAATTTGTATTATTCTTGTATACTGAATACTATCTAAATACTTGTTCTGTTGCTTATTAATAAGTAGGGTGTAAATATGATCTTGATTTTATTATAACTTTAATAATGTGTAGAGTATTACAGGCACTATGTGTCTAGTGATTTAATTTCTTTGGTCGTAAAAATTATAGCTATAGTATTTAAATTTATGATTTAGTGGAATTTAATCTGTTGTTTAATTGGAAATATATAAGCAGTTTGAGTTTTCAGTTTTTTTAGTATCTTGATCAAACCATTTTGGATATGCATTTTTCAGTTTTCAGTTTTCAGTTTTTTTCTTTTTCTTTTGTTTTTTTATTCATTTGTTTGTTATCAGTTATCTTGAGCAGGCCACTAGTATTGTATTGCGGAGTCTCTGATAGAAGTTAATCTTCATTTGGACAGGTATATTAATTTTATCTAGTTCTCGCTTCTTAGACCCTTTCTTTATTTTAAATTTTTGGACAGGTCTTAGACTATGACTATTGCTGATAAATTTAATCTATCCCAAATACCATTGTTCTAAAGAAACATCACCAATCTTATACAATTTCTTGTCACATTTTATACCCTATTTGACAGTCACTTATCAACTTAGTCAGTCACTAATTATGCAGTTGGCCCCCCACTTCGAAATTGAACCCAAAGGACTTCTCGACAAAAAGACCAACTCACAATCTCTTTCCTTTAATTTTTGCTTATACGTGCTTTATTCTTATTGCATTTTCCTAATACTAATACTACTTTTATCAAAGCCACTCTAATATAATTTCACATTTGAAAATTGAAATTAGCATTAATTGGTATTGTTGTCAAAGTTGATAAAATTGGAATAAACCATTAGAGTAATCACCACTCATTCAAATATAAAAATAACATTAATCCTAATCAAAAGATGGATGATCTGTATTGCACTTGCATCTCAAATAACTAGTTTACTTTATAGCAGGTTGCATCTCACACAATCCTCATTGTGAATATATTATATATTATAACTAATGTCCATTATTTAGTTTCTTCTCTGTTACTTATTATTATTAGTAGTAGTTGTTGTGTTTTTTAATTTTGTTTTTATAATAGAATTACATCCAAAAACCAGAGTTATAGTACCTTTGTTTTTTAACATTTCAAGCAAAATGAAACTCTAATTTCTTCCAGATCTGAGCAAAGAAACATGTGTTTTAATTTACATATCTGAAAAACATGTGTCTAATTCTATATGACAATATATGTACTTGCTGGTTTTGGACCTACTTCTCATGCTCTGTTAGATTTCTGAGTTTGTGGCATATTGATTAACTTGTGGTTTTATGGATGATAACCTAAGAAAGCATCTAACATAGGTTTAACTAATTTTTTAGGGGAGTAAAGTTCTTGTTTCTTAGAAAGCAAGCATTGTATTTTGTTTCACCTTGTTATAATTGATTTTTGTTCTGCCATGCATTTGATGATTTGAACTGTGAAAATCTTCTGTATGTTTTAAAGAACTAGTTCATCACAGAAGTGTCTTTTGTTTTCTGTATTTTCTCTTAGGGCAACTTACAGCTGCAACTTAACTACTTAAGGGTTTTTTTTTTTCTTTTGATAATAATCATTGTGCAACAGGAGAAGTTTATAAAAAAGTTAGCAGAAATTCAAGCCCAACATATCGAGGCTCAAGCACAAGGAATGGAGCTATCACCAATTGATGAAGACTTGATTTGGGAGGAAGTGTGTGGTGGGCAAAAGAAGAATCGAGTTTACGGAAAAGGAGCATTCTTTTCTAGCTCTATTAAGTCTAGAACCACTTCTGCCAACTCTGTATCTGGAAGAGCATCTATAAATCAAAATTTTGTTCCTGATTTGCGAGAACAGATTCATAATCTCAATGAAGAGCTTTTTCAACGTGTTACTCAACAGACAGATGAGCGTATTAGTAAGTTGTTAGATACACGCTTGGCTCCTTTGGAAAAGACTCAAAAGAAGTTAGAAAAGTTAGAACGGGCAATTAGAAAGGCCAAGAAGGAAAAGCTGAAACAAAAGAGATGAAATGAGGCTTATGTTAGCTATTACAAGAAGGTTAGAGCGTCAAGTAGTTCCATTACTGCTCCACCGCCACCGCCACCGCCGCCACCTTCAATCTCTTCGGATGAAGACTATGATGATGATGGGGATGAAGATGACACTAAGGACTATAGTTGATAAATTTAGTATGGTTGAACAATATACTGAGGATTATAGTTGATAATACACTTTGTTTATGTCTTGAATTATATTGACTTGCTTGTTTATAATACTTTTCTTTTAGCTTTATAATATGATGAATTTGTTTATTTTTGTAATATTATAAATATTTGAATACTACTTAGATAAAAAATTGTAATTATTCAATTTATATTATTTTGTATAAAACAGGTTTATTTTACAATGAAAAAATCTAAAAAAAATTTCATTTTATCTTACTGACAGATTTACAGACGGATTTTCTATCTGTAATCTAAAAAATTACAGACGGAAAATCTGTCGAAAAATCCGTCTGTGATTACCGAGGGAAAATTCGTCGGAAAATTTGTCTGTAATTACCGATGGAAAATCTGTCAGAAAATCTGTCTGTAATTACAGACGAAAAATCCGTCTGAAAATCCGTCGGAAAGTTTGTCGTCTTCAAGAAATGGATGGAGAATTTACAGAGGGAAAATCCGTTGGTAACTGGTAAAAATCCGTCGGTAATTTTCCGACGGAAAAAAATCCGTCGGTAAATAATTTCCGACGAGGCTTTTACAGAGGGACAAAATTCGTCGGTAATTCCGTCGGTAACCAAAAATCCGTCTATAATATAAACCAAATCTGTCTGTAAATCTGTCTTTATGAAGCCATTTTCTAGTAGTGATGGAAGGTTTATCGAATCAAAACCTAAGAAATAAATTATTATTAAATAAATAAATATACAGGATTCTTACCTATATTTGGATCATTCTGTCTGTTACTTGGACCATGTTGTCATGAGTATTGAATAGATTTGTTATTAACATGAAAATATATTGTAAAAGATAATTCATATTAAATGATATACTAACTATATAAATTTATTAATGGGATGTATTACTTAACTGTTACGCCTTCTGCCGAGGTGTTGTTGCCTCTGTTCTTCACTCATATTTTGTCTTCGTCGTCTGACATAGTCTTGCCAAGTCGTCAAGCACTTCCATTGGTATTCTGTCAACTGTAATTAATCAAAAAAAACATATAAATATAGTTTTACACTTTTATTTAATGATGAAAAAGAAATTATATATTAGATGAAGTGAGAAAGATGCATGAAAAGAAAAGATGGATGAGAGACGAAGGAAGTTTTTCTAGTAACAGCAATGTGAAGTGAGAGAGAATAAGGGAAGAAAGAGATCATTATTACAGAAGTTACGTAGATTTATAAAATAAGAGAGAACATGAATAAAGATGAGGTAGTGAGAGTATTGTAACACGGAATAACTAACGTGGGGTAGGTTATTATGAAGGATAAAAATAGAAAAAAGTTTTGGACACCAAAACAGGTTTTCCCATTATATATTGTTATAGAATATTGTTATAGATTTAAATTAATTTAAGTATGATACTAAAATTATTATGTTGTTATTAATTGTAACAATTAAGGTAAAAATTTATAAATATTTATAAATTTATTTATTTTTTTAATCTTATTTAATTTGAAGCAGATATATAAATTTAAATTTAAAGAATTCTTTTTCTTGCATAATTTTAATTGCTAATTTTTTTTAATTTTATATTCAATATGTTAAATCATATTTTGTTATATTTTTTTTTAAAAAATTTTCATTTTCATTTTCATTATTTTTTACTATTCTCCATACACATATTTATCATTATTTTTTTAATTAAGTGAAATAAAAATAGATAGAGAATACTACATGTACTCCATAGAACAGAGAAAAAGACAACATGAGTAGAAGTTATGTGTAGAATAAAAAAGTAACTATACAAAGTACAAAAAAATTAACTAATAATTACATTTTTGACCAAATTTTAAGACCACAATTATATTAAACACTATTTATCAATAAGATTAAGATGAAAAAGTGGAAAATAGATACCAAACTCTCCTATTCCCTTTATATATTGTTATATATATTTAATTTAAAGTACATTAAGATATTATAATAATATCTATAACAATATCATTTAGGACAATTATAGAATGTTTATCGAATCAAAATCTAATAAATAAATTATTATTAATTAAATAAATATACAGGATTCTTACCTATATTTGGATCATTCGGTCTGTTACTTGGACCATGTTATTATGAGTATTGAATAAATTTGTTATTAACATGAAAATATATTGTAAAAGATAATTCATATTAAATGATATACTAACTATATAAATTTATTAATAGGATGTATAACTTAACTGTTACGCCTTCTGCCGAGGTGTTGTTGCCTCTGTACTTAGCTCATGTTTTGTCTTCATCGTCTGACATAGTCTTGCCAAGTCGTCAATCACTTCCATTGGTATCCTGTCAACTGTAATTAATCAAGAAAAACATATAAATATAGTTTTACATTTTTATTTAATGACAAAAAACAAATTATATATTAGATGAAGTGAGAAAGATGCATGAAAAGATGGATGAGAAACGAAGGAAGTTTTTCTAATAACAGTAATATAAAGTTAGAGAGAATAAGGAAAGAAAAAGATCATTATTATAGAAGTTACTAGATTTATAAAATAAAAGAGAACGTGAATGAAGATGAGGTAGTGAGAGTATTGTAACGCGGAATAACTGACCTGCGGTAGGTTATTAGGAAGGATAAAAATGGAAAAAAGTTTTGGACACCAAAATAGCTTTTTCCATTATATATATATATATATATATATATATATATATATATATATATATTATCTATGATCCTTTCCTTATCTTTATGCGTTTGTTTATCGTGTGAGAATGCTTCACGCTTTTGTATCTCTGTTTTTGAGCTTTATTTCTTCATCGGTCTTCTAGCATATTATATCCTTTGACTATTTCTTATTATATTAGCTTTAGAACTATCATTGCACTTTGTTGTCCTTTGCTTTACGGCTAGAGTAAAAAAAGACTTCGTTATATATATGCAAGGAATTTTTTTACTCAAATCAATTGGGATGCCCTATAGATAAATTTCTTAGAAATTTTTATTATTTTGACTAAGCTTATTATATATATATATATATATATATATATATATATATATATATATATATATATGCAAAATAAGAAAATGCATCTAAAAATTCTTGGGATTATAGATTTGTCACCCAAAAACGGCTAATTCGGTCGGACAACCTCCTCACACTTAAAAGTTTACACCATCCTCGGTGCATTCAAAGATGAGCAAGGGGGTACGATGACTATACGGATTGCCACCTTCAGCTGGTGGATCAACTGGCTGCTGCGTTTTCTTTCTCCCACTTCCGTTTTTGCTTATGACAAATCATCTTGAACAATAGAAAATAGGAGAGTATGACAAGTAAATGCAACAGCAAGGAAGCATATATCATTGGAATGAGGTAAGAATCACTAGAATGAAATGAGTGAATAGTATGTGTGACATTAAGGAAGATAATGTGTGAGTTCTAAGTTGCATGCGGTTTAGAACACACACACACACACACTAGTTTTTAAAAGCTATGTCACATTTGTACACAAAAGAGGCATACACTTCACTCATTCTAGTGTGCTTGAAATGATCTAAAGAAAACCTGTAGGTTAAGACAACCAAACAAGTAGTGAAGAAGCATGAAAGTATTCAAGCAAGAATTAAGTGATTGTGAAATCGATGATGAATGGACATTAATTGATGTGCAAGAAAGCTTAATGAACAAAGGAACAATGAAAATCACGCAACAACCAATGACACACTTTGAATTTTGGCTCACATCACCTAGGGGACATAGAATGGAAAACATGGTTGCTAAGCAATGTAGTAAAAGAGAACTAAAGGTGAGAATCAATCACATAGCAAGCATAGTGCATACAGCTTGAGAATTTCAAAAGGATATCCCTAGGTGAGCTTACGATCCAATTTCATAATTGAAGCATTGTGCCAAAATGAATAGTTTCAAATATGTGTAGAGCACATAAGTAAACAATTAATGGTCAACATGTCATTACGGCATAAGCATAACATATGGATGCAACACAATGCATTAAGGTAAATGCCCAACATCCAATACTAAGAAATTTCCCAGACAAAAAAAATAATTCAAATCACATGGTGGCCAAATCATGTAATTCAAAAAGGTTTAAAATGCTTTAAAGGCAATTCTCATGCACTTGGTGTTCACAAATGTTAAACATGATCACTTCAAAACCAATTAACAAATCATAACCTCAACAAAGAATCCCAACAACGAAAATTAACAACAATGATGTTAAAATAACATCCTATCAGTAATCAGCAGCAAGAAATAGCAAACAAGATCAATAATCCAACCCTTACCATCAAAATAGAAAATTAAACAAAAATTAAACTAACTAAATAATTAACCAACAAACTAACTAAAGAAAATAATGGTGAATGGTAAATGGTGATGGTAGATGATGGTTGAAGGGTGGAAAGAAATGAAGAGAAGAGAGAAGAAGGAAAGAAATGGAAAGAGGAGAAGAAAAGAAGTATGTGAAACAGGGCAGAGGGTCACACGTACGTGTCATGTCACGCGTACGTGTGAGTGGTAGAAATGGGATGCGACGCGTATGCATCTAGGAGGCGTACGCGTGATGGGAGAAGTAAGAGAGGTGATGCGTACGTGTCGAGCAGGCACGCGCGGGACTGGGAAAAATAGAGCGCGATGCGTACGCGTGGTTCATGCATACACATGGGTAGAAATTGTGCTAGATGCACAGTTCTCACACCTTACGTGCACAACTCTCTGAATTTTGTACCATGCAACAGCAGCAGCACTGCGACGCGTATGCATTGCTCACGCACACGCATGGGCAAGGAAAAACACCTGGTGACGCGTACGCCTGGCTGACGCTTACGCGTGAAAGGTTGGAATCTTGGGGTCACGCGTACGCGTGGGTCATGCGTACGCGTGGCTGGGTGCTCTGTTTTTCAATATTTTTCAAGTTCTAGCACCAAACCAAGCATTCCAAAAATCCAAATAGCTACCAAAACATCGTCAAACCTTATTTAAGATACTAGACTCCCAAATAAACTCAACAAATCAAACTAAACATGAAATTAAACTAATTTACCAATATGTACAAAAGAGAAAAATGAAAAGCGTTTACCATGGTGGTGTATCTCCCACCTAGCACTTTTATTTTAAGTCCTTAAGCTGGACCATTGATGGGGTGCTTGTCAAGATGGCTTAGGCTTGAACTCTTCCTTGAATCTCCACCAATGCTTGCATATCCAATGTCCACCGGGATCCCAAATTAGGCATATAAAGCCTTCAAGCAAATTAAAGCAAGTGACAAGGCCCCAAGAGTGTTGATTGTTGAAATGAATTTCGAGGTCCTAAACCTTATTTTTGCACCCATCTTCTTGTTGACTACCATAGTTAAATCCAGGTGACAAGGCTTGTGAATTCTCAATTGAGCATCCAAACACCTTCCTAGATCCTATCAATTGAGTAACACACCAATCCTTTCTCCTAAACTTTGAGCTTCCAATCATGATGAACTGAGAATTATGTTGTAAACCACTAATCAATTCTTTCTTGCTTTTCATTCCACAAAGAGCTCTAAGTTGACCATCCGTTTCAAGCAAACCATATTCAAGCAGAATAAGAAAGCTAAGGGATATGAATTTTACCCACTTGAATGGTGTAAAGGATGATGGTGACTTAGGATGGGGGACCTCCCCACACTTTGACAATGTGAGGTCCACTCCCTTGTCCTCTTCTTTGGTTACCTCCACCTCTTGACAAGCATCTTCCATGTTCACTGGTAAAGAGAATTCTTGTATGGCTCGGAATTAATCAAAACAAGGATCAATTCATCGTTAGCATAGTCCAAACCAACAATGAATTCTCAAGATCAAATATTAAATTCAAATCATGTAAACCGAGAGTATTTAGCTCACGGGTTGGTGCACGAAATCGTGATTGTTCATTCCTTGGTAACGGTGCCAAAAACTTAATACGCACGTTCATAATCTTAGTGCTTTTTCACAACTTCGCACAACTAACCAGCAAGTGCACTGGGTCGTCCAAGTAATAAACCTTACGTGAGTAAGGGTCGATCCCATGGAGATTGTCGGCTTGAAGCAAGCTATGGTTGATGACATGTCACCATGTCATGTTTTTCTATGCTTTTTCCTTTGTTTTCAATAGGTTTTATGCACTTTCTTAAGCCATAAGCAAGCCAATTGGGTAGATTTCCATGTTTCCTTTGATTCAATCAACCATGGATGAATTAATGCAATTTCATGAGATTTTATGCTATAATTGTCATATATTATGAAAGAATAACAAACTCATGATTTTGAGCATAGCTTTGATGTGTTTGGTTGATTGATGATACGTGAAAAGAGTTTTGAAGAAGGTTGAAGGAAGAAGGAATGGCTAGGAGCAAGAGAGAACAAAAAGTTTGAGCCAAAGTTTGCCTCAAACTTTAGCTCAAACTTTTGGAAGAGTTGAAAACACCCTAGAGAAAAAAGCTTGAGCCAAAGTTTGCCTCAAACTTTAGCTCAAACTTTTGGGAGAAAAGCTTGAGCCAACGTTTGCCTCAAACTTTTTGGCAAACGTTGGCGCCACACCAACATACCCAGGGGAGAAAAAAGCTTGCGCCAATGTTTGCCTCAAGCTTTTTGGCAAACGTTGGCGCCACAAGGCATACAAGGGGTATACTTCCAACAAGAATAACTTGAGCTACAGAGCTCCAAATGAGGTGATTCAAAAAGCAATGAGAAAGTAGGAATCGAGAGCTTTCTAAGCATATATGGCACTGCATGGTGGACTGATGAACGGATTTTTGATGATTTAGAATTTCACAAATGAATTCTCGTTGCAAGTATAGTTCCTAAACCAAACAATAATCCTTTCATACAAAAAGATTGTTTGTCACTAGTACAAACCCCTAAAATTTATAAACCGAAGTATTGGACCTCGGGTCGTTCTCCCTAGGAATTACAATAAAGTGTCTTGTTATTGGTTATGAGTTATATTTGGGGTTTTTAAGCTTTTGGACAAGAAATATAAATGGCAAAGAAAATAAACTAACAACTAACAAAGCTCTTGGCAAGATATGAGAACTAGAAGTCCTATCCTAGTTATCCTTCTCAATTGTGATGAGAATTGTTCATTGCTACCACTTAGTTAACCCTTACTAATTAAAGGAAAGTCAAGTGGATGAATTGACTTGAGCCACAAGTCCTAGCCAACTCCCAAGGAAAGACTAGCTTTAGTGCACTCCAAACCAAATAGCAATCTCTCCAATTATCAATCAACAAAGGAATTAGATAACTCAAGTGTCACTAATTACTCTACCTAGGCCAAGAGGAACAAAATCTAACTAATAGCTATAAGAGACATTTCATCAAAAACATAGAGTGCAATACAAGTGAACACACAAATTTGCAAGAATTAAAGAGAGATCTAACTACAAAGGCAAGAGGTCCACAATAGAAAACTAAATCAATCATGAAACAACAAAGAACTTACCAATTGCATTGAAGGGGAAATGTAGATCTACAAAAGAGAATTCACAAACTACAAACAAAGGAATTACATTAGAAGAAGAATCCTACAAGTGCAATAGAGGAGAGGAACGAAAATTAGAAGAGAGAATAAGAAGAAATAGATCTAGATCTAAGAACTAACCTAATCCTAATTCTAGAGAGAAGTGAGAGCTTCTCTCTCTAGAAACTAACTACAAAGCTAAACTAAACTAATTGGTAACTAACTTCTCAAGGAAATTGCAATAAAAGGATGGAAGAAGAATGAATGTAACAACAAGGAATTGAGAAGATAGAAGTAGAAGAAGATGAATTAAAATCTAGATCTAAGAACTAAACCTAATCCTAATTCTAGAGAGAAGTGAGAGCTTCTCTCTCTAGAAACTAACTCTAACTCCTAAACTAAGCTAATTGGTTAAAAGTCTCTTGATCCCTCTTCAATCCTTGGCTTAAATAGCATCTGAAATGAGTTGGATTGGGCCCACAAGGCTTTAGAATTCGCTGGCCACGTTTTGCTTTAAGTGAACTAGGTGGCAGCAACGGCGCGTGCGCGTACTTTGCGCGTGCGCGCCACCATACGTGTAGCAACTATGGCAAATCTTATATCGTTTCGAAGCCCCGAATGTTAGCTTTCCAACCCAACTAGAACCGCATCATTTGGACCTCTGTAGCTCAAGTTATGGTCGTTTAAGTGCAAAGAGGTCGGCTTGACAGCTTTCCGGTTCTTTCATTTCTTCATGAATTCTCCAACTTTTCATGCTTTCTTTCTTCATTCCCTTGATCCAATCTTTGCCTCCTAAATCTTAAATCACTTAACAAACATATCAAGGCATCTAATAGAATCAAGGTGAATTAAATTTAGCTATTTTGAGTCCTAAAAAGCATGTTTTCACTCTTAAGCACAATTAAAGGAGAATATACAAAACCATGCTATTTCATTGAATAGATGTGGGTAAAAGGTGATAAAATCCCCTAAATTCAATACAAGATAAACCGTCAAATTGGGGTTTGTCAACCTCCCCACACTTAAACCAAGCATGTCCTCATGCTTAAGCCAAGAATGAAGTAAGGGTATGGCATTTATTCAATGGAAACTAACTAAATGCAATCTACCTATATGCAACTATCTAAATGAATGCAAGTGCTTGGTCAAAATAAATCAATTCCCAAGAAACATATATGCATAAGGGCTAAGGACTAGCAAGTCTAATCCACAATTGAATTGAGTTATTAAATATTTTTACAAACTTGCATGAAAATTATGATCATAGGTGAAAACATGTAATTGAGCATCGAACCCTCACCGGATGTGTTTACACTCTATTCGCTCAAGTGTTTAGGGTTGATTCACTCAATTCTCATCTATTTCATGCTTTCCAAGATTTGTTTTTCTTCTAACAATCAACATTTATTTCATGCATGCATACAAGTATCATGAGGTCTTTTCATTGGTTGTAATGGGGCTAGGGTCAAGGTAGGATGCATATTTGGTCAAGTGGGCTTGAAATTTGAATCTTTGATAAGCTTAAACTTCCCACCTAACCTATGACATCCTATACAATTAAGTTCTAATCTAGCTACCCATTCTTCACTTTTTCACATACTCATGCATTTTCTTTTCATTTCACAACTCATATGCATTGATCTTATTGAGCTTCACCTTGGGGCATTTTGTCCCCTTTTTATTTCTTTCTTTTTCGTTTTCTTTCTTTTTCCATTTTTTTCTATACTTTTCATATATTTTTTTTGTTTTTCTCATTTTTTTCTTTCTTTCAAACTATATACAAGAGTACCAATGCATAAGGTCTATACATTTAATCAATACATGAGCATGTACCCAATTCCCAATATTTACAATAATAATACAAAACTACCCTTTTATTCACCCAATGTCCCAAGGTTCCCACACTTGAATGATACTCACACACACTATCCTAAGCTAATCGAAGATCCAAATTAAGGGACAATTATTGTTTTTCGCTTTAAGGCTTGTATTGTGCTAAAATAAGAATAAGTGGGTTAAGCGTAGGCTCAAATTTGGCTAACAAAGGAAGATAAAAGGTAAGGCCATTTGGGTAAGTGAGCTAAATGAAATGATGGCCTCAATCACATAAATGCATGAATACACAAAATAATGGACATAAAGAATCAAATAAATCAAAGATTACAATCATAGAAAGAGAATAATGCACACAAGAAGGAAAAATAAGTGGTTATAAGATGTAACCACGCTATTAGGCTCAAGTCTCACAAGCTTGTGTTCTTAGCTCAAAACATGTTCCACAATATATATAATTCAAGCAAGTTCTATGAAAAGTTTTCACTCAAATCAATTGACATGCCCTATAGATAGAAATCCTGAAAAATTCTCATTATTGGTGCCCTATAGATAGAAATCCTTGGAAAATTTCATTATTTTGACTAAGCTTATTGTGTATATATATGCAAAAATAAGAAAATGCAAGTAAAAATCCTAAAATCCTAGAATGAAATGCAAAAGTATTGGAGTTAGAAATTTGTCACCCAAGATTGCCGATCGGTCGGACGACCTCCCCACACTTAAAAGTTTGCACCGTCCTCGGTGCACTCAAAGATGAGCAAGGGGTACGACAACTCTCCGGATTACTATGTGTTCTTTCTTCCGCTTCCATGGTTGCTTGTGGTGCATTCATTATGAAAAACAAAAATACAACACCATAAGATGAGAAGATATAAAAGCAAGGAAGCATACATTGTTGGAATGAGGTAAATCACTAGAATGAGGTGAGTGAATTAGTGTGACATTAAGAAATATTAGGTGTGTGAATTCTAAATTGCGCGGTTTAGAAGACACATTAGCATAAAGAGATATGTCACAAAAGAAGCATGCACGTCACTTATCCTAGTGTGCTTGAGATGCTTTAAGTAAGCTTGTAAGGTAAGACAAGCATTAGAGAAGCATGAAAGCATTCAAGTCAAACATATGGATGGATATAATCATGAAATACAATGCATTAAGGTAAATGCTCAACATTATCCATCAAGAGATTGCCTATTTAAAGAATACGGTTCAAATCACATGGTGGCTAGCTACAACATGCAATTTAAAAGAGTTATAAGCTCGAAGACAATTCTCATCACTTGGTATTTTTCAAAAGGTAAGCATGAAGAACTCAAAACCAAGTAACAAAATATAACCTCAATCATAGAATCCAACAAAGATTATCTAAAAACATTCATGCTAAAATAGCATTTAGGCAATAAAGGATATAGCAATGTATAGTAAACAAAGTCAATACTCCAACACTTATGATGAAAAGAGAGAAAATAAAATGAAAACTAAACTAAAACTAACTAATCAACTAACTAACTAACTAATTTGTTAACTAAGAGAAATGGTTATCAATGGTGTTTGGAAGTGTTGGATGAGGGGTAGGAGAAAGGAGAGGGAAAGAAATAGAAAGAGGAGAAGAAAAGAAATGTGGTGAAGGAAGGAAATCCGCGCGTACGCGCGCATGCCGCGCGCGCGCGGATGGCTTATTCCGAGAGTGACGCGTACGCGTCATGTGCGCGAGCGCGCAAATAGGTTTGTGCCAAAGGCACAACGTCGGCACGGCGCAGGCACAACTCTCTGGAAAATGTATGGAGGTTGGAACTTCTCAATCCACGCGTACGCACGCATGGCGCGCGCGCGTGGATGGTCGAAAATGCTGGAAGTGCGCGTACGCGCCATGTACGCGTACGCGTGGATGGTGCTCTGTTTTTCAAAAAAATTTTTTTCTATGTTTTTTTTTTTTTTTTTTTGCACCAATCCAAGCATTCCAAACCGCCAAACAGTTACCAAAACACCATAAAACCTTATTTAGCATACTAAACTACCAATTAAACTCAACTATCTAAACAAAATATGAAATTAGACTAATTCTACCAAATATTTACAAAAGAGAAAATGAAAAGATTTTACCATGGTGGGTTGTCTCCCACCTAGCACTTTTGTTTATTGTCCTTAAGTTGGACTTATGGGGAGCTCCTCATCAAGGTGGCTTGTGCTTGTACTCATCTTGGAACTTCCACCAATGCTTGGACTTCCAATAGGCTCCATCATTCAAGATTAACATCTCCAAGCTTTGATGGAGTTCTTCACAAACCATGGGCTCCCAATGTTGATCCTCATGTGTTCCCGGATCCCATATTTTGTCTTCACACCCATCTCCAAGTTGATTATCATTAATCCATGTGGGTGGTGAGCAAGGTGAATTCTCAACAAAGTGACCAAACATCCTTCTAGACCCATGTATTCTAGTTATACACCAACCTTTGCTATCAAGCTTTGGACACGTGACCATAATGAACCTAGAATGATGCTTCCAACCACTAACCATCTCCTTTTTACTCTTAAAGCCACTAATTTTTCTAAGTTGATCATCCGTCTCAAGCAAACTATATTCAAGGGGAATAACAAAGCTTAAGTATAAGGAATTTACCCACTTGAATGAGAGAATGGATGGTGGTGGCTTGGGGAGAGGTATCTCCAATGTGCTTGCAAGCTCTACTCCCTTATTTGCTTCCTTGTCAATCTCCACCTCTTCATAAACTTCTTCATTTTCAATCCTTTGTTCATCAACTTCCTCTAACTCTTCAACATCACTCAAGTCATAAATGGGAGGTTGAGAGAAATCTACCTCCACATCACTTTTAAATTCATTGGGAGAAGGTTCTTCAAATTCAAAGGATTCTTCACTAAGAAGATTGGATGCATGATCTTCATCACCAAGGGAACTCAATTCTTGCTTCATTCTCTCCAAGTCTTCATATGGAATATGCCTCCGAGGTTGTGCACATTCCTCCTCAACATCAAATTTACTCTTCTTGGAGGGATTTTCTTTGATTTTAGCTTCCCATGGAAGTTCCGCATCTCCTAAGTCTTCAACCACTTCTTTCTCTTCTTCAATGGTCCTAGGTTCCTCCAATTGTTCTAACACAAAGTAGCCTTCCTCCTTTTCCACCGGAGTTTCCAATCTCTCCTTCATGCTATGCTCTTCATTTGATTCCCCACATGTAGCCATGGGAGTTCCTTGATTGTTCAAGCATTGGGATGCTAACCGGTTTACCACCTCATCCAAGGCGGCCATGAATTGTTGCACATCCCTTTTCATTTCCTCTTGTCCTTGAACAAGAACATCAAGGATGTCATCCATTGGAGGTTGGGGTGGATGGAAGGGTTCATCAATTTGGGGGAAGGGTTCATAGTAGGAAGGTGGTTCTTCTTATATCGTTTCAAAGCCCCGGATGTTAGCTTTCCAACCCAACTGGAACCGCATCATTTGGACCTCTGTAGCTCAAGTTATGGTCGTTTAAGTGCAAAGAGGTAGGCTTGACAGCTTTCCGGTTCTTTCATTTCTTCATGAATTCTCCAACTTTTCATGCTTTCTTTCTTCATTCCCTTGATCCAATCTTTGCCTCCTAAATCTTAAATCACTTAACAAACATATCAAGGCATCTAATAGAATCAAGGTGAATTAAATTTAGCTATTTTGAGTCCTAAAAAGCATGTTTTCACTCTTAAGCACAATTAAAGGAGAATATACAAAACCATGCTATTTCATTGAATAGATGTGGGTAAAAGGTGATAAAATCCCCTAAATTCAATAAAAGATAAACCGTCAAATTGGGGTTTGTCAAGGACACTAAAATTGAGGGAGAAAACTGCCCCGCAATGAGCATAAACAAACATGGTGGCAATCTGCAGTGAGGCCAACTGACCTCTGCACCTTCGACGGAGTATAACTCGAGTTGCAGAGCTCCAAATGATGCGCTTCCAACGGCATTGGAAAGTAAACATTCAGGGCTTTCCAACAACATATAATAGTATGGGGTGGACAATACGTTTGGGCCTCCAGAACTGGCGTTTTCGACCACGTTTGAGGAAAACTTTACCTCAAACGCTGCACACCAAAGCCAGCGACCCTGTCCTCTTCAAAGGAGCATAACTTGAGTTGTAGATGTCCAATTGAGGTGATTCCAATTGGGTTAGAAAGCTGACATTTAGAGCTTTCCAACCATATATAATAGTCTATAGTTGGCATGAAATTGGCAACGTTGACAAGAGGACAAAGTAGCACCCCACACATGCATACAAGGTGATCCACGTTTGGCTAAAAGTTTGACCTCAAACTTTAGCTCAAACGTGGATATCAGCAAAAGGGGGTGGTTGATATAAAAAGCTTGAGCAAAAGTTTGCCTCAAACTTTGACTCAAGCTTTTGTGCTTTATGTCCCAATTCACAATGGGTTTCTCTCCA
This sequence comes from Arachis ipaensis, assembly GCF_059453495.1. Classification (NCBI taxonomy): domain Eukaryota; kingdom Viridiplantae; phylum Streptophyta; class Magnoliopsida; order Fabales; family Fabaceae; genus Arachis; species Arachis ipaensis. The sequence continues at coordinate 77,497,347 of NC_142444.1, forward strand.
ACTCCAAGTGCAATCAACAGAGGCCATCTTCAACCCAAATCCAAAGCACGCAAAGCCCATTATCATCACTCAAAGGCACAAGAGATAGATAAAATAGGAATTTTATTTAATTGTAATTTGTCTTTAATTTCACTTTCATTTTTATTTTCATTTTGTAAAAATCCTATATAAGGCATCATTCTCATTTTAGAAAGGGGGCTCGGATAGAGAGCATTGAGAGGCTGGCTCCACGAGGGAGCACTAGGATTTGAGAGCTCTCTCTTAGTTTTCATTTTTGTTTTGAATCTTGGGTTGAGAATTGAAGAAATTCTGTTTCAATCTCACCTTGAGAATTCTCTTTATTCTTATTCTACAAAAATTTCAGTGAATTAAGGATTTGAATTCAACACTCTGTTTACTTCTTTCATCTTCATTTCTTTTGCAAATTGTTCTTTATTGGATCAAGGAAGGACTTGAGATCTAGACCTGTTTTCTAGTCTCATTGAGCCCATGAGATCTTCAATTTCTCATTGAGATTTTGAAATTGAGCCAAGCTGCTCTCTGTTTTGATTTTAAAGTGATTTTCCAAATCTGTTGAACCTGCTGCATCTTTTACTTCTCTGTTTGATTGTTATTTACACTTTCGTGTTTGATTTCATGAATCCCAGTACCCAACTTCCTTTATTCTTCTTGCAATTTAACTTTCCAGTTATTTGATCTACTGCTTTCTTTTAATTTCCAGCATCCACTCCCCTTTAATTTCATGCAAATTTACATTTCTTACAATTTAAGTTTCAGCTATTTTACTTTCTTGCTCTTTAAGTTACTTGCCAATTTACATTCTGCAACTTTAAATTCATTGTCCTTTAATTCCTGTTGGTTACAATTTCACACAATTCACATCAATGTTAGCTTGACTAAACTAATCACCCACTAAAGTTGCTTGATCCATCAATCCCTGTGGGATCGACCTCACTCCCGTGAGTTTTATTACTTGATACAACCCGGTATACTTGCCGGTGAGATTTGTGTGTTTTGGAAATTCGTTTTTCCACAAAAACACCATCAAATTTTTGGCGCCGTTGCCGGGGATTGATTTAGATCAACAATGATTAAGTGGGTGAGAAGTCTAGATTAAGCATTTTCTTTACTTTTGTTCTCTGTTCTAAGCTGAAACCAAGGTGTTTGAGTTATTGCCTCACTAAGAAATTCATCTCTGAGATATGAATTTCAATTTTCCTTGGTGTTGTGTTTTCCAAAATTCAAATGGAGTTAAACTCATCTTATGATCAAATTAATTTCATGGGATATGACCCACCATCACCAATCTCTAATGGTGGCTGGGAATATCACCAGGAGAATACTAATTATGAGCACTCCAATTCATGGAGATTTGCTTCAGAGACACAAGATGAGCAAGAAAACCATATGGGATATCTTCCTCCACCACAAAATGATGCAAGTTGCTATTCTAATGATGGCTGGGGGGAGCAAAACCAGAAAACATTTGAGAGCCCATATTCCACTTATTAAGAGCCATCTTCACTCGAACGTACTATCAATTCACTTATACAAAATTTTCCAACCTCACCTTCCAGTTTTTCATCTGAAAATTCTTCATCACTAGACTTTGTCTCCACACAAAATCCTTGCCAAAACTCACCACCCACACAAACTTCCATGAACCAAAGACTCTCAAAGCTTGAGTCCATGCTCAAAAGAATTGCGGAGGAGAAAGAGAAATACCAGAAAGAACAAGAGAACTCCCTCAAAAACATGGAAGTGCAGTTAGGCAAATTGTTGAATGCAAGGAAGGAAGAAATGGAAAAACAAGAACACAAGGTCCCTGTGTCAAGTGCAATTGCAAAAAAGGAAGAGGTGGTGAAAGTATTGGAACCTGAAACTGCACTTGAGATGACAAGGGGACCTGAACACTCACAACCTCCTCAATCTCCCCTAGACCAAAAAGTCTCAACAATTGACTCTGAGATTGAAAGGTATGAAGAGAAGATGAAGAAAGCTTGGGAAAATCAACAAACCTCCTCCATGAAAGAGTTATTAAAGCAAATGTTGAGTGCAAAAAAAGGAGTGGAGGAGCATGAAAGTGAGGAAGTCATTCCAGAGAATTCACACTCAAGTGAAGCAGAAAATCACATGAAGGAAGGGCTCATGGAACCACCAATACAAGAGGATCTTAATGAAGAAATCACTACAATAATCACACAGCAACCATGTCTTGACATCCAAGAAGTGAAGGCAATTGACAAAAGCACCAAGAAGAGGATTGTGACCAAGATACCAAGGACAACATTCATGAGAATGTCAACTGCAAACAATCCTGTCCCTGATCCAGCAAGCAAGATCAATCAAGCCAATTTCACAAGGAAGCTTGTTCAAAGAAGACCAAGACAGGGGACAATAACTGAAACTTCTCCCCTCTTGGAGTCATTCCTCTTAACAAACTGGAAGAAGAGGAAGAAAGTGAAGAACAAAATGTCAAGCTAATGACACTAAAAGAGCACTTGTTGGGAGGTAACCCAACCGTAGGTAACATTTTTTCTCTGCTTTGTTTTCTTCCTTTGTTTAGTTTAAATTTCAATAAATTGACATATGGTTGCATTCTAAGTTTGGTGTTGCTATGAAACAAAATTTGGTTCTAATCCTTACAAGATACTTGCATCAATTCCAAGTGAAAGTGTCACACTAAGTTTGGTGTGCCATTTATTCTTTATGCAAAGTATTATGCTCACCTTCTTAAGTTTGCAATCACAATGTCTCTGTCTCTTGTGCCTTGATTATTATCTTTAATTTTGCTTGCTTGAAACACATGTACTACTAACATTTCTTGTGTAAGACATTCATGATCCATCTTAGCCCCATAGCCACGGTTCTAATAGTTGCTTGAGGATGAGCAAGCATTCTGAGTTTGGTATGGGAAGGAGGATAATGGGAGGAAAATGACAACAATAGAGAAGATGAACTACAAGGTTGTAAAGTTCCTTTTCCTCTCATTTGTTTCAAGCACTATAAACTGCATGATTGTCTTTACCTTCTCTGTATGCATGTGTGTATGAAAAGGCATAGTTTGATTTCTAAAATTGCAACATGGTGCTGTGCCATTATGATTACCAACTTGAGTTTTGTGAATTCAAAAGCAGTAAAGCATCATGATCATAAACAAACAAGGAATTAAAGAAGAGTTTAGCACGTGCATACAAGTATTGGAAAGCTAGTATGATTAATTGTTGCTCAATTGCATTGGATTTTATTTAATTGAAGTTTTCATCTAGGACATTTTGTAAAATCTTTTAAAATCATGAAAACCTTGAAGAAGCAAATGCAAAATAAAGCAAGAAAAGAAAAAGGGAAAGAATGAGAAAGCTGAAGGCTCTGAGTACCAATGACAATTATATTGTTAAGTACTTGTGGTGTTTATGTATCAAGCCAAATGCTTGAAAACAAAACACTTAAAAGTCAAGGTTAGACTCAAAGTGCAAAAGCACTCCCTCAAAGCTCAAGGCTCTGAGCATCAATGATTAGAGAGTCAAGAAAAGAAAAAAAAATGAGATTAATGAAGTCCTCTAATCAAATGCTTGTGGTGCTTATGTATCAAGTGGTAATACTTGAAAACAAAGCATTTAGAAGTCGTAGCTTTGTTATCAACTCATGGGGCAAAGCACCCAAAAGGAGAAGCTAAATAAGAAAATCAAAAGCTTGTTTCAAGGTAGAAATATAAGAGAAAGATTTCATAAAATGAGCTAGATGGAAGCATCAATCATTTACATTTCTTTTGTGATTGTAGCATGCTTAGAAAACTAGCTTACCATGAACATTGAGTTGCTATTCTTCTTGCCTTGGATTGTCAATCTTTATTGCATGATTCTTTTCTTGCTTGGGGACAAGCAAGGTTTAAGTTTGGTGTTGTGATGACATGTCACCATGTCATGTTTTTCTATGCTTTTTCCTTTGTTTTCAATAGGTTTTATGCACTTTCTTGAGCCATAAGCAAGCCAATTGGGTAGATTTCCATGTTTCCTTTGTTTCAATCAACCATGGATGAATTAATGCAATTTCATGAGATTTTATGCTATAATTGTCATATATTATGAAAGAATAACAAACTCATGATTTTGAGCATAGCTTTGATGTGTTTGGTTGATTGATGATAGGTGAAAAGAGTTTTGAAGAAGGTTGAAGGAAGAAGGAATGGCTAGGAGTAAGAGAGAACAAAAAGTTTGAGCCAAAGTTTGCCTCAAACTTTAGCTCAAACTTTTGGAAGAGTTGAAAACACCCTAGAGAAAAAAAGCTTGAGCCAAAGTTTGCCTCAAACTTTAGCTCAAACTTTTGGGAGAAAAGCTTGAGCCAATGTTTGCCTCAAACTTTTTGGCAAACGTTGGCGCCACACCAACATACCCAGGGGAGAAAAAAGCTTGCGCCAACGTTTGCCTCAAGCTTTTTGGCAAACGTTGGCGCCACAAGGCATACAAGGGGTATACTTCCAACAAGAATAACTTGAGCTACAGAGCTCCAAATGAGGTGATTCAAAAAGCAATGGAAAGTAGGAATCGAGAGCTTTCCAAGCATATATGGCACTGCATGGTGGACACTAAAATTGAGGAAGAAAACTGCCCCGCAATGAGCATAAACGAACATGGTGGCAACCTGCAGTGAGGCCAACTGACCTCTGCACCTTCGACAGAGTATAACTCGAGCTGTAGAGCTCCAAATGATGCGCTTCCAACGGCATTGGAAAGTAGACATTCAGGGCTTTCCAACAATATATAATAGTATGGGGTGGACAATACTTTTGAGCCTCCAGAACTGGCGTTTTCGACCACGTTTGAGGCAAACTTTACCTCAAACGCTGCACACCAAAGCCAGCGACCCTGTCCTCTTCAAAAGAGCATAACTTGAGTTGTAGATGTCCAATTGAGGTGATTCTAATTGGGTTAGAAAGCTGACATTTAGAGCTTTCCAACCATATATAATAGTCTATAGTTGGCATGAAATTGGCAACATTGACAAGAGGACAAAGTAGCACCCCACACATGCATACAAGGTGATCCACGTTTGGCTAAAAGTTTGACCTCAAACTTTAGCTCAAACGTGGATATCAGCAAAAGGGGGTGGCTGATATAAAAAGCTTGAGCAAAAGTTTGCCTCAAACTTTGACTCAAGCTTTTGTGCTTTATGTCCCAATTCACAATGGGTTTCTCTCCAACTCCAAGTGCAATCAACAAAGGCCATCTTCAACCCAAATCCAAAGCACGCAAAGCTCATTATCATCACTCAAAGGCACAAGAGATAGATAAAATAGGAATTTCATTTAATTGTAATTTGTCTTTAATTTCACTTTCATTTTTATTTTCATTTTGTAAAAAGCCTATATAAGACATCATTCTCATTTTAGAAAGGGGGCTCGGATAGAGAGCATTGAGAGGCTGGCTCCACGAGGGAGCACTAGGATTTGAGAGCTCTCTCTTAGTTTTCATTTTTGTTTTGAATCTTGGGTTGAGAATTGAAGAAATTCTGTTTCAATCTCACCTTGAGAATTCTCTTTGTTCTTCTTCTACAAAAATTTTAGTGAATTAAGGATTTGAATTCAACACTCTGTTTACTGCTTTCGTCTTAATTTCTTTTGCAAATTGTTCTTTATTGGATCAAGGAAGGACTTGAGATCTAGACTTGTTTTCTAGTCTCATTGAGCCCATGAGATCTTCAATTTCTCATTGAGATTTTGAAATTGAGCCAAGCTGCTCTCTGTTTTGATTTTAAAGTGATTTTCCAAATCTGTTGAACCTGCTGCATCTTTTACTTCTCTGTTTGATTGTTATTTACACTTTCATGTTTGATTTCATGAATCCCAGTACCCAGTTTCCTTTATTCTTCTTGCAATTTAACTTTCCAGTTATTTGATCTACTGCTTTCTTTTAATTTCCAGCATCCACTCCCCTTTAATTTCATGCAAATTTACATTTCTTACAATTTAAGTTTCAGCTATTTTACTTTCTTGCTCTTTAAGTTACTTGCCAATTTACATTCTGCAACATTAAATTCATTGTCCTTTAATTCCTGTTGGTTACAATTTCACACAATTCACATCAATGTTAGCTTGACTAAACTAATCACCCACTAAAGTTGCTTGATCCATCAATCCCTGTGGGATCGACCTCACTCCCGTGAGTTTTATTACTTGATACGACCCGGTATACTTGCCGGTGAGATTTGTGTGTTTTGGAAATTCGTTTTTCCACAAAAACACCATCAATGGTCATCTTACAAATCTCAGTCAGGCGGATTCAAATAGTTATGGTGAACTGATAGTTGAAATATAATTAAAATATAAAATGGGATAGAGATACTTATGCAATTCAATGGTGAGAATTTCAGATAAGCGTATGGAGATGCTTTTGTTCCTTTTGAACCTCTGCTTTCCTACTGTCTTCATCCAATCATTCATACTCCTTTCCATGGCAAGCTGTATGTTGGGCATCACCGTTGTCAATGGCTACATCCCGTCCTCTCAGTGAAAATGGTCCAAATGCGCTGTCACCGCACGGCTAATCATATGTCGGTTCTCGATCATGCTGGAATAGGATCCAGTGATCCTTTTGCGTCTGTCACTACGCCCAGCACTCGCGAGTTTGAAGCTCGTCACAGCCATCCCTTCCCAGATCCTACTCAGAATACCACAGACAAGGTTTAGACTTTCCAGAACTCAAGAATGGCCGCCAATAATTCTAGCCTATACCACGACAACTCTAATCGTAAATCAGGAGGCTAAGAGATAATTATTCAAGCTTGCTTTCATGTAGAACGGACGTGTTTGTTAGGCACGCGTTCATAAGTGAGAATGGTGATGAGCGTCACATAATCATCACATTCATCATGTTCTTGTGTGTGAATGAATATCTTAGAGAAGGAATAGGCTTGGGTTGAATAGAAAAACAATAGTACTTTGCATTAATTCATGAGGAACAGCAGAGCTCCACACCTTAATCTATGGTGTGTAGAAACTCTACCGTTGAAAATACATAAGAACAAGGTCTAGGCATGGCCGAATGGCCAGCCTCCCCAAATGGCATATGAATTCGAAAATAGGGAAAAAGAGACACCTAATACAATAGTAAAAAGTTCTATTTATACTAAACTAGTTACTAGGGTTACAGAATTAAGTAAATGATGCAGAAATCCACTTCCGAGCCCACTTGGTGTGTGCTTGGGTTGAGCATTGAGCTTTCACGTGTAGAGGTCTTCCTTGGAGTTAAACGCCAGTTTGTAACTTGTTTCTGGCGTTTAACTTTGCTTTGCAACTTGTTTCTGGCGTTTAACGCCAGAATAGGGCAGAAAGCTGGCGTTAAATGCCAGTTTGCGTCATCTAAAATCGGGCAAAGTATGGACTATTATATATTGCTGGAAAGCCCTGGATGTCTACCTTCCAACGCAATTGAGAGCGCACCAATTGGATTTTTGTAGCTCCAGAAAATCCACTTTGAGTTCAGGGAGGTCAGAATCCAACAGCATCTGCAGTCCTTCTTCAGCCTCTGAATCAGATTTTTGCTCAAGTCCCTCAATTTCAGCTAGAAATTACCTGAAATCACAAAAAAACACACAAACTCATAGTAAAGTTTAGAAATGTGAATTTTGAATATAAACTAATAAAAATATAGTAAAAACTAACTAAATTATACTAAAAACTATGTAAAAACAATGCCAAGAAGCGTATAAATTATCCGCTCATCACAACACTAAACTTAAATTGTTGCTTGTTCCCAAGAAACTGAAAATCAAATAGGATAAAAAGAAGAGAATATACTATAAATCCCAAAATATCAATGAAACTTAGCTCCAATCAGATGAGCGGGACTAGTAGCTTTTTGCCTCTGAACATTTTTGGCATCTCCCTTTATCCTTTGAAATTCAAAATGATTGGCTTCTATAGGAACTCAGAATTCAGATAGTGTTATTGATTCTCCTAGTTCAGTGTGTTGATTCTTGAACACAGCTACTTTATGAGTCTTGGCCGTGGCCCTAAGCACTTTGTTTTCCAGTATTACCACCGGATACATAAATGCCACAGACACATAATTGGGTGAACCTTTTCAGATTGTGACTCAACTTTACTAAAGTCCCCAATTAGAGGTGTCCAGGGTTCTTAAGCACACTCTATTTTTGCTTTGGAACTTAACTTTAACCGCTCAGTCTCAAGCTTTTCACTTGACACCTTCACGCCACAAGCACATGGTTAGGGACAGCTTGGTTTAGCCGCTTAGGCCAGGATTTTATTCCTTTGGGCCCTCCTATCCACTGATGCTCAAAGCCTTGGATCCTTTTTATTACCCTTGCCTTTTGGTTTTAAGGGCTATTGGCTTTTTCTGCTTACTTTTCTTTTTTTTCTTTCTCTCTCTTTTTTTTTTTTATTTTCGCCATTTTTTTTCACAAGTCTTGTTATTCACTGCTTTTTCTTGCTCAAGAATCAATTATATGATTTTTTAGATTATCAAATAACATTTCTCCTTTTTTATTATTCTTCAAGAGCCAACAATTTTAACATTCATAAACAACAAATTCAAAAGACATGTGCATTGTTCAAGCATTCATTCAGAAAACAAAAAGTATTGCCACCACATCAAAATAATTAAACTAGTTTCAAGGATGAATTCGAAATTCATGTACTTCTTGTTCTTTTGTAATTAAAACATTTTTCATTTAAAAAAGGTAATGGATTCATAGGACATTCATAGCTTTAAGAAATAGACATTTAGATACTAGTGATCATGTAGTAAAGACACAAACATAAATAAAATACAAGGCTCAAAAATCGAAAAACAGAAAAATAAGAATAAGGAGATTAAGGAACGGGTCCACCTTAGTGAGGGTGGCGTCTTCTTCCTCTTGAAGAACCAATGGTGTTCTTGAGCTCCTCTATGTCTCTTCCTTGTCTTTGTTGCTCCTCCCTCATAGCTCTTTGATCTTCTCTAATCTCATGGAGAATGATGGAGTGCTCTTGGTGTTCCATCCTTAGTCGTCCCATGTTGGAACTTAATTCTCCTAGGGAGGTGTTGATTTGCTCTCAATAGTTCTGTGGAGGAAAGTGCATCCCTTGAGGTATCTCAGGGATTTCATGGTGAGGAATTTCCTCATGCTCTTGTTGAGGTCCATGATCTCTTGTTTGCTCCATCCTTTTCTTGGTGATGGGCTTGTCCTCATCAATGAGGATGTCTCCCTCTATGTCAATCCCAGCCGAATTGCAGAGGTGGCAAATGAGGTGAGGAAAGGCTAACCTTGCCAAAGTGGAGGACTTGTCAGCCACCTTGTAGAGTTCTAGAGGTATAATCTCATGAACTTCCACTTTCTCCCCAATCATGATACTATGGATCATGATGGCCCGGTCTACAGTAACTTCAGACCGGTTGCTAACAGGAATAATTGAACGTTGGATGAACTCCAACCATCCTCTAGATATAGGCTTAAGGTCCGGTCTTCTCAATTGAACCAGCTTGCCTCTTGAGTCAACTTTCCATTGAGCTCCTTCCACACATATTTCCATGAGGACTTGGTCCAACCTTTGATCAAAGTTGACCCTTCTAGTGTAGGGGCGTGCGTTTTCTTGCATCAATGGCAAGTTGAACGCCAACCTTACATTTTCCGGACTGAAATCTAAGTATGTCCCCCGAACCATTGTAAGCCAGTTCTTTGGGTTTGGGTTCATACTTTGATCATGCTTCCTAGTGATCCATGCATTTTCATAGTACTCTTGAACCATTAAGATTCTGACTTGTTGAATAGGATTAGAGAGAACTTCCCATCCTCTTCTTCTAATCTCCTGTCGGATCTTCGGATACTCGCTCTTTTTGAGCTTAAAAGGGACCTCAGGGATCACCTTCTTCTTGGCTACAACTTCATAGAAGTGGTCTTGATTGACCTTTGAGATGAATCTCTCCATCTCCCATGACTCAAAGGTAGAAGTAATTGCCTTTCGTTTCCTCTTTTTTGAGGTTTCTCTGGCCTTAGGTGCCATTGATGGTTATGGAAAAATAAAAAGCAATGTTTTTACCACACCAAACTTAAAAGGTTTGCTCATCCTCGAGCAAAAGAACAAAGAAAGTAGTAGAAGAAGAAGAAAATGGAGGAGATGGAGTGAGAGAGTGTATTCGGCCAAGGGGGAAAAGTAGTGGTTGTGAAGTGTGAAAATGGAGTAGTGTTAAGGGGGTTTATAGGTGGGGTTTATGGGGAAGAGGTAATAAGGTGATTGGTGAAGGGTATTTGGGGAAGAGGTAATAAGCTGATTGGTGAAGGGTATTTGGGGAAGAGGTAATAAGGTGATTGGTGAAGGGTATTTGGGGAAGAGTGTTATGAGAAGGTGTGAATAGGAGAGAAGAAGAGGTGGGGTAGGTGGGGATCCTGTGGGGTCCACAGATCCTGAGGGGTAAAGGACTTAGCATCCCTGCTCCAAGTAGGCGTGCAAAACGCCCTTAGAATGCATGTCTGGCATTAAACGCCAACTTGCTGCTTGTTTCTGGCATTTAACGACAGCTTGATGCTTCTTTCTGACGTTAAACGCCAGTTTGATGCTTCTTACTGGCGTTTAAACGCGAGTAAGCTCTTCCTCCAGGGTGAGCTATTTTTAATGCTGTTTTTCATTTTGTTTTTGATTTTTCAGTAGTTTTTGTGACTTCACATGATCATCAACCTAAAGAAAACATAAAATAGCAATGGAAAATAAATAGATATAATTAAATAACATTGGGTTGCCTCCCAACAAGCGCTTCTTTAATGTCAGTAGCTTGACAGTGGGCTCTTATGGAGCCTCACAGATACTCAGAGCATGATGATGGCCTCTTAACACCAAACTTAGAGTTTGGTTGTGGCTTCCCAACACCAAACTAAGAGTTTGAATGTGGGGGTTTTGTTTGACTCTGTATTGAGAGAAGCTTTTCATGCTTCCTGTCCATGGTTACAGAAGGAGAACCTTGAGTCTTAAATACATGGTAGCCCTCATTCAACTGAAGGACCAACTCTCCTCTGTCAACATCAATCACAGCTTTTGCTGTGGCTAGGAAGGGTCTTCCAAGGATGATGGATTCATCCTCATCCTTCCCAGTGTCTAGGATTATGAAATCAGCAGGGATGTAAAGGCCTTCAACCTTTACTAACACGTCCTCTACTAGTCCATAAGCCTATTTCATTGATTTGTCTGCCATCTCTAATGAGATTCTTGCAGCTTGTACCTCAAAGATTCCCAGTTTCTCCATTACAGAGAGTGGCATGCCTGACCCAAAGTCACATAGAGCTTTCTCAAAGGTCATGGTGCCTATGGTACAAGGTATGAAGAACTTTCCAGGATCCGGTTTCTTCTGAGGTAATGTCTGCCTCATTAGTGCACTCAGTTCATTGGTGAGTAAGGGGGGTTCATCCTCCCAAGTCTCATTACCAAATAAACTGGCATTCAACTTCATGATTACTCCTAGATACTTAGCAACTTGCTCTGCAATGGTGTCTTCATCCTCTTCAGAGGAAGAGTATTCATCAGAGCTCATGAATGGAAGAAGGAGGTCCAATGGAATCTCTAGGGTCTCTGTATAAGCCTCAGATTCCTTTGGTTCCTCAAAAGGAAAATCCTTTCTATCCAAAGGACGTCCCAAGAGGTCTTCCATACTGAGATTCACGTCCTCCTCCTCCTCTGGGCATTCGGCCACACCAAGTAAGGTTATGGCCTTGCACTCTCTCTTGGGATTTTCTTCTGTATTGCTTGGGAGAGTACTGGAGGAGTTTCAGTAATCTTCTTACTCAGCTGACCCACCTGTGCCTCCAAATTTCTAATGGAGGACCTTGTTTCATTCATGAAACTTAGTGTGGTTTTGGATAGATCAGAGACTATGGTTGCCAGGCCAGAATGGCTCTGTTCAGAATTCTCTGTCTATTGCTAAGAAGATGATGGAAAAGGCTTGCTATTGCTAAACCTATTTCTTCCACTATTATTGAAGCCTTGTTGAGGCTTCTGTTGATCCTTCTATGAGAGATTAGGATGATTTCTCCATGAAGGATTATAGGTGTTTCCATAGGGTTCTCCCATGTAATTCACCTCTGCTATTGCAGGGTTCTCAGGATCATAAGCTTCTTCTTCAGAAGATGCCTCTTTAGTACTGTTGGGTGCAGCTTGCAATCCATTAAGACTCTGAGAAATCACACTACAAGAAAACAGCTCTATTGCCACGCTTTTAAAGTGTGGCGAAAAGCTGAAAAAAGCGTGGCGATAGCTTTTTGCCACACTTTTTGAGCTACTGCCACGCTTTTGAAAGGGTGGCCTATCAAAGGGTGGCGGCTGCTCTATCGCCACGCTTTTGGTGATCTATCGCCACGCTTTATTTTTTGCCACGCTTTTGCAGATTGTCCCGCTTAAAAAACGTGGCCATGTGCGAGAGATACGGTCACGCTTTTAAAGCGTGGCCATAGAGAGATACAGCCATGCTTTTAAAGCGTGACGATAGCGGGAGATACAGCAACGCTTTAAAAGCGTGGCGATAGCCTTGTCAAATTTTTAAAAAAAATCTTTTTTTTTATTTTCAATCCTTTTGTATTACCAAATCTATAAATATAGTATGCAATTTTTATTACAAGATAAATTAAACAGTAATTAGTGACAATTTTTGGTATAATTGTTTTATACACTAATCCTTATACAAAACTTTCCAGGTTTTTTCAATAACAAAAAACCCTTCAACCTCCTATCCATCCGAAATTCACTAACTAAGCAAAACGCATGTATAATTACAAAAGCAATGGAAAATTAATAGCAGGTCTGGTGTCTCAAGATCACGTCAGGGTCCCTCATTTTCTGTATTTTATATTTTTCTTACAACCTTGTGCCCAACAAGTACATAACCGAGCTCAATATCCCCCTATCAGAATGATTCCCAGCAATGTTTGGTGGAGCTAAAAAAAATAATACCAACATCAACAAAATGATTTCATTTCCATTTAACAGAACATAATAATGAAAATGCTGACAATCACCGACCAAAGACATAACAATGAAGAAACAAGGAATAACCCCATTGGCAAGCAAGCTCAGTGCTTTTTTTTTCTTTTGCAAAAAAGAAACAAAAAAAAGGCAAAAGGAACCATTGAATTACCATGCAAAAGGGAGAAAGGAATCTAACCAATTGGCAATGCAGGATGCAATGCAAGTAGGTAGAGATCAAATTTCAGGAAACAATTTAAGCAGAAATTAGGTATACTCGTCATGTTAATACGAGAAGGTTCCAAAACTCGACGGACAGAGTCAGAATTACCTCTTAAATGGTTTTCTTTAGATCAAAAGCATCTTTCACTCGAGCATCCAAGAAGGCCCATGTATCATGGAAGTCTAACAAGAAACAAACGAAAGATGTATTAAGAAATGTCTTCACTTGTTACAACACCACATCAGAGCCACAAACAGCTTGTTATCCATCTAAATATAAGATACTATATTGATGGAGTGAGGTGGGGTGGGGCATAAAAGAATAAATTCGATTGTTTTCCCCCTGATTACATATTTTATCAAGATACTACTCAAATTCATTGCCATGAGAAAATTGGCTACTATGACAGGCTCAGTTCAAGAAAATAAGGAGAGTTTGAGAGAATGGACAATTGAACCCAGTTAATATTTTTCGGCTATTCACATACTGAAAAAGAGAGAAGGAGCGAAGGGGGGAATCAAATGGAACTGAATGATCGATGAAAGATATCACAATCGACAGAGTGATTACCATAAAAAGAAAAGCACAAAAAAACACAATAATGGATGGAAAGCTTAAATCAACCAAAAAATACGAGAAAATTTGTATGCTCAAAAAGAAGGGGCAGAAAAACAAACTAGGAGATGTATCTGTCAGCATAAAAATCTCGGTTGTCGAGTATATTCCTGCCAGGACAGTGCGCTTGGCATACCAATCAATATCAGAAGCATTGTCACCTGCAGCATGCCAAATCTCATCCACCAGCATTGCCCTCTGCTTAAAACTAGTTGGAACATTCACTGGTTGAGCCTGTAATGCAAGATATATATATATATATATATATATATATATATATATATATATATATTAAAAAAAAAACTCAAAAGCTGCATGCAAGATTTGGCATTTGTGTTGCAGGAACATCTAGATAGCTTTGGCTCTCCAAACTAGCTTCCATGGTCATTTAAAAAAGAATAATCATTAGGAAACCTTAAATCTATAATAAACAAATTTGAATTTTCTTCAAGTATACCTATCATAATGTAAAATCCTGAAAATTTTATAAGGTTTAGCCACTTCAATATCAGAAGATGTGAATTTAAGTCCAAACCTTAGCAAATTTGTCTCGAGTTTAAGTCACTATAAACCAAATTTTCAATTGTTTTTTAAAATATTGGTTTTCTAACATTTTTGTTTAAATAAAATGATAAAAGAGCAAGAATGAAAACAGAACCGTACCTCGTGAAAGACACCAGCGGGACTATCCTCACAGCTAGCTAGAAAGAAGCCACCCAAAGTGTTTCTGTATCAAGTAATAATTAATGCAGCCTCTGTTTAATTTCAAAGTTTAACATAATTTACAAGTCCTATCAAAATTCAAAAGATTTTAGAATGATTTTACCAATCTTGAAAATTAACCAAACAAAAATATCCCTGAGTTCACGTCAGCAACAGTTAGTCTTCTAAACTGACGACATTTCTTGAATTCAATATTTACAAATTGCCTAAAGACTCAAACCCATAAAAGAATTGCTGCATTTATAATCTAAAGAGAGAAATTACTATATTGGGCCTACCCAAAAGCTTCAGCCAATTTGAATTCTCTTGGAATGTATCTTCTAGCTTTCTCTGCCTTCACAAGATGGAGTTAATACAAGGCGCTGATAAACAAAGAAACAGAACAGTTAATGAAAGAAACAATTCCCAATTCCCACAAATTAAAGTTGAACATACATAAACAACACTTAGAGAAAGATTCATTGACTAAAACCATGATAAATTTGACAAAATCGAAAGTAAAAATAAATACTTAGAAATGGGAAAATTGGATAAAAAGGAAAACATACCACATTCAATAGAGAAGAAACAATTTTTAGGTGTCCAACAGCCACATAACCCAGCGCTAAGACATCCAGAATTGCAGCTTCTTGAATGCCTTTTGAGCCGGCATTCATCCATCTTTGACCACTTCATAATTTGCATTAAGTAGGTCAAGAGCATCATCTCTTTTTCCCTCAACTCTGTCTCAAATTCGTTTATTCTGTGGAACACAACTTGCAGAGTCAAGGGTTATTGTTGGAAGAGGTGAAGAACATGATGATTATGATAATGAGATTATGAGTAATAGAAGAAGACTCAATTTTCATGAGAAAGTGAAACCTGATAAGATAGATCCCTAATAATTCCAGAATCATTCCCTAAACCAAGAACAAAAGTTGTATCTATCATCACAGAATAACCAAATATTTAATCATCGAGTCAACACTCAGAATTCCCAGAGTTGAAGAAAGTTGATAGGTCCAATGATCCATTCATAAACTAAATGGTCAAGGATCATTGCTCAATTAAAAAAAATAACAATTAAAAAATCAAATACCCAATAAACTTTGCGATGTAAAGGCCTTCTGCCACAATAGAAGAAGAGCTCTACGAAGAGGAATCATCAGATCAACATAAACAAAAGCCGTAATATGAAGAAACCATTGTCAAAATAATCCAATTCCAATAGTGAAAAAGGTAGAATCAATCAGAAAAATATGCTCATAGTATAAGCTACCAAAAGCCATTTAAGAAGGACAATAACAAAAGGAAAAAAAAGAAAAAAGAACAAATGGAGAAGAAAAACACATTGAACAAACAGAATGACAATTTAGGAGCAACCAAGTTTTCCAAAAGTTTGAAACTTGCAGCTGTTCATTGTTGGGGGTTGCTTACTGGTTGGGTTAGCCATGGAAATAGCCCTTGAAGTCAAGTCCACTCTTTGTTTTATGAGTCTTGTTCCTTCGCCGAATGAACATATATACATATGAACCAAATAATTGGTCAGAACTTTTCTCAACCACATGGCAGAGTCATTCAAATGAGAGCGTAAATATTGGACTCATCGACAAATATTCCACGCACAAATGAATAATAGTTTCGTAAATCTCAAAACATTTTTCAAATGCTGAAAGTACTGTATTAAAGTGAAAATTAAACTGGGAAATATGTCTTGTAATTAGTGTCAGTAATTGGCTTTACTATCAGTATTGGGAATAAGATATTTATTATGAAACTATATAAGACTTGTTAAAAAAATATCTCTACATAATCAAATTATCAATGGTAAGGATGAACATGCACAAAAAATGAACCACATGGGATGAACTCCAAATAAGATTTCACTAGCTACTAATTAAGTTTTAATTGCTATTCTACTGGTTGCAAGGGTTAATGCATCCATTTGACTCGTTGAGTATATCTACCTGAAATCCATATCCCTCACAGATTTGTGTGCTCTTGGTTCATCCAAAATGTTGTTCATGCTAGGCCACTCCATAATTCTGATATGCCCGTCCTGTACTTGTTGCAGACAGAATTCAAACATACAAGATCAAACTCTAGAAACGAACGCTAGAAATGCCACACAACAAAGAAACATAATTGAATTGAATGGATTTCAAAGCGCTACATTCTGAACCACCGGTGGCAAATTTAGATCCATCAACACTAAAAGTAATGCAGTTTTGAGAACCGATATTCTGCAGAGGGGCCAGTTCTTTGGCCAACAGCTTCATTTTTGTTTCATTACCATACAGCTCAAACAATCTGCATGAGCACATAGAAATACGTCAACTTATATTTGATTTCTTAGTTAAGTAAAAGTGAAATATAAGCTAACCATGCTTAAGAAGCAACTATGGCTATTGTCAAGCATTCCCCTACTCCAAGGAAACTAGAACAAGAAACCATCAAAATAGTATGGTAAATTGATATAAGGTATCGGAATTCTGATTGTGAGATTATTGAAAGTGACAGTAACTGCAACTATGAAATACAAAATTGAGACAAATCATTAAAGAACTTTTCAACCGATAAATTTAGATAATAGGTTCAATCTCGAAGCTCATAAGTAAAGACACTTACTTGCAGCTACCATTGCTGAGAGAGCACACAAAATCGTCCTTTTTTAATATTAATAATGGAAAACATTCAGATCGGGAATCGTTTCTGAAAATCCTAGAAAGATTCGGAAACCAGCTAAGCTATTGCAAGTATGATATGAGAGACTGTGAGGGATTGCAGTTACAATTAGAAACGAGAATTCACATGAAAATGCAGCGAAGAGGAAGAAGAAGCGTTACCTGAGAGAAATTGAAAAGAGAAACAAGGTTGAAGAGTGAGGAGCTACCGCCACACACACACTGAAGCACCGTCCTTCTCTTCGCTTTCTTCCATTACCGTTTTCATTCTGTCCAAACACGAACAACAAGGAAGGATATGGTCGCCAGAGCAGGAAGATGGCAGGAGAGCGACGAAATGAAGACGCTGGTACGTAAAAGACAAGGAGACGATGAGGAGACAGTGAGAGGCTAATGACGCTGATGCTGTTCGATGTTAGGGCAGAGGCGACAAGAGACAAGGCGGAGGGGAGGCTAACAGCGCAGCGAGGGCGGTGAAGGTGACGGCGAAGATCTGAGCTCTTCCAGGGTTGTCATTGATGAGAGTGACGGTGAGAGTTGAGACTGGGAGAGTCCCGATCGAAGCTTTTGGCCAAGTTTGAGGGTGATTAGGAGGATTCAGGAGTTACTGGGTTGGGGGCCGGGTTATTAGGGTTTACTTTTAAAAACCTTTTGGCCACGCTTTTAAAGCGGGCCAAAAGAGTACCAGGATATGGCCACATTTGTAAGCGTGGCCGTAATGAAACCATGTCGCCACGCTTTTAAAACGTCCCTCTTTCTCTCTATGGCCACGCTTTTGAAGCGTGGCAGAAAAAAATGTGGCCGTTTCTCTAATCAATTGCCACCCTTCAAAAAGCGTGGCCGTTGACCCTTTTCGCCACGGTTTTGAAGCGTGGCGAGAAAAAACGTGGCCAAATCTCTATTCAATCGCCATCCTCACAAAAGCGTGGCCATAGGCCTTTTTTCTTGTAGTGTCATATTGACTTGCTGAGTCAATATTTTGTTCTAAGCCAATATGGCATTCAGAGTATCAATTTCAAGAACTCCCTTCTACTGAGGCGTCCTATTGTTCATAGGATTCCTCTCAGAGGTGTACATGAACTGGTTATTTGTAACCATTTCAATGAGTTCCTGAGCTTCTGCAGGGGTTTTCACGTGAAGAGATCCTCCTACAGAATGGTCCAATGACATTTTTGACAACTCAGACAGACCATCATAGAATATACTTATGATGCTCCATTTTAGAAGCATGTCAGTAGGACACCTTTTGATCAGTTGCTTATATCTTTCCCAAGCTTCATATAGGGACTCTCCTTCCTTCTGTCTGAAGGTTTGGGTTTCCACTCTAAGCTTGCTCATCTTTTGAGGTGGAAAGAATTTGGCCAGAAAATCACTGACCAGCTTATCCCAAGAGTTCAGGCTATCCTTAGGTTGTGAATCCAACCATATTCTAGCTCTGTCTCTTACAGCAAAAGGGAAAAGCATAAGCCTGTAGACCTCGGGATCAACTCCATTGGTCTTGACAGTGTCATAGATTTGCAAGAATTCAGCTAAAAACTGATGAAGATCTTCCATTGGAAGTCCATGAAACTTGCAGTTCTGCTGCATCAGAGAAACTAATTGAGGTTTAAGCTCAAAATTGTTTGCTCCAATTATAGGGAGTGAGATCCTTCTTCCATAGAAGTTGGAAGAGGGTGCAATAAAGTCACCAAGCATCTTCCTTGCATCTCCACCATTGTTATTAGGTTCGGCCATGTCTCCTTCTTTTTCGAAAATTTCTATTAGGTCCTCTCCAGAGGGTTGTGCTTTAGCTTCTCTTAGTTTCCTCTTAAGGGTCCTTTCAGATTCAGGATCAGCTTCAATAAGAATGTCTTTATCCCTGTTCTTGCTCATATGAAAAAGAAGAGAACAGAAAAGAAGAGGAATTCTCTATGTCACAGTATAGAGATTCCTTTATGTGAGTAGAAGAAGAGAAGAATAGAAGAAGGAGAAGATAAGAATTCGAACACAAAGGAGAAGAATGGTTTCGAATTTTTTGAATGGAAAAGGGGTGTTAGTAGATAATTAAATAAATAGAAAGAGATGAGAGGGGGAAGAATTTAAATAAAATAAATAAAAAAAATTTGTTTTTATTTTGACTATTTGTTATAATTCAAAATTAAAAAAAAATAAAATAAAATTAAATTAGAATTTAAAACAAATAGTTAATTAAAAAGGAATTTTGAAAAAGTGGGGAAGAGTTTTCAAAATATATAGAGAGAAAATTAGTTAGATAGTTCTGAAAAAGATAAGAAATAGCAAAACAAACAAAAAGTCAAGTGGTTAATTGAAAAAGATTTGAAAATCAAATTTGAAAAGATAAGAAGTTAGAAAAGATTTTGAAATTAAGTTTTGAAAAAAAAATTTTTTTTGAAAAAGATTTGGAAAGGAAATTAAAAAGATTTGATTTTGAAAATTAAAGTTAATTACTTGACTAACAAGAAACAAAAAGATATGATTCTAAAATTTAAAGATTGAACCTTTCTTAATAGGCAAGTGACAAACTTTAAAATTTTGGAATCAATCACATTAATTGTTAGTAAAGATTTTGAAATTATGAAATAAAAATTTGAAAAAGATTTTGAAAATCAATTTTTTTTAAAAGTTTTCAAAAATAAAGTAAAAATGAAAAAGACTTGATTTTTGAAAAAGATTTGAAAAAGATAGAATTTTTAAATTGAAAATTTGACTTGATTCATAAGAAACAATTAAATTTTAAAACTTTATAACTAAATCAATTCAAATTTTTTAAATTTATGAGAAGAAAAAGGAAAAGATTTTTTTTTATTTTTGAATTTTTAATGAAGAGAAAAACAATAAAAAGACTCAAAACATGAAAATTAGGAATCAAAACACACAATGCATGCAAGAACACTTTGAATGTCAAGATGAACACCAATAACACTTTGAATGTCAAGATGAACACCAAGAACTTATTTTTGAAAAATTTTTAAGAAAAAAAAACATGCAAGACACCAAACATAGAAATTTTCAAACTTTAGACACTAACAAATTGAAAATGCATATGAAAAACAAGAAAAGACACAAAACATGAGAATGCAAAGATCAAACAAAGAAGATCATCAAGAACAAATTGAAGATCATGAAGGACATTATGCATGAATTTTTCAAAATTTTTTTTTTAGAAAAATAAAAGAATGCAATTGACACCAAACTTAAAAATTGACACTAGACTCAAACAAGAAACATCAACTTTTTGGTTTTTTTATGATTTTATAAATTTTTTTGTATTTTTTGAAAATTATTTGGAAAAAGAAAAATAAGGATTTCAAAATTTTTAATAAGAATTCCAGGAATCATGGAATGTTAGTCTAAAACTCCAGTCCAGGAATTTGACATGGCTTACTAGCCAGCCATGCTTTCAGTGAAAGCTCCGGTCCAAAACACTAGACATGGCCAATGGCCAGCCAAGCTTTAAGATACAAATCAGGAATACAACAGCTGAATTGATGAGAATAAAAAAAAGTTCTTGTGATGATGAGTTGAAACCTCGGTCCAAAAGATTAGACATGACTTCACAGCCAGCCAGACTTCAACAGACCATCATGAAACTCTAGAATTCATTCTTAAAAATTCTGAAGCCATAGAATAATTTATATTTTTTTTTGAAAATTTTTTCGAAAATAAAAAGAATAAAAACAAAAACTTAAAATTAAAATAAAATTACCTAATCTGAGCAACAAGATAAACCGTCAGTTGTCCAAACTCGAACAATCCTGGGCAACGGTGCCAAAAACTTGGAGCACGAAATCGTGATTGTTCATTCCTTGGTAACGGCGCCAAAAACTTAATACGCACGTTCATAATCTTAGTTCTTTTTCACAACTTCGCACAACTAACTAGCAAGTGCACTGGGTCGTCCAAGTAATAAACCTTACGTGAGTAAGGGTCAATCCCACGGAGATTGTCCACTTGAAGCAAGCTATGGTCATTGATGAGCGGATAATTTATACGCTTTTTGGCATTATTTTTAGTATATTTTTAGTAGGATCTAGTTACTTTTAGGGATGTTTTCATTAGTTTTTATGTTAAATTCACATTTCTGGACTTTACTATGAGTTTGTGTGTTTTTCTGTGATTTCAGGTATTTTCTGGCTGAAATTGAGGGACTTGAGCAAAAATCACATTCAGAGGTTGAAAAAGGACTGCTGATGCTGTTGGATTCTGACCTCCCTGCACTCAAAGTGGATTTTCGGGAACTACAGAACTCGAAATGGCGCGCTTCCAATTGCGTTGGAAAGTAGACATCCAGGGCTTTCCAGCAATATATAATAGTCCATACTTTGGCCAAGAATGGACGACGTAAACTGGCGTTCAACGCCAGCCTTCTGCCCAAATCTGGCGTCCAGCGCCAGAAAAGGATCCAAAACCAGAGTTGAACGCCCAAACTGGCACAGAAACTGGCGTTCAACTCCACAAATGGCCTCTGCACGTGGAACACTTAAGCTCAGCCCAAACACACACCAAGTGGGCCCCGGAAGTGGATTTATACATCAAATACTTACTCATGTAAACCCTAGTAGCTAGTTTATTATAAATAGGACCTTTTACTATTGTATTAGGCATCTTTGGTCTCAGTTTTAATCCATTGTTCATCTTTGGATTACCTTATGATCCTTTGATCACGTTTTAGGGGGCTGGCCATCTCGGCCATGCCTGGACCTTCACTTATGTATTTTCAAACGGTAGAGTTTCTACACTCCATAGATTAAGGTGTGGAGCTCTGCTGTTCCTCAAAGATTAATGCAAAGTACTTCTGTTTTCTATTCAATTCATCTTATTTCGCTTCTAAGATATCCATTCGCACCCAAGAACGTGATGAAGGTGATGATTATGTGTGACGCTCATCATCCTTCTCCCTTATGAACGCGTGCCCGACAAACACTTCTGTTCTACATGAATTAAGCTAGAATGAATATCTCTTAGATCTCCTAACCAGAATCTTCGTGGCGTAAGCTAGAATGATGGCGACATTCAAGAGAATCTGGAAAGTCTAAACCTTGTCTGTGGTATTCCGAGTAGGATTCAATGATTGAATGACTGTGACGAGCTTCAAACTCGCGATTGTTGGGCGTTAGTGACAGACGCAAAAGGAGGGTGAATCCTATTCCAGCATGATCGGGAACCGACAGATGAATAGCCGTGCCGTGACAGGGTGCGTGAGCATATTATTCACTGAGAGGAGGGGATATAGCCACTGACAACGGTGATGCCCTTGCATAAAGCCAGCCATGGAAAGGAATGAGACTGATTGGATGAAGATAGCAGGAAAGCAGAGGTTCAGAGGAACGAAAAGCATCTCCATTCGCTTATCTGAAATTCCTACCAATGATTTACATAAGTATCTCTATCCCTATTTTATTATATAATATTCGAAAACACCATTATCACTTTATATCTGCCTGACTGAGATTTACAAGGTGACCATAGCTTGCTTCATACCAACAATCTTTGTGGGATTCGACCCTTACTCACGTAAGGTATTACTTGGACGACCCAGTGCACTTGCTGGTTAGTTGTATCGAAGTTGTGACAATTATGAATTAAGATCAGAGCACCAAGCCTTGGAGCCATTACCAGGATTTGTTCGAGCCTGGAGATCACAATTTCGTGCACCAAGTTTTTGGCGCCGTTGCCGGGGATTGTTTGAGTTTGGACAACTGACGGCTCATCTTGTTGCTCAGATTAGGTAATTTTCTTTTTATTTTATTTTCAAAAATTTTTCAAAAATATTTCTAAAATTCTCTCATCTGTTTTCGAAAAATAAATAAAAATGTTTTCAAAAATTTATTCAAAATTTTTAAGAATGAATTCTAGTGTTTCATGAAGCATGTGAAGCCTGGCTGGCTGTAAAGCCATGTCTAAATTCATTTGGACTGAGGCTTGCAATTTGTTATCAAGAGTAACTTAGTTGTTGCTCATCCACCTGCTGCTGATCCATGATCACTTGCTGAAGCTTGGCTGGCCATTGGCCATGTCTAGTGTTTTGGACTGGAGCTTTCTTTGAAAGCTTGGCTGGCTAGTGAGCCATGTCTAATTCCTGGACTGAAGCTTTAGACTAAGAATGCAAGATTCCTAGAATTCATATTAAAAATTTTGGAATCCTTATTTTCCCTTTTCAATAAATTTTCGAAAAAAAAAATCCAAAAAAAATAGAAAATCATAAAAACCAAAAATATTTTCTGTTTCTTGTTTGAGTCTTGAGTCATGTTATAAGTTTGGTGTCAATTGCATATGCATCTTACATTTTTTCGAAAATTTTATGCATTCATGGTGTTCTTCATGATCTTCAAGTTGTTCTTGGTAAGTCTTCTTGTTTGATCTTGATGATTTTTTGTTTTGTGTCTTTTCATGTTTATCATATGCATTCTTGAATTCTTAGTGCGTAAGCATTAAAGAATTCTAAGTTTGGTGTCTTGCATGTTTTCTTTGCATTAAAAATTTTTCAAAAATATGTTCTTGATGTTCACCATGACATTCAAAGTGTTCTTGGTGTTCATCTTGACATTCATAGCATTCTTGCATGCATTCATTGTTTTGATCTAAAAATTTCATGCATTGCATATTTTTCATGTTTTTCATAAAAATTTCAAAAATCAAAAAAATATCTTTCCCTTTTTTCTCTCATCAAATTCGAAAATTTGAGTTGACTTTTTCAAAAATTTTTAAAATCAAGTTGTTTCTTATGAGTCAAATCAAATTTTCAATTTGAAAATCTTATCTTTTTCAAAATCTTTTTCAAAAATCAAATCTTTTTCAAAATTCTTAGTTATTTTCGAAAATTCCAAAAATATTTTTCAAAAATCTTTTTCTTATTTTTATATCAAATTTTCGAAAATAACATAATCAATTAATGTTTTGATTCAAAAATTTGAAGTTTGTTACTTGCTTGTTAAGAAATATTCAAACTTTGAGTTCTAGAATCATATCTTGTGATTTCTTATGAATCAAGTCATTAATTGAGATTTTAAAAATCAAATCTTTTTCAAAAACTAATTTCTATCATATCTTTTCAAAAATATCTTCTCATCTTATCTTTTTCAAAAATATCTTTTCTAACTTCCTAACTTCTTATCTTTTCAAAATTTGTTTCAACTAACTAACTAACTTTTTGTCTGTTTCTTAACTTTTTCAAAACCACCTAACTAACTCCCTCTCTCTAATTTTCGAAAATATCTCCCCTTTTTTTCAAAAATTTCTTTTTAATTAACTAATTATTTTTATTTCAAAAAATTTTCGAAAAAAAAAAATACTAACATTTTTTCAAAAATCACTAACTCTTTTTCAAAATAATTTTCGAAAATTATCCCTCCCCCATCTCATTCTATTTATTCATTCATATCCTAACATCTCATCTCACATCTCTTCCATCCGTATAGTTGTGTTTCTTCCTTTACATCACATTCTTTGTCTCCCCCTCTTTTCTTCCACTCACAAAGGGATCCCTATACTGTGGTATAAAGGATCTCTATTACTATTATTATTTTTCTGTGCCTTCTTCTTTGTCATATGAGCAGGAGCAAGGACAAGAACATTCTTGTGGAAGCAGATCCAGAACCTGAAAGGACTCTGAAGAGAAAATTAAGAGAAGCTAAAATACAACAATCCAGAGATAACCTTTCAGAAATTTTCGAACAGGCAGAGGAGATGGCAGCCGAAAATAATAATAATGTAAGGAAGATGCTTGGTGACTTTACTGCACCTAATTCAAATTTACATGGAAGAAGCATCTCCATTCCTGCCATTGGAGCAAACAACTTTGAGCTGAAACCTCAATTAGTTTCTCTAATGCAGCAGAACTGCAAGTTTCATGGACTTCCAGCTGAAGATCCTTTTCAGTTCTTAACTGAATTCTTGCAGATATGTGATACTGTTAAGACTAATGGAGTAGATCCTGAAGTCTACAGGCTCATGCTGTTCCCTTTTGCTATAAGAGACAGAGCTAGATTATGGTTGGATTCTCAACCTAAAGACAGCCTGAACTCTTGGGATAAGCTGGTCACGACTTTCTTAGACAAGTACTTTCCTACTCAAAAGCTGAGCAAGCTTAGAGCTGATGTTCAAACCTTCAGACAGAAAGAAGGTGAATCCCTCTATGAAGCTTGGGAAAGATACAAACAGTTGACCAAAAAGTGTCCTTCTGACATGCTCTCAGAATGGACCATCCTGGATATATTCTATGATGGTCTGTCTGAGTTATCTAAGATGTCATTGGATACCTCTGCAGGTGGATCCATTCACCTAAAGAAAACGCCTGCAGAAGCTCAAGAACTCATTGACATGGTTGCTAATAACCAGTTCATGTACACTTCTGAAAGGAATCCTGTGAGTAATGGGACGCCTATGAAGAAGGGAGTTCTTGAAGTTGATACTCTGAATGCCATATTGGCTCAGAACAAAATATTGACTCAGCAAGTCAATATGATTTCTCAGAGTCTGCATGGAATGCAAGCTGCATCCAACAATACTCAAGAGGCTTCTTCTGAAGAAGAAGCTTATGATCCTGAGAACCCTGCAATAGCAGAGGTAAACTACTTAGGTGAACCTTATGGAAACACCTATAACTCAACATGGAGAAATCATCCAAATTTCTCATGGAAGGATCAAAAGCCTCAACAAGGCTTTAATAATGGTGGAAGAAACAGGTTTAGCAATAGCAAGCCTTTTCCATCATCAACTCAGCAACAGACAGAGAACTCTGAACAAAATGCTTCTAATTTAGCAAATCTAGTCTCTGATCTATCTAAGGCCACTGTAAGTTTCATGAATGAAACATGGTCTTCCATTAGAAATCTGGAAGCACAAGTGGGCCAGCTGAGTAAAAGGATCACTGAAATCCCTCCTAGTACTCTCCCAAGCAATACAGAAGAGAACCCAAAAGGAGAGTGCAAGGCCATTGACATAAGCGCCATGGCCGAACCTCTGAGGAGAGGAGAGGACGTGAATCCCAAGGAGGAGGACCTCCTGGGACGTCCAGTGATCAATAAAGAGCTTCCATCTGAGGAACCAAAGGACTCTGAGGCTCATCTAGAGACCATAGAGATTCCATTGAACCTCCTTATGCCCTTCATAAGCTCTGATGAGTATCCCTCTTCTGAAGAGAATGAGGATGTTACTGAAGAGCAAACTGCCAAGTTTCTTGGTGTAATCATGAAGCTGAATGCCAAATTATTTGGCATTGATACTTGGGAAGTTGAACCTCCCTTGTTCATCAATGAACTAAGTGATCTGGATCAACTGACATTGCCTCAGAAGAGACAGGATCCTGGAAAATTCATAATACCCTGTACCATAGGCACCATGCTCTTTAAGCCTCTGTGTGACCTTGGTTCAGGAATAAACCTCATGCCCCTCTCTGTAATAGAGAAACTGGGAATCTATGGGGTGCAAGCTGCTAAAATCTCATTAGAGATGGCAGACAGCTCTAGAAAACAGGCTTATGGACAAGTAGAAGATGTATTAGTAAAGGTTGAGGGCCTTTACATCCCTGCTGATTTCATAGTCCTGGATACTGGAAAGGAAGAGGATGAATCTATCATCCTAGGAAGACCTTTCCTGGCCACAGCAAGAGCTGTGATTGATGTTGACAGAGGTGAAATATTCCTTCAATGGAATGAGAACTCCCTTGTGTTTAAAACTCAAGGATCTCCCTCTGCAACCATGGAGAGGAAGCAGAAAAAGCTTCTCTCCAAGCAGAGTCAACCAGGGCCCCCACAGTCAAACTCTAAGTTTGGTGTTGGGAGGCCACAACCAAACTCTAAGTTTGGTGTTGAACTCCCATATCCAAACTCTAAGTTTGGTGTTGGAGAGTCTCAACAAAGCTCTGCACATCTGTGAGGCTCCATGAGAGCCCACTGTCAAGCTATTGACATTAAAGAAGCGCTTGTTGGGAGGCAACCCAATGTTTAATTATCTAACTATATTTTTCTTAGTTATGTGTCTTTATAGGTTCATGATCATGAGGAGTCACAAAATAAATATAAAAATTAAAAACGGAATCAAAAACAGCAGAAGAAAAATCACACCCTGGAGGAGCATCTGTCTGGCGTTCAAACGCCAGAACAGAGCATAGTTCTGGCGCTGAACGCCCAGAATGGGAGCATCCTGGCGCTGAACGCCCAGAACAAGCATGGTTCTGGCGTTCAACGCCAGAAATGGCAGCAAAGGGGCGTTGAACGCCCAAAATGGGCACCAACCTGGCGCTGAACGCCCAGAGTTGTGTGCAAGGGCATTTTACATGCCTAAATTGGTGCAGGGATGTAAATGCCTTGACACCTCAGGATCTGTGGACCCCACAGGATCATCTCAGGATCTGTGGACCCCACAGGATCCCCACCTACCTCATCATCTCTCTTTCCATTCATGATCATCCCTTCTGTTTTTTTTTTCCATTTACCACTCACATCCATACACCCACTACCTTCAAAAATTCAACATCTCTCTCCCACCCAATCCCACCCATATGGCCGAATACACACTCCCATCCATCTCCTCCATATCTTCTTCTTATTCTTCTATTCTTTCTTCTTTTGCTCGAGGGCGAGCAACATTCTAAGTTTGGTGTGGTAAAAGCATAGCTTTTTTGTTTTTTCCATAACCATTGATGGAACCTAAGGCCAGAGAAACCTCTAGAAAGAGGAAAGGGAAGACAAAAGCTTCCATCAAGGGTCTATAGCTCAGTGGTAGAACATTTGACTGCAAATCAAGAGATCCCTGAGATACCTCAAGGGATACATTTTCTTCCACACAATTATTGGAAGCAACTAAGGGTGAAACATCAAGAGCACTCCATCATCCTTCATGAAATTAGAGAAGATCTAAAAGCACTGAAGGAGGAGCAACAAAGGCAAGGAAGAGACATAGAAGAGCTCAAGGACATCATTGATTCCTCAAGAAGGAAATTCCACCATCACTAAGGTGGATTCATTCCTTGTTCTTAATTCTTCTGCTTTTTATTTTCTATGTTATGTGCTTATCTATGTTTGTGTCTTCATTACATGATCATTAGTAGTTAGTAACTTTGTCTTAAAGTTATAAATGTCCTATGAATCCATCACCCCTCTTAAATGAAAAATGTTTTAATTCAAAAGAACAAGAAGTACATGAGTTTCGAATTTATCCTTGAACTTAGTTTAATTATATTGATGTGGTGACAATGCTTCTTGTTTTCTGAATGTATGCTTGAACAGTGCATATGTCTTTTGAAGTTGTTGTTTAAGAATGTTAAATATGTTGGCTCTTGAAAGAATGATGACTAGGAGACATGTTATTTGATAATCTGAAAAATCATAAAAATGATTCTTGAAGCAAGAAAAAGCAGCAAAGAACAAAGCTTGCAGAAAAAAAAAATAGGCGAAAAAAAAAATAGAAAGAAAAAGAAAAAGCAAGCAGAAAAAGCCAAAGCTCTTAAAACCAAGAGGCAAGAGCAAAAAGCCAATAACCCTTAAAACCAAAAGGCAAGGGCAATTAAAAAGGATCCCAAGGCTTTGAGCATCAGTGGATAGGAGGGCCTAAAGGAATAAAATCCTGGTCTAAGCGGCTAAACTATGTTGTCCCTAACCATGTTCTTGTGGCGTGTAGGTGTCAAGTGAAAACTTGAGACTGAGCGGTTAAAGTCAAGGTCCAAAGCAAAAGAAGAGTGTGCTTGAGAACCCTGGACACCTCTAATTGGGGACTTTAGCAAAGCTGAGTCACAATCTGAAAAGGTTCACCCAATTATGTGTCTGTGGCATTTATGTATCCGGTGGTAACACTGGAAAACAAAGTGCTTAGGGCCACGGCCAAGACTCATAAAGAAGCTGTGTTCAAGAATCATCATACTGAACTAGGAGAGTCAATAACACTATTCGAAATCTGAAGTTCCTATAGATGCCAATCATTCTGAACCTCAATGGATAAAGTGAGATGCCAAAATTATTCAAGAGGCAAAAAGCTATAAGTCCCGCTCATATGATTGAAGCTCTGTTTCATTGATAGTTTGGAATTTATAGTATATTCTCTTCTTTTTATCCTATTTGATTTTCAGTTGCTTGGGGACAAGCAACAATTTAAGTTTGGTGTTGTGATGAGCGGATAATTTATACGCTTTTTGGCATTGTTTTTAGTATATTTTTAGTAGGATCTAGTTACTTTTAGGGATGTTTTCATTAGTTTTTATGTTAAATTCACATTTCTGGACTTTACTATGAGTTTGTGTGTTTTTCTGTGATTTCAGGTATTTTCTGGCTGAAATTGAGGGACTTGAGCAAAAATCAGATTCAGAGGTTGAAAAAGGACTGCTGATGCTGTTGGATTCTGACCTCCCTGCACTCAAAGTGGATTTTCTGGAGCTACAGAACTCGAAATGGCGCGCTTCCAATTGCGTTGGAAAGTAGACATCCAGGGCTTTCCAGCAATATATAATAGTTCATACTTTGGCCAAGAATAGAGGACGTAAACTGGCGTTCAACGCCAGCCTTCTGCCCAAATCTGGCGTCCAGCGCCAGAAAAGGATCCAAAACCAGAGTTGAACGCCCAAACTGGCACAGAAACTGGCGTTCAACTCCACAAATGGCCTCTGCACGTGGAACACTTAAGCTCAGCCTAAACACACACCATGTGGGCCCCGGAAGTGGATTTATACATCAAATACTTACTCATGTAAACCCTAGTAGCTAGTTTATTATAAATAGGACCTTTTACTATTGTATTAGGCATCTTTGGTCTCAGTTTTAATCCAATGTTCATCTTTGGATCACCTTATGATCCTTTGATCACGTTTTAGGGGGCTGGCCATCTCGGCCATGCCTGGACCTTCACTTATGTATTTTCAAACGGTAGAGTTTCTACACTCCATAGATTAAGGTGTGGAGCTCTGCTGTTCCTCAAAGATTAATGCAAAGTACTTCTGTTTTCTATTCAATTCATCTTATTTCGCTTCTAAGATATCCATTCGCACCCAAGAACATGATGAAGGTGATGATTATGTGTGACGCTCATCATCCTTCTCCCTTATGAACGCGTGCCCGACAAACACTTCTGTTCTACATGAATTAAGCTAGAATGAATATCTCTTAGATCTCCTAACCAGAATCTTCGTGGCATAAGCTAGAATGATGGCGGCATTCAAGAGAATCTGGAAAGTCTAAACCTTGTCTGTGGTATTCCGAGTAGGATTCAATGATTGAATGACTGTGACGAGCTTCAAACTCGCGATTGTTGGGCGTTAGTGACAGACGCAAAAGGAGGGTGAATCCTATTCCAGCATGATCGGGAACCGACAGATGAATAGCCGTGCCGTGACAGGGTGCGTGAGCATATTATTCACTGAGAGAAGGGGATGTAGCCACTGACAACGGTGATGCCCTTGCATAAAGCCAGCCATGGAAAGGAATAAGACTGATTGGATGAAGATAGCAGGAAAGCAGAGGTTCAGAGGAACGAAAAGCATCTCCATTCGCTTATCTGAAATTCCTACCAATGATTTACATAAGTATCTCTATCCGTATTTTATTATATAATATTCAAAAACACCATTATCACTTTATATCTGCCTGACTGAGATTTACAAGGTGACCATAGCTTCCTTCATACCAACAATCTCCGTGGGATTCGACCCTTACTCACGTAAGGTATTACTTGGACGACCCAGTGCACTTGCTGGTTAGTTGTATCAAAGTTGTGACAATTATGAATTAAGATCAGAGCATCAAGCTTTGGAGCCATTACCAGGATTTGTTCGAGCCTGGAGATCACAATTTCGTGCACCAGTCATCTTGCAAATCTCAGTCAGGCGAATTCAAATGGTTATGGTGAATTGATAGTTAAAATATAATTAAAATATAAAATGGGATAGGGATACTTATGCAATTCATTGGTGAGAATTTCAGGGAAGCGTATGGAGATGCTTTTGTTCCTTCTGAACCTCTGCTTTCCTACTGTCTTCATCCAATCATTCATACTCCTTTCCATGGCAAGCTGTATGTTGGGCATCACCGTTGTCAATGGCTACATCCCATCCTCTCAGTGAAAATGATCCAAATGCGCTGTCACCGCACGGCTAATTATCTGCCGGTTCTCGATCATGCTGGAATAGGATCCAGCGATCCTTTTGCGTCTGTCACTATGCCCAGCACTCACGAGTTTGAAGCTCATCACAGCCATCCCTTCCCAGATCCTAGTCGAAATACCATAGACAAGGTTTAGACTTTCCAGATCTCAAGAATGGCCGCCAATAATTCTAGCCTATACCACGAAGACTCTGATCATAAATCAAGAGGCTAAGAGATATGCATTCAAGCTTGGTTTCATGTAGAACAGACGTGTTTGTCAGGCACGCGTTCATAAGTGAGAATGGTGATGAGCGTCACATAATAATCACATTAATCATGTTCTTGTGTGCGAATGAATATCTTAGAGAAGAAATAAGCTTGAGTTGAATAGAAAAAAATAGTACTTTCCATTAATTCATGAGGAACAGTAGAGCTCCACACCTTAATCTATGGTGTGTAGAAACTCTACCATTGAAAATACATAAGAACAAGGTCTAGGCATGGCTGAATGGCCAGCCTCCCCAAATGGCATATGAATTCGAAAATAGGGAAAAAGAGACACCTAGTACAATAGTAAAAAGTTCTATTTATACTAAATTAGTTACTCGAGTTACAGAATTAAGTAAATGATGCAGAAATCCACTTCCGGGTCCACTTGGTGTGTGCTTGGGCTGAGCATTGAGCTTTCACATATAGAGGTCTTCATTGGAGTTAAACTCCAGTTTGTAACTTGTTTCTGGCGTTTAACTTTGCCTTGCAACTTGTTTCTGGCGTTTAACGCCAGAATAGGGCAGAAAGCTGGCGTTAAACGCCAGTTTGCGTCATCTAAACTCGGAAAAAGTATGGACTATTATATACTGCTGGAATGCCCTGGATGTCTACTTTCCAACGCAATTGAGATCGCACCAATTGGGTTTCTGTAGCTCCAGAAAATTCACTTTGAGTGCAGGGAGGTCAGAATCCAACAGCATCTGTAGTCCTTCTTCAGCCTCTGAATCAGATTTTTGCTCAAGTCCCTCAATTTCAGCCAGAAATTACCTGAAATCATAAAAAAACATACAAAATCATAGTAAAGTCCAGAAATATGAATTTTGAATAAAAAGTAATAAAAATATAGTAAAAACTAACTAAATTATACTAAAAACTATGTAAAAACAATGCCAAAAAGCGTATAAATTATCCGTTCATCACGGGTCGTCTTCCCTAGGAGTTGCAATGAAATGTCATATTATTGGCTATAAGAGAAATGGAGGTTGGAAAATTGCAATTGGCAAGAAATATAAATGGCAAGAAATTAGAGTGCAAGAAGGTAACTTAGCATGCAAGAAAGTAAATTAAAGTAAGTAATTGAAAGAAAGGGAAATTAAATGCTAATAAGAAGTGGGTAATTAAGGATTCCTATCCTAGTTGTAGACCACAAACATGGTAATTGTGTGTGAATTAATCCCAATTAGTCAACCCTACATCGAGGATAAGTCAATTAGGCATAATTAACCTCAATCCCTAAGTCCTAAGTCAACACTAAAGGGGACACATAGAGTCAAGGGAAACCAAATTAATTAACAACCCACACACAATGTGGAATAGACATCCACACTCAAATTCACCCAAATTCCCAAATTCCCAACCAAAAGTGTGAGAAACTAAGCAAAAACCCAACTAGGCATTTTGTCAAACACTTGGTGGGCATGTAAAGAAAGCATGGTAAAATGACAAGAAAATAATAAACGCTACAACTACTAAGCAAGGAAAATAAAGATAATAACTCAATAAAGCAATAAATGACATGAAACATAAAATTGCATTAAATGTAAATTAAAATGACAAGAGTGTTCATAAACATAAAAAGCAACAAAATGAGAAATTAACATGATAAACTAAGGAGACTAAGACAACAAAGTAAAGAAAGGTAGAAGAGACTAGATCAAAACAAGAATTAGACATAGAAATTACAAGGAAATTAAACTAAAACCCTAGGTTCTAGAGAGAAGGGGGAGCTTCTCTCTCTAGAAAATGAACTACATTATGCTAAACTAAACCCTAATTGCTCCCCCCTTCGCATGGAGTGAGGCCTTGTCTAATATAGAAAGAATCAGCTTCAGAAGGTCCAAAAATTGGGCTCTGGAGGCCCAGAAATTGCCCCCAGTGATTTGCATTAATGAGGTCACTGATGGTATTTTTGTGGAAAACTGAATTTCCCAAAACACCTAAAACTCACCGGCAAGTGTACCGGGTCGTATCAAGTAGTAAAACTCACTTAGAGTGAGGTCGATCCCACAGGGATTGATGGATCAAGCAACTTTAGTGGGTGATTAGCTTAGTCAAGCTAACATTGAGTGCTTTGAGTGACAGTTTAAACAACAGAAAGTAAATGACAAGAGGAATTAAAGTGCAGAAAGTAAATTGGACAGAAACTTAAAGAGCAAGAAAGTAAAATAGCTGAAATTTAAATTGTAAGAAAAGTAAATTGCATGAATCTTAAATGACAAGAAATGTAAATTGCATGAAATATAAAGGGGAGTGGGTGCTGGAAATTAAAATTCAACAGGAAAGTATAGATAGCAATCAAACAGAGAAGTAAAAGATGCAAAATCATACAACAGATCTAAACAGAAGAGTAAAATGCCTTGATGAATTTTAAGACAGAAAAGCGATGCTTAATTTGCAGCAATTTAAAAGTGGTTCAAGATCTCAGGAGTGGAAGAGACTAGATAACAATTCTAGATCTCAAATCCTTCCTTGATCCAACAAGAACAATTGCAAATTGAAAATGGAAAAGTAAATTGCAGAAGAAAAGAGAGTTGGAAGCAGTAAACAGAATTGAAATTTAAATTCTAGAATTATGCATAAAGCAAACAAAAGATCTCAAGGTAAGATTGAAACAGAAGTTCTTCAATTCTTCACCCAAGATTCAAAACAGAAATGAAAATTAAAAAAGAGAGCAAAATGAAAACTAAAGAGTGCAAAACTCCCTATTGGAGCCAGCCTTCTCAATGGAACCCCCCTTAATGAGATGGAATTGATGCCTTTATATAGGCTTTACAAAGTGAAAAATGAAATTGAAATGAAAAATAAATTAAATGAAAATCCTAATTCTAGCTTGTTCTTGTGCCTTTGAGTGATGATGTGGGCTTTGCTTGCTTTGGATCTGAGGAGAAATGGGTTTGGTTGGCCTTGATTCAATTTGGAGAGGAATTGAATTTAAATGGAATTTTTATTCAATTTTTGGTCCATGGGTGTTGCTCCCAGGGGTGGCTCAGTTGGAAAACCAAACTGAGCACCCAATGATGCCTTGCTTGCTTGATTTGGTGTGCGTCCCAGCCTTGGCCGTGTCCCATTGTGTGCCCAAGGCTTGCTTGGTGCCTTTGGTCCATGTCAAAATGTGGGAAAAAGGGGGGAAGTAACGCTCAGTTGGGAAAACCAACTGAGCTCCCCTTGTGGCGTCTTGCTTTTTTCTTCAAGGTCCCAAGTTCAACTCTTGGTGGAAGAAGTTTTGTGAGCCTTTTCCTTGAATTTTCTTGAGTGGGAGCCCGATAAAGCTCAGTTCGGAAAGTGAACTAAGCACTCTTTCCTTGCTTTCCTTGTTTTCCTTGTGTCTCCCCCTTCGAGCCTTGGTGGAAGCATTGGCTGATTTTTTTTGCTTATTTTTGGCCCTCAAATATGCATTTCACTTGTGCCTCAATTTCATGCCAAATATGGACTATTATACATCGTTGGAAAGCTCTGAATGTCAGCTTTCCAACGCAACTAGAAGCACATCAATTGGACGTCTGTAGCTCAAGTTATGGCCCTTTGAAGAAGGCATGGTCATGCTGTAAACGCCCAACTTTTAACTTAGCGAAATTTCTTGCCTCCAAGCACATTTTTCTTGTACGGCAAAGCTAAGTTCACTTAGTGAACTGAGCTTTGTGTGCTGATTGTTCATGCTTCCTTGATTTGGTCATGGGCTACGCTTTTAAAAGCGTGGCCTAAGGCTCCAAAGTGTGCTCCAACTTCAAAGTGTGCCCCAAAACTCTTTTTTTCTTCTTTTTAGCTTATTTTGTGCTTTTTGCTTTTTTTCTTCTTATTTCCTATCAAATTTATAA
Source organism: Arachis ipaensis (assembly GCF_059453495.1). Classification (NCBI taxonomy): domain Eukaryota; kingdom Viridiplantae; phylum Streptophyta; class Magnoliopsida; order Fabales; family Fabaceae; genus Arachis; species Arachis ipaensis. The sequence continues at coordinate 77,532,668 of NC_142444.1, forward strand.
AATTAAAAGATCAAGGAAATATACCATTTGAGCATAAAAGAATGCAATATTTAAGCACTAATTATCAATTTCTTGTATGAAAAAGCATAGAAAAACATGACATGATGACATGTCATCACAACACCAAACTTAAACCTTGCTTGTCCCCAAGCAAGAAAAGAATCATGCATTAAAGATTGACAATCCAAGGTAAGAAGAATAGCAACTCAATTTTCATGGTAAGCTAGTTTTCTAAGCATGCTACAATCACAAAAGAGATGTAAATTATTGATGCTTCTATCTAGCTCAATTTATGAAATCTTTCTCTTATATTCCTTCCTTGAAACAAGCTTTTGATTTTTCTTATTAGCTTCTCCTTTTGGGTGCTTTGCCCCATGAGTTAATAACAAAGCTACGACTCTGAATGCTTTGTTTTCAAGTATTACCACTTGATACATAAGCACCACAAGCATTTAATTAGAGGTATTCGTTAAGCTCATTTTCCCTTTCTTTTCTTGACTCTCTAATCATTGATGCTCAGAACCTTGAGCTTTGAGGGAGTGCTTTTGCACTTGAGCCTAGCCTTGACTTCTAAGTATTTTGTTTTCAAGCATTTGGCTTGATACATAAACACCACAAGTTCTTAACAAATAAATTGCCATTGGTACTCAAAGCCTTCAGCTTTCTCATTCTTTCCCTTTTTCTTTTTTTTTTTTGCTTTATTTGCAATTGCTTCTTCAAGGTTTTCATGTTTTCAAAAGATTTTACAAAAAGTACTAGATGAAAACTTCAATTAAATAAAATCCAATGCAATTGAGCAACAATTAATCATACTAGCTTTCCAATACTTGTATGCACATGCTAAAATCTTCTTTAATGCCTTGTTTGTTTATGATCATGATGCTCTATTGCTTTTGAACTCACAAAACTCAAGTTGGTAATCATAATGGCATGGCAACATGTTACAAATCAATATTCAAACTATGCTTATTCATACCACACATGCATACAAAGAATATAAAGACAATCATGCAAAATAAAGTGTTGGGAACAAAGGAGAGGAAAAGGAACTTTATAACCTTGTAGTCCATCTTCTCTATTGTTGTCATTTTCCTCTTATTCTTCCCTTTCCCTTGCCAAACTCAGAATGCTTGCTCATTCTCAAGCAACAATTAGAACAATGGCTATGGGGCTAAGATGGATCATGAATGTCTTATACAATGAAATGTTAGTAGTACATGTATTCTAAGCAAGCAAAATTAAAGATAACAATCAAAGCACAAGAGACAGAGACATTTTGATTGCATAGATAAGAAGGTGTGCACAATACATTGCATAAAAGATAAATGGCACACCAAACTTAGTGTGACACTTTCACTTGGAATCAATACAAGTATCCAGTAAAGATTGGAAGCAAATTGTGTTGCATAGCAACACCAAACTTAGAATGCAATCATATGTCAATTTTATTTAACTAAAAACTAAGCAAATGAAACTGTTATTTGTTAAGTACAATCACCAAGCCAAGAATCTATCAGAATAAAGATCTCTTGGTGATGTACTAACAACGACAGTTAACAAGCAAACTAGAGGAAAATATTTAAAAATAGAAAAATGACTAAAGCAAGTAGAATGAAAAAGTGTCAAATCAAAAGAGAAAAATAAAACTACAGAGGCATTATGATTATGCAGACAAGTAGTGTTGCTTGAATGAATTGCATAGAAAATAAGTGGCACACCAAACTTAAAATCTTGGTGTGTCACTTTCATTTTTGATTTGATGCAATCATCCAACAAGATTGAAAACAATTTGTTGCAAGGCAACACCAAACTTAGAATGTAACCATATGCCAATTTATTGAATTTAAATAAAGCAAAGAAAAAGAAAACAAAGCAGAGAAGAAATGTTACCTATGGTTGGGTTACCTCCCAACAAGTGCTCTTTTAGTGTCATTAGCTTGACATGTTGTTCTTCACTTTCTTCCTCTTCTTCTAGTTTGTTAAGAGGAATGACCTCAAAGGAGGGAAAGATTCAGCTAGTGTCCCTTGTCTTGGCCTTTCCTCAGCAAGCTTCCTTTTGCAAATGGCTTGATTGATCTTGCTTGCTGGATTAGGGACAGAATTGGTGTTCTTGCTAGTTGCCTTCACTTCTTTGGATTCAAGACTTGGTTGCTGTGTGATTATTGGAGTTTTGTATTCATCCAGAGCCTTTTGAATTGGTGGTTCCATGTACTTCTCTGCTTCACTTGAGTTTAGAATTCTTTGGTTGTCTTTCTCACTTTCTTGCTCCTCCACTTCCTCCCATGCACTCAACATTTGACTTAATAGCTTTTTCATTGAGGAGGTTTGTTGATCTTCCCAATATTTCTTCATCTCCTCTTCATATTTTTCAATCACAGATTCAATTGTTGAGAATTTTTGGGTTAGGGAAGTTTGTGAGAGTTGTGAGTCTTCATGTTCCCTTGTCATCTCAAGTGCAGTTTCATTTTCAACCACCTTATTCTTCATTGAAAGTTCACTTGATGCAGTAGCCTCCTCATCTTGCTCTTCCACTTTATCCTTTACATCCATCAATAGGTCTTCATCCTTACTGTTTGATGGTTTTAAGTTCCCCCTTGTTTGTTCTAAGGGCCCATTCATCTTCTTGAAGACGATTTCTTTCCAGGATAGGGATTTTGTGTATCTTTCCACGAGTTTTCTGTGTATTTCAATGGCTTGAAGGTAATCCTCATCTGTTGGTTCAAGAGATGAAGGTTGAGAATAATTTTGGTGACATGGATGTATTGTGGTGAAGTTGTGTTGAGGGGTCTGGAATGAGTTGTGTGATTGATGGGGTGACTTGTATGGATTTTGGAGGAAACTTTGTGTTGAGGCATAGTCAAGTGATGAAGAATTTTCCAAATATGCTCTGGTAGCATAATCAAGTGATAATGTCCTTGAATGATTAGAATGTGGATCATTGCATTTCCCTTCCCAGCCATCAATTGTGTACGTGCCTTCATAGTATGAGTCACTTTGTGGCTCTGGGAAATGTTCATATTCTTTCAATTCTTGGTGATATTCCCAACCACCATTAGAATAATGACTTGAATCATTTTTTGGTGGTGAGAAATATCCCATATGATTATCTTGTTCATCTTGTGGCTCTGAAGCGCATCTCCATGGATTGGAGTGCTTAGAATTTGTAAATTCTTGGTGATATTCCCAGCCACCATTAGAGATTTGTGATGGTGGGTGATATCCCAGAAAATTTGTTTGATCACAAGATGAGTTGAACTCCATTTGAATTTTGTAAAACACAACACCAATGAAATTTGAAGTCCATGTCTCAGAGAAGAACTTCTGAGTGGGGCAATAACTCAAACACCTTGATTTCAATTTAGAACAGAGAACAAAAAAAAATGCTTAATCTAGACTTCTCACCCACTTAATCATTGTTGATCTAAATCAATCCCCGGCAACGGCGCCAAAAACTTGATGGTATTTTTGTGGAAAACTGAATTTCCCAAAACACCTAAAACTCACCGGCAAGTGTACCGGGTCGTATCAAGTAGTAAAACTCACTTAGAGTGAGGTCGATCCCACAGGGATTGATGGATCAAGCAACTTTAGTGGGTGATTAGCTTAGTCAAGCTAACATTGAGTGATTTGAGTGACAGTTGAAACAACAGAAAGTAAATGACAAGAGGAATTAAAGTGCAGAAAGTAAATTGGACAGAAACTTAAAGAGCAAGAAAGTAAAATAGCTGAAATTTAAATTGCAAGAAAAGTAAATTGCATGAATCTTAAATGACAAGAAATGTAAATTGCATGAAATATAAAGGGGAGTGGGTGCTGGAAATTAAAATTCAACAGGAAAGTATAGATAGCAATCAAACAGAGAAGTAAAAGATGCAAAATCATGCAACAGATCTAAACAGAAGAGTAAAATGCCTTGAAGAATTTTAAGACAGAAAAGCAATGCTTAATTTGCAGCAATTTAAAAGTGGTTCAAGATCTCAGGAGTGGAAGAGACTAGAAAACAATTCTAGATCTCAAATCCTTCCTTGATCCAGCAAGAACAATTGCAAATTGAAAATGGAAAAGTAAATTGCAGAAGAAAAGAGAGATGGAAGCAGTAAACAGAATTGAAATTTAAATTCTAGAATTATGCAGAAAGCAAACAAAAGATCTCAAGGTAAGATTGAAACAGAAGTTCTTCAATTCTTCACCCAAGATTCAAAACAGAAATGAAAATTAAAAGAGAGAGCAAAATGAAAACTAAAGAGTGCAAAACTCCCTATTGGAGCCAGCCTTCTCAGTGGAACCCCCCGTAATGAGATGGAATTGATGCCTTTATATAGGCTTTACAAAGTGAAAAATGAAATTGAAATGAAAAACAAATTAAAAGAAAATCCTAATTCTAGCTTGTTCTTGTGCCTTTGAGTGATGATGTGGGCTTTGCTTGCTTTGGATCTGAGGAGGAATGGGTTTGGTTGGCCTTGATTCAATTTGGAGAGGAATTGAATTTAAATGGAATTTTTATTCAATTTTTGGTCCATGGGTGTTGCTCCCAGGGGCGGCTCAGTAGGAAAACCAAACTGAGCACCCAATGTTGCCTTGCTTGCTTGATTTGGTGTGCGTCCCAGCCTTGGCCGTGTCCCATTGTGCGCACAAGGCTTGCTTGGTGCCTTTGGTCCATGTCAAAATGTGGGAAAAAGGGGGGAAGTAACGCTCAGTTGGGAAAACCAACTGAGCTCCCCTTGTGGCGCCTTGCTTTTGTCTTCAAGGTCCCAAGTTCAACTCTTGGTGGAAGAAGTTTTGTGAGACTTTTCCTTGAATTTTCTTGAGTGGGAGCCCGATAAAGCTCAGTTCGGAAAGTGAACTGAGCACTCTTTCCTTGCTTTCCTTGTTTTCCTTGTGTCTCCCCATTCGAGCCTTGGTGGAAGCATTGGCTGATTTTTTTGCTTATTTTTGGCCCTCAAAGATGCATTTCACTTGTGCCTCAATTTCATGCCAAATATGGACTATTATACATCGTTGGAAAGCTCTGAATGTCAGCTTTCCAACACAACTGGAAGCACATCAATTGGACGTTTATAGCTCAAGTTATGGCCCTTTGAAGAAGGCATGGTCATGCTGTAAACGCCCAACTTTTAACTTAGCGAAATTTCTTGCCTCCAAGCACATTTTTCTTGTACGGCAAATCTAAGTTCACTTAGTGAACTGAGCTTTGTGTGCTGATTGTTCATGCTTCCTTGATTTGGTCATGGGCTACGCTTTTAAAAGTGTGGCCTAAGGCTCCAAAGTGTGCTCCAACTTCAAAGTGTACCCCAAAACTCTTTTTTTCTTCTTTTTAGCTTATTTTGTGCTTTTTGCTTCTTTTTCTTCTTATTTCCTATCAAATTTATAAAATTAAAAGATCAAGAAAATATACCATTTGAGCATAAAAGAATGCAATATTTAAGCACTAATTATCAATTTCTTTTATGAAAAAGCATAGAAAAACATGACATGATGACATGTCATCAGTCACGGGCTGGGGCACGTGCGGACGCATAGGTTTGTGCGTCCGGACACATGCTGATTTTCCGCTTGTGCATACACATAGGTGGTCATGCATACGCACACATGGTTTTGCGGCTTTTGTGCGTACGCACAGGTGGTTGTGCACACGCACACTCCAATGTGTGCTTCTCCTTTGTTTTCTTCATGTTTTTTTCCCTTTGTGCATGCTTTTCCATCACTTCTTCCATCCATATTAGCCTTGTAATTCTGAAATCACTCATCAACCACATCAAGGTATCGATTGGAATAAAAGTGAAATAAAATTAGCTATTTTAAGGCCTAAAAAGCATGTTTTCACAATTAAGCACAAATCTAGGGAGAATTACAAAACTATGCTATTTAAAGGAATAAGTGTAGTAAAAGTTGATGAAATCCACCCAAATAGAGCAAATAAATATCATGAAATGTGGATTCATCATTCATCTCTAGACAAGGTTCTTCATATTCAATTACTTCCTCACCAACTTCTTCTAGCTCTTCTCCACCCTTCATGTCACAACTTAGAGGTAATGTGGAACTTATCTCAACATGAACCTCAATTTTAATGGAAGAAGACTCTTCAAATTCAAAAGGACCGTGTGTTGGTGTGGAATCATCATCAAGAGGAAGATTTGTTGCTTGCTCAACTTCTTCTAATTCTTCACCATTCACCATACGCCTTGGAGGTTGCACACCCTTCTTAACATTGCTTTCAAGTTCAATGGAAGAAGGCTCAATGGTATCTTCAAGGTGATTTGTTAGTGTGGACAAGAACTTATCAATGATTAAGTCCAATTCTTGATCAACCTCTCCTAATTCTTCAACCGCTCCTTCCGGCTCAACTATCCTCACTTCCTCCTCTTGCTGCAATTCTTGCTTCAATTCGTCTTCTCCACCCTGAAGCTTGATGAACGGATAATTTATACCCTTTTTGGCACTGTTTTTACATAGTTTTTAGAATGTTTTATATACTTTTTATTTTATTTTTATTAGTTTTTATTCAAAAATCACATTTCTGGACTTTACTATGAGTTTGTGTGTTTTTCTATAATTTCAGTTATTTCCTGACTGAAATTGAGGGACCTGAGCAAAAATCTGATTCAGAGGCTGAAAAAGGACTGCAGATGCTGTTGGATTCTGACCCTCCAGCACTTGAAGTGGATTTTCTGGAGCTACAGAAGCCCAATTGGCGCACTTTTAATTACGTTGGAAAGTAGACATCTTGGGCTTTCCAGCAATATATAATAGTCCATACTTTGCTCGAGATTTGATGGCCAAAACTGGCATCCAAAGCCAGCCTAAAACTTTCTGGCGTAAAACGCCAGAACATGCATAATTCTTGGCGTTAAACGACCATTTTGGCACCCAGGGCGGCGTTTAACTCCAACTTTGGGCATATGCACGTGAAAGCCTGAAAGCTCAGCCCAGACACACACCAAGTGGGTCTCGGAATTGGATTTCTGCACTATCTGCACTTAGTTACTCATTTTCTGTAAACCAAAGTTACTAGTTTAGTATAAAAACTACTTTTAGAGATTCAGTTTACACCTTATGACATTTTACACTTCATATTGTATTTTCTACAGCATGAGTCTCTAAACCCCATTGGTGAAGGTGAGGAGCTCTGCTGTGTTTCAATGAATTAATGCAATTACTACTGTTTTCAATTCAATCACGCTTGATTCTATTCTAAGATACTCATTCGTACTTCAATATAGAGAATATGATGATCTGTGACACTCATTGTTATCCTTAACCTATGAATGCGTGCCTGACAACCACTCCCGTTCTATCTGAGCTCAACGTAGTCATTGGGCGACAGCTTGAGTGCGTATCTCTTGGGTTTCTAATCCACGGACCGAGTCCGTGAGATCAGAACCTTCGTGGTATAGGCTAGAACTAATTGAAAGCATTCTTGGGATTTGGAAAGTCTAAACTTTATCTGTGGTATTCCGAGTAGGATCTGGGAAGGAATGACTGTGACGAGCTTCAAACTCACGAATGTTGGGCGCAGTGACAGTGTGCAAAAGGATAAGGGGCCTATTCCAACGCTAGTGAGAACTGACAGAAGATTAGCCGTGCGGTAGCTGCACATGGTATTTTTCATCCGAGACGAGAAATTCGACAGTTGATTAGCCGTGCAGAGATCGTACCTGGTAGTTTTCATCTGAGAGGATCATACAGCTTGCCATTGAAGGAAACCATGCGTGTTTGGAGAAGAAGACAGTAGGAAAGCAGAGATTTAGATGATAGAGCATCTCTAGAACCTCAGCCTGTTTCTCATTACTGAATCACAAGTACTATTTATTTCATGTTATTTATTTTTCATAAATACAATCACTCTTATCATTAATCTCCTGACTAAGATTTACAAAATAATCATAGCTTGCTTCAAGCCGACAATCTCCGTGGGATCGACCCTTACTCACGTAAGGTATTACTTGGACGACCCAGTGCACTTGCTGGTTAGTTGTGCGGAGTTGTGAAAAGTGTAATCACAATTTCGTGCACCAAGTTTTTGGTGCTGTTGCCGGGGATTATTCGAGTTTGGACAACTGACAGTTTATTTTGTTGCTTAGATTAGGAAAAAATTATCTTTTTGGTTTAGAGTAACTAAAATTGAGTCTTCTATTATTGTTTTTGGTTAAAATTTTAAAATCCTTATTTTCTTTTTCTAAATTAATTTCGAAAAATTTTAAAACCAATAACCTCATAATTTAGTCTTCTGTTTGAGTTTAATTTCATGTTTTAAGTTTGGTGTCAACTGCATGATTTTATTTTTCTTTCAATTTTTCGAATTATATGTTCTTGGTTCTTTCTTAATCTTCAAGTTGATCTTGTTTATTTTCCTTGTTTGATCTTTAGTTTTTCTTGTTTTGTGTCTTTTCCTGTTTTTCTTGTGCATTTTCGAATTATTAGTGTCCAAAGTATAAAAATTTTTAAGTTTGGTGTCCTTTGTGTTTTTATTTTCTTAAAAATTTTCAAAATTTGTTCTTGGTGTTCATCTTGATCTTTAAAGGGTTCTTGGTGTTCATCTTGACATTGAAAGTTTTCTTATTTGCTTTCTTTGTTTTGATCTAAAAATTTTATGTTTGGTGTCATTTTATTGTTTTTCTCTTTCATCATTAAATTCAAAAATTCAATAAAATATCTTTTCCTTTATTTGCTCATTATTTTCGAATCCATTAGGTTGACTTAGTCAAAAATTTTAAAATTTGGTAGTTTTTTGTTAGGCAGGTTAAAATTTCAATTTTAAAAAAAAAATTTATCTTCTCAAATCTTTTTCAAAACAATTTCTCTTTCAAATTTCTTTTTTTATTTTTTGAAAATCTTTTATAAAATTTTTCAAAATCTTTTTCTTATTCATAATTTTTGAATTACATGTGCTATTTTATTATTTTGATTGAAAAATTTTAAGTTTGGTGTTTCCTTGTTGAGAAAGTTTAATCTTCAAATTTTAAAATCATAGCTTTTTCAAATCTTTTCTTTTATTTATTTATTTTTTACAAGTATCTTTAATTTTAAGACATATCTTTTTCAAAACTCCCTAACCACTTTCTCTCTCTTCATTTTTTTCGAAAATCATATCCAAAATTTTCCAAATCCTTTGGATTAATTTATCATTTTAGTATTTTAATTTTTTTCTCTTAGTTTTCGAAAATTATATTCTATTTTCCAATTATTTTATTTTATTTTATCTTATTTCCTTTTTAATTCGGTGTATCCTTAATTAAATAAAATAAAAACAAAAATATATTTTATTTGCAATTCACATCTTCTCCCTTTCTCCGTCATGGACCTAAGTGGAAATGAATAGTCCAGAAGGACTCTGGGATCATATACTAACCCCACTAATGCTTCCTATGGGAGTAGTATCTGTATACCTCCCATCAGAGCTAGCAGTTTTGAGCTAAATCCTCAGCTCAATATCATGGTGCAGCAAAATTACCAATATTCCGGTCTTCCACAGGAAGAACCTACTGAGTTTCTGGCACAGTTCTTACAAATTACTGACACAGTATGTGATAAGGAAGTAGATCAGGATGTCTACAGATTATTACTATTTCCATTTGCTGTAAAAGATCAAGCTAAGAGGTGGTTAAACAATCAACCCACAGCAAGCATAAGAACATGGAAACAGTTATCAAACAAATTTCTGAATCAATATTTCCCTCCAAAAAGGATGACCCATGTAACAACCCTGGTTTTCGAGAACGCGAAATCTTTTCTGAAAGTACGGATTTCTCCGGAAGATCAGTAAGGGGAAAACCTTTGATATATCATCAAGTATCTCAATCCTCATTGTCATTATGTCATCTTTAAGTTAGAACCTTTTCCGAGACACGCTCGATAACGCGGTCACGAAGAACCTGGTTTTTGAACCGTATCGATTAGAAGTTTTGATTTGGTTTTTTGTAAACAGTCTCAGTTTGACGAACTGGACTCGATTTATGAGAGAAGAGAGATAATAGGATGATATTATCATTATATTAGTATTAGAAGCTTCTTGAATAATATTATAAGGTTACCTGGTCAGTTTTAGTTAAAAACAGAAAATCGGTTTAACCACGTTTACGGTTTACTGGTGCAGCTTAGCACCAACACTCTCTAATGAATTTTGCAATGCTAAGGCCTCATTATACATGTACTATTCTCATAATAAATATATTACTAGTGTCATTTATGCTAGTAGCTCAGAAAATAATTTTTAGAGATGTTTTTACGAGTGTTCCGATACACCTAGTTTTAGTAGTTGTACACCACAGATATTTTAATATTATTTTAATCCACCTCCAAGCCAACCAATCACAACTGACCTTACACCCCCAAGACCTCCAAGGCTGTCTCATTTCATCATTTTGGCCGAAAATAACAAGAGAGAAAAGAGAGAAACTTTCATGAACACTTAATCTTCAAAGCTTGATTTCTTCTGAACTAAAACTCAAATCAAAACTCCGATTTTACCAAAATGATCCTCTCTTCTTCCTCTACATAGCCATGTGACTTATCAAGGCTGGAAATAAGGTGAGATGGCTGTCTCCCTCCCATTTCAATTCGGTTTTCAAGGAAAACCATGCAAAACATGTGTTTTCTTGATGTTTTTCCTTAGGAATCATGCTTAAGTTGACTTGAGGGCCAAGAAGCGTGAATTTCCAGCAAGTCTAAGGTGATATATCTCTTCCTAACATACTGAGTGAGATTTGGTCAGTTGAGAGTTTTTGGATTTAAAGTTGTTCTTGATGTGATTTAGGAGGAAAAAGTGCTTAAGGACCACCTGAAAGTTTAACCGAATTAGGAGCAGCAACACCAGGTAGGCTCTCACGAAATTAATCTTGATTATTTGTGTTTGAGTTGTGTGAATGTTGTATAAATTGGCTGTGCTAAAAATTGGTTGCTTATATGATTGATTCTTGGTGAAAATTTGGTGAAATTTTGATGAAATTTGATGAAATTCAAGCTTTAAAGTTCATGTTCTTGGGGCAGCTGAAAAAACGAAACCCTAAACTTAAATTGAGGTTCAATTTGTGTTGAAATCATGTAGAAAAGATGGGGTTTTAGTGGCTGCTAATTTATTTTGAATTTTGGTAAAAATCGGTTGCTGAAAAGACTGAAAAACGGGTAAAAACAGAGAAAGAATCTGAAGAATTTATGAAGAACATGAAGAACACTTTGAGTGTGATGAAGAACAATGAAGAACACCTTTTTGATTCATAAAAGGGCAAGGAAGTAATTAATTTGGTGTTGGGGGGTTATTTAGTAATTTCTGAAAGTTAGGGTGGTAAAAGTAGAAATATTAAAAGTTACGGGTGGTAAAAAGTAAATTTTAAAGGTTAAAAGTAAAAGTAAGTTAATTTTCGAAAATTTAATGATAAAATAATAAAAAAATAATAAAATATTAAATAATAATATTTAATTAAAAATAATATTTTAATAAAAATAATAAAATAATGCAGAAAAGGCAGTTTTCTATAAAAGCTTTAGAAAGACAACTTTAAGCGCAGAATTTCATAATTACTTTCATAAAACACTTAGGGAGTGGTAAAAACATATTAGTGAGGTAAAGATAAATAAAAGATAAAAAGTTGAAGAAAAGATAAAAAAATCGAAGAAAAAGTCTGTAAAGTTTTAATGACAGAAAAATAGACAGAGACTAGTGAATGAACTAGGGCAACATAGTTAGTCCTGGAATTGCGAATAGGGTTAGGTATTATATGAAAAGTTAAACTGTTTCAGTATAGACTTAATGAACCTATACTTGGGACAGACTAACTATTCATACCGAAATTTACATAAGCTTTAAATGCATACGTTAAACAGAGAAATCAGAGCAGAGTAAAGAAACACAGAGAACAGAGTAACCAGAGCAGAATAAAGGGATACAGAGAAAAGAGTAATCAGAGCAAAGTAAAAAGACAAAGAGAAAAGAGTAATGTGATAAAGAGAAATGGTTTGAATTAAGATGTTGTAAAAGTGAAAGATGTAAAGTTTGTACAGTATGATTGAACAGAGAAAGAAAGAGGTACTACATAAGAATGTGAAAATGATGATGAATAATGAGAATGATGATGAATGATGATAATGAGAATGATTATGTGATGATTTGTTACTTGAGGCAACCCAAGAGATATTTATTTGTTGCTTGAGGCAACCCAAGAGATGTGTTTATTCATTTGTTGCGTTAAGGCAACTCCAGATATACTTGTATGATCATCTACTGCAGTGAGGCAGTCAGATAGATAATGGTGTGATCACTGAGAACGCTTTCCTACAGTACAGATCCATATTTTATTTCTGTAAGGCAGAGGGGTTATTTCCTGCTATAGAAGTACCGTGACCACCTGTTCCATTTCTGTAGTGGTAGAGAGGTTATTTCCTGTATACAGAAGGTTTGTCGGCGTACATCCCTGCAGTGGAAGATGTGTTATTTCCTGCGTGCAGTGAACTTTGTGGTGGCAGAGGGGTTATTTCCTGTACACAGGGGTATAGCCAATAGGAAAGCCTTATCCAGACAGAGGTTACTGAATAACGTCAGGAGCGGGTTAGTAACCGACAGATGAGCTCATTACCTGCACTAGGGCTAGACATGCATCATACTTGGTTGCGCATTTCCTTTGTTATGTTTGTGGTATGAATGTATGCTTTCCTTGTTTGTATTCCATTCTCTGCGCTTGTGATATTTTCTTGTATTCTTCTGTTTGTGTTCTGCTATCTGTTTTCTCTATCTTCTCTACTTATCTGTGTTTTCTAATTACTGCTTCCTTGAATTCTGCTAATAGTCTGCTAAACAACATAGAATTAATGAACGTAACTAATAACCCCGACCCTACTAAGAGCTCCCCAGTTCTTACCCCTTCTCTCTTCCTTCCCTCTTCACATGGAAGTAAGAGTACCTTACCATAGTTCGCTGATGACCGTTCGCAAGAAGAGGATTTTGCTCTAGATAGTCTTCTGAGTCTAGGGTGAATATCATTCTCTAATTATATGTAAATACTGTGAGACCAGCCAATGTCTGCACCCCTTCGTATGCGCACTTTAACCTAAATCCTGTATACGAGATTCCTATTTTGTGGATACTTCATGAGGTACCAGAGAGACGTCCTGTGGAAAAGTCTGATCGTGCAGAGGAGTAGCAGATGATGTTCTATCTTTTGATGACGTTCCACCTGACTTGAGTTGTGAAGACTTAGAACGTACTTTCCCTCGCTTTAGTAGTTTAAAGGGACTAGGTGAGTATAGAGTCTAGGCTAGCCTAGGTGCCAGCTTAGGGACCTCTTGAACAGGTCAGGACATGGGATGTTGTAGGTATGTATATGTATATAGTTATTATCTAGCTATACCTAGGGGTGTTCTAACTAAAGGTCTATACTCTAATAAAGGCTAGATAACTGAATGTTGCTAGCTACTTCTGATGTATTTATGTGTGGTTGCTTATAACTATTTTATCTATTATCAGCTGTGAGTTGATTATGAATGAATCCGTCTATTAATCCAAATGTTTTCAAAAAAAAAAAAGTACCTCGCTAACTAACTACACTTTTAACAACGAATCAGGCTCATATAATAGATAATAGATAATATATAGGATGACAAATTGGTAGCACTCAGTTTCTGGTATGTCCTAGGCGTACTGAAAATTGGGTCGTTACAACCCAGCTGAGGCTAGACATCCAAAGCTTTAAACAAGAGGATAATGAATCCCTTTATAATGCCTGGGAGAGGTACAGAGGGATGCTAAGGAATTGCCCCTCTGAAATGTTTTCAAAATGGGTACAAGTAGACATCTTTTACTATGGGCTTACAGAAAAGGCCCGGATATCTCTAGACCACTCAGCTGGTGGTTCTATACACATGAGAAAAATAATTGAAGTGGCTCAAGAGCTCATTGATACAGTTGCTAGAAATCAGCATCTGTACTTAAGTAGTGAGTCCTCCATGAAAGAAGAGGCTAAAGCAGTATCCACTGAACTTAGTCCTCAAGAACAAGTTGTTTAACTCAATCAGCAATTGCTTATTATAACAAAACAGTTCGCAAAATTTAAAGAGATGCTGCAAGAAACCAAAGATGCTAACCAGAATATGGAAAAACAATTAAATCAAACAAGACAGCAGTTATCTAAACAGATAACAGAAGAATGTCAAGCTGTTCAATAGAGGAGTGGAAAGACATTGAATGTCTCAACTCAAGGCAGCAGAAAGCCAAGAAAGGAACAACTGACAGAGGATGACCAACCCACTGCCCAAAATCCCTCTGAGGACAGTAAGAGCCCAAAGAGGAATGATTCTGGCGTTCAAATGCCAGAAAAGGGTAAGAAAGTGGCGTTAAACGCCCAAGGGATGGCCAATTCTGGCGTCCAAATGCCAGAACAGGGTGGCAATCTGGCGTTAAATGCCCATGCAGCACCCAATTCTGGCGTTCAAACGCCAATAAGGGATCAGACACTTGCAAGTGCTGATAACAACCCCCTTAAGCAGTCTTCTCTAACCACTTCTATAGGAAATAAACCTGCAGCAACTAAGGTTGAAGAATATAAAGCCAAGATGCCTTATCCTTAGAAACTCTGCCAAGCGGAACAGGATAAATAATTTGCCCGCTTTTGCAGACTATCTCAGGACTCTGGAAATAAAGATTTCGTTTGCAGAAGCACTTGAGCAAATACCCTCTTATGCTAAGTTCATGAAAGAGATCTTAAGTCATAAGAAGGATTGGAGAGAAACTAAAAAAGTTTTTCTCACTGAAGAATGCAGTGCAGTCATTCTAAAAAGCTTACCAGAAAAGCTTAAAGATCCCAGAAGCTTTATGATACCATGCACATTAGAGGGTGCTTGTACCAAGACAGCTCTATGTGATCTTGGGGCAAGTATCAACCTAATACATGCATCCACTATCAAAAAGCTTGGTTTGACTGATGAAATTAAACCAACCCGGATATGCCTTCAACTTGCTGATGGCTCCATTAAGATTCTATCAGGCGTAATTGAGGACATGCTTGTCAACAATGGGCCATTTGCCTTTCCCACTGACTTTGTAGTGCTGGAAATGGAAGAGCACAAGAGTGCAACTCTCATTCTAGGAAGACCATTCCTAACAACTGGATGAACCCTCATTGACGTCCAAAAAGGGGAGATAACCCTAAGAGTTAATGAGGATGAGTTCAAATTGAATGTTGTCAAAGCTATGTAGCATCCAGACACATCAAAAGACTGCATGAGCACTGACATTATTGACTCCTTAGTAGAAGAGGTCAATATGACTGAGAGTCTTGAATCAGAGCTAGAGGACATTTTTAAAGATATTCAGCCTGATCTGGAGGAACCAGAGAAAATAGAAGAACCTCTGAAAACTCCTCAAGAAGAGGAGAACCCTCCTAAACCCGAGCTCAAACCACAACCACCATCCCTGAAATATGCATTTATGGGAGAAGATGACACTTTTCCAGTAATCATAAGCTCTACTTTAGAGCCACAGGAAGAGAAAGCACTAATTCAGGTGCTAAGGTCACACAAGACAGATCTTGGGTGGTCCATAAGTGATCTTAAGGGCATTAGCCAGCCAGATGCATGCACAAGATCCTATTGGAGGATGATGCTAAGTCAGTGGTTCAACCACAGATGTGGCTGAATCCAGCCATGAAGGAGGTGGTGCAGAAAGAGGTCACTAAGTTACTAGAGGCTGGGATTATTTATCCTATTTCTGATAGCCCCTGGGTGAGCCCTGTCCAAGTTGTCCCCAAGAAGGGAGGCATGACAATGGTTCATAATGAAAAGAATGAATTGGTTCCTACAAGAACAGTTACAGGGTGGCGTATGTGTATTGACTAAAGAAGACTCAATATAGCCACCCGAAAGGATCATTTTCCTTTACCATTCATAGACCAGATGCTAGAGAGACTAGCAGGTCATGAATACTACTGCTTTTTGGATGGCTATTCAGGTTACAACCAAATTGCAGTAGATCCTCAGGACCAAGAGAAAACAGCATTCACATGTCCTTCTGGAGTATTTGCCTACAGAAGGATGCCATTTGGTCTGTGCAATGCACCTGCAACCTTTCAGAGGTGCATGCTCTCTATCTTCTCTAATATGGTAGAAAATTTTCTAGAAGTCTTCATGGATGACTTCTCAGTATTTGGAGACTCATTCAGCTCCTGTCTTGACCATCTAGCATTTGTTCTGAAAAGGTGCCAAGAGACTAATCTGGTTTTAAATTGGGAAAAATGTAACTTTATGGTGACTGAAGGAATTGTCTTTGGGCACAAAATTTTAAATAAGGAAATAGAGGTGGATCAAGCTAAGGTAGAGGTAATTGAAAAATTACCACCACCTACCAATGTTAAGGCAATCAGAAGCTTTATGGGACATGTAGGATTCTATAGGAGGTTTATAGAGGATTTTTCAAAAATTGCAAAACCTCTGAGCAATCTGCTAGCTGCTGACACGCCATTTATCTTTGACACAGAGTGTCTACAGGCGTTTTAGATTCTGAAAGCCAAGCTGGTCACAGCACCAGTCATTTCTGCACCAGACTGGACATTACCATTCGAACTAATGTGTGATGCCAGTGACCACGCCATTAGTGCAGTATTGGGACAGAGGCATAACAAGCTTCAGCACGTCATTTACTATGCTAGCCGTGTTTTGAATGACGCACAGAAGAATTACACAACCACAGAAAAGGAGTTGTTTGCAGTGGTTTATGCCATTGACAAATTCAGATCTTTTTTAGTGGGATCAAAAGTGATTGTGTACACTGACCATGCTGCTCTGAAATATCTCCTCATAAAGAAGGATTCAAAACCCAGACTCATAAGATGGGTGTTGCTTCTGCAAGAGTTTGATATAGAAATAAAAGACAGAAAAGGGACAGAGAACCAGGTAGCAGATCACCTGTCCGGATAGAACCAGTAGCAAGGGCGCCCATCCCTCCTACTGAGATCTCCGAAACCTTTCCGGGTGAGCAACTCTTTCCATTCTGGAATTACCATGGTTTGCAGACATTACAAACTATAAAGCTGTGAGATTCATACCCAAAGAGTATAGTAAACAACAAATGAAAAGGTTGATTTCTGATGCAAAATACTACTTGTGGGATGAACCATATCTCTTTAAGAGGTGTGCAGACGGAGTATTCTACAGATGTGTGCCTAGAGAAGAGGCACAGAAGATCCTATGGCATTGCCATGGATCACAATATGAGGGACACTTTGGAGGTGAGCGAACAACCACAAAGGTTCTCCAATGTAGTTTCTATTGGCCTACTCTCTATAGAGACTCCCGAGAGTTTGTACGTAACTGTGACAGTTACCAGAGAGCTGGTAATCTGCCTCATAGTTATGCCATGCCTCAGCAAGGGATCTTAGAGATTGAGTTATTTGATGTATGGGGTATTGACTTCATGGGACCTTTTCCACCATCATATTTAAACACTTATATTTTGGTGGCAGTAGACTATGTATCTAAATGGGTAGAAGCGATTGCAACACCCACTAATGATACTAAGACAGTGATGAAGTTCCTCCAGAAGCATATCTTCAGCAGATTCGGTGTCCCCAGGATACTGATTAGTGATGGAGGCACTCATTTCTGCAATAAACAGCTTGACTCTGCTCTGGTCCGATATGGAATTAACCATAGAGTGGCAACTCTATATCATCCACAGACAAATGGGCAGGCTGAAGTCTCGAATAGAGAACTAAAACGAATCCGGGAAAAGAGTGTAAGTACCCGTAGAAGGGATTGGGCAAGAAGTCTAGATGATGCTCTGTGGGCATACAGAATAGCATTCAAGACTCCTATAGGGACCTCTCCATACCAGCTTGTGTATGGAAAAGCCTGTCATCTGCCAGTGGAACTAGAACACAAGGCCTACTGGGCAACCAGGTTCCTAAACCTTGATGCTAAGATAGCTGGAGAGAAAAGATTACTCCAGTTGAATGAGCTAGAGGAGTTCAGACTCAAAGCTTTCGAAAATGTTAAAATTTATAAGGAGAAAGCAAAAAGATGGCATGACAAAAGGCTGTCATCTAGAGTCTTTGAGACAGGACAGAAGGTCCTACTGTTTAACTCTAGGCTTAGATTGTTCCCTGGAAAATTGAAATCCCGGTAGAGGGGACCATATGTGATTACAAGTGTGTCACCATATGGTTATGTAGAGCTTCAAGATATTGATTCTGACAAAAAGTTCATTGTTAATGGATAGAGAATCAAACATTATCTTGAAGGCAATGTTGAGCAAGAATGCTCAAAGCTGAGACTAAATTAAAAGCTCAGTAAAGTCCAGCTAAAGACAGTAAAGAAGCGCTTGCTGGGAGGCAACCCAGCCATTATCAATAATTAGATGTTTATAATAGTTATATAAGTCTATTTAATTTTGTTATTCATGTTAGTTAATATATTTCAGTAAATAACTCAGGAAAATAGAGGTTCAAGACATAAAGCTGAGAAATCACAGAGAAAAGAAGCTCACTGGCATCAAAATTCTAGTAAAGAGGCAATTTGGGCGTTTAACGACAAAATGGATGCCATTCTGGGCGCTTAACGCCAATAAAGGTATCATTTTGGGCGTTAAACGCCAGAATGGGTAGCATTCTGGGCATTTAACGCCAGAATTGGCAGCATTCTGGGCGTTCAGAAAAATGCCCAGTAAAAAAGGATTTCTGGCGTTTAACGCCAGCCAGGGTACGCCAGAACAGCTAGGGGAGAGGTAATTTCGTTTTCAATTCAATTTTTTTTCGAATTTTCATGTTTTAATTCAAAATTTTCTGCATATAAACATTACAAACATTCATTTTTTAATTTCCATTAACAAAAATTAATAACCTTAAAATTTTTTTTAATTCTCTTTCAATTCTTTTTCAAAAACTCATTCATCTTTCCAATTTCTTTTCAAATCTTTTTAACTCATTCATATTATCTTTTATTTCCTAGAAGCATAAACAAAAATTCAGATTTAACTTTCTCATATATTTTTGCTATCTTTTAAATTTTTGAAAAGAATCTCATCTTTTTCATGTCATGTTTATCTTTTATCAATCATATCTTTCAATCATATCTTTTTTCATATTATCTTTTATTTCCTAGAAGCATAAATAAAAGTTCAGATTTAACTTCCTCATATCTTTTTCCTATCTTTTAAATTTTTGAAAAGAATCTCATCTTTTTCATATCATGTTTATCTTTTATCAATCACATCTTTCAATCATATCTTTTTTCTAAAATTTCGAACCCATTCCCTCCCACCCCTTTATTTATGAATCCGGCCATCCCCTTTACTCCATCATTGGAATCCTTCTCTCCATCTATTCATCTTTTTTCTTTTTATTTTGCTTGAGGGCAAGCAAAGCACTAAGTTTGGTGTGATCTCCATAATCCTTGAGCCAAAACAAACGAAGCTCATGGCCCCCAAAGGAAAATAAACAACTTCAAGAGGCAAGAAATAAGGGAACCCAAAGCCACTTTGGATGCAAGAGAATTTCTGCACCAAAGAACATGTAGACCATTACCTCAAAATTGTGTGCAGAAGATCAGTGATCCTGGAAGTTAGATTCAATCTGAAAGAAGATGAATACCCAGAGATCCAATAGTAGATTCAAAACAGGAGCTGGGAAGTCCTGGCTTATCCTGAGATACATGTTGGAAGAAACATGGTCCAGGAATTCTATGCAAATATGTGAATGACAGAGAAGCAAAGATTAGAAGGAACTGCTTTCTACACCTTCCGGACTATGGTCAGAGGGAAGATTATTTACTTTCACCTTGACAAAGTGAGAGAAGTTTTTAAACTTCCTCAACTACAAGATGATCCAGAATCCTTTAATAGGAGAATGGCCAAGGATAAAAGGCTGGATCAAGTTCTAGAGGACATATGCCTCCCTAGAACCAAGTGGATTACCAATTCAAAAGGTGTCCCAAACCAGTTAAAGAGAGGAGATCTTAAACCAGTTGCCAGAGGTTGGCTGGATTTTATTGGGCGTTCTATACTCCCAACCAGTAACCGATCTGAGTCACTGTCAAGAGGGCAGTGATGATTCACTGTATTTTGCTAGGGAAGGAGGTAGAGATTCATCAGTTGATCCCCATTGAAATTTACATGTTTACAAACAAGGAATCCACTGAGGCCAAATTGGCCTATCCAAGCTTGATTAGTCTGCTATGTAAATATGTGGGGGTAAAGATGGGTGTGGATGAATTTATCCCAGTTGAACACCCAATCACTAAAAAAGTGATGGATGGACCTCAAATTCAAGATAACCTCATCAAGAGGGGGCACATGAACTCCTTCCAGAAATTCTTCAATTTGACTATTGGGCTCACTTAGAAGCATCTGTCACCAAGCTGCAAGAAGCTGTGAATCAACTCAAAGAGGAGCAGCAGAATCAAAACAGCATGCTTTGCAAACTGCTCATAGAACAAGAGAAACAAGGGCGTGAGATACAGAAGCTAAAGTGCGAGAAGCTATCCCTTGAAGAGCCAAGCGTCCCACAGATTGAAGGAGCACTCGCCTCTCAAAATGAAGGTTGTTGAGTCCTAACTCTGTGATAACTTTTATTATTAGAAACCTATTTTAAGAGCTACATAAGCATTAGTATTAGAGTCATTTATTTTTATGTCTTTAATTTCTTTTATTATTATTTGTCTGCTTTTATATTTATTTTATGTCTTATTTTTTATTACATGATCATTAAAGTCTAATGTCTATGTCATAAAGCTATGAATAAATTACATGAATCCCTCACCTTTCTTAAATGAAAAATATTTTTATTTGCAAAAGAACAAGAAGTACATGAATTTCAAAAATAGTTTAATTATTTTGATGTGGTGGCAATACTTTTTGTTTTCTGAATGAATGCTTGAACAGTGCATATTTTTGATAGGGCAGTTTATGAAAGTTAAAACTATTGGCTCTTGAAAGAATAATGAAAAAAGAGAAATGTTACTGATAAAGCAGTGAAGAACACAAAGCTTGCAGCAAAAAAAAAAGCGAAAAACAAAAGAAAAAGAAAAAGCAAGCAGAAAAAGCCAGTAACCCTTTAACTAAAAGGAAAGGATATAAAGGATCCAAGGCTTTGAGCATCAGTGGATAGGAGGGCCTAAAGGAATAAAATCTTGGCCTAAGCAGCTAATTCAAGTTGTCCCTAACCATGTGCTTGTGGCATAATGGTCCAAGTGAAAAGCTTGAGACTGAGTAGTTAAAGTTGTGATCCAAAGCAAAAAGAGTGTGCTTAAGAGCTCTGGGCACCTCTAACTGGGGACTCTAGCAAACCCGAGTCACAATCTGAAGAGGTTCACCCAGTCATGTGTCTGTGGCATTTATGTATCCGGTAGTAATACTGGAAAACAAAATGCTTAGAGTCACGGCCAAGACTCATAAAGTAGCTGTGTTTAAGAATCAATATATTGAACTAGGAGAATGAATAACACTATCTGAATTCTGAGTACTGAAAATTGGGTCGTTACACCAAGCAAGGACTGGGATCACTATATTTTACAAGAAAATCATCCATCACAGAAGAAACAGAATTGCCTAATAGATTCATCCCTAGTCCACCAATCTTCTCTTTATGAGTGCACACATCCTTAAAGAACTTAGCATATTTTGGAACTTGATGTATGGCATCAAAGAGTGGAATAGTTACCTCCACATTCTTGAAGATTTACACTACGCTGGGATCAAGTTCCTCATGCTTCTTAGCCTTCTTGGCTAACGTAGGGAAACGTATAGGAATTTGCTCCTCTGAGTTGCTCTTCCGCTTCGGTTCCTTGGCCCAAGATACAGCAGCAAAATAGCAATAATGAATAATCCAGCAGTAATAACAGGTTGAATTCAAAAATTTATCAAAATCATCATCACTACAATAGTCATATCCAGGAATTGTACGTTTCAAAAACCAGCCACCAACAATAAAAAGCAACAATTAACAACCGGGCAGCATTCTGTTCTTTGAATTTAACAACCAATCACAAGCAGGATGAGTTCAAACAATTAAGAATCACTGAATCAAACAATGAAGTTCAAATTAAAACAGGAACTCAGCAGCAATCACAATTGAAATTTATAACAGCCTTTAGCAAGAGTAGAGCAGCAATAAGACTATGCAGCAGCATGAACAAATCAATTCAGCATAGGGCAAATCAATGAAAGAGCAACATTCCAAACAACATTATTAATCAAAGCAAACCTAAATCCACTATCCACGCCAAATTCTCTAACAACCTAAGCAACTAACATGCATTTCTAACTAAATTAAGCTAAACAAACTTAACTATCAGTAAACTAATGACTGGAACAGAACTCAATTAAAGAAAAATGTGAACCTGGGAAGTAGAATTGGAATAAAGGAAGCAAAGGGAAGAAGATGATTGATGATGGTGAGTGAACGGCTGGAGCACTCAGCTGGCCTGGTAGTGGAGCTGCTCCAATGGCAGCAGCGGAAGAGGGGTGCAGCAAAGAAACAGGGGCCTTGCCCTGTTCTGGCCTTCGAAGGCAGTGAAAAGCAGCAGGGGTGGTGTCGCTACAGCTGGAACTCACCTCAGACAAAGAGAACAGGAGCTTGAACTTGCTCTGTTCTTCAACCCAAAAAGAACGAGAGAAACAAGGGCTGTGTCAGAAGGAGGTTGCGAAGAAGAGGACCCTGTGCTCTCTGGACCTAACGGCGACGAAAAGGGTAGATGGAGGGGGCTGGACGAGGTGGTTGAGACTGGAGATTGAGACTGGATCGACGAGGAAGGGAAGGTTGCAATGTGATGTTGAACCCTTAGTGGTCATTTTGATACCATTGACGCTAATCTACTGCTAAGCCAATTAGTAGATAGATTATGACTTATGAGTTGAAATTGACCAAGCCATTTGAATACTTCACTCTTAGAAGCAGACTTAATGGGCTTGGTTCGTCATAATTGTCAATATATGGTTATTAGACAACGATGGTGATTCCAATTCCTATGCCTAGCCAAGAGTTCCTTTTATTATTCACATTTGAAACCCAAAATTCCCAATTGCTTGATTATTGTTATAGTTATTTTAGTTGTTTACTTAGTTCTAGAGTAGAAATAGATTTATATGTTCTCTTGCTAGATTGAAATTACTTATATCTTTCTTTAATTGCTTTGATTTAGTTTCTTGCACTTTAAGATTCCTTGCATGTTAAGTTTAGTAGTCTAAATTCTTGTTTATGACTCCCAACCTAGGAATTCTAACCAATATTGATGCACATGTTTGCCCATTCTCTTGAGGACGACCCGAGACCAATACTCTCGGTTACTTTTTATTGGGGTTGAACTTTGTGACAACCATATCAAAATTTGATCGATAGGATTGTTTGTTGGTCTAGGACTATACTATGACAATGACTTGATTTTCTATTGATGAAAATTCTAGACTGACCATAATCTAGCCATCACTCCATTATAATTAGAGCAAGTAAAATAAATAAATAACATAATAATAAAATTATATTACCATTTTTTTACTTTGGGGAACGAAGTCGACTTGTCAAAATAAAACTAATCACTTTAAAATATAATTTTAAGAAAAACTCGCGTTAGCACAAAAATTAGAGTTGTTACACCATCGGTAGCTCCTTCCAAGTTCATCCTTACCTTGAAGGCCTTTAGGTGTACCTGAGAATCTTTAATGCCGTCGTACTTCATGTCGGTGGATTTGTCAAAACGTTTTAGGAGTTTGGCTTTCAGGATTTTCTCGGTGAATAGGGTAGATTCCATTACCACGTGCTCGCTTCTTGCTCGTTTGGCCTTCTGGCGTTGCCTTCGGACGTCCTTGCCGCATCAGCATTTTGGACCTCTGGATACGCTGCGATCGTGTTGTTTCCCATGTCGTTCTTCGGGTACCTGTCGTTTCTGGTCTCGTGTTGCAATCAGGTTCTGGAGGTTGCTTGGCTTGCATGTTTGGGATGATATCACTCCTTGGATGTGACTCGGCCCTTGAGATTTTGCACTATAAGGCAGAGCTCTTGGATTATTTGGATCGCTTTTCTCATATATAGGTTGTGGGTACTCGGTCCTTAGTGGGCAGCCGGTTGTCCTCCTTGGGTTGCTGCCAGACCGAGGTTGGTTGCCGGTGCACGGGGCTTGTTATTCTCCTGTAGGTGGGAGGAATGCTATTCCGAAGTTCGGGCATTGGGCTTTGCGGGTCAAGGTGATGGCTTAAGCATTTTTCCTCGAGATTCTTCGTCATGCTGCCACGATTTGGCAGTACCCATAGACAGTGCCAATGTACTGGAAGTCTCTGGTACGGTAGTGAGATAGATTGGGGACTTGCGAGTTTAGGCGATTGTTAGATCATCTGATTGGAGCGGTTGGGGGTGGTACTTACAAAGACACTCCAACGCTCAAGTCCGAATGGATCTGAGAGGTATAAAATGTGTAGAATGAGTAACGTACCCGTGAGGGCCTCTGACTCCTCTTTATATATAGCTTGAGGTAGTTATCTTATCTTATCTTGTTAACTAGGATAAGGGGGAGTATTTGAATTTTGAATACTGGTTTGGGTAGTTACACTTTTCGGCCCGGGTTGGGCCACGGTGATGGCTAGGGCCTGGGTATCTAGGTCGAAATGACTTGAGAGAAGGGGACCTGAGAACCGGGTTCAGAATAGTTTGTAAGTCCTTAAAATTAGTACAAATTTATTTATATATTTAATTTAAATATATAGTTTAAATGCTTGAAATTTTCTCATTAGCTCATGAAAAATTAAAGTAGGTTTAATTTTCTTTGACAAAAAATTATCATTGATTTTTTACTCAAGTACCTCATTTTGAGTAAATTTATGTTTATGACTAACACTGAAAACGTCTATAATGTTTTCATTTTGGTCTCTAATTTTTATTATCAAAAACACTTGGTTATATCTTTCTTGATGATTGATGAACTAAAAAAATTTGATATTAGTTCAAGAGGCAAGACAAGATTGAAAGGCTATGATTGGTGGTATCTACTGGGGTTTAAGAATTAACCAACATTGGACTGAGTTCAAAGAGAGAATTACCTTAACTACTCCACTCTAAATCAAAAAGATTATCAGTTTCACCTAATACAAAGAAGTTAGAGTATCTGTTTTCAGTAATTGAAAGGATATAGCTATTTATCAATTTGATTCCTCACATGTGATACAACTTTCTAAACATAAAATTTTCATATTTAAAATTGTTGAATTTTTATTTCTTATTTTTGAAATTACAAGTATAAACAACTTTGCTCAAATTTTGTGACTACATAAACAACAAAGCTCTTTTTTTTAAAAGAAAAAAAATTAATGCAACTGTGTACCCAAAATTTAAAGATCTAATTAATATGTGCTTAATAATTTGAGCTATATTCTAAAATTTAGTCTATAAAATGTTCAAAAAGCTCCAAAGTAGTATATCTTCATTAGTAAAGGGACAAAGCATTCTAACAAATGAGAAAAATTCAACTCAAGTTTAAATACTTAGGAAAAAAATGTGATCCCCTCCCAAACATTGCATATGCTTTCATTACCATGACATAGGGATAAGATTGGAAAAACAAGAAAATGTTATCATCATGTTGGGTTGAATTTAAGTGTATTGAATCTTTTGCAAGAGTCAATAAATAAACATAAAGAAGATGGTTACACTTACACAAACCATACCATTGTGGAATATTAATTATGGATAGTTAAAATCACTAAACTGGGCTGCAAAAAGAAGGTCCGAATCAATGAGAAAAAGGTATATGCTTCTGTTGCATTAACAGAGACGCGCTTATGGTTGCTGGCTTGCTGCAATAGCCCATGGATAACGGAACTTTGTTGCATATAATTGAGTATTTGAGTATTTTCAATACTAAGTTTTGATTTATTTATTGTTGTACCTGATTATTACAGATCTCGACATTTAATTTGCTATTAACATTTAAGTATACTTTAACTCTATATTGTTAATTTGGAATTTTAAACTTATTAAATTCTTATAACGATATTCATATCAACAAGAGAAGATGGGAGGAGAACCTAAATCCTAGGCTGTTATATCTAATTTTACTAATTTTATTGATGAAAATGGATTAATGGACTTGGGCATGGTAGAAAGATTGATTAAATATTTATCCTACTGCTTCAACGATTAGATTGTTAAAAAATGGGTTTGACCATGCACCACTCCTCTTAGATACTAGTTCTCAATAGAGAAATCTAAGAGAAGATTCAAATTCTAAAATTGTTGGTGTGCTATGGAGGAAGTAAGACACATTATTACTGCTGTTTGGGACTACTCAAGGTTTAAGGATTCAACAATGTTTATTCTTGCACAAAAATTGAAGTTATGTCGCCACCATTTAGTTCTTTGGCAACATTCCTCCAAATCCATTTCTAAAATGGAGATTGAGAACCTCCTTAACAGGATTGAGACTCTCAGAGAAGCAGACATTACTGGTGGAAATAAATTGAGTGAGTTGGAAAAGGATTTTGAAGTAGTTTATTCCAGAGAAGAGAGCTACCAGAAAGGAAAATCAAGGGTAAAATAGTTGAAGGAGGGTGATAAAAACACTAAATTCTTCTACCAATTATACCAATCACGGATTCGAAAAATAGAATCTATCAAATTCTAGATCGATTGAGCATAAGCCTATTGTGACTCTTAACGGGTATGGAGAAAGGTAAACATTTCTTTAATAAATTTCTTGAGGGATGATAGAATGGCACCCGAAGCATTAGAAAGAGAAGAGGCATTCTTACTTAGTGTTGTTGGCGCATTCACCAATCTATAGCTTAGCATTAGATCAACACCTTGGGGGAGCAAATGTATGACTCCCAAGAAGGATGTCGATCGCATTATTTTTCTTTTTGATAAGAGTTCCAATGTCAGTTGATTCCTGATGTACCACTATTTTGTGGTATATTTTATGCTGAATTGAGTGGATTTTATCAACTTTTCTCACATTTATTCACTAAAATGGCATGGTTTCATGAATTTCTCCTAATTTGTGCTTAAGAGTAAAAACATGCTTTTTAGGCCCTTAATTGGTTAATTTTAATTCACCTTTGATTCCACTAGATGCCTTGATGTATTTGTTAGTGAATTCAGGTTGAAAAGGCTAGGAATGGATCAAAGGAGTGAAGAGAAAAGCATGCAAAGTGGAGAACTCATGGAGAATCAAGGATTTGGAGTGCATTCATCGACGCGCACATGTGGAACGGCGTGCACGCGTGAATATGAAGTCGTATGGCGACGTGTATGCGTGACATGACGCATACGCGTGGGAAGTAAAAATGCCAAACGATGCGTATGCGTGACCCTTGCGTACGCGTCGCAGCTCGCACGTGACCTCATTAAAGTGAAAACACTGGGGCAATTTCTGAGCTTCCCAGGCCCAGATCTAACTCATTTTCTGAGCCTATTACATGCAGAATTCAAGAGGAGTCAGGGGGAACACATAGTTTTAATTTTCATCAAGCTTTAGTTAGTTTCTAGAGAGAGAAGCTCTCTCTTCTCTCTAGAATTAGGTTAGATGTAGATTAGGATTTCTTAGATCTAGGTTTAATTCATGCTTTGATTTACTTTCCCTTTCTAATTTCTTGTTCCTTTACCTTTGCTTTCCTAGTTTAGTATTTTACTCTTTGTAATTGTTTACTTTGTTGATGCACTCTTGTTTCTTCTATTTTCCTTTAATACAATTTATGTTTGATGTTTCTTTCATTGTTTGATTTGAATTGTTGTTGTTAATTTCTTGCAATTAGTAGTTGTAGATTTATATTTCTTGCAATCTTATTTTGCCTTCATCTTGTGCCTTCCAAGTGTTTGATTAAATGCTTGGAAGGATGTTAGAGTAGAATTATGTGTTCTTGGCTTGGGATGGTAACTTAGGAGAACTTGAGTTACTAATGTCCAAGTGTTGATAATTGGTGTCCATTGACTCTAGCTTCCACTAAGTTAATTAGTAAGGTGCCTATGACTTATGGATTAGGATTGATGTAGCTCATTTGACTTTCATTCACTAGTTAGAGGATGACTTAATGGGATTGATCCTTGAAATTATCATGCTATGGTTAGTAACAAGGATAAATATCCTTAACCATCAACCCTTGCCAAGACCTTTTTATCATTTGAGTTTCATTTACTTTCTTGTCATCTAAGTTTCTTGTCTCTTATTCAAAACCCCAAAAATACTTGTCCCAAAACCAATAATAAGAACACTTCCCTGCAATTTCTTGAGAGACAACCCGAGGTTTAAATACTTCGGTTTATTTTTTTTTATTGGGGTTTGTACTTGTGACAAACAAATTTTTGATTGAGGAATTGTTTATTGGTTTAGAACTAAACTTGCAACGAAATTCTATACCGACAAAATATCGCTCACCAAAATGGCGCCGTTGCCGGGGACTTGCAAATGTGTGCGTTGTTATTGGTTATTGTACATATGTTAATATTGTGAATATGCTTGCCTTTTGTTTCTTTGTTAGTTTTTGCTAGTTTCAGGATTTGTTTTTCTTTGTTTCTTATTAGATTTTGTTTTTATTTTCTCTTGCTACTATGAATTCTCACCCCTTTGGCTATGAGTTTGGTTCAAATTATGTTGTAGGAAATGGGAATTTCAAAGAGGATATGTATCAAGGATGGAACAATCAAAGGTGGGAGGAGCCTCAAGCTCATACACAACCTTCTTGGCAATAACCTCCTCCGGTCTCTTATAGGTATAATTCCACTCCTAATGCATATCAATCCAATGGCTATGGTAGACCTCCATGTGACTATCAACAACCATATGCCTATGAGCCTCACCCTCAACATAGTCCTCAACCATACTCACAAGCCCCTTTTAACCAAACACCTTCCTATGTAACCAATCACCCTTACCTCATCATTGTGACCATTATGTAAGAAAGTCCTTAGAGCCACCACAATTTCAACACAATTACTCCCAAGAACCACCTCAATATGCACCATCTCCAAATTTCCACCAAGAAGAACCACCTTCCCATTATGAACCCTTTCTCTAAAATAATGAACCCTCCTATCCACCCCAATCTCCAATGGATGACACCCTTAGTCTTATCCTTCAAGGGCTAGAAGAGATTAAAAGGGAAGTACTAGAATTCACGGCCGCCTTAACCAAGGTAGTAAACACTTCGGTCTCCCGATTCTTATGCACTCAAAGTACTTCCGTGGCTACATGTGAAGAATAAAATGAAGAGTGTAGCATGAAGGAGAGATTGAAAAATCTGGTGAAAAATGAGGGATTAGATTTTGTATTGGAACAATTGGAGGAAGCTATGATTGTTGAAGAAGAAGAAGAATTGGTTAAAGATTTAGGAGATGCGGAACCACCATGGGAATCTAAAGAACCTCCCTCCAAGAAGCTTGATATTGATATTGAGGAGGGTGTACAACCTCCAAAGCATATCATGGTTGAAGACTTTGAAGAGGTTTACCAAGAGATGGATTCCATCATTAATGAATTCTTATCTAAACTTGAATCCTATCCCATTGGACTTGAAATATAAGTTAAAGAAGAAAAGGCACAACCTCCCATGCCTTTGGTAAGCAATGAATAAGAGATTGAGCTGAAAGGAAGCTACCAGGAGGAAGAGGTTGAAATTGAAGAAGCTTGCTTAGAGGTGGAGGTAATCAAGGAAGAACTCAAGGGAGTAGAGCTTTCAAGGACATTGGAAACACCTCTCCCCAAGCCATCACCATCCATTCTTTCATTCAAGTGGGTAAATCTCTTATCTCTAAGCTTAATTAGCCCATTTGAATATAGTTTGCTTGAGACGGATGGGCAACTTAGAGTTCTTTGTGGCTTTAAGAGCAAAAGGGAGATGGTTAGAGGTTGGCATTGCAAATCAAAGTTCATGATGGTTGCATATTCAAGGCTTAATAGCAAGGGTTGGTGTAGAACTCGATTGCTTGGGTCTAGGATGATGTTTGGTTACTTGAGTGAGAATTCCAAGATTATGGCACCCAAATGGAAAAATGATGATCAACTTGAAGACGGGTGTCAAAACAAAGTGTGGGATCCCGGATCGCACAAGGAGAATCAATTTTGGGAGCTCATGGTTTGTGAAGAACTCCATCAATGCTTGAAGCTATTAATTTTGAAGAATGGAGCTCATTGGAAGTTCAAGCATTGGTGGTTGTTCATGGAAGAGTTCAAGCACAAGCTACCTTGATAAGGAGCTCCCCATAAGTCCAACTTAAGGACAATAAATAAAAGTGCTAGGTGGGAGACACCCCACCATAGTAACATCTTTCCTTTTTCGCTTTTGTAAATATTGGTAGAATTAGTTTCAATTCATGTTTTGATTGGTTTTTTGAGTTTAGTTGGTAGTCTAGTATGTTAAATAAGGTTTTATGGTATTTTGGTAGCTGTTTGGAGGTTTGAAATGCTTAGTTTGGTGCAAGAACTTGGAAAAATTTTGAAAAATAGAGCTCCATCCATGCGTACGCGTCACCCACGCGTACGCATCACCCCAAGATTTTCGACCATCCACGCGCACGCGTCACCCACGCGTACGCGTGGATTCAAAATTTCCACCTCCATATAAAATCCAGAGGGTGTGAGTTTTAGGCTGGAACTATGCTTTCGCACAAGTCCACCCGTGCGTACGTGTCACCTCACGCGTACGCGTCGCCGCTCTAAATAACTCATCACGCGTACGCGTGACACACGCGTATGCGTCGCTCTCATTTTACCTTACCACGCACACGCGTGGATTGCCCTGTTTCACCGCTCTTCTTTTCTCATCCTCTTTCCATTTCTTTCCTTCTTCTCTCTCCTCTTCTTTTCTTTCCACCCTCCTTCAATCATTTCCCAACACTACCACATACGATGAACCATTAGTTAGTTTAGTTAGTTAGCTATTTAGTTAGTTTCATTTTTGTTTAATTTTTTATTTTTCACGATAAGTGTTGGATTATTAATATTGTTTGCTGTTTATTGCTGCTTATTACTAACTGAATGCTATTTTAGCATAATTGTTTTTGGATATTCATTGTTGGATTCTCTTGATTGAGGTTACAATTTATTACTTGGTTTTGAATTTTTCATGCTTAACTTTGTGAACACCAAGTACATGAGAACTGCCCTCAAGCTTCTTAATCTTTTTGAATTGCATGATTTGGCCAGAATGTGACTTGAACCCTTTTCTTTGATTAGGCAATTTCTTGATGGATGTTATGCAGTTATCTTAATGCATTATGTTTGATGCTAGGGCATCTTAGGCTAGTTTCACTAGCCTTTTTTCTTTGTTTTTAATAGGTTTTATGCACTTTCTTAAGTTATAAGTAAGCAATCGGGTTAGAAATTCATGTATGCCTAGATTCATTCAATCATGGTTAATTTGATACAATTTCATGAGAATTATGCTATAATTACTTGTATGCTAAGAATGATGAGAATTCTCATGACTTTAGCATGGCTTTGATGCATGTATTGGTTGATGACAGGTGAAGGAAAGCATGGGAGGAAGTTGAAGAAGGATCATGAAAAAGATGAACAAGAAGCAATGTTGGTTGCCAAGTTGGAACACCAATGTGATGACATGTCATCATGTCATGTTTTTCTAAGCTTTTTCTTACAAGAAATTGACGATTAGTGCTTAAATATTGAATGCTTTTGTGATTAAATGGTATATTTCTTTGATCTTGTGATTTTATAAATATTGTAGGAAATAAGTGGAAAAAGAAGCAAAAAAGCACAAATTAAGCTCAAAAAGAGAAAAGAAGAATTTTGGGGCACACTTTGAAGTTTGAGCACGCTTTGGAATCTTAGGCCATTCTTTTAAAAGCGTGGCCCATGACCATGAAGCCATGGCATGATATATATATGCATTAATGCCATATGCTTGCACTTAATTATTAAAGCCAATGAACCATGACGTTACATGAATCAATGCTAACGTTCATTAATTGGCATTGCTAATAAAGCCAATGAATGCATGCATGTAATTTTATTAAATCAATCCTTTGCCAAGGCATTAATGAAAGCATGCATGCATTTAATTATTAATTCCTTATGCATGCATGAATTAATAACTAAAGCATGCATTTAATTTTTAATGCCAATTAAGAATGAATGATATGAATGAACGTTAAAGTAATTGCCATTATTAATTAATGAAGTTAATGAAAGAATGCATACATTATTAAAGGCGAGGCGTTAATAAAAGCAAAGTAAAGCAAGGAAGCCTAGCGTTCACTTCCAAAGTGATCGTGGCGTTCACTTTGTTCACTTTTTCGGGCATAATTGGCTTGGAAGCAAGGAGCGCATCAAAGAAACAAAGACCAGCGTTCAAAGAAGGAAACGTAGCGCTCAATTAAGAGAGAGCTAAAGGAAGCAATGCACACCAAGGGGCCACACACCAAGGAAGGGTAGCGTTCAAAGAGTGAACGCGTCGTTCACTAAAGCAACGCTGGAGGAACAAAGGCGCACCAAAGGCATGCCTTAGCAAAGTGAACGTGGAGTTCACTTTTCCAAACGGAGCGCTCCACTGGGAGTGCTACCAACTGAATCCTGACCCAATTATTCAAGGCCAAATCCAAATCAACCTATTTCATTGAAGCCCCAAAGCAAGCAAAGCCCTTTGACATCACTCAATGGCACAAGAAATAGTTAGATTAGGAATTTCATTTGAATTGGAATTTATTTTCAATTTCAATTTCATTTTTTGTTTTGTAAAGCCTATAAAAAGGCATAAGTTTTATTTCATTAAAGAATGGCTGGCTCTATCAGAGAGCAATAGGAGTAGGAGTAGGATAGAATAGAAAGCTCTCTTTGATACACTTTTATTTTTCTGCACTTTACAATTCAAGCATGAAATTCAATTTGGCTTATGAAATCTCAGTTTCTGAATCTTCTCTTCTGCAATTTTACTTTCTGCCATTTTTCATTTGAAGCTACTGTGATCTGAATTTAATTTTTCTGCACTTTAAATATCCTGTCACATGTTCTCAAGATCTCTTCAATTGCTTGCTTTACTGCTTCATTTAATTTTCCAGCACCCAGCCCCTTTTACATTTACTGCAATTTATATTTCTTGTCATCTAAGCTTCTGCAATTTACATTATGCACTTTACTTTCACTGCAATCTACATTCTTCAATTTAAATTTCCTACAATTTACTTTCTGTTGATCGATTCTCACTCAATTCACCAATGTTAGCTTGACTAAACTAATCACCCTACTAAAGTTGCTTGATCCATCAATCCCTGTGGGATCGACCTCACTCTTGTGAGTTATTACTACTTGATGCAACCCGATACACTTGCCAGTGAGTTTGTGTGGAAATCTAATTTTCACCCATCACAACATTGCCTCAAACGTTGAGAGGGAGGTGGAGCAAGTTGCTGCATAAATTGCTGGTGCCCATGTTGGGGGTAACGTCCCCAACGTTGTGATAAAATGTGCTTTATGGAGATTTGAAAAATCTGTAGCGACGCACACGCATGCTATACGCGCACGCGTGGATTGGAAATTCTGACAATCCAAGCGCATGCATAGCTGACGCGTACGCATGGAAGGGTAACGTTCGACCAACAACGCTGTCTCAAACGTTGGTGGCCAATGTGCGCGATCTTGATCTCAAAATCCTGAATTTGAAAAAGTGCAACGATGCACACGTGTCTATAGCACGTTCTCATGGGCTTAACTTTTGAGAATCCACGCGCATGCGTACATCACGCGCACGCATGGATAGGCCAATGTTGGAGGGAATGTTTCCAGTCCAACACTGAGGCCAATGTTCTTCCAAAAGCTTTCAAAACTTGAATTGGAATTTTTGCATCCACGCACACGCGTAGCGTACGCGCACGCATGGATGCGTATTCTGACCCCAAGGGCACAAACGCACAAGGCACGCGTACGCATGGGTAGAAGAACGTTGGCACTCCAACGTTGAGTCAAACGCCAATGACAACAAGCAGAACTGAATTTTCAAAGAGGCGTTTGATTCAACATTGGTCCTCAAACGTGGACTCCAATGTGAGCGTCAGAATCTTGCAATTCAAGCAGATCTCTTCTCAACAGCAAGGGAAACCAATTGGAGCAACTTCAACACAATTCAATCAAGGCCAAAAGCCCAATTCAAAGATTGAAGATCAATGAAAGAAAGTGTATAAATAGCTTAGAATTCAAGTTAATTGGGAGTTTTTTTTTTGCGGGAGAGACTGTACTGGAACTCTGCCTATTTTAATTCTGCAATTTGTTTTCTACAATGTATCTTCCAATTCTGTTTTCAATTTTGAGAGCTCTAAACAACTAAACCCCTTTCATTGGGTTAGGGAGCTCTATTTTAATTCAATGGATCAATAAAAGTTTTCATCTTCTTCTTCTCTCTTTTCTCTTGATTTTTGTTAGAAAGCTTTCGATCTCAATTCTATTGGATAGCTGTCTTGACAGAGAAGCTACCCATAATTGGAATTCCTCTGATCCTTGAGAGAGGGATGAGGAATTCACGCTAGAATTGCTTTCTCACATTGGATTAGATTGGGGGTTGGATGGATATTGTGACATTTAATCCTACCAATACTTTGATCTATGAATTTGTGTGGTATAATCAGTGACCGAACTTAATCTCTTCCCATGAGCAATTAAATTAAGACATTGCGCAATTGTTTATGCTTAGAGAGATTTGTGAGCCAAGACATTGCCAAGAAAAGTCAATGAATGCATTGATTAAGGAAGAGATGAGAATGATTTGATCCAGAGAATTCAATATCTCCTGAAACCCAATGAATCCCCTACTCTGATCTTACCTATTCTGTTTAGATTCTCCTCTTTAATTCCATGCTCAATTTCCTCATTCCCATTTAATTTCTTGCAATTTATGTTTCTGTTATTTACTTTCTTGCAATTTTAATTTATGTTCCTTTAATTTCCTGCAATTTAAGTTTTCCGCCAATTTACATTCTGCAACACTAATTCAATTCTGATTTCGCTCAACTAGAACAATTCTCCAATTAACATTGATCAACCAACCAATCCCTGTGGGATTCGACCTCACTCTATGGTGAGTTTTTACTTGACGAAAATCCGGTGTACTTGCCGGTAGAAAATTTGTTGAGAGGCAAATTTTCGTGCATCAAGTTTATGGCGTCATTGACGGGGATTGGTTTTGTATTGACAATTTCTAAATTTGAGGATAACTAGATTGAGCAATTTTATTTTCTTTTGTTAATTGAATTTAAATTTCTGCTATTATATTTACTTTCTGCAATTTTAGTTGTTTCTCTCTATTTTTCTTTATTTTTTTTTCATTCCATCAAAACTAATCCACTTACTCATTAACTGTTTGATTAATTGCCTCAATTGCTCTAACCACACTTTTTCATTAACTGTGAAATCTGCACTTGCTGGTTGCTGCATGTTTTGGTACCTGTATGACAGGTAGAAGAGAGGTCTCAACCTCTTTTGACAGTAAACCGGAGAGAACCTTCTTGAGATTAAGGAGGGAAGCAAGAGGAAAGAAGACTATTGGTGTAGAGGAAGAGGAGGAAGACTTGGATATAAACATGGAGGATGATATGGAAAACCATCATGAAGGAGAGGTGAACAATCATGCCAGAGGAGGTCAAGCCAATCCTGCTGGACAAGAGAGGAGAGTTTTAGGCTCCTATATCAATCCAAACCCAGGAAACTGTGGTAGAAGCATTCAAAAGCCAACTATCCATGCTAATAATTTCGAATTGAAGCCTCAGCTCATCACTCTCGTGCAAAACAACTGTTCATTCGGAAGAAGTGTCCAAGAGGACCCTAATCAGCATCTCACTACATTCCTAAGGATCTGTGATACTGTTAAATCTAATGGTGTTCATCCTGACACCTATAGATTGGTAATGCTTCCATTTTCTTTAAGGGACAAAGCATCCAAATGGCTAGAATCATTTCCCAAAGAAAGCTTGACAACCTGGAAGGATGTGGTGAATAGATTATTAGCAAGGTTCTACCCTCCTCAAAGAGTGAATAGATTGAGAACTGATGTGCAGACATTCAGACAGCAGGATGGTGAAATCTTGTATGAAGCATGGGAGAAATTCAAGGATTTGACAAAGAAGTGCCCTCTTGATATGTTCAATGAATGGGTACAGTTGCATATTTTTTATGAAGGACTTTCCTATGAATCAAAGAAGGTTGTAGACCACTCTTGTAGAGGTTCCCTCAAAAAGAAGAAGACGATTGAGGAAGCCATTGATGTCATTGAAATAGTGTCTAACAATGAATATTTTTATGCCTCTGAAAGAAGCAACAACAGAGAAGTCATGGAGCTGAACAACATGTATGCAGTTTTGGCTCAGAACAAGATGATTGCCAAGCAATTGGCAGATCTCACAAAGAAGATGGAGGCAAGCCAAGTAGCAGTAATCCACACCCAACCATCAGTACCAGAGGAGTCAAACGCAGAGGAAGAAAAAGTCAATTACATTGGAAATTCTGCAAGACAAGAGCATGACCCTTACTCCAAAACTTACAACCTTGGTTGGAAGAACCACCCAAACTTTGCATGGGGAAACCAAAAAAACCAAAACCAAAACTACATACCTCACAATCCAAACCATTATAACAACTTTACTCGCCAACACTCTAACCAAAGACCATATCAGACCACACAAAATACTTATTCACAGCCACCCTATCAAAACCAAAATAATCAGCCTCAACACCTCACTTCCAACCCACCATCTGATGACAGATTCTCAAAGATCGAAGCTATGCTTGAAAACCTTTACATGGAGTCTGAAGATAACAAAACATTCAAGGAGGAAGTGAGAATTGGTATGAAAAGTTGAGGAGAACTTATTAAGCAGCTTGAGTCACAAGCTGGATACCTATTTCAACAGATTTCCAAATCTACTGATAGCTTCCCAAGTGACACTGAGAAGAATCCAAGAGGAGGAACACAAAATTTGAGATGGGAAGAATGTAAAGCAATAAACCGTGCAAGTGAAGAGGTTTGGAGGGAAGAAATTAGCAATCCTGCAGAACATAATCATAGAGTTTCAGAGGAGAAGAAAGAAGAGATTGAACAAAGGACTGATCTTGCCCAAAGGAGAGAATCAAAAGAAAAAAACCCTGCAACCATATGTGCCACAAGCACCATTCCCACAGACACTCAGGAGCAGTGAGAAAGGGAAAACATACACCAGATTCTTGGATGTATATAAGACTCTTCATGTCAACATTCCCTTCCTCGAAACCCTCAAATAGATGCCTACTTGTATCAAGTGGATGAAGGAGTTACTAGCTAGGAAGAGCAATGATAAACCATTATTTTATGGTTTATATTGTGTTTAATTGTGTGGTTTTATCAAATCTTTACCCACTTATTCATTAAATTAGCATGTATTTACAATTTCTTCCCAAAAATTACTCCATGATTGAAAACTTGCTTCCTAAAGACTTTTAATTATGTATTTTAATTCTCCTTT
Organism: Arachis ipaensis; assembly: GCF_059453495.1. Classification (NCBI taxonomy): domain Eukaryota; kingdom Viridiplantae; phylum Streptophyta; class Magnoliopsida; order Fabales; family Fabaceae; genus Arachis; species Arachis ipaensis. Next base: position 77,570,065 of record NC_142444.1, read on the forward strand.
ATTCCATTCGATGCCGTGATCTGTGTGTTAAGTGTTTCAGGCTTTATAGGGCATGAATGACTTCGAGATTGGAAAGGAAGCTTGCAAAAATGGAAGGAACACAAGAAATTGAGGAGATGACCAGCGAGAAGTGGCGTAGACGCATGGCTCACGCGACCGCACGAAATAGAGGAAATCGCAGTGACGCGGTCGCGTGCCTGACCTAAACGCATGGATTGGAAACTGCACAAGGGACGCGAATCCGTGGACGATGCGCACGCGTGGCAAGGCAAAACGCTGGATGACACGAACACGTGGAGGACGCGCTCGCGTGACATGCGCGATCTGCAGAATCTACAAAATGCGCTGGGGGCGATTTTGGGCCCTGTTTTGACCCAGTTTTCGGCCCAGAAAAGCATATTAGAGCCAGGGAACATGCAAAGACAAACAACAACATTCATTCCGCATAATTTTAATTTTTAGATCTCATTTTACTCTTCCTCTAGGTTTTCACTCTACACATTCATAGTTCTTAGGATTTTGATTTTATTGCTTTTTGGATTGGGATATTGAGAAGAGTTATTACCCCCATCAAGACTTCATCATTCTAGTTTGTTTCCTTACTTGTCACTTACTCTTCCATATCCCTAATTTATTCAGAGTTACTATTGAATTATTTTTAGAATTTATTAATACAAGAACTATTTTTATTTTTAATTGATCCTTTTGATTACTATTTATCATGCCTTTCTTTATTTCCCTTTTTTATTTCGTGGATTTTACAATCGTAATGAGCGAGTAGTTTCATAACTTGATTGGGAGTTGGTTGAATGGAGGACCTTGAGTTGGATGCTCAAGAGTAAAATTATAGTTGGGTTTAGCGTTGGGTCACCCTCTAATCACTGACACTAGTCCTTCCCAAGGGAGAGGATTAAAACCTGTGAATAGAAACTGACTTCCAACTTGCTTAACTTTCCTTTATCTGGTAAAGGATAACTGAGCAGGCAACCTTCAATTATCAATTGATCTTGGGAGAACTCCATCAAGGATAGGGCTTCCAACTAATCTACTCCCGGTCAATGTTTTTATTTAAATTACATAAATTCTCTGATTTAATTTCCTGTCTATCAAACTCAAACCCTTTTGGAAAACATCTGATTAATAAAATAGCACAACTTTTTGCAACTCATTGGGAGACGACCTGCGATTCATACTCCCAGTATTTTAATTTTAATTTTGTGACAACCCTTCTAAAATGATAAGCAGATTTTTGGTTGGTTAAGAACTATACTTGCGACGTATCTCTTATAATAATTTCTTAACTCGCCAATTTCCTCCACGTCAATTTTTGGCGCTGTTGCCGGGGATTTCATGTATAAGGCAAGCTCGGTGTCGGTTAGTCCTCTCCGAGGGCAAATCTGAAACGTCACTTGAGGAAGAAACAAGCTTCCTTTCTACTGATTCGGTTGATTCACGTGCATGTGACATGGCAGTACCTAGGAGAGTTACTATTCAAGAGGCTGGAGCCCCTGATTTTACAATGCACCCATTTCAAGTGCATCACCCAGCAGTGGCTACAGATTTTGAAATAAAGACTGCACTGCTCAACTTGATGCTTAAATTTCATGGCTAACCTGCTCAAGAGCCTATCAAGCACCCCAGGGATTTCCAAGCAGCCTGTTCTACTGTCAGGCATGATGGTGCAGATGAAACTTCTATTTTGTTAAAAGCTTTCCCATTCTCTCTTGAGGGAAAGGCGAGAGAGTGGTACTACACTCAACCCGCAGCAACTGTTTCTGATTGGGATATGCTCAGAAGATAATTTTTGGAAAAATTCTTTCCAGCTTAAGTTACTGACAAACTGAGGAAAGACATTTCCATGATTGTTCAGGACGAATCCGAGACTCTTTACAAATACTGGGAGCGCTTCAACAATCTTCTGGAAGCATGTCCCCACCATATAATTGACAAGATAGTGTTGCTCAGCTACGTCACACAGGGCATGAGTCCCCAAGATAAGACCACATTGGAAAGTGTTAGCAATGGGTCTATGAAAAAGTACAAGACCACTGATGAGGCATGGCAATTGATCAGCGACTTAGCTGAATCTACTAGGAATCACAGGCAGAAACAAGGCCAGTCAAAAGCTGTTGCGGAGGTATCTTCTAACAAGGAGACTACTGCTCTGACTCAGAGTAAATATGAAATGACGAACTTACTGAAGCAGATGCAGTTGAGTCAACAACAAGCGCAGCAAAGCCAACAACTAGTCCCACAAAGAGTGTGCAGAATCTGTGCTGATTATAACCATTATACTGATGAATATCCGCAGCTCCAATAGGAAGACAACACTGTGGCAGCCACTTATAACTTTTACGACCGCCCCAATCAAGGATACAATCAAGGTGGCAGTTACAACCATGGATGGCAGGACAATACTAACCAAGGTTGGAGAGATAATTCTAACTAGAATTGGAGGGACAACAATAACAGAGGAGGCAGAGACAATCAAGGATATCAGAGGTGGAATAATAACAACAATCGGCAGCAGAACCAGAACCAGCCTTACAGAGCACCTCACCTGAACCAGAACCAGAACAAGTTCTGTAGATCACTCACTCTAATTCCTCTCCGAGTGACGAGGTGCTTCAATCCATTGCGCAAGGACAAAAGAACGTGGAAAGTTCACTTAAGGGCCTAGCATCCGCTAAACAAGCTCTCATCTCTCAGCTGGCATCACCCAATACTTCAAACACTCAACATGCAAGCTCCAGTGGGATTCCTTCTCAACCCTTACCCAATCCAAAGGGTGGCATCAATGCCATCACCCTAAGGTCTAGAACCACACTGCATGAGAGGAATCAGGAGGAGCCAATCCCATCAGAACACGCCTCAGCAGAAGAGGTGGTGGAAGTAGAGGATGCTGAAGAGGAAGAGGAGATACAAGACATGGTTGAAGAAGAAGAAGCTCAACCACAAAATGAAGCACCGAAGGATACAGACGTTGTAGAAAATGCCCTTCCTATTCCATTTCCACAAATTGCAAGGAAGCGCAGGAAGCAGATGGAACTTGATCCCAAAATGGTAGAAATATTCAAAAAGGTTGAGGTAAATGTTCCCCTTTTTTATGTTATTCAGCAGGTACCTAAATACGCAACGTTTCTAAAAGATTTATGTATACATAAAGACAAAATTAATGAATTAGAAACTATTCCTTTAGGTAGTTCTATATTTGCTTTAATGGGAGGTATACCTGGAAAGTGTAGCGATCCAGGTCCATGTATGGTTAATTGTACTATTGGTGGTGTGATATTTTCTGACTGGATGTGTGATTTAGGAGCATGTGTTAGTATAATGCCTTTGTCTATATATGATACTTTGAGGCTCCCTCCCTTAAAAAGGTCGGCAACTCGTTTTGTGTTAGTAGATAAAAGCATTATTACAGTAGTTGGAATTGCTGAAGATGTATTAATGAGCATTAAGGGACTCACATTTCCCATTGACTTCTATATCTTGGAAATGCCCCCTAATGACTCAGGAAGGCCATCATCAATCCTGCTTGGAAGACCATTCCTGAAGACTTTAAAGTTCAAGTTGGATGCATTTTCGAGAACTTATTCTTTTGAAATAGATGGCAGAATAGTGAAATTCAGTTTAAATGGAGCTATGGAGCACCCTCTGAATGATCATTCTATCTCCCAGTGTGACATCATAGATGAAACCGTGGCTGAACTTCACCAGGAGAAATTAGAAGAGAAGTACAAAGGACGAGGTCCAAGTGTGGGGACATCTTCTGAGGACAATGAGGGCACTTTGCCATTATCACAAGCCCCAGATAATCCAGAGTCTGACCATGAGCAGAAATTAGAATTAAAGCCCCTCCCTCCACACCTTAAGTATGCTTACCTTGAGGACAAGCAGAAGTTTCCGGTTATTATTGCAAGGGAACTCACTTCCCAACAAGAAGAACAACTATTCAGTGTGTTGAGGAAACACAAGAAAGCAATTGGATGGAGCCTGGCGGATATAGTAGGCATCAACCCTCAAGTTTGTGAGCACAGAATATTCCTAGAAGAGGGAGAAAAGCCTGTCCGTCAATCTCAGAGAAGATTGAATCCCACCATCTTAGAAGTTGTCAAGAAAGAAGTGACCAGGCTACTTGAAGCAGATATTATTTACCCCATCTAATATAGCGAATGCGTCAGTCCAGTACAAGTGGTGCCCAAGAAATCTGGAATCACAACAGTAAGAAATGAGCATGGAGAGCTCCTGACAACTAGAATGCAGAATTCATGGAGAGTTTGCATTGACTATAGGCGTCTCAACCAAGCCACTCGCAAGGATCATTACCCCTTGCCATTCATTGATCAGATGCTTGATCGCCTGTCAGGTAAATCCAATTATTACTTTTTAGATGGTTATACAGGCTATTTTCAAATCCATATAGCTCCTGAAGATCAGGAAAAGACTACTTTTACATGTTCTTTTGGCACTTATGCTAATAAGAGAATGCCCTTTGGCTTGTGCAATGCACCATCTACTTTCCAAAGGTGCATGATGAGTCTTTTCTCTGACCTTATTGAGGACTGTATGGAGGTTTTTATGGATAATTTTAGCGTTTATGGTGATTCATTTAGCCTTTGCTTGGATAGTTTATCTAGAGTATTAGATAGATGTGTCAGTACAAACCTTGTATTGAATTTTGAAAAATGTCACTTTATGGTTAAACAAGGGATTGTACTAGGACATGTTGTGTCTAATACTGGCATTTCTGTAGATCCAGCAAAGGTGGATGTTATTTCTAGTTTACCATACCCCTCCTCTGTGAGGGAAGTCCGTTCGTTCCTTGGCCATGCAGGTTTTTACCGGAGATTCATTAAGGACTTCAATATGGTAGCACTACCCTTATCCAGACTACTGTAGAAAGATATTGAGTTCGAGTTCAGTGAGGATTGCAAACAAGCGTTTGATAAGCTGAAGACCGCCCTGACTCAAGCTCCAATTGTGAGAGGACCAGACTAGAGCCAGCCATTTGAAATCATGTGCGATGCTTCCAATCATGTAGTAGGAGCAACACTGGCTCAGCGTGAAGGTAAGGATCCTTTTGTAATTGCTTATGCGTCTAAGACTTTAGACACAGCTCAGTCTAATTACACTACTACTGAGAAAGAGCTTCTTGCTATTGTTTTTGCTCTGGATAAATTCTGAGCCTATTTACTTGGTACTAAAGTAGTAGTGTACTCAGACCACACAACTCTAAAGTATTTATTAGCTAAAAAGGAGTCCAAACCAAGGCTTATACGTTGGATACTGCTACTACAAGAATTTGATTTAAAAATTAAGGATAGGAGTGGTAACCAGAATCTAGTGGCAGACCACTTGAGTCACCTTGAGCACATGAAGGATACCGCCACTCCTATAAATGATAATTTCCCATTTGATAACTTACAAGCAGTATCTGAAGTAGTCCATTGGTATATGCCTGTAGCTAATTATCTAGTTAGCCGCACCTTTCCTCCAAACTTTACTAAGCATCAAAGAGACAAGTTGAAAAGCGAGTCCAAATATTATATAAGGGATGACCCATATTTATGGAGATGTGGCACTGACCAGGTAATTAGACGGTGTGTGCCTCAATCAGAATTCCAGTCCATTTTGTGGTCTGCCACTCATCTGAGAGTGGAGGACATTTTGGCCCTCAAAGAACAGCTAGAAAAATTTTAGACTGTGCATTTTGGAGACCTACTCTTTTTAAAGACGTTGCTGAATTTTGTAAATCTTGTTTCCCATGCCAAAGGTTTGGTAATATATCCAAGAGGGATGAGATGCCTCAACAGACTATGCTTTTCTGTGAAATTTTTTATGTTCGGGGCATTGACTTCATCGGTCCATTTCCAAATTCTAATGGTTATTTTTATATATTGTTAGCTGTAGATTACGTTTCTAAATGGGTGGAAGCAATTCCTACCCGCACTGATGATGCTAACACTGTTGTTTCCTTTGTTAGAACCCATATTATTTGTCGCTTTGGATCACCACAAGCAATCGTGAGCGATCAAGGCACCCATTTCTATAACAGGAGACTAACAGGATTGCTGAAGAAGCATGGGATAGTTCATAAAGTGGCAACAGCTTACCATCCCCAGACTAATGGGCAAGCTAAGGTGTCTAACAGAGAGATAAAGAGTATATTGCAGAAGATAGTCAAACCTAATAGAAGAGACTAGAGCACCAGGCTACAAGATGCACTATGGGCATACATAACAGCATACAAGACACCCATTGGGATGAGCCCCTTCCGCTTAGTTTATGGAAAAGCCTGTCACCTCCCAGTTGAGGTAGAGCACAAAGCCTTTTAGGTAGTAAAGGAGTGTAATATGGAATTTGAGAAGGTCGGAACTGAGAGGAAGTTGCAACTGTAAGAATTAGAGAACCTATGCCTAGAAGCTTTTAAGAACTCAAGGTTGTACAAGGAAAAGATGAAGGCTGTGCATGATAAGCACATCAAGAGGAGAGAGTTCCAACCTGGGGACTTTATCATCCTTTGCAACTCTAGACTGAGGCTCATGCCAGGCAAGTTGAGATCAAGATGGGAAGGTCCATATAGAGTAGAGAAGGCCGAGCCATACGGAGTTTTTCACCTAAGTCATCCTTCAAGCTCTGAATTCATCAAAGTTAATGGACATCGCTTAAAGCTATATCAGGGTGAGAAGGCGACGAAAACAAAGGAGCTAGAGATCTTCCTCTTGGAGGATCCACCCACAGCAGAAGACTGAGCTAGTGGAGTGTCCAACATAAGGACGTTAAAGCAAAGTGCTAGGTGGGAGACAACCCACCATGGTATGATCGCTCCTTTCTTTCTTCTTAGTTTTCTTTTTCAATAACTCTTCTCTTTAGTAGCACATTTAGTTTGCATCTTCATTTGCACAATTGCATCTAAAAAAAAAGGGGGGGGGGCACGTGACGCGACAGTGTCACCGACGCGTCCGCGTCGCATGTGAGTACGAAAGAAAAATAAATCGAACAGAGAGTCACGCGAGAGCGTGGCTGGAGGCTGCCTTAGGCACAAATTGCTCCACGCGACCGCGTCGCTGATGCGTCCGCGTCATGTGGGAGAAATGCCTCCCACGCGTCCGCATCACCCACGCGGATGCGTAACCTGAAAATCGACGTAAGAAAGGGTGCATGGCCGAAAGTTGTACTGAAGTGGGGCTGGACTGGCGCTAGAAGCCCAAGCCCTACCACGCGATCGCGTGCCCCATGCGTCCGCGTCGTATTCCAATATTGGCCATCCACACGATCGCGCTCACCACGCGACCGCGTCACCCTGGAATTTGGCAACAATGAGTTTCGAACAGAGAGTTGTGTGAGCGCGAGGCTGCCCTCGCGCCAGTAGCACCGAACGAGTCACGCGTCTGCGTGACCGACGCGACCGCGTCGATTCATATAAACGCCATCCGCGCGAATACATATTCCACGCGTCCGCGTCGCTTGCGCCGCACAGCTTATCCTAATCTGCCAAAATATCTTATCTTTCTCTTCCCCAAATCCTACTTTTTCTTTTCCCTCCTTATTTCTTTCTTCCCCTTTCTTCTTCTTCCTTCTTTCTCACTTTCTACCTTCTCTCTCTCACCACCATTAACAAGGTTTTTCTTTTCTTCTTCCCCCCTTACTTTTCTATTCTTCTTCTTAATTTATGTTTTCTTCTTCTTTTCTTTTTCTTTTCACTTTCATTATCCATGTTTTCTTTTTCTTTCTTTTTCTTTTAATTGGTGTTGGAAATTTATTAGGGTCATTATTATTCCTTATGATTTGCTTGTGGATTGTTAAGGATTTGTTTGGCAATTATATATTAATTTGATAGGGTTGCTTGCATGTTCCAATTCAATACTTTCAATAGCTTATTCACCATGCATGCTATGTCTTTGTGAAAACGCCCGTATGGCATTGTGTACTGTTTTTTTTCAATATCTTTTATTCTACTACTCTAAATGCTTGCTTTTCACAAAAACCCTTCTTTTATTTTATTATTTAAATATAATTGTTATTACGAACATGTTATTAGCTTGAAAGGCTTGGTAATCTAACTTGGACATTGAATGCTTGATCTTTGCTACTCATGCCTTTGCTTGCATGCCAATAAACACCTTGCATTTAATTGTCAACATATGCACTTGCCATATTTCCATAGTTGATCTCTCACATGTAGTCATGACCATGTGTTGATATCATTCATCTTTTAATGTGCATTGATTACCACCTTTCCCGTCCTCTTTCTTGCTCTGACCCTTGACATTTTAACATACTTTCTCTTTTCTTTCTCTTACGATGGCCACCAAGAAAGGCAAGGAGAAAGCTACTCCCAAATTAACAGCAAGGAGAGGAACCAAACGAGCTCTCGTGGCAGAGCCATCTTCAACTGCAGTCAAGCCCTCAACAAAAAGAATTAAGAGGATTATAAAGGTTGATGAAAAAGAGAAAGCCTCCCTAGCAAAGGACACTGCACGATTTCCCAATCGCTACTGTGAGCAGATGTTCCCCATCCTGGCAGAAAGGAGTTACAACAACGAATACCTTCTTATCCTCTCGACCCGTATTGTTGAATTTGTTGAGCCGCAAATTGAAAGAAGACAATGGGGTTTCCATCAGAGACAGCCACGGTAGGTTAATCTTTCCTGGGTAGTCAAGTTCTATTCTAATTTTCACCTGCCAACCATGTAGTCTGTCTATGTACGTCAGAAACAAGTACCCATTACAGAAGAGGCCATTCAACGAGCTCTAGATCTCCCCCATACTCCAGAAGGACTGGACGCATTTCAAGAAGCCTCACTCAAACGCCAGACATACCAATTTGACTGGGATGTTGTTCTCAGAGTTATCTCACAACCTGGCAGCAGATGGATCTACGGATACCATTGTTCCCACCCTAAGGGAATATTGGCTTCCGCACTTACATTGGAGGCTTGCGTATGGGCACAGATTATATCCCGTTACGTCTTTTGAGCACCCACGAGTCCTCCTTCACTGCAGACATGGACGTTCTACTATGGTGCATCCTTATAGACCAGCCTCTGAACCTACCAAGACACATCTGGAATGCCAAGGGACACGTGCAAATTGCGAGCAACTTACCTTTTCCCGCCTTGGTTTCAGATCTCGTCTCAGTAGCCGGAGTCTCCTAGAGAGCTGGAGACACCAAAGCCATGCTCCCACAGGATGATCAGTACGTCCATAACGGGAAATATATCAGACCTCTAACAGCCACTACACGCCAGCCTACTGAACCGGCTGAAGACATTCCACCTTTAACACCACAAGCACCTACAACAAACCAACTGCTCCATCAGATACTTGAGAGGTTCGATCGGCAGGAACACAAAGCAAAGCTAAGAGAGCGCCGTTACAAGCGCCGATTCACATACCTCAAGGAGCTACTTAAAGGAAAATACAGAGACTCAGACACCCCGGACTCTACCTCCTTTACCAGCATAGGGAGCCATGACGGTCCCGACTGTGGAGATACTACTACCAGCCCACCTTTGATCCTGACAGATGGCACCGAGGACGGTGCAAAGCCTTAAGTGTGGGAAGGTCGGTCAGTACCTGACTTCCGGAGGTAATTTCTCTTCCCTAACGCCAATAAAATAGGATATTTAGTTAGTTTTTCTTTTGTAGAATAGGAAAAATTGCATAGTAATAGGTTAGTTGCATGCATATTCTACTTGATTGAAAAGACAATAAGTTTCTTCTAAGACCCTATTTTTAGAACAAAATTTCACTAATTTTAATCAAAACTTTTATGTTAAATTTGCTTGAAGTTGTATTTGGAACATGGTTTTTGAGCTAAAGAACACACAACCTATGAGACTTTGAGCCTAAACACATGGCTATATTATTTAACCATAATTATTTTATTCTTGTGTGTTTACTTCTCTATGATTGTAATCTATATTTTGTTTCACCCTATATGTCCAATGTTTAATATATTTATATGCTTGCATATGATTGAGGCCATTATTTGTTTATCTCACTTATCCAAATCAAGCATACCCCTTAAGTTACCTTTGTTAGCCACTTTGAGCCTTTAAATCCCATTTGTTCTGTATTTTACCACATCACTAGCTTTAGGGTGCCTACTCATGTGTTAATTAAGTATGGGAAAATTGTGGGAACAAAAGATAATAAGGGAATGTGTCATGATAATATAATGGGAACTTGGGTGCCTACTCATGTGAAACTATAAAAATTAAAAATCTCTGTGCATTGATAAACTATGTTTATTTTTATGTTAAAAAAAAATCCAAAAGCATTCAATAATTAAATAAGGGGACAAAATTACCCCAATGCTAAGTTAAATTTCAAGGATCAATGTATATATGATAAAATTAAAATAAAAGTTGATACATGAGTAAGGAATGTGAAAGGGAAATTTTGGGTAGCTAGGTATAAAATTTGAGTTATATAGAATATATATATGTGTGTTAGGTGAAAGCTTGGGTTAATTAAAGATTCAATTTATAAGCTTACTTAGCCATATATGTACCCTTACCCTTACCTTGGCCCCATTCAACCTTGAAGAGACCTCATGATGTTTGCATTGGTACATTAAATGTTGTTGATTGGTTAGGTAAAGAACAAAAATTAGAAAGCATGATTAGAGAAGGATAGAGTGATTACCCTATACACTAGAGAGATTAAGAGCGTACATACATTATCAGTGAGGGTCAATACGTAAATTCTATGTTCCCTGCTTTCAAGAGCTACCTTCTTGCATTTTTATCTGTTCTTACTGTATAAGAATTGAATTAGTGGAATTTGAGATGTGATTGTCTTGAAGAGCTTATTTGCCTTTAACCAAGTGGACAAGAATCATATAGTTGCATTCATATGTATAGGTTGCATTGCATTGCATAAGTTTTACATGTTCCTACTCATTTATTTCATCTCTTTCAACTAAGCATGAGGACATGCTAATGTCTAAGTTTGGGGAGGTTGATAAACCATTATTTTATGGTTTATATTGTGTTTAATTGTGTGGTTTTATCAAATCTTTACCCACTTATTCATTAAATTAGCATGTATTTACAATTCCTTCCCAAAAATTACTCCCTGATTGAAAACTTGGTTCCTAGAGACTTTTAATTATGTATTTTAATTCTCCTTTATTCCATTCGATGCAGTGATCTGTGTGTTAAGTGTTTTAGGCTTTATAGGGCATGAATGACTTGGAGATTGGAAAGGAAGCTTGCAAAAATGGAAGGTACACAAGTAATTGAGGAGATGACCAGCGAGAAGTGACGCGGACGCATGGCTCACGTGACCGCGCGAAATAGAGGAAATTGCAGTGACGTACTCGCGTGCCTGACGCGAACGCATGGATTGGAAACTACACAAGTGACGCGAATGCGTAGACGACGCGCACGCGTGGCAAGGCAAAAGCTGGATGACGCGAACGCGTGGAGGACGCGCTCGCGTGACATGTGCGATCTGCAGAATCTGCAGAATTTGCTGGGGGCGATTTTGGGCCCTGTTTTGACCCAGTTTTTGGCCCATAAAAGCAGATTAGAGCCAGGGAACATGCAAAGACAAACAACAACATTCATTCCGCATAATTTTAATTTTTAGATCTGATTTTACTCTTCCTCTAGGTTTTCTCTCTACACATTCATAGTTCTTAGGATTTTGATTTTGTTGCTTTTTGGATTGGGATATTGAGAAGAGTTATTACCGCCGTCAAGACTTCGTCATTCTAGTTTGTTTCCTTACTTGTCACTTACTCTTCCATATCCCTAATTTATTCAGAGTTACTATTGAATTATTTTTAGAATTTATTAATACAAGAACTATTTTTATTTTTAATTGATCCTTTTGATTACTATTTATCATGCCTTTCTTTATTTCCCTTTTTTATTTCATGGATTTTGCAATCGTAATGAGCGAGTAGTTCCATAACTTGATTGGGAGTTGGTTGAATGGAGGACCTTGAGTTAGATGCTCAAGAGTAAAATTATAGTTGGGTTTAGCGTTGGGTCGCCCTCTAATCACTGACACTAGTCCTTCCCAAGGGAGAGGATTAGAACTTGTGAATAGAAACTGACTTCCAACTTGCTTAACTTTCCTTTATCTGGTAAAGGATAACTGAGCAGGCAACCTTCAATTATCAATTGATCTTGGGAGAACTCCATCAAGGATAGGGTTTCCAACTAATCTACTCCCGGTCAAGGTTTTTATTTAAATTACATAAATTCTCTGATTTAATTTCCTGTCTATCAAACTCAAACCCTTTTGGAAAACATCTGATTAATAAAATAGCACATCTTTCTGCAACTCGTTGGGAGATGACCTGGGATTCATACTCCTAGTATTTTAATTTTAATTTAGTGACAACCCTTCTAAATTGATAAGCAGATTTTTGGTTGGTTAAGAACTATACTTGCAACGTATCTCTTATAATAATTTTTTAACTCGCCAATTTCCGCCACATCAAGCAACCTAAAGTGTGTCCAAATAGTGGTGATGAACAAAGAATCCAATGATCTTATTCAGAAGGCATTACCAATAAAGAAAGGGGATCCGGGAAGCTTTCACATCCCCTGTGCTATAGGAGACACCATGATTGATAGAGGATTCTGTGATCTGGGAGCCAGCATAAATGTGATGCCTCTGTCTTTCATGAAGAGATTGAAAATCAATGAGCTTAAGTCCACAGATGTAATGATCCAATTGGCTGACAAGAGTCAGAAGCAAGCTGAAAGAGTAGTCGAGAATGTACTGGTCGAAGTGGGAAATTACTTTCTCCCCACTGACTTTGTCGTTATCGAAATGGAAGAGAGCCATCTTCACCCGATCATCTTAGGGAGACCATTCTTGGCTACTAGTAAAGCACTCATTGATGTAGAACAAGGAGAGTTGTTACTGAGAATACATGATGAGTAGCTCACTTTCTATGTCTTCAAGCCCACGTATGAGTCTGAGCAAGAGAGCAAGGAATTAAAGGAAGAGTACAATGAGAGCTCTTTGAAAGAGAACAGCAATGAACCACCAGCCAAGCCTCTGGAGCTTTCCTTGGTGGATAAATAAGAAGCTCGAGAGATGAAGCAACCAAGGATACTAGAGGAGAAGCTGAAACAGTAAAAACTAAGGGAATCAATCAACAAAGATCACTCCAACACAAGAACTTCTGAAGCACTACTTAAAGAAGAGAGGAAAGTGGGGAAGAAAGTACCAAGGAAATGGAGGAATAAGAAAATTCCCACTGAGGATTTCTCATTAGGTGACAAGGTGATGTTAGCCCACCATCCACTCATACCCCCTCATCTTCCTGTGATACCATCTCAAATGCCTCAAGTCTATACAATCAACTGGATCCTTTCATTGGAGCATGTAAAAATTTTTAAAGAATCAAATGGTGACAGATTCACAATAAGGGGAGAAGATTTAAGGCATTACAATCCGTCCTAACAGTAAACTAACCGTCAAGCTAATGACACTAAAGAAGCGCTCCATGGGAGGCAGCCCATGATTTAGTTTCCTTACTTTTAAAGTTTCAGTGTGAATAATAATTGTTGCTCTAACATAAATTCAAGTTTTCATAGACAAATTTGATAACTATCCATGACATTCTGAAGCATATGATCCAATTCTAAGTTTGGTGTGCCTACAGGCACGCTAAGATGCTTTTCAAAAATGATGATCATATTGCCATTTTGACATATGTCTAAGAGCTTTCTTGGAGTATATAAGCAAACATTAAGTTTGGTGTTCTATATATTGTAAGAACAAGTCATGAGAGTCAAATTTCTTTTGAGTCTTAAAGTTCATGAAGGTGCAACCATGTTTATAATTTTTAAGTTCGTGTTTAAAAATAGAAAAATAAAGTGTTTCTCATGATGGTTTAACTAAGGGTGACAAAAATCCCGTTGAGATCTCAATGATATGACTTGGAAGAAGTAACCCTTTGAACCATATAGCCAAACACTAAGTTTGGTGTCCTCCAAGACTATATAAGAGCACAAAAGGAGTCAGGGTTGGTTGAACACTCATAAGGAATGCTAGTCAAAATTTTAGCTTTGAGTATTAATTGTCATGTGCTTGCCGCCACTTGTTTGTATTCACTTTCTTTGCCTTGTTGTGATGGATAGGTATGGATAAGAACAATTTAATGAAAGGGACAAGGAAATGAATGGAAAAAATAGCATGAGGACAAAAAGTAGGTCACATGGCTTGGAAGGGTAGTTCTTGGGAATAAAAATCTGCACATCTTGGGAAGAGGTACTTAGAAGACCGAAAAACTTGCCCAATAGAGAGAAAATTTTTGTCTTCATTCAACCTTGCATGCACACCCTTAATTCATAACCTTTCCCAAATAATCCTAACCATCTATTCCTCATTAAAGTTTGCTATAAATGGCTTCATTTGAACCATGCCTCTGAACTAAAGTTTTCACACTTCTTGTACTTTGAAAATTCAGCTCTTGTGTTCTCTAAAGCCAAAGACCCCACAACCGTGTTTATGTGCAACGAATCATTCTTGTTCACTTGCTTCCACAACAGTACCTTTCCTTCAAACCACCTTTCCATCGAGAGTGCATTACACTAGTCATCCCTCTTCATAAACTTTCAACCTCTATTCGGGTAACCATCAAGGAAAGTATGGCATCTTCTTCAAGTTTCAAAAGAAGGAGAGGAAAGGAACCTATTGCTAAGGAAAGTGAAAACCACTATGATCAATGGAAGTTCAGATCATGGTTCCACCAAATGCAACTTGAGTGGATACCACAAAAAGGGATATATCCATAGATCCCTTTCTAGTTACCTGATGATGGGTGCCCAGAAATAAGAGCTAAGATCAGAAAGAGGAAATGGGAAGAGCTTACCTCACCAATCACTAGGATTAATGCATTAGTATTATTAAAGTAAAACATGCACGTAATGCATTATAAGTTAAAGCATACATGCCATTAAAGCCAATTGGCCAAAGAAACATATAATGCTTTAACATAATCCAATTGGCTTTATAAACTAAGTAATATAATAAAAGCATGCATTAGTTAGTAAAGCCATTCATGAATGCATGTAACGTTAAATGAAGCAACGGAGCGCTCATCATAAAGCCAGAAGGAGAAACAAAGGAGCACTACATGAATTTATTTAACTTTTTCGGGCTTCACAAAATAAAGAAAAGCAAGGAGCAAGCACACAAAAGGGGGCAAGCAAGGTTCAAACTGGGGACCTTGCGCAAGCATGAAGTGCTACGCTCTCTTCACCAACTGAGCGCTAGTGCCTATGGAAATTGGCCAAATTGAAATGGCCAAGGTTCGAAAGAGAGACCCACTCAAGAAAAAGCAGCGCTACGTTGGAGTTCTTCACGGAGCGCTACAAAGAAGCTTGGTTTGAAGCCTGGGAGAAGACCATGGAGCGCTGCGTTATTTTACTTGACTGAGCGCTCCACTGGAGCTAGCACCCTGGGCCATTTCCAATTGATCCAAGGCAACCTTGACCCATGCCACTTGAACCATTCCACTCTTCTTCAAATCCAAAGCAAGCAAAGCCCATGGACATCACTCAAAAGCACAAGAAACAATTAGATTAGGAATTTCATTTAATTGTAATTTGTTTTCAATTTAATTTTATTTTCATCTTGTAACGCCTATATAAAGGCATCAATTCCATTTTATTAAAGAGGCTGGCTCCATTAGAGAGCAGTAGGAGTAAGAGTAGAATAGAGAGCTCTCTTTTAATTTTCCTTTTTGAATTCTAGAGAATTGAGATCGGATCTGAGATTGTTTCCTGTTTTCATTTTCTTTCGTCTGCAACCTTTGCTTTCTGATTCTGGGTTTGTGAACTTTGATTGAAGAATTCTTTGGAGTTCTTCCTCTTGGAGTTCTATTATTTTTCTGCTTTCTGAATTTAAGAATTAAAGATCTGATCTCAATTGTCTCTTTAAGTTTCAATCTGAAGCAAGTTTTCATTTCTGATTTTACTCCTCCTACAAATTTTCACTTCTATTTAGATTTGCTGCAATTCTTTTCATCTCTTACTTCTCTGATCTTTTTGCACTTTACAATTTCAGTTTTATTTAGGATCCCAGTCCCCAAATCCTTTATTCTTCCAGCAATTTAAGATTCCCAGCAATTTAAATTCAGCAATTTAAGTTTCTTTCACTTTAAGTTTCAATCATTTAATTTTCTTACAATTTAAGTTTCAGCTATTTTACTTTCTTGCACTTTAAGTTTCATGTAATTTACTCTTTCTGCACTTTTAATTCACTGCAATTTACTTTCTGTTGATCAATTTCACTCAAATCATCAATGTTAGCTTGACTAAACTAATCACCCATTAAAGTTGCTTGATCCATCAATCCCTGTGGGATCGACCTCACTCTAAGTGAGTTTTACAATTTGATGTGACCCAATACACTTGTCGGTGAGTTTTTGGTGTGGAATTTGATTTTCACCCATCAAGTTTTTGGCGCCGTTGCCGGGGATTAATTTAGATCAACAATGATTAAGTGGGTGAGAAGTCTAGATTAAGCATTTTTTTCTTTGTTTTTATTCTCTGCTGATAATTAAGGTGTTTGTGTTATTGCCTCACTAAGAAATTCTCATCTCTGATCTGAGCAATTTCAATTTTCATTGGTGTTGTGTTTTACAAAATTCAATTGGAGTTCAACTCATCTTGTGATCAAACAACTTTTATGGGATATTACCCACCATCACAAATCTCTAATGGTAGCTGGGAATATCACCAAGAAATTTTAGATCCTGAGCACTCCAATCCATGGAGATATGCTTTAGAACTACAAGATGAGCAAGAGAATCATATGGGATATTTCTCACCACCACAAAATGATTCAAGTCATTATCCTAATGGTGGCTGTGAGTATCACCAAGAAATTGCAAATTCTGAGCACTCCAATCCATGGAGATTTGCTCCAGAGCCACAAATTGATCAAGCTAATCACATGAGATATTTTCCAACCTCACCTCCCATTTCTACATTTAAAAATTCTTCATCACTTGACTATGCCTCAACACAAAATCCCTTCCAAGAATCACAACCAACACAAACTTCCATGAACCAAAGACTCTCAAAGCTTGAGTCCATGTTCAAAAAATATGAGGAGGAGACAAAGAAATCCTGGAAAGAACGAGAAAACACCCTCACAAACATGGAAGTGATGGTAGATCAAATGTTCAGTGCAAAGAAGAAAGTGGAAGGGCAAGAAGAAAAGGATACTATATCAAGTGAAATTTCAATGAAGAATGAAATGGAAGAGGCATTTGAACCTGAACTTGCATATCCACAGAAGCCACTTGGGATGACAAAGGAACTTGAAAGCTCACAACTCCCACAAACCTCCCTGAACCAAAGATGCTCAACACTTGAATTCGTGATTGAAAGATATGAAGAGGAGATGAAGAAATCTTGGGAAGAACAATAGACCTCCTCCATGAAAGTGCTATTAACTCAAATATTGAGTGCAAAAGAGGAAGTGGAAGAACAAGAAAGTGAGGAAGTTGAAAGGACTGGAAGATTGATGGTTTAGATGTTATAGTAAACTCTCGTTGCAAGTATAGTTACTAAACCAAGCAATCAACCTTTCTTACAAACGTTTTGGTTTTCACAAGTAACAAACCCCTTAAAAATTGATGACCGAAGTATTTAAACCTCGGGTCGTCTTCTCAAGAAACTGCAGGGAAGTATGTTCTTACTATTGGTTATGAAGATTGTAAATCAGGGTTTTGAAGATGAGGAACAAGTAATTTAAATTGCAATTAAAATAAGTAAAAGACTGTAAAGTAAATAAATAACTGTAAAACACACTTTTGGCAAAGGTATGAGAAATTAGAAGTCCTATCCTAGTTATCCTTATCAATGATGATGAAGATTGAATCTTAATTCCACTCAGTTAACCTTTACTAGATCAAGGGAAGATCAAGTGACTAATTAAGTTGATCTTCAAATCCTAGTTAATTCCTAGAGAAAGATTGGGATTATTGAAGTTCAATTCAATTAGCAAAGATAACAATTATCTATCACGTTGAGTTTGATAACTCCTAAGTTACTGATTTCTTAACCAAGACCAAAAGGGAAAAAGTAAATCTACTGGAATAAAAATGTCTTCAGATTGGAAGCAACAGTAACATAAATAAAAGAAAGCAATAATAAACTGAAATACCTCAAATAACATTAATTCAAAGAGTAATCTGTAACATAGAAGAATTCATAAACTAAATTGAGAAGATAAATAAAAAGGAATATTTAACCTGATAAAAAGAGATAATCCTGAAAGCAAAAGAAATCCTAATTCTAAATCCTAAAAGATAGAAGAGAGAACCTCTCCCTCTAAACTACATCTAATTCATGAATACTAACTAACTGGAGACTACCTGCGAATGGATGTATTTCCCCACTTCATAACCTCTGATCTGTGCCTTCTGGACTTGGATTTGGGCCAAAAGGGCTTCAGAAATCGCTGGGAGCATTTTCTGTAATTTCTGGTGCGTGGCCTCTGTCACGCGTCCGCATAGGTCGGTCGCATCATTTGGAGTTTTCCTTGCCACGCGGTCGCTTCAATCATGCATCCGCGTCATATGCCTTTCGCTCAAGGCGCGCGATCGCGTCAATCACGCGGTCGCGTCACTACCATTTGGCGCTGGCATGCGGTTGCGTCGTCCATGCGATCGCGTCACTGCCAGTTTCTTCAAAAACTCCGTTTTGTGCTTTCCTTCCATTTTTGTATGTTCCCTTTCCATCCTTTAAGTCATTCCTACCTTAGAAGATCAGAAACTACTCAACACACGAATCACGGCATCGAATGAAAGTAAAGGGTAATTAAAATAATTACTTTTAAAGCATAAGAAACATGTTTTTCACATATATCACATAATAAAGAAGGAAAAGTAAAACCATGCAATTAACATGAATAAGTGAGTGAAGGATTGAATAAATCACTTAAATTAGGCACAAAATATATCATAAAATATGGGTTTATCAACCTCCCCACACTTAAACAATAGCATGTCCTCATGCTAAGTCCAAGATAAAGAGTAAGGTAAGGTTGAAGTGGTGGAATCTCATGCAATGCAATCTATTCTAAATACAACTACCTAAATGAATCATGCAATTCTAATTTTTATTCACTTGTATATAAAACTTACATGTAATTAAATTAATTCACATTCTCAAGGAATCATATATGCATAGCCAAACCTTAGATAATGATAAAGCACTTTTACAATTGAGATGGGAAAGGAAAAATATTTTACAAACTTGCAAGACAATTAGCAATTTAAGTAGAGATATATGTTGATGAGCTATTGAACCCTCACTGGATTTTGTGTTTACTCTCTAGTCACTCAGTGTTTATTGGGTTAATCACTCTATTCTTCTTTTTATCCTTACTTTCTATAACTTTGTTCTTCATCTAACCAATCAACAATTATAGAATATAGGCATACAAAAATCATGAGGTCTTTAATTAAGGTTGTAATGGGGCCAAGGTAAAGGTAAGGGTATATGTATAAGGCTAAGTGAGCTAATTAAGTGAATCCTTGATTAGTCTAAGATCTCACCTAACATACATATTTTGTAAAGCAAAGCTTCTTTACATATTTTCCCATATTCTTCCCACTTTTTGATGTTACATGCTCATGCATTAGTTTTAATTTTGTCCCATGTGCATTGCTTTATTTTGTATTTGGGGGGTTCTTTTGTGTCTCCTTTATTCAAATACTGAAAAATAAATATTTTTTTTAATTGCATATGGTAATTCAATTATTTTGATTTCACATGATCATGCTTCCCAAAACTTTTAAAAATAAAAATTTTTATTCTTTTTAACTTTCTACCCTTTTGTTTCTATCATCCATTTTCCCATAAGGTTCCCACACTTACACAATACACAATTTCTATCTTAAGCTAACCAAGGATTCAACTTGGGATTTTTATTTTCTTTTTCTGCTTAAGGCTAGTAATGTGGTTATAAAACAAGAGGGGATTTAAAGGCTCAAGGGGGCTGGTGCACGAAATTGTGATCTCCAGGCTCGAACAAATCCTGGTAATGGCTCCAAAGCTTGATGCTCTGATCTTAATTCATAATTGTCACAACTTCGATACAACTAACCAGCAAGTGCACTGGGTCGTCCAAGTAATACCTTACGTGAGTAAGGGTCGAATCCCACGGAGATTGTTGGTATGAAGCAAGCTATGGTCACCTTGTAAATCTCAGTCAGGCAGATATAAAGTGATAAAGGTGTTTTCGAATATGATATAATAAAAGAGGGATAGAGATACTTATGTAAATCATTGGTAGGAATTTCAGATAAGCGAATGGAGATGCTTTTCGTTCCTCTGAACCTCTGCTTTTCTGCTATCTTCATCCAATCAGTCTCACTCCTTTCCATGGCTGGCTGTATGCAAGGGCATCACCGTTGTCAGTGGCTACATCCCCTCCTCTCAGTGAATAAGATGCTCACGCACCCTGTCACGGCACGGCTATTCATCTGTCGGTTCCCGATCATGCTGGAATAGGATTCACCCTCCTTTTGCGTCTGTCACTAACGCCCAGCACTCGCGAGTTTGAAGCTCGTCACAGTCATTCAGTCATTGAATCCTACTCGGAATACCACAGAAAAGGTTTAGACTTTCCGGATTCTCTTGAATGCCGCCATCATTCTAGCTTACGCCACGAAGATTCCGGTTAGGAGATCTAAGAGATATTCATTCTAGCTTATTTCATGTAGAACGGAAGTGTTTGTCAGGCACGCGTTCATAAGGGAGAAGGATGATGAGCGTCACACATAATCATCACCTTCATCATGTTCTTGGGTGCGAATGGATATCTTAGAAGCGAAATAAGAAGAATTGAATAGAAAACAGTAGTACTTTGCATTAATCTTTGAGGAACAGCAGAGCTCCACACCTTAATCTATGGAGTGTAGAAACTCTACCGTTGAAAATACATAAATGAAGGTCCAGGCATGGCCGAGATGGCCAGCCCCCAAAACGTGATCAAAGGATCATAAGGTAATCCAAAGATGCCTAATACAATAGTAAAAGGTCCTATTTATAATAAACTAGCTACTAGGGTTTACATGAGTAAGTAATTGATGCATAAATCCACTTCCGGGGCCCACTTGGTGTGTGTTTGGGCTGAGCCTGAGTGTTGCACGTGCAGAGGCCATTTGTGGAGTTGAACGCCAGTTTTTGTGCCAGTTTGGGCGTTCAACTCTGGTTTTGGATCCTTTTCTGGCGTTGGACGCCAGATTTACGTCGTCAATTCTTGGCCAAAGTATGGACTATTATATATTGCTGGAAAGCCCTGGATGTCTACTTTCAAACGCAATTGGAAGCGCGCCATTTCGAGTTCTGTAGCTCCAGAAAATCCACTTTGAGTGCAGGGAGGTCAGAATCCAACAGCATCAGCAGTCCTTTTTCAACCTCTGAATCTGATTTCTGCTCAAGTCCCTCAATTTCAGCCAGAAAATACCTGAAATCACAGAAAAACACACAAACTCATAGTAAAGTCCAGAAATGTGAATTTAACACAAAATCTATTAAAAACATCCCTAAAAGTAACTAGATCCTACTAAAAACATACTAAAAACAATGTCAAAAAGCGTATAAATTATCCGCTCATCACAACACCAAACTTAAATTGTTGCTTGTCCCCAAGCCACTGAAAATCAAAATAGGATAAAAAGAATAGAATATACTATAAATTCCAAACTATCAATGAAACAGAGCTTCAATCATATGAGCGGGACTTATAGCTTTTTGCCTCTTGAATAGTTTTGGCATCTCACTTTATCCATTGAGGTTCAGAATGATTGGCATCTATAGGAACTCAGAGTTCAAATAGTGTTATTGATTCTCCTAGTTCAGTATGATGATTCTTGAACACAGCTATTTTATGAGTCTTGGCCGTGGCCCTAAGCACTTTGTTTTCCAGTATTACCACCGGATACATAAATGCCACAGACACATAATTGGGTGAACCCTTTCAGATTGTGACTCAGCTTTGCTAAAGTCCTCAATTAGAGGTGTCCAGGGTTCTTAAGCACACTCTTTTTTTGCTTTGGACCTTGACTTTAACCGCTCAGTCTCAAGTTTTCACTTGACACCTACACGCCACAAGCACATGGTTAGGGACAGCTTGGTTTAGCCGCATAGACCAGGATTTTATTCCTTTAGGCCCTCCTATCCACTGATGCTCAAAGCCTTGGGATCCTTTTTATTTCCCTTGCCTTTTGGTTTTAAGGGTTATTGGCTTTTTGCTCTTGCCTCTTGGTTTTAAGAGCTTTGGCTTTTTCTGCTTGCTTTTTCTTTTTCTTTTTATATATATATTTTTTTTTCGCCTATTTTTTTTTTCTGCAAGCTTTGTTCTTTGCTGCTTTTTCTTGCTTCAAGAATCATTTTTATGATTTTTCAGATTATCAAATAACATGTCTCCTAGTCATCATTCTTTCAAGAGCCAACATATTTAACATTCTTAAACAACAACTTCAAAAGACATATGCACTGTTCAAGCATACATTCAAAAAACAAGAAGCATTGTCACCACATCAATATAATTAAACTAAGTTCAAGGATAAATTCAAAACTCATGTACTTCTTGTTCTTTTGATTTAAAACATTTTTTTTTAAGAGAGGTGATGGATTCATAGGACATTCATAACTTTAAGACAGAGTTACTAACTACTAATGATCATGTAATGAAGACACAAACACAGATAAGCACATAACATAGAAAACGAAAAATAGAAGAAGTAAGAACAAGGAATGAATCCACCTTAGTGATGGTGGCGTTTCCTTCTTGAGGAACCAATGATGTCCTTGAGCTCTTCTATGTCTCTTCCTTGTCTTTGTTGCTCCTCCTTCATTGCTTTTAGATCTTCTCTTATTTCATGGAGCATGATGGAGTGCTCTTGATGTTCCACCCTTAGTTGCTTCCAATAATTGTGTGGAAGAAAATGTATCCCCTGAGGTATCTCAGGGATCTCTTGATTTGCAGTCAAATATTCTACCACTGAGCTATAGACCCTTGATGGAAGCTCTTGTCTTCCCTTTCCTCTTTCTAGAGGTTTCTCTGGCCTTAGGTGCCATCAATGGTTATGGAAAAAAACAAAAAAGCTATGCTTTTTACCACACCAAACTTAGAATGTTGCTCGCCCTCGAGCAAAAGAAGAAAGAATAGAAGAATAAGAAGAAGATATGGAGGAGATGGAGGGAGATGTGTATTCGGCTATATGGGTGGGATTGGGTGGGAAAGAGATGTTGAATTTTGAAGGAAAGTGGGTGTTTGGATGTGAGTGGTAAAGAGTTAATAGGGAAGAGTGTTTATTGGGAATAGAGGATGATTGAGAAGAGAGAAGAGAGTGAGTGGAGGTAGGTGGGGATCCTGTGGGGTCCACAGATCCTGAGGTGATCCTGTGAGGTCCACAGATCTTGAGGTGTCAAGGCATTTACATCCCTGCACCAATTTAGGCATGCAAAATGCCCTTGCACACAACTCTGGGCGTTCAGCGCCAGGTTGGTGCCCATTTTGGGCGTTCAACGCCCATTTGCTGCCATTTCTGGCGTTGAACGCCAGAACCATGCTTGTTCTGGGCGTTCAGCGCCAGGATGCTCCCATTCTGGGCGTTCAGCGCCAGAACTATGCTCTGTTCTGGCGTTTGAACGCCAGACAGATGCTCCTCCAGGGTGTGATTTTTCTTCTGCTGTTTTTGATTCCGTTTTTGAATTTTTTGTTTATTTTGTGACTCCACATGATCATGAACATAAGAAAACATGAAAAACAATAAAAATAAGAATTAGATAAACATTGGGTTGCCTCCCAACAAGCGCTTCTTTAATGTCAATAGCTTGACAGTGGGCTCTCATGGAGCCTCACAGATGTGCAGAGCTTTGTTGAGACTCTCCAACACCAAACTTAGAGTTTGGATATGGGAGTTCAATACCAAACTTAGAGTTTGGTTGTGGCCTCCCAACACCAAACTTAGAGTTTGACTGTGGGGGCTCTAGTTGACTCTGCTTGGAAAGAAGCTTTTTCTGCTTCCTCCCCATGGTTGCAGAGGGATATCCTTGAGTTTTAAAAACAAGGGAGTTCTCATTCCATTGAAGGAATATTTCACCTCTGTCAACATCAATCACAGCTCTTGCTGTGGCCAGGAAAGGTCTTCCTAGGATGATGGATTCATCCTCTTCCTTTCCAGTATCCAGGACTATGAAATCAGCAGGGATGTAAAGGCCTTCAATCTTTACTAACATGTCCTCTACTTGTCCATAAGCCTGTTTTCTAGAGCTGTCTGCCATCTCTAATGAGATTTTAGCAGCTTGCACCCCATAGATTCCCAGTTTCTCTATTACAGAGAGGGGCATGAGGTTTATTCCTGAACCAAGGTCACACAGAGCCTTAAAGATCATGGTGCCTATGGTACAGGGTATTATGAACTTTCCAGGATCCTGTCTCTTCTGAAGCAATGTCAGTTGATCCAGATCACTTAGTTCATTGATGAACAAGGGAGGTTCAACTTCCCAAGCATCAGTGCCAAATAGTTTGGCATTCAGCTTCATGATTACACCAAGAAACTTGGCAGTTTGCTCTTCAGTAACATCATCATTCTCTTCAGAAGAGGAATACTCATCAGAGCTCATGAAGGGCATAAGGAGGTTCAATGGAATCTCTATGGTCTCTAGATGAGCCCTAAAGTCCTTTGGTTCCTCAGAGGGAAGCTCCTTATTGACCACTGGACGTCCCAGGAGGTCTTCCTCCTTGGGATTCACGTCCTCTCCTCTCCTCACAGGTTCGGCCATGGCGCTTATGTCAATGGCCTTGCACTCTCCTTTTGGGTTCTCTTCTGTATTGCTTGGGAGAGTACTAGGAGGGATTTCAGTGATCCTTTTGCTCAGCTGGCCCACTTGTGCTTCCAGATTTCTAATGGAAGATCTTGTTTCATTCATGAAACTTATAGTGGCCTTAGATAGATTAGAGACTAAGTTTGCTAAATTAGAAGTATTTTGTTCAGAGTTCTCTGTCTGTTGCTAAGTGGATGATGGAAAAGGTTTGCTATTGCTAAACCCGATTCTTCCACCATTATTAAAGCCTTGTTGAGGCTTTTGATCCTTCCATGAGAAATTTGGATGATTTCTCCATGATGAGTTATAGGTGTTTCCATAAGGTTCACTTAAATAATTTACCTCTGCTATTGCAGGGTTCTCAGGATCATAAGCTTCTTCTTCATAAGAAGCCTCTTGAGTACTGTTGGATGCAGCTTGCATTCCATGCAGACTCTGAGAGATCATATTGACTTGCTGAGTCAATATTTTATTCTGAGCCAATATGGCATTCAGAGTATCAACTTCAAGAACTCCCTTCTTCATAGGCGTCCCATTGCTCACAGGATTCCTTTCAGAAGTGTACATGAACTGGTTATTAGCAACCATGTCAATGAGTTCTTGAGCTTCTGCAGGCGTTTTCTTTAGGTGAATGGATCCACCTGCAGAAGTGTCCAGTGACATCATTGATAGCTCAGATAAACCATCATAGAATATATCCAGGATGGTCCATTCTGAAAGCGTGTCAGAAGGACACTTTTTGATCAACTGTTTGTATCTTTCCCAAGCTTCATAGAGGGATTCACCTTCTTTCTGTCTGAAGGTTTGAACATCAGCTCTAAGCTTGCTCAGCTTTTGAGGAGGAAAGTACTTGGCTAAGAAAGCCGTGACCAGCTTATCCCAAGAGTTCAGGCTGTCTTTAG
Organism: Arachis ipaensis; assembly: GCF_059453495.1. NCBI lineage: Eukaryota > Viridiplantae > Streptophyta > Magnoliopsida > Fabales > Fabaceae > Arachis > Arachis ipaensis. Next base: position 77,595,806 of record NC_142444.1, read on the forward strand.
GTTGAGAATCCAACCATAATCTAGCTCTGTCTCTTACAGCAAAAGGGAAAAGCATGAGTCTGTAGACTTCAGGATCTACTCCATTAGTCTTAACAGTATCACATATCTGCAAGAATTCAGTTAAGAACTGAAAAGGATCTTCAGATGGAAGTCCATGAAACTTGCAGTTCTGCTGCATCAGAGAAACTAATTGAGGTTTCAGCTCAAAATTGTTTGCTCCAATGGCAGGAATGGAGATGCTTTTTCCATGTAAATTGGAATTAGGTGCAGTAAAGTCACCAAGCATCTTCCTTACATTATTATTATTTTCGGCTGCCATCTCCTTTTCCTGTTCGAAAATTTCTGAAAGGTTATCTCTGGATTGTTGTATTTTAGCTTCTCTTAATTTTCTCTTCAGAGTCCTTTCAGGTTCTGGATCTGCTTCCACAAGAATGTTCTTATCCTTGCTCCTGCTCATATGACAAAGATGAGGGCACAGAAAAATAGTAATAATAATATGGATCCTTTATACCACAGTATAGGGATCCTTGTGTTAGTAGAAGAAAAGAAGGGAAGAAAGTCTGAACTCAGAGAGAGAGGGGGTTCGGATTTTTGGAGAGTTGAAGGAAAGATGTTAGTATATCAATAAACAAATAGAAGAAGATGAGAGGGGGAAGTGAATTTTCGAAAACAATTTTTGAAAAAGAGTTAGTGATTTTTGAAAATAGTTTTTGAAAAAGGTTCGTATTTTTTTTCGAATTTTTTTTTTAAATAAAAAATAAAAATAATTAGTTAATAAAAAAGAAATTTTTGAAAAAGAGGGAAGATATTTTCGAAAATTAGAGAGAGAGAGTTAGTTAGGTAGTTTTGAAAAAGTTAAGAAACAAACAAAAAGTTAGTTAGTTAGTTGAAACAAATTTGAAAAGATAAGAAGTTAGGAAGTTAGAAAAGATATTTTGAAAAGATATTTTTGAAAAAGATAAGAAGATATTTTTGAAAAGATATGATTGAAATTAGTTTTGAAAAAGATTTGATTTTTAAAATCTCAATTAATGACTTGATTCATAAGAAATCACAAGATATGATTCTAGAACTTAAAGTTTGAATCTTTCTTAACAAGCAAGTAACAAACTTCAAATTTTTGAATCAAAACATTAATTGATTATGTTATTTTCGAAAATTTGGTATAAAAATAAGAAAAAGATTTTTGAAAAATATTTTTGGAATTTTCGAAAATAACTAAGAATTTTGAAAAAGATTTGATTTTTGAAAAAGATTTTGAAGAAGATAAGATTTTCAAATTGAAAATTTGATTTGACTCATAAGAAACAACTTGATTTTAAAAATTTTTGAAAAAGTCAACCCAAATTTTCGAATTTGATGAGAGAAAAAGGGAAAGAAATTTTTTTGATTTTTGAATTTTTATGATGCAAGAGAGAAAAACACTAAAAAGGTGCAATGCATGAAATTTTTAGATCAAAACATGTGATGCATGCAAGAATGCTATGAATGTCAAGATGAACACCAAGAACACTATGAATGCCAAGATGAACATCATAGACACAATTTTGAAAAATTTTTAATGCAAAGAAAACATGCAAGACACCAAACTTAGAATTCTTTAATGCTTAGACACTAAGAATTCAAGAATGCATATGAAAAACACTAAACAACACAAAACAAAAACTCATCAAGATCAAACAAGAAGACTTACCAAGAACAACTTGAAGATCATGAAGAACACTATGAATGCATGAATTTTCGAAAACAATGCAAGATGCACATGCAATTGACACCAAACTTATGACATGACTCATGACTCAAACAAGAAACAGAAAAATATTTTTGATTTTTATGATTTTCTAATTTTTTTTGGATTTTTGTTTTATATTTTCGAAAAACTATTTTGGAAAAGAAAAATAAGGATTCCAAAATTTTCAATATGAATTCCAGGAATCTTATGCTCTAAAGCTCCAATCAAAGGGTCAGGCATGGCTCAATAGCCAGCCAAGCTTTAGTATGTAACTCAGACATGACACGCCTGACATTCCTTACATTCAACAGCCAATTGGCTAAGAAAGATAAAGAAGTTCTTCTCTTGGGTATAAGGATTGAGACATGGCTTTACAGCCAGCCAGACTTCAACATGCTTCATGAAACACTAGAATTCATTCTTAAAAATTCTGAAGGAAAATATATTTTTGAAAACATTTATATTTTAAAATTTTTTTTTTTCGAAAACAAAAGAAAAATTTTTGAAAGATTTTTGAAAAATTTTTGAAAACAAAACAAAAGGAAAATTACCTAATCTGAGCAACAAGATGAACCGTCAGTTGTCCAAACTCAAACAATCCCCGGCAACGGCGCCAAAAACTTGGTGCACGAAATTGTGATCTCCAGGCTCGAACAAATACTGGTAATGGCTCCAAAGCTTGGTGCTCTGATCTTAATTCATAATTGTCACAACTTCGATACAACTAACCAGCAAGTGCACTGGGTCGTCCAAGTAATACCTTACGTGAGTAAGGGTCGAATCCCACGGAGATTGTTGGTATGAAGCAAGCTATGGTCACCTTGTAAATCTCAGTCAGGCAGATATAAAGTGATAAAGGTGTTTTCGAATATGATATAATAAAAGAGGGATAGAGATACTTATGTAAATCATTGGTAGGAATTTCAGATAAGCGAATGGAGATGCTTTTCGTTCCTCTGAACCTCTGCTTTTCTGCTATCTTCATCCAATCAGTCTCACTCCTTTCCATGGCTGGCTGTATGCAAGGGCATCACCGTTGTCAGTGGCTACATCCCCTCCTCTCAGTGAATAATATGCTCACGCACCCTGTCACGGCACGGCTATTCATCTGTCGGTTCCCGATCATGCTGGAATAGGATTCACCCTCCTTTTGCGTCTGTCACTAATGCCCAGCACTCGCGAGTTTGAAGCTCGTCACAGTCATTCAGTCATTGAATCCTACTCGGAATACCACAGACAAGGTTTAGACTTTCCGGATTCTCTTGAATGCCGCCATCATTCTAGCTTACGCCACGAAGATTCCGGTTAGGAGATCTAAGAGATATTCATTCTAGCTTATTTCATGTAGAACGGAAGTGTTTGTCAGGCACGCGTTCATAAGGGAGAAGGATGATGAGCGTCACACATAATCATCACCTTCATCATGTTCTTGGGTGCAAATGGATATCTTAGAAGCGAAATAAGAAGAATTGAATAGAAAACAGTAGTACTTTGCATTAATCTTTGAGGAACAGCAGAGCTCCACACCTTAATCTATGGAGTGTAGAAACTCTACCGTTGAAAATACATAAATGAAGGTCCAGGCATGGCCGAGATGGCCAGCCCCCAAAACGTGATCAAAGGATCATAAGGTAATCCAAAGATGCCTAATACAATAGTAAAAGGTCCTATTTATAATAAACTAGCTACTAGGGTTTACATGAGTAAGTAATTGATGCATAAATCCACTTTCGGGGCCCACTTGGTGTGTGTTTGGGCTGAGCCTGAGTGTTGCACGTGCAGAGGCCATTTGTGGAGTTGAACGCCAGTTTTTGTGCCAGTTTGGGTGTTCAACTCTGGTTTTGGATCCTTTTCTAGCGCTGGACGCCAGATTTGGGTAGAAAGCTGGCGTTGAACGCCAGTTTACGTCCTCTATTCTTGGCCAAAGTATGGACTATTATATATTGCTGGAAAGCCCTGGATGTCTACTTTCCAACGCAATTAGAAGCGCGTCATTTCGAGTTCTGTAGCTCCAGAAAATCCACTTTGAGTGCAGGGAGGTCAGAATCCAACAGCATCAGCAGTCCTTTTTCAACCTCTGAATCTGATTTCTGCTCAAGTCCCTCAATTTCAGCCAGAAAATACCTGAAATCACAGAAAAAACACAAACTCATAGTAAAGTCCAGAAATGTGAATTTAACACAAAATCTATTAAAAACATCCCTAAGAGTAACTAGATCCTACTAAAAACATACTAAAAACAATGTCAAAAAGCGTATAAATTATCCGCTCATCAGGGGCTAACAAGGGTGATGTAAAAGGTAGGCTAATTTGGGAATAGTGAGCTATGATCAAACAATGGCCTCAATCACTTTCTTGGTATGTATCTATATTTTATAATCGGACATATAGATTAAAACAAAGTAAAGAACACCAGAATAAATAAGAAGGGCGGAACAAATAGGAATAAATATTATGGTTTAAATGTAACCATGCAATTAAGCTCAAAACTCACAGGCTGTGTATTCTCTAACTCAAAAATCATATATCAGTTATATATGTCATGCAAGTAAAAATTAATAGTTCCCATTATTCTCAATGTAAATCTTAAGGTGGCTTTAAAGTTCTAGTGTTTCTCCTTGATGAAATGTTGTTAACTAACTAACATGTAATGCTATATATACAAGGTGTGGGTTGTTTTTATTCTGTTAAAGTCTCTGGTTTACTTCCTTTTTATATTTTTAATTTAAACTAAGTTATCTTATGCTAAAAAGGGTAAACTATACTAATTAATCCACATTTTCTATAACTAATAAGTTAGAATTGCAACTAAACTAAATAGCTAAAATATGAACTAAAGTGCAACATGCAGAAATATAGTAAAAATACATGAAAATAGCAATGTATAAGTACTGAGAAAATAAAAATAAAAATAAAGAGAAAAATACAGAAAGGTAGCAAAATAAAGTAAAAGAGTCTGTAGGGGTTCACCAAAAAAATATACGCCAGAGATGGTGACCTCCCAACACTTAATATGAAGCATCGTCCCTGATGCTCACTCAAGCGGGGTGCGAAGGAGTGTCATCACTGGAAGGATGGGTAGCCGGAGTCTCTGTGGTGGTGGTTTGAGGATCAGCCTACTGCAGAGGAGGTGCTGACCGAGTAGGAACCTCGAGGTTTACAGCCTGAATCTGAGGCAGGGCCTCCTGATGTGATGTAGCTTGCTCTGTGCCTGCTGATGAGCGGATAATTTATACGCTTTTTGACATTGTTTTTAGTATGTTTTTAGTAGGATCTAGTTACTTTTAGGGATGTTTTTAATAGATTTTGTGTTAAATTCACATTTCTGGACTTTACTATGAGTTTGTGTGTTTTTCTATGATTTCAGGTATTTTCTGGCTGAAATTGAGGGACTTGAGCAGAAATCAGATTCAGAGGTTGAAAAAGGACTGCTGATGCTGCTGGATTCTGACCTCCCTGCACTCAAAGTGGATTTTCTGGAGCTACAGAACTCGAAATGGCGCGCTTTCAATTGCGTTGGAAAGTAGACATCCAGGGCTTTCCAGAAATATATAATAGTACATACTTTGGCCAAGAATTGACAACGTAAACTGGCGTTCAACGCCAGCCTTCTGCCCAAATCTGGCGTCCAGCGCCAGAAAAGGATCCAAAACCAGAGTTGAACGCCCAAACTGGCACGGAAACTGGCGTTCAACTCCACAAATGGCCTCTGCACGTGCAACACTTAAGCTCAGCCCAAACACACACCAAGTGGGCCCCGGAAGTGGATTTATACATCAAATACTTACTCATGTAAACCCTAGTAGCTAGTTTATTATAAATAGGACCTCTTACTATTGTATTAGGCATCCTGGATTGTATTTTGATCCTGTGATCATGTTTTGGGGGCTGGCCATCTCGGCCATGCCTGGATCTTCACTTATGTATTTTCAACGGTAGAGTTTCTACACTCCATAGATTAAGGTGTGGAGCTCTGCTGTTCCTCAAAGATTAATGCAATTACTACTGTTTTCTATTCAATTCTTCTTATTTCGCTTCTAAGATATCCATTCGCACCCAAGAACATGATGAAGGTGATGATTATGTGTGACGCTCATCATCCTTCTCCCCGGCAACGGCGCCAAAAACTTGGTGCACAAATTGTGAATCACACTTTTTACAACTCGTACCACTAACCAGCAAGTGCACTGGGTCGTCCAAGTAATACCTTACGTGAGTAAGGGTCGAATCCCATGGAGATTGTTGGTATGAAGCAAGCTAAGGTCACCTTGTAAATCTCAGTCAGGCAGATATAAAGTGATAATGGTGTTTTCGAATATTATATAATGAAATAGGGATAGAGATACTTATGTAAATCATTGGTAGGAATTTCAGATAAGCGAATGGAGATGCTTTTCGTTCCTCTAAACCTCTGCTTTCCTGCTATCTTCATCCAATCAGTCTCACTCCTTTCCATGGCTGGCTTTATGCAAGGGCATCACCGTTGTCAGTGGCTACATCCCCTCCTCTCAGTGAAAGATATGCTCACATGCTCTGTCACAGCACGGCCATTCATCTGTCGGTTCTCGATCATGCTGGAATAGGATTCACCCTCCTTTTGCGTCTGTCACTAACGCCCAACAATCGCGAGTTTGAAGCTCGTCACAGTCATTCAATCATTGAATCCTACTCAGAATACCACAGACAAGGTTTAGACCTTCCGGATTCTCTTGAATGCCGCCATCATTCTAGCGTACGCCACGAAGATTCTGGTTAGGAGATCTAAGAGATATTCATTCTAGCTTATTTCATGTAGAACTGAAGTGTTTGTCAGGCACGCCTTCATAGGGGAGAAGGATGATGAGCGTCACACATAATCATCACCTTCATCATGTTCTTGGGTGCGAATGGATATCTTAGAAGCGAAATAAGAAGAATTGAATAGAAAACAGTAGTAATTTCATTAATCTTTGAGGAACAGCAGAGCTCCACACCTTAATCTATGGAGTGTAGAAACTCTACCGTTGAAAATACATAAGTGAAGATCCAGGCATGGCCGAGATGGCCAGCCCCCAAAATGTGATCACAGGATCAAAATACAATCCAGGATGCCTAATACAATAGTAAGAGGTCCTATTTATAATAAACTAGCTACTAGGGTTTACATGAGTAAGTATTTGATGTATAAATCCACTTCCGGGGCCCACTTGGTGTGTGTTTGGGCTGAGCTTAAGTGTTGCACGTGCAGAGGCCATTTGTGGAGTTGAACGCCAGTTTCTGTGCCAGTTTGGGCATTCAACTCTGGTTTTGGATCCTTTTCTGGCGCTGGACGCCAGATTTGGGCAGAAGGCTGGTGTTGAACGCCAGTTTACGTCATCAATTCTTGGCCAAAGTATGGACTATTATATATTGCTGGAAAGCCCTGGATGTCTACTTTCCAACGCAATTGGAAGCGCGCCATTTCGAGTTCTGTAGCTCCAGAAAATCCACTTTGAGTGCAGGGAGGTCAGAATCCAGCAGCATCAGCAGTCCTTGTTAAATTCACATTTCTGGACTTTACTATGAGTTTGTATGTTTTTCTGTGATTTCAGGTATTTTCTGGCTGAAATTGAGGGACTTGAGCAAAAATCAGATTCAGAGGTTGAAGAAGGACTGCTGATGCTTTTGGATTCTGACCTCCCTACACTCAAAGTGGATTTTCTGGAGCTACAGAACTCGAAATGGCGCGCTTCTAATTGCGTTGGAAAGTAGACATCCAGGGCTTTCCAGCAATATATAATAGTCCATACTTTGGCCAAGAATTGATGACGTAAACTGGCGTTCAACGCCAGCCTTCTGCCCAAATCTGGCGTCCAGCGCCAGAAAAGGATCCAAAACCAGAGTTGAACGCCCAAACTGGCACAGAAACTGGCGTTCAACTCCACAAATGGCCTCTGCACGTGCTACACTTAAGCTCAGCCCAAACACACACCAAGTGGGCCCCGGAAGTGGATTTATGCATCAATTACTTACTCATGTAAACCCTAGTGACTAGTTTATTATAAATAGGACCTTTTACTATTGTATTAGGCATCTTTTGATCATCTTAGGATCTTAGGATCATCTTGGAATGCATTGTTCTTAGATCAAGGGGGCTGGCCATCTCGGCCATGCCTGGACCTTCACTTATGTATTTTCATACGGTAGAGTTTCTACACTCCATAGATTAAGGTGTGGAGCTCTGCTGTTCCTCAAAGATTAATGCAAGTACTACTGTTTTCTATTCAATTCATCTTATTTCGCTTCTAAGATATCCATTCGCACCCAAGAACGTGATGAAGGTGATGATTATGTGTGACGCTCATCATCCATCTCCCTTATGAACGCGTGCCTGACAAACACTTCTGTTCTACATGAAATAAGCTAGAATGAATATCTCTTAGATCTCCTAACCGGAATCTTCGTGGCGTAAGCTAGAATGATGGCGGCATTCAAGAGAATCTGGAAAGTCTAAACCTTGTCTGTGGTATTCCGAGTAGGATTCAATGACTGAATGACTGTGACGAGCTTCAAACTCGCGAGTGCTGGGCGTTAGTGACAGACGCAAAAGGAGGGTGAATCCTATTCCAGCATGATCGAGAACCGACAGATGATTGGCCGTGCTGTGACAGAGCATGTGAGCATATCTTTCACTGAGAGGAGGGGATGTAGCCACTGACAACGGTGATGCCCTTGCATAGAGCCAGCCATGGAAATGAGTAAGACTGATTGGATGAAGATAGCAGGAAAGCAGAGGTTCAGAGGAACGAAAGCATCTCCATTCGCTTATCTGAAATTCTCACCAATGAATTACATAAGTATTTCTATCCCTATTTTATTATATTATTTTCGAAAACCACATAACCATTTATATCTGCCTGACTGAGATCTACAAGGTGACCATAGCTTGCTTCATACCAACAATCTCCGTGGGATTCGACCCTTACTCACGTAAGGTATTACTTGGACGACCCAGTGCACTTGCTGGTTAGTTGTATCGAAGTTGTGACAAATTATGAGTGTGTAATCATGATTACGCGCACCAAGTTGCTCACGTTGCCAGGATTTGTTCGAGCCTGGAGATCACAATTTCGTGCACCAAGTTTTTGGCGCCGTTGCCGGGGATTGTTTGAGTTTGGACAACTGACGGTTCATCTTGTTGCTCAGATTAGGTAATTTTCTTTTTGTTTTGTTTTCAAAAATTTTTCAAAAATCTTTCAAAAATTCTTCTTTGTTTTCGAAAAAAAAAAATGTTTTCAAAAATAAATTATTCTATGGCGTCAAAATTTTTAAGAATGAATTCTAGTGTTTCATGAAATATGTTGAATCATATCTGGCTGTAAAGCCATACCCAAACTACTTTGGGATTGGTATTCAACTAATCACTCCAGCCCATGTAATTATATGTTGAAGCTTGGCTGGCTATTAAGCCATGCCTGACCCTTTGATTGGAGCTTTAAGACTAACATGGCAAGATTCCTGGAATTCATATTAAAAATTTTGGAATCCTTATTTTTTAATTTTCACAATAATTTTCGAAAAATATAAAATAAAAATCCAAAAAAATTAGAAAATCATAAAAATAAAAAATATTTCATGTTTCTTGTTTGAGTCTTGAGTCATGTTATAAGTTTGGTGTCACTTGCATATGCATATTGCATTTTTTTCGAAAATATCATGCATTCATAGTGTTCTTCATGATCTTCAAGTTGTTCTTGGTAAGTCTTCTTGTTTGATCTTGATGATTTTTTGTTTTATGTTGTATAGTGTTTTTCATATGCATTCTTGAATTCTTATTGTCTAAGCATTAAAGAATTCTAAGTTTGGTGTCTTGCATGTTTTCTTTGCATTAAAAATTTTTCAAAAATATGTTCTTGATGTTCATCATGACATTCAAAGTGTTCTTGGTGTTCATCTTGACATTCATAGCATTCTTGCATGTATTCATTGTTTTGATCTAAAAATTTCATGCATTGCATAATTTTCATGTTTTCATAAAAAAAAAAATTCAAAAAATAAAAAATAAAAAAAATATCTTTTCCTTTTTCTCTCATCAAATTCGAAAATTTGAGTTGACTTTTTAAAAAATTTTTAAAATCAAGTTGTTTCTCATGAGTCAAATCAAATTTTTAATTTGAAAATCTTATCTTTTTCAAAATCTTTTTCAAAAATCAAATCTTTTTCAAAATTCTTAGTTATTTTCGAAAATTTCAAAAATGTTTTTCAAAAATCTTTTTCTTATTTTTATACCAAATTTTCGAAAATAACGCTAACAATTAATGTTTTGATTCAAAAATTTGAAGTTTGTTACTTGCTTGTTAAGAAAGATTCAAACTTTAAGTTCTAGAATCATATCTTGTGATTTCTTGTGAATCAAGTCATTAATTGTGATTTTAAAAATCAAATCTTTTTCAAAACTAATTTCTATCATATCTTTTCAAAAATATCTTCTTATCTTATCTTTTTCAAAAATATCTTTTCAAAATATCTTCTCTAACTTCCTAACTTCCTATCTTTTCAAAATTTGTTTCAACCAACTAACTAACTTTTTGTTTGTTTCTTAACTTTTTCAAAACCACCTAACTAACTCTCTCTCTCTCATTTTCGAAAATATCTCTCCCCTTTTTCAAAATTTCTTTTTAATTTATTAATTATTTTAATTTTTAAAACTTAATTTTCGAAAATTACTAACAATTTTTCAAAAACCAATTTCAAAAATCACTAACTCCTTTTCAAAAATATTTTCGAAAATTCTCCCTCTCCCATCTTATTCTATTTATTCATTCATATCCTAACATCTCATCTCACATTCCAATTCTCACAGTTGTGTTTCTTCCTTTACATCACATTCTTTGTCTCCCCATCTTTTCTTCCACTCACAAAGGGATCCCTATACTGTGGTATAAAGGATCTCTATTATTATTATTATCATTTTTCTGGCCATTCTTCCTTGTCATATGAGCAGGAGCAAGGATAAGAACATTCTTGTGGAAGCAGATCCAGAACCTGAAAGGACTCTGAAGAGAAAATTAAGAGAAGCTAAAATACAACAATCCAGAGATAACCTTTCAGAAATTTTCAAACAGGCAGAGGAGATGGCAGCCGAAAATAATAATAATATAAGGAAGATGCTTGGTGACTTTACTGCACCTAATTCCAATTTACATGGAAGAAGCATCTCCATTCCTGCCATTGGAGCAAACAACTTTGAGCTGAAACCTCAATTAGTTTCTCTGATGCAGCAGAACTGCAAGTTTCATGGACTTCCATCTGAAGATCCTTTTCAGTTCTTAACTGAATTCTTGCAGATATGTGATACTGTTAAGACTAATGGAATAGATCCTGAAGTCTACAGGCTCATGCTTTTCCCTTTTGCTGTAAGAGACAGAGCTAGATTATGGTTGGATTCTCAACCTAAAGATAGCCTGAACTCTTGGGATAAGCTGGTCACGGCTTTCTTAGCCAAGTACTTTCCTCCTCAAAAGCTGAGCAAGCTTAGAGCGGATGTTCAAACCTTCAGACAGAAAGAAGGTGAATCCCTCTATGAAGCTTGGGAAAGATACAAACAGTTGACCAAAAAGTGTCCTTCTGACATGCTTTCAGAATGGACCATCCTGGATATATTCTATGATGGTTTATCTGAGTTATCAAAGATGTCATTGGATACTTCTACAGGTGGATCCATTCACCTAAAGAAAACGCCTGCAGAAGCTCAAGAACTCATTGACATGGTTGCTAATAACCAGTTCATGTACACTTCTGAAAGGAATCCTGTGAGCAATGGGACGCCTATGAAGAAGGGAGTTCTTGAGGTTGATACTCTGAATGCCATATTGGCTCAGAATAAAATATTGACTCAGCAAGTCAATATGATTTCTCAGAGTCTGCATGGAATGCAAGCTGCATCCAACAGCACTCAAGAGGCATCTTCTGAAGAAGAAGCCTATGATCCTGAGAACCCTGCAATAGCAGAGGTAAATTACTTAGGTGAACCTTATGGAAACACCTATAACTCAACATGGAGAAATCATCCAAATTTCTCATGGAAGGATCAAAAGCCCCAACAAGGCTTTAATAATGGTGGAAGAAACAGGTTTAGCAATAGCAAACCTTTTCCATCATCAACTCAGCAACAGACAGAGAACTCTGAACAAAATGCTTCTAATTTAGCAAATCTAGTCTCTGATCTATCTAAGGCCACTGTAAGTTTCATGAATGAAACAAGGTCTTCCATTAGAAATCTGGAAGCACAAGTGGGCCAGCTGAGTAAAAGGATCACTGAAATCCCTCCTAGTACTCTCCCAAGCAATACAGAAGAGAACCCAAAAGGAGAGTGCAAGGCCATTGACATAAGCGCCATGGCCGAACCTGTAAGGAGAGGAGAGGACGTGAATCCCAAGGAGGAAGACCTCTTGGGATGTCCAGTGATCAATAAGGAGCTTCCCTCTGAGGAACCAAAGGACTCTGGGGCTCAGCTAGAGACCATAGAGATTCCATTGAACCTCCTTATGCCCTTCATGAGCTCTGATGAGTATTCCTCTTCTGAAGAGAATGAGGATGTTACTGAAGAGCAAACTGCCAAGTTTCTTGGTGCAATCATGAAGCTGAATGCCAAATTATTTGGCATTGATACTTGGGAAGTTGAACCTCCCTTGTTCATCAATGAACTAAGTGATCTGGATCAACTGACATTGCCTCAGAAGAGACAGGATCCTGGAAAGTTCATAATACCATGTACCATAGGCACCATGATCTTTAAGGCTCTGTGTGACCTTGGTTCAGGAATAAACCTCATGCCCCTCTCTGTAATAGAGAAACTGGGAATCTATGGGGTGCAAGCTGCTAAAATCTCATTAGAGATGGCAGACAGCTCTAGAAAACAGGCTTATGGACAAGTAGAGGACGTGTTAGTAAAGGTTGAAGGCCTTTACATCCCTGCTGATTTCATAGTCCTGGATACTGGAAAGGAAGAGGATGAATCCATCATCCTAGGAAGACCTTTCCTGGCCACAACAAGAGCTGTGATTAATGTTGACAGAGGTGAAATATGCCTTCAATGGAATGAGAACTCCCTTGTGTTTAAAACTCAAGGATCTCCCTCTGCAACCATGGGGAGGAAGCAGAAAAAGCTTCTCTCCAAGCAGAGTCAACCAGAGCCCCCGCAGTCAAACTCTAAGTTTGGTATTGGGAGGCCACAACCAAACTCTAAGTTTGGTGTTGAACTCCCATATCCAAACTCTAAGTTTGGTGTTGGAGAGTCTCAACAAAGCTCTGCACATCTGTGAGGCTCCATGAGAGCCCACTGTCAAGCTATTGACATTAAAGAAGCGCTTGTTGGGAGGCAACCCAATGTTTATCTAATTCTTATTTTTATTGTTTTTCATGTTTTCTTAGGTTCATGATCATGTGGAGTCACAAAATATGCAAAAAATTCAAAAACGGAATCAAAAACAGCAGAAGAAAAATCACACCCTGGAGGAGCATCTGTCTGGCGTTCAAATGCCAGAACAGAGCATAGTTCTGGCGCTGAACGCCCAGAATGGGAGCATCCTGGCGCTGAACGCCCAGAACAAGCATGGTTCTGGCGGCCAGAAATGGCAGCAAATGGGCGTTGAACGCCCAAAATGGGCACCAACCTGGCGCTGAACGCCCAGAGTTGTGTGCAAAGGCATTTTGCATGCCTAAATTGGTGCAGGGATGTAAATGCCTTGACACCTCAAGATCTGTGGACCTCACAGGATCACCTCAGGATCTGTGGACCCCACAGGATCCCCACCTACCTCCACTCACTCTCTTCTCTCTTCTCAATCATCCTCTATTTATTCCCATTAAACACTCTTCCCTATTAACTCTTTACCACTCACATCCAAACACCCACTTTCCTTCAAAATTCAACATCTCTTTCCCACCCAATCCCACCCATATGGCCGAATACACATCTCCCTCCATCTCCTCCATATCTTCTTCTAATTCTTCTATTCTTTCTTCTTTTGCTCGAGGGCGAGCAACATTCTAAGTTTGGTGTGGTAAAAAGCATAGCTTTTTTGTTTTTTTCCATAACCATTGATGGCACCTAAGGCCAGAGAAGCCTCTAGAAAGAGGAAAGGGAAGACAAAAGCTTCCATCAAGGGTCTATAGCTCAGTGGTAGAACATTTTACTACAAATCAAGAGATCCCTGAGATACCTCAGGGGATACATTTTCTTCCACACAATTATTGGAAGCAACTAAGGGTGGAACATCAAGAGCACTCCATCATCCTTCATGAAATCAGAGAAGATCTAAAAGCAATGAAGGAGGAGCAGCAAAGACAAGGAAGAGACATAGAAGAGCTCAAGGACATCACTAAGGTGGACTCATTCCTTGTTCTTACTTTCTCTGTTTTTCATTTTCTATGTTATGTGCCTATCTATGTTTGTGTCTTCATTACATGATCATTAGTAGTAGTAATTATGTCTTAAAGTTATAAATGTCCTATGAATCCATCACCTCTCTTAAATAAAAACTGTTTTAAATCAAAAGAACAAGAAGTACATGAGTTTTGAATTTATCCTTGAGCTTAGCTTAATTATATTGATGTGGTGACAATGCTTCTTGTTTTCTGAATGTATGCTTGAACAGTGCATATGTCTTTTGAAGTTGTTGTTTAAGAATGTTAAATATGTTGGCTCTTGAAAGAATGATGACTAGGAGACATGTTATTTGATAATCTGAAAAATCATAAAAATGATTCTTGAAGCAAGAAAAAGCAGCAAAGAACAAAGCTTGCAGAAAAAAAAAATAGGCGAAAAAAAAAAACAAAAATAGAAAGAAAAAGAAAAAGCAAGCAGAAAAAGCCAATAACCCTTAAAACCAAAAGGCAAGGGCAAATAAAAAGGATCCCAAGGCTTTGAGCATCAGTGGATAGGAGGGCCTAAAGGAATAAAATCCTGGTCTAAGCGGCTAAACCAAGCTGTCCCTAACCATGTGCTTGTGGCGTGTAGGTGTCAAGTGAAAACTTGAGACTAAGCGGTTAAAGTCAAGGTCCAAAGCAAAAAAAGAGTGTGCTTAAGAACCCTGGACACCTCTAATTGGGGACTTTAGCAAAGCTGAGTCACAATCTGAAAAGGTTCACCCAATTATGTGTTTGTGGCATTTATGTATCCAGTGGTAATACTGGAAAACAAAGTGCTTAGGGCCACGGCCAAGACTCATAAAGAAGCTGTGTTCAAGAATCATCATACTGAACTAGGAGAGCCAATAACACTATTCGAAATCTGAAGTTCCTATAGATGCCAATCATTCTGAACCTCAATGGATAAAGTGAGATGCGAAAACTATTCAAGAGGCAAAAAGCTATAAGTCCCGCTCATATGATTGAAGCTCTGTTTCATTGATAGTTTGGAATTTATAGTATATTCTATTCTTTTTATCCTATTTTGATTTTCAGTTGCTTGGGGACAAGCAACAATTTAAGTTTGGTGTTGTGATGAGCGGATAATTTATACGCTTTTTGACATTGTTTTTAGTATGTTTTTAGTAGGATCTAGTTACTTTTAGGGATGTTTTCATAAGTTTTTATGTTAAATTCACATTTCTGGACTTTACTATGAGTTTGTATGTTTTTCTGTGATTTTAGGTATTTTCTGGCTGAAATTGAGGGACTTGAGCAAAAATCAGATTCAGAGGTTGAAAAAGGACTGCTGATGCTGTTGGATTCTGACCTCCCTGCACTCAAAGTGGATTTTCTAGAGCTACAGAACTCGAAATGGCGCGCTTCCAATTGAATTGGAAAGTAGACATCCAGAGCTTTCCAGAAATATATAATAGTCCATACTTTGGCCAAGAATTGACGACGTAAACTGGCGTTCAACGCCAGCCTTCTGCCCAAATCTGGCGTCCAGCGCCAGAAAAGGATCTAAAACCAGAGTTGAACGCCCAAACTGGCATAGAAACTGGTGTTCAACTCCACAAATGGCCTCTGCACGTGCTACACTTAAGCTCAGCCCAAACACACACCAAGTGGGCCCCGGAAGTGGATTTATGCATCAATTACTTACTCATGTAAACCCTAGTGACTAGTTTATTATAAATAGGACCTTTTACTATTGTATTAGGCATCTTTTGATCATCTTAGGATCTTAGGATCATCTTGGAACGCATTGTTCTTAGATCAAGGGGGCTGGCCATCTCGGCCATGCCTGGACCTTCACTTATGTATTTTCATACGGTAGAGTTTCTACACTCCATAGATTAAGATGTGGAGCTCTGCTGTTCCTCAAAGATTAATGCAAGTACTACTGTTTTCTATTCAATTCATCTTATTTCGCTTCTAAGATATCCATTCGCACCCAAGAACGTGATGAAGGTGATGATTATGTGTGACGCTCATCATCCATCTCCCTTATGAACGCGTGCCTGACAAACACTTCTGTTCTACATGAAATAAGCTAGAATGAATATCTCTTAGATCTCCTAACCGGAATCTTCGTGGCGTAAGCTAGAATGATGGCGGCATTCAAGAGAATCCGGAAAGTCTAAACCTTGTCTGTGGTATTCCGAGTAGGATTCAATGACTGAATGACTGTGACGAGCTTCAAACTCGCGAGTGCTGGGCGTTAGTGACAGACGCAAAAGGAGGGAATCCTATTCCAGCATGATCGAGAACCGACAGATGATTGGCCGTGCTGTGACAGAGCATGTGAGCATATCTTTCACTAAGAGGAGGGGATGTAGCCACTGACAACGGTGATGCCCTTGCATAGAGCCAGCCATGGAAAGGAGTAAGACTGATTGGATGAAGATAGCAGGAAAGCAGAGGTTCAGAGGAACGAAAGCATCTCCATTCGCTTATCTGAAATTTTCACCAATGAATTACATAAGTATTTCTATCCCTATTTTATTATATTATTTTCGAAAACCACATAACCATTTATATCTGCCTGACTGAAATCTACAAGGTGACCATAGCTTGCTTCATACCAACAATCTCCGTGGGATTCGACCCTTACTCACGTAAGGTATTACTTGGACGACCCAGTGCACTTGCTGGTTAGTTGTATCGAAGTTGTGACAAATTATGAGTGTGTAATCATGATTACGCGCACCAAGTTGCTCACGTTGCCAGGATTTGTTCGAGCCTGGAGATCACAATTTCATGCACCAACGTCCAGTGACCAATAAGGAGCTTCCCTCTGAGGAACCAAAGGACTCTGAGGCTCATCTAGAGACCATAGAGATTCCATTGAACCTCCTTATGCCCTTCATGAGCTCTGATGAGTATTCCTCTTCTGAAGAGAATGAGGATGTTACTGAAGAGCAAACAGCCAAGTTTCTTGGTGCAATCATGAAGCTGAATGCCGAATTATTTGGCATTGATACTTGGGAAGTTGAACCTCCCTTGTTCATCAATGAACTAAGTGATCTAGATCAACTGACATTGCTTCAGAAGAGACAGGATCCTGGAAAGTTCATAATACCTTGTACTATAGGCACCATGATTTTTAAGGCTCTGTGTGACCTTGGTTCAGGGATAAACCTCATGCCCCTCTCTGTAATAGAGAAACTGGGAATCTATGGGGTGCAAGCTACTAAAATCTCATTAGAAATGGCAGACAATTCAAGAAAACAGGCTTATGGAAAAGTTGAGGACGTGTTAGTAAAGGTTGAAGGCCTTTACGTCCCTGCTGATTTCATAGTCCTAGATACTTGAAAGGAAGAGGATGAATCTATCATCCTAGGAAGACCTTTCCTAGCCACAGCAAGAGCTGTGATTGATGTTGATAGAGGTGAACTAGTCCTTCAATGGAATGAGGACTCCCTTGTGTTTAAAACTCAAGGATCTCCCTCTGCAACCATGAAGAGGAAGCATGAAAAGCTTCTCTCAAAATAGAGTCAACCAGAGCCCCCACAATCAAACTCTAAGTTTGGTGTTGGAGAGTCTCAACAATGCTCTGAACATCTGTGAGGCTCCATGAGAGCCCACTGTCAAGCTATTGACATTAAAGAAGCGCTTGTTGGGAGGCAACCCAATTTTTATTTATCTAACTATATTTTTCTTAGTTATATGTCTTTATAGGTTCATGATCATGTGGAGTCACAAAATAAATATAAAAATTGAAAACGGAATCAAAAACAGCAGAAGAAAAATCACACCCTGGAGGAAGCATCTCCCTGGCGTTCAACGCCAGAACAGAGAATGGTTCTGGCGCTGAACGCCCAAAATGGGCAGCATCCTGGTGCTGAACGCCCAGAACAAGCATGGTTTTGGCGTTCAACGCCAGAAATGGCAACAAATGGGCGTTGAACGCCCAAAATGGGCACCAACCTGGCGCTGAACGCCCAGAGTTGTGTGCAAGGGCATTTTGCATGCCTAAATTGGTGCAGGGATGTAAATGCCTTGACACCTCAAGATCTGTGGACCCCACAGGATCATCTCAGGATCTGTGGTCCCCACAGGATCCCCACCCACCTCACCCTCTCTCTCTCCATTCATGACCATCCCTTCTGTTAACCCTTTACCACTCACATCCATACACCTATTGACCTTCAAAATTCAACATCTCTTCCCCACCCAATCACACCCATATGGCCGAATACACACCTCCCTCCATCTCCTCCATATCTTCTTCTTCTTCTTCTATTCCTTCTTCTTTTGCTCGAGGGCGAGCAACATTCTAAGTTTGGTGTGGTAAAAGCATAGATTTTTTTTTTGTTTTTTTCCTTCTTTTTCATTTTCTTATGGGTGTTAAAGTGAGGATTACTTTTGCATTAATGAGTTGAATTGTATTAATTGCTCTTCCTTGCAATATGTGGTATACTATGATGATTAATAATGCTTTGTGGAATGTTACATCGTCACACTTCCTTTATTTTTGTCATAAAAAGGGATGCACACCAAGTGTTTGATGAAAGGCATAGATGACTTTTTGAGGTTAAATTTGACTTAGTGTGTCTCATTTAGTGTCCTTTCTCATTCACTTGCTTATTCACATGCGCATTGAGCTTACTACTCTTCTTGCTTCATTTCCACATGCTCATCCCTTAACACTTAATTCTTGTTATTGATGTTGAAAGTGTATGCTTCTCATGCTTCTTGTTTGCATGCCTATATCACCCCTACATCACATGCTAGTGATTGGCCACGGTATTCATTATTGCCTTAGTTACATGTTGCAGCTGTCATGTATCTAAGTCACTTATTCTCTTATGCTTTATCGCTTGCGTGATTATTATTTCTTGGTTCTTTTTTGAGTTTAATCTCATCACCTTTCCCTCTTTTCTAGGATAATTATCAAGAGAGACCAACAAAAGGTGTCCAAAAAGGCACCTCCCCGGTCTACTAGTAAAGCACACCAAGCGCCTAGAGCCAAGCCCGTCCTCAATAAGACAAGGAGCGTTGCTAACATTGATGTTTTGGAAAAGGACAACCCGGCGAGGGATCTGAACAAGTTCCCCAACCACTATTGCAAACTTGTCTACCCCATGATCAAAGAAAGGAGCTATCATGCGGAGCCTCTTCTAGCCCCACCGGCTCATGTCATTCCGCTTATGATGCCCCGCATCGAGCGGCGGCAATAGAAGTTCCTATTGAGGAAGCCATGTGAAGCAAACTTGTCCTGGGTGGTCGAATTTTACACCAATTACCACTCATCATCCCTTACATCGGTATTTGTACGCCGAAGACAAGTTTCCGTCACAGAGGAGGCCATTCAAAGTGTGCTTAAGACCGGACCTTTAGCGGAAGGGGTTGATGCATATCAAGAGATTTTGTCGGCACGATGCGAATATGGGTTTGACTGGGATGCCATCCTCAGGGTTATTGCCATACCCGAATCATTCTGGATTCGGGGAAGGATGAGACCCCGGCCCAAGGGCATCACCGCACGTTTTCTCACCAGGGAGGCTCAGGCATGGGCCCAAATTCTAGACCATTATGTGCTTCCAAGCACCCATGGCTCATCTATCACTGCCGAGTTAGCCTTGTTTGTTTGGTGTGTCCTCACAGAGAGACCGGTGCATACCCCCTGTCTCATTCGCCAAGCTATGGGCCGCATCCACGCTAAAGGAAACCTACCCTTCCCCTCTTTGGTGACCGACTTAGTTGTCGCAGCCAGTGTCCCCCGAGAGACTAAGGATCGGAGGGCCATGATCCCAATAGACGGCGATGTTGTTCCAACCGGGAGATACATCAACCCTCCGGTGGACACCGAGGATCCAAATTTATCCATCCCCATGAGCACTCCCACCACTTCAACCGCACCACCAAAATCATCCATGCAATGCATAGAGGACCTCCACAAGAAGCTCAATCGTTATGAATGGCGAAACCAACGCCGATACACTTTTGTCAAGAAGCTTCTAAGTTGCCTAGCACCACCTATGGAAGAACCGGAAATTTCCACGTCCACCGGCACCAATAATGAAGATAGCAATAATGGAGAAGATGGTGGACACTCGAAAGCCGATCAACCACTACGTCTCACTCAAGGCACGGAGGACCGTGCCAACTTCTAAGTGTGGGGAGGTCGGTCAGCCGACCGGTCTCCATAGGTAACACCCGAATAAATTTTGAATCTCTTTTGTTAACTAGGATAGATTGCATGATTAAGTTTTTTCATTTTTTTTTTGACATCCTTTGCATGATTGTTATATCTTAATAAGTCCACTTGGCTAGAGTAATGACTTCTTTCTTAAGAAACTAGAATTTTAGGATAACCATACCAATTTTGAAAATTTTGAGAATTTTTTATGCTAAACTTGTTTGAAGAATGTAATTTGGAACATGGATTTTGAGCCAAGAACACAAGCAAGTGAGTTTTGAGCCTAATTGCGTGGCTACATCTTCTAGCCACTTACCTTCCTTCTTGTGTGCATTGTTCTCTCTCTACGATTGTGATCTTTAATTTGTTTGACTCTATATGTCCATTGTTATACGTATGAATGCATGTACATGATTGAGGCCGTCAATTCACTTACCCACTTACCCAAATGACCTTACCTTATAACAACCTTTGCAACCAACTTTGAGCCTGCGCTTAACCCACTTATTCTTAATGTTAGCACATTACAAGCCAATGGTGGAAAACCATGAATGTCCCTATTTGAATCCTTGAATAGCTTAGGCTTGAGTGTGTGTGTCATTTAAGTGTGGGAAAACCGGGGGAGGGGGGACATTGGTTGAGGTAAGAGCATGTTGTTGATTTTGTTGAAAATATTGGGAAGAGGATACACACTCATGTGTTGACCAAATGTGTAGACCATATGCATTGAAAAAAAGAAGAAAAAAATGGAGAAAACAAAGAAGAGACAAAACAAAAAGGGAAAATAATATAATAATAAAAAAAAAGAAAAGAAACAAACAAAGCAAGAAAAGAAAAGAAGAAAAAAAAAAGAGGGGGACAAAATGCCCTAAAGTAAGACTTAAAGGTAAATCAATGCATATTTATAACGATCAAAAGTAAATGCATGAGTATGTGAAAGAGTGAGGAATGGGTAGTTAGGTTAGTACATAATTGTATAGGATGTTATATAGGCTAGGTGGGGAGCTTAAGTTAATCAAAGGATTCAATTTTTAGCCACTTAGCCAAATATATAACCCTACCTTAACCCTAACCCTATTACAACCTAAGGAAAGACCTCATGATATATGTATGCATGCATAGAGCAATTGTTGATTGTTAGAGGAAAAACAAATTTTGGAAGAGCTTGAAATAGGGGAGGATTGAGTGATCAACCATATACACCGAGCGAACAGAGTGCAAACACTTCCGGTGAGGGGTTCGAACTTCAATACCTTGTTCCCGGCTCTCACGAGCGTTTTTCATGCAAGCTACGCATATTTCACTTTGATTACTAGAGTTGGTAGAGTTCATACATTGCCCATCATCTTACCCTATGTGCATATATATATTCTAGGAAGATTGAATTGCTTTTAACCAAGTAGATAGTAGCATACACCCTAGTTGCATTCATGAAAGTAGATTGCATCCCGTGAGTCTCATTCTCTTGTGATCCCTTGATCTTTTGCTTTTCTTTAGCATGAGGACATGCTATAGTTTAAGTGTGGGGAGGTTGATAAACCCCTTTTTTAGGGTTTATCATGTATAGATTTTAAAGGTTTTATCAATGATCTTCCACACTTATTCATATAAAAATGCATGATTTTGTGTTCCTTCCTAAATTTTGCCTCATAGATGAAAACATGCTTCTTGGATGAAAAAATGGCTAAGAGGGATGAAGGAAGCATGCATGAATGGAAGGAGCATGGAATAAACTAGAGTTTTGAAATTTGGGCATGGCTGCGCACGCGCACCGTACGCGTATGCGCAGATGTGCACCCCCAGAGCCAGCGCAGTGGAGCCGAACGAGAAGCCAGCACATTTATATGGTTGGGCCAGAAATCCTTCGATGCGCGCACACTCGCAAAAAGCCCCAGGGACGCGTACGTGCACTGTGCACGTAAGCGCCGATAGCTGCACGTGATTTTTTAAGAAGAAAACGTGGCCAGCAATTTTAGGCAAGGGAAGGCCCTTTTTTGGGGCAGAATTCTGACGGGAAAAGCATAAGAAGACCAAGGATTAAGGGAATTGAGACAATTAGATATAATTCTAGATATTTTTGGTAGTTAGTTACATTTTGGCTTTTAGAGAGAGAAACTCCAACTTCTCTCTATGATTTTACTTTCTCTATTGCAATTCTCCTTTGAATTCTTGGTGAGATCCATTACTAATTCACTTTTACTTTGATACAAGTTGTAGATCTACTCTTCTTCTACTCTCAATTAGTATTCCTTTGATTCAATCTCTTAGATCTAGATTTTCTGACTTTGTTACTTTGAATTTTGATTAATGAATTGAGGAATTTCATTCAATTGCTTGATTGTTGAGGATTGCTTGGATTAGATAGCTTTAATTCAATTCTTTTCTCTCAATTTCATCATGTCTTCTTTGATTGCCTACCAATTGTTTGTGAAAATGACAACCCTATCTATGGAGTAGATTTCCCTTACTTGGCTTAGGGGTTGAGTTATTGGAGACACTTGAGTAGTGGATATCAATTGTTGATTAGGAATTGAGAATTGCTAACTAACTTGGAGTGGACTAAAGCTAGACTTCCTTAGGGTAAGACTAAGACTTGTGACTCAAGTTAGTTACTTTCACTTGACTTTCCTCCATTATTAGAGGGATAACTAAGTGAAGCAATAATTAATTCTTATCACAATTGAAGGAAACTACAATGATGGAACTTCCAATACTCACCCTTGGCCAAGGCTTTTATCTCAATTAATTGTTGTCTACTTTTGTTAGTTTGAATTCTTACACCAACTCTCAAAACCACCAAAGACTTCCTAATCAATGATGTGCATTCTAAGGCAATTCCTTGGGAGAACGACTCGGGATCAATACTCTCGGTCATAGATTTTAGAATTGTTTGATGCGATATTTGCATGTTGGTTAGACTATAGTCACGATCGAAATCATTGTTAATTTCTAATCCAGCATGAGAATATTACGTTCATCACCTACCAGCTGAAGGTAGCAACCCGGAGAGTCGCCATACTCCCTTGCTCATCTTCGGATGCACCGAGGACGGTGCAAACTTTTAAGTGTGGGGAGGTCGTCCGACCAATCGGTGTTTTGGGGATGAAAATTTCTAATCCCAACACTTTTGCATTTCATTCTTAGGTCCTTTAGGATTTTAGTGGCATTCTCTTGTTTTGCATATATATATATATATATATATATATATATATATAATAAGCTTAGTCGAAATAATAAAATTTTTCAAGAAATTTATCTATAAGGCATCCCAATTAATTGAAAAAAAAAATTTTTTTAGAACTTGCTTGAATTACATATATTGTGGAACATGATTTTTGAGCTAAGAAAACAAGCATGTGAGAATTGAGCCTAATTTTGTGGTTACATCATACAACCACTTATTTTCATTCTTGTGTGCATTATTCTCTTTCTATGATTGTAATCTTTGATTTGTTTAATTCTTTATGTCCATTATTTTGTGTATACATGCACTTATATGATTGAGGCCATTGTTTCAAATAGCTCACTTACCCAAATAGCCTTACCTTTTATCTTCCATTGTTAACCAACTTTGAGCCGCTGCTAAACCCATTTGTTCTCAATTTTAGCATATTACAAGCCCTGAATGAAAAACAATAAACGTCCCTTGTTTGGATCTTTGATTAGCTTAGGCTAGTGAGAGTGTTTATCATTTAATTTTGGGGAAGTTGGGAACATTAGGTAGAGATAAAAGTGTATTTTGTGGTTTTGTTTAAAATCATGGGAATGGGTACATATTCATGTATCAATTATGTTTATACCATATGCATTGATGCTTTTGTGTATATTTTAGTTTAAAAAAAATTGAGAAAAACAAAAAAGAAAAGTAATAAAAAGGGGACAAAATGCCCCAAAGTAAAGTTCAATAAAAATCAATGCATATGTGTGGTGATCAAGGAGAGAATGCATGAGTGTGTGAAAAAGTGAAGAATGGGTAGGTAAGTTAGCTTTGAAATTATATAGGTTGTTATATAGGTTAGGTGCGAAGTTTATGTTAATCAAAGATTCAAATCTCAAGCTCACTTGACCATATGCATCCTTACCTTGACCGTAGCCCCATTACAAGTTTACAACCTATGGGAAGTCCTCATGATATTTGAATGTATGCATGAAATAGTTGTTGATTGTTAGATGAAAAACAAATCATGGAAAGCATGATTAGGGGAGAATTGAGTGAATCAACCCCATACACTTGAGTGACTAGAGCGGATACACATGCGGTGAGGGTTTGATCGCTCAATTACTTGCTTCCACCTATGATCATCTTTTCTTGCAAGTTTGTCAAATCTTTTCAATAATTTAATTCAATTGTGGATTTTCTTTGATTGCTAGTGCTTTAGCCCTTGTACTTGTATATGCTTTCTTGGGAATTGATTTATTTTGACCAAGTACTTGCATTTGATTAGATATATCATATAGGTATTTGCATTTAGGTAGTTTACATTGAATAAATGTTGATACCCTTTGTTTCATTCTTGAGTTTAGCATGAGGACATGCTTGGTTTAAGTGTGGGGAGGTTTGATAAACCCCAATTTTGTGGTTTATCTTGTGCTTATTTTGGGGGATTTTATCACCTTTTCCCACATTTATTCAATGAAATAGCATGGTTTTGTAATTCTCCCTTAAATTGTGCTTAAGTGTAAAAACATGCTTTTTATGCCCTTAAACTAGTGATTGTAATTCAATTTAATTCCATTCGATGCCTTGATGTATTTGTTGAGTGATTTTAGGTTCATAAGGCAAGTATCGGATGGAAGAAATGAAGAGAAAAGCATGCAAAGTGGAGAATTCATGAAGAAATGAGTTTTTGGAGAATTGAGGGCCACGTGCACGCGTCATGCACGCGCATGCGTCATGCACGCGTACACGTTCATTGAAGATTTACATGCCACGCGCACGCGTCACTCACGCGTACACGTGAATAGAAGTTTTGGCCAGCGACGTGCACGCATCACACACGCGTACGTGTGATGCTCGGCACGTGACCCACTTAAAGTGAAATCGCTGGGGGCAATTTCTGAGCTGCCCATGCCCAAATCCAACTCGTTTCTGAGGGTATTTCATGTAGAATTAAAGCTTGAGCAAAGGGGGAGCACTTAGTTGTAGAATAGCATCATGTAGTTTAGTTTCTAGAGACAGAAGCTCCCTCTTCTCTTTGGAATTAGGGTTCTTAGGCTTATTTCCATCTTAGATCTAGGTTTTGATTATTGTTCTCATCTTGTTTTCTTTACAATTTCATGTTTTTACACTTTGATTCTCTTAGTTTTCATGTTAATTTCCCTTTTATGCCTCTTTTATGTCAATGAACTCTTGTTTGATTTGGTTTACATTTAAAGAAATTTGATGTTTGATGTTTCTTTTATTGATGATTTGAGTTGTGAATTTACTTTTTTTGCAATTGGTAGTTGTTAGAGTTTATTCTTCCTTGCAATTTATTATGCTTTCCTTGTATGTGATGACAAGTCATCTTAGCCTAGTTTCATTAGTCTTTTTCTTTTGTTTTCATTAGAATTATGCACTTTCTTGAGCTACAAGCAAGCTAGTTGAGTAGATTTTCATGCTTCCCTTGATTGAATCAACCATGTATGAATTCATGCCATTTCATGAGGTTTTATGCTATATTTGTTGCATATTATGAAAGAATGAATATCTCATGATTTTGAGCATAGCTTTGATGTGTTTGGTTGATTAATGATAGGTGAAGAAAGCTTGGAGAAAGGTTGAAGCAAGAAGGAATGGCTAGGAGTGAAGAGAGGACAATGGAATAAGTGAAATTGAACCAGGAAGCAAAAAGCTGGACCTAAAGTTAGCATCAAACTTTTGCACAAATTTTTGGTTGAAAAGTTAGCCCCAACGTTAGCCCCCTAACTTGGAGGCTAACGTTGGAACTTGAAAATTCTCCCCTGGGCTCCAAAAGTTTGCGCCAACGTTAGCCCCCTAACTTTGAGGCTAACGTTGGCACATGAATTTATCCCCTGGGCACCAAAAGTTTGCGCCAACGTTAGCCCCCTAACTTTGAGGCTAACGTTGGCATGAGAAACTCCTCCCTGGCCACCTAACGTTTGCGCCAACGTTAGACCCCTAACTTGGAGGCTAACGTTGGCACATGAAAATACAAGGGAGAGGAGCAAAAGTTTGCGCCAACGTTAGACCCCTAACTTGGAGGCTAACGTTGGCGCCATGAGTGCACTAGAAAGGGCCAACGTTGGAGCCAAAGTTAGACCCCTAACTTTGGCACCAACGTTGGTATCAGCAAATTGTGCTAGCTGATATGAAAAGTTGGAGCCAAAGTTAGACCCCTAACTTTGGCTCAAACTTTTACTCCAACTTTTGCAAAACTCCAACCCGGTTCAATTGGTTCACTTTGGTTCTTCTTCAAACTCCAAGAGCAATCAACCAAGGCTTCTTTCAACCCAATTCCACCAAGAGCAAAGGCCCAACTCAAGGCTTGAAGATCATTGGAAGAAAGTGTATAAATAGGATAGAATTCAAGTCATAATGGAGCTTTTTCCGGAAGAGTTTTTCCTTTGAATTTTCATAGCTTTTGGCATAAAGTGATCTTTAATTTCTTTGTTTTCATTGCTTTTAATTTCAATTACACTTGTCTTGGATCTTGGATTGGAGAATTGAAGAAATTCTGTTTCAATCTCAATCTTGGATCTCTCTGTTTCTTGACTGTTAATTGAATTTCTTTTCCGGTTAATTGCTCTTCATCTATTCTCTTTGCAATTTACAATTCCCTTGCAATTGTTTTCATTGGATCTAGGAAGGCATTGAGATCTAGACTTAGTTTTCTAGTCTCTGGGTCCTGAGATCCAAATCTCCAATTTACATTCTGTTTCTTGCTTTCCATGTTCATTTACTTTTCTGCTATAAGATACGATCCAATCCCAAATCCCTTTTACTCTTCTGTTTGATGCAATTTAACTTTTCCTTGTTTAATTTCTGCAAATCCACGTCCCAATCCCCTTTACATTTCAAGCAATTTACATTCCTTGCACTTTAAGATTCCGCAATTTACATTTCTTGCACTCTAAGTTTCTGCCATTTAATTTCTTGTTCCTTAAGATTCAGCAATTTAATTTCCTGCTCTCTTTACTTTCATGCAATTTACATTCTGCAAATCACAAATCATCCAACCAACACTCGATTCGCTTGACTAAATCATCCACTAAACTAAAATTGCTCAATCCTTCAATCCCTGTGGGATCGACCTCACTCCCGTGAGTTTTTATTACTTGATGCGACCCGGTACACTTGCCGGTTAGATTTGTGTGTTTTGGGAGAAATTAATTTTTCACCAAAATACTCATCAAGTTTTTGGCGCCGTTGCCGGGGATTGATTAGATTGACAATGATTAAGCGAGGTGGTGATCTAGATCAAGCACTTTTTCTTTATTTTTCTCTAATTTTGACTAACCCACTAACTGTTTGATTTTTTGCTTAAACTAACTAACACTTCAATCTGGCAGTAAATTGAAGTGTCATTGGTTTTGTGCATTTCTCATGCTCTGCTTGTATGTCAGGTACAAGAAGAACCATACCCAATTTTCATGAACAAGACGAAAGAACTCTCAGGAGGTTAAGAAGAGCTGAAAGAGGGAAAAATATTGTTGGAGAAGAGGAATCAGACGAAGAATTCCAAGAGATGGAGGAACATTTAACCAATCCACCAGGTGGAGAAGACAACAACAATGGCAACCCACCCCAGAGGAGAGTTTTGGCTTCCTATACCTTTGCAAATCCTAGACATTGTGGGAGCAGCATCTTGGCTCCAAATGTCAATGCTAACAATTTTGAACTCAAGCCACAACTCATTACTTTGGTTCAGAACAATTGCTCTTTTGGTGGAGGACCACTTGAGGATCCACACCAACATTTATCCACTTTCTTGAGGATATGCAACACTGTCAAAACTAATGGAGTGCCCCCTGACAGTTACAAGCTGATGTTATTCCCATTTTCTCTCAGGGACAAGGCCACTCAATGGTTGGAATCCTTTCCAAGGGACAGCATCAACAACTGGGATGATTTGGTAACCAAGTTTCTTGCCAAGTTTTATCCACCTCAGAGGATTATAAGGTTAAAGGCTGAGGTACAAACATTTACACAAATGGAGGCCGAACCCATCTATGAGGCATGGGAGAGGTACAAGGCTCTGATCAGGAAATGTCCCCCTGCCATGTTTAATGAGTGGGAGAAGCTTCAAAACTTCTATGAAGGCTTAACACTGAAGTCCCAGGAAGCTTTGGATCATTCAGCTGGAGGTTCCTTGCAACTCATGAAAACTGCAGAAGAGGCTCAAGAACTCATTGATATGGTGTCCAACAACCAATATTTCTTTGCTCATCAAAGAGGCCGCCAACCCTCACAAAGGAGAGGAGTAATGGAGCTAGAAGGAGTGGATTCAATCCTGGCTCAAAACAAGATGATGTAGCAGCAAATTCAACAACAATTTGAGCAAATGGCCAAGAGGATTGATAGTCCCCAAGTTGCAGCAGTTAACACCAGCCAACCATCAACCACATGGGGACAGAGTGAAGAAACTCAAGAAGAACAACAACAAGAGCAAGTACAGTATATGCACAACCAAGGACCAAATGAAGTGTATGGTGATACATACAATCCATCCTGGAAGAACCACCCAAACCTCAGATGGGGAGATAACTGGTAGCACAAATCACGAATCACACTTTTCACAACGCGTGCCACTGACCAGCAAGTGCACTGGGTCGTCCAAGTAATACCTTACGTGAGTAAGGGTCGAATCCCACAGAGATTGTTGGTTTGAAGCAATCTATGGTTATCTTGTAAATCTTAGTCAGGAAATCAATTATGTTTATCAGTTGAATTATGAATAACCAGTAGAGCATAAATTAAAAGTTACTTGTTGTGTAGTAATGGAGAATATGTTGGAGTTTTGGAGATGCTTTGTCTTCTGAATCTCTGCTTTCCTCTGTCTTCTGATTCACGCACGCACGTCCTCCTATGGCAAGCTGTGTGTTGGTGGATCACCGTTGTCAATGGCTACCTTCCATCCTTCCAGTGAAAACTACGCTCACGCGCTCTGTCACAGCACGGCTAATCACCAGTTGGTTCTCGATCCGGTTGGAATAGGATTTACTATCCTTTTACATCCGTCACTAACGCCCAGCCTTCAGGAGTTTGAAGCTCGTCACAGTCATTCAATCCTTGAATCCTACTCGGAATACCACAGACAAGGTTTAGACTTTCCGGATTCTCATGAATGCTGCCATCAGTTCTAGCTTATACCACGGAGATTCTGATTAAAGAATCTAAGAGATACTCATTCAATCGGATATAGAACGGAGGTGGTTGTCAGGCACACGTTCATGGTTTGAGGAAGGTGATGAATGTCACAGATCATCACCTTCATCACAGTTAAGCGCGAATGAACATCTTAGATAGGAACAAGCGTGTTTGAATGGAAAACAGAAATACTTGCATTAATTCATTGAGACACAGCAGAGCTCCTCACCCCCAACAATGGGGTTTAGAGACTCATGCCGTCAGAGAATACAAAGTTTAGATCTGAAATGTCATGAGATACAAAATAAGTCTCTAAAAGTTGTTTAAATACTAAACCAGTAGCCTAGGGTTACAAAATATGAGTGGACTATGATGGATGATGCAGAGATCCACTTCTGGGGCCCACTTGGTGTGTGCTGGGGCTGAGATTTCGTGCAGAGGCCATTTGTGGAGTTGAACGCCAGTTTTTATGCCAGTTTGGGCGTTCAACTCCAGTTTTTGATCCTTTTCTGGCGCTGGACGCCAGAATTGGACAGAGAACTGGCGTTGAACGCCAGTTTACGTTGTCTATCCTTGTGCAAAGTATGGACTATTATATATTGCTGGAAAGCCCTGGATGTCTACTTTCCAACGCAATTGGAAGCATGCCATTTCGAGTTCTGTAGCTCCAGAAACTCCACTTTGAGTGCAGGGAGGTCAGAATCCAACAGCATCAGCAGTCCTTTTTCAGCCTGAATCAGATTTTTGCTCAGCTCCTTCAATTTCAGCCAGAAAAATACCTGAAATTACAGAAAAACACACAACTCATAGTAAAGTCCAGTAATATGAATTTTTCCTAAAAACTACTGGAAATAGACTAAAAACTAACTAAAACATACTCAAAACTATATGAAATTATCCCCAAAAAGCGTATAAAATATCCGCTCATCACAACACCAAACTTAAACTGTTGCTTGTCCTCAAGCAACTAGACAAATAAAATAGAAGACTAATAGGTTGAGAAGCAATAATATTTCAGAGTTTTTGATTGAAGCTCAGATTCTAATTAGATGAGCGGGACTAGTAGCTTTTTGCTTCTGAACAGTTTTGGCATCTCACTTTATCCATTGAAGCTCAGAGTGATTGGCATCTATAGGAACTCAGAATTCAGATAGTGTTATTGATTCTCTTAGTTCAGTGTGATGATTCTTGAACACAGCTTCTTTATGAGTCTTGGCCGTGGCCCTAAGCACTTTGTTTTCCAGTATTACTACCGGATACATAAATGCCACAGACACATAATTGGGTGAACCTTTTAGATTGTGACTCAGCTTTGCTAAAGTCCCCAATTAGAGGTGTCCAGAGTTCTTAAGCACACTCTTCTTTTTGCTTTGGACCTTGACTTTAACCGCTCAGTCTCAAGTTTTCACTTGACACCTTCACGCCACAAGCACATGGTTAGGGACAGCTTGATTTAGCCGCTTAGGCCAGGATTTTATTCCTTTTTGGCCCTCCTATCCACTGATGCTCAAAGCCTTGGGATCCTTTTTATTACCCTTGCCTTTTGGTTTTAAGGGCTTTGGCTTTTTCTGCTTGCTTTCTCTTTTTTCTTTATCTCTTTTTTTTTTTTTTTTCTGCAAGCTTTGTTCTTTGCTGCTTTTTCTTGCTTCAAGAATCATTTTTATGATTTTTCAGATTCTCAATAACATGTCTCATGTTCATCATTCTTTCAAGAGCCAACATATTTAACAGTCTTAAACAACAAATTCAAAAGACATATGCACTGTTCAAGCATTCATTCAGAAGACAGAAAGCATTGCCACCACATTTAACCAATTAGAATTTGTTTTATTTAAACTCGAGATTTTATTGCTTCTTATTCAAAAGATCTACTATTTTATTCATGTTTAATGATGATGAGAAAAATAAACTATAGCTTAATTGGAGATAAAATAAAAATAGATACTAATTACTACTATATGACTCCTAAGGTAAAATTAAAATAAGAACAGTTATCACAGAGTTAAGGCTAAGATTAGAACTCAACAACCTTGAGGTTTGGGAAGTGGATGTTCCTCTAATCTGTGAGGTGCTTGGTCCTTCAAGAGAGAATTTCTGGCGCTTCAGTTCCTTTAAATCACGCCCTTGCTCCTCTTGGAGTGGGTTGTTTTCCTTTAGGAGCCATGATCTTAGTGATCACGGATAAGCACACCAAACTTAGAGCTTTGCTTGTCCTCAAGCAAAAGAAAAAGAAGGAGATGGGTAGAAGGAGAGCTCCTCCCCACCATCTTGGCGTTTGAACGCCCAAACACTGCTCTCCTGGGCGTTCAACGCCCAGTTGTTGCCCTTTTTTGGCGTTGAACGCCAGATAGCTATCCTTACTGGCGTTCAGCGCCCACTGGATGCCCATTTTGGGCGCTGAACGCCCAAAATGGCCTTCACTGGCGTTTTTTTGCCAGTAAGCTCCCTATCTCTGTTTTGTGTGTGGATTCCTTTTGTAACCCTGTAAACTTATGCAAATGATTCTTTACCTTAGTGTCAGTGATCTTTATATAAACAAATAGGGCAAAATGCTTAGAGGATTGTTCCCCCATGGCTGGGTTGCCTCCCAGCAAGCGCTTCTTTATTGTCTTTAGCTGGACCTTGCTGAGCTTTTAATCTAGCTGCAGCCTTGAGCATTCCTGCTCAGTGTTGCCTTCAAGATAATGCTTGATTCTCTGTCCATTGACAATGAACTTCTTATCAGAATCAATATCTTGAAGCTCCACATAACCATATGATGACACACTTGTAATCACGTATGGTCCCCTCCACCGGGATTTCAGTTTCCCGAGGAATAGCCTGAGTCTAGAGTTAAACAACAGGACCTTCTGTCCTGGTTCAAAGATTCTAGATGATAGCTTTCTGTCATGCCATTTTTTTTATTTTTCTTTATAAAGTTTGGCATTTTCGAAAGCTGTGAATCTGAATTTCTCTAGCTCATTTAGCTGGAGCAATCATTTTTCTCCTGCTAATTTGGCATCTAAATTTAGGAATCTGGTTGCCCAATAAGCTTTATGTTCCAGTTCCACGGGCAGGTGACATGCCTTACCATACACAAGTTGGTATGGAGAGGTCCCTATAGGGGTCTTGAATGCTGTTCTGTAAGCCCACAGAGCATCATCCAAGCTCCTTGCCCAATCCTTTCTACGGGTATTTACTGTCCGTTCCAGGATTCTCTTTAATTCTCTGTTAGAGACTTCAGCTTGCCCGGTGGTTTGTGGATGATATGGAGTGGCCACTTTGTGGCGAATTCCATACCGAACCATGGCAGAGTAAAGCTGTTTATTGCAGAAGTGAGTGCCCCCATCACTGATTAACACTCTAGGGACACCAAACCTGCTAAAGATATGTTTCTGGAGGAACTTCAGCACTGTTTTAGTATCATTGGTGGGTGTGGCAATAGCCTCAACCCATTTTGATACATAGTCAACTGCCACCAGAATATAAGTGTTTGAGTATAATGGTGGGAAAGGTCCCATGAAGTCAATTCCCCATACATCAAACAACTCTATTTCCAAGATTCCTTGTTGAGGCATGGCGTAACCATGAGGCAGATTACCAGCTCTTTGGCAACTGTCACAATTACGTACAAACTCTCGGGAATCTTTATAGAGTGTGGGCCAATAGAAGCCACATTGGAGAACCTTGGTGGCTGTTCGCTCACCTCCGAAATGGCCTCCATATTGAGATCCATGGCAATGCCATAGGATTCTCTGTGCTTCCTCTCTGGGGACACACCTACGGATAATTCCGTCTGCACATCTCTTAAAGAGATAGGGCTCATCCCACAAGTAGTACTTTGCATCAGTAATTAGTTTCTTTTTTTGTATTCTATTGTACTCCTTGGGTATGAACCTTGCAGCTTTATTGTTTGCAATATCGGCAAACCATGGTGCTTCCTGAATGGCAAATAGATGCTCATCAGGGAACGTCTCAGAGATCTCAAGGAAGGGGAGGGACGTCCCTTCCATTGGCTCTATCCGGGACAGATGATCAGCCACTTGGTTCTCTGTCCCTTTTCTGTCTCTTATTTCTATATCAAATTCTTGCAGAAGCAATACCCATCTGATGAGCCTGGGTTTTGAATCCTGCTTTGTGAGTAGATATTTAAGAGCAGCATGGTCAGTATACACAATCACTTTTGATCCTACTCAGTATGATCTGAACTTGTCAATGGCGTAAACCACTGCAAGTAGTTCTTTTTCTGTGGTTGTGTAATTTTTCTGGGCATCATTTAGAACGCGACTGGCATAATAAATGACATGCAGAAGCTTGTCATGCCTCTGTCCCAATACTGCACCAATGGCATGATCACTGGCATCACATATTAACTCAAATGGCAATGTCCAGTCTGGTGCAGAAATGACTGGTGCTGTGACCAGCTTAGCTTTCAGCGTTTCAAACGCCTGTAGGCATGCTGTGTCAAACACAAATGGCGTGTCAGCAGCTAGCAGATTGCTTAGGGGTTTTGCGATTTTTGAAAAATCCTTTATAAACCTCCTATAGAATCCTGCATGCCCCAGAAAGCTTCTGATTGCCTTAACATTGGCAGGTGGTGGTAATTTTTCAATTACCTCTATTTTTGCTTGATCTACCTCTATTCCCTTGTTTGAGATTTTATGCCCAAGAACAATTCCTTCAGTCACCATGAAGTGACACTTTTCCCAGTTTAAAACTAGGTTGGTTTCTTGGCATCTTTTCAAAACAAGTTTCAGGTGATCAAGACAGGAGCTGAATGAGTCTCCATATACTGAGAAGTCATCCATGAAGACTTCCAGAAATTTTTCCACCATGTCAGAGAAAATAGAGAGCATGCATCTCTGGAAGGTTGCAGGTGCATTGCATAGCCCAAAGGGCATCCTTCTATAAGCAAACACTCCGGATGGACATGTGAATGCTGTTTTCTCTTGATCCTGGGGATCTACTGCAATCTGGTTATAGCCTGAGTAGCCATCCAAAAAGCAGTAATAATCATGACCTGCTAGTC
This sequence comes from Arachis ipaensis, assembly GCF_059453495.1. Classification (NCBI taxonomy): domain Eukaryota; kingdom Viridiplantae; phylum Streptophyta; class Magnoliopsida; order Fabales; family Fabaceae; genus Arachis; species Arachis ipaensis. Next base: position 77,630,373 of record NC_142444.1, read on the forward strand.
TCTCTAGCATCTGGTCTATGAATGGTAAAGGAAAATAATCATTTCTGGTGGCTGTATTGAGCCTTCTGTAGTCAATACACATGCGCCACCCTGTAACTGTTCTTGTAGGAACCAGTTCATTTTTTTCATTATGAATCACTGTCATGCCTCCCTTTTTTGGGACGACTTGAACAGGGCTCACCCAGGGGCTATCAGAAATGGGATAAATAATCCCAGCCTCTAGTAATTTGGTGACCTCTTTCTGCACCACTTCCTTCATGGCTGGATTTAGCCGCCTCTGTGGTTGAACCACTGGTTTGGCATTATCCTCCAATAGGATTTTGTGCATGCATCTAGCTGGGCTTATGCCCTTAAGGTCACCTATGGACCACCCAAGAGCTGTCTTGTGTGTCCTTAGCACTTGAATAAGCGCTTCCTCTTCCTGTGAATTTAAGGCAGAGCTTATGATCACTGGAAAAGTGTCACCTTCTCCTAGAAATGCATATTTCAAGGATGGTGGCAGTGGCTTGAGCTCTGGTTTAGGAGGTTTTTCCTCTTTTAGAAGAAAGTTCAGAGGCTCTTTCATGTCCCCTGAATCCTCCAAATCAGGCTGAACATCTTTAAAGATGTTTTCCAACTCTGATTCGAGACTCTCAGCCATGTTGATCTCTTCTACCAAAGAGTCAATAAGGTCAACTTTCATGCAGTCTGTTGATGTGTCTGGATGCTGCATGGCTTTGACAGCGTTCAACTTGAACTCGTCATCGTTGACTCTCAGGGTTATTTCCCCCTGCTGGACGTCAATGAGGGATCGTCCAGTTGCTAGGAAGGGTCTTCCTAGAATGAGAGTAGCACTCTTGTGCTCCTCCATTTCCAGCACAACAAAGTCAGTGGGAAAGGCGAATGGCCCAACTCTGACAATCATGTCCTCAATCACGCCTGATGGGTATTTAGTGGAACCATCAGCAAGTTGGAGACATATCCGGGTTGGTTTAACTTCTTCAGTTAAGCCAAGCTTCCTGATAGTGGATGCAGGTATCAGGTTGATGCTTGCCCCAAGATCGCATAAAGCTGTCTTGGTGCAATCACCTTCTAATATGCATGGTATCAGAAAACTCCCAGGGTCTTTAAGCTTTTCAGGAAAGCTTTTCAGAATGACTGCACTGCATTCTTCAGTGAGGAGAACTCTTTCTGTTTCTCTCCACTCCTTTTTATGACTCAAGATCTCTTTCATGAACTTGGCATAAGAAGGTATTTGCTCAAGTGCCTCTGCAAATGGAATCTTTATTTCAAGAGTCCTTAGATAATCTGCAAAGCGAGCAAATTGCTTATCCTGCTCCTCTTTCCGGAGTTTTTGAGGATAAGGTATCTTGGCTTTATATTCCTCAACCTTAGTGGTTAAAGAAGCCTTTTTAGAGGGGTTGTTATCAGCACTTATGTGTGTCTGATCCCTCACTGGCAATTGCGTACCAGAGTTAGAAGCTGGAGTGACGTTAGACGCCAACTCACTATCTGTTCCTGGCGCCTGAACGCCAGAAATGTGCCCCTGTTGGGCGTTCAACGCCAGATTCTTGCCCATTTCTGGCGTTGAACGCCAATCCTGCCTTGTTTCTGGCGCTGAACGCCAGTTTTGGGCATGGTCTGGGCGTTCAGCGCCAGCCTTCCACCCATTTTCTGGCGTTTTAGTGCCAGAATTATTTTTCCCTGGGCTCTTACTGTCCTCAGGGGAATCTTTGGTGGGTTGCTTATTTCTTGAATTTTTGATGCCTTGAGGTGGGGTATTTAATGTTTTCCCACTTCTTAATTGAACTGCTTGGCATTCTTCTGCTATTTGCTTTGATAGCTGCTGCTTTGTTTGCTTAAACTGTTCTTCCATATGTATATTAGCTATCCTTGTCTCCTGTAACCTGTCTTTGAGTTCAGCTAGCTGCTTTGTTAGAAAATCTAATTGCTGATTGAATTCAGCAGCTTGTTTTACAGTACTGAATTCAGCAGTTACTGTTTTAACCTCTTCATTCATGGAAGGGTTGCTGTTTAGATACAGATGCTGATTCCTGGCAACTGTATCAATGAGCTCTTGAGCCTCTTCGATTGTCTTTCTCATATGGATAGATCCACCAGCTGAGTAATCTAAAGACATCTGAGCTCCTTCTGCAAGCCAATAGTAGAAGATGTCTAACTGAACCCACTCTGAAAATATTTCAGAGGGGCATTTTCGTAGCATCTCTCTGTATCTCTCCCAGGCATCATAAAGAGATTCATTATCTCCTTGTTTAAAGCCTTGGATGTCCAGCCTTAGCTGTGTCATCCTTTTTGGAGGGAAATATTAATTCAGGAATTTTTCTGTCAGCTGTTTCCATGTTCTTATGCTGGCCTTAGGTTGGTTATTTAACCACCTTTTAGCTTGATCTTTTACAGCAAATGGAAACAGTAATAGTCTGTAGACATCCTGATCTATTTCCTTATCATGTACTGTGTCAGCAATTTGTAAAAATTGTGCCAGAAACTCTGTAGGTTCTTCCTGTGGAAGACCGGAATACTGGCAACTTTGCTGCACCATGATAATGAGCTGAGGATTCAACTCAAAGCTACTAACTCCAATGGAGGGTATGCAGATGCTACTCCCATATGAAGCAGTAGAGGGGTTAGAATATGACCCCAAAGTCCTCCTGGACTGTCCATCTCCACTTATGTCCATGATGGATTTCTATGGATATAACTTGGACTGATTTATCTTTTTATTTATTTTATTTTATAAGAAGTAAATACTTAAATAAAATAAAATAACTAAAAAGAATTTGAATTTTGAAAATAATTTTTTTTTCGTAAAAAAAATTAAAAATAATTAGTAAAAAAAAACGAAATTTTTGAAAAAGAGGGGAGGTATTTTCGAAAATTTGAGAGAGAGAGAGTTAGTTAGGTTGTTTTGAAAAAGTTAAGAAACAAACAAAAAGTTGGTTAGTTAGTTGAAACAAATTTTGAAAAGATAGGAAGTTAGAAAAGATATTTTGAAAAGATATTTTTGAATTTAGTGAGGAGAGAGAAAAAACATTAAGATAGTACAAGATTTAAAATTTTTAGATCTAATGCTCCTTGTTTTTGAAAATTTTGGAGGGAAAACACCAAGGAACACCAAACTTAAAAATTTTAAGATCAAGACACAAGGAAACTCAAGAACACTTTGAAGACTCACAAGAACACAAGAACATGAAGGAAGAACACCAAACTTAAAATTTTTAGAAAACCAAGCCAAAATTTTCGAAAATCAAAGGGAAATCAACAAGAAAACACCAAACTTAAAGTTTGGCACAAGATTTAATAGAAAAAATATTTTTGAAAAAGAAGGTTTTGAAAAGAGTAAAAAAAAAGATTCTAACCCAATCAAATTAATGTTGTAGCCAAATGAGTTATGGGACCTTATTTTAAGAAACATTATTTTTGAAAACACCAAACTTAAAGTTTGGCACAGGATTTAATAGAAAAATTATTTTTGAAAAAAAGGTTTTAAAAAATATGATAACCAATTATCATGAACATAAACACCACGCTCTAACTAACTGAGTTATAAATTTAAAGTGTTTTAACAAGGGATAAATAATAAAAGACTCTATACCAAAAAAAAGAGAAAATTTTTCCTAATCTAAGCAACAAAATAATCCGTCAGTTGTTCAAACACGAACAATCCCCGGCAACGGCGCCAAATACTTGGTAGCACAAATCACGAATCACACTTTTCACAACGCGTGCCACTGACCAACAAGTGCACTGGGTCGTCCAAGTAATACCTTACGTGAGTAAGGGTCGAATCCCACAGAGATTGTTGGTTTGAAGCAATCTATGGTTATCTTGTAAATCTTAGTCAGGAAATCAATTATGTTTATCAGTTGAATTATGAATAACCAGTAGAGCATAAATTAAAAGTTACTTGTTGTGTAGTAATGGAGAATATGTTGGAGTTTTGGAGATGCTTTGTCTTCTGAATCTCTGCTTTCCTCTGTCTTCTGATTCACGCACGCACGTCCTCCTATGGCAAGCTATGTGTTGGTGGATCACCGTTGTCAATGGCTACCTTCCATCCTTCCAGTGAAAACTACGCTCACGCGCTCTGTCACAGCACGGCTAATCACCGGTTGGTTCTCGATCCGGTTGGAATAGGATTTACTATCCTTTTGCATCCGTCACTAACGCCCAGCCTTCAGGAGTTTGAAGCTCGTCACAGTCATTCAATCCTTGAATCCTACTCGGAATACCACAGACAAGGTTTAGACTTTCCGGTTCTCATGAATGCTGCCATCAGTTCTAGCTTATACCACGGAGATTCTGATTAAAGAATCTAAGAGATACTCATTCAATCGGATATAGAACGGAGGTGGTTGTCAGGCACACGTTCATGGTTTGAGGAAGGTGATGAATGTCACAGATCATCACCTTCATCACAGTTAAGCGCGAATGAACATCTTAGATAGGAACAAGCGTGTTTGAATGGAAAACAGAAATACTTGCATTAATTCATTGAGACACAGCAGAGCTCCTCACCCCCAACAATGGGGTTTAGAGACTCATGCCGTCAGAGAATACAAAGTTTAGATCTGAAATGTCATGAGATACAAAATAAGTCTCTAAAAGTTGTTTAAATACTAAACCAGTAGCCTAGGGTTACAAAATATGAGTGGACTATGATGGATGATGCAGAGATCCACTTCTGGGGCCCACTTGGTGTGCTGGGGCCCACTTGGTGTGTGCTGGGGCTGAGATTTCGTGCAGAGGCCATTTGTGGAGTTGAACGCCAGTTTTTATGCCAGTTTGGGTGTTCAACTCCAGTTTTTGATCCTTTTCTGGCGCTGGACGCCAGAATTGGACAGAGAACTGGCGTTGAACGCCAGTTTACGTCATCTATCCTTGTGCAAAGTATGGACTATTATATATTTCTGGAAAGCCCTGGATGTCTAATTTCCAACGCAATTGGAAGCATGCCATTTCGAGTTCTGTAGCTCCAGAAAATCCACTTTGAGTACAGGGAGGTCAGAATCCAACAACATCAGCAGTCCTTTTTCAGCCTGAATCAGATTTTTGCTCAGCTCCTTCAATTTCAGCCAGAAAAATACCTGAAATTACAGAAAAACACACAACTCATAGTAAAGTCCAGAAATATGAATTTTTCCTAAAAACTACTGGAAATAGACTAAAAACTAACTAAAACATACTCAAAACTATATGAAATTATCCCCAAAAAGCGTATAAAATATCCGCTCATCAATAACCATACCCAAAACCAACAACCATGGCAGAGGAACTCAAGCCAACACAACCCAAGAAGCAACCAAAACCACAACCAGCAGCAGACTAACCAAAACCCCTACAGAAAACCTCAAAACAACTACCCCAACCTCAACCAATACCAATCTAATAACCAACCCACCAACCAAAATGCCTACCATCCACCACCCACATCTCATAACCCACCTCAAGTATCACCTGAAGCCCAAAGAATCACTCACTTGGAGGCCATGATAGACAAAATGTTGAAACACCAAGAAATGGTAACCAAGAATCAGGAAGCCTCCCTGAAGAGCCTGGAGAGACAGATGGGGCAACTCTCCAAGCAAGTATCTGTTGAGAGACCTTCAAACTCACTGCCCAGTGACACAATTCCAAATCCCAAGGAGGAATGCAAGGCAATACAATTAAGGAGTGGGAGAACATTGATAAGCAACAATGACACTACAAGGAAGCAAGCAGAGAACATCAAAGAACCAACGGAAGATGAGAAGCAAACAAAGGCAGATGAGGCTAAGGAGTAAGTTGTGATGCCAAACAAAAGCACTGAGAAACTTAAAGAGAAGGACAACCAGCCACATAGCTCAAAGGAAGTAGCTCAGGGACAGCAACAAATAGGAAAAAGCATCACACCTCCATTGCCATATCCCCAGAGGTTCAACAAAGAGGTTAAAGACCAGCATTTTCATAAATTCCTTGAGATTTTTAAGAAGCTGGAAATCAACATTCCCTTGGCTGAAGCACTTGAGCAAATGCCTCTATATTCCAAATTTCTGAAGGATCTTATCAACAAGAAAAGAAGCTGGGATGAGAAAGAAACCATAATGATTACTGAAGAATGCAGAGCCTTAATTCAAAAGGGGCTTCCTCCCAAGCTTGAGGACCCAGGGAGCTTCCTGTTGCCTTGCACCATTGGGGAATTAACCATCACTAAAGCAATGTGCGATCTCGGAGCAAGTATTAACTTAATACCATCCTCCTTGGTGAAAAAGCTGCATATAGAGGAGGTCAAACCAGTACAAATGTCTCTGGAGCTGGTAGACAAGTCAATGGTATACCCCAGGGGTGTAATTGAAAATCTTTTGGTCAAGGTGGACAGTTTTATATACCCTGCTGATTTTGTGGTTCTAGAATCAAACGATGATGATGGTGACTCTGTTATACTGGGAAGGCCATTCTTGGCCACTGCTAGAGCTATCATAGATGTAGAGGAAGGGGAATTAACTCTCAGGATGCATGACCAGAGTGTCACTCTGAAGGTATTACCAGAGGCACAATTTAGCAAGGAAAAGAAAGACTATATGAAAAATGACCAGGAAAGTCACAGCAACATCCCAATGCTAAGGATTGTGCAGACTGATGAAAGAGCCCAAGAGGATATTAAAGTATTGGCCACTGAGAAGAGAGGTCCCCAAGGAAAACCTACGGCCAGAAAAGAAAGAACAACAAAAGGAAAGATGAAACGCAGAAACAAAGCAAAAAGGGGTTGGAAGAACAGAAAGATTCCAACAGAGGGGCTTTCCAAAGGTGACAAAGTGCAACTGATATATCAACAGCTGGGGGCAAATCAACAAACCGAGGATTACTACACTGTCAGCAACATACTATCATTAGAGCATGCTGAAATTGAACACCAGAGAACAAAGAAGAGGATCACAGTCAGGGGAGACAAATTGAGGCCCTACAAGCACCAACCACCATAAAAGAAAGCCTCAATGTCAAGCTAATGACAATAAAAGAGCGCTCCATGGGAGGCAACCCATGCTTTAATATTCATGTCATTTTAAATTCAATAAGTTATGATCAATTGAGCATGAATTCTTTTCTCTTTTCATGAACATGTCCATTAACTGCATGCACTATTTTGAAACATATGCTAAGTTTGGTGTGTCTTCAAACACACTAAACCAATGTTACAAATAATTTCATTTTGCATGTTTGGAGTATCTTGACAAAGCATATGGCCGAACACTAAGTTTGGTGTTCACATAGCTTCATGAAAAGTAGAAACTCATGCATCAATAATCATACAATTGTTGTTTTTCAAAATCTTATAAATGAAAAAATTCTTTTCCGGTAATGAAGGTATTGATTGTGATGTACCCTTTGACAAGAAACAAGTTTGGTGTTCACCAAACCTTGATGCACCGATTTAGGGATACAATTGATCCTTCATGAAAAAAAAAAGAAAAGAGAAAAAGAAAGTATGATGAAAACAATTCTTATGAACATTTAATTTTTGAATCTCACTAATTGGAGGAAGATACTCATTTTCTTTATATATGACCAAACATTAAGTTTGGTGTCTTAAAGAGAGAGTGTCACGGTTCAAATGATATAAGAATTTATGGTTCACATAGTATTAATAAAAAGAACACTCTTGCTACGTTTGGATAAGACTAATGTATGTTGTCTTGTTGTGGTGACTAGGAGGTCAAAGAATCTTCAAAGAAAAAGACAAGACAAAGGAAAGCTTAGCATGAAGACAAAATCCCATCACATGCCTCGAAAAAGAAATCTGCCACTCCTTGAGAATGATCACGGCAAAGGCAAGGGAAGGAGCAAACTTTGTCTTCATTCATCCTTACATGCATACCTTTGATATCCATAAGTCTAATTGCATCCCAACCCTTCATTGCTCATTTAAAAGCATACCACCTTCAAGCCATGCACATGACCGAATCACTCCTCAACATAATAAGCCTTGTGCAACCTTTCTCTTACCTTAAACTCCAACCACTTAAACTTCTCTTCATAATTTCTTGTCATAGCAAGTCTGGTCTCAATTTCTTTTTGCTCCAAACACACATCAAACTCTCCAACATTCTTCACACTCCTTCTCAACCAACCAAGTGACCATGGCATCCTCCTCAAGAACCAAACGAAGAAAAGGAAAAGATCCCATAGTGGAGGAAGACACACATGAATATGACCAACGGAGGTTCAAGTCTTGGTTTCATCAAATGCAAATTCAATGGATGAACGAGAAAAGAATCTATCCTGAAATTCCATTCTTGTTGCCGGATGATGGATGTCAAGAAATGAAGAACAAAATCCGGAAGAGGAGGTGGGAGGAACTTGCATCACCAGCCACCCGAATCAATGCCAATATCATAAGAGAGTTCTATGCAAATGTCCCAAGGCTTGACATGCGTGAGCCCCCAACGTACAAGAGCTATGTGCGGGGGGTGGAAGTAGACTTTAGCCCGGATGCAATCAAGAAAGTCTTGAAACTAAAGTCAGTCCGCTTTGATGAACCGGGATACCAACAAAGATTGAATGAAGATCAGGATTATGAGGAGATTGCGAGAGACATTTGTTTTGAGAACTCAGAGTGGGAAGGAGATAACAAGAACAGATACAAGTTCCTGAAGAGATGTAACCTCACTCCGGAAGCAAAAGGATGGTATGAGTTGATGAAAAGATCAATTCTGGGCACGGTAAACACCTCAGAAGTTAACAGGGAGAGAGCCGTGATGCTGCATTGCATCATGGTGGGAGAAGAAATAAGAGTTCATGAAATCCTTGCAAAAGACATTCAAAAACTGGCTGAAAAGAATTCGGCCGGATCTTGGTTGTACTATCCGAGTACCATTTGGAGGTTGTGTGCAAAGGCTAAGGTTCCATTGGAAGAGGAGAATCCAATGTGGTTAAGCCAAGGCATGCCCATAACCATTGAACGAATGATGATGCCCCTTGAAGCACATCAAGGCCGAAGACCACATGGAGGAAGGGAAAGAGAAGAACCAATGGAAGAAGATGAGCCACACATAGAAGAAGAGCCACAAGAGGAGGAGGAACAGCCACACTTTTTCCCACATGGTAATATGGATATGACTCAAATGCAAGAAGCAATAGGAAGATTGTCTCAACAATACACGAGAATCCAAGAAAGACAAGAGGAATACCATTCTCTGTACATGAAGAACCAACAAGCACAAGAAGAAAGGGAGCTGAGAATAATGAACAAACAAAGTGAATTCGAGTCAAGATTCCTTGTGATGCAAGAAGAACATGCTTTTCAATCTCATGAATCTTTTGGGAAGTTGGAACAAATGCAAGCTGAAAATTTGAAGGCTTTCAAAGAATTCACAACACTCCAAGATGCAAGGTATGAAGTACAAGCCGATTACAACATCAATAGCCAAATCAAACTGAACTATATTGGAGAACATTTGCACAACATGGATCCGGCGTTCCCAACCTTTGATGAATTCTTCAAAAAGAGAAGTGAGGTAGAAGTAAGCAGGGCTATGAGACTTGAAGATAGAGTGGAGGAGGCTATGAATAAGGCTGGCTTTTGGCAAGGTCAACAGGCACCAAACACGGATGGTGGGAACAATAGCAGCCAAGTGTATGAAAGAAGAAAGAAAAGGCATGACAAATGAAAGGTGGACTTGCTCCTTGTTCATAACTACAAAGAAAAAAAAATCATGCATTCTATCTGTTCTAAGTTGTCTTTGCATTTTTAAGTAGTTCTTTTTAATTAAAAGTCTTTGCATTATGTTTGTTTCTTTTAAAATAAGTAAACTAGTCTATGTGTGTGCTTGTGTGTTTACTTTCACTTAGCAAAAAGCATGTTGTCCCCTGCATCTTTAAGTTCAATAAAAGAAAAAGTTTGAATGTGAAGCAAGATAGTCTCTGTTAGATAGAAGTAGAATAAAAGTAAGTGGTGGTATGTGTGAGATTGTATAATAGCTCACTTTTAGTGAATAAAGAGCTAGGATATCTCATTCTAAGTAAAGAGTGGCCTACTGTCTATGAATCTCAATTAAAAAAAAAAAAATTTCCTTGGTTAGAAAGAAAAACAAAAAGAAGGAAAGAAAAAAAAGATAGCCAAAAAGTGGCAGAACAAAAGGAAACAAAAAGGAACAAAGCTGGACACCAATAGCTTGAACTTTAAAATATATGCCTGTGATGTCTTTGTACTAGGATCTGCTTGGATTAGTAAGCTCTTAGGAGTGCTTCGCTAGCATGAACATCCTCTTCCATTTCATTCTTTCTTCTCAATAAATCTTTTCTTGCTTGGGGACAAGCAAGTTTTAAGTTTGGTGTTGTGATGACAAGTCATCTTAGCCTAGTTTCACTAGTCTTTTTCTTTTGTTTTCATTAGAATTATGCACTTTCTTGAGCTACAAGCAAGCTAATTGAGTAGATTTTCATGCTTCCCTTGATTGAATCAACCATGTATGAATTCATGCCATTTCATGAGGTTTTATGCTATATTTGTTGCATATTATGAAAGAATGAATATCTCATGATTTTGAGCATAGCTTTGATGTGTTTGGTTGATTAATGATAGGTGAAGAAAGCTTGGAGAAAGGTTGAAGCAAGAAGGAATGGCTAGGAGTGAAGAGAGGACAATGGAATAAGTGAAATTGAACCAGGAAGCAAAAAGCTGGACCTAAAGTTAGCATCAAACTTTTGCACAAATTTTTGGTTGAAAAGTTAGCCCCAACGTTAGCCCCCTAACTTGGAGGCTAACGTTGGAACTTGAAAATTCTCCCCTGGGCTCCAAAAGTTTGCGCCAACGTTAGCCCCCTAACTTTGAGGCTAACGTTGGCACATAAATTTATCCCCTGGGCACCAAAAGTTTGCGCCAACGTTAGCCCCCTAACTTTGAGGCTAACGTTGGCATGAGAAACTCCTCCCTGGCCACCTAACGTTTGCGCCAACGTTAGACCCCTAACTTGGAGGCTAACGTTGGCACATGAAAATACAAGGGAGAGGAGCAAAAGTTTGCGCCAATGTTAGACCCCTGACTTGGAGGCTAACGTTGGCGCCATGAGTGCACTAGAAAGGGCCAACGTTGGAGCCAAAGTTAGACCCCTAACTTTGGCACCAACGTTGGTATCAGCAAATTGTGCTAGCTGATATGAAAAGTTGGAGCCAAAGTTAGACCCCTAACTTTGGCTCAAACTTTTACTCCAACTTTTGCAAAACTCCAACCCGGTTCAATTGGTTCACTTTGGTTCTTCTTCAAACTCCAAGAGCAATCAACCAAGGCTTCTTTCAACCCAATTCCACCAAGAGCAAAGGCCCAACTCAAGGCTTGAAGATCATTGGAAGAAAGTGTATAAATAGGATAGAATTCAAGTCATAATGGAGCTTTTTCCGGAAGAGTTTTTCCTTTGAATTTTCATAGCTTTTGGCATAGAGTGATCTTTAATTTCTTTGTTTTCATTGCTTTTAATTTCAATTACACTTGTCTTGGATCTTGGATTGGAGAATTGAAGAAATTCTGTTTCAATCTCAATCTTGGATCTCTCTGTTTCTTGACTGTTAATTGAATTTCATTTCCGGTTAATTGCTCTTCATCTATTCTCTTTGCAATTTACAATTCCCTTGCAATTGTTTTCATTGGATCTAGGAAGGCATTGAGATCTAGACTTAGTTTTCTAGTCTCTGGGTCCTGAGATCCAAATCTCCAATTTACATTCTGTTTCTTGCTTTCCATGTTCATTTACTTTTCTGCTATAAGATACGATCCAATCCCAATTCTCTTTTACTCTTCTGTTTGATGCAATTTAACTTTTCCTTGTTTAATTTCTGCAAATCCACGTCCCAATCCCCTTTACATTTCAAGCAATTTACATTCCTTGCACTTTAAGATTCCGCAATTTACATTTCTTGCACTCTAAGTTTCTGCCATTTAATTTCTTGTTCCTTAAGATTCAGCAATTTAATTTCCTGCTCTCTTTACTTTCATGCAATTTACATTCTGCAAATCACAAATCATCCAACCAACACTCGATTCGCTTGACTAAATCAACCACTAAACTAAAATTGCTCAATCCTTCAATCCCTGTGGGATCGACCTCACTCCCGTGAGTTTTTATTACTTGATGCGACCCGGTACACTTGCCGGTTAGATTTGTGTGTTTTGGGAGAAATTAATTTTTCACCAAAATACTCATCAGTATGCCTTCCAAGTGTTTGACAAAATGCTTGGAAGGATGTTAGAGTAGATTTTGGGCATTATTGGCTTGGAAAGAATAATTAGGTAATCTTGAGATCAATTCTTGTTAATTAGTGTTATTAGTGACTAGGATGGAAAGCCTATATTCTCAATCATTGCCATGAATGTCTCTCTTTATTATTACTTGCTTTCTTAACCTTGCCTTTATTAATTCTTGATTTACTTTTCTTGTCATTTAATTCCTCGCCCTTTTATTAATCAAACCACCTGTTCTTCATAGCCAATAATTGACCACTTCATTGCAATTCCTTGTGAGACAACCCGGAGTTCAAATACTTCGGTTAATTCTTATTTGGGGTTTGTTATTTGTGAGAACCAAATTTCTGATTGGGAGAATTGTTTGTTGGTGTAGAACTATACTTGCAACGAGAATTTATTTGTGAAATTCTATACCATCAACTAAAATTCTCTCTCATCAATACTCTTGTTGGAGCATATAGAGATTGATTATCAAAGCACAGGAAGAAGGCTCACAGTGAGAGGGGACAAGCTGAGGCACCATAATCATCAACGACCCTAACAAGGAACCAATGTCAAGCTAGTGACATTAAATGAGCGCTCCATGGGAGGCAGCCCATGATTTAATGTTCTTGCTTTTGTTTTAATTTCAATAATTAATGGTTTTTCTAGCATAAATTTGCACTCTCATGGGTAAATTTGATAACTGCACACATTGTTTTGAAGCATATGTCTGATTCCTAAGTTTGGTGTGCCTAAAAGCACTCTAAAATGGCCTTCCAAGCATGCTGATCATATAACCATTTTAGGATATATTCTCATTCATTATATTGAAGTATATAGCCAAACCTTAAATTTGGTGTCTACATATGCTATGAATTTCAGGAAAGTCACCTTTGCTCAAAGAGTCAAGTTCATGAAAAGATAAACTATATCTGCATCATTCTTGTGAATTTATTTTGCTAAGGTAGAAAATAAAATGTCACTTGTAATGAATATACCAACCATGGCAGACAACAAGTTTGGTGTTCACCAATATTTTGTTCAATTTTAAGAGGGCATAGTTGGTTATTCATAAATAAGGAACATATAGCAAATTCTATTTTCTTATACTTTTCACTTGATAACCACTACCATGCTAAATTCAAAATTTGTGCTTATTGTTGCCTTGATTGAAATGGATAGGTATAAAGAGAACTGAAGAAAGGACAACACCATGCCATGTACGGTTGTCCCAAGGAGAAAAAGTAGGTCACATGTGCATGATTGGGAGCACAAATCTGCAAGAATCAATACCTTGGAGACCGAGCTTTATTGCCCAATGAAGAGGTGATCTTTGTCCTCATCCTCCCTTACATGCACACTATCCATTCTAACCCTTTCAAAAGACATCCTGACCATCCAATCTTCATTGAAGCTTGTCATAAATAGCTTCACTTGGACCATGCTGCATAACTCATGCTTTCACACTTCGTGCATTGAAAAAAAAAGAAATATATTTCAATTTCCTTAAAGAAAAGCTTTAGTAACTGTGTCCTGAGTATTCCAAACCATACTTGTCTCCTTAAACGTTTACTCTTACTTCACCAGTAATCCAAACTCTCATCATACGAGTTATATCAACCCCCTCTCCCTTATCATTCTTCATTCCTCTACTTGGCCACCCTCTTTCCCTAATTAATGGCATCATCAAGTTCCAGAAGAAGGAAAGGGAAGCAACCAATTGAAGCTGAACCACCAACCTATGATGACAAAAGATTCAAATCTCAATTTCATGAGTCACGATATCATAGGTTGATGGAATCAAAAGAAGTCATTCCAGAGATTGGTTTCAAATTAAAAGAAGGAGAATACCCCACTTAGTTAACCCTTACTAAATAAAGGAAAGTCAAGTGGACTAATCAATTTGATTCCTCAAGTCCTAGTCAACTACTGTGGAAAGACTAGGTTTAGAGGGATCCAAATCAATCAGCAATTTCCAATTTTTAATCAACAACTGAGTTTGACAACTCAAGTGTCACCAATTACTCAACCAAGGCAAAGGGGGAAAAATCTAAATTATTTATATCATAAATAGAAGAAAGTAATCATAAATCTGAAATACCTCGAATTGTATTAAATAGAAAATCAAATTAAACATAGGAATCCATAAATCAAATTGGGAAAATAAACTAACTAAAGCCATAGAATAAATAAAAGTAGAAGAGAAACTTAAATTAAAGGAATATTGAACCTGGAATTGAGAATAAGCAATCCTAAAATTAAGAGAAATCCTAAATCCTAAATCTTAAGAGAGAGGAGAGAACCTCTCTCTAAAAATGACATCTAAAACCTAAAATTGTGAATTATGAAAGTTGTATCAATGAATGGATCAATTCCCTTACTTTATATCCTCTAATCTGTGTTTTCTGGGCCGAAAACTGGGTCAAAAATATCCTAGAAATCGCCCCCAGTGATTTCTGGTACGTACAGGTTGCTGCAAAGTCATGCGTGAGCGTCATCTACACGTGAGCGTGGATTGCATCTTTTCCAGGTCACGCGTCCGCATGATACATGCGTGCACGTCACCTATCTTCAGGGCAGGTATAGAAAATTATTTATCGTTGCGAAGCGCCGAATGTTAGCTTTCCAACGCAACTAGAACCGCATTAGTTGGACCTCTGTAGCTCAAGTTATGGTCTATTTAGTACCAAGAGGTCAGGCTGGACAGCTTTAGCAGTTCCTTCAGTTTCTTGTATTCCTTCCACTTTTGCATGCTTCCTTTCCACCCTCTAAGCCATTCCTACCCTGTAAACCCCGAAATCACTTAACACACATATCACGGCATCGAATGGTAATAAGAGAGAATTAATAATAAGCAATTTAAAGGCCCAGGAAACATCTTTTCAATCACAGCACAAAATCAGGAAGGAAAACGTAAAACATGCGAATTGTATGAATAAGTGAGCAGAGAGTTGATAAAAACTACTCAATTAAAATCAAGATGTACCACGAAATAGTGGTGCATCAAGGGGAAAGTAAGACTCATTTGATGCAACCTATGAATGCAACTATATGCTAAGATGATTCTGTCTACTTGGTTAAAAAGTAAATAAGTTCTCCAAGGAAACATAAGTCAAATTCCACTACTTAAAATCACACAATAAAAGACAAGTAAACTTGTAAGAAGATAGTGATAAACCACTATTTTATAGTTTATCTTGTGTTTTATTGAGTGGGTTCATCAAGTCTTTACCCCCTTATTCATTCTAATTGCATGACTTTACAATTCCTTCCTAGTTTTGTTCAATGGTTGAAAACTTGCTTCCTAGAGATCTTTAATTTGTGCATTTTAATTCTCCTTTATACCATTCGATGCCATGATCCATGTGTTAAGTGTTTCAGGCTTTATAGGGCAGTAATGGCTTAGAAAATGGAGAGGAAGCTTGCAAAAATGGAAGGAACACAAGAAACTAAGGAGATGACCAGCGAGCATCAACGTGCCCGCATGGCTCACGCGTTTTGACCCAGTTTTTGGCCCAGAAACACATAATAAAGCCAGGGAACATGCAGAGACTCGATATATGGAGATACACATTGACACATTCTCATTTGGATAGTTTTAGGTTTTTTTTTTATCTGAATTTAGAGAGGATTACTCTCCCTCTAGGTTTCATTTACATTCATAGTTTATTAATTCATTGCTTTTGCTTTTGGATATTGAAGAGTCATTACCTCCGTTGAAGACACTATTCTAGTTTGTTTCCTTACTTGCTCTTTTATTTATTCCATATTCTTAATTCTTGTTTAGAGTGGTAATTGGATTATTTTCATGGATGGTTGATGCAAAGGATTACTTTTATTTTTAATTAATTTTGAATTCCTATTTTATCATGTCTTCTTCTTATATTTTTATGAGCGCTATATTCATGTCAATGGAGTAGATTCCATACTTGACATGGGGGTTGAATAAAAGGAGACACTTGAGTTGGAAGGCTTAAGTGCTGATTAAACTGGAAGTTGTTGGCTAGTTCTGTATTTACTAACGCTAGACCTTTCCAAGGGAGAGGACTAGGGTTTTTGCAAATAAGAGTTAGCTCAATCACTTGACTTTCCTTTATTTAGTAAGGGTTAACTAAGTGAAAACAACAACCTTTTTGATACTACACCTAAGAGATCCCAAAAAGGATAGAACTTCCAATTAATCATTCCACAGTCAAAGCTTTATATCTAGAATATTAATAATCATTCTTAGTTTTTATTGCTTTAATTTACAATTATTTAATTGCTCATTATTCAACTCTCAAAGTCTCTTGGAAACTCCTAATTAATAAATTAGCATCCTTCCTTGTAACTCGTTGGGAGACGACCTGGGACTCATACTCCCAGTATTTTTATTCTAAATTTTTGTGACACCTTTCTAAATTGGTGAGGTGGATTTTAGCTAGTTAAGGGCTATACTCACAACGCTGTTCTTACATTACAATCTCTTAATGGGCCTAACTTCCGCCACGCACCAGTTTTTGGCGCCGTTGCTGGGGAGTTGCAATTGTGTGCTAAATTATTAATTAGTGTACATATTTTTTTTATTTACATATTTTATTTTTAGTTATTTACCATGAGCTATATGTTTTTTTCATTGAATGACGCGTTCACTGCCTAATCCGAGCTTAGCCGCATTTGATCCTGAAATTGAAAGAACTATTTCACGTATTAGGCGAGCTCAACGTCGGTTAGCCTCTGAGGGTGGTGAAGTGATTGTTATCGATTCACCAGTCTCATCTGAGGGCGAATTTGAATCGTCATCTAAGAGGGAAACAAGCTCCTTTACTACTGATTCAGTTAATTCACGTGCAGATAGAATGGCAGCACCTAGGAGGATTACTCTCCAGGAAGCTAGAGCCCCATATTTTACAATGCAGCCGTATCAAGTGCATCATCCAACTTTGGCTGTAGATTGTGAACTAAAGACTGCACTAATTAACTTGATGCCCAAGTTTCATGGCTTGCCTGCTCAGGAGCCCATCAAGCACCTCAGGGATTTTCAGACAGCGTATTCTACTGTTAGGCATCAGGATGTGAATGAAACTTCTATTTTGTTAACCGCCTTCCCATTTTCTCTTGAGGGAAAGGCGAGGCAGTGGTACTACTCCCAACCTGAAGAGACTGTTACTAACTGGGATACGCTCCAGAGAGAATTCCTGGAAAAATACTTTCCAGCTGAAGTTACAGATAGATTGACAAAAGAGATCTCCTGCATTGTTCAAGGTGAATCAGAAACTCTCTATGAGTACTGGGAGTGTTTTAAGAACCTTTTGGACGCATGCCCCCATCACATGATTGACAGGCTAGTGTTGATCAGCTATTTCACTCAAGGCATGAAGCCTCGGGATGAGACTACACTAGATGGTGCTAGTAATGGTTCTCTGAAGAAGTACAAGACCGCAGATGAAGCATGGCAATTAATCAGCGACTTAGCTGAGTCCACCAGGATTTGTGATTCACTGATTCCAATTTCTGATTTCTTTATTTCTATTCGAATCAGCATCACCCTGTTTTCTTTATTCGATTATGAGTACTTCTATTCTTACCTATGAAACCTTGTTATATGGAATTTTTTTTTCTATGCCACTTACTTTCCTAGATCACTAATTTTAATTTACTAATTTCTTTTTACCATACTAACCCTCCTGATCTCTTTTCTGATCACTTTCACTTCCTCTAACTTTCTCACTATGGCAAATTGATATTTTTTCTTTCCATTTAACATTAATTCAATCACATTTCAATTACTCATTTTCCTTATTCTATTTCTCCCTTACCACTTTGAGTTTTCTTTGTTTAATTTGCCTATTTGCTTTCCTATTTTATCCATTTCCTGGTTTTCTATTTTTCAGGATGTCTGCCTCACAAAGGAAAGGCAAAGGCAAGGCTACTGGGATGCACAAGAGAGGAGATTCCTCCCAGTCCATCATTGCTCTAATGCACGATTCCTCATGGCGGGAGAAGAACTTCACACAGCAGGAAAAAGCTGACCAGCTGCTCCCTTCGACTGATCCTATAAAATTTACAAACCGGTACTGTGAGCTGAAGTACCCGACTTTTGCAAACTCCAGAAATCTATACCTGGAACGTACCTTGAAGATTCCAGAAGCCCTCCAGCAATAGACCACTGAGCAAATCAAGCAAAGGGGCTGGTTCTTTATGGAGAGACCACTGACAGAGGTCAATGCATCTTGGGTACGGGAATTCTATTGCAACTACTACTTTACTACCCTAGATGCAGTGAACCTGAGGGGAAAGCAAATTCTGGTCACTAAGGAGGCCATAGAGACCATTCTCCAGCTCCCAGCCAAGTCCGATCAGCCAGATGGTTATGCACAGGCTGAGGAGGACATGGGCCAGATGCGGTTTGATTGGGATGCTGTGAAGGCACGGATAGCTCTCGACCCTGCTGTTCCTTGGGAGATGGGTCAGGACACCCCTATGCCTAGAGGGATCAAGAGAGTGTACTTGAATGATGAGGCTCGGCTATGGCATCAGATCTTGAGCAACTATGTGATGCCGAGTACTCATGAGACTGAGATCCCGGCTGCCATGATCACCCTCCTCTGGTGTGTGCTGGAGGGTAAGGACCTGTACTTGCCTCGTTTTATCCGGCATTATGTGGCCAGGGTCCACATCCGAGGCACCCTCCCCTTTCCTTATCTGGTTTCACGGCTAGGCCGTCAGGCTGATGTGCCTTGGGAGGATGCCGATGAGCGACCACCAGCAGCGGACGGCAGGAAGATCATCCCTCACAGCAGGAACTTCCTTGCTTTGGGCTATAGACCACCACATGTCACTGCTACTGATGAGACAGCCCCTCCGTCTGCTGGACCCTCTTCATCCACAGCTGCCCCAGCTGCCCTGCTGCCACCACTGCCCCTCCACCCACCTCTGAGCCGGTTTATCGCCTCGTGCACCGTCTATTCCGCCAGCTTGATCAGATGGAGCGCTGTAACAGGCGCCGGTATGAGAGATTGGAGTGTCGTAGCAAGCGACGCTATTCCCATCTGAAGCTGATGATCAGACAGGGCACCGACATCCCCTCCGAGCCCGACACACCATCAGAGCCATCAGAGGATGAGGAGGATGAGCACGAGGAGGAGCCTCATTCCCAGGCGGAGACTCATCAGCAGGCAGGCACAGAGCACGCTACACCACAGCAGGAGGCCCCACATCAGCTTGAGGCTGCAGATCCGGAGATCCCGATCCAGTCAGTCCCCGCTCTACAGCAGCCAGACTATCAGCCCACCACCGCCACAGAGACCCCAGCTACCATCCCTACCAGTGATGACACTCCTTCACACCTGGCTTGATTGAGCATCGGGGACGATGCTTCATTTTAAGTGTGGGGAGGTCGCCATCTCTGGCGTTTATTTTGGTGAACTACTACATACTTTTTCTTTTATTTTGGATATTTTTCTGTATTTTTCTCTTTTTCTTTTATTGTTATTTTTTGAGTACTTATACATTGCTACTTGTGTATTTTACTCTATTTTCTGCATTTTGTACTTTTGTTCATATTTTAGTTATTTAGTTAATTTCCAATTCTAACTTATTAGTGGATCAATTAGTATAGTTTACCCTTTTTATATAAGATAGCTTAGTTATAGCTTAGTTTAAATTGACAAATATAAAAAAAGAGTAAGCTAGGAACTTGAACATAATAGATTTAGATCCATAAAACCTTGTATATATAGCATTACATGATGTAGTTAAACTGACAACATTTCATCAAGGAGAAACATTAAAACTTCAAAGGCTACCCTAAATTACTTTTTAAGAGAATAATGAGAATTTTTAACTAAACCTACATGACATACATAAGTGATAAATGAATTTTCAGCTAGAGAACACATAGTCTATGAGTTTTGAGCTTAACTGTATGGTTACATTCAAACCATAATTTTTATTCCTGTGTGTTCCAACCTTCTTTCTTATTCTGGTGTTCTTTACTTTGTTTTAGTCTATATGTCCGATTATACAATATAGGTACATCTCAAAATAATGATTGAGGCCATCATTTGATCTTAGCTCACTTACCCCAAATCAGCCTACCTCATCACCTTTGTTAGCCCCCTTTGAGCTTTTTAAAACCCCTTATTCTATTTTATCCAAATTACTAGCCTTAAGCAGAAAAACAAAAGAAAATCCCAAGTGAATCCTTGGTTAGCTTAAGATAGAAAATTATAAATAGAGTAAAATGTGGGAAACTTATTGAGAACATAGTTGATAAAGACAAAAGGTAGAAAAATTAAAAAGAATAAAGCAACTCAAAATTTTGGGAAGCAGGCTCATGAAAATTAAAATTACCATGTGTATTCAAAAAAAAAAAAAGTTAGTTTTCAAGCATATAAATAAGGGGATACAAAAAGAACTCCCCAATGCAAAATAAAAAGCAATGCACATGGGATAAAAACAAGAATTGAAACATGAGCATGTGACATCAAAAGCAAGAAAATAGGGAGAATAGGTAAAGAAGCATTTTTTTACTAAGTATGTATGTTAGGTGAGATCTTAGTCTAATTAAGGATTCACTTATTAGCTCACTTAGCCTTATACATATATCCTTACCCTTTGCCTTGACCCCATTACAACCTTAATTAAAGACCTCATGAGTTTTGGTATGACTATGTTCTATAATTGTTGATTGGTTAGACAAAAAACAAAGTTATAGAAAGGAAGAATAAAAAGAAGAATAGAGTGATTAACCCAATAAACACTGAGTGATTAGAGAGAAAACACAAATTCCAGTGAGGGTTCAAAAGCTCATTAACATTTATCTCTGATTGTCTTGCAAGTTTTTTTTCTCATCTCATTTGCAAAAACATGCTTTATTATTTGAGGGTTAGCTATATATATATATATATATATATATATATATATATATCTCCTTGAGAATGTGAAATAATCTGACTACATGTAGGCTTTATATATGAGTGGATGAATTAGAATTGCATGACTCATTAGGTAGACGCATTTAGCATAGGTTGCATTTCATAACATTCCATCGCTTTAAACCTTAATTATTTACCTTGGATGAGGACATGCTAGTGTTTAAGTGTGGGGAGGTTGATAAACCCATATTTCATGAGTTCTTTTGTGCTTAATTAGAGTGATTTATTCAACTCTTCACCTACTTATTCACATTAATTGCATGGTTTTACTTTCTCTTCCTTATTATGTCATATTGTGAAAAACATGTTTCCTAAGCTTTAAAAATTAATTATTTTAATTACCTTTATTTCCATTCGATGCCATGATTAGTGTGTTGAGTAGTTTCAGATTTTCTAAGGCAGAATGACTTAAAGGATGGAAAAGGAAACATACAAAAATGGAAGGAGAAAGCAAAACGGAGCTTTGAAGGAAACTAGTATTCACGCGATCGCATAGAGGACGCGATCGCGTGCCAAGCACGAATCAGCAGTGACGCGGCCGCATAACTGACGCGACCGCGCGCCTTAAGCAGAACGCACATGACGCAGTCGCATGACTGACGCGACCGCGTGGCAAGGAAAAGCTCCAGATGATGCGACCCCGTGACCCACGCGGACGCGTGATAGAGGCCACGTATCATAATTTACAGAATACGCCCCCAGCAATTTCTGAAGCCCTTTTTGGCCCAGATCCAAGCACAGAAAGCATAGATTAGAGGTTATAAAGTGGAGGAATTCATCCATTCAAGGAGAGCTCGCATAATTTTAGTTTTCAATGATTTAGATTTAGTTGAGAGGGAGATCTTCTCCCCTCTCTCTTAGGATTTAGGATTTCTTCTTGTTTTAAGAGTGACTCTCAATCCAGGTTTTATATTTCTTTGTTTTAAACTTTCCCTTCACTTTATTTATTTATTTCAGTATCTGAGTTGGCTATTTACCTTTATAATTGGATCTATGAATTTCTTCCATGTTGCAGACTGTTATTTGAATTAATGATAATTGAGGTATTTTTAGTTTATGATTGTTCTCTTTGATTTAAGTTACCATTGCTTCCCATCTAAGGATATTTTTATTATTCTATCAATTTTACTTTTTCTCCTTTTAGTTCTGGTTAAGAATTCAGTAACTCAACAGTTATTAATCTCAATATAATTGATAATCGTTATCTTGCTAATTGAGTTGAACTTAAGTAATCCCAACCTTTTCTTAGGAAATAAATAGGATTCAAAGGTCAATTTAATTAGTCCCTTGACTTTCCTTTACCCTAGTAAAGGTTGACCAAGTGGAGTTTAGATTCAACTTTCATTCTAGTAGACAGAGATAACTACGTTGGACCTCCAACTTCTCTTACCTTGCCAAAAGTCTGCTTTACAGTATTTATTTATTTTAATTGTCATTTGCTTTACTTGTCATTTAAATTACTTGCTTCTCATCGTCTAAACCCCGATTACAACCTTTATAACCAATCATAAGAACATACTTCCTCGCAGTTCCTTAAGAAGACGACCCGAGATTTGAATACTCGGTTAACAATTTTTAAGGGGTTTGTTACTTGTGACACCCAAAACGTTTGTACGAAGGGATTTTTATCGGTTTAGAGACTATATCTACAACGCAACTGTTTCTATGAATCTCTTTACTGGTAAAAATCCTAACGTCACACTGCGCGGTTCACTAACCGCTACTGTGAGCAGATGTTCCCCAACCTGGCCGAGACGAATTATAACAATGAGCACCTTCTCATTCTTCTGACCTACATTATTGAATTTGTTGAGCCCTGCATTGAGCGAAGACAGTGGGGATTCCTACGAAGATAGCCACGGCAGGTTAACCTCTAATGGGTAGTTGAATTCTACTCCAATTTTCACATGCCAACCATGCCGTCTATCCATGTCCGTCAGAAGCAAGTTCCCATAATTGAAGAGGACATTCAAAGAGCTCTAGATCTTTCCCCTGTACCAGAAGGATTGGACGCATTCCAAAAAGCCTCATCCAAGCGCCAGACATATCAATTTGACTGGGACGCTGTTCTCAGAGTTATATCACAACCTGGCAGCAAATGGATCTATGGGTACCATCGATCTCGACCTAAGAGCATATTGGCTTCAGCACTCACCTTGGAGGCTCGAGTATGGGCACAGATTATGTCCCATTACGTCTTTTAGACCACTCATGAGTCCTCCTTCACTGCAGACATGGCTATTCTACTCTGGTGTATCTTTACAGACCAGCACCTCAACACATTTGGCATGCTATGGGACACGTACAGATTGCGGGCAACCTACCTTTTCCTGCCTTGGTTTCAGATCTAGTCTTAGTAGCCGGAGTATCCTACAGAGCTGGAGACACCAAGGCCATGATCCCACGGGATGATCAGATAGTCCCTAACAGGAAATATATCAGACCTACAGCAGCCACTGCGAGCCGGCCTGCAGAACCGGCCGAAGATATTCCTTCTACTTCCACATTACAAGCACCTTTAACAAACCAACTGATCTATCAGATAATTGAGAGGCTAGACAGGCTTGACCGAAAAGGAAAGCAAAGGGAGTGCCGTAACAAGCGCCGATTTACATACCTCGAGGAGCTGCTTGTTGGTAACCACCCACCTAAAGAAGAACCAAACACCCCAGACTCGACTTCATTTACCAGCACAGGAGCCATGACGGTCCCGATTGTGGAGATGCTACTACTAGCCTCCTTTGTTCCTGACTGATGGCACCGAGGACGGTGCCAAGCTTTAAGTGTGGGGAGGTCGGTCAGCACTTGACTTCCGGAGGTAATTTCTCTTTCTTAACACCAATAGAATAGGATATTTATTTAATTTTTCTTTTGTTTAGGATAGGATAAATTGCATAGTAATAGGTTATTTGCATGCATGTTCTAATTGGTTGAAAAATAATAAGTTTCTTTATAAGACCCTATTTTTGAAAAATTTCACTAATTTAAATCAAAACTTTTGTGTTAAACTTGTCTAGAAGTTGTGTTTGGAACATAGTTAAAAGCTAGAACACACAACCTGTGAGATTTGAGCTTAACGACATGGTTACATTATTTAACCATAAAAAATTTATTCTTGTGTGTTTGCTTCTCTATGATTGTAATCTATATTTTGTTCCATCCTATATGTCCAATATTTAATGTGTTATATGCATGCATATGATTGAGGCCATTATTTTATTAACTCATTTATCCCAAATAACCTACCCTTTCAATCACCTTTGTCAGCCAATTTGAGCCTTTTAATCCCATTTGTTCTATATTTTACCACATCACTAGCCTTAAACGGAAAAACAAGTAATAGCCTAAATTGAATCTTTGGTTAGCTTAAGATAGAGATTGTGTGTCAATTAAGTGTGGGAAACTGTGGGAACATGGGTTAACAAGGGAATGTGTTATGTTTTTACATTAATAAATTAATTGGGAATTTGGGTACCTACTCATGTGAAACTAGAAAAATTATAAATCCATGTACATTGATAAGCTATGTTTATTTTTGAAAAAAAAAGGCCCAAAAACATTCAAATAAATAAGTAATTAGATAAATGAATAAGGGTACAAAATTACCCCCAAGTTAAGTTCAATAAAAATCAATGCATATGTGATATAAGTTAAGAGAAAAGTTTATGCATGAGTATGTAACACAAAAGTGGGAAAATTTTGGATATCTAGGCATGATTTAAGAAGAATATAGAGTATGTATAGGTAAGAGCTTAGGTTAATCAAGGATTCAATTTGTAGCTCACATAGCCATATATATACCTTGACCTTTACCTTGGCCCCATTACAACCTTGAAAAGATCTCATGATGTTTGCATTGGTACATTAAATACTTGATGATTGGTTAGGTGAAGAACAAGGTTTAGAAAGCATGATTAGAGAAGAGTAGAGTGAATTACTGATAAACCCCAATTTTGTGGTTTTTATTGTGTAGAATTTGGGGGATTTTGTCAATATTTCTCACACTTATTCACAAGAAATGCATGATTTTGTGTTCACTTCCTAATATTGCCCCATGATGAAAAACATGCTTATTTTTCCTCAAAATTGCCATATTTTAATCCTCTTATATTGCCAATCGATGCCATGATGTATTTGTTGAGTGATTTTAGGAATTATAGGGTATGAATGGCCTAGAAGAGAGAAAGAAAGTATGTACAAAAGGGAGGATCATGAATACTTGAAATTTTGGAAAAAGTAGCATTGGCGCGCCGCGCACTCGACGCGCACGCGTGGATGAGGTTGGCTAGAAGCGACACGCAAGGATGGATGCATCCGCGTGGATTAGAAGATTCCTATCGACGCACACGCGCACTTGGCGCGCACGCGTGGATCGCAAAAGAAATCGGCGTGCACGCACGCATGGCGCGCACGCGTGGGAAGCTGCACGTGACCTCATTAAAGAAAATCATGCCTGGCGATTTCTGAGGCTCATCGGGCCCAATTTCAAGCTGTTTCTGCATGGAAAAGACCCAAGGATGCTAGGGGGAAAGGAGGGATCAACCATTTTTACTAAGACACAATTTTTAAAATTAGAGAGAGAAAACCCTTGTTCCTTTCTAGATCTAGTTTTAATTTGATCTTCCCTTGTTGAATTGTGAATTGGATCTTGTTAATTACTAATTTTAATTGTTCAATTTGAATTTCCTAGTGTAATTTTGCTTATATCTTGTGATAGTTTTATGAATTCTTGTCAATTGTCATTTATACCCATTTCATGAATGTTGTGAATCTTGGCTTGTTGATGTTATATTGATGATTTCTATGTTTAATTGTGTTGTTTGGATGATTGTATGTTGACCATTGTTAGTGGGTACTTGTTGAATTCAATTTAATTGCTATTTTGAACATGTCTTTTGTTAATGCTTACCATGTGTTTGATGAAATGTTTACTTTGATTATGGAGTAGTTCTCTTTACTCTTGGCCTAGGCCAAGGGAATTGGGTAAACTTGAGTCATTGGATCTAATGGATTTGATGATTTGGGAGCCCTTAGTGGTCAATTTGATAACCATTGACGCTAACCTTCTACTAAGTTAATTAGTAGTGAGGTTAGAACTTATGGATTAATGTTGACCAAACCATTTGACGTACTTCAAGTATAGAAGTAGACTTAATGAGTTTGGTCCTCATAATTGTCATGATATGGTTATTAGACAAGGATGGTGACCCCAATTCCCATGCCTAGCCAAGAGTTGCTTTTATTATTCATACTTGAAAACCACAATTCCCAATCACTTGCCTTAGTTTTAGTTACTTATTTAGCTTAGAATAGAATCATATTGAATGTTACTTTGTTAGTTATAAACTACTCATATCTTTCTTAGTTGATTCAAATAGTTTCTTGCAATCTAAGATTACTTGCTTGTTAAGATTCTCATTTATTTTTATGCTTATAACTCACAACCCCGGATTTCTAACCAATGTTGAAGCACATGTTTGCCCATTCCTTGTGAGACGACCCGAGGTTTGAATACTTTAGTTATTTCTATTGGGGTTGAACTTGTGACAACCAAATCCCTCTTCTAAATTTGATGCCCGAGGATTGTTGTTGGTAGAGCTATACTTGCAACGCAGTTTTATTGTGGAAAATCTTTACCAATACACCCTTGGGTCTCCATCAAATTTTTGGCGCCGTTGCCGGGGAGTGGTTGCAACATATGACTTGATATTGGTTATGTGAATATGTGAATATTGTAGATATTTTAATTGTTTTCAATACTTAGCTCTAGTTTAGATTTCTTTTATATTTGTGCTATGACTCTCAAGTTTGATGACTCGGTCTCAACTGAATTCTAGCTTAGCCAATTTTGATCCCGAGATTGAAAGAACTTTGTTACATACTCGGCAAGCTAGACGGCGGTTGGATTATACGACTAGTACTTCAGCCTCTCTTGAGGAACATACCGAATCACTAAGCGGTACCGAGAGTGACTTGGAGTCCGCTACTTCCTATTCTTCTGTTGGCACTAATAATACATCTTTACATCCTACAGGTGAGCCACACATAGCGGAGCCATGATGGATCACTTTGCATGAGCAAGGAGTTCCGGATATCATACTTCAACCGTTGCAAGCAAGGTATCCTAACCTTAATCCAAACTTTGAATTGAAGGGTAGCTTGATACATCTACTTCCTAAATATCATGGGTTGCCGGGCTAAGACCCCATCCGATATCTAAGAGATTTTCAAGTTGCTTGTTCTACGGCTCGAAGGCATGGAGGCAATGAGGTGGCCATCATGGTTTTTGCCTTCCCTTTCTCTCTTGAAGGGCAAGCAAAGACATAGTTTTATTCGCCACCGAATGAGATTGCTACTAATTGAGATTTCTTGAGAAGAGAGTTTCTAGATAAATTCTTTCTACCGGAGAAGACCGACTACATCTGGAAAGAGATTTCGGGCATAATGCAAAGAGACCAAGAGAGTTTGTATGAGTGTTGGTCTCAGTTCAAGAGGCTTTTGGAATCTTGTCCGCATCATAGAATGAACACTCACTTGCTCATTAGCTACTTCACCGGAGGTATTTGTGTGGAAGATAGAAGATTGCTTACCGCTTCTAGCGGTGGTTCCCTTTCAAAAAACAAGATGGAGGGAGAAGCTTGGAATTTGATAAAGGATGTTGCCGAGGCTACACAACACACAAGGGTTTTATTGAGTGGTTTCATCAAGTCTTTACCCACTTATTCATACTAATTGCATAATTTTACAATTCCTTCATAGTTTTGTTCTATGGTTGAAAACTTGCTTCCTAGAGATCTTTAATTTGTGTATTTAGTTCTCCTTTATACCATTTGACGCCATGATCCGTGTGTTAAGTGTTTCAGGCTTTATAGGGTAGGAATGGCTTAGAAAATGGAGAGGAAGCTTGCAGAAATGGAAGGAACACAAGAAACTAAGGAGATGACCAGCGAGCATCGACGCGCACGCATGGCTTACGCTTGCGCGCGACATGGCGAAAATTGCAGCGACGCGTGCGCGTGGCTGACACGTACGCTTTACAAGGAAAATCGCTGAATGACACACACGCGTGACAGACGCGTAAGCATGACCTACGCGATCTGCAGAATTAACAGAAAATACTGGAGGCGATTTCGGGCTGCGTTTTGACCCAGTTTTCAGCCCAGAAACACAGAATAAAGCCACGGAACATGCAGAGACTCGATATACGGAGATACACATTGACACATTCTCATTAGGATAGTTTTAGGTTTTTTTTTATCTGAATTTAGAGAGGATTACTCTCCCTCTAGGTTTTCTTTACATTCATAGTTTATTAATTCATTGCTTTTGCTTTTGGATATTGAAGAGTCATTACCTCCGTTGAAGACACTATTCTAGTTTCTTTCCTTACTTGCTCTTTTATTTATTCCATATTCTTAATTCTTGTTTAGAGTGGTAATTGGATTATTTTCATGGATTGTTGATGCAAATAATTACTTTTATTTTTAATTAATTTTGAATTCCTATTTTATCATGTCTTCTTCTTATATTTTTATGAGCGCTATATTCATGTCAATGGAGTAGATTCCATACTTGACATGGGGGTTGATTAAAAGGAGACACTTGAGTTGGAAGGTTAAAGTGCTGATTAAAGTGGAAGTTGTTGGCTAGTTCTGTATTTACTAACGCTAGACCTTCCCAAGGGATAGAACTTCCAATTAATCATTCCCCCAGTCAAGGCTTTTTATCTAGAATATTAATAATCATTCTTAGTTTTTATTTCTTTAATTTACAATATTTTAATTGCTCATTATTCAACTCTCAAACTCTCTTGGAAACTCCTAATTAATAAATTAGCATCCTTCCTTGCAACTCGTTGGGAGACGACCTGGGGCTCATACTCCCAGTATTTTTATTCTAAATTTTTGTGACACCTTTTTAAATTGGTGAGGTGGATTTTAGCTGGTTAAGGGCTATACTCGCAACGCTGTTCTTACATTACAATCTCTTAATGGGCCTAACTTCCGCCATGCACCAGATAGCTCATGAAAGCAGGGAACATAGAATCAAGCGTTGAACCCTCACTGGTACTGTATATGCACTCTATTCGCTCAAGTGTCTAGGGTTAATTCACTCTACTCTTCTCTAGTCATGCTTTTTATATTTTGTTCTTCATCTAACCAATCAACAAAAATTTAGTTTACCAATGCAAACATCATGAGGTCCTTTCAAGGTTGTAATGGGGATAAGGTAAGGGTGAGGATATATGTCTGACCAAGTGAGCTATAATATGAATCTTTGATTAACATAAGGTTTCACCTAACACACACACACTCTATATAACTCTAAATTCATGCCTAGCTACCCGAAATTCCCACTTTAGCATCACATACTCATGTACCAAATCTTTCTTTAATTTCATCACCTATGCATTGATCTTTTATTTAACTTAGCATTGGAGTAATTTTTTCCCTTATTTATTTATTTATTTATATTGTAATAATTATATGATTTTTTTTAAAGTAAAGATAAACATAACATATCAATGCACATGGGTTTTTACATTTTCTGGTCTCACATGAGTAGGTACCCAAATTTCCAATATTTTGTCAATGAAACACTGTACACTTTCATCAACCCAAGTTCCTACAGTTCCCCACACTTAATTGATACACTATCTCTATCTTAAGCTAACCAAAGATTCAAATTAGGTAATTAATTGTTTTTCCGCTTAAGACTAGTGATGTGGTAAAATATAGAACAAATGGGGATTAAAAGGCTCAAGGTGGCTAACAAAGGTGATTGATAGGGTAGGCTATTTAGGATGAGTGAGCTAATAATGAATGATGGCCTCAATCATCTGTATGCATGTAAATACACTAAACAATGGACATATAGAATAGAATAAAATATAGATTACAATCATAGAGAAGGAAACACACAAGAATAAAATATTATGGTTAAATAATGTAACCATGTAAGTAAACTCAAATCTCACAGGTTGTGTTCTTAGCTATAACCTATGTTCCAAATTACAATCCTCAAACAAGTTTATCAAAAAAAATTTCAATTTAAATTAGTGGAATGCTATAAAAAGGGTCTTGAAAAGAAACTCGTTACTTCAACCAAGCAAAACATACATGCAAACAATTATTATCATGCAATCTATCCTATCTAACAAAAGAAAAAGTCAAATGTTGGTGTTAAGAGAGAGAAGTTACCTCCGAAAGTCAAGGACTGACCTCCCCACACTTAAGGCTTGGCACAATCCTCCGTTCCATCAGTAAGGAGCAAGGTAGGGCTGGAAGCATCACCTCCACTGCCTGGTTCGCCATGGCTCTCTGTACTACTGGATGAAGGGGAGTCCGGTGTGTCCTTTGGTTCTGGAGGTGGGTTGGTACCAACTACGAGGTCCTTCAGATAGTTGTATCTGCACTTGTTACGGCATTCTATTTGCTCCATTCGCCAGTCCTGCCGGTCGAACCTCTCAAGGATCTGAAGGAACATCTGATGAACGGATGGTGCTTGTGGTGTGGATGATGGTAGAGTAGAAGAAGGAGGAGTATCCAAAGAAGGACCCGCAGGCCGGCTCGCAGAGGGAACTGGCGGCCTGGTGTACTTCCCATTCGTAACATACTGGTCGGCCCTAGGGATCATGACCTTCGTATCTCCTGCCCGATAGGACACACCTACTGCAGAGACTAAATCTGAAACCAAGGCGGGGAAAGGTAGGTTACCCGCAATCTGTACATGTCCCATTGCTTACCGGATGTGTCGGGGTAGGTTGAGGGGTTGCTCTGTCAGGATGCACCAGATGAGAACAGCCACGTCGGCTGTGAAGGTCGACTCATGAGTGCTCGGAAAGACACAGTGGGACATAATCTGTGCCCACACGCGAGCCTCCAGGGTGAGTGACTGGGCTGAGATGCTCTTAGGTTTTGAACGATGCTGCCCGTAGATCCAAGTACTGCCAGGTTGGGCTATAACTCCAAGGAAGCTATCCTAGTCGAACTGATACATCTGGCCCTTACGAGATGCTTCTTGATATGCATCACATCCCTCATGACTAGGTGGAAGGTCCAGTGCTCTCTTTATGGCACTCTTAGAGACAGGGACCTACTACTGACGGACGAAGACAGTCTGCATGGTATGCGAGTAGAAGTTTGAGTAGAATTTGACTACCCATGATAAGTTGGCCTCTCGCGACTGTCTCCTCAAAAATCGCCACTGTCTCCTCTCTATACGGGGCTCCACAAAATCAACATAGTGTGTTGGGACAATGAGCAGATGCTCATTGTTGTAGTTCCTGTCAGCTAGGATGGGGAACATCTGTTCGCAATAACGGTTAGCAAACCGTGTGGAGTCCCGTGCGGGAAAGGCTTTCTCGGATTCATCAACTTTAATGATCCTCTTCACCCGCTTTGTTGGTGGCTTGACACTGGTAGATGGAAGCACCTTAGCCAGTGTTCTCTCCGTTCCTCTCCTTGCTGGTGTCTTGTCAGTGGCCTTCTCTTTTCCTTGCTTGGTACCCATGCCTAAGGAAGAAGAAAAATGAAGAGTGTGAAATATAGATGACTAAAACCGGAAGGGAGAAAATTCCAAGTGATAATGAATGCCAAAGGAAAGATGATAGCTCAAATACATGGTAGCTACAACATGTAGGTAAGACCTAAATTAAGATCGAGAAGGCAATTCATAATAATTGGATGCAAGAGAGTAAAAGCATAAAAGTACTAGGCATGAGAAGCATAACTCAAGCATTAATAATTAAATGTGCCAATATAGAGAGTATTTGTATGATGACAATTGTGAATGATAACCCCAAATACATGTGGAGTACAAGTGTTGTGAAAAAGGGGCATTCAAGTAAAAGAGTAAAGGAAAATAGGATTCAAAGTGCCATAAGGACTTTTTCACAAACACTTGGTGAGCAAGTTAAAGTAGGAATGAAAATAATATAATCCAAATGTATATGAGAGCCAATTTAATATGTCAATTGTTAAATCACTCCTCATAATATCCACAAGCTTCATTATAGTAAGGTAATATCCAAATAAAATTCCAACACCAACATAAGAATGCAAGAAAAAGAAAAGAAAAAGAAACCATAAATAATTAAGCTAAAAGAAAAATAGAGAAGAAAGAAACATAAATAAATGCAATAATAAAAGAGTAGATGGGTGGAAGAAAAGAAATCTGATGAAGGAGATGAAGAAAGAAAGTAATACAAAGTAGGAAAGAATAAGGAAGAATAAAGAATGAAGGAAGAAGAAATAATTAGGATTTAAAAGAATTAAGATTGGAGGGAGGGAGAATAAAAATCAGGCGCTGAGGTGGTTTAATTCTACGTCGCAGGCGACGCGTACGTGTGCATCACGCGTACGCGTGGGTCGCGCAGATTGAAAAGTGACGCGTAGGCGTCGGGCACGCGTACGCGTGCCTTTCATTGTGCGAATCGCGCGAAGGCATCGACGCGTACGCACAACTCTCTGTTCGCGCTGGGCTTGGGGCAAAAATCACATACGACGCGTGAGCGTCAGGGATGCGCGCGTGTGGATGGTCATTTTGCGAAAACGACACGTACGCATCAGGGATGCGTAAGCATGATGGGGCTTGTGCTACTAGCACAGTTCCAACCCCACACCATCATAACTCTCTGGCCATACACCCATTGACGACGATTTTTCATGGTCACGCGTGCGCGTCAGGGACGCGTACGCGTGATGTGCTGAAATCGCAAGCGACGCGTACGCGTGGACTTGCTTGTGCACAAGGCACGTGTCCAGCACCACTCCTGCCCAACTTTCTGTTCAATTTCTTTATTTCTCGCACACACATGTGACGCGTACGCATCAGCGACGCTTGCGTGTCGTATGCCATTTTTTTTATATAGAATGCAAAATGCAACATGCAGATGAATATTCAGAAATTATGAATGACTACTGCAAAATTTAAAATAAAATAGACTAGGAATGAGAAGAAACGATCATACCATGGTGGGTTGTCTCCTATCTAGCACTTTGCTTTTACGTCCTTAAGTTGGACGGTCCACAAGCTCAATCTGCTTCTGTTGGTGGGTCCTCCAAGAGGAAGACCTCTAGCTCTTTATTGTCCTTCATTTTCTCACCATGATACAGCTTTAAGCGATGTCCATTGACCTTGATGAATTTAGAACTTGAAGGATGACTCAGATGAAAGACTCCGTATGGCTCTGCCTTTTCGACCCTATAGGGGCCTTCCCAACTTGAACGCAGCTTGCCTGGCATGAGTCTCATCATTGAGTTGTAAAGAAGAACTAGCTCCCCAGGTCCGAAATGTCTTCTTTTGATATGCTTGTCATGCGCAACCTTCACCTTCTCTTTGTATAGTCTGGAGTTGTCATATGCTTCGAGTCGAAGGGTCTCCAGTTCTGCTAGTTGCAGCTTCCTTTCAGCACCAGCTTTCTCAAATCTCATGTTGCATTCCCTTACAGCCCAGGAAGCTTTGTGTTCCACCTCCACTGGGAGGTGGCAAGCTTTGCCACAAACCAGGCGGAAGGGACTCATTCCTATGGGTGTCTTGTACGCTGTCCGATAAGCCCAAAGCGCATCCACAAGCCTGGTGCTCCAGTCCTTCCTATGAGTATTGACTATCTTCTCCAGTATGCGCTTTATCTCCCTGTTAGACACCTCAGCTTACCCATTGGTTTGAGGATGGTAGACTTGATAAACCACTATTTTATGGTTTAACTTGTGCTAATTTGAGTGGTTTTTATCAATTCTTTGCTCACTTATTCATATAAATTGTATGGTTTTACAATTCCTTCCTGATTTTATGATATAATTGAAAATATGTGTTCCTAGGCATTTAAACTGTCAATTTTAATTATCCTTTATTACCATTCGATGCGGTGATC
The DNA here is from genome assembly GCF_059453495.1 of Arachis ipaensis. Classification (NCBI taxonomy): domain Eukaryota; kingdom Viridiplantae; phylum Streptophyta; class Magnoliopsida; order Fabales; family Fabaceae; genus Arachis; species Arachis ipaensis. Next base: position 77,664,361 of record NC_142444.1, read on the forward strand.
TGTGTGTTAAGTGTTTTTAGGCTTTATAGGGCATGAATGACTTAGAGGATGGAAAAGAAACATGCAAAAGTGGAAGGAACATGAAAAATGAAAGTTTTAAGAAGCTGGCAGCGACACGCACGTATGGGTGACCCGTACACGTGCCTAGCGCAAAGGACGAGCAACGCGTACGCGTGCCTGATGCATACGCGTGACATGCGGTACCTGCAGAATTTGTAGAAAATGCTGGGGGCAATTTTAGGCTGACTTTAGACCCGATTTTTGGCTGAGAAACGCAGACTATAGCCAGGGGACAAACAGAGACTCAAGGGGGACATCACAATTCTCATCCATTCATCAATTGACAAAAATTTTAGGTTTAGATGTAGTTTCTAGAGAGAGAGGCTCTCCCCTCTCTCTAGGTTTTAGAATTTCTCTTAGTTTTAGGTTTATTTCTTCTCAATTCTAGGTTCAATGTTCCTTTAATTTAGTTTCTCTTCTACTTTTATTTATTCTAGTATTCTGGTTTACTTATTTTCCCAATTTGGTTTATGAACTCCATGTTAGATTTGATTTCTTTATTTAATGCAATTTGAGGTATTTCATATTTAATATTTTAATTTAGCTTTTTACATTCTTGGCTTTGGTTGATTAATTGGAGATTCTTGAGTTATCAAACTCCCTTGTTGATTGATAATTGAGACTTGCTAATTGACTTGAATTCTACTAACTCTAGTCTTTCCTTAGGAGTTGACTAGGACTTGAGGATTCATTTTGATTTATCCACTTGACCTTCCTTCATAGTTAGAGGATAACCAAGTGGGAGCAACGAACAATTCTCATCACAATTGATAAGGATAACTAGGATAGGACTTCTAATTTTCATACCTTGCTAAGAGTTTTCTTAATTATTAATTTACTTTCTTGCAATTTATTCTTCTTGTTCCTTATTCCAAAACCCAAAAATATAATTTCCCATAACCAATAATAAATCATACCTCCCTGCAATTCCTTCAGAGACGACCCGTGGTTTGAATACTTCGGTTATTAATTTTATTGGGTTTGCTTTAGTGACAAACAATTTTTTGTACGAAAGGATTCTTGTTGGTTTAGAAACTATACTTGCAACGAGGATTTATTTATGAAATTCTTTACTAGCAAAAGTCCGTTCGTTAAAATGGCGCCATTGCCGGGGAATTGCAAATGTGTGCCTTATTATTGGTTGTTGTAAATATTTGCTTTTTTGTTTCTTTATTAGTGTCTCTAGTTTTAGGAGTTTATTTTCATTAATTTTTATTAGTTTTTGTTTTTACTTGCTACTATGAATTCTCATCCCTTTTGCTATGAGTTTAGTTCAAATTATGTTACAGGGAATGGACACTATAATGAGAACATGTATCAAGATTGGAACAATCAAATATGGGAGGAGCCACAAGGATTTGATCGACCCTTTCGGCCACAACCTCCTCCAATGTGCCATGGGCAATGACCGTTCTACGATGCATCCCAAGAAAATAATTATGGTGGACCCTTTCGTGACAACCAACCTCCACCAAATTACTATGGTCAAGAGCCAGTCCAGGGTGCGTATCAAGATGATGGATATGGTGGACCCCTTGTAGTTACCAACAAGCCCCACCATATGCCTATGAACCCCCTCCTCAACATAATTTTGAACCACCATACTCACAAGCCCCTTACCACCAAACACCCCCATATGACCCTAATCCTTATCCACCATGCCAATCACCATATGAACCACACATAGAACCACCCAAATTCCAAAACAATTTCCCTCCTTCATCTTTCTATGACGAGATGCTTCAATCTTTTGCACAAGGACAAAAGACCCTGGAAAGCACACTTACCGGTCTGACCTCCGCTATACAAACTCTCGTCTCCCATATTGGATCATCGAATACCTCCAACAATCAACCCTCAAGCTCTAGTGCACCCCTTTTTCAACCCCATAATGATCTCTCCATCCCAACACCACCCTCCATGGAAGAGCACCCACATCCATCAATCCAAGAGCAACATGATCCCAATGATGCTACTAACCCGGAACAAGAGAGAAGGGATCAGATTCACGAATTCATACTTCACAAAAAGCTAGAGGAGGCCGTAAAGGTGAAGGTAGTAGAGATCCTTGAGGAAAGTTATCTTGAAGGGGAAGACATCAAGGAGGAGTCTGATTTTGTACTAGAGCAAGTGCAGAAAGCCAAAACTATCAAAGAAGAAGAGGTGGTGGAAGACTTAGGAGATGCAGAACCTCCAAAGGAAAGTCCAGTCATAGAGCCTCCTTCCAAGATGTTTGAATTTGATGTTGAAGAGGGTGTGCAACCTCCAAGGCATATCATGGTTGAAGACTTGGAAGCTGTTGATCATGAGATGAGTTCAATAGTCAATGAGTTTCTACCTATAATTGAACTCTCTCCCATTGAACTAGAGGAAGAAGTTACTGTTGCATAAGCTTGTCAAGTGGTGGATGTTGTCTCTTTTGATCGAATCTAGCTTATATCCTCTTCAATCATGCAACTCATTCACCTCTTGGCAATCATGATTGATTGAGCCCCAATCCCATGGTGACTCAATCTCTCAGATCTCGATCAATAGCCAATTCCTTGGTCTAATTGCTCATGAAGAAAAATATGCTTGGTCCCTGATTATACCACACACCATTATAGGTCCAAGTAGAGGGAGGATTATATGTCACATATCCAAACACCAAAACCCAGATTCTACTCTAGTGTGAGAAGGGATTTCAAGCATGGTTTCATGTTTTTTTTCCCAAGGTTCCCATGAAACCCAATTGCATTCAATCTCTTTCCCAAGATAATTGAATACTAAGCATTAAGAAAGAAATTCCTTCTAGCAAATCAAAGAGAAGATGAAGAGAAGAAGGATTTCACTATCATCAATCCATCAAGTACAACAGAGCTCCCTCTCTCAATGAGAGGGAAGTTAGCTACTCATAGCTCAAAAAGTACTCAAAAGTGAAGTATAAAAGTGGATCTAAAACTGACTGCTTAACCCCCTTCTTCAGTACTCCTTGGGGGTATTTATACTACTCCTAGTAAAATAAAAGAATTACAAAAGTGAAAAAGGAAAATTACATTTTGGAGGGAAAAGAAAACACTTAATAAGCATGACTTCTCAGCTGGCGTGTGGCTGGCGCTTTTCTGGTGTGTTACGTGCCTTTCATTTCCAGCTTGGCATGCCACGCCTACTCCTTCAAGTGCCACGCTCGTCCCTCTCTCAACCTTGGCGTGCCATGCCTTCGAACTCAAGTGGCACGCCATAGTGGATTTCTTGTGTTGGCGTGCCACGCCTTAGAACTCAAGTGGCACGCCCCCTGCCTTTCTCACTTTGCCTCTGGAAACTTGTACTGGCGTGCCATGCCCAAGTCGTAGCATGCCATGCCCTTGCTTTATGCTTGGCTAGGCTTCTCTGGAAAGTTGAACTAGCATGGCACGCCCAGGGTCTGGCGTGCCTGATGAGTATTTTGGTGGAAAAATGAATTTCTCCCAAAACACACAAATCTAACCGGCAAGTGTACCGGGTCGCATCAAGTAATAAAAACTCACGGGAGTGAGGTCGATCCCACAGGGATTGAAGGTTTGAGCAATTTTAGCTTAGTGGTTAATTTAGTCAAGCGAATCAAGATTTGGTTGAGTGTTTTGTGATTTGCAGAAATTAAATTGCATGGAATTAAAGGGAACAGGGAATTAAAGTGCTGAATCTTAAAGAACAAGAAATTAAATGGCAGAAACTTAGAATGCAAGAAATATAAATTGCGGAATCTTAAAGTGCAAGAAATGTAAATGACTTGAATTGTAAAGGGGATTGGGACTTGGATTTGCAGAAATTAAACAAGGAAAAGTAAATTTGCATCAAGCAGAGAAGTAGAAGAAGGTTTGGGTTAGATCGGATCTTGAAGCAGAAAAGTAAATGAACATGAAAACAGTAAACAGAATGTAAATTGGAATTTCAGATCTCAGGGGTCCAGAGACTAGAGAACCAGGTCTAGATCTCACTACCTTCCTTGATCCAACAAGAACAATTGCAAGGGAAAAGTAAATTGCAAAGAAAGTAGATGAAGAACAATTAACCCAAACTGAAATTCAATAAAGCAGTAAATAAACAGAGAGATCCAAGGATGAGATTGAAACAGAATTCCTTCAATTCTCCAACCCAAGATCCAAGACAATTGCAATTGAAATAGAAAGCAATAAAATGAAGAGGAAGAGAAGTGAATTCTCCTTCCCCCAGACTAAGAAATTAAAGATCACTCAATATCCAAAGCTCTCCAAAAACTATTATGAAAATTCAAAGGAAAAACTCCCCGAAGAACTTGAATTCTATCCTATTTATACACTTTCTTCAAATGATCTTCAAGCCTTGAGTTGGGCCTTTGCTCTTGGTGGAATTGGGTTGAAAGAGGCCTTGGTTGATTGCTCTTGAAGTTTGGAGAAGAACCAAAGCGAACCAATTGAACCGGGTTGGAGTTTTGCAAAAGTTGGACCAAAAGTTGGAGCAAAAGTTAGGGTCTAACTTTTGGTCCAACTTTTCATATCAGCTAACATAATTTGCTGATACTCACGTTGGTGCAAAAGTTAGGGGTCTAACTTTTGCACCAACGTCGGCCTTCCTTGGTGCACTTGGGGCGCCAACGTTAGCCCAAAAGTTAGGGGCTAACGTTGGCGCAAACTTTTGCTCCTCCCCTTGTAGTTTTCATGTGCCAACGTTAGCCTCAAAGTTAGGGGCTAACGTTGGCGCAAACTTTTGGTGCCCAGGGAGTGTTTTTCTCATGCCAACGTTAGCCTCAAAGTTAGGGGCTAACGTTGGCGCAAACTTTTGGTGCCCAGGGGTGATTTTCATGTGCAACGTTAGCCTCAAAGTTAGGGGCTAACGTTGGCGCAAACTTTTGGTACCCAGGGAGTGATTTTCAAGTTCCAACGTTAGCCCAAAAGTTAGGGGCTAACGTTGGGGCTAACTTTTCACCCAAAAGTTTGTGCAAAAGTTTGAGGCTAACTTTAGGTCCAGCTTTTTGCTTCCTGGTTCAATTTCACTTATTCCATTGTCTTCTCTTTACTCCTAGCTATTCCTTCTTGCTTCAACCTTTCTCCAAGCTTTCTTCACCTATCATTAATCAACCAAACACATCAAAGCTATGCTTAAAATCATGAGATATTCATTCTTTCATAACATGTGACAATTATAGTATAAAACCTCATGAAACAGCATGAATTCATACATGGTTGATTCAATCAAAGGAAACATGAAAATCTACCCAAATTAGCTTACTTGTGGCTCAAGAAAGTGTACAATTCAAGTGAAAACAAAAGAAAAAGACTAGTTAAAATAGGCTAAGATGACTTGTCATCACAACACCAAACTTAAAGCTTGCTTGTCCCCAAGCAAGAAAAGATTTATTGAGAAGAAAAAATGAAATGGAAGAGGATGTTCATGCTAGCAGAGTATTATTGATAGTTCATGGGATTTTGTGTGGATATGTAAATACTCACTTCTTATTGACTCCTATGCCTAGAAAGTCTCCTTCAAGCTTCAAGTAACATACTGCTATGACCTCTCATTATTCCTTTATCCTTGGCTATTACTTTGTTTATAAGCTTTATTTGAGTGTCATGTGTAGCAAGTTCACTTCCTTTTCTTTATACTTGACACATTATTCACCATAGACACTTGGCTCACATTCCTTCTTAAAACATTGATGCCCAGCACCTCTTTGGGTTACTAAATGCCTTGTAGTTAGGTTGCTCTTGATAGTGGACTTTCAGCTGATGATCCCGGATTAGTTAACCCAAGTCACCGAGTGTTGATGCACTCCTAAGAGCTTACTAATCCAAGCAGATCCTAGTACAAAGACACCACAGGCATATATTTTAAAGTTCAAGCTATTGGTGTCCAGCTTTGTTTCTTTTTGTTTCCTTTTGTTCTGCCACTTTTTGGCTATCTCTTTTCTTTCTTTCTTTTTGTTTTTCTTTCTAACCAAGGAATTTTTTATTTAATTGAGATTCATAGACAGTAGGCCACTCTTTACTTAGAATGAGATATCCTAGCTCTTTATTCACTAAAAGTGAGCTATTATACAATCACACACATACCACCACTTACTTTTATTCTACTTCTATCTAACAGAGACTATCTTGCTTCACATTCAAACATTTCTTTTATTGAACTTAAAGATGCAGGGGATAAAACATGCTTCTTGTCAAGTGAAAGTAAACACACAAGCACACACATAAACTAGCCTACTTATTTTAAAAGAAATTTGAATCTGTTTGAACTAAAGGAACACTTTAACAAGACATCAATCAAAAGTATTTCTCAACAGCAAAGGTTAAGTATAGATACAACCTATTGGTTTGCATTTCTTTTGTTCTTCTTTCTGCTGTGCCCCTTTTTGAGTCTTGATGCATAGTATCTTCAATTGGTGGTTAACTCCCAGACTTAATTCCTTGCTACTTCTTCTGATTCAACAGGTTAACTCTGGGCAAACTTTTGTGTCCTTGCTAAAGGTTATGAAATTGAGACTAAACAAAAACAGTTAAGTTGTTTGAATAATCTATTTGATTGCTTGGAACTAGCAATGTGCAGGAAGTTAAAATGTCATTTTAAATGAAGTTTTGGTGGAACACCAAACTTAGCATCCTACATTCTCCCTTCGATTGTTTTTAGTGTGCAACACCAAACTTAGCTTCTTGCAATACATAGCAGTTATCCAACACTCTTATTGAAAAAGTTATGAAAAGAAAACTACCTCAGGTTGGGTTGCCTCCTAACAAGCGCTCTTTTATTGTCACTAGCTTGACATTGAGGCTTTCTTTTATGGTGGTTGGTGCTTGTAGGGCCTCAATTTGTCTCCTCTGACCGTGATCCTCTTCTTTGTTCTCTGGTGTTCAATTTCAGCATGCTCTAATGAGAGTATGTTGCTGACAGTGTAGTAGTCCTCGGTTTGTTGATTTGCCCCCAGCTGTTGATATATCAGTTGCACTTTGTCACCTTTGGAAAGCCCCTCTGTTGGAATCTTTCTGTTCTTCCAACCCCTTTTTGCTTTGTTTCTGCGTTTCATCTTTCCTTTTGTTGATCTTTCTTTTCTGGCCGTAGGCTTTCCTTGGGGACCTCTCTTTTCAGTGGCTAATACTCTAATATCCTCTTGGGTTTCTTCATCAGTCTGCACAATCCTTAGCATTGGGATGTTGCTGTGACCTTCCTGGTCATTTTTCATATAGTCTTTCTTCTCCTTGCTAAATTCTGCCTCTGGTAATACTTTCAGAGTGACACTCTGGTCATGCATCCTGAGAGTTAATTCCCCTTCCTCTACGTCTATGATAGCTCTAGCAGTGGCCAAGAATGGCCTTCCCAGTATAACAGAGTCACCATCATCATCGTTTGATTCTAGAACCACAAAATCAGCAGGGTATATAAAACTGTCCACCTTGACCAAAAGATTTTCAATTACACCCCTGGGGTATACCATTGACTTATCTACCAGCTCCAGAGACATTTGTACTGGTTTGACCTCCTCTATATGCAGCTTTTTCACCAAGGAGGATGGTATTAAGTTAATACTTGCTCCGAGATCGCACATTGCTTTAGTGATGGTCAATTCCCCAATGGTGCAAGGCAACAGGAAGCTCCCTGGGTCCTCACGCTTGGGAGGAAGCCCTTTTTGAATCAAGGCCCTGCATTCCTCAGTAATCATTATGGTTTCTTTCTCATCCCAGCTTCTTTTCTTGTTGACAAGCTCCTTCAAGAATTTGGCATACAGAGGCATTTGCTCAAGTGCTTCAGCCAAGGGGATATTGATTTCCAGCTTCTTAAAAATCTCAAGGAATTTGTGAAAATGCTGGTCTTTAACCTCTTTGTTAAACCTCTGGGGATATGGCAGTGGAGGTGTGATGCTCTTTCCTATTTGTTGCTGTCCCTGAGCCACTTTCTTTGAGCTATGTAGCTGGTTGTCCTTCTCTTTAAGTTTCTCAGTGCTTTTGTTTGACATCACAACTTGCTCCTTAGCTTCATCGTCCTTTGCTTGCTTCTCATCCTCTGTTGGTTCTTTGAAGCTCTCTGCTTTTTTCTTTGTAGTGTCATTGTTGCTTATCAATGTTCTCCCACTCCTTAATTGTATTGCCTTGCACTCCTCCTTGGGATTTGGGATTGTGTCACTGGGCAGTGAGTTTGAAGGTCTCTCAACAGATACTTGCTTGGAGAGTTGCCCAATCTGCCTCTCTAGGCTCTTTAATGATGCTTCATGGTTTTTGTTTGTTATTTCCTGGTGCTTCATCATTTTTTCTATCAAGGTCTCTAAATTGGTGAGTCTTTGAGGTTCAGGTGGTGCTTGTGGTGGGTTGTGAGATGTGGGTTGTGGGTGGTAAACATTTTGGTTGGTGGAATGGTTGTTGGATTGGTACTGGTTGAGATTAGGGTAGTTGTTTTGAGGTTTTCTGTATGTGTTTTGGTTAGTCTGCTGCTGGTTGTAGTTTTGGTTGTTTCTTTGGTTGTTTTGGTTTGAATTCCTCTGCCATGGTTGTTGGTTTTGGTTGTGAGTGTCTCCCCATCTGAGGTTGGGGTGATTTTTCCATGAGGGGTTGTAGGTATCACCATAGAATTCATTTGGACTTGAATGCATGTACTGGACTTGTTCCTGCTGTTGCTCCTCTTGGATTTCTTCATTTTGCCCCCATGTGGCTGATGGTTGACTGGTGTTAACTGCTGCAACTTGGAGGCCATCAATCCACTTGGTCAATTGCTCAAATTGTTGTTGAATTTGCTGCTGTATTAATTTGTTTTGAGCCAGGATTGAATCTATTCCTTCTAGCTCCATTACTCCTCTCCTTTGTGAGGGTTGGCGGCCTCTTTGATGAGCAAAGAAATATTGGTTGTTGGCCACCATATCAATGAGTTCTTGAGCCTCCTCTGCAGTTTTCATGAGTTGCAAGGAACCTCCAGCTGAATGATCCAAGGCTTCCTGGGATTTCAGTGTTAAGCCTTCATAGAAGTTCTGCAGCTTCTCCCACTCATTAAACATGGCAGGGGGACATTTCCTGATTAGAGCCTTGTACCTCTCCCATGCCTCATAGATGGGTTCAGCTTCCATTTGTGTACATGTTTGTACCTCAACTTTCAACCTTATAATCCTCTGAGGTGGGTAAAACTTGGCAAGAAACTTGGTTACCAAATCATCCCAGTTGTTGATGCTGTCCCTTGGAAAAGATTCCAACCATTGAGTGGCCTTGTCCTTGAGAGAAAATGGGAATAGCATCAGTTTGTAACTGTCAGGAGGCACTCCATTAGTTTTGACAGTGTTGCATATCCTCAAGAAAGTGGACAAATGTTGGTGTGGGTCTTCAAGTGGTCCTCCACCAAAAGAGCAATTATTCTGAACCAAAGTGATGAGTTGTGGCTTGAGTTCAAAATTGTTAGCATTGACATTTGGAGCCAAGATGCTGCTCCCACAATGTCTAGGATTTGCAAAGGTATAGGAAGCCAAAACTCTCCTCTGGGGTGGGTTGTCATTGTTGTTGTCTGCTCCACCTGGTGGATTGGTTGAATGTTCCTCCATCTCTTGGAATTCTTCGTCTGATTCCTTTTCTCCAACAATGTTTTTCCCTCTTTCATCTCTTCTTAACCTCCTGAGAGTTCTTTCGTCTTGTTCATGAAAATTGGGTATGGTTCTTCTTGTACCTGACATACAAGCAGAGCATGAGAAATGCACAAAACCAGTGACACTTCAATCTACTGCTAGATTGAAGTGTTAGTTAGTTTAAGCAAAAAATCAAACAGTTAGTGGGTTAATCAAAATTAAAGAAAAAGTGCTTGATCTATATTACCACCTCACTTAATCATTGTCAATCTAATCAATCCCCGGCAACGGCGCCAAAAACTTGATGAGTATTTTGGTGGAAAAATGACTTTCTCCCAAAACACACAAATCTAACCGGCAAGTGTACCGGGTCGCATCAAGTAATAAAAACTCACGGGAGTGAGGTCGATCCCACAGGGATTGAAGGATTGAGCAATTTTAGCTTAGTGGTTAATTTAGTCAAGCGAATCAAGATTTGGTTGAGTGTTTTGTGATTTGCAGAAATTAAATTGCATGGAATTAAAGGGAACAAGGAATTAAAGTGCTAAATCTTAAAGAACAAGAAATTGAATGGCAGAAACTTAGAATGCAAGAAATGTAAATTGCGGAGTCTTAAAGTGCAAGAAATGTAAATGACTTGAATTGTAAAGGGGATTGGGACTTGGATTTGCAGAAATTAAACAAGGAAAAGTAAATTTGCATCAAGCAGAGAAGTAGAAGAAGGTTTGGGTTAGATCGGATCTTGAAGCAGAAAAGTAAATGAACATGAAAACAGTAAACAGAATGTAAATTGGAATTTCAGATCTCAGGGGTCCAGAGACTAGAGAACCAGGTCTAGATCTCACTACCTTCCTTGATCCAACAAGAACAATTGCAAGGGAAAAGTAAATTGCAAAGAAAGTAGATGAAGAACAATTAACCCAAACTGAAATTCAATAAAGCAGTAAATAAACAGAGAGATCCAAGGATGAGATTGAAACAGAATTCCTTCAATTCTCCAACCCAAGATCCAAGACAATTGCAATTGAAATAGAAAGCAATAAAATGAAGAGGAAGAGAAGTGAATTCTCCTTCCCCCAGACTAAGAAATTAAAGATCACTCAATATCCAAAGCTCTCCAAAAACTATTATGAAAATTCAAAGGAAAAACTCCCCGAAGAACTTGAATTCTATCCTATTTATACACTTTCTTCAAATGATCTTCAAGCCTTGAGTTGGGCCTTTGCTCTTGGTGGAATTGGGTTGAAAGAGGCCTTGGTTGATTGCTCTTGAAGTTTGGAGAAGAACCAAAGCGAACCAATTGAACCGGGTTGGAGTTTTGCAAAAGTTGGACCAAAAGTTGGAGCAAAAGTTAGGGTCTAACTTTTGGTCCAACTTTTCATATCAGCTAACATAATTTGCTGATACTCACGTTGGTGCAAAAGTTAGGGGTCTAACTTTTGCACCAACGTCGGCCTTCCTTGGTGCACTTGGGGCGCCAACGTTAGCCCAAAAGTTAGGGGCTAACGTTGGCGCAAACTTTTGCTCCTCCCCTTGTAGTTTTCATGTGCCAACGTTAGCCTCAAAGTTAGGGGCTAACGTTGGCGCAAACTTTTGGTGCCCAGGGAGTGTTTTTCTCATGCCAACGTTAGCCTCAAAGTTAGGGGCTAACGTTGGCGCAAACTCTTGGTGCCCAGGGGTGATTTTCATGTGCCAACGTTAGCCTCAAAGTTAGGGGCTAACGTTGGCGCAAACTTTTGGTACCCAGGGAGTGATTTTCAAGTTCCAACGTTAGCCCAAAAGTTAGGGGCTAACGTTGGGGCTAACTTTTCACCCAAAAGTTTGTGCAAAAGTTTGAGGCTAACTTTAGGTCCAGCTTTTTGCTTCCTGGTTCAATTTCACTTATTCCATTGTCTTCTCTTTACTCCTAGCTATTCCTTCTTGCTTCAACCTTTCTCTAAGCTTTCTTCACCTATCATTAATCAACCAAACACATCAAAGCTATGCTTAAAATCATGAGATATTCATTCTTTCATAATATGTGACAATTATAGTATAAAACCTCATGAAACAGCATGAATTCATACATGGTTGATTCAATCAAAGGAAACATGAAAATCTACCCAAATTAGCTTACTTGTGGCTCAAGAAAGTGTACAATTCAAGTGAAAACAAAAGAAAAAGACCAGTTAAAATAGGCTAAGATGACTTGTCATCAGTGCCACGCCCCTTTTGTGAGTGAGTAGTTCCTCTGTTTGGCGTGCAACGTCACGAGCTCAAGTGGCACGGCCCAATGCTTCTCTCTGAATGACGCTGGCGTGCCACGCCTGGTTGCTCAAGTGGCACGCCTAAATGAAGAATGGTGAATGGTGTGCCACGCCTTTGATACAAAGTGGCACGTCCCATGTAATTAGCCTCCTTCATCTTCTCTGGAAACCTATACCGGTGTGCCACGCCTAAAGGCTGGCGTCCCACGTCCATGATCTTGTCTTGGTTCCAGTAGTTGGCATGCCACGCCTCAGTCTTCAAGTGTCACGCCATAGTGAAATGCTAAGGTTGGCGTGCCACGCCTTCGATACCAAGTTGGCATGCCACGCCTCAGTCTTCAATTGCCTTCAGCCCCTTCTCTGGATTATTATACCAGCGTGCCACGCCATGCTGCTCAAGTGGCACGCTCATGGATTTCTGAACTCTTCAAGCTTGGTGTGCCACGCCTGGATTCTCAAGTGGCACGCCCTAGTGACTTCTTGGGGCTGGCGTGCCACGCCTTCGACACCAAGTGGCACGCCATAGTGAAGGTTCTTCTTGGAATGGTGAGTTGGAGTGCCACATCCCTTTGCTCAAGTGGCATGCCCATAGTAATTGATGGGCCAGGCATGCCACGCCCAGCTTGGCGTGCCACGCCCCTTTTATATCCTCCATTTGGCTCTTCGGAATTTTTTATTAGCTTGCCACACACAGCCTTTGGCGTGCCACGCCCACATGCTTGCTTGGACTTCTTCTCTGGACTTTAGTACTGGCATGCCACGCCCAGCTCCTGGCGTGCCACGCCAGTGCATTTTTATGGCATTTGCTTTAAGTGGCACGCCAGTTTCACATGCCCAGCTTCTTATTTGTCTTCTACCCAATTTTTGATGCTTTTCTCACCTGAAATTCAGCACACCTCATCTCAAAGTATTGTACCATAATATTCATCAAATAATACATGAATTGTACTGATCAAATGAGATTTATGCTCTTTTATGGTCTTCTTTATGCAAGAAAGAAGGGTAGATGATGCAAGTCATCACAACACCAAACTTATGTTTTGCTTGTCCCAAGCAAATCAATGTGAGTAAACCTTTATAACTTGAGGCCTTGGCTTTGAGTGATTGCAATACAACTAAGAGTAAGACTAAGTGTTCAACACATGTCTGAATGTTTTAATGTCATGGGAAGCTCTTGGATCCTTGAGGGTTCTTTCAGGTATAGGCCTTAGGGGTCCTTTCTATTGATTGTCACTTTGAAGTAGTAAGGGTTGTTTTGCTTTCTTGACCACGACTCTAAGTGTTTTGTCTCAAGACAATCCTTTATTTAAGCTTTCAGTTAGCACTCCCAAACCAGTTGGTTTTAGGGTACTAGGTGTTGAGACACCCCTAAGAATTTACTTGCCCAGGTCTCTTCTTGACACATCTTCACCACAACCATCTACTAAGATCTTTAATTCTTTTTGAGCTTTTTAATGTTTCTTTTTCTATCCCAGTAGTTGATGCTGAGAGCCTTGGGTCTTTATTGCTTACTACCTCTTGGTTCTATGGATATTCAAGGAACACCCTTTGGCCTTCCCTGGTTATACCTTCTAGGACTAGTTACTTTTCCATAACTCATTTTCTTTTTAGTTCATCCAAGGTTCTACACTTAGTTTCTTATTTCATAGTTTGTTTGGTAATCCATCTTGGCCTGGTCTCTCTTATTGTTTTTGGCACAACTCACAGTGACTCTTATGGAGACAAACTCTACTTTTATTTTTGTTGAAATGAAGACTTGAAATACATGGCATTCTCTTTCTTGAAAAGAAGAACTTATAAAGACTTCAAACAGGAATTTAAAACTAAGCATAAAGCATAAACTATCCTCGCATGACTATTTATACAAAAAGTAAATAAAGCAAAAACTTAAACAAGATTTCAGAAGTTGGAAAGTGTCAACCATGGGACTCAACAACTTTGAGCAGCTTCTTCTTTAGTTCATTGGCCCCTTCCCTTTGTCCTTGTTCATGAAGGGGGAAGTGCCACCTTCATCTGGCTTGGAGGAACCTTCTTGTGCTTTGGCATCCTTGGGCTTCCAAAATCCTAGCCTCCTCATATAGGATTTCTCATTCTCCTTATGTTGGTATGCTATTTCTTCTTGCCTTGAGTTGAGTTCCTCTAATTTCTGTATATAGGTGGGGTAGTTGGAGTTCATGTTAGCTACTGCATTGCATAGGTAGCTCAACTTTGTTTGCGTATAGAAATTATATTCCCCTCTGGCTACAATTCTTGCTTCATAAAGGTGTCTGAATTCAGCAAGGCTCTCCATTTATTGTAATTGCCGTCTCAGAATCACTCCTAAACTGCCTTGCATTTCTCCCCAGTTAATTTGATCTTGCTGCTCCTTGAGATCCTCAAAACCCCCTTAGAGTTATTGAATATTTTGGTTGACTTGGCTCCATTATTGTTGTTGAGTTTCTTTGAGTTGATTGACATCTTCCCTCAAATGGTATAGATCTCCTTTCATTTGGTGTACATCTCCTTGCAGTTGCTCCCAGTTGAATCCCTCTTGAAATTGCTGATATTGGTATTGTGGTGGTGGTTGAAGCGTCAGGAATTGAGGTTGCTCTTCTGCCTCTTCTTCTTCTTCTTCTTCTTGTTGTTCATGGGCATGAGCTCTTCGTTCTCTGGCCCTGTGGAGTGGGTGAACAGCCACCACCTTGGCCATCTTTTTGGTAGTTATGAACTTGTCTTACTTCACAAGCACTTCATCAATGATCTTTTCAACTCCAGTCTCATCACATAGCCTCTGTATAATACTGGGGAATGCCAACCTTTTGTTGTCACTGGTACTTTTCAGCACTTTGTTGATGTTGTTGGCAATCATCTCCCCCACGTTGATGTTCTCTCTTTTTATGATGTTGTAGATGAGTACAGCTCTCTCCTTGGTCACCTCTAAAGTGTTGGATGTGGGGATTAGGGACCTCCTCACAAATTCTAGCCACCCTCTAGCTTAGGGGCTCAAATCTCTTCTCCTTAATTGATTGGGTATCCCATCCTTGTCATTGATCTAACGCACATGCATCACACAAATCTCATTCAGGATCTCATCAAACCCAGGGTCTTGCTACTTCATTCTTTCTTCATAGCTCCGAGTGGAGCTTGTCCTCTTCACCATTAGCATTCTTTCTATGCTAGAGGGACTGTAGTCAATGGACTTTCCTCTTACATAGCTAATGTAGCCGTAGTGTTTCCCTGGTTGAGGCACTACGTTGGCATAGAATTCCCTCACCAAGCTCTCTACCACTTTCCTTGGTCGGTTGCATAGAAGTGACCAACCTCTATTGTAGATCTCAATGTTGATTTCAATGTGCTCGTTCCACCCTAATTGGAAACCAACTTCTGGAATGATCTCCCTCTTACTCACCCAACCATAGAATTGATTTTGGTTGAATGCAGAGAGGAACTTGTAATCATTGAAGGAACTTGAGGATCCAGAGGTTGGTTCCTTGACTTTTCTTTTCTTTGAGACTGAGCTTTTTGGTAGTGCCATGAGGTTGAGAGAGTGTGTTTGAGAGTGAAATGGGGGTTACAAGAAAGAGCAAGAAAACAAGGTTTTGCTCCAACACCAATCTTAGGACTTGATTGTCCCAAACAAGAAAAAAAGAAAGAGAGAAAGTAGGGAAAGAGATGGTAAAAGATGAAAAGGGAAAGGAAGGTGAGGGCTGTATGCTCTTCGTGTGTGATTGGGGTTGTTGAAGTGGAATAGGAGATGGTGAAGTGAGGTTTTATAATGGGTGAATGTTGTGGTGGAAAAGGTGGGAAATAAAAAGGGTTAAATGTTTTCCCACTTGGGGAGTGGCGCCTAGCGTGGGAAGAGGCGCCAACTTTTTTCTCACTGTGTCTTCTGCATGTGTTGAGTTCCAAAGTGTAAGTACACTTTGACTTCCTTGCTTTGTGAGTTGATTACTAAGTGGGCCCCATCTTCTCTCCTGAAATAAAACTGAACCCATTAGTAATGACAAAAGAACCCCTTCATATTCCTTCTCATCAAGAGTGAATTGGATTGCAACTGATGGGTGTCCCTCTGGACACCAAACTTAATTCTTTGGCATCTCAATAAATTGGTTTTATCATTGTGTATTTAATGTGTTCATAAGAGTGGAATAACATCAATCTTTTTATTTTCGTTTGATTCCAATTCCTCTGAACTCATTAAACACATTCATGTTCTTACCTAAAGCATTAAGTGCTTTCAAACTAGGTGACTTGGGCTACTAGATGATTATTGGTGGTGGCCACACCAAACTTAATCTTTGGGCTTACTCTTCAAATCAAGATATAAATTGTTTGCACAGCAAACTTAGCAATTTAGCTAGTCCTCAACCCAATTACTCATCCTGATCTATGCCTTCATCAAGTTGCAATTCTGGGAAAAAAATGTAAAGAAAATCTAGCTACCAAAGCTAAAATCAAACATTCTAATCTGCAATTGTAAACTAATCCTAATATGATAATGTAAGATAAATGGGAGACTGAAAAGTAAACTACCTAATGTAACGAATTTTTAAACTACTTCTAAGAAAAGTAACTAAATAAAAAGGATAAAGTGTTGGGGTGCCTCCCAACTAGCTCTTCTTTATTGTCATTAGCTTGACATTCCTTCATCTTCAGCTGAGCTTGTAGCTCACTCCCTGCTCCTTTAAGGAGCCTCCCAAGTAATGTTTGAGTCTATGGTCACTGATAGTAAAAGTTCTCTGAGTCTTGTCCTCCATGAGCTCCACATGACCATAGGGAAACACCTTGAGTATGGTGAAAGGTCTTGACCATCTAGACTTCAGTTTTCTAGGGAAGAACTTGAGTCTTGAATTGTAGAGTAACACTTTCTGTCTTTCAGTGAACTCCCTTCTTGCTATCTTTTGGTCATGCCACCTTTTTGTATTCTCTTTGTAGATTTTTGCATTCTCATATGCATGATTCCTAAACTCCTCCAGCTCATTGAGTTGCATTAATCTCCTTTCTCCAGCAGCTTGCTCATCACAGTTTAACATCTTTAGAGCCCAGAATGCTCTATGCTCAAGTTCAACTGGCAAGTGACAAGCCTTGCCATATACTAGTTGGTATGGAGACATCCCAATGAGAGTCTTATAGGCTGTTCTGTAGGCCCATAGTGCATCATCCAGCTTTTTAGACCAATCCTTTCTTGAGCTTCCAACAGTTTTTTTAAGGATTCTTTTTAGCTCTCTGTTGGAAATTTCAGCTTGTCCGTTGGTCTGTGGGTGGTATGGAGTTGCCACTTTGTGCTTTACTCCATATCTGAGAAGGAGTGCCTCGAGTTGTTTGTTGCAGAAGTGTGTCCCTCTATCACTAATGAGAGCTCTGGGAACTCCAAATCTACTGAAAATGTTCCTTCTCAAGAAGCTTATCACAACCTTGTTGTCATTTGTTGCAGTGGCTATGGCTTCTACCCACCTTGAGACATAATCAACAGCCACTAATATGTAGCTATTAGAGTAGGAGATTGGGAAGGGTCCCGTGAAATCAATCCCCCATACATCAAATAGCTCTAACTCTAGTATGAATTGCTGTGGCATTTTATTTCTCTTGGTTTGATTACCAGCTCTTTGGCATTCATCACACCTTGACACCATTTCCTTGGCATCCTTAAACATTGTTGGCCAGTAAAATCTGGATTGAAGCACTTTTGCTGCTGTCCTTTCTCCACTGAAGTGACCTCCATATGCAGATCCATAGCACTACCATAATACTTCCTGCCCTTCCTCATGAGGTATACACCTTCTTAGGATTCCATCAGAACACTTCTTGAACAAATAAGGATCGTCCCAGATGTAGTGTTTGGCATCCCTAATTAGCTTCCTCCTCATGTGCCTATTGATGTTGGTTGGTAGTTCCCCAATAGCCTTGAAGTTGGCTATGTCTGCAAACCAAGGAGCTACTCGAATCATCATCAATTGTTCATCAAGAAAGCTTTCATTGACTGCTACTTGCTGCATCTCTTCTTCTTGTGGGATCCTTGAGAGGTGGTCAGCTACCTTGTTCTCTGCTCCGCTCCTATCTTTAATCTCAATATCAAATTCTTGGAGCAACAAGATTCACCTTATTATTTTGGGCTTAGATTCTTGTTTGGTAAGCAAGTATTTGAGTGCTGCATGATCAGTGAACACAATTACTTTTGAGCCAATAAGATATGATCTAAACTTGTCAAAAGCAAAAACTTTGGCTAAAAGCTCTTTCTCCGTGGTGGTATAGTTCCTTTGATTCTCATTAAGAACCTTGCTAGCATAGTAAATAACATGTACTAGCTTGTCTTTCCTCTGTCCTAGAATAGCACCAACAACAAAATCAGATGCATCACACATTAGTTCAAAGGGAAGATCCCAGCTTGGTGGTGCTATAATAGGTACAGAGGAGAGTTTCTTCTTAAGTTCATCAAAGGCTACCATGCACTCTCTATCAAAAATAAAGGGTGTATTTGAGACAAGTAGGTTGCTAAGGGGTTTTGTAATCTTTGAAAAATCTTTGATAAACCTCTTATAGAACTCAGCGTGTCCCAAAAAACTTCTGATTGCTTTGACATTGCAAGGTGGAGGTAATTTTTCAATTACTTCCACTATTGCCTTGTCTACTTCTATGCCATCTTTTGAAATCTTGTGACCAAGAACCACCCCTTCAGTCACCATAAAATGGCACTTCTCCCAGTTTAAAACCAGGTTGGTTTCTTGACACCTTTTTAGCATAAGAACAAGATGGTATAGGCAATCAGAATATGAGTTCCCAAATACAGAGAAGTCATCCATGAATACTTCTATGAACTTCTCAATCATGTCTGAAAAAATGGAGAGCATGCACCTTTGGAATGTTGCAGGTGCATTGCACAATCCAAAGGGCATTCTCCTATAAGCAAAGACACCATATGGAGAAGTAAATGAAGTTTTTTCCTAATCCTTGGGGTGTACAACAATTTGATTGTAGCCCGAATATCCATCTAGGAAGCAATAGTACTCATGTCCTGCCAGTCTTTCAAGCATCTGGTCCATGAAAGGTAAGGGAAAGTGGTCCTTTTGGGTGGCTTCACTGAGTTTACGGTAGTCAATGCACATACGCCATCCAGTCACTGTCCTTGTGGGTATCAATTCATTCTTCTCATGTACCACAATAGTGATCCTTCCTTTCTTAGGGACTACTTGCACCGGGCTTACCCAAGGGCTGTCTGAGATGGGGTAGATCACCCCTGCTTGCCACAATTTCAACACTTATTTCTGAACCACTTCATTCATAGTTGGATTCAGCCTCCTTTGTTGTTGTCTTGAAGGTTTGGCATCTTCTTCAAGTAAGATCTTATGCATACACATTGAAGGATTGATCCCTTTCAAATCTGCAAGTGTCCAGCCTATGGCATCCTTGTGTTGTCTTAGCACTTGGATGAGCTCCTCTTCTTGTTCCTTACTCAGACTTGAATTTATGATCACTGGTTGGGTGTTGTTAGCACCCAGATATGCATATTTCAAGTTGGGTGGTAATGCTTTCAGCTCTAGTTTTGGTGACTCTGCATCTTTGTTACTTGTAATGGTTGGCATGATTGAGTTTCCCATGGTTGCTTGTGGTGATTCTCCATCTGGTGCTTGTTCCAGCTCTATGGTTCCTCCACATTGTTCTTCTTCCAAGACTTCTTGAACTATTTGTTCCATGGTGTCTACCAGCATGCATTCTCCTATGGATTCCTTGAGGTAACTCATTGCCTTGAAGACATTGAAGACCATTTTCTCTTCATGCAACCTCAAGACTAGTTCCCTTTTTTGCACATCGATGATGGCTCTAGTAGTAGCTAGGAATGGTCTTCCTAAGATAATTGACGTGTTGGCCTCTTCTTCCATGTCTAGCACAACAAAATCAGCAGAAAAGATGAAGTCTCCTACTTTTACTAGCAAGTCTTCCACCACCCCATGTGGAAATTTAAATATTCTGTCAGCCAATTGGAGTGCCATTCTTGTTGGCTTGGCTTCCTCAAGCTTCATCATAGTTAGGGACATAAGATTTATGCTAGCTCCCAAATCACACAAAGCTTTCTCAATGTTGATGTCTCCTATGATGCAGAGAATTTGGAAACTCCCTGGGTCTTTTAGCTTTTGAGGTAGCTTCTTCTGTATGATGGCGCTGCATTCTTCAGTCAAGATTATGGTTTCTTTTGCTTCCCAGTTCCTCTTTTTGGTTATAAGCTCCTTCAAAAATTTAGCATAGAGTGGCATTTGTTCTAATGCCTCAGCAAATGGTATATTGATTTGGAGCCTCTTGAAGATCTCTAGGAACTTAGAAAGCTGGCCATCCTTCCCATCTTTTTCCAGTCTTTGTGGGTATGGTGCCCTTGGTACATACGGCTTCAAGACTGATTTTGGTGGAGGTGGAGCAGGGATTTCTTCTTCATCCCTGTTCTTATGCTTTGCTGAAACTTCTTCATGCTTGTCTTTGCTTGGGGTTCCTTCTTCTACAATGTTCCCACTTCTTAGAGTAATGGCTTTGTATTCCGCTCTTGGGTTAGCCACGGTATCACTAGGAAATGTGTGTGTGGGGAGTGGGATTTGCTTGGAAAAAATCTCCACTTGTGCTTCCAACTTTGAGATTGCTATGCCTTGATTTTTTAGGTTTGACCTGTATTCCTCTTGATTAACATCTATCCTTCTGTCAGTTTGTGCTTGTCTGCCCATGAGGGTGGAGACTGCTCCTGTAATTTGTGAGGACAGTTGTGCTATTGCATCTTCCATCTTCTCAAAGTTGCTCTTGATCTCACATGGTTGCATAGTTGAGGATGGTGTATCTTGATTGAGGTTGTTGTGTGTGGCTTGGCTACTATGGTATGATATGTTTTGTGAGTTGTGGTAGGGCCTATGGTTCCCTGTTTGATGGTTGGGGTTATGGTTGAAATGCTGATTTGATGAATAAGGCCTGTTATGGTCCTAGTTGTGGTTTTGTTGATTTCCCCACCGAAAGTTTGGGTGGTTCTTTCAACCTGCGTTGTATGTCTTAGAGTGTGGGTCATATGGTGGTTTGGATGAATTGTTCACATAATTGGCTTGTTCCCAGTCACCTTCAGATTCTGGTGCATTCCCTTCTTGTTGAGGAGTTTGGTCTTGAATGACTGAGGCTTGGTTGGCCTCTATCCTTTTGGTTAGAGCTACTATTTGAGCTGCAATTGCTTTGTTCTGAGCTAACAAGGCATCTACAGAGTTGAGCTCTAGCACTCCCTTCTTCTGAGTCCTTTCTGAAGCATAGAAATACTCATTTTCAGCTACAGTCTCAATGACATCTATGGCCTCTTCAAAGGTTTTCTTCTTGTTGAGAGAGCCTCCTGAAGAATAGTCCACAGTCTTCTTTGCTTCATAGGATAGTCCCTCATAAAAGATGTTTAGTTGTACCCATTCATTGAACATTTCTGCTGGGCATCTTCTTCACATATCTTTGAATCACTCTCAGGCCTCATAAAGTGTTTCTCCGTCTTGTTGTCTGAAAGTTTGCACCTCAGCTCTCAGCCTATTGATTCTTTGTGGGTGGTCAAATCTTGCGAGGAATCTGTTCACGACCTCCTCCCATGTAGTTAGGCTATCCTTGGGGAATGATTCCAAACACTTTGCTGCCTTATCTCTGAGTGAGAAAGGGAACAAGAGTAGTTTGTAGATGTCGGGGTGTACCCCGTTGGACTTTACAGTATCACATATCCTCAAGAATATGATGAGATGTTGATTAGGGTCTTCTTTGGCACTTCCTCCATATGAGCAATTATTCTGAACAAGTGTGATGAGCTGAGGTTTCAGCTCAAAATTATTGGCATGAATTGTTGGTTTTAGGATGCTGCTGCCACAATTTCCTGAGTTTAGGTTGATGTAGGAGCCTAAAACTCTCCTTTCTTGCCCATCATGATTTACTGGGCCTTCTCTATCATTTTGAGCTTCTTCTTCATGGTGGTTCTCCATGTTCTCCTCCATGTTTGTTTCAAAATACTCTTCCTCTTCCTCAGCACCAACGACTCATTTTCCTCTTGCTTCCCTCCTTAATCTAAGGAAGGTCCTCTCAGGTTCAGAATCAAAGGAAGTTGAAGCACCGCTTCTTCTACCTGTCATACAACCAACAAGGCAAAAACCAAGAAAGAAAATGATTGAAGAAATTACTCTTGTTAAAGTGGTTGTTAGTGTAAGTGGTGTAATTAATCGAACAGTTAGAGGAGTGGATATATGAAAAAAATACTCAAAAAAGAAAGAACTAGAACTCAAAATAAAAGAAAATAAAAGGTGCTCAATAAAATAAAATGACAAGGAATTTAAATTGCTTAATCTAGCTCTCCAATTGATTTAATCACTGTCAAATTTAAGCCATTCCCCGGCAACGGCACCATAAAACTTGATGACCGGAATTCACACCCCATTCAAAATTTGGTGAATTAGTTCTTTTGGCAAGCGCACCAAAATTATCGTCAGGTAATAACCGACAGTGGAGTGGGATCGTATCCACAGAGATTGGCAAATTTGAGCAGTTTTAATTAATTGATGAATTAGTCAGGCAGATCAATAGGATGGTAGAGTGCAGAATTGTAAATGACATAAATGTAAATGACTAGAATATAAAGAAAAGCAATAAAGTGCAGGAATATAAATGGCGGAAAGTAAAGGGCAGAATCATAAATGACTTGAATGTAAATGTGAATGGAGAATTGCTGGATGTAAAAATAAATAGTAGAGAAATGGATAGATAAGAATGGGGAAATTCATTGAGATTGGGAGATGTTGTCTATTTGGATCGAATCTAGCTTATATCCTCTTCAATCATGCAACTCATTGACCTCTTGGCAATCATGATTGATTGAGCCCCAATCCCTTGGTGACTCAATCTCTCAGATCTCGATCAATAGCCAATTCCTTGGTCTAATTGCTCATGAAGAGAGGTATGCTTGGTCTTTGATTATACCACACACCATTATAGGTCCAAGTAGAGGGAGGATTATATGTCACATATCCAAACACCAAAACCCAGATTCTACTCTAGTGTGAGAAGGGATTTCAAGCATGGTTTCATGTTTCCTTTACCAAGGTTCCCATGAAACCCAATTGCATTCAATCTCATTCCCAAGATAATTGAATACTAAGCATTAAGAATGAAATTCCTTCTAGTAAATCAAAGAGAAGATGAAGAGAAGAAGGATTTCACTATCATTAATCCATCAAGTACAGCAGAACTCCCTCTCTCAATGAGAGGGAAGTTAGCTACTCATAGCTCAAAAAGTACTCAAAAGTGAAGTATAAATGTGGATCTAAAACTGACTGCTTAACCCCCTTCTTCAGTACTCCTTGGGGGTATTTATACTACTCGTAGTAAAATAAAAGAATTACAAAAGTGAAAAAGGAAAATTACATTTTGGAGGGAGAAGAAAACACTCAATAAGCATGACTTCCTAGCTGGCGTGTGGCTGGATGAAATCTTGTTCTCAATGCCTTAGATTTGGTAATATCTCCAAGAAGGATGAAATCCCCCAATAAACCATGCTATTTTGTGAGATTTTTGATGTGTGGGATATCGACTTCATGGGGCCATTCCCAAATTCTAATGGTTTTCTCTACATTCTACTTGCCGTTGATTATGTGTCCAAATGGGTGGAAGCGATACCCACCAGGACGGACGATGCTAATGTGGTCCTTTCCTTTATGAGAAATAACATCATTTGTAGATTTGGGTGGCCACGAGCAATCTTGGGCGACCAAGGCTCACATTTTTGCAATAAGAGAATGGAAGGGCTAATGAAGAAACATGGCATCATGCATAAAGTAGCTACGGCCTACCACCCGCAGACAAATGGCCAAGCCGAGGTTTCCAATCAAGAGATTAAACGCATGTTGGAGAGGATTGTGAAGCCCAATAGAAAAGATTGGAGTGCTAAGCTTACCGATGCACTATGGGCATACCGAATGGCATACAAGACACCGATTGGCATGAGCCCCTTTCGGTTGGTGTATGGAAAAGCTTGCCACTTGCCGGTAGAGGTAGAGCATAGAGCATATTGGGCCGTCAAGGAGTGCAATCGAAGTTTGGGTGGGGCCGGAGTTGAGAGAAAGCTTCAACTAGTGGAATTAGAGTGTTTGAGGTTGGAAGCCTATGAGAACTCGAGACTTTACAAGGAGAAAATGAAAGCCATGCACGATAAGAACATAAGAAGAAGAGAATTTAGAGCCGATGATCTAGTCCACCTTTACAATTTAATGTTGAGATTGTTGCCCGAAAAACTAAGATCAAAATGGGAAGGCCCATATCGAGTGGAGAAAGCGGAACCCTATGGAGTCTACCATTTGCGCCATCCCTCAAGTCCGGATATCTTCAAGGTCAATAGGCACCGTCTCAAGTTGTATCATGGTGAGCAAATGAAAAGCAACAAGGAGATTGACGTATTCTTTTTGGAAGATGCACCTCTTGGCAAAGAGCAATGAGCTAGTGAAAGTCCAATTTAAGGACATTAAACAAAAGTGCTAGGCGGGAGACACCCCACCATGGTGAGATCTATCTTTTACCCCTTTTGTATATAGTTCTTGAACTTTTCATTGTTTTGTGATTCCTTAGTTATAGCATTGCTTGGTTAGATTTGATTATGACTACCTTAGATATATTGCTCATGAAGATTTGCATTGACTTTTCAATGATTTGCATTTCATGGAATTTTGGGTGTTTTTGACCCCTTTGGCTTGTTTAGCCACTAAATTCATGATAATTAGGCATTCTTCATGTCTCTGAAAAAAAGGGGGGGGGGGAGGACGCGTGCGCGCACTATGCACGTACGCGCCCATAGGCCATTCGCAGCTCCTGGGTTATTTTCCAGAGAGTTGTGCCAATTCTGAGCCAACACTGAGCCCCAGGAACAATGCAACTCACGTGTGCGCTCACCTGGCGCGTACGCGTCCATGGCCCCATTCGCGCAAAGTACGCGTACACGTCGATGATGCTAGCTGCAATCCTGAGCCATTTTCCCAAGAGTTATGCCAAATTTGGGCTAATATCATGCCTGACTCACACGTACGCGCACGCGCACCTCGGACGATATGCACATCGACGCATAAGCGCACTGTGCGCGTCTGCGTCGATCGTGCAACTTCAATTTCTAGTACTTTTTCATGATAGTTGAGCCAAAGTTGTGCCCACATTGTGCTGGGGCACAACCCAGACGAACGCGCAAGCGCACCTGCCGCTCGCACGTACACCTGCACATCACCCCCTACGCGCGTACGCGCACTAGACACGTCCGTGCCCCTTCGGTATTCCGCCCATGCACGCGCACGCAGGCATGGCGCGTGCGCGCAGATCTCGCGACCCAAATACATTGAGAGCATGCCTCTTCTTCAATTTTTCTCCCCTCTTCTTACCTTCACCCTTCTTCTTCACTTCTACCCCTTCCCACCACTTCTACCACTTCTTCTCCGACTTCCACCGGCGGCAACTACCACCTCCGACGGTCCCACACTACTCTCTCCCCTCTCCTCTCCCATTCTCCTCATTACCTCCTCTCTCACTTGCATACCCCATTTTTCCTTTTCTTCTCAAGGTAATTCTCATTTTTCTTTCCTTTATTGTTTAGCACTCTCTTTTCTTTATTCCTTGCATTAGTTGCATTCCCTTACTCTTCCTCCTAGTTAGTTTTAATTCATGTTTTGCTTGTTTGTTGGTTTTTCCTTCTTTTTCATTTTCTTATGGGTGTTAAAAGTGGGGATTACTCTTGCATTAATGAGTTAGATTGTATTAATTGCTCTTCCTTGCAATGTGTGGTATACTATGATGATTAATAATACTTTGTGAGATGTTACATTGTCACCCTTCCCTAATTTTTGTCATAAAAAGGGATGCACACCAAGTGTTTGATGAAAGGCATAGATGACTTTTTGAGGTTAAATTTGACTTAGTTTGTCTCATTTAGTGTCCTTTCTCATTCACTTGCTTATTTATATGTGCATTGAGCTTACTACTCTTCTTGCTTCATTTCCACATGCTCATCCCTTAACACTTAATTCTTGTTATTGATGTTGAGAGTGTATGCTTCTCATACTTCTTGTTTGCATGCCTATATCACTCCTACATCACATGCTAGTGATTGGCCACGGTATTCATTATTGCCTTAGTTACATGTTGCAGCTGTCATGTATCTAAGTCACTTATTCTCTTATGCTTTATCGCTTGCATGATTATTATTTCTTGGTGCTTCTTTGAGTTTAATCTTATCACCTTTCCCTCTTTTCTAGGATAGTTATCAAGAGAGACCAACAAAAGGCATCCAAAAAGGCACCTCCCCGGTCTACTAGTAAAGCACACCAAGCACCTAGAGCCAAGCCCGTCCTCAATAAGACAAGGAGCGTTGCTAACATTGATGTTTTGAAAAAGGACAACCCGGTGAGGGATCCGAACAAGTTCCCCAACCACTATTGCAAACTTGTCTACCCCATGATCAAAGAAAGGAACTATCATGCGGAGTCTCTTCTAGCCCCACCAGCTCATATCATTCCGCTTGTGATGCCTCGCATCAAGCGGCGGCAATGGAAGTTCCTATTGAGGAAGCCACGTGAAGCAAACTTGTCCTGGGTGGTCGAATTTTGATGCCAGGGCATTTTGGCCAGTTTCACTGACCTTTTCTTTACTGTTTTTAGGGTAGTTTCATGCATTTCCTTAGGAAATAAGCTAGTTTTGGGTAGATATTCACTTACATCTTGATTCAAGCATACATTGTGCACTTTACATGATTTCATGTGGATTTTTGCATGAATTTAAGGACAAATTGGATGTTGCATTTCCCATGACTTGGACTAGAACTTTGATGCACTTTATTCCTTGATTTCAGGACAAAGGAAGCAAAGAAGAACCACATTAGTGGCTATGTTAGTTACACTAACGTTAACACTAACATGGAATGGGAGTAACTTGCAAAGTTAATGAGAAAAGTAATTGCCAATAACGCTCTCGAAGCCATCATTGCCCACGTTAAGAGTCACGTTAACTAAGTTAACGTGAACTCTAACGTGGAAGAAAGGAAATGGAGCCAATGTTAGTGACACTTAACATTATCACTAACGTTGGACCAAGCTCATAAGTGGCCACGTTAGTCACCACGTTAACTTAGTTAACATGGCCTCTAACGTTAAGAAGAAAGGGGGGAAGCCAACGTTAGTGACATTCAACATTATCACTAACGTTGGCCAAGTCACATTAAGCCACGTTAACTCCCACGTTAACCTAGTTAACGTGGAAGCTAACGTGAGAAAATAAAGTGTTCGACAACATTAGTGACACCAAACATTGTCACTAATGTTGGAAGGAACCCACACAAGCCCCAATAAGCCACGTTAACTCCCATGTTAACTTAGTTAACGTGGAAGTTAACGTGAAAAAGGGAGGTGACGCCAACGTTAGTGACACCCAACATTGTCACTAATGTTGGAAGGAGCCCACACATGCCACCATGAGCCACGTTAACTCCCACGTTAACTTAGTTAACGTGGAAGCTAACGTGGATAAGGGAATGTTGAGCCAACGTTAGTGACACTCAACTTTGTCATTAACGTTGGAAATGGCTAGCATGGCCACGTTAGAAGCCACGTTAACCTAGTTAACGTGGACTCTAACGTGAGAAATAGGGGCACATTGGAACGTTAGTGACAATGGTAAGTGTCACTAACGTTCTCGAAGATTGGCAAGCCTACGTTAAAAGAGCCACGTTAACTAAGTTAACGTGGACTCTAACGTAGGGAAGGGGGGAGACTTCTCAACGTTACTGGGAAAGGTGAGTCCCAGTAACGTGTGCGAAGGGCATAGAGGCAACGTTAGTGGCAACGTTAGTGGCAACGTTTGTGCCACTAACGTTGAAGTTAACGTGGCTCTTACTTGGGTGAGGAACGTTAGTGAAAAAGGTGATTGTCACTAACGTTCTCGAACCCATATTTTCACTGAACGCTAACACCACTAACGCCCGGAGCTAAAGTCTCTGCCCACTTCACACTTTCTCTCTGCAAGTAAAGCCAAGCTCAATGAAGAAGAGAATTGCTTCAAACTCAAGATCCAAAGGCCCATACCCAAGACTGGAAGAGCTAACTAGAAGAACAGAAGAGTAGTATATATAGGAGTAGCTTTGAATTAAAAAGGGGAGTAGGAAATTATAGGGAGCCTCTCGACATAGAATTACTCTCTGTATTTACTTTCTCTGCACTTCTAGTTTCATCATGTATTCTCCATCTTTGTTTTCATTTTCTAGAGCTATGAACAACTAAACCCCTTTCATTGGGTTAGGGAGCTCTGTTGTAATTTGATGGATCAATACTAGTTTTCATTATTCTTCTTCTATCTTTTCTCTTGATTTTACTTGAAAGCTTTCGATCTTTATCCAATTGGGTAGTTATCTTGGAAAAGAAGCTATTCATACTTGGATCTCTTCTAAACCTTGAAAGAGGAATGAAGAGATCATGCTAGAAATATTTTCTCATGCTGGACCAAATTGGGTTTGGATGGATATGTGACTATAATCCTCTCAACACTTGATTTGGGAAATGCGTGTGGTATAATCAGTGACCATACTTCATCTCTTCTCATGAGTAATTGACCAAGGAATTGGCTACTAATCAAGATTTGAGAGATTGAATTACAAGAAACTGTAATTCAATCACTTAAGATTGCCAAGGAGATCAATGAGTGCATTGATTGAGGAAGAGATGAAAATGAAATTGATCCGGAGAATGCAACAACTCCTAAGACCAATGAACTCCCCATTTCTGATTTTACCCGTTCTCTTTAATATCTGTCATTTACTTTTATGAGCAATTACCCATCCCTATTTAAGATTCTGTAATTTACTTTCCGTCATTTACATTCAGCTCTATTTCTAGCATTTACTTTTCTGTTATTTACTTTCCCGCCATTTAATTTTCTGCAATTCTCAACTCAAATTCTGATTCGCTCAACTAGAACATTCCTCTAATTAAAGTTGCTTGATCAATCAATCCTTGTGGGATTCGACCTCACTCTATTGTGAGTTTTTACTTGACGACAAATTTGGTACACTTGCCGAAGGAAATTTGTTATGAGACAAGTTTTCCGTGCATCAAGTTTATGGCGCCATTGCCGGGGACTGATTGTGCATCAACAATGATTAAATTGAAGGATAACTAGATTGAGCATTTTATTTTTTGTTTGATTTAATTTTCTATTTGAGTCATTTACTTTCTGTTTTAGTTAATTTCTTCCCTTCCCCCTACTTTTTCTTTGTTATTTACCGTTCATTTCACTAACCCACTAACTGTTTCATATATTGCATCACTCACACTAACAGTAATTCTGACAGATATACTTTCTGCACCTATTCTATTTGCTTGTACTTGTTGGTTGTATGACAGGGAGAAGAAGCGGGGCTTCAACTTCCTTTGATTCTGAACCTGAGAGGACCTTCCTTAGACTAAGGAGGGAGGCAAGAGAAAAACATGTAGTTGGTGCTGAAGAAGAGGAGGAACACCTTGAGGAATACTTTGAACCAAACATGGAAGAAAACATGGAAAACCATCGTGAAGAAGAAGCTCACAACCATGGCGGAAGAGGACGAGCAAATCATGCTGGGGAGGATAGAAGAGTTTTAGGCTCTTACATCAATCCAAGCCCAGGAAACTGTGGAAATAGCATTCAAAAGCCAACCATCCATGCCAACAATTTTGAACAAAAACCACAGCTCATCACCCTTGTTTAGAACAACTGTTCGTTCGGAGAAAGTGTCCAAGAAG
The DNA here is from genome assembly GCF_059453495.1 of Arachis ipaensis. Taxonomy (NCBI): domain Eukaryota; kingdom Viridiplantae; phylum Streptophyta; class Magnoliopsida; order Fabales; family Fabaceae; genus Arachis; species Arachis ipaensis. Next base: position 77,693,949 of record NC_142444.1, read on the forward strand.
ACCCCAATCAACATTTAACCACCTTCCTGAGAATATGTGACACAGTGAAGTCTAATGGTGTTCATCCTGATGCCTATAGACTGCTCTTATTTCCATTCTCACTCAAGGATAAGGCAGCCAAGTGGCTGGAGTCTTTCCCAAAGGAGAGCTTGACAACTTGGGAAGATGTGGTGAACAAATTCTTAGCAAGATTTTACTCCCCTCAATAAATTAATAGGCTGAGAGCTGAGGTCCAAACTTTCAGGCAACAATATGGTGAGACTCTATATAAAGCATGGGAGAGGTTTAAGGACCTGACAAGGAAGTGTCCACCAGATATGTTCAATGAATGAGTGCAGCTGCACATTTTCTATGAAGGGCTATCTTATGAGTCAAAGAAGGCCGTAGACCATTCATCCGGAGGATCTTTGAACAAGAAGAAGACCATTGAGGAGGCCATAGATGTCATTGAAACAGTAGCAGAGAACGACTACTTCTATGCTTCCGAAAGAAGGAACACAAGAGGAGTGATGGAGCTAAACAATGTAGATGCTCTGCTGGCTCAGAACAAGCTCATTACCCAGCAGCTGGCTGACCTCACCAAGAAGATGGAAAGGAACCAAGTAGCAGTAATCACCACTTCATCAACAACCCAAGTAGGAGTGAATGAAGAAGCAGAGGGAAGTCAGGAGCAAGTCAACTACATTGGGAATTCACCTAGGCAAAATCATGATCCATACTCCAAGACCTACAACCCTGGATGGAGGAATCACCAAAACTTTGGGTGGGGAAATCAACAAGACCAAAGCCTTGATCAAAGACGCCCAAATCCCAACAATGCAGCTCACCAACATTTCACATCTAGGCCATATCAACATTCCCAAAACAACACCTCTCTACACCCACATCAAAACGAAAATTACTTACCTCATTCTTCCACCTCTGATCCCAATCTACAATCATTGGATAACAGACTCTCAAAGATTGAGAATCTACTTGAAGGCATAGGCAAGGGGATTCAAGATAGTAAAGCATTCCGAGAAGAAGTAATGTCCAATATGCAGAATCAGGATGCTGCCATCAAGAAATTGGAGACACAAATTGGCTACTTATTCAAACAAATTCCAAGCCACAACCTTCGCAGCAAGACTAGCTCAACACAAAGGGAGGAGTGTCAGGCTATCACCCTTAGGAATTGGAAGGAACTGAAGGAAACCCCCCAGAAACCACAAGAAAAGGACTCAGATAAAGAGGAAGAAGAGCAAGATGGAGCTCAAGTTCTTAATCTGAGTTCACAAAAAGGGGAAGGAGTACTGAAGCCAGACATACCAAGAGTCCCATATCCCCAGTTTTCGAGATTTTTGGAAATCTTCAAGAAACTACAAATCAACATACCCTTTGCTGAAGCAATAGAACAAATGCCACTCTACGCCAAGTTTTTAAAGGAGCTAATGACTAAGAAAAGAAGCTGGAAGAACAACAGACTGTGATATTGATCAAAGAATGTAGTGCTATCATTCAGCACAAACTACCCCAGAAATTGAAGGATCCCGGGAGTTTTCATATCCCTTGTATTATAGGGGAAATCACAGTGAAAAAGGCTCTTTGTGACTTAGGAGCCAGCATCAATTTGATATCGGTAGCTATGATGAGAGAGATGAAGATTGAGGAAGCTAAACCAACAAAGATGGCCTTACAATTGGCAGACCGATCGTTCAAGTTCCCACATGGCATCGTAGAAGATTTGCTGGTGAAAGTGGGAGATTTTATCTTCCCAGCAGACTTTGTAGTGCTGGACATGCAGGAGGAAGCCAAGGCTTCCATCATCCTGGGAAGGCCATTCTTGGCCACTGCTGGAGCTGTCATTGATGTACAAAAAGGAGATCTCACCCTGAGATTACACAATGAAAAGATGACGATCAATGTGTTCAAGGCCATGAGTTACCCACAAGAACAACTAGGGGAATGTATGAGGTTGGACTCACTTGAAGAGGAGGTGCAGGAAAGTTTTGAAGAAGAAGAGTCTGAAGAACCCGAAAGAATAATAGAAAAAGAGTGTACGTCAAGTGAAGAGGTTGCAACAACAGAAATTGGCACACCAGGTGCACCAAAGGAAGAGAACGAAAAGTCAGAAGCACCTAAACTTGAACTCAAAGCACTGCCACCCACTCTCAAATATGCATACTTAGGAGAAAATGAAAATTACCCAGTGATCATAAGCTCATGCCTCAGCAAAGATCAAGAGGATGAACTGATCAAAGTACTGCGATAGCACAAGGATGCCATTGGTTGGACACTTGCTGACCTGAAGGGGATAAGTTCGGCCATATGCATGCACAAGATACTGTTGGAAGATGATGCCAAACCATCCATTCAATCCCAAAGGAGGCTAAACCTAATCATGAGGGAAGTGGTACAGAAGGAAGTTATGAAGTTATGGCAAAGTGGGTAATTTACCCAATCTCAGACAGCCCCTGGGTTAGCCCAGTGCATGTCGTCCCAAAAAAGGGAAGAATTACCGTGGTTCCTAATGAGAAGAACAAACTAATTCCTACAAGGACAGTCACAGGATGGCGGATGTGCATAGACTACAGGAAGCTCAACGAAGCTACACGAAAAGATCATTTCCCCCTTCCATTCATGGATCAGATGTTGGAAAGACTTGCAGGGCACGCATATTATTGTTTTCTCGACGGTTATTCAGGATATAACCAAATAGTGGTTGATCCCAGAGATCAAGAGAAAACCTCATTCACTTGCCCATATGGAGTGTTTGCCTACAGGCGCATGCCATTTGGGCTATGTAATGCACCTGTGACTTTCCAATGCTGCATGCTTTCTATCTTTTCAGATATGATAGAAAAATTCATTGAAGTTTTTATGGATGATTTCTCGGTATTCGGAGATTCCTTCCCTAGTTGCCTACATCACCTCGCCTTGGTATTGAAAAGATGCCAAGAGACCAATTTGGTCTTGAACTGGGAGAAATGTCACTTTATGGTGACAGGAGGAATAGTCCTTGGTCACAAAGTTTCTAACCAAGGCATTGAGGTTGACAGAGCTAAAGTAGAACTTATTAAAAAACTGCCTCCACCCAGTGATGTCAGGGCAATTAAGAGCTTTTTGGGGCATGCTGGTTTTTACAGAAGGTTTATTAATGATTTTTCAAAGATAGCCAAGCCCTTAAGCAATCTCCTTGTATCTGATACACCATTTATCTTTGATGAAACATGCATGTTAGCCTTTGAAAATTTGAAAATGAGGTTGTCTTCTGCTCCTATCATTTCCTCACCTGATTGGAATTTACCGTTTGAATTGATGTGTGATGCATCTGATTTTGTAGTTGGGGCAGTGTTAGGACAGAGGAAAGACAACTTAGTCCATGTGATATACTATGCTAGCAAAGTCCTTAATGATACCCAAAGAAATTATACCACTACTGAAAAGGAGTTACTAGCAATAGTTTTTGCATTTGACAAATTTAGATCATACCTCATTGGTGCTAAAGTGATTGTTTTTACAGATCACACAGCACCTAAATATTTGTTTGCCAAGCAAGAATCAAAACCAAGACTAATAAGATGGATCTTATTGCTGCAGGAATTCAATATTGAAATCAGAGACAAGAAAGGAGTGGAGAACAAGGTAGCAGATCACCTATCCAGGATTCCTCATGATAAAGGTGGAACACCTAATACAAGTGTGAACGAGTTCTTCCCTAATGAGTAGTTGATGATAGTTCACAAAGCACCATGGTTTGCAGACATTGCCAACTTCAAGACAACTGGGGCATTTCCTCCAGAGATCAATAAACATCAAAAAAGGAAGTTCATGAATGATGCAAAGTACTTTGTCTGGGATGAGCCATATCTATTCAAGAAGTGTTCAGATGGAATCCTTAGAAGATGTGTTTCGGAAGAAGAAGGACGAGAGGTCCTATGGAATTACCACGGCTCATGCTATGGAGGCCACTTTGGAGGGGATAGAACTGCAGCTAAGGTGTTACAAAGCGGATTCTTTTGGCCCACCCTTTTCAAGGATGCCAAAGAACTAGTAAAGAGCTGCAATGAATGCCAAAGATCTGGAAACTTGCCCAAAAGAAATGAGATGCCAAAAAATTCCATCTTAGAACTGGAATTGTTTGATGTGTGGGGAATCGATTTCATGGGACCATTCCCAACCTCATATGCAAACAAGTACATCTTGGTAGCAGTGGATTATATTTCCAAGTGGGTAGAGGCTATTGCAACCCCAACGAATGATAACAGGGTAGTCATGAACTTCCTCAGGAAGAATATCTTTAGCCGGTTTGGAGTCCCACGAGCACTCATCAATGATGGAGGGAGCCATTTTTGTAACAGACCACTAGAAGCTCTTCTCCTACGATATGGGGTAAAACACAAGGTAGCCACACCTTACCATCCCCAAACAAGTAGACAAACTGAGATATCCAACAGAGAGCTAAAGAGGATTCTGGAAAAGACTGTGGGTGCATCAAGAAAGGATTGGTCGAAGAAGCTGGATGATGCTCTTTGGGCATACAGAACAGCATTCAAAACACCACTTGGAATGACCCCAAATCAACTAGTGTATGGGAAAGCTTGTCATTTACCACTGGAGCTGGAACACAAAGCTCTCTGGGCTATCAAGATACTAAATTTTGATAGCATTGCTACTGGTGCAAAGAGGATCTTGCAGCTGCAAGAGATGGAGGAATTCAGGTCACAAGCCTATGAAAATACCAAGATGTATAAAGAGAAAGCAAAGAGAAGACATGACCTGCATCTTGCACCTAGGAGTTTCGAAAAGGGGCAGCGAGTACTCCTTTACAATTCCAAATTGAGACTATTCCCAGGAAAACTCAAATCAAGGTGGTCCAGACCTTTTCTTGTCACAAAAGTTTCACCATATGGACACATCGAAATCATGGATGAAGGTACAGAGAGGACTTTTACAGTGAACGGACAAAGACTCATGCATTATCTGGGCAACATGGGGAAAAACCCCAGAGTAAATTACCATCTCAAGTAAAGGAAGAACCGTCGAGCTAGCGACGATAAAAGAGCGCTCTATTGGGAGGCAACCCAACCTCAGGTAGTTTCCTTTTCATCTTTATTTCAATAAGGATCACAAGTTGTTTCCCCTGTATTGCGAGGAGCTAAGTTTTGTGTTCCACACCAAAACAATTTAAGAGTGAAAGTGTGATTCTAAGTTTGGTGTTCCACCAAAGACATTAGTTAGAATTACACTCCACTCCCAAAACACATTGCTAGCTCTAACCAATCAAGGGAAACCACTTAGATGTAGTTAGACTTTAGTAATAATTGTTTTGTTAACAACAAGATATGAGATTCTCTGCATATATGCAATGTTTTATACTGGGTAAGGAACTAAGTTTGGTGTTCACACACCAAATTAAGTTCAAAAGCCACAAGCATACATGCAAGCTAACTATGTCTCAAGTGCTTTGGGAACAAGCAACTTTCAATAACTTTGCAGGAATCTTATGAGGAAATGGTGCACCTTCACCCAAGGATGTGAAGTAGCAAGGACTAGGTTGATAACAAAGAAAGAGGGCAACTTAATTCCATTATACTCAAAATTGTTGAAAATTGGAAGTCCGAATGCACTTTTGATTAATAGTTACTCGTAGTTGGAACCTTTTTCAATTTTGTCTCTTATGTTTTGTGTTGAAGAGGTCTATGCTTGCTGGTCTTTATGTCACTGCACCCTTACTTTGCTTACTTGTATGCTTGTCCCTTTGAATCAAATGAAAAAGAGAATGAGTGTTTCAAAAGACCAGAGAGGAGTTCATACTATAGAGTAAGTTCATGAGTTTATGGTATAGTCATAAGTTAGCTATGTTGGTTCAACCAGAAGGTGGGAGGACAACTATCTGTCATGAATACTGTGCTTGAAAAACACCTCATGAGACCAGCTAAATAAGAAGATCCTAATAAGAAAAAGGGAAAGAACAATAGAGGTTGAAAAATAAAAGAAAAAGAGTAAGCAATAAGGCTAGGCACCTATGGTTTTAATCTTGAGGCTGTGTCTGTGGTGCTCCTGTGTGAGGGATCTACTTGGATGAATAAGCTCTTAGGGGTGCCTTATCACTTGGTAACTTGGGTTAACTAACTCGGAATTATCAGCTGAAAGTCCACTATCAAGAGTAACCCTCAATACAGAGCATTTAGTAACCCAAAGAGGTGTTGGACACCAAGGTCTCAAGAAAAGAAAATAAATAAACTATGTGCCTGTGTTGTGTATGTATGGGGGAGAGACTTGAGCAAGTAAGTCCTCAAGGGTGCTTCAACACCTAGCACCTTGAACCAATTGGTTCCGGAGTGTTGACTGAAAGCTTATTTTAAAGAGTTGCCCCCTTACAGAGCACTTAGCCTAAGAACAAAAATAAGTCCTGAAATGACAACAAAAGGATCAATGAATAAAAGTCTCATGGGATGCAATCACAGTGAGTATTCTAGGACATGATAAAGGTCTGAAAGCCAGGAATGAACCTAAGTTGCTATTCATGAAACCACCATAAAACTAGGGACATGACTTCCACAAGAATGACTCATTTCTCTTGGCATTCCATTCATCATTCTCTTGTTCCAGTACTTGCTTAGGGACAAGCAAGCTTTAAGTTTGGTGTTGTGATGCCAGGTCATTTTGGCCAATTTCACTGACCTTTTCTTTACTGTTTTTAGGGTAGTTTCACGCATTTCCTTAGGAAATAAGCTAGTTTTGGGTAGATATTCACTTACATCTTGATTCAAGCATACATTGTGCACTTTACATGATTTCATGAGGATTTTTGCATGAATTTAAGGACAAATTGGATGTTGCATTTCCCATGACTTGGACTAGAACTTTGATGCACTTTATTGCTTGATTTCAGGACAAAGGAAGCAAAGAAGAACCACATTAGTGGCTACGTTAGTTACACTAACGTTAACACTAACGTGGAATGGGAGTAACTTGCAAAGTTAATGAGAAAAGTAATTGCCAATAACGCTCTCGAAGCCATCATTGCCCACGTTAAGAGTCACGTTAACTAAGTTAACGTGAACTCTAACGTGGAAGAAAGGAAATGGAGCCAACGTTAGTGACACTTAACATTATCACTAACGTTGGACCAAGCTCATAAGTGGCCACGTTAGTCACCACGTTAACTTAGTTAACGTGGCCTCTAACGTTAAGAAGAAATTGGGGAAGCCAACATTAGTGACATTCAACATTATCACTAACGTTGGCCAAGTCACATTAAGCCACGTTAACTCCCACGTTAACCTAGTTAACGTGGAAGCTAACGTGAGAAGACAAAGTGTTCGACAACGTTAGTGACACCAGACATTGTCACTAACGTTTGAAGGAACCCACACAAGCCCCAATAAGCCACGTTAACTCCCACGTTAACTTAGTTAGAGTGGAAGTTAACGTGAAGAAGGGAAGTGACGCCAACGTTAGTGACACCCAACATTGTCACTAACGTTGGAAGGAGCCCACACATGCCACCACGAGCCACATTAACTCCCAAGTTAACTTAGTTAACGTGGAAGCTAACGTGGATAAGGGAATGTTGAGCCAACGTTAGTGACACTCAACTTTGTCATTAATGTTGGAGATGGCTAGCATGGCCACGTTAGAAGCCACGTTAACCTAGTTAACGTGGACTCTAACGTGAGAAATAGGGGCACATTGGAACGTTAGTGACAATGGTAAGTGTCACTAACGTTCTCGAAGATTGGCAAGCCTACGTTAAAAGAGACATGTTAACTAAGTTAACGTGGACTAAGTTAACGTGGACTCTAACGTAGGGAAGGGGGGAGACTTCTCAACGTTACCGGGAAAGGTAAGTTCCAGTAACGTGTGCGAAGGGCATAGAAGCAATGTTAGTGGCAACATTTGTGCCACTAACGTTGAAGTTAACGTGGCTCTTACTTGGGTGAGGAACGTTAGTAAAAAAGGTGATTGTCACTAACATTCTCGAACCCATATTTTCACTGAACGTTAACACCACTAACGCCCGGAGCTAAAGTCTCTGCCCACTTCACACTTTCTCTCTGCAAGTAAAGCCAAGCCCAATGAAGAAGAGAACTGCTTCAAACTCAAGATCCAAAGGCCCATACCCAAGACCTGAAGAGCCAACTAGAAGAATAGAAGAGTAGTATATATAGGAGTAGCTTTGAATTAAAAAGGGGAGTAGGAAATTATAGGGAGCCTCTGGGCATAGAATTACTCTCTGTATTTACTTTTTCTGCACTTCTAGTTTCATCATGTATTCTCCATCTTTATTTTCATTTTCTAGAGCTATGAACAACTAAACCCCTTTCATTGGGTTAGGGAGCTCTGTTGTAATTTGATGGATCAATACTAGTTTTCATTATTCTTCTTCTATCTTTTCTCTTGATTTTACTTGAAAGCTTTCGATCTTCATCCAATTGGGTAGCTATCTTGGAAAAGAAGCTATTCATACTTGGATCTCTTCTGAACCTTGAAAGAGGAATGAAGAGATCATGCTAGAAATGCTTTCTCATGCTGGACCAAATTGGGTTTGGATGGATATGTGACTATAATCCTGTCAACACTTGATTTGGGAAATGCATGTGGTATAATCAGTGACCATACTTCATCTCTTCTCATGAGCAATTGACCAAGGAATTGGCTATTGATCAAGATTTGAGAGATTAAATTACAAGAAATTGTAATTCAATCACTTAAGATTGCCAAGGAGATCAATGAGTGCATTGATTGAAGAAGAGATGAAAATGAAATTGATCCGGAGAATGCAACAACTCCTAAGCCCAATGAACTCCCCATTTCTGATCTTACCCGTTCTCTTTAATATCTGTCATTTACTTTTATGAGCAATTACCCATCCCCATTTAAGATTCTTCAATTTACTTTCCGTCATTTACATTCAGCTCTATTTCTAGCATTTACTTTTCTGTTATTTACTTTCCCGCCATTTAATTTTCTGCAATTCTCAACTCAAATTCTGATTCGCTCAACTAGAACATTCCTCTAATTAATGTTGCTTGATCAATCAATCCTTGTGGGATTCGACCTCACTCTATTGTGAGTTTTTACTTGACGACAAATTCGGTACACTTGCCGAAGGAAATTTGTTATGAGACAAGTTTTCCGTGCATCAAATTTTACACCAATTACCACTCATCATACCTTACATCGGTATTTGTACGCCAAAGACAAGTTCCCGTCACAGAGGAGGCCATTCAAAGTGTGCGTAAGACCAGACCGTTAGCGGAAAGGGTTGATGCATATCAAGAGATTTTGTTGGCATGATGCGAATATGGGTTTGACTGGGATGCCATCCTCAGGGTCATTGCCATACCCGAATCATTCTGGATTCGAGGAAGGATGAGACCCCGGCCCAAGGGCATCACCGCACGTTTTTTCACCAGGGAGGCTCAGGCATGGGCCCAAATTCTAGACCATTATATGTATCCAAGCACCTATGGCTCATCTATCACTGTCGAGTTAGCCTTGTTGGCTTGGTGTGTCCTTACAGAGAAACCGGTGCTTATCCCCTGTCTCATTCACCAAGCTATGGGCCGCATCCACGCTAAAGAAAACCTACCCTTCCCCGCTTTATTGACCGACTTAGTTGTCGCAGCCGGTGTCCCCCAAGAGACTAAGGATCGGAGGGCCATGATCCCGATAGACAGCGATGTTGTTCCAACCGGGAGATACCTCAACCCTCCGGTGGACACCGAGGATCCAAATTTATCCATCCCCATGAGCACTCCCACCACTTCAACCGCACCACCAAAATCGTCCATGCAATGCATAGAGGACCTCCACAAGAAGCTCAATCGTTATGAGCGGCGAAACCAACGCCGATACACTTTTGTCAAGAAGCTTCTAAGTTGCCTAGCACCACCTATGGAAGAACCGAAAATTTCCACGTCCACCGGCACCGATAATGAAGATAGCGATAATGGAGAAGATGGTGGACACTTGGAAGCCGATCAACCACTGCGTCTCACTCAAGGCACGGAGAACCGTGCCAACTTCTAAGTGTGGGGAGGTCGGTCGGCCAATCGGTCTCCATAGGTAACACCCGAATAAATTTTGAATCTCTTTTGTTAACTAGGATAGATTGCATGATTAGGTTTTTTCATTTTTTTTGACATCCTTTGCATGATAGTTATATCTTAATAAGTCCACTTGGCTAGAGTAATGACTTCTTTCTTAAGAAACTAGAATTTTAGGATAACCCTACCAATTTTGAAAATTTTGAGAATTTTTTATGCTAAACTTGTTTGAAGAATGTAATTTGGAACATGGATTTTGAGCCAAGAACACAAGCAAGTGAGTTTTGAGCCTAATTGCATGGCTACATCTTCTAGCCACTTACCTTCCTTCTTTTGTGCATTGTTCTCTCTCTACGATTGTGATCTTTAATTTGTTTGACTCTATATGTCCATTGTTATATGTATGAATGCATGTACATGATTGAGGCCGTCAATTCACTTACCCACTTACCGAAATGACCTTACCTTATAATAATCTTTGCAACCAACTTTGAGCCTGTGCTTAACCCACTTATTCTTAATGTTAGCAAATTACAAGCCAAAAGTGGAAAACCATGAATGTCCCTATTTGAATCCTTGAATAGCTTAGGCTAGAGTGTATGTGTCATTCAAGTGTGGGAAAACCAGGGAAAGGGGGACATTGGTTGAGGTAAGAGCATGTTGTTGATTTTGTTAAAAATATTGGGAAGAGGATACATACTCATGTGTTGACCAAATGTGTAGACCATATGCATTGAAAAAAAAGAAGAAAAAAATAGAGAAAACAAAGAAGAGACAAAACGAAAAGAGAAAAAAATATAATAATGAAAAAAAAGAAAAGAAACAAACAAAGCAAGAAAAGAAAAGAAGAAAAAAAAAGAGGGGGACAAAATGGCCCAAAGTAAGACTTAAAGGTAAATCAATGCATATTTATAACGATCAAAATTAAATGCATGAGTATGTGAAAGAGTGAGGAATGGGTAGTTAGGTTAGTACATAATTTTATAGGATGTTATATAGGCTAGGTGGGGAGCTTAAGTTAATCAAAGGATTCAATTTTTAGCCACTTAGCCAAATATATAACACTACCTTAACCCTAACCCCATTACAACCTAAGAAAAGACCTCATGATATATGTATGCATGCATAGAGCAATTGTTAATTGTTAGAGGAAGAACAAATTTTGGAAGAGCTTGAAATAGGGGAGGATTGAGTGATCAACCATATACACCGAGCAAACAGAGTGCAAACACTTCCGGTGAGGGGTTCGAACCTCAATACCTTGTTCCCAGCTCTCACGAGCATTTTTCATGCAAGCTACGCATATTTCACTTTGATTACTAGAGTTGGTAGAGTTCATACATTACCCATCATCTTACCCTATGTGCATATATATATTCTAGGAAGATTGAATTGCTCTTAACCAAGTAGATAGTAGCATACACCCTAGTTGCATTCATGTAAGTAGATTGCATCCCGTGAGTCTCATTCTCTTGTGATCCCTTGATCTTTTGCTTTCTTTTAGTACGAGGACATGCTATAGTTTAAGTGTGGGGAGGTTGATAAACCCCGTTTTTAGGGTTTATCATGTATAGATTTTAAAGGTTTTATCAATGATCTTCCACACTTATTCATATAAAAATGCATGATTTTGTGTTCCTTCCCTAATTTTGCCTCAAAGATGAAAACATGCTTCTTTTGCATTAAAATTGATGTGCTGTAATTCCCCTCTACTACCATTCAATGTTGTGACCCGTTTGTTAAGTGGTTTCAGAAGTTACAGGGTAAAAATGGCTAAGAGGGATGAAGGAAGCATGCATGAATAGAAGGAGCATGGAATAAACTAGAGTTTTGAAATTTGGGCATGGGCGCGCACGTGGACCGTACGCGTATGCGCGGATGTGCACCCCCAGAGCTAGCGCAGTGGAGCCGAACGAGAAGCCGGCGTATTTATATGGTTGGGCCAAAAATCCTTCGATGCGCGCACACTCGCAAAAAGCCCCAGGGGCGCGTACGCGCACTGTGCGCGTAAGCGCCGATAGCAACACGTGATTTTTTAAGAAGAAAACGTGGCCAGCAATTTCAGGCAAGGGAAGGCCCTTTTTTGGGGCAGAATTCTAGTGGGAAAAGCATAAGAAGACCAAGGATTAAGGGGATTGAGACAATTAGACATAATTCTAGATATTTTCGGTTACATTTTGGCTTTTAGAGAGAGAAACTCCAACTTCTCTCTAGGATTTTACTTTCTCCATTGCAATTCTCCTTTGAATTCTTGGTGAGATCCATTGCTAATTCACTTTTACTTTGATGCCAGTTGTAGATCTACTCTTCTTCTACTCTCAATTAGTATTTCTTTGATTCAATCTCTTGGATCTAGATTTGTGACTTTGTTACTTTGAATTTTGATTAATGAATTGAGGAATTTTATTCAATTGCTTGATTGTTGAAGATTGCTTGGATTATATAGCTTTAATTCAATTCTTTTCTCTCAATTTTATCATGTCTTCTTTGATTGCCTACCAATTATTTGTGAAAATGACAACCCTATCTATGGAGTAGATTTCCCTTACTTGGCTTAGGGGTTGAGTTATTGGAGACACTTGAGTAGTGGATATCAATTGTTGATTAGGAATTGAGAATTGCTAATTAACTTGGAGTGGACTAAAGCTAGACTTCCCTAGGGTGAGACTAGGACTTGTGACTCAAGTTAGTTACTTTCACTTGTCTTTCCTCCATTATTAGAGGGATTAATTCTTATCACAATTGAAGGAAACTACAATGATGGAACTTCCAATACTCACCCTTGGCCAAGGCTTTTATCTCAATTAATTGTTGTCTACTTTTGTTAGTTTGAATTCTTGCACCAACTCTCAAAACCACCAAAGACTTCCTAATCAATGATGTGCATTCTAAGGCAATTCCTAGGGAGAACGACCTGGGATCAATACTCTCGGTCATAGATTTTAGAATTGTTTGATGCGATATTTGCATGTTGGTTAGACTATACTCACGATCGAAATCATTGTTAATTTCTAATCCGGCATGAGAATATTACGTTCATCACCTACCAGCTGAAGGTAGCAATGCAGAGAGTCACCATACCCCCTTGCTCATCTTCCGATGCACCGATGACAATTTCTAATCCCAACACTTTTGCATTTCATTCTTAGGTCCTTTAGGATTTTAGTGGCATTCTCTTGTTTTGTATATATATATATATATATATATAAAATAAGCTTAGTCAAAATAATAAAATTTTTCAAGAAATTTATCTATAGGGCATCCCAATTAATTGAAAAAAAAAATTTTTTTAGAACTTGCTTGAATTACATATATTGTGTAACATGATTTTTGAGCTAAGAACACAAGCATGTGAGAATTGAGCCAAATTTTGTGGTTACATCATACAACCACTTATTTTCATTCTTGTGTGCATTATTCTCTTTCTATGATTGTAATCTTTGATTTGTTTGATTCTTTATGTCCATTATTTTGTGTATACATGTACTTATATGATTGAGGCCATTGTTTCAAATAGCTCACTTACCCAAATAGCCTTACCTTTTATCTTCAATTATTAACCAACTTTGAGCCTCTGCTAAACCCATTTGTTCTCAATTTTAGCACATTACAAGTCTTGAATGAAAAATAATAAACGTCCCTTGTTTGGATCTTTGATTAGCTTAGGCTAGTGAGAGTGTTTATCATTTGATTTTGGGGAAGTTGGGAACATTAGGTAGAGATAAAAGTGTATTTTGTGTTTTGTTTAAAATCATGGGAATGGGTACATATTCATGTATCAATTATGTTCATACCATATGCATTGATGCTTTTGTGTATATTTTAGTTTAAAAAAAATTGAGAAAAACAAAAAAGAAAATATATATATATATATATATATATATAATAGAAAAGAAAGAAAAAAGAAAAGTAATAAAAAGGGGACAAAATGCCCCAAAGTAAAGTTCAATAAAAATCAATGCATATGTGTGGTGATCAATGAGAGAATGCATGAGTGTGTGAAAAAGTGAAGAATGGGTAGTTAAGTTAGCTTTGATGCTCGGCACGTGACCCACTTAAAGTGAAATCACTGGGGGCGATTTCTAAGCTGCCCATGCCCAAATCCAACTCGTTTCTGAGGGTATTTCATGTAGAATTCAAGCTTGAGCAAAGGGGGAGCACTTAGTTGTAGAATAGCATCATGTAGTTTAGTTTCTAGAGACAGAAGCTCCCTCTTCTCTCTGGAATTAAGGTTCTTAGGCTTATTTTCATCTTGGATCTAGGTTTTGATTATTGTTCTCATCTTGTTTTCTTTACAATTTCATGCTTTTACACTTTGATTCTCTTAGTTTTCATGTTAATTTCCCTTTTATGCATCTTTTATGTCAATGAACTCTTGTTTGATTTGGTTTACATTTAAGGAAATTTGATGTTTGATGTTTCTTTTATTGATGATCTGAGTTGTGAATTTACTTTTCTTGCAATTGGTAGTTGTTAGATTTTATTATTCCTTGCAATTTATTATGCTTTCCTTGTATGCCTTCTAAGTATTTGACAAAATGCTTGGAAGGATGTTAGAGTAGATTTTGGGCATTCTTGGCTTGGAAATAATAATTAGGTAATCATGAGATCAATTCTTGTTAATTAGTGTTATTAGTGACTAGGATGGAAAGTCTATATTCTCAATCATTGCCATGAATGTCTCTCTTTATTATTACTTGCTTTCTTAACCTTGCCTTTATTAATTCTTGATTTACTTTTCTTGTAATTTAATTCCTCGCCCTTTTATTAATCAAACCACTTGTTCTTCATAGCCAATAATTGACCACTTCATTGTAATTCCTTGTGGGACGACCCGGAGTTCAAATACTTCGGTTAATTCTTATTTGGGGTTTGTTATTTGTGACAACCAAATTTCTGATTGGGAGGATTGTTTGTTGGTGTAGAACTATACTTGCAACGAGAATTTATTTATGAAATTCTATACCATCAACTAAAATTCTCTCTCATCAATACTCTCGTTGGAACATATAGAGATTGATCATCAAAGCACAGGAAGAAGGCTCACAGTGAGAGGGGACAAGCTGAGGCACCATAATCATCAACCACCCTAACAAGGAACCAATGTCAAGCTAGTGACAGTAAAAGAGCGCTCCATGGGAGGCAGCCCATGATTTAATGTTCTTGCTTTTGTTTTAATTTCAATAATTAATGATTTTTCTAGCATAAATTTGCACTCTCATGGGTAAATTTGATAACTGCACACATTGTTTTGAAGCATATGTCTGATTCCTAAGTTTGGTGTGCCTAAAAGTACTCTAAAATGGCCTTCCAAGCATGCTGATCATATAACCATTTTAGGATATATTCTCATTCATTATATTTAAGTATATATCCAAACATTAAGTTTGGTGTCTACATATGCTATGAATTTCAGGAAAGTCACCTTTGCTCAAAGAGTCAAGTTCATGAAAAGATAAACTATATCTGCATCATTCTTGTGAATTTATTTTGCTAAGGTAGAAAATAAAATGTCCCTTGTAATGAATATACCAATCATGGCAGACAACAAGTTTTGTGTTCACCAATATTTTGTTCAATTTTAAGAGGGCATAGTTGGTTATTCATAAATAAGGAACATATAGCAAATTCTATTTTCTTATACTTTTCACTTGATAACCACTACCATGCTAAATTCAAAATTTGTGCTTACTGTTGCCTTGATTGAAATATATAGGTATAAAGAGAACTGAAGAAAGGACAACACCATGCCATGTACGGTTGTCCGAAGGAGAAAAAGTAGGTCACATGTGCATGATTGGGAGCACAAATCTGCAAGAATCAATACCTTGGAGACCGAGCTTTATTGCCCAATAAAGAGGTGATCTTTGTCCTCATCCTCCCTTACATGCACACTGTCCATTCTAACCCTTTCAAAAGACATCCTGACCATCCAATCTTCGTTGAAGCTTGTCATAAATAGCTTCACTTGGACCATGCTGCATAACTCATGCTTTCACACTTCGTGCATTGAAAAAAAAGAAATATATTTCAGTTTCCTTAAGGAAAAGCTCTAGTAACTGTGTCCTGAGTATTCCAAACCATACTTGTCTCCTTAAACTTTTACTCTTGCTTCACTAGTAATCCAAACTCTCATCATACGAGTCATATCAACCCAATCTCCCTCATCATTCTTCATTCCTCCACTTGGCCACCCTCTTTCCCTAATTAATGGCTTCATCAAGTTCCAGAAGAAGGAAAGAGAAGCAACCACACTACAAGAAAAAGGCGTATTTGTAACAAAAAATATTGTTACAAAACGTCGATATTTTGATACAAAAGTTTTTTGTAACAAAAAAAGGGTCCATTGCAGTAAGTCCCGTTACAAAAAGTTTTTGTAACGAAAAATGAAACTGTTACAATTCAATACCATATTTTGTAACAATTTTTTCTGATACAAAAAACCAGAAGCCATTACTAAACTGGTAACAAATTTTGATCTTGAAGGTATTTTTCGTGATAGAAAAATTTTTCCTATCAAAAAAATTTGTTACAAAATGTAACATGATTTGGTAACATTTTTTTTCTTCAGTTACGAAAGCGAATAAGTTATTTTGTAACAACTTTATTTTTATTACAAATTACGTGCATAATTTAGTAAATTAGTTTTTAAATTAACTAATATAATAACGATTTTAATAAGCTAGTTTACATCTATTTAATATGCAAAAACATACATAAGTCAAACAAGATCCTTCTAGCTAAAATTGTCTTAAAACAAAATAACATTAGCTAGTGAGTACATGGATTAGTTCAACCAAGACATAAAAGTTCTAACATAAAAGTTCAACCAAAACATAAAAGTTCTAACATAGATTAGTGTCTCTATGCATCAAAACATTCTTGAGCCCTCAAGGTTGCATATGGTCACCCTTTCAGCACTCCTGTAAATAAGAAAAACCGAAACCAAAAACTTAGAAACAAGATATAACATTATCTATAATTTTTCCACTAAGTTCTATCCAAACTGTTTATAAAAAATTCGGCAGAACCTCCCCTAAAAATTGGATATTTCCACCGTTCACGGTTCCAACAAACACAACCAATATGCAACTTATGTCTCAGCCATACACAACCAAATTTATCAAAGCAATCAATAGGACATTTGTCATTTTTCAACCATGACACAAGTAAAATGTGATAAAGAGATCCATATACAAATTAAAGTATACTAATATAAAATGGGAATCATCTACAAAAATATATTAAAAACATAAGCAACTTTAGGAGTACCTTTAGGGTCTAGTTTGTTTCATTGTCAAAGCGCGCTATGAGAGAGTTGACAACAGCTTGTTGAGCTTCCAATTGAGCTTTCATTTGAGCTAATTCTTCCTCTTGCCGTGTTCGTTGCTCTTCAAGTTTTTCTTTGAGCACATCTATTTCCTTTGTTAGCTCCTCACGGTCTTGCATTGCCTCTTGAAGTTGTGCTTGAATCCTTAACTTAGACTTTGAAGCCTTTATGCCATAACTTGCACCACTTTTTTTACCTCTCACAATTAGAAAAGCTTCATTTGGAGTGAGAGGATTTTCCAAATCATAGGAGTCATCAAGCATAGTGCTAATGTCATCCTACACAATCCAATTTGTAATTTGAAAATGGAGATAATATTTAACTTCCATGCAACAAAAAGAGGAAAATCTTAAGAATGTTACATCAATTTGTTTAGCTTTTTCATTCACCCATTCTCCATTACT
Organism: Arachis ipaensis; assembly: GCF_059453495.1. NCBI lineage: Eukaryota > Viridiplantae > Streptophyta > Magnoliopsida > Fabales > Fabaceae > Arachis > Arachis ipaensis. The sequence continues at coordinate 77,711,720 of NC_142444.1, forward strand.
CTTTTGATGAGTAATTTGCCATAATTCTTGAATGTCAGGCTCGACACCGGTTCTAGGATGGTGCTGCAAATTTTTTGGAAGTGTAAAATATAGCATGTAGTTAAGTGCAAACATGATATAGCAAAAAATAGAAGACCAAATTAAAACTTTAAGACTATTTACCCGATCACGTCTAACAACTTGAAATGTCCTTCGACCAACAATATGGGGTACAACATGATGCTTTCTATTATCTTTGTTTCTTAAACTTTTTTCCTATAGAAGACTAAACTCACAAAAGACAAAAGGAGGTCAGCTATAATAATTTGCATTGACCTAAAATAGCAAAACAACATAAAAAAAAACCTCAATGGTTGTCACAATGAAAATTTTAAACCTGAAAAGAAGGACTTCCAAAGTAGGACACCAAAGTCTCCCATGTCTCCGGTAGAACATTGTTTGGTGGATTTTGAAGGCGCTCCTCATCAGTTTGATACAACTCATAGTTCTCACGCAATTTTGAGCGCCAACTTCGATAACATATGTTAGCCTTAGCTAAAATCATATTGCGCATTACTTGCGTATCAGCTATATCAAACTTTTCCTACAAATGATTTGTCAAAGTTAGTTAGCAGAAATAACTTCTATAATAAACTAAATAACAGAAAATATAAATATCTATTACCAAAACGATGTCGCATATTTTTTGCTTGACATCATCTCCAACTTGGCACCATTTCTCTACATCAAAAGGAGCATTTTGTCTTGTAACGATACCCATTTCAGATGCAAACAGATCAGCATGGATGCCATTAGGAGCTAAGTTCTCCAAAGAGATCGGCAATTCCAATTTCCCATTTGTCTTTGTTTTGATAACCCTATTTGTTGCAATCCCACACGAAGGTCCCCTTTTACCAATACGTCTATCAACAGGGGCAGTGGGTGGTGCTGAAGTAGTGTCTGCCGGGGCTGGGACAGATGCTGCTGGGGCTGGGGCAGGGGCTGCATGGGCTACCAGGGCTGGGGCAGGGTCTGCCGGGGCTGCAGGGGCTGCCGGGGCTGGGACAGATGCTGCAGGGGCTGCAGGAGCTGGGATAGGTGCTGCAGGGGCTGCTGGGGCTGGGATAGGGGCTGCAGGGGCCGTGGTAGGTGCTCGTGGTGTATAACCATTTGCAGCAGCCCTTGTCAATCTCCGTCTAGCCATTATGTTACGCAATCTACAATAGAATCAAAATAATAAAACCCAGAAACAAAAAATAGAACAAACATATCAACTCTCCAAATAACCTAAAAATCAAATAATCAACCATGTTACACACCAATACTTTCAACCACAACAACATCAACATAATCAACTAACAATATTTTCAACCACAATAACAGCAGAATCAAGGTTCAATATTTCAGCTAAGATTATCAACTAACAGCATATTTAACAATACTCAAATAAACTGAAGTTACCTTTAGCAGAAACGTAATAGGACCAGACCCGACCAGCAGGAGAAGAAGGACAACCGAATCAGACCAGTAGAGGCAATGGACAACGCCGGATGAGCAGAGCAGCATAAACTATCCTAGATTAATGCAATGTAAAATACATAAAATTATTAACAGAATTTAAACAATATCTCTATGTTACTAAGGATCAAATAGTTATCTACTTTACTCAATTCACAAACACAAAAGTATAAAAAAAATATTGGAACAGGATAAAAAGAAAGCATAAGCTAATAACACTAATATAGTCAAACAGATATAAAAACTAATATTTTCAGTCACAACATCAGGAGAATCAAGGTTCAATACTACTTTTAACTAGGCTTACCTTCAGCAGAGGAGACGAGCAGAGCAAACCGCCAGCAGACCAACGAAACACGGCTGAACCAGAAGAAATTGAAGACTGCAACACAACACCAGAAGAAGACCCTTTTTTAAAAATTCATCATTTCACTATCAAGCTAGAAGACAAACTTTTTAGTTCTAATAGAGGTTTCTTCTGCTTTATTATGTAACTCAGGTTTTCCAACTTTACTATACAACCCTCAAGAAAGAAAAAAGAACAAACAGAACAAAATATTAAATCATTTATTTTTACATAATTAGCATCAATTTTTTTCTTCTAAACCTACAATAAAACAGCAAGAATTACGTCCACAAAATTAATTTACAACAACTACATATTAGAAAAAATCATCACCTCTAGACTGAAGAATGGCAGAAGCAGATCCAAGTTCAGTTCTCAGCAACGGGTTGGGGCCGTTCCACCGTCGAAGACGCAGGCCACCTGCGAGGAGATGTGACCGCACGATCAGAGCTTCGGCACGAGCAGAGCTTCGGCAGGAACAGCGCACATCCAGCAGAGGACTTACCCACCAAGACGACCACATATACGGTGGTAGCAGAAACAGAAGAGGCTAGACGCAGAGGCAGAGAAGGCAGAAGGCAGCGGAGCCAAGACGGCCACGCTGACAGAGACGGAGGTGAGGAGTTGCACCCACGAACCAGATTCGACCACCGACTTGAGGACCACGATGCAGCCGGAGACGTCTCCGAGGGGCTACGCTGGTGACTCTTTCTCCCGCAAGCAGCTCCTTTTTCCCTCGCAGATAGGGTTTGTTGACGGCGCCATGGGTTGAGAGTTATTGAGTGTGAGGCTTCGAGTGAAGTGGGGGAATGGGGGAACCTTAGGGTTTTTTTACCATTTTACATTCACTAGCTATTAGCCCTTGGTTTTTTTAACATTGCATTTAGTTTTTTACATTTTCTTGGAATATTTTTAACTCTTTGTTATTTATATTTATAAATTAATAAAAAAATTTAAATTTTACAAATTAGTTTTAAGTTATCTTAAAATTCTGATTATTATAAATTATATACTAATTTTCTAAAGGAATATAAATTAATATTTACATCATTTAAAAATTAATGAATATGTAAAAAATAATCTATACAATATATTTTAAAAGAATTATATAAAAAAAAATTTTTATTTCTGAAACAAAATAAAATTATTTTAAAAAAATATAAAGACAATATTTTTAATTCTTAAAGTTTTTAACATTTTGAAAAAAAAATGTATAAATTATACACATATTTTGTGACACAAAATAAAACTTGTTACAAACAATATTAAATTTCGTGACAAATTAATTTTTTGTTACAAATTAATTTAAGTTTTTCAGACAAAAAAATATTTTGTTACAAAACATTTGATTTTTTGAAACAAAAAAACTATTTTGTTACAAAATACTACGAATTTTTGCAACTACTTTATGTTTTGTTACAAAACATTTCAATATTTTGTAACAAAACACCGGCGCGTTACAAAAACTACCATCATTTGTAACAAAATAAAATGTAGTGTTACAAAATATCTGGATGTTTTGTAACAACTTGTAACGTTGTTACAAAACATACTTTTTTTTGTAACAATCAGCAACTATTAATACAAAAAAAGGATTTTTTGTAACAATTTTTAATTTGATACAAAATTTTTGTTACAAATGTTCCATTTCCTTGTAGTGCCAGTTGAAGCTGAACCACCAACCTATGATGACAAAAGATTCAAATCTCAATTTCATGAGTCACGATATCATAGGTTGATGGAATCAAAAGAAGTCATTCTAGAGATTGGTTTCAGACTAAAAGAAGGAGAATACCCCATCATGAGAAGGATAATCGAACAGAGAAGATGGGAACTCTTGTGTGAACCTCTTACAGACATAAGTGCAACCATGATAAAGGAGTTCTATGCGAATGCTGTAAGGCCAAGCAAAACCAACCCTCCTTACAAGAGCTATGCTAGGGGGTAATTTGGATTTCAGCCCATCATCCATCATGAGGGTCTTGCAGATAAGAGTGATACCCTTTGGAGAACCCAGCTTTGATAAAAGAATAAAGGGTGAGAATGATACTGATGAGCTACTGAATGGTTTATGCTTGGAAGGCAAAGACTGGAAAAGGGATTCAGATAGGATCCAAGCTACTTGAAGAGAATTGATCTGATACCTGAAGTCAAAGGTTGGTATGAGATAGTAAAAAGATCCATACTCCCTACTGGAAATACTTCAGAGGTCACAATAAAGAGAGCAATTCTAACATACTGCATACTCAAAGGAGGAGAAATCAATGTCCCACAACTCATAGCAGACAACATCCAAGAAATGGCTGAAGATAGCGGCAGATCAAGCAAACTTGGTCACCCAAGTACCATTTTGAGGCTGTGCAATAGAGCAGGGGTACTCTTTGAGGATGCAGATACAAATCGGGTAAAGGGAGGCAGAGGAATCACTAAGCAAAGGATGGAAGGTGTCACTGACACTCATGAGGAGAAAAGAACTCAAGGAAGAAGAAGGAGACCACAAATGGAGGAGGGACAAGCTTCTGGTGCAATAGACATAAGCTAAATGCAAAGAGCCATTGAAGAGATGTCTTAGTAATATATGAGAGCACATGAACAACAACAAGAGCAATTCTTGAGGCAACAAGAGCAATATTTGAGAGCTCAGAAGCAGCAAGAGAACTGGCAGTTGAAGATGATGGAGCAACAAGAAAACTTCCAGCTGAAGGTGATGGACCAGCAGAGAGAATTTCAAGCAAGTATTATGGAGCAGCAAAGGGAACAATCCTGTCACTCTCGAGAATCATTCGAAAAATTATTTCAACAACAAGCTGAACAGGAGAAGTACCTCCAGAATTTTTGTCAATGGAAGAATATATACCACACAGCTGGAGAAGCTCGGCACTTAGTAAGAATAATCGCGTTTTATAAGAATAATCGCGTTGTAAGTATAGTTTCTAAACCAATAAAGGATTCTTTCGTACAAAAGTTTTGTTTGTCATAAGTAACAAACCCCTAATAAAATTGATAACCGAAGTATTTAAAGCTCGGGTCGTCTCTCAAGGAATTGCAGGGAGGTGTATTTATTATTGGTTATGGAAGACTATCTTTTTGGGGTTTTGAATAAGGAACAGGAAAAATAAATTAGCAATAAAGTAAATTAATTATCATGAACACCAGTGCAAGGTATAAAAATTAGAAATCCCATCCTAGTTATCCTTATCATGTGTGATGAGAATTGTTTATTACTCCCACTTAGCTAACCCTTACTAAATAAAACAAAGTCAAGTGGACTAATCAATTTGATTCCTCAAGTTCTAGTCAACTACTGTGGAAAGACTAGGTTTAAAGGGATCCAAATCAATCAGCAATTTCCAATTTTCAATCAACAGCTGAGTTTGACAACTCAAGTGTCACCAATTACTCAACCAAAGCAAAGGGGGAAATCTAAATTATTTATAACCTAAATAGAAGAAAGTAATCATAAATCTGAAATACCTCGAATTGTATTAAATAGAAAATCAAATTAAACATAGGAATCCATAAATCAAATTGGGAAAATAAACAAACTAAAGCCATAAAATAAATAAAAGTAGAAGAGAAACTTAAATTAAAGGAATATTGAACCTGGAATTGAGAATAAGCAATCCTAAAATTAAGAGAAATCCTAAATCCTAAATCCTAAGAGAGAGGAGAGAACCTCTCTCTAAAAACGACATCTAAAACCTAAAATTGTGAATTATGAAAGTTGTATCAATGAATGGATCAATTCCCCTACTTTATATCCTTTAATCTGTGTTTTCTGGGCTGAAAACTGGATCAAAAATATCCCAGAAATCGTCCCCATCAATTTCTGGTATGTACAGGTTGCTGCAAAGTCACGCGTGAGCGTCATCTACACGTGAGCATGGATTGCATTTTTTCCAGGTCACGCGTCCACATAATCCACGCGTGAGCATCACGTATCTTCAGAGCAGATATAGCAAATTATTTATCGTTGCGAATCCTCGAATGTTAGCTTTCCAACGCAACTAAAACTGCGTCATTTGGACCTCTGTAGCTCAAGTTATGGTATATTTAGTACCATGAGGTCAGGCTGGACAACTTTAGCAGTTCCTTCAGTTTCTTGTATTCCTTCCACTTTTGCATGCTTCCTTTCCACCCTCTAAGCTATTCCTACCTTGTAAACCCTGAAATCACTTAACACACATGTCACGGCATTGAATGGTAATAAGAGAGAATTAATATTAAGCAATTTAAAGGCCCAGGAAACATGTTTTCAATCATAGCACAAAATCAGGAAGGAAAACGTAAAACATGCGAATTTTATGATTAAGTGAGCAGAGAGTTGATAAAAAGCACTCAATTAAATACAAGATGTACCACGAAATAGTGGTGCATCAAGGAGAAAGTAAGACTCATTTGATGCAACCTATGAATGCAACTATATGCTAAGATGATTCTGTCTACTTGGTTAAAAAGTAAATAAGTTCTCCAAGACAACATAAGTCAGATTCCACTAATTCAAATCACACAATAAAAGACAAGTAAACTTGTAAGAAGATAGTGATAAACCACTATTTTATGGTTTATCTTGTGTTTTATTGAGTGGGTTCATCAAGTCTTTACCCACTTATTCATACTAATTGCATGATTTTACAATTCCTTCTTAGTTTTGTTCTATGGTTGAAAACTTGCTTCCTAGAGATCTTTAATTTGTGCATTTTAATTCTCCTTTATACCATTCGATGCCATGATCCGTGTGTTAAGTGTTTCAGGCTTTATAGGGCAGTAATGGCTTAGAAAATGGAGAGGAAGCTTGCAAAAATGGAAGGAACACAAGAAACTAAGGAGATGACAAGCGAGCATCGACGCGCCCGCATGGCTCATGCATTTTGACCCAGTTTTTGGCCCAGAAACACAGAATAAAGCCAGGGAACATGCAGAGACTCGATATACGGAGATACACATTGACACATTCTCATTAGGATAGTTTTAGGTTTTTTTATCTGAATTTAGAGAGGATTACTCTCCCTCTTGGTTTTCTTTACATTCATAGTTTATTAATTCATTGCTTTTGCTTTTGGATATTGAAGAGTCATTACCTCGGTTGAAGACACTATTCTAGTTTGTTTCCTTACTTGCTCTTTTATTTATTCCATATTCTTAATTCTTGTTTATAGTGGTAATTGGATTATTTTCATGGATTGTTGATGCAAAGGATTACTTTTATTTTTAATTAATTTTGAATTCCTATTTTATCATGTCTTCTTCTTATATTTTTATGAGCGCTATATTCATGTCAATGGAGTAGATTCCATACTTGACATGGGGGTTGATTAAAAGGAGACACTTGAGTTGGAAGGCTTAAGTACTGATTAAACTGGAAGTTGTTGGCTAGTTCTGTATTTACTAACGCTAGACCTTCCCAAGGGAGAGGACTAGGATTTGCAAATAAGAGTTAGCTCAATCACTTGACTTTCCTTTATTTAGTAAGGGTTAACTAAGTGAAAACAACAACCTTTTTGATACTACACCTAAGAGATCCCAAAAAGGATAGAACTTCCAATTAATCATTCCCCCAGTCAAAGCTTTATATCTAGAATATTAATAATCATTCTTAGTTTTTATTGCTTTAATTTACAATTATTTAATTGCTCATTATTCAACTCTCAAACTCTCTTGGAAACTCCTAATTAATAAATTAGCATCCTTCCTTGCAACTCGTTGGGAGACGACCTGGGACTCATACTCCCAGTATTTTTATTCTAAATTTTTGTGACACCTTTCTAAATTGGTGAGGTGGATTTTATCTAGTTAAGGGCTATACTTGCAACGCTGTTCTTACATTACAATCTCTTAATGGGCCTAACTTCCGCCATGCAGCAGTTTTTGGCGCCGTTGCTGGGGAGTTGCAATTGTGTGCTAAATTATTAATTCGTGTACATATTTTTTTATTTGCATATTTTATTTTTATTTATTTACCATGAGCTATATGTTTTTTTCATTGAATGACGCGTTCACTGCCTGATCCGAGCTTAGCCGCATTTGATCTTGAAATTGAAAGAACTATTTCACGTATTAGGCGAGCTCGACGTTGGTTATCCTTTGAGGGTGGTGAAGTGATTGTTATCAATTCACCAGACTCATCTGAGGGCGAATCTGAACCATCATCTAAGAGCGAAACAAGCTCCTTTACTACTGATTCAGTTATTCACGTGCAGATAGAATGGCAGCACCTAGGAGGATTACTCTCTAGGAAGCTAGAGCCCCAGATTTTACAATGCAGTCGTATCAAGTGCATCATCCAACTCTGGCTGTAGATTGTGAACTAAAGACTGCACTAATCAACTTGATGCCCAAGTTTCATGGCTTGCCTGCTCAGGAGCCCATTAAGCACCTCAGGGATTTTCAGACAGCGTGTTCTACTATTAGGCGTCAGGGTGCGAATGAAACTTCTATTTTGTTAACTGCCTTCCCATTTTCTCTTGAGGGAAAGGCAAGGGAGTGGTACTACTCCCAACCCGAAGCGACTGTTACTAACTGGGATACGCTCAGGAGAGAATTCCTAGAAAAATACTTTCCAGCTGAAGTTACAGATTGATTGAGAAAAGAGATATCCTACATTGTTCAAAGTGAATCAGAAACTCTCTATGAGTATTGGGAGTGTTTTAAGAACCTTCTGGACGCATGCCCCCATCACATGATTGACAGGCTAATGTTGATCAGCTATTTCACTCAAGCCATGAAGCCTCGGGATAAGACTACACTAGATGGTGCTAGTAATGGTTCTCTAAAAAAGTACAAGACCATAGATGAAGCATGACAATTAATCAGCGACTTAGCTGAGTCCACCAGGAATCATAAGCACAGGAATAGCCACTCAAAAGCCGTTGCAGAAGTTTCTTCTAGCACTGAGACTTCTGCTCTTACACAGAGTATATGTGAAATGACCAACCTACTAAAGCAATTACAGTTGAATCAACAACAACAAGCTCAACCTTCCCTATCACAACAAAGCCAATAGTTAGTTCCCCAGAGAGTATGTGGTATATGTGCTGATTATAGTCATTATACTGATGAATGTCCGCAACTTCAACAATAAGACAACACTATGGCAGCTACTCATAACTTCTATGACAGCCCAAATCCAGAATACAACCAACAAGGCGGCAACTACAACCAAGGTAGAAACTATAACCAAGGATGGCAGGACAACTCCAACCAAGGTTGGAGGGATAATTCCAACCATGGCTGGAGGGACAACTACAACAGAGGAGGTAGAGACAACCAAGGAAATCAGAGGTGGAATAATAACAACAGACAGCAGAATCAGAACCAGCCCTACAAAGCACCTCACCTGAGATAGTCACAAGGAACCCAGCACAACCAACAACAAGTCCCTCAGATCACTTATCCTATTTCCTCATCAAATGACGAGATACTTCGTTCTCTTGCACAAGGACAACAAGACATACAGACTACACTGAACTCTACTGTAAATGGTCTGAATGCCACTTTACAAGCTCTCGCCGCCCGGATAGATTCATTACCTACTTCCACTACCCAACCTTTAAGCTCCAGTGGAATTCCTTCTCAACATTTACCTAACCGCAAGGGTGGCATCAATGCCATCACTTTAAGGTCTGGAACCACATTTCAAAAGAGGAACCAAGAGGAGCGAAGCCTACAAGTACACACCCTAGCTGAGGATATGGTAGAAGTGGAAGATGCTGAAGAGGAAGAGGAAGTACAAGACAAGGTTGAAGAAGAAGTAGGTGGTGCACGAATTGTGAACCACACTTTTCACACTCGTACCACTAACCAGCAAGTGCACTGGGTCGTCCAAGTAATACCTTACGTGAGTAAGGGTCGAATCCCACGGAGATTGTTGGTTTGAAGTAATCTATGGTTATCTTGCAATTCTTAGTCAGGAAGTCAATTATATTTATTAGTTGAATTGCGAACAAACAAGAGAGCATGGATTAAAGGTTACTTGTTATGTAGTAATGGAGAATATGTTGGAGTTTTGGAGATGCTTTGTCTTCAGAATCTCTGCTTTCCTCTGTCTTCTGATTCACGCACGCACGTCCTCCTATGGCAAGCTGTGTGTAGGTGGATCACCGTTGTCAATGGCTACCATCCATCCTTCCAGTGAAAAGGGTCCAAGTGCGCTGTCACCGCACGGCTAATCATCTGCAGGTTCTCAGTCGTACCGGAATAGGATTTACTGTCCTTTTGCGTCTGTCACTATGCCCAGCACTCGCGAGTTTGAAGTTCGTCACAGCCATCCAATCCCAGAATCCTACTCGGAATACCACAGGCAAGGTTTAGACTTTCCGGATTCTCATGAATGCCGCCATCAATCTAGCTTATACCACGGAGATTCTGTTTAAGGAATCTAAGAGATATTCATTCAATCTGATGTAGAACGGAGGTGATTGTCAGACACACATTCATGGATTGAGGAAGGTGATGAGTGTCACTGATCATCACCTTCTCCATAGTTAGGCACGAATGGATATCATAGGTAGGAACACGCATGTTTGAATGGAAAACAGAAATACTTGCATTAATTCATCGAGACACAGCAGAGCTCCTCACCCCCAACAATGGAGTTTAGAGACTCATGCCATCAAAGAGTACAAAGTTCAGATCTAAAATGTCATGAAATACAAAATGAATCTCTAAAAGTTGTTTAAATACTAAACTAGTAACCTAGGTTTACAGAAAATGAGTAAACTATAACAGATAGTGCAGAAATCCACTTCTGGGGCCCGCTTGGTGTGCGCTGGGGCTGAGACTAAAGCTTTCACGTGCCTGGGGCTGTTTTGGGCGTTCAACACCAGCTTTGGATCCTTTTCTGGCGTTGAACTCCAACTTGCAACGTGTTTCTGGCGCTGGACGCCAGATTTGGGCAGAGAACTGGCGTTGAACGCCAGTTTACGTCGTCTATCCTTGAGCAAAATATGGACTATTATATATTGCTGGAAAGCCCTGGATGTTTAATTTCCAACGCAATTGGAAGCACGCCATTTGAGAGTCTTGTAGCTCCAGAAAATCCATTTTGAGTGCAGGGAGGTCAGAATCCAATAGCATCAGCAGTCCTTTTTCAGCCAGAATCAGATTTTTGCTCAGCTCCCTCAATTTCAGCCAGAAAATACCTGAAATTACAAAAAAACACACAAACTCATAGTAAAGTCCAGAAATGTGGATTTTGCCTAGAAACTAATGAAAATAAACTGAAAACCAACTAAAACATACTAAAATCTATATGAAATTGACCCCAAAAAGCGTATAAAATATCCGCTCATCAGTAGGTCAGCAAAGGAATGAACCACCAAAGGATGCAGAAGCTGCAAATGGCACCATTCCTATCCCATTTCCACACCTTGCAAGAAAGTCCAGAAAGCAGATGGAACTTGATCCCAAAATGGTAGAAATTTTCAAAAAGGTTGAGGTAACTGTTCCCTTTTTTGATGTTATTCAGCAAGTACCTAAATATGCAAAATTTCTAAAAGATTTATGCATTCATAAAGAGAAAATTAATGAATCAGAAACTATCCCTTTAGGTAGTTCTATATATGCTTTAATGGGAGGTATACCTGAAAAATGTAGTGATCCAGGTCCATGCATGGTTAACTGTACCGTTGGAGGTGTAATATTTTCTAATTGCATGTGTGACTTAGGAGCGTGTGTTAGTATAATGCCATTGTCTATATATGATACTCTAAGGCTCCCTCCCTTAAAAAGGTTGGCAGCTCATTTTGTGTTAGCAAATAAAAGCATTATTACAGTAGTTGAAATTGCTGAAGATGTATTAGTGAGCATTAAGGGGCTCACATTTCCCATTGACTTCTATATCCTAGAAATGCCCCCTAATGACTCAGGAAGACCATCATCAATCCTGCTTGGAAGAACATTCTTGAAAACCTCAAATTTCAAGCTGGATGCGTTCTCAGGAACTTACTCCTTTGCGATAGATGGCAGAACAGTAAGTTTCAGTTTAAATGAAGCTATGAAGCACCCTCTGGAAGATCATTCTATCTTCCAGTGTGACATCATTGATGAAACTGTGGCTGAAGTTCACCAAGAAGAAGTAGAAGAGAAGCACATGGAACAAGGTCCAAGTGTGGGAACACCATCTGAACATAATGAAGACACTTTATGATGAGCGGATAATTTATACGCTTTTTGGCATTATTTTTAGTATGTTTTTAGTAGGATCTAGTTACTTTTAGGGATGTTTTCATTAGTTTTTATGTTAAATTCACATTTCTGGACTTTACTATGAGTTTGTGTGTTTTTCTCTGATTTCAGATATTTTCTAGCAGAAATTGAGGGACTTGAGCAAAAATCAGATTCAGAGGTTGAAGAAGGACTGCTGATGCTGTTGGATTCTGACCTCCCTGCACTCAAAGTGAATTTTCTGGAGCTAAAGAACTCGAAATGGCGCGCTTCCAATTGCGTTGGAAAGTAGACATCCAGGGCTTTCCAAAAATGTGTATTAGTCCATACTTTGCCCAAGTTTAGACGACGCAAAATGGCGTTCAACTCCAGCTCTCTGCCCAATTCTGGCGTCCAGCGCCAGAAACAAGCTGCAAAGTGGAGTTCAACGCCCAAACTGGCACAAAAGCTGGCATTAAACTCCAAGAATGATCTCTCCACGTGTAGACTTCAAGCTCAGCCCAAGCACACACCAAGTGGGCCCCGGAAGTGGATTTATGCATCGATTACTTACTTCTATAAACCCTAGTGACTAGTTTATTATAAATATAACTTTTTATCATTGTATTCGCAGTCTTGGTTACTCCGGTTACCCTCTGGGGCCGAGACCAATGAACTCCATTATCACTTATGTATTTTCAACGGCAGAGTTTCTGCACTCCATAGATTAAGGTGTGGAGCTCTGCTGTTCCTCAAGGATTAATGCAAAGTACTATTGTTTTCTATTCAATTTAACTTATTCTGCTTCTAAGATATTCATTCGCACTTCAACCTGAATGTGATGAACGTGACAATCATCATCATTCCCTATGAACGCGTGCCTGACAACCACTTCCGTTCTACATTATACTGAATGAGTATCTCTTAGATTACTAATACAGGGGACCGAGTCCAAGATATTGGGATCTTCGTGGTATAAGCTAGATTGATGGCGGCATTCATGAGAATCCGGAAAGTCTAAACCTTGTCTGTGGTATTCCGAGTAGGATTCTGGGATTAAATGACTGTGACGAGCTTCAAACACGCGAGTGCTGGGCGTAGTGACAGACACAAAAGGATAGTAAATCCTATTCCAGTATGATCGAGAACCTCCAGATGATTAGCCATGCAGTGACAGCGCATCGGACCACTTTCACAAGGAGGAATAGGTTGCAACCAACGACAAAGGTGATGCCTCCAGACGATTAGCCGTGCTGTGACAGAGCATTTGGATCATTTTCCCGAGAGAGATCGAAAGTAGCCATTGGCACCGGTGACATCCTTACATAAAGCCAGCCATAGAAAGGAGTAAGATTGATTGGATGAGGATAGCAGGAAAGCAGAGGTTCAGAGGAACGAAAGCATCTCTACACGCTTATCTGAAATTCTAACCAATGAATTACATAAGTATTTCTATCCTTATTTTAGTACTATTTTCGAAAACCCCATTACTATTTTATATCTGCCTGACTGAGATTTACAAGGTGACCATAGCTTGCTTCATACCAACAATCTCCGTGGGATTCGACCTTACTCACGTAAGGTATTACTTGGACGACCTAGTGCACTTGCTGGTTAGTTGTGCGAAGTTGTGAACCATGGTATTGGCATCATGTTTTTGACACCATTGCCAGGGAAAGAAAGAGCAATGAATTTTACATAATCAAAGTGTAATCACAATTTCTGCGCACCAAGTTTTTGGCGCCGTTGCCGGGGATTGTTTGAGTTTGGACAACTGACGGTTCATCTTGTTGCCCAGATTAGGTAAATTTTTTTGTTTTGTTTTCAAAAATTTTTCAAAAATTTTTTCAAAAATTTCTCCTTTGTTTTCGAAAAAAATCTTAAAATAAAAAAGTTTTCAAAAATATAATAAAAATAATGTTTTCAAAAATAAATTATTCTATGGCTTCAAAATTTTCAAGAATGAATTCTAGAGTTTCATGGTAACATGTTGAATCCTATCTGGCTGAAAAGCCATACCCAAACTCCTTTGGGTTTGGTCTTCAACTAATCACCTCAATGGATGTAAATCCATTCTAAAGCTTGACTGACTATTAAGCCATGTCTAACCCTCAGATTGGAACTTTAGACTAAAGAGTACAAGATTCCTGGAATTCATATGAAAAGTTTGGAATCCTTATTTTTCTTTTTCAAATAATTTTCGAAAAAAAAATACAAAAAAATCATAAAATCATAAAAATAAAAAATATTTTGTGTTTCTTGTTTGAGTCTTGAGTCATGTTATAAGTTTGGTGTCAATTGCATGTGCATCTTGCATTTTTCGAAAATTCTCATGCATTCATAGTATTCTTTATGATCTTCAAGTTGTTCTTGGTATGTCTTCTTGTTTGATCTTTGCATTTGCATGTTTTGTGTCTTTTCTTGTTTTTCATATGCATTCTTGAATTCTTAGTGCCTAAGCATTAAAGAATTCTAAGTTTGGTGTCTTGCATGTTTGCTTTGCATTAAAAAAATTTTTCAAAAATGTGTTCTTGATGTTCATCATGATCTTCATAGTGTTCTTGGTGTTCATCTTGACATTCATAGCATTCTTGCATGCATTCATTGTTTTGATCCATAACTTTCATGCATTGCATCATTTTTCTTATTTTTCTCTCTCATCATAAAAATTTCAAAAATAAAAAAATATCTTTCCCTTTTTCTCTCTTAAAATTTCGAAAATTAGATTTGACTTTTTCAAAAATTTTTAAAAATCTAAGTTATTTTTATGAGTCAAATCAAATTTTCAAAATCTTTTTCAAAAATAAAATCTTTTTCATTTTTTCTTAGTTTTTTTCGAAAATTACAAAAATATTTTTCAAAAATATTTTCTTATCTTTAACTCCTAATTTTCGAAAATAACATCATCAATTAATGTTTTGATTCAAAAATTTGAAGTTTGTTACTTGCTTGTTAAGAAAGATTCAAACTTTGAAGTTCTAGAATCATATCTTGTGATTTCTTGTGAATCAAGTCATTAATTGTGATTTTTAAAATCAAATCTTTTTCAAAAACTAATTTCAATCATATCTTTTCAAAAATATCTTCTTATCTTATCTTTTTCAAAATCATATCCTTTTCAAAAATTTGATTTTAAAATATCTTTTTTAACTTCTTATCTTCTTATCCTTTCAAAATTGATTTTCAAATTTGTTTCAACTAACTAACTAACTTTTTGTTTGTTTCTTATCTTTTTCAAAACCACCTAACTAACTCTCTCTCTCTAATTTTCGAAAATATCTTCCCTCTTTTTCAAAAATTATTTTTAATTAACTAATTATTTTAATTTTTTCTTTTAATTTTCGAAAAAAAAAATCACTAACCATTTTTCAAAAATAATTTTCGAAAATTCCCTCTTTCTTTTCTTCTCCTTTTCTTCCACTCACCTAAAGGGAACCTCTATACTTGGGTAAAAAGGATCCCTATTATTATTATTTTTCTGTGCCCTCTTCTTTGTCATATGAGCAGGAGCAAGGACAAGAACATCCTTGTTGAAGCAGATCCAGAACCTGAAAGGACTCTGAAGAGGAAACTAAGAGAAGCTAAATTACAACTATCCAGCAAGCACCTGTCAGAAATTTTCGAACAGGAAGAGGAGATGGCAGCCGAAAATAATAATAATGCAAGGAGATTGCTTGGTGACTTTACTGCACCTAATTCCAATTTACATGGAAGAAGCATCTCCATTCCTGCCATTGGAGCAAACAATTTTGAGCTGAAACCTCAATTAGTTTCTCTGATGCAGCAGAACTGCAAGTTTCATGGACTTTCATCTGATGATCCTTTTCAGTTCTTAACTGAATTCTTGCAGATATGTGATACTGTTAAGACTAATGGAGTAGATCCTGAAGTCTACAGGCTCATGCCTTTCCCTTTTGCTGTAAGAGACAGAGCTGGAGTGTGGTTGGACTCTCAACCCAGAGATAGCCTGAACTCTTGGGATAAGCTGGTCATGGCTTTCTTAGCCAAGTTCTTTCCTCCTCAAAAGCTGAGCAAGCTTAGAGTGGATGTTCAAACCTTCAGACAGAAAGAAGGTGAATCCCTCTATGAAGCTTGGGAAAGATACAAGCAGTTGACCAAAAAGTGTCCTTCTGACATGCTTTCAGAATGGACCATCCTGGATATATTCTATGATGGTTTATCTGAGCTATCAAAGATATCATTGGATACTTCTGCAGGTGGATCCATTCACCTAAAGAAAACGCCTGCAGAAGCTCAAGAACTCATTGACATGGTTGCTAATAACCAGTTCACGTACACTTCTGAGAGGAATCCTGTCAGTAATGGGACGCCTATGAAGAAGGGAGTTCTTGAAATTGATACTCTGAATGCCATATTGGCTCAGAAGAAAATATTGACTCAGCAAGTCAATATGATTTCCGAGAGTCTGAATGGAATGCAAGCTGCATCCAACAGTACTCAAGAAGCACCTTATGGAAACACCTATAACTCATCATGGAGAAATCATCCAAATCTCTCATGGAAGGATCAAAGGCCTCAACAAGGCTTTAATAATGGTGGAAGAAACAAGTTTAGCAATAGCAAGCCTTTTCCATCATCCACTCAGCAACAGACAGAGAACTCTGAACAAAATACCTCTAATTTAGCAAACTTAGTCTCTGATCTATCCAAGGCCACTGCAAGTTTCATGAATGAAACAAGGTCTTCCATTAGAAATTTGGAAGCACAAGTGGGCCAGCTGAGTAAAAGGATCACTGAAATCCCTCCTAGTACTCTCCCAAGCAATACAGAAGAGAATCCAAAAGGAGAGTGCAAGGCCATTGACATAAGCACCATGGCCGAACCTATAAGGGAAGGAGAGGACGTGAATTCCAAGGAGGAAGACCTCCTGGGACATCCAGTGATCAATAAGGAGCTTCCCTCCGAGGAACAAAAGGAATCTGAGACTCATCTAGAGACCATAGAGATTCCATTGAACCTCCTTATGCCATTTATGAGCTCTGATGAGTATTCCTCTTCTGAAGAGAATGAGGATGTTACTGAAGAGCAAGCTGCCAAGTTCCTTGGGGCAATCATGAAGCTAAATGCCAAATTATTTGGTATTGAGACTTGGGAAGATGAACCTCCCTTGTTTACCAATGAACTAAGTGATCTGGATCAACTGACATTGCCTCAGAAGAGACAGGATCTTGGAATGTTCATAATACCTTGTACCATAGGCACCATGATCTTTAAGGCTCTGTGTGATCTTGGTTCAGGGATAAACCTCATGCCCCTCTCTGTAATAGAGAAACTGGGAATCTATGGGGTGCAAGCTGCTAAAATCTCATTAGAGATGGCAGACAATTCAAGAAAACAGGCTTATGGACAAGTAGAGGACGTGTTAGTAAAGGTTGAAGGCCTTTACATCCCTGCTGATTTCATAGTCCTGGATACTGGAAAGGAAGAGGATGAATCCATCATCCTAGGAAGACCTTTCCTGGCCACAGCAAGAGCTGTGATTGATGTGGACAGAGGAGAATTGATCCTTCAAATAAATAAGGACAACCTTGTGTTTACAACTCAAGGATCTCTCTCTGCATCCATGGAGAGGAAGCAGAAAAAGCTTCTCTCAAAGCAGAGTCAAACAAAGCCCCCATAGTCAAACTCTAAGTTTGGTGTTGGGAGGCCACAACAAAACTCTAAGTTTGGTGTTGAACCCCATATCCAAACTCTAAGTTTGGTGTTGGAGAGTCTCAAAAATGCTCTGAACATCTGTGAGGCTCCATGAGAGCCCACTGTCAAGCTATTGACATTAAAGAAGCACTTGTTGGGAGGCAACCCAATTTTTATCTAACTATATTTTTCTTAGTTATATGTCTTTATAGGTTCATGATCATGTGGAGTCACAAAGTAAATATAAAAATTGAAAACGGAATCAAAAACAGCAGAAGAAAAATCACACCCTGGAGGAAGCATCTGCCTGGCGTTCAACGCCAGAACAGAGCATGGTTCTGGCGCTGAACGCCCAAAATGGGCAGTATCTGGGCGCTGAACGCCCAAAATGGGTATCATCTGGGCGCTGAATGCCAGAATTGCACAATGGAGAGAAGCTGGCGCTGAACGCCCAGAACAAGCATGGTTCTGGCGTTCAACACCAGAAATGGGAAACAAATGGGCATTGAACGCCCAAAATGGGCACCAACCTGGCGCTGAACGCCCAGAGTTGTGTGCAAGGGCATTTTACATGCCTAATTTGGTGCAAGGTTGTAATTCCTTGAACACCTCAGGATCTGTGGACCCCACAGGATCATCTCAGGATCTGTGGACCCCACAGGATCATCTCAGGATCTGTGAATCTCACAGGATCCCCACCCACCTCAGCCTCTCTCTCTCCATTCATGGTCATCCCTTCTGTTTTCCATTCACCACTCACATCCATACACACATCCCTCTATCTCCTCCATATCTTCTTCTTCTTCATCTATTCTTTCTTCTCTTGCTCGAGGGCGAGCAATATTCTAAGTTTGGTGTGGTAAAAGCATAAGCTTTTTGTTTTTCCATTACCATTAATGGCACCTAAGACCAGAGAAACCTCAAGAAAGAGGAAAGGGAAGACAAATGCTTCCACCTCTGAGCCATGGGAGATGGAAAGATTCATCTCACAAGCCCATCACTAAGAAAAAGATGGAGCAAGTAAGAGAGCCCATGCATGGAGCTCAAGAGGCGTATGAAGCTCATCACCATGAGATCTCGGAGATGCCTCAAATGTATTTTCCTCCACAAAACTATTGGGAGCAAATCAACACCTCCCTAGGAGAATTGAGTTCCAATATGGGACAATTAAGGGTGGAAAATCAAGAGCACTCCATCATCCTTCATGAAATAAGAGAAGATCAAAAAGCAATGAGGGAGGAGCAACAAAGACAAGGAAGAGACATAGAAGAGCTCAAGGACATCATTGGCTCCTCAAGAAGGAAACGCCACCATCACTAAGGTGGATTCATTCCTTGTTCTTATTTCTTCTGTTTTTCGTTTTCTATGTTATGTGCTTATCTATGTTTGTGTCTTCATTACATGATCATTAGTAGTTAGTAACTTTGTCTTAAAGTTATGAATGTCCTATGAATCCATCACCTCTCTTAAATGAAAAATGTTTTAATTCAAAAGAACAAGAAGTACATGAGTTTCGAATTTATCCTTGAACTTAGTTTAATTATATTGATGTGGTGACAATGCTTCTTATTTTCTGAATGAATGCTTGAACTAGGAGAATCAATAACACTATCTGAACTCTGAGTTCCTATAGATGCCAATCATTCTGAACCTCAATGGATAAAGTGAGATGCCAAAACTATTCAAGAGGCAAAAAGCTATAAGTCCCGCTCATATGATTGAAGCTATGTTTCATTGATAGTTTGGAATTTATAGTATATTCTCTTCTTTTTATCCTATTTGATTTTCAGTTGCTTGGGGACAAGCAACAATTTAAGTTTGGTGTTGTGATGAGTGGATAATTTATACGCTTTTTGGCATTGTTTTTAGTATGTTTTTAGTAGGATCTAGTTACTTTTAGGGATGTTTTCATTAGTTTTTATGTTAAATTCACTTTTCTGGACTTTACTATGAGTTTGTGTGTTTTTCTGTGATTTTAGGTATTTTCTGGCAGAAATTGAGGGACTTGAGCAAAAATCAGATTCAGAGGTTGAAGAAGGACTGCTGATGCTGTTGGATTCTGACCTCCCTGCACTCAAAGTAGATTTTCTTGAGCTACAGAACTCGAAATGGCGCGATTTCAATTGCGTTGGAAAGTAGACATCCAGGGCTTTCCAGTAATGTATAATTGTCCATACTTTGCCCAAGTTTAGATGACGCAAACCGGCGTTCAACGCCAGCTCTCTGCCCAATTCTGGCGTCCAGCGCCAAAAACAAGCTGCAAAGTGGAGTTCAACGCCCAAACTAGCACAAAAGCTTGCGTTCAACTCCAAGAATGACCTCTCCACGTGTAGACTTCAAGCTCAGCCCAAGCACACACCAAGTGGGCCCCGGAAGTGGATTTATGCATCAATTACTTACCTCTGTAAACCCTAGTGACTAGTTTATTATAAATATAACTTTTTATCATTGTATTCGCAGTCTTGGTTACTCTGGTTACCCTCTGGGGCCGAGACCAATGAACTCCATTATCACTTATATATTTTCAACGGTAGAGTTTCTGCACTCCATAGATTAAGGTGTGGAGCTCTGCTGTTCCTCAAGGATTAATGCAAAGTACTACTATTTTCTATTCAATTCAACTTATTCCGCTTCTAAGATATTCATTCGCATTTCAACCTGAATGTGATGAACGTGACAATCATCATCATTCCCTATGAACGCGTGCCTGACAACCACTTCCGTTCTACATTAGACTGAATGAGTATCTCTTAGATTACTAATACAGGGGACCGAGTCCGAGATATTGGGATCTTCGTGGTATAAGCTAGATTGATGGCGGCATTCATGAGAATCCAGAAAGTCTAAACCTTGTCTGTGGTATTCCGAGTAGGATTCTGGGATTGAATGAATGTAACGAGCTTCAAACTCGTGAGTGCTGGGCATAGTGACAGACGCAAAAGGATAGTAAATCCTATTCCAGTATGATCGAGAACCTCCAGATGATTAGCCATGCAGTGACAGCGCATCGGACCATTTTCACAAGGAGGAATAGGATGCAACCAACGACAAAGGTGATGCCTCCAGACGATTAGCCGTGCTGTGACAGAGCATTTGGATCATTTTCCCGAGAGAGATCGAAAGTAGCCATTGGCACCGGTGACATCCTTACATAAAGCCAGCCATAGAAAGGAGTAAGATTGATTGGATGAGGATTGCAGGAAAGTAGAGGTTCAGAGGAACGAAAGCATCTCTACACGCTTATCTGAAATTCTAACCAATGAATTACATAAGTATTTCTATCCTTATTTTAGTACTATTTTGGAAAACCCCATTACTATTTTATATCCACCTGACTGAGATTTACAAGGTGACCATAGCTTGCTTCATACCAACAATCTCCGTGGGATTCGACCCTTACCCACGTAAGGTATTACTTGGACGACCCCGTGCACTTGCTGGTTAGTTGTGCGAAGTTGTGAACCATGGTATTGGCATCATGTTTTTGACGCCATTTCCAGGGAAAGAAAGAGCAATGAATTTTACATAATCAAAGTGTAATCACAATTTCTGCGCACCACTTTACCATTACCACTAGCCCTGGATAATCCAGAGCCTAGCTATGAGCAGAAATTGGAATTGAATCCCCTTCCTCCACACCTCAAGTATGCTTACCTTGAGGACAACCAGAAGTTCCCAGTTATCATTGCAAGGGAACTCACTTTCCAACAGGAAGAGTAACTGCTCAGTGTGCTGAGAAAGCACAAGAAAGCAATTGGGTGGAGCTTGGTGGATATAGTAGGCATCAACCCTCATGTTTGTAAGCACAAAATATATTTAGAAGAGAACTCAAAGCCTGTCCGTCAACCCCAAAGAAGATTGAATCCAACCATCTTAGAAGTTGTCAAGAAAGAAGTGACCAGGCTACTTGAAGCAGATATCATTTACCCCATCTCAGACAGTGAATGGGTCAGTCCAGTACAAGTGGTGCCCAAGAAGTCTGGAGTCACAACAGTAAAGAATGAGCATGGAGAGCTCGTGACAACTAGAGTGCATAATTCATGGAGGGTTTGCATTGACTATAGGCGTCTCAACTAAGCCACTCGCAAGGATCACTACCCCTTGCCATTTATTGATCAGATGCTCGATCGCTTGCCAAGTAAATCCCCTTATTGCTTTTTAGATGGTTATACAAGCTATTTTCAAATTCATATAGCTCCTGAAGATCAGGAAAAGACCACTTTTACATGTCCCTTTGGAACGTATGAATACAAAAGGATGCCTTTTGGCTTATGTAATGCACCGGCTACTTTCCAAAGATGCATGATGAGTGTCTTTTCAGATCTTATTGAGAACTGTATGGAAGTATTTATGGATAATTTTAGCATATATAGTGATTCATTTGACCTCTGCTTGGATAGTTTAGCTAGAGTATTAGACAGGTGTGTTAGTTTAAACCTTGTATTGAATTTTGAAAAATGTCATTTTATGGTAAAACAAGGGATTATTCTAGGACACGTTGTCTCTAAAACTGGTATTTCAGTAGATCCAGCAAAGGTAGATGTCATTTCTAGTTTACCTTACCCCTCCTCCGTGAGGGAAGTCCGTTCGTTCCGAGGCCATGCAGATTTTCACAGGAGATTCATTAAGGACTTCAGTAAAGTAGCATTACCTTTATCCAGACTGCTACAGAAAGATATTGAGTTCGAGTTCAGTGAGGATTGTATGCAAGCGTTTGATAAACTGAAGATCGCCCTGACTCAAGCTCCGATTGTGAGAGGACCAGACTGGAGCCCGCAATTCGAAATTATGTGTGATGCCTCCAACCATGCAATAGGAGCGGCACTGGCTTATGCGAAGGTAAGGATCCTTTCGTAATTGCTTATGCGTCTAAAATCTTAGACGCTGCTCAGTCTAATTACACTACTACTGAAAAAGAGCTTCTTGCTATTATTTTTGCTCTGGATAAATTCCGAGCCTATTTACTTGGTACTAAGGTAGTAGTGTACTCAGACCATGCAGCTCTAAAATATTTACTAGCAAAAAAAGAGTCCAAACCAAGGTTGATACGTTAGATACTGCTGCTGCAAGAATTTGATTTAGAAATTAAAGATAGGAGTGGTAACCAGAATTTAGTGGGAGACCACTTGAGTCACCTTGAGCACATTAAGGATGACTCCACTCCTATAAATGATGCTTTTTCATTTTATAGCTTGCATGCAGTATCTGAAGTAGTTCCTTGGTATGCACCTGTAGCTAATTATCTAGTTAGCCATACTTTCCCTCCCAATTTTACTAAGCATCAAAGGGATAAGCTGAAAAGCGAGTCTAAATATTATATATGGGATGACCCATATCTATGGAGGTGTGGTGCTGACCAGGTAATTAGAAGGTGTGTGCCTCAAACAGAATTCCAGTCCATTTTAGAGGCCTGCCACTCTTCTGAGAGTGGAGCACATTTTGGCCCTCAAAGAACAGCTAGAAAAATCTTAGACTGTGGATTCTAGTGGCCTACTCTTTTTAAAGATGCTGCTGAATTTTATATATCTTGTTCCCCATGCCAAATATTTGGTAATATATCCAAGAGGGATGAGATGCCTCAACAGATTATGCTTTTTTGTGAAATTTTTTATGTTTGGGGCATTAACTTCATGGGTCCATTTTCAAACTCTAATGGCTACCTTTATATACTGTTAGCCGTAGATTATGTTTCTAAATGGGTGGAAGCAATTCCTACCAGTACTAATGATGCTAACACTATTATTTCCTTTGTTAGAAACCATATTATCTGTCGCTTTGGATCACCACAAGCAATCGTGAGCGATCAAGCCACTCACTTCTGTAACAAGAGACTAACAGGATTACTGAAGAAGCATGGGATCGTTCACAAAGTAGCAACAGGTTATCATCCCTAGACCAATGGACAAGCAGAAGTGTCTAACAGAGAAATCAAACACATTCTGGGGAAGATAGTAAAGCCTCATAGGAATGACTGGAGTGCCAGGCTACAAGATGCACTCTGGGCATATAGAACAGCGTACAAGACACCCATTGGGATGAGCCCCTTCCGCTTGGTATACGGAAAGGCTTGCCACCTTCCAGTAGAGGTGGAACACAAGGCTTTCTGGACTGTAAAGGAATGCAATATAAATTTTGACGAAGCTAGTGCTGAAAGAAAGCTGCAACTAGCAGAATTGGAGAATCTTCGCCTAGAAGCATATGACAACTCCAGACGATACAAAGAGAAGATGAAGGTTGTCCATGATAAGCACATAAAAAGGAGAGAGTTCAGACCAAGGGAGTTAGTTTTTCTTTATAACTCCAGACTGAGGCTTATGCCAGGAAAACTAAGATCAAGATAGGAAGGTCCCTATAGAGTAGAAAAGGCAGAGCCATACGGAGTTTTTCACCTGCGTCATCCTTCTAGCTTCAAATTCATTAAGGTCAATGGACATTGCCTAAAGCTTTATCATGGTGAAAAGATGAAGGATCACAAAGAGCTAGAGGTTTTCCTCTTGGAAGACCCACCAACAGAAGCAGAATGAACCTGAAGACCGTCCAACTTAAGGACGTAAAAGTAAAGTGCTAGGTGGGAGACAACCCACCATGGTATGATCGTTCCATTTCAGTCTTAGTTTTATTTTAATTTATTCTATGTTTGTTTTTGTTAATGATTATTCTCATAAACTCTGCATATAGCTGCATATAGCCTGTATTTGCATTCTGCACATATATATATATATATATATATAAAAGGGGGGCACACGACTCGCAAGCGTCGCTGACGCGTCCGCGTCATAGGTGCTTTCGCAAAAAGAGGAAAAGAAGCAGAGAGTTATGCAGGAGCGTGGCTGAAGGCATGCCTAAGGCACAAAACACGCCCACACGTATGCGTCCTTGACGCGTCCACGTCAAATTTCAAAATAGCCTTCCACGCTCGCGTGACTCTATGAACTCGACGTAAATGGGTATATGGCAGAGAGTTACGATGGAGTGGGGCTAGAATGGTGCTGGAAGCACAAGCCCTACCACGTGAACGCGTGCCCCACGCGGCCACGTCATTTTTCAAAATATGGCCATTCACGCGTGCGCGTCGCCCACACGCACGCGTCACCTAAAATTTTGGCAATGTGCGTATAAAACAGAGAGTTGTGCATATGCGAGGCTGCACTCGCGCCAATAGCACAAATCAGGTCACGCGTGCACATGACCCACGCGTCCGCGTCACCTGAAATTATCACAAACCACGCGAACGCATGCCCCACGCGTCCGTGTCACATGCAACGCATAGCTTATCCAGATCAGCGCCAAATATCTTATCTTTTCTTCCCCAAATCCAAATCTTTTCTTTTCCCTTCTTATTTCTTTCTTCTCCCTTCTCCCTTCTTTATTCCTTCTTACTTTTTTTACCTTTCCCCCTTATTTTTCACATCCATTATCAAGGTTATTTTCTTTCTTCACTTTTCACTTTTCCATTATTTTTATTTATGTTCTTTTTCTTCTTTTTTTTCTTTTTACTTTCATTATCTATATTTTCTTTTTCTTTATTTTTCTTTTTATTCCTTTAATTGGTGTTAAAAATTTAATTGGATGACTGTTTTCTTCTATATTTTGCTTGCGAGTATATTAAGAAATTGTTTGACAATTAATATTAGTTCTTAAAGGGTTATTTGCATATTCAATTTAATACTTTCCATAATATCTTTATCATGCATGCTATGTGTTTGTGAAAAAGTCCATATGGCATTCCACATTATTTTAAATTATTCTATTCTTCTACTCTAAATGCCTGTTATTTTTCACAAAATCCCTTTTTGTATTTTATTGATTAAATATAATTTTCAATACAAACAGATTGTTAGTTTGAAAGAGTTGATAATCAAACTTGGACATTTAATGGTTGATCTATGCTACTCATGCCTTTGCCGGCATGCCAATAAACATCTTGCATCTACTTGCCATCACATGCGCTTGCTATATTTCGATTAATGAACTTTTCACATGTACTCATGACCATGTGTTAACAACATCCTTCTTTACCATGCATTGATTATCATCTATACCATCCTCTTCCTTGCTCGAACCCTTACCTTTCCATGTACTTACTTTTTCCCTTTTCAGGATGGCCACCAAGAAGGCCAAAGAGAAAGCTACTCCCAAACAACCGGTGAGGAAAGGAACAAAAAGAGCACTAGTGGCAGAGCCATCTTCAACAGAAGTAAAGCCCTTAACAAAGCAAATCAAGAGGATCATCAAGGTTGATGAAAAAGAGAAAGCTTTTCCAGCAAAGGACACTGCGCGGTTCACTAACCGCTACTGGGAGCAGATGTTCCCCATCCTGGCCGAGACGAATTATAACAATGAGCACCTTCTCATTCTTCTGACCCACATTATTGAATTTTTTGAGCCCCGCATTGAACAAAGACAGTGGGGATTCCTACGAAGATAGCCACGGCATGTTAACCTCTAATGGGTAGTTGTATTCTACTCCAATTTTCACATGCCAACCATGTCGTCTGTCTATGTCCGTCAGAAGCAAGTTCCCATAACTGAAGAGGACATTCAAAGAGCTCTAGATCTTCCCCCTGCACCAGAAGGATTGGACGCATTCCAAAAAGCCTCATTCAAGCTCCAGACATATCAATTTGACTGGGACGCCGTTCTCAAAGTTATAGCACAACCTGGCAGCAAATGGATCTCTGAATACCATCGATCTCGACCTAAGAGCATATTGGCTTCAGCACTCACCTTGGAGGCTCGAGTATAGGCACATATTATGTCCCATTACATCTTTCCGAGCACTCATGAGTCCTCCTTCACTGCAGACATGGCTATTCTACTCTGGTGTATCCTTACAGACCAGCACCTCAATTTACCAAGACACATTTGGCATGCTATGGGACACGTACAGATTGTGGGAAACCTACCTTTTCTTGCCTTTGTTTCAGATCTAGTCTCAGCAGCCAGAGTATCCTACAGAGCTGGGGACACCAAGGCCATGATCCCACGGGATGATCAGATAGTCCCTAACGGAAAATATATCAGACCTCTAGCAGCCACTGCTAGCCGGCCTGCAGAACCGGCCGAAGATATTCCTTCTGCTTCCACATTACAAGCACCTTTAACAAACCAACTGCTCCATCAGATAATTGAGAGGCTAGACAGGCTTGACCAGAAAGGAAAGCAAAGGGAGTGCCGTAACAAGCGCCGATTTACATACCTCGAGGAGCTGCTTGTTGGTAACCACCCACCTGAAGAAGAACCAAACACCCCGGACTCCACTTCATTTACCAGCACAGGGAGCTATGACGGTCTCGATTGTGGAGATGCTACTACCAGCCCCCTTTTTTCCTGACTGATGGCACCGAGGACGGTGCCAAGCTTTAAGTGTGGGGAGGTCAGTCAGCACTTGACTTCCGGAGGTAATTTTTCTTTCTTAACACCAATAGAATAAGATATTTGTTTAATTTTTCTTTTGTTTAGGATAGGATAAATTGCATAGTAATAGGTTATTTGCCTGCATGTTCTAATTGGTTGAAAAATAACAAGTTTCTTTATAAGACCCTATTTTTGAAAAATTTCACTAATTTAAATCAAAACTTTTGTGTTAAACTTGTCTGAAAGTTGTGTTTGGAACATAGTTAAAAGCTAGAACACACAACCTGTGAGATTTGAGCTTAACGACATGGTTACATTATTTAACCATAAAAAATTTATTCTTGTGTGTTTGCTTCTCTATGATTGTAATCTATATTTTGTTCCATCCTATATGTCCAATATTTAATGTGTTATATGCACGCATAGGATTGAGGCCATTATTTTATTAACTCACTTATCCCAAATAGCCTACCCTTTCAATCACCTTTGTTAGCCAATTTGAGCCTTTTAATCCCATTTGTTCTATATTTTACCACATCACTAGCCTTAAGCGGAAAAATAAGTAATACCCCAAATTGAATCTTTGGTTAGCTTAAGATAGAGATTGTGTGTCAATTAAGTGTGGAAAACTATGGGAACTTGGGTTAACAAGGGAATGTGTTATGTTTTTACATTAATAAATTAATTGGAAATTTGGGTACCTACTCATGTGAAACTAAAAAAATTATAAATCCATGTGAATTGATAAGCTATGTTTATTTTTGAAAAAAAAAAGCCCAAAAACATTCAAATAAATAAGTAATTAGATAAATGAATAAGGGGACAAAATTACCCTAAAGTTAAGTTCAATAAAAATCAATGCATATGTGATACAAGTTAAGAGAAAAGTTTATGCATGAGTATGTAATACAAAAGTGGGAAAATTTTGATAGCTAGGCATGATTTAAGAAGAATATAGAGTATGTATAGGTAAGAGCTTAGGTTAATCAAGGATTCAATTTATAGCTCACTTAGCCATATATATACCCTCACCTTTACCTTGGCCCCATTATAACCTTGAAAAGATCTCAGGATGTTTGCATTGGTACATTAAATACTTGTTGATTGGTTAGGTGAAGAACAAGGTTTAGAAAACATGATTAGAGAAGAGTAGAGTGAATTACTGATAAACCCCAATTTTGTGGTTTATATTGTTTAGAATTTGGGGGGTTTTGTCAATATTTCTCACACTAATTCACAAGAAATGCATGGTTTTGTGTTCACTTCCTAATATTGTCCCATGATGAAAAACATGCTTATTTTGCCTCAAAATTTCCATATTTTTATCCTCTTCTATTGCCATTCGATGCCGTGATGTATTTGTTGAGTGATTTCAGGAATTATAAAGTAGGAATGGCCTAGAAGAGAGAAAGAAATCATGTACAAAAGGGAGGAACATGAAGACTTGAAATTTTGGAAAAAGCAGCATTGGCGCGCCCGCGCACGCGTGGATGAGGTTGGCTAGAAGTGGCGCCCAAGGATGGATGCATCCGCGTGGATCAGAAGATTCCTATTGATGCGCACGCGCACTTGGCACGCACGCGTGGATCGCAAAAGCAATCGGCGCGCACGCACACATGGCGCGCACGCGTGGGAAGCTGCACGTGACCTCACTAAAGAAAATCATGCCTGGGGATTTCTGAGGCTCATCAGGCCCAATTTCAAGCTGTTTCTGCATGGAAAAGACCCAAGGATGCTAGGGGGAAAGGAGGGATCAACCATTTTTACTAAGACACAATTTTTAGCTAGTTTTTGTTTTTTTGTTCTTCTAGAGAGAGAAACCCTTGTTCCTCTCTAGATCTAGTTTTAATTTGATCTTCCCTTGTTGAATTGTGAATTGGATCTTGTTAATTACTAATTTTAATTGTTCAATTTGAATTTCCTAGTGTAATTTTTCTTATATCTTGTGATAGTTTTATGAATTCTTATCAATTGTCATTTTATACCCATTTCATGAATGTTGTGAATCTTGGCTTGTTGATGTTATATTGATGATTTCTATGTTTAATTGTGTTGTTTGGATGATTGTATTTTGACCATTATTTGTGAGTACTTGTTGATTTCAATTTAATTGCTATTTTGAACATGTCTTTTGTTAATGCTTACCATGTGTTTGATGAAATGTTTACTTTGATTATGGAGTAGTTCTCTTTACTCTTGGCCTAAGCCAAGGGAATTGGGTAAACTTGAGTCATTGGGTCTAATGGATTTGATGATTTGGAAGCCCTTAGTGGTCAATTTGATAACCATTGACGCTAACCTTCTACTAAATTAATTAGTAGTGAGGTTAGAACTTATGGATTGATGTTGACCAAACCATTTGACGTACTTTAAGTATAGAAGTAGACTTAATGAGTTTGGTTCCTCATAATTGTCATGATATGGTTATTAGACAAGGATGGTGACCCCAATTCCCATGCCTAGCCAAGAGTTGCTTTTATTATTCATACTTGAAAACCACAATTCCCAATCACTTGCCTTAGTTTTAGTTACTTATTTAGCTTAGAATAGAATCATATTGAATGTTACTTTGTTAGTTTGAAATCACTCATATCTTTCTTAGTTGATTGAATTAGTTTCTTGCAATCTAAGATTACTTGCTTATTAAGATTCCCATTTATTTTTATGCTCATAACTCACAACCCCGGATTTCTAACCAATGTTGAAGCACATGTTTGCCCATTCCTTGTGAGACGACCCAAGGTTTGAATACTTTGGTTATTTCCATTGGGGTTGAACTTGTGACAACCAAATCCCTCTTCTAAATTTGATGCCCGAGGATTATTGTTGGTAGAGCTATACTTGCAACGCAGTTTTATTGAGGAAAATCTTTACCAATACACCCTTGGGTCTCCATCAAATATGTAAATATTGTAGATATTTTAATTGTTTTCAATACTTAGCTCTAGTTTAGATTTCTTTTATATTTGTGCTATGACTCTCAAGTTTGATGACTCGGTCTCAACCGAATTCTAGCTTAGCCAATTTTGATCCCACGATTGAAAGAACTTTGTTACATACTCAGCAAGCTAGACGGCGGTTGGATCATACAACTAGTACTTCAGCCTCTCTTGAGGAACATACCGAATCAGTAAGCGATACCGAGAGTGACTTGGAGTCCGCTACTTCCTATTCTTCTGTTGGCACTAATAATACATCTTTACATCCTACAGGTGAGCCACACATGGCAGAGCCACGATGATCACTTTGCATGAGCAAGGAGCTCCGGATATCATACTTCAACCATTGCAAGCAAGGTATCCTAACCTTGATCCAAACTTTGAATTGAAGGGTAGCTTAATACATCTACTTCCTAAATATCATGGGTTGCCGAGCCAAGACCCCATCCGACATTTAAGAGATTTTCAAGTTGCTTGTTCTACGGCTCGAAGGCATGGAGTCGATGAGGTGGCTATCATGGTTTTTGCCTTCCCTTTCTCTCTTGAAGGGCAAGCAAAGACATTGTTTTATTCGCTACCGGATGAGATTGCTACTAATTGGGATTTCTTGAGAAGATAGTTTCTAGATAAATTCTTTCCACTGGAGAATACCGACTACATCTGGAAAGAGATTTCGGGCATAATGCAAAGAGACCAAGAGAGTTTGTATGAGTATTGGTCTCGGTTCAAGAGCCTTTTGGAATCCTGTCCGCATCATAGAATGAACACTCACTTGCTCATTAGCTACTTCACCGGAGGTCTTTGTGTGGAAAATAGAAGATTGCTTACCGCTTCTAGCAGTGGTTTCCTTTCGAAAAACAAGATGGAGGGAGAAGCTTGGAATTTGATAAAGGATGTTGCCGAGGCTACACAACACACAAGGGTGAAAAGTAATCCTCTCAAGGGTGTGGTAGAACCATCTCCTTCCGAATCAAGTCTAACCATAGCACTTGGGGATATGACTACCATCCTTACCCAAATACAAAAGGATCAAAAAGAATACTACTCCATCCAAGCCGTCCAAGCCCCAACACTGGTTGCTCAACTTGAAGGTCCTCCTAGGATTTGTGGTTTGTGCTCTAGCACCACACATTACACCGATCTATGCCATCAAATTCAAGAGGAACATGCTATTGTAGTAGCCAATGTGAATTACAACAACCGTCTACCTTACCCTTCTCAAGGCCAAAACAGTTACCATCAAGGTGGTAATCAACATTAAGGGTGAAGGGATAATGCACAAGGAAGCAATCAAAACCAAAGCTGGAAAAACTCTTCTTCTCCCAACAACAACAACCAATCTTCATCCCAATACCACCATAACAACACCAACTACCAAGCCAACCAAGGCCACTCTAACCAAAACCAAAACAACTACACCAAGTACGAAGCACCACACCATAGACAACAAAACCAAAACCAAACTCTTCCATCTTCCAACAATAAAGTTGATGAGCGTAGAGCCGCCATGGAGAAGCGAGATGAGAGCAAGAAGGCTTAATTCGATTTCTTGGGTGCTCAATTGGCTAACCTCACCAACATGCTCTCAAAAATTACCCTATTGTTGAGGAGACGGATGACCAAGAGGATAAACATGAGAAAGTTGTCAAGAATGAACTCCATGAGCTTGATGAAAAGGAACCCCAGCTTGAGGTAAAAAGTGAACTGAAGCCCCTTCCATCTCATTTGAAGTATGCTTTCTTAGAGGACAACCAAGGGTTTCCGGTCATTATTGCTAGTGAGCTTTCAAGTGAAGAAGAAGAAAGACTCCTAGATATTCTAAGAAAGTACAAAAAAGCAATAGGATGGAGCCTAGCGGATATTGTAGGAATTGACTCCCACAAGTGCATGCATAGGATATATCTCCAAGATGGAGCTAGGCCGGTTAGGCAACCGCAAAGGAGGCTCAACCTGACCATCCTCGATGTAGTGAAGAAAGAGGTCACCAGATTACTGGATGCGGGTATCATATACCCGATAGCCGACAGTGAGTGGGTGAGCCCAGTTCAAGTTGTCCCCAAGAAGTCGAGCATCACAACGGTCAAGAAGGACGACACTGAAATGGTCACTAAAAGAGTACAAAATGCGTGGCGAGTATGTATTGATTACAGAAGACTGAATGCCGCTACACGGAAGGACCATTATCCCTTACCCTTCATCGATCAGATGCTAGACCGCTTGGCAGGTAAATCTCACTACTGCTTCCTTGATGGTTTTACTGGCTACTTCCAGATACATATTGCTCCTGAAGATCAGGAGAAGACCATGTTTACTTGTCCGTTTGGCACCTTTGCCTACAAAAGGATGCCATTTGGACTATGTAACGCACCCGCTACTTTTCAGCGGTGCATGACGAGTTTCTTCTCCGATCTAATGGAGAATTGCCTGGAACTCTTTATGGATGACTTCAGCGTTTACGGTACTTCATTTAATTGTTGTCTGGAGAGCTTGGCCAAGGTCTTAGCTAGATGTGTTGACACTAACCTTGTCTTAAATTTTGAAAAATGTCACTTCATGGTACGACAAGGCATAGTGTTAGGGCATGTAGTATCTCGTGAAGGTATTTCTGTAGACCCGGCCAAGGTCGATGTTATCACCACTTTACCTCACCTCTCATCTGTGAGGGAGGTCCACTTGTTTTTTGGGACATGCAGGATTCTATAGGCGCTTTATCAAGGATTTCATGTGGATTTAGAGTTTGATAGTGAATGCGTGAAAGCTTTTGAAGAGCTAAGGAGAGTTCTTACCACGACACCAATTGTGCGAGGCCCCAACTGGACGTTGCCATTTGAGATAATGTGCGATGCATCAAACCATGCTGTAGGTGCCCTGCTTACACAGTCCGATGGTAAACTCCCTTATGTCATTGCTTACTCTTCTAAGACACTAGATGCAGCACAATCCAACTATACCATTACTGAAAAAGAACTCTTAGCTATTGTTCATGATTTAGATAAATTCAGATCTTATTTGCTAGGGTCAAAGATAGGGGTATACACGGATCATGCAACTTTAAAGTACTTATTGACAAAGAATGAGTCAAAGCTTAGACTCATACGTTGGATATTGCTTTTGCAAGAATTCGACATTGATATTAGGGACCGGAGTGGATCTCAAAACTTGGTTGCGGATCATTTAAGCCGCATTGCGAATTTAAAATTTGATCTATTTCCAATCAATGACTCATTCCCATTGGATAGTTTGCATGCTGTGTCGGATAGCTTTCCTTGGTTTGCCCCAATGGCGAACTACTTGGTTGCAAAAATCTTCCGTCCCAACCTTTCGAAAAACCAAAGGGACAAGTTGAGGAGTGATTCCAAATACTATATTTGTGATGAGCCTCACTTGTGGAAGAGAGGCATGGACCAAGTAATTCGAGGATGTGTCCCAGAATCTGAAACCCAACCAATTCTTGAAGTTTGTCACTGATAAACCCATATTTCATGAGTTTTTTTGTGCTTAATTTGAGTGATTTATACAATCCTTCACCTACTTATTCACATTAATTGCATGGTTTTACTTTCCCCTTCTTATTATGTCATGTTGTGAAAAATATGTTTTCTAAGCTTTAAGATTAATTATTTTAATTACATTTATTTCCATTCGATGCCGTGATTAGTTTGTTGAGTAGTTTCAGATTTTCTAAGGCAGAATGACTTAAAGGATGAAAAAGGAAACATACTAAAATGGAAGGAGGAAGCAAAATGGAGCTTTAAGGAAACTGGTATCCATGCGATTGCATGGATGACGCGATCGCGTGCCAAGCACGAATCAGCAGCGACGCGGCCGCGTGACTGACGTGACCGCACGCCTTAAGCAGAACGCATATGACGCGGTCGCATGACTGACGCGACCGCGTGGCAAGGAAAGGCTCCAAATGACGCGACCGCGTGACCCACGCGGATGCGTGACAGAGGTCACGCACCAGAATTTACAGAATATGCCCCCAGCGAATTCTGAAGCTCTTTTTGGCCCAGATCCAAGTACAGACAGCATAGACCAGAGGTTATAAAGTGTGGGAATGCACCCATTCAAAGAGAGCTCGCCAATTTCTAGATTTCATGATTTAGATTTAGTTTAGAGAGAGATTCTCTCTCTCTCTTAGGATTTAGGACTTCTTCTTGTTTTGGGAGTAACTCTGGATCCAGGTTTTAATGTTCTTTTATTTTGGTTCTACATTTATTTATTCCAACATTTGAATTGATTATTATAATTTGATTTATGAATTATTCCATGTCACATATTGCGATTTGAATTTATGATAATTGAGGTATTTTCAGTTCATGATTGTTCTCTTTGATTTAAGTTATCATCGTTTCCCATCTAAGGACATTTTTATTATTCTAGCAATTTTACTTTTTCCTCTTTTGGTTCCGGTTAAGAATTCAGTAACTCAACAGTTATTAAACTCAACATAACTGATAATCGTTATCTTGCTAATTGAGCTGAACTTAAATAATCCCAACCTTTTCTTAGGAAATAATTAGGATTCAAAGGTCAATTTAATTAGTCCCTTAACTTTCCTTTGCCCTGGTAAAGGTTGACCAAGTGGAATTAAGATACAACTTTCATTATTGTTGAGAGAGATAACTAAGTTGGACTTCTAATTTCCCTTATCTTGCCAAAAGTTGTTTCACCGTTATTATTTATTTTTAATTGCCATTTAATTCACTCGTCATTTAAATTACTTGCTTCTCACCTTCTAAACCCCGATTACAACCTTTATAACCAATAATAAGAACATACTTCCTCCCAGTTCCTTGAGAAGACGACCCGAGGTTTGAATACTCGGTTAACAATTTTTAAGGGGTTTGTTACTTGTGACACCCAAAACATTTGTACGAAGGGATTTTTGTCGGTTTAGAGACTATATCTACAACGCGACTATTTTTATGACATTCTTTACTGGCAAAAATCCCAACGTCAAAATGGCGCCGTTGCCGGGGAACTACTAACGTGTGCCTTATTATTGGTTATTGTAAATATTTTTCTTTTGCTTGTTTATTTATTTTTGTTTTTTCCTTTTTATCTTTGTTTGCTACTATGAACTCTCACCGCTCTCGCTTTGAGTTTGGTTCTAATATTGTTAAAGGAAATAGAAGTTACAGCAGGAATGTGCATCAAGTTCAGACCAATCAAGGATGGATGAAACCAAGAGGATCTAATCAACCCTTTTGGCAACAACACCCTCCGAGATATCCTGGACAAAGACCGTTCTACCGTGCATACCTAGCTGAAAGACATGGTGGACAACCTTGTAACTACCAACAAGCCCCACCCCGTGCATATGAACCATCCTTTCAACATAACCTCGAACTACCACACTCACAAGCTTCTCTTCACCATTCGCCATCATATGGTCCTTCCTTACCCCAATACCAATCCAATCGTTCCCAATCATCACTACTTTCCTTTGTATCATGTCCAAGTCTGGCAAACCGCGAAGCAGAGGATCGCCTAAAAGAAACAGTTATTAAATTTCAAACAACCATTCAACAACTAGAGCAAGCACTAATTCAATGGGCCACTAGGCGCTCAAATATACAAGGATCAACCACAGCTCCATATGGACAGCCCGATGAAGAGCGTAGCATGAAAGAAATACTAGAGACTCCAGTGGACAAGACAGAGAATGAATTTATACTAGAACAAGTGGAAGAAGCTGTCATTGTTCAAGAAGAAGAGTTGGTTGAAGATCTAGGAGATGCTGAACTTCCTTGGGAATCTAGAATTAAGGACAACTCCGTCCAAGATGCTACAGTTGATGCTAAGGAGGATACCGTACAATCTCCAAGGCAAGTCGTTTACGAAGAATCTGACGGAATAATCCAAGAAGCAAATTTCCTTGATGATGATAGTCACAAGTCTAGTTCTCCTAGTGATGAACTTGCGTCCGCAAGTGAATTCTCTGAGATCGAAGGATTTTCCCCAAGTGAATATGAAGATGATGTGGAGGTAGATTTCTCTCAACCTCCAGTCTATGACTCGAGTGATGAGGAAGACATAGAGGACTTTGACCAGGATACAGATACAATTGAAGACCTTTGCAAGGAAGTGGGAGAATTCACAGAAGAGCACAAGGAAACGGAACTTATAAAACCACCAAAAACACCTGTCCCAAGGCCATTACCACCTAATACAAGCTTCAAGTGGGTACAATCCTTAACTTATAACTTTACTTATTCATTTGAATATGGTTTACTTGAAACAGATGGCCAGCTTAGAGCTCTCTGCGGCTTTAAGAGTAAGAGGGAAATGGCTCGTACTCAGAGCTGGTGCACAAGGTTCAATAAGGTTCCACGCTTCACTTCAAAGTACACGGATTGGTATCATGCTCAATCACATGGATCACGGAAAACGTTTGCTCACCAAGGTGAGATTCTACTTTTTAACCCGCCCGAATGGATACATGTAGATCAAGATGGAGGCGGATTTAAAAGCAAGGTTTGGAATCTTGGAGTTTATTCTGACATTTGTCATCCCGGGAGCCTAACAATATATTTAAAGTTGTTCGAAAGCTTTGCGTGCTTAGTTTGGGACCCCGGAGGCCATTGGCATTCCAAGCACTGGTGGAAATTTTTGGACGAATTTAAACACAAGCCACCATAACAGGATACTCCTCCAATGTCCAACTTAAGGACTTTAACTAAAAGTGCTAGGTGGGAGACAACCCACCAGGGTATGGTCGCTTCTTTTTCAATTTATTTCTTGTTAATTGCTTTCATTTTTCCTTTTTCATTTTAATTTATTAAACCTAGAATCATGCATAACATTCTTATTAATCATTGCATTCTGCATTTTTCATGCACAAAAAAAAAGGGATGCACGACGCGACCACATGCCCCATGCGATTGCGTCATATCGCGTAAAACACCACCCATGCGACCGCGTGACCCACGCGGCCGCATGATATATATATATCGGCGTAAGAATCTAACAAACAGAAAGTTAGGCTGGAATCATGCGGCTCTTGTGCGTTTCACACAAATTGGCCCACGCGATCGCATGCCCCATGCGATCGCGTCACTTACCCAATACTAATCCCACGCGACCGCGTGAGCGACGCGATCGCATCGCATGGATTTCATATCACCCCAAAGGAGACAGAGAGTTGCACTGAAACGGCGCTGGAGTCGTGCGTTTAGCACGAATTCCAGCGACGCGATCGCGCGACCCACGCGATCGCGTCACCCCTCTTTCCCCCCTCTCATGCGATCGCGCGACCCACGCGATTGCGTTCCCCCCATTTTCACCCTAACCACGCGACCGCGTGCCCCACGCGGCTGCATGGATTCCAAAATATAACCCCCCAGCCCGCGAACCCTATCAGTCGTGTAGCCCCCCTTCACCCCCAACCCTCTTTTCTCTCTGTGTTCTTACTCCCCCAGCCACCGCTGGCCAGCCACCACGCCACCACCACAACGCCGCCGCTGTCCAAACGCCCTCGCCATACCACCCCCTCCCCTTCTCTCTTCTTCCTTCTTCCTCTCTCCTCCCCTCTCCACCACTGCCTCCACGAGCACCGCCCAGCCACCGCCGACCAGCCAGCCGCCCCCCCTCCGCCACCCACCCCCTTCAGCCAGCAACAACCACCGCCCTCCCTGCCCCTATCCTCTTCCTCTCTCACTAACCCTAATACCCCCCTCCGCCACTGCCCCCTCAGCCGCCACCACGCCGGACGCCGCCGCAACCACCTTCTTCCCTGTTCTACCCCTTCCGCTTACTAGGTTCCGCAACACGCAACCCTTTCTATCCGTTCGTCATTTTTCTGTATTTTTTTATTATTTTATTCCGTTTATGTTCATGATTAGGATAGCTAGACTTGCATGTTGTAGTGGATTTTTAGGTTGTTAGGTAGCTTAAGCTGTGGTTAGTGGATCTAGGACTATTTACTTACACTGTTCTTACTTCTGTTTTATCCTATGTACAATTCTATTGCTGCTATAATCATGATTCATATGCTGCTTTCTTGTATGTTGCTGCTGTTTACATTGAGTTTTTATGTTTATTTTATATCTCTGTACATGCAGCTGGATTTCTTTTAATTCATATGAACTGATATGATTGCTGTTTATTTTCCGGGACAATCCAATTTTAGCCGGAATGCTGCCCAAATTTTTTGAAAATTGTTTTCATTCTTGTTTTGGTTTGGCAACTCTGTTTTACTCTACTTCCCCCAAACCATTTCATGAATGCTAGGGTCACTTTCTTATCCTCTTTGATTTCCTGGTTCATAACCTGCAATTGTGATTCACTGATTCCAATTTCTGATTTCTTTATTTCTATTCGAATCAGCATCACCCTGTTTTCTTTATTCGATTATGAGTACTTCTATTCTTACCTGTGAATCCTTGTTATATGGAATTTTTTTTATGCCACTTACTTTCCTAACTCACTAATTTTAATTTACTAATTTCTTTTTACCATACTAACCCTCTTGATCTCCTTTCTGATTACTTTCACTTCCTCTAACTTTCTCACTATGGCATATTGATTTTTCTTTCCATTTAACATTAATTCAATCACATTTCCATTACTCATTTTCCTTATTCTATTTCTCCCTTACCGCTTTGAGCTTCCTTTGTTTAATTGCCTATTTGCTTTCTTATTTTTTTATCCATTCCTGGGTTTCTATTTTTCAGGATGTCTGCCTCACAGAGGAAAGGCAAAGGCAAGGCTACTAGCAAGCGCAAGAGAGGAGATTCCTCCTAGTCCATCATTGCTCTAATGCACGATTCCTCATGGCGGGAGAAGAACTTCACACAGCAGGAAAAAGATGACCAGCTGCTCCCTTCGACTGATCCTATAAAATCTGCAAACCGGTACTGTGAGCTAAAGTAACCGACTTTTGCAAACTCCAGAAATCTATACCTGGAACGTACCTTGAAGATTCCAGAAGCCCTCCAGCAATACACTACTGAGCAAATCAAGCAACGGGGCTAGTTCTTTCTGGAGAGACCACTGACAGAGGTCAATGTATCTTGGGTCCAGGAATTCTATTACAACTACTACCTTACTACCCTAGATGCCGTGAAACTGAGGGGAAAGCAAATTCTGGTCACTGAGGAGGCCATAGAGACCATTCTCCAGCTCCCAGCCAAGTCCGATCAGCCAGATGGTTTTGCACAGGCTGAGGAGGACATGGGCCAGATGCGGTTTGATTGGGACGCCGTAAAGGCACGGATAGCTCTCGACCCTGCTGTTCCTTGGGAGATGGGTCAGAACACCCCTATGCCTAGAGGGATCAAGAGAGTGTACTTGAATGATGAGGCTCAGCTATGGCATCAGATCTTGAGTAATTTTGTGATGCCGAGTACTCACGAGACAGAGATCCCGACTACCATGATCACCCTCCTTTGGTGTGTGCTGGAGGGTAAGGACCTGTACTTGCCTCGTTTTATCCGGCATTATATGGCCATGGTCCACGTCCGAGGCACCCTCCCCTTTCCTTATCTGGTTACACGGCTAGGCCGTCAGGCTGATGTGCCTTGGGAGGATGCCGATGAGTGACCACCAGCAGTGGACTGCAGGAAGATCATCCCTCACAGCAGGAACTTCCTTGCTTTGGGCTACAGACCACCACCTGTCACTGCTACTGATGAGACAGCCCCTCCGTCTGCTGGACCCTCTTCATCCACAGCTGCCCAACTGCCCCTGCTGCCACCACTGCACCTCCACCCGCCTCCGAGCCGGTTTATCGCCTCGTGCACCATCTATTCCGCCAGCTTGATCAGATGGAACGCCATAACAGGCGCCGGTATGAGAGATTAGAGCGCCGCAGCAGGCGACGCTATTCCCATCTGAAGCTGATGATCAGACAGGGCGCCGACATCCCCTCCGAGCCCGACACACCATCAGAGCCATCAGAGGAGGAGGAGGATGAGCACGAGGAGGAGCCTCATTCCCAGGCGGAGACTCATCAGCAGGCTGGCACAGAGCACGCCACACTACAGCAGGAGGCCCCACATCAGCTTGAGGCTACAGATCCAGAGATCCCGCTGCAGTCAGTCCCTCCTCTACAACAGCCAGACTCTCAGCCCACCACCGCCACAAAGACCCCAGCTACCATCCCTCCCAGTGACGACACTCCTTCACACCCGGCTTGATTGAGCATCGAGGACGATGCTTGCTTTTAAGTGTGGGGAGGTCGCCATCTCTGGCGTTTATTTTGGTGAACTACTACATACTTTTTCTTTTATTTTGGATATTTTTCTGTTTTTTTCTCTTTTTCTTTTATTGTTATTTTCTGAGTACTTATACATTGCTACTTGTGTATTTTACTCTATTTTCTGCATTTTGCAAATTTTGTTCATATTTTAGTTATTTAGTTCATTTTAGTTATTTAGTTTAGTTTGCAATTTTAACTTATTAGTGGATCAATTTGTATAGTTTACCCTTTTTACATAAGATAGCTTAGTTATAGCTTAGTTTAAATTGACAAAAAGAGTAAGCTAGGAACTTGAACATAATAGATTTAGATCCATAAAACCTTGTATATATAGCATTACATGATGTAGTTAAACTGACAACATTTCATCAAGGAGAAACATTAAAACTTCAAAGGCCACCCTAAATTACTTTTTAAGAGAATAATGAGAATTTTTAACTAAACCTGCATGACATACATAAGTGATAAATGATTTTTCAGCTAGAGAACATATAGCCTGTGAGTTTTGAGCTTAACTGTATGGTTACATTCAAACCATGATTTCTATTTCTGTGTGTTCCAACCTTCTTTCTTATTCTGATGTTCTTTACTTTGTTTTAGTCTATATGTCCGATTATAGAATTTAGGTACATCTCAAAATAATGATTGAGGCCATCATTTGATCTTAGCTCACTTACCCAAAATTAGCCTACCTTTTAAGGGGATACAAAAAGGGGATACAAAAAGAACTCCCCAATGCAAAATAAAAAGCAATGCACATGGATAAAAACAAGAATTGAAACATGAGCATGGGACATCAAAAGCAAGAAAATAGGGAGAATAAGTAAAGAAGCATTGTTTTACTAAGTATGTATGTTAGGTGAGATCTTAGTCTAATTAAGGATTCACTTATTAGCTCACTTAGCCTTATACATATATCCTTACTCTTTGCCTTGACCCCATTACAACCTTAATTAAAGACCTCATGAGTTTTGGTATGACTATGTTCTATAATTGTTGATTGGTTAGACGAAAAACAAAGTTATAGAAAGGAAGAATAAAAAGAAGAATAGAGTGA
The DNA here is from genome assembly GCF_059453495.1 of Arachis ipaensis. NCBI lineage: Eukaryota > Viridiplantae > Streptophyta > Magnoliopsida > Fabales > Fabaceae > Arachis > Arachis ipaensis. The sequence continues at coordinate 77,752,921 of NC_142444.1, forward strand.
TTAACCCAATAAACACTGAGTGATTAGAGAGAAAACACAAAATCCAGTGACGGTTCAAAAGCTCATTAATATTTATCTCTGATTGTCTTGCAAGTTTTTTTTTTCTCATCTCATTTACTAAAATGCTTTATTATTTAAGGGTTGGCTATATATATACATGACTCCTTGAGAATGTGGATTAACTTGACTACATGTAAGCTCTATATATAAGTGAATAAATTAGAGTTGCATGATGGATCATTCATTTAGGTAGTTGCATTTAAATTAGGTTGCATTGCATGACATTCCATCACTTTAACCTTAGTTATTTACCTTGGATTTAGCATGAGGACATGCTAGTGTTTAAGTGTGGGGAGGTTCATAAACCCATATTTCATGAGTTCTTTTGTGCTTAATTTGAGTGATTTATACAATCCTTCACCTACTTATTCACATTAATTGCATGGTTTTACTTTCCCCTTCTTATTATGTCATGTTGTGAAAAACATGTTTTCTAAGCTTTAAAATTAATTATTTTAATTACCTTTATTTCCATTAGATGTCGTGATTAGTGTGTTGAGTAGTTTCAGATTTTCTAAGGCAGAATGACTTAAAGGATGAAAAAGGAAACATACTAAAATGGAAGGAGAAAGCAAAACGGAGTTTTAAGGAAACTGGTATTCACGCGATTGCATGGATGACGCGATCGCGTGCCAAGCACGAATCAGCAGCGACGCGGCCACATGACTGACGTGACCGCGCGCCTTAAGCAGAACGTATATGACGCGGTCGCATGACTGACGCGACCGCGTGGCAAGGAAAGGCTCCAAATGACGCGACCACGTGACCCACGCGGACACGTGACAGAGGCCACGCACCAGAATTTACAGAATATGCCCCCAGCGAATTCTGAAGCCCTTTTTGGCCCAGATCCAAGTACAGACAGCATAGACCAGAGGTTATAAAGTGTGCGAATGCACCCATTCAAAGAGAGCTCGCCAATTTCTAGTTTTCATGATTTAGATTTAGTTTAGAGAGATTCTCTCTCTCTCTCTCTCTTAGGATTTAGGACTTCTTCTTGTTTTGGGAGTAACTCTGGATCCAGGTTTTAATGTTCTTTTATTTTGGTTCTACATTTATTTATTCCAACATTTTAATTGATTATTATAATTTGATTTATGAATTATTCCATGTCACAGATTGCTATTTGAATTTATGATAATTGAGGTATTTTCAGTTCATGATTGTTCTCTTTGATTTAAGTTATCATCGCTTCCCATCTAAGGACATTTTTATTATTCTAGCAATTTTACTTTTTCTCCTTTTGGTCCCGGTTAAGAATTCAGTAACTCAATAGTTATTAAACTCAACATAACTGATAATCGTTATCTTGCTAATTGAGCTGAACTTAAATAATCCCAACCTTTTCTTAGGAAATAATTAGGATTCAAAGGTCAATTTAATTAGTCCCTTAACTTTCCTTTGCCCTGGTAAAGGTTGACCAAGCGGAATTAAGATACAACTTTCATTATTGTTGAGAGAGATAACTAAGTTGGACTTCTAATTTCCCTTATCTTGCCAAAAGTTGTTTCACCGTTATTATTTATTTTTAATTGCCATTTAATTCACTCGTCATTTAAATTACTTGCTTCTCACCTTCTAAACCCCGATTACAACCTTTATAACCAATAATTAGAACATACTTCCTCGCAGTTCCTTGAGAAGATGACCCGAGGTTTGAATACTCGGTTAACAATTTTTAAGGGGTTTGTTACTTGTGACACCCAAAACGTTTGTACGAAGGGATTTTTGTCGGTTTAGAGACTACATCTACAACGCGACTGTTTTTATGACATTCTTTACTGGCAAAAATCCCAACGTCAGTCACTCGTCCGAATGTGGTGGCCACTTTGGCCCACAAAGGACCGCTAAAAAAGTGTTGGATTGTGGATTCTGGTGGCCAATGTTATTCAAGGATGCTAACCGGTTATGTGTGTCTTGCCATCAGTGTCAGAGGTCAGGAAACACATCCCAAAGGGATGAAATGCCTCAGCAACCTATGTTTTTCTGTGAGATATTTGATGTATGGGGCATTGACTTTATGGGACCGTTTCCCAACTCTAATGGGTATCTGTATATTCTCTTAGCGGTTGACTACATGTCAAAGTGGGTAGAGGCGATACCTACCCATCTTGACGATGCCAATGCCGTTGTTTCTTTTATTAGGAATCACATTGTGTGCCGTTATGGGTCGCCACGAGCAATCGTGAGCGACCAAGATTCCCACTTTTGTAATAGAATGGTAGAAGCATTACTCAAGCACTATGGAGTGTCGCATAAGGTTGTTACTACTTATCATCCGCAAACAAATGGATAAGTGAAAGTGTCCAACAGGGAAATTAAGAGGATTTTGGAGAAAGTGGTCAATCCACAAAGAAAGGATTGGAGCCTCCGGTTAGGAGATGCACTATGGGCGTATAGAACGGCCTACAAGACTCCGATAGGGATGAGTCCCTTCCGGATCGTCTATGGTAAGGCATGCCATCTTCCGGTGGAGATTGAGCATCGAGCCTATTGGGTGGTAAAGCAGTGCAACATGGATTTAGCCAACACGGGTGAAGCTAGGAAGCTACAACTAGAGGAGCTTGAGTGTTTGAGGAACGAGTCATATGAGAATGCCCGGATCTATAAAGAGAAGACCAAATCATTTCATGACCATCACATCCGGAAGAAGGACTTTCAAGAAGGTGATGAAGTCCTCCTCTACAACTCAAGGCTTCGATTTATGCCTGGCAAGCTCTGCTCTAGATGGGAAGGACCTTTCAAGGTAAAGGAGATAAAGCCATATGGAGTGATGGAGTTGTTTCATCCTAAGAGTGAAGTAACTTTCAAAGTGAATGGACATAGAGTGAAGAAGTATCATGGTGTCAAGCCCCCAAAAGAGCTAGAGGTGTACCTATTGGAGGATGCACCAAGAAGAGAAGAAGCTTAAGAAAAGGACCGTCCAACTTAAGGACGTTAAAGAAAAGTGCTAGGTGGGAGGCACCCCACCGTGGTAAGATCTTCCATGTCTATACCATCTCGTTTGTAACCTTCAATTTCTTGTGAATTTTGTGATTTCTTGATGATTGATTGATTGCATAGGAATGTTAGTTTTATTCTTCTTGTTGAATAGTTGGAATGTTAATGTAGTTGTCCTCATTTTCGTATGGATGAAGTAGTGAAGTAGGGAGAATGCTATGTTTTGGATTGTGAATAATATTGTAAAGAATTCTCTTTGGCTACTAGCTTAAGCTCCTACCAAGAATGTGTTAGAATAGGTCTTGTTATACTGAAAAAAAAAAAGAACAGATAGAAAAATGAAAAATGGGCACCGATGCGCTAGCGCAATGTGCGCGCGCGCGCCGGTGGTACAATTCTACCTCTTGGGCCAAATACCCAAAAGTTATGCCCATTCCATGCCCAACTCGTGCCAGGCACTCATGCGTCCGCGTACTTGCCGCCTGCGCGCACCATTGCAATTTTACCATCGACGCGCAAGCGCACTGTGCGCGCGCGCGCCGATGGCGACATCTGGACTCCCTGGTACAAAAATCAGAGAGTTATGCCACATTTGGGCCAACCTTATGCCAAAACTGACGCGTTCGCATGTTGTGTGCGCCCGCGGCAGCCGCGAAATCTCGCAAGCACGCGTCCGCGCAAGGTGTGCATCTGCGCGCCTGCGCCATTCACCAACTCTGGTACAAAATCCAGAAACTTATGCTAACTTTGTGTCACTTCTATGCCAGAGGCACAACTCCCCTCGCGCATGCGTGCCACTAACGTTCATGCGTCTCTTGCTAACACCCTCATCGACGCGCCAGCGCACTGTGCGCGCGCGCGCTGGTTGCGCGAAACAGTTTTATAACTTCGCGCCCTATTCTGTTTGCCACTTCCCAACCCCTTTTCTTTCTTAATTCCCCTTTTCTTCTTCCTCCACCACACCCCTCTTCCTCTTATTCTTCCACAATCCACACCCTTGTCTCCGGCTACTCACCGGCGATAACCACCTCTTCCGGTGGCACTACACTTCTCCTATCTTCTTTCTCATCTTCACAAAACAAGATTAAACCTTGTTCTCTTCTACTTCTCAAGGTTTTACTTCTTTCATTTCTTTTCTTTCATTTTCTTTGCATTATTTCTTCTAGTTAGATGCTTCTTGTTGCTTCACTTAGTTTCTCTTTTACTTACATGATGATGTTTCTTGCTTTTTTGTGTTTGCTTATTTTTTCTTTTTCCTTATTTTTCCATGGATGTTGAATTGAGTTTAATTTGCTTTAATAGATCTTTCTGTCATTCCTTTTTCTTGTCTTTGCCAATGTGTGATGTCTATGTGATGATTGATGTTCCATTTTGGGCTTTGAATTGATTAAGTATCTCATAATTACTCTTTGCTTAATAATTGCACACCAAGTGTTCGAGGAAATGCATGAATACCATTTTGGTTTCTTTTGACAATGTACTTTCAATTGGATGCTTCTCCTCATTCACTTGTTATCCTCTACAAGCATTGAGTCCACTCTGCTTGCTAATTAGATACTTATTGAATGTGACTTGCTTTTTGTTATGGATGCTTGAGATTACTCCTCTCATGCCACTGCATGCTTTAGTTCCTCTTGCATCCCATGCCAAGTGTTATGACCTATGTCTTTATGATTACTATCCTTCACTTGCATGTTTTTATTAAAATGATACTTTGGGTTTAATGCTTTCCGGTTTTCCTTCGTTTCTCAGGATGGCCACCGCGAAAGGCAATGCGAAAGCTCCAAGGAAACCAGCCGCAAGGAGGGCACCCCAAAGATCCACTTCTAAGGCGCACTCTTCATTGGGAGCTGGATCTTTACCTAAGAAAGCGAAGACACCCACTCCTATTGATGAGAAGGAAAAGAGCAAGCCGGCGAAAGATTCTTCAAGGTTCTCCAACTGCTTCTGTGAACTTATGTTCCCCTCCATAGTTGTACGGAACTATCATCCCGAGCACCTACTTGCTCCGCCGGACAAGGTTGCTCCTTGTATTTTACCCTGCATTGAACGACGAGGATGGGAGTTTCTTTTGAGAAAACCAAGGGAAATCAACCTTTCTTGGGTTGAAGAATTCTACACTAACTACCATCTTTCCTCCCTTCAATCGGTATACATGCACCGCAGGCAAGTTTCAGTTTCGGAAGAGGCTATTCAGCAAGTGCTTAATGTCCTACCGGTACCAAGTGACATGGATGGCTACCAAGATGTCTTACGCCAGCGAGAGAAGTTTGGATTTGATTGGGACTCGATCCTTCGAGTCATTATTGAGCCAAAGGCATTTTGGATCCAAGGTCAGCTCCGGATGAGGCCCAAGAGTATCGACGCTCGCTTCCTAACTGTGGAAACTAGAGCTTGGGCCCAGATCCTATATCATTATGTGCTACCTAGCACCCACAAGTCGTCCTTCACGGCAGACCTCGCCTTGATTGTTTGGTGTGTTCTCACAAAAAAGTCGGTGAACATTCCACTTCTTTTCAACCAAGCGATGAGTCAAGTTCATGACCGGGGTAATTTACCATTTCCAGCATTGGTACCTGATTTAGTTGCTGTTGCGGGTGTTCCTTGGGAAGCAAAGGACAGAAAGATTATAGTTCCGGCTAAGGGCGATGTGGTCCCAACCGAAAAATACCTACATCTTCCCATGAACAACCCAAGCCTTGACATAGCCCTTCCATCTACTATTCCTTCCACTTCATCATCACCACCTCAGCAAAGATCCACACATCAAAGGATAGAAGATCTTCACCGGAAGCTTGATAGATATGAGTGGCGCAATCAACGCCGATATACTTACATCAAGAAGCTTCTGTGTTGTGTTACCCCTAGCATGGAGGAACCCGAAATATTCACATCTACCTCAAACCCGAGTGATGGGAGCTCTGAAGGAGAGGATAGTGACGGTTCCGGTCCCGACGGCCCTTTGCGCATTGTTTGTAGCACGGAGGACCGTGCTAATTTTTAAGTGTGGGGAGGTCGTTCGACCGATCTCCATGGGTAACAATCTCTTCCCTTCAATACCCATGGATTTATCTTTTGCTTAGTAGTTAGTACATTGCATGTGTAGATAGTTTTTCTTGTAAATACTCCTTGCATGATACTTAGTTTCTATAGAGTTACTTGGTCAAAACAATAACTTCTTTTCCAAGAAACTGTGTTTTGGGGTACCCTACCCTACCAAATTTTTGAACAGAGCACATCAACAACCCTAAGCAAAAAACCATGAATGTCCCTAAATTTGGATCCTTGATTGGCTTACGTAAGTTAGGATGTGTATCATTCAATTAGTGTATACTTGGGAAATTTGGGTAGATATATAGGTGTGTAATTGTAGTGTAATTGAAAATTCTAGGATTTGGGAACATATTCATGCATTGAATGATTGGACTATATACATTGAAACTTTTGTTCACAAGGCCCCAGAAAAGGGGATAACAATAAAATAATTAAAAAAAATAATAATAATAATATAAGCAACAAAGGGGACAAAGAAACCCCAAGACAAAGTAATGAAGAAAACAATGCATATGGGTATGAATTAAAAAGAATGCATGAGTATGCAAGAAAGTGAAACTCAGGGGTAGCTAGGTAATGTATTATAGTTGTATAGGTTGTTCTATGTGTCTAGTGGGATCCTAGGTTAATCAAGGACTCAAATTTTAAGCTCACTTAGCCATATACATCCTTACCTTCACCCTAGCCCCTTTACAACTGGTGCATGAAATTGTGATCATCAATGGCACCAACAACTTGGTACGCACAATTGTAATCTCAACTCTTTATCACAACTCTGCACAACTAACCAGCAAGTGCACTGGGTCGTCCAAGTAATAAACCACGCGAGTAAGGGTCGATCCCACAGAGACTGTCGGCTTGAAACAAGGTATGGTCATCTTGTAAATCTCAGTCAGGAGGATTCAAATGGTTAATGAGGATTGATAATTAAAAGATGAATAAAATATAAAATAGGATAGAGATACTTATGTAATTCATTGGTGAGAATTTCAGATAAGCATATGAAGATGCTTTGTTCCTCCTAAACTTCTGCTTTTCTATTGCCTTCTTCCAATCATTCATACTCCTCTCCATGGCAAGCTTTATGTTGGGCATCACCGTTGTCAATGGCTACTTCCCGTCCTCTCAGTGAAAATGGTCCAATTGCGCTATCACCACACGGCTAATCATCTGTCGGTTCTCGATCATGTTGGAATAGGATCCATTGATCCTTTTGCGTCTGTCACTACGCCCAACACTCGTGAGTTTGAAGCTCGTCACAGTCATCGCTTCTCAGATCCTACTCGGAATACCACAAACAAGGTTTATACTTTTCGGATCTCAGGAATGGCCGCCAATAATTCTAGCCTATACCACGAAGGTTTTAATCTTAGATTAGAATCCCAAAAGATACACATTCAAACTTGTTTGCATGTAGAACGGAAGTGGTTGTCAGGCAGGCGTTCATAGGTGAGAATGATGTGAGTGTCACAAATCATCACATTCATCAAGTTGAAGATGAGTGTATATCTTAGAGAAGAAGTAGGCGTGAATTGAATAGAAAAACAATAGTACTTTGTATTAATTCATGAGGAACAGCAGAGCTCCACACCTTAATCTATGGTGTGTAGAAACTCCACCGTTGAAAATACATAAGAACAAAAGGGTCTAGGCATAGCGGTGAGGCCAGCCTCAAACATGAATAGGTCTATCAAAGTATGATCAAGTGTGTAAAAAGTATATGAAAGTATGAAAATACAATAGCAAAAGGTCCTATGTATAGAAACCTAGTAGCCTAGGGTTACATAAATAGGTAAATGATGCAGAATCCTTCTTCCGGGCCCACTTGGTGTGTGCTTGGGCTGAGCATTGAAGTTTCACGTGTAGAGGCTTTTCTTGGAGTTAAACGCCAACTTTTGTGCCAGTTTGGGCGTTTAACTCCAGCTTTTATGCTGGTTCTTGCGTTTTGACGCCAGAATTTCTATGCTGACTTGGAACGCTGGTTTGGGCTATCAAATCTCGAGCAAAGTATAAACTATTATATATTGCTGGAAAGCCCAGGATGTCTACTTTCCAACGCAATTAAGAGCGCTCAAATTGGGCTTCTATAGCTCCAGAAAATCCACTTCGAGTGCAGGGAGGTTAGAATCCAACAGCATCTGCAGTCCTTTTTCAGCCTCTGAATCAGATTTTTGCTCAGGTGTCTCAATTTCAGCCAGAAAATACCTGAAATCACAGAAAAACACACAAGCTCATAGTAAAGTCCAGAAATATGATTTTTATTTAAAAACTAATAAAAATATAATAAAAACTAACTAAAATATACTAAAAACATACTAAAAACAATGCCAAAAAGCGTATAAATTATCCACTCATCAACAACCCATGAATAAGACCTCATGATACTTGTAAGCATGAATTAAGTAATTGTTGATTGATTAGAGGAAAGACAAATCTTGGAAAGCATGATTAGGAGAAGATTGAGCGACGAATCCTATACACTTTAGCGAATAGAGCGGATACACTTCTGATGAGGGTTCAATGCTCAATTCTTTGTTCCCGGCTTTCACAAGCGTTCATTTAGCAAGTCATATGCACCCCTTAGTGATGTTCAACTTGGTAGGATTCATTAATTACGTACTATTTTCACCCTATATGCTCACATGTATTCTTGGAGGATAGATTTACTCTTGACCAAGTAGGTAGACGATTATACATTAGTTGCATGCATCCACTTAGGTAGTTTGCATTTTATAAACCCTTTCTTACCATGATCTTTGGTCTTTTTATTTTAAATATGAGGACATGCTTGGTTTAAGTGTGGGGAGATTTGATAAACCCCAATTTTGTGGTTTATATTGTGTAGAATTTGGGGGGTTTTATCAATATTTCTCACAGTTATTCACAAGAAACGCATGGTTTTGTTTTCACTTCCTAATATTGCCCCATGATGAAAAACATGCTTATTTTACCTTAAAATTGCCATATTTTAATTCTCTTCTATTGCCATTTGATGCCATGATGTATTTGTTGAGTGATTTCAGGAATTATAGGGTAGGAATGGCCTAGAATAGAGAAAGAAAGCATGTACAAAAGGGAGGAACATGAAGATTTGAAATTTTGGAAAAAGCAGCATTGGCGCACCCGCGCACTCGACGCGCACGCGTGGATGAGATTGGCTAGAAGTGGCGCGCAAGGATAGACGCATCCGCGCGGATCAGAAGATTCCTGACAATTTTTGAGGCTCATTAGGCCCAATTTCAAGCTGTTTCTGCATGGAAAAGACCTAAGGATGCTAGGGGGAAAGGGGGATCAAACATTTTTACTAAGACACAACTTTTAGCTAGTTTTTGTTTTTTTGTTCTTCTAGAGAGAGAAATCCTTGTTCCTCTCTAGATCTAGTTTTAATTTGATCTTCCCTTGTTGAATTGTGAATTGGATCTTATTAATTACTAATTTTAATTGTTCAATTTGAATTTCCTAGTGTAATTTTGCTTATATCTTGTGATAGTTTTATGAATTCTTATCAATTGTCATTTTATACCCATTTCAGGAATGTTGTGAATCTTGGCTTGTTGATGTTATATTGATGATTTATATGTTTAATTGTGTTGTTTGGATGATTGTATGTTGACCATTGTTAGTGGGTACTTGTTGATTTCAATTTAATCGCTATTTTGAACATGTCTTTTGTTAATGCTTACCATGTGTTTGATGAAATGTTTACTTTGATTATGGAGTAGTTCTCTTTACTCTTGGCCTAGGCCAAGGGAATTGGGTAAACTTGAGTCATTGGGTCTAATGGATTTGATGATTTGGGAGCCCTTAGTGGTCAATTTGATAACCATTGACGCTAACCTTCTACTAAGTTAATTAGTAATGAGGTTAGAACTTATGGATTGATGTTGACCAAACCATTTGACGTACTTCAAGTATAGAAGTAGACTTAATGAGTTTGGTTCTTCATAATTGTCATGATAAGGTTATTAGACAAGGATGGTGACCCCAATTCCCATGCCTAGCCAAGAGTTGATTTTAGTATTCATACTTGAAAACCACAATTCCCAATCACATGCCTTAGTTTTAGTTACTTATTTAGCTTAGAATAGAATCATATTGAATGTTACTTTGTTAGTTTGAAATCACTCATATCTTGCTTAGTTGATTGAATTAGTTTCTTGCAATCTAAGATTACTTGCTTGTTAAGATTCCCATTTATTTTTATGCTCATAACTCACAACCCCGGATTTCTAACCAATGTTGAAGCACATGTTTGCCCATTCCCTGTGAGACGACCCGAGGTTTGAATACTTCGGTTATTTCTATTGGGGTTGAACTTGTGACAACCAAATCCCTCTTCTAAATTTGATGCCCGAGGATTGTTGTTGGTAGAGCTATACTTGCAACGCATTTTTATTGAGGAAAATCTTTACCAATACACCCTTGGGTCTCCATCAATTACCCTATACACTAGAGTGACTAGAGTGCATATACACCATCAGTAAGGGTTCAATGCTTAATTCTATGTTCCCTGCTTTCATGAGTTGTCTTCCTACAAGTTTACTTGTTTTTACTGTATAATTTGAATTAGTGGAATTTGAGTTATTTTTATCTTGAAGAACTTATTTATGTTTAACCAAGTAGGCAAAATCATTTTAGCATATAGTTGCATTCATATACTTGTCAACGTTGCCAATTTCATGCCAACTATAAATATTATATATGGTTGGAAAGCTCTGAATGTCAGCTTTCTAAACCAATTGGAATCACCTCAATTGGACATCTACAACTCAAGTTATGCTCATTTGAAGAGGACAAGGTTGCTGGCTTTGGTGTGCAGCGTTTGAGGCGACGTTTGCTTCAAACGTGGTTGAAAACGCCAGTTCTTGAGGCTCAAACATATTGTCCACCCCATACTATTATACATTGTTGGAAAGCCCTGAATGTCTACTTTCCAATGCCGTTGAGAGCACATCATTTGGAGCTCTACAGCTCGAGTTATACTCCGTTGAAGGTGCAGAGGTCAGTTGGCCTCACTGCAGGTTGCCACCATGTTCGTTTATGCTCATTGCGGGTCAGTTTTCTCCCTCAATTTTAGTGTCCACCATGCAGTACCATATATGCTTGGAAAGTTCTCGATTCCTACTTTCCATTGCTTTTTGAATCACCTCATTTGGAGCTCTGTAGCTCAAGTTATTCTTGTTGGAAGTATACCCCTTGCACACTCATGGCGCCAACGTTAGCCAAAAAGTTAGGGGCTAACGTTGGCGCAAACTTTTGCTAGCCCAGGGAGTGTTTTTCATGTGCCAACGTTAGCCAAAAAGTTAGGGGCTAATGTTGGCGCAAACGTTTGCTCATCCAGGGAGTGTTTTTCATGCCAAAAGTTAGCCAAAAAGTTAGGGGCTAACTTTTGCTCCAGCTTTTGCCCAAAAGTTAGCCAAAAAGTTAGGGGCTAACTTTTGGTCCAGCTTTTTGCTTCCTGGTTCATTTTCAATTAATCCAAAAGTTTGAGCTAAAGTTTGAGGCAAACTTTTGCTCAAACTTTTTGTTCTCTCTTCCTCCTAGCCATTCCTTCTTGCTTCATCCTTTCTCCAAGCTTTCTTCACCTATCATTAATCAACCAAACACATCAAAGCTATGCTCAAAATCATGAGATATTCATTCTTTCATAATATGTGACAATTATAGCATAAAACCTCATGAAATAGCATGAATTCATACATGGTTGATTAAATCAAAGGGAACATGAAAATCTACCCAATTGGCTTTCTTATGGCTCAAGAAAGTGCATAAAACCTATTGAAAACAAATGAAAAAGCATAGAAAAACATGACATGGTGACATGTCATCACAACACCAAACTTAAACCTTCCTTGTCCCCAAGCAAGAAAAGAATCATGCAATAAAGATTGACAATCCAAGGCAAGAAGAATAGCAACTCAATGTTCATGGTAAGCTAGTTTTCTAAGCATGCTACAATCACAAAAGAAATGTAAATGATTGATGCTTCAATCTAGCTCAATTTATGAAATTTTTTTCTTATATTTCTTCCTTGAAACAAGCTTTTGATTTTCTTATTAGCTTCTCCTTTTGGGTGCTTTGCCCCCATGAGTTGATAACAAAGCTACGACTTCTAAATGCTTTGTTTTCAAGTATTACCACTTGATACATAAGCACCACAAGCATTTGATTAGAGGACTTCATTAAGCTCATTTTACTTTTCTTTTCTTGACTTTCTAATCATTGATGCTCAGAGCCTTGAGCTTTGAGGGAGTGCTTTTGCACTTTGAGCCTAACCTTGACTTCTAAGTGTTTTGTTTTCAAGCATTTGGCTTGATACATAAACACCACAAGTACTTAACAAATGAATTGCCATTGGTACTCAGAGCCTTCAGCTTTCTCATTCTTTCCCTTTTTATTTTCTTGCTTTATTTTGCATTTGCTTCTTCAAGGTTTTCATGATTTTTAAAAGATTTCACAAAATGTACTAGATGAAAACTTCAATTAAATAAAATCCAATGCAATTGAGCAACAATTAATCATACTAGCTTTCCAATACTTTTATGCACATGCTAAAATCTTCTTTAATGCCTTGTTTGTTTATGATCATGATACTTTGTTGCTTTTGAATTCACAAAACTCAAGTTGGTAATCATAATGACACAGCACCATGTTGCAAATCAAGATTCAAGTTATGCTTTATTCATATACACATGTAAACAGAAAGGATGAAGATAATCATGCAATTTAAGTGCTGGAAAAAAGAATGAGGAGAAAAGGAACTCTACAACCTTGTAGTTCATCTTCATTATTGTTGTCCTTTTTCCTCTATTCTTCCTCCTTCCCTTGCCAAACTCAGAATGCTTGCTCATCCTCAAGCAACAATTAGAACCATGGCTATGGGGCTAAGATGGATCATGAATGTCTTACACAAGAAATGTTAGTAGTACATGTGTTTCAAGCAAGAAAAATTAAAGATAATAATCAAGGCACAAGAGACAGAGACATTGTGATTGCAAGCTTAAGAAGGTGAGCATAATACTTTGCATAAAGAATAAGTGGCACACCAAACTTAGTGTGACACTTTCACTTGGAATCAATGCAAGTATCCAGTAAAGATTTGAAGTAAATTGTGTTGCATAGCAACACCAAACTTAGAATGCAACCACATGTCAATTTATTTGAAATAAAACTAAATAAAAGAAACTGTTATATGTTAAATACAATCACCAAATGAAGAGTCTGTTATGAATAAGGATGTCTTTGTGATGTATTAACAAAAACAGTTAATGAAGGAAAGCATTAAAAACAAGTAGATAAGTGAAACAAAGAGAAAACAAAAATTATCCAACTAAGAAGAAAAATAACACTGTAAAAGGCAATATGATTATGCAGACAAGTGATGTTGCTGGATTGATTTGCATAGACAAATAGGTGGCACACCAAACTTAGAATCTTGGTGTGTCACTTTCATGTAAAATTGATGCAATCATCCATGAAGATGGAAAACAGTTTGTTGCAGGGCAACACCAAACTTAGAATGTAACCATATGCCAATTTATTAAAATTTAAACAAAGCAAGGAAAAGAAATGTACCTACTGTCTATCTGTTCTTTACTTTCTTCCTCTTCTTCCAATTTGTTAAGAGAAATGACTTCAAAGGAGGAGAAGTTTCAGCTACTGTCCCTTGCCTTGGCTTTTCCTCAGCAAGCTTCCTTTTGCAAATGGCTTGATTGATCTTGCTTGCTGGATTAGGGACAGGATTGGTGCTCTTGTTAGTTGCCTTCACTTCTTTGAATCCAAGTCTTGGTTGCTGTGTGATTATTGGAGTTTTGTATTCATCCAGAGCCTTTTGAATCGGTGGTTCCATGAACTCCTCCTTCATGTACTTCTCTGCCTCACTTGAGTTTGGAATGACTTCCTCACTTTCTTGCTCCTCCACTTCCTCTTTTACACTCAACATTTGTTTTAATAGCTTTTTCATTGAGGAGGTTTGTTGATCTTCCCAACATTTCTTCATCTCCTCTTCATATTTTTCGATCACAGATTCAAGGGAAGTTTGTGAGGGTTGTGAATGTTCATGTTCCTTTATCACCTCAAGAGCAGTTTTAGGTTCCACTACTTTCACCACCTCTTCTTTTTTTGTAATTTCACTTGACACAGGGACCTTGCATTCTTGTTTTTCCATTTTCTCCTTCCTTGCATTCAACAATTGGCCTACCATCACTTCCATGTTTTTGAGGGAGTTTTCTAGTTCTTTATGGTATTTTTCTTCCTCCTCCGCAAATCTTTTGAGCATGGACTCAATCTTTGAGAGGCTTTGGTTCATGGAAGTTTGTGTGGGTGGTGAGTTTTGACAGAGGCTTTCTGTTGAAGCGTGGTCAAGTGATGATATCTTCGGATGAATATCATATGGAGCATTAGAATTCCCTTCCCAGCCACCATTAGAAGCATGACTTGCATCATTTTGTGGTGGAGGGAAATATCCCCTATGATTTTCTTTCTCATCTTGTGATTCTGAAGCATAGCTCCATGAACTGGAGTGCCCAGAATTTGAAGTTTCTTGGTGATATTCCCAACCACCATTAGAGATTGGTGATGGTGGGTGATATCCCATAAAATTTTGTTTGACCATAAGATGAGTTGAACTCCATTTGTATTTTGTAAATATCAATGAAATTTGAAATTCATGTCATAGAGAAAGAATTTCTTAGTGAGGCAAAAACTCAAACACCTTGATTTCAATCTAGAACAGAGAACAAAAATAAATAAAATGCTTGATCTAGACTTCTCACCCACATAATCATTGTTGATCTAAATCAATCCCCGGCAACGGCGCCAAAAACTTGATGGGATATTTTTTGTGGAGAAACGAATTTCTCCAAAACACCCAAAACTAACCGGCAAGTGCACCGGGTCGTATCAAGTAATAAAACTCACGGGAGTGAGGTCGATCCCACAGGGATTGATGGATCAAGCAACTTTAGTGGGTGATTAGTTTAGTCAAGCTAACATTTGTGTGATAATTGATGCAGCAGAAAGTAAATGACAAGGAAAATTAAAGTGCAGAAAGTAAATTGGACAGTAACTTAAAGAACAAGGAAGTAAAATAGCAAGAATCTTAAATTGCAAGAAAAGTAAATTGCATGAAAGTAAAGGAGACTGGGTGCAGGGAAATTGAATGAAAGCAGTAAATCAAAGCTTAGAACAATTGCAAGGAAATTAAAATTGCATGAAAAGTAAATTCAGATCACAGTGGCTCAAATGTAAAATACAGAGGAACAAAAGTGCTGGAAAGTAAATTGGGAACAAGGAGATCAGAGAGCAAAGTGACTGTGCTTAATTTGCAGAAATTTAAAAGGATGTTGAAGATCTCAGGAGTGGATCCTTCCTTGATTCAACAAGAGAAAAGTTGCAGAGAATTAAAAAAAGATTGCAGAAGAAGTAAAGAGAAGTTGCAAATAGAGAATGAAAACAGAATTCCTTCCAATCTCAATTCAAGATTCAAAACAGAAAATGAAACTCAGAGAGAGAGATCTGTATTCCTACTGCTCCCTAGTGGAGCTCGCCTCTCCCCTCTCTATTCGGGCTTACTTTCTAAAATGAGAATGATGCCTTATATAGGCATTTTTACAAAATGAAAATGAAATTCAAAACAAATTACAATTAAAATGAAATTTCTATTCTAACTATCTCTTGTGCCTTTGAGTGATGATAATGGGCCCTTGCTCTTGATGGAATTGGGTTGATAGAGGCCTTGGTT
This sequence comes from Arachis ipaensis, assembly GCF_059453495.1. Taxonomy (NCBI): domain Eukaryota; kingdom Viridiplantae; phylum Streptophyta; class Magnoliopsida; order Fabales; family Fabaceae; genus Arachis; species Arachis ipaensis. The sequence continues at coordinate 77,768,717 of NC_142444.1, forward strand.
GATTGCTCTTGGAGTTGGAGAGAGAACCGAATTGAACCGGGTTGGAATCATGAAAGCTTGAGTAAAAGTTGGAGTAAAAGTTAGGGTCTAACTTTTGCTCCAACTTTTCACATCAGCACCCTTCCTTGCTGATACCAACGTTGGGGCAAAAGTTAGGGGTCAAACTTTTGCTCCAACGTTGGCCCCCTTGTGTGCATGTATGAGGTGCTACTTTGTCCTCTTGTCAACGTTACCAATTTCATGCCAACTATAGACTATTATATATGGTTGGAAAGCTTTGAATGTCAGCTTTCTAACCCAATTGGAATCACCTCAATTGGACATCTACAACTCACGTTATGCTCATTTGAAGAGGACAAGGTTGCTGGCTTTGGTGTGCAGCTCGCCTCAAACGTGGTCGAAAACGCCAGTTCTGGAGGCTCAAACATATTGTCCACCCCATACTATTATATATTGTTGGAAAGCCCTGGATGTCTACTTTCCAATGCCGTTGGGAGTACATCATTTGGAGCTCTACAGCTCGCGTTATACTCCGTTGAAGGTGCAGAGGTCAGTTGGCCTCACTGCAGGTTGCCACCATGTTCGTTTATGCTCATTGCGGGGCAGTTTTTCCCTCAATTTTAGTGTCCACCATGCAGTGCCATATATGCTTGGAAAGCTCTCGATTCCTACTTTCCATTGCTTTTTGAATCACCTCATTTGGAGCTCTGTAGCTCAAGTTATTCTTGTTGGAAGTATACCCCTTGCACACTCATGGCGCCAACGTTAGCCAAAAAGTTAGGGGCTAACGTTGGCACAAACTTTTGCTAGCCCAGGGAGTGTTTTTCATGTGCCAACGTTAGCCAAAAAGTTAGGGGCTAATGTTGGCGTAAACTTTTGCTCATCCAGGGAGTGTTTTTCATGCCAAAAGTTAGCCAAAAAGTTAGGGGCTAACTTTTGCTCCAGCTTTTGCCCAAAAGTTAGCCAAAAAGTTAGGGGCTAACTTTTGGTCCAGCTTTTTGCTTCCTGGTTCATTTTCAATTAATCCAAAAGTTTGAGCTAAAGTTTGAGGCAAACTTTTGCTCAAACTTTTTGTTCTCTCTTCCTCCTAGCCATTCCTTCTTGCTTCATCCTTTTTCCAAGCTTTCTTCACCTATCATTAATCAACCAAACACATCAAAGCTATGCTCAAAATCATGAGATATTCATTCTTTCATAATATGTGACAATTATAGCATAAAACCTCATGAAATAGCATGAATTCATACATGGTAGATTAAATCAAAGGAAACATGAAAATCTACCCAATTGGCTTGCTTATGGCTCAAGAAAGTGCATAAAACCTATTGAAAACAAATGAAAAAGCATAAAAAAACATGACATGGTGACATGTCATCAGTTTTCTCACAGGACTATGCTTCCAGTGAGTGGTGCTTGTATGAATTGGTCAAGATATTAGAGACCATGAAATAAAAAGGACAGGAAGTTCTCCCGGTTTTTTATAAAATACAAAAATTATTATTTCAATTAAAAATAAGTCAGTCGGTTTAATATGGCAGCTGAGTTGTGTGTGAAACTCTTACTCTCTCCAATTTAGATTTCTTTTAGTAAAAGAATAAGTATATCTAGTATGCTTTTTAATTCTGGTTTATTTTCATATTATGCTAGGGGTGATGCTGATCTTATTAAGCATATAGTCAAATATGTTCTGCAGATAAAGAATTGCCCGTAGCGAATCCAAGGCTTGAGGCGAGGAATCTTGTGACTTGACTTAATTTGCTAAATTATACTTATTTCATGAATTCACAAATCATAACATAACATTGTGTCTCCGTCTGTCTCCCTCATGAATTCACAGACAGTAGAGAGAGGGCAAGAAACAGAGGAATAGCCAAAGTACCACGGAGCAAAAATAGGAGCGTTCTTCAAGTTTTTGGCTCTTCATCAATCATAGCACCAAGAGAAAGAGAATGATGGTTAAGGAGGGAGCTGACTGAAGCTTAAGAGGGAGCTGCGTTCCACTCACCCAACTGTTCTTCGAGTTTCTTTGCTAGGTGAGGACAACGACTTCATCTTCTTTCTTTTCTCCTCTAATTCAAAATTCTGATAATTCTCTTGCTCCATTTTTTCAAGTTTATTCAATTTCTTTTAACACAACTACCACCACAAGCAAAGAGAGGTGAGTGATTTTCTCTCCTCTGTGTTTAATTTGGTCGAATGGCCTTGTGAAATGTAACCAAAATTCTAGTTCTTGGAACGGTTAAGGTTTGGGCTCAAGAGAAAAACAGGGACAAGTCTTGTGTATTTGATCAACATAGAGGTAAGGGTTAGAATAGTTAGATATTGATTTTAGCTGTATTTGGTGATTAAATGGCAGAAACCTTTCTATTGAGTATGCTTATTCTCAAATAAGTTAGGCTACATAATATATTTATTGACCAGTCAGCTGCTTGATTCTTGGATCTATATGTGAATGATTGTTGCTTTCTTAATCAGCAGTTTACTTTGTAGTGGTAAATGGTAATGTTCTAATAAACAAAAATCAAGTACTAATGGGGACTATTATTCATTTGTCTAGAGTAGTTTACTGATTTCATGTTAATTATTTTTGTTGCCTGTGGATTATATATGCTGCATCGTGGCTCATGGAAATTTATCAACTATTGTCAACTATTGAGCTTCATGTTCCTAAATATTCCTATCATTGAATTCAGCATTTCAAAGTTTGTTCTTTCTCTGAGACTGTGCCAACTGGAGTTAAAATTTGAGTGAAGCAAAAGGAACATATTTGTTCTTTATCTTACCTTCTGATAAAGAATAGAATAATGTCCTTATGTTTATCAATTTGCCTGGTTTTTATTTTTGACATTAACTCCACCTTAAACAATTTTGATACTCACACTTATTCACTTACAAAATCCACCAATATCATGGTTTTGCAGATTGACGAAGAGCTTCTTCAGGAAGTGGTTAATATGGGATTTGACAGAAATCAATTGGTTGAATGTTTATGCAACAGGATCCAAAATGAGGTCTGTGCCCTTCATTCTCTCCTTTCATGTCTTCTTGATTGTCTCTTATTATTATCTATATATTTCTGGTACTGTGGCAAACTACTTGTTATTGGATAACTGGTTCCATGTTTCTAGTGGCTATCTTGGAGCTGAGTTTCAAGAGACTATGGTTGACTCTTTACCTTAGATAGTTGAATCTTTTAAGTCTTAATGGATCTAATAATATCTCTTCCTCTGCTCAATATCTCCCACTTATTTATTTATTTTTATGTGGTTTTGTTGTTACCATGTTTGGTTAATGTGAGTGTTGAGCTGAAAAAGAGTAATGTCTGGGTTCTTTTAGCAATTCACTAATGTTGTTGGGACCCTTCATTTTTAATGTTTTCCTTTAGTTTTTCAATATGAAGTGAATGACCCTTTTTGCCTTGTGAACATGGAGGTTACTAAGGAAGAGCTTAATGCAAAAATTAGAGAAAAAAGTTTCCAACTTTTGGTTTGAAAAAAACCATGCAAAGTTTCCAACATGTTTGTGTTTTATTTTGTGGCAGATGGGGCTGGTGATGATTTGTTTAAAGAGATATGGAGGCTGTGCAGGGACATTAATGGATGTTCCTTGTGTTCAAGACAAAGTTTTCTATTTCCCTCAGGGTCACATTGAATTGGTATGATATACACTTCTTTACCTTGTTTCTGATTTTGTTTGTGAATTTCATTTTTTTTCTATTTTTGTGCTATGTATGCTTTCAAATTTAAGCTTTAAGGGGTTTAGTAAGTGTTATATAATTTTGATTTTTTTCTTTTGTAGTTGCCAGAACCTACAGAACAAGATTTGAGGCAGATGAAGAACCAGAAATCTCCCAAATACGATCTTCTGTCGAATAAGATATTTAAAGAACAAGATTTTTTTCTCTTCTATCAGAAGGTTAATAACTTTTTTTAGAAGATACTTATGTACACTACAAGAAAAATACCCATTCAGCCACACTTTTTTTAAGCTACATTTGAAAAGCGTAGCCTATTCATAGAATAGGCTACGCTTTTCTCTGTGTTGCCTTTTCATAAGAGAAAAGGATACACAATTGTGGCATCATTTAAAAAGTGTAGCCTTAGATATTTTAGAAATCACTTATAAAACGTAGCCGTAGGTTGATATCTATAGATTCACTTTTTGTATCAAAAGGGACGCTTTTAGAGAGTAGCCTATTTATTAAGTTTTGGGTGCATTTTAAAAGTGATGCCTAATCATTTTAGAGCAAAAAATTTGACACTTGATAAATTTTTTAATTTCTCTCTTAACTTTTTACTGGTGTAAGCACACACACTCTGTAAGCTCACAGTAAAAATTTTCCCTCCAAAACTCAGAATTCACCTAACTTGTCACCACCAACACTTCGTCGCCTATCTCATCAAACCACAAATACGTTCTGCCGTCGCACTATCCACTCAAGAACCATCGGTGTCGCCAGAAATTAAACTCCAAATATGCTCTGCCGCCGTCATCATCGAATGCCAGTGAGAGAGAGAGAGAGCTCGAGGAAGAGAGAAAACACAATGGAAGAGAGAAGAAAGGGGTGCTCTGTCGCCACTGAAGCTCCACCGCCGCTGCTAGGGCTCCACCAACACAAATACGTTCTTTCAAGGGAGGCATTGACACAGCTCTCCAAAGCACACTTAGGGATTTTTTTACCCTTTGCCCCCAAAGCACACTGATCATATCGCACCCTCACCTTCGATTCCCCATCAGAGAAACCTTTCGTGCCCTCACCTCTCACCTTCGCCACTCACCGTCCCCACTCACCACTCACCACTTACGACTTCACCACTCATTGTCAGCTGCGCCCTCCTGCATTGATCGTCAGCTGCGCCCTCCTGCATTGATCGTTAGCTGCGCCCTTACCATCGTCGTCTCTGCCCTCAACTCATCCTCTCTGCGCTCAGCTCATCTCTCTGCGCTCAAATTGTCAAGAAGGTATCTATAGATTTCTGTATGGTTCTGAAATTTGGGTGGTTAGGGTTCCAATTTTAGGGTTTTTAATTTGGGGATTTTTTATCTGGTTTATATGCAATTGTGAATTGTGATTTGATGAACAACCCATGTATTGTTGATGAACATACATGCTATTTATTTATTTCCATCCGCGTCTACTCGTTCTTCTTGCCTCTGCGCATTCTGGTTCCATTTTCTCCTTTGAATCTGCCGCTGCTTGTGCAATCTGATGATGAACATTTTTTTTAATGGTTGAGTATATTGCTAAATTTATTGCTTTAATCACTAGGTGCTGTGTTAAAGAAGGAACAAAATTTTTCTGCAACCCAGCATGTTTAAGGAGAGTCGCAAGCTTCTGCTAGGTCCATATGTCTTTGTTGAATGCTATAATTGCTAGTGCTTCCTCTAATGAACTTGTATTCTATAGTTGGAAAATAATTAATTGCTAGTGCTTCTTCAGTGTCCTACAATTTGAAAGCCCAGGAGCCTCTGTCCTTTCTTTTCATTTGTTGTATAGTTTTGCATTTGACTTGTTTTTTATGTGCAGGATAAATACAAAGTATATAATCTTTGTTCTGAGCGGCTGTATGATGCATCATTGTTTGAGGGAAAGGTGAGTCCTAAATTTTACTGAGTCTTTGAGGAGAAGTGTGGAACCACAAAAGCGATGTGAATTTCATTTATACTCCATAAACTTTAAGTGTGTCATTAATGTATGCTTTAATTTCTTTGTCTACTTTGAATATGTTAATTCATATCATCTATCATTAGTTTTGTTATGATGATAACTAGACAGCTTAGACTATATGTGTCAGCTTTCTGTTTCACTTGGGTTATAGTTTTTTTCAGCATTTAGATTTGTTTTTCAAACTTCATAGTTTCGTGAATTGAATGGATGCTTTGCTCTGTATTCTCTCTGGTTTTATTATTGCATTAGGGGCAAAGCTTTTTTGTTCTTCTATTGTGTATGATTGAATTTGTGCTATAGAGTTCATGTTCTTGTTATGTAATTTGTATTAATGGAATCCAAAACAGTGCAGGGGCATTTGAGTTTTGAAATACTTTCAATTCTTATTATTAGTCTTCAATATGTAGTGCAAGATCACTTGGAGGATTTTAATTGGTGTTGCCATGGAATATGTAATCCGACAGCCCATTCTAGAGGTAAGCAGCACTGTATTTCTCAAAATTTGGAGGCAAAAAAGTTTCTGATTGATGCACTAATTTATGAAGTTTTATTCCTTAATTTGTCTTCAATTTTTTAAACCTTATGCTTCAGCTTACTTGTGTAACTTGATGTATTCTTGAACTATGTGTTATGTGCATTGGTGGAGATTTTGCTACTTGTGTTCAGTGCAGTAAATTGCCGGTCCTACTTGTATTCAGTGCTGTGAGATTTTGCTAATAAATATGTTTGCTAGTAAACTTAGAAGTTCATATAGTTCTAATTTCTACTGTGTTGTGTGCCTGTGTCCTTTCTTGACATGCATTTGTTGACTTATTTTGGTGTTGCATGTTATTTTGTACTTTCAGTTGATTTCCTGAGATTTTCAATTTCTGCTGAGTGTGATTAGGCAATTAGGGTTCCTAATCCCCATTGTCAAGAACAAAACACATAGCTCAAGTTGTTGCAGCTGGGCTCAATCTTCCTTTTGAAGAAGGCCCCCAGTGTAATGTTAGCCACTCAGGTTCAATTTCTGCAAGGAAGGCTGTTTAATTTCACTGCCTGCTTCATAATGTTTTTAGCCCTCAGTTATAATCTTTCTTTTATTCTCTTTCACGTATATCTTTTATAATCTTTTTTTGTCTTTCAATAGGAAGATTTGATAGAAAATACAATAGAAGAAAGTAGCCATTTTCATAGAAATATGGAGGATCTGTATTCGTTTTAGTCTTCTGGTCTTTTTCCTGTCAATATATTGTTCCAGTAGATATGATATTTGCAGATATATATATATATATATATATATATATAATGTAATTTATGTAGCGAATTGGCACCTTGAAAATTATTTTCATATAAATGAGTAAATGTGTTCTTTGGATTTAGAATATGGCATTTGCCTCTGGACCTATTGAGTTGTCAAATCAGTTTAAGATTGTGCTTGTCCGCAACTCCACATATAGATTAAATCTCCTGATCCACTTTTCATGCAATTGTTTCATTGAGCATAAATAACGAAAACATGCTTGAAAAGGATAAAAAGAGGGATACCATGCCCACATATTTTGACTTGATGTGTATTATATTTTTTATACTTCTTGAAGCTTGAAATTAATCTACTGGTTTCAGGGGATATTTCTTTTAATAATTTCTTTAAAGGTAGTTTTGCTCTGTTTGCATGACCGCCCTCTGTTTCATTAAAAAGACAATAACACTGAATTGTTCTAACATTTTTAATATTATTGTGCTTTTTCTCTTGATCAGACGAATAGATCTGTAATGTTAGATGAAATAATTGATCTGCATTTGCTTATTTCAGGTACTGCACTTATTTAATTGATCTGTCCTGTTTCTATTCAAGGAACAAGGTTTTGCCTTCTTCGATTCCGCCTGCTCTGCTCTTCTGTCCTGTGCTATCCGGTTCTGCCCTAATTTCCACCTTCTTCTAGGTTGTCTTTTTAAGCAATAAAGATTAAGCAATGGAGATTAAGCTGATTATTATTGTGGTTTATTGGCTAAGATAGGTACTGTTTAAAATGTTTATATGTATAGTTGACTAATGACTTTTATTAGAAGATACTTATATATGTAGGATATGTTTTTTTTTTGTAGAGTATTAGTAGTAAATTCTAAGTAATATTATGGTTATTTTGATATGGCTATGCTTACTTTAGTGTGAGATGTATGAATTTTTACAATTAACTTGATTCTAGTACTTTTGGATTATTATTATAAATATATTTTGGTTAGAGATAATTTTTATTATTTAAAGAAATTATTTAGTATAATTATGTATTTATTTTTATTTTATAATATTCAACTCATTTAAATAAAAATGCAGAATTATTATACATGTAATCATATTAACTATTATGTTGTATTAATAATTTTATATATATATATATATATATATATACAGAAAAAAAGAGACCTAAGGCTACACTTATAAAAAGTAGCTATGGTATACAATGTGGCTACGCTTTACAGGGGATGCAGTAGGTAGTGAAAAGCGTAGCCTATTCTGGCAAAAATGGAAGCTGAAAAGCGTAGCCTTTGGTCCTGGACAGCATTACTTGAAAAGCGTAGCCTATTCCCAAACGCCAAAAGCGTAGTCTTTGGTGCAGAAAAGCGTAGCCTTTGAGAATAGGCAACGGCCGAATAGGAATTACCCCAAAAAGCGTAGCCGTAGCCCAAAAAGCGTAGCCGTAGCCTAAGGCATCATTTTTTTTTCACTTTTGGCTACACTTTTCAAGTGTACCTGAATGGGTGTTTTTCTTGTAGTGGTAGGATACAATATTTTGGTTTTTTATATTTTATTAGTAGTAAATTCTAAGTGGTCTAATGCATATTTTCATATGGGTATGTTTAATTTAGTGTGAGATGTATGAATACTCATTTATGATCATCCCAATATTTTTAGTTCATTATAAATATATTTTGTTAAAGGATAATTTTTATTATTTAAAGAATATTGTATGGTATTATTTTGTATTTATTTTTATTTTATAATTTTTAACTAATTTAATTAAGAAAAATAAGATTGTATATATAATCATATTACTAAATATTAGCTTTTAGAAAAAAAATTATTAGAATATATATATATAGAAAATAAAAAAAAAACAATGAGGGACCTAAGGCTACACTTATATACAGTAGCTATAGTATACAAAAAAAAAGAGGGATCTAAGGCTACGCTTATAAAAAGTAGCTATGGTATACAATGTGGTTACGCTTTACAAGTGATGCAGTAGCGTTGAAAAGCGTAGCCTATTCTGAAAAAATGAAAGCTGAAAACCGTAGCCTTTGGTCCTGGACAGCATCACTTGAAAAGCTTAGCCTATTCCCAAACTCCAAAAGCGTAGCTCTTGGTGCAGAAAAGCGTAGCCTTTGAGAATAGGCAACGGCCGAATAGGAATCATTCCAAAAAGCGTAGCCGTAGCCCAAAAAGCGTAGCCGTAGCCTAAGGCATCATTTTTTTTCACTTTTGGCTACACTTTTCAAGTGTACCTGAATGGGTGTTTTTCTTGTAGTGAACCCAGATTCTACTCTAGCGTGAGAAGGGATTTCAAGCATGGTTTCATGTTTTCTTTCCCAAGTACAACAGAGAAGAAGGATTTCACTATCATCAATCCATCAAGTACAACAGAGCTCCCTCTCTCAATGAGACGGAAGTTAGCTACTCATAGCTCAAAAATTACTCAAAAGTGAAGTGTAAAAGTGGATCTAAAACTGACTGCTTAACCCCCTTCTTCAGTACTCCTTGGGGGTATTTATACTACTCCTAGTAAAATAAAATAATTACAAAAGTGAAAAAGGAAAATTACATTTTGGAGGGAAAAGAAAACACTCAATAAGCATGACTTCTCAGCTGGCGTGTGGCTGGCACTTTTCTGGTGTGTCACGTACCTTTCATTTCTAGCTTGGCGTGCCACGCCTACTCCTTCAAGTGGCATGCTCGTCCCTCTCTCAACCTTGGCGTGCCACGCCTTCGAACTCAAGTGGCACGCCATAGTGGATATCTTGTGTTGGCATGCCATGCCTTAGAACAAAAGTGGCACGCCCCCTGCCTTTCTCACTTCTCTTTGCCTCTGGAAACTTGTACTGGCGTGCCACGCCCAAGGCCTGGCGTGCCACACCCTTGCTTTATGCTTGGCTAGGCTTCTCTGGAAAGTTGAACTAGCATGGCACGCCTAGGGTCTGGCGTGCCACGCCCCTTTTGTGAGTGAGTGGTTCCTCTTTTTGGCGTGCCACGCCACGAGCTCAAGTGGCACGTCCCAATGCTTCTCTCTGAATGAGGCTGGTGTGCCACGCCTGGTTGCTCAAGTGGCACGCCTAAATGAAGAATGGTGAATGGCATGCCACGCCTTTGATACAAAATGGCACGTCCCATGTAATTGGCCTCCTTCATCTTCTCTGGAAACTTATACCAGCGTGCCACGCCTAAAGGTTGGCGTGCCACGCCCATGATCTTGTCTTGGTTCCAGTAGTTGGTGTGCCACGCCTCAGTCTTCAAGTGGCACACCATAGTGAAATGCTACGGTTGGCGTGCCACGCCTTCGATACCAAGTGGCACGCCCAGTCCTTGCTTTTGGTCCTTTGTGCATTGGCGTGCCACACCTGGTTGCTCAAGTGGCACGCCTAGTCTTCAATTGCCTTCAGCCCCTTATCTGGATTATTGTACCAGCGTGCCACGTCATGCTGCTCAAGTGGCACGCTCATGGATTTGTGAACTCTTCAAGATTGGCATGCCACGCCTGTGTTCTCAAGTGGCACGCCCAAGTGACTTCTTGGGGCTGGCGTGCCACGCCTTCGACACCAATGGCACGCCATAGTGAAGGTTCTTCTTCGAATGGTGAGTTGGCGTGCCACGCCCCTTTGCTCAAGTGGCACGCCCATAGTAATTGATGAGCCAGGTGTGCCACACTCAGCTTGGCATGCCTCGCCCCTTTTATGTCCTCCATTTGGCTCTCCGGAATTTTGTATTAGCGTGCCACGCCCAGCCTCTGGCGTGCCATGCCCACATGCTTGCTTGGACTTCTTCTTTGGACTTTAGTACTGGCATGCCACGCCCAGCTCCTGGCGTGCCACGCCAGTGCATTTTTGTGGCGTTTGCTTCAAGTGGCACGCCAGTTTCATAAGGCTAGCTTCTTGTTTGTCTTCTACCTAATTTTTGATGCTTTTCTCACCTGAAATTTAGCACAACTCATCTCAAAGTAGTGTAGCATAATATTCATCAAATAATGCATGAATTGTACTGATCAAATGAGATTTATGCTCTTTTATGGTCTTCTTTATGCAAGAAAGAAGGGTAGATGATGCAACTCATCACAACACCAAACTTATGTTTTGCTTGTCCCAAGGAAATCAATGTGAGTAAACCTTTATAGCTTGAGGCCTTGGCTTTGAGTGATTGCAATACAACTAAAAGTAAGACTAAGTGTTCAACACATGTCTGAATGTTTTAATGTCATGGGAAGCTCTTGGATCCTTGAGGGTTCTTTCAGGTATAGGCCTTAGGGGTCCTTTCTATTGATGGTCACCTTGAAGTAGTAAGGGTTGTTTTGCTTTCTTGACCACGACTCTAAGTGTTTTGTCTCAAGACAATCCTTTATTTAAGCTTTCAATTAGCACTCCTAAACCAGTTGGTTTTAGGGTACTAGGTGTTGAGACACCCCTAAGAATTTACTTGCCCAGGTCTCTTCTAGACACATCTTCACCAGAAGCATCTACTAAGATCTTTAATTCTTTTTGAGATTTTTAATGTTTCTTTTTCTATCCCAGTAGTTGATGCTCAGAGCCTTGGGTCTTTATTGCTTACTACCTCTTGGTTCTATGGATATTCAAGGAACACCCTTTGGCCTTCCCTGGTTATACCTTCTAGGACTAGTTACTCTTTCATGACTCATTTTCTTTTTAGTTCATCCAAGGTTTTACACTTAGTTTCTTATTTCTTAGTTTGTTTGGTAATCCATCTTGGCTTTGGTCTCTCTTATTGTTTTTGGCACAACTCACAGTGACTCTTATGGAGACAAACTCTACTTTTATTTTTGTTGAAAAGAAGACTTGAAATACATGGCATTTTCTTTCTTGAAAAGAAGAACTCATAAAGACTTCAAACAGGAATTTAAAACTAAGCATAAAGCATAAACTATCCTAGCATGACTATTTATTCAAAAAGTAAATAAAGCAAAAACTTAAACAAGATTTCAGAAGTTGGAAAGTGTTAACCATGGGACTCAACAACTTTGAGCAGCTTCATTTTTAGTTCATTGGCCCCTTCCATTTGTCCTTCTTCTTGAAGGGGGATATGCCACCTTCATCTGGCTTGGAGGAACCTTCTTGTGCTTTGGCATCCTTCGGCTTCCAAAATCCTAGCCTCCTCATGTAGGATTTCACATTCTTCTTATGTTGGTATGCTATTTCTTCTTGCCTTGAGCTGAGTTCCTCTAATTTCTGCATATAGGTGGGGTAGTTGGAGTTCATGTTAGCTACTGCATTGCATAGATAGCTCAACTTTGTTTGCGCATAGCAATTATATTCCCCTCTAGCTACAGTTCTTGCTTCATAAAGGTGTTTGAATTCAGCAAGGCTCTCCATTTGTAGTAATTGCAATCTCAGAATCACTCATAAACTTCCTTGCATTTCTCCCCAGTTAATTTGATCTTGCTGCTCCTTGAGATCCTCAAAACCCCCTTGGAGTTGTTGAATGTTTTGGTTGACTTGGCTCCATTATTGTTGTTGAGTTTCTTTGAGTTGGTTGACATCTTCCCTCAAATGGTGTAGATCTCCCTTCATTTGGTGTACATCTCCTTACAGTTGCTCCCAGTTGAATCCCTCTGGAAATTGCTGATATTGGTATTGTGGTGGTGGTTGAAGTGCCAGGAATTGAGGTTGCTCTTCTGCCTCTTGTTGTTGTTGTTGTTGTTCATGGGCATGAGCTCTTCGTTCTCTGGCCCTGTGGAGTGGGTGAACAGCCACCACCTTGGCCATCTTTTTGACAGTTATGAACTTGTCTTGCTTCAGTAGCACTTCATCAATGATCTTTTTAACTCCAGCCTCATCACATAGGCTCTGTATAATGCTGGGGAATGCGAACCTTTTGTTGTCACTGGTACTTTTCAGCACTTTGTTGATATTGTTGGCAATCATCTCCCCCACATTGATGTTCTCTCCTTTCATGATGCTGTAGATGAGTACAGCTCTCTCTTTGGTCACCTCTAAAGTGTTGGATGTGGGGATTAGGGACCTCCTCACAAATTCTAGCCACCCTCTAGCTTGGGGGCTCAAATCTCTTCTCCTCAATTGATTGGGTATCCCATCCTTGTCATTGATCCAACGCACATGCATCACACAAATCTCATTCAGGATCTCATCAAACCCAGGGTCTTGCTGCTTCATTCTTTCTTCAAAGCTCCGAGTGGAGCTTGTCCTCTTTGCCATTAGCATTCTCTCTATGCTAGAGGGATTGTAGTCAATGGACTTTCCCCTTACATAGCTAATGTAGCCGTAGTGTTGCCCTGGTTGAGACACTGCGTTGGCATAGAATTCCCTCACCATGCTCTCTACCACTTTCCTTGGTGGGTTGCATAGAAGTGACCAACCTTTATTATTGATCTCAATGTTGATTTCAATGTGCTCGTTCCTCCCTAATTGGAAAACAACTTCTGGAATGATCTCCCTCTTACTCACCCAACCATAGAATTGATTTTGGTTGAATGCGGAGAGGAACTTGTAGTCATTGAAGGAACTTGAGGATCCAGAGATTGGTTCCTTGACTTTTCTTTTCTTTGAGGCTGAGCTTTTTGGTGGCGCCATGAGGTTGAGAGAGTGTGTTTGAGAGTGAAATGGGGGTTGCAAGAAAGAGCAAGCCAAACAAGGTTTTGCTCCAACACCAAACTTAGGACTTGGTTGTCCCAATCAAGAAAAAAAGAAAGAGAGAAAGTAGGGAAAGAGATGGAAAAAGATGAAAAGAGAAAGGAAGGTGAGGGCTATATGCTCTTCGTGTGTGATTGGGGTTGTTGAAGTGGAATAGGAGATGGTGAAGTGAGATTTTTATAATGGGTGAATGTTGTGGTGGGAAAGGTGGGAAATAAAAAGGGTTAAATGTTTTCCCACTTGGGGAGTGGCGCCTAGCGTGGGAAGAGGCGCCAACTCTTTTCTCACTGTGTCTTCTGCATGTGTTGAGTTCCAAAATGTAAGTACACTTTGACTTCCTTGCTTTGTGAGTTGATTACTAAGTAGACCCCATCTTCTCTCCTGAAATAAAACTTAACCCATTAGTAATGACAAAAGAACCCCTTCACATTCCTTCTCATCAAGAGTGAATTGGATTGCAACTGATGGGTGTCCCTTGGGACACCAAACTTAATTCTTTGGCATCTCAATAAATTGGTTTTATCATTGTGTATTTAATGTGTCCATAAGAGTAGAATAACATCAATCTTTTCATTTTCTTTTGATTCCAATTCCTCTGAACTGATTAAACACATTCATGTTTTTACCCAAAGCATTAAGTGCTTTTAAACTAGGTGACTTGGGCTACTAGATGATTATTGGTGGTGGCCACACCAAACTTAATCTTTGGGCTTACTCTTCAAATCAAGATATAAACTGTTTGTACGCCTAGATTAAGTTGGTGAGAGGCCACACCAAACTTAGCAATTTAGCTAATCCTCAGCCCAATCACTCATCATGATATATGCCTTCATCAAGTTGCAATTCCGGGAAAAAAATGTAAAGAAAGTCTAGCTACCAAAGCTAAAATCAAAAATTCTAATATGCAATTGTAAACTAATCCTAATATGGTAATGTAAGATAAATGGGAGACTGAAAAGTAAACTACCAAATGCAACGAATTTTTAAACTACTTCTAAGAAAAGTAACTAAATAAAAAAGGATAAAGTGTTGGGGTGCCTCCTAACTAGCGCTTCTTTATTGTCATTAGCTTGACATTCCTTCATCTTCAACTGAGCTTGTAGCTCACTCCCTGCTCCTCTAAGGAGCCTCCCAAGTAGTGTTTGAGTCTATGGCCATTGACAGTAAAAGTTCTCTGAGTCTTGTCCTCTATGAGCTCCACATGACCATAGGGAAACACCTTGAGTATGGTGAAAGGTCTTGACCATCTAGAGTTCAGTTTTCCAGGGAAGAACTTGAGTCTTGAGTTGTAGAGTAACACTTTCTGTCCTTCAGTAAACTCCCTTCTTGCTATCTTTTGGTCATGCCACCTTTTTGTGTTCTCTTTGTAGATTTTTGCATTCTCATATGCTTGATTCCTAAACTCCTCCAGCTCATTGAGTTGCATTAATCTCCTTTCTCCAGCAGCTTGCTCATTATAGTTTAAGATCTTTAGAGCCCAGAATGCTCTATGCTCAAGTTCAACTGGCAAGTGACAAGCCTTGCCATATACCAGTTGGTATGGAGACATCCCAATCGGAGTCTTATAGGCTGTTCTATAGGCCCATAGTGCATCATCCAGCTTCTTAGACCAATCCTTTCTTGAACTTCCAACAGTTTTTTCAAGGATTCTTTTTAGCTCTCTATTGGAAATTTCAGCTTTCCCGTTGGTCTGTGGGTGGTATGGAGTTACCACTTTGTGCTTTACTCCATCTCTGAGAAGGAGTGCCTCGAGTTGTTTGTTGAAGAAGTGTGTCCCTCCATCACTAATGAGAGCTCTGGGAACTCCAAATCTACTGAAAATGTTCCTTCTCAAGAAGCTTATCACAATCTTGTTGTCATTTGTTGCAGTGGCTATGGCTTCTACCCACCTTGAGACATAATCAATAGCCACCAATATGTAGCTATTAGAGTAGGAGGTTGGGAAGGGTCCCGTGAAATCAATCCCCCATACATCAAATAGCTCTAACTCTAGTATGAATTGCTGTGGCATCTCATTTCTCTTGGTTTGATTACCAGCTCTTTGGCATTCATCACACCTTGACATCATTTCCTTGACATTCTTAAATATTGTTGGCCAGTAAAATCTGGATTGAAGCACTTTTGCTGCTGTCCTTTCTCCACTGAAGTGACCTTCATATGCAGATCCATGGCACTGCCATAATACTTCCTGCCCTTCCTCATGAGGTATACACCTTCTTAGAATTCCATCAGCACACTTCTTGAACAAATAAGGATCGTCCCAAATGTAGTGTTTGGCATCCTTAATTAGCTTCCTCCTCATGTGCCTATTGATGTTGGTTGGTAGTTCCCCAATAGCCTTGAAGTTGGCTATGTCTGCAAACCATGGAGCTACTCGAATCATCATCAATTATTCATCAGGAAAGCTTTCATTGATTGCTACTTGCTGCCTTTCTTCTTCTTGTGGAATCCTTGAGAGGTGGTCAGCTACCTTGTTCTCTGCTCCGCTCCTATTTTTAATCTCAATATCAAATTCTTAGAGCAACAAGATCCACTTTATTATTCTGGGCTTAGATTCTTGTTTGGTAAGAAAGTATTTGAGTGCTGCATGATTAGTGAACACAATTACTTTTGAGCCAATAAGATATGATCTAAACTTGTCAAAAGCAAAAATTTTGGCTAAAAGTTCTTTCTCCGTGGTGGTATAGTTCTTTTGATTCTCATTAAAAACCTTGCTAGCATAGTAAATAACATGTACTAGCTTGTCTTTCCTCTGTCCTAGAATAGCACTAACAGCAAAATCAGATGCATCACACATTAGTTTAAAGGGAAGATCCCAGCTTGGTGGTGCTATAATAGGTGCAGAGGAGAGTTTCTTCTTAAGTTCATCAAAGGCTACCATGCACTCTCTATCAAAAACAAAGGGTGTATTTGAGACAAGTAGGTTGCTAAGGGGTTTTGCAATCTTTGAAAAATTTTTGATAAACTTCCTATAGAACCCAGCGTGTCCCAAAAAACTTCTGATTGCTTTGACATTGCAAGGTGGAGGTATTTTTTCAATTACTTCCACTTTTGCCTTGTCTACTTCTATGCCATCTTTTGAAATCTTGTGACCAAGAACCACCCCTTCAGTCACCATAAAATGGCACTTCTCTCAGTTTAAAACCCGGTTGGTTTCTTGACACCTTTTTAGCACAAGAGCAAGATGGTATAGGCAATCAGAATATGAGTTCCCAAATACAGAGAAGTCATCCATGAATACTTCTATGAACTTCTCAATCATGTCTGAAAAAATGGAGAGCATGCACCTTTGGAATGTTGAAGGTGCATTGCACAATCCAAAGGGCATTCTCCTATAAGCAAAGACACCATATGGACAAGTAAATGAAGTTTTTTCCTGATCCTTCGGGTCTACAACAATTTGATTGTAGCCCGAATACCCATTTAGCAAGCAATAGTACTTATGTCCTGCCAATCTTTCAAGCATCTGGTCCATGAAAGGTAAGGGAAAGTGGTCCTTTCGGGTGGCTTCATTGAGTTTACAGTAGTCAATGCACATATGCCATCCGGTCACTGTCCTTGAGGGTATCAATTCATTCTTCTCATGTGCCACAATAGTGATCCCTCCTTTCTTAGGGACTACTTGCACCGGGCTTACCCAAGGGTTGTTTGAGATGGGTAGATCACCCCTGCTTGCCACAATTTTAACACTTCTTTCTGAACCACTTCATTCATAGTTGGATTCAGCCTCCTTTGTTGTTGTCTTGAAGGTTTGGCATCTTCTTCAAGTAAGATCTTATGCATAGACATTGAAGGACTGATCCCTTTCAAATCTGCAAGTGTCCAACCTATGGCATCCTTGTGTTGTCTTAGCACTTGGATGAGCTCCTCTTCTTGTTCCTTACTCATACTTGAATTTATGATCACTGGTTGGGTGTTATTAGCACCTAGATATGCATATTTCAAGTTGGGTGGTAATGCTTTCAGCTATAGTTTTGGTGACTTTGCATCTTTGTTGCTTGTAATGGTTAGCATGATTGAGTTTCCCATGGTTGCTTGTGTTGATTCTGCATCTGGTGCTTGTTCCAACTCTATGGTTCCTCCACATTGTTCTTCTTCCGAGACTTCTTGAACTATTTGTTCCATGGTGTCTACCAGCATGCATTCTCCTATGGATTCCTTGGGGTAACTCATTGCCTTGAAGACATTGAAGACTATTTTCTCTTCATGCAACCTCAAGACAAGTTCCCCTTTTTGCTCATCGATGATGGCTCCAGCAGTAGCTAGGAATGGTCTTCCTAAAATAATTGACGTGTTGGCCTCTTCTTCCATGTCTAGCACAACGAAATCAGCAGGAAAGATGAACTCTCCTACTTTTACTAGCAAGTCTTCCACCACCCCATGTGGAAACTTAAATATTCTGTCAGCCAATTGGAGTGCCATTCTTGTTGGCTTGGCTTCCTCAATCTTCATCCTTCTCATCATAGTCAGGGACATAAGATTTATGCTAGCTCCCAAATCACACAAAGCTTTCTCAATGGTGATGTCTCCTATGATGCAGGGAATTTGGAAACTCCCTGGGTCTTTTTGCTTTTGAGGTAGCTTCTTCTGTATGATGGCGCTGCATTCTTCAGTCAAGATTATGGTTTCTCATGCTTCCCAGTTCCTCTTTTTGGTTATAAGCTCCTTTAAAAATTTAGCATAGAGTGGCATTTGTTCTAATGCCTCAGCAAAGGGTATATTGATTTGGAGCCTCTTGAAGATCTCTAGGAACTTAGAAAATTGGCCATCTTTCCCATCTTTTCCCAGTCTTTGTGGGTATGGTGCCCTTGGTACATAAGGCTTCAAGACGGGTTTTGGTGGAGGTGGAGCAGGGATTTCTTCTTCATCCTTATTCTTATGATTTGCTGCAACTTCTTCATGCTTGTCTTTGCTTGGGGTTCCTTCTTCTACAACCTTCCCACTTCTTAGAGTAATGGCTTTGTATTCTCCTCTTGGGTTAGCCATGGTATCACTAGAAAATATGTGTGTGGGGAGTGGGATTTGCTTGGATAAAATCCTCACTTGTGCTTCTAACTTTGAGATTGCTGTGCCTTGATTTTTCAGGTTTGACCTGTATTCCTCTTGATTAGCATCTATCCTTCTGTCAGTTTGTGCTTGTCTGTCCATGAGGGTGGAGATTGCTCCTGTAATTTGTGAGGACAGTTGTGCTATTGCAGCTTTCATCTTCTTAAAGTTGCTCTTGATCTCACATGGTTGCATAGTTGAGGATGGTGTATCTTGATTGAGGTTGTTGTGTGTGGCTTGGTTACTATGGTATGATGTGTTTTGTGAGTTGTAGTAGGGTCTATGGTTCCCTATTTGATGGTTGGGGTTGTGGTTGAAATGCTAATTTGATGAATAAGGCTTGTTGTGGTCCTGGTTGTGGTTTTGTTGATTTTCCCACCCAAAGTTTGGGTGCTTCTTCCAACCTAGGTTGTATGTCTTAGAGTGTGGGTCATATGGTGGTCTGGATGAATTGTTCACATAATTGGCTTGTTCCCAGTCACCTTCAGATTCTGGTGCATTCCCTTCTTGATGAGGAGTTTGGTCTTGAATGACTGAGGCTTGGTTGGCCTCCATCCTTTTGGTTAGAGCTGCTATTTGAGCTGCAATTGCTTTGTTCTGAGCTAACAAGGCATCTACAGAGTTGAGCTCTAGCACCCCCTTCTTCTTAGTCCTTTCTAAAGCATAGAAATACTCATTTTCAGCTACAATCTCAATGACATCTATGGCCTCTTCAAAGGTTTTCTTCTTGTTGAGAGAGCCTCCTGAAGAATAGTCCACAGCCTTCTTTGTTTCATCGGATACTCCCTCATAAAAGATGTGTAGTTGTACCCATTCATTGAACATTTCTGGTGGGCATCTTCTTGTCAGATCTTTGAATCTCTCCCAGGCCTCATAAAGTGTTTCTCCATCTTGTTGTCTGAAAGTTTGCACCTCAGCTCTCAGCCTATTGATTCTTTGTGGGGGGTAAAATCTTGCGAGGAATCTGTTCACGACCTCCTCCCATGTAGTTAGGCTATCCTTGGGGAATGATTCCAACCACTTTGCTGCCTTATCTCCGAGTGAGAAAGGGAACAAGGGTAGTTTGTAGATGTCGGGGTGTACCCCGTTGGACTTTACAGTATCACATATCCTCAAGAATATAATGAGATGTTGATTAGGGTCTTCTTGGGCACTTCCTCCATATGAGCAATTATTCTGAACAAGTGTGATGAGCTGAGGTTTCAGCTCAAAATTATTGGCATGAATTGTTGGTTTTAGGATGCTGCTGCCATAATTTCCTGGGTTTGGGTTGATGTAGGAGCCTAAAACTCAACTTTCTTGCCCATCATGATTTACTGGGCCTTCTCTATCATTGTGAGCTTCTTGTTCATGGTGGTTCTCCTTGTTCTCCTCCATGTTTGTTTCAAAATACTCTTCCTCTTCCTCAGTACCAACGACTCATTTTCCTCTTGCTTCCCTCCTTAATCTAAGGAAGGTCCTCTCAGGTTCAGAACCAAAGGAAGTTGAAGCACCACTTTTTCTACCTGTCATACAACCAACAAGGCAAAAACTAAGAAAGAAAATGAATGAAGAAATTACTCTTGTTAGAGTGGTTGTTAGTGTGAGTGGTGCAATTAATCGAACAGTTAGAGGAGTGGAAATATGAAAAAAATACTCAAAAAAGAAAGAACTAGAACTCAAAATAAAAGAAATAAAAGGTGCTAAATAAAATAAAATGACATGGAATTTAAATTGCTTAATCTAGCTCTCCAATTGATTTAATCATTGTCAAATTTAAGCCAATCCCCGGCAACGGCGCCAAAAAACTTGATGACCAGAATTCACACCCCATTCAAAATTTGGTGAATTAGTTCTTTTGGCAAGCGCTCCAAAATTATCATCAAGTAATAACCCACAGAGGAGTGGGATATTATCCACAGAGTTTGGCAAACTTGAGCAGTTTTAATCAATTGATGAATTAGTCAAGCGGATCAATAGGATTGTAGAGTGCAAAATTGTAAATGACATAAATGTAAATGACTAGAATATAAAGAAAAGCAATAAAGTGCAGAAATATAAATGGTGAAAAGTAAAGGGCAGAATCATAAATGACTTGAATGTAAATGTGAATGGGGAATTGCTGGATGTAAAAATAAACAGTAAGGAAATGGATAGATAAGAATGGGAAAATTCATTGAGATTGGGAGATGTTGTCTCTTTCGATCGAATCTAGCTTATATTCTCTTCAATCATGCAACTTATTGACCTCTTGGCAATCATGATTGATTGAGCCCCAATCCCTTGGTGACTCAATCTCTCAGATCTCGATCAATAGCCAATTCCTTAGTCTAATTGCTCATGAAGAGAGATATGCTTGGTCTTTGATTATACCACACACCATTATAGGTCCAAGTAGAGGGAGGATTATATGTCACATATCCAAACACTAAAACCCAGATTCTACTCTAGTGTGAGAAGGGATTTCAAGCATGGTTTCATGTTTCCTTTCCCAAGGTTCCCATGAAACCCAATTGCATTCAATCTCTTTCCCAAGATAATTGAATACTAAGCATTAAGAACGAAATTCCTTCTAGCAAATCAAAGAGAAGATGAAGAGAAGAAGGATTTCACTATCATCAATCCATCAAGTACAACAGAGCTCCCTCTCTCAATGAGAGGGAAGTTAGCTACTCATAGCTCAAAAAGTACTCAAAAGTGAAGTGTAAAAGTGGATCTAAAACTGACTGCTTAACCCCCCTTCTTCAGTACTCCTTGGGGGTATTTATACTACTCCTAGTAAAATAAAAGAATTACAAAAGTGAAAAAGGAAAATTACATTTTAGAGGGAAAAGAAAATATTCAATAAGCATGACTTCTCACCTAGCGTGTGGCTGGCACTTTTCTGGCGTGTCACATGCCTTTCATTTCCAGCTTGGCATGCCATGCCTACTCCTTCAAGTGGCACGCTCGTCCCTCTCTCAACCTTGGCATGCCACGCTTTCGAACTCAAGTGGCATGCCCTCGGTCTTTCTCACTTCTCTTTGCCTCTGGAAAGTTGTACTGGCGTGCCATGCCCTTGCTCTATGCTTGGTTAGACTTCTCTGGAAAGTTGAACTAGCGTGGCACGCCCAAGGTCTGGCGTGCCATGCCCCTTTTGTGAGTGAGTGGTTCCTCTGTTTGGCGTGCCATGCCACGAGCTCAAGTGGCACACCCCAATGCTTTTCTCTGAATGACACTGGCGTGCCATGCATGGTTGCTCAAGTGGCACGCCTAAATGAAGAATGGTGAATGGCGTGCCACGCCTTCGATACCAAGTGGCAAGCCCCATGTAATTGGCCTCCTTCATCTTCTCTGGAAACTTATACCAGCGTCCCACGCCTAAAGGCTGGCGTGCCACGCCCATGATCTTGTCTTGGTTCCAGTAGTTGGCGTGCCACACCTCAGTCTTCAAGTGGCACGCCATAGTGAAATGCTAAGGTTGGCGTGCCACGCCTTCGATACCAAGTTGCATGCCCAGTCCTTGCTCTTGGTCCTTTGTGCATTGGCGTGCCACGCCTGGTTGCTCAAGTGGCACGCCAAGTCTTCAATTGCCTTCAGCCCCTTCTCTGGATTGTTGTACCAGCGTGCCACACTATGCTGCTCAAGTGACACGCTCATGGATTTGTGAACTCTTCAAGCTTGGCGTGCCACGCCTGGGTTCTTGATGAGCGGATAATTTATACGCTTTTTGGCATTGTTTTTAGTATGTTTTTAGTAGGATCTAGTTACTTTTAGGGATGTTTTCATAAGTTTTTATGTTAAATTCACATTTCTGGACTTTACTATGAGTTTGTGTGTTTTTCTGTGATTTCAGGTATTTTCTGGCTGAAATTGAGGGACTTGAGCAGAAATCAGATTCAGAGGTTGAAAAAGGACTGCTGATGCTGTTGGATTCTGACCTCCCTGCACTCAAAGTGGATTTTCTGGAGCTACAGAACTTGAAATGGCACGCTTCCAATTGCGTTGGAAAGTAGACATCCAGGGATTTCCAGCAATATATAATAGTCCATACTTTGGCCAAGAATTGACGATGTAAACTGGCGTTCAACGCCAGCCTTCTGCCCAAATCTGGCGTCCAGCGCCAGAAAAGGATCCAAAACCAGAGTTGAACGCCCAAACTGGCACAGAAACTGGCGTTCAACTCCACAAATGGCCTCTACACGTGTAACACTCAAGCCCAAGCCCAAGCACGCACCAAGTGGGCCCCGGAAGTGGATTTGTACATCAATTACTTACTCATGTAAACCCTAGTAGCTAGTTTATTATAAATAGGACCTCTTACTATTGTATTTGACATCTTGGAACGCATTGTTCTTAGACCATGGGGGCTGGCCACACGGCCATGCCTGGACCTTCACTTATGTATTTTTAACGGTAGAGTTTCTACACTCCATAGATTAAGGTGTGGAGCTCTGCTGTTCCTCAAAGATTAATGCAAGTACTACTGTTTTCTATTCAATTCATCTTATTTCGCTTCTAAGATATCCATTCGCACCCAAGAACGTGATGAAGGTGATGATTATGTGTGACGCTCATCACCATCTCCCCTATGAACGCGTGCCTGACAAACACTTCTGTTCTACATGAATTAAGCTAGAATGAATATCTCTTAGATCTCCTAACAGGAATCTTCGTGGCGTAAGCTAGAATGATGACGGCATTCAAGAGAATCCGGAAGGTCTAAACCTTGTCTGTGGTATTCTGAGTAGGATTCAATGATTGAATGACTGTGACGAGCTTCAAACTCGCGAGTGCTGGGCGTTAGTGACAGACGCAAAAGGAGGGTGAATCCTATTCCAGCATGATCGAGAACCGACAGATGAATAGCCGTGCCGTGACAGGGTGCGTGAGCATATGATTCACTGAGAGGAGGGGATGTAGCCACTAACAACGGTGATGCCCTTGCATACAGCCAGCCATGGAAAGCAGTAAGAAGGATTGAAGGAAGAAGTAGGAAAGTAGAAAAAGAAAGGGCACAGTATCTCCATTCGCTTATCTGAAATTCCTGCCAATGAACCTACATAAGTATCTCTATCCCTATTCTTTTATTTATTATTCGAAAACTCCATAATTATTTTATATCCGCCTGACTGAGATTTGCAAGGTGACCATAGCTTGCTTCATACCAACAATCTCCGTGGGATTCGACCCTTACTCACGTAAGGTATTACTTGGACGACCCAGTGCACTTGCTGGTTAGTTGAATGGAGTTGTGATCACACGTGCCATTACCAGGGATTATTAAGATCCCAATTCATTACACCATGATCTCTTTGGGGTATTTTTGATTTCATACAAATACAAAGAGACTAACTTTGAGGATCACAATTTCGTCCACCAAGTTTTTGGCGCCGTTGCCGGGGATTGTTTGAGTTTTCGGCAAGCTTTTGGTCCGGTAACATCAGTGCCAAGTTTGATCCGGCAACAGCACCAAGTTTTTGGCGCCGTTGCCGGGGATTGTTCGAGTTTGGACAACTGACGGTTCATCTTGTTGCTCAGATTAGGTAATTTTCTTTTTGTTTTCTTTTCAAAAAATTTTTCAAAAATCTTCAAAAATTTCTCATCTGTTTTTGAAAAAAAAAAAGTTTTAAAATAAAAATGTTTTCAAAAATAAATTATTCTATGACTTCAAAATTTTTAAGAATGAATTCTAGTGTTTCAGGAAGCATGGCTGGCTGTAAAGCCATGTCTAATACAACTGTAGAGCATGTTAGACGTGTCATGTCTGAGTTACATACTAAAGCTTGGCTGGCTATTAAGCCAAGCCTGACCCTTTGATTGGAGTTTTAGAGCATAAGATTCCTGGAATTCATATTAAAAATTTTGAATCCTTATTTTTCTCTTTTTAATTTTCGAAAAATACAAAAATAAAAATCCAAAAAAATTAGAAAATCATAAAAATCAAAAATATTTTTCTATTTCTTGTTTGAGTCATGAGTCATGTCATAAGTTTGGTGTCAATTGCATGTGCATCTTGCATTTTTTTCGAAAATTCATGCATTCATAGTGTTCTTCATGATCTTCAAGTTGTTCTTGGTAAGTCTTCTTGTTTGATCTTGATGATTTTTTGTTTTGTGTCTTTTCATGTTTATCATATGCATTCTTGAATTCTTAGTGCGTAAGCATTAAAGAATTCTAAGTTTGGTGTCTTGCATGTTTTCTTTGCATTAAAAATTTTTCAAAAATATGTTCTTGATGTTCATCATGATCTTCATAGTGTTCTTGGTGTTCATCTTGACATTCATAGCATTCTTGCATGCATTCATTGTTTTGATCTAAAAATTTCATGCATTGCATAATTTTCATGTTTCCATAAAAAAAAAAAAATTTCAAAAAAATCAAAAAAAATATCTTTCCCTTTTTTCTCTCATCAAATTTGAAAATTTGAGTTGACTTTTTCAAAAAATTTTAAAATCAAGTTGTTTCTCATGAGTCAAATCAAATTTTCAATTTGAAAATCTTATCTTTTTCAAAATCTTTTTCAAAAATCAAATCTTTTTTAAAATTCTTAGTTATTTTCGAAAATTTCAAAAATATTTTTCAAAAATCTTTTTCTTATTTTTATACCAAATTTTGAAAAATAACATAATCAATTAATGTTTTGATTCAAAGATTTGAAGTTTGTTACTTGCTTGTTAAGAAAGATTCAAACTTTAAGTTCTAGAATCATATCTTGTGATTTCTTATGAATCAAGTCATTAATTGAGATTTTAAAAATCAAATCTTTTTCAAAACTAATTTCAATCATATCTTTTCAAAAATATCTTCTTATCTTATCTTTTTCAAAAATATCTTTTCAAAATATCTTTTCTAACTTCCTAACTTCTTATCTTTTCAAAATTTGTTTCAACTAACTTTTTGTTTGTTTCTTAACTTTTTCAAAACTACCTAACTAACTCTCTCTCTCTAATTTTCGAAAATATCTTCCCTCTTTTTCAAAAATTTCTTTTTAATTAACTAATTATTTTTATTTTTAATTTAAAAAAAAATTCGAAAAAAATACTAACAATTTTCAAAAACCATTTTCGAAAATCACTAACTCTTTTTCAAAATAATTTTCAAAAATTATCCCTCCCCCATCTCATTCTATTTATTCATTCATATCCTAACATCTCATCTCACCTCTCTTCCATCCTCACAGTTGTGTTTCTTCCATTATATTACATTCTTTATCTCCCCCTCTTCTTCCACTCACACAGGAATCCCTATACTGTGGTATAAAGGATCTCCATTATTATTATTATTTTTCTGTGCCCTCTTCTTTGTCATATGAGCAGGAGCAAGGATAAGAACATTCTTGTGAAAGCAGATCCAGAACCTGAAAGGACTCTGAAGAGAAAATTAAGAGAAGCTAAATTACAACAATCCAGAGATAACCTTTCAGAAATTTTCAAACAGGAAAAGGAGATGGCAGCCGAAAATAATAAATGCAAGGAGAATGCTTGGTGACTTTACTGTACCTAATTCCAATTTACATGGAAGAAGCATCTCCATTCCTGCCATTGGAGTAAACAACTTTGAGCTGAAACCTCAATTAGTTTTTCTGATGCAGCAGAACTGCAAGTTTCATGGACTTCCATCTGAAGATCCTTTTCAGTTCTTAACTGAATTCTTGCAGATATGTGATACTGTTAAGACTAATGGAGTAGATCCTGAAGTCTACAGGCTCATGCTTTTCCCTTTTACTGTAAGAGACAGAGCTAGATTATGGTTGGACTCTCAACCAAAAGACAGCCTGAACTCTTGGGATAAGCTGGTCACGGCTTTCTTAGCCAAGTACTTTCCTCCTCAAAAGCTGAGCAAGCTTAGAGCTGATGTTCAAACCTTCAGACAGAAAGAAGGTGAATCCCTCTATGAAGCTTGGGAAAGATACAAACAGTTGACCAAAAAGTGTCCTTCTGACATGCTTTCAGAATGGACCATCCTAGATATATTCTATGATGGTTTATCTGAGCTATCAAAGATGTCACTGGACACTTCTGCAGGTGGATCCATTCACC
Source organism: Arachis ipaensis (assembly GCF_059453495.1). Classification (NCBI taxonomy): domain Eukaryota; kingdom Viridiplantae; phylum Streptophyta; class Magnoliopsida; order Fabales; family Fabaceae; genus Arachis; species Arachis ipaensis. The sequence continues at coordinate 77,795,285 of NC_142444.1, forward strand.
TAAAGAAAACGCCTGCAGAAGCTCAAGAACTCATTGACATGGTTGCTAATAACCAGTTCATGTACACTTCTGAAAGGAATCCTGTGAGTAATGGGACGCCTATGAAGAAGGGAGTTCTTGAAGTTGATACTCTGAATGCCATATTGGCTCAGAATAAAATATTGACTCAGCAAGTCAATATGATCTCTCAGAGTCTGAATGGAATGCAAGCTGCATCCAACAGTACTCAAGAGGCTTCTCCTGAAGAAGAAGCTTATGATCCTGAGAACCCTGCAATAGCAGAGGTGAACTACGTAGGTGAACCTTATGGAAACACCTATAACTCATCATGGAGAAATCATCCAAATTTCTCATGGAAGGATCAAAAGCCTCAACAAGGCTTTAATAATGGTGGAAGAAACAGGTTTAGCAATAGCAAGCCTTTTCCATCATCAACTCAGCAACAGACAGAGAACTCTGAATAAAATGCTTCTAATTTAGCAAATCTAGTCTCTGATCTATCTAAGGCCACTGTAAGTTTCATGAATGAAACAAGGTCTTCCATTAGAAATCTGGAAGCACAAGTGGGCCAGCTGAGTAAAAGGATCACTGAAATCCCTCCTAGTACTCTCCCAAGCAATACAGAAGAGAACCCAAAAGGAGAGTGCAAGGCCATTGACATAAGCGCCATGGCCGAACCTGTGAGGAGAGGAGAGGACGTGAATCCCAAGGAGGAAGACCTCCTGGGACGTCCAGTGGTCAATAAGGAGCTTCCCTCTGAGGAATCAAGGGACTCTGAGGCTCACCTAGAGACCATAAAGATCCCATTGAACCTCCTTATGCCCTTCATGAGCTCTAATGAGTATTCCTCTTCTGAAGAGAATGAGGATGTTACTGAAGAGCAAACTGCCAAGTTTCTTGGTACAATCATGAAGCTGAATGCCAAATTATTTGGCATTGATGCTTGGGAAGTTGAACCTCCCTTGTTCATCAATGAACTAAGTGATCTGGATCAACTGACATTGCCTCAGAAGAGACAGGATCCTGGAAAGTTCATAATACCCTGTACCATAGGCACCATGATCTTTAAGGCTCTGTGTGACCTTGGTTCAGGAATAAACCTCATGACCCTCTCTGTAATAGAGAAACTGGGAATCTATGGAGTGCAAGCTGCTAAAATCTCACTGGAGATGGCAGACAGCTCAAGAAAACAGGCTTATGAACAAGTAGAAGATGTATTAGTAAAGGTTGAGGGCCTTTACATACCTACTGATTTCATAGTCTTGGATACTGGAAAGGAAGAGGATGAATCCATCATCCTAGGAAGACCTTTCCTGGCCACAGCAAGAGCTGTGATTGATGTTGACAGAGGTGAAATATTCCTTCAATGGAATGAGAACTCCCTTGTGTTTAAAACTCAAGGATCTCCCTCTGCAACCATGGAGAGGAAGCTTGAAAAGCTTCTCTCAAAGCAGAGTCAACCAGAGCCCCCACAGTCAAACTCTAAGTTTGGTGTTGGGAGGCCACAACCAAACTCTAAGTTTGGTGTTGAACTCCCATATCCAAACTCTAAGTTTGGTGTTGGAGAGTCTCAACAAAGCTCTGCACATCTGTGAGGCTCCATGAGAGCCCACTGTCAAGCTATTGACATTAAAGAAGCGCTTGTTGGGAGGCAACCCAATGTTTATCTAATTCTTATTTTTATTGTTTTTCATGTTTTCTTAGGTTCATGATCATGTGGAGTCACAAAATAAACAAAAAAATTCAAAAACGGAATCAAAAACAGCAGAAGAAAAATCACACCCTGGAGGAGCATCTGTCTGGCGTTCAAACGCCAGAACAGAGCATAGTTCTGGCGCTGAACGCCAAGAATGGGAGCATCCTGGCGCTGAACACCCAGAACAAGCATGGTTCTGGCGTTCAACGCCAGAAATGGCAGCAAATGGGCATTGAACGCCCAAAATGGGCACCAACCTGGCGCTGAACGCCCAGAGTTGTGTGCAAGGGCATTTTGCATGCCTAAATTGGTGCAGGGATGTAATTGCCCTGACACCTCAAGATCTGTGGACCCCACAGGATCATCTCAGGATCTGTGGACCTCACAGGATCCCCACCTACCTCCACTCACTCCCTTCTCTCTTCTCAATCATCCTCTATTCCCAATAAACACTCTTCCCTATTAACTCTTTACCACTCACATCCAAACACCCACTTTCCTTCAAAATTCAACATCTCTCTACCACCCAATCCCACCCATATGGCCAAATACACACTCCCATCCATCTCCTCCATATCTTCTTCATCCTTTCTTCTTTTGCTCGAGGGCGAGCAACATTCTAAGTTTGGTGTGGTAAAAAGCATAGCTTTTTTGTTTTTTCCATAACCATTGAAGGCACCTAAGGCCAGAGAAGCCTCTAGAAAGAGGAAAGGAAAGACAAAAGCTTCCATCAAGGGTCTATAGCTCAGTGGTAGAACATTTGACTGTAAATCAAGAGATCCCTGAGATACCTCAGGGGATACATTTTCTTCCACACAATTATTGGAAGCAACTAAGGGTGGAACATCAAGAGCACTCCATTATCCTTCATGAAATCAGAGAAGATCTAAAAGCAACGAAGGAGGAGCAGCAAAGACAAGGAAGAGACATAGAAGAGCTCAAGGACATCACTAAGGTGGACTCATTCCTTGTTCTTACTTTCTCTGTTTTTCGTTTTCTATGTTATGTGCTTATCTATGTTTGTGTCTTCATTACATGATCATTAGTAGTAGTAACTTTGTCTTAAAGTTATAAATGTCCTATGAATCCATCACCTCTCTTAAACGAAAAATGTTTTAAATTCAAAAGAACAAGAAGTACATGAGTTTCGAATTTATCCTTGAACTTAGTTTAATTATATTGATGTGGTGACAATGCTTCTTGTTTTCTGAATGTATGCTTGAACAGTGCATATGTCTTTTGAAGTTGTTGTTTAAGAATGTTAAATATGTTGGCTCTTGAAAGAATGATGACTAGGAGACATGTTATTCGATAATCTGAAAAATCATAAAAATGATTCTTGAAGCAAGAAAAAGCAGCAAAGAGCAAAGCTTGCAGAAAAAAAAATAGAAAGAAAAAAGAACAAAATAGGCGAAAAAAAAAATAGAAAGAAAAAGAAAAAAGCAAGCAGAAAAAGCCAATAACCCTTAAAACCAAAAGGCAAGGGCAAATAAAAAGGATCCCAAGGCTTTGAGCATCAGTGGATAGGAGGGCCTAAAGGAATAAAATCCTGGTCTAAGCGGCTAAACCAAGCTGTCCCTAACCATGTGCTTGTGGCGTGTAGGTGTCAAGTGAAAACTTGAGACTGAGCGGTTAAAGTCAAGGTCCAAAGCAAAAACAAAGAGTGTGCTTAAGAACCCTGGACACCTCTAATTGGGGACTTTAGCAAAGCTGAGTCACAATCTGAAAAGGTTCACCCAATTATGTGTCTGTGGCATTTATGTATCCGGTGGTAATACTGGAAAACAAAGTGCTTAGGGCCACGGCCAAGACTCATAAAATAGCTGTGTTCAAGAATCATCATACTGAACTAGGAGAATCAATAACACTATCTGAACTCTGAGTTCCTATAGATGCCAATCATTCTGAACCTCAATGGATAAAGTGAGATGCCAAAACTATTCAAGAGGCAAAAAGCTATAAGTCCCGCTCATATGATTGGAGCTATGTTTCATTGATAGTTTGGAATTTATAGTATATTCTATTCTTTTTATCCTACTTGATTTTCAGTTGCTTGGGGACAAGCAACAATTTAAGTTTGGTGTTGTGATGAGCGGATAATTTATACGCTTTTTGGCATTGTTTTTAGTATATTTTTAGTAGGATCTAGTTACTTTTAGGGATATTTTCATATGTTTTTATGTTAAATTCACATTTCTGGACTTTACTATGAGTCTGTGTGTTTTTCTGTGATTTCAGGTATTTTCTGGCTGAAATTGAGGGACTTGAGCAGAAATCAGATTCAGAGGTTGAAAAAGGACTGCTGATGCTGTTGGATTCTGACCTCCCTGCACTCAAAGTGGATTTTCTGGAGCTACAGAACTCGAAATGGCGCGCTTCCAATTGCGTTGGAAAGTAGACATCCAGGGCTTTCCAGCAATATATAATAGTCCATACTTTGGCCAAGAATGGACGACGTAAACTGGCGTTCAACGCCAGCCTTCTGCCCAAATCTGGCGTCCAACGCCAGAAAAGGATCCAAAACCAGAGTTGAACGCCCAAACTGGCACAGAAACTGGCGTTCAACTCCACAAATGGCCTCTACACGTGTAACACTCAAGCCCAAGCCCAAGCACGCACCAAGTGGGCCCCGGAAGTGGATTTGTACATCAATTACTTACTCATGTAAACCCTAGTAGCTAGTTTATTATAAATAGGACCTCTTACTATTGTATTTGACATCTTGGAACGCATTGTTCTTAGACCATGGGGGCTGGCCACACGGCCATGCCTGGACCTTCACTTATGTATTTTTAACGGTAGAGTTTCTACACTCCATAGATTAAGGTGTGGAGCTCTGCTGTTCCTCAAAGATTAATGCAAGTACTACTGTTTTCTATTCAATTCATCTTATTTCGCTTCTAAGATATCCATTCACACCCAAGAACGTGATGAAGGTGATGATTATGTGTGACGCTCATCACCATCTCCCCTATGAACGCGTGCCTGACAAACACTTCTGTTCTACATGAATTAAGCTAGAATGAATATCTCTTAGATCTCCTAACAGGAATCTTCGTGGCGTAAGCTAGAATGATGGCGGCATTCAAGAGAATTCGGAAGGTCTAAACCTTGCTGTGGTATTCTGAGTAGGATTCAATGATTGAATGACTGTGACGAGCTTCAAACTCGCGATTGCTGGGCGTTAGTGACAGACGCAAAAGGAGGGTGAATCCTATTCCAGCATGATCGAGAACCGACAGATGAATAGCCGTGCCGTGACAGGGTGCGTGAGCATATGATTCACTGAGAGGAGGGGATGTAGCCACTGACAACGGTGATGCCCTTGCATACAGCCAGCCATGGAAAGGAGTAAGAAGGATTGAAGGAAGAAGTAGGAAAGTAGAAAAAGAAAGGGCACAGTATCTCCATTCGCTTATCTGAAATTCCTGCCAATGAACCTACATAAGTATCTCTATCCCTATTCTTTTATTTATTATTCGAAAACTCCATAATTATTTTATATCCGCCTGACTGAGATTTGCAAGGTGACCATAGCTTGCTTCATACCAACAATCTCCGTGGGATTCGACCCTTACTCACGTAAGGTATTACTTGGACGACCCAGTGCACTTGCTGGTTAGTTGAATGGAGTTGTGATCACACGTGCCATTACCAGGGATTATTAAGATCCCAATTCATTACACCATGATCTCTTTGGGGTATTTTTGATTTCATACAAATACAAAGAGACTAACTTTGAGGATCACAATTTCGTCCACCAGTTCTCAAGTGGCACGCCCAAGTGACTTCTTGGGGCTGGCGTGCCACGCCTTCGACACCAAGTGGCATGCCATAGTGAAGGTTCTTCTTGGAATGGTGAGTTGGCGTGCCACACCCCTTTGCTCAAGTGGCACGCCCATAGTAATTAATGGGCCAGGCGTGCCACGCCCCTTTTATGTCCTCCATTTGGCTCTCTGGAATTTTGTATTAGCGTGCCACGCCCAGTCTCTGGCGTGCCACGCCCACATGCTTGCTTGGACTTCTTCTCTGGACTTTAGTACTGGCGTGCCACGCCTAGCTCCTGACGTGCCACGCCAGTGCATTTTTGTGGCGTTTGCTTTAAGTGGCATGCCAGTTTCACACGCCCAGCTTCTTGTTTGTCTTCTACCCAATTTTTGATACTTTTCTCACCTGAAATTCAGCACAACTCATCTCAAAGTAGTGTACTATAATATTCATCAAATAATGCATGAATTGTACTGATCAAATGAGATTTATGCTCTTTTATGGTCTTCTTTAAGCAAGAAAGAAGGGTAGATGATGCAAGTCATCAACCACCCAAGTGGAAAAATGATGATCAACACGAAGACGGGTGCAACAGCAAGGTTTGGGACCCCAGAATTCATTCTAGCAATCAAAACTCTTGGGGCCTTGTCTCTTACTTTAACTTGCTTGAAGGCTTTATGCAACTAGTATGGGATCCCAGAGGCTATTGGAATTGCAAACATTGGTGGACATTCCTGGATGAGTTAAAACATAAGCCACCATGACAGGGAACTCACCAAATGTCCAACTTAAGGACTCTAACTAAAAGTGCTAGGTTGGAGACAACCCACCATGGTATGATCGTCCTTTTTCAGTCTTAGCTTTATTTTATTTTGTTTTATTCCTAGTTTTATTTTATTCTATTTTTCTTAGAGTTCATTCATAATGTCTGCATCAGCATCTATATTTCGCATTTTGCATACTCCATAAAAGAAGGGGGGTAACCCACGCGTGCGCGTAGGCCACGCGTGGGCGTCGATTCCCAATTTTGCTATCCCATCCAACGAACAGAAAGTTGAGATGGAATCGTGCAGCTGGTGTGCTCTGCATATACTTTGACCAACGCGCACGCGTCAACGATGCATGCGCGTCCTTTGGAACTTGGGAAATCCACGCGTCCACGTCAAGCACGCGCACGCGTGGATAGGACAATCGGCGTAAATTGGTGTTTGATCTGAGAGTTGTGCTGCCCTTGTGATGGAACTGTGCTAGAGGCACAAAATCATTCCACGCGTACGCATCCGTGACGCGTGCGCGCTATTTCGCTTTCAGACCACCCATGCGTACACGTGGGCGCTGCTTACGCGTCGAACGGCCAACTCAGATGTCACGCGTATGCGTGATGCACGCGTGCGTGTGACACCCCATTTTTTAATTCTTTCTTTTTTTTCTTCTATCTTCTCTCCCTCTTGCCTCCTCCTTTCTTACTTTCTTCTTCTTCATCTCTTTAACTTCTCATCATTCTCCCCCTTCATTCTATTTTACATAATTTAATTGCATTCTATCATTCATTGCATTTTAATTTTGTGCATATTTTTATTTTCTCTTCTAAATTTATCATTTTTTTCCATTGGTGTTAAATTTTCTTATTCAACTGTTACATCTTTTCTTGCATTACTCTCGTGCTTCATGACTAGTTCTATTCTGATTAGGAAATATTATTTAAGTCAATGCTAATCTTTTATGATAGTTGTACTCCTTTTGCATTGACATGAATTTAATTGATATGCCATTTGCTTCTTCTATTTTGTCCCTTGCATGTTGTAGCTACCATGTTATTGAGGCCCTCACTATTTGGCATCCACCCAACTATATTTTATTTGTTTTCTATCTTTGTTTTTAGGTTACTTTTCTCCTTCTTCTTCTTCTTTCAAGATGGCCACCAAAGAAGGGATAGGAAAAGCTTCTCAATGGGGCAACAAACAAGTCCATCTGCACAATCTTTGAAGAAAAGCATCAGTTGGAGCAAACCGTCCACTTGCATATCTTAGCATGCACCGAGGACGGTGCAATCTTTAAGTGTGGGGAGGTCGATACTGACATCCGTGGGTTAGTTATTTCCTATTTCAACACCAATATTTAATTTTTCTTGTTAAATTAGTTATTGCATTTGCATGTTTGATTGCATGTTTGTTTAATTTTGTGCATATTTTACCACTACTTGATTAAAGTAATGAGTTTCCTTCCAAGACCCTATTTGATAGCTTTTCACTAATTTAAATTAAAATTTTTGTTAAACTGGTTTGAAGACTGTAAATTGGAACATGAATTATAGCTAAGAACACACAACCTGTGAGATTTGAGCTTAATTACATGGTTACATTATTTAACCATAATATTTTATTCTTGTGTGTTTCCTTCTCTATGATTGTAATCTATATTTTGTTCCATTATATATGTCCATTGTTTAGTATATTTACATGATTGCATATGATTGAGGCCATTATTTGTTATTAGCTCACTCATCCCAAATAGCCTACCCTTTCAATCACGTTTGCTAGCCACCTTGAGACGTTTAATCCCCATTTGTTCTATATTTTACCACATCACTAGCCTTAAGCGGAAAAATAATTAATCACCACAAGTGAATCTTTGGTTAGCTTAAGTTAGAGATTGTGTATCAATTAAGTGTGGAGAACTATGGGAACTTGGGTTGATGAAAGTGTACAGTGTTCTATTGACAAAATATTAGGAGTTTGGGTGCATACTCATAAGAGACCAAAAAAAAAATTAAAAACTCATGTGCATTGATATGTTATGTTTGCTTTATGATTCAAAAAAAAAAAACCAAAAATATTCAATTAAATTTGTAAATAAAAAAATAAGGGGACAAAATTACCCCAATGCTAAGTTTAATAAAAGATCAATGCATATGTGAAAAATTAAAGAAATATTTGGTACATGAGTATGTGATACAAAAGTGGGAATTATGGGTAGCTAGGCATGATTTTAGAGTTACATAGAGTGTGTGTGTGTTAGGCAAGAGCTTAGGTTAGTCAAAGATTCATACTATAGCTCACTTGGCTATACATATATCCTCACCCTTACCTTAGCCCCACTACAACCATGAAAAGACCTCATGATGTTTGCATTGGTATACTAAATTTCTGCTAATTGGTTAGGTGAAGAACAAAGTTTAGAAAGCATGACTAGAGAAGAGTAGAGTGATTAACCCTAGACACTTGCGAGATTGGAGTGATATACACTACTAGTAAGGGTTCAATGCTTGATTCTGTGTTCCCTGCTTTCATGAGCTATCTTCTCACAAGTTTACTTGTCTTTTATTTGTGTGATTTAAATTTGTGGAATCTAATTTGTTTTTATCTTGAAGAACTTATTTACTTTTAACCAAGTAGACAGAACCATCATAGCATATAGTTGCATTCATAGGTTGTATCTCATGAGTCTTACTTTCCCCCATTCATTATTTATAACTCCTTAAGCTTAGCATGAGGATATGCTAATGTTTAAGTGTGGGAAGATTGATAAACCGCTATTTTATAGTTTATTTTGTGTTAATTTGAGTGGTTTTTATCAATTCTTTGCTTACTTATTCATATAAATTGCATGGTTTTACAATTCCTTTCTGATTTTGTGATATAATTGAAAACATGTTTCCTAGGCCTTTAAAATGTCAATTTTAATTATCCTTTATTACCATTCGATACCGTAATCTGTGTGTTAAGTGTTTTCAGGCTTTATAGGGCAGGAATGGCTTAGGGATGGAAAGGAAACATGCAAAAGTTGAAGGGACGTAAAAAATGAAGTTTTGAGAAGCTGGCAGTGACGCGCACGCATGGGTGACACGTATGCATGCCTAGCGCAAAGGATGAGCGACACGTATGCGTGCCTGACGCGTACGCGTGACAAGAAAAATACCAAATGATGCGTATGTGTGACTGACGCGTAGGCGTGACATGCGCTACCTGCAGAATTTGCAGAAAATGCTGGGTGCAATTTTGGGCTAAGTTTGGACCCGTTTTCGGCCCAGAAACGCAGACTAAAGCCAAGGGACAAGCAGAGACTCAAGGGGGACATCATAATTTTCATCCATTCATTAATTGACAACAATTTTAGGTTTAGATGTAGTTTCTAGAGAGAGAGGCTCTCCCCTCTCTCTAGGTTTTAGGATCTCTCTTAGTTTTAGGTTTATTTCTTCTCAATTCCAGGTTCAATGTTCCTTTAATTTAGTTTCTCTTCTACTCTTATTTATTCTAGTATTCTGGTTTATTTATTTTCCCAATTTGGTTTATGAACTCCACGTTAGATTTGATTTCTTTATTTAATGCAATTTGAGGTATTTCATATTTATGATTTTAATTTAGCTTTTTACATTCATGGCTTTGGTTGATTAATTGGAGACGCTTGAGTTATCAAGCTCCCTTGTTGATTGATAATTGAGACTTGCTAATTGACATGAATTCCACTAACTCTAGTCTTTCCTTGGGAGTTGACTAGGACTTGAGGGTTCATATTGATTTATCCACTTGACCTTCCTTCATAGTTAGAGGATAACCAAGTGGGAGCAATGATAAATCCTGATTTCATGGTTTATCTTGTGCTTAATTTGGGTGGTTTTATCAACTTTTCTCACATTTATTCAATGAAATAGTATAGTTTTGTAATTCTCCCTTGATTTGTGCTTAAATATGAAAACATACTTTTTAGGCCTTAAAATAGCTAAATTTAACTCACTTTAATTCCATTCGACGCCTTGATATGTTTGTTGAGTGATTTCAGGTTCATAAGGCAAGTATTGGATGGAAGAAGTGAGGAGAAAAGCATGCAAAGTGGGAGAACTCATTAAGAAATTAAGGAACCATATAGCTGTCAAGCCTGACCTCTTCGCACTCAATCGACCATAACTTAAGCTACAGAGGTCCAAATGAGACAGTTCTAGTTGCGTTGAAAAGCTAACATCCGGGGCTTCAAAATGATATAAAATTTGCCCTATGTTGCTTCGCGTTCAGGGGCGCGCACGCGCCATGCATACGTGCGCGCCGTTTCTGCACATGGCCCATTAAAAGTGAAATCGTGGCCAGCGATTTGTAGCTCATTTTGGGCCCAATCCAACTCATTTCTGATGCTATTGAACCCAAGGATTGAGGGGGAAATGAACCAAATAGTCATAGTTTAGTTTTCATCATGTTTTAGGGTAGAATTCTAGAGAGAGAGGCTCTCTCCTCTCTCTAGATGTAAGATAGAAATTAGGATAAAGTTAGGTTAATCACTCTCAAATTTCTCTTTCAATTCATGTTTTGATTTTAATTCTCATTATATTTTAGTGTTCTATTGTCTTTGCTCTTCTAGTTTTACTTGTTAATTTCTTATTTTGCTCTCTTATGTTGATGAACAATTGTTGGATCTTGATTTCTCTTAATCCAATTTTATATTTCCATGTCTCTTTTATGTTGATCTTGATTGTTATTATTGATTTCTTGCTTATGTTAGTTATGGGTTTCCTTAATTCTTGCATTTTATGATGCTTACTTTCCTTGCACACTAGGTGTTTGTTAAAATATTTCCTTTAGTTTTTGAGTAGTTTTCTTGACTCTTGGCCTAGGCTAAGGGAATTGAGTGACCTTGAGTCATTAAGTCTCAATGAATCGGTGATTTGAGAACCCTTGGTGATCAATTTGATACTCATTGACACCAACCCACTACTAATCTAATTAGTAGATAGGTTGGGACTTATGGGTTGATGTGATCAAGCCTATTTGACATACTTCAAGCTTAGGAGTAGATATTACGTACTTAAGGCTTTTAGAAGTAGACTTAATGGGTTGGCCTCTCATAATTATCAATATTTGGTATGTAGACTAGGATGGTGATCTCAATTACCTATGTCTAGCCAAGAGTTCTTTTCCATTTCTTTTGTTAGTTCATTGTTCATTTACTTTTCTTGCCATTTATTTTCTTGCCAAAACACAAAATCAAAATCTCTTACCCCTTTATAGCCAATAATTGAGCACTTCATTACAATTCCTTGTGAGACGACCCAGAGTTCAAATACTTCGGTTATTTCTTATTTGGGATTTGTTACTTGTGACAACCAAATTTTTTATTGGGAGGATTGTTTGTTGGTGTAGAACAATACTTGCAACGAAAATTCATTTTGTGTGAAATTCTATACCGACACGACAATTTTTCTTAAATCAAAATGGCGCCGTTGCCGGGGAGTTGTAATGTTGTTATGTTATTGGCTATTATGAACATTGTGAATATGTTTGCCTTTTGCTTATTTGTTAGTTTTCGTCAGGCTTAGGACTTTGTTGCTTATTTTTGTAGCTTTTGTTTTTATTTGCTATTATGAATTCTTATCACTTTGGCTATGAGTTTGGCTCAAATTATGTTGTAGGAAATGGGAACTACAATGGTAACATGCATCAAGGATTTGGAAATCAGAAATGGGAGGAGCCTCAAAGGATTGATCAACCTTCTTGGCAACCACAACCTCTGGTTTCTTATGGGTATAATCCTAATCCTAATGCATATCAATCTAATGGATATGGTGACCCTTATTGTGATTGTTAACAACCACCACCATATGCCTATGAACCACCTCCTCAACATAATTTTGAACCACCTTACTCACAAGCCCCATACCACCAAACACCTCATTATGACCCTAATCCCTATCCACTATACCAACCACCTTATGAACCATATGAACCATACATGGAACCACCACCATTCCAACACAATTACTCACAAGAACCACCTCAATATACACTAACTCCATACCCTTACCAAGATGAACCAACTTCCAATTATGAAACGTCCTTCCCAAACAATGAACCTTCTTTTTCCACACCACCTCCAATGGATGATTCTCTTCAAGAATGTGTTAGTTCTTATATTCAAAGCCAAGAATAGAACCAAAAGGAGTTTAAGGAGCTAGAAACCAAGATAGCTATCCTAACGGAAGCCGTTAGTAATATGGTCTCCTCCCAACTAAGCCTAAGCAACCAAGGCACACCCATTGACGAATGTGGAGAAGCAATTAAGGAGCATAGTGAGGGAGTGAGTTTAGATCTTCAAGGTGTAGAAGAAAGGGTGAAACAAGGAATGCCACAAGGGGAGGAAGCCGAGATAATTGAGCCGAAAGAAGTGGTTGAAGCCTTTGAAGAGGTTGACCAAGAGACGGATTCAATCATTGAGGAGTTCCTATCTACAATTAAATCCTCTCCCATTGGGCTTGACAAAGAGGGTAAGGAAGAAGATACATCACCTTCCATACCCTTGGTAAGCAATGAAGAAGAGATTGAATTGGAAGGAAGCTACCAAGAGGAGAATGTTGAGCAAGAAGCAAGCTCCACCATTGAAGATGATTCCACACCAACTAATGAGTCTTTTGAAATTGATAAATACCCTTTATTGTGTTGTGAAATTAATGACAAGGAGGACCGTGCACAACCTCCAACACATGGTTTGAGAAATGAAGGGTGTATAGAAGAATTTGGTGAGCAAGAAATTGAAATTGAAGAAGCTTGCAAAGAGGTGGAGGTAGTCAAGAAGGAGCACAAGGGCGTAGACTTCGCATTGGCTAAGTGTGGGGAGGTCCCCCTTCCTAAGTCCATCATCCAACACAATATTCAAGTAGGTAAATTTCTTATCCCTAAGCTTCACTTTCTCACTTGAATATGGTTTGATTGAACATGATGGTCAACTTAGAGCTCTTTGTGGAATTAAGAGTAGGAGAGAGTTGTGTAGTGGTTGGAAACATCACTCTAAGTTCATGATGGTTGCATGCTCAAAGTTGAATAGCAATGGTTGGTGTAGAATCAAATTGCATGGGTCTAGGAAGTTGTTTGGAGGCTTCTTTGAGAATTCTAAGGTCATGCCACCCAAGTGGAATCATGATGATCAATTTGAAGATGGGTGTCAAAACAAAGTGTAGGATCCCGGATCGCACAAGGAAAATCAACTTTGGGAGCTCATGGTTTGTGAAGAACTCCATCAAAGCTTGAAGATATTAACATTAAAGAATGGAGCTTATTAGAGATTCAAGCATTGGTGGGTGTTCCAAGATGGTTACAAGCACAAGCCACTTTGATGAGGAGCTCCCCATAAGTCCAACTTAAGGACAATAAACAAAAGTGCTAGGTGGGAGACACCCCACCGTGGTAATATCTTATCATTTTCTCTTTTGTAAATATTGTTAGCATTAGTTTAAATTCATATTTAGAGTAGTTTGTTGAGTTTATTTGGTAGTTTGATATGATAAATAAGGTTTTAAGGTGTTTTGGGTAGCTTTTTGGAGGTTTGGAATGCTTGGTTTGGTGCAAGAACTTGAAAAAAAAAATTTGAAAAATAGAGCACCAACCCGCACCTGGCGCATACACGCGCCTCAAGCATTTTCGATCATCCATGCGGACGCGCCTTGTACGCGTACGCGTGGATGCAAAAATTCTACCCCCAGCCAAAAACCAGAGAGTTATGCCGAGTTTGTGCCTATTATGTGCCTGAACCCCACGCGTGCGCGCACCTGGCGCGTACGCACCTTTCGGCCAACTGCACATCGGCGCGTACGCGTGATGACAAGTCATCTGAGCCCATTTTAGCTAGTCTTTTTCTTTAGTTTTCATTAGAATTATGCACTTTCTTGAGCTACAAGCAAGCTAATTGAGTAGATTTTCATGTTTCCCTTGATTGAACCAACCATATGTGAATTCATGCCATTTCATGAGGTTTTGAGCTATAATTGTTGCATATTGTGGAAGATTGAATACCTCATGATTTTGAGCAAAGCTTTGATTAGTTTGGTTGATCAATGATAGGTGAAGAAGGCTTGGAGAAAGGTTGAAGCAAAGAGGAATGGCTAGGAGTGAAGAGAGGACAATGGAATAAGTGAAAATTGAACCGGGTTGCATGAAGTTAGCCCCAACGTTAGCCCCCTAACTTGGAGGCTAACGTTGGGCATGTAAATCACTCCCTGGAAGTGGCCAACGTTAGCTCCAACGTTAGCCCCCTAACTTGGAGGCTAACGTTGGAACTTGAGAATTTCTCCCCTGGGCACCAACGTTTGCGCCAACGTTAGCCCCCTAACTTGGAGGCTAACGTTGGCACTTAAATCACAAAGGGGGAAGGCCAACGTTTGCGCCAACGTTAGCCCCCTAACTTGGAGGCTAACGTTGGCGCCACTCACACCAAGCATTGCCAACGTTAGGGTCAAAGTTAGACCCCTAACGTTGGCACCAACGTTCAAACCAGGAAACCATGCTTGCTGCCATAAAAAGTTAGGGTCAAAGTTAGACCCCTAACTTTGACCCTAACGTTGAGATCATCTTTGGCCAACTTCAAAAACCGGTTCAATTGGTTCACTTCGGTTCTTCTTCAATCTTCAAGAGCAATCAACCAAGGCCTCTTTCAACCCAATTCCACCAAGAACAAAGGCCCAACTCAAGGCTTGAAGATCATTTTGGAAAGTGTATAAAGAGGATAGAATTCAATTTGTTTGGGGAGCTTTTCTTTTAGATTTTTGAGAGGAGTTTTTGGAAAGCTTTTGTTACTGAGTGAACTTGAATTTCTTTGTTTCCTTTTACTTGAAATTTCATTTTACTTTTGTCTTGAATCTTGGATTGGAGAATTGAAGAAATTTTGTTTCAATCTCAATCTTGGATCTCTCTGTTTCTTTACTTTACTGTTAATTGAATTTCATTTCCGGTTCATTGTTCTTCATCGCTCTTCTTTGCAATTTACAATTTCCTTGCTATTGTTCTTATTGGATCTAGGAAGGCATTGAGATCTAGACTTGGTTTTCTAGTCTCTGGGTCCTGAGATCTAAATTCTCATTTCAATTCTCTGTTTAATGCTTTCATTGTTCATTTACTTTATTGCTTCAAGATCCGGTTCAATCCCAATTCCCTTGCCCTCTTCTGTTTGATGCAATTTAATTTTTCCTTGTTTAAATTCTGCAAATCCATTCCCCAATTCCCTTTACATTTCAAGCAATTTATATTCCTTGCACTTTAAGATTCCGCAATTTATATTTCTTGCACTTTAAGTTTCTGCCATTTAATTTCTTGTTCTTTAAGTTTCAGCAATTTATTTCTTGTTCTCTTTACTTCAATGCAATTTACATTCTGCAAGTCACACAATCATCAACCAAATCTTGATTCGCTTGACTAAATCAACCACTAAACTAAAATTGCTCAATCCTTCAATCCCTGTGGGATCGACCTCACTCCCGTGAGTTTTTATTACTTGATACGACCCGGTACACTTGCCGGTTGGATTGTGATGTTTAGTGAGAGATTCGTTTCTCACCAAAATATCTCATCAAGTTTTTGGCGCCGTTGCCGGGGATTGATTAGATTGACAATGATTAAGTGAGGTGGTAATCTAGATCAAGCACTTTTTCTTTATTTTTCTTTAACTTTTGATTAACCCGCTAACTGTTTGAAATTTTGCTTAAACTAAACTTCATTCTAGCAGTAGAGTGAAGTAATCTTGCTGGTGTTTCTTTTGTCTTGTTTGTATGTCAGGTACAAGGAGATCCGCTCCTGTGTTATCTGAAGTTGATCAGAGAACTCTTAGAAGGATAAGAAGAGCCGAAAGAGGGAAGAGTATTGTTGGAGAAGAAGAATCAGACGAAGAATTCCACGAGATGGAAGGAGATACATCTAATCCAGAAGGAGGAGTTAATAATCCACCACAACAGAGGAGAGTATTGGCTTCCTATACTTTTGCAAATGCTAGACATTGTGGAAGCAGCATTCTCACCCCTAATGTCAATGCAAATAACTTCGAACTGAAGCCACAACTCATCACATTGGTCCAGAACAACTGCTCATTTGGAGGAGGACCATTGGAGGATCCAAATCAACATCTATCTACCTTCTTGAGGATCTGTGACACTGTCAAATCCAATGGTGTGAATCCTGAAACTTACAAGCTTCTGCTGTTCCCGTTCTCATTAAGGGATAAGGCTGCACAATGGCTTGAAACTTTTCCCCAAGCAAGTATCACTAGTTGGGATGACTTGGTAACTAAATTTCTAGCCAAGTTCTATCCACCCCAGAGAGTCATCAGGCTGAAAACCGAGGTGCAGACATTCACACAATTAGATGCTGAATCCTTGTATGAAGCATGGGAGAGGTACAAAGCCTTAATCAGAAAATGCCCTCCAGAGATGTTCAATGAATGGGATGTGCTGCAAAATTTCTATGAAGGCCTGACATTGAAATCTCAGGAGGCATTAGATCATTCTGCTGGAGGTTCACTACAACTAATGAAAACTGCTGAGGAAGCTCAGAATCTTGTGGATATGGTGGCCAACAACCAATATTTCTTTGCTCATCAAAGAAGCCGCCAACCATCACAAAGAAGAGGAGTAATGGAACTAGAAGGAGTGGACTCAATCCTAGCTCAAAACAAGATGATGCAGCAGCAAATTCAACAACAATTTGAGCAAATGGCCAAGAGGATTGATAGTCTCCAAGTTGCAGCAGTCAACACTAGCCAACCATCAACCACATGGGGACAGAGTGAAGAGACTCAAGAGGAGCAACAGCAAGAACAAGTCCAGTACATGCACAACCAAAATTCTGGGCCAAATGAAGTATATGGTGACACTTACAACCCTTCTTGGAAGAACCACCCAAACCTTAGGTGGGGAGACAATCACAACCAAAATCAACAACCATGGCAGAGAAACTCAAACCAAAACACTTTAAGAAACAACCAAAACCACAACCAGCAGCAAACTAACCAAAACCCCTACAGAAAACCTCAAAACAACTACTCCAACCCCAACCATTACCAATCTAATAACCAACCCACCAACCAAAATGCCTACCATCCACCATCCACATCTCACAACCCACCACAAGCATCACCTGAATCTCAAAGACTCACCAACTTGGAAACCTTGATAGACAAAATGTGGAAACACCAAGAAATGACAACGAAGAACCATGAAGCCTCCATGAAGAGCCTAGAGAGGCAAATTGGGCAAATCTCCAAACAGATTTCTGTTGAGAAACCTTCAAGCTCACTGCCGAGTGACACAATCCCAAATCCTAAGGAAGAATGCAAGGCAATACAATTGAGGAGTGGAAGAGTCTTGGTGAAAAATGAAGAAGCAACCAAGAAGCCAAAGGAAAGTGACAAGAAACAAGCCGAAGAAGAGAAAGTCAATGACAAGAAGGAGACAGCAAGCAAGCCAACTCAGAATCAAGTTCAAGAAAAAGAAGATCAGCCACAAAAATCAAGAAAGGGAAAGGAAGTAATTGAAGAGCCAACTGAGGACCAAAGGCAGGGAAATAACTTCACTCCTCCCTTGCCATATCCTCAAAGGTTTAACAAGGAAACTAAGGACCAACACTTCCCAAAATTTCTTGAAATCTTCAAGAAGTTAGAGATCAATATTCCCTTAACTGAAGCACTTGAGCAAATGCCCCTGTACGCAAAGTTCTTGAAGGAACTTATCAACAAGAAGAGGAGTTGGCAAGTTAATGAAACTGTACTGCTCACTGAGGAATGCAGAGCACTAATCCAGAAGGGACTTCCTCCCAAACTTGAGGACCCTGGGAGTTTCTTTCTACCCTGCGCCATTGGCAGTATGACTATCAAGAAGGCGATGTGTGACTTGGGAGCTAGTATCAATCTGATGCCTGCCTCTCTAGTGAAAAAGTTAGGCATAAAAGAGGTAAGACCAGTAAAGATGTCTCTAGAATTGGTGGACAAATCAGTAATATGCCCCAGTGGTATAATTGAGAACCTTCTAGTCAAGGTAGATAGATTCATCTTCCCTGCAGATTTTGTGATCCTGGATTCGAATCAGGATGAGGGCGACTCCATTATACTGGGAAGACCGTTCTTAGCCACTGCTAGGGCCATCATAGACATAGAGCAAGGAGAATTAACCCTCAGGATGCATAATGAAAGTATCACTCTGAGTGTACTACCAGAAACACAGAACAGTAATGAAAAGAAGGATGGTACAGAAACAGACAAGGAAAATCTGCAGTGGAGGGAGGAAATCAACAAGACAAACAACAACTGCCCTCCCAAGCAAGAGATAGATGATACAGCAGGCCAAAAAGAGAAAGAGACTGTGCAAAGTAATGAAGAAGCTCAAGGGAACATTGTAGTATTGGCAACTAAGAAAAGGAATTTCAAAAGGGAGCCTGTTTTCAAAGAAGAAGAATTAACAAAAGGAAGGAAGAAAAACAAAAACAGAATCAAAAAGGGGTGGAAGAACAAAAAAATTCCAACAGAAGGGCTCTCCAAAGGTGACAAAGTGCAGTTAGTCTATCAACAACTGGGAACAGACCAACAGACTAACGATTACTATACTGTGAGCAAAATATTATCACTAGAACATGCTGAGATAGAGCACCAAGGAACAAAGAAGAAGCTCACGATCAGAGGGGACAAGTTGAGGCACTACAGTCATCAACCGCCATAAAAGAAAGCCTCAGTGTCAAGCTAGTGACAATAAAAGAGCGCTTGTTGGGAGGCAACCCAACCTGAGGTAGTTTTCTTTTCATAGTTATTTCAATAAAAAGGTTAAATGAGTGGTATGTATTGCAAGGAGCTAAGTTTGGTGTTTCACACCAAAACATATTAAGGGAGAATGAAGGATTCTAAGTTTGGTGTTCCACCAAAAATCTTACTTAAAAGCACATTCTCACTTTCTATATAAAGAGTTACCAACTCCAAGCAATCTGACAAATCATTTAAGCATTGTCTGTTTCTAGTTTTTCAGTTTTATTACCTTTAGCAAAGATTTAGGCTTTCACATATGGTTATGGATAAGAAACATGGCAAGAGACTAAGTTTGGTGTTCACACACCAAAGTAAGTTCAAACACCTACAAGAAAGTCTTGCACACTAACAAATCACATAAAGGCTTGAGAAACAAGCAACTTCCATTAACACTGCATAAAATCAATCACTCTTCTGGGAGGACTACTCACCATTAGCTGAGATGAAAGAAGAAGAAGCCACCAAGAGGTTGTATTGTCACTTAACTCCATCAGTATTGAATTGCTCTAATTTGGAAGTATGAATATGCCCATTTTAACAGAAACTGTTAGTGTAGTATGCATCAATTATGTTTTTGTTTTTTTTAAGTAGGCTGGTTTTTATGTTGGCTTGTGTGTTCATTTTCACTTAACAAGAAGCATATGTTGTCCCCTGCATCTTTTAATTCAATAAAAGAACAGTTTGAATGTGAAGTGAAATGGTCTCTGTTAGATAGAAGTGGAATAAAAGTAAGTGGTGGTATGTGTGTGATTGTATAATAACTCACTTTTAGTGAATAAAGAGCTAGGAAATCTCCTTCTAAGTAGAGAGTGGATACTGTCTATGAATCTCAATTGAATAAAACTCCTTGGTTAGAAAGAAAAACAAAAAGAAAGAAAGAACAAAGAAAGCCAAAAAGTGGCAAAACAAAAGAAAAACAAAAAGAAACAAAGCTGGACACCAATAGCTTGAACTCTGAAATATATGCCTGTGATGTTTATGTACTAGGATCTGCTTGGATTAGTAAGCTCTTAGGAGTGCCTCAACACTTGGTGACTTGGGTTAACTAACCCGGGATCATCAGCTGAAAATCCACTATCAAGAGCAACCTAACTACAAAGCATTTAGTAGCCCAAAGAGGTGCTGGGCATCAATGTTTTAAGAAGGAATGTGAGCCAAGTGTCTATGGTGAATAATGTGTCAAGTATAAAGAAAAGAAAATGAACTTGCTACACATGACACTCAAATAAAGCTTTTAAATAAAGTAATGACCAAGGATAAAGGAATAATGAGAGGTCATAGCAGTATGTCACTTGAAGCTTGAAGGAGACTTTCTAGGCCTAAGAGTCAATAAGAAGTGAGCATTTGCATATCCACATAAAACCCCATGAACTATCAATAACACTTTGCTAGCATGAACTTCCTTTTCCATTTCATTCTTTCTTCTTAATAATTCATTTCTTGCTTGGGGACAAGCAAGCTTTAAGTTTGGTGTTGTGATGACAAGTCATCTGAGCCCATTTTAGCTAGTCTTTTTCTTTAGTTTTCATTAGAATTATGCACTTTCTTGAGCTACAAGCAAGCTAATTGAGTAGATTTTCATGTTTCCCTTGATTGAACCAACCATATGTGAATTCATGCCATTTCATGAGGTTTTGAGCTATAATTGTTGCATATTGTGGAAGATTGAATACCTCATGATTTTGAGCAAAGCTTTGATTAGTTTGGTTGATCAATGATAGGTGAAGAAGGCTTGGAGAAAGGTTGAAGCAAAGAGGAATGGCTAGGAGTGAAGAGAGGACAATGGAATAAGTGAAAATTGAACCGGGTTGCATGAAGTTAGCCCCAACGTTAGCCCCCTAACTTGGAGGCTAACGTTGGGCATGAAAATCACTCCCTGGAAGTGGCCAACGTTAGCTCCAACGTTAGCCCCCTAACTTGGAGGCTAACGTTGGAACTTGAGAATTTCTCCCCTGGGCACCAACGTTTGCGCCAACGTTAGCCCCCTAACTTGGAGGCTAACGTTGGCACTTAAATCACAAAGGGGGAAGGCCAACGTTTACGCCAACGTTAGCCCCCTAACTTGGAGGCTAACGTTGGCGCCACTCACACCAAGCATTGCCAACGTTAGGGTCAAAGTTAGACCCCTAACGTTGGCACCAACGTTCAAACCAGGAAACCATGCTTGCTGCCATAAAAAGTTAAGGTCAAAGTTAGACCCCTAACTTTGACCCTAACGTTGAGATCATCTTTGGCCAACTTCAAAAACCGGTTCAATTGGTTCACTTCGGTTCTTCTTCAATCTTCAAGAGCAATCAACCAAGGCCTCTTTCAACCCAATTCCACCAAGAACAAAGGCCCAACTCAAGGCTTGAAGATCATTTTGGAAAGTGTATAAAGAGGATAGAATTCAATTTGTTTGGGGAGCTTTTCTTTTAGATTTTTGAGAGGAGTTTTTGGAAAGCTTTTGTTACTGAGTGAACTTGAATTTCTTTGTTTCCTTTTACTTGAAATTTCATTTTACTTTTGTCTTGAATCTTGGATTGGAGAATTGAAGAAATTCTGTTTCAATCTCAATCTTGGATCTCTCTGTTTCTTTACTTTACTGTTAATTGAATTTCATTTCCGGTTCATTGTTCTTCATCGCTCTTCTTTGCAATTTACAATTTCCTTGCTATTGTTCTTATTGGATCTAGGAAGGCATTGAGATCTAGACTTGGTTTTCTAGTCTCTGGGTCCTGAGATCTAAATTCTCATTTCAATTCTCTGTTTAATGCTTTCATTGTTCATTTACTTTATTGCTTCAAGATCCGGTTCAATCCCAATTCCCTTGCCCTCTTCTGTTTGATGCAATTTAATTTTTCCTTGTTTAAATTCTGCAAATCCATTCCCCAATTCCCTTTACATTTCAAGCAATTTATATTCCTTGCACTTTAAGATTCCGCAATTTATATTTCTTGCACTTTAAGTTTCTGCCATTTAATTTCTTGTTCTTTAAGTTTCAGCAATTTATTTCTTGTTCTCTTTACTTCAATGCAATTTACATTCTGCAAGTCACACAATCATCAACCAAATCTTGATTCGCTTGACTAAATCAACCACTAAACTAAAATTGCTCAATCCTTCAATCCCTGTGGGATCGACCTCACTCCCGTGAGTTTTTATTACTTGATACGACCCGGTACACTTGCCGGTTGGATTGTGATGTTTAGTGAGAGATTCGTTTCTCACCAAAATATCTCATCAACGCGTGCTTGACGCGTCCGCGCCACTAAAAAAAATAATAACAAAATAATAATAACAAAAAAAAAATTTCTTTTCTTCCATTTTCTTTTATTGCATTTACTTATTTTCATTTATTGCATTTTAATTTTGTTTTTATAGCTTGTTCTTAACTTCTTTTCTAAGTTTCTTATTTTAATAATGGTGTTGAATTTTTTTACTCAATTGTTGAGAACTTCTTGATTAATCTTGTTGCTTCTTGACTTGTTTGATATTGTTAGCTGATGAAACTTTTAAATCAATGCTTAATCTTGTATGACTCTTATATTCTTTGTGCATTGATATGGACTTGCATGTCTCTCATGACCCACTCTTTCTAGTTGAACTTGATGCTTTTGAATGCTCTTCATGCCTTGACTTTACTCTTGCATCAAGTGTTAGTTAATATGCCTTTGCTTATATTGTTTTCTCACTCACATGTTATAGCTACCATGTAGTGAGAACTTTACTCTTATTTGGCATTAGCCCTCGCCTATGTTCTATTTGCTTTGATATCTTTGTTGTAGGCTTAATTTTCTTTCTTTTTCTTTCCTTTTGGGTTCGCCACCAAGAAGGAAACGAATGGAAAATCTTCTAAATAGGGCAATAAACAAGTTCACCCGCACAACCCTTTGAAGAAACTCATCAATTGTAGCTACCCGTCCACCTTGCTCTTCCTTGCATGCACCGAGGACGGTGCAAATTTCTAAGTGTGGGGAGGTTGTCCGACCGATCTCCATGGGTAACAATCTCTTTTTTTCAACTCCAATTCTTAATTTTTTGTCTTTATTAGTTAATTGTTGCATTGCATGATAGATTGCATGTTAGTTAGAATTTGTACATATTTCACCATTTCTTTTTATGTTAGGACTACTTGGTTAGGGTGATGATTTTTTTTCCAAGAAAACTCTTTTTAGGGCACCCTACCAATTTGAAAAAAAAATTTTTTTTTTGCTTTTTGAACTTGCTTGAAGAATGTATTTTGGAACATGGTTTTTGAGCTAAGAACACAAGTGTGTGAGTTTTGAGCCCAATGGTGTGGTTACATCTTAAAACCACTTATTTTCATTATTGTGTGCATTATTCTCTTTCTATGATTGTGATCTTTGATTTGTTTGATTCTTTATGTCCATTATTCCATGTATACATGTATTTATATGATTAAGACCATCATTTCATTTAGCTCACTTACCCAAATAGCCTAGCTTTCATCAACCATTGTTAGCCAATTTTGAGCCGATTTAATCCCTTTTGTTCTTAATGTTAGCACATCACTACCCCTAAGCGAAAAATAATAAATGTCCTTAATTTGGATCTTTGATTAGCTTAGGATAGTGAGGGTGTGTATCATTTGGGTATGGGAAACTTGGGACATTGGTTGAGGTAAAAGTGTAATTTTTATTTTTGTTAAAAATATTTGGAATTGGGTACATATTCATGCACTATATGTAAAACCATATGCATTGATATGTTTGTATATACTTTAAAGAAAAAATGAAAAAGAAAAATAAAAAGAACATATATATATATATATAAAGAAAAAAGTATAGAAAAAGAAAAAAAGAGAAAAAGAAATAAAAAGGGGACAAAAATGCCCCAAAGTAAAATTCAATAAAAATCAATGCATATGTGTAGTGACTTAAAAAGAATGCATGAGTATGTGAAAAAGTGGGAATCATGGATAGCTAGGTTGTGTATTAGAATTGTATAGGTTGTTATATGTGTTAGGTGAGAGCTTAGGCAAATCAAAGATTTAAATTACAAGCTCACTTGACCATATGCATCCCTACCTTTACCCTAGCCCCATTACAACCTATGAATAAGATCTCATGATGAGTGTATGCATGCATTGAATAATTGTTGATTGTTAGATGAAAAACAAATCATGAAAAGCATGATTAGAAGAGAATTGAGTAGATCGTCCCTATATACTTGAGCGACTAGAGCGGATACACTTCTGGTGAGGGTTCGATGCTCAATTCCTTCTTCCCGGCTTTCACGAACTTTCTTCTTGCAAGTCTATTTGAACTTCATTTTGATATTTGAATTGGTAGAGTTTGTGAGTCGTCATATGTCCTTTGCCCTACTTGCTTATATATGTTCTTGGAGATTGATTTGCTTTTAACCAAGTAGGTAGAAGCATTTTGCATTTAGTTGCATGCATGTAGATAGGTTTATATACTTTCTTTGCATTGAATAAATGTTCATACCCCTTTTCTTGTCCTTCTTTACTCGTAGCATGAGGACATGCTTAGTTTAAGTGTGGGGAGATTTGATAAACCCCGATTTTGTGGTTTATCTTGTGCTTAATTTGGGTGGTTTTATCAACTTTTCTCACATTTATTCAATGAAATAGCATAGTTTTGTAATTCTCCATTGATTTGTGCTTAAATGTGAAAACATGCTTTTTAGGCCTTAAAATAGCTAAATTTAACTCACTTTAATTCCATTCGATGCCTTGATATGTTTGTTGAGAGATTTCAGGTTCATAAGGCAAGTATTGGATGGAAGAAGTGAGGAGAAAAGCATGCAAAGTGGGAGAACTCATGAAGAAATGAAGGAACCGTAAAGCTGTCAAGCCTAACCTCTTTGCACTCAATCGACCATAACTTGAGCTACAGAGGTCCAAATGAGGCAGTTCCAGTTACATTGAAAAGCTAACATCCGGGACATCGAAATGACATAAAATTTGCCATATGTTGCTTCGCATTCAGGGGCGCGCACGCGCCATGTATACATGCGCGCCGATGCTGCACATGGCCCATTAAAAGTGAAATCGTGGCCAGTGATTTGTAGCTCATTTTAGGCCCAATCCAGCTCATTTCTGATGCTATTGAATCCAATGATTGAGGGGGGAATGAACCAGGTAGTCATAGTTTAGTTTTCATCATGTTTTAGGGTAGAATTCTAGAGCCTCTCTCTAGATTTATGATAGAAATTAGGGTAAAGTTAGGTTAATCACTCTCAAATTTCTCTTTCACTTCTTGTTTTGATTTTAATTCTCATTATATTTTAGTGTTCTATTGTCTTTGCTCTTCTAGTTTTACTTGTTAATTTCTTATTTTGCTCTCTTATGTTGATGAACAATTGTTGGATTTTAATTTCTCTTAATGCAATTTTATATTTCCATGTCTCTTTTATGTTGATCTTGATTGTTATTATTGATTTCTTGCTTATGTTAGTTATGGGTTTCCTTAATTCTTGCATTTTATGATGCTTACTTTCCTTGAACACTAGGTGTTTGTTAAAATATTTCCTTTAGTTTTTGAGTGGTTTTCTTGACTCTTGGCCTAGGCTAAGGGAATTGAGTGACCTTGAGTCATTGGGTCTCAATGAATTGGTGATTTGAGAACCCTTGGAGATCAATTTGATACTCATTGACACCAACCCACTACTAATCTAATTAGTAGATAGGTTGGGACTGTTCATGTGATCAAGCCTATTTGACATACTTCAAGCTTAGGAGTAGATATTACGTAGCTAAGGCTTTTAGAAGTAGACTTAATGGGTTGGCCTCTCATAATTATCAATATTTGGTATGTAGACAAGGATGGTGATCTCAATTACCTATGTCTAGCCAAGAGTTCTTTTCAATTTTTTTTTTTAGTGCATTCTTCATTTACTTTTCTTACCATTTATTTTCTTGCCAAAACACAAAATCAAAATCCCTTACCCCTTTATAGCCAATAATTGAGCACTTCATTGCAACTCCTTGTGAGATGACCCGGAGTTCAAATACTTCGGTTAATTCTTATTTGGGGTTTGTTACTTGTGACAACCAAATTTTTGATTAGGAGGATCGTTTGTTGGTGTAGAACTATACTTGCAATGAAAATTTATTTTGTGTGAAATTCTATACCGACACGACAAATTTTCTTAAATCCAGCAACGAACAATTCTCATCACAATTGATAAGGATAACTAGGATAGGACTTCTAATTTTCATACCTTGCTAAGAGTTTTCTTAATTATTAATTTACTTTCTTGCAATTTATTTTTCTGGTTCCTTATTCCAAAACCCTAAAAAGATAATTTCACATAACCAATAATAAATCATACCTCCCTGCAATTCCTTGAGAGACGACCCGAGGTTTGAATACTTCGGTTATTAATTTTATTGGGTTTGCTTTAGAAAAAACAATTTTTTATACGAAAGGATTCTTGTTGGTTTAGAAACTATACTTGCAACAAGGATTTATTTGTGAAATTCTTTACTAGCAAAAGTCCGTTCGTTAAGGCTGTTGCTACTTTGTGAACAATCCCATGCTTCTTCAGTAAACTTGCTAGTCTCCTGTTACAAAAGTGAGTGCCTTGATCACTCAGGATTGCTCGTGGTGATCCAAAGCGACAGATAATATGGTTTCTAACAAAAGAGACAACATTGTTAGCATCATCAGTATGGGTAGGAATTGCTTCCACCAATTTAGAAACATAATCTACAGCTAACAATATGTATAAGAGACCATTGGAGTTTGGAAACGGACACATGAACTCAATGCCCTAAACATAAAAAATTTCACAGAAAAGCATAAGCTGTTGGGGCATCTCATCCCTCTTGGATATATTACCAAACTATTGGCATGGGGAACAAGATTTACAGAAGGCAATAGCATTTTTAAAAATAGTGGGCCACCAGAAATCACAGTCTAAAATTTTTATAGCTGTTCTTTGAGGGCCAAAATGTCCACTACTCTCAGAAGAGTGGTGGTGCACGAAATTACAATCACACTTTTGCAACTCCGCACAACTAACCAGCAGGTGCACTGGGTCTTCCAAGTAATACCTTACGTGAGTAAGGGTCGATCCCACGGAGATTGTCGGCTTGAAGCAAGCTATGGTTATCTTGTAACTTTTAATCAGGATATCAATAATTCTCAGATTTAATTGTAAAAAGTAAAAGAACATGAAATAAATACTTGTTATGCAGTAATGAAGAACAGGTTGAGGCTTTGGAGATGCTTTGTCTTCTGAATCTCTGCTTTCCTACTATCTTCTTCTTCATGCACGCAAGATTCCTTCCATGGCAAGCTTTATGTTGGGCATCACCGTTGTCAATGGCTACTTCCCGTCCTCTCAGTGAAAACGTTCCAAATGCACTATCATCGCACGGCTAATCATCTGTCGGTTCTCGATCATGCTGGAATAGGATCCATTGATCCTTTTGCGTCTGTCACACGCCCAACAATCGCGAATTTGAAGCTCATCACAGTCATCCCTTCCAAGATCCTACTCAGAATACCACAGACAAGGTTTAGACGTTCCGGATCTCAGGAATGGCCGCCAACAATTCTAGCCTATACCACGAAGGTTCCAATCTTATATTAGAAACCCAAGAGATACACATTCAAGCTTGATTGCATGTAGAACGGAGGTGGTTTTCAGGCACGTGTTCATAGGTGAGAATGATGATGATTGTCACGGATCACCACATTCATCAGGTTGAAGTGCGAATGAATATCTTAGAATAGAAGCAAGCGTGATAGAATGGAAAACAGTAGTAATTGCATTAATTCATGAAGAACAGCAGAGCTCCTCACCCCCAACAATGAGGTTTGGAGACTCATGCCATAGAGAACACAACAAGAAATGTGTAAAGTGTCATGAGGTCCAATATGAATCACTGAAAGTAGTATTTATAGTAAACTAGTGACCTAGGGTTACAGAAAATGAGTAAGCTAGGGTGTTTATTGTAAAATTCCACTTCCGGGGCCCACTTGGTGTGTGCTTGGGCTGAGCATTGAAGCTTTCATGTGTAGAGACATTTCGTGGAGTTAAACACCAGCTTTTATGCTAGTTTGGGCGTTTAACTCCAGCTTTTGTGCCAGTTCTAGAGTTAAACGCCAGAATTCTTGAGCTGAATTGGAACGCTTGTTTGGGCCATCAAATCTCGGGAAAAGTATGGACTATTATATATTGCTGGAAAGCCCAGGATGTCTACTTTCCAACGCAATTGAGAGCGCAGGGAGGTCAGAATCCAACAGCATCTGCAGTCCTTTTTCAGCCTCTGAATCAGATTTTTGCACAGGTCCCTCAATTTCAGCCAGAAAATACCTGAAATCATAGAAAAACACTCAAACTCATAGTAATGCCTAGAAAAGTGATTTTTATTTAAAAACTAATAAAAACATAACAAAAACTAACTAAAATGTACTAAAAACATACTAAAAACAATGCCAAAAAGCGTATAAATTATCCGCTCATCACAACACCAAACTTAAATTGTTGCTTGTCCCCAAGCAACTAAAAATCAAATAGGATAAAAAGAAGAGAATATACAATGAATTCCAAAAACATCTATGAAGATCAGTATTAATTAGATGAGCGGGGCTTTTAGCTTTTTGCTCTGAACAGTTTTGGCATCTCACTTTATCCATTGAAGTTCAGAATGATTGGCATCTATTTGAACTCAGAATCCAGATAGTGTTATTAATTCTCCGAGTTTAGTATGTTGATTATTGAACACAGCTACTTTATGAGTCTTGGCTGTGGCCCTAAGCACTTTGTTTTCCAGTATTACCACCGGATACATAAATGCCACAGACACATAACTGGGTGAACCTTTTCAGATTGTGACTCAGCTTTGCTAGAGTCCCCAATTAGAGGTGTCCAGGGTTCTTAAGCACACTCTTCTTTTTGCTTTGGACCTCGACTTTAACCGCTTAGTCTCAAGTTTTCACTTGAAACCTTCACGCCACAAGCACATGATTAGGGACAGCTTGGTTTAGCCGCTTAGGCCAGGATTTTATTCCTGTGGGCCCTCCTATCCACTGATGCTCAAAGCCTTGGATCCTTTTTATCACCCTTGCCTTTTGGTTTAAAGGGGTATTGGCTTTTTCTGCTTGCTTTTCTTTTTCTTTCTTTTTTTTTTTGCAAGCTTTTCACTGCTTTTTCTTGCTTCAAGAATCAATTTTATGATTTTTTAGATCATCAGAAAACATTTCTCCTTTTCCTTTCATTCTTTCAAGAGCCAACAATTTTAACATTCATGAATCAACAAATTCAAAAATATGCACTGTTCAAGCATTCATTCAGAAAAATAGTAGTATTGCCACCACATCAAAATAATTAAACTGTTTTAAAATTTGAAATTCATGCACTTCTTTTTCTTTTTCAATTAAAAACATTTTTCTTTTAAGAAAGGTGATGGATTCATTTTCATAGCTTCAAGGCATAGACACTAAGACACTAATGATCATGTAATAAAGACACAAACATAAAGCACAATTTTTGAAAAACAGAAAATAAAGAACAAGGAAATTAATGAACGGGTCCACCTTAGTGATGGCGGCTTGTTCTTCCTCTTGAAGATCTTATGGAGTGCTTGAGCTCCTCAATATCTCTTCCTTGCCTTTGTTGCTCCTCTCTCATGGTTCTTTGGTCTTCTCTAATTTCATGGAGGAGGATGGAATGCTCTTGGTGCTCCACCCTTAGTTGTCCCATGTTGGAAGTTAATTCTCCTAGGGAGGTGTTGATTTGCTCCCAATAGTTTTTTGGAGGAAAATGCATCCCTTGAGGCATCTCAGGGATTTCATGATGAGGATTTTCCTCATGCTCTTGTTGAGGTCCATGAGTGGGCTCTCTTGTTTGCTCCATCCTTTTCTTAGTGATGGGCTTGTCCTCTTTAATGAGGAGTCTTAGCCACAACTTCATAGAAGTGGTCTTGATGGACCTTTGAGATGAATCTCTCTATCTCTCATGACTCGAAGGTGGAAGAAATTACCTTTCCTTTCCTCTTTCTAGAGGTTTCTCCGGCCTTAGGTGTCATAAATGGTTATGGAAAAATAAAAAAGCTGAGCTTTTCCACACCAAACTTAAAAGGTTTACTCGTCCTCGAGCATAAGAATGAAGAAAGGATAAGAACATGAAGAGATGGAGGAGATGGAGGTGTTTGAATTATTTGGCCAAGGGGGTTTTAGGTGGTTATGATGTGGAAAAGGAAGGAGTGACGGTTTGAATTTGAGTGGGTGGGTGTAGGTGGTTTGTATGATGGTTTTGGAGGAGTAATAGAGTTGATTGGTAGACGTTATTTTGGGAAGAGTATTATGAAAAGGTGTGAAGAAGTGAGAGAGAGTGAGTTGAGGTTGGTGGGGATCTTGTGGGGTCCACAGATCCTGAGGTGTCAAGGATTTCTCATCTCTGCACCAATTAGACGTGCAAAACGCCCTCTGTTGCCAATCCTGGAGTTAAACGCCAGGTTGCTGCCCATTTCTGGTGTTTAACACCAGCTTTTTGCCTTTTCTGGTGTTAAACGCCAGTCTGGTGCCCATTTCTGGCGTTAAACGCCCAGAATGGTGCCAGACTGGGTGTTTAACGCCCATTCTGCTGTCTTTACTGGCGTTTAAACGCCAGTAGGCTTCTCCTCCAGGGTGTGCTATTTTTCATTCTGTTTTTCAGTTTGTTTCTACTTTTTCAATTGTTTTTGTGACTTCACATGATCATCAACCTACAGAAAACATAAAATAACAATGGAAAATAGAAATTAACATAGATAAGTAAAATTGTGTTGCCTCCCAACAAGCGCTTCTTTAATGTCAGTAGCTTGACAGTGGGCTCTCATGGAGCCTCACAGATACTCAGAGCATGATGATGGCCTCTTAACACCAAACTTAGAGTTTGGTTGTGGCCTTCCAACACCAAACTTAGAGTTTGAATGTGGGGGTTTTATTTGGCTCTGTATTGAGAGAAGCCTTTCATGCTTCTTCCTTTTCCTGTCTGCAAACCATGGTGCTTGGTGAAGAGTTGCTCATCCGGAAAGGTTTTAGAGATCTCAGTAGGAGGGTGGGATGCCCCTGCTACTGGTTCTATCCAGGACAGGTGATCAGCTACCTGGTTCTCTGTCCCTTTTCTGTCTCTTATTTCTATATCAAACTCTTGCAGAAGCAACACCCATCTTATGAGCCTGGGTTTTGAATCCTGCTTTGTGAGTAGGTATTTAAGAGCAGCATGGTCAGTATACACAATCACTTTTGAACCTACTAAATAGGATCTAAACTTGTCAATGGCATAAACCACTGCAAGTAACTCTTTTTTTGTGGTTGTGTAATTCTTCTGTGAATCATTTAAAACACGGCTAGCATAGTAAATGATGTGCAGAAGCTTGTTATGCCTCTGTCCCAACACTGCACCAATGGCATGGTCACTGGCATCACACATTAGTTCGAATGGTAATGTCCAGTCAGGTGCAGAGATGACTGGTGCTGTGACCAGCTTGGCTTTCAGGGTCTCAAACGCCTGCAGACACTCTGTGTCAAACACAAATGGCATGTCAGCAACTAGCAGGTTGCTTAGAGGTTTTGCAATTTTTGAAAAATCCTTTATGAACCTCCTATAGAATCCTGCATGCCCCAAAAAGCTTCTGATTGCCTTTACATTGGCAGGTGGTGGTAATTTTTCAATTACTTCCACTTTAGCTTGATCCACCTCTATTCCCTTGTTTGAAATTTTATGCCCAAGGACAATTCCTTCAGTCACCATGAAGTGACATTTTTCCCAGTTTAAAACTAGGTTGGTCTCTTGGCATCGTTTTAGAACAAGTGCTAAATGGTCAAGACAGGAGCTGAATGAGTCTCCAAATACTGAAAAGTCATCCATGAAGACTTCCAGAAATTTTTCCACCATATCAGAGAAAATAGAGAGCATGCATCTCTGAAAGGTTGCAGGTGCATTGCACAGACCAAAAGGCATCCTTCTGTAGGCAAATACTCCAGAAGGACATGTGAATGCTGTTTTCTCTTGGTCCTGAAGATCCACTGCAATTTGGTTGTAACCTGAATAGCTATCCAAAAAGTAGTAGTATTCATGACCTGCTAGTCTCTCTAGCATCTGGTCTATGAATGGTAAAGGAAAATGATCATTTCAGGTGGCTGTATTGAGCCTTCTATAGTCAATACACATATGCCACCCTGTAACTGTTCTTGTAGGAACCAGTTCATTCTTTTCATTATGAACCACCGTCATTCCTCCCTTCTTAGGGACAACATGGACAGGGCTCACCCAGGGGCTATCAGAAATAGGATAAATAATCCCAGCCTTTAGTGACTTAGTGACCTCTTTCTGCACCACTTCCTTCATGGCTGGATTTAGCCGCCTCTGTTGTTGAACCACTGGCTTAGCATCATCCTCCAATAGGATCTTGTGCATGCATCTTGCTGGGCTAATGCCCTTAAGGTCACTTATGGACCACCCAAGAGCTGTCTTGTGTGTCCTTAGCACTTGAATTAGTGCTTTCTCTTCCCGTGGATTTAAAGCAGAGCTTATGATCACTGGAAAAGTGTCACCCTCTCCCAGAAATGCATATTTCAGGGATGGTGGTAGTGGTTTGAGCTCGGGTTTAGGAGGTTTCTCCTCTTCCTGAGGGATTTTCAGAGGTTCTTTTATTTCCTCTGATTCCTCCAGATCAGGCTGAACATCTTTAAATATGTCCTCTAGCTCTTATTCAAGACTTTCAGTCATATTGACCTCTTCCACCAGTGAGTCAATAATATCAACACTCATGCAGTCATTTGACGTGTCTGGATGCTGCATAGCTTTGACAACATTTAACTTGAACTCATCCTCGTTGACTCTCAGGGTCACTTCCCCTTTTTGGACATTAATGAGAGTTCGTCCAGTTGCTAGGAAAGGTCTTCCTAGAATCAGAGTTGCACTCTTGTGCTCCTCCATTTCCAGCACTACAAAGTCAGTGGGAAAGGCAAATGGCCCAACCTTGACAATCATGTCCTCAATGATGCCTGATGGATATTTAAGGGAGCCATCGGCAAGTTGAAGTCATAATCGGGTTAGTTTGACTTCTTCAGTTAAGCCAAGCTTTCTAATAGTAGATGCAGGTATTAGGTTAATACTTGCTCCAAGGTCACATAGGGCTATCTTGGTACAAGCACCCTCTAATGTGCATGGTATCATAAGGCTTCCTGGATCTTGAAGCTTCTCTGATAAGATTTTCAAAATGACTGCACTGCACTCTTCAGTGAGAAACACTTTTTCAGTTTCTCTCCAATCCTTCTTATGACTTAAGATCTCTTTCATGAACTTAGCATAAGAGGGTATTCGCTCAAGTGCCTCTGCAAACGGGATCTTTATTTCAAGAGTCCTGAGATAGTCTGCAAAGCGGGCAAATCGTTTATCCTGTTCCGCTTGGCAGAGCTTCTGAGGATAAGGCATCTTGGCTTTATATTCTTCAACCTTAGTTACTGCAGGTTTATTTCCTACAGAAGTGGTTGGAGAAGCCTTCTTAGAGGGGTTACTATCAGCACTTGCAGGTATCTGATCCCTCATTGGCGTTTGAATGCCAGGAATGGGGGCTGAATGGGCATTTAACGCCAGGTTCCCACCCTTTTCTAGCGTTTGAACGCCAGATTTGGGCATCCATTGGGCGTTTAATGCTAGTTTTCCCCCCTCTCTGGCGTTTGAACGCCAGAGTTATTCCTCTCTGGGCTCCTAATATCATCAGAGGAATTTTGGGCAGTGGTTTGGTCATCCTCTGTCATTTGTTCCTTTCTTGACTTTTTACTACTTTGAGCTGAGTTATTCAATGTCTTCTCGCTCCTTAGTTGGACAGTTTGGCATTCTTCTGTTATCTGTTTAGATAGCTGCTGTCTTGTTTGATTCAATTGTGCTTCTATATTCTTGTTAGCATTTTTAGTGTCTTGGAGCATCTCTTTGAATTCTGCTAATTGTTTTGTCATGAGGAGTAATTGCTGATTAAGTTCAACAATCTGTTCTTGAGGATTAGGATTAGTAGTTACTGCCACAGCCTTTTCTTTTATGGAAGACTCACTGTTTGAGTACAGATGTTAATTTCTAGCAACCATATCTATGAGCTCTTGAGCTTCTTCAATTATTTTTCTCAGGTGTATAGATCCACCAGCTGAGTAGTCTAGGGACATCTGAGCTTTTTCTGTAAGCCCATAGTAGAAGATGTCTAACTGTACCCACTCTGAAAACATTTCAGAAGGGCATTTTCTCAGCTTCCCTCTGTACCTCTCCCAGGCATTATAAAGGGATTCATGATCCTCTTGTTTAAAGTCTTGGATGTCCAGCCTTAGCTGTGTCATCCTTTTTGGAGGGTAAAATTGATACAGGAATTTGTCTGTTAATTGTCTCCATGTTTT
The DNA here is from genome assembly GCF_059453495.1 of Arachis ipaensis. NCBI lineage: Eukaryota > Viridiplantae > Streptophyta > Magnoliopsida > Fabales > Fabaceae > Arachis > Arachis ipaensis. The sequence continues at coordinate 77,829,632 of NC_142444.1, forward strand.
TATGCTTGATGTGGGTTGGTTATTTAACCACCTCATAGCTTGATCTTTTACAGCAAATGGAAACAATAATAATCTGTAGACATCCTGATCCACTTCTTTTTCACGTACTGTGTCAGCAATTTGTAAGAACTGTGCCAGAAACTCAGTAGGTTCTTTTTGTGGAAGACTGGAATACTGGCAATTTTGCTGCACCATGATAATGAGCTGAGGATTTAGCTCAAAGCTGCTTGCTTTGATGGGAGGTATACAGATGCTACTCCCATATGCAGCTGTAATGGGGTTAGCATATGACCCTAGAATCCTTCTGGACTGTTCACTTCCACTTATGTCCATGATGGAGAAAAGGGAATTGATATGAATTATATTTTTTTTTATTAAAAGTGACCGAAAATAATAAGTAAAATAAATGGAAAATAAAATAAAATTTTGAAAACAAAAAGAAAATAAAATAAAAGAAAATTGAAAAGTAAATTAATTAATTAATTAAAAAGATTTTGAAATTAGCAATTAAAAAGATATGATTGAAAATTATTTTGAAAAAGATATGATTTAGAAGATATGGTTGCAAATAAAAAAAAATATGATTGAAAAGATATGATTGAAGAAATTAAAAAGATTTGATTTTTGAAAAAGATTTGAAAAAATCAATTTTTGAAATTAGAATATTGACTTGACTAAAAAAAAGATATGATTTTGAAAATCTTTGACTAAATTAATGCAAAATTTTGAAATTTATGAGCAAAATAAGGAAAGGATATTTTTTTTATTTTTGAATTTTAATGATGAAAGAGAAAAACAACAAAATGACACTAAACTTAGAAATTTTAGACCAAAACAAAGAGAACAAACAAGAAAACTTTAAATGTCAAGATGAACACCAAGAACACTTTTGAAAAATTTTTAAGTAAATAAAAGCACAAGGAACACCAAACTTAAAATTTTTAGAAAATCAAACACAAATTTTCGAAAAAAATTAAAGGAAAACACAAAGAAGACACCAAACTTAAAATTTTTAGAAAATCAAAAATAAATTTTCGAAAAAAATTAAAGGAAAACACAAAGAAGACACCAAACTTAGAATTTTTAAAGATCAAGAAAGACTAAGAACATGCAAATTCAAAAATTAAAAGAAAATAAAATCATGCAATTGACACCAAACTTAAAATATAAAACTAAACTCAAATAAAAGACTCTAAACCAACAAAAATAAAATATTCCTAATCTAAGCAACAAGATAGACCGTCAGTTGACCAAACTCGAACAATCCCCGGCAACGGAGCCAACAACTTGGTGCACGAAATTACAATCACACTTTTGCAACTCCGCAAAACTAACCAGCAAGTGCACTGGGTCGTCCAAGTAATACCTTACGTGAGTAAGGGTCGATCCCACGGAGATTGTCAGCTTGAAGCAAGCTATGGTTATCTTGTAACTCTTAGTCAGTATATCAATAATTCTCAGATTTAATTGTAAAATGTAAAAGAACATGAAATAAATACTTGTTATGCAGTAATGAAGAACAGGTTGAGGCTTTGGAGATGCTTTATCTTCTAAATCTCTGCTTTCCTACTATCTTCTTCTTCATGCACGCAAGGTTCCTTACATGGCAAGCTTTATGTTGGGCATCACCGTTGTCAATGGCTACTTCCCGTCCTCTCAGTGAAAACGTTCCAAATCCGCTGTCACCGCACGGCTAATCATCTGTCGGTTCTCGATCATGCTGAAATAGGATGCATTGATCCTTTTGCGTCTGTCACACGCCCAACAATCGCGAGTTTGAAGCTCGTCACAGTCATCCCTTCTCAGATCCTACTCAGAATACCACAGACAAGGTTTAGACGTTCCGGATCTCAGGAATGGCCGCCAATAATTCTAGCCTATACCACGAAGGTTCCAATCTTAGATTAGAAACCCAAGAGATACACATTCAAGCTTGATTGCATGTAGAACGGAGGTGGTTGTCAGGTATGCATTCATAGGTGAGAATGATGATGATTGTCACGGATCACCACATTCATCAGGTTGAAGTGCGAATGAATATCTTAGAATAGAAGCAAGCGTGATAGAATGGAAAACAGTAGTAATTGCAGTAATTCAAGAAGAACAGCAGAGCTCCTCACCCCCAACAATGGGGTTTAGAGACTCATGCCATAGAGAACACAACAAGAAATGTGTAAAGTGTCATGAGGTCCAATATGAATCACTGAAAGTAGTATTTATAGTAAACTAGTGACCTAAGGTTACAGAAAATGAGTAAGCTAGGGTGTTTATTGTAAAATTCCACTTCTGGGGCCCACTTGGTGTGTGCATGGGCTGAGCATTGAAGCTTTCATTTGTAGAGACATTTCTTGGAGTTAAACGCCAGCTTTTATGCCAGTTTGGGCGTTTAACTCTAGCTTTTGTGCCAGTTCTAGAGTTAAACGCCAGAATTCTTGAGCTGAATTGAAACGCCTGTTTGGGCCATCAAATCTCGGGCAAAGTATGGACTATTATATATTGCTGGAAAGCCCAGGATGTCTACTTTCCAACGCAATTGAGAGCGCGCCATTTGGGCTTCTGTAGCTCCAGAAAATCCACTTCGATTGAAGGGAGGTCAGAATCCAATAGCATCTGCAGTCCTTTTTCAGCCTCAGAATCAGATTTTTGCTCAGGTCCCTCAATTTCAGCCAGAAAATACCTAAAATCAAAGAAAAACACACAAACTCATAGTAAAGGCCAGAAAAGTGATTTTTATTTAAAAACTAATAAAAACATAACAAAAACTAACTAAAATGTACTAAAAACATACTAAAAACAATGCCAAAAAGCGTATAAATTATCCGCTCATCAAGTGGTAGGCCTCTTAAATGGACTGGGATTCTGATTGAGGCACACACCTTCTAGTTACCTGGTCAGGACCATACCTCCATAAATATTGGTCATCCCATATATAATATTTGGACTAGCTTTTCAGCTTATCCCTTTGATACTTAGTAAAATTAGGGGGGAAGGTTTGACTAACTAGATAATTAGCCACAGGTGCATACCAAGGAACTACTTCATATATTGCGTGCAAGCTATCAAATGGAAAAGAATCATTGAGAGGAGTGGAGTCATCCTTGATGTGCTCAAGGCGACTCAAGTGGTACCCCACTAAATTCTGGGAACCACTCCTATGATTAACTTTTTTCTAAATTAAATTCTTGCAGCAACAATATCCAATGTATTAACCTTAGTTTGGACTCTTTTTAGCTAATAAATATTTTAGAGCTGCATGGTCTGAGTACACTACCACCTTAGTACCAAGTAAATAGGCTCGAAATTTATCCAGAGCAAAAACAATAGCCAGAAGCTCTTTTTCAGTGGTAGTGTAATTAGACTGAGCAGCGTGTAAGGTCTTAGAAGCAAAAGCAATTACAAAAGGATCCTTACCTTCACGCTGAGCCAGCGCCGCTCCTACTGCATGGTTGGAAGCGTCACACATAATCTCAAAGGGCTGGCTCCATTCTGGTCCTCTCACAATCAGAGCTTGGGTCAAGCCGATCTTCAACTTATGAAACGCATTCATGCAGTCCTCATTCAGCTCGAACTTAACATCCTTCTGCAACAGTCTAGATTAAGGCAATGCTACCTTACTGAAGTCCTGGATAAATCTTCGGTAAAAACCTGCATGGCCAAGGAACGAATGGACTTCCCTCACGGAGGAGGGGTAAGTCAAACTAGAAATCACATCTACCTTTGCTAGATCTACAGAAATACCAGTACTAGAAACAACATGTCCTAGAATAATGCCTTGTTTGACCATAAAGTGACATTTTTCAAAATTTAATACAAGGTTTGAACTAACACACCTGTCTAATACTTTAGCTAAATTATCCAAGAAAAGGCTAAATGAATCACCATACACACTAAAGTCATCCATGAAAACTTTCATACAGTTCTCAATAAGATCTGATAAAACACTCATCATGCACCTTTGGAAAGTAGCCGATGCATTACATAAGCCAAAAGGCATCCTTTTGTAAGCATACGTTCCAAAGGGACATGTAAAAGTAGTCTTCTCCTGATCTTTAGGAGCTATATAGATTTGAAAATATCCTGTATAACCATCTAAAAAGTAGTAGTGTGATTTATCTGACAAACGATCAAGCATCTAATTGATAAACGGTAGGGGGTAGTGATCCTTGCGAGTAGCCTGGTTGAGGCGCCTGTAATCAATGCACACCCTCCAGGAATTTCGCACTCTAGTTGTCAGGAGCTCTCCATGCTCATTCTTCACTGTTGTGACTCCAGACATCTTGGGTACCACTTGTACTGGGCTGACCCATTCACTATCCGAGATTGGATAGATGATGTCAGCTTCAAGCAGCCTAGTCACTTCCTTCTTGACAACTTCTAAGATGGTGGGGTTCAGCCGCCTCTGAGGCTGACAAACAGGCCTTGTTCCCTCTTCTAAGAATATCCTGTGCTCACAAACTTGTGAGCTAATGCCTAATATATCTACCAAACTCCTCCCAATTGCTTTCTTGTGTCTTCTCAGCACACTAAGTAGTTGCTCCTCCTGTTGGGAAGTGAGTTCCTTTGCAATGATGACTAGGAGCTTCTGATGATCCTCAAGGTAAGCGTACTTGAGGTGGGGTGAAATGGGCTTTAACTCCATTTTCTGCTCATCGCTAGGCACTTGGTCTTCTGGAACTTGTGATGGTGGCAATGTGTCTTCATCTTGTTCAGGGGGCTCCTCCACACTTGCACCTTGCTCCCTGTGCCTCTCTTATACTTCTTCTTGGTCAACTGCAGCTACAACCTCATCAATGATGTCGCACTAGAAGATGGAATGATCTTCCGGAGGATGCTTCCTAGCTTTATCCAGGTTGAAGCTCACTACTCTGCCATCTATCTCAATGGAATAAGTTCCTGAGAATGCATCCAACTTGAACTTTGAAGTTTTTAAAAATGGTATTCCAAGGAGGATGGATGATGGTCTTCCTGAGTCATTAGGGGGCATCTCCAAAATATAGAAGTCAATAGGAAATGTGAGCCCCTTAATGCTCACCACCACGTCCTCATCAATTCCAACCACAAAGATAATGCTTTTATCTGCCAAAACAAAACGTGCAGCCGACCTTTTTAAGAGAGGGAGCCTCAAAGTATCATATACAGACAATGGCATTATACTAACACACGCGCCTAAATCACACATGCAGTTAGAAAATTTTACGCCTTCTATAGTAATAGTAACCATGCATGGACCTGGATCACTACATTTTTCTGGTATATCACCCATTAAAGAAGATATAGAGCTACCTAGATGAATATTTTTTAAATCCTGTAATTTATATTTATTCATGCATAAATCTTTTAGAAACTTCGCATATTTAAGTACCTGGCAAATGACATCAAAAGGTGGAATGGTTACCTTAACCTTTTTGAAGATCTCCACCATCTTTGGATCGAGCTCTATCTGCTTTCTGGATTTCCCAGCAAGGTATGGAAAGGGGATAGGGATGGCGTCCCTTGTAGCTTCAGCCTCTATTGGTGCGCTGTTCTCTGGTTTAGCTGCTTCTTCTTCAACCATGTACTTCATCCTCTTCTTCAACATCCTCGATCTCAACAATATCTTCAACTAGAGTGTTGTCCTTCGAGCTTGGCTCCTCATGACTCCTCTTTGGTAGTGTGGTACCAGACCTCAAAGTGATGGTATTAATTCCACCTTTGGGGTTGGGCAAAGGTTGAAAAGGTAGTGCACTGGAGCTTGAAGGTTGATTGTTGGGAGCAGAAGGTGGTTCCAGTCGGGAGATGAGAGCTTGTAAAGTTGATGTAAGACCATTGATGCTAGAAGTAAGTGTATTTTGAAGGTCTTTCTGTGCTTGTGTGATAGAGTGAAGCATCTCATCATTGGTAGAAGAAGGGGGACAAGTAATCTGAGGGGCCTACTGTTGGTTGTTCTGAGGCGTTTGGGACTGCCTTTAGTGAGGTGCTCTATAAGGCTAGTTTTGGTTCTGCTGCTAGTAAGGAGGATTCTGCTGTCAGTTGTTGTTGTTCCATCTCTGATTCCCACTGTTGTCTCTGCCTCCTCTATTATAGTTGTCCCTCCATCCTTGGTTGGAATTATCTCTCCAACCTTGGTTGGAATTATCTTGCCAACCTTGATTGTAGCTTCCACCTTGGTTATAATTGCCGCCTTGTTGATAATATCCTTGATTTGGGCGGTCGTAGAAGTTATGAATAGCTGCCAAGGTGTTGTCTTCTTGTTGGAGCTGCGGGCACTCATTAGTATAATGAGTATAAGAGGCACATATTCCACACAGTCTCTGAGGAACTAATTATTGACTCTGTTCTATTGTTGATTCAGCTGTAGCTGCTTCAGTATGTTGGTCATCTCTCCCAGAGTCTGTGTGAGAGCAACAGTCTCACTACTAGAGAAAACCTCCGCAATAGCCTTGGGATGGTTGTTCCTGTGCCTGACATTCCGGGTAGACTCAGCCAGATTGGTGGTCAGTTGCCACGCTTCTGTCGCTGTCTTGTACTTCTTCAGAGAACCATTACTTGTAGCATCTAGTGTAGTCTTATTATGAGGCTTCATGCCTTGTGTGAAGTAGCTGATCAACACCAACTGGTCAATCTTGTGGTGGGGGCATGAATCTAGGAGGTTCCTGAAGCGTTCCCAATATTCAAAAAGGGTCTTTGACTCGCCTTGGATGATGCAGGAAATCTCGTTCCTCAGTCTATTTGTAACTTCAGTTGGAAAGTATTTTTCCAGGAACACCCTTCTGAGCAGATCCCAGTTAGTAACGACTTCTTCAGGTTGAGTGTAGAACTACTCCTTTGCCTTTTCCTCAAGAGAAAACAGGAAAGCATATAGGCAAATAGTAGTTTCATCTGCACCATGACACCTAGTAGTTGAACAGGCTGTCTAAAAATCTCTGAGGAGCTTTATGGGCTCCTGAGCAGGTAAGCCATGAAACTTGGGTAGTAAGTTGATTAGCGCAGTCTTCTGTTCAAAATCTGCAGTTAGGTTTGGGTGACGCGCTTGATATCGTTGTAGTGTAAAGTCCGGAGCTCCTGCTTCCTGGAGAGTAATCTTTTTGGGCTCCGCCATATTACCTGCACGTGAATCAACTGAATCAGTAGAAAAGGAGCTTATTTCTTCCTCATGTGGCACTTCAGATTTGCCTTCAGAAGAGACTGGTGAATTGGTAGTAACCAGTTCACCACTCTTAGAGGCTAACCGACGCTGAGCTCGCCTAATATGTGAGATAGTTCTTTCAATTTTAGGATCAAATGCGGCTAAGCTCGGATCAAGCAGTGAACGCGTCATTCAATGAAAGAAACATATAGCTCATGGTAATAAAATAAAATAAAAATATACAAATATACAAAATTAAAAATATTTACACCAACTAATAAGGTAGCACACAATTGCAACTCCCCGACAACGGCGCCAAAAATTGATGTGGGCGGAAATTAGCCAATTAAAAAATTATAGTAAGAACAGCGTTGCAAGTACAGTTCTTAAACGACGAAAATCCGCTTATCAATTTAGAAGGGTTGTCACAAAATTAGAATAAAAATACAGGGAGTAGGAATCCCAGGTCGTCTCCCAACGAGTTGACAAAAGGGTGCTATTTTATTAATCAGGAGTTTTCTGAGAAATTTTAAGATTTGGAGAACAGAAAAATAAGTGATTGTAAATTAAAGCTGATGAGTTTGGAAAACTCCAAATTAAAATTAGTGATGATCAAACATTATTAATATAATTAATTACAAAAATTATTAATTTGAATTCTAATTCATATTTGCTAATTAATGATATTTGTTGCTTGCAGATTTGGCTTTGGGCTAAAAGATAATTAATAAGCCCAATATGAAATCAAAATTCAGTTTTGGTACAAAAATGGTTTCATTCATGTGACTAAATTAGTGATGTACCAATTGGGCCAAATTCAATTATTATTAGCCCAAATCTATTTTGAAAAAGAGATCCACTAAGCTTGGTTCAAATTGGAAAAATGAAAAAAAGGGGAACCATGCATGCTTCCACGGATCCTATTCTCTTCTTTTGGTGGATTTCAGAGTTATTAAACTTGCTTTAATTGCATTGGAACCATGAGAGAGAAAATAGCAATTGATTTGATTGCTATCATTAGTGCTACACGCTACTCAGCAAAGGGAAGTGGGAAACTTAATTCACTTTATCAATTCCATTGATTATTGTTCAAATTTCTCTTTATTCTCTCTCGTCTCTCTTCTTGCTTTCGGTCACTTAACAGAGGAAGCATGGAAGCTTTTGCAAGATATAAGAGTAAAGAAGATGAAGCTAGAAATAATCTAGGAACTATTGTGATGATGGCATCAAGAAAAAGAAAATTTGAAGTATGCTATGGCTAAGATCTTTACCACAAAAGGCAAGATATGGTGAGGCAATCTTAAGCTGTCCAAACCCTAAAATAGAAGAAGATCCATTCGGTCAGAGGTAGAAGATCCTTAGAGGGTTGGCTTGTCTCTACTTTTGCCCAACCACTACAGGAGGTAGCCACTGTAGCTACGTAGTGGATGAGGCAGAAGTTGGAGCAGATGAAGCTGTCATCATCAAGAACTCATCAAGGGCTAGGAATCCTTCTTGGAGTGCAAGTCAAGATGGAAGGCCCAGATTGATGAAGCTTGGTGCAAAGGAAAGACACAGAGGTAATTGCATGTTGGATATAGCATTCGGTTTCCTCTCCTCTCTCTCTCTGGATGAACCGGATTTGCATGAAGAAGAAGAAGTTGGCTCAGTTCAAGAGCTCCAACCTTGGAGGCTTCCCCTTCCATAAATAAGGGTGAATAACCAAGGCTTGAGGCAAGGAAAAAAGAGTGGAAAGCACAGAGTTTTCATAGCTACCCAAGCTAACAGAAGTTCTTCTCCTTCAATGTTTCTCATGTTGTATTTTTCTATTTAATTTTGTCTGTCTTAAGTCTCATGGAAAAAGGCAAAGAGTGAGGTTTGTAAGAAAAAGCCATAGAGCGGAAAAAGACAGAGTATACAAAATTAAAAAAATCCATAGATGTCCTTAGAGGTCCTTTGTACATTTGTGTTGTGTATCATGATTCTGTGGGAATCTCCTTGCAAGTTGGGTTAGCACTTAGCAGTTGAAAGCTTGGCAGTGACCAAGTCAACTTCTGGATTGGGGTTTAGATTCTGGACTTGTCCCGGATAGGAAGGGTAGTTCCTAGGGAGAATTGGTGTATGTAATCATGAAGATTATAGTGAAATTCTATCATTGTTGTGATGGAGATTGGATGTAGGCTGCATTACACTTGGCAGCTGAACCAGGATATTTCGTGGTGTAATTCTCTCTCTTTCTTCTACTCTATTTCTGTTTCTGTTGCATAGGATATAAAACTGAAAAATATCTCGTGCCGAGTTATGAGATAAAAAGAAAAAGTCTCGTGGCTGGGTACGAGATAAAAATCAAAAAGTCTCCAGAAGTTGTTTCAAAGATCAGCAAGTTTTAATAAGCAAAAAAATGGGGCTAAGATTCAGCCCCCCTTCTCTTAGCCACTGAAAACCATCAATTGGTATCAGAGCTTAGTCTCAAAGAGATCAAGCTTTGCAGCTTGGAGAAAAAACCCATATGGCAGAAAATAGTGGCTCAAACTTGGTGTCCTACAATCTGACAGAAGGACAGTCAAGCAACAGACCTCCTCTTTTCAATGGGAAAAACTACACCTATTAGAAGGAGAGAATGAAGATTTTTGTGCAAGCAGTAGATTACAGATTATGAAAGATCATCCTAGGGGGTCCTCAATATCCAACCACCAGAAGTGCTGAAGGAGTAGTCTCACTTAAACACGAAGCCAGTTGGACCGAAGATGACAGAAAGAAGGTGGAGCTCAAAGCCAAGGCAATCAACTTGCTCAACTGTGCAATCAGCTTCGAGAAGTACCGACGGGTATCACGATGCACAACGGCAAAGAAAATCTGGGACAAACTTCAAGTCACTCATGAAGGAACCACCATAGTAAAGAAGACCATGATAGACATGCTGAACAGAGAATATGAAATGTTCTCAATGAAGAAAGGAGAATCCATAGATGAAATGTTTGAAAGATTCAACATCATCATTTTTGGCTTGGATGCTATGAGGATTAAGTATCCTGAATCTATGCTTGTGTGAAGAGTCTTGAGATGTCTCACAAAAGAGTGGAAAACAAAGGCTTTGATAATATCTGAAAGTAGTGGTCTTGATTCCATGACATATGATGATTTGAGAGGAAATTTACTTGCATTTGAAAACACATATTTGAAAAAGGATACAAAAAAGAAAGGAATAGCTTTCACATCTGTTACTAACCCCCTGGATGATGAATCTAGTGATTATTCTTCTGAAAATTAATTTGTTTTGTTTGTCAAAAAATTTAGGAAAATGGTGAAACTCAAGGAAAGAAGCAAAGGAAGCAGCTCCAGGAAACAAAAGAAAGATTTTAGTAATGTGATCTGTTACAACTGCAAAGAGACCGGCCATTTCAAATCTGATTGTCCTATGTTGAAGAAAGAGGAGAAGCCGAAGAAGGGAAGGAAGAAAGGACTAATGGCTTCTTGGGAGGACTTGGAAAATGATTCAGAAGATGATAAAGAATCAGAAACCAAGTCTCAACCATGTCTCATGGCAGATCAAGTTGAACAGGTAGTCTCTCATAACCCTGACACTGAAGATCTTCATCTTATGATAACCAAAATCTTGAACAACAAATCACCATTCTTAAAGCTTAAAATGGTTTCCTCAAAGATAAATTATGGGAGGCTGAAACTGCTATTGAACTTGTTGAAGAAAACAAGCAGTTAAAAGCTCAACTTAAAAGCTGTGAAAGTAATCATTCTGTGGTAGCTTATGTAAACTGTTTTAAAGAAAATGAGAGTTGCTTAAAGAGGTCAAAAGGCTTAAAAAAGACTTAGCCAAGTTCACTCAAAGTTCTAAAAATCTAAATCAAATCTTGGCTAGCGATGCAAAGATTCATACCGGTTCGGAATTCCACAGAATAATTCCGTTTTTAGTATAGTCCAAACCAATAGTCAATCCTAAACTCAAATTAAATATGGTTTTGTCACCAGTACTGTTCCGAGGGTTACCTAAAACTGTAGGCCGATCTCGGATGAGATCTTCTGTACTGGTCGGAGATGACGTGTCCGGCTGGCTGGGGGCGGCCTGAGCTGTTGTGTCCGACTTGTTGGACTGGCTTCACTTCTGATCCTTGGTCACCGGAGGGTGGGGGGTACCTGCAAGAGACTCTGATGCTTAAGTTAGCACGGGTATTAAGCAGGTTTATTGTAGAATCAGAGTATGAGTTATACCTGGGTGCTCCAGTGTATTTATAATGGTTGTAGAGTGACCTTTCTAGATAAGATAAGTTAGTTATCATATCCTATCTTATCTTATCTTTGGGTGAGGTCAGCTTATCTTCAACGGAACCACCCTTCTTTCTGTAGGCTTGGGCTGCCTTTGGATTGGGCTGTGTTCCTTTGTTTGGGTCTTCTTAGGCCTTCCTGTCGATTTTGCCGACCTCTTTTGTAAAGAGGTCGGATAGTCTGACCTGAAGAGGTCGGTCGCTTTGTCTCCAATCATCCCAGGTCGGATAGCTTGACCCAGGGTATGAACAGTGCCCCTGCTTGAGCTCGGTCTTTTTGTTGAGGTCGAGTCTTTGACTTCGGTCCTTCTAGTGAAGCCGAACTCAAGCATTTTGTCGATTCCTTTCTTTGTAGAGCCTTTTTTGAATGTGGAACATTTTTCTTTAAAAGCGCGCGCTTTTATATCAGCGCTTTGGGAACGTGCGAGGGTTTAATGCCCTCATTAATTGACTTCAAATGCCCCATTTCCTTGGGTTTGAATTTTGCCATCAGAAACGGTTTCTCTTCTTCATTCTTCTTCATAACTTCTCCCTTTACTCTCTCGCTTTCTGTTTCTTGCCTAGAGTTCATATTTCTTTCCTGCGACGCCTGCTCTGCCACTGCTTTTGTGGAAGATGGGTGATTCTGGATTTCTCTTTCCGTTCTTCGAATTTTTCCGTTTTGCGGGGTAGCTCTGTCGTTTCTGCTCTTCAGCTTTCTTTCGAGGTTTTCATCTATTTTCCATGTTCAATTTTTCTTCCTCTGTCACTTTTTATGTCTGATTTTGAGAAAGTTTGGATCTTTTCTGCTTTTTTACCGTGCCTGATTATTGCGTGTTCTGGAATTCCTTCGCCGTTTGTGTGAGTTTTTTCGCCTTCCCTGCTGCTCGATGCTTTTTAGGGTTTTTTGCATGTTGCCATCATTTCTATTTGTGCTTCTGAGGATGGTTTTGGAATGATGATTTTGTTTGATTCTGAAAAAAGGTTTGTGTCTTTGACGATTTTTGCTTGGCCTGTCTGATGTTGGTGATGCTTTTTACTTCCTTTGTTTCATTTGAAACCTTTCTTTTCTTGTTTGATGAATGCTGGGACGTAGGCTATAGGAATTTCTTGAAACCATACTTTGTTTCTGCCTCCAAAGGATGCCCCAGGACTTTGGTTTGAGTCTTGGGGTTTTCCTTTTCTGCTTGTTCGCCTGTGTCATTTTAGTCGAGTTGTTTTGCCCCTTGTCCGAGATGTTTTTTAGTAATCCAATCTTCTTTTCTTATTTGTAGGATTATTCGGCATCATGTCTTCTCGCAATAACATTGTAGAGGTGTCTTCCAAAGTTCCCGAGGGGATGTCTGATTGGCTGAACTCCCTTGTCATAATGTGTGTCTCTGTCGTGGATGCTGAATTTTGTGTAGAGCTGAGGAAACGTCATAGGATTTGTGGTAGCAGTGCTCGGGAGAGAGATTATGAGCTTGTAGCTCCTGACTCTGATGAGAGGGCTTGTTTTCCTACTTTCGTCGAGGGGGAACGTCCCTTCTTCTACGCCTATGAATATTTCTTCAGCCAGTTGGACGTTACTTTTCCTTTTACTGCTTTCGAGACCGACTTGTTGTGGTCATGTAATATTGCTCCATCCCAGCTTCATCCGAATTCCTGGGGTTTTATCAAAATATTTCAACTGCTTTGCCAAGAGTTAGGCGTAACACCTTCTGAAACTCTTTTCCTCCATCTTTTTGTCTCGGCCAAGCCAGGAGGTTCTTCCAAAAAGAAAGCTTCCTGGTTTTCTTTCAGATCGGCCTAGGGGCATAAAGTTTTTGCCATGTATGATGAGTCCTTTAAAGATTTTAAGATCTATTTCTTCCGAGTCCGTGTTGTTGAGGGGGTCCGCCCCTTTTTTCTTGATGAGACTGACGAGCCTGCTTTTCCTCTAAAGTGGAAAAAGAATGTGAGAGTGCCACGTTATACATGGGAGATGCTTAATGAGGTTGAGCGGGCTTTTGTAGTTGTTCTTGAAGATTTGGGGGGGGAACTGCTTTGGGTACTGTCTGACTTGTTTTTATACTTGTTTCTGAGCTTTTCTTCTCCTATGTTGTAACTCGTCATTTATGGTTGATTCTGTATTTTCAGAGATGTCGAAAAACAATGATTCCATGAAGGTCTACAAGAAGGCGAAGAAGGCTGTTGCTGCTCAAAACATCTCGGGCAAGGCGGCCAGAGAGGGATCTTCTCAAGTTCCTGTGAAGCCGCCGGTGCCAAGTTCTCCTGGACCAAGGAAGGTGATCCCCACTCCTCGAGTTCGCCTGACTGATCATCCACAGACTTCTGCCATTGCTTCTGGTGCTCCTCCCAACAAGAAACAGAAAACAATTGAGGCCTTTAACCTTGACGCCCCTAATTTGAATGCAATTGAATTCGTAGATCAGTAAATCGGTCCCTACGGTACCCTCCCCATGGATAATGTGTCGATCCTTCGCCATCTGGATTTTATGACCCGAAACAGTGTTAAAATGGCATATATGGGGGCTGCCCTGTACTGAACTGCTCATAATCTTCCTCTCCATGCTACCAAGGAGTTTATGGAGGAGGCTAAACAGGAGTTCGACCGAATGAAGGGCCTGAAGGAAGAGTTTGAGGTAAAGGTAGCCAAGTTGGAGAAGGATCTGGAGAACGAAAAGGCGAGTTCCCTTGCTCTAGCAGCTTCTGTGCGGTTGGCCAAGGACACGGCATTGAGGCATAAGGACAGTTATGTGACATCTTATCGGGAGGTGGTGCGCCTGAGGGAGGAGTTGGAGAATGCGCGAGCTGATTACTCCGAGCTCCAAGGTCATCTTGTTGGCAGCGTAACTGCTGCCTATGAGAGCTTGAGGGAGCAGGTTCGGATTATTGCTCCCGAGGCCGACCTTACTCTTTTCAGCCTGGATAATGTTGTGAGGGATGGTAAGATTGTCCCTGATGACCAGGATGATGATAATGTTGAACCTCCCCCTGTGTCTTCTGCCAAAGTGTCAGCCTCTTCAGTTCCTCCAGTTGTGTCTGACCTGGATTGCCAGATTCTGAACCGGGATGATGGAACCGTGGATGCTGTCCCCATTCAGACTCGGCCTCCTTCTCCCCGTACTGATGCTGCCGGGAAGGCTCCCAATCTCTACTGATTTCTCTTTGGATATTTGTGTAGTTGGCCCGGCTTGTGGTCTTTGAAACTCTTTATTTGTAGTTTGAATATTTTGCTGACTGTTGATATTCCTTTTGGTTGCTTGTTTAGGAACTTCTATCTTGAAAAAACAACAAGTAGCTTTTATGCTTTTGATCCTGACCCCGAAGCTTTATAATATTGTATTTCATATCATGCTTGTTTGTGTTAGCATTTTTTGAAAATGTCGGAGCCTTCGGCCTTTTTGAATTGGGCTAGATCCTTTGTGGTCGTGAAGGGTGGTTCCAACTTGTTTCTTGGTTTTCTTGCTTCTTTCTTGTATCTCTATCGATCCATAGCCGATTTCTTTGTGTTGGTCCTCGTTCCAGTTACTTTTGCAGTCCTCTGTCTTGGACCTTTGTTAGGTCTTTCTCAGAGACTACTTTATAACTCTTTTTGTAGGAGGTCGACTTCTTTATGTCGTCCTTTTCCAAGTTATTTTTGTAATCTTCTTTCTTGGACCTTTGTCAGGTCTCTTTCAGGGATTACTTTTATAACTTGTTTGTAGGGGAGCGACTTTATTAGGTCGATCTCTTCTAAGTTATTTTTGTAATCCCCTTTCTTGGACATTTTTCAGGTCTCTTTCAGGGATTACTTTTATAACTTGTTTGTAGGGGACCGACTTCGTTAGGTCGATCTCTTCTAAGTTATTTTTGTAATCCTCTTTCTTGGACCTTTGTCAGGTCTCTTTCAGGGATTACTTTTATAACTTGTTTGTAGGGGACTGACTTCTTTAGGTCGATCTCTTCTAAGTTATTTTTGTAATCCTCTTTCTTGGACCTTTGTCAGGTCTCTTTCAGGGATTACTTTTATAACTTGTTTGTAGGGGACCGACTTCATTAGGTCGATCTCTTCTAAGTTATTTTTGTAATCCTCTTTCTTGGACCTTTGTCAGGTCTCTTTTAGGGATTACTTTTATAACTTGTTTGTAGGAGACCTACTTTGTTAGGTCGATCTCTTCTAAGTTATAGCAATTCCTCTTTTATAGGGTTGGCCAAACCTCTTTCCAGGGATTTGCTGATAACTTGGGTTGACTTGGTCCGACTTCTTAACGTCAGCCAGTCTTTAAGTTATTATTTAGCAATCCATAAGACCTCGTCAGGTTCTTTTTCGGATCACTTTCGATAACTTCTTACATTATTCTGTGTTCATCTTTGCCAATTTGTAGAAGGTGATTTCTGTCTTTGTTTGGTCGACCTTTAGATGAATTGCATTTTCATCTTTATTGGTCTTCCATCGTGATCGTGCAGTGAATCTGTTTTCCACTTTCTGCCAATCTGTTGCTTTATAATCGTACGATGAATGCTTCAGATTAATGCGTCTTGAGAATTTGTAGAATATCTAAAATATATTTTATTCAAAAGGAAATGAAAATATATACATGCGGGATTTTTCATCCCTTTCAGTCGAATAATTTCTGGATCTCAACTTGGTGCCTCATTAAAAAACCTTTTCAGGAAAAAGAGTGCACCCTATGACGAGATCTTCTAGCTATAGTACCTTCTTAGGTTGCATGCGTGCCATGATCTGGGAAGCTCTCATCCATCGAGTTCGGACAGTCTGTAGTAGCCCTTTCCAAAAAATTCTGTAACTCAGTAGGGTCCTTTCCAGTTTGCTGCCAGCTTTCCTTCTCCAGGTCGAGTTGTTCCAATATCATTTCGGATTAGGATGAGATCATTCTCAGCAAAACTTCTTGGCACTACCCTTTAATTATATCTTGAAGCCATTCGGCATTTTAGCGCTTCTTCCCTGATCCGAGCTCTTTCTTGGACTTTTGGAAGTAAGTCGAGCTCTTCTCTTTGAAGTTGAGAGTTGGCTTGTTCATTGTAGTAGACCACTCTAGGGGACCCTTCCTCGACCTCTACTGGGATCATTGCCTCCACTCCGTACGCTAATCGAAATGGTGATTCGTTTGTGGTAGAATGTGGTGTTGTTCGATATGCCCATAGGACTTGTGGGAGTTCTTCGGACCAAGCTCCCTTTGCTTCTTGCAGTTTCCGCTTCAGTCCAGCCAATATGACTTTGTTGGCAGCTTCAGCCTGTCCATTGGCTTGAGGATGTTCGACGGAGGTGAACTGGTGTTTTATGTTCAAGTCGGCAGCTAGTTTTCTGAAACCTGCATCTGTGAATTGAGTGCCATTGTCTGTGGTGATGGAGTGCGGGACTCCGAACCTTGTGACAATATTTCTATATAAGAATTTCCAAATTCTTTGAGCAATGGTGTTGGCTAGGGGCTCTGCCTCGATCCACTTTGTAAAATAGTCTATCCCAACTATGAGGAATTTGACTTGTCCCGATCCCTGAGGAAAGGGTCCGAGAAGGTCGAGTCCCATTTTGCAAATGGCCATGGTGAAGTTACACTGATGAGTTCTTCTGGCGGGGCAATGTGGAAGTTGGCATGTTTCTGGCATAGGGGACATGTCTTTACAAACTCTGTAGCTTCTTTTTATAGAGTTGGCCAGTAAAATCCCGCCCGGAGTACCTTTTTGGTGAGAGCTTGTGCTCCGAGATGATTACCACAAATGCCACTGTGTACTTCCTCTAAAACTTCCCTTGTGTTAGAGGTCGGCACACATTTTAACAATGGTATTGAGATCCCTCTCTTATATAGGGTGTTGTTTATGATAGTGTAATACTGAGCCTCCCGCTATAACCTCTTTGCCTCCTTTTCATCTGTGGGGAGTGTTTCTGCTTTGAGGTAGTTAATTATGGGGGTCATCCATCCTTGGTTCTGACTTGTTATGGCTAGGACTTTTTCCTCTTCCGAGATTGATGGGTTCTGTAGCATTTCCTGGATGAGGCTTCTATTGTTGCCCCCTGGTTTGGTGCTAGCTAGTTTTGAGAGTGCGTCAGCTCGGGCATTTTATTTGCAGGGTATGTGACAGATCTTATATTCTCCGAGTTGTCTGAGCTGTTCCTTGGTTTTATCCAAATACTTTTTCATGGTGGGATCTTTGGCTTGGTAGCTCCCTGTTATTTGTGAGGTGATTACTTGTGAATCGCTGAAGATGTTGAGTTTTTTAGCTCCAACCTCCTTAGCCAGCTTCAAACCAGCTAGTAACGCCTCATATTCCGCCTGGTTGTTTGAGGCCGGGAACCTAAATTTGAGGGAAAGCTTAACTTGGGTTCCTTGGTTGCTTTCTATTATCACACCTGCGCCGCTTTCGATCTTATTTGAGGAATCGTCCACGTAGAAATTCCATTCTGTGGGGGTTTCCAGGGTATCTGTGAATTCCGCAATGAAGTCGGCCAAGTACTGTGATTTGATGGCTGTCCGAGCTTCATATTGGAGGTCGAACTCAGACAACTCGACTGCCCATTGTAAAATTCTGCCTGCTAGATCTGTTTTCTGTAATATCCCTTTTATGGGTTGGTCGGTTCGAACCTTAATGGTGTGAGCCTGGAAGTACAGGCGAAGTCGTCGAGATGTCAGTATGAGAGTGTAGGCAAACTTTTCTATTTTTTGGAAGTTTAGCTCGGATCCCTACAGCACTTTACTAATGAAGTATACAGGTTGTTGCCCTTTGTTGTCCTCCCGAACCAGTGCTGAGGCTACTGCCCGGCTTCTAACCGTAAGGTACAATGTGAGTAGTTCTTCCTTTCATGGTCGAGTTAGAATAGGTGGTTGTCCTAGGGAGTTTTTGAAATCCTGGAAGGCTTGCTCGCATTCCTTTGTCCATTCAAAATTTTTTCCATTCCTTAAAGTGGCGTAGAGGGGGAGAGATCTTATCACTGATATCGCTAAGAATCTGGATAAGGCTGCCAATCTCCTGTTGAGTTGTTGCACCTCTCTGACACAAGTTGGGCTCCTCATGTTGAGTATGGCCTGGCATTTGTCTAGATTCGCTTCAATTCCTCTTTGTGTGAGCATGAAACCTAAGAATTTGCCCGCTTCTACTGCAAAGGTGCATTTTGCAGGATTGAGTCGCATGTCGTGCTTCCTTATAGTGTGGAACACTTGAGCCAGGTCGGACAATAATGTCTCTTCACTTTGTGTCTTTATCAACATGTCGTCCATATAGACTTCCATGATTTTCCCGATGTGATCTGAGAAGACTTTATCCATTAGCCTTTGATAAGTAGCTCCCGTATTCTTGAGACCGAAAGGCATCACAATGTAGCAGTAATTTGCTTTTGGCATCAAGAACGAGGTCTTTTCTTGATCTGGTGGATACATGGATATTTGGTTGTATCCGGAATATGCATCCATAAACGAGAGATATCTATATCCAGAGGAAGCATCTACCAGAGCGTCGATACTTGGGAGTGGGTAAGGATATTTTGGGCAGGCTTTGTTGAGGTCGGTGTAGTCGGTGCACATTCACCACTTCCCATTTGATTTTTTCACCAAGACGACGTTAGCTAGCCATAGTGGGTAGTTGACTTCTCTTATGGATCCTGCCTCCAGTAGTGCTTGTACCTGTTCTTCCACAGCTTGGGATCACTCTGTCCTAAGTTTTCTTCGTCTCTACTGTACCGGCCAAGATCCTGGATAGACCGCCAATTTGTGACACATTAGCTTGGGGTTTATGCCTAGCATGTCTGCAGCTTTCCATGCAAAGAGATCGACATTATCTCGCAAGAACTGTACTAGTAATTCCTTTCCATCTCCTTTCAGGATCGTGCCAATATTAGTCGTTTTGTTCGAGGTATCTCCGATCTGAACTTTCTCTATTTCACCTTCAGGCTGTGGACGGAGTTCTTCTCGTCCCTGGACTCTACCAAGCTCAATTGTATGGAACTCTTCTCCTCTACCTCTGAGGTTTAGATTTTCATTATAACAGCGGCGTGCCATCTTTTAATCTGCTTTTATTGTGGCTATCCCCTCTGTAGTTGGGAATTTTATGCATAGATGTGGAGTTAAGACTATTGCGCCGAGTTGATTTAGTGTTGTCCAACCTATTAGGGCATTGTAGGCTGAACTCACGTTGACCACAATGTAGTCTATCATGAGTGTTCTGGATTGGTTCCCTTTTCGGAAGGTTGTATGTAGTGACACGTATCCCAGTGGTTGTATTGGGGTATCTCCCAGTCCGAACAGGCTATTCGGGTATGCTCTAAGCTCCTTTTCTTCTAAGCCGAGTTTGTCGAAGGCTGTTTTGAATAAGATGTCGGCAGAACTCCCTTGGTCTATTAATGTGCGGTGGAGATTGGCGTTTGCTAGTATGATGGTGATGACCATGGGATCATCGTGTCCTGAGATGATACCGGATGCATCTTCTTTGGTGAACGTGATTGCAGGGATGTCGGGTGCTTCCTCCTTTCCTTCGACATGATATACTTCTTTGAGGTATCTTTTGAGGGATGATTTGGAGATTCCACCTACTGCGAATCCTCCATGTATCATATGGACATGTCTTTCTGGCGTTCGAGGTGATCGCTCAGCTCGTCCGACATCTTCATCTCTTTGTCTTTTTCTTTGCTCATCATCTCGGGTGGCCAGATACCGATTTAGTTTTCCTTCTCTTACTAATTTTTCTATGATGTTGTTTAAGTCGAAGCATTCGTTGGTGGAATGCCCTCGGACCCGATGATATTCACAGTATTCGTTCCGATTTCCTCCTCCTCTTTTGCCTTTGAGTGGTCGAGCTGGGGGTATCTTTTCTGTGTTACATACTTCTTTGTAAATATCCACAAGGGACACCCGAAGAGGGGTGTAATTATGATACTTTTTGATTTTTTCGCCCGTTCGATCTTCCTTCTTCTTGGATTCTTTATCTCGATAGGTGAAACCAGATTTTGAGGCTTCTCCAAGTCGGGAATTTTCTTCCATGTTGATGTACTTCTCTGCCCGCTCTTGCACCTCGTCTAGAGATGTGGGGTATTTCTTTGACATAGATTGGCTGAAAGGTCCCTTTCGTAGGCCGTTGATGAGGCCCATGACGGCAGCCTCTGTTGGCAAGCTTTGTATGTCTAGGCATGTTTTGTTGAATCTTTCCATGTAGTTGCGAAGACTTTCCCGATCTCCTTGCTTGATACCCAGTAGACTGGGAGCGTGCTTAGCCTTTGTGAGAGTCGTTGGAAAAGCTTTGCAGCGAACGGCATCTAAAGCATCGGTGAGGTACATTCTGCTTTTGAAGTTGCTGAGATGATGGTTGGAATCTGTGGTACCATCATACAACGTCATATCCAGAAGTTTGAAGTCTTTAGGGATTTTAGTCTTCATGATTTCCCTAGTGAATGGATCTTGATCCTTGTGAGAGTTGTCCTCAGAGGTGGTCCGGGTAGCCTTTGCTTTGAGATCGGCTTCAAGTTGTAGGAGTTTATCTTCCAATTCTCGACGTCGCCTTACCTCTCTTTGTAGATCCTTGCCAACTTCTTGCTGGTACTGGCTTTCTTTTTCGAGTTGCTTTAGGCGATCTTGAAGTGCTTCTATTACTCCCGGATGTGATTAGTTTTTGTCTCCGTTAGATTCTGGAGTATCCTTTGGTGTGGCATCCGTATTTTTATGCGGCGTTCTGTCCTATAGATCTGAGTTGTGGTCGTTGTCATGGTCATCCGCCATGGTGATGGGATGACTTCCAAGTTCCCCAGCAACGGCGCCAATGTTCCGAGGGTTACCTGAAACTGTAGGCCAATCTCGGATGAGATCTTCTGTACTGGTCGGAGATGACGTGTCTGGCTGGCTGGGGGCGACCGGAGCTGTTGTGTCTGACTTGTTGGACTGGCTTCACTTCTGATCCTTGGTCACCGGAGGGTGGGGGTACCTGCAAGAGACTCTGATGCTTAAGTTAGCACGGGTATTAAGCAGGTTTATTGAAGAATCAGAGTATGAGTTATACTTGGGTGCTCCAGTGTATTTATAATGGTTGTAGAGTGACCTTTCTAGATAAGATACGTTAGTTATCTTATCCTATCTTATTTTATCTTTGGTTGAGGTCAGCTTATCTTCAACGGAACCGCCCTTCTTTCTGTAGGCTTGGGCTGCCTTTGGATTGGGCTGTGTTACTTTGTTTGGTCCTTCTTGGGCCTTCCTGTCGATTTGGCCGACCTCTTTTGTAAAGTGGTCGGATAGTCTGACCTGAAGAGGTCGGTCGCTTTGTCTCCAATCATCCCAGGTCGGATAGCTCGACCCAGGGTATTAACAAGTACAAACCCCAATAAGAATTAATCGAAATATTTAAACTCTGGGTCGTCTCACAAGGAATTGCAACGAAGTGGTCAATTATTGGCTATGAAGGACAAGGGGTTTGGTTTATAAAAGGGGCAAGAAATTAAATGACAAGAAAAGTAAATCAAGCAAGTATTTAAAGAAGACAAGTAAATAAGAGAAAGCAAGTAATAAAGAGAGAGACATTCATGGCAAGGATTGAGATCATAGGCCTTCCATCCTAGTCACTAATAATAATAATTAACAAGAATTTATCTTATTTCATCATCCATAATGTTGGAAGAAGGTGTAAGTTATCTTCCATTATAGAAAGTCAAACAAGACTAGTTAACCTCAATCCAAATGTAATAATAAACTCACTAATGGAATTAGCAAGTGATTAGAGTCAATGGAAATCATATTAACTAACAACTCTAGATCACCAGCATTAGTTGGGTATTCATGACTCAAGATCACTTAATTACTCCTTCCAAGCCAAGAATGCTCAAAATCTACTCTAACATCCTTCCAAGCATTTTATCAAACACTTGGAAGGCATACAAGGAAAGCATGGTAAATGTGCAAAAAATAGTAAAATCTAACAACTATCAATTGCAAGGAAAGTAAATCACAACTCAAATCAACAATTAAAAGAACATCAAATATTAAATTGCATTAAAGAGATCCAAATCCAACATGAGTCCATGAACATAAAAGAAGCATAAAAGTAAAATTAACATCACAAACTAAGAGAATGAAAGTGTAGAAGCAAGCAATCATAAAGGAAACAAGATGAAAAGATGATATTGAACCTAGATCTAGGAGAGATTAACCTAACCTAACCTAATTCTAGAGAGAAGAGGGAGCTTCTCTCTCTAGAAACTACACTACATGATGCTAAGCTACCAACAATTGCTCCCCCCTTTGCTTGGGCTTCAATTCTGCATGAAATACACTCAGAAACAAGCTAGAATTGGGCTTGGGCAGCCCAGAAATCGCCCCCAGCGTTTTGCCTTTAAATGGGTCACGTGCAAGTATCGGTGTGTACGTGCCATGTCCCTGTGCGCGTCGATTGGCTGTTTCTTCATCTGCGCGTACGCGTCATGTACGCGTGCACGTCGCTATGCGATTTCACTTCTGCGCGCGTGCCTTGTACGCTTACGCGCCCATCAATGCATTCCCAATTCTTGTTTCCTCATGCATTCTCCACTTTGTATGCTTTTCTCCTCATTTCTTCCATCCAAAACTTGCCTTATGAACCTGAAATCACTCAACAAATATATCAAGGCATCGAATGGAATTAAAGTGAGTTAAAATCACCAATTTAAGGGCCTGAAAAGCATGTTTTTATACTTAAGCATAATTTAAGGGAGAATTACAAAACCATGCTATTTAGTTGAATAAACGTGGAAAAAGGTGATCAAATCCCCTTAAATAAGCACAAGATAAACCATAAAATTGGGGTTTATCAGCTAGTCAAAAACTTCTTTATGATAAATCTGGCTTGGGTTTTCACAAAGCTTTAAAATCTGTTGAAAAATTCTCTTTTGAAAATGTGGCTTCATCCTTTAAAGATACAAGGTTTCAAAACCCAACAAGCTTTAACAAAATAGCAACTCCAACATTTTGTAGACTATGCAACCGGAATGGTCATTTTCCCATTCAATGTTTCTTTGGTGAAAGAATGATTGGTAACAAAGTTTGCAAAATTATTTTTTATTACAATGGATTAGGACAAAGAAGATGATTTAATGTCAAAGGATCCAAGAAGATTTGGATACCTAAGGTCACTTAAACTCATTTTGTAGGTATGCCTAGCATCCAAGCGGAAGGACCATATGTGGTACATGGACAGTGGATGCTCTAGGCATATGACCAGAAAGGCAATCTTCTTCATAAAGCTTGATGAGTATGATGGAGGGTTTGTCACTTTCGGTGATGATGGTAAAGGAAAAATAGTGGCCGTTGGAAAAGTTGGTAAAAGTTTTTCTTCCTTTATAAATGATGTTCTTCTTGTTGATGGTTTGAAACACAATTTACTAAGTGTAAGCCAATTATGTGATCTTAGATATGAAGTTGTTTTTAGAAAATTGGTATGCTTAGTTATTTGGAAAAAATTTGGGGATATTTTATTTGAAACTAAGAGATGTAATAATGTGTATGGATTGACTCTTGTAGATTTAAAAGATCAAAATGTAACATGCTTTACCTCTCTTGAATCTGAAAAATGGCTATGGCATAAGAAATTGGGCCATGCAAGCATGTACCAAATTTCTAAACTTGTTAAGAAAAACTTGGTAAGAGGAATTTCAAATATTAAATTTGATAAGGATATTACTTGCGATGCTTGTCAATTAGGCAAATATGTAAAAACCTCTTTTAAACCAAAAGATGGAATTTCTACCAAGAGGCCAGTTGAAATGTTGCACATTGATCTTTTTAGTCCAATAAGAACACAAAGATTAGGAGGTAAACATTATGGATTGGTAGTGGTGGATGATTACTTTAGATTCGGTTGGGTACTTTTTCTTGCTCATAAAAATGATGCTTTCCATGCTTTCTCAACCCTTTGCAAAAGAATTCAAAATGAAAAAAATTTAAAAATTGCCCATTTGAGAAGTGATCACGGAAAAGAATTTGAAAACCAAGACTTTGAAAAATTCTGTGATGATTTTAGAATTGCTCATAACTTTTCATGTCTTAGAACCCCTCAGCAAAATGGGGTGGTTGAAAGAAGGAATAGAAGCCTTCAAGAGATGACTAGGGCTATGCTATGTGAAAATGAGATTCCAAAATTTATATGGGATGAAGCTATAAATACAGCTTGTTACATTTTGAATAGGACCATTATTAGAAAAGGGTTAAAGAAAACTCCTTATGAGCTATGGAAAGGAACCCCTCTTAATCTTAAGTATGTCCACGTTTTTGGATGCAAATGCTTTGTACTTAACAAAAAAGAAAATCTTGGTAAATTTGATCCAAAATCCTATGAGGGGATGTTTGTTGGATACTCCACCACTAGCAAGGCTTATAGAATTTACCTCAAATAACATAGAACAATAGAGGAATCCATACATGTTTCTTTTTGTGATACTAACTCAATTCCCAGTACTGTGATAGAAAATGATACAGATTGTGAAGATGCTGTCAACATGGAGACCAGTAAAGAAAATCCCAAGTCTATCCAAAATGAAGAATCTGTTCGTCCAATTTTGTCTCATCAGGATAGAGGAGACATTTCTATTTTGTCTCCTGAGCCAGCAAGAGAATCTGGAACAGAACAACCCACTGAAACTCATCAAAGCTCAACATCACTCCGGAAGCCAAGAGAATGGAAGTCCATGAGGGGTTATCCTCATGACTTTATCATTGGTGATCCCTCTTAAGGTGTAACAACAAGATCCTCAACCAAAAAGCCAACTGAACCAAGCAATCTTGCTTTCTTGTCAGAAATAGAGCCTGATAATGTAAAGCAAGCTCTTGAAGATCCCTCTTGGGTCAAAGCCATGCAAGAAGAGCTCGCTCAATTTGACAAGAATGAGGTTTGGACACTAGTATCTCATCCGGATGGTAAGAAGGTAACGGGTACTAAGTGGGTTTTCAAAAATAAGTTAGGTGAGGATAGAAAGGTTATTCGTAACAAGGCTAGATTAGTGGCCCAAGGTTACGATCAAGAAGAGGGTATAGATTTTGATGACTCTTTTTCTCCGGTAGCAAGAATGGAAGCAATTAGGTTGCTTCTTGCCTATGCTGCCTATAAGGGTTTTAAAATGTTTCAAATGGATGTCAAATGTGCTTTCCATAATGGCTGTATTGATAGAGAAGTATTTGTGGCACAACCCCCCGGTTTTGAAGATAAAAAATTTCCAAACCATGTTTTCAAACTCTCAAAGGCTCTTTATGGCCTTAGGCAAGCTCCAAGAGCTTGGTATGAAAGGCTTAGCACCTTCTTGTTGGAAAATCAATTTCAAAGGGGTACCTGATAAGCGGATAATTTATACGCTTTTTGGCATTGTTTTTAGTATATTTTTAGTAGGATCTAGTTACTTTTAGGGATGTTTTTATTAGTTTTTATGTTAAATTTACATTTCTGGACTTTACTATGAGTTTGTGTATTTTTCTGTGATTTCAGGTATTTTCTGGCTGAAATTGAGGGACTTGAGCAAAAATCAGATTCAGAGGTTGAAGAAGGACTGCTGATGCTGTTGGATTCTGACCTCCCTGCACTCAATGTGGATTTTCTGGAGCTACAGAACTGAAAATGGCGCGCTTCCAATTGCGTTGGAAAGTAGACATCCAGGGCTTTCCAGAAATATATAATAGTTCATACTTTGGCCGAGTTTAGACGATGAAAAAGGGCGTTGAACGCCAGTTCTATGCTGCAGTCTGGAGTTAAACGCCAGAAACACGTCACGAACCAGAGTTGAACGCCAGAAACACGTTACAAACTGGCATTCAACTCCAAGAATGACCTCTCCACGTGTAAACTTCAAGCTCAGCCCAAGCACACACCAAGTGGGCCCCGGAAGTGGATTTATGCATCAATTACTTAGTTCTGTAAACCCTAGTAACTAGTTTAGTATAAATAGGACTTTTTACTATTGTATTTTTATCTTGGGACGTCTAGTTCTTAGATCATGGGGGCTGGCCATTCGGCCGGGCCTGAACCTTTCACTTATGTATTTTTCAACGGTAGAGTTTCTGCACTACATAGATTAAGGTATGGAGCTCTGCTGTTCCTCATGAATTAATGCAAAGTACTACTGTTTTCTATTCAATTCAACTTATTCCGCTTCTAAGATATCCATTCGCACCCAAGAACATGATGAATGTGATGATTATGTGACGCTCATCATCATTCTCACTTATGACCACGTGCCTGACAAACACTTCCGTTCTACATCCAAACAAACTAGAATGAGTATCTCTTAGATAACTAATACAGAGGACCGAGTCCGAGTTATTAGTATCTTTGTGGTATAAGTTAGAACCCATGGATGGCCATTCCTGAGATCCGGAAAGTCTAAACCTTGTCTGTGGTATTCCGAGTAGGATATGGGAAGGGATGGCTGTGACGAACTTCAAACTCGCGAGTGCTAGGCGTAGTGACAGACGCAAAAGGAGGGTAAATCCTATTCCAGTATTATCGAGAACCTCAGATGATTAGCCGTGCCGTGACAGAGCATTTGGACCTTTTTCACAAGAGGATGGGATGTAGCCATTGACAACGGTGATTCCCTTACAGAAAGCTTGCCATGGAAAGGAGTAAGACTGATTGGATGAAGACAGCGGGAAAGCAGAGATTCAGAGGAACGAAAGCATCTCTATACGCTTATCTGAAATTCCCAGCAATGAATTACATAAGTATTTCTATCTTTATTTTCTATTTATTATTATTATTATTATTCGAAAACTCCATAACCATTTGATATCCGCCTGACTGAGATTTACAAGATGACCATAGCTTGCTTCATACCAACAATCTCTATGGGATCGACCCTTACTCACGTAAGGTTTTATTACTTGGACGACCCAGTGCACTTGCTGGTTAGTTGTGCGAAGTTGTGAAGTTATGTTTGGACCATGGTATTGTGCACCAGTTATTGGCGCCATTGCTAGGGAGAGAACGAATAACAAATTTTACAACCTCAGGGTAACAACTTCGCATACCAGTACCACCGATACTACTTTATTTATTAAAGCGTATAATGATGATATTCTCCTAGTTCAAGTCTGTGTGGATGATATAGTGTTTGGTTCGGCCAATGAATCCTTGTGTGAAGAGTTTAGAAAACTCATGACTAGTGAGTGAAATGAGTTTAATGGGAGAGCTAACATTCTTTCTTGGTCTCCAAATTAAAAAAACTCCTAGCGGCACTTTTATTCACCAAGGAAAATATGCTAAAGAATTAATCAAGAAATTTGGCCTAGAAAATTCCAAACCAATGGGAACTCCAATGCATCCAAACACTAAACTTGAAAAAGATGATGATGGCAAAGATGTGCATGAAACACGGTATAGAGGAATGATAGGTTCACTCATGTATCTTACCTCCTCTAAACCGGACATTGTTCAAAGTGTGGGTGTATGTTCAATATTTCAATCTCACCTAAATGAATCCCATCTTTCATCCATTAAATGCATCATTAGATACATTAAGGGAACTAGTGATTATGGCTTATGGTATCCAAAATATGATGATTTTTGTGCAGTAGGGTTTTGTGATGCAGATTATGCGGGAGATCAGGTGGATAAAAGGAGCACATCCGGCATGTGTTGCTTCCTTGGAAGCTCACTCAACATGTGGTCAAGCAAGAAACAAGCCACAGTAGCTCTATCCACAGCCGAAGCTGAATACATTTCTACATCTGCTTGTTGTTCACAATTAATTTGGTTAAAAACTCAATTTGAGGATTACAAATTAAAGCACATTGAGATCAAATATCATTTTATTAGAGAACATGTGCAAAAGGGTACTATTGATATTCAATTTGTAAAATCCAAAGAACAATTGGTAGACATTTTTACTAAGCCCTTGTGTGAAGACAGATTCTGTTCCTTGAAAAATAGTTTGGGAATGATAGAATTAGGTTCTGTTGATAATTTGTGAAATTTTTTTGATTCTGTTTGGTTTTGTCTCGTAGGGAAGTAGGAGACAAATTTTAGGTTGCGATGGATGGGCCATGATACAGGGGGAGACTGAACAGACGTTAATTATCTTGGGCCCATCAAATCTCTTTGACCTTACTATGATTCGTTTTTGAGTTCCTTATTTTTTTAATCATTCTTTTGGAAGGTTGTCATATCAAATATTGTAGCAAGGAATTGTTGTCAAATCAAATCTTTATCCTTTCCTCATCCCTTGATTCTAGGAGCTAACCTTTCAGTTTTAATTTTTAAATTTTTCTTTGGTTAATAACCGTACCACTTAATGGGTAATAACTCCCTCAATTCTCTCTCTACTCAGCACTAATTGCTTCCATAACCTCCCTCCTCTCACCATTCTCCTCGGCCTCTCTTTATCTTCTCTCTGCTATCTCCATTTTCATAACATGAAAAGGAAGGTTGCTCCAAGGAAAAGTAGCCGAACCCACACACCAAAAATTTCTCCATTCTCAACCCCTCAAACACACACACACATTCATATACACTCCACATATTCTTCATTCCCCTCACCTTCTTCTAAACAATAGACACTATGAGAAGAAAGGTAATAGTAACGAAAACTTCATCCAGAAGAAAGCTGGGAAAAGAGAAAAATCAAATTGAGGAAGAAGAAGAGGAGTCTCACACATCTATACCTCATTCATCTCCAAAGAAAGCAACTCCTCATGCATCTGCCCGAAACTCTCAGAAGACCAAAAGTTACGTGCTACGTAACACAAGGGAACTACCGAATCTGGAATCCCTGGATTTTAAGAATCAATACAACAAAATCCATTCACATTTTGATCCAGGAAGATTTAATTCTTGTGCGTCTTATGAGTTTCACAAAGGTGTTGAAGAAACATCACTTGTGTGCTTCATACAGAGTGAATCTAGACTCTCTTGCTGCTAAAGCAATCAACGTTATCATTCTCTTTGAGAATATGAAGTGGTCTCCCTTGTTCAAAATTTAGAAACCTATATACCCTGCTTTGGTCTGAGAATTTTATGAAAACATGAGGCTGATTGATGGTGCAATTCATTCCTATGTGAAGCGGCTTTACATGACTCTGAGTAGAGAAACAATAAGCGCTGCCCTAGGTTATGTTGATGAAGGTCCAGCAGCTTATATGTCAGAAAAATGGGATTCTCATGTTGGAGTCACATCTCAGATTG
Organism: Arachis ipaensis; assembly: GCF_059453495.1. Classification (NCBI taxonomy): domain Eukaryota; kingdom Viridiplantae; phylum Streptophyta; class Magnoliopsida; order Fabales; family Fabaceae; genus Arachis; species Arachis ipaensis. Next base: position 77,859,068 of record NC_142444.1, read on the forward strand.
CTCTACAACAAATCTGTGAAAATCTGTCTGGGCTGGATGGCACAGTTCCAACTCACAAGGCCCTTGGTCCAGAAAAAGCATTGCTGCACAGAATTATTACTCACATTCTGACTCCACAGAGTGGATCACACAATAGAGTAACCATTTCTAATTCATTTGTCCTTTTTGCCATTATTACTTCATCTCCTATTTCCTTTGCATATCTTATGATAAGACATATATGGGAATGTGTTAGGAGCATTAAAAAGGCTAACCTTCCCTATGGCATATTTCTTATCTGCATCTTTGAATACTTTAAGGTTGATCTAACTAATGAAGATGTAGAGAATAAAGTTTCATCAATTAAGGGAGGAGGAGTTTCAGGTACTATGAAAGGCACCAAAGGCAAACGGTCAATGCCCTCTGACAGTGATCTTGAGAGCCGCCCAGCCGAACCATCCAAGGTGATAGAATCAATTAAGGAAATCCTCACTGAATTTTCTAACATGTCCAAACTGATGGTGGAATCCTACAAGGTTGCTCGTAAGCAAGCATGCGAAAATGAAAAAGCTTGGACAAAGTGCTAAGAAAGAGTTGGTCTGATGCTTCAGAATTTCGAAGAGGAGATGGGGGCTACTGAGAAGGATGATGAATCTGGATCTGAGTACAACCTTTCTGATGATTAATTTATTTATTTCTTGTTGGATTCTGGTTTTGTTTGGTTTTTTTTGGTACTTTGTATGCTGTTTCGATACTTTAGACCTCTGATATTTTGTTAAATACTTGGATACTTTGGCTTTGGATATATTTGTATATGTTCTATTGTCATTTTTTTGCAGGTTCCCCTTTGATGACAAAAGGGGGAGGAAAGCTGGAAAAATTTAAAAATTGAAAGAAACAGGGACTGAAATCTCTTGTGATTCATGATCATCCCTGTTCCAATGATTATGATCTGTTTTGATTGAAATGGTTGTTGTATTTGACAATCCCTTTATGCTCTGCTGTGTTGATGCCTCATGCTCTGTTTTGTTGAAATATTTGTTGAATTTAGGATTTAGCTGTGATTTGATAATCCCTTTAAGCTTTGATACAATGATATATTCCTTATGATCTGATATGATTGTGTTTAACTGAAAATGTTTTTCTACTATAAACTAATATTTTTGATGCTCTGATGTGATGGCTGGAAAATATTGTTCATTTAATCAAATTATTTAGGAATTATCAACTTTTTCTCATGTACTCTGTACTCAAAGCTTTTTTGATTGACACTGAGCAGAAAATCATTTATATGATAACAAGTCAAGTAGTGTTTATCATGTTATTTCTGCTCATAAATCAATCCATTCAACATCTCAAATTCCATATGTTGAATAACATAGTTGCTTAGGCTTGATAAAATTGTTACTGGTAATGCTTCCCTTGGTAAAATGGCATATATTAAGGGGGAGCCATGTAACAATTGAAAAGGGGAAGGAATCCTAATCTTCAAAGGGAGTACTCTAATCTTTAATTTCTTTCCATTTTAATTTTTAATAATGTTTTTCATCAAGGGGGAGATTGATGAGTTTGGAAAACTCCAAATTAAAATTAGTGACGATCAAACATTATTAATATAATTAATTACAAAAATTATTAATTTGAATTCTAATTCATATTTGCTAATTAATAATTTTTGTTGCATGCAGATTTGGCTTTGGGCTAAAAGATAATTAAAGTATAGTTTCTAAACCAATCAATAATCCTTTCATACAAAAATTTTGTTTGTCACAAGTACAAATCCCTAAATTTATAAACCGAAGTAATGAACCTCGGGTCGTTATCCCTAGGAATTGCAACAAAATGTCTTGTTATTGGTTATGGAGTATGTTTGGGGTTTTTTTGGGATAAGAGGCATGAAATGTAAATGGCAATGAAAATAAACTAACAACTAACAAAGCTCTTGACAAGGTATGAGAACTAGAAGTCCTACCCTCATTATCCTCCTCAATTGTGACCACAAATTATCCATTGCTACCACTTAGTTAACCTCTAACTATGGAGGAAAGTCAAGTCGATGAATTAACTTGATTCCACAAGTGCTAGCCAACTCCCAAGGGAAAGACTAGCTTTAGTGGTATCCAAATTAATTAGCAACTTCTAATTGTCAATCAACAAAGGAATTAGATAATTCAAGAGTCACTAATTACTCTACCAAATCCAAGAGGAACAAAATTTATACTAAAATCCAACCAAGCATTTCATCAAACACTTGGAAGGAATAAAAGGAAAGCAAAGTAAATTGATAACAACAATGAAATCTAACAACTACTTATTGCAAGGAATTAATAACAACAATCAAAAGAAACACAATTATTATGAATTACCTCAAATTGAATTGGAAGAAAATAAAAGGAACAAGAGTAGATCTACAATAAAGCATAGAAATAACATAAAGGAAATTACAACAAAAGAATAGAGGAATCATAAATGCAACAACAAAGAATTGAGAAGAAGAAGAAGTAGAGAGCATGAATCAAAACCTAGATCTAAGAACTAAACCTAATCCTAATTCTAATTCTAGAGAGAAGTGAGAGCTTCTCTCTCTAAAACTAACTCTAACTACTTCTAAAACTTAAACTATGACTAATGATCAAAAGTATGTTAATTCTCCTTCAATCCTTGGCTTAAATAGCATCAGAAATGAGTTGGATTGGGCCCACAAGGCTCCTAAAATCGCTGGCCACGAGTTGCATTAAGTGAATCATGTGCAACCATCGGCGAGTACGCGTACCGTGCACGTGCGCGCCCCTATGCGCGGTGCAACTATAGAAAATCTTATATCATTTCGAAGACCCGGATGTTAGCTTTCCAATGCAACTAGAACCGCATCATTTGGACCTCTGTAGCTCAAGTTATGATCAATTAAGTACGAAGAGGTCGGCTTGACAGCTTTTGCGATTCCTTTATTTCTTCATGATTTCTCCACTTTGCATGCTTTACTCTCCATTCCTTTGATCTATTCCTAGCCTTTTCAACCTGAAATCACTTAAAAAACAAATCAAGGTATCTAGTGGAATCAAAGGTGAATTAGATTTAGCTAATTAAGGGCCTAGAAAGCATCTTTTCACACTTAAGTACAAATTAGGAGACAATCATGAAACCATGCTATTTCATTGAATAAATGTGAGTAAAAGGTCATAAAATCCCCTAAAATCAGTACAAGATAAACCCTACAAATGGGGTTTATCAACCTCCCCACACTTAAACCAAGCATGTCCTCATTCTTAAACCAAGAGAAAGCAAAGGGATCAACATTTATTCAATGAATTCTAACTAAATGCAATCTACCTATATGCAACTATCTAAATGAATGCAATTGCTTAATCAAAATAAATCAATTTCCAAGGAGCGTATATGCACAAGGGCCTAGGACTAGCAAGTCTAATCCACAATTGAATTGAGTTATTAAATATTTTTACAAACTTGCATGAAAAGATGATCATTGGTGAAAACATGTAATTAAGTAATTGAACCGTCACCAGTAGTGTTTGCACTCTATTCGCTCAAGTGTTTAGGGTTGATTCACTTGATTCTCCTCTATTTCATGCTTTCCAAGACTTGTTTTTCATCTAACAATCAACATTTATTCAATGCATGCATACATTCATCATGAGGTCTTTTCATAGGTGGTAATGGGGCTAGGGTCAAGGTAGGATTGTATATGGTTAAATGGACTAGGATTTGAATCTTTGATGAGCTTAAACTTTCCCACCTAACCTATATAATAACCTATACAATTAAATGCTAACCTAACTACCTATCCTTCACTTTTTCACATACTCATGCATTTTCTTTCATTTCACAACACTTACGCATTGATTCTTATTGAACTTTACTTTGGGGCATTTTGTCCCCTTTTTATTGCTTTTCTTCCTTTCTTTCTTTTTTCTATTTTTTTCTTTACTTTTCTTTTTCACATTTTTTTTCTTTTTTTCTTTTTTTTTCAATTGTTTTCTCATTTTTTTTCTTTCTTTCAAGCTACATACAAGAACATCAATGCATAAGGTCTATACATTTAATTAATACATGAGTATGCACCTAATTCCCAAATATAGAAATACGAAATACCCGTTTATCCCAACCAATATTCCCAAATCTCCCCAAACATGACTAATAAGCACTCTCACTAGCCTAAGCTAATTAAAGTCCAAACAAGGGACTTTTATTGTTTTTTGCTTTAGGCTTGTAATGTGCTAAAATAAAGAACAATTGGGTTAAGCGTACGCTCAAAATTGGTTAACAATCGGAGTAAAAGGTAGGCTATTTGGGTAAGTGAGCTAAATGAAACAATGGCCTCAATCATATAAATGCATGAATACACAAAATAATGGACATAGAGAATCAAATAAATTAAAGATTACAATCATAGAAAGAGAATAATGCACACAAGAAGGAAGATAAGTGGTTATAAGATGTAACCACATAATTAGGCTTAAAACTCACTAGGTTGTGTGTATAATTCAAGCAAGTTCTATGAAAGGTTTTCACTCAAATCAATTGGTGCCCTATAGATAAATTTCTATAAAAATTTCATTATTTTGACTAAGCTTATTGTATATATATGCAAAAAAAAAAAAGAAAATACAAGTAATAAAAATCCTAAAAAACCTAAAATGAAATACAAAAGTGTTGGGATTAGAAATTTGTCACCCAAAATCGCCGATCGGTCAGATGACCTCCCCACACTTAAAAGTTTACACTGTCCTCCGTGCATTCAAAGATGAGCAAGGGGGTACGGCGACTCTCCGGATTGCCACCTTCAGCTGGTAGGTCAACCGGTTACTCCGTATTCTTTCTCTCGCTTCTATTTTTGCTTGCGGTGCATCATTCATGTAAAACAAAAATATAAAACCATAAGATGAGAGAACACAAAAACAAGGAAGCATACATTGTTGGGAATGAGGTACTAATCACTAGAATTGAGTGAGTGAATTAGTGTGACATTAGGAAAATAGGGATGTAAATTCTAAATTAGGCGCCTTTTAGAACATACATTAGCATAAAAAGTTATGTCACAAAAGGAGCATGCACTTTACTCATTTTAGTGTGCTTGAGATGCTTTAAGTAACTTGTAAGGTAAAACAAGCAATAAAGAAGCATGAATGCATTCAAGCTAAAAGCATATGGATGCATATGATCGTGAAATACAATGCATTAAGGTAAATGTACACCATCCAATGTCAAGAGATTGCCTAATCAAAGAATAGGGTTCAAAGAAGAGTTACAAGTTCGAAGGCAATTCTCATCACGTGGTATTCTTAAAAGGTAAGCATGAGGATCTTAAAACTAACACTACAAGAAAACAAGCTTTTTGCTACGCTTTTAAAGCGTGGCGAAAAGTCCGAAAAAGCATAACGATAGCTTTTCGCCACGCTTTTTGAGCTACCGGCACGCTTTTGAAAGGGTCACAACTGCAAGGGTGCTGGTTGCTCTATCGCCACACTTTTGCTGACCTATCCCCACGCTTTTTTTCTTGCCACGCTTTTACAGATCGACACGCTTTAAAAGCGTAGCCATATGTGTTAGATATGGCTACGCTTTTAAAGCGTGCCAATATCAAGATATGGCTATGCTTTAAAACCGTGCCAATAGCAAGACATATGGCTACGCTTTTAAAGCGTGCCAATAGCTGTGAGATACAGCTACGCTTTTAAAGCGTGACTGTTAATACCCACTGTAACGTTTATCGCCACGCTTCCAAAGCGTGGCAACAAGTGGAGATATGGCTACGCTTTAAAAGCATGCCAATAGGTACAGAACTAAATTACAGCCATGCTTATAAAGCGTGGCTGTTGATTGCTGCTGTACAATATAGCCACTCTTTTAAAGCATGGCTGTAAGTTAGTTCAGTACCTATTGGCACTATTTTTTTTATAAACCTTACAAAATCATAGATAATTTTAAAATTTAAAAGATTACTAATTTTAAATCAACTAATCATTGCTTCATAAACTTGTCACAGAAAAAAAGTGTTTGATCACATGATATACTCTAACAAAATACCAAAAATCAAAGTCTCATCCACTAGCAATTTCCTAATACATAAATTACAATTCCAACATGGGTTAAATTATCTAGATACTTCCTTTACACTTGATTACAAAATATAAAACTTCATGATTACTGATCATCATTGTGAGCGAAATTGTTTTCAACACTGCCCTGCATAATTTTAAATGGTGTGTGTTAGTGCATCTTATACCAAACAAAAAAATGAAAAGACATATTATCAACAAACTGTGTTGTGTTATAGTCGTACAATACTTGTAACCAGCAAAGGCTTTTCTTTCATTATATTGAAAGTCACTATACTTTTTTTGTTCTTAAAGTTTTCAAAAAAGGGAAAGGGTACTGATATAGGAAGCTAACAATCAAACTGCCCCCCTCCCCCCTTTTTTTTTGCTGCAACTATCACATGTTTTAACTTAACAATGGTATGTATTCACAACCAAATTAACCATTCTTGTAGCCCTATACTGCACCTGCAGTCATATGCATGCACATAAGTTTATTCTAGCAACTAGAGAATCAATACAAATTGCATATGGATTCTATAACAGATTTTTTCTTCTAATTAATAAAGGTGGGAAAAGAAAGAAAGAAAAGACCAATCCACAACAAATAGATCAAGCAAAATAAGATATACCATGAGAGCCATTAATTCCTTCTGGAGTTTGCAAAAATCAAAAGAAAAAAAACCATTAAAATTCAATTATGGTTTCTTTTCATTTCCTTTTTCCAATTTGATTACGAAAAAGTGCAAATTCAAAGATTTCTCGTGTTTTCCAAAATTGAGATTCAATACCACACTAAATACAAAACAAAACACTACTAAAAAGTCAACAACTTTGAATTCAGATTCCAATTCCACACCATTAGCACCATTTATATTATTTTATCTCACTATCAAATGTCCAAAATCAACAACAACAATAAGTCAACTACTTTGAATGGAAATATATCGAATATCCAAAGATAATGACTTACATCTTTGGGTGGAATATGAGTTGATTCGGAGGAGCGAGGAGTATATCTCGGTCTGCTACTTGAGGCATCCAAAGGAGAATTTTGGGCAGCCTACACTAAGGCTGCTACCTCTTCCTCACTCATTCCAGGGTTGACTTGGTGCACCAATACCTTTAATAAACTACATACACCGTCCATCTTCTTCTCTAATGATTCAACCTTGTTGTTGTATTCAACTTTGACTTGTCGAATCTCCTCATCCTTTTTAAGAGACCTTCTTGTAATCGAAGCCCCATAACAACGAACTCGACCTGGTTGGTCCTTTCCTAGCACTCCTACAAATGCATCCTCATCATTTTCCCTGCCTCTATGCGGGTTTGAAGTTCAGCCTGTCAAAAGTGAGGAGCAATAAAATACAAAGCCACATTAACTCAATATTAATAGAAATCACTATAGAATTTATATTGTACAAATCCAAATACAAATACAAACAACTCACAATTGTGCTTTGTGTTTTAGCATCAATTTCTTTTCCTTTTTTACTTATGCGAGTTGCTATGAAAAATTCAACTCTTGATGGTTCTTCACTGTTCTCTTTAGAGTCGCGCTAGAGTACATATAGAAAAATTTACATGAAGCATACTGACTAGAAAACTACAACATGAATATAAATGAGAAATCACAAAAAAACAAGTTATATTACCAGCTGCTTGCGCACTATTCCAAAATTTGTGGAACCCATCCGGTGAGGACATGTTTATTTTGACCTATTTTCAGCATTCTTAGTAGACACAGCCTAAATATAAACATAAAAAAGAGATGTTATTATTCTTAATAAACATGTTTTCTTGTTTTTTCAAAATCACACTACTTTTTTCGAAAACACCAAGTTTAATCACATAAAGAACTAAAAGACAATGTTACCTTGACAGTTGGAAGACTCCAATACTGAATTAGTTTGCGAAATTGAACCTCAGGGATCTCTAACGGTCGGTTCTTTATCATTTCTTTCTTTGTGTTGTACTTCAAGAAATGTTCCTTTTTTATTTCGCCTTTGTATTTTTTCCATGCACGACAAAATCCCTTCATTACCCACGGCTTTGAAGCTATTGGAAGAATGAATTTTTGCTAAACAAGACAACAAATTAGACTGTCAAAGGTTAGCATAAATAAAGTAACAAATAAATTTTAAAAAAATTATCTATAATTCTATAGTTACATACATTGGCATACTCCCACATGTCCTCTTTGAGGTTTTTAGGCACACCATGCCAACTAGTATATAGCAAAGTCACAAAACGAAGATTTCTAACTGTTGTGCCCAAAAGTTGGTTGAGGTTAGATACAACCTCCTTGGTTGGACCTATAGGCTGCCCTCCAAAAAATTCCACCTCCCGTCGATCATAAAAATCAGTGGCATGAAGCTTTTTGCACATAGTCTTTCCACGAGTTTTCTTCCATAGTCTCACCACGTTGTTTGGCAAACATATTTGGAGCCACATCTATAATAGTTGCTCGTAGATCATTCCTCACTAGATCAACTTCGCCATTATCATTTGGGAGACTGGGAATCACTTCAGGTTCACATGGCTCCCTTGCATATATTATGGGGGAATCAGACTCAAAGGCCATCACTTATCCTAAATAAATCTCTTGGAATTGTTTTCATAACATAGTGTTTGTCACTCACATATGGGTCTTGCACATAAAAGCATTGGTTTACTTGGGATGCTAGGACAAATGGTTCTTCTTGGTAGCATTTTTTACTGAAATACACATATGAGAGACCAAAGTTGTCTTTTGCAACTGTATACCACTCACACTTAAACAGGACTACCTTAAATTGGCCATAATAATCTAATTCAAACATATCAACTATTCTACCATAGTAGGTTACTTTTGCTTCAATTGGGTTCTTATCTTTCACAGTAGCAAAACTAGAAGTCAATGCCTCCAATGTGACACCACTATTTTGGGTTTTACGTCTTGCATCACGGTGCCTTGTATGGAACCTATACCCATTGATAACATAACCTGAAAATCTTTTTGCAACTCTATTTGGACCCCTAGCCAACCCTTTTACCCAACCAGGCACATCCTTTTTCATGGCACGAGTTTTAAACCATTCTAAGAACTGTTGACTATGGTCTTTGGCTTTCTCCCACTTTGTTCTTCGTGGATTGTTGTCATTTACTGCCTCCTCATGCTCTCTGAAGATCAAATATTCATATTCTTATTTGTTAGTAGGGTAAAATATTATGATTGAGGTCTACGAAATGACAATGAATCAAACAAAATACCTCATGTAGACTTCGATCTTATCACAATTGTTTAGGATGTATGCATGACCTTGTATTTCTGATTTTTCATCTAACATGAACAAATCTCCCATTTTTCCACCCAAAGGACATCCTTTGCTTAGAAACAAACTCGGAGTTCGCAGCTCATCTGAAACACACTCATCATTGTTTCGAGGGACTCTGTTGAGTCTTATCTGGACATCTTCATGCAAATATCTTGAGCAAAAATTAATACACTCATTCGCCAAATATCCTTCGACAATGGATCCTTCTGGACGACTTCTGTTACGAACATACGATTTTAGTGTGCACATATATCGTTCAATAGGGTACATCCAACGATATTGAACTGGACCACCTAACCTCACTTCATTTGCCAAATGGATAGACAAGTGCACCATTATGTCAAAAAAGCTTGGAGGAAAAATCCTCTCCAATTGGCATAATGTCTCAGCAATCTCTGCTTCTAAGTTAACTACCTCATCTAGGCTAATTACCTTCTGACATATCCGGCGAAAAAATTAACATAAGCGAACTAAAGCAATGGCAACATGGTCAGGAAGTATGCTCTTGATCGGTACTTGCAACAAGTAATGTAACATGAAATGAGCATCATGGGTCTTGTAACCAGAAATCTTCTTTTCTGTTTGCTGCACACATCGAGCGATATTGGAAGCGCTGCCGTCTGGTAACTTTGCCCCTTTTAACGCACTACAAAATATTGTTTTCTCTGCTGCAGTCATTGAGAAGCATGCCTTTGCTAACTTAGTTCTTTTACCATCATTCGTATCTCTTGGTTGAAGGTTTTTCCTGATACCCATGTCTTTAAGGTCAAAACGCGCAGCTGCATGATCTTTTGTCTTTCTAGAAATATCCAAAAGAGTTCCAATTAAGCTATCAACTATATTCTTCTCTATGTGCATGACATGAAGGTTGTGTCTAATCATGTTGAACTTCCAATATGGTAAATCAAAAAAGATTAACCGCTTTTTCCAATTTGAAATGCCATTCTTTGATCTCCTTTGCTTCTTCCCAAAAGAATTATCTACCCCTTGCAATATATGAAATACAGTTGTTCCATCTAACAACTGCGGTGGAGACCTAAGTTCAGTTTTCCCATTGAAAGATCTTTTATTATGTCTCCATGGATGGTTCATGGGTAAAAACCTTCGATGATCCATATAAATAGTCTTGTGGCTATGTTTCAGATATATAGAAGAAGTTTCATCATTACAACATGGACAAGCCAATTTTTCCTTTGTACTCCACCCAGATAACATAGCATACGCAGGGAAGTCGTTAATTGTCCATAAAAGACATGCTCTCATGTTGAATGTTTTGTTCTCTTTGGAATCATATATTTCGACACCTAACTCCCACAATTCTTTTAATTCTTCAATTAGTGGTTGAAGAAAGACATCAATATCATTTCTCGGTGATTGTGGGCCAGGAATGAGTAAAGAGAGCATAAAATAATCAGGCTTCATGCTCATCCAAGGGGGTAGATTATACACCATCAGAACAACAGGCCATGTACTATGTGTACTACTCAAAGTTCGAAACGGATTGAATCCGTCGCTTGCTAAGCCAAGTCTCACATTACGAGGCTCCTTTGCAAAATATTCATGTTGACTTTCAAATGCTTTCCAAGATTCACCATCGGCAGGATGCCTTAACGACCCATCTTTAACACGTTCATTATGATGCCAAGACATAGCTTCAACCGTCCTTGTGCACATAAAAAGCCTTTGAAGTCTGGGAATCAGGGGGAAATGCCTTAGAATTTTTGTAGCAACTTTACGAGGATTTTTAGATGAGGTAGCATCGTCCTCTTCTACATGATGCTCAATATAACGGGATGTTCCACAGACATGGCAAGATGAGTCATTCTCATGCCCGTTCCGATACAACATGCAATCATTGCGACATGCATCGATCTTTTGGTAGTCAAGACCCAAATTCTTCACCATATTCTTCGTTTTATCAAAAGAAGTAGGAATATTCAAATGTGACATTCCTTCTTTCAATAATTCTAAGAGAGAAATGAACGACGTATTACTCCAACCATGCAAGCATTTTAACAAGTAAAGACGGATGGTAAAGGATAATCTTGTGAATCCTTTACATCCAAGGTATAGTTCTTGGCTTGCCTCGTCTACCAATTTATAAAATTCTTTTGCACCTTCGTTAGGCCCCATGTTATGTCCATCAACTTGTGTAGTATCTCTGAATCTATCACATTACAACTCATCAATATTATCATTGCAATTATATTCCTCATCTGTGTCATTGTCAACATCCATAGCAACAAGTGATTCCCCATGATTAAACCACCGCCTATAACCTCTTACGAATCCATCGCATGTTAGATGGTCATACACGACATCCCTCCTTAACCAAAGTCTATTACAACACTTTGCACATGGGCATTGAATTTCTTCCCCTTGAGGAATTCCCGGTGATGAAAAAGCAAAGTGTAAAAACTTTTCTACACCGAGTTGATATTCTTTTTCATGACGTGGTGTATCCATCCAATCCTTGGACACATCCATCGAAAACCTATATATTTCAAATAGATAGCTAAGTTTCTAGTTTGAAGTCTTTACTGCTAGTCTCACTAACTACGAGTCTAGCTTCCTAATTAACTAAGAGACAATATTTTCCAAGTCTCCAAAATACTTTGAAGGCATTGGACATAAAATAGAAAAGAAAATGAAATTTTAGCAATTCTTAAAGAAGGTCCTGAAGTGAGTGCCTCAGGAAAGCACTTAAGTTGTCCGCATAACATTAATAACAAATTAATAGATGTATTTAAATTTGCATGAACCAACCTTAAATACTGTCTTAATCCGTACAACACCAGCACCAAAGTAGAAGCGCAGCAAAAGCAGAATTAGAAAGGTAGCAGCGACAGCGAATAGCGATTCGGCAGCAGATAATCAGTACCACAGCAACATCAAAGCAATACCACAGGAGCATCAGAATAAAAGAAGTGGTAGTAGTAGTGGATAGATAACTATCAAAAGCCTGTTGAAAAGCATAAAATTAAAATGCTCTTGAGAATTAAATTTTTTTTCTTACTTTAAAACATAAAAAATACACGAATATAAACTCTTTTGAGAATTTTAATTCTCATCTTCAACCAGGGTGAGAGTGGCCCCTAACACTTGTCAGCCTATTTTTTTTTTACTGAAAAAAATAGCCATTGTAGCATGTAGGAACCAACCAGCAATTAACACATTTCTTGATTATTTTTCGCTGTTATATAAACTGTTTTATGAATTACTAGTACTATTTCAATTTTGACTTAAACCGGCAAGTATGTCTCAACTTTAATTTCTCTGAGATTAAAGTATATCTAGGCTGTGATTTTTCAATAATCTAATTTTAGGTCTCCTGATAAGTATACTTTAAATACAATCATTTTCAAGCCATAAGGTAATCATAATAATAATAAACTTCTACCTAAGAATAACTATATTAATTAAACATTACTCCATCAAATAGAAACAACAAAGCATGAAAAATTATGCAACTCTCTTTTTCTGTCCACAGCAATCACCTTGGAAAGACATGAGCAAGCAACTCAAAATCAGAAGGATAATGGTCAATTTAAAAGACTAAAATCTAATCAGTTTTTTTTTTAGATACTATATGTTAAAAAAAACTAACTATATATATTTTTGATCTATTTTATACACTAGCATAACAACAGCTCAATGAAAGCAACAAAAGAAGACTGCTTAGACAGAAGGCAACTAGAGTTGTTAGTTAGCTAAATGCCTAAATTTTTTGCGTTTATTTAATTAATTAATTAATTATACTATTCAGTCACGCTTAAATGGATCCCACAAGCTTTTCCATGCATGAACAGAAAAAGAGTCCTTAACTTGGTATATTGTAATGTATATATAAAATATAAATGTGAACTTGGATAGAGAAACAAGAATTCAGAATTGTGAACATGCATAAGTAACAAAACCTGTTATAGTTGTGAACTTAAGTAACAAAACAAAACATATTTTAGGCTAGCTAAGTAACAAGGATCAAATTCTTTGTAACAATCATTTGAAATTCTGTCTTAGACATTACATATGGACTGTTTCACAGTTAAGAGTATGTCAAATTGCACAACCAGAATGAGCCTTACAACCTAGACTAGACCAGGAAGGGAAAAGAATATAATTCCATCTAGCTATAAGTTTTCTTGATGAAGACTATTAAATTCCAATCTGCAAGCAGCATGCTGAATAAATGAACAAATACAACAATATTTATCAAAACAACAAGAAAGGAAGAAAAAGGATCAATAAAAAATTAAAAATAAAAGCCGTAAACAATGCAAAAGTGGACACTTGTAGTTGAATTCTATTACAAACATATCTCCATAAAATTACATAAAGGAATCTTATACCCATGAGATTCACATCCCTAAATAATATCTCTAACAGCTTAGAACACTTGAAAGACCTCTGATGAGCGGATAATTTATACGCTTTTTGGAATTGTTTTTACTATGTTTTTAGTATATTTTAGTTAGTTTTTATTATGTTTTTATTATTTTTTAAATAAAAATCACTCTTATGCACTTTACTATGAGTTTGTGTGTTTTTCTGTGATTTCAGGTATTTTCTGGCTAAAATTCAGGGACCTGAGCAAAAATCTGATTCAGAGGCTGAAAAAGGACTGTAAATGCTGTTGGATTCTGACCTCCCTGCACTCAAAGTGGATTTTCTAGAGCTACAGAAGCGGAATTGGCACACTCTCAATTCCGTTGGAAAGTAGCCATCTTAGGCTTTCCAGCAATATATAATAGTCCATACTTTACCCAAGATTTGATGGCCCAAACAGGCGTTCCAAGTCAGCTCAAGAATTCTGGCGTTTAACTCCAAAACTGGCACAAAAGCTGGAGTTAAACGCCCAAACTGGAACAAAAGCTGGCGTTTAACTCCAAGAGAAGTCTCTACACATGGAAGCTTCAATGCTCAGCCCAAGCACACACCAAGTGGGCCCGGAAGAAGATTTATGCATTAATTACTCATTTCTGTAACCCTAGGCTACTAGTTCTCTATAAATAGGACCTTTTGATATTGTATTTTCATCTTTGTACACATCTTTGGACGTTTAGTCCCTAGACCTTGGAGGCTGGCCATTCGGCCATGCTTACACTATTATCACTTTTGTATTTTCAACGGTGGAGTTTCCATACACCATAGATTAAGGTGTGGAGCTCTGCTGTCCTTCATGAATTAATACAAAGTACTATTATTTATCTATTCAACTCAAGTCTATTTCTTCTCCAAGATATTCATTCGCACCAAAGAACATGATGAATGTGATGATTATGTGACACTCATCACCATTCTCACCTATGAACGCGTGACTGACAACCACTTCCGTTCTACATGCAAACAAGCTTGAATGTGTATCTCTTGGGTTTCTAATCTAAGATTAGAACCTTCGTGGTATAGGCTAGAATTATCAGCGGCCATTCCTGAGATCCGGAACATCTAAACCTTGTCTGTGGTATTCTGAGTATGATCTGGGAAGGGATGACTGTGACGAGCTTCAAACTCGCGATTGTTGGGCGTGTGACAGACGCAAAAGGATCAATGGATCCTATTCCAACATGATCGAGAACCGACAGATGATTAGCCGTGCGGTGGCAGCGTGCGTAGAACATTTTCACTGAGAGGGTGATGCCCAACATAAAGCTTGCCATGGAAAGGAGTATGAATGATTGGAAGAAGGTAATAGGAAAACAGAGGTTCAGGAGGAACAAAGCATCTTCATACGCTTATCTGAAATTCCAACAAAAGAATTACAAAAGTATCTCTATCTTTATTTTATGTTTTATTTATCTTTTAATTATCAATTCTTCATCACCATCTGAATTTGCCTGACTGAGATTTACAAGGTGACCATAGCTTGCTTCAAGCCGAGAGTCTCCGTGGGATCGACCTTTACTTGCATAAGGTTTATTACTTGGACGACCCAGTGCACTTGCTGGTTAGTTGTGTGGAATTGTGACAAAGTGTGATTCACGTTTAAGAGCTCCAAGTCCTTTGGCACTATTGTTGATGATCACAATTTCGTACACCAAGTTTTTGGCGCCGTTGCCGGGGATTGTTCGAGTTTGGACAACTGACGGTTCATCTTGTTGCTTAGATTAGGTACTTTTCTTTTTATTTTTCAGAATTTTTAAGGATGAATTCTAGAGTTTCAAGGTGATGTTCTTATCATCACAAAAGCTGATTGATTCTCATCAATTTAGCTGCTGAATGTAATGTCCTGCTGAAGCTTGGCCAACCATGTCTAATCTTTCTAGACTGAAGCTTTAGACTAACATTGCATGATTCCTGGAATTCTTATTAAAAGTTTTGAATCCCTTCATTTTCTTTTTCATATAAGTTTCCAAAATCACAAAAAAAAATTATAAAATCATAAAAATAAAAAATATTTTATGTTTCTTGTTTGAGTCTAGTGTCAATTTTTATGTTTGGTGTCAATTGCATGCCTCTAATTTTCGAAAAATATGCAATATGTTCTTCATTAATCTTCAAGTTGTTCTTGATGATTTCATTGCTCTGATCTTTAAATTCCCTTGTTTTGTGTGTTTAGTTGTTTCTCATATGCGTTCTCAATTTGTTAGTGTCTCTTATATGAAAATTTTTAAGTTTGGTGTCCTGCATGCATTGTTTGTTTGATTTGAGTTTCCTAAGATTAGTTGTATTTTGATTGTTTCTCATCATTGAAAAATTCAAAAAAATTTTCAAAACTATGTCTTTTCAAGTCAATAATACAGAGAATTGAAGATTCAGAACATTCAGCAGAGGAATCAAACAGAAAAAGCTGGGCGTTCAAAACGCCCAGTGAAGAAGGAAAACTGGCGTTTAAACGCCAGCCAGGGCACCTGGTTGGGCATTTAACGCCCAAAAAGGTAGGATTTTGGGCGTTAAACGCCAGAATGGATACCATTCTGGTCGTTTAACGCCAGGATGACACTAGAGGGAAGATTTTGTTTTTAATTCAAATTTTTTTTCCAAATTTTCATAATTTTTCAAAATAAAATCTTTTTCAAATCATATCTTTTCAATCATATCTTTTAAAAATCAATTTCTTTTCATTTTTTTTATTTATTACTATTTTCGAAAATCCTTTCTACAATTAGTGATTTAATTCAAAATTTTCAAGTTGTTACTTGCCTATTAAGAAAGGATCAAATTTTAAATTCTAGAATCATATCTTCTAATTTCTTGTTAGTCAAGTAATCAACTTTAATTTAAAAACTTTCTCTTTTTAATTTGATTTTCAATCATATCTTCTCAATCATATCTTTTTAATTTCTAATTTCAAAATCTTTTTCAAAAATCACTTAATTTCTTTCCCAATCTTACTTTTCGAAAATCTCAATCAAATTTTCAAATTTCTTTTTATTATTTCAAAATCTTTTTAATTTATTTTCAAAAATTCTTCCCCTCTTCTCACATCCTTCTATTTAAGGGACTAACACTCCTCCTCAAGGTGCAATTCGAACTCTATCCTTCTTTATATGTTCGAATTCCCTTCTATCTACCTCCTCCTTCTATTCTTCTTTTCCTCTGACACCTCAAGGAATCTCTATACTGTGACATAGAGGATTCCCTACTTTCTTGTTCTCTTCTCTTTCATATGAGCAGGAACAAAGATAAAGGCATACTTGTTCAAGCTGATCCTGAACCTGAAAGGACCTTGAAGAGAAAGCTAAGAGAAGCTAAAGCACAATTCTCTCTAGAGGACCTAACAGAGCTTTTCAAAGAAGAAGAAACCATGGTAGCCGAAAACAACAATGCCAACAATGCAAGGAAGGTGCTTGGTGATTTTACTGCACCTACTCCCAACTTCTATGGGAGAAGCATCTCAATCCCAGCCATTGGAGCAAACAACTTTGAGCTTAAGCATCAATTAGTTTCTCTAATGCAACAGAATTGCAAGTTTCATGGACTTCCATTGGAAGATCCTCCACAGTTCTTAACTGAATTCTTGCAAATCTGTGACACTGTCAAGACCAATGGGGTTGACCCTGAAGTCTACAGACTCATGCTTTTTCCTTTTGCTGTAAGAGACAGAGCTATAACATGGTTGGATTCACAACCTAAAGAAAGCTTGAACTCTTGGGAAAAGCTAGTCAATGCCTTCTTGGCAAAGTTCTTTCCACCTCAAAAATTAAGCAAGCTTAGAGTGGAAGTCCAAACCTTCAGACAGAAGGAAGGTGAATCCCTCTATGAAGCTTGGGAAAGATACAAGCAATTGATCAGAAGGTGCCCTTCTGACATGCTTTCAGAATGGAGCATCATAGGTATTTTCTATGATGGTCTGTCTGAACTATCCAAGATGTCATTGGATAGCTCTGCTGGAGGATCTCTTCATCTGAAGAAGACGCCTACAGAAGCTCAGGAACTCATTGAAATGGTTGCAAATAACCAATTCATGTACACTTTTAAAAGGAATCCTGTGAATAATGGGACAACTCAGAAGAAGGGAGTTCTTGAGATTGATACTCTGAATGCAATATTGGCTCGGAATAAAATATTGACC
Source organism: Arachis ipaensis (assembly GCF_059453495.1). Lineage (NCBI taxonomy): Eukaryota > Viridiplantae > Streptophyta > Magnoliopsida > Fabales > Fabaceae > Arachis > Arachis ipaensis. Next base: position 77,876,932 of record NC_142444.1, read on the forward strand.
CAACAAGTCAATATGATTTCTCAGAGTCTGTCTAGAATGCAAGCAGCAATAGGCAGTACTAAGGAAGCTTCCTCTGAAGAAGAAGCTTATGATCCTGAGAACCCAACAATGGAAGAGGTGAATTACATGGAAGAACCCTATGGAAACACCTATAATCCTTCATGGAGAAATCATCCAAATCTCTAATGGAAGGATCAACAGAGACCTCAACAAGGTTTCAACAACAATAATGGTGGAAGAAACAGGTTTAGCAATAGCAAGCCTTTTCCATCATCTTCTCAGCACCAAACAGAGAATTCTAAGTAGAGCCACTCTGACTTAGCAGCTATTGTCTCTGATCTAATCAATACCACTCAAAGTTTCATGACTGAAACAAGGTCCTCCATTAGAAATTTGTATTCTTCCTCTGAAGAGGATGAAGATGTTACTGAAGAGCAAGTTGCTAAGTACCTTGGAGCAATCATGAAGCTAAATGCCAGGTTGTTTGGTAATGAGACTTGGGAGGATGAACCTCCATTGCTCATCAATACCTTGTACCATAGGCACCATGACCTTTGAGAATGCTCTGTGTGACCTGGGATCAAGTATAAACCTTATGTCTCTCTCTGTAATGGAGAAGGTAGGGATCATTGAGGTACAAGCTGCAAGAATCCCACTGGAGATGGCAGATAATTCAAAGAAACAGGCTTATGGACTTGTAGAGGATGTCTTGGTAAAGGTTGAAGACCATTACATCCCTTCTGATTTCATAATCTTAGAGACTGGGAAGTGTATGGATGAATCCATCATCCTTGGCAGACCCTTCCTAGCCACAGCAAAAGCTGTGATTGATGTTGACAGAGGAGAATTGATCATTCAAGTGAATGAAGACTCCCTTGTGTTTAAAGCTCAAGGATATCCCTCTGTATCCATGGAGAAGAAGCATGAAGAGCTTCTCTCAATACAGAGTCAAACAGAGCCCCCACAGTCAAACTCTAAGTTTGGTGTTGGGAGGTTCCAACATTGCTCTGAACATCTGTGAGGCTCCATGAGAGCCCACTGTCAAGCTATTGACATTAAAGAAGCGCTTGTTGGGAGGCAACCCAATCTTTAATTATCTATGTTAAATTTCTATTTTCTTTTGTTATTTTATGGTTTCTATAGGTTGATGATCATGTGAAGTCACAAAAACAATTGAAAAAGCAAAAACAAAAGGTAAAACAGAATGAAAAATAGAACACCCTGGAGGAGAAACTTACTGGCGTTTAAACGCCAGTAAGGGTAGCAGAATGGGCGTTAAATGCCCAGTCTGGCACCATTCTGGGCGTTTAACGCCAGGAATGGGCAAGAAGCTGGCGTTTAACACCAGGAATGGGCAAGAAGCTGGCGTTAAATGCCAGAAATGGGCAGCAGCCTGGCATTTAAGGCCAGGATTGGCAGAAAGGGGCGTTTTTGCACGCCACTTAGTGCAGGGATGAGATATCCTTGACACCTCAGGATCTGTGGACCCCACAGGATCCCCACCTACCCCACCTCTCTCTCTCTTCTGCACCCATTTACCAATCACCTCAATACCTCTTCCCCAAAAACCCCTCACCTATCAAATCCCACCCTCTTCTCCATAAACCCTTCACCAATCCACATCCATCGTTCATAAAACGTCACCTACCTCCCCATTCAAATTCAAACCACTTTCCCTCCCAAACGCACTCTATATGGCCGAACCATACCCCACTCTCCACTCCTATATAAACCCATCTTTACTCCTTCATTTTCACACAACCTAAACACTACTTCTCCCCTTTGGCCAAAACACAAAGCCCCCTCCATCTCCTCTATTTCTTCTTCTTCTACCCTCTTCTTTCTTCTTTTGCTCGAGGACGAGCAACCTTCTAAGTTTGGTGTGGTAAAAGCTAAAGATTTTTTGTTTTTCCATAACCATTAATGGCACCAAAGGCCGGAGAAACCTCTAGAAAGAGGAAAGGGAAGGCAAAAGCTTCCACCTCCGAGTAATGGGAGATGGAGAGATTCCTCTCATGGGTGCATCAAGACCATTTCTATGAAGTTGTGGCCAAGAAGAAGGTGATCCTCGAGGTCGCTTTTAAGCTCAAAAAGGGCGAATATCCGGAGATCCGGCATGAGATCCGAAGAAGAGGTTGGAAAGTTCTTGATGTGCGGAAAACGATCTGACACAAAACTCATCGGCAAGTGCACCGGGTCGCATCAAGTAATAATAACTCACGGGAGTGAGGTCGATCCCACAGGGATTGAAGGATTGAGCAATTTTAGTTTAGTGGTTGATTTAGTCAAGCGAATCAAGATTTGGTTGAGAGATTTGTGATGTGCAGAATTTAAATTGCATGGAAAATAAAGGGAATGGGTAATTTGCATGAAATTAAAGAGAACTGAAATGTTAAAGTGCTAAATCTTAAAGAGCAAAAAATTAAATGGCAGAAACTTTTCTCCCAAAAGTTTGAGCTAAAGTTTTAGGCAAACTTTTGCTCAAGCTTTTTGTTCCCTGGTGTGTTTTCACTTATCCGAAAGTTTGAGCTAAAGTTTGAGGCAAACTTTTGCTCAAACTTTTTGTTCTCTTTTGCTCCTAGCCATTCCTTCTTGCTTCAACCTTTCTCCAAGCTTTCTTCACCTATCATTAATCTACCAAACACATCAAAGCTATGCTCAAAATCATGAGTTTGTCATTCTTTCATAATATGTGGCAGTTATAGCATAAATCCTCATGAAATTGCATTAATTCATCTATGGTTGATTAAATCAAAGAAAACATGGAAATCTACCCAATTGGCTTGCTTATGGCTCAAGAAAGTGCATAATTCAATTGAAATATAAAGAAAAAGGCTAGTAAAACTAGGCTAAGATGACTTGTCATCACAACACCAAACTTAAAGCTTGCTTGTCCCCAAGCAAGAAAGGAATTATGCTCAAAGGTTCTTTCAATCAGAATGGATTTGAAAAATTACATGTACTGTCCTGTGAGTGAAGTGATCAAGTGACAGTGGGGTGAACTCTAAATCATGTGCTCATGCAAGGGCCTCAGTGCTTACTAGTCCCTACATCTTGGAAGTCTTAGGTCTTAGGATTTTCATCCAAATGGTATCATGGAGGTCTCTTTATATGTAATCACCTTGAAGCAGCTTATGGTTTTCTTGCTTTGGCCTTGACTCTAAGTGTCATATCTCAAAGCGGCTCTTTAGATAAGCTTTCAATCAATACTCCCAAACCAGTTGGTTTTAAGGTATTAGGTGTTAAAGCACCCCTAAGGATTTACTTGCTCAAGCCTCTTTCTTTGATACAATTCGACCACAAGCATTTACTAGGATAACAACTCTTTGAGTTTTTGTTTCTTCTTTCTTTTCTGCCTAGTAATTGATGCTCAGAGCCTTGGGCCATGTTCTTTTTGTTTTTGTATTTTCTTTATTTTCTTTTGTTTTGTTTGCTGCTTCTTGGATCAATAAATTTTTGAGAATCTCCACAATACTTCTTTGAACTTCATGTCCCGCCTATGAGCTCCCATGCAAGTTTTCATAAGCATGCAACCTCAATACATTATCATACAACTAGAACCGTCACTTCTCCTAATCTTTTGTTTGCCTCAAAATTGTTTAATTCCTCAATCCTTCTTTTCAAAGAACTTTCATGTGATGCATTTTTGAAGTATTGAGTGCAAACAAGTGTGAAAAGTGTAGTGTTGTGAATAATCAAGCATCTTGCTTATTGAATTGCAGAAAAACTATATTAGACAGAAGGACAGATAGGGGTATAATATAACTTTCAATCACAGCAATATCTGATAATGAATAATACAACCTTTTGGAGTCTACTTGCTGTCCTCTTCCTCATCATCATTGTTGGTCTTCACATTCCTCTTTCGTCTCTTTGATTGATGATGCTAAATCTTCCCAAAAGTTTGTATGGTACTCTGCAGTGATATTTGAAAGTTGCTTGTTCCCCAAGCACTTAGAAACAATGGTTAGCATGCATGATTTATTTGTGGGCCTTTGTACTTACTTTGGTGTGGAAACACCAAACTTAGTACCTTGCCAATGGTCCTTGTGCATCAGATTAACCATGTGTAAAACTCTTTTTCTTTTTCAAAAGTGACAAAACTGGAAACTTAGGAAAAGATAGCATAGTTAACCAGTTTATCTAAATGCTTGAAGCTAGCATTATGCAGAAAATGAGAATGCGTTTTATGATGGGATTTTGGTGGAACACCAAACTTAGAATCCTTCATTCTCCCTTAGATTGTTTTGGTGTGCAACACCAAACTTAGCTTCTTGCAATATAGATAAAACTAAGTAACCTTTTTATTGAAATAGCTATAAAAAGAAAACTACCTCAGGTTGGGTTGCCTCCCAACAAGCGCTCTTTTATTGTCATTAGCTTGACATCCTTCACCTTCTGATCATGGAAGTTGAGGCTTCTGTTGCCTTTGGTTTCCCCCTCTCACCGTGGGCTTTTCCTTGATGATTGTTTCTTTTCCTTTAGCCTTCTCATTTTTTTCCATAACTGCTTTCCCTTTCAACCCAGCAGCTTTTTCACTGTTCTTTGGGTCATCTTCAGTGGCCCTTAAGGATATGATTGCCTCTCTCTCGCCCAATTCAGCAAGGTTTTGAACCAGTTGTTCCATTTGCTTTTCAACTCTTCTGAGTGAGGCCTCTTGGTTCCTGCTTATCATCTCTTGATTTTTCCTTATTTCTTCCTGCTCTACTGTCATCATTTCTTGCACCTTCATGTATCTTTCCATCATCATTTCTAGGACATAGAGTCTTTGAGAGTTTAGAATTGGTTGTGGTTGTGTCAACTGTGATGGTTGATGAGAGTCATTTTGGGCGAGTGGTGAGATAGGACGGGGTTGGAAGTGTGTGTATTGGGATGGTGTGTGATGATTGTTGTTGTGGGGTGGTTTTTATGTTGGTTTTTGAAGTAGGGGTTGTTGCAGTTGAAGTCCCTTGGTTTTTGATTTTGGTTTTCAACCCCTCTCCAGTTAGATTGAGTTCTCCAAGGTGGGTTGTACACATCATTCTGAGTCCTACGTTGGAACATGCTTGAGGAGCTGTCTGGAGAGTGTGATCGCTCATGACATTGTTTCTCATAGTTAATTACTTCAGAACCTTTTTTAGATTGATTCCAACAATGGGGGTTTTGAGGTGAGTTCTGTGCATTCGCCACAGCATGTTGCAGTTCATCTATTTTTCTGTTAATCACCTCCAATTGTTGCTTGAGCTGTTGATGAATCTACTCGCTTTGGCCCATGATTGCACGAATACCTTCAATTTCATTCTCTTGTGCGAATGGTTGCACTCCTGCCTCTGGTTTAACAGTTCTCTGAGGTGGCTTCAGCTTGACCAGGAGTTCACTCATTAGTTCTTCCCATCCGATAATGTTTCCTTGTGGGAAAGCTTCAAACCACTGAGCAATGTCGTTCATGGTGATAAATGGTTGCTTGTCATCTAAAGTGGGGGCATTACTTCCATAATTACTAGAATCCGTTGAATTCCTTTCCATGATTTGCACAATCACAAACAGTCCAAATGAAGATTGAATACATTCATGTCCGAAATGTGGTTAAAAGGTTTAGCTGACACAATGTATCAAACAGTTGATAGGTTAGAAAGATTAGTAAGAGAGAATTGCTTCTCTCGTATATTCAACAAGTTGAAATATGAGAATCATAGGGAGCCAGAGGAACTAAGAAAACTTCACTTTATTGCTAAAGTGAGGTTTCAGTTAATTCAAGCAAAAATTCAAACAGTTAGTGGGTTAATCAAAAGTTAAAGAACAGAAAGTAAAAATGCTAGACCTAGATCACCACCTCACTTAATCGTTGTCAATCTAATCAATCCCCGGCAACGGCGCCAAAAACTTGATGTGCGGAAAATGATCCGACACAAAACTCACCGGCAAGTGCACCGGGTCGCATCAAGTAATAATAACTCACGGGAGTGAGGTCGATCCCACAGGGATTGAAGGATTGAGCAATTTTAGTTTAGTGGTTGATTTAGTCAAGCGAATCAGGATTTGGTTGAGAGATTTGTGATGTGCAGAATTTAAATTGCATGGAAAATAAAGGGAATGGGTAATTTGCATTAAAATAAAGAGAACTGAAATGTTAAAGTGCTAAATCTTAAAGAGCAAGAAATTAAATGGCAGAAACTTAGAACGCAAGAAATGTAAATTGCAGAATCTTAAAGTGCAAGAAATGTAAATGGCTTGAATTGTAAAGGGAATTGGGAGTTGGATTTGCAGAAATTAAACAAGGAAAAGTAAAATTTAACAAACAGAAGAGTAGAAAATAACTTGAATTGAATCGGATCTAAAACGGAATTGTAAATGGGTTTGAAAAGCATTAAACAGAGAATCGAAAATGAGAAATCCAGATCTCAGGACTCAAGAGACTAGATAACCAAGTCTAGATCTCAATGCCTTCCTAGATCCAACAAGAGCAATTGCAAAGGAAATGAAGAAATGTAAATTGCAGAGAAAGTGAAAGAAGAAGCAATTAACAGAAACTGAAATTCAATGATGCTGAAAATTAAACAAGATCCCAAGGTGAGATTGAAACAGAATTTCTTCAATTCTCCACCCAAGATCCGAAGCAAGAAAAGTAAAGAGTACTCAAGCAAGAACAAGGAAGAAGAGAGATCAATTCTCCTCCCCTAATCCTCTTGAATTCAAAACAACAATGCCAAAAATGTAAAAGTGAGCTCTCTACAAACTACTAAATCAAAACCGAAAAGAAAAGCTCAGCTAGAAACTTAAATCCTAATCTATTTATACACTTTCTTCAAATGGTCTTCAAGCCTTGAATTGGGCCTTTGCTCTTGATGGAATTGGGTTGATAGAGGCCTTGGTTGATTGCTCTTGGAGTTGGAAAGAGAACCGAAGTGAACCGGGTTGGGAATTATAAAAGCTTGAGTAAAAGTTTGAGTAAAAGTTTGAGGCAAACTTTTACTCAAACTTTTTACATCAGCAACCCCATTCTTGCTGCTACCAACGTTTGAACTAAAGTTTGGGGTCAAACTTTTGCTCAAACGTTGGCCCCCTTATGCACACTCATGGCGCCAACGTTTGCGAAAAAGTTTGAGGCAAACGTTGGCGCAAACTTTTTGTCTCCAGGGTGTTGATTTGTGATGCCAACGTTTGCCAAAAAGTTTGAGGCAAACGTTGGCTCAAGCTTTTCTCCCAAAAGTTTGAGCTAAAGTTTGAGGCAAACTTTTGCTCAAGCTTTTTGTTCCCTGGTGTGTTTTCACTTATCCAAAAGTTTGAGCTAAAGTTTGAGGCAAACTTTTGCTCAAACTTTTTGTTCTCTTTTGCTCCTAGCCATTCCTTCTTGCTTCAACCTTTCTCCAAGCTTTCTTCACCTATTATTAATCAACCAAACACATCAAAGCTATGCTCAAAATCATGAGTTTGTTATTCTTTCATAATATGTCGCAATTATAGCATAAATCCTCATGAAATTGCATTAATTCATCTATGGTTGATTAAATCAAAGGAAACATGGAAATCTACCCAATTAGCTTGCTTATGGCTCAAGAAAGTGCATAATTCAATTGAAATCAAAAGAAAAAGGCTAGTAAAACTAGGCTAAGATGACTTGTCATCAGTTCTCACCAACCCCATTCAACAAGTCGGAATCTTAATGGTTCAAGAGCTCTATGCCAATGCATGGATCACCAAGAACCATGATCAAAGTGTGAACCCGGATCCTAAGAATTGTTTTACAATGGTCTGGGGGAAATACTTAGATTTTAGTCCGGAAAATGTAAGGTTGGCATTCAACTTGCCCATGATACAAGGAGATGCACACCCATACACTAGAAGGGTCAACTTTGATCAAAGGTTGGACCAAGTCCTCATGGACATATGTGAAGAAGGTGCTCAATGGAAGAGAGATTCAAGAGGGAAGCTGGTTCAACTAAGAAGGCATGACCTCAAGCCCGTGGCTAGGGGATGGATGGAGTTCATCCAACGCTCAATCATTCCTACTAGCAACCGGTCTGAAGTTACTATAGACCAGGCTATCATGATTCATAGCATCATGATTAGAGAGGAAGTAGAAGTTCATGAGGTTATATCCGAAGAACTCTACAAGGTGGCGGACAAGTCCTCTACTGTGGCAAGGTTAGCCTTCCCTCACCTCATTTGTCACCTCTGCAATTCAGCTGGAATTGACATAGAGGAAGACATCCTCACTGATGAGGACAAGCCCATCACTAAGAAAAGGATGGAGCAAGTGAGAGAACCTCACCAAGAGCATGAGAAAACTCCTCATCATGAAATCCCTGAGATGCCTCAAGGGATGCATTTTCCTCCACAAAACTATTGAGAGCAAATCAACACCTCCCTAGGAGAATTAAGTTCCAACATGGGACAACTAAGGGTGGAGCACCAAGAGCATTCCATCCTCCTCCATGAAATTAGAGAAGATCAAAGAACTATGAGAGAGGAACAACAAAGACAAGGAAGAGACAGCGCAAACGAAATGCACCAATTCACAAAATTCAATATTAAAAGCACAAACAGTGGCAATCGGCAAGAATTAGTATCCAAATCCAGTAATAATAATCCAATAATTCAAGACAAAGACACCAGTAGCATCAATTCTCAAAGCCTTTACGAAATTCAGAAAACATGGAAGGAGGAAGAAAAAAGAGGTAATACCATCAGCAGACATAGCAAAAACTAACAAGTTTCTTGGAGTCTTGTGGTGTAAATGGTAGAGCTTTGAAGAAATTGAATTTGTGAGATTGCTCCCTGAATTTGAGAAACAAGAATTTTTTGTTATTTATCCAAAGTAACAAGAATTTTTTGTTATTTATTTGAGAAACAAGGATTCTGGTGGCCTACTCTTTTTAGAGAAGCCGCTGAATTTTGTAGATCCTGTTTCCCATGCCCGAAATTTGGTAATATATCCAGGAGGGATAAGATGCCTCAGCAAATTATGCTTTTCTGTGAAATTTTTGATGTTTGGGGCATTGACTTCATGGGTCCATTTCCAAATTCTAATGGTTATTTTTATGTTTTGTTAGCTGTGGATTACGTTTCTATGTGGGTGGAAGCAATTCCTACCCGCACTGATGATGCTAACACTGTTGTTTCCTTTGTGAGAAACCATATTATTTGTCGCTTTGGATCACCACGAGCAATCGTCAGCGATCAAGGCACCCATATTTGTAACAGCAGACTAACAGGATTGATGAAGAAGCATGGGATAATTCATAAAGTTGCAACAGCTTACCATCCCCAAACTAATGGGCAAGCCGAGGTGTCAAATAGAGAGATAAAGCGTATCTTGTAGAAGATAGTAAAGCCTCATCGAAGAGACTGGAGCACCAGGCGTACAGAACAGCATACAAAACACCCATTGGGATGAGTCCTTTCCGCTTAGTTTATGGAAAAGCTTGTCATCTCCCTGTTGAAATAGAGCACAAAGCCTTTTGGGCAGTAAAGGAATGCAATATGGGAATTGAAGGAGCCGGAGCTAAAAGGAAGTTGCAACTGCAAGAACTGGAAAGCCTTCGCCTAGAAGCCTATGAGAATTCAAGACTATGCAAGGAGAAGATGAAGGCTGTACATGATCAGCACATCAAGAGGAAAGAGTTCCAACCTGGGGACTTAGTCCTCCTTTACAAATCTCGACTGAGGCTCATGCCAGGCAAGTTGAGATCGAGATGGGAAGGTCCATACAGAGTAGAGAAGGCCGAACCGTACAGAGTTTATCACCTTATCAAAGTTAATGGACATCTCTTAAAGTTGTACCATGGCGAGAAGCGAAAGAAAGACAAGGAACTCGAGATCTTCCACTTGGAAGACCCCACATAGCCGAAGACTGAGCTAGTGGAGCGTCCAACTTACGGACATTAAAGCAAAGTGCTAGGTAGGAGACAACCCACCATGGTATGATCGTTTTTTTCTTTATTTTTAGTTTCCTTATTCAATAACTCTTCTCTTTATTAGTATATTTCGTGCATCTGCATTCACATACTTTGGCTTTTGATTAAAAAAAATTCAAAAATATCTAATAAATAAATAAGGGGATAAAATTACCCCAATTTAAGAATTCAAAAGTCAATGCATGTATGATAAAAATTAAAATAAGTGTTGAAACATGAGTATGGAAAGTGAAAGGAAATTTTTGGGTAGCTAGGTGTGAATTCTAAAGTTATATAGAGTATGTATATAGGTTATGTTAAAGCTTGGGTTAATTAAAGATTCAAATTATAAGCTTATTTAGCCATATATGCATCCTTACCCTTACCTTGGCCCAGTTACAACCTTGAAAATACCTCATGATGTTTGCATTGGTATGTTAAATGTTGTCGATTGGTTAGGAGAAGAACAAAAATTAGAAAGCATGATTAGAGAAGGATAGAGTGATTACCCTATACACTAGAGAGACTAGAGTGTACATACACCATCAGTGAGGGTTCCATGCTTGAATTTCTATGTTCCCTGCTTTCATGAGCTATCTTCTTGCATTTTTACCTGCTCTTACTTTATGAGAATTGAATTATTGGAATTTGAATTATAATTGTTTTGAAGAACTTATTTACTATTGATCAAGTGGACAAGAATCATGTAGTTGCATTCATATATATAGTTTGCATTGCATTGCATTTCATAGGTTTTACATGTTCTTACTCATTTATTTTATCGCCTTCAATTAAGCATGAGGACATGCTAATGTTTAAGTGTGGGGAGGTTGATAAACCACTATTTCATGATTTATATTGTGTTTTATTTGTGTGGTTTTATCATAATCTTTGCCCACTTTTTCATTAAATAAGCATGCATTTATATTTCCTTCCTAAAGATGTTTTATGGTTGAAAACTTGCTTCTTAGAGACTTTTAATTATGTATTTTATTTCTCCCTTATTCCATTCGTTGACGTGATCTATGTGTTAAGTGTTTCAGGCTTTATAGGGCATGAATGAGTTGGAGATTGGAAGTGAAGCCTGCAAAAATGGAAGGAACACAAGAAATTGAGGAGATGACCAGAGAGAAGCGACGCGGCCGCATGGATGACGCGACCGCGCGGAAGAGAGCAATTTGCAGCGACGCGGCCGCATGGACGACGCGTCCGCGTGGCAAAGCAGAAACGCGAATGACGCGTCCGCATGATCGACGCGATCGCGTGACGTGCGCGATCTGCATAATCTGCAGAATTTGCTGGGGGCGATTTTGGGCCCTATTTTGACCCAGTTTTCGGCCCAGAACAACAGACTAGAGCCAGAGAACATGCAGAAACCAGGTTTTCTCTAGTTTTACTCCTCCTCTAGGTTTTCTCTCTACACATTCATAGTTTTTAGGATAGGTTATTTTCATTGTTTTTTGCATTGGGATATTAAGAAGAGTTATTTGCCTCATCAAGACTTCGACATTCTAGTTCGTTCTCTTCACTTGTCTCTTACTCTTCCATATCCCTTAATTTTATTTGATTTTACGATTGGATTATTTTAGCTTTTATTAATATAAGAATTACTTTTTCTTTTAATTAATTTTTTCATCATTACTTATCATGTCTTTCTTTAATTCCTACGTTGATGTTATGAATTTTACATTTACAATGAGTGAGTAGTTTCCTAACTTGATGGGGAGTTGATTGAAAGGAACCCTTGAGCGGAATGTTCAAGAGAAAGGTTGGAATTGAGTTTATTGTTGGCTTGCTCTCTAGTTCCTAACACCAATCCTCCCAAGAGTGGATTGGAAATTGTGGATAGAACAACATTCCAATTTGTTTGACCTCCCCTTACTTAGTCAAGGATAACTAAACGTAATAATTCTCAATTGTCAATTAATCTTGAGAGTATTCCATCAAGAATAGGGCTTCCATGTAATCAACTCCCAGTCAAAGTTTTTATTTAAATTTATATAAATTCTCCAATTTAATTTTCTGCCATTCAATCAAACATTTTTTAAAACATTCTGATTAATAAAATAGCACCCTTTCCTGCAACTCGTTGGGAGACAACCTGGGACTCATACTCCCAGTATTTTAATTTTATTTTCTGTGACACACTTCTAAGAACTATACTTGCAACGTATATATTTTAACAATTTTTTATTCGCTAATTTCTGCCCGCATCAGAGACCTCTCCCCCAAAGCCATCACCATCCATTCCTTCATTCAAGTTGGTAAATGTTTCATCTCTAAGCTTAATTAGCCCACATGAATATGCTTTGCTTGAGATGGATGGTCAACTTAGAGCTCTTTGTGGCTATAAGAGTAAGAGGGAGATGGTTAGTGGTAAGAGTTGTCATGCAAGGTTCAATACGGTTGCATGCTCCAAATTGAAGTACAAGGATTGGTGTAGAGCTTGATTGAATGGGTCTAGGAAGTTGTTTGGATGTCTAAGTGAGAATTCCAATTTCTCCCCACTGATGATTGGAATTCACACCCCATTCAAAATTTGGTGAATTAGTCCTTTTGGCAATCGCACCAAAATTATCGTCAAGTAATAACCCACAGTGGAGTGGGATCGTATCCACAGAGATTGGCAAATTTGAGCAGTTTTAATCAATTGATGAATTAGTCAAGCGAATCAATAGGATTGTATAGTGCAGAATTGTAAATGACATAAATATAAATAACTAGAATATAAAGAAAAGTAATAAAGTGCAGAAATATAAATGTCGAAAAGTAAAGGGCAGTATCATAAATGACTTGAATGTAAATGGGAATGGGGAATTGCTGGATGTAAAAATAAACAGTAAAGAAATGGATAGATAAGAATGGGGAAATTCATTGAGATTGGGAGATGTTGTCTCTTTGGATCGAATCTAGCTTATATCCTCTTCAATCATGCAACTCATTGACCTCTTGGCAATCATGATTGATTGAGCCCCAATCCCTTGGTGACTCAATCTCTCAGATCTCGATCAATAGCCGATTCCTTGGTCTAATTGCTCATGAAGAGAAATATGCTTGGTCCCTGATTATACCACACACCATTATAGGTCCAAGTAGAGGGAGGATTATATGTCACATATCCAAACACCAAAACCACTACAAGAAAAATACCCATTCAGCCACATTTTTTTAGGCTACATTTGAAAACCGTAGCCTATTCATAGAATAGGCTACGCTTTTCTCCGTGTTGCCTTTTTATAAGAGAAAAGGATACACAAATGCGGCATCATTTAAAAAGCATAGCCTTAGGTATTAAAGATATCACTTATAAAGCGTAGCCGTAGGTTGATATCTATAGGTTCACTTTTCGTATCAAAGGAGACGCTTTTAAAGAATAGCCTATTTGTTAAGTTTTGGGTGCGTTTTAAAAGTGATGCCTAATATCTCTAGAGCCAAAAACTTAACACTTAGTAATTTTTTTCCTTGTTTTTCCTGAAAGCAAACTGATGAGTGATGACCTTAACACTTAGTAAAACTTAGCAAACTTCTTGAGTCTCAGTCGCCTTCGATAGCTCAGTCACCTTCATCCTCGTAAACCCTCGATAGCTCAGTCACCCTCGATAGCTCACCATCGTCGCCCCCCACTCACTCTCTTCACTCTCGCCATTGACCCTCTCACTCTCGGTCTCGCCATTGACCCTCTCACTACAAGCGGAAACCCTCTCACTCTCGCCATTGAGAGTCGTCGCCTCCCACTCACGACTCACCTGCACTACTCTCCACATTGACCGTCGTCACTCCTCTTCGCCATCGCTTTCACTGATCGTCGCTGTGCCGCCGTCACCATCGTCGCTGTGCGGCCCTTACCATTGTCGCTGTGCCGCTCTCAGCATCGTCATCTCCGTGATTCTCATCATCGTCTTCGCTGTGCTCACATCATTGAATAGGTATGTATTGATTTTTATTTGCTTCTGAAATTGATCAGTGGCTTAGGGTTCCTATTTTAGGGGTTTTAATTTGGGGCTTTTAATCTTTGAAATATGGGTTTGTGAACTGTAATTTGATAACATGCATGCTGTTGTTGATGAAGATGTGTGGTATTTTAGGATTTGTGAACTGTGATTTAATATACAGCTTGTCTATTTTCACTATATTTTTGTTTCTGAGACTGAATCCAAATGCAGCATTAATAAGCTTTTGTTTCTGTGATTTCTCAATGAATAAGTTGGCTTCTGTTTCTCTATTTTCAGCTTCCTGTTTCTAACAGAGTTCTTGCAGTTTGAACGGTTTCTTGGTTAGCCAGAAACAGAAATAGTGTGAAGAATGTAAAGAATGAAAAGAAGACAAGGAGTAGAGAAGAAGTAGAAGAGGAAGAAGAAAGGTGAGTTGAATTGTAAATTGAATTGAAAGAAAGAAATTTGATTAACATGAAAACCAATCATATACAATCCTGTTTATGTAGCCATATCAGGTGAGCCTTCAACAAAGGCAATAACCTTGTAAATACCAATAAATATGAAAAGACTATGTTATTTAAGCTATAATATATATAATTAAAATTAATAATTTAAATTTATTAAAATATTGATATACTGATATATTTAAAAGCTTTTTTAAATTAATAATCAATACAGAACATAGTATAAAAAATTAATAATATTAATAATAACAATTCCTATTTTGTACAGAAGTGATACAAAGAGTTTGTGGACTTTGTTAAGGAAATTTCTGATTCCTTGCTAGTTTTATGGTGTCCTCATCAGAATAAATATTATCTCAGGTGCTTCTCAGCAATATCCCCAAAGAGAGTTTAATTTGTCTTCTGCAACTTCTTCATCTTTTTCAAGCACAAGATCTTCTACTTCAGGTATGAATTGGGTTTAGGATGCCTCAATTGTAGAAATCTGATTGTTTGACATCTCCATTATAGAAATCTAGGTATTCATCTATAAAAATGGGGACATTATAGTTACTTATACCCCTTTTGACTAAAACTACAATTTTTCCCTCAGTTGCTGATTCTTATGGTAATTCTTTTCTGAGACTGAAGTTGATTTCTTGAATAGGTGAATGATTTAATGTGTTATGTGTGTAATATTGAAACACTTTTTGTTTTGAAAGTTTTTGTACTTGATTAAATATTTCTCTTTGATACTTTTTTTTCTTTTAAACTGTTACTGCGGTAATTGGCTTTCTGCTAGAACTTGTGGTTTAAAATTGTTTGTGTTTGATTTTTTTATTTGTTATTTATTTATTTTTTTGCTGAACTCTGTTTGTTCTGTGAGTTATTGGCATGAGGGTTTGTGCTAGGTTTGAAAAAATTGTTATGACATGAACTTTGTTGTGATAGTTCAATATAAACCTCATGTGGAGCACAATGCAAGAATGTTGTAAGTGGCTAATTAATTTCCACCATTGAGTTGAGTTAGCTCTAATGATTCTTGAAATGCTGGTCTATTCCTACATTTCAGCTTTTTTCAAACCCATAGCTTATTATTAACAATTGGAGGAAATTTGCTAAACTATAACTTGAAGGAACATTGTTGGCTAATGAGGTAAAGGTTTTCTACATCAATGGAACGAAAATTGTGTTGGTGTTTACTATTTTGAAAAAGTTATTAATCCACGGATCAAACCACAGTATGTTACACTTTTGTGGAAATAGGGTGACAATTTTATTCTGATTTTTGCTGGGTTGGTTAATGATATATGTGCATAACTATTGTTTAGTTAAAATTGAATTTATTAAATTTCAAAACAAGAAACTGTCTGAAACTCACTCTTCATGATTACCTTTACTATATGATTAATGCCAAGAGGGATACTCAGCAACTTGGCAATGATCACCATAAATCCTTAGAAGAAAATCGTAATCTTGTTAAACTATTCTTTTTTTTTAAAAAAAAAGCATACTAAATATGTAGATTGAAATGAAAAACAAAAGAAGGCTAGAAAGAAAAACATAAATCCAAGAATGTAGGAGGAGACCGAGTTCTATTTATACTAACCAACTAACTAGTTCTTGGATCCTATGTCGTTAGCCAAGCTCCATTCCGCGAATCTTGGCTAGCCGGCCAATATAACTGCTATGCAGGTTTTGCCTCGTGTGATCTTTATCCACACGTCCATCAGCATGGACCTTACATTGAATCTGAGCTTATTTCCTTTCTTGGGTCAGCTGGATCACTCTTTCACTTGACACTTCCTCTCTTTAGGGGCAACGACACGTGCACCAACTTCGTGATTCATCTCCGTGAAGCTCTGAACAACAAACAGCAAGTTAAAGCGGTCATAGATGAGGATCTCCCAAAGGGGCAGAGCATAGGGCCTTCACTCTCAAAGGCTATTGAAAGTTCACATGTATCTATTGTTGTTTTCTCACAGGAATATGCTTCCAGTGAGTGGTGCTTGTATGAATTGGTTAAGAAATTAGAGACCAGGAAATAAAAAGGACAGGAAGTTCTCCCGGTTTTTTATAAAATACAAAAATTATTATTTCAATTAAAAATAAGTCAGTCAGTTTAATATGGTAGTTGAGTTGTGTGTGAAACTCTTACTCTCTCCAATTTAGATTTCTTTTAGCAAAAGAATAAGTATATCTAGTATGCTTTTTAATTCTGGTTTATTTTCATATTATGCTAGGGGTGATGCTGATCTTATTAAGCATATAGTCAAATATGTTCTGCAGATAAAGAATTGCCCGTAGCGAATCCAAGGCTTGAGGCGAGGAATCTTGTGACTTGACTTAATTTGCTAAATTATACTTATTTCATGAATTCACAAATCATAACATAACATTGTGTCTCCGTCTGTCTCCCTCATGAATTCACAGACAGTAGAGAGAGGGCAAGAAACAGAGGAATAGCCAAAGCACCAGGGAGCAAAAATAGGAACGTTCTTCAAGTTTTTGGCTCTTCATCAATCATAGCACCAAGAGAAAGAGAATGATGGCCAAGGAGGGAGCTGACTGAAGCTTAAGAGGGAGCTGCGTTCCACTCACCCAACTGTTCTTCGAGTTTCTTTGCTAGGTGAGGACAGCGACTTCATCTTCTTTCTTTTCTCCTCTAATTCAAAATTCTGATAATTCTCTTGCTCCATTTTTTCAAGTTTATTCAATTTCTTTTAACACAACTACCACCACAAGCAAAGAGAGGTGAGTGATTTTCTCTCCTCTGTGTTTAATTTGGTCGAATGGCCTTGTGAAATGTAACCAAAATTCTAGTTCTTGGAACGGTTAAGGTTTAGGCTCAAGAGAAAAACAGGGACATGTCTTGTGTATTTGATCAACATAGAGGTAAGGGTTAGAATAGTTAGATATTGATTTTAGCTGTATTTGGTGATTAAATGGCAGAAACCTTTCTATTGAGTATGCTTATTCTCAAATAAGTTAGGCTACATAATATATTTATTGACCAGTCAGCTGCTTGATTCTTGGATCTATATGTGAATGATTGTTGCTTTCTTAATCAGCAGTTTACTTTGTAGTGGTAAATGGTAATGTTCTAATAAACAAAAATCAAGTACTAATGGGGACTATTATTCATTTGTCTAGAGTAGTTTACTGATTTCATGTTAATTATTTTTGTTGCCTGTGGATTATATATGCTGCATCGTGGCTCATGGAAATTTATCAACTATTGTCAACTATTGAGCTTCATGTTCCTAAATATTCCTATCATTGAATTCAGCATTTCAAAGTTTGTTCTTTCTCTGAGACTGTGCCAACTGGAGTAAAAATTTGAGTGAAGCAAAAGGAACATATTTGTTCTTTATCTTACCTTCTGATAAAGAATAGAATAATGTCCTTATGTTTATCAATTTGCCTGGTTTTTATTTTTGACATTAACTCCACCTTAAAAAATTTTGATACTCACACTTATTCACTTACAAAATCCACCAATATCATGGTTTTGCAGATTGATGAATAGCTTCTTCAGGAAGTGGTTAATATGGGATTTGACAGAAATCAATTGGTTGAATGTTTATGCAACAGGATCCAAAATGAGGTTTGTGCCCTTCATTCTCTCCTTTCATGTCTTCTTGATTGTCTCTTATTATTATCTATATATTTCTGGTACTGTGGCAAACTACTTGTTATTGGATAACTGGTTCCATGTTTCTAGTGGCTATCTTGGAGCTGAGTTTCAAGAGACTATGGTTGACTCTTTACCTTAGATAGTTGAATCTTTTAAGTCTTAATGGATCTAATAATATCTCTTCCTCTGCTCAATATCTCCCACTTATTTATTTATTTTTATGTGGTTTTGTTGTTACCATGTTTGGTTAATGTGAGTGTTGAGCTAAAAAAGAGTAATGTCTGTGTTCTTTTAGCAATTCACTAATGTTGTTGGGACCCTTCATTTTTAATGTTTTCCTTTAGTTTTTCAATATGAAGTGAATGACCCTTTTTGCCTTGTGAACATGGAGGTTACTAAGGAAGAGCTTAATGCAAAAATGAGAGAAAAAAGTTTCCAACTTTTGGTCTGAAAAAAACCATGCAAAGTTTCCAACATGTTTGTGTTTTATTTTGTGGCAGATGGGGCTGGTGATGATTTGTTTAAAGAGCTATGGAGGCTGTGCAGGGACATTAATGGATGTTCCTTGTGTTCAAGACAAAGTTTTCTATTTCCCTCAGGGTCACATTGAATTGGTATGATATACACTTCTTTACCTTGTTTCTGATTTTGTTTGTGAATTTCATTTTTTTTTCCATTTTTGTGCTATGTATGCTTTCAAATTTAAGCCTTACGTGGTTTAGTAAGTGTTATATAATTTTGATTTTTTTCTTTTGTAGTTGCCAGAACCTACAGAACAAGATTTGAGGCAGATGAAGAACCAAAAATCTCCCAAATACGATCTTCCGTCGAACAAGATATTTAAAGAACAAGATTTTTCTCTTCTATCAGAAGGTTAATAACTTTTTTTAGAAGATACTTATGTACACTACAAGAAAAATACCCATTCAGCCACACTTTTTTTAAGCTACATTTGAAAAGCGTAGCCTATTCATAGAATAGGCTACGCTTTTCTCTGTGTTGCCTTTTCATAAGAGAAAAGGATACACAATTGTGGCATCATTTAAAAAGTGTAGCCTTAGATATTTTAGAAATCACTTATAAAACGTAGCCGTAGGTTGATATCTATAGATTCACTTTTTGTATCAAAAGGGACGCTTTTAGAGAGTAGCCTATTTATTAAGTTTTGGGTGCATTTTAAAAGTGATGCCTAATCTTTTTAGAGCAAAAAATTTGACACTTGATAAATTTTTTAATTTCTCTCTTAACTTTTTACCGGTGTAAGCACACACACTCTGTAAGCTCACAGTAAAAATTTTCCCTCCAAAACTCAGAATTCACCTAACTTGTCACCACCAACACTTCGTCGCCTATCTCATCAAACCCCAGATACGTTCTGCCGTCACACTATCCACTCAAGAACCATCGGTGTCGCCAGAAATTAAACTCCAAATATGCTCTGCCGCCGTCATCATCGAATGCCAGTGAGAGAGAGAGAGAGAGCTCGAGGAAGAGAGAAAACACAATGGAAGAGAGAAGAAAGGGGTGCTCTGTCGCCGCTGAAGCTCCACCGCCGCTGCTAGGGCTCCACCAACACAAATACGTTCTTTCAAGGGAGGCATTGACACAGCTCTCCAAAGCACACTTAGGGATTTTTTTACCCTTTACCCCCAAAGCACACTGATCATATCGCACCCTCACCTTCGATTCCCCCATCAGAGAAACCTTTCGTGCCCTCACCTCTCACCTTCGCCACTCACCGTCCCCACTCACCACTCACCACTTACGACTTCACCACTCATTGTCAGCTGCGCCCTTCTGCATTGATCGTCAGCTGCGCCCTCCTGCATTGATCGTTAGCTGCGCCCTCACCATCGTCGTCTCTGCCCTCAGCTCATCCTCTCTGCGCTCAGCTCATCTCTCTGCGCTCACATCGTCAAGAAGGTATCTATAGATTTCTGTATGGTTCTGAAATTTGGGTGGTTAGGGTTCCAATTTTAGGGTTTTTAATTTGGGGATTTTTTATCTGGTTTATATGCAATTGTGAATTGTGATTTGATGAACAACCCATGTATTGTTGATGAACATACATGCTATTTATTTATTTCCATCCGCGTCTACTCGTTCTTCTTGCCTCTGCGCATTCTGGTTCCATTTTCTCCTTTGAATCTGCCGCTGCTTGTGCAATCTGATGATGAACATTTTTTTTAATGGTTGAGTATATTGCTAAATTTATTGCTTTAATCACTAGGTGCTGTGTTAAAGAAGGAACAAAATTTTTCTGCAACCCAGCATGTTTAAGGAGAGTCGCAAGCTTCTGCTAGGTCCATACGTCTTTGTTGTATGCTATAATTGCTAGTGCTTCCTCTAATGAACTTGTATTCTATAGTTGGAAAATAATTAATTGCTAGTGCTTCTTCAGTGTCCTACAATTTGAAAGCCCAGGAGCCTCTGTCCTTTCTTTTCATTTGTTGTATAGTTTTGCATTTGACTTATTTTTTATGTGCAGGATAAATACAAAGTATACAATCTTTGTTCTGAGCGGCTGTATGATGCATCATTGTTTGAGGGAAAGGTGAGTCCTAAATTTTACTGAGTCTTTGAGGAGAAGTGTGGAACCTGATGAGTATTTTGATGGAAAAACGAATTTCTCCAAAACACCCAAAACTAACCGGCAAGTGCACCGGGTCGCATCAAGTAATAAAACTCACGGGAGTGAGGTCGATCCCACAGGGATTGATAGATCAAGCAACTTTAGTGGGTGATTAGTTTAGTCAAGCTAACATTGATGTGAATTGTGTGAAATTGTAGCCAACAGAAAGTAAATGACAATGAATTTAAAGTTGTAGAATGTAAATTGGCAAGTAACTTAAAGAGCATGAAATTAAAATTGCAAGAATCTTAAATGACAAGAAATATAAATTGCATTAAATGTAAAGGGAATTGGGAATTGGATTTGCAGAAATTCAACAAGGAAAAGTTAAATTGCAACAAGCAGAGAAGTAAAAGATGGATTTGATTGATTCAGAACCAAAACAGAAATGCAAATAAACATGAAAAGCAATAAACAGAGAATGTAAAATTGGAATTAAGATCTCAGAACCCAAGAGACTAGATAACCAAGTCTAGATCTCAATGTCTTTCTAGATCCAACAAGAACAATTGCAAAGGAAATGTAAATTGCAGAGAAAGTAGATGAAAAGCAATTAACAGAAATTTCGATTCAATTAAGCAGTAAAGAAAGCAGCGAGAAATCTCAGAGGGAGAATGAAACAGAACACCTTCAATTCTCCACCCAAGACTCAACAACAAAGAAAAGAAAATTTAAAGAAAGCTCTTGAATCCTCGTGCTCCCTTATGGAGCCACCCTCACAAATATGAAAATGATGCCTTATATAGGCTTTACAAAATGGAAATGAAAATGAAAACAAATTACAATTAAAATGAAATTTCTATTCTAACTATCTCTTGTGCCTTTGAGTGGTGTCAATTGGGCCCTTGCTCTTGATGGAATTGGGTTGATAAAGGCCTTGGTTGATTGCTCTTGGAGTTGGAGAAAGATCCATTGTGAACCGGGTTGAAAAACATAAAAGCTTGAGTAAAAGTTTGAGCAAAAGTTAGGGGTCTAACTTTTGCTCTAACTTTTCATATCAGCCCCATTGTTTTGCTGATACCCACGTTGGTGCAAAAGTTAGGGGTCTAACTTTTGCTCCAACGTTGGCCTCCCTTATGCATGTTCATGGCGCCAACTTTGTCCTCTTGTCATGTTGCTAATTTTATGCCCAATATAAACTATCATATATGGTTGGAAATCTCTGAATGTCAGCTTTCTAACCCACTTGGAATCACTTCAATTGGACATCTACAACTCAAGTTATGATCATTTGAAGAGGGCATGGTCGCTGGCTTTGGTGTGCAGCGTTTGAGGTAACGTTTGCCTCAAACGTTGGCGAAAACGCCAGTTCTGGAGGCTGAAACGTATTGTCCACCCCATACTATTATACATTGTTGGAAAGCCCTGAATGTCTACTTTCCAATGCCTTTGGAAGCACATCAATTGGGGCTCTACAGCTCGAGTTATACTCCATCGAAGGTGCAGAGGTCAAGTGGCCTCACTGCAGGTTGCCACCATGTTCATTTATGCACATTGCGGGGAAGTTTTCTCCCTCAATTTTAGTGTCCACCATGCAGTGCCATATATGCTTGGAAAGCTCTTGATTCCTACTTTCCAATGCTTCTTGAATCACCTCATTTGGAGCTCTGTAGCTCAAGTTATTCCTGTTGGAAGTATACCCCTTCAAGCTGTTGTGGTGTGTGGCGCCAACGTTAGCCCAAAAGTTAGGGGTCTAACGTTGGCACAAACTTTTGCTCCTCCCTTTGTATTTTTCATGTGCCAACGTTAGCCCAAAAGTTAGGGATCTAACGTTGGCGCAAACTTTTGGTGGCCAGGGAGGTTTTTCTCATGCCAACGTTAGCCCAAAAGTTAGGTGTCTAACGTTGGCGCAAACTTTTGGTGCCCAGGGAGTAATTTTCAAGTTCTAACGTTAGCTTCAAAGTTAGGGGTCTAACTTTGAGGCTAACTTTTCACCCAAAAGTTTGTGCAAAAGTTTGAGGTTAACTTTAGATCCAACTTTTTGCTTCCTGGTTCAATTTCACTTATTCCATTGTCCTCTCTTTACTCCTAGCCATTCCTTCTTGCTTCACCCTTTCTCCAAGCCTTCTTCACCTATCATTAATCAACCAAACACATCAAAGCTATGCTCAAAATCATGAGATATTCATTCTTTCATAATATGTGACAATTTTAGCATAAAACCTCATGAAATAGCATGAATTCATACATGGTTGATTAAATCAAAGGAAGCATGAAAATCTACCCAATTGGCTTGCTTATGGCTCAAGAAAGTGCATAAAACCTACTGAAAACAAAGGAAAAAGCATAGAAAAACATGTCATCAGAACCACAAAAGCGATGTGAATTTCATTTATACTCCATAAAATTTAAGTGTGTCAATAATGTATGCTTTAATTTCTTTGTCTACTTTGAATATATTAATTCATATCATCTATCATTAGTTTTGTTATGATGATAACTAGACAGCTTAGACTATATGTGTCAGCTTTCTGTTTCACTTGGGTTATAGTTTTTTTCAGCATTTAGATTTGTTTTTCAAACTTCATAGTTTCGTGAATTGAATGGATGCTTTGCTCTGTATTCTCTCTGGTTTTATTATTGCATTAGGGGCAAAGCTTTTTTGTTCTTCTATTGTGTATGATTGAATTTGTGCTATAGAGTTCATGTTCTTGTTATGTAATTTGTATTAATGGAATCCAAAACAGTGCAGGGGCATTTGAGTTTTGAAATACTTTCAATTCTTATTATTAGTCTTCAATATGTAGTGCAAGATCACTTGGAGGATTTTAATTGGTGTTGCCATGGAATATGTAATCCGACAGCCCATTCCAGAGGTAAGCAGCACTGTATTTCTCAAAATTTGGAGGCAAAAAAGTTTCTGATTGATGCACTAATTTATGAAGTTTTATTCCTTAATTTGTCTTCAATTTTTTAAACCTTATGCTTCAGTTTACTTGTGTAACTTGATGTATTCTTGAACTATGTGTTATGTGAATTGGTGGAGATTTTGCTACTTGTGTTCAGTGCAGTAAATTGCCGGCCCTACTTGTATTCAGTGCTGTGAGATTTTGCTAATAAATATGTTTGCTAGTAAATTTAGAAGTTCATATAGTTCTAATTTCTACTGTGTTGTGTGCCTGTGTCCTTTCTTGACATGCATTTGTTGACTTATTTTGGTGTTGCATGTTATTTTGTACTTTCAGTTGATTTCCTGAGATTTTCAATTTCTGCTGAGTGTGATTAGGCAATTAGGGTTCCTAATCCCCATTGTCAAGAACAAAACACATAGCTCAAGTTGTTGCATCTGGGCTCAATCTTCCTTTTGAAGAAGGCCCCCAGTGTAATGTTAGCCACTCAGGTTCAATTTCTGCAAGGAAGGCTGTTTAATTTCACTGCTTGCTTCATAATGTTTTTAGCCCTCAGTTATAATCTTTCTTTTATTCTCTTTCACGTATATCTTTTATAATCTTTTTTTGTCTTTCAATAGGAAGATTTGATAGAAAATACAATAGAAGGAAGTAGCCATTTTCATAGAAATATGGAGGATCTGTATTCGTTTTAGTCTTCTGGTCTTTTTTCTGTCAATATATTGTTCCAGTAGATATGATATTTGCAGATATATATATATATATATATATATAATGTAATTTATGTATATATATATATATATATATATATATATATATATATATATAATGTAATTTATGTAGCGAATTGGCACCTTTATTTTCATATAAATGAGTAAATGTGTTCTTTGGATTTAGAATATGGCATTTGCCTCTGGACCTATTGAGTTGTCAAATCAGTTTAAGATTGTGCTTGTCCGCAACTCCACATATAGATTAAATCTCCTAATCCACTTTTCATGCAATTGTTTCATTGAGCATAAATAACAAAAACATGCTTGAAAAGGATAAAAAGAGGGATACCATGCCCACATATTTTGACTTGATGTGTATTAAATTTTTTATACTTCTTGAAGCTTGAAATTAATCTACTGGTTTCAGGGGATATTTCTTTTAATAATTTCTTTAAAGGTAGTTTTGCTCTGTTTGCATGACCGCCCTCTGTTTCATTAAAAAGACAATAACACTGAATTGTTCTAACATTTTTAATATTATTGTGCTTTTTCTCTTGATTAGACGGATATATCTGTAATGTTAGATGAAATAATTGATCTGCATTTGTTTATTTCAGGTACTGCACTTATTTAATTGATCTGTCCTGTTTCTATTCAAGGAACAAGCTTTTGCCTTCTTTAATTCCGCCTGCTCTGCTCTTCTGTCCTGTGCTATCCGGTTCTGCCCTAATTTCCACCTTCTTCTAGGTTGTCTTTTTAAGCAATAAAGATTAAGCAATGGAGATTAAGCTGATTATTATTGTGGTTTATTGGCTAAGATAGGTACTGTTTAAAATGTTTATATGTATAGTTGACTAATGACTTTTATTAGAAGATACTTATATATGTAGGATATGTTTTTTTTTTGTAGAGTATTAGTAGTAAATTCTAAGTAATATTATGGTTATTTTGATATGGCTATGCTTACTTTAGTGTGAGATGTATGAATTTTTACAATTAACTTCATTCTAGTACTTTTGGATTATTATTATAAATATATTTTGGTTAGAGAGAATTTTTATTATTTAAAGAAATTATTTAGTATAATTATGTATTTATTTTTATTTTATAATATTCAACTCATTTAAATAAAAATGCAGAATTATTATACATGTAATCATATTAACTATTATGTTGTATTAATAATTATATATATATATATATATATATATATATATATATATATATATACAGAAAAAAAAGAGACCTAAGGCTACACTTATATACAGTAGCTATAGTATACAAATAAAAAAAAACGAGGGACCTAAGGCTACACTTATAAAAAGTAGCTATGGTATACAATGTGGCTACGCTTTACAGGGGATGCAGTAGGTATTGAAAAGCGTAGCCTATTCTGGCAAAAATGGAAGCTGAAAAGCGTAGCCTTTGGTCCTGGACATCATCACTTGAAAAGCGTAGCCTATTCCCAAACGCCAAAAGCGTAGTCTTTGGTGCAGAAAAGCGTAGCCTTTGAGAATAGGCAACGGCCGAATAGGAATCACCCCAAAAAGCATAGCCGTAGCCCAAAAAGCGTAGCCGTAGCCTAAGGCATCATTTTTTTTTCACTTTTGGCTACACTTTTCAAGTGTACCTGAATGGGTGTTTTTCTTGTAGTGGTAGGATACAATATTTTGGTTTTTTATATTTTATTAGTAGTAAATTCTAAGTGGTCTAATGTATATTTTGATATGGGTATGTTTAATTTAGTGTGAGATGTATGAATACTCATTTATGATCATCCCAATATTTTTAGTTCATTATAAATATATTTTGTTTAAGGATAATTTTTATTATTTAAAGAATATTATATGGTATTATTTTGTATTTATTTTTATTTTATAATTTTTAACTAATTTAATTAAAAAAATAGGATTGTATATATAATCATATTACTAAATATTAGCTTTTAGAAAAAAAATTATTAGAATATATATATATAGAAAATAAAAAAAAACAATGAGGGACCTAAGGCTACACTTATATACAGTAGCTATAGTATACAAAAAAAAAGAGGGATCTAAGGCTACGCTTATAAAAAGTAGCTATGGTATACAATTTGGTTACGCTTTACAAGTGATGCAGTAGCGTTGAAAAGCGTAGCCTATTCTGAAAAAATGAAAGCTGAAAAGCGTAGCCTTTGGTCTTGGACAGCATCACTTGAAAAACGTAGCCTATTCCCAAACTCCAAAAGCGTAGCTCTTGGTGCAGAAAAGCGTAGCCTTTGAGAATAGGCAACGGCCGAATAGGAATCACTCCAAAAAGCGTAGCCGTAGCCCAAAAAGCGTAGCCGTAGCCTAAGGCATCATTTTTTTTCACTTTTGGCTACACTTTTCAAGTGTACCTGAATGGGTGTTTTTCTTGTAGTGAACCCAGATTCTACTCTAGTGTGAGAAGGGATTTCAAGCGTGGTTTCATGTTTTCTTTCCCAAGTACAACAGAGAAGAAGGATTTCACTATCATCAATCCATCAAGTACAACAGAGCTCCCTCTCTCAATGAGACGGAAGTTAGCTACTCATAGCTCAAAAGTTACTCAAAAGTGAAGTGTAAAAGTGGATCTAAAACTGACTGCTTAACCCCCTTCTTCAGTACTCCTTGGGGGTATTTATACTACTCCTAGTAAAATAAAAGAATTACAAAAGTGAAAAAGGAAAATTACATTTTGGAGGGAAAAGAAAACACTCAATAAGCATGACTTCTCAGCTGGCGTGTGGCTGGCACTTTTCTGGTGTGTCACGTGCCTTTCATTTCTAGCTTGGCGTGCCACGCCTACTCCTTCAAGTGGCATGCTCGTCCCTCTCTCAACCTTGGCGTGCCACGCCTTCGAACTCAAGTGGCACGCCATAGTGGATATCTTGTGTTGGCATGCCATGCCTTAGAACAAAAGTGGCACGCCCCCTGCCTTTCTCACTTCTCTTTGCCTCTGGAAACTTGTACTGGCGTGCCACGCCCAAGGCCTGGTGTGCCACACCCTTGCTTTATGCTTGGCTAGGCTTCTCTGGAAAGTTGAACTAGCATGGCACGCCTAGGGTCTGGCGTGCCACGCCCCTTTTGTGAGTGAGTGGTTCCTCTGTTTGGCGTGCCACGCCACGAGCTCAAGTGGCACGTCCCAATGCTTCTCTCTGAATGAGGCTGGTGTGCCACGCCTGGTTGCTCAAGTGGCACGCCTAAATGAAGAATGGTGAATGGCATGCCACGCCTTTGATACAAAATGGCACGTCCCATGTAATTGGCCTCCTTCATCTTCTCTGGAAACTTATACCAGCGTGCCACGCCTAAAGGTTGGCGTGCCACGCCCATGATCTTGTCTTGGTTCCAGTAGTTGGTGTGCCACGCCTCAGTCTTCAAGTGGAACACCATAGTGAAATGCTACGGTTGGCGTGCCACGCCTTCGATACCAAGTGGCACGCCCAGTCCTTGCTTTTGGTCCTTTGTGCATTGGCGTGCCACACCTGGTTGCTCAAGTGGCACGCCTAGTCTTCAATTGCCTTCAGCCCCTTATCTGGATTATTGTACCAGTGTGCCACGTCATGCTGCTCAAGTGGCACGCTCATGGATTTGTGAACTCTTCAAGATTGGCGTGCCACGCCTGTGTTCTCAAGTGGCATGCCCAAGTGACTTCTTGGGGCTGGCGTGCCACGCCTTCGACACCAATGGCACGCCATAGTGAAGGTTCTTCTTGGAATGGTGAGTTGGCGTGCCACGCCCCTTTGCTCAAGTGGCACGCCCATAGTAATTGATGAGCCAGGCGTGCCACACTCAGCTTGGCATGCCTCGCCCCTTTTATGTCCTCCATTTGGCTCTCCGGAATTTTGTATTAGCGTGCCACGCCCAGCCTCTGGCGTGCCACGCCCACATGCTTGCTTGGACTTCTTCTTTGGACTTTAGTACTGGCATGCCACGCCCAGCTCCTGGCGTGCCACGCCAGTGCATTTTTGTGGCGTTTGCTTCAAGTGGCACGCCAGTTTCATAAGGCCAGCTTCTTGTTTGTCTTCTACCCAATTTTTGATGCTTTTCTCACCTGAAATTCAGCACAACTCATCTCAAAGTAGTGTAGCATAATATTCATCAAATAATGCATGAATTGTACTGATCAAATGAGATTTATGCTCTTTTATGGTCTTCTTTATGCAAGAAAGAAGGGTAGATGATGCAACTCATCACAACACCAAACTTATGTTTTGCTTGTCCCAAGGAAATCAATGTGAGTAAACCTTTATAGCTTGAGGCCTTGGCTTTGAGTGATTGCAATACAACTAAGGGTAAGACTAAGTGTTCAACACATGTCTGAATGTTTTAATGTCATGGGAAGCTCTTGGATCCTTGAGGGTTCTTTCAGGTATAGGCCTTAGGGGTCCTTTCTATTGATTGTCACCTTGAAGTAGTAAGGGTTGTTTTGCTTTCTTGACCACGACTCTAAGTGTTTTGTCTCAAGACAATCCTTTATTTAAGCTTTCAATTAGCACTCCCAAACCAGTTGGGTTTAGGGTACTAGGTGTTGAGACACCCCTAAGAATTTACTTGCCCAGGTCTCTTCTTGACACATCTTCACCAGAAGCATCTACTAAGATCTTTAATTCTTTTTGAGCTTTTTAATGTTTCTTTTTCTATCCCAGTAGTTGATGCTCAGAGCCTTGGGTCTTTATTGCTTACTACCTCTTGGTTCTATGGATATTCAAGGAACACCCTTTGGCCTTCCCTGGTTATACCTTCTAGGACTAGTTACTCTTTCATGACTCATTTTCTTTTTAGTTCATCCAAGGTTTTACACTTAGTTTCTTATTTCTTAGTTTGTTTGGTAATCCATCTTGGCTTTGGTCTCTCTTATTGTTTTTGGCACAACTCACAGTGACTCTTATGGAGACAAACTCTACTTTTATTTTTGTTGAAAAGAAGACTTGAAATACATGGCATTTTCTTTCTTGAAAAGAAGAACTCATAAAGACTTCAAACAGGAATTTAAAACTAAGCATAAAGCATAAACTATCCTAGCATGACTATTTCTTCAAAAAGTAAATAAAGCAAAAACTTAAACAAGATTTCAAAAGTTGGAAAGTGTTAACCATGGGACTCAACAACTTTGAGCAGCTTCATTTTTAGTTCATTGGCCCCTTCCATTTGTCCTTCTTCTTGAAGGGGGATATGCCACCTTCATCTGGCTTGGAGGAACCTTTTTGTGCTTTGGCATCCTTGGGCTTCCAAAATCCTAGCCTCCTCATGTAGGATTTCACATTCTTCTTATGTTGGTATGCTATTTCTTCTTGCCTTGAGCTGAGTTCCTCTGATTTCTGCATATAGGTGGGGTAGTTGGAGTTCATGTTAGCTACTGCATTGCATAGATAGCTCAACTTTGTTTGTGCATAGCAATTATATTCCCCTCTGGCTATAGTTCTTGCTTCATAAAGGTGTCTGAATTCAGCAAGGCTCTCCATTTGTTGTAATTGCCATCTCAGAATCACTCATAAACTTCCTTGCATTTCTCACCAGTTAATTTGATCTTGCTGCTCCTTGAGATCCTCAAAACCCCCTTGGAGTTGTTGAATGTTTTGGTTGACTTGGCTCCATTATTGTTGTTGAGTTTCTTTGAGTTGGTTGACATCTTCCCTCAAATGGTGTAGATCTCCCTTCATTTGGTGTACATCTCCTTACAGTTGCTCCCAGTTGAATCCCTCTGGAAATTGCTGATATTGGTATTGTGGTGGTGGTTGAAGTGCCAGGAATTGAGGTTGCTCTTCTGCCTCTTGTTGTTGTTGTTGTTGTTCATGGGCATGAGCTCTTCGTTCTCTGGCCCTGTGGAGTGGGTGAACAGCCACCACCTTGGCCATCTTTTTGACAGTTATGAACTTGTCTTGCTTCAGTAGCACTTCATCAATGATCTTTTTAACTCCAGCCTCATCACATAGGCTCTATATAATGCTGGGGAATGCCAACCTTTTGTTGTCACTGGTACTTTTCAGCACTTTGTTGATATTGTTGGCAATCATCTCGCCCACATTGATGTTCTCTCCTTTCATGATGCTGTAGATGAGTACAGCTCTCTCTTTGGTCACCTCTGAAGTGTTGGATGTGGGGATTAGGGACCTCCTCACAAATTCTAGCCACCCTCTAGCTTGGGGGCTCAAATCTCTTCTCCTCAATTGATTGGGTATCCCATCCTTGTCATTGATCCAATGCACATGCATCACACAAATCTCATTCAGGATCTCATCAAACCCAGGGTCTTGCTGCTTCATTATTTCTTCATAGCTCCGAGTGGAGCTTGTCCTCTTCGCCATTAGCATTCTCTCTATGCTAGAGAGATTGTAGTCAATGGACTTTCCCCTTACATAGCTAATGTAGCCGTAGTGTTGCCCTAGTTGAGACACTGCGTTGGCATAGAATTCCCTCACCAAGCTCTCTACCACTTTCCTTGGTGGGTTGCATAGAAGTGACCAAACTTTATTATTGATCTCAATGTTGATTTCAATGTGCTCGTTCCTCCCTAATTGGAAACCAACTTCTGGAATGATATCCCTCTTACTCACCCAACCATAGAATTGATTTTGGTTGAATGCAGAGAGGAACTTGTAGTCATTGAAGGAACTTGAGGATCCAGAGATTGGTTCCTTGACTTTTCTCTTCTTTGAGGCTGAGCTTTTTGGTGGTGCCATGAGGTTGAGAGAGTGTGTTTGAGAGTGAAATGGGGGTTGCAAGAAAGAGCAAGCAAAATAAGGTTTTGCTCCAACACCAAACTTAGGACTTGATTGTCCCAATCAAGAAGAAAAGAAAGAGAGAAAGTAGGGAAAGAGATGGTAAAAGATGAAAAGAGAAAGGAAGGTGAGGGCTATATGCTCTTCGTGTGTGATTGGGGTTGTTGAAGTGGAATAGGAGATGGTGAAGTGAGATTTTTATAATGGGTGAATGTTGTGGTGGGAAAGGTGGGAAATAAAAAGGGTTAAATGTTTTCCCACTTGGGGAGTGGCGCCTAGCGTGGGAAGAGGCGCCAACTCTTTTCTCACTGTGTCTTCTGCATGTGTTGAGTTCCAAAATGTAAGTACACTTTGACTTCCTTGCTTTGTGAGTTGATTACTAAGTAGACCCCATCTTCTCTCCTGAAATAAAACTTAACCCATTAGTAATGACAAAAGAACCCCTTCACATTCTTTCTCATCAAGAGTGAATTGGATTGCAACTGATGGGTGTCCCTTGGGTCACCAAACTTAATTCTTTGGCATCTCAATAAATTGGTTTTATCATTGTGTATTTAATGTGTCCATAAGAGTGGAATAACATCAATCTTTTCATTTTCTTTTGATTCCAATTCCTCTGAACTCATTAAACACATTCATGTTTTTACCCAAAGCATTAAGTGCTTTTAAACTAGGTGACTTGGGCTACTAGATGATTATTGGTGGTGGCTACACCAAACTTAATCTTTGGGCTTACTCTTCAAATCAAGATATAAACTGTTTGTATGCCTAGATTAAGTTGGTGAGAGGCCACACCAAACTTAGCAATTTAGCTAATCCTTAGCCCAATCACTCATCATGATATATGCCTTCATCAAGTTGCAATTCCGGGAAAAAAAATGTAAAGAAAGTCTAGCTACCAAAGCTAAAATCAAACATTCTAATATGCAATTGTAAACTAATCCTAATATGGTAATGTAAGATAAATGGGAGACTGAAAAGTAAACTACCAAATGCAACGAATTTTTAAACTACTTCTAAGAAAAGTAACTAAATAAAAAAGGATAAAGTGTTGGGGTGCCTCCCAACTAGCGCTTCTTTATTGTCATTAGCTTGACATTCCTTCATCTTCAACTGAGCTTGTAGCTCACTCCCTGCTCCTCTAAGGAGCCTCCCAAGTAGTGTTTGAGTCTATGGCCATTGACAGTAAAAGTTCTCTGAGTCTTGTCCTCTATGAGCTCCACATGACCATAGGGAAACACCTTGAGTATGGTGAAAGGTCTTGACCATCTAGACTTCAGTTTTCCAGGGAAGAACTTGAGTCTTGAGTTGTAGAGTAACACTTTCTGTCCTTCAGTAAACTCCCTTCTTGCTATCTTTTGGTCATGCCACCTTTTTGTGTTCTCTTTGTAGATTTTTGCATTCTTATATGCTTGATTCCTAAACTCCTCCAGCTCATTGAGTTGCATTAATCTCCTTTCTCCAACAGCTTGCTCATTATAGTTTAAGATCTTTAGAGCCCAGAATGCTCTATGCTCAAGTTCAACTGGCAAGTGACAAGCCTTGCCATATACCAGTTGGTATGGAGACATCCCAATGGGAGTCTTATAGGCTGTTCTATAGGCCCATAGTGCATCATCTAGCTTCTTAGACCAATCCTTTCTTGAACTTCCAACAGTTTTTTCAAGGATTCTTTTTAGCTCTCTATTGGAAATTTCAGCTTTCCCGTTGGTCTGTGGGTGGTATGGAGTTACCACTTTGTGCTTTACTCCATCTCTGAGAAGGAGTGCCTCGAGTTGTTTGTTGTAGAAGTGTGTCCCTCCATCACTAATGAGAGCTCTGGGAACTCCAAATCTACTGAAAATGTTCCTTCTCAAGAAGCTTATCACAATCTTGTTGTCATTTGTTGCAGTGGCTATGGCTTCTACCCACCTTGAGACATAATCAATAGCCACCAATATGTAGCTATTAGAGTAGGAGGTTGGGAAGGGTCCCGTGAAATCAATCCCCCATACATCAAATAGCTCTAACTCTAGTATGAATTACTGTGGCATCTCATTTCTCTTGGTTTGATTACCAGCTCTTTGGCATTCATCACACCTTGACACCATTTCCTTGACATTCTTAAACATTGTTGGCCAGTAAAATCTGGATTGAAGCACTTTTGCTGCTGTCCTTTCTCCACTGAAGTGACCTCCATATGCAGATCCATGGCACTGCCA
Source organism: Arachis ipaensis (assembly GCF_059453495.1). Lineage (NCBI taxonomy): Eukaryota > Viridiplantae > Streptophyta > Magnoliopsida > Fabales > Fabaceae > Arachis > Arachis ipaensis. The sequence goes on from NC_142444.1 coordinate 77,909,944, forward strand.
TAATACTTCCTGCCCTTCCTCTTGAGGTATACACCTTCTTAGAATTTCATCAGCACACTTCTTGAACAAATAAGGATCATCCCAAATGTAGTGTTTGGCATCCTTAATTAGCTTCCTCCTCATGTGCCTATTGATGTTGGTTGGTAGTTCCCCAATAGCCTTGAAGTTGGCTATGTCTGCAAACCAAGGAGCTACTCGAATCATCATCAATTATTCATCAGGAAAGCTTTCATTGATTGCTACTTGCTGCTTCTCTTCTTCTTGTGGGATCCTTGATAGGTGGTCAGCTACCTTGTTCTCTGCTCCGCTCCTATTTTTAATCTCAATATCAAATTCTTGGAGCAACAACATCCACTTTATTATTCTGGGCTTAGATTCTTGTTTGGTAAGAAAGTATTTGAGTGCTGCATGATTAGTGAACACAATTACTTTTGAGCCAATAAGATATGGTCTAAACTTGTCAAAAGCAAAAATTTTGGCTAAAAATTCTTTCTCCGTGGTGGTATAGTTCTTTTGATTCTCATTAAAAACCTTGCTAGCATAGTAAATAACATGTACTAGCTTGTCTTTCCTCTGTCCTAGAACAGCACTAACAGCAAAATTAGATGCATCACACATTAGTTTAAAGGGAAGATCCCAGCTTGGTGGTGCTATAATAGGTGCAGAGGAGAGTTTCTTCTTAAGTTCATCAAAGGCTACCATGCACTCTCTATCAAAAACAAAAGGTGTATTTGAGACAAGTAGGTTGCTAAGGGGTTTCGCAATCTTTGAAAAATCTTTGATAAACCTCCTATAGAACCCAGCGTGTCCCAAAAAACTTCTGATTGCTTTGACATTGCAAGGTGGAGGTAATTTTTCAATTACTTCCACTTTTGCCTTGTCTACTTCTATGCCATCTTTTGAAATCTTTTGACTAAGAACCACCCCTTCAGTCACCATAAAATGGCACTTCTCCCAGTTTAAAACCCGGTTGGTTTCTTGACACCTTTTTAGCACAAGAGCAAGATGGTATAGGCAATCAGAATATGAGTTCCCAAATACAGAGAAGTCATCCATGAATACTTCTATGAACTTCTCAATCATGTCTGAAAAAATGGAGAGCATGCACCTTTGGAATGTTGAAGGTGCATTGCACAATCCAAAGGGCATTCTCCTATAAGCAAAGACACCATATGGACAAGTAAATGAAGTTTTTTCCTGATCCTTGGGGTCAACAACAATTTGATTGTAGCCCGAATACCCATTTAGCAAGCAATAGTACTTATGTCCTGCCAATCTTTCAAGCATCTGGTCCATGAAAGGTAAGGGAAAGTGGTCCTTTCAGGTGGCTTCATTGAGTTTACAGTAGTCAATGCACATATGCCATCCGGTCACTGTCCTTGAGGGTATCAATTCATTCTTCTCATGTGCCACAATAGTGATCCCTCCTTTCTTAGGGACTACTTGCACCGGGCTTACCCAAGGGTTGTCTGAGATGGGTAGATCACCCCTGCTTGCCACAATTTTAACACTTCTTTCTGAACCACTTCATTCATAGTTGGATTCAGCCTCCTTTGTTGTTGTCTTGAATGTTTGGCATCTTCTTCAAGTAAGATCTTATGCATAGACATTGAAGGACTGATCCCTTTCAAATCTGCAAGTGTCCAGCCTATGGCATCCTTGTGTTGTCTTAGCACTTGGATGAGCTCCTCTTCTTGTTCCTTACTCATACTTTAATTTATGATCACTGGTTGGGTGTTATTAGCACCTAGATATGCATATTTCAAGTTGGGTGGTAATGCTTTCAGCTCTAGTTTTGGTGACTCTGCATCTTTGTTGCTTGTAATGGTTAGCATGATTGAGTTTCCCATGGTTGCTTGTATTGATTCTGCATCTGGTGCTTGTTCCAGCTCTATGGTTCCTCCACATTGTTCTTCTTCCAAGACTTCTTGAACTATTTGTTCCATGGTGTCTACCAGCATGCATTCTCCTATGGATTCCTTGGGGTAACTCATTGCCTTGAAGACATTGAAGACTATTTTCTCTTCATGCAACCTCAAGACTAGTTCCCCTTTTTGCACATCGATGATGGCTCCAGCAGTAGCTAGGAATGGTCTTCCTAAGATAATTGACGTGTTGGCCTCTTCTTCCATGTCTAGCACAACGAAATCAGCAGGAAAGATGAAATCTCCTACTTTTACTAGCAAGTCTTCCACCACCCCATGTGGAAACTTAAATATTCTGTCAGCCAATTGGAGTGCCATTCTTGTTGGCTTGGCTTCCTCAATCTTCATCCTTCTCATCATAGTCAGGGACATAAGATTTATGCTAGCTCCCAAATCACACAAAGCTTTCTCAATGGTGATGTCTCCTATGATGCAGGGAACTTGGAAACTCCCTGGGTCTTTTAGCTTTTGAGGTAGCTTCTTCTGTATGATGGCGCTGCATTCTTCAGTCAAGATTATGGTTTCTCATGCTTCCCAGTTCCACTTTTTGGTTATAAGCTCCTTTAAAAATTTAGCATAGAGTGGCATTTGTTCTAATTCCTCAGCAAAGGGTATATTGATTTGGAGCCTCTTGAAGATCTCTAGGAACTTAGAAAACTGGCCATCTTTCCCATCTTTTCCCAGTCTTTGTGGGTATGGTGCCCTTGGTACATAAGGCTTCAAGACTGGTTTTGGTGGAGGTGGAGCAGGGATTTCTTCTTCATCCTTGTTCTTATGCTTTGCTGCAACTTCTTCATGCTTGTCTTTGCTTGGGGTTCCTTCTTTTACAACCTTCCCACTTCTTAGAGTAATGGCTTTGTATTCTCCTCTTGGGTTAGCCATGGTATCACTAGAAAATATGTGTGTGGGGAGTGGGATTTGCTTGGACAAAATCCTCACTTGTGCTTCTAACTTTGTGATTGCTGTGCCTTGATTTTTCAGGTTTGACCTGTATTCCTCTTGATTAGCATCTATCCTTCTGTCAGTTTGTGCTTGTCTGTCCATGAGGGTGGAGATTGCTCCTGTAATTTGTGAGGACAGTTGTGCTATTGCAGCTTTCATCTTCTTAAAGTTGCTCTTGATCTCACATGGTTGCATAGTTGAGGATGGTGTATCTTGATCGAGGTTGTTGTGTGTGGCTTGGTTACTATGGTATGATGTGTTTTTTGAGTTGTGGTAGGGTCTATGGTTCCCTGTTTGATGGTTGGGGTTGTGGTTGAAATGCTAATTTGATGAATAAGGCTTGTTGTGGTCCTGGTTGTGGTTTTGTTGATTTTCCCACCCAAAGTTTGGGTGGTTCTTCCAACCTGGGTTGTATGTCTTAGAGTGTCGGTCATATGGTGGTCTGGATGAATTTTTCACATAATTGGCTTGTTCCCAGTCACCTTCAGATTCTGGTGCATTCCCTTCTTGTTGAAGAGTTTGGTCTTGAATGACTGAGGCTTGGTTGGCCTCCATCCTTTTGGTTAGAGCTGCTATTTGAGCTGCAATTGCTTTGTTCTGAGCTAACAAGGCATCTACAGAGTTGAGCTCTAGCACCCCCTTCTTCTTAGTCCTTTCTAAAGCATAGAAATACTCATTTTCAGCTACAGTCTCAATGACATCTATGGCCTCTTCAAAGGTTTTCTTCTTGTTGAGAGAGCCTCCTGAAGAATAGTCCACAGCCTTCTTTGTTTCATCGGATACTCCCTCATAAAAGATGTGTAGTTGTACCCATTCATTGAACATTTCTGGTGGGCATCTTCTTGTCAGATCTTTGAATCTCTCACAGGCCTCATAAAGTGTTTCTCCATCTTGTTGTCTGAAAGTTTTCACCTCAGCTCTCAGCCTATTGATTCTTTATGGGGGGTAAAATCTTGCGAGGAATCTGTTCACGACCTCCTCCCATGTAGTTAGGCTATCCTTGGGGAATGACTCCAACCACTTTGCTGCCTTATCTCCGAGTGAGAAAGGGAACAAGGGTAGTTTGTAGATGTCGGGGTGTACCCCGTTGGACTTTACAGTATCACATATCCTCAAGAATATAATGAGATGTTGATTAGGGTCTTCTTGGGCACTTCCTCCATATGAGCAATTATTCTGAACAAGTGTGATGAGCTGAGGTTTCAGCTCAAAATTATTGGCATGAATTGTTGGTTTTAGGATGCTGCTGCCATAATTTCCTGGGTTTGGGTTGATGTAGGAGCCTAAAACTCTCCTTTCTTGCCCATCATGATTTACTGGCCCTTCTCTATCATTGTGAGCTTCTTCTTCATGGTGGTTCTCCTTGTTCTCCTCCATGTTTGTTTCAAAATACTCTTCCTCTTCCTCAGTACCAACGACTCATTTTCCTCTTGCTTCCCTCCTTAATCTAAGGAAGGTCCTCTCAGGTTCAGAACCAAAGGAAGTTGAAGCACCACTTCTTCTACCTGTCATACAACCAACAAGGCAAAAACCAAGAAAGAAAATGAATGAAGAAATTACTCTTGTTAGAGTGGTTGTTAGTGTGAGTGGTGCAATTAATCGAATAGTTAGAGGAGTGGAAATATGAAAAAAAATACTCAAAAAAGAAAGAACTAGAACTCAAAATAAAAGAAATAAAAGGTGCTAAATAAAATAAAATGACAAGGAATTTAAATTGCTTAATCTAGCTCTCCAATTGATTTAATCATTGTCAAACTTAAGCCAATCCCCGACAACGGCGCCAAAAAACTTGATGACCAGAATTCACACCCCATTCAAAATTTGGTGAATTAGTTCTTTTGGCAAGCGCTCCAAAATTATCATCAAGTAATAACCCACAGAGGAGTGGGATATTATCCACAGAGTTTGGCAAACTTGAGCAGTTTTAATCAATTGATGAATTAGTCAAGCGGATCAATAGGATTGTAGAGTGCAAAATTGTAAATGACATAAATGTAAATGACTAGAATATAAAGAAAAGCAATAAAGTGCAGAAATATAAATGGCGGAAAGTAAAGGGCAGAATCATAAATGACTTGAATGTAAATGTGAATGGGGAATTGCTGGATGTAAAAATAAACAGTAAGGAAATGGATAGATAAGAATGGGGAAATTCATTGAGATTGGGAGATGTTGTCTCTTTCGATCGAATCTAGCTTATATTCTCTTCAATCATGCAACTTATTGACCTCTTGGCAATCATGATTGATTGAGCCCCAATCCCTTGGTGACTCAATCTCTCAGATCTCGATCAATAGCCAATTCCTTAGTCTAATTGCTCATGAAGAGAGATATGCTTGGTCTTTGATTATACCACACACCATTATAGGTCCAAGTAGAGGGAGGATTATATGTCACATATCCAAACACTAAAACCCAGATTCTACTCTAGTGTGAGAAGGGATTTCAAGCATGGTTTCATGTTTCCTTTCCCAAGGTTCCCATGAAACCCAATTGCATTCAATCTCTTTCCCAAGATAATTGAATACTAAGCATTAAGAACGAAATTCCTTCTAGCAAATCAAAGAGAAGATGAAGAGAAGAAGGGTTTCACTATCATCAATCCATTAAGTACAACAGAGCTCCCTCTCTCAATGAGAGGGAAGTTAGCTACTCATAGCTCAAAAAGTACTCAAAAGTGAAGTGTAAAAGTGGATCTAAAACTGACTGCTTAACCCCCTTCTTCAGTACTCCTTGGAGGTATTTATACTACTCCTAGTAAAATAAAAGATTTACAAAAGTGAAAAAGGAAAATTACATTTTAGAGGGAAAAGAAAATATTCAATAAGGATGACTTCTCAGCTAGCGTGTGGCTGGCACTTTTCTGGCGTGTCACGTGCCTTTCATTTCCAGCTTGGCATGCCATGCCTACTCCTTCAAGTGGCACGCTCGTCCCTCTCTCAACCTTGGCATGCCACGCCTTCGAACTCAAGTGGCACGCCCCCGGTCTTTCTCACTTCTCTTTGCCTCTGGAAAGTTGTACTGGCGTGCCACGCCCTTGCTTTATGCTTGGTTAGACTTCTCTGGAAAGTTGAACTAGCGTGGCACGCCCAAGGTCTGGCGTGCCATGCCCCTTTTGTGAGTGAGTGGTTCCTCTGTTTGGCGTGCCATGCCACGAGCTCAAGTGGCACACCCCAATGCTTTTCTCTGAATGACACTGGCGTGCCATGCCTGGTTGCTCAAGTGGCACGCCTAAATGAAGAATGGTGAATGGCGTGCCACGCCTTCGATACCAAGTGGCAAGCCCCATGTAATTGGCCTCCTTCATCTTCTCTGGAAACTTATACCAGCGTCCCATGCCTAAAGGCTGGCGTGCCACGCCCATGATCTTGTCTTGGTTCCAGTAGTTGGCGTGCCACACCTCAGTCTTCAAGTGGCACGCCATAGTGAAATGCTAAGGTTGGCGTGCCACGCCTTCGATACCAAGTTGCATGCCCAGTCCTTGCTCTTGGTCCTTTGTGCATTGGCGTGCCACGCCTGGTTGCTCAAGTGGCACGCCAAGTCTTCAATTGCCTTCAGCCCCTTCTCTGGATTGTTGTACCAGCGTGCCACACTATGCTGCTCAAGTAACACAATCATGGATTTATGAACTCTTCAAGCTTGGCGTGCCACGCCTGGGTTCTCAAGTGGCACTTCCAAGTGACTTTTTGGGGCTGGCGTGCCACGCCTTCGACACCAAGTGGCACGCCATAGTGAAGGTTCTTCTTGGAATGGTGAGTTGGCGTGCCACACCCCTTTGCTCAAGTGGCACGCCCATAGTAATTGATGGGCCAGGCGTGCCACGCCCCTTTTATGTCCTCCATTTGGCTCTCTGGAATTTTGTATTAGCGTGCCACGCCCAGTCTCTGGCGTGCCACACCCACATGCTTGCTTGGACTTCTTCTCTGGACTTTAGTACTGGCGTGCCACGCCTAGCTCCTGACGTGCCACGTCAGTGCATTTTTGTGGCGTTTGCTTCAAGTGGCATGCCAGTTTCACACGCCCAGCTTCTTGTTTGTCTTCTACCTAATTTTTGATACTTTTCTCACCTGAAATTCAGCAGAACTCATCTCAAAGTAGTGTACCATAATATTCATCAAATAATGCATGAATTGTACAGATCAAATGAGATTTATGCTCTTTTATGGTCTTCTTTAAGCAAGAAAGAAGGGTAGATGATGCAAGTCATCAACCACCCAAGTGGAAAAATGATGATCAACAAGAAGACGGGTGCAACAGCAAGGTTTGGGACCCCGGAATTCATTCTAGCAATCAAAACTCTTGGGGCCTTGTCTCTTACTTTAACTTGCTTGAAGGCTTTATGCAACTAGTATGGGATCCCAGAGGCTATTGGAATTTCAAACATTGGTGGAGATTCCTGGATGAGTTCAAACATAAGCCACCATGACAGGTAACTCACCAAATGTCCAACTTAAGGACTCTAACTAAAAGTGCTAGGTTGGAGACAACCCACCATGGTATGATCGTCCTTTTTCAGTCTTAGCTTTATTTTATTTTGTTTTATTCCTAGTTTTATTTTATTCTATTTTTCTTAAAGTTCATTCATAATGTCTGCATCAGCATCTGTATTTCGCATTTTGCATACTCCATAAAAGAAGGGGGGTAACCCACGCGTGCGCGTAGGCCACGCGTGGGCGTCGATTCCCAATTTTACTATCCCATCCAACGAATAGAAAGTTGTGATGGAATCGTGCAGCTGCTGCGCTCTGCATATACTTTGACCCACGCGCACGTGTCAACGACCCATGCGCGTCCTTTGGAACTTGGGAAATCCACGCGTCCACGTCAAGCACGCGCATGCGTGGATAGGACAATCGGCGTAAATTGGTGTTTGATCTGAGAGTTGTGCTGCCCTTGTGATGGAACTGTGCTAGAGGCACAAAATCATTCCACGCGTATGCATCCCTGACGCGTGCGCGCTATTTCGCTTTCAGACCACCCATGCGTACACGTGGGTGCCGCTTACGCGTCGAACGGCCAACTCAGATGTCACGCGTACGCGTGATGCACGTGTGCGTGTGACGCCCCATTTTTTAATTCTTTCTTTTTTTTCTTCTATCTTCTCTCCCTCTTGCCTCCTCCTTTCTTACTTTCTTCTTCTTCATCTCTTTAACTTCTCATCATTCTCCCCCTTCATTCTATTTTACTTAATTTAATTGCATTCTATCATTCATTGCATTTTAATTTTGTGCATATTTTTATTTTCTCTTCTAAATTTATCATTTTTTTCCATTGGTGTTAAATTTTCTTATTCAACTGTTACATCTTTTCTTGCATTACTCTCGTGCTTCATGACTAGTTCTATTCCGATTAGGAAATATTATTTAAGTCAATGCTAATCTTTTATGATAGTTGTACTCCTTTTGCATTGACATGAATTTAATTGATATGCCATTTGCTTCTTCTATTTTGTCCCTTGCATGTTGTAGCTACCATGTAATTGAGACCCTCACTATTTGGCATCCACCCAACTATATTTTATTTGTTTTCTATCTTTGTTTTTAGGTTACTTTTCTCCTTCTTCTTCTTCTTTCAAGATGGCCACCAAAGAAGGGATAGGAAAAGCTTCTCAATGGGGCAACAAACAAGTCTATCTGCACAATCTTTGAAGAAAAGCATCAGTTGGAGCAAACCGTCCACTTGCATATCTTAGCATGCACCGAGGACGGTGCAATCTTTAAGTGTGGGGAGGTCGATACTAACTTCCGTGGGTTAGTTATTTCCTATTTCAACACCAATATTTAATTTTTCTTGATAAATTAGTTGTTGCAGTTGCATGTTTGATTGCATGTTTGTTTAATTTTGTGCATATTTTACCACTACTTGATTAAAGTAATGAGTTTCCTTCCAAGACCCTATTTTATAGCTTTTCACTAATTTAAATTAAAATTTTTGTTAAACTGGTTTGAAGACTGTAAATTGGAACATGAATTATAGCTAAGAACACACAACCTGTGAGATTTGAGCTTAATTACATGGTTACATTATTTAACCATAATATTTTATTCTTGTGTGTTTCCTACTCTATGATTGTAATCTATATTTTGTTCCATTATATATGTCCATTGTTTAGTATATTTACATGATTGCATATGATTGAGGCCATTATTTGTTATTAGCTCACTCATCCCAAATAGCCTACCCTTTCAATCACCTTTCCTAGCCACCTTGAGCCGTTTAATCCCCATTTGTTCTATATTTTACCACATCACTAGCCTTAAACGGAAAAATAATTAATCACCACAAGTGAATCTTTGGTTAGCTTAAGTTAGAGATTGTGTATCAATTAATTGTGGAGAACTATGGGAGCTTGGGTTGATGAAAGTGTACAGTGTTCTATTGACAAAATATTAGGAGTTTGGGTGCATACTCATAAGAGACCAAAAAAAAAAATTAAAAACTCATGTGCATTGTTATGTTATGTTTGCTTTATGATTCAAAAAAAAAAAACCAAAAATATTCAATTAATTTTGTAAATAAAAAAATAAGGGGACAAAATTACCCCAATGCTAAGTTTAATAAAAGATCAATGCATATGTGAAAAATTAAAGAAATATTTGGTACATGAGTATGTGATACAAAAGTGGGAATTATGGGTAGCTAGGCATGATTTTAGAGTTACATAGAGTGTGTGTGTGTTAGGCAACAGCTTAGGTTAGTCAAAGATTCATACTATAGCTCACTTGGCTATATATATATCCTCACCCTTACCTTAGCCCCACTACAACCATGAAAAGACCTCATGATGTTTGCATTGGTATACTAAATTTCTGTTAATTGGTTAGGTGAAGAACAAAGTTTAGAAAGCATGACTAGAGAAGAGTAGAGTGATTAACCCTAGACACTTGCGAGATTGGAGTGATATACACTACCAGTAAGGGTTCACTGCTTGATTCCGTGTTCCCTGCTTTCATGAGCTATCTTCTCACAAGTTTACTTGTCTTTTATTTGTGTGATTTAAATTAGTGGAATCTAATTTGTTTTTATCTTGAAGAACTTATTTACTTTTAACCAAGTAGTTAGAACCATCATAGCATATAGTTGCATTCATAGGTTGTATCTCATGAGTCTTACTTTCCCCCATTCATTCTTTATAACTCCTTAAGCTTAGCATGAGGATATGCTAATGTTTAAGTGTGGGAAGATTGATAAACCGCTATTTTATAGTTTATCTTGTGTTAATTTGAGTGGTTTTTATCAATTCTTTGCTCACTTATTCATATAAATTGCATGGTTTTACAATTCCTTTCTGATTTTGTGATATAATTGAAAACATGTTTCCTAGGCCTTTAAAATGTCAATTTTAATTATCCTTTATTACCATTCGATGCCGTGATCTGTGTGTTAAGTGTTTTCAGGCTTTATAGGACAGGAATGGCTTAGGGATGGAAAGGAAACATGCAAATGTTGAAGGGACGTAAAAAATGAAGTTTTGAGAAGCTGGCAGTGACGCGCACGCATGGGTGACACGTATGCATGCCTAGCGCAAAGGATGAGCGACACGTATGCGTGCCTGACGCGTACGCGTGACAAGGAAAATACCAAATGATGCGTATGTGTGACTGACGCGTAGGCGTGACATGCGCTACCTGCAGAATTCGCAGAAAATGCTGGGGGCAATTTTGGGCTAAGTTTGGACCCGTTTTTGGCCCAGAAACGCAGACTAAAGCCAAGGGACAAGCAGAGACTCAAGGGGGACATCACAATTTTCATCCATTCATCAATTGACAACAATTTTAGGTTTAGATGTAGTTTCTAGAGAGAGAGGCTCTCCCCTCTCTCTAGGTTTTAGGATCTCTCTTAGTTTTAGGTTTATTTCTTCTCAATTCCAGGTTCAATGTTCCTTTAATTTAGTTTCTCTTCTACTCTTATTTATTCTAGTATTCTGGTTTATTTATTTTCCCAATTTGGTTTATGAACTCCACGTTAGATTTGATTTCTTTATTTAATGCAATTTGAGGTATTTCATATTTATGATTTTAATTTAGCTTTTTACATTCATGGCTTTGGTTGATTAATTGGAGACGCTTGAGTTATCAAGCTCCCTTGTTGATTGATAATTGAGACTTGCTAATTGACATGAATTCCACTAACTCTAGCCTTTTCTTGGGAGTTGACTAGGACTTGGGGGTTCATATTGATTTATCCACTTGACCTTCCTTCATAGTTAGAGGATAACCACGTGGGAGCAATGATAAATCCTGATTTCGTGGTTTATCTTGTGCTTAATTTGGGTGGTTTTATCAACTTTTCTCACATTTATTCAATGAAATAGTATAGTTTTGTAATTCTCCCTAGATTTGTGCTTAAATATGAAAACATACTTTTTAGGCCTTAAAATAGCTAAATTTAACTCACTTTAATTCCATTCGACGCCTTGATATATTTGTTGAATGATTTCAGGTTCATAAGGTAAGTATTGGATGGAAGAAGTGAGGAGAAAAGCATGCAAAGTGGGAGAATTCATTAAGAAATTAAGGAACCATATAGCTGTCAAGCCTGACCTCTTCGCACTCAATCGACCATAACTTAAGCTACAGAGGTCCAAATGAGACAGTTCTAGTTGCGTTGAAAAGCTAACATCCAGGGCTTCAAAATGATATAAAATTTGCCCTATATTGCTTCGCGTTCAGGGGCGCGCACGCGCCATGTATACGTGCGCACCGTTTCTGCACATGGCCCATTAAAAGTGAAATCGTGGCCAGCGATTTGTAGCTCATTTTGGGCCCAATCCAACTCATTTCTGATGCTATTGAACCCAAGGATTGAGGGGGAAATGAACCAAGTAGTCATAGTTTAGTTTTCATCATGTTTTAGGGTAGAATTCTAGAGAGAGAGGCTCTCTCCTCTCTCTAGATGTAGGATAGAAATTAGGATAAAGTTAGGTTAATCACTCTCAAATTTCTCTTTCAATTCTTGTTTTGATTTTAATTCTCATTATATTTTAGTGTTCTATTGTCTTTGCTCTTCTAGTTTTACTTGTTAATTTCTTATTTTGCTCTCTTATGTTGATGAACAATTGTTGGATCTTGATTTCTCTTAATCCAATTTTATATTTCCATGTCTCTTTTATGTTGATCTTGATTGTTATTATTGATTTCTTGCTTATGTTAGTTATGGGTTTCCTTAATTCTTGCATTTTATGATGCTTACTTTCCTTGCACACTAGGTGTTTGTTAAAATATTTCCTTTAGTTTTTGAGTAGTTTTCTTGACTCTTGGCCTAGGCTAAGGGAATTGAGTGACCTTGAGTCATTGAGTCTCAATGAATCGGTGATTTGAGAACCCTTGGTGATCAATTTGATACTCATTGATACCAACCCACTACTAATTGATGCCAAGGCATCATAGGCTAGTTTCACGAGCATTTTTCTGTTAGTTTTAGTTGTTTTATGCATTTTCTTGAGCTTAAAGTAACCAAAAATGGGTAAATGAAGAACAAAGTAATGAACCATCCAAACAATATGATTTTGATGCAAATTCCATGAGTTTTAGTTATATTACTTAAATGCTATGAATGAAAGATTTCTCATGAAATTTTGCAAGACTTTGATGCAATTGTTTGGATGATTTCAGGGAAGAAGAGGCTAAGCAAGGAAGCAACAAAATCAATAAAGGAAGCTTGTATATAACATGTGGAGTTTAAGTTCCAGTTTAAGCCTAAACTGGAGCTTAAACGCCAAAATCATGAAGGATAAGAAATGCTGGGATTGAAGTTTAACCTCCAGTTTGACCTCAAACTGGAGGTTAAACGCCAGAATGAAAAGCCTCACTTAAGGAGCATTCCACGTTTAACCTCCAGTTTGACCTCAAACTGGAGGTTAAACGCCAGAATGAGTAAGCCACCCAGGGAGGAGTTCCACGTTTAACCTCCAGTTTGACCTCAAACTGGAGGTTAAACGCCAGAACCAGGAAGAGTACCAGGGGCCATTCCACGTTTAAGCTCCAGTTTGACTCAAACTGGAGCTTAAACGTGTTCGATAGTTTCTCCACTCCAGGGTTGCTCTCTCCAAGCTTCCACGTTTAACCTCCAGTTTGACCTCAAACTGGAGGTTAAACGTGTTCGATAGTTTCTCCACTCCAGGGTTGCTCTCTCCACCTCCACGTTTAACCTCCAGTTTGACCCCAAACTGGAGGTTAAACGTGTTCGACACCTCCAGGGCCACCATTCCAAGCTTCCACGTTTAACCTCCAGTTTGACCTCAAACTGGAGGTTAAACGTGTTCGACCTCCAGGATGCCTCATTCCTTTTCCACGTTTAACCTCCAGTTTAACCTTAAACTGGAGGTTAAACGTGTTCGACTACATTACTCTCCAGGGCTACCATTCTTCCATTTCCACGTTTAAGCTTCAGTTTAACCTTAACTGAAGCTTAAACGTGCTTTTACAAATGGCCTCACTAGAAGTATCTGGCGTTTAAGTTGCAGTTTAAGCTTAAACTACAACTTAAACGCCACTCTTGAAAAGGGTTTCTGGGCCAAAAATATTGTGATTTAAGTTAGTCTTTGAGCACAATTATTAACTTAAACTTACTTTGGTATGAAACCCAATTGAATATCATGGTTTATGGGATTGGGCCTGAAGGATTGATGAGTTTGAAATCTCAATTTGTTGAGTCATGTGTCATTATTTGATTATCACTAAGTTGGCTCAATAAATGTTACAGGACTTGGATCAACAACCTCATCAAGATTATGGATCATAAACCCAAGGCAAAAGGAAAGCAAGGAGAGGCCTCAAAGCCCAAGAAGCACAACTGAAGCTCAATATAGAAAGTGTATAAATAGGATAGAAGTTAAGTTAGAGAGGACTTTACTTTCACTTTGAGCTAGTTTTTCCTTTTCTTTGTAATTGAATTCAGAGCTATGATTCACTAAACCCCCTCTCATTGGGTTAGGGAGCTCTATTGTAATTCAATGAATCAATAATAGTTTATCTTCTTCTTCAATCTTTTCTCTTGAATTTTGTTAGAAAGCTTCTCGATCTAATTCCATTGAGTAGTTGTCTTGGGAAAGAGACTACTCATACTTGGAATCCTTCGGAGCCTTGGGAAAGGAATGGAGGATTCATGCTAGAGAAGCTTTCTCACAGTGGATTGGATTGGGGTTTGGATGGATATTGTGACATGTAATCCTACCAAATTGTGGTTCATGAAATTGTGTGGTATAATCAGTGATCAAGCATCATCTCTTCTTATGAACATTTAAACCAAGGGATTGGGAATTTGTTTGTTTTTAGAGAGCATTGGTGAGCCAAGGAATTGGGATCCAATCATATAAGATTGCCAAGCAAAATTCAATGAATGCATTGGTTGAGGAAGAGATATACATGTTTTGATTCGGAGATTTCAATATCTCCTAAACCCAATGAATTCCCCATTTCTGATTTCACTTTCTCTTTACATTCTGCAATTCAATTCTTGCAATCACCCCCATTCCCTTTTAATTTCAGCAATTTACATTCTGCTCTTTAATTCATGCAATTTAAGATTCGGCCATTTAATTTTCTTGTCATTTACTTTTCCCGCCAATTTTACATTCCGCAATTCTCATCTCAATTCTTGATTCCGCTCAACTAGAACACACTTCTAATCCGAATTGCTCAATCAACCAATCCTTGTGGGATTCGACCTCACTCTATTGTGAGTTTTTACTTGACGACGATAACCGGTGCACTTGCCGGAAGGAATTTTGCCGATCGTGCAATTTCCTAAATCGTAGCATAACTAGTTTATGTGCATCAAGTTTATGGCGCCGTTGCCGGGGATTGGTTTTCGATTGACAATTCTCAAATTGGAAGCTAACTAGATTGAGCAATTTTCTCTTGCTTTGTTAATTCTGTTCTAGATATTTGTTGAATTTTAATTTCTGCACTTGGTTACATGCTTTCCTTCTTTATGCCTTTAAATTCATGCAACTAACTCACTGACTCACTAACTGTTTGATTTAATTCCTCAATTGATCTAACCATACTCTTCCATTAACCAAGAGTATTTTACTTGTTTGTGTTTGAGCTGTGTTCTTGTATGACAGGTAGGAGAGGAGAGACATCAACTCCTCCATATACCGAACCGGAAAGGACCCTTCATAGACTTAGAAGGGAAGCAAGAGGGAAGAGAGTAGTGGGAGAAGAGGAATCTGAAGGAGAATCTGAGGACAATTTTGAGGAAGCTCTAGATCTCAACATGGATAGAGAAGTTCACAACCATGAGAGAGCTGATGGAAACAATGCCATTCCTGAGAGGAGGGTTCTTAGTTCATACATAAACCCAACCTCTGGGAATTGTGGTAGTAGCATCCAAAAACCACCCATTCAGGCCAACAATTTTGAGCTCAAGCCACAGCTAATATCATTGGTGGAAAATCATTGTTCCTTTGGAGGAAATGCTAATGAAGACCCAAACCAACATCTCACAAAATTCCTGAGAATTTGTGACACTGTGAAGTCCAATGGAGTCCAGGAAGATGCCTATAAACTGCTCTTGTTCCCATTTTCACTTAGGGACAAGGCAGCTAAGTGGCTGGAATCATTCCCAAGGGGGAGTCTAACCACATGGGATGAGGTGGAAGGCAAGTTTCTGGCACATTTCTACCCTCCACAAAAGGTCAATAGGCTTCGATCTGAGGTCCAGACTTTTAGACAACAAGATGGTGAAACTCTCTACGAGGCATGGGAGAGATTCAAGGACTTGACAAGGAAATGCCCACCAAACATGTTCCATGATTGGGTGCAATTGCACATCTTCTATGATGGGCTCTCTTATGAATCAAGGAAGGCTGTAGACCATTCATCAGGAGGTTCATTGAACAAGAAAAAGACCGTGGAAGAAGCCATTGAAGTGATCGAGACAGTGGCTGAGAATGAATACTATTATGCATCAGAAAGGCACAACACTAAGGGAGTCATGGAGCTGAACCATGTTGATACAATTCTAGCCCAAAACAAGGTGTTTGCCAAGCAACTAGCAGAGCTTACCAGGCAATTAGAAACAAAGCAAGTGGCTGCAATACACACACAAGATCAAGAGGAAGTAGGCATTGAAGGAGGTGATTGGGATGAGGTTAACTATGTGGGAAACCAACAAAGGCAATCATATGATCCACACTCCAACACTTACAACCCAGGCTGGAGAAACCACCCAAACTTTGGGTGGGGAAACCAACAAACCCAACCACAAAACCACAAACCTTACAACCACAACCAACAAAACAATTCCACATACCAAAACTCCAACCAAAGATCATACCAAGCCACACAAAACACTTACCCCCAATCATCATATCATGGCCAAAATAATCAACATACCCAACCTAATCCGAACCAACAATTTCAAGATCAATTAAACCGGATGGAAGGAATGCTTGCAACCATGAGCCAAGACATAATTGAATTGAAGGCTTTTAAGGAAGAAGTAAATTCTAACTTGCAAAACCAAGGAGCTGCCATCCAGAAGCTAGAAAATCAAATTTTGTATTTAACTAAGCAAGCCCCTGGGACAAGCAGTTCTCATGCTGCCAAGGCTATTGCAAGGGAGGAATGTAAGGCCATAACCCTCAGAAGTGGAAAGAATCTAAAGGAGATTTCAAGGGAAACCACAGAGGATGAAGCAAAGGAAAATGTGAAAGACAAAGAACAAGGACAATCTGTTACACCGTTTGCAACAAAAGAAAAAGAAAAAGAGGTCTTGAAGCCTTACACACCTAAAGCACCTTATCCTCAACGTTTGATGAAAAGTGAAAATGATGGCCAATTCTCCAGGTTCTTGGAGATTTTCAAGAAGCTTCAAATCAACATTCCCTTTGCTGAGGCAATAGAGCAAATGCCACTCTATGCAAAATTCTTAAAAGAATTAATGACCAAGAAGAGAAGCTGGAGAAATGAGGAAACTGTGTTGTTAACTGAAGAATGCAGTGCTATCATTCAGCACAAATTGCCTCAGAAATTGAAGGACCCAGGCAGTTTCCAAATCCCCTGTATTATAGGAGAAGTCATGGTGGAGAAGGCCTTGTGTGATTTAGGGGCCAGCATCAATTTGATGTCGCTAACAATGATGAGAAGAATGAAGATTGAAGAAGCCAAACCAACAAGAATGGCCCTCCAATTGGCAGATCGAACTTTTAAATTCCCTCATGGGATAGTTGAGGATTTGTTGGTGAAAGTGGGAGAATTTATATTTCCTGCTGATTTTGTGGTGTTAGATATGGAGGAAGAAGCCAAAGCTTCAATAATTCTGGGAAGACCCTTCCTAGCTACTGCTGGAGCCATCATAGATGTGCAAAAGGGTGAACTCACTCTTAGACTCCATGATGAGAAATTGGTGTTTAATGTATTCAAGGCAATGAGCTATCCATCAGAATCACTAAGGGAATGCATGAGGGTTGATGTAGTGGACATTGCAGTACAAGAAACTTTTGAGGAAACAATAAAGGAAGTGGCAGAGGAGGAGTTCACCAAGGATATTGAAGTTAGTGATATCAAGGACGATGACACAACTATGCTAAGCAGGCCAGAGAAAGTGAAAGAAGAAAAGGAAGCACCAAAACCTGAGCTCAAAGCATTGCCCCCTAATCTCAAGTATGCATACTTGGGTAGTGATGAGAGTCACCCTGTTATCATTAGCTCGGCCTTGAGCCAAGAACAGGAAGAAGAATTGATCAAGGTGCTGCAAACTCATCAAGATGCCATTGGATGGACCCTAGCTGATTTGAAGGGGATAAGTTCATCCATATGCATGCATAAAATCTTGTTAGAAGAAGATGCTAGACCCTCCATTCAAGCTCAAAGAAGATTGAATCCCGTCATGAAAGAAGTGGTACAAAAGGAAGTGAGGAAGTTATGGCAGGCAGGGGTAATCTACCCCATTTCTGATAGCCCATGGGTTAGTCCCATCCATGTAGTGCCCAAGAAAGGTGGCATAACTGTGGTTCCAAATGAGAGGAACGAACTCATACCCACAAGAACCGTTACTGGATGGAGGATGTGCATAGACTACAGGAAACTCAATGAAGCTACCAGAAAAGATCATTTCCCACTCCCATTCATGGATCAGATGCTTGAAAGGCTTGCCGGACATGCTTACTATTGCTTCTTGGATGGATATTCGGGCTACAACCAAATAGTAGTTGATCCTAGTGATCAAGAGAAAACATCATTTGTTTGTCCATATGGAGTTTTTGCTTATAGACGCATGCCCTTTGGGTTGTGCAATGCACCTGCCACTTTCCAAAGATGCATGCTGTCCATCTTTTCGGACATGATTGAAAAATTTATTGAGGTCTTCATGGACGATTTTTCTGTGTTTGGGGATTCTTTTCCCAGCTGCCTACACCACCTTGCCTTGGTGCTTAAGAGGTGCCAAGAGACTAACCTAGTATTAAACTGGGAAAAGTGTCATTTCATGGTCACAGAAGGAATAGTCCTTGGCCACAAAATCTCTAATAGAGGCATGGAGGTGGACAGAGCTAAGGTGGAAATCATTGAAAAACTACCTCCACCAAGTAATGTCAAGGCAGTTAGAAGCTTTTTGGGACACGCTGGTTTTTACAGAAGGTTTATTAGAGACTTTTCTAAAATAGCCAAACCTTTGAGTAACTTGCTTGTCTCTGATACACCCTTTGTATTTGATAAAAATTGCATGCTAGCCTATGATCTTTTGAAGCAAAAACTTTCCTCTGCACCTATCATTGCCCCACCTGATTGGAACTTACCTTTTGAACTGATGTGTGATGCATCAGACCTTGCTATTGGGGCCGTGTTAGGACAAAGGAAAAACAATTTGGTGCATGTGATTTATTATGCCAGTAAAGTCTTGAATGCTAACCAAAAGAATTACACAACCACTGAAAAAGAACTCTTGGCAATAGTCTTTGCATTTGACAAATTTAGATCTTATCTCATTGGATCTAAAGTCATTGTCTTCACTGATCATTCAGCTTTAAAATATTTACTTGCTAAACAAGAATCTAAACCAAGACTTATTAGATGGGTTCTTTTGTTGCAGGAATTTGACATTGAAATCAAAGACAAGAAGGGTGTAGAAAACAAGGTGGCAGATCATTTATCAAGGATACCATGTGAAGAAGGAAGCACACAAAGCACACATGTAAATGAGTGCTTTCCTGATGAACAACTCATGGTAATTCACAAAGCACCCTGGTTTGCAGACATAGCAAATTTCAAGGCCACTGGGAGTTTACCTTTGGAATTTAACAAACATCAAAGGAAGAAATTGGTAAATGATGCCAAATACTTCATCTGGGACGAACCATATTTGTTCAAAAAATGTTCCGATGGCATACTCAGAAGATGCATATCCGAGGAAGAAGGAAGGGAAGTTTTATGGGACTGCCATGGCTCCACTTATGGAGGGCACTTTGCAGGAGAAAGAACAGCAGCTAAGGTGTTGCAGTGTGGTTTTTATTGGCCCACTATCTTCAAAGATGCAAAAGAATTAGTGAAGCACTGCCATGAATGCCAGAAAGCTGGGAACTTGCCAAGAAGAAATGAAATGCCACAACAATTCATTCTGGAACTTGAATTGTTTGATGTATGGGGGATAGATTTCATGGGACCATTTCCCTCCTCATACTCAAACAATTACATTCTTGTGGCAGTAGACTATGTCTCCAAATGGGTTGAAGCAATAGCAACTCCAACCAATGATAATAAGGTAGTCATGAACTTCCTCAGAAAACACATTTTTTGCCGTTTTGGGGTGCCAAGAGCAATCATCAGTGATGGAGGAAGCCACTTCTGCAACAAACCATTAGAGGCATTGCTTCTAAAATATGGAGTCAAACACAGGGTGGCCACACCATACCATCCACAGACAAGTGGGCAAGCCGAAATATCTAACAGAGAACTCAAAAGAATCCTGGAAAAGACTGTGGGAACTTCAAGGAAGGACTGGTCGATTAAGCTAGATGATGCTCTTTGGGCATATAGGACAGCTTTCAAAACACCAATTGGAATGTCGCCTTACCAACTAGTATATGGAAAAGCTTGCCATCTGCCACTAGAGTTGGAGCACAAGGCATACTGGGCCTTGAAACTTCTGAACTTGGACAACAAAGCCGCTGGAGAAAGAAGGATGTTGCAAATTCAAGAGTTGGAAGAATTCAGAGCGGAAGCTTATGAGAATGCCAAAATTTACAAAGAAAGAGCAAAGAAGAAGCATGACAGCAACATAACCCCAAGGAAATTTGAAGAAGGGCAAAAAGTATTGCTCTACAATTCTAGGCTGAAGCTGTTTCCAGGGAAGCTAAAATCAAGGTGGTCTGGACCATTCCTTGTCACCAAGGTCTCCAATTATGGACAAGTAGAAATCATGGAAGAAAAGTCACAACGAACCTTCATTGTCAACGGTCAAAGACTTAAACATTACTTGGGAGATGTGGAGGAGAAGGACAAAGTTAAATATCACCTCAACTGAGGAAGCTGACCGTCAAGCTAATGACGTTAAACAAGCGCTTGTTGGGAGGCAACCCAACCTGAGGTAATACCTTTTTGCTGTTTCTTTTATTTGTTTCAATAAAAGGGGTAAAAGTAGTTTCTGTGCATTGCAAAGAATTAAGTTTGGTGTTTCACACCAAACAATGAATTCATGGATCCATAAGTCAAAGGGGAATGTGTGACTCTAAGTTTGGTGTTCCACCATAAAGATCAACTGAACACAACAACCTTTGAATTATGTGAAAGGAACAACTATTCTAAGCAGTCACAGAAATGCTTAAAACCCTTAGTAGCAACATCATTCCAAGATAACTCAAGGATTCAAAGAACACAGAGAAGTAAGTGGGAGACTAAGTTTGGTGTTCACACACCAACTTAAGAATCCGATACTTACCCACACATAGTTTAGCTAACCACTTAAGTGCTTGAGGAGCAAGCAACTTCACTACTCTTTGCAGGAAAGGAAACAAGAACCTTAAAGCATGAAGCAACATGTAGGAAGAAGAAGGAGAAATCAAAGTGTTTCCTGACAACAAAGAGAAAACAAGGAATTTCACAAGGTGGTATTATTCCTTGATAATTCTTTAAAAAGGTTAAACAAAAGCATGCGTGTTCTGGATTAAACTATAAATGTTGACTCTTTCTGGAATGTGTAGTTTTTCTTGTTAATTGCTTTGAATAAAGTGAATGCCTAGATGTTTGGATATAACTTCACCTTCTTAAACAAGTGCGTGCCATGCTTGTTCTGTTTCCAAAAATAAAAGAAAAGTTTGAACAAAAGTAACTTGGCTAAATTAGTGACAAATCAAGTAGAATTAAGTGGTGGTATGCATGCTTGATTGTTTAGTCACATCACTAAAATTTGAGTGTAGAATTATCATTTTTATGTAGAAGTAAAAATTGTCTATGGATCTTGATGAATAAATGTCTTTGGCCATGAAAAAGAAAGAAAAAGGAGAAGAAAAAGCCACGGAAAAAGGCAACCAAAAAGCAAAAAAAAATTGAGAAAATAAGCTAGGCACCAATGGTTTGAACTTCTGAGACAAATGCCTGTGGTGTTTTTGTATTAAGGATATGCTTGGATGAATAGGTTCTGAGGAGTGTTTCAACACTTGGTAACTTGGGTTAACTAACCCGGGATTATCAACCAAAAGTCCACTATCAAGAGCAACCTAAATACAAAACATTTAGTCACACAAAGAGGTGCTGGGCACTAATGTCTCAAGAAGAAATGTGAACTAAAATGCCTAAGGTGGATATGTGTAGTGCACTGATAAGAAAAAGAAAATGCCAAAGGCTTGTGCAACACATGACACTAAGCAAACAAGGAGCAAAAGAAGCTCTAAGAAAAAGAAAAGAAAAACAAAGAAGAGAAAAGTGCTAAAGACATAAGAATAACAAGAGGCCATAGCAATTTTTGATGGATGCAATGAAAAAGTGATAATCCTACCTGATAAGTATGAAAAAGTGATGCTGCAACTTTCTGCATAAAACCCTTCTGATGAACTTCAAATGCTTGTTAATATAGCCAATGTAATTGCTTTCTGTTTCATACTTTCTTCTCAATTAACTCAGGACTTGCTTAGGGACAAGCAAGTATTAAGTTTGGTGTTGTGATGCCAAGGCATCATAGGCTAGTTTCACGAGCATTTTTCTGTTAGTTTTAGTTGTTTTATGCATTTTCTTGAGCTTAAAGTAACCAAAAATGGGTAAATGAAGAACAAAGTAATGAACCATCCAAACAATATGATTTTGATGCAAATTCCATGAGTTTTAGTTATATTACTTAAATGCTATGAATGAAAGATTTCTCATGAAATTTTGCAAGACTTTGATGCAATTGTTTGGATGATTTCAGGGAAGAAGAGGCTAAGCAAGGAAGCAACAAAATCAATAAAGGAAGCTTGTATATAACATGTGGAGTTTAAGTTCCAGTTTAAGCCTAAACTGGAGCTTAAACGCCAAAATCATGAAGGATAAGAAATGCTGGGATTGAAGTTTAACCTCCAGTTTGACCTCAAACTGGAGGTTAAACGCCAGAATGAAAAGCCTCACTTAAGGAGCATTCCACGTTTAACCTCCAGTTTGACCTCAAACTGGAGGTTAAACGCCAGAATGAGTAAGCCACCCAGGGAGGAGTTCCACGTTTAACCTCCAGTTTGACCTCAAACTGGAGGTTAAACGCCAGAACCAGGAAGAGTACCAGGGGCCATTCCACGTTTAAGCTCCAGTTTGACTCAAACTGGAGCTTAAACGTGTTCGATAGTTTCTCCACTCCAGGGTTGCTCTCTCCAAGCTTCCACGTTTAACCTCCAGTTTGACCTCAAACTGGAGGTTAAACGTGTTCGATAGTTTCTCCACTCCAGGGTTGCTCTCTCCACCTCCACGTTTAACCTCCAGTTTGACCCCAAACTGGAGGTTAAACGTGTTCGACACCTCCAGGGCCACCATTCCAAGCTTCCACGTTTAACCTCCAGTTTGACCTCAAACTGGAGGTTAAACGTGTTCGACCTCCAGGATGCCTCATTCCTTTTCCACGTTTAACCTCCAGTTTAACCTTAAACTGGAGGTTAAACGTGTTCGACTACATTACTCTCCAGGGCTACCATTCTTCCATTTCCACGTTTAAGCTTCAGTTTAACCTTAACTGAAGCTTAAACGTGCTTTTACAAATGGCCTCACTAGAAGTATCTGGCGTTTAAGTTGCAGTTTAAGCTTAAACTACAACTTAAACGCCACTCTTGAAAAGGGTTTCTGGGCCAAAAATATTGTGATTTAAGTTAGTCTTTGAGCACAATTATTAACTTAAACTTACTTTGGTATGAAACCCAATTGAATATCATGGTTTATGGGATTGGGCCTGAAGGATTGATGAGTTTGAAATCTCAATTTGTTGAGTCATGTGTCATTATTTGATTATCACTAAGTTGGCTCAATAAATGTTACAGGACTTGGATCAACAACCTCATCAAGATTATGGATCATAAACCCAAGGCAAAAGGAAAGCAAGGAGAGGCCTCAAAGCCCAAGAAGCACAACTGAAGCTCAATATAGAAAGTGTATAAATAGGATAGAAGTTAAGTTAGAGAGGACTTTACTTTCACTTTGAGCTAGTTTTTCCTTTTCTTTGTAATTGAATTCAGAGCTATGATTCACTAAACCCCCTCTCATTGGGTTAGGGAGCTCTATTGTAATTCAATGAATCAATAATAGTTTATCTTCTTCTTCAATCTTTTCTCTTGAATTTTGTTAGAAAGCTTCTCGATCTAATTCCATTGAGTAGTTGTCTTGGGAAAGAGACTACTCATACTTGGAATCCTTCGGAGCCTTGGGAAAGGAATGGAGGATTCATGCTAGAGAAGCTTTCTCACAGTGGATTGGATTGGGGTTTGGATGGATATTGTGACATGTAATCCTACCAAATTGTGGTTCATGAAATTGTGTGGTATAATCAGTGATCAAGCATCATCTCTTCTTATGAACATTTAAACCAAGGGATTGGGAATTTGTTTGTTTTTAGAGAGCATTGGTGAGCCAAGGAATTGGGATCCAATCATATAAGATTGCCAAGCAAAATTCAATGAATGCATTGGTTGAGGAAGAGATATACATGTTTTGATTCGGAGATTTCAATATCTCCTAAACCCAATGAATTCCCCATTTCTGATTTCACTTTCTCTTTACATTCTGCAATTCAATTCTTGCAATCACCCCCATTCCCTTTTAATTTCAGCAATTTACATTCTGCTCTTTAATTCATGCAATTTAAGATTCGGCCATTTAATTTTCTTGTCATTTACTTTTCCCGCCAATTTTACATTCCGCAATTCTCATCTCAATTCTTGATTCCGCTCAACTAGAACACACTTCTAATCCGAATTGCTCAATCAACCAATCCTTGTGGGATTCGACCTCACTCTATTGTGAGTTTTTACTTGACGACGATAACCGGTGCACTTGCCGGAAGGAATTTTGCCGATCGTGCAATTTCCTAAATCGTAGCATAACTAGTTTATGTGCATCACTAATCTAATTAGTAGATAGGTTGGGACTTATGGGTTGATGTGATCAAGCCTATTTGACATACTTCAAGCTTAGGAGTAGATATTACGTACTTAAGGCTTTTAGAAGTAGACTTAATGGGTTGGCCTCTCATAATTATCAATATTTGGTATGTAGACTAGGATGGTGATCTCAATTACCTATGTCTAGCCAAGAGTTCTTTTCCATTTCTTTTGTTAGTTCATTGTTCATTTACTTTTCTTGCCATTAATTTTCTTGCCAAAACACAAAATCAAAATCTCTTACCCCTTTATAGCCAATAATTGAGCACTTCATTACAATTCCTTGTGAGACGACCCGGAGTTCAAATACTTCGGTTATTTCTTATTTGGGATTTGTTACTTGTGACAACCAAATTTTTTATTGGGAGGATTGTTTGTTGGTGTAGAACAATACTTGCAACGAAAATTCATTTTGTGTGAAATTCTATACCGACACGACAATTTTCCTTAAATCAAAATGGCGCCGTTGCCGGGGAGTTGCAATGTTGTTATGTTATTGGCTATTGTGAACATTGTGAATATGTTTGCCTTTTGCTTATTTGTTAGTTTTCGTCAGGCTTAGGACTTTGTTGCTTATTTTTGTAGCTTTTGTTTTTATTTGCTATTATGAATTCTTATCACTTTGGCTATGAGTTTGGCTCAAATTATGTCGTAGGAAATGGGAACTACAATGGTAACATGCATCAAGGATTTGGAAATCAGAAATGGGAGGAGCCTCAAAGGATTGATCAACCTTCTTGGCAACCACAACCTCTGGTTTCTTATGGGTATACTCCTAATGCATATCAATCTAATGGATATGGTGACCCTTATTGTGATTGTTAACAACCACCACCATATGCCTATGAACCACCTCCTCAACATAATTTTAAACCACCTTACTCACAAGCCCCATACCACCAAACACCTCATTATGACCCTAATCCCTATCCACTATACCAACCACCTTATGAACCATATGAACCATACATGGAACCACCACCATTCCAACACAATTACTCACAAGAACCACCTCAATATACACTAACTCCATACCCTTACCAAGATGAACCAACTTCCAATTATGAAACGTCCTTCCCAAACAATGAACCTTCTTTTTCCACACCACCTCCAATGGATGATTCTCTTCAAGAATGTGTTAGTTCTTATATTCAAAGCCAAGAACAGAACCAAAAGGAGTTTAAAGAGCTAGAAACCAAGATAGCTATCCTAACGGAAGCCGTTAGTAATATGGTCTCCTCCCAACTAAGCCTAAGCAACCAAGGCACACCCATTAACGAATGTGGAGAAGCAATTAAGGAGCATAGTGAGGGAGTGAGTTTAGATCTTCAAGGTGTAGAAGAAAGGGTGAAACAAGGAATGCCACAAGGGGAGGAAGCCGAGATAATTGAGCCGAAAGAAGTGGTTGAAGCCTTTGAAAAGGTTGACCAAGAGACGGATTTAATCATTGAGGAGTTCCTATCTACAATTAAATCCTCTCCCATTGGGCTTGACAAAGAGGGTAAGGAAGAAGATACATCACCTTCCATACCCTTGGTAAGCAATGAAGAAGAGATTGAATTGGAAGGAAGCTACCAAGAGGAGAATGTTGAGTAAGAAGCAAGCTCCACCATTGAAGATGATTCCACACCAACTAATGAGTCTTTTGAAATTGATAAATCCCCTTCATTGTGTTATGAAATTAATGACAAGGAGGACCGTGCACAACCTCCAACACATGGTTTGAGCAATGAAGGGTGTATAGAAGAAGTTGGTGAGCAAGAAATTGAAATTGAAGAAGCTTGCAAAGAGGTGGAGGTAGTCAAGAAGGAGCACAAGGGCGTAGACTTCGCATTGGCTAAGTGTGGGGAGGTCCCCCTTCCTAAGTCCATCATCCAACACAACATTCAAGTGGGTAAATTTCTTATCCCTAAGCTTCACTTTCTCACTTGAATATGGTTTGATTGAACATGATGGTCAACTTAGAGCTCTTTGTGGAATTAAGAGTAGGAGAGAGTTGTGTAGTGGTTGGAAACATCACTCTAAGTTCATGATGGTTGCATGCTCAAAGTTGAATAGCAATGGTTGGTGTAGAATCAAATTGCATGGGTCTAGGAAGTTGTTTGGAGGCTTCTTTGAGAATTCTAAGGTCATGCCACCCAAGTGGAATCATGATGATCAATTTGAAGATGGGTGTCAAAACAAAGTGTAGGATCCCGGATCGCACAAGGAAAATCAACTTTGGGAGCTCATGGGTTGTGAAGAACTCCATCAAAGCTTGAAGATATTAACATTGAAGAATGGAGCTTATTAGAGATTCAAGCATTGGTGGGTGTTCCAAGATGGTTACAAGCACAAGCCACTTTGATGAGGAGCTCCCCATAAGTCCAACTTAAGGACAATAAACAAAAGTGCTAGGTGGGAGACACCCCACTGTGGTAATATCTTATCATTTTCTCTTTTGTAAATATTGTTAGCATTAGTTTAAATTCATATTTAGAGTAGTTTGTTGAGTTTATTTGGTAGTTTGATATGTTAAATAAGGTTTTAAGGTGTTTTGGATAGCTTTTTGGAGGTTTGGAATGCTTGGTTTGGTGCAAGAACTTGAAAAAAAAAATTGAAAAATAGAGCAACAACCCGCACCTGGCGCATACACGCGCCTCAAGCATTTTCGATCATCCATGCGGACGCGCCATGTACGCGTACGCGTGGATGCAAAAATTCTACCCCCAGCCAAAAACCAGAGAGTTATGCCGAGTTTGTGCCTATTATGTGCCTGAACCCCACGCGTGCGCGCACCTGGCGCGTACGCACCCTTCGGTCAACTGCACATCGGCGCGTACGCGTGCTTGACGCGTCCGCGCCACTAAAAAAAATAATAAAAAAATAATAATAACAAAAAAAAATTTCTTTTCTTCCATTTTCTTTTATTGCATTTACTTATTTTCATTTATTGCATTTTAATTTTGTTTTTATAGCTTGTTCTTAACTTCTTTTCTAAGTTTCTTATTTTAATAATGGTGTTGAATTTTCTTACTCAATTGTTGAGAACTTCTTGATTAATCTTGTTGCTTCTTGACTTATTTGATATTGTTGGGTGATGAAACTTTTAAATCAATGCTTAATCTTGTATGACTCTTATATTCTTTGTGCATTGATATGGACTTGCATGTCTCTCATGACCCACTCTTTCTAGTTGAACTTGATGCTTTTGAATGCACTTCATGCCTTGACTTTACTCTTGCATCAAGTGTTAGTTAATATGCCTTTGCTTATATTGTTTTCTCACTCACATGTTATAGCTACCATGTAGTGAGAACTTTACTCTTATTTGGCATTAGCCCTCGCCTATGTTCTATTTGCTTTGATATCTTTGTTGTAGGCTTAATTTTCTTTCTTTTTCTTTCCTTTTGGGTTCGCCACCAAGAAGGAAACGAATGGAAAATCTTCTAAATAGGGCAATAAACAAGTTCACCCGCACAACCCTTTGAAGAAACTCATCAATTGTAGCTACCCGTCCACCTTGCTCTTCCTTGCATGCACCGAGGACGGTGCAAATTTCTAAGTGTGGGGAGGTTGTCCGACCGATCTCCATGGGTAACAATCTCTTTTTTCAACACCAATTCTTAATTTTTTGTCTTTATTAGTTAATTGTTGCATTGCATGATAGATTGCATGTTAGTTAGAATTTGTACATATTTCACCATTTCTTTTTATGTTAGAACTACTTGGTTAGGGTGATGATTTTTTTTCCAAGAAAACTCTTTTTAGGGCACCCTACCAATTTGAAAAAAAAAAAATTTTTTCTTTTTGAACTTGCTTGAAGAATGTATTTTGTAACATGGTTTTTGAGCTAAGAATACAAGTGTGTGAGTTTTGAGCCCAATGGTGTGGTTACATCTTATAACCACTTATTTTCATTATTGTGTGCATTATTCTCTTTCTATGATTGTGATCTTTGATTTGTTTGATTCTTTATGTCCATTATTCCATGTATACATGTATTTATATGATTAAGACCATCATTTCATTTAGCTCACTTACCCAAATAGCCTAGCTTTCATCAACCATTGTTAGCCAATTTTGAGCCGATTTAATCCCTTTTGTTCTTAATGTTAGCACATCACTACCCCTAAGCGAAAAATAATAAATGTCCTTAATTTGGATCTTTGATTAGCTTAGGATAGTGAGGGTGTGTATCATTTGGGTATGGGAAACTTGGGACATTGGTTGAGGTAAAAGTGTAATTTTTATTTTTGTTAAAAATATTTGGAATTAGGTACATATTCATGCACTATATGTAAAACCATATGCATTGATATGTTTGTATATACTTTAAAGAAAAAATAAAAAAGAAAAATAAAAAGAACACACACACACACACACACATATATATATATATATATATATATATATATATATATATATATATAAAGAAAAAAGTATAGAAAAAGAAATAAAAAGGGGACAAAAATGCCCCAAAGTAAAGTTCAATAAAAATCAATGCATATGTGTAGTGACTTAAAAAGAATGCATGAGTATGTGAAAAAGTGGGAATCATGGATAGCTAGGTTGTGTATTAGAATTGTATAGGTTGTTATATGTGTTAGGTGAGAGCTTAGGCAAATCAAAGATTCAAATTACAAGCTCACTTGACCATATGCATCCCTACCTTTACCCTAGCCCCATTACAACCTATGAATAAGATCTTATGATGAGTGTATGCATGCATTGAATAATTGTTGATTGTTAGATGAAAAACAAATCATGAAAAGCATGATTAGAAGAGAATTGAGTAGATCGTCCCTATATACTTGAGCGACTAGAGCGGATACACTTCTGGTGAGGGTTCGATGCTCAATTCCTTCTTCCCGGCTTTCACGAACTTTCTTCTTGCAAGTCTATTTGAACTTCATTTTGATATTTGAATTGGTAGAGTTTGTGAGTCGTCATATGTCCTTTGCCCTACTTGCTTATATATGTTCTTGGAGATTGATTTGCTTTTAACCAAGTAGGCAGAAGCATTTTGCATTTAGTTGCATGCATGTAGATAGGTTTATATACTTTCTTTGCATTGAATAAATGTTCATACCCCTTTTCTTGTCCTTCTTTACTCTTAGCATGATGACATGCTTAGTTTAAGTGTGGGGAGATTTGATAAACCCCGATTTTGTGGTTTATCTTCTGCTTAATTTGGGTGGTTTTATCAACTTTTCTCACATTTATTCAATGAAATAGCATAGTTTTGTAATTCTCCATTGATTTGTGCTTAAATGTGAAAACATGCTTTTTTGGCCTTAAAATAGCTAAATTTAACTCACTTTAATTCCATTCGATTCCTTGATATGTTTGTTGAGAGATTTCAGGTTCATAAGGCAAGTATTGGATGGAAGAAGTGAGGAGAAAAGCATGCAAAGTGGGAGAACTCATGAAGAAATAAAGGAACCGTAAAGCTGTCAAGCCTAACCTCTTTGCACTCAATCGACCATAACTTGAGCTACAGAGGTCCAAATGAGACAGTTTCAGTTACGTTGAAAAGCTAACATCCGGGACTTCAAAATGACATAAAATTTGCCATATGTTGCTTTGCATTCAGGGACGCGCACGCGCCATTTATACGTGCGCGCCGATGCTGCACATGGCCCATTAAAAGTGAAATCGTGGCCAGTGATTTGTAGCTCATTTTGGGCCCAATCCAGCTCATTTCTGATGCTATTGAATCCAATGATTGAGGGGGGAATGAACCAGGTAGTCATAGTTTAGTTTTCATCATGTTTTAGGGTAGAATTCTAGAGCATCTTTCTAGATTTATGATAGAAATTAGGGTAAAGTTAGGTTAATCACTCTCAAATTTCTCTTTCACTTCTTGTTTTGATTTTAATTCTCATTATATTTTAGTGTTCTATTGTCTTTGCTCTTCTAGTTTTACTTGTTAATTTCTTATTTTGCTCTCTTATGTTGATGAACAATTGTTGGATCTTGATTTCTCTTAATCCAATTTTATATTTCCATGTCTCTTTTATGTTGATCTTGATTATTATTATTGATTTCTTGCTTATGTTAGTTATGGGTTTCCTTAATTCTTGCATTTTATGATGCTTACTTTCCTTGAACACTAGGTGTTTGTTAAAATATTTCCTTTAGTTTTTGAGTAGTTTTCTTGACTCTTGGCCTAGGCTAAGGGAATTGAGTGACCTTGAGTCATTGGGTCTCAATGAATTGGTGATTTGAGAACCCCTGGAGATCAATTTGATACTCATTGACACCAACCCACTACTAATCTAATTAGTAGATAGGTTGGGACTGTTCATGTGATCAAACCTATTTGACATACTTCAAGCTTAGGAGTAGATATTACGTAGCTAAGGCTTTTAGAAGTAGACTTAATGGGTTGGCCTCTCATAATTATCAATATTTGGTATGTAGACAAGGATGGTGATCTCAATTACCTATGTCTAGCCAAGAGTTCTTTTCCATTTCTTTTGTTAGTGCATTCTTCATTTACTTTTCTTACCATTTATTTTCTTGCCAAAACACAAAATCAAAATCCCTTACCCCTTTATAGCCAATAATTGAGCACTTCATTGCAACTCCTTGTGAGATGACCCGGAGTTCAAATACTTCGGTTAATTCTTATTTGGGGTTTGTTACTTGTGACAACAAAATTTTTGATTAGGAGGATCGTTTGTTGGTGTAGAACTATACTTGCAACGAAAATTTATTTTGTGTAAAATTCTATACCGACACGACAAATTTTCTTAAATCCAGCAACGAAGAATTCTCATCACAATTGATAAGGATAACTAGGATAGGACTTCTAATTTTCATACCTTGCTAAGAGTTTTCTTAATTATCAATTTACTTTCTTGCAATTTATTTTTCTGGTTCCTTATTCCAAAACCCTAAAAAGATAATTTCACATAACCAATAATAAATCATACCTCCCTGCAATTCCTTGAGAGACGACCAGAGGTTTGAATACTTCGGTTATTAATTTTATTGGGTTTGCTTTAGAAAAAACAATTTTTTATATGAAAGGATTCTTGTTGGTTTAGAAACTATACTTGCAACAAGGATTTATTTGTGAAATTCTTTACTAGCAAAAGTCCGTTCGTTAAGGCTGTTGCTACTTTGTGAACAATCCCATGCTTCTTCAGTAAACCTGCTAGTCTCCTGTTACAAAAGTGAGTGCCTTGATCACTCAGGATTGCTCGTGGTGATCCAAAGCGACAGATAATATGGTTTCTAACAAAAGAGACAATATTGTTAGCATCATCAGTATGGGTAGGAATTGCTTCCACCAATTTAGAAACATAATCTACAGCTAACAATATGTATAAGAGACCATTGGAGTTTGGAAATGGACACATGAACTCAACGCCCCAAACATAAAAAATTTCACAGAAAAGCATAAGCTGTTGGGGCATCTCATCCCTCTTGGATATATTACCAAACTATTGGCATGGGGAACAAGATTTACAGAAGGCAATAGCATTTTTAAAAATAGTGGGCCACTAGAAATCACAGTCTAAAATTTTTCTAGCTGTTCTTTGAGGGCCAAAATGTCCACTATTCTCAGAAGAGTGGTGGTGCACGAAATTACAATCACACTTTTGCAACTCCGCACAACTAACCAGCAAGTGCACTGGGTCTTCCAAGTAATACCTTACGTGAGTAAGGGTCGATCCCACGGAGATTGTCGGCTTGAAGCAAGCTATGGTTATCTTGTAACTTTTAGTCAGGATATCAATAATTCTCATATTTAATTGTAAAAAGTAAAAGAACATGAAATAAATACTTGTTATGCAGTAATGAAGAACAGGTTGAGGCTTTGGAGATGCTTTGTCTTCTGAATCTCTGCTTTCCTACTATCTTCTTCTTCATGCACGCAAGGTTCCTTCCATGGCAAGCTTTATGTTGGGCATCACCGTTGTCAATGGCTACTTCCCGTCCTCTCAGTGAAAACGTTCCAAATGCACTATCACCGCACGGCTAATCATCTGTCGGTTCTCGATCATGCTGGAATAGGATCCATTGATCCTTTTGCGTCTGTCACACGCCCAACAATTGCGAATTTGAAGCTCATCACAGTCATCCCTTCCCAGATCCTACTCAGAATACCACAGACAAGGTTTAGACGTTCCGGATCTCAGGAATGGCCGCCAATAATTCTAGCCTATACCACGAAGGTTCCAATCTTATATTAAAAACCCAAGAGATACACATTCAAGCTTGATTGCATGTAGAACGGAGGTGGTTTTCAGGCACGTGTTCATAGGTGAGAATGATGATGATTGTCACGGATCACCACATTCATCAGGTTGAAGTGCGAATGAATATCTTAGAATAGAAGCAAGCGTGATAGAATGGAAAATAGTAGTAATTGCATTAATTCATGAAGAACAGCAGAGCTCCTCACCCCCAACAATGAGGTTTAGAGACTCATGCCATAGAGAACACAACAAGAAATGTGTAAAGTGTCATGAGGTCCAATATGAATCACTGAAAGTAGTATTTATAGTAAACTAGTGACCTAGGGTTACAGAAAATGAGTAAGCTAGGGTGTTTATTGTAAAATTCCACTTCCGGGGCCCACTTGGTGTGTGCTTGGGCTGAGCATTGAAGCTTTCATGTGTAGAGACATTTCGTGGAGTTAAACACCAGCTTTTATGCTAGTTTGGGCATTTAACTCCAGCTTTTGTGCCAGTTCTGGAGTTAAACGCCAGAATTCTTGAGCTGAATTGGAACGCCTGTTTGGGCCATCAAATCTCGGGAAAAGTATGGACTATTATGTATTGCTGGAAAGCCCAGGATGTCTACTTTCCAACGCAATTGAGAGCGCAGGGAGGTCAGAATCCAACAGCATCTGCAGTCCTTTTTCAGCCTCTGAATCAGATTTTTGCTCAGGTCCCTCAATTTCAGCCAGAAAATACCTGAAATCACAGAAAAATACTCAAACTCATAGTAATGCCTAGAAAAGTGATTTTTATTTAAAAACTAATAAAAACATAACAAAAACTAACTAAAATGTACTAAAAACATACTAAAAACAATGCCAAAAAGCGTATAAATTATCCGCTCATCACAACACCAAACTTAAATTGTTGCTTGTCCCCAAGCAACTAAAAATCAAATAGGATAAAAAGAAGAGAATATACAATGAATTCCAAAAACATCTATGAAAATCAGTATTAATTAGATGAGCGGGGCTTTTAGCTTTTTGCTCTGAACAGTTTTGGCATCTCACTTTATCCATTGAAGTTCAGAATGATTGGCATCTATATGAACTCAGAATCCAGATAGTGTTATTGATTCTCCTAGTTTAGTATGTTGATTCTTGAACACAGCTACTTTATGAGTCTTGGCCGTGGCCCTAAGCACTTTGTTTTCCAGTATTACCACCGGATACATAAATGCCACAGACACATAACTGGGTGAACCTTTTCAGATTGTGACTCAGCTTTGCTAGAGTCCCCAATTAGAGGTGTCCAGGGTTCTTAAGCACACTCTTCTTTTTGCTTTAGACCTCGACTTTAACCACTTAGTCTCAAGTTTTCACTTGACACCTTCACGCCACAAGCACATGGTTAGGGACAGCTTGGTTTAGCCGCTTAGGCCATGATTTTATTCCTGTGGGCCCTCCTATCCACTGATGCTCAAAGCCTTGGATCCTTTTTATCACCCTTGCCTTTTGGTTTAAAGGGGTATTGGCTTTTTCTGCTTGCTTTTCTTTTTCTTTCTTTTTTTTTTGCAAGCTTTTCACTGCTTTTTCTTGCTTCAAGAATCAATTTTATGATTTTTCAAATCATCAGAAAACATTTCTCCTTTTCCTTTCATTCTTTCAAGAGCCAACAATTTTAACATTCATGAATCAACAAACTCAAAAATATGCACTGTTCAAGCATTCATTCAGAAAAACAGTAGTATTGCCACCACATCAAAATAATGAAACTGTTTTAAAATTTGAAATTCATGCACTTCTTTTTCTTTTTCAATTAAAAACATTTTTCTTTTAAGAAAGGTGATGGATTCATTTTCATAGCTTCAAGGCATAGACACTAAGACACTAATGATCATGTAATAAAGACACAAACATAAAGCACAATTTTTGAAAAACAGAAAATAAAGAACAAGGAAATTAAAGAACGGGTCCACCTTAGTGATGGCGGCTTGTTCTTCCTCTTGAAGATCTTATGGAGTGCTTGAGCTCCTCAATATCTCTTCCTTGCCTTTGTTGCTCCTCTCTCATGGTTCTTTGGTCTTCTCTAATTTCATGGAGGAGGATGGAATGCTCTTGGTGCTCCACCCTTAGTTGTCCCATGTTGGAAGTTAATTCTCCTAGGGAGGTGTTGATTTGCTCCTGATGAGTATTTTGGAGGAAAAATAAATCTCTCCCAAAGCACACAAATCCAACCGGCAAGTGTACCGGGTCGTATCAAGTAATAAAAACTCACGGGAGTGAGGTCGATCCCACAGGGATTGAAGGATTGAGCAATTTTAGCTTAGTGGTTGATTTAGTCAAGCGAATCAAGTGTTGGTTGGGTGATTTGTGATTTGCAGAATGTAAATTGCATTGAAGTAAAGAGAACAAGAAATAAATTGCTGAAACGTAAAGGACAAGAAATTAAATAGCAGAAACTTAAAGTGCAAGAAATGTAAATTACGGAATCTTAAAGTGCAAGAAATGTAAACAGCTGGAATTGTAAAGGGAATTGGGGAATGGATTTGCAGAATTTAAACAAGGACAAGTTGAATTGCATTAAACAGAAGAGGGAAAGGGAATTGGGATTGAAATGGATCTTGAAGCAGTAAAGTAAATGAACATTAAAAGCAAGAAACAGAGAATATAAAATTGAGATCTCAGGGCCCAGAGACTAGAAAACCAAGTCTAGATCTCAATGCCTTCCTAGATCCAACAAGAACAATTGCAAGGAAAATGTAAATTGCAGAGAAAAGAGATGAAGAGCAATTAACCGGAAATGAAATTCAATTAACAGTAAAGAAACAGAGAGATCCAAGATTGAGATTGAAACAGAATTTCTTCAATTCTCCAATCCAAGATCCAAGACAAGTGTAAATAAAATTGAAAGCAATGAAAACAAAGAAATTCAAGTTCACTCAATAACAAAAGCTCTCCAAAAACTATTCTGAAAATTTCAAAAGGAAAGCTCCCCGAAAACTATTATGAAAATTTCAAAAGGAAAGCTCTTCCTAAAGAACTTGAATTCTATCCTATTTATACACTTTCTTCAAATGATCTTCAAGCCTTGAGTTGGGCCTTTGCTCTTGGTGGAATTGGGTTGAAAGAGGCCTTGGTTGATTGCTCTTGAAGTTTGGAGAAGAACCGAAGTGAACCAATTGAACCGGTTTTGAGGTTAGCAAATGGCTCCAACTTTTCATAGCAGCAAACACATTTTTCTGGTATGCACGTTGGTGCCAACGTTAGGGGTCTAACTTTGACCCTAACGTTGGCCTTGTCTAGTGTGCTTGTGGCGCCAACGTTAGCCTCCAAGTTAGGGGGCTAACGTTGGCGCAAACGTTGGCTCCTTCCCCATTGTAATTCATGTGCCAACGTTAGTGCCCAGGGGAGAAATTCTCAAGTTCCAACGTTAGCCTCCAAGTTAGGGGGCTAACGTTGGGGCTAACTTTTGCTCCTCTTCCTTGAATATTCATGTGCCAACGTTAGCCTCCAAGTTAGGGGTCTAACGTTGGCGCAAACGTTGGTGCCCAGGGGAGAAATTCATGTGCCAACGTTAGCCTCAAAGTTAGGGGGCTAACGTTGGCGCAAACTTTTGGAGCCCAGGGGTGAATTTTCAAGTTCCAACGTTAGCCTCCAAGTTAGGGGGCTAACGTTGGGTCCAACTTTTCAACCAAAAGTTTGTGCAAAAGTTTGATGCTAACTTTAGGTCCAGCTTCTTGCTTCCTGGTTCAATTTCACTTATTCCATTGTCCTCTCTTCACTCCTAGCCATTCCTTCTTGCTTCAACCTTTCTCCAAGCTTTCTTCTCCTATCATTAATCAACCAAACTCATCAAAGCTATGCTCAAAATCATGAGATATTCATTCTTTCATAATATGCAACAAATATAGCATAAAACCTCATGAAATGGCATGAATTCATATATGGTTGGTTCAATCAAGGGAAACATGAAAATCTACTCAATTAGCTTGCTTGTAGCTCAAGAAAGTGCATAATTCAAATGAAAACAAAAGAAAAAGACTAGCTAAAATAGGCTAGGATGACTTGTCATCACAACACCAAACTTAAAGCTTGCTTGTCCCCAAGCAAGAAAAGATTTATTGAGAAGAAAGAATGAAATAGAAGATGATGTTCATGCTAGCAGAGTATTATTGATAGTTCATGGGGTTTTGTGTGGATATGCCAATACTCACTTCTTATTGACTCCTAGGCCTAGAAAGTCTCCTTCAAGCTTCAAGTGACATACTGCTATGACCTCTCATTATTCCTTTATCATTGGCTATTACTTTGTTCATAAGCTTTATTTGAGTGTCATGTGTAGCAAGTTCATTTTCTTTTCTTTATACATGACACATTATTCACCATAGACACTTGGCTCACATTCCTTCTTAAAACATTGATGCCCAGCACCTATTTGGGTTACTAAATGCCTTGTAGTTAGGTTGCTCTTGATAATGGACTTTCAGCTGATGATCCCGGATTAGTTAACCCAAGTCACCGAGTGTTGAGGCACTCCTAAGAGCTTACTAATCCAAGCAGATCCTAGTACAAAGACATCACAGGCATATATTTCAAAGTTCAAGCTATTGGTGTCCAGCTTTGTTTCTTTTTGTTTTTCTTTTATTCTGCCACTTTTTGGCTATCTCTTTTCTTTCCTTCTTTTTGTTTTTCTTTCTAACCAAGGAATTTAATTCAATTGAGATTCATAGACAGTAGGCCACTATTTACTTAGAAGGAGATATCCTGGCTCTTTATTCATTAAAAGTGAGCCATTATACAATCACACACATACCACCACTTACTTTTATTCTACTTCTATCTAACAGAAACCATTTTACTTCACATTCAAACTGTTCTTTTATTGAATTTAAAGATGCAGGGGACAACACATGCTTCTTGTAAAGTGAAAATAAACACACAAGCACACACATAAACTAGCCTACTTATTTTAAAAGAAACAAACATAATGCAAAGACTTTTAAATAACTACTTAAAAATGCAAAGACAACTTAGAACAGATAGACTTTGTAGTGATGAATAAGGAGCAAGTCCACCTTTCATTTGTCATGCCTTTTCTTTCTCCTTTCATACACTTGGCTGCTAGTGTTCCCACCATCCTTGTTTGGTGGCTGTTGATCTTGCCAAAAGCCAGCCTTATTCATAGCCTCCTCCACTCTATCTTCAAGTCTCATAGCCCTGCTCACTTCTACCTCACTTCTCATTTTGAAGAATTCATCAAAAGTTGGGAATGCCGGATCCATGTTGTGCAAATGTTCTCCAATATAGTTTAGTTTGATTTGGCTATTGACATTGTAATCGGCTTGCACTTCATACCTTGCATCTTGGAGTGTTGTGAACTCCTTGAAAGCCTTCAAACTTTCAGCTTGCATTTGTTCCAACTTCCCAAAAGATTCATGAGATTGAAAGGCATGTTCTTCTTGCATCACAAGGAATCTTGACTCGAATTCACTTTGTTTGCTCATTATTCTTAGCTCTCTTTCTTCTTGTGCTTGTTGGTTCTTCATGTACAGAGAATGGTATTCCTCTTGCCTTTCTTGGATTCTCGTGTACTGTTGAGACAATCTTCCTATTGCTTCTTGCATTTGAGTCATATCCATATTACCATGTGGGAAAAAGTGTGGTTGTTCCTCCTCCTCTTGTGGCTCTTCTTCTATGTGTGGCTCATCTTCTTCCATTGGCTCTTCTCTTTCCCTTCCTCCATGTGGTCTTCGGCCTTGATGGGCTTCAAGGGGCATCATCATTCGTTCAATGGTTATGGGCATGCCTTGGCTTAACCACATTGGATTCTCCTCTTCCAATGGAACTTTAGCCTTTGCACACAACCTCCAAATGGTACTTGGATAGTACAACCAAGATCCGGCCGAATTCTTTTCAGCTAACTTTTGAATGTCTCTTGCAAGGATATCATGAACTCTTATCTCTCCACCCACCATGATACAATGCAGCATCACGGCTCTCTCTCTGTTAACTTCTGAGGTGTTCACAGTGCCCAGAATTGATCTTTTCATCAACTCATACCATCCTTTTGCTTCCGGAGTGAGGTTACATCTCTTCAGGAACTTGTATCTGTTTTTGTTATCTCCTTCCCATTCTGAGTTCTCAAAACAAATGTCTCTCGCAATCTCCTTATAATCTTGATCCTCAGTCAATCTTTGTTGGTATCCCGGTTCATCAAAGCGGACTGACTTTAGTTTCAAGACTTTCTTGATTGCGTCCGGGTTAAAATCTACTTCCACCCCCGCACATAGCTCTTGTACGTTGAGGGCTGACGCATGTCAAGCCTTGGGACATTTGCATAGAACTCTCTTATGATATTGGTATTAATTCGGGTGGCTGGTGATGTAAGTTCCTCCCATCTCATCTTCCGGATTTTGTTCTTCATTTCTTGACATCCATCATCCGGCAACATGAATGGAATTTCAGGATAGATTCTTTTCTCGTTCATCCATTGAATTTGCATTTGATGAAACCAAGACTTGAACCTCCGTTGGTCATATTCATGTGTTTCTTCCTCCACTATTGGATCTTTTCCTTTTCGTCGTTTGGTTCTTGAGGAGGATGCCATGATCACTTGGTTGGTTGAGAGGGGATGTGAAGAATGTTGGAGAGTTTGATGTATGTTTGGAGGAGAAAGAAGTTAGGACCGGACTTGCTATGACAAGAAATTATGAAGAGAAGTTTAAGTGGTTGGAGTTTAAAGTAGGAGAAAGGTTGCACAAAGCTTGTTATGTTGAGGAGTGATTCGGTCATGTGCATGGCTTGAAGGTGGTATGCTTTTAAATGAGCAATGAAGGGCTAGGATGCAATTAGACACTATGGGGATCAAGGGTGTGCATGTATGGATGAATGAAGACAAAATTTGCTCCTTCCCTTGCCTTTGCCGTGATCATTCTCAAGGAGTGGCAGATTTCTTTCTTGAAGCATGTGATGGAATTTTGTCCTTATGCTATGCTTTCCTTTCTCTTGTCTTTTTCTTTGAAGATTCTTTGACCTCCTAGTCACCACAACAAGACAACATCTATTAGTCTTATCCTACCGTAGCAAGGGTGTGCTTTTTATTAAAACTTTGTGAACCATTAATTCTTGTCTCATTTGAACCGTGACACTCTCTTTGGAGGACACCAAACTTAATGTTTGGTAATGTATAAAGAAATGAGTCTCTTCCTCCAACTAGTGAGGTTCAAATGTTACATGTTCATAAGAATTGTTTCCATTACACTTTCCTTGTCTCCCTTTTTTTTTTTCATGAAGGATTAATTGTATCCTTGAATCGGTGCATCAAGGTTTGATGAACACCAAACTTGCTTCTTGTCAAAAGGTATATCACAATTAATGCCTTCATCACTGAATAAGAATTTTTTCTATTTATAAGGTTTTGGAAAATAACAAATGTATGATTATTGATGCATGAGTTCCAAATTTTCATGAAGCTATGTGTACACCAAACTTAGTGTTCGGCCATATGCTCTATCAAAATATTTTAAGCATGTGAAACGAAATTCTTTGTAACATTGGTTTAGTGTGCTTGGAGGCACACTAAACTTAGTATATGTTTCATAACAGTGTATGCAGTCAATGGACATGTTCATGAAAAGAGAAACGAATTCATGCTCAAATGATCATAACTTATTGAATTTAAAATGACATGAATCTTAAAGCATGGGTTGCCTCCCATGGAGCGCTCTTTTATTGTCACTAGCTTGACATTGAGGCTTTCTTTTATGGTGGTTGGTGCTTGTAAGGCCTCAATTTGTCTCCTCTGACTGTGATCCTCTTCTTTGTTCTCTGGTGTTCAATTTCAGCATGTTCTAATGATAGTATGTTGCTGACAATGTAGTAATCCTCAGTTTGTTGATTTGCCCCCAGCTGTTGATATATCAGTTGCACTTTGTCACCTTTGGAAAGCCCCTCTGTTGGAATCTTTCTGTTCTTCCAACCCCTTTTTGCTTTGTTTCTGCGTTTCATCTTTCCTTTTGTTGTTCTTTCTTTTCTGGCCGTAGGTTTTCCTTGGGGACCTCTCTTTTCAGTGGCTAATACTCTAACATCCTCTTGGACTTTTTCATCAGTCTGCATAATCCTTAGCATTGGGATGTTGCTGTGACTTTCCTGGTCATTTTTCATATAGTCTTTCTTTTCCTTGCTAAATTGTGCCTCTGGCAACACCTTCAGAGTGATGCTCTGGTCATGCATCCTGAGAGTTAATTCCCCTTCCTCTATGTCTATGATAGCTCTAGCAGTGGCCAAGAATGGCCTTCCCAGTATAACAGAGTCACCATCATCATCGTTTGATTCTAGAACCACAAAATCAGCAGGGTAAATAAAACTGTCCACCTTGACCAAAAGATTTTCAATTACACCCCTGGGGTATACCATTGACTTGTCTACCAGCTCCAAAGACATTTGTACTGGTTTGACCTCCTCTATATTCAGCTTTTTCACCAAGGAGGATGGTATTAAGTTAATACTTGCTCTGAGATCGCACATTGCTTTAGTGATGGTTAATTCCCCAATGGTGCAAGGCAACAGGAAGCTCCCTGGGTCCTCAAGCTTGGGAGGAAGCCCCTTTTGAATCAAGGCCCTGCATTCCTTAGTAATCATTATGGTTTCTTTCTCATCCCAGCTTCTTTTCTTGTTGATGACATCCTTCAGAAACTTGGAGTATAGAGGCATTTGCTCAAGTGCTTCAGCAAAGGGGATATTAATTTCTAGCTTCTTAAAGATCTCAAGGAATTTGTGAAAATGCTGGTCTTTAACCTCTTTGTTGAACCTCTGGGGATATGGCAGTGGAGGTGTGATGCTTTTTCCTATTTGCTGCTGCCCCTGAGCTACTTCTTTTGATCTATGTGGCTGGTTGTCCTTCTCTTTGAGTTTCTCAGTGTCTTTGTTTGGCATCACAACTTGCTCCTTAGCCTCATCTGCCTTTGTTTGCTTCTCATCCTCCGTTGGTTCTTTGATGTTCTCTGCTTGCTTCCTTGTAGTGTCATTGTTGCTTATCAATGCTCTCCCACTCCTTAATTGTATTGCCTTGCATTCTTCCTTGGGATTTGGAATTGTGTCACTGGGCAGTGAGTTTGAAGGTCTCTCAATAGATACTTGCTTGGAGAGTTGCCCCATCTGTCTTTCTAGGCTTTTCAGGGAGGCTTCCTGATTCTTGGCTACCATTTCCTGGTGTTTCAGCATTTTGTCTATCATGGCCTCCAAGTGAGTGATTCTTTGGGCTTCAGGTGATATTTGAGGTGGGTTATGAGATGTGGGTGGTGGATGGTAGGCATTTTGGTTGGTTGGTTGGTTATTAGATTGGTATTGGTTGATGTTGGGGTAGTTGTTTTGAGGTTTTCTGTAGGGGTTTTGGTTAGTCTGCTGCTGGTTGTGATTTTGGTTGCTTCTTGGGTTGTGTTGGTTTGAGTTCCTCTGCCATGGTTGTTGGTTTTGGGCATGGTTATCTCCCCATCTGAGGTTTGGGTGGTTCTTCCAGGATGGATTGTATGTATCACCATACACTTCATTTGGTCCTTGGTTGTGTATATACTGTACTTGCTCTTGTTGTTGTTCTTCTTGAGTTTCTTCACTCTGTCCCCATGTGGTTGATGATTGGCTAGTGTTGACTGCTGCAACTTGGAGACTATCAATTCTCTTGGCCATTTGCTCAAATTGTTGCTGAATTTGCTGCTGCATAATCTTGTTTTGAGCTAGGATTGAATCCACTCCTTCTAGCTCCATTACTCCTCTCCTTTGTGATGGTTGGCGGCCTCTTTGATGAGCAAAGAAATATTGGTTGTTGGACACCATATCAATGAGTTCTTGAGCCTCTTCTGCAGTTTTCATGAGTTGCAAGGAACCTCCAGCTGAATGATCCAAAGCTTCCTGGGATTTCAGTGTCAAGCCTTCATAGAAGTTTTGAAGTTTCTCCCACTCATTAAACATGGCAGGGAGACATTTCCTTATCAGAGCCTTGTACCTCTCCCATGCCTCATAGATAGGTTCGGCCTCCATTTGTGTAAATGTTTGAACCTCAGCCTTTAACCTTATAATCCTCTGAGGTGGATAAAATTTGGCAAGGAACTTAGTTACCAAGTCATCCCAGTTGTTGATGCTGTCTCTTGGAAAAGATTCTAACCATTGAGTGGCCTTGTCCCTGAGAGAAAATGGGAATAGCATCAGCTTGTAACTGTCAGGGGGCACTCCATTAGTTTTGACAGTGTTGCATATCCTCAAGAAAGTGGATAAATGTTGGTGCGGGTCCTCAAGTGGTCCTCCACCAAAAGAGCAATTGTTCTGAACCAACGTGATGAGTTGTGGCTTGAGTTCAAAGTTGTTAGCATTGACATTTGGAGCCAGGATGCTGCTCCCACAATGTCTAGGATTTGCAAAGGTATAGGAAGCCGAAACTCTCCTCTGGGGTGGGTTGCCATTGTTGTTGTCTTCTCCACCTGGTGGATTGGTTAAATGTTCCTCCATCTCTTGGAATTCTTCGTCTGATTCCTCTTCTCCGACAATATTTTTCCCTCTTTCAGCTCTTCTTAACCTCCTGAGAGTTCTTTCATCTTGTTCATGAAAATTGAGTATGGTTCTTCTTGTACCTGACATACAAGCAGAGCATGAGGAATGCACAAAACCAGTGACACTTCAATTTACTGCCAGATTGAAGTGTTAGTTAGTTTAAGCAAAAAATCAAACAGTTAGTGGGTTAATCAAAATTAAAGAAAAAGTGCTTGATCTAGATTACCACTTTACTTAATCATTGTCAATCTAATCAATCCCCGGCAACGGCGCCAAAAACTTGATGAGTATTTTGGAGGAAAAATAAATCTCTCCCAAAACACACAAATCCAACCGGCAAGTGTACCGGGTCGTATCAAGTAATAAAAACTCACGGGAGTGAGGTCGATCCCACAGGGATTGAAGGATTGAGCAATTTTAGCTTAATGGTTGATTTAGTCAAGCGAATCAAGTGTTGGTTGGGTGATTTGTGATTTGCAGAATGTAAATTGCATTGAAGTAAAGAGAACAAGAAATAAATTGCTGAAACGTAAAGGACAAGAAATTAAATAGCAGAAACTTAAAGTGCAAGAAATGTAAATTACGGAATCTTAAAGTGCAAGAAATGTAAACAGCTGGAATTGTAAAGGGAATTGGGGAATGGATTTGCAGAA
Organism: Arachis ipaensis; assembly: GCF_059453495.1. NCBI lineage: Eukaryota > Viridiplantae > Streptophyta > Magnoliopsida > Fabales > Fabaceae > Arachis > Arachis ipaensis. The sequence continues at coordinate 77,953,717 of NC_142444.1, forward strand.
TTTAAACAAGGACAAGTTGAATTGCATTAAACAGAAGAGGGAAAGGGAATTGGGATTGAAACGGATCTTGAAGCAGTAAAGTAAATGAACATTAAAAGCAAGAAACAGAGAATATAAAATTGAGATCTCAGGGCCCAGAGACTAGAAAACCAAGTCTAGATCTCAATGCCTTCCTAGATCCAACAAGAACAATTGCAAGGAAAATGTAAATTGCAGAGAAAAGAGATGAAGAGCAATTAACCGGAAATGAAATTCAATTAACAGTAAAGAAACAGAGAGATCCAAGATTGAGATTGAAACAGAATTTCTTCAATTCTCCAATCCAAGATCCAAGACAAGTGTAAATGAAATTGAAAGCAATGAAAACAAAGAAATTCAAGTTCACTCAATAACAAAAGCTCTCCAAAAACTATTATGAAAATTTCAAAAGGAAAGCTCCCCGAAAACAATTATGAAAATTTCAAAAGGAAAGCTCTTCCTAAAGAACTTGAATTCTATCCTATTTATACACTTTCTTCAAATGATCTTCAAGCCTTGAGTTGGGCCTTTGCTCTTGGTGGAATTGGGTTGAAAGAGGCCTTGGTTGATTGCTCTTGAAGTTTGGAGAAGAACCGAAGTGAACCAATTGAACCGGTTTTGAGGTTAGCAAAAGTTGGACCAAAAGTTTGAGTCTAACTTTGGCTCCAACTTTTCATAGCAGCAAACACATTTTTCTGGTATGCACGTTGGTGCCAACGTTAGGGGTCTAACTTTGACCCTAACGTTGGCCTTGTCTAGTGTGCTTGTGGCGCCAACGTTAGCCTCCAAGTTAGGGGGCTAACGTTGGCGCAAACGTTGGCTCCTTCCCCATTGTAATTCATGTGCCAACGTTAGTGCCCAGGGGAGAAATTCTCAAGTTCCAACATTAGCCTCCAAGTTAGGGGGCTAACTTTTTCTCCTCTTCCTTGAATATTCATGTGCCAACGTTAGCCTCCAAGTTAGGGGTCTAACGTTGGCGCAAACGTTGGTGCCCAGGGGGGAAATTCATGTGCCAACGTTAGCCTCAAAGTTAGGGGGCTAACGTTGGCGCAAACTTTTGGAGCCCAGGGGAGAATTTTCAAGTTCCAACGTTAGCCTCCAAGTTAGGGGGCTAACGTTGGGTCCAACTTTTCAACCAAAAGTTTGTGCAAAAGTTTGATGCTAACTTTAGGTCCAGCTTCTTGCTTCCTGGTTCAATTTCACTTATTCCATTGTCCTCTCTTCACTCCTAGCCATTCCTTCTTGCTTCAACCTTTCTCCAAGCTTTCTTCTCCTATCATTAATCAACCAAACTCATCAAAGCTATGCTCAAAATCATGAGATATTCATTCTTTCATAATATGCAACAAATATAGCATAAAACCTCATGAAATGGCATGAATTCATATATGGTTGGTTCAATCAAGGAAAACATGAAAATCTACTCAATTAGCTTGCTTGTAGCTCAAGAAAGTGCATAATTCAAATGAAAACAAAAGAAAAAGACTAGCTAAAATAGGCTAGGATGACTTGTCATCAGCTCCCAATAGTTTTGTGGAGGAAAATGCATCCCTTGAGGCATCTCAGGGATTTCATGATGAAGATTTTCCTCATGCTCTTGTTGAGGTCCATGGGTGGGCTCTCTTGTTTGCTCCATCCTTTTCTTAGTGATGGGCTTGTCCTCTTTAATGAGGAGTCTTAGCCACAACTTCATAGAAGTGGTCTTGATGGACCTTTGAGATAAATCTCTCTATCTCTCATGACTCAAAGGTGGAAGAAATTACCTTTTCTTTCCTCTTTCTAGAGGTTTCTCCGGCCTTAGGTGTCATAAATGGTTATGGAAAAATAAAAAAGCTGAGCTTTTCCACACCAAACTTAAAAGGTTTACTCGTCCTCGAGCATAAGAATGAAGAAAGGATAAGAACATGAAGAGATGGAGGAGATGGAGGTGTTTGAATTATTTGGCCAAGGGGGTTTTAGGTGGTTATGATGTGGAAAAGGAAGGAGTGACGGTTTGAATTTGAGTGGGTGGGTGTAGGTGGTTTGTATGATGGTTTTGGAGGAGTAATGGAGGTGATTGGTAGAGGTTATTTTGGGAAGAGTATTATGAAAAGGTGTGAAGAAGTGAGAGAGAGTGAGTTGATGTTGGTGGGGATCCTGTGGGGTCCACAGATCCTGAGGTGTCAAGGATTTCTCATCTCTGCACCAATTAGACGTGCAAAACGCCCTCTGTTGCCAATCCTGGTGTTAAACGCCAGGTTGCTGCCCATTTCTGGTGTTTAACACCAGCTTTTTGCCTTTTCTGGTGTTAAACGCCAGTCTGGTGCCCATTTCTGGCGTTAAACGCCCAGAATGGTGCCAGACTGGGTGTTTAACGCCCATTCTGCTGTCTTTACTGGCGTTTAAACGCTAGTAGGCTTCTCCTCCAGGGTGTGCTATTTTTCATTCTGTTTTTCAGTTTGTTTCTACTTTTTCAATTGTTTTTGTTACTTCACATGATCATCAATCTACAGAAAACATAAAATAACAATGGAAAATAGAAATTAACATAGATAAGTAAAATTGTGTTGCCTCCCAACAAGCGCTTCTTTTATGTCAGTAGCTTGACAGTGGGCTCTCATGGAGCCTCACAGATACTCAGAGCATGATGATGGCCTCTTAACACCAAACTTAGAGTTTGGTTGTGGCCTTCAAACACCAAACTTAGAGTTTGAATGTGGTGGCTCTGTATTGAGAGAAGCCTTTCATGCTTCTTCCTTTTCCTGTCTGCAAACCATTGTGCTTCCTGAATGGCGAAGAGTTGCTCATCCGGAAAGGTTTCAGAGATCTCAGTAGGAGGGTGGGACGCCCCTGCTACTGGTTCTATCCGGGACAGGTGATCAGCTACCTAGTTCTCTGTCCTTTTTCTGTCTCTTATTTCTATATCAAACTCTTGCAGAAGCAACACCCATCTTATGAGCCTGGGTTTTGAATCCTGCTTTGTGAGTAGGTATTTAAGAGCAGCATGGTCAGTATACACAATCACTTTTGAACCTACTAAATAGGATCTAAACTTGTCAATGGCATAAACCACTGCAAGTAACTCTTTTTCTGTGGTTGTGTAATTCTTCTGTGAATCATTTAAAACACGGCTAGCATAGTAAATGATGTGCAGAAGCTTGTTATGCCTCTGTCCCAACACTGCACCAATGGCATGGTCACTGGCATCACACATTAGTTCGAATGGTAATGTCCAGTCAGGTGCAGAGATGACTGGTGCTGTGACCAGCTTGGCTTTCAGGGTCTCAAACGCCTGCAGACACTCTGTGTCAAACACAAATGGCATGTCAGCAGCTAGCAGGTTGCTTAGAGGTTTTGCAATTTTTGAAAAATCCTTTATGAACCTCCTATAGAATCCTGCATGCCCCAAAAAGCTTCTGATTGCCTTTACATTGGCAGGTGGTGGTAATTTTTCAATTACTTCCACTTTAGCTTGATCCACCTCTATTCCCTTGTTTGAAATTTTATGCCCAAGGACAATTCCTTCAGTCACCATGAAGTGACATTTTTCCCAGTTTAAAACTAGGTTGGTCTGTTGGCATCATTTTAGAACAAGTGCTAAATGGTCAAGACAGGAGCTGAATGAGTCTCAAAATACTGAAAAGTCATCCATGAAGACTTCCAGAAATTTTTCCATCATATCAGAGAAAATAGAGAGTATGCATCTCTGAAAGGTTGCAGGTGCATTGCACAGACCAAAAGGCATCCTTCTGTAGGCAAATACTCCAGAAGGACATGTGAATGCTGTTTTCTCTTGGTCCTGAGGATCCACTGCAATTTGGTTGTAACCTGAATAGCCATCCAAAAAGTAGTAGTATTCATGACCTGCTAGTCTCTCTAGCATCTGGTCTATGAATGGTAAAGGAAAATGATCATTTCAGGTGGCTGTATTGAGCCTTCTATAGTCAATACACATACGCCACCCTGTAACTGTTCTTGTAGGAACCAGTTCATTCTTTTCATTATGAACCACCGTCATTCCTCCCTTCTCAGGGACAACATGGACAGGGCTCACCCAGGGGCTATCAGAAATAGGATAAATAATCCCAGCCTTTAGTGACTTAGTGACCTCTTTCTGCACCACTTCCTTCATGGCTGGATTTAGCCTCCTCTGTGGTTGAACCACTGGCTTAGCATCATCCTCCAATAGGATCTTGTGCATGCATCTTGCTGGGCTAATACCCTTAAGGTCACTTATGGACCACCCAAGAGCTGTCTTGTGTGTCCTTAGCACTTGAATTAGTGCTTTCTCTTCCCGTGGATTTAAAGCAGAGCTTATGATCACTGGAAAAGTGTCACCCTCTCCCAGAAATGCATATTTCAGGGATGGTGGTAGTGGTTTGAGCTCGGGTTTAGGAGGTTTCTCCTCTTCCTGAGGGATTTTCAGAGGTTCTTTTATTTCCTCTGATTCCTCCAGATCAGGCTGAACATCTTTAAATATGTCCTCTAGCTCTGATTCAAGACTTTCAGTCATATTGACCTCTTCCACCAGTGAGTCAATAATATCAACACTCATGCAGTCATTTGACGTGTCTGGATGCTGCATAGCTTTGACAACATTTAACTTGAACTCATCCTCGTTGACTCTCAGGGTCACTTCCCCTTTTTGGACATCAATGAGAGTTTGTCCAGTTGCTAGGAAAGGTCTTCCTAGAATCAGAGTTGCACTCTTGTGCTCCTCCATTTCCAGCACTACAAAGTCAGTGGGAAAGACAAATGGCCCAACCTTGACAATCATGTCCTCAATGATGCCTGATGGATATTTAAGGGAGCCATCGGTAAGTTGAAGTCATAATCGGGTTAGTTTGACTTCTTCAGTTAAGCCAAGCTTTCTAATAGTAGATGCAGGTATTAGGTTAATACTTGCTCCAAGGTCACATAGGGCTATCTTGGTACAAGCACCCTCTAATGTGCATGGTATCATAAGGATTCCTGGATCTTGAAGCTTCTCTGATAAGCTTTTCAAAATGACTGCACTGCACTCTTCAGTGAGAAACACTTTTTCAGTTTCTCTCCAATCCTTCTTATGACTTAAGATCTCTTTCATGAACTTAGCATAAGAGGGTATTCGCTCAAGTGCCACTGCAAACGGGATCTTTATTTCAAGAGTCCTGAGATAGTCTGCAAAGCGGGCAAATCGTTTATCCTGTTCCGCTTGGCAGAGCTTCTGAGGATAAGGCATCTTGGCTTTATATTCTTCAACCTTAGTAACTGCAGGTTTATTTCCTACAGAAGTGGTTGGAGAAGCCTTCTTAGAGGGGTTACTATCAGCACTTGCAGGTATCTGATCCCTCATTGGCGTTTGAATGCCAGGAATGGGGGCTTAATGGGCATTTAACGCCAGGTTCCCACCCTTTTCTGGCGTTTGAACGCCAGATTTGGGCATCCATTGGGCGTTTAATGCCAGTTTTTCCCCCCTCTCTGGCGTTTGAACGCCAGAGTTATTCCTCTCTGGGATCCTAATATCCTCAGAGGAATTTTGGGCAGTGGTTTGGTCATCCTCTGTCATTTGTTCCTTTCTTGACTTTTTACTACTTTGAGCTGAGTTATTCAATGTCTTCCCGCTCCTTAGTTGGACAGTTTGGCATTCTTCTGTTATCTGTTTAGATAGCTGCTGTCATATCTGATTCAATTGTGCTTCTATATTCTTGTTAGCATTTTTAGTGTCTTGGAGCATCTCTTTGAATTCTGCTAATTGTTTTGTCATGAGGAGTAATTGCTGATTAAGTTCAACAATCTGTTCTTGAGGATTAGGATCAGTAGTTACTGCCACAACCTTTTCTTTTATGGAAGACTCATTGTTTGAGTACAGATGTTAATTTCTAGCAACCATATCTATGAGCTCTAGAGCTTCTTCAATTGTTTTTCTCAGGTGTATAGATCCACCAGCTGAGTGGTCTAGGGACATCTGAGCTTTTTCTGTAAGCCCATAGTAGAAGATGTCTAACTGTACCCACTCTGAAAACATTTCAGAAGGGCATTTTCTCAGCTTCCCTCTGTACCTCTCCCAGGCATTATAAAGGGATTCATGATCCTCTTGTTTAAAGTCTTGGATGTCCAGCCTTAGCTGTGTCATCCTTTTTGGAGGGTAAAATTGATACAAGAATTTGTCTGTTAATTGTCTCCATGTTTTTATGCTTGATGTGGATTGGTTATTTAACCACCTCTTAGCTTGATCTTTTACAGCAAATGGAAACAATAATAATCTGTAGACATCCTGATCCACTTCTTTTTCACGTACTGTGTCAGCAATTTGTAAGAACTGTGCCAGAAACTCAGTAGGTTCTTCTTGTGGAAGACTGGAATACTGGCAATTTTGCTGCACCATGATAATGAGCTGAGGATTTAGCTCAAAGCTGCTTGCTTTGATGGGAGGTATACAGATGCTACTCCCATATGCAGCTGTAATGGGGTTAGCATATGACCCCAGAATCCTTCTGGACTGTTCACTTCCACTTATGTCCATGATGGAGAAAAGGGAATTGATATGAATTATATTTTTTTTTATTAAAAGTGACCGAAAATAATAAGTAAAATAAATGGAAAATAAAATAAAATTTCGAAAACAAAAAGAAAATAAAATAAAAGAAAATTGAAAAGTAAATTAATTAATTAATTAAAAAGATTTTGAAATTAGCAATTAAAAAGATATGATTGAAAATTATTTTGAAAAAGATATGATTTAGAAGATATGGTTGCAAATAAAAAAAATATGATTGAAAAGATATGATTGAAGAAATTAAAAAGATTTGATTTTTGAAAAAGATTTGAAAAAATCAATTTTTGAAATTAGAATATTGACTTGACTAAAAAAAAGATATGATTTTGAAAATCTTTGACTAAATTAATGCAAAATTTCAAAATTTATGAGTAAAATAAGGAAAGGATATTTTTTTTTATTTCTGAATTTTAATGATGAAAGAGAAAAACAACAAAATGACACTAAACTTAGAAATTTTAGACCAAAACAAAGAGAACAAACAAGAAAACTTTAAATGTCAAGATGAACACCAAGAACACTTTTGAAAAATTTTTAAGTAAATAAAAGCACAAGGAACACCAAACTTAAAATTTTTAGAAAATCAAACACAAATTTTCGAAAAAAATTAAAGGAAAACACAAAGAAGACACCAAACTTAAAATTTTTAGAAAATCAAACATAAATTTTCGAAAAAAATTAAAGGAAAACACAAAGAAGACACCAAACTTAGAATTTTTAAAGATCAAGAGAGACTAAGAACATGCAAATTCAAAAATTAAAAGAAAATAAAATCATGCAATTGACACCAAACTTAAAATATAAAACTAAACTCAAATAAAAGACTCTAAACCAACAAAAATAAAATATTCCTAATCTAAGCAACAAGATAGACCGTCAGTTGTCCAAACTCGAACAATCCCCGGCAACGGAGCCAACAACTTGGTGCACGAAATTACAATCACACTTTTGCAACTCCGCAAAACTAACCAACAAGTGCACTGGGTCGTCCAAGTAATACCTTACGTGAGTAAGGGTCGATCCCATGGAGATTGTCAGCTTGAAGCAAGCTATGGTTATCTTGTAACTCTTAGTCAGGATATCAATAATTCTCAGATTTAATTGTAAAAAGTAAAAGAACATGAAATAAATACTTGTTATGCAATAATGAAGAACAGGTTGAGGCTTTGGAGATGCTTTGTCTTCTGAATCTCTGCTTTCCTACTATCTTCTTCTTCATGCACGCAAGGTTCCTTCCATGGCAAGCTTTATGTTGGGCATCACCGTTGTAAATGGCTACTTCCCGTCCTCTCAGTAAAAACGTTCCAAATGCGCTGTCACCGCACGGCTAATCATCTGTCGGTTCTCGATCATGCTGAAATAGGATGCATTGATCCTTTTGCGTCTGTCACATGCCCAACAATCGCGAGTTTGAAGCTCGTCACAGTCATCCCTTCCCAGATCCTACTCAGAATACCACAGACAAGGTTTAGACGTTCCGGATCTCAGGAATGGCCGCCAATAATTCTAGCCTATACCACGAAGGTTCCAATCTTAGATTAGAAACCCAAGAGATACACATTCAAGCTTGATTGCATGTAGAACGGAGGTGGTTGTCAGGTATGCGTTCATAGGTGAGAATGATGATGATTGTCACGGATCACCACATTCATCAGGTTGAAGTGCGAATGAATATTTTAGAATAGAAGCAAGCGTGATAGAATGGAAAACAGTAGTAATTGCAGTAATTCATGAAGAACAGCAGAGCTCCTCACCCCCAACAATGGGGTTTAGAGACTCATGCCATAGAGAACACAACAAGAAATGTGTAAAGTGTCATGAGGTCCAATATGAATCACTGAAAGTAGTATTTAAAGTAAAGTAGTGACCTAGTATTACAGAAAATGAGTAAGCTAGGGTGTTTATTGTAAAATTCCACTTCTGGGGCCCACTTGGTGTGTGCATAGGCTGAGCATTGAAGCTTTCATGTGTAGAGACATTTCTTGGAGTTAAACGCCAGCTTTTATGCCAGTTTGGGCGTTTAACTCTAGCTTTTGTGCCAGTTCTGGAGTTAAACGCCATAATTCTTGAGCTGAATTGAAACGCCTGTTTGGGCCATCAAATCTCGGGCAAAGTATGAACTATTATATATTGCTGGAAAGCCCAGGATGTCTACTTTCCAACGCAATTAAGAGCGCGCCAATTGGGCTTCTGTAGCTCCAGAAAATCCACTTCGAGTGCAGGGAGGTCAGAATCCAATAGCATCTGCAGTCCTTTTTCAGTCTCAGAATCAGATTTTTGCTTAGGTCCCTCAATTTCAGCCAAAAAATACCTAAAATCAAAGAAAAACACACAAACTCATAGTAAAGCCCAGAAAAGTGATTTTTATTTAAAAACTAATAAAAACATAACAAAAACTAACTAAAATGTACTAAAAACATACTAAAAACAATGCCAAAAAGCGTATAAATTATCCGCTCATCAAGTGGTAGGCCTCTTAAATGGACTGGGATTCTGATTGAGGCACACACCTTCTAGTTACCTGGCAGGACCATACCTCCATAAATATGGGTCATTGATGCGCATAAACTTGTTATGCTACGATTTAGGAAATTGCACGATCGGCAAAATTGCTTCCGGCAAGTGCACCGGTTATCGTCAAGTAAAAACTCACAATAGAGTGAGGTCGAATCCCACAAGGATTGGTTGAGTGAGCAATTCGGATTAGAAGTATGTTCTAGTTGAGCGGAATCAAAATTTAGATGAGAATTGCGGAATGTAAAATTGCATGAATTAAAGAGCGAGAAGCTAAATTGCTGAAATTAAAAGGGATGGGGTGATTGCATGAATTTAATTGCAGAATGTAAAGAGAAAGTGGTAGATGGGGAATTCATTGGGTGTTAGGAGATATTGAGATCTCCGAATCAAAACATTTTTATTCCTTCCTCAACCAATGCATTCATTGAATTTTGCTTGGCAATCTAATATGATTGGATCCCAATCCCTTGGCTCACCAATTCTCTCTAAAAACGAACAAATTCCCAATCCCTTGGTTTAAATGTTCATAAGAAGAGATGATGCTCGATCACTGATTATACCACACAGTTTCATGAACCACAATTTGGTAGGATTACATGTCACAATATCCATCCAAACCCCAATCCAATTCACTGTGAGAAAGCTTCTCTAGCATGAATCCTCCATTCCTTTCCCAAGGTTCCGAAGGATTCCAATTATGGGTAGTTTCTTTCCCAAGACAACTACCCAATGGAATTAGATCGAGAAGCTTTCTAACAAAATTCAAGAGAAAAGATTGAAGAAGAAGATAAAACTATTATTGATTCATTGAATTACAATAGAGCTCCCTAACCCAATGAAAGGGGTTTAGTGAGTCATAGCTCTGAATTCAATTACAAAACTAAAAGAAAATGATTTCCAGTTCTCTCCCCCTCAGGGGCTGGATTCCCCTTCAATCCCCCCCGTTTCAAATGCAGGAACTAAGGCCTTTAAATAGGCTCCCTAAATTACAAAATGAAAATGAAATTCAAAGCAAATTACAATCAAATGAAAATAAACTATTCTAGATGATTCTTGTGGCCTTGATTTGGTGTTGTTGATGGGCCTTGCTTGCTTGAAGGGTAGAGTGACATAATTGATCCAAAAAGGATAATGATCCATTAAACTACACTCAAACGTTGCACCCCCCTTTCTTGAGTCGTCACTTCGTTCTCTTGTCAACCTTACCAATTTGATGCCAAATATAGACTATTATACCTCGTTGGAAAGCTATGGATGTCAGCTTTCTAACGCAACTGGAAGCACCTCAATTGGATTTCTACAACTCGAGTTATACTCCATGGAAGGTGAAGAGGTCAGCTGGCCTGATTGCATGTTGGTACTATGCTCTTCTATGCACATTATGGGGCTGTTTTCTCCCTCAATTTTTAGTATCCACCATGCATGCCATATATGCTTGGAAAGCTCTAGATGTCTTCTTTCCAATGCATTTTGAATCACCTCATTTGGAGTTTTGTAGCTCAAGTTATTTATGTTTGAAGAAGGCATGGTCAAGCTGTTCCATATAACACGTTTAAGCTCCAGTTTAAGCTTAAACTGGAGCTTAAACGCTGGCACTCCCTGGAGGCACAAGCTCGAGCACGTTTAAGCTTCAGTTTAAGGTTAAACTGAAGCTTAAACGTGGAAATGAGAAAGCAACCCTGGAGGAGAAAAATAGTCGAACACGTTTAAGCTCCAGTTTAAGGTTAAACTGGAGCTTAAACGTGGAATGCTCCTGGTGCCTTTCTTACTTCTGGCGTTTAACCTCCAGTTTAAGGTTAAACTGGAGGTTAAACGTGGAAATGCTCCCCTGGTGAGATTCTCACTTCTGGCGTTTAACCTCCAGTTTAAAGTTAAACTGGAGGTTAAACTTCAATTCCAGCATTATATGGCTTGGTAGTTTAAGTTCCAGTTTAAGCTTAAACTGGAACTTAAACTCCACATGTGATATTCAAGCTTCCTTTATTGATTTTGTTGCTTCCTTGCCTAGCCTCTTCTTCCCTGAAATCATCCAAACAATTGCATCAAAGTCTTGCAAAATTTCATGAGAAATCTTCCATTCATAGCATTCAAGTAATATAACTAAAAACTCATGGAATTTGCATCAAAATCTTCATGTTGAATGATTTAAGACAAGCATGACTATTTGGCCCAAATGATTACTTAAGGCTCAAGAAAATGCATAAAACAACTAAAAATAAAAGAAAAAGGCTAGTGAAACTAGCCTAAGATGCCTTGGCATCACAACACCAAACTTAATCCTTGCTTGTCCCCAAGCAAGTTCTGAATTATTGAGAAGAAAGAATGAAACAGAAAGTAAATTCATTAGCCATATCAGTAAGTAATTGACATTGATTAATGGCGTGTTCATGCAGAAAGTCGTTGCAGCATCACTTTATTGTTTCTTAGGTAAGAATGTCACTTTTTATGTTTCCACTAAAACACTGCTATGGCCTCTTGTTATTCACATATCCTTGGCAAGTTTCTTTTCTTTGTTTTTCTTTTTCTTTGAGCTTATTTGCTCCTTGTTGCTCAGTGTCATGTGTTGCACAAGCCTTTGGCATTTTCTTTTTCTTATCAGTGCACTACACATATCCACTACAGGCATTTTAGTTCACATTTCTTCTTGAGACATTGGTACCCAGCACCTCTTTGTGTGACTAAATGTTTTGTATTTAGGTTGCTCTTGATAATGGACTTTTGGTTGATAATCCCGGGTTAGTTAACCCAAGTTACCAAGTGTTGAAACACTCCTCAGAACCTATTCATCAAAGCATATCCTTAATACATAAACACCACAGGCATTTGTCTCAGAAGTTCAAACCATTGGTGCCTAGCTTATTTTCTCAATTTTTTTGCTTTTTGGTTGCCCTTTTTCAGTGGCTTTTTCTTCTTCTTCTTCTTTCTTTTTCATGGCCAAAGACATTTATTCATCAAGATCCATAGACAGCATCCTAATTTCCACTAAAAGTGACAATTCTAACTTTATTTCTTAGTGAGCTGACTATTCAATCAAACATGCATACCACCACTTAATCTTATTTGATTTCTTACTAAATGGAATTGAGTTACTTTTGTTCAAACTTTTCTTTTATTTTTGGAAACAGAACAAGCATGGCAAGCATACATTTAAGCAAGTGAAGTTTATCCAGACACTTAGACTATCACTTATTTGGAAATTAAACAAACAGACAAACAAAAACTGCAATGACTCAAACTTAAAGCAGGGGTGCATGCAAACTTCCAATGTCAGCAATTCAAAGTACAAGCAATTAAGTGACAATACAACCTTTTAGCATCTTCTTTGTTGTTCATCATCCTTCCTAGCCTTGGTGTTCTCTTTGATGATGATGTATATTCCTTCCATGAGATTGATTGTCTTCCTGCAAAGCTATTAGAAGTTGCTTGTTCCTCAAGCACTTTGAGAATTGGTTGGCATGCATCTATGTTTGTAGGCCTCTGAACTTAGATTGGTGTGTGAACACCAAACTTAGTTCCTTGCCATATGCAGCAATTTGGATCATATGCAGAAAACCTCATGTGCTTTTATTAAGAAAATAACTATGAACTAGAAAAAGAAACTATGAACTAGAAATTAAACTATTGTTTAAGTAGTTTCCCTGATTGGTTGGAGCTAGTGACTAGTCATGCTGAGGTAGAAATGTGCTTTTAATGAAGTTTTTGGTGGAACACCAAACTTAGAATCTCACATTCACCCTTGAATTGTTTTGGTGTGCAACACCAAACTTAGCTCCTTGCTATACAGATAAATCTACTTAACTCTTTTATTGAAATAACTAGAAAAGAAAAACTACCTTTGGTTGGGTTGCCTCCCAACAAGCGCTTCTTTAACGTCATTAGCTTGACATGCTGTTCCTGACTTTCTTCCTCTTCTTCCAGTTTGTTAAGAGGAATGACTTCAAGTGGATAAAGGAGCTAGTTAGTGCCCCTTGTTGTGAATGCTTCTTTCCAGCAAGCTTTCCCTTGTGATTGGCTTGAGTGAACTTGCTTGTTGGCTCAGGAGTTGGATTGTTCTTCGACCTTCTCTTCTTCATGGATATGATCCTTTGTTTCTCGGTCACAATCCTCATTTTGGTGCTTGTTTCTACTGCCTTCACATCCTTGATCTCAGAACTTGGTTGTTGTTGGACAGTTGGAGTATCCTGTTCATCAAAAGCTTCCTGAATTTGTGGTTCAATGAACCCTTCCTCTTTGCAACTCTCTGTGTCATTGGAGTGTGATCTCCCTTGATTGACTTTCTCCCTTTCTTGTTCTTCTGATTCCTCCCTTGGGTTTGCCATGGTATCACTAGAAGAATTGTGGGTAGGGATTTGCTTTGATAGATATCCAATTTGTGCTTCTAGCTTTTGAATGGCAGCACCATGATTTTGTAAGTTGGATATCACTTCTTCCTTAAAGCTTTTCAAATCGGCCACATCTCTGCCCATAGTTGCAATCATTCCTTCTATCCTGTTTAATTGATCTTGAAATTGTTGGTTCGGATTGGGTTGATGATGTTGATTATCTTGGCTGTGATATGGTGGCTGGGAGTATGTGTTTTGTGTGGGCTGATAGAGTCTTTGGTTGGAGTGTTGGTAGTGGTATGACTCTTGTGTGTAGTGGAATGAATCTTGTGGATAGTGAAATGAATTGTATGAATTTGAGAAGGAATTTTGTGCTGAGAAATGCTCAAGTGATGAAGAATTTGGATATGTAAAACTAGGAGGTGAGGTTGGATAATTCAGAGGTGATGGCTCTTGATGAATGGGGTGTGAATAAGTGAAATCTCTTTGGTTTTGATCTTCCCAGCCACAACTTGAGTAGTGATCAAATTCACCAAAACATGGACCATTTTGTGGCTCTGGGAAGTACCCCGTTTCCTGTTCCTGATACTCCCACCCACCATGAGCATAATAACATGAATCATTCTGTGGTGGTGGAGAGTTTCTCATGAATTTTGATTGACCAAAAGATGATGGATACTCCTTTCTTTTTTGCAATGTGCTCAGTCTCAAACAATACTCATCCAAAGATAGTGGAAATTCCATAGTAAGGCAATATCACAAACAGCTAGTGGTTAGTATGCTAACAAGTGAATAAGCAAAGAAAACAAATTAAAATTTGCAGAAATTAGCAGTAATAAACTGAAACAAAAACTATTAACAAAAGAAAACAAAAATTGCTCAATCTAGTTAACTTCCAATTGGAGAATTGTCAATCGAAAACCAATCCCCGGCAACGGCGCCATAAACTTGATGCGCATAAACTTGTTATGCTACGATTTAGGAAATTGCACGATCGGCAAAATTCCTTCCGGCAAGTGCACCGGTTATCGTCAAGTAAAAACTCACAATAGAGTGAGGTCGAATCCCACAAGGATTGGTTGAGTGAGCAATTCGGATTAGAAGTATGTTCTAGTTGAGCGGAATCAAAATTTAGATGAGAATTGCGGAATGTAAAATTGCATGAATTAAAGAGCGAGAAGCTAAATTGCTGAAATTAAAAGGGATGGGGTGATTGCATGAATTTAATTGCAGAATGTAAAGAGAAAGTGGTAGATCAGAAATGGGGAATTCATTGGGTGTTAGGAGATATTGAGATCTCCGAACCAAAACATTTTTATTCCTTCCTCAACCAATGCATTCATTGAATTTTGCTTGGCAATCTTATATGATTGGATCCCAATCCCTTGGCTCACCAATTCTCTCTAAAAACGAACAAATTCCCAATCCCTTGGTTTAAATGTTCATAAGAAGAGATGATGCTCGATCACTGATTATACCACACAGTTTCATGAACCACAATTTGGTAGGATTACATGTCACAATATCCATCCAAACCCCAATCCAATTCACTGTGAGAAAGCTTCTCTAGCATGAATCCTCCATTCCTTTCCCAAGGTTCCGAAGGATTCCAATTATGGGTAGTTTCTTTCCCAAGACAACTACCCAATGGAATTAGATCGAGAAGCTTTCTAACAAAATTCAAGAGAAAAGATTGAAGAAGAAGATAAAACTATTATTGATTCATTGAATTACAATAGAGCTCCCTAACCCAATGAAAGGGGTTTAGTGAGTCATAGCTCTGAATTCAATTACAAAACTAAAAGAAAATGATTTCCAGTTCTCTCCCCCTCAGGGGCTGGATTCCCCTTCAATCCCCCCCCGTTTCAAATGCAGGAACTAAGGCCTTTAAATAGGCTCCCTAAATTACAAAATGAAAATGAAATTCAAAGCAAATTACAATCAAATGAAAATAAACTATTCTAGATGATTCTTGTGGCCTTGATTTGGTGTTGTTGATGGGCCTTGCTTGCTTGAAGGGTAGAGTGACATAATTGATCCAAAAAGGATAATGATCCATTAAACTACACTCAAACGTTGCACCCCCCTTTCTTGAGTCGTCACTTTGTTCTCTTGTCAACCTTGCCAATTTGATGCCAAATATAGACTATTATACCTCGTTGGAAAGCTATGGATGTCAGCTTTCTAACGCAACTGGAATCACTTCAATTGGATTTCTACAACTCGAGTTATACTCCATGGAAGGTGAAGAGGTCAGCTGGCCTGATTGCATGTTGGTACTATGCTCTTCTATGCACATTACGGGGCTGTTTTCTCCCTCAATTTTTAGTATCCACCATGCATGCCATATATGCTTGGAAAGCTCTAGATGTCTTCTTTCCAATGCATTTTGAATCACCTCATTTGGAGTTTTGTAGCTCAAGTTATTTATGTTTGAAGAAGGCATGGTCAAGCTGTTCCATATAACACGTTTAAGCTCCAGTTTAAGCTTAAACTGGAGCTTAAACGCTGGCACTCCCTGGAGGCACAAGCTCGAGCACGTTTAAGCTTCAGTTTAAGGTTAAACTGAAGCTTAAACGTGGAAATGAGAAAGCAACCCTGGAGGAGAAAAATAGTCGAACACGTTTAAGCTCCAGTTTAAGGTTAAACTGGAGCTTAAACGTGGAATGCTCCTGGTGCCTTTCTTACTTCTGGCGTTTAACCTCCAGTTTAAGGTTAAACTAGAGGTTAAACGTGGAAATGCTCCCCTGGTGAGATTCTCACTTCTGGCGTTTAACCTCCAGTTTAAGGTTAAACTGGAGGTTAAACTTCAATTCCAGCATTATATGGCTTGGTAGTTTAAGTTCCAGTTTAAGCTTAAACTGGAACTTAAACTCCACATGTGATATTCAAGCTTCCTTTATTGATTTTGTTGCTTCCTTGCCTAGCCTCTTCTTCCCTGAAATCATCCAAACAATTGCATCAAAGTCTTGCAAAATTTCATGAGAAATCTTCCATTCATAGCATTCAAGTAATATAACTAAAAACTCATGGAATTTGCATCAAAATCTTCATGTTGAATGATTTAAGACAAGCATGACTATTTGGCCCAAATGATTACTTAAGGCTCAAGAAAATGCATAAAACAACTAAAAATAAAAGAAAAAGGCTAGTGAAACTAGCCTAAGATTCCTTGGCATCAGTCATCCCATATATAATATTTGGACTAGCTTTTCAGCTTATCCCTTTGATACTTAGTAAAATTAGGGGGGAAGGTTTGACTAACTAGATAATTAGCCACAGGTGCATACCAAGGAACTACTTCATATATTGCGTGCAAGCTATCAAATGGAAAAGAATCATTGAGAGGAGTGGAGTCATCCTTGATGTGCTCAAGGCGACTCAAGTGGTACCCCACTAAATTCTGGGAACCACTCCTATGCTTAATTTTTTTCTAAATTAAATTCTTGCAGCAACAATATCCAACGTATTAACCTTAGTTTGGACTCTTTTTAGCTAATAAATATTTTAGAGCTGCATGGTCTGAGTACACTACCACCTTAGTACCAAGTAAATAGGCTCGAAATTTATCCAGAGCAAAAACAATAGCCAGAAGCTCTTTTTCAGTGGTAGTGTAATTAGACTGAGCAGCGTGTAAGGTCTTAGAAGCAAAAGCAATTACAAAAGGATCCTTACCTTCACGCTGAGCCAGCGCCGCTCCTACTGCATGGTTGGAAGCGTCACACATAATCTCAAAGGGCTGGCTCCATTCTGGTCCTCTCACAATCGGAGCTTGGGTCAAGCCGATCTTCAGCTTATGAAACGCATTCATGCAGTCCTCATTCAGCTCGAACTTAACATCCTTCTGCAACAGTCTAGATTAAGGCAATGCTACCTTACTGAAGTCCTGGATAAATCTTCGGTAAAAACCTGCATGGCCAAGGAACGAATGGACTTCCCTCACGGAGGAGGGGTAAGTCAAACTAGAAATCACATCTACCTTTGCTAGATCTACAGAAATACCAGTACTAGAAATAGCATGTCCTAGAATAATGCCTTGTTTGATCATAAAGTGACATTTTTCAAAATTTAATACAAGGTTTGAACTAACACAACTGTCTAATACTTTAGCTAAATTATCCAAGAAAAGGCTAAATGAATCACCATACACACTAAAGTCATCCATGAAAACTTTCATACAGTTCTCAATAAGATCTGATAAAACACTCATCATGCACCTTTGGAAAGTAGCCGATGCATTACATAAGCCAAAAGGCATCCTTTTGTAAGCATACGTTCCAAAGGGACATGTAAAAGTAGTCTTCTCCTGATCTTCAGGAGCTATATAGATTTGAAAATATCCTGTGTAACCATCTAAAAAGTAGTAATGTGATTTATCTGACTAACGATCAAGCATCTAATTGATAAACGGCAGGGGGTAGTGATCCTTGCGAGTAGCCTGGTTGAGGCGCCTGTAATCAATGCACACCCTCCAGGAATTTTGCACTCTAGTTGTCAGGAGCTCTCTTGGGTACCACTTGTACTGGGCTGACCCATTCACTATCCGAGATTGGATAGATGATGTCAGCTTCAAGCAGCCTGGTCACTTCCTTCTTGACAACTTCTAAGATGGTGGGGTTCAGCCGCCTCTGAGGCTGACAAACAGGCCTTGTTCCCTCTTCTAAGAATATCCTGTGCTCACAAACTTGAGAGCTAATGCCTAATATATCTACCAAACTCCTCCCAATTGCTTTCATGTGTCTTCTCAGCACACTAAGTAGCTGCTCCTCCTGTTGGGAAGTGAGTTCCTTTGCAATGATGACTGGGAGCTTCTGATGATCCTCAAGGTAAGCGTACTTGAGGCGGGGTGAAAGAGGCTTTAACTCCATTTTCTGCTCATGGCTAGGCACTTGGTCTTCTGGAACTTGTGATGGTGGCAATGTGTCTTCATCTTGTTCAGGGGGCTCCTCCACACTTGTACCTTGCTCCCTATGCCTCTCTTATACTTCTTCTTGGTCAACTGCAGCTACAGCCTCATCAATGATGTCGCACTGGAAGATGGAATGATCTTCCGGAGGATGCTTCATAGCTTTATCCAGGTTAAAGCTCACTACTCTGCCATCTATCTCAATGGAATAAGTTCCTGAGAATGCATCCAACTTGAACTTTGAAGTTTTTAAAAATGGTATTCCAAGGAGGATGGATGATGGTCTTCCTGAGTCATTAGGGGGCATCTCCAAAATATAGAAGTCAATAGGAAATGTGAGCCCCTTAATGCTCACCACCACGTCCTCATCAATTCCAACCACAAAGATAATGCTTTTATCTGCCAAAACAAAACGTGCAGCCGACCTTTTTAAGAGAGGGAGCCTTATAGTATCATATACAGACAATGACATTATACTAACACACGCGCCTAAATCACACATGCAGTTAGAAAATTTTACGCCTTCTATAGTAATAGTAACCATGCATGGACCTGGATCACTACATTTTTCTGGTATATCACCCATTAAAGAAGATATAGAGCTACCTAGATGAATATTTTTTAAATCCTGTAATTTATATTTATTCATGCATAAATCTTTTAGAAACTTCACATATTTAAGTACCTGGCAAATGACATCAAAAAGTGGAATGGTTACCTTAACCTTTTTGAGGATCTCCACCATCTTTGGATCGAGCTCCATCTGCTTTCTGGATTTCCCAGCAAGGTATGGAAAGGGGATAGGGATGGCGTCCCTTGTAGCTTCAGCCTCTATTGGTGCGCTGTTCTCTGGTTTAGCTGCTTCTTCTTCAAAAATGTACTTCATCCTCTTCTTCAACATCCTCGATCTCAACAATATCTTCAACTAGAGTGTTGTCCTTCGAGCTTGGCTCCTCATGACTCCTCTTTGGCAGTGTGGTACCAGACCTCAAAGTGATGGCATTAATTCCACCTTTGGGGTTGGGCAAAGGTTGAAAAGGTAGTGCACTGGAGCTTTAAGGTTGATTGCTGGGAGCAGAAGGTGGTTCCAGTCGGGAGATGAGAGCTTGTAAAGTTGATGTAAGACCATTGATGCTAGAAGTAAGTGTATTTTGAAGGTCTTTCTGTGCTTGTGTGATAGAGTGAAGCATCTCATCATTGGTAGAAGAAGGGGGACAAGTAATCTGAGGGGCCTACTGTTGGTTGTTCTGAGGCGTTTGGGACTGCCTTTGGTGAGGTGCTCTATAAGGCTAGTTTTGGTTCTGCTGCTAGTAAGGAGGATTCTGCTGTCAGTTGTTGTTGTTCCATCTCTGATTCCCACTGTTGTCTCTGCCTCCTCTATTATAGTTGTCCCTCCATCCTTGGTTAGAATTATCTCTCCAACCTTGGTTGGAATTATCTTGCCAACCTTGATTGTAGCTTCCACCTTGGTTATAATTGCCGTCTTGTTGATAATATCCTTGATTTGGGCGGTCGTAGAAGTTATGAATAGCTGCCAAGGTGTTGTCTTCTTGTTGGAGCTGCGGCACTCATTAGTATAATGAGTATAAGAGGAACATATTCCGCACAGTCTCTGAGGAACTAATTGTTGACTCTGTTCTATTGTTGATTCAGCTGTAGCTGCTTTAGTATGTTGGTCATCTCTCCCAGAGTCTGTGTGAGAGCAGCAGTCTCACTACTAGAGAAAACCTCCGCAATAGCCTTGGGATGGTTGTTCCTGTGCCTGACATTCCGGGTAGACTCAGCCAGATTGGTGGTCAGTTGCCACGCTTCTGTCGCTGTCTTGTACTTCTTCAGAGAACCATTACTTGTAGCATCTAGTGTAGTCTTATTATGAGGCTTCATGCCTTGTGTGAAGTAGCTGATCAACACCAACTAGTCAATCTTGTGGTGGGGGCATGAATCTAAGAGGTTCCTGAAGCGTTCCCAATATTCAAAAAGGGTCTTTGACTCGCCTTGGATGATGCAGGAAATCTCGTTCCTCAGTCTATTTGTAACTTCAGTTGGAAAGTATTTTTCCAGGAACTCCCTTCTGAGCAGATCCCAGTTAGTAATGACTTCTTCAGGTTGAGTGTAGAACTACTCCTTTGCCTTTTCCTCAAGAGAAAACAGGAAAGCATATAGGCAAATAGTAGTTTCATCTGCACCATGACACCTAGTAGCTGAACAGGCTGTCTAAAAATCTCTGAGGTGCTTTATGGGCTCCTGAGCAGGTAAGCCATGAAACTTGGGTAGTAAGTTGATTAGCGCAGTCTTCTGTTCAAAATCTGCAGTCAGGTTTGGGTGACGCGCTTGATACGGTTGTAGTGTAAAGTCTGGAGCTCCTGCTTCCTGGAGAGTAATCTTTTTGGTCTCCGCCATATTACCTGCACGTGAATCAACTGAATCAGTAGAAAAGGAGCTTGTTTCTTCCTCAGATGGCACTTCAGATTTGCCTTCAGAAGAGACTGGTGAATTGGTAGTAACCAGTTCACCACTCTTAGAGGCTAACCGACGCTGAGCTCGCCTAATATGTGAAATAGTTCTTTCAATTTTAGGATCAAACGCGGCTAAGCTCGGATCAAGCAGTGAACGCGTCATTCAATGAAAGAAACATACAGCTCATGGTAATAAAATAAAATAAAAATATACAAATATACAAAATTAAAAATATTTACACCAACTAATAAGGTAGCACACAATTGCAACTCCCCGACAACGGCGCCAAAAATTGATGTGGGCGGAAATTAGCCAATTAAAAAATTATAGTAAGAACAGCGTTGCAAGTACAGTTCTTAAACGACGAAAATCCGCTTATCAATTTAGAAGGGTTGTCACAAAATTAGAATAAAAATACAGGGAGTAGGAATCCCAAGTCGTCTCCCAACGAGTTGACAAAAGGGTGCTATTTTATTAATCAGGAGTTTTCCAAGAAATTTTAAGATTTGGAGAACAGAAAAATAAGTGATTGTAAATTAAAGCTGATGAGTTTGGAAAACTCCAAATTAAAATTAGTGATGATCAAACATTATTAATATAATTAATTACAAAAATTATTAATTTGAATTCTAATTCATATTTGCTAATTAATGATATTTGTTGCTTGCAGATTTGGCTTTGGGCTAAAAGATAATTAATAAGCCCAATATGAAATCAAAATTCAGTTTTGGTACAAAAATGGTTTCATTCATGTGACTAAATTAGTGATGTACCAATTGGGCCAAATTCAATTATTATTAGCCCAAATCTATTTTGAAAAAGAGATCCACTAAGCTTGGTTCAAATTGAAAAAATGAAAAAAAGGGGAACCATGCATGCTTCCACGGATCCCATTCTCTTCTTTTGGTGGATTTCAGAGTTATTAAACTTGCTTTAATTGCATTGGAACCATGAGAGAGAAAATAGCAATTGATTTGATTGCTATCATTAGTGTTACACGCTACTCAGCAAAGGGAAGTGGGAAACTTAATTCACTTTATCAATTCCATTGATTATTGTTCAAATTTCTCTTTCTTCTCTCTCGTCTCTCTTCTTGCTTTCGGTCACTTCACAGAGGAAGCATGGAAGATTTTGCAAGATATAAGAGTAAAGAAGATGAAGCAAGAAATAATCTAGGAACTATTGTGATGATGGCATCAAGAAAAAGAAAATTTGAAGTATGCTGTGGCTAAGATCTTTACCACAAAAGGCAAGATATGGTGAGGCAATCTTAAGCTGTCCAAACCCAAAAATAGAAGAAGATCCATTCGGTCAGAGGTAGAAGATCCTTGGAGGGTTGGCTTGTTTCTACTTTTGCCCAACCACTACAGGAGGTAGCCACTGTAGCTACGTAGTGGATGAGGCAGAAGTTGGAGCAGATGAAGCTGTCATCATCAAGAACTCATCAAGGGCTAGGAATCCTTCTTGGAGTGCAAGTCAAGATGGAAGGCCCGGATTGATGAAGCTTGGTGCAAAGGAAAGACACAGAGGTAATTGCATGTTGGATATAGCATTCAGTTTCCTCTCCTCTCTCTCTCTGGATGAACTGGATTTGCATGAAGAAGAAGAAGTTAGCTCAGTTCAAGAGCTCCAACCTTGGAGGCTTCCCCTTCCATAAATAAGGGTGAATAACCAAGGCTTGAGGCAAGGAAAAAAGAGTGGAAAGCACAGAGTTTTCATAGCAACCCAAGCTAACAGAAGTTCTTCTCCTTCAATGTTTCTCATGTTGTATTTTTCTATTTAATTTTGTCTGTCTTGAGTCTCATGGAAAAAGGCAAAGAGTGAGGTTTGTAAGAAAAAGCCATAGAGCGGAAAAAGACAGAGTATACAAAATTAAAAAAATCCATAGATGTCCTTAGAGGTCCTTTATACATTTGTGTTGTGTATCATGATTCTGTGGGAATCTCCTTGCAAGTTGGGTTAGCACTTAGCAGTTGAAAGCTTGGCAGTGACCAAGTCAACTTCTGGATTGGGGTTTAGATTCTGGACTTGTCCCGGATAGGAAGGGTAGTTCCTAGGGAGAATTGGTGTATGTAATCATGAAGATTATAGTGAAATTCTATCATTGTTGTGATGGAGACTGGATGTAGGCTGCATTACACTTGGCAGCTGAACCAGGATATTTCGTGGTGTGATTCTCTCTCTTTCTTCTACTCTATTTCTGTTTCTGTTGCATAGGAGATAAAACTGAAAAATATCTCGTGCCAAGTTATGAGATAAAAAGAAAAATTCTCGTGGCTGGGTACGAGATAAAAATCAAAAAGTCTCCAGAAGTTGTTTCAAAGATCAGCAAGTTTTAATAAGCAAAAAAATGGGGCTAAGATTCATCCCCCCTTCTCTTAGCCACTGAAAACCATCAATTGGTATCAGAGCTTGGTCTCAAAGAGATCAAGCTTTGCAGCTTGGAGAAAAAACCCACATGGCAGAAAATAGTGGCTCAAACTTGGTGTCCTACAATCTGACAGAAGGACAGTCAAGCAACAGACCTTCTCTTTTCAATGGAAAAACTACACCTATTAGAAGGAGAGAATGAAGATTTTTGTGCAAGCAGTAGATTACAGATTGTGAAAGATCATCCTAGAGGGTCCTCAATATCCAACCACCAGAAGTGCTGAAGGAGTAGTCTCACTTAAACACGAAGCCAGTTGGACCGAAGATGACAGAAAGAAGGTGGAGCTCAAAGCCAAGGCAATCAACTTGCTCAACTGTGCAATCAGCTTCGAGAAGTACCGACGGGTATCACGATGCACAACGGCAAAGAAAATCTGGGACAAACTTCAAGTCACTCATGAAGGAACCACCATAGTAAAGAAGACCATGATAGACATGCTGAACAGAGAATATGAAATGTTCTCAATGAAGAAAGGAGAATCCATAGATGAAATGTTTGAAAGATTCAACATCATCATTTTTGGCTTGGATGCTATGGGGATTAAGTATCCTGAATCTATGCTTGTGTGAAGAGTCTTGAGATGTCTCACAAAAGAGTGGGAGAAGGAAAGGACTAATGGCTTCTTGGGAGGACTTGGAAAATGATTCAGAAGATGATGAAGAATCAGAAACCAAGTCTCAACCATGTCTCATGGCAGATCAAGTTGAACAGGTAGTCTCTCATAACCCTGACACTGAAGATCTTCATCTTATGATAACCAAAATCTTGAACAACAAATCACCATTCTTAAAGCTAAAAATGGTTTCCTCAAAGATAAATTATGGGAGGCTAAAACTGCCATTGAACTTGTTGAAGAAAACAAGCAGTTAAAAGCTCAACTTAAAAGCTGTGAAAGTAATCATTCTGTGGTAGCTTATGTAAACTGTTTTAAAGAAAATGAGAGTCGCTTAAAGAGGTCAAAAGGCTTAAAAAAGACTTAGCCAAGTTCACTCAAAGTTCTAAAAATCTAAATCAAATCTTGGCTAGCGATGCGAAGATTCATACCAGTTCGGAATTCCACAGAATAATTCCGTTGTTAGTATAGTCCAAACCAATAGTCAATCCTAAACTCAAATTAAATTTGGTTTTGTCACCAGTACTGTTCCGAGGGTTACCTAAAACTGTAGGCCGATCTCGGATGAGATCTTCTGTACTGGTCGGAGATGACGTGTCCGGCTGGCTGGGGCGGCCTGAGCTGTTGTGTCCGACTTGTTGGACTGGCTTCACTTCTGATCCTTGGTCACCGGAGGGTGGGGGGTACCTGCAAGAGACTCCGATGCTTAAGTTAGCACGGGTATTAAGCAGGTTTATTGTAGAATCAGAGTATGAGTTATACCTAGGTGCTCCAGTGTATTTATAATGGTTGTAGAGTGACCTTTCTAGATAAGATAAGTTAGTTATCATATCCTATATTATCTTATCTTTGGGTGAGGTCAGCTTATCTTCAACGGAACCACCATTCTTTCTGTAGGCTTGGGCTGCCTTTGGATTGGGCTGTGTTCCTTTGTTTGGGCCTTCTTAGGCCTTCCTGTCGATTTTGCCGACCTCTTTTGTAAAGAGGTCGGATAGTCTGACCTGAAGAGGTCGGTCGCTTTGTCTCCAATCATCCCAGGTCGGATAGCTCGACCCAGGGTATGAACAGTGCCCCTGCTTGAGCTCGGTCTTTTTGTTGAGGTCGAGTCTTTGACTTCGGTCCTTCTAGTGAAGCCGAACTCAAGCATTTTGTCGATTCCTTTCTTTGTAGAGCCTTTTTTGAATGTGGAACATTTTTCTTTAAAAGCGCGCGCTTTTATATCAGCGCTTTGGGAACGTGCGAGGGTTTAATGCCCTCATTAATTGACTTCAAATGCCCCATTTCCTTGGGTTTGAATTTTGCCATCAGAAACGGTTTCTCTTCTTCATTCTTCTTCATAACTTCTCCCTTTACTCTCTCGCTTTCTGTTTCTTGCCTAGAGTTCATATTTCTTTCCTGCGACGCCTGCTCTGCCACTGCTTTTGTGGAAGATGGGTGATTCTGGATTTCTCTTTCCGTTCTTCGAATTTTTCCGTTTCGCGGGGTAGCTCTGTCGTTTCTGCTCTTCAGCTTTCTTTCGAGGTTTTCATCTATTTTCCATGTTCAATTTTTCTTCCTCTGTCATTTTTTATGTCTGATTTTGAGAAATTTTGGATCTTTTCTGCTTTTTTACCGTGCCTGATTATTGCGTGTTCTGGAATTCCTTCGCCGTTTGTGTGAGTTTTTTCGCCTTCCCTGCTGCTCGATGCTTTTTAGGGTTTTTTGCATGTTGCCGTCATTTCTGTTTGTGCTTCTGAGGATGGTTTTGGAATGATGATTTTGTTTGATTCTGAAAAAAGGTTTGTGTCTTTGACTATTTTTTCTTGGCCTGTCTGATGTTGGTGATGCTTTTTGCTGATATACTGTAGAAAGATAGTGGCTTGGATGACTTTTGTGTTTTTACTTCCTTTGTTTCATTTGAAACCTTTCTTTTCTTGTTTGATGAATGCTGGGACATAGGCTATAGGAATTTCTTGAAACCTTACTTTGTTTCTGCCTCCAAAGGATGCCCCAGGACTTTGGTTTGAGTCTTGGGGTTTTCCTTTTCTGCTTGTCCGCCTGTGTCATTTTAGTCGAGTTGTTTTGCCCCTTGTCCGAGATGTTTTTTAGTAATCCAATCTTCTTTTCTTATTTGTATGATTATTCGGCGTCATGTCTTCTCGCAATAACATTGTAGAGGTGTCTTCCAAAGTTCCCGAGGGGATGTCCGATTGGCTGGACTCCCTTGTCATAATGTGTGTCTCTGTCGTGGATGCTGAATTTTGTGTAGAGCTGAGGAAACGTCATAGGATTTGTGGTAGCAGTGCTCGGGAGAGGGATTATGAGCTTGTTGCTCCTGACTCTGATGAGAGGGCTTGTTTTCCTACTTTCGTCGAGGGGGAACGTCCCTTCTTCTACGCCTATGAATATTTCCTCAGCCAGTTGGACGTTACTTTTCCTTTTACTGCTTTCGAGACCGACTTGTTGTGGTCATGTAATATTGCTCCATCCCAGCTTCATCCGAATTCCTGCGTAAAACCTTCTGAAACTCTTTTCTTCCATCTTTTTGTCTCGGCCAAGCCAGGAGGTTCTTCCAAAAAGAAAGCTTCCTGG
Organism: Arachis ipaensis; assembly: GCF_059453495.1. NCBI lineage: Eukaryota > Viridiplantae > Streptophyta > Magnoliopsida > Fabales > Fabaceae > Arachis > Arachis ipaensis. Next base: position 77,980,069 of record NC_142444.1, read on the forward strand.
TTTTCTTTTAGATCGGCCCAGGGGCATAAAGTTTTTGCCATGTATGATGAGTCCTTTAAAAATTTTAAGATCTATTTCTTCCGAGTCCGTGTTGTTGAGGGGGTCCGCCCCTTTTTTCTTGATGAGACTGACGAGCCTGCTTTTCGTCTAAAGTGGAAAAAGAATGTGAGAGTGCCACGTTATACATGGGAGATGCTTAATGAGGTTGAGCGGGCTTTTGTAGTTGTTCTTGAAGATTTGTGGGGGGAACCACCCCATCTGGATACAAAAAGATTCTTGAGTGATCCATCTTTGGTTCGAACTGCTTTGGGTACTGTCTGACTTGTTTTTATACTTGTTTCTGAGCTTTTCTTCTCCTATGTTGTAACTCGTCATTTATGGTTGATTCTGTATTTTCAGAGATGTCGAAAAACAATGATTCCATGAAGGTCTACAAGAAGGCGAAGAAGGCTGTTGCTGCTCAAAACATCTCGGCCAAGGCGGCCAGAGAGGGATCTTCTCAAGTTCCTGTGAAGCCGCCCGTGCCAAGTTCTCCTGAACCAAGGAAGGTGATCCCCACTCCTCGAGTTCGCCTGACTGATCATCCACAGACTTCTGCCATTGCTTCTGGTGCTCCTCCCAACAAGAAACAGAAAACAATTGAGGCCTTTAACTTTGACGCCCCTGATTTGAATGCAATTGAATTCGTAGATCAGTAAATCGGTCCCTACGGTACCCTCCCCATGGATGATGTGTCGATCCTTCGCCATCTGGATTTTATGACCCGAAACAGTGTTAAAATGGCATATATGGGGGCTGCCTTATACTGAACTGCTCATAATCTTCCTCTCTATGCTACCAAGGAGTTTATGGAGGAGGCTAAACAGGAGTTCGACCGAATGAAGGGCCTGAAGGAAGAGTTTGAGGTAAAGGTAGCCAAGTTGGAGAAGGATCTGGAGAACGAAAAGGCGAGTTCCCTTGCTCTGGCAGCTTCTGTGCGGTTGGCCAAGGACACGGCATTGAGGGATAAGGACAGTTATGTGACATCTTATCGGGAGGTGGTGCGCCTGAGGGAGGAGTTGGAGAATGCGCGAGCTGATTACTCCGAGCTCCAAGGTCATCTTGTTGGCAGCGTAACTGCTGCCTATGAGAGCTTGAGGGAGCAGGTTCGGATTATTGCTCCCGAGGCCGACCTTACTCTTTTCAGCATGGATAATGTTGTGAGGGATGGTAAGATTGTCCCTGATGACCAGGATGATGATGATGTTGAACCTCCCCCTGTGTCTTCTGCCAAAGTGTCAGCCTCTTCAGTTCCTCCAGTTGTGTCTGACCCGGATTGCCAGATTCTGAACCGGGATGATGGAACCGTGGATGCTGTCCCCATTCAGACTCGGCCTCCTTCTCCCCGTACTGATGCTGCCGGGAAGGCTCCCAATCTCTGCTGATTTCTCTTTGGATATTTGTGTAGTTGGCCCGGCTTGTGGTCTTTGAAACTCTTTATTTGTAGTTTGAATATTTTGCTGACTGTTGATATTCCTTTTGGTTGCTTGTTTAGGAACTTCTATCTTGAAAAAACAACACTAGCTTTTATGCTTTTGATCCTGACCCCGCAGCTTTATAATATTGTATTTCATATCATGCTTGTTTGTTTTAGCATTTTTTGAAAATGTCGGAGCCTTCGGCCTCTTTGAATTGGGCTGGATCCTTTGTGGTCGTGAAGGGTGGTTCCAATTTGTTTCTTGGTTTTCTTGCTTCTTTCTTGTATCTCTATCGATCCATAGCCGATTTCTTTGTGTTGGTCCTCTTTCCAGTTACTTTTGCAGTCCTCTGTCTTGGACCTTTGTTAGGTCTTTCTCAGAGACTACTTTATAACTCTTTTTGTAGGAGGTCGACTTCTTTATGTCGTCCTTTTCCAAGTTATTTTTGTAATCCTCTTTCTTCGACCTTTGTCAGGTCTCTTTCAGGGATTACTTTTATAACTTGTTTGTAGGGGAGCGACTTTATTAGGTCGATCTCTTCTAAGTTATTTTTGTAATCCCCTTTCTTGGACATTTTTCAGGTCTCTTTCAGGGATTACTTTTATAACTTGTTTGTAGGGGACCGACTTCGTTAGGTCGATCTCTTCTAAGTTATTTTTGTAATCCTCTTTCTTGGACCTTTGTCAGGTCTCTTTCAGGGATTACTTTTATAACTTGTTTGTAGGGGACTGACTTCCTTAGGTCGATCTCTTCTAAGTTATTTTTGTAATCCTCTTTCTTGGACCTTTGTCAGGTCTCTTTCAGGGATTACTTTTATAACTTGTTTGTAGGGGACCGACTTCATTAGGTCGATCTCTTCTAAGTTATTTTTGTAATCCTCTTTCTTGGACCTTTGTCAGGTCTCTTTCAGGGATTACTTTTATAACTTGTTTGTATGAGACCTACTTTGTTAGGTCGATCTCTTCTAAGTTATAGCAATTCCTCTTTTATAGGGTTAGCCAAACCTCTTTCCAGGGATTTGCTGATAACTTGGGTTGACTTGGTCCGACTTCTTAACGTCAGCCAGTCTTTAAGTTATTATTTAGCAATCCATAAGACCTCGTCAGGTTCTTTTTCGGATCACTTTCGATAACTTCTTACATTATTCTGTGTTCATCTTTGCCAATTTGTAGAAGGTGATTTCTGTCTTTGTTTGGTCGACCTTTAGATGAATTGCGTTTTCATCTTTATTGGTCTTCCATCGTGATCGTGCAGTGAATCTGTTTTTCACTTTCTGCCGATCTGTTGCTTTATAATCGTTCGATGAATGCTTCAGATTAATGCGTCTTGAGAATTTGTAGAATATCTAAAATATATTTTATTCAAAAGGAAATGAAAATATATACATGCGGGATTTTTCATCCCTTTCAGTCGAATAATTTCTGGATCTCAACTTGGTGCCTCATTAAAAAACCTTTTCAGGAAAAAGAGTGCACCCTATGACGAGATCTTCTAGCTATAGTACCTTCTTAGGTTGTATGCGTGCCATGATCTGGGAAGCTCTCATCCATCGAGTTCGGACAGTCTGTAGTAGCCCTTTCCAAGAAATTCTGTAACTCAGTAGGGTCCTTTCTAGTTTGCTGCCAGCTTTCCTTCTCCAGGTCGAGTTGTTCCAATATCATTTCGGATTAGGATGAGATCATTCTCAGCAAAACTTCTTGGCACTACCCTTTGATTATATCTTGAAGCCATTCGGAATTTTAGCGCTTCTTCCCTGATCCGAGCTCTTTCTCGGACTTCTGGAAGCAAGTCGAGCTCTTCTCTTTGAAGTTGAGAGTTGGCTTGTTCATTGTAGTAGACCACTCTAGGGGACCCTTCCTTGACCTCTACTGGGATCATTGCCTCCACTCCGTACGCTAATCGAAATGGTGATTCGTTTGTGGTAGAATGTGGTGTTGTTCGATATGCCCATAGGACTTGTGGGAGTTCTTCGGCCCAAGCTCCCTTTGCTTCTTGCAGTCTCCGCTTCAGTCCAGTCAATATGACTTTGTTGGCAGCTTCGGCCTGTCCATTGGCTTGAGGATGTTCGACGGAGGTGAACTGGTGTTTTATGTTCAAGTCGGCAGCTAGTTTTCTGAAACCTGCATCTGTGAATTGAGTGCCATTGTCTGTGGTGATGGAGTGCGGGACTCCGAACCTTGTGACAATATTTCTATATAAGAATTTCCGAATTCTTTAAGCAATGGTGTTGGCTAGGGGCTCTGCCTCGATCCACTTTATAAAATAGTCTATCCCAACTATGAGGAATTTGACTTGTCCCGATCCCTGAGGAAAGGGTCCGAGAAGCTCGAGTCCCCATTTTGCAAATGGCCATGGTGATGTTACACTGATGAGTTCTTCTGGCAGGGCAATGTGGAAGTTGGCATGTTTCTGGCATAGGGGACATGTCTTTACAAACTCTATAGCTTCTTTTTATAGAGTTGGCCAGTAAAATCCTGCCCGGAGTACCTTTTTGGTGAGAGCTTGTGCTCCGAGATGATTACCACAAATGCCGCTATGTACTTCCTCTAAAACTTCCCTTATGTTAGAGGTCGGCACACATTTTAACAATGGTATTGAGATCCCTCTCTTATATAGGGTGTTGTTTATGATAGTGTAATACTGAGCCTCCCGCTATAACCTCTTTGCCTCCTTTTCATCTGTGGGGAGTGTTTCTGCTTTGAGGTAGTTAATTATGGGGGTCATCCATCCTTGGTCCTGACTTGTTATGGCTAGGACTTTTTCCTCTTCCGAGATTGATGGGTTCTATAGCATTTCCTGGATGAGGCTTCTATTGTTGCCCCCTGGTTTAGTGCTAGCTAGTTTTGAGAGTGCGTCAGCTCGGGCATTTTGTTCGCGGGGTATGTGACAGATCTTATATTCCCCGAGTTGTCTGAGCTGTTCCTTGGTTTTATCCAAATACTTTTTCATGGTGGGATCTTTGGCTTGGTAGCTCCCTGTTATTTGTGAGGTGATTACTTGTGAATCGCTGAAGATGTTGAGTTTTTTAGCTCCAACCTCCTTAGCCAGCTTCAAACCAGCTAGTAACGCCTCATATTCCGCCTGGTTGTTTGAGGCTGGGAACCTAAATTTGAGGGAAAGCTCAACTTGGGTTCCTTGGTTGCTTTCTATTATCACACCTGCGCCGCTTCCGGTCTTATTTGAGGAACCGTCCACTTAGAGATTCCATTCTGTGGGGGTTTCCAGGGTATCTATGAATTCCGCAATGAAGTCGGCCAAGTACTGTGATTTGATGGCTATCCGAGCTTCATATTGGAGGTCGAACTCAGACAACTCGACTGCCCATTGTAAAATTCTGCCTGCTAGTTCTGTTTTCTGTAATATCCCTTTTATGGGCTGGTCGGTTCGAACCTTAATGGTGTGAGCCTGGAAGTACGGGCGAAGTCGTCGAGATGTCAGTATGAGAGTGTAGGCAAACTTTTCTATTTTTTGGAAGTTTAGCTCGGATCCCTGCAGCACTTTACTAATGAAGTATACAGGTTGTTGCCCTTTGTCGTCCTCCCGAACCAGTGCTGAGGCTACTGCCCGGCTTCCAACCGCAAGGTACAATGTGAGTAGTTCTTCCTTTCGTGGTCGAGTTAGAATAGGTGGTTGTCCTAGGTAGTTTTTGAAATCCTGGAAGGCTTGCTCGCATTCCTTTGTCCATTCAAAATTTTTTCCTTTCCTTAAAGTGGCGTAGAGGGGGAGAGATCTTATCACTGATCCCGCTAAGAATCTGGATAAGGCTGCCAATCTCCTGTTGAGTTGTTGCACCTCTCTGACACAAGTTGGGCTCTTCATGTTGAGTATGGCCTGGCATTTGTCTAGATTCGCTTCAATTCCTCTTTGTGTGAGCATGAAACCTAAGAATTTGCCCACTTCTACTGCAAAGGTGCATTTTGTGGGATTGAGTCGCATGTCGTGCTTCCTTATAGTGTGGAACACTTGAGCCAGGTCAGACAATAATGTCTCTTCACTTTGTGTCTTTATCAACATGTCGTCCATATAGACTTCCATGATTTTTCCGATGTGATCTGAGAAGACTTTATTCATTAGCCTTTGATAAGTAGCTCCCGCATTCTTGAGACCGAAAGGCATCACAATGTAGCAGTAATTTGCTTTTGGCATCAAGAACGAGGTCTTTTCTTGATCTGGTGGATACATGGGTATTTGGTTGTATCCGGAATATGCATCCATAAACGAGAGATATCTATATCCGGAGGAAGCATCTACCAGAGCGTCGATACTTGGGAGTGGGTAAGGATCTTTTGGGCAGGCTTTGTTGAGGTCGGTGTAGTCGGTGCACATTCACCACTTCCCATTTGATTTTTTCACCAAGACGACGTTAGCTTGCCATAGTGGGTAGTTGACTTCTCTTATGGATCCTGCCTCCAGTAGTGCTTGTACCTGTTCTTCCACAGCTTGGGATCACTCTGTCCCAAGTTTTCTTCGTCTCTACTGTACCGGCCAAGATCCTGGATAGACCGCCAATTTGTGACACATTAGCTTGGGGTTTATGCCTACCATGTCTGCAGCTTTCAATGCAAAGAGATCGACATTATCTCGCAAGAACTGTACTAGTAATTCCTTTCCATCTCCTTTTAGGATCGTGCCAATATTAGTCGTTTTGTTCGAGGTATCTCCGATCTGAACTTTCTCTATTTCACCTTCGGGCTGTGGACGGAGTTCTTCTCGTCCCTGGACTCTACCAAGCTCAATTGTATGGAACTCTTCTCCTCTGCCTCTGAGGTTTAGAGTTTCATTATAACAGCGGCGTGCCATCTTTTAATCTGCTTTTATTGTGGCTATCCCCTCTGTAGTTGGGAATTTCATGCATAGATGTGGAGTTAAGACTATTGCGCCGAGTTGATTTAGTGTTGTCCAACCTATTAGGGCATTGTAGGCTGAACTCACGTTGACCACAATGTAGTCTATCTTGAGTGTTCTGGATTGGTTCCCTTTTCGGAAGGTTGTATGTAGTGACACGTATCCCAGTGGTTGTATTGGGGTATCTCCCAGTCCGAACAGGCTATTCGGGTATGCTCTAAGCTCCTTTTCTTCTAAGCCGAGTTTGTCGAAGGCTGTTTTGAATAAGATGTCGGCAGAACTCCCTTGGTCTATTAATGTGCGGTGGAGATTGGCGTTTGCTAGTATGATGGTGATGACCATGGGATCATCGTGTCCTGAGATGATACCGGATGCATCTTCTTTGGTGAACGTGATTGCAGGGATGTCGGGTGCTTCCTCCTTTCCTTCGACATGATATACTTCTTTGAGGTATCTTTTGAGGGATGTTTTGGAGATTCCACCTCCTGCGAATCCTCCATGTATCATATGGACATGTCTTTCTGGCGTTCGAGGTGATCGCTCAGCTCGTCCGACATCTTCATCTCTTTGTCTTTTTCTTTGCTCATCATCTCGGGTGGCCAGATACCGATTTAGTTTTCCTTCTCTTACTAATTTTTCTATGATGTTGTTTAAGTCGAAGCATTCGTTGGTGGAATGCCCTCGGAGCCGATGATATTCACAGTATTCGTTCCGATTTCCTCCTCCTCTTTTGCCTTTGAGTGGTCGAGCTGGGGGTATCTTTTCTGTGTTACATACTTCTTTGCCTTTGTACTTCTCTGCCCGCTCTTGCACCTCGTCTAGAGATGTGGGGTATTTCTTTGATATAGATTGGCTGAAAGGTCCCTCTCGTAGGCCGTTGATGAGGCCCATGACGGCAGCCTCTGTTGGCAAGCTTTGTATGTCTAGGCATGTTTTGTTGAATCTTTCCATGTAGTTGCGAAGACTTTCCCGATCTCCTTGCTTGATACCCAGTAGACTGGGAGCGTGCTTAGCCTTTGTGAGAGTCGTTGGAAAAGCTTTGCAGCGAACGGCATCTAAAGCGTCGGTGAGGTACATTCTACTTTTGAAGTTGCTGAGATGATGGTTGGAATCTGTGGTACCATCATACAAAGTCATATCCGGAAGTTTGAAGTCTTTAGGGATTTTAGTCTTCATGATTTCCCTAGTGAATGGATCTTGATCCTTGTGAGAGTTGTCCTCAGGGGTGGTCCGGGTAGCCTTTGCTTTGAGATCGGCTTCAAGTTGTAGGAGTTTATCTTCCAATTCTCGACGTCGCCTTACCTCTCTTTGTAGATCCTTGCCAACTTCTTGCTGGTACTGGCTTTCTTTTTCGAGTTGCTTTAGGCGATCTTGAAGTGCTTCTATTACTCCTGGATGTGATGAGTTTTTGTCTCCGTTAGATTCTGGAGTATCCTTTGGTGTGACATCCGTATTTTTATGCGGCGTTCTGTCCTATAGATCTGAGTTGTGGTCGTTGTCATGGTCGTCCGCCATGGTGATGGGATGACTTCCAAGTTCCCCAGCAACGGCGCCAATGTTCCGAGGGTTACCTGAAACTGTAGGCCAATCTCGGATGAGATCTTCTGTACTGGTCGGAGATGACGGGTCTGGCTGGCTGGGGGCGACCGGAGCTGTTGTGTCTGACTTGTTAGACTGGCTTCACTTCTGATCCTTGGTCACCGGAGGGTGGGGGTACCTGCAAGAGACTCTGATGCTTAAGTTAGCACGGGTATTAAGCAGGTTTATTGAAGAATCAGAGTATGAGTTATACTTGGGTGCTCCAGTGTATTTATAATGGTTGTAGAGTGACCTTTCTAGATAAGATACGTTAGTTATCTTATCCTATCTTATTTTATCTTTGGTTGAGGTCAGCTTATCTTCAACGGAACCGCCCTTCTTTCTGTAGGCTTTGGCTGCCTTTGGATTGGGCTGTGTTACTTTGTTTGGGCCTTCTTGGGCCTTCCTGTCGATTTGGCCGACCTCTTTTGTAAAGAGGTCGGATAGTCTGACCTGAAGAGGTCGGTCGCTTTGTCTCCAATCATCCCAGGTCGGATAGCTCGACCCAGGGTATTAACAAGTACAAACCCCAATAAGAATTAATCGAAATATTTAAACTCTGGGTCGTCTCACAAGGAATTACAACGAAGTGGTCAATTATTGGCTATGAAGGACAAGGGGTTTGGTTTATAAAAGGGGCAAGAAATTAAATGACAAGAAAAGTAAATCAAGCAAGTATTTAAAGAAGACAAGTAAATAAGAGAAAGCAAGTAATAAAGAGAGAGACATTCATGGCAAGGATTGAGATCATAGGCCTTCCATCCTAGTCACTAATAACAATAATTAACAAGAATTTATCTTATTTCATCATCCCTAATGTTGGAAGAAGGTGTAAGTTATCTTCCATTATAGAAAGTCAAACAAGACTAGTTAACCTCAATCCAAATGTCATAATAAACTCACTAATGGAATTAGCAAGTGATTAGAGTCAATGGAAATCATATTAACTAACAACTCTAGATCACCAACATTAGTTGGGTATTCATGACTCAAGATCACCTAATTACTTCTTCCAAGCCAAGAATGCTCAAAATCTACTCTAACATCCTTCCAAGCATTTTATCAAACACTTGGAAGGCATACAAGGAAAGCATGGTAAATGTGCAAAAAATAGTAAAATCTAACAACTATCAATTGCAAGGAAAGTAAATCACAACTCAAATCAACAATTAAAAGAACATCAAATATTAAATTGCATTAAAGAGATCCAAATCCAACATGAGTCCATGAACATAAAAGAAGCATAAAAGTAAAATTAACATCACAAACTAAGAGAATGAAAGTGTAGAAGCAAGCAATCATAAAGGAAACAAGATGAAAAGATGATATTGAACCTAGATCTAGGAGAGATTAACCTAACCTAACCTAATTCTAGAGAGAAGAGGGAGCTTCTCTCTCTAGAAACTACACTACATGATGCTAAGCTACCAACAATTGCTCCCCCCTTTGCTTGGGCTTCAATTCTGCATGAAATACACTCAGAAACAAGCTGGAATTGGGCTTGGGCAGCCCAGAAATCGCCCCTAGCGTTTTGCCTTTAAATGGGTCACGTGCAAGTATCGGTGTGTACGTGCCATGTCCCCGTGCGCGTCGATTGGCTGTTTCTTCATCTGCGCGTACGCGTCATGTACGCGTGCGCGTCGGTATGTGATTTCACTTCTGCGCGCGTGCCTTGTACGCTTACGCGCCCATCAATGCATTCCCAATTCTTGTTTCCTCATGCATTCTCCACTTTGTATGCTTTTCTCCTCATTTCTTCCATCCAAAACTTGCCTTATGAACCTGAAATCACTCAACAAATATATCAAGGCATCGAATGGAATTAAAGTGAGTTAAAATCACCAATTTAAGGGCCTGAAAAGCATGTTTTTATACTTAAGCATAATTTAAGGGAGAATTACAAAACCATGCTATTTAGTTGAATAAACGTGGAAAAAGGTGATCAAATCCCCTTAAATAAGCACAAGATAAACCATAAAATTGGGGTTTATCAGCTAGTCAAAAACTTCTTTATGATAAATCTGGCTTGGGTTTTCACAAAGCTTTAAAATCTGTTGAAAAATTCTCTTTTGAAAATGTGGCTTCATCTTTTAAAGATACAAGGTTTCAAAACCCAACAAGCTTTAACAAAATAGCAACTCCAAGATTTTGTAGACTATGCAACCGGAATGGTCATTTTCCCATTCAATGTTTCTTTGGTGAAAGAATGATTGGTAACAAAGTTTGCAAAATTGTTTTTGATTACAATGGATTAGGACAAAGAAGATGATTTAATCTCAAAGGATCCAAGAAGATTTGGATACCTAAGGTCACTTAAGCTCATTTTGTAGGTATGCCTAGCATCCAAGCGGAAGGACCATATGTGGTACATGGACAGTGGATGCTCTAGGCATATGACCAGAAAGGCAATCTTCTTCATAAAGCTTGATGAGTATGATGGAGGGTTTGTCACTTTCGGTGATGATGGTAAAGGAAAAATAGTGGCCGTTGGAAAAGTTGGTAAAAGTTTTTCTTCCTTTATAAATGATGTTCTTCTTGTTGATGGTTTGAAACACAATTTACTAAGTGTAAGCCAATTATGTGATCTTAGATATGAAGTTGTTTTTAGAAAATTGGTATGCTTAGTTATTTGGAAAAAATTTTGGGATATTTTATTTGAAACTAAGAGATGTAATAATGTGTATGGATTGACTCTTGAAGATTTAAAAGATCAAAATGTAACATGCTTTACCTCTCTTGAATCTGAAAAATGGCTATGGCATAAGAAATTGGGCCATGCAAGCATGTACCAAATTTCTAAACTTGTTAAGAAAAACTTGGTAAGAGGAATTTCAAATATTAAATTTGATAAGGATATTACTTGCGATGCTTGTCAATTAGGCAAATAAGTAAAAACCTCTTTTAAACCAAAAGATGGAATTTCTACCAAGAGGCCAGTTGAAATGTTACACATTGATCTTTTTAGTCCAATAAGAACACAAAGTTTAGGAGGTAAACATTATGGATTGGTAGTGGTGGATGATTACTTTAGATTCGGTTGGGTACTTTTTCTTGCTCATAAAAATGATGCTTTCCATGCTTTCTCAACCCTTTGCAAAAGAATTCAAAATGAAAAAAATTTAAAAATTGCCCATTTGAGAAGTGATCACGGAAAAGAATTTGAAAACCAAGACTTTGAAAAATTCTGTGATGATTTTAGAATTTCTCATAACTTTTCATGTCTTAGAACCCCTCAGCAAAATGGGGTGGTTGAAAGAAGGAATAGAAGCCTTCAAGAGATGACTAGGGCTATGCTATGTGAAAATGAGATTCCAAAATTTATATGGGATGAAGCTGTAAATACAGCTTGTTACATTTTGAATAGGACCATTATTAGAAAAGGGTTAAAGAAAACTCCTTATGAACTATGGAAAGGAACCCCTCTTAATCTTAAGTATTTCCACGTTTTTGGATGCAAATGCTTTGTACTTAACAAAAAAGAAAATCTTGGTAAATTTGATCCAAAATCCTATGAGGGGATGTTTGTTGGATACTCCACCACTAGCAAGGCTTATAGAATTTACCTCAAATAACATAGAACAATAGAGGAATCCATACATGTTTCTTTTTGTGATACTAACTCAATTCCCAGTACTGTGATAGAAAATGATACAGATTGTGAAGATGCTGTCAACATGGAAACCAGTAAAGAAAATCCCAAGTCTATCCAAAATGAAGAATCTGTCCATCCAATTTTGTCTCATCAGGATAGAGGAGACATTTCTATTTTGTCTCCTGAGCCAGCAAGAGAATCTGGAACAGAACAACCCACTGAAATTCATCAAAGCTCAACATCACTCCGGAAGCCAAGAGAATGGAAGTCCATGAGGGGTTATCCTCATGACTTTATCATTGGTGATCCCTCTTAAGGTGTAACAACAAGATCCTCAACCAAAAAGCCAACTGAACCAAGCAATCTTTCTTTCTTGTCACAAATAGAACCTGATAATGTGAAGCAAGCTCTTGAAGATCCCTCTTGGGTCAAAGCCATGCAAGAAGAGCTCGCTCAATTTGACAAGAATGAGGTTTGGACACTAGTACCTCATCCGGATGGTAAGAAGGTAACAGGTACTAAGTGGGTTTTCAAAAATAAGTTAGGTGAGGATAGAAAGGTTATTCGTAACAAGGCTAGATTAGTGGCCCAAGGTTACGATCAAGAAGAGGGTATAGATTTTGATGAGTCTTTTTCTCCGGTAGCAAGAATGGAAGCAATTAGGTTGCTTCTTGCCTATGCTGCCTATAAGGGTTTTAAAATGTTTCAAATGGATGTCAAATGTGCTTTCCTTAATGGCTGTATTGATAGAGAAGTATTTGTGGCACAACCCCCGGTTTTGAAGATAAAAAATTTCCAAACCATGTTTTCAAACTCTCAAAGGCTCTTTATGGCCTTAGGCAAGCTCCAAGAGCTTGGTATGAAAGGCTTAGCACCTTCTTGTTGGAAAATCAATTTCAAAGGGGTACCTGATAAGCGGATAATTTATACGCTTTTTGGCATTGTTTTTAGTATGTTTTTAGTAGGATCTAGTTACTTTTAGGGATGTTTTTATTAGTTTTTATGTTAAATTCACATTTCTGAACTTTACTATGAGTTTGTGTATTTTTTTGTGATTTCAGGTATTTTCTGGCTGAAATTGAAGGACTTGAGCAAAAATCAGATTCAGAGGTTGAAGAAGGACTGCTGATGCTGTTGGATTCTGACCTCCCTGCACTCAAAGTGGATTTTCTGGAGCTACAGAACTCAAAATGACGCGCTTCCAATTGCGTTGGAAAGGAGACATCCAGGGCTTTCCAGCAATATATAATAGTTCATACTTTGGCCGAGTTTAGACGATGCAAAAGGGCGTTGAACGCCAATTCTATGCTGCAGTCTGGAGTTAAACGCCAGAAACACGTCACGAACCAGAGTTGAACGCCAGAAACACGTTACAAACTGACGTTCAACTCCAAGAATGACCTCTCCACGTGTAAACTTCAAGCTCAGCCCAAGCACACACCAAGTGGGCCCCGGAAGTAGATTTATGCATCAATTACTTACTTCTGTAAACCCTAGTAACTAGTTTAGTATAAATAGGACTTTTTACTATTGTATTTTTATCTTGGGACGTCTAGTTCTTAGATCATGGGGGCTGGCCATTCGGCCGGGCCTGAACCTTTCACTTATGTATTTTTCAACGGTAGAGTTTCTTCACTACATAGATTAAGGTATGGAGCTCTGCTGTTCCTCATGAATTAATGCAAAGTACTACTGTTTTCTATTCAATTCAACTTATTCCGCTTCTAAGATATCCATTCGCACCCAAGAACATGATGAATGTGATGATTATGTGACGCTCATCATCATTCTCACTTATGACCACGTGCCTGACAAACACTTCCGTTCTACATGCAAACAAACTAGAATGAGTATCTCTTAGATATCTAATACAGAGGACCGAGTCCGAGTTATTAGTATCTTCGTGGTATAAGTTAGAACCCATGGATGGCCATTCCTGAGATCCAGAAAGTCTAAACCTTGTATGTGGTATTCCGAGTAGGATATGGGAAGCGATGGCTGTGACGAACTTCAAACTCGCGAGTGCTGGGCGTAGTGACAGACGCAAAAGAAGGGTGAATCCTATTCCAGTATTATCGAGAACCTTAGATGATTAGCCGTGCCGTGACAGAGCATTTGGACCTTTTTCACAAGAGGATGGGATGTAGCCATTGACAACGGTGATGCCCTTACAGAAAGCTTGCCATGAAAAGGAGTAAGACTGATTGGATGAAGACAGCGGGAAAGCAGAGATTCAGAGGAACGAAAGCATCTCTATACGCTTATCTGAAATTCCCAGCAATGAATTACATAAGTATTTCTATCTTTATTTTCTATTTATTATTATTATTATTATTCGAAAATTCCATAACCATTTGATATCCGCCTGACTGAGATTTACAAGATGACCATAGCTTGCTTCATACCAACAACCTCTATGGGATCGACCCTTACTCACATAAGGTTTTATTACTTGGACGACCCAGTGCACTTGCTGGTTAGTTGTGCGAAGTTGTGAAGTTATGTTTGGACCATGGTATTGTGCACCAGTTATTGGCGCCATTGCCAAGGAGAGAACGAATAACAAATTTTACAACCTCAGAGTAACAACTTCGCATACCAGTACCACCGATACTACTTTATTTATTAAAGCATATAATGATGATATTCTCCTAGTTCAAGTCTATGTGGATGATATAGTGTTTGGTTCGGCCAATGAATCCTTGTGTGAAGAGTTTGGAAAACTCATGACTAGTGAGTTTGAAATGAGTTTAATGGGAGAGCTAACATTCTTTCTTGGCCTCCAAATTAAAAAAACTCCTAGCGGCACTTTTATTCACCAAGGAAAATATGCTAAAGAATTAATCAAGAAATTTGGCCTAGAAAATTCCAAACCAATGGGAACCCCAATGCATCCAAACACTAAACTTGAAAAAGATGATGATGGCAAAGATGTGCATGAAACACGGTATAGAGGAATGATAGGTTCACTCATGTATCATACCTCCTCTAGACCGGACATTGTTCAAAGTGTGGGTGTATGTTCAATATTTCAATCTCACCCAAAAGAATCCCATCTTTCAGCCATTAAATGCATCATTAGAGACATTAAGGGAACTAGTGATTATGGCTTATGGTATCCAAAATATGATGATTTTTGTGCAGTAGGGTTTTGTGATGCAGATTATGCGGGAGATCAGGTGGATAAAAGGAGCACATCCGGCATGTGTTGCTTCCTTGGAAGCTCACTCAACATGTGGTCAAGCAAGAAACAAGCCACAATAGCTCTATCCAGAGCCGAAGCTGAATACATTTCTACATCTGCTTGTTGTTCACAATTAATTTGGTTAAAAACTCAATTGGAGGATTACAAATTAAAGCACATTGAGATCAAATATCATTTTATTAGAGAACATGTGCAAAAGGGTACTATTGATATTCAATTTGTAAAATCCAAAGAACAATTGATAGACATTTTTACTAAGCCCTTGTGTGAAGACAGATTCTGTTCCTTGAAAAACAGTTTGGGAATGATAGAATTAGGTTCTGTTGATAATTTGTGAAATTTTTTTGATTCTGTTTGGTTTTGTCTCGTAGGGAAGTAGGAGACAAATTTCAGGTTGTGATGGATGGGCCATGATACAGGGGGAGACTGAACAGACGTTAATTATCTTGGGCCCATCAAATCTCTTTGACCTTACCATGATCCGTTTTTGAGTTCCTTATTTTTTTAATCATTCTTTTGGAAGGTTGTCATATCAAATATTGTAGCAAGGAATTGTTGTCAAATCAAATCTTTATCCTTCCCTCATCCCTTGATTCTAGGAGCTAACCTTTCAGTTTTAATTTTTAAATTTTTCTTTGGTTAATAACCGTGCCACTTAATGGGTAATAACTCCCTCAATTCTCTCTCTACTCAGCATTAATTGCTTCCATAACCTCCCTCCTCTCACCATTCTCCTCGGCCTCTCTTCATCTTCTCTCTGCTATCTCTATTTTCATAACATGAAAAGGAAGGTTGCTCCAAGGAAAAGTAGCCGAACCCACACACCAAAAATTTCTCCATTCTCAACCCCTCAAACACACACACACATTCATATACACTCCACATATTCTTCATTCCCCTCACCTTCTTCTAAACAATAGACACTATGAGAAGAAAGGTAATAGTAACGAAAACTTCATCCAGAAGAAAGCTGGGAAAAGAGAAAAATCAAATTGAGGAAGAAGAAGAGGAGTCTCACACATCTATACCTCATTCATCTCCAAAGAAAGCAACTCCTCATGCATCTGCCCGAAGCTCTCAGAAGACCAAAAGTTACGTGCTATGTAACACAAGGGAACTACCAAATCTGGAATCCCTGGATTTTAAGAATCAATACAACAAAATCCATTCACATTTTGATCCAGGAAGATTTAATTCTTGTGCGTCTTATGAGTTTCACAAAGGTGTTGAAGAAACGTCACGTGTGCTTCATACAGAGTGAATCTATACTCTCTTGCTGCTAAAGCAATCAACGTTATCACTCTCTTTGAGAATATGAAGTGGTCTCCCTTGTTCAAAATTTAGAAACCTATATACCCTGCTTTGGTCTGAGAATTTTATGAAAACATGAGGCTGATTGATGGTGCCCTAGGTGAAGCGGGTTTACATGACTCTGAGTAGAGAAACAATAAGCGCTGCCCTAGGTTATGTTGATGAAGTTCCAGCAGCTTATATGTTAGAAAAATGGGATTCTCATGTTGGAGTCACATCTCAGATTGCTCTACAACAAATCTGTGAAAATCTGTCTGGGCTGGATGGCACAGTTCCAACTCACAAGGCCCTTGGTCCAGAAAAAGCATTGCTGCACAGAATTATTACTCACATTCTGACTCCACAGAGTGGATCACACAATAGAGTAACCGTTTCTAATTCATTTGTCCTTTTTGCCATTATTACTTCATCTCCTATTTCCTTTGCATATCTTATGATAAGGCATATATGGGAATGTGTTAGGAGCATTAAAAAGGCTAACCTTCCCTATGGCATATTTCTTATCTGCATCTTTGAATACTTCAAGGTTGATCTAACTAATGAAGATGTAGAGAATAAAGTTTCATCAATTAAGGGAGGAGGAGTTTCAGGTACTATGAAAGGCACCAAAGGCAAACGGTCAATGCCCTCTGACAGTGATCTTGAGAGCCGCCCAGCCGAACCATCCAAGGTGATAGAATCAATTAAGGAAATCCTCACTGAATTTTCTAACATGTCCAAACTGATGGTGGAATCCTACAAGGCTGCTCGTAAGCAAGCATACGAAAATGAAAAAGCTTGGACAAAGTGCTAAGAAAGAGTTGGTCTGATGCTTCAGAATTTCGAAGAGGAGATGGGGGCTACTGAGAAGGATGATGAATCTGGATCTGAGTATAACCTTTCTGATGATTAATTTATTTATTTCTTGTTGAATTCTGGTTTTGTTTGGTTTTTTTTGGTACTTTGTATGCTGTTTCGATACTTTAGACCTCTGATATTTTGTTAAATACTTGGATACTTTGGCTTTGGTTATATTTGTATATGTTCTATTGTCATTTTTTTGCAGGTTCCCCTTTGATGACAAAAGTGGGAGGAAAGCTGGAAAAATTTAAAAATTGAAAGAAACAGGGACTGAAATCTCTTGTGATTCATGATCATCCCTGTTCCAATGATTATGATCTGTTTTGATTGAAATGGTTGCTGTATTTGACAATCCCTTTATGCTCTGCTGTGTTGATGCCTCATGCTCTGTTTTGTTGAAATATTTGTTGAATTTAGGATTTAGCTGTGATTTGATAATCCCTTTAAGGTTTGATACAGTGATATATTCCTTATGATCTGATATGATTGTGTTTAACTGAAAATGTTTTTCTACTATAAACTGATATTTTTGATGCTCTGATGTGATGGCTAGAAAATATTGTTCATTTAATCAAATTATTTAGAAATTATCAACTTTTTCTCATGTACTCTGTACTCAAAGCTTTTTTGATTGACACTGAGCAGAAAATCATTTATATGATAACAAGTCAAGTAGTGTTTATCATGTTATTTCTGCTCATAAATCAATCCATTCAACATCTCAAATTCCATATGTTGAATAACATAGTTGCTTAGGCTTGATAAAATTGTTACTGGTAATGCTTCCCTTGGTAAAATGGCATATATTAAGGGGGAGCCATGTAACAATTGAAAAGGGGAAGGAATCCTAATCTTCAAAGGGAGTACTCTAATCTTTAATTTCTTTCCATTTTAATTTTTAATAATGTTTTTCATCAAGGGGGAGATTGATGAGTTTGGAAAACTCCAAATTAAAATTAGTGACGATCAAATATTATTAATATAATTAATTACAAAAATTATTAATTTGAATTCTAATTCATATTTGCTAATTAATAATTTTTGTTGCTTGCAGATTTGGCTTTGGGCTAAAAGATAATTAAAGTATAGTTTCTAAACCAATCAATAATCCTTTCATACAAAAATTTTGTTTGTCACAAGTACAAACCCCTAAATTTATAAACCGAAGTAATGAACCTCGGGTCGTTATCCCTAGGAATTGCAACAAAATGTCTTGTTATTGGTTATGGAGTATGTTTGGGGTTTTTTTGGGATAAGAGGCATGAAATGTAAATGGCAATGAAAATCAAGTCGATGAATTAACTATGGAGGAAAGTCAAGTCGATGAATTAACTTGATTCCACAAGTGCTAGCCAACTCCCAAGGGAAAGACTAGCTTTAGTGGTATCCAAATTAATTAGAAACTTCTAATTGTCAATCAACAAAGGAATTAGATAATTCAAGAGTCACTAATTACTCTACCAAATCCAAGAGGAACAAAATCTATACTAAAATCCAACCAAGCATTTCATCAAACATTTGGAAGGCATAAAAGGAAAGCAAAGTAAATTGATAACAACAATGAAATCTAACAACTACTTATTGCAAGGAATTAATAACAACAATCAAAAGAAACACAATTATTATGAATTACCTCAAATTGAATTGGAAGAAAATAAAAGGAACAAGAGTAGATCTACAATAAAGCATAGAAATAACATAAAGGAAATTACAACAAAAGAATAGAGGAATCATAAATGCAACAACAAATAATTGAGAAGAAGAAGAAGTAGAGAGCATGAATCAAAACCTAGATCTAAGAACTAAACCTAATCCTAATTCTAATTCTAGAGAGAAGTGAGAGCTTCTCTCTCTAAAACTAACTCTAACTACTTCTAAAACTTAAACTATGACTAGCATCAGAAATGAGTTGGATTGGGCCCACAAGGCTCCTAAAATCGCTAGCCACGAGTTGCATTAAGTGAATCATGTGCAACCATCGGCGACTACGCGTACCGTGCACGTGCGCGCCCCTATGCGCGGTGCAACTATAGAAAATCTTATATCATTTCGAAGACCCGGATGTTAGCTTTCCAATGAAACTAGAACCGCATCATTTGGACCTCTGTAGCTCAAGTTATGATCAATTAAGTGCGAAGAGGTCGGCTTGACAGCTTTTGCGATTCCTTTATTTCTTCATGATTTCTCCACTTTGCATGCTTTACTCTCCATTCCTTTGATCTATTCCTAGCCTTTTCAACCTGAAATCACTTAACAAACAAATCAAGGTATCTAGTGGAATCAAAGGTGAATTAGATTTAGCTAATTAAGGGCCTAGAAAGCATCTTTTCACACTTAAGTACAAATTAGGAGACAATCATGAAACCATGCTATTTCATTGAATAAATGTGAGTAAAAGGTCATAAAATCCCCTAAAATCAGTACAAGATAAACCCTACAAATGGGGTTTATCAACCTCCCCACACTTAAACCAAGCATGTACTCATTCTTAAACCAAGAGAAAGCAAAGGGATCAACATTTATTCAATGAATTCTAACTAAATGCAATCTACCTATATGCAACTATCTAAATGAATGCAATTGCTTAATCAAAATAAATCAATTTCCAAGGAGCGTATATGCACAAGGGCCTAGGACTAGCAAGTCTAATCCACAATTGAATTGAGTTATTAAATATTTTTACAAACTTGCATGAAAAGATGATCATTGGTGAAAACATGTAATTAAGTAATTGAACCGTCACCAGTAGTGTTTGCACTCTATTCGCTCAAGTGTTTAGGGTTGATTCACTTGATTCTCCTCTATTTCATGCTTTCCAAGACTTGTTTTTCATCTAACAATCAACATTTATTCAATGCATGCATACATTCATCATGAGGTCTTTTCATAGGTGGTAATGGGGCTAGGGTCAAGGTAGGATTGTATATGGTTAAGTGGACTAGGATTTGAATCTTTGATGAGCTTAAACTTTCCCACCTAACCTATATAATAACCTATACAATTAAATGCTAACCTAACTACCCATCCTTCACTTTTTCACATACTCATGCATTTTCTTTCATTTCACAACACTTACGCATTGATTCTTATTGAACTTTACTTCGGGGCATTTTGTCCCCTTTTTATTGCTTTTCTTCCTTTCTTTCTTTTTTCTATTTTTTTCTTTTTTTTTCTTTACTTTTCTTTTTCACATTTTTTTTCTTTTTTTCTTTTTTTTCAATTGTTTTCTCATTTTTTTTCTTTCTTTCAAGCTACATACAAGAACATCAATGCATAAGGTCTATACATTTAATTAATACATGAGTATGCACCTAATTCCCAAATATAGAAATATGAAATACCCGTTTATCCCAACCAATATTCCCAAATCTCCCCAAACATGACTAATAAGCACTCTCACTAGCCTAAGCTAATCAAAGTCCAAACAAGGGACTTTTATTGTTTTTTGCTTTAGGCTTGTAATGTGCTAAAATAAAGAACAATTGGGTTAAGCGTAGGCTCAAAATTGGTTAACAATCGGAGTAAAAGGTAGGCTATTTGGGTAAGTGAGCTAAATGAAACAATGGCCTCAATCATATAAATGCATGAATACACAAAATAATGGACATAGAGAATCAAACAAATTAAAGATTACAATCATAGAAAGAGAATAATGCACACAAGAAAGAAGATAAGTGGTTATAAGATGTAACCACATAATTAGGCTCAAAACTCACTAGGTTGTGTGTTCTTAGCTCAAAACATGATCCACAATGTATATAATTCAAGCAAGTTCTATGAAAGGTTTTCACTCAAATCAATTGGTGCCCTATAGATAAATTTCTATAAAAGTTTCATTATTTTGACTAAGCTTATTGTATATATATGCAAAAAAAAAAAAAAGAAAATACAAGTAATAAAAATCCTAAAAAACCTAAAATGAAATACAAAAGTGTTGGGATTAGAAATTTGTCACCCAAAATCGCCGATCGGTCGGATGACCTCCCCACACTTAAAAGTTTGCACTGTCCTCCGTGCATTCAAAGATGAGCAAGGGGGTACGGCAACTCTCCGGATTGCCACCTTCAGCTGGTAGGTCAACCGGTTACTCCGTATTCTTTCTCTCGCTTCTATTTTTGCTTGCGGTGCATCATTCATGAAAAACAAAAATATAAAACCATAAGATGAGAGAACACAAAAACAAGGAAGCATACATTGTTGGGAATGATGTACTAATCACTAGAATTGAGTGAGTGAATTAGTGTGACATTAGGAAAATAGGGATGTAAATTCTAAATTAGGCGCCTTTTAGAACATACATTAGCATAAAAAGTTATGTCACAAAAGGAGCATGCACTTTACTCATTTTAGTGTGCTTGAGATGCTTTAAGTAACTTGTAAGGTAAAACAAGAAATAAAGAAGCATGAATGCATTCAAGCTAAAAGCATATGGATGCATATGATCGTGAAATACAATGCATTAAGGTAAATGTACACCATCCAATGTCAAGAGATTGCCTAATCAAAGAATAGGGTTCAAATCACATGGTGGCCAAATCATACAATTCAAGAAGAGTTACAAGTTCGAAGGCAATTCTCATCACTTGGTATTCTTAAAAGGTAAGCATGAGGATCTTAAAACTAACACTACAAGAAAACAAGCTTTTTGCTACGCTTTTAAAGCGTGGCGAAAAGTCCGAAAAAGCATAGCGATAGCTTTTCGCCACGCTTTTTGAGCTACCGGCACGCTTTTGAAAGGGTCACAACTGCAAGGGTGCTGGTTGCTCTATCGCCACACTTTTGCTGACCTATCCCCACGCTTCTTTTCTTGCCACGCTTTTACAGATCGACACGCTTTAAAAGCGTAGCCATATGTGTGAGATATGGCTACGCTTTTAAAGCGTGCCAATATCAAGATATGGCTACGCTTTAAAACCGTGCCAATAGCAAGACATATGGCTACGCTTTTAAAGCGTGCCAATAGCTGTGAGATACAGCTACGCTTTTAAAGCGTGACTGTTAATACCCACTGTAACGTTTATCGCCACGCTTCCAAAGCGTGGCAACAAGTGGAGATATGGCTACGCTTTAAAAGCGTGCCAATAGGTACAGAACTAAATTACAGCCATGCTTATAAAGCGTGGCTATTGATTGCTGCTGTACAATATAGCCACTCTTTTAAAGCATGGCTGTAAGTTAGTTCAGTACCTATTGGCACTATTTTTTTTATAAACCTTACAAAATCATAAATAATTTTAAAATTTAAAAGATTACTAATTTTAAATCAACTAATCATTGCTTCATAAACTTGTCACAGAAAAAAAGTGTTTGATCACATGATATACTCTAACAAAATACCAAAAATCAAAGTCTCATCCACTAGCAATTTCCTAATACATGAATTCAATTCCAACATGGGTTACATTATCTAGCTACTTCCTTTACACTTCATTACAAAATATAAAACTTCATGATTACTGATCATCATTGTGAGCGAAATTGTTTTCAGCACTGCCCTGCATAATTTTAAATGGTATGTGTTAGTGCATCTTATACCAAACAAAAAAAAGAAAAGACATATTATCAACAAACTGTGTTGTGTTATAGTCGTACAATACTTGTAACCAGCAAAGGCTTTTCTTTCATTATATTGAAAGTCACTATACTTTTTTTGTTCTTAAAGTTTTCAAAAAAGGGAAAGGGTACTGATATAGGAAGCTAACAATCAAACTGCCCCCCCTCCCCCTTTTTTTTTTGCTGCAACTATCACATGTTTTAATTCAACAATGGTATGTATTCACAACCAAATTAACCATTCTTGTAGCCCTATACTGCACCTGCTGTCATATGCATGCACATAAGTTTATTCTAGCAACTAGAGAATCAATACAAATTGCATATGGATTCTATAACCGATTTTTTCTTCTAATTAATAAAGGTGGGAAAAGAAAGAAAGAAAAGACCAATCCACAACAAATAGATCAAGCAAAATAAGATATACCATGAGAGCCATTAATTCCTTCTGGAGTTTGCAAAAATCAAAAGAAACAAAACCATTAAAATTCAATTATGGTTTCTTTTCTTTTCCTTTTTCCAATTTGATTACGAAAAAGTGCAAATTCAAAGATTTCTCGTGTTTTCCGAAATTGAGATTCAATACCACACTAAATACAAAACAAAACACTACTAAAAAGTCAACAACTTTGAATTCAGATTCCAATTCAACACCATTAGCACCATTTATATTATTTTATCTCACTATCAAATGTCCAAAATCAACAACAACAATAAGTCAACTACTTTGAATGGAAATATATCGAATATCCAAAGATAATGACTTACATCTTTGGGTGGAATATGAGTTGATTCGGAGGAGCGAGGAGTATATCTCAGTCTGCTACTTGAGGCATCCAAAGGAGAATTTTGGGCAGCTTACACTAAGGCTGCTACCTCTTCCTCACTCATTCCAGGGTTGACTTAGTGCACCAATACCTTTAATAAACTACATACACCGTCCATCTTCTTCTCTAATGATTCAACCTTGTTGTTGTATTCAACTTTGACTTGTCGAATCTCCTCATCCTTTTTAAGAGACCTTCTTGTAATCGAAGCCCCATAACAACAAACTCGACCTGGTTGGTCCTTTCCTAGCACTCCTACAAATGCATCCTCATCATTTTCCCCTGCCTCTATGCGGGTTTGAAGTTCAGCCTGTCAAAAGTGAGGAGCAATAAAATACAAAGCCGCATTAACTCAATATTAATAGAAATCACTATAGAATTTATATTGTACAAATCCAAATACAAATACAAACAACTCACAATTGTGCTTTGTGTTTTAGCATCAATTTCTTTTCCTTTTTTACTTATGCGAGTTACTATGAAAACTTCAACTCTTGATGGTTCTTCACTGTTCTCTTTAGAGTCGCGCTAGAGTACATATAGAAAAATTTACATGAAGCATACTGACTAGAAAACTACAACATGAATATAAATGAGAAATCACAAAAAAAACAAGTTATATTACCAGCTGCTTGCGAACTATTCCAAAATTTATGGAACCCATCCGGTGAGGACATGTTTATTTTGACCTATTTTCAGCATTCTTAGTAGACACAGCCTAAATATAAACATAAAAAAGAGATGTTATTATTCTTAATAAACATGTTTTCTTGTTTTTTCAAAATCACACTACTTTTTTCGAAAACACCAAGTTTAATCATATAAAGAACTAAAAGACAATGTTACCTTGACAGTTGGAAGACTCCAATACTGAATTAGTTTGCGAAATTGAACCTCAGGGATCTCTAACGGTCGGTTCTTTATCATTTATTTCTTTGTGTTCTACTTCAAGAAATGTTCCTTTTTTATTTCGCCTTTGTATTTTTTCCATGCATGACAAAATCCCTTCATTACCCACGGCTTTGAAGCTATTGGAAGAATGAATTTTTGCTAAACAAGACAACAAATTAGATTGTCAAGGGTTAGCATAAATAAAGTAACAAATAAATTTTAAAAAAATTATCTATAATTCTATAGTTACATACATTGGCATACTCCCACATGTCCTCTTTGAGGTTTTTAGGCACACCATGCCAACTAGTATATAGTAAAGTCACAAAACGAAGATTTCTAACTGTTGTGCCCAAAAGTTGGTTGAGGTTAGAAACAACCTCCTTGGTTGGACCTATAGGCTGCCCTCCAAAAAATTCCACCTCCCGTCGATCATAAAAATCAGTGGCATGAAGCTTTTTGCACATAGTCTTTCCACGAGTTTTCTTCTTTATTGTGCCTAAGTCCAATTAAAATAACAGAATTTTAACTCAAATCAACCTAGAAGTAATACAAGCTATATTTTGACAATAAGGTAAAACAAGAAAAGCACCTTCGTTACTAGCTTGTCCTCCATTACCCTCATCATTTGCAGCATCATCAAGCTCGTCTTCCTCATCTTCCTCATCTTCTTCATTTTCCAAATTTATCCCATGTACCTTAAAATACATGTCAAGACTCATTCCTTTTTTTGTTGAACTTGCACTTAGCTCGCTTGTATCTTCTCCCTCATCATCAGAACTTAAATCATTTTGTTCCATCGTATCAGCTTCAACAGTCCTTTGATGCCCAGTTTTGGAGGTCTTTTCAGCATGAGACATTGTCCCCTTCCCATTATGTTCACATTCTTAAAAAAGTGGCATTGGTTGGACCTTCTTTTTCTTCTTTGGAGTCCTAGCTTGCTCTTCAATGGCATCTTCCATGATTGTGATGGGTTGGTTTCTTGTTTGATCTTTTGGGTTTTGAGCTTGGAAGCTAGCCTTCTTATTTTCAGCCATGATCTTTTCTCTTTTAATATTGTATTGTTGTAGCAATTAGCACTTGACCTCACTTGTGTAACCTCAAAGGAATTCTTTTTTTGTGGACTTTTTTCTTTCATTTTTTGTGCTAAGGTACTTATCCGTTTTCTTTTAGTGATCTCTCCTTTCTCCATTCTGCATACACAAGAGTTGCAATGAAAAAAATATTATTTTATGAATAATTAAATGAACATAATCAACATAAGCAAGTAATTAAATAAGCAAAATAACTGGGCGTGACAAGTCACAAAAAAAATAATAAGCAAAATAACTAAAATAAATGAGTCATTTAGAATTCTACCAAAATAGCATTACATGAAAACATGTCAAGAAGTTTCAGAATCAGAGTCCTCTATGTACTCGTATTCACTTTCCTCATCATCTTCCTCACCACGTTGTTTGGCAAACATATTTGGAGCCACATCTATAATAGTTGCTCGTAGATCATTCCTCACTAGATCAACCTCGCCATTATCATTTGGGAGACTGGGAATCACTTCAGGTTCACATGGCTCCCTTGCATATATTATGGGGGAATCAGACTCAAGGTCATCACTTATCCTAAATAAATCTCTTGGAATTGTTTTCATAACATAGTGTTTGTCACTCACATATGGGTCTTGCACATAAAAGCATTGGTTTACTTGGGATGCTAGGACAAATGGTTCTTCTTGGTAGCATTTTTTACTGAAATACACATATGAGAGGCCAAAGTTGTCTTTTGCAACTGTATACCACTCACACTTAAACAGGACTACCTTAAATTGGCCATAATAATCTAATTCAAACATATCAACTATTCTACCATAGTAGGTTACTTTTGCTTCAATTGGGTTCTTATCTTTCACAGTAGCAAAACTAGAAGTTAATGCCTCCAATGTGACACCACTATTTTGGGTTTTATGTCTTGCATCATGGTGCCTTGTATGGAACCTATACCCATTGATAACATAACCTGAAAATCTTTTTGCAACTCTATTTGGACCCCTAGCCAACCCTTTTACCCAACCAGGCACATCCTTTTTCATGGCACGAGTTTTAAACCATTCTAAGAACTGTTGACTATGGTCTTTGGCTTTCTCCCACTTTGTTCTTCGTGGATTGTTGTCATTTACTGCCTCCTCATGCTCTCTGAAGATCAAATATTAATATTCTTATTTGTTAGTAGGGTAAAATATTATGATTGAGGTCTACGAAATGACAATGAATCAAACATAATACCTCATGTAGACTTCGATCTTATCACAATTGTTTAGGATGTATGCATGACCTTGTATTTCTGATTTTTCATCTAACATGAACAAATCTCCCATTTTTCCACTCAAAGGACATCCTTTGCTTAGAAACAAACTCGGAGTTCGCAGCTCATCTGAAACACACTCATCATTGTTTCGAGGGACTCTGTTGAGTCTTGTCTGGACATCTTCATGCAAATATCTTGAGCAAAAATTAATACACTCATTCGCCAAATATCCTTCGGCAATGGATCCTTCTGGACGACTTCTGTTACGAACATACGATTTTAGTGTGCACATATATCGTTCAACAGGGTACATCCAACGATATTGAACTGGACCACCTAACCTCACTTCATTTGCCAAATGGATAGACAAGTGCACCATTATGTCAAAAAAGCTTGGAGGAAAAATCCTCTCCAATTGGCATAATGTCTCAGCAATCTCTGCTTCTAAGTTAACTACCTCATCTAGGCTAATTACCTTCTGACATATCCGGCGAAAAAATGAACATAAGCGAACTAAAGCAATGGCAACATGGTCAGGAAGTATGCTCTTGATCGGTACTTGCAACAAGTAATGTAACATGAAATGAGCATCATGGGTCTTGTAACCAGAAATCTTCTTTTCTGTTTGCTGCACACATCGAGCGATATTGGAAGCGCTGCCGTCTGGTAACTTTGCCCCTTTTCACGCACTACAAAATATTGTTTTCTCTGCTGCAGTCATTGAGAAGCATGCCTTTGCTAACTTAGTTCTTTTACCATCATTCGTATCTCTTGGTTGAAGGTTTTTCCTGATACCCATGTCTTTAAGGTCAAAACGCGCAGCTGCATGATCTTTTGTCTTTCTAGAAATATCCAAAAGAGTTCTAATTATGCTATCAACTATATTCTTCTCTATGTGCATGACATGAAGGTTGTGTCTAAACATGTTGAACTTCCAATATGGTAAATCAAAAAAGATTAACCGCTTTTTCCAATTTGAAATGCCATTCTTTGATCTCCTTTGCTTCTTCCCAAAAGAATTATCTACCCCTTGCAATATATAAAATACAGTTGTTCCATCTAACAACTGCGGTGGAGACCTAAGTTCAGTTTTCCCATTGAAAGATCTTTTATTATGTCTCCATGGATGGTTCATGGGTAAAAACCTTCGATGATCCATATAAATAGTCTTGTGGCTATGTTTCAGATATATAGAAGAAGTTTCATCATTACAACATGGACAAGCCAATTTTTCCTTTGTACTCCACCCAGATAACATAGCATATGCAGGGAAGACGTTAATTGTCCATAAAAGACATGCTCTCATGTTGAATGTTTTGTTCTCTTTGGAATCATATGTTTCGACACCTAACTCCCACAATTCTTTTAATTCTTCAATTAGTGGTTGAAGAAAGACATCAATATCATTTCTCGGTCATTGTGGGCCAGGAATGAGTAAAGAGAGCATAAAATAATCAGGCTTCATGCTCATCCAAGGGGGTAGATTATACACCATCAGAACAACAGGCCATGTACTATGTGTACTACTCAAAGTTCGAAACGGATTGAATCCGTCGCTTGCTAAGCCAAGTCTCACATTACGAGGCTCCTTTGCAAAATCTTCATGTCGATTTTCAAATGCTTTCCAAGATTCACCATCGGCAGGATGCCTTAACGACCCATCTTTAACATGTTCATTATGATGCCAAGACATAGCTTCAACCGTCCTTGTGCACATAAAAAGCCTTTGAAGTCTGGGAATCAAGGGGAAATGCCTTAGAATTTTTGCAGCAACTTTACGAGGCTTTTTAGATGAGGTAGCATCGTCCTCTTCTACATGATGCTCAATATAACGGGATGTTCCACAGACATGGCAAGATGAGTCATTCTCATGCCCGTTCCGATACAACATGCAATCATTGCGACATGCATCGATCTTTTGGTAGTCAAGACCCAAATTCTTCACCATATTCTTCGTTTTATCAAAAGAAGTAGGAATATTCAAATGTGACATTCCTTCTTTCAATAATTCTAAGAGAGAAATGAACGACGTATTACTCCAACCATGCAAGCATTTTAACAAGTAAAGACGGATGGTAAAGGATAATCTTGTGAATCCTTTACATCCAAGGTATAGTTCTTGGCTTGCCTCGTCTACCAATTTATAAAATTCTTTTGCACCTTCGTTAGGCCCCATGTTATGTCCATCAACTTGTGTAGTATCTCTGATTCTATCACGTTACAACTCATCAATATTATCATTGCAATTATATTCCTCATCTGTGTCATTGTCAACATCCATAGCAACAAGTGATTCCCCATGATTAAACCACCGCCTATAACCTTTTACGAGTCCATCGCATGTTAGATGGTCATACACGACATCCCTTCTTAACCAAAGTCTATTACAACACTTTGCACATGGGCATTGAATTTCTTCCCCTTGAGGAATTCCCAGTGATGAAAAAGCAAAGTGTAAAAACTTTTCTACACCGAGTTGATATTCTTTTTCATGCCGTGGTGTATCCATCCAATCCTTGGACACATTCATCGAAAACCTATATATTTCAAATAGATAGCTAAGTTTCTAGTTTGAAGTCTTTACTGCTAGTCTCACTAACTACGAGTCTAGCTTCCTAATTAACTAAGAGACAATATTTTCCAAGTCTCCAAAATACTTTGAAGGCATTGGACATAAAATAGAAAAGAAAATTAAATTTTAGCAATTCTTAAAGAAGGTCCTGAAGTGAGTGCCTCAGGAAAGCACTTAAGTTGTCCGCATAACATTAATAACAAATTAATAGATGTATTTAAATTTGCATGAACCAACCTTAAATACTGTCTTAATCCGTACAACACCAGCACCAAAGTAGTAGCGCAGCAAAAGCAGAATTAGAAAGGTAGCAGCGACAGCGAATAACGATTCGGCAGCAGATAATCAGTACCACAGCAACATCAAAGCAATACCACAGGAGCATCAGAATAAAAGAAGTGCTAGTAGTAGTGGATAGATAACTATCAAAAGCCTGTTGAAAAGCATAAAATTAAAATGCTCTTGAGAATTAAATTTTTTTCTTACTTTAAAACATAAAAAATACACGAATATAAACTCTTTTGAGAATTTTAATTCTCATCTTCAACCAGGGTGAGAGTGGCCCCTAACACTTGTCAGCCTATTTTTTTTTTACTGAAAAAAATAGCCATTGTAGCATGTAGGAACCAACCAGCAATTAACACATTTCTTGATTATTTTTCGCTGTTATATAAACTGTTTTATGAATTACTAGTACTATTTCAATTTTGACTTAAACCGGCAAGTATGTCTCAACTTTAATTTCTCTGAGATTAAAGTATATCTAGGCTGTGATTTTTCAATAATCTAATTTTAGGTCTCCTGATAAGTATACTTTAAATACAATCATTCTCAAGCCATAAGGTAATCATAATAATAATAAACTTCTACCTAAGAATAACTATATTAATTAAACATTACTCCATCAAATAGAAACAGCAAAGCATGAAAAATTATGCAACTCTCTTTTTCTGTCCACAGCAATCACCTTGGAAAGACATGAGCAAGCAACTCAGAATCAGAAGGATAATGGTCAATTTAAAAGACTAAAATCTAATCAGTTTTTTTTTAGATACTATATGTTAAAAAAAACTAACTATATATATTTTTTATCTATTTTATACACTAGCATAACAACATCTCAATGAAAGCAACAAAAGAAGACTGCTTCGATAGAAGGCAACTAGAGTTGTTAGTTAGCTAAATGCCTAAATTTTTTGCGTTTATTTAATTAATTAATTAATTATACTATTCAGTCACGCATAAACGGATCCCACAAGCTTTTCCATGCATGAACAGAAAAAGAGTCCTTAACTTGTTATATTGTAATGTATATATAAAATATAAATGTGAACTTGGATAGAGAAACAAGAATTCAGAATTGTGAACATGCATAAGTAACAAAACCTGTTATAGTTGTGAACTTCAGTAACAAAACAAAACATATTTTAGGCTAGCTAAGTAACAAGGATCAAATTCTTTGTAACAATCATTTGAAATTCTATCTTAGACATTACATATGGACTGTTTCACAGTTAAAAGTATGTCAAATTGCACAACCAGAATGAGCCCTACGACCTAGACTAGACCAGGAAGGGAAAAGAATATAATTCCATCTAGCTATAAGTTTTCTTGATGAAGACTATTAAATTCCAATCTGCAAGCAGCATGCTGAATAAATGAACAAATACAACAATATTTATCAAAACAACAAGAAAGGAAGAAAAAGGATCAATAAAAAATTAAAAATAAAAGCCGTAAACAATGCAAAAGTGGACACTTGTAGTTGAATTCTATTACAAACATATCTCCATAAAATTACATAAAGGAATCTTATATCCATGAGATTCACATCCCTAAATAATATCTCTAACAGCTTAGAACACTTGAAAGACCTCTGATGAGCGGATAATTTATACGCTTTTTGGAATTGTTTTTACTATGTTTTTAGTATATTTTAGTTAGTTTTTATTAGTTTTTAAATAAAAATCACTCTTCTGGACTTTACTATGAGTTTGTGTGTTTTTCTGTGATTTCAGGTATTTTCTGGCTAAAATTGAGGGACCTGAGCAAAAATCTGATTCAGAGGCTGAAAAAGGACTGTAGATGCTGTTGGATTCTGACCTCCCTGCACTCAAAGTGGATTTTCTAGAGCTACAAAAGCGGCATTGGCGCACTCTCAATTGCGTTGGAAAGTAGCCATCCTAGGCTTTCCAGCAATATATAATAGTCCATACTTTACCCAAGATTTGATGGCCCAAACAGGCGTTCCAAGTCAGCTCAAGAATTCTGGCGTTTAACTCCAAAACTGGCACAAAAGCTGGAGTTAAACGCCCAAACTGGAACAAAAGCTGGCGTTTAACTCCAAGAGAAGTCTCTACACATGGAAGCTTCAATGCTCAGCCCAAGCACACACCAAGTGGGCCCGGAAGAAGATTTATGCATTAATTACTCATTTTTGTAACCCTAGGCTACTAGTTCTCTATAAATAGGACCTATTGATATTGTATTTTCATCTTTGTACACATCTTTGGACGTTTAGTCCCTAGACCTTGGAGGCTGGCCATTCGGCCATGCTTACACTATTATCACTTTTGTATTTTCAACGGTGGAGTTTCCACACACCATAGATTAAGGTGTGGAGCTCTGCTGTCTTTCATGAATTATTACAAAGTACTATTATTTATCTATTCAACTCAAGTCTATTTCTTCTCCAAGATATTCATTCGCACCAAAGAACATGATGAATGTGATGATTATGTGACACTCATCACCATTCTCACCTATGAACGCGTGACAGACAACCACTTCCGTTCTACATGCAAACAAGCTTGAATGTGTATCTCTTGGGTTTCTAATCTAAGATTATAACCTTCGTGGTATAGGCTAGAATTATCAGCGGCCATTCCTGAGATCCGGAACATCTAAACCTTGTCTGTGGTATTCTGAGTATGATCTGGGAAGGGATGACTGTGACGAGCTTCAAACTCGCGATTGTTGGGCGTGTGACAGACGCAAAAGGATCAATGGATCCTATTCCAACATGATCGAGAACCGACAGATGATTAGCCGTGCAGTGGCAGCGTGCGTAGAACATTTTCACTGAGAGGACGGGAAGTAGCCATTGACAACGGTGATGCCCAACATAAAGCTTGCCATGGAAAGGAGTATGAATGATTGGAAGAAGGCAATAGGAAAGCAGAGGTTCAGGAGGAACAAAGCATCTTCATACGCTTATCTGAAATTCCAACCAAAGAATTACATAAGTATCTCTATCTTTATTTTATGTTTTATTTATCTTTTAATTATCAATTCTTCATCACTATCTGAATTAGCCTGACTGAGATTTACAAAGTTACCATAGCTTGCTTCAAGCCGACAGTCTCCGTGGGATCGACCCTTACTTGCATAAGGTTTATTACTTGGACGACCCAGTGCACTTGCTGGTTAGTTGTGCAGAATTGTGACACAGTGTGATTCACGTTTAAGAGCTCCAAGTCCTTTGGCACCATTGTTGATGATCACAATTTCCTGCACCAACCTCCACATCATTATGATATATAGTTGTGCAAGTGTATTCAAGTGAGACAGCGCAAACCAAATGCACCAATTCACAAAATTCAATATTAAAAGCACAAACAGTGGCAATCGGTAAGAATTAGTATCCAAATCCAGTAATAATAATCCAATAATTCAAGACAAAGACACCAGTAGCGTCAATTCTCAAAGCCTTTACGAAATTCAGAAAACATGGAAGGAGGAAGAAAAAAGAGGTAATACCATCAGCAGACATAGCAAAAACTAACAAGTTTCTTGGAGTCTTGTGGTGTAAATGGTAGAGCTTTGAAGAAATTGAATTTGTGAGATTGCTCCCTGAATTTGAGAAACAAGAATTTTTTGTTATTTATTCAAAGTAAATTACAACATATCAGCATGAAAGCCTTATGCATGGCACATATAATAAAGTCAGCTACAAAAAGTTAAATGGATAAAGCAGATACTACTAAGTACTCATTAATCAGCTTCAATATATTGGGTAGTAGCTATTAGATAGTTGATTAATTTTGAAGATTTCTGTTGCTTTCTGTCGGTGGAGAAATTAAATTAAAATTAAAATAATATAGGAATAACAATACATTATACATATACATATTGAAAATCATGTTACGGCTAATGCCCTTCATCATCAATTATTCGTCCCTTTAATTTTCTCTTAATATATATCTCATTAATCTTGGCATGAATTTCGTATATATTAGGAAAGGAAATGGATTAACCCATGAGAAAGAAATAAAAGAAAGATGAGAGAACTCAGAGAAGTGTGTTTATAAGGAAAAGAATCTTAAACCAAGGATTGAATTTTGGAAGTTAATTTTACAATTCGTGTAGGAACTTATGCAACATCCAAATGGTGCATTCATGCTTCATTTCTACTAAGATTCAGTCAAATAAACCAAAACACAATGAAAACATAGGACCATGAACTCATGTTTGGTGATGATAACAATGGTCTCGAAAACAAATAGCTGCTTCTAAATTGACAAAAATGAAACAGTTTTCAAATATATAAGTAACTTTAAATAATTTTAGCAAGAATTTAATTGTAAATTGTGCTCTATACAGAGGATGAAAACTAACTTGAAGGTACAACCATTATGAGTGAACAGCAAATAATAATCAGGGGCACCCACAACTGCTAACTCAATACACTCCTCAAATGGAATCAAATCCTCAAAGTTACTAGTTGAAATTGCAAATGCCTCATGTTCAAATTTACTGGTACAGTGGTATGTGATGCCCAATAAACAGATTAGAATATCCATAATACTCATCAATGAGAAGACACCAAAGAAGTCACATCAAAGAAGTTGGTGAATCTAATATATATAAAGGTCATAATATCCTCTTTGGTATGTGAAACAAACTATGGATATAGATTCTAATTGACAAATGGTAATTAATTAGAAGTAACAAGAGTATTGTATATTTTTATAGCTAAAATAAAAATAAAGATATGAGCTAGATTCCATGTACATTGAGAAATTATTGTTGATCAGAAGCAAAATGAAGCATACTCCAATGTAATCACATCATTAGTTTAACAGTTTTACATTACTCATATGTTCCAACACATGAACATAGGACACGATAGCTTAAATGAACCTATAGTCACTACCATTACAGAAACCAATTTAAAATAACCAAAATGAAGATACAGTGAGCCAGTAAGAGAAAATTACCAGAGCCAGTAGCAGTAATAGCTTGCCTATACTTTTTGTCCCGGGCTTAAATACAAAATAGATTTCTTTAGTAAGTTGCAAACAAAGTAAAAGAGCAAAGTCAGTCATGAAATCACTATGATGGTTTTTTGACAAGATAATTAGAGGCTTGGTCCAGAAAAAAATTAATAAGGACAATTTTTCGTTTAGCAGCTGAAGTTCTTGCGCAATGAACCAAAACCCAAGGAGGAACCCTTACAAGTGTGCAATCTCATATGATCCAAAATTGATGTCATAAATCACTGACAAGGAAAACGGCATCATCAAATTCGAAGCATGAACATGTCATAAATCTTCAAACAAAGCAAACATGCAAATAAACACGCGAATCATGAACCCCCAAATATTCAAATTACAGTGCGATTTAATACAAAAAAAGGAACAAACTTTTTTCTTTGCAACTTGCTTAACCAGCTCAACATGACAACACTTAAACCGATTAATCAATTCGACAAAGCGTCCCTTGAATCATTAAAAAAAACACTGATTTTGAACGAGGAGACAAAACTCACACACTAAGGAAATGAATAAAAATCACATGCAAAGACGAAGTATATGAAATGAGACAGAGAGAATGAAAGATGAAATTACCAACAAGTGAGGGCTTCGTCGTCCTGGGCTTCGTCACTGGTCTTCGTCATTCTGGGCTTCGTCACAATGTAGCCATCAGATTTGCTGAGTGACTTACAAAGAAGAGGACTTACAAGAAGCAAGAAGCAGGAAGGCAGCGGCGCGGAAGGGGTTAGGGGGTTAGGGTTTTGCAGCGACGGAAGGGATGAGTAGCGGCAAAGGGGAGCATCCACGGTGACTGAGCGGAGGGAGTCACTTAGCTTCCAGAGATAGTCACCGAAGAAGGAGGGTTGGGAGTGCCAGAAGAGGGATTTCCGGCAGAGGCATTGCAATCGGAGCGTCGTTCTTCACGGAGGAGTGTGGTCGGAGTGTCGTCGCGCGGTGTGGGCGAGGCACAATGAAGGACGAGGAGTTAGGGCATAATGGAGTAAGTGTCTCGTCGCTGGGGCTTTTGATGGAAGAGTAGTTAGCGCAAAGCACGAATGAGAAGGGGTTAGGAAAGAGCAAGCACAGTACAATGAAGCTTTTTCTCTAAGTTTTTTGTGGTGGCTTTTTTTCTCTGTCTTTAAACGAAGAGGGGTTTTTCTAATTTATCCGATCCCTACCTTTTTTTTTCGGGGAAACCTTTTGGCCACGCTTTCAAAACGTGCCAAAAGGCTTCTCATAAACGGCTATGCTTTTTAAACGCCGCAATAACAAAATTCTGTTGCTACGCTTTAAAAGCATGCCGGTTTCTCTGCACGGCTACGCTTTTTAAGCGTGGCAAATAAAAGCGTGGCCAAAACTCGCATCAATTGCCACTCTCATAAAAGCATGGCCATTGACACTTTTCACCACGCTTTTGAAGTGTAACAAAAAAAAAGTGGCCAAATCTTTATTTTATCGCCACCCTCATAAAAGCGTGGCCATAGACCACTTTTGGCTACGCTTTTAAAGCGTAGCAAAAAAAAAAGCGTGGCCATAGGACTTTTTTTTTGTAGTCTAAGTAGCAAAATATAACCTCAACAATAGAATCCAACAAAGATTATAAACATAATAATGTTAAGGTAACATCCCTTTTTAATACTTAGCAGCAATTAATGGTAAACAAGAATAACAATCCAACACTTACAATGAAAAAGAGAAAATGAAATGAAAACTAACTAATCAACTAACAAACTAACTAATTAGTTA
Source organism: Arachis ipaensis (assembly GCF_059453495.1). Taxonomy (NCBI): domain Eukaryota; kingdom Viridiplantae; phylum Streptophyta; class Magnoliopsida; order Fabales; family Fabaceae; genus Arachis; species Arachis ipaensis. The sequence continues at coordinate 78,016,042 of NC_142444.1, forward strand.
ACTAAAATAAATAGTTATTACTGGTGTTTGGGAGCGTTGGATGAGGGGTAGAAGAAGGAAAGAAGAAAGGAGAAGGAAAGAAATGGAAAGAGGAGAAGAAAAGAGATGTGTTGAAGGAAGGACATCCGCGCGTACGCGAGCATGGCACGCGCGCACGGATGGTGGTGCAATGAACGCGACACGTACGCGTACATGGCCCGTCCGTGTCGATGGCTTATTTCAAGAGTGATGCGTACGCGTCATGTACGCGTACGCGCGAGTGGTTTTGTGCCTAAGGCACAATGCGCGCAACGTTCGCACAACTCTCAGGTTTTTGGCTTGGGGGTGGAATTTGTCAATCCACGCGTATGTGTACATGGCGTGTCCGTGTGGGTAGGGGAAAATGCTTGATGCACATGTACGCGTACAGTGCGCGTACACGCGGATGGTGCTCTATTTTTTCAAAAATGTTTTCTATGTTTTTGCACCAATCCAAGCATTCCAAACCTCCAAACAGCTACCAAAACACCATAAAACCTTATTTAACACACTAGACTACCAATTATACTCAACAAATCAACCAAAAACATGAATTTAAACTAATTACCAATATGTATAAAAAGAGAAAATGAAAAGAAGTTACCATGGTGGGGTGTCTCCCACCTAGCACTTTTGTTTATTGTCCTTAAGTTGGACTTATGGGGAGTGATAAACCCATATTTTATGATTCATCTTGTGCTCAATTAAGTGTTTTTATCAAATTTTCACCCACTTATTCATGTAAATTGCATGGTTTTACTATTCCTTCCTTATTTTATGATATATGTGAAAACATGTTTCCTATGCTTTAAAAATATTAAATTTAATTATCCTTTATTACCATTCGATGCCGTGATTTGTGTGTTAAGTATTCTCAGGCTTCATAGGGCAGGAATGGATTAATGGACAGAAAGGAAACATACAAAAATGGAAGGAAAGCCCAAAAATGGAGTTTTGAAGAAAAGGCAGCGACGCGCACGCTTGAACGATGCGGACGCGTGTCTAGCGCGAAATGGCAGCGACGCGTACGCGTGGACGACGCGGACACGTGCCTAGAGCAGAACACAAATGAGACGGACGTGTGACTGATGTGCACGCATGACAAAGAAAACTCCAAACCACGCGAACGCGTGACCCACACGCACGTGTTACGGACGCCACATGCAGTAATTTGCAGAAGTCGCCCCCAGCGATTTCTGGGCCCCTTTTTGGCCCAAATCCAAGCCCAGAAACACAGAATACGAGCCAGAGAATGGAGGAATCAAAGAGAAGTGATTAGAAAAACTTTCAAATACACAAAATTTTAGGTTTTAGATGTAGTTTTAGAGAGAGAGAGGCTCTCTCCTCTCTCTTAGGTTTTAGAATTAGGATTTCTCTTATTTTATGGTTATTTTCTTCATACCAGGTTCAATGTTCTTTTACTTTTTATGTTCTCTTCTATTTTTATTTACTCTAATGCTTTTACTTGTATTTGACTTATGTTGCCCAATTGGCTTATGAACTCTTCATGTTAAGATTTGAATATTCTATTTAATATAATTGAGGTATTTCAGATTTATAATTATTTTATTCAGTTATTGATGCTTTTAATTTAATTTAAGATTTATTCCCTTTTTGCTTTGGTTAAGTAATTGGTAACACTTTAGTTATCAGACTCAGCAGTTGATTGAAAATTGGGAATTGCTGATTGATTTGGATCGCTCTAAAGCTAGTCTTTCCACAGGAGTTGACTAGGACTTGAGGATCAAATTGATTGCTCCACTTGACTTTCCTTTATTTAGTAAGGGTTAACTAAGTGGGAGCAACGACAATTCTCATCACACCTGATAAGGATAACTAGGATGGGATTTCCAGTTCTCATACCTTGCAAGAGATTTTTATAATTATTAATTTATTTTTCTTGTCATTTAAATTACTTTTTCCTTATTTTAAAAACCCAAAACAAAATGTACTTTTTTCATAACCAATAATAAATCATACTTCCCTGCAATTCCTTGAGATACGACCCAAGTTTTGAATACTTTGGTTATAAATTTTATTGGGTTCTTTTACTTGTGACAACCAAAATTTTTGTACGAAAGGATTCTCTGTTGGTTTAGAAACTATACTTACAACGTGATTATTTTTATAAAATTCTTTACCAGCGAAGAACCAATCGTCAAAATGACGCCGTTGCCGGGGAGTTACAAACGTGTGCCTTATTATTGGTTATTGTAAATATTTTATTTTGCTTGTTTATTTGCTTTTATTTTGTTTTTAATTTTTATTAGCTACTATGACTTCTCACCCCCGTCACTTTGAGTTTGGTTTAATTTTTAATTTTTATTTGCTATAAAAGGAACATGCATCAAGGTCAAAACAATCAAAAATGGAAGGAGCCTCGAGGATCTGATCAACCCTTTCGGCAACAACACCTTTCAAGATACCATGGACAACGACCATTCTACAATGCATGCCAAGACAATAGTTATGGTGGACCTACTCGTGACAACCAACCCCCAGCAATTTACTATGGTCAAAAGCCATTCCGAGGTGCGTACCAAGATGATAGATACGATGGAGCCTTGTGGTTACCAACAAGCCCCATCATACGCCTATAACCTACCTCCTCAACATAGCTATGAACCACCACACTCACAAGCTACCTACCAACACTCACCTCCATATGCCCCTAACCCTTACCCACCCCAATTCCAATCCAATTACTCCCAAGAATCACCACTTCTATATGCACCATGTCCATATCCATCAACCCAAGAATCACAGGAACGTCTCAAGAAAACAGTGGATAAATTTCACGTAACCCTTCACCAATTGGATCAAGCGAAAAATTGATTAGCTTCCCGATGTTCGGACACTCAAGGAAGCCCCATGGCTTCATGTGGGCAATCTAATGAAGAACGTAGCATAAAGGAAATACTAGAAACTTCAGTGGACAGTATGGAGCATGATTTTGTACTGGAACAAGTAGAGAAAGCCGTAATTGCGAAGAAGAAGAATTGGTTGAAGACTTAGGAGACGCTGAACCTCCATGGGAAATAAGAATTGTGAAAAATTCTGCCAAGCAGTTTGCAATCGATGCTAAGGAGGATAGTGCACAACCCCTGAAGCATGTATCTTATGAAGAACTGAACGGAATAGATCAAGAATCAAGTTTTCTTGGTACTGATAACTATGAATCAAGTTCTCCTAGTAATGAACTGTTCTCTGAGATTGAAGAATCTTCCCCAAGTGAAAACGAAGATGATGCGGAGGTAGACTTTTCTCAACCTCCAATTTATGACTTGAGTGATGAGGAAGATATCGAAGACTTTGATCAAGACGTGGTTGCATTTGAAGAAGTTTGCAAAGAAGTGGAGGAATTCACAGAAGAATACAAGGGAGTAGAGCTTGCAAAACCACTGGAAACACCTATCCCAAGGCCATTACCACCCAATACAAACTTCATGCGGGTAAAATGCTTAGCCTTTATCTTTACTTTTCCACTTGAATATGGTTTGCTTGAAACAGATGGCCAGCTTAGAGCTCTTTGCGGCTTTAAGAGTAAGAAGGAAATGGATCGCACTCAGAGCTGGTATGCAGGATTCAATAAAGCTCCACGCTTCAATTTGAGGTACAAGGATTGGTTTCGAGTTTGATTGAATGGGCCTCGAAGGACATTCGGTCATCTTAGTGAGAATTCAAATTCCATACTACCTGGCTGGAAAACTATAGATCAAGACGAAGATGGGTCCAGAAGCAAGGTTTGGGACCCTGGAATTTATCATGACAATTACTACCCTTGGAGCTTAAAAACCTGCTTTGATTTGCTCAAAGGCTTTACATGCCTAGTTTGAGACAGCGGAGTATATTGGAACTGCAAACGTTGGTGGAGATTTCTGGACGAGTTCAAACACAAGCCACCATGACAATGAGCTCATCAAACGTCCAACTTAAGGACTTTAACAAAAAGTGCTAGGTGGGAGACAACCCTGATGCCAGGGCATTTCGGCTAGTTTCACTGACCTTTTCTTTACTGTTTTAGGGTAGTTTCATGCATTTTCTTAGGAAATAAGCAAGTTTTGGGTAGAATCTCACTTACATCTTGGTTCAACCAAACATTGTGAATTTTATACGATTTCATGAGAATTATGCATGAATTTAATGACAAATTGGATGATGCATGACTCATAACTTGGATTAGAGCTTTGATGCACTTTATTTTCTTGATTTCAGGACAAAGGAAGCAAGGAAAAGCCACGTTAGTAGCCACGTTAGTCTAACTAACGTGACCACTAACGTGGAATGGGAGCTAGCTTGCAACGTTAATGAGAAAAGTGATCGCCAATAACGTCTTCGAAGCCATCATAGCCCACGTTAACTACATTAACGTGGTAGTTAACGTGGAGGAAAAGGAAGCTCCAAGCGTTAGTGGTAAAAGTGAGTGCCACTAACGCTCCAAAAGGGCAATTGGCCACGTTAAGAGTCACGTTAACTCAGTTAACGTGAACTCTAACGTGGAAGAGGAAGATAATGCCAACGTTAGTGACACTCACCTTTGTCACTAACATTCACTAAGCCCATATTGGCTATGTTAAGAGCCACGTTAACTTAGTTAACGTGAACTCTAACGTGGAAGGAGCAAGGAATCGCCAACGTTAGTGACACTCACCTTTGTCACTAACGTTGGAGATGGCAATCAACACCACGTTAGTGGTCACGTTAATGTAATTAACGTGAGGCACTGATGTGGGAAAGGGGCGTTTTAGAGCGTTAGTGAAAAAGGTAGGTGTCACTAACGCTCTCGAAGATTTGGCAAGCCTACGTTAAAGGTCACGTTAACTATACTAACGTGAACTCTAACGTAAGGAGAAAGGGGTACTATCAACGTTATTGGGAAAGGTAAACCCCAGTAACGTTTGCAAAGGGCCAAGAGGCAACGTTAGTGCCACTAACGTTGAAGTTAACGTGGACCATTTTGGGTTAGGAATGTTAGTGAAAAAGTTGATTGTCACTAACGTTCTCGACCCCACATTTTCACTTAACGTTAACACCACTAACACCCTAAACTAAAGTCCATGCCTACTGCACACTTTCTCTGCAAGTGAAGCTGAGCCCACTAAAGATGATAACTGCTTCAACTCAAGATCCAAAGGCCCATATCCAAGACTTGAAGAGCTAACTAGAAGATCAGAAGAGTAGTATAAATAGGAGTAGTTTTGAACTAGAGAAGGGCTTTTAGGTTGAGAGGACTACTCTCTGTATAATTTTACTTTCTCTGCAACTTCTAGTTTTACTTTTAGAATGTATTCTCCATCTTTGTTTTCCATTCCCATAGCCATGAACAACTAAAACCCTTTCATTGGGTTAGGGAGCTCTGTTGTAATTTGATGGATCAATAATAGTTTTCATTATTCTTCTTCTTCCTTTTCTCTTGATTTTACTAGAAAGCTTTCAATCTTCATCCAATTAGGTAGTTGTCTTGGAAAAGAAGCTATTCATACTTGGATCTCTTCGGAACCCTGGAAGAGGAATGAAGAGATCATGCTAGAAATGCTTTCTCATGTTGGACCAAATTGGGGGTTGGGCGGATATGGTGACATATAATTCTCCCAATACTTTGATTTGGAAATACATGTGGTACAATCAGTGACCATAATTCATCTCTTCTCATGAGAAATTAGGCCAAGGAATTGGCTATTGATCAAGATTTGAGAGATTGAATTACCAAGATATTGGAATTCAATCACTTAAGATTGCCAAGGAGATCAATGAATGCATTGATTGAGGAAGAGATGAAAATGAACTTGATCCGGAGAATGCAACATCTCCTAAGCCCAATGAATCCCCCATTTCTGATCTTACCCATTCTCTTTACTTTCTGCCATTTACTTTCATGCTAAATTCCCCATTCCCCATTTAAGATTTTGCAATTTACTTTCCGTCATTTATATTCAGCTCTTTATTTTCAGCATTCACATTTTCTGCCATTTACTTTCCCGCCATTTAATTTCCTACAATTCTCAAATCAAATTTTGCTTAGCTCAACTAGAACATTCCTCCAATTAAAGTTGCTTGACCAATCAATCCCTGTGGGATTCGACCTCACTCTATTGTGAGTGTTTACTTGACGACAATTCGGTATACTTGTCGAGGGAAATCTGTTGAGAGACAAGTTTCCGTGCATCAAACCCACCATGGTATGATCGTTCCTTTTTCAATTTTAATTTTATTTCATTTTGTTTGTTTTTAAGTTTTATCTTATTCTATTTTATTGAACCTGGAATTATTCATAACATCTATATCAGCATTGCACTTTGCATCCTGCATATAAAAAAAAATTGCGCCCCACGCGTGCGGATGGGCCACGCATGGGCATCGATTCTAAATCGACGTAACAATCCAACGCCCAGAAAGTTGGGCTAAAATCGTGCGGCTGGTGTGTGTTAGGCACAATATGGGCCACGCGATAGCATAGGTAACGCATACGTGTCACATGAATATTATTGCCCCCTAAATGGAAATAGAGAGTTGCGCCAAAACGACGCTGGAATTGTGCGTTTAGCACAATTCAGAGCGACGCGTATGCGTCACTTTCATTTTCCTTCAATCACGCGATCACGTCAATGACACGTCCGCGTCATTGCCTTTCCACCCAAATCACGCGATCGCGTGATCCACGCGTTTGCGTGGATTTAAATACACTAACCCCCTTCGATGCAGAACCTAACCATTTTGCGTCCCCAAACCCTCAACCCCTCAGCGCCCCTCTTCTCCCTCCTCTGCAACCACCATCGCTGCCAACCCACCCAGCACCGCCGCGCCGCGTCCCTGACACCGCGCCGCCCTCGCCAAAATCCCTCCCTTCCCTTCCTTCTCTCCTCTCCCTCCCCTTCTCCCTCCACTGTCACTGCCCCATCACCGCCCTTGTCGCTGCGCCGCCTCACCAAGCCGCCACCACCGTCGCCGTGCCCCCACTGGCCACCATGCTCCTCTTCCTCCGCTCCTCGCCCCTTCTTCTCCTTCCCTCCCCCATATCCCCCTTTCATCCCCAACCACCAAATCGCCACCCTGCCTCCACCGAACCGCCGCCGTGACCGCCTCCCAGCGCCGCCGTGTCACCATCACCACCATCTCTCTGAGTCCAAATTCTATACCTCCGTCCACCAGGTTACGCCGAACACCGATTCCTGTTCCAAGTTACTTAGTTAGTCACATATTTCTTTTTTCAAATTTTGTTCAAATTCGGATTGTTAGATGCATGATCGTAGTGGATTTTAGGTGGTTAGGTAGCTAGGATGTGGTTAGTGGATTTAGGCCTGATAATTGCGCCGCTCTTGTTACATGTTTTATCTGTTTCGTAATTTTGAAATTGCTGTGATGATAATGCTGTTCATATGCTGCTCCTTACCATTCTTTAATGCAGATTGAGTTTGTTTACTCTAAATTCATGTGAATTACTATTTGTTACTCTTTTCTGCACTACCTTATTCTCATATGAACTGTTTCTGCTGCTGTTTATTACCCGGGATTGACCAATTTTTAGCCGAAATGCTGCCAAAATTTTTTCAGTAAATTGTTTCACTCAACTCCCATTCATGAATTTGTTTTGGAAATCTCAAGCTTTGCACTAATTGGTTTGAACCAATGCAATTCATGAATGCACGGGCTAGCTTTCTTATTCTTTCTGGTTCCCTTATTCATTAAATAACATTATTGATGATTTCACTTTAATTTTGCAATTCTTTTCTATGATTAATCATCAATAATCTACAATATTTACTTGAATTTGAGTTACTTGTTATTCAAATTTGTCCAATTTTAGTTAATTGGGAACCACAACACCATGCCACTTACTTTAACTTCATTTTTAACTCTTAACTACTTTAACTTTCTAACTTTTCTATTAGCTTTCAATTAACCATTTTAAAACCACTTCAAGGCATGATTACTGTTTTTCCTGTTTAACAACAATTCCGCACATCATAGATCTTGGATTGTGATTTTTTTCTTCTCCAACTTTTAACTTGCATACAATCCAAAATTTTACATCTATTTAACTCATTTCATGCTTATATTGCTATTTTATTCCTCTTTTGCAATTCTATGCTTATATTGATAAAATCATATTTGCTTACCTGTTTTCCTGCTTTAGTTTTTAAACTGTATCCTGGTACTTGTACTTTTCAGGATGTCTGACCCTAAAAGCAAAGGAAAGGGCAAGGCAACCACAGGCAAAAAGAAAAAGAGGAGAATCCTCTACTTCTATATTGGATATCCTCCATGATGATTCCTGGCGGGAAAAGAATTTTACCCCGCAGGAAAAGGCTGATCAGTTGGTGCCTGCCACTGACCCAGTAAAGTTTGCCAACAGATACTGTGAGCTTAAATATCCGGTCTTTGCATCTTCCAGGAACCTATACCTGGAAAAGACCCTGAAAATTCCAGAAGAACTCAAACAATACACCTCAGAACAAATTAAACAGAGAGGCTGGTTCTTCCTGGATAGGAACTTGACTGAAGTCAACTCATCCTAGGTCAATTCTACTGCAACTACTTCAAAACATCCCTGAATGTAGTGCAACTCAGAGGCAAGCAGATTCTGGTTACAGAGGAAGTAATTGAAGAAATCTTCAAACTCCAGCCTAAATCAGATCAACCAGATGGTTACCAAAAGGCTGAAGAGGATATGAGATTCATGATATTTGACTGGGATGCAGTGAGGAGGACTATAGCTCTTGATCCTACCGTCCCATGGGTCATGGGTAAGACAACAACAAACCCAAAGGGAATTAAGCTTATCTATCTGAATGATGAGGCTCGGCTTTGGCAACAGATTCTAAGTAACTACATGATGCCGAGCACTTATGAGACAGAGGTGCCAACAGCCATGATTACCCTCATTTGGTGTGTGATGGAGGGCAAAGACCTATATCTTCCCCGCTTTTTCTGGTATTACATGGCCAGGGTCCATGTCAGAGGCACTCTACCCTTTCCCTACTTGATTACTCAGCTGGGCCGCCAAGCTGAGGTGCCCTAAGAGATTGCTGATGAAAAGCCAACTGCCGCAGACTGCAAGAAGATTATCCCTCACAGCAGGAAGTTCCAGGCTTTGAGCTACTGACCTCCATTTCTCACTACCTCCGCTGAGGCAGCCACATCCTCTACTGCCCCTTCACCTACTGCCCCAGCCACCACCACTGCACCCTCACCTGCTCTCGAGCCCATTTATCACCTCGTGCACCGACTCTTCACACGCCTGGATCGCATGGAGTGTCGTAACAAGTGACGCTATGAGAACTTAATGGTGATGATCCGATCCGACAGTGACAACCTCTCCGAGCCTGACACACCATCGGAGCCATCTAATGCGAAGGCGGACGATCATGAGGAGGAGGCACGTGTAGAGGTTGAGCAAGCAGGGGATGAGAAGGCTGCACCACGTCATGAGAAACTCCATCAGATACAGCCAGCAGATCTCGAGGTCCCTCTACAGACAGAGCCTCTACTTTAGCAGGCAGACCCTCCACCACTCATAGAGACTGCAGACCCTCGGCCACCACCGAGACACCAGCAGCACATCCTTCTGGAGATGCCACTTCCTCACATCCTTCTGGCGAATCTTTTTAGTGAACCACTTTCGAACTCTTTTTATCCTATTATGTTTATTTTCTGTATTTTATTTTATTTTATCTTATTTATCTTTCAGCACTCGCACATTTTCCTTTTACGGTATTTCAGTCTACTTTATTATATTTTACACTTTGGTTTGTATATATATTAGATATTTAGTTTAGTTTGCACCTTTAGCTTATTAAGTTGTGATATAGAAAATATGGATTAATTAGCTTAGTTTACCCTTTTAGCATATGATAATTTGGTTTAATTAAAAATAAAAGAGTAAACTAGAAACTTTAATATAACAGAATCATAACAATCCATACACCTTATATATATATATATATAGCAATAAATGTTGGTTAATTGACAACATTTTTCAAGGAAAATACTAACTTTTAGAAGAGCCATTCTAAGATTCACATTGAGTTAAATGGAAACTCTTGATTTCTACTTGCATGACATACATAACTGATATATGGTTTTTGAGCCAAAGAACACACAACCCGTGAGTTTTTGACCTTAACTGTATGGTTATATTTAACCATAAATTTCATTCCTGTGTGTTTCTCACTTCTTTTCTATGCTTGCAATCTTTACTTTGTTTCAGTCTATATGTCCAATATAGAATGTATTTACATACTTGCATGTGATTGAGGCCATTATTCATCTTTGTTCACTTATCCCAAATAAGCCTACCCTTTTAAGTTACCCTTGTTTGCCCCCTTGAGCTTTTAATCCCCTTTTGTTCTATAACCCCATCACTAACCTTAAGCAGAAAAACAAAATTAAAAATCCCAAATTGAATCTATGGTTAGCTTAAGATAGAGATTGTGTATCCACTAAGTGTGGGGAAACGTGAGAACATGGGTTGATAGGAAAGGATTAAATTAATAAAATAATAAAAAATCTGGGAGCTGATGCCAGGGCATTTTGGCCAGTTTCACTAATCTTTTCTTTATGGTTTTAGGGTAGTTTCATGAACTTTCTTAGGAAATAAGCAAGTTTTGGGTAGAATTTCACTTACATCTTGATTCAAGCTAACATTGTGATTTTTATATGAATTCATGAGAATTATGCATGAATTGAATGACAAATTGGATGATGCATGTCTCATAACTTGGACTAGAACTTTGATGCACTTTATTGCTTGATTTCAGGACAAAGGAAGCAAGGAAGAACCACGTTAGCAGCCACGTTAGTCTAACTAGCGTGACCTCTATCGTGGAAGGGGAGCTAGCTTGCAACGTTAATGAGAAAAGTAATCGCCAATAACGTCCTCGAAGCCATCATAGCCCACGTTAATTGCCACGTTAACTACATCAACGTGGTAGTTAACGTGGAAGAAGAAAATGAAGCCAACGTTATTGACACTCACCTTTGTCACTAACGTTGGACCAAGCTCATATTGGCCACATTAAGAGCCACGTTAACTCAGTTAATGTGGACTCTAACATGGGGAAACAAAAGAATGACCAACGTTAGTGACACTCACCTTTGCCACTAACGTTGATCTAAGCCACTTTGAGCCACGTTAGTTGCCACGTTAACTCAGTTAACGTGGACTCTAACGTGGAGGGAGCAAAGAATCACCAACGTTAGTGACACTCACCTTTGTCACTAACGTTGGGATGAGCCACTATGAGCCACGTTAACTCCCACGTTAACTACATTAACGTGGAAGCTAACGTGAGTAAAAGGGATGATGAGCCAACGTTAGTGACACTCACCTTTGTCACTAACGTTGGAGATGGCTAGTTAACGTGGGAAGTAGGGGCATTTTGGAACGTTAGTGACAAAGGTAAGTGTCACTAACGTTCTCAAAGATGTGGCAAGCCTACGTTAAAGGTCACGTTAGCCACACTAACGTGAACTCTAACGTAGGGAGAATGGAGGATTCTCAACGTTATTGGAAAAAGTAAGTCCCAATAACGTGTGCGAAGGACCAAGAGGCAACGTTAGTGGTCACGTTGATGCCACTAACGTTGAAGTTAACGTGGAGCATCCTTGGGTTAGGAATGTTAGTGAAAAAGGTGATTGTCACTAACGTTCTCGAACCCACACTTTCACTTAACGTTAACGCCACTAACGTCCTAAGCTAGAATCCCTGCCTACTTCACATTTTCTCTCTGCAAGTAAAGCTAAGCCCACTGAAGAAGATAACTGCTTCAACTCAAGATCCGAAGGCCCATATCCAAGACTTGAAGAGCCAACTAGAAGATCAGAAGAATAGTATAAATAGGGAGAACTTTGAACTAGAAAAGGAGCTTTTGGCATTATTAGAATTACTCTCTGTATTTTACTTTCTCTGCAAATTTTAGTTAAATCTCATAATGTACTATCCATCTATGCTTTTCATTCCCAGAGCTATGAACAACTAAACCCCTTTCATTGGGTTAGGGAGCTCTGTTGTAATTTGATGGATCAATAATAGTTTTCATTATCCTTCTTCTCTCTTTTCTCTTGATTTTATTGGAAATCTTTCAATCTTCATCCAATTCAGTAGTTATCTTGGAAAAGAAGCTATTCATACTTGGATCTCTTCTGAACCTTAGAAGAGGAATGAAGAGATCATGCTAGAATTGCTTTCTCATGTTGGGCCAAATTGGGGTTTGGGCGGATATGGTGACATATAATTCTCCCAATACTTTGATTTGGAAATACATGTGGTATAATCAGTGACCACACTTCATCTCTTCTCATGAGCAATTAGAACAAGGAATTGGCTATTGATCTGATTTGAGAGATTGAATTACCAAGGAATTGGAATTCAATCACTTAAGATTGCCAAGGAGATCAATGAATGCATTGATTGAGGAAGAGATGAAAATGAACTTGATCCGGAGAATGCAACATTTCCTAAGCCCAATGAACTCCCCATTTCTGATCTTACCCATTCCCTTTACTTTATGCCATTTACTTTCATGCTAAACTTCCCTTCCCCATTTAAGATTTTGCAATTTACTTCCCGTCATTTAATTTCTGCTATTTACTTTCCCGCCATTTAATTTCCTGCAATTCTCAACTCACTTTCTGCTTAGCTCAACTAGAACATTCTTCCAATTAAAGTTGCTTGACTAATCAATCCCTGTGGGATTCGACCTCACTCTACTATGAGTTTTTACTTGACGACAATTCGGTATACTTGCCGAAGGAAATTTGTTGAGAGACAAGTTTCCGTGCATCAGGAGCATGCTCATGTGAAACCAAAATAATTAAAAATACCATGTGCATTGAAAATGTTGTGTTTATGTTTCAAAAAAAATTATTTTTAATTAAATAAATAAATGAGGGGACAAAATCACCCCAATAATAAGTAAAAAAATCAATGCACATGGAGGTAAAATGAAAATAAACTTGGTGCATGAGTATGTGACACAAAAGTAGAAAATTATGGGAAGACTAGGATAATCTTTAAATTATATAGAGTATGTATATGTTAGGTTAGATCTTAAACTAATCAAGGATTCAATTTATAGCTCACTTAGCCTCATATACATATCCTCACCTTTACCTTGGCCCCATTACAACCTTGAAAAAGACCTCATGATGTTTGTATGCATACATTATATATTTGTTGATTGGTTAGATGAAGAACAAAGTTTTAAAAAGCATGAATAGAAAAAAATAGAGTGATCAACCCCAAACACTGAGCGACTAGAGAGTAAACACAATTCCAGTGAGGATTCAATAGCTCATCTCCATATATCCAAATTTAATTATTAATTGTCTTGCAAGTTTGTGAATTCCTTTAGGCTTTAACATGATTATTAATTATTAATTATCAATTGTGAAAGTGCTTTAACATAATTTAGGCTTGGCTATGCATATATGATTCTTTGAAAAATTTAACTCAATTTAGCCACATTTAAGCTTTATATATATATATATAGGTGGATAATAATTAGAATTGCATGATTCATTTAGGTAGCTTGCATTTATAATAGATTGCATTGCATAAGATTCCACCATTCTATCTCCATTCTTTTCTTTTGGATTTAGCATGAGGACATGCTATTGTTTAGGTGTGGGGAGGTTGATAAACCCATATTTTATGATTCATCTTGTGCTCAATTAAGTGTTTTTATCAATTCTACACCCACTTATTCATGTAAATTTCATGGTTTTACTATTCCTTCCTTATTTTATGATATATGTGAAAACATGTTTCCTATGCTTTGAAAATATTAAATTTAATTATCCTTTATTACCATTCGATGCCGTGATTTGTGTGTTAAGTATTTTCAGGCTTCATAGGGCAGGAATGGCTTAAAGGACAGAAAGAAAACATACAAAAATGGAAGGAAAGAACAAAAATAGAGTTTTGAAGAGAAGGCAGCGACGCGCACGCCTGAACGACGCGGACACATGTCTAGCGTGAAATTGCAGCGACGCGTACGCGTGGATGACTGGTGCACGAAATTGTGATCATCAATGGCGCCATTAACATGGTACGCTCAATTGTAATCTCAACTTTTTATCACAACTTCACACAACTAACCAGCAAGTGCACTGGGTCGTCCAAGTAATAAACCTTACGTGAGTAAGGGTCGATTCCACGGAGATTGTTGGTATGAAGCAAGCTATGGTCACCTTGTAAATCTCAGTCAGGCGGATATAAAATAGTTATGGAGTTTTCGAACATAAATAATAAATAGACAAAAAATAAAGATAGAAATACTTATGTATATCATTGGTGAGAATTTCAGATAAGTGTATGAAGATGCGTTTGTTCCTCTGAACTTCTACTTTCCTGCTGTCTTCATCCAATCAATCTTACTCCTTTCCATGGCTGGCTTTATGTAAGGGCATCACCGTTGTCAATGGCTACATCCCATCCTCTTGTGAAAATGGTCCAAATGCTCTGTCACAACACGGCTAATCATCTGAGGTTCTCGATCATACTGGAATAGGATTCACCCTCCTTTTGCGTCTGTCACTACGCCCAGCACTCACGAGTTTGAAGCTCGTCACAGTTATTCAATCCCTGAATCCTACTCGGAATACCACAGACAAGGTTTAGACTTTTCGGATTCTCATGAATGCCGCAATCAATCTAGCTTACACCACGAAGATTCTGTTTAAGAGATCTAAGAGATACTCATTCAATCTAAGGTAGAACGGAAGTGGTTGTCAGGCACGCGTTCATAGGGAATGATGATGATTGTCATGTTCATCACATTCATGTTGAAGTGCGAATGAATATCTTAGAAGCGGAACAAGTTGAATTGAATAGAAAAACAATAGTACTTTGCATTAATCTTTGAGGAACAGCAGAGCTCCACACCTTAATCTATGGAGTATAGAAACTCTACCGTTGAAAATACATAAGTGAAAGGTCCAGGCATGGCCGAATGGCAAGCCCCCAAAACGTGATCACAGGATCAAAAATACAATCCAGGATGATCCGAAGATGTCTAATACAATAGTAAAAAGTCCTATTTATAATAAACTAGCTACTAGGGTTTACAGAAGTAAGTAATTGATGCATAAATCCACTTTCGGGGCCCACTTGGTGTGTGCTTGGGTTGAGCTTGAATGTTACACGTGCAGAGGCTCTTTCTGGAGTTGAACGCCAGGTTGTAACGTATTTCTGGCGTTCAACTCTGGTTTGTGACTTGTTTCTGGCGTTTAACTCCAGACAGCAGCGTAGAACTGACGTTCAACGCCCTTTTACGTTGTCTAAACTCAGCCAAAGTATGGACTATTATATATTTCTGGAAAGCCCTGGATGTCTACTTTCCAACGCAATTCGAAGCGCGCCATTTTGAGTTTTGTAGCTCCAGAAAATCCACTTTGAGTGCAGGGAGGTTAGAATCCAACAACATCAGCAGTCCTTCTTCAACCTCTGAATCTGATTTTTGTTCAAGTCCCTCAATTTCAGCCAGAAAATACCTGAAATCACAGAAAAACACACAAACTCATAGTAAAGTCCAGAAATGTGAATTTCACATAAAAACTAATGAAAACATCCCTAAAAATAACCAGATTCTACTAAAAACTTACTAAAAACAATGCCAAAAAGCGTATAAATTATCCGCTCATCAACGACGCGGAGGCGTGCCTAGAGTAGAACACAAATGACGCGGAGGCGTGACTGATGCGCACGCATGACAAAGAAAACTCCAAAACACGTGAACGCGTGACGGACGCCACGTGCAGTAATTTGCAGAAGTCGCCCCCAGGGATTTCTGGGCCCCTTTTTGGCCCAAATCCAAGCCCACAAACATAGAATATGAGCTAGAGAATGGAGGAATCAAAGATAAGAGATTAGAAAAACTTTCAAATACACAAAATTTTAGGTTTTAGATGTAGTTTTAGAGAGAGAGAGGCTCTCTCCTCTCTCTTAGGTTTTAGAATTATGATTTCTTTTATTTTATGGTAATTTTCTCTATACCAGGTTCAATGTTCTTTTACTTTTTATGTTCTCTTTAGTTTTTATTTACTCTAATGATTTTACTTGTATTTGACTTATGTTGCCCAATTGGCTTATGAACTCTTCATGTTAAGATTTGAATATTATATTTAATATAATTTGAGGTATTTAAGATTTATAATTGTTTTATTCAGTTATTGATGCTTTTAATTTAATTTAAGATTTATTCCCTTTTTGCTTTGGTTAAATAATTGGTAACACTTGAGTTATCAGACTCAGCAGTTGATTGAAAATTGAGAATTGCTGATTGATTTGGATCGCTCTAAAGCTAGTCTTTTCAGAGGAGTTGACTAGGACTTGAGGATCAAATTGATTGGTCCACTTGACTTTCCTTTATTTAGTAAGGGTTAACTAAGTGGGAGCAATAATAATTCTCATCACACCTGATAAGGATAACTAGGATGGGATTTCCAGTTCTCATACCTTGCAAGAGATTTTTATAATTATTAATTTATTTTTCTTGTCATTTAAATTACTTGTTCCTTATTTTAAAAACCCAAAATAAAATATACTTTTTCCATAACCAATAATAAATCATACTTCCCTGCAATTCCTTGAGATACGATCCGAGGTTTGAATACTTCGGTTATAAATTTTATTGGGTTCTGTTACTTGTGACAACCAAAATTTTTGTACGAAAGGATTCTCTGTTGGTTTCGAAACTATACTTACAACGTGATTATTTTTATAAAATTCTTTACCAGCGAAGAACCAATCGTCAGGGAGCTCCTCTCAGGGTGGCTTGTGCTTGAAGCTCTCTTGGAACTCCCACCAATGCTTGGTTCTCGATTGTGCCCTAAGATTTCTCAAGAGTTGCACCAAGTCTTGATGGAGTTCTTCACAAGCTTGGGGCTCCCAAAGTCGATCCTCTTCTTGTAATCCGGGATCCCATACTCTATTTTCACACCCGTCTTGAAGTTGATCATTATTAGTCCATCCGGGTGGCATGACCTTAGAATTCTCATTTAAGCGACCAAACATTCTCCTAAACCCAAGCGATCTAGCTCTATACCAACCCTTGCTATAAAGCTTTGAACATGTCATCATAATGAACCTTGAAGAATGTTTCCAACTGCTAACCATCTCCTTTTTACTCTTAAGGCCACAAATATGTCTAAGTTGACCATCCGTCTCAAGCAAACCATATTCAAGGGGATAATAAAGCTTAAGTATAATGAATTTACCCACTTGAATGAAATGATGAATGGTGATGGCTTGGGGAGAGTAATCTCCAATGTCCTTGCAAGCTCTACTCCCTTGTGGTCTTCCTTGTCTACTTCCACCTCCTCGCA
The DNA here is from genome assembly GCF_059453495.1 of Arachis ipaensis. Taxonomy (NCBI): domain Eukaryota; kingdom Viridiplantae; phylum Streptophyta; class Magnoliopsida; order Fabales; family Fabaceae; genus Arachis; species Arachis ipaensis. Next base: position 78,033,385 of record NC_142444.1, read on the forward strand.
AACTTCTTCACTTTCAATCCTTTCTTCATCAATTTCATCTAACTCTTCTCCATCACTTAAATCATAAATGGGAGATTGAAAGAAGTCTACCTCCACATTGCATTCCATCTCATTGGGAGAAGGTTCTTTAAATTCAAAGGATTCACCACTAAGATTGGATGCATGATCTTCATCTCTAAGGGAACTTGATTCTTGCTTCATTTCCTCCAAGTCTTCATTCAAAAATTATTGTGAAGGTTGTGCACATTCCTCCTCAACATCAAATTCAATCTTCTTGGAGAGATTTTCTATGATTCTTGCTTCCCATGGAGGTTTCGCATCTCCTATGTCTTCAACCACTTCTTCCTCTTCTTTAATGACCATAGGCTCCTCTAATTGCTCTAATACAAAATAACATCCCTCATGTTCCACCGGAATTTCCAATCTCTCTTTCATGCTATGCTTTTCGATTAATTCTCCACATGTGACCATGGGAGTGCTTTGAGTGCTCAAGCATTGGGAGGCTAAAGTGCTTACTACCTTGGTCAAGTTAGCCACAAATTCTAGTGTCTCCCTTTGCATTTCACCTTGCCCTTGAAGTATAAGGCTAAGGATTTTATCCATTGAGGATTGGGGTGGATAAGAGGATTCATTGTCTTAGAGAAAGGATTCATAATAGGAAGGTGGTTCTTCTTGGTAAGGGTGTGGTGGTGTATATTGAGGTGATTCTTGGGAGTATGGATATTGGAATGGTGGTTCCATGTATGGCTCATATGGTTCCAAAGGTGGTTGGTATGGTGGATATGGATCAAGGTCATATGGAGGTGTTTAGTGAAAAGAGGCTTGTAAGTATGGTTGAGGTTCATGTTGAGGATATGGCTCATAGGCGTATGGTGGTGATTCTTGAAAGTCACAAGGAGACTCACCATAGCCATTGGGTTGATATGCATCATAGAATGGCTCTTCTTCATAGTGCATTGGTGGAGGTTGTTGCCAAGAGGATTGATCATATGCATATGGCTTCTCCCACCTTTGATGGTCCCATCCTTGATACACATCTTCATTGTAGCCCTTATTTCCTATAACATAGTGAGAACCAAACTCATAGCCACAGTGAGAATTCATGATAGCAAGAGAAAATGAAAACAAGATCAAATAAGAAGCAAGAAAATTAAATCCTAAAACTAGCAAGAACTAACAAAAGAAGCAAAAGGCAAACCTATTTACAATATTCACATATATACAATAACCAATAACACAACACCATTGTAATTCCCCGGCAACGGTGCCATTTTGATGATTGGAAATTGATGGTTTAGAATTTCACAATTGAAGTCTCGTTGTAAAGTATAGTTTCTAAACCAATCAATAATCCTTTCATACAAAAATTTTGTTTGTCACAAGTACAAACCCCTAAATTTATAAACCGAAGTATTGAACCTCGGCTCGTTCTCCCTAGGAATTGCAACAAAGTATCTTGTTATTGGTTATGGAGTATGTTTGGGGTTTTTTTGGGATAAGAGGCATGAAATGTAAATGGCAATGAAAAAAACTAACAACTAACAAAGCTCTTGACAAGGTATGAGAACTAGAAGTCCTATCCTCATTATCCTCCTCAATTGTGACCACAAATTATCCATTGCTACCACTTCGTTAACCTCTAACCATGGAGGCAGCGTTTTCACTTTAATGAGGTCACGTGCGAGCTGCGACATGTACGCAAGGGTCACGCGTACGTATCGTTTGGCATTTTTAGTTCCCACGCGTACGCATCATGTCACGCGTACACGTCGCCATGCGACTTCATAACAATGTGTGCGCGTCATTCCATGCGTGCACGTCGATGAATACACTCTAAATCCTTGATTCTCCATGAGTTCTCCACTTTGCATGCCTTTCTCTTCACTCCTTTGATCCATTCCTAGCCTTTTCAACCTGAATTCACAAACAAACACATCAAGCCATCTAGTGGAATTAAAGGTGAATTAAAATTAACCAATTAAGGGCCTAAAAAGCACGTTTTTACTCTTAAGCACAAATTAGGAGAAATTCATGAATTCATGCCATTTTAGTGAATAAATGTGAGAAAAGTTGATAAAATCCACTCAATTCAGCATAAAATGTACCACGAAATAGTGGTGCTTCAAATCTCCCTACACTTAAACCAAGCATGTCCTCACGCTAAACCAAGAAAGAGACAAAGGGTATCATCATTTATTAAATGCAAACTAACTAAATGCAACTTATCTATATGCAAATATCTAAATAAATGTGATAAACCACTATTTTATGGTTTATCTTGTGCTAATTTGAGTGGTTTTTATAAAGTTTTTGCACACTTATTCATACAAATTGCATGATTTTACAAATCCTTCCGAATTTTATTCTATGGTTGAAAATTTGCTTCCTAAGCCTTCAAATTGTGTATTTTAATTTCCCTTTATACCATTCGATGTCGTGACCTGTGTGCTGAGTGTTTTCAGGCTATATAGGGCAGGAATGGCTTAGAGGATGGAGAGGAAGCTTGCAAAAATGGAAGGAGCACAAGAAAAAAGGAGATAACCAGCGAGAATCAACGCGCAAACATGGCTCACGCGTGCGCGTGATTTGGAGATTTGCACAGCGACGCGTGCACGTACCCTACGGGTACGCGTGACACGCGAAAAAGACCATCGACGCGTGCGCGTGATTGACCCGCACGCGTGACGTGCGTCATGTGCAGAAATCGCAGAAGATGCTGGGGGCAATTTTAAGCTGAGTTTGGACCTAGTTTTCGGCCTGGAAACACATATTAGAGCCAGGGGACAAGCAGAGACTCAAGACACATTCACTTTTACATAATTTTTAGTTTTTGTTTTGAATCTTAGAGAGAGAAATACTACTTCATGTCAATGGAGTAGACTCCCAACTTGACTTGGGAGTTGATTAAAAGGAGATCCTTGAGTTGGAATACTCAAGTGTTAGTTGGAAATTGAAAATTGTTGGCTGGCTCTCTAGTCACTAATGCTAATCCTTCCAAAGGAGAAGATTAGGACTATTTCACGTATTAGGCGAGCTCGGCGTCGGTTAGCCTCTGAGGGTGGTGAAGTGGTTACTACCAATTCATCAGTCTCATCTGAGGGCGAATCGAAAACACCATTTGAGGAAGAAACAACCTCCACTTCTACTGATTCTGTTGATTTACGTGCAGGTAATATGGCAGAGCCTAGAAGGATTACTCTCCAAGAAGCAGGATCTCCAGACTTTACACTACAACTGTATCAAGTACATCACCAAAATCTGGCTGCAGATTTTGAACTGAAGACTGCACTAATCAACTTACTGCATAAGTTTCATGGCTTACTGGTGCACGGAAATCATGATTCACACTTTTCACATCTCCGCACAACTAACCAGCAAGTGCACTGGGTCGTCCAAGTAATAAACCTTACATGAGTAAGGGTCGATCCCATGGAGATTGTCGGCTTGAAGCAAGCTATGGTCATTCCTGTAAATCTCAGTCAGGCGGATTCAAATGGTTATGAGGTTTTAATAATTAAAAGATAAATAAAACATAAAATATGATAAAGGTACTCATGTAATTCATTGGTGGGAATTTCAGATAAGCGTCTGGAGATGCTTTGTTTCTTCTAAACTTCTGCTTTCCTGTTGTCTTCTTCCAACCATGCGTTACTTCCTTCCACGGCAAGCTGTAAGATCCACTCAGTGAAAATGGTCATCTACGGTTTCTGCACGGCTAATCAACTCTCGGTTCCCGCTAGCGTCGGAATAGAATCCATTGATCCTTTTGTACACTGTCACTTGCGCCCAACATTCGCAGGTTTGAAGCTCGTCACAGTCATCCCTTCCCAGATCCTACTCGGTATACCACAGACAAGGTTTAGACTTTTCGAATCCCAAGAATGCTTCAAATTGTTCTAGCCTATACCACGAAGATACTAATCTCATGTACTCGATCCGTGTATTAGATATCCAAGAGAATATACTCTGGCTGTCGTCTAATGACTACGTTGAACATCATGTAGACCGCTTTGTGGTTGTCAGGCACGCGGATCTTGGCTAAGCGAGTAACAAAGATTGGGTGATTGTCACGGGTCACCCCTTTATTCTGACTTAACTGAATTAAGTACGAGAGTATATCTTGGAGAAGAAGTAGGCATGAATTGAATAGAAAAACAATAGTAATTGCATTAATTCATGAAGAACAGCAGAGCTCCACACCTTAATCTATGGGGTGTAGAAACTCTACCGTAGAAAATACATAAGTGAAAAAGGTCTAGGCATGGCCGAATGGCCAGCCTCCATGCCAAAGGTCTAAGGACTAAACGTCCAGAGCTCATAAAAGTTACAAATATTAAAAGGTGGTCAAAAGACCTAAAATAAATCTCTAAAGGTAGTTTTTATACTAAACTAGTAACCTAGGTTTACAGAAAATGAGTAACTAAGTGCAGATAGTGCAGAAATCCACTTTCGGGGCCCACTTGGTGTGTGCTTGGGCTGAGTATTGAAGCTTTTTTGTGCATAGACTATTCCTGGAGATAAACGCCAGCTTTGGTGCCATTTTGGGCATTTAACTCCAATTCTGGTGCCAGTTTGGGCGTTTTACGCCAAGATGTTTTAGGCTGGCTTTGGACGCCAGTTTAGGCCATCAAATCTCGGGCAAAGTATAAACTGTTATATATTTCTGGAAAGCTCAAGATGTCTACTTTCCAACTCAGTTGAGAGCACGCCAATTAGGCTTCGGTAGCTCCAGAAAATCTACTTTGAGTGCAGGAAGGTCAGAATCCAATAGCATCTGCAGTCCTTTTTCAGCCTCTAAATCAGATTTTTGCTCAGGTCCCTCAATTTCAGCCAAAACATACCTGAAATTATAAAAAATCACACAAACTCATAGTAAAGTCCAGAAATGTGATTTTTGAATAAAAAATAATAAAAATATAATAAAAAGTAACTAAAACATACTAAAAACTATGTAAAAATAATGCCAAAAAGGGTATAAATTATCCGCTCATCACAACACCAAACTTAAATTGTTGCTTGTCCCCAAGCAACTAAAAAAAAATAAGATAAAAAGAAGAGAATGTACAATGAATTCCAAACTTATCAATGAAGATTAGCTTCAATTAGATGAGCGGGACTTGTAGCCTTTTTTCTTCTGAATAGTTTTGTCATCTTACTTTATCCTTTGAAGTTCAGAATGATTGGCTTCCATAGGAACTTAGAATTCAGACAGTGTTATTGATTCTCTTAGTTCAGTATGTTGATTCTTGAACACAGCTACTTTATGAGTCTTGGCCGTGATCCTAAGCATTTTGTTTTCCAGTATTACCACTGGATACATAAATGCCACAGACACATAACTGGGTGAATCTTTTTAGATTGTGACTCAGCTTTGCTAGAGTCCCCAGTTAGAGGTGCCCAGAGCTCTTAAGCACACTCTTTTTGCTTTGGACAACGACTTTAACCGCTCAGTCTCAAGCTTTTCACTTGACACCTTCACGCTACAAGCACATGGTTAGGGACAGTTTGGTTTAGCCGCTTAGGCCAAGATTTTATTCCTTTGGGCCCTCCTATCCATTAATGCTCAAAGCCTTGGATCCTTTTTTTCCCTTGCCTTTTGGTTTAAAGGGCTATTGGCTTTTTCTGCTTGCTTTTTCTTTTTCTTTCTTTTTTTTCGCCACTTTCTTTTTTTTTCTTTTTTTTTTCGCAAGCTTTGTGTATTCACAGCTTTTTCTTGCTTCAAGAATCAATTTTATGATTTTTCAGATTATCAATAATATTTCTCTTTTTTCATTATTCTTTCAAGAGCCAACAATTTTAACATTCATAAACAACAAATTCAAAAAATATGCACTGTTCAAGCATTCATTCAGAAAACAAAAAGTATTGCCACCACATCAAAATAATTAAACTAATTCCAAGATAGAATTCGAAATCATGCACTTCTTGTTCTTTTTCAATTAAAAACATTTTTCATTTAAGAAAGGCGAAGGATTCATAGGACATTCATAGCTTTAAGACATAGACACTAGACACTAATGATCATGTAATAAAGAAACAAACATAGACAAAACATAAAGCATAATTTTCGAAAAACAGAAAAATAAGAACAAGGATTAAAGAACGGGTCCACCTTAGTGATGGCGGCTAGTTCTTCCTCTTGAAGATCTTATGGAGTGCTTGAGCTCCTCTATGTCTCTTCCTTGCTTTTGTTGCTCCTCCCTCATAGCTCTTTGGTCCTTTTTAATTTCATGGAGGATGATGGAATGCTCTTGGTGCTCCATCTTTAGTTGTCCCATGTTGGAACTTAATTCTCCTAAGGAGGTGTTGATTTGCTCCCAATAGTTTTGTAGAGGAAAATGCATCCCTTGAGGCATCTCAGGGATTTCTAGATGAGGGATTTCCTCATGCTCTTGTTGAGGTCCATGAGTGGGCTCTCTTGTTTGCTCAATCCTCTTCTTAGTGATGGGCTTGTCTCCTTCAATGAGGATGTCTCCCTCTATGACAATTCCAGCTGAATTGCATAGGGTGAAAATGAGATGAGGGAAGGCTAATGATGATTGGAATTCACACCCCCATTACAAAATGAGTGAATTAGTTCTTTGGCAAGCACACCAAAATTATCGTCAAGTAATAACCCACAGTGGAGTGGGATCGTATCCACAGAGATTGGCAAATTCGAGCAGTTTTAATCAATTGATGAATTAGTCAAGCTGATCAATAGGATTGTAGAGTGCAGAATTGTAAATGACATAAATATAAATGACTAGAATATAAAGAAAGGCAATAAAGTGCAGAAATATAAATGGTAGAAAGAAAAGGGCAGAATCATAAATGACTTGAATGTAAATGGGAATGGGAAATTGCGGAATGTAAAAGTAAACTGTAAAGAAATGGATAGATAAGAATAGGGAAATTCATTGAGATTGGGAGATGTTGTTTCTTTGGATCAAATCTAGCTTATATCCTCCCCAATCATGCAACTCATTGACCTCTTGGCAATCATGATTGATTGAGCCCCAATCCCTTGGTGACTCAATATCTTAGATCTTGATCAATAGCCAATTCCCTAGTCTAATTGCCCAGGAAGAGAGATATGCTTGGTCCCTGATTATACCTGATGAGCGGATATTTTATACGCTTTTTGGGGTTAATTTCATATAGTTTTGAGGATGTTTTAGTTAGTTTTTAGTCTATTTTCATTAGTTTTTAGGAAAAATTCATATTTCTGGACTTTACTATGAGTTGTGTGTTTTTCTGTAATTTCAGGTATTTTTCTGGCTGAAATTGAAGGAGCTGAGCAAAAATCTGATTCAGGCTGAAAAAGGACTGCTGATGCTGTTGGATTCTGACCTCCCTGCACTAAAAGTGGATTTTCTGGAGCTACAGAACTCGCAATGGCATGCTTTCAATTGCGTTGGAAAGTAGACATCCAGGACTTTCCAGCAATATATAATAGTCCATACTTTGCACAAGGATAGACGACGTAAACTGGCGTTCAACGCCAGTTCTCTGCCCAATTCTGGCGCCCAGCGCCAGAAATGGATCAAAAGCTGGAGTTGAACGCCCAAATTGGCACAAAAACTGGCGTTCAACTCCACAAATGGCCTCTGCACGTGGATTGCTTAATTCTCAGCCCAACACACACCAAGTGGGCCCCAGAAGTGGATCTCTGCATCATCCATCATAGTTTACTCATTTGTTGTAAACCTAGGCTACTAGTTTAGTATTTAAACAACTTTTAGAGACTTATTTTGTATCTCATGACATTTTAGATCTGAACTTTGTACTCTTTGACGGCATGAGTCTCTAAACTCCATTGTTCGGGGAGAGGAGCTCTGCTGTGTCTCGATGGATTAATGCAAGTATTTCTGTTTTCTATTCAAACACGCTTGTTCCTATCTAAGATGTTCATTCGCGCTTAACTGTGATGAAGGTGATGATTCGTGACACTCATCACCATTCTCAACCCATGAACGTGTGCCTGACAACCACCTCCGTTCTATATCAGATTGAATGAGTATCTCTTAGATCTCTTAATCAGAATCTTCGTGGTATAAGCTAGAATTGATGGCGGCATTCATAAGAATCTGGAAAGTCTAAACCTTGTCTGTGGTATTCCGAGTAGGATTCAAGGATTGAATGACTGTGACGAGCTTCAAACTCCTGAAGGCTGGGCGTTAGTGACAGACGCAAAAGGATAGTAAATCCTATTCCAACCGGATCGAGAACCAACCGGTGATTAGCCGTGCTGTGACAGAGCGCGTGAGCGTAGTTTTCACTGGAAGGATGGAAGGTAGCCATTGACAACGGTGATCCACCAACACACAGCTTGCCATAGGAGGACGTGCGTGCGTGAACTAGAAGACAGAGGAAAGCAGAGATTAAGAAGACAAAGCCTCTCCAAAACTCCAACATATTCTCCATTACTGCACAACAAGTAACCTTTAATCCATGCTCTCTTGTTTAATTGCAATTCAACTGATAAACATAATTGACTTCCTGACTAAGATTTACAAGATAACCATAGATTGCTTCAAACCAACAATCTCCGTGGGATTCGACCCTTACTCACGTGAGGTATTACTTGGACGACCCAGTGCACTTGCTGGTCAGTGGTACGAGTTGTGAAAAGTGTGATTCACAATTTGTGCACCAAGATTTTGGCGCCGTTGCCGGGGATTGTTCGTGTTTGGACAACTAACGGTTTATTTTGTTGCTTAGATTAGGAAAAATTTCTCTTTTTGTTTAGAGTCTCGTATTATTGTCGTGTTAAAATTTTAGAATCCTTATTTTCTTATTAAAAACCTTTTTCAAAAAATAATTTTTCTATTAGATCCTGTGCCAAACTTTAAGTTTGGTGTTTTCTTGTAGATTTTTCTTAAAATTTTCAAAAATTTATTTTGATTTTCAAAAAATTTTAAGTTTGGTGTTCTTCCTTCATGTTCTTGTGTTCTTGTGAGTCTTCAAAGTGTTCTTGAGTCTTCTTGTGTCTTGATCTTAAAATTTTTAAGTTTGGTGTTCCTTGGTGTTTTCCCTCCAAAATTTTCGAAAATAAGGAGCATTAGATCTAAAAATTTTAAATCTTGCGCTATCCTATTGTTTTTCTCTTTCCTCTTAAAAATCCAAAATATCTTTTCTCTCTATTTTAAAAACAAATTTTCGAAATATATTTCTAAAATGCATATTTTTATTTCAAAATTTAAAACTTTTTTTCAAAATCATCATATCCTTTTCAAAACTTCCTAACCACTTTCTCTCTCCTCAGTTTTTCGAAAATCTTCACTCAATTTTTATTTATTTTATTTCATTTTCAAAATAAATATATAAAAATATTTTTTCTATTTTACATCATCTCCCTTTCTCCATCATGGACCTAAGCGGAAATGAACAGTCTAGGAGGACTCTGGGGTCATATTCTAACCCCTCTACTGTTTCATATGGGAGTAGTATCTGCATGCCATCCATTGGAGTCAGTAGCTTTGAGTTGAATCCTCAGCTCATTATCATGGTGCAGCAAAGTTGCCAGTATTCCGGTCTTCCACAGGAAGAACCTATAGAGTTTCTGGCACAGTTTTTACAAATTGCTGACACAGTACATGATAAAGAAATAGATCAGGATGTCTACAGACTATTACTGTTTCCATTTGCTGTAAAAGATCAAGCTAAGAGGTGGTTGAATAACCAACCTAAGGCCAGCATAAGGACATGGAAACAGCTGACAGAAAAATTCCTGAATCAATATTTTCCTCCAAAAAGGATGACACAGCTAAGGCTGGACATCCAAGGCTTTAAACAAGGAGATAATGAATCTCTTTATGATGCCTGGGAGAGATACAGAGAGATGCTACGAAAATGCCCCTCTGAAATGTTTTCAGAGTGGGTTCAGTTAGACATCTTCTACTATGGGCTTGCAGAAGGAGCCCAAATGTCTCTAGATTACTCAGCTGGTGGATCTATCCACATGAGAAAGACAATTGAAGAGGCTCAAGAGCTCATTGATACAGTTGCCAGGAATCAGCATCTGTACCTAAGCAGCAACCCTTCCATGAATGAAGAGGTTAAAACAGTAACTGCTGAACTCAGTCCTGTAAAACAAGCTGCTGAATTCAATCAGCAATTGGACTTTCTAACAAAGCAGCTAGCCGAATTTAAAGACAGGTTACAAGAGACAAAGATGGCTAATATACATATGGACGAACAGTTTAAGCAAACAAAGCAGCAGCTGTCACGGCAAATAGCAGAAGAATGCCAAGCAGTTCAACTAAGAAGTGGAAAAACATTAAATACCCCACCTCAAGGCAGCAGAAAGCTAAGAAATGAGCAAACCACCCAAAATTCACCTGAGGACAGTAAGAGCCCAGGGAAAAATAATTATGGCGCTAAAACGCCAGAAAATTGGTGGAAGGCTGGCGCTGAACGCCCAGACCATGGCCAAAACTGGCGTTCAACGCCAGAAACAAAGCAGGACTGGCGTTCAACGCCAGAAATGGGCAAGGATCTGGCGTTGAAAGCCCAAAATGGGCAGGATCTGGCGCTGAACGCCCAAAATGGGCACAATTCTGGCGTTCAAATGCCAGGAACAGACAAGGAGTTGGCTTCTCACGTCACTCCAGCTTCGAACTCTGGCACTCAATTGCCAGTGAGGGATCAGACACACACAAGTGCTGATGACAACCCCTCTAAAAAGGCTTCTTCTACCACTTCTGTAGGCAATAAACCTGCAGCAACTAAGGTTGAAGAATATAAAGCCAAGATACCTTATCCTCAAAAACTCCAAAAAGAGGAGCAGGATAAGCAATTTGCTCGCTTTGCAAATTATCTCAGGACTCTTGAAATAAAGATTCCATTTGCAGAAGCACTTGAGCAAATACCTTCTTATGCCAAGTTCATGAAAGAGATCTTGAGTCATAAAAAGGATTGGAGAGAAATAGAAAGAGTTCTCCTAACTGAAGAATGCAGTGCAGTCATTCTGAAGAGCTTTTCTGAAAAGCTTAAAGACCTTGGGAGTTTTCTGATACCATGCATATTAGAAGATAATTGCACTAAGACAGCTTTATGCGATCTTGGGGCAAGCATCAACCTAATACTTGCATCTACTATCAGGAAGCTTGGCTTAACTGAAGAAGTTAAACCAACCCGGATATGTCTCCAACTTGCTGATGGTTCCACTAAATACCCATCAGGCGTGATTGAAGACATGATTGTCAGAGTTGGGCCATTCGCCTTTCCCACTGACTTTGATGTGCTGGAAATGGAGGAGCACAAGAGTTCTACTCTCATTCTAGGAAGACCCTTCCTAGCAACTGGACGATCCCTCATTGACGTCCAACAGGGAGAAATAACCCTGAGAGTCAATGATGATGAGTTCAAGCTGAACGCTGTCAAAGCCATGCAGCATCCAGACACATCAAAAGACTGCATGAAAGTTGATCTTATTGACTCTTTGGTAGAAGAGATCAACATGGCTGAGAGTCTTGAATCAGAGTTGGAAAACATCATTAAAGATGTTCAGCCTGATTTAGAAGATTCAGAGGACATGAAAGAGCCTCTGAAATTTCTTCTGGAAGAGGAGAAACCTCCTAAACCAAAGCTCAAGCCATTACCACCATCCTTGAAATATGCGTTTCTGGGAGAAGGTGACACTTTTCCAGTGATCATAAACTCTGCTTTAAATTCACAGGAAGAGGAGGCACTTATTCAAGTGCTAAGGACACACAAGACAGCTCTTGGGTGGTCCATAGGTGACCTTAAGGGCATAAGCCCAGCTAGATGCATGCACAAAATCTTATTGGAGGATAATGCCAAACCCGTGGTGCAACCACAGAGGCGGCTAAATCCAGCCATGAAAGAAGTGGTGCAGAAAGAGGTCACCAAATTACTGGAGGCTGGGATTATTTATCCTATTTCTGATAGCCCCTGGGTGAGCCCTGTTCAAGTCGTCCCAAAAAAGGGAGGCATGACAGTGATTCATAATGAAAAAAATGAACCGGTTCCTACAAGAACAGTTACAGGGTGGTGCATGTGTATTGACTACAGAAGGCTCAATACAGCCACCAGAAAGGATCATTTTCCTTTACCTTTCATAGACCAGATGCTAGAAAGACTAGCAGGTCATGATTATTACTGCTTTTTGGATGGCTACTCAGGCTATAACCAGATTGCAGTAGATCCCTAGGATCAAGAGAAAACAGCATTCACATGTCCATCTCGAGTGTTTGCTTACAGAAGGATGCCATTTGGGCTATGTAATGCGCCTGCAACCTTCCAGAGATGCATGCTCTCTATTTTCTCTGATATGGTGGAAAAATTTCTGGAAGTCTTTATGGATGACTTCTCAGTATATGGAGACTCATTCAGCTCCTGTCTTGATAACCTGAAACTTGTTCTGAAAAGATGCCAAAAAACCAACCTAGTTTTAAACTGGGAAAAGTGTCACTTCATGGTGACTGAAGGAAGTGTCCTTGGGCATAAAATCTCAAACAAGGGAATAGAGGTGGATCAAGCAAAAATAGAGGTAATTGAAAAATTACCACCACCTGTCAATGTTAAGGCAATCAGAAGCTTTATGGGGCATGCAGGATTCTATAGGAGGTTTATAAAGGATTTTTCAAAAATTGCAAAACCTCTAAGCAATCTGCTAGCTGCTGACACGCCATTTGTGTTTGACACAGAGTGCCTGCAGGCATTTGAAACGCTGAAAGCTAAGCTGGTCACAGAACCAGTCATTTCTGCACCAGACTGGACGTTACCATTTGAGCTAGTGTGTGATGCCAGTGATCATGCCATTGGTGCAGTATTGGGACAGAGGGATGACAATCTTCTGCATGTCATTTATTATGCCAGTCGCGTTCTAAATGATGCCCAGAAAAATTACACAACCATAGAAAAAGAATTACTTGCAGTGGTTTACGCCATTGACAAGTTCAGATCATACTTAGTAGGATCAAAAGTGATTGTGTATAATGACCATGCTGCTCTTAAATATCTACTCACAAAGCAGGATTCAAAACCCAGGCTCATCAGATGGGTATTGCTTCTGCAAGAGTTTGATATAGAAATAAGAGACAGAAAAGGGACAGAGAACCAAGTGGCTGATCATCTGTCCCGGATAGAGCCAGTGGAAGGGACGTCCCTCCCCTTTCTTGAGATCTCTGAGACGTTTCCTGATGAGCATTTATTTGCCATTCAGGAAGCACCATGGTTTGCCGATATTACAAACTATAAAGCTGCAAGGTTCATACCCAAGGAGTACAATAGGATACAAAAGAAGAAATTAATTACTGATGCAAAGTACTACTTGTGGGATGAACCTTATCTCTTTAAGAGATGTGCAGACGGAATAATCCGTAGGTGTGTGCCTAGAGAAGAGGCACAAAGGATCCTATGGCATTGCCATGGATCTCAATATGGAGGCGATTTCGGAGGTGAGCGAACAGCCACCAAGGTCCTCCAATGTGGCTTCTATTGGCCCACACTCCATAAAGATTCCCGAGAGTTTGTACGTAACTGTGACAATTGCCAAAGAGCTGGTAATCTGCCCCATGGTTACGCCATGCCTCAACAAGGAATTTTAGAAATTGAGTTGTTTGACGTATGGGGAATTGACTTCATGGGACCTTTCCCACCATCATACTCAAACACTTATATTCTGGTGGCAGTTGACTATGTATCAAAATGGGTTGAGGCTATTGCCACACCCACCAATGATACTAAAACGGTGCTGAAGTTCCTCCAGAAACACATCTTTAGCAGGTTTGGTGTCCCTAGAGTACTAATCAGTGACGGGGGCACTCACTTCTGCAATAAATAGCTTTACTCTGCCATGGTTCGGTATGGAATTCGCCACAAGGTGGCCACTCCATATCATCCACAAACCAATGGGGAAGCTGAAGTCTCTAATAGAGAATTAAAGAGAATCCTGGAACGGACAGTAAATACCCGTAGAAAGGATTGGGCACGGAGCTTGGATGATGCTCTGTGGGCTTACAGGACAGCATTCAAGACCCCTATAGGGACCTCTCCGTACCAACTCGTGTATGGTAAGGCATGTCACCTGCCCGTGGAACTGGAACATAAGGCCTACTGGGCAACCAGATTCCTAAACTTTGATGCCAAACTAGCAGGAGAAAAATGATTGCTCCAGCTAAATGAGCTAGAGGAATTTAGATTCACAGCTTTCGAAAATGCCAAGCTTTATAAAGAAAAATAAAAAAAGTGGCATGACAGAAAGCTGTCATCTAGAATCTTTGAACCAGGACAGAAGGTTCTGTTGTTTAACTCTAGACTCAGGCTATTCCCCGGGAAACTGAAATCCCAGTGGAAGGGACCATACGTGATTACAAGTGTATCACCATATGGTTATGTGGAGCTTCAAGATATTGATTCTGATAAGAAGTTCATTGTCAATGGACAGAGAATCAAGCATTATCTTGAAGGCAACATTGAGCAAGAATGCTCAAGGCTGAAGCTAGATTAAAAAGCTCAGCAAGGTCCAGCTAAAGACAATAAAGAAGCACTTGCTGGGAGGCAACCCAGCCATGGGGCAACAATCCTCTAAGCATTTTGCCCTATTTTTATTTTTATTTTTTATTTGTTTATATAAAGTTCACTGACACTAAGGTAAGGAATCATTTACAGAAGACCTCGGCACACAAAACAGAGAAAAAGAGCTCACTGGCAAGAAAACGCCAGTAAAAGTGCATTTTGGGCGTTCAACGCCCAAAATGGGCATCCACTGGGCGCTGAACGCCAGTAATAGTAGCAATCTGGGCGTTCAACGCCAGAAATGGGCACCCACTGGGCGTTGAACGCCAGTAATGGCAGCAGCTGGGCGTTGAACGCCCAAGAGAGCAGCATTTGGGCGCTGAACGCCCAAAACAGGCAGTGTTTGGGCGTTCAAACGCCAGGAAGGTAGGGAGGAGCCAAATTCATTTTTTTCCACACGTATTTCCATTCTAATTTCAAATTTTATGTTTCAATGAATGATTTTTACATGAACATGTTAAGAACCCTGATTTCTAAAATCCTTAATTTCAAAAAAAATCCCTCTTTCCAAATTCAATCCAACTCTTTTCAAATCTTTTCTGAAAACAAATCTATCTTTTTCACTCTAAAATCTTTTCAACTAATCCATATCTTTTTCAAATCTCCATATTATCTTTTTCAAAATTCAGATTTATCTTTTTCAAAAATCTATCATATCTCTTCAAAATTAAACTATATCTTCTATCTTATCTTTTTCAACTCAATATTTTTATCTTATCTTTTCCAATTTTTCGAAAACCCACCCCCCCACCCCTTTAAATTTGGGTTCGGCCTCCCTCCTCCTCCATCAACAATTGCACCTAGCTCTCCTTCTATCCCTCTCCTTTCTTTTCTTTTGCTTGAGGACAAGCAAACCTCTAAGTTTGGTGTGTTTATCCGAGATCACTAAGATCATGGCTCTTAAAGGAAAACAACCCACTCCAAGAGGCAAGAAAGAGAGCGTTCCAAAACCACTTTGGAATCAAGGGAAGTTCTTATCTAAAGAACATTCAGACCATTATCTTAAAATAATGGGTCTGAGATCAGTGATCCCGGAAGTTAGATTCGATCTGAAAGAAGATGAATATCCGGAGATCTAGGAGCAAATTCGAATCAGGAACTGGGAAGTCCTAGCTAATCCTGAAACGAAAGTAGGAAGGAACATGGTCCAGGAGTTCTATGCTAATATGTGGCAGACTGACAAGCAAAAACTATCTGGAACTGCCTTCTATGAATTTCGGACCATGGTCAGAGGAAAGATTGTTCATACCACCCCTGACAAGATCAGAGAGATCTTAAAGCTACCTCAGCTATAGGACGATCCAGACTCCTTCAACAGGAGGATGATGAAAGCAGACATTGACCTGGATAAGATTCTAGAGGACATATGTATCCCTGGAGCCAGGTGGACCACCAACACAAAGGGTGTCCCAAATCAACTCAAGAGAGAGGATCTCAAACCAGTCGCCAGAGGATGGCTAGACTTCATTGGGCATTCTCTGTTGCCTACTAGCAACCGTTCTGAAGTCACAGTTAAAAGAGCAGTGATGATCCATTGCATCATGGTGGGAAAGGAAGTGGAGGTTCATCAGTTGATTTCAGGTGAACTCTACAAAATTGCTAACAAAAATTCTAAAGAGGCCAGGTTGGCTTATCCAAGCATGATTTCTCTGCTCTGCAAGGACGCTGGAGTGAGGATGGGAATAACTGAGTATATCTCAATTGAGAAGCCAATCACCAAAGCATCAATGGAAAAACAACAAGCACAGGATGATCCCATCAAGAAGAGAGCACAGGAATTCCTCCCAGAGATCCCTCAATCTGAATACTGGGAGTATCTTAAAACATCTGTTACTAAGATACGGGAAGCTATGGAGCAAATAATAAAAGAACAGAAGGAACACAGTGAAATGCTGACCTATATGCTTAAAGAACAAGAGGAGCAAGGGCATGACTTAAGGGAATTGAAGCACCAAAAGTCTTCTCTTGCAGGACCAAGCATCCCAAGGATCAGAGGAACCCCCGTTCCCCCAGAATAAAGGTTGTTAATTTCCAATTTCTGCCTTAACTCTGTGACAGTGTCCTTATAGAAGTTTACCTTAGGAGTCATATAATAGTAATTAGTAGCTATTTTGATTTTATCTCCAATTAAGCTATAGTTTAATTTTTCTCATCATCAGCAAACATGAATAAAGTAGTAGATCTTTTGAATAAGAGGCAATAAAATTTCGAGTTTTAATAAGAGAAATTCTAATTAGTTAAATGTGGTGGCAATGCTTTCTGTCTTCTGAATGAATGATTGAACAGTGCATATGTCTTTTGAATTTGTTGTTTAAGACTGTTAAATATGTTGGCTCTTGAAAGAATGATGAACATGAGACATGTTAATGATAATCTGAAAAATCATAAAAATGATTCTTGAAGCAAGAAAAAGCAGCGAAGAACAAAGCTTGCAGAAAAAAAAAAAGAAGAGAGAAAAAGCAAGCAGAAAAAGCCAAAAGCTCTTAAAACCAAAAGGCAAGGGCAAATAAAAAGGATCTCAAGGCTTTGAGCATCAGTGGATAGGAGGGCCTAAAGGACTAAAATCCTGGTCTAAGCGGCTAAACCAAGCTGTCCCTAACCATGTGCTTGTGGCGTGAAGGTGTCAAGTGAAAACTTGAGACTGAGCGGTTAAAGTCAAGGTCCAAAGAAAAAAGAAGAGTGTGCTTAAGAACCCTAGACACCTCTAATTGGGGGCTTTAGCAAAGCTGAGCCACAATCTGAAAAGGTTCACCCAATTATGTGTTTGTGGCATTTATGTATCCGGTGGTAATATTGGAAAACAAAGTGCTTAGGGCCACGACCAAGACTCATAAAATAGCTGTGTTCAAGAATCATCACACTGAAATAGGAGAATCAATAACACTATCTGAATTCTAAGTTCCTATAGATGCCAATCACTCTGAGCTTCAATGGATAAAGTGAGATGCCAAAACTGTTCAGAAGCAAAAAGCTACTAGTCCCGCTCATCTAATTAGAATCTGAGCTTCAATCAAAAACTCTGAAATATTATTATTTCTCAACCTATTAGTCTTCTATTTTATTTGTCTAGACAATTTAAGTTTGGTGTTGTGATGAGCGGATATTTTATACGCTTTTTGGGGTTAATTTCATATAGTTTTGAGGATGTTTTAGTTAGTTTTTAGTCTATTTTCATTAGTTTTTAGGAAAAATTTATATTTTTGGACTTTACTATGAGTTGTGTGTTTTTCTGTAATTTCAGGTATTTTTCTGGCTGAAATTGAAGGAGCTGAGCAAAAATCTGATTCAGGCTGAAAAAGAACTGCTGATGTTGTTGGATTCTGACCTCCCTGCACTAAAAGTGGATTTTCTGGAGCTACAGAACTCGAAATGGCATGCTTCGAATTGCGTTGGAAAGTAGACATCCAGGGCTTTCCACCAATATATAATAGTCCATACTTTGCACAAGGATAGACGACGTAAACTGGCATTCAACGCCAGTTCTCTGCCCAATTCTGGCGCCCAGCGCCAGAAATGGATCAAAAGCTGGAGTTGAACGCCCAAATTGGCACAAAAACTGGCGTTCAACTCCACAAATGGCCTCTGCACGTGGATTGCTTAATTCTCAGCCCAGCACACACCAAGTGGGCCCCAGAAGTGGATCTCTGCATCATCCATCATAGTTTACTCATTTGTTGTAAACCTAGGCTACTAGTTTAGTATTTAAACAACTTTTAGAGACTTATTTTGTATCTCATGACATTTTAGATTTGAACTTTGTACTCTTTGACGGCATGAGTCTCTAAACTCCATTGTTGGGGGAGAGGAGCTCTGCTGTGTCTCGATGGATTAATGCAAGTATTTCTGTTTTCTATTCAAACACGCTTGTTCCTATCTAAGATGTTCATTCGCGCTTAACTGTGATGAAGGTGATGATTCGTGACACTCATCACCATTCTCAACCCATGAACGTGTGCCTGACAACCACCTCCGTTCTATATCAGATTGAATGAGTATCTCTTAGATCTCTTAATCAGAATCTTCGTGGTATAAGCTAGAATTGATGAAGGCATTCATGAGAATCTGGAAAGTCTAAACCTTGTCTGTGGTATTCCGAGTAGGATTCAAGGATTGAATGACTGTGACGAGCTTCAAACTCCTGAAGGCTGGGCGTTAGTGACAGACGTAAAAGGATAGTAAATCCTATTCCAACCGGATCGAGAACCAACCGGTGATTAGCCGTGCTGTGACAGAGCGCGTGAGCGTAGTTTTCACTGGAAGGATGGAAGGTAGCCATTGACAACGGTGATCCACCAACACACAGCTTGCCATAGGAGGACGTGCGTGCGTGAACTAGAAGACAGAGGAAAGCAGAGATTAAGAAGACAAAGCATCTCCAAAACTCCAACATATTCTCCATTACTGCACAACAAGTAACCTTTAATCCATGCTCTCTTGTTTAATTGCAATTCAACTGATAAACATAATTGACTTCCTGACTAAGATTTACAAGATAACCATAGATTGCTTCAAACCAACAATCTCCGTGGGATTCGACCCTTACTCACGTGAGGTATTACTTGGACGACCCAGTGCACTTGCTGGTCAGTGGTACGAGTTGTGAAAAGTGTGATTCACAATTTGTGCACCAAGATTTTGGCGCCGTTGCCGGGGATTGTTCGTGTTTGGACAACTAACGGTTTATTTTGTTGCTTAGATTAGGAAAAATTTCTCTTTTTGTTTAGAGTCTCGTATTATTGTCGTGTTAAAATTTTAGAATCCTTATTTTCTTATTAAAAACCTTTTTCAAAAAATAATTTTTCTATTAGATCCTGTGCCAAACTTTAAGTTTGGTGTTTTCTTGTAGATTTTTCTTAAAATTTTCAAAAATTTATTTTGATTTTCAAAAAATTTTAAGTTTGGTGTTCTTCCTTCATGTTCTTGTGTTCTTGTGAGTCTTCAAAGTGTTCTTGAGTCTTCTTGTGTCTTGATCTTAAAATTTTTAAGTTTGGTGTTCCTTGGTGTTTTCCCTCCAAAATTTTCGAAAATAAGGAGCATTAGATCTAAAAATTTTAAATCTTGCGCTATCCTATTGTTTTTCTCTTTCCTCTTAAAAATCCAAAATATCTTTTCTCTCTATTTTAAAAACAAATTTTCGAAATATATTTCTAAAATGCATATTTTTATTTCAAAATTTAAAACTTTTTTTCAAAATCATCATATCCTTTTCAAAACTTCCTAACCACTTTCTCTCTCCTCAGTTTTTCGAAAATCTTCACTCAATTTTTATTTATTTTATTTCATTTTCGAAATAAATATATAAAAATTTTTTTTCTATTTTACATCATCTTCCTTTCTCCATCATGGACCTAAGCGGAAATGAACAGTCTAGGAGGACTCTGGGGTCATATTCTAACCCCTCTACTGTTTCATATGGGAGTAGTATCTGCATACCATCCATTGGAGTCAGTAGCTTTGAGTTGAATCCTCAGCTCATTATCATGGTGCAGCAAAGTTGCCAGTATTCCGGTCTTCCACAGGAAGAACCTATAGAGTTTCTGGCACAGTTTTTACAAATTGCTGACACAGTACATGATAAAGAAATAGATCAGGATGTCTACAGACTATTACTGTTTCCATTTGCTGTAAAAGATCAAGCTAAGAGGTGGTTGAATAACCAACCTAAGGCCAGCATAAGGACATGGAAACAGCTGACAGAAAAATTCCTGAATCAATATTTTCCTCCAAAAAGGATGACACAGCTAAGGCTGGACATCCAAGGCTTTAAACAAGGAGATAATGAATCTCTTTATGATGCCTGGGAGAGATACAGAGAGATGCTACGAAAATGCCCCTCTGAAATGTTTTCAGAGTGGGTTCAGTTAGACATCTTCTACTATGGGCTTGCAGAAGGAGCCCAAATGTCTCTAGATTACTCAGCTGGTGGATCTATCCACATGAGAAAGACAATTGAAGAGGCTCAAGAGCTCATTGATACAGTTGCCAGGAATCAGCATCTGTACCTAAGCAGCAACCCTTCCATGAATGAAGAGGTTAAAACAGTAACTGCTGAACTCAGTCCTGTAAAACAAGCTGCTGAATTCAATCAGCAATTGGACTTTCTAACAAAGCAGCTAGCCGAATTTAAAGACAGGTTACAAGAGACAAAGATGGCTAATATACATATGGACGAACAGTTTAAGCAAACAAAGCAGCAGCTGTCACGGCAAATAGCAGAAGAATGCCAAGCAGTTCAACTAATAAGTGGAAAAACATTAAATACCCCACCTCAAGGCAGCAGAAAGCTAAGAAATGAGCAAACCACCCAAAATTCACCTGAGGACAATAAGAGCCCAGGGAAAAATAATTATGGCGCTAAAACGCCAGAAAATTGGTGGAAGGCTGGCGCTGAACGCCCAGACCATGGCCAAAACTGGCGTTCAACGCCAGAAACAAAGCAGGACTGGCGTTCAACGCCAGAAATGGGCAAGGATCTGGCGTTGAAAGCCCAAAATGGGCAGGATCTGGCGCTGAACGCCCAAAATGGGCACAATTCTGGCGTTCAAATGCCAGGAACAGACAAGGAGTTGGCTTCTCACGTCACTCCAGCTTCGAACTCTGGCACTCAATTGCCAGTGAGGGATCAGACACACACAAGTGCTGATGACAACCCCTCTAAAAAGGCTTCTTCTACCACTTCTGTAGGCAATAAACCTGCAGCAACTAAGGTTGAAGAATATAAAGCCAAGATACCTTATCCTCAAAAACTCCAAAAAGAGGAGCAGGATAAGCAATTTGCTCGCTTTGCAAATTATCTCAGGACTCTTGAAATAAAGATTCCATTTGCAGAAGCACTTGAGCAAATACCTTCTTATGCCAAGTTCATGAAAGAGATCTTGAGTCATAAAAAGGATTGGAGAGAAATAGAAAGAGTTCTCCTAACTGAAGAATGCAGTGCAGTCATTCTGAAGAGCTTTTCTGAAAAGCTTAAAGACCTTGGGAGTTTTCTGATACCATGCATATTAGAAGATAATTGCACCAAGACAGCTTTATGCGATCTTGGGGCAAGCATCAACCTAATACTTGCATCTACTATCAGGAAGCTTGGCTTAACTGAAGAAGTTAAACCAACCCGGATATGTCTCCAACTTGCTGATGGTTCCACTAAATACCCATCAGGCGTGATTGAAGACATGATTGTCAGAGTTGGGCCATTCGCCTTTCCCACTGACTTTGTTGTGCTGGAAATGGAGGAGCACAAGAGTTCTACTCTCATTCTAGGAAGACCCTTCCTAGCAACTGGACGATCCCTCATTGACGTCCAACAGGGAGAAATAACCCTGAGAGTCAATGATGATGAGTTCAAGCTGAACGCTGTCAAAGCCATGCAGCATCCAGACACATCAAAAGACTGCATGAAAGTTGATCTTATTGACTCTTTGGTAGAAGAGATCAACATGGCTGAGAGTCTTGAATCAGAGTTGGAAAACATCTTTAAAGATGTTCAGCCTGATTTAGAAGATTCAGAGGACATGAAAGAGCCTCTGAAATTTCTTCTGGAAGAGGAGAAACCTCCTAAACCAAAGCTCAAGCCATTACCACCATCCTTGAAATATGCGTTTCTGGGAGAAGGTGACACTTTTCCAGTGATCATAAACTCTGCTTTAAATTCACAGGAAGAGGAGGCACTTATTCAAGTGCTAAGGACACACAAGACAGCTCTTGGGTGGTCCATAGGTGACCTTAAGGGCATAAGCCCAGCTAGATGCATGCACAAAATCTTATTGGAGGATAATGCCAAACCCGTGGTGCAACCACAGGGGCGGCTAAATCCAGTCATGAAAGAAGTGGTGCAGAAAGAGGTCACCAAATTACTGGAGGCTGGGATTATTTATCCTATTTCTGATAGCCCCTGGGTGAGCCCTGTTCAAGTCGTCCCAAAAAAGGGAGGCATGACAGTGATTCATAATGAAAAAAATGAACCGGTTCCTACAAGAACAGTTACAGGGTGGTGCATGTGTATTGACTACAGAAGGCTCAATACAGCCACCAGAAAGGATCATTTTCCTTTACCATTCATAGACCAGATGCTAGAAAGACTAGCAGGTCATGATTATTACTGCTTTTTGGATGGCTACTCAGGCTATAACCAGATTGCAGTAGATCCCTAGGATCAAGAGAAAACAGCATTCACATGTCCATCTGGAGTGTTTGCTTACAGAAGGATGCCATTTGGGCTATGTAATGCGCCTGCAACCTTCCAGAGATGCATGCTCTCTATTTTCTCTGATATGGTGGAAAAATTTCTGGAAGTCTTTATGGATGACTTCTCAGTATATGGAGACTCATTCAGCTCCTGTCTTGATAACCTGAAACTTGTTCTGAAAAGATGCCAAAAAACCAACCTAGTTTTAAACTGGGAAAAGTGTCACTTCATGGTGACTGAAGGAAGTGTCCTTGGGCATAAAATCTCAAACAAGGGAATAGAGGTGGATCAAGCAAAAATAGAGGTAATTGAAAAATTACCACCACCTGTCAATGTTAAGGCAATCAGAAGCTTTATGGGGCATGCAGGATTCTATAGGAGGTTTATAAAGGATTTTTCAAAAATTGCAAAACCTCTAAGCAATCTGCTAGCTGCTGACACGCCATTTGTGTTTGACACAGAGTGCCTGCAGGCATTTGAAACGCTGAAAGCTAAGCTGGTCACAGAACCAGTCATTTCTGCACCAGACTGGACGTTACCATTTGAGCTAATGTGTGATGCCAGTGATCATGCCATTGGTGCAGTATTGGGACAGAGGGATGACAATCTTCTGCATGTCATTTATTATGCCAGTCACGTTCTAAATGATGCCCAGAAAAATTACACAACCACAGAAAAAGAATTACTTGCAGTGGTTTACGCCATTGACAAGTTCAGATCATACTTAGTAGGATCAAAAGTGATTGTGTATAATGACCATGCTGCTCTTAAATATCTACTCACAAAGCAGGATTCAAAACCCAGGCTCATCAGATGGGTATTGCTTCTGCAAGAGTTTGATATAGAAATAAGAGACAGAAAAGGGACAGAGAACCAAGTGGCTGATCATCTGTCCCGGATAGAGCCAGTGGAAGGGACGTCCCTCCCCTTTCTTGAGATCTCTGAGACGTTTCCTGATGAGCATTTATTTGCCATTCAGGAAGCACCATGGTTTGCCGATATTACAAACTATAAAGCTGCAAGGTTCATACCCAAGGAGTACAATAGGATACAAAAGAAGAAATTAATTACTGATGCAAAGTACTACTTGTGGGATGAACCTTATCTCTTTAAGAGATGTGCAGACGGAATAATCCGTAGGTGTGTGCCTAGGGAAGGGGCACAAAGGATCTTATGGCATTGCCATGGATCTCAATATGGAGGCGATTTCGGAGGTGAGCGAACAGCCACCAAGGTCCTCCAATGTGGCTTCTATTGGCCCACACTCCATAAAGATTCCCAAGAGTTTGTACGTAACTGTGACAATTGCCAAAGAGCTGGTAATCTGCCCCATGGTTACGCCATGCCTCAACAAGGAATTTTAGAAATTGAGTTGTTTGACGTATGGGGAATTGACTTCATGGGACCTTTCCCACCATCATACTCAAACACTTATATTCTGGTGGCAGTTGACTATGTATCAAAATGGGTTGAGGCTATTGCCACACCCACCAATGATACTAAAACGGTGCTGAAGTTCCTCCAGAAACACATCTTTAGCAGGTTTGGTGTCCCTAGAGTATTAATCAGTGACGGGGGCACTCACTTCTGCAATAAATAGCTTTACTCTGCCATGGTTCGGTATGGAATTCGCCACAAGGTGGCCACTCCATATCATCCACTTCAAGAATCATCACACTGAAATAGGAGAATCAATAACACTATCTGAATTCTAAGTTCCTATAGATGCCAATCACTCTGAGCTTCAATGGATAAAGTGAGATGCCAAAACTGTTCAGAAGCAAAAAGCTACTAGTCCCGCTCATCTAATTAGAATCTGAGCTTCAATCAAAAACTCTGAAATATTATTACTTCTCAACCTATTAGTCTTCTATTTTATTTGTCTAGACAGTTTAAGTTTGGTGTTGTGATGAGCGGATATTTTATACGCTTTTTGGGGTTAATTTCATATAGTTTTGAGGATGTTTTAGTTAGTTTTTTGTCTATTTTCATTAGTTTTTAGGAAAAATTTATATTTCTGGACTTTACTATGAGTTGTGTATTTTTCTGTAATTTCAGGTATTTTTCTGGCTGAAATTGAAGGAGCTGAGCAAAAATCTGATTCAGGCTGAAAAAGAACTGCTGATGTTGTTGGATTCTGACCTCCCTGCACTAAAAGTGGATTTTCTGGAGCTACAGAACTCGAAATGGCATGCTTCGAATTGCGTTGGAAAGTAGACATCCAGGGCTTTCCACCAATATATAATAGTCCATACTTTGCACAAGGATAGACGACGTAAACTGGCGTTCAACGCCAGTTCTCTGCCCAATTCTGGCGCCCAGCGCCAGAAATGGATCAAAAGCTGGAGTTGAACGCCCAAATTGGCACAAAAACTGGCGTTCAACTCCACAAATGGCCTCTGCACGTGGATTGCTTAATTCTCAGCCCAGCACACACCAAGTGAGCCCCAGAAGTGGATCTCTGCATCATCCATCATAGTTTACTCATTTGTTGTAAACCTAGGCTACTAGTTTAGTATTTAAACAACTTTTAGAGACTTATTTTGTATCTCATGACATTTTAGAACTGAACTTTGTACTCTTTGACGGCATGAGTCTCTAAACTCCATTGTTGGGGGAGAGGAGCTCTGCTGTGTCTCGATGGATTAATGCAAGTATTTCTGTTTTCTATTCAAACACGCTTGTTCCTATCTAAGATGTTCATTCGCGCTTAACTGTGATGAAGGTGATGATTCGTGACACTCATCACCATTCTCAACCCATGAACGTGTGCCTGACAACCACCTCCGTTCTATATCAGATTGAATGAGTATCTCTTAGATCTCTTAATCAGAATCTTCGTGGTATAAGCTAGAATTGATGGCGGCATTCATGAGAATCTGGAAAGTCTAAACCTTGTCTGTGGTATTCCGAGTAGGATTCAAGGATTGAATGACTGTGACGAGCTTCAAACTCCTGAAGGCTGGGCGTTAGTGACAGACGCAAAAGGATAGTAAATCCTATTCCAACCGGATCGAGAACCAACCGGTGATTAGCCGTGCTGTGACAGAGCGCGTGAGCGTAGTTTTCACTGGAAGGATGGAAGGTAGCCATTGACAACAGTGATCCACCAACACACAGCTTGCCATAGGAGGACGTGCGTGCGTGAACTAGAAGACAGAGGAAAGCAGAGATTCAGAAGACAAAGCATCTCCAAAACTCCAACATATTCTCCATTACTGCACAACAAGTAACCTTTAATCCATGCTCTCTTGTTTAATTGCAATTCAACTGATAAACATAATTGACTTCCTGACTAAGATTTACAAGATAACCATAGATTGCTTCAAACCAACAATCTCCGTGGGATTCGACCCTTACTCACGTGAGGTATTACTTGGACGACCCAGTGCACTTGCTGGTCAGTGGTACGAGTTGTGAAAAGTGTGATTCACAATTTGTGCACCAATACCACACACCATTATAGGTCCAAGTAGAGGGAGGATTATATGTCACATATCCAAACACCAAAACCCAGATTCTACTCAAGTGTGAGAAGGGATTTCAAACATGGTTTCATGTTTCCTTTCCCAAGGTTCCCAGATTCTACTCTAGTGTGAGAAGGGATTTCAAACATGGTTTCATGTTTCCTTTCCGAAGGTCCCCATGAAACCCAATTGCATGCAATCTCTTTTCCAAGATAATTGAACACTAAGCATTAAGAACGAAATTCCTTCTAGGAAATCAAAAAGAAGATGAAGAGAAGAAGGATTTCACTCTCATCAATCCATCAAATACAATAGAGCTCCATCTCTTAATGAGAGGGAAGTTAGCTACTCATAGCTCAAAAAGTACTCAAAAGTGAAGTGTAAAAGTGGATCTAAAACTGACTGCGTAACCCCCTTCTTCAGTACTCCTTGGGGGTATTTATACTACTCCTAATAAAATAAAAGAATTAAAAAAGTGAAAAAGGAAAATTACATTTTGGAGGGAAAAGAAAACACTCAATAAGCATGACTTCTCAGCTGGCGTGTGGCTGGTGCTTTTCTGGCGTGTCACGTGCCCTTCATTTCCAGCTTGGCGTGCCACGGCCAATTCTTCAAGTGGCACGCTCGTCCCTCTAACATCCTTGGCGTGCTACACCTTCGAACTCAAGTGGCACGCCATAGTGGATTTCTTGTGTTGGCGTGCCACGCCTTCAAACTCAAGTGACACGCCCCTTGCCTTTCTCACTTCTCTTTGCCTCTGGAAACTTGTACTGGTGTGCCACGCCCAAGGTCTGGCGTGCCACGCCCAAGGTCTGGCGTGCCACGCCCAAGGTCTGGCGTGCCATGCCCTTGCTTTATGCCTGGCTAGGCTTCTCTGGAAAGTTGACCTAGCGTTGCACGCCTAGGGTCTGGCGTGCCATGCCCCTTTTGTGAGTGAGTGGTTCCTCTGTTTGGCATGCCACGCCACGAACTTAAGTGGCATGCCCCAATGCTTCTCTCTGAATGACACTGGTGTGCCACGCCTGGTTGCTCAAGTGGCACGCCTAAATGAAGAATGGTGAATGGCGTGCCACGCCTTCGATATTGACGAGAGGACTTTTACCAGTAAAGAGATTCATAGAAACAGTCGCGTTGTAGATATAGTCTCTAAACCGACAAAAATCCCTTCATATAAACATTTTGGGTGTCACAAGTAACAAACCCCTTTAAAAATTGTTAACCGAGTATTCAAACCTCGGGTCGTCTTCTCAAGGAACTGCGAGGAAGTATGTTCTTATTATTGGCTATAGAGGTTGTAATCGGGGTTTAGAAGATGAGAGGCAAGTAATTTGAATGACAGGTAAAGTAAATGGCAATTAAAAATAAATAATTACTGTAAAGCAAACTTTTGGCAAGGTAAGAGAAGTTGGAGGTCCAACGTAGTTATCTCTCTCAACTATAATGAAAGTTGAATCTAAACTCCACTTGATCAACCTGTACCAGGGCAAGGAAAGTCAAGGGACTAATTAAATTGACCTTTGAATCCTATTTATTTCCTAAGAAAAGGTTGGGATTACTTAAGTTCAGCTCAATTAGCAAGATAACGATTATCAATTATGTTGAGTTTAATAACTGTTGAGTTACTAAATTCTTAACCAGAACCAAAAGGGGAAAAAGTAAAATTGCTGGAATAATAAAAATGTCCTTAGATGGGAAGCAATGGTAACTTAAATCAAAGAAAACAATCATAAACTGAAAATACCTCAATTATCATTAATACAAATAGTAGTCTATAACATGGAAGAATTCATAAATCAAATTATAATAATCAATTCAAATGTTGGAATAAATAAATAAAAGTAAAACTAAAATAAAAGAACATTAAACCTGGGATCCAGAGTTACTCTTAAAACAAGAGGAAATCCTAAATCCTAAAAAAGAGAGAGAAGATCTCCCTCTCAACTAAATCTAAATCATTGAAAGGTAAAATATGCGAGCTCTCTTTGAATGGGTGCATTCCCACACTTTATAAACTCTGGTCTATGCTGTCTGTACTTGGATCTGGGCCAAAAAGGGCTTCAGAATTCACTGGGGGCGTATTCTGTAAATTCTGATGCGTGGCCTCTGTCATGCATCTGCGTGGGTCACGCGGTCGCATCATTTGGAGCTTTTCCTTGCCACACGGTCGCGTCGGTCATGCGACCGCGTCATACGCGTTCTGCTTAAGGCGCGCGGTCGCGTCAGTCATGCGGCCGAGTCGCTGCTGATTCGTGCTTGGCACGCGATCGCGTCATCCATGCGATCGCGTGAATACCAGTTTCCTTCAAAGCTCCGTTTTGCTTTTTCGTTCCATTTTTGTATGTTTCCTTTTCCGTCCTTTAAGTCATTCTGCCTTAGAAAATCTGAAACTACTCAACACACTGATCACGGCATCGAATGGGAATAAAGGTAATTAAATTAATTAATTATAAAACTTAGGAAACATGTTTTTCATTTACATCACATAATGAGGAAGAGAAAGTAAAATCATGTAATTAATGTGAATTGTAGAACCTATGCACAATTACTCAAGAGGGGGGGTGAATTGAGTATTGCAACAATAATGAATCTTTTTGCGAAAGTTAAAAACAATATACAAAAGTGTTATTGTACTAGTATTTTTCCAAGAGCTTAACTCAATTGCTAAGCATTTATAAGGAGCTTTTACTTTCCAATAGACACCAACTCAAATAAATTGATCAAGCTTTTCACCAATCGGACTTAAGCTATTCCTTAAGTACTTACGAAGCTACTTTTCGATCACAATTTATTTGCTCAAAGGTAAAAGACAATAATATTGAAGAGATGAGTTTGGAGAGATGCAAACGCTATTTAGAGTGGTTCGGCACAATCCTTGTCCTACGTCCACTTTCTTTCTCAATCGCTATTGAGAAGTTCCACTATTGCCAAGCTTCAAGGTGCTCGCGCAAAACCTTTTACAATCCGAGTCCTTAGTTTCTAACACCTCACGGTATATGATCACCACTCGTATACTAACCCACTCCACTTAGAGATACCTCCTCTAAGATTTGCCTTGAGTACTTAGTATACTTCTTTGGTATCCTCACCGACTATAGTGTTTATAACTCTTGACTCAACCTTGGAGATCACACTCCAATTTACAAAGTGTTACAAGAAAACAATTCTCAAAGAATTGTAGAGATGAAATGAGTACTCTCTAGAAGAGTGTATGATTACAAGTTTAGCACTATTGAACCAATTGATATTGCTCTCTCAAATTGTGTATTATAACACCTTAAAAATGTGTAGAATGAAAAAATATGAACAAGATAGTTTGCAAATACTCACATTGTTTGAAATAAGGCTTCAATCCATCTATTTATAGACTTCCCAAACCTTAGAAACGTTGGGGAGTTAATGGGATGGAGCCGTTTTGTCAAAACTAGCCGTTTTTTATGTTTTTGAATCATTTGCATCGATGCATAACACTTTGCATCGATGCAAATGTGTCTTTGAAGCTGAAATTTGAATTTTCAGCTAGGTTGCATCGATGTAAACATCTTTGCATCGATGCAACAAGTCGTTGCATGCTTTGCATCGATGCAAGATGAGTGTGCATCGATGCAAACCTTAAAGAATGGCTTAAAATCACTTCAAAATACTTAGGATTGATCTCAAACTTGTTGAAGTCAATTCCTATGATTTTGTACCTTTGAAAACAAGTTTTTTAAACCATTTGGCTAGCATCGAATTGCAAGATGTGCATCAAAACATTTTGTGAGTGTGTGTTGAGAGATTTAGCAATTGGTTCTTAACAAGAAGTTACCTAAGTCCTAAGACACTATACTTGTCTTCAAATGTTGTGGACTTGAGTTTCTTGTTGTTGTTGTGTTGCTTTCAACTCTTCATTCCTCAATGTTGAATGTTGGTTGATTTTTCAACATGCTTGTTCATTCAAGTTGTTTGTTGGTTTGTCTTTCATGTCGTTTGTTGGTTTGTCATTCATCAAAACCTACGAATACAAACTTCGCATACAAGCAACATGATTTACAATTTCCCCCTTTTTGATAATGACAAACCAATTTTGAGGATATGCATTTATAAATGATTTTGAAAGCAACAATAATGCACTTTGTTTTATAGAAAGCTTTGGAGAAGACTTCACAAAAAAATTTTGCAGGAGTTCCCCCTAAATATGTGCATTTGTTCCCTTAAGGGGCTTTTATCAAAGAAAACGATTTAGATATCAAAAGTTTTTGCTTAGCGGAAGTCTTTTTGAAATCATTGTTTCGCAAACTTATTTCTTCTTTTTCAAAAGTTCAAAACTTCAAATATCCTCAAACTTTTCTTCCCCCTTTTGACATTATCAAAAAGAAAGGAGTTTGAAATGTGTCATAGAAGCATGCATAAAACAATGAATTTTTTTTTTTTAAGTTCAATATCTCTATTAATCTCAAGGATGAGATATTCCCCCTTTCAAAAAGAATTTGATTTCCTCTTTTTATATATAACAAGCATGCATAATTCCCCCTAAAGAAGTGAAATATATCAAGGCATGCACATTAACTTAAAATAGGGGTACCAAGCCTATTTTGAGTTATTCACCAAATAAGCATACAAGCATTAATCATTAAACAAAACTATGAAGGAAATATCAAAGTATTTAAACCATAATATAAATCCTTAGCTTACTAGGAGTTAGTTTAACAATTCATATAATCAAATAAACATAAAGCAATAAAAAGTGACTTGATGAAGAGGAAACAATCAATCTTGGTCTTCATCATCATCATTATCCTCTTCACACGGTAGGTGGATGCCGAAATGCTCATATAAGTCATCAATACGACGATCCAAGCGACCCGTGCGATGATCTACACGAGACACACGACGATTAAGTGCTTCAAGTTGCCTACCATGCTCTATGTCAATCCTTTGGATGTTTTGGTTGATGGATTGTAATTCTCTCATTACATCAACCAAGGAGGGTGGTTCTTGAGCTTGAGGTGCTTGTGGAGGAGCTTGCTCTTGAGGACCTTGTTCATCAACATTTCTTCTTCCCATTTTGTTGAGAATATGAGTGTTGATACAAGATTGAGGTGGTACTTCCTTGGCAATCTCATTTGATACATCAATACCAACATAATCAAAGACTTTAGACCATAGGCAAAGGAATCCTAATCCACCATTCCTATCCTTCATCTTGAGCCTAATCATATGTTGTACTATAAAGTATGGCCAATTAATCTTAATCCCATTCATCATAGCCCACATGACAATCAAATCTTCATCATTTACATTCGCATGCCCGGATATTCTAGGTTGCAATACATAGGTGACTAGATATAACAAAGTTCTATGTTCCGCACTCATTGAATTGCAACTAATTTTGGAATGAGCTCCTTGTACAAGATTGAACAAATGCATGGCATTGTCCTTTGAATAACCCCATTCATCAATTGGGGTTTTACCACCTTGAAACAAGTCACCTTGATTTGGCAACTCCCAAATGGTGGCTAACTCATCACCATCTAGCCTATAATCCTTTCTTCCTATCTTGAAGAATAATGTGAAATTTGATTCATCTTCCTCATCAATCTCAATCATGAGTGTACTATAGGCTATGGCAACTAAATCCGGATAAAATTTACTCTTAATTTGAACAAAATCCATGAGGCCTTGATGAACTAGAATAGCCTTAAGAGTATCAAGGTTATGAATGACAAGAAGGGTCGGATCCAAATACCTCGGAGGAATTTCCTTTCTTCCGGCGAGCCTTGCCTCATAGAATTGAAGATCTTCATTAGAAGCAAAGTACCTTGCCAAAGGATGATTATTTGGAGGTGGAACCACACTTGAAGAGCCTTTTGACTTCTTGATGGTTCTCTTGATTCTAGGCATTGTGGATGATTTTGTTTTATGGGTTTTGTAGAGGAGAATGTGGGGACTTCAAATATGTAATTTGATTGTAGTGGGTATCTAAGTTTTGTGAGTTGTATGAAGCTATATGTGAGCTTGTTTTGGAGGTTATGGAGGTTTGAATGTGGGGATATGAGTTGTGAGGTTGAAGATGATGAAAAAGTGGGGTTTTGTTGCTCAAAAATGCCAAATTCACGTGTTTTTGTGCAATTTGGTCGTGTTTGCATCGATGCAAAGCTTGGTTGCATCGATGCAACATGCATCATTTTGCCCAAAATCACCAAATTTTCATCCTTTGGTGGTTCTTTCTTCAATCCTTTGAGTTCCATCATGTATATACTCACTTAAACTATTATAAACTTCAATTTGTTGATCCTCCATTGTTTATAATCTTCAAATTCTTCAATCTACCTCAAGATTAATCACTCATTCATCAACTCATAAACCTACAAAACAATGGCTAATTGGATATCTCCAATGCTTAAGTTAGTAAGAGATACAAAAATAGTAATATAAATGCAATGAATTCAAACAAATCATATTAGATTAGAATCCAAGATACCAAGTTCATTTCGGATGTTAAAAAAACTTTCTTTACATAAAGGTTTAGTGAAGATGTCCGCTAGTTGTTTACTAGTTTCGACAAATTCAATAACCACATCACCCTTTTCAACATGGTCTCTTATGAAGTGATGTCTAATCTCAATATGCTTGGTTCTTGAATGTTGAACCGGATTCTTGGTTAAATTTATTGCACTAGTATTATCACATTTGATAGGAATGTGATCAAGCATGAGTCCATAGTCCACCAGTTGTTGTTTCATCCATAAAATTTGGGCGCAACAACTACCGGCGGCTACATACTCGGCTTCGGCGGTAGACAAGGCTACACTTACTTGTTTCTTACTATGCCATGAAACAAGAGAGTTTCCTAGCAAGTGACAAGTGCCGCTAGTGCTTTTCCTATCCAATTTGCAACCGGCAAAATCGGAATCGGAATAACCAATCAAATCACAAGTGGATCCTTTTGGATACCACAATCCAAC
The DNA here is from genome assembly GCF_059453495.1 of Arachis ipaensis. Classification (NCBI taxonomy): domain Eukaryota; kingdom Viridiplantae; phylum Streptophyta; class Magnoliopsida; order Fabales; family Fabaceae; genus Arachis; species Arachis ipaensis. Next base: position 78,066,507 of record NC_142444.1, read on the forward strand.
ATTTAATGTTCCTATGAGATACTTCATAATCCTTTTCACCGCACTTAAGTGAGATTCCTTAGGATTAGCTTGGTATCTCGCACACATGCATACACTAAACATGATATCTGGTCTACTTGCCGTTAGATAAAGTAATGATCCTATCATGCCTCTATACTTCTTTACATCTATGTTTTTACCTTGTTCATCTTTGTCAAGGTAGCAAGTAGTGCTCATTGGTGTGTCCATTGCCTTAGCATTGTCCATTCCAAATCTTTTGAGCAATTCCTTGCAATATTTGGTTTGGCTAACGAAAGTTCCTTCTTTTCCTTGTTTGATTTGAAGACCAAGGAAGAAGTTGAGTTCGCCCATCATGGACATTTCAAATTCACTTTGCATGAGGTTTGAGAAAAACTTGCAAAGTGATTCGTTAGTTGAACCAAATATTATGTCATCGACGTAAACTTGTACCAAAAGGATATTTTTGTTTTCAATCATGATAAATAAAGTTGTATCAACCTTCCCTCTTCTAAAACCCTTTTCTATTAAAAACTTGCTCAAACGTTCATACCAAGCTCTTGGAGCTTGTTTAAGACCATAAAGAGCTTTCTTGAGTTTAAAAACATGATTAGGATTTTCATAATCCTCAAAACCGGGAGGTTGTTCAACATATACTTCTTCTTGAATGAAACCATTAAGAAAGGCACTCTTAACATCCATTTGATAAAGTTTGAAGTTATAAGAGGATGCAAAAGCAAGTAACATCCTAATAGCTTCTAATCTAGCTACGGGAGCATAAGTTTCGTCATAATCAATGCCTTCCTCTTGATTATAACCTTTAGCTACCAATCTAGCTTTGTTTCTAACAATTGTACCATTTTCATCGAGTTTATTTCTAAAAACCCATTTTGTTCCTACAATTGTTTGATTACTTGGTTTACGCACCAATTCCCAAACGTCATTTCGTTTGAATTGGTTAAGCTCCTCTTGCATTGCCATAGCCCAATGTTCATCATCAATTGCGGACTCAATGGTAGATGGTTCAATTTGAGAAACAAAAGCACTATATGCAAATAAATTTCTAAAAGTAGATCGAGTTGTTACCCCTTTCGAAACATCACCAATGACGTTGTCTAGAGGATGATCCTTTGAAGTACGCCAGTCCTTTGGAAGTGCATTTATTTGTGCTTGTGATGGTTCAATTTCTTCAACTTGAACACTATCCTTTGTTGAGCTTGTAGAGGCTTCATTTAAATCTTTTTCTTTGTCTTCACCATTCAAATTTAGTGAATCAAAGTTTTCTACATTTTCATCAAAATCTTTTCTAGCACAACAACGGTTAGTTTCATCAAAAGCGACATGAATACTTTCTTCCATAGTCATGATGCGTTTATTATATACTCTGAAAGCTTTGCTAGTTAAAGAGTAGCCTAAGAAGATTCCTTCATCAGCCTTAGCATCAAATTTGCCTAAGTTATCTTTTCCATTATTTAGAATAAAGCATTTACAGCCAAAGACGTGAAGGTGGGAAATATTTGGCTTTCTTCCTTTGTACAATTCGTACGGTGTTTTCTTAAGAATAGGTCGAATGATAATCCTATTCATAACATAACACGCGGTACTAACCGCATACGCCCAAGAGTACTTAGGAATATTAGCCTCATTGAGCATAGTTCTCGCCATTTCTTCTAAATGACGATTTTTCCTTTCAACCACACCATTTTGTTGTGGTGTTCTAGGAGAGGAAAAATTATGCTCAATGCCATTTTCTTCACAAAAAGTTTCAAAAAGATTGTTTTCAAATTCTCCACCATGATCACTTCTAATAGATGATATATGCAAATTCTTTTCATTTTGAATAACTTTGGCTAATCTTTTGAATGCTCGAAATGCATCACTCTTGTTTGCTAGGAACAAGGTCCATGTAAATCGAGAGTAATCATCAACAATAACTAAAGCATAGTAATTGCCACCAAAGCTCATAGTCCTAGAAGGACCAAATAAATCCATGTGCAAAAGTTGTAATGGCCTTGTTGTTGAAACAATGTTTTTGGATTTAAAAGAGGCCTTTACTTGTTTTCCGTTTTGACATGCGTCGCAAAGGACGTCTTTTTCAAAACGTAGCTTTGGTAAGCCAATTACTAACTCTTTAGAGACCAACTTGCTAAGATGGTCCATGTTAGCATGAGCTACTCTACGATGCCATAACCAAGTTTCATCATTTTTACTAACAAGGCATTTCACATCATTTGAGGAAACTTCATTTAGATTAATCATGTATACATTGTCAACACGGTGCCCAATTAGCACAATTTCATTAGTGTCTTGCCTTTTTATCAAACAACATTTTGAATCAAAGGTGACTAAGTTTCCTTTGTCACAAAGTTGGCTAACACTAATGAGATTATGTTTGAGACCTTTGACAAGTATAACATTATCTATGGAGGTAGAAGAATTTTTACCAACTTTTCCAACACCGATTACTTTGCCGGTGTTGTTGTCTCCATAGATCACGTTTCCTCCGTTTGTAGGCTCTATTGCGGTGAACTTTGATTCATCGCCGGTCATGTGTTTGGACCATCCACTATCAACATACCAATTTGTATCCTTAGCTCCAACACGTACCTACAAAACAATTAAAATTGGGATTTAGGTACCCAAGTGAATTTGGGTCCTTGATGGTTAGTATGAGCATAATGCCCATAAGGTGCCTATCTCGTATCTAGACTACGAAAGTTTATATGTTTAATTCTAGTAAAGCATACGGGTGCTATATGACCTACTTTATTACAATAATGACATATGACATTTGGATTATGCATCCTATGCATGTGCCTAGGTTGTTTCCTAAATGTAACATCTTTTGATCTATATGCATTGTGATTATAATTTCTAAATGAAGCATGTTGAGGAGGATGTTTAAAGGCTTCATTCCTTTTAGGCATGCTTGCCTTTTGGGCTTGCGGTTGCCTAATAGGAGTTTTAGTATTTTTAAATTTTCCTTTTTCAAAACCTAAACCTTCCTTATTATGAACATGCTTTTGGTTTTTCAACATTTTATCTAAGTTCTTTGAAGATTCATTGAACTTAGCTAAAGTGTTCTTAAGATTTGTAATTTCATTTTCATGCATTTTACAAGCTTTGTATGGATCACTACTTGTGCTACACTTATCTTTTCCAAGATTGATATTCTCGTTTTTCAACATCTCATTTTGTTTTAAAAGATCCATATTCTTTTTCTTTAGGAGAGAATAATCTTGGGTAAGTTTTGTGTACACCTCAAGTAAGGCATCATATTCATCTTGTAAATTAAAAGAAGTGGAGTTGTCATTACTAACCTTTTATTCGCTTGCCATTAAGCAAAGATTTGCAACCTCGTCATCATCGGAGTCGGATTCATCCTCGTTCTCCCATGATATGTATGCTTTCTCCTTCTTCTTAAATTTCTTGTTTTTGTCCTCCTTTTGAAGTTTTGGACAATTGGGTTTAATGTGTCCAACTTCTCCACACTCATAGCATTTTGGTACCTTTGTTTTGCTCTTGAAGTTTTTCTTCATTGCAAACTTATTAAATCTTTTTAATAAGAGTGCAAATTCTTCATCTCCTTCTTCTTCATTATCATCACTCTCTTCTTGTAGTGATGTTGTTTTAAGGGCGAGACTTTTCTTCTTGCTTTCTTCACCTTTTTGTCTATTTAGCATAGTCATTTCATAGGTGACAAGATTACCTCGTAGTTGATCAAATGTAAGTTGATCATAGAGCCTTCCTTCCACAATGGCGTTCACTTTGGAGTTCCATTTTGGTGTAAGGCTTGTAAGCACCTTGGTCACAATTTGTTTATCATTGTATTTTGTGCCAAGCATGCTTAGGTTGTTGAAGATCTTGGAGAGTCTTTCAAGAGCTTCTTCAATGCTCTCTTCATCTTTCATTTTAAAATTTTCCCATTCATGAACCAACATAAATACCTTTGATTCTTTAACGTGGTCGGTTCCTTCGTAAGTGATTTGGAGTTTATCCCAAATCTCTTTAGAGGTTTCACATGTAGAGATCTTCATATAATCATGCTCGTTAAGTGCACAATGAATGAAGTTGATGGCTTTATCATTCATTGCCACTTTCTTCCAATCATCGTCACTATATTCATTTTCTCCTTTCGGTACTTGCTTTAAGACGGAGACTTCTCCTTCTTTAGCGCTTGTTATCTTTGTTGGAATGTGATTTCCATTCTCAATCACTTTCCAAATTCTCACATCTTGAGAACGGATCCAAATTCTCATCTTATTTTTCCAATAAGAGTAATTTGTTCCGCTAAAAAGAGGAGGTCTAGCGGTTGAGTTACCTTCACTAGTGTTGTTGATGTTAAAGCTTGTGCTTGCCATGATCTTTTCCCTTAAACGGTTAAGTCTTTCAAAGGGTTAAGCTCTGATGCCACTTGTAGAACCTATGCACAATTACTCAAGAGGGGGGGGGGTGAATTGAGTATTGCAACAACAATGAATCTTTTTGCGAAAGTTAAAAACAATATACAAAAGTGTTATTGTACTAGTATTTTTCCAAGAGCTTAACTCAATTGCTAAGCATTTATAAGGAGCTTTTACTTTCCAATAGACACCAACTCAAATAAATTGATCAAGCTTTTCACCAATCGGACTTAAGCTATTCCTTAAGTACTTACGAAGCTACTTTTCGATCACAATTTATTTGCTCAAAGGTAAAAGACAATAATATTGAAGAGATGAGTTTGGAGAGATGCAAACGCTATTTAGAGTGGTTCGGCAAAATCCTTGTCCTACGTCCACTTTCTTTCTCAATCACTATTGAGAAGTTCCACTATTGCCAAGCTTCAAGGTGCTCGCGCAAAACCTTTTACAATCCGAGTCCTTAGTTTCTAACACCTCACGGTATATGATCACCACTCGTATACTAACCCACTCCACTTAGAGATACCTCCTCTAAGATTTGCCTTGAGTACTTAGTATACTTCTTTGGTATCATCACCGACTATAGTGTTTATAACTCTTGACTCAACCTTGGAGATCACACTCCAATTTACAAAGTGTTACAAGAAAACAATTCTCAAAGAATTGTAGAGATGAAATGAGTACTCTCTAGAAGAGTGTATGATTACAAGTTTAGCACTATTGAACCAATTGATATTGCTCTCTCAAATTGTGTATTATAACACCTTAAAAATGTGTAGAATGAAAGAATATGAACAAGATAGTTTGCAAATACTCACATTGTTTGAAATAAGGCTTCAATCCATCTATTTATAGACTTCCCAAACCTTAGAAACGTTGGGGAGTTAATGGGATGGAGCCGTTTTGTCAAAACTAGCCGTTTTTTATGTTTTTGAATCATTTGCATCGATGCATAACACTTTGCATCGATGCAAATGTGTCTTTGAAGCTGAAATTTGAATTTTCAGCTAGGTTGCATCGATGCAAACATCTTTGCATCGATGCAACAAGTCGTTGCATGCTTTGCATCGATGCAAGATGAGTGTGCATCGATGCAAACCTTAAAGAATGGCTTAAAATCACTTCAAAATACTTAGGATTGATCTCAAACTTGTTGAAGTCAATTCCTATGCTTTTGTACCTTTGAAAACAAGTTTTTTAAACCATTTGGCTAGCATCGAATTGCAAGATGTGCATCAAAACATTTTGTGAGTGTGTGTTGAGAGATTTAGCAATTGGTTCTTAACAAGAAGTTACCTAAGTCCTAAGACACTATACTTGTCTTCAAATGTTGTGGACTTGAGTTTCTTGTTGTTGTTGTGTTGCTTTCAACTCTTCATTCCTCAATGTTGAATGTTGGTTGATTTTTCAACATGCTTGTTCATTCAAGTTGTTTGTTGGTTTGTCTTTCATGTTGTTTGTTGGTTTGTCATTCATCAAAACCTACGAATACAAACTTCGCATACAAGCAACATGATTTACATGAATAAGTAGGTGAAGGATTGTATAAATCACTCAAATTAAGCACAAAAGAACTCATGAAATATGGGTTTATCAACCTCCCCACACTTAAATACTAGCATGTCCTCATGCTAAATCCAAGGTAAATAATTAAGGTTAAAGTGATGGAATATCATGCAATGCAACCTAATTTAAATGCAACTACCTAAATGAATGATGCATCATGCAACTCTAATTTATTCAATCATATATAAAGCTTACATGTAGCCAAGTTAATTCATATTCTCAAGGAGTCATGTATATATACATAGCCAACCCTTAAATAATAAAGCAATTTAGCAAATGAGATGAGAAAGAAAACATTTGTATAAACTTGCAAAACAATTAGTAAATTTGAGCACAGATATATGTTGATGAGTTATTGAACCCTCACTGGATTTTGTGTTTACTCTCTAGTCACTCAGTGTTTATTGGGTTTATTGATGCACGGAAAACTTGTCTCTCAACAAATATCCTTTCGGTAAGTTGACAAACTCCAATTTGACGGTTTGTTTTGCATTGAATTTAGAACATTTTGATAACCTTTTGTCACATTTAGCCTAAGAATTAGCATGGTTTTGTTATCTCTTCCATAATTGTGTTTAAGTGTAAAAACATGCTTTTTAAGCCTTATTTTGGTGAATTCTAGTTTCTGTTTGATTCCATAAGATGCCTTGATGTGTTTGCTAGTAACCTCAGGTTGAAGTAGGCTAGGCATGGATCAAAGGAAGCAAGGAAGGAAGCATACAAGTGGAGAGAAGCATAAAAAGTCAAAGAAGCAAAGTCAGCCATGCACGCGCACGCGCACAAGGCGCTCGCGCGCACATTACAGAATCGACCAGGGACGCGCACGCGTACCATGCGCGCACGCGTACCATGCGCGCACGCGCCGATGCTGGCACATGACCTCATTAATGCAACACGTGCCTGGCGATTTGAGAGGGTTTCTGAACCCATTTTTGGTGCCAAATTGCTAAAGGAAAGGAATAAAAGGATGAAGGATTAAGGGGAAGGCATCATTATCACTTAGGACTTTTGATACTTTTCATACTTTAGATGTTAGTTACCAATTAGTTTAGTTTAGCTTTGTAGTTAGTTTCTAGAGAGAGAAGCTCTCTCTTCTCTCTAGGATTAGGATTAGGTTTAGATTAATCTCTCTTCTTAGATCTAGGTTTAACTCATGCTTTGATTCACTTTTCATTTACCAATTCTTAATCTTCTCCTCTTCCTCTTTCTAGTTGTGTGCTTTAATAATTGTAATTCTTCATTTTGTTTTGGATATATTGTTGTTCCTTGGTTTTCTTTCAATAATGCAATTTGAGGTAATTCATGATAATTGTGATTTCCTTGATTGTTGTTGTTAATTCTTTACATTCAATTGTAGTTAGAATTCATTCTTGTTGTGATTGACTATACTTTTCTTTTGTGCCTTCCAAGTGTTTGATGAAATGCTTGGTTGGATTTTAGTGTAGATTTTGTTCCTCTTGGCCTAGGTAGAGTAATTAGTGACACTTGAGTTATCTAATTCCTTTGTTGATTGATAATTGGAGAGATTGCTAATTGGTTTGGAGTACACTAAGGCTAGTCTTTCCTTGGGAGTTGGCTAGGACTTGTGGCTCAAGTCAATTCATCCACTTGACTTTCCTTTCTTTAGTAAGGGTTAACTAAGTGGTAGCAATGAACAATTCTCATCACAATCGAGAAGGATAACTAGGATTTCTAGTTCTCATATCTTGCCAAGAGCTTTTATAGTAGTTAGTTTATTTCCATTGCCATTTACTTTTCATGCCTCTCATCCAAAACCCCAAAATAACTCATAACCAATAACAAGACACTTTATTGCAAGTCCTTTGAGAGACGACTCGAGATTTAAATACTTCGGTTTATAGATTTTAGGGGTTTGTACTTGTGACAAACAACTTTTTGTACGAAAGGATTATTGTTGGTTTAGAGACTATACTTCAACGAGATTTCATTTGTGAAATTCTAAACCGTCAAAAATCCAATCGTCAAAATGGCGCCGTTGCCGGGGATGAGCAATGGTGTTATGTTATTGGTTATTGTACATATGTGAATAGTGTAAATAGCTTGTCTTTTGCTTGTTTACTAGATTTTGTTAGCTTTATTTTTGTTTTTCCATTATGAATTCTCACTTTGGCTATGAGTTTGGCTCTAATTGTGTTGTAGGGAATGTGAACTTCAATGCTAACATGTACCAAGGCTGGAACACTCCAAGATGGGAGGAGCCTCAAGGAATTGATCACTCCTATTGGCATCAACCTCCGGACACTTATAGGTATAATTTCCATCCTAATGCATGCCAATCTAATGGCTATGGTGGCTCCTTTTATGACAACCAACCACCACCATATGCCTATGACGCGTACCCGCAACATGAACCCCAACCATTCTCACAAGCCTTTCATCACCAAACACCACCCTATGATCCATATCCATCATATAACCAATCATCCATACCATATTTTTATGGCCATTATGAGCAAGAGCCCTTAGAACCACCACCCTATCAAGATCACTACCAAGAACCACCTCAATACACACAATCTCCACAACCTTACCAAAAATAACCACCTTCCTACTATGAATCCTCTCTTCAAAATAATGAACCTCCATATTCACCCCAAGCCCCAATAGACGAGCCTCTCACTTTGTTACTCCAAGGACAAGAAGCCATGAAGCGGGATACACTTGAGTTTGTAACCAATTTGACCAAGGTGGTGCACACTTTAGCCCACCAATGCTTGAATACTCAAGGTACTTCCGTGACCACATGTGAAAAGTCAAAAGAAGAGCAAAGTATGAAGGTGAAATTGGAAAATTCGGTGGAAAAGGAGGAGTCAAATTTTGTATTGGAGCAACCAGAGGAACCTATAATCATTGAAGAAAAGGAAGAAGTGGTTGAAGATCTCGGAGATGTTGAAAGTCCATGGAAATGTAGCATCATGGAGAACTCTTCCAAGAAGCTTGATATTGATGTTGAGGAGGGTGCGCAATCTCCAAGACATATCATCGTTGGAGACTTGGAAGAGGTTTATCGAGAAATGGATTCAATCATAGATGAATTGCTCTCTACAATGGAATCTTCACCCATTGGACATGGAGTTGAAATTATAGAAGAGTGTGCACAACCTCCCAAGGAAGATGAGAAGGGCATGGTGTATATTGAAATTGAAGAATACGAAGAGGTTGATCAAGAGATGACCTCGTTCATCAATGAATTTCTATCCAAAATTGAATCGCCTCTCATTAAACAAGATGAAGTTCTTGAAGATAACACCAAGCCACGTAACAAAGAGGATGAGGTTGAAAGTGAAGAGAATTGTGAAAAGGTGGAAATACACAAAGAAGAGCACAAGGAAGTAGACCTTGCATGGTCTAAGTGTGGGGAAGCCTCTCTCCCCAAATTACCATCCAACACAACTTTCAAGTGGGTAAAATTCTTATCCATAAGCTTTACTTTCTCGCTTGAATATGGTTTGCTTGAAAATGATGGTCAACTTAGAACTCTTTGTGGAATTCAACGTAAAAACGAGTTGTGTAGTGGTTGGAAAATAGGTGTAAGCTTATCAAGGCCACGGCCTCAAGGTATAGGGATGATGTTGGGACAAGGATTGCTTTATATGGATCTAGGAGGAAGCATTGGTGGAGTAAAGAGAATTCTCTGTGTCAATCACCTTTATGTCAACCGCTCATCCGACAAAACCATGAAACTCAACTAACGGATGGGTGTGAAGATAAGATATGGGATCCCGGTTCGCTATGTAAAGTCCAACTATGGGGACTCATATCTTGGGTAGAACTTTGCCCAAGTTTGATGAATATGGTTGGAAATTCTGTCAACCAATTGAGAAGCAAAGATCCTTGGAAATTCAAGGATGAGTACAAACATAAGCCACCATGACAATAAGCATCTCAAAATGTCTAACTTAAGGACTTAAACTAAAAGTGCTAGGTGGGAGACACCCCACCATGGTAAACTCTTTCCATTCCCTTTTAAATTTGCCTAATAAGTGATTTGAGTTACCATTGTAGGTAGATGTTTCATACAAATTTGTTTGTACAATTTAATTGTTAGCTTAGTCACATGCATGTTGTGTTTAGTAGTAGATGAATAATATAAAAAATTGCATTTTTTGTGAATTCTATGAGGGTTGAGTGAATAAGAGTTGTGAACACTAAGGGGAGCACCCAGCAAAAAAAAAAAAAAAAAGAAGAGGGGGAGCGCAGACGCGCACTACGTGCGGGCGCGCTGACTGTTAGATCCTGGAAGTTCGCGCGGACGCGCACCTGCCGCGTCCGCGCCGATTTGCTGCTACAGATGATTGGGCCAAACCCCAGAGAGTTAAGCCATTTCTGGGCTAGCTCTAGGCCCCAGGCTCAACCCCATCTGCGCGAGCGCATGCATCGCGCCAGCGCGCCATTTCACAAATTCGTCAATGTACGCGGACGCGCACTTGCCGCGTGCGCGTCCTTGCGCGATGCCACCAAACTAGGCCATGGACCAGAGAGTTGGGCGTGCCTCAAGCCCATTCTAAGCCTAAGGCCCAATCTCTTGTACGCGTGCGCGCATGGTACGCGCACGCGCCCCTGCCTCATATGCCACCCCACGTTTACGCGCACTGTACGCTCACGCGTAGATCTCCATTCCCCTCAATTCACGCGGACGCGTATATGCCGCGTGCGCGCAAATCCAGTGGCGTGACTCCCAGGCCATTCTCCAGAGAGTTAGGCCTGAGTTGGGCCAACTCTAAGCCCCTGGCCCAACTCCATGCACGCGTGCGCGCACGGTCCGCGCACGCGTCCTTTCCTCTTTCTGCTCATCCCCGCTTAAGCGCGTTGTACGCGCACGCGTAGGGTCCACATTCTCTCAATGGGCGCGGACGCGCAAGGTGCGCGTGCGCGCCAATTCAAAAATCGGGATAACCCTAGCTCGCGAAGCACACGGCGCAGTCGCGCAGCCCATCCCCCCAACCTCCATCTTCTTCTCCTCGCCCCATCTGTGATCGCAGCAGCAGCACCGCATCCGCCGCTGCGCCATCTTCACCGCCGGCGACTCGCCCTCCCTCATCATCACCTTCTCTTCCCCCTCTCACCGCCACCCATTCTCTCTCTCACCCCTCTCTTCCTCCTCCCGGCCGAAATCCCACCGCGCCTCCGCCTCCGCGCCACCATCACCGCCTTCCTCTCTCTCTCTTCCCTTCTCTCCTACTCCTCTGACCGACTCACCCTCTCACCATCGCCGTCCCTCCGCCCTTCCGCCTTTCGAACCACCGCGCCACCGCTCACGGCGGTGCCAATCTGTCTCTGCTGCCCTATCGTCGTTTCCCCCCTTTTCCGTTTTCAGTTTTTCCCGGCTCCCAGGTTCCTGCTCCATTTCTGTTTATTCTTTTCTATTTTTTCTACTGCAACTTCTTCCGCCTGACCTTGGATTCAGTTCAGCTGAGGGGTAGAGAGATTATGCTCACCGAGGACGCCATTGGGGAGGCATTACATTGCCGATACATTCCGCATGACCAGTGTGCCCTTCATCAGGCTGAGATAGCCATCCATACCATGACTTTTGATTACGAGGCGCTTCGGCGCGTGATTGGGATACCGGAGGCTTCATGGGTTATGGATGCGGGCAACACCAAGCCAAAGGGGATGTTATTCACTCATTTGACTAGGGAGGCCAAGACTTGGCAGATGATCTTCGCCCACTACGTCCTGCCTACCACCCACTTTTCTGAGGTCCCCATGGAGATGCTTCTGCTGATCGGGTGTGTTATGGAAGGGAAGGATGTCTCCTTCCCTAGACTTATCCGACAGTGCATGTGGCGGGCGCATATTCGTGGCCTACTTCCGTTTCCTACATTGGTCACGAGTATGGCAGCCCTGGCTGATGTCCCGTGGTCCGATGATGATGTGCGACCCCCACCAGCTGATGCAGATGACAGGGAGATTACTATCCCCTGGGGTGTTTGGGTGCACGAGAAGCCACCTGCTAGCCGCCGCTCTCGGGCTAGGGCTGTCATAGGGACACCTTCACCACCAGCCCCTGCAGCTGGCCCATCATCTTCTACAGCCGCAGCTCCTCCACCTTCTACAGACCCTCCAGCAGCACCTGAGCCTACCTATCTCCTGGTCCAGCGTCTCTTCCGGTTCTTAGAGCGAGAGCGACACCATGTCAGACGCCGTTTGGATCGGATGGACCAGGCCCTTATCTCTCTGGGCGCCGAGCTACCTCCGCTTCCCGTTTCTCTGGCCTCCGATGAGCAGGATCATCAGGAGGAGGACGCGGAGGCACCAGCTCAGCAGGATGCCCCTGACACTACAGAGCCAGCACACATGGAGGCACCACCTCAGACACAGGAGACTCAGCCGGTCCCACAGCCACAGTCAGAGCCAAAGCCTATCGTTGTACCTCCCACTGATCCTCCGGTTTAGCATCGCGGACGATGCTTAATTTTAAGTGTGGGGAGGGCACCGGTAGCATTATTTGGGAACCGGTGAACTTTTTTCGGCCTAGTTATCTCATTTTGCACATCCTTGTATATATTTTGATGCATTTGCATTTCTAGTTTGCTTTGGATACTTTTATTGCTTATTTTGGATTTTAGACATTTTGATGCTTCTAGATATTGTTGGATGCTTTTGGATATTTTTAGATCTTTTGGATGATAGATTCCGTACTTTTAGTGGATTCTTCTTTATACATTTTGTTTATCTTTGTTTTTAGTTTGCGGTTGTGATTAGAAATCATGTTTTAAGTAAAACTTAGGCACCCTTTTTGCATATTATATTGATTCTAAGTGAAAAAAAAAAGAAAAGGGTGAACTAAGAAAATTTTTGAACTTTTCAATCACAACAATGCTTAGTCAAACATTGAGGTTTTTCAAGGAGTTAAATATAGGGCATTAACCCAATTGATTGAAAAAAAAAAGAATTTTTGAAACTTGCTTGAATTTTATACCTTGTGAAGCATGTATTGAATTGAGAACACAAGCTTGTGAGACTTGAGCCTATTGATGTGGTTACATTTCTATCACCACTTATTTTCCATTCTTGTGTGAAATTATTCTCTTTCCATGATTGTGATCCTTAATTTGCTTGATTCTATATATCCGTTTATTTCTTGTGTTTGTGCATTTATATGAATGAGGCCATTATTTCATTTGCCACTTACCCAAATAGCCAACCTTTTACTCTCCATTGTTAGCCAATTTTGAGCCTATGCTTAACCAACTCATTCTTATTTTAGCTCTATTACAAGCCCAAGGCGGAAAACCAATGAAAACTCCTTGTTTGGATCTTTGATTAGCCTAGGCTAGTGAGAGTGTGTATTATTCAAGTTGGTAAGGCTTGGGAACATTGGATGGGATAAAAAGGGGCAATACACTTTTATGTTTAGGAATTGGGCACATATTCATGTATTAATCAAATGTAGAGACCTTATGCATTGATGTTCTTGTATTTAGTTTGAAAGAAGAAAAAGAAAGAAAAAAAATAAAATAAAATAAAATAAAATAAAATGAAAAAAAAAAAGAGAAAAAAATAAAAGGGGACAAAATGCCCCAAAGTGAAGTCAATAAAAAGGAATCAATGCATAGGTGTTGTGAATTAAATAAATAACAAAAGAAAAAAAAATGCATGAGTATGTAAGAAAAAGTGAAGAATGGGTAGTTAGAATAGCTCGCATTTGTATAGGTCATTAATTAGGTTAGGTGGGAAAGTCTATGCTAATCAAAGATTCAAATCCTAGCCCACTTGACCATAAATGATCCTACCTTGACCCTAACCCCATTACAACCTAAATGAAAGACCTCATGATGAATATATGCATGCATTGAATAAATGTTGATTGTTAGAAGAAAATCAAATTTTGGAAAACATGATTAGAAGAGAATTGAGTGAATTAACCCTTAAACACTTGAGTGAATAGAGCGGATACACATCCGGTGAGGGTTCAAAAGTTCAATCACATGTGTTCACCGACATTGTCTATATTCTTGCAAGTTTGAACTCCTTTTAACAATTCAATACAATTGTGGTTTGGACTTGGTCCTTATTACTTAGCTCTTGTACTTACACATGCTCTCTTGGGAATTGATTTGTTTGAACTAAGCATCTCCAATTGCTTTAGATAGTTGCATTTAGATAGGACTCATATAGTTTAGTTGCATTCAATAAATGCCATACCCCTTAGTTCCTTCTTATTTTAGCATGAGGACATGCTAAGGCTTAAGTGTGGGGAGGTTGACAAACTCCAATTTGACGGTTTATTTTGCATTGAATTTAGAACATTTTGATAACCTTTTGTCACATTTAGCCTAAGAATTAGCATGGTTTTGTTATCTCTTCCATAATTGTGTTTAAGTGTAAAAACATGCTTTTTAAGCCTTATTTTGGTGAATTCTAGTTTCTGTTTGATTCCATAAGATGCCTTGATGTGTTTGCTAGTAACCTCAGGTTGAAGTAGGCTAGGCATGGATCAAAGGAAGCAAGGAAGGAAGCATACAAGTGGAGAGAAGCATAAAAAGTCAAAGAAGCAAAGTCAGCCATGCACGCGCACGCGCACAAGGCGCTCGCGCGCACATTACAGAATCGACCAGGGACGCGCACGCGTACCATGCGCGCACGCGCCGATGCTGGCACATGACCTCATTAATGCAACACGTGCCTGGCGATTTGAGAGGGTTTCTGAACCCATTTTTGGCGCCAAATTGCTAAAGGAAAGGAATAAAAGGATGAAGGATTAAGGGGAAGGCATCATTATCACTTAGGACTTTTGATACTTTTCATACTTTAGATGTTAGTTACCAATTAGTTTAGTTTAGCTTTGTAGTTAGTTTCTAGAGAGAGAAGCTCCCTCTTCTCTCTAGGATTAGGATTAGGTTTAGATTAATCTCTCTTCTTAGATCTAGGTTTAACTCATGCTTTGATTCACTTTTCATTTACCAATTCTTAATCTTCTCCTCTTCCTCTTTCTAGTTGTGTGCTTTAATAATTGTAATTCTTCATTTTGTTTTGGATATATTGTTGTTCCTTGGTTTTCTTTCAATAATGCAATTTGAGGTAATTCATGATAATTGTGATTTCCTTGATTGTTGTTGTTAATTCTTTACATTCAATTGTAGTTAGAATTCATTCTTGTTGTGATTGACTATACTTTTCTTTTGTGCCTTCCAAGTGTTTGATGAAATGCTTGGTTGGATTTTAGTGTAGATTTTGTTCCTCTTGGCCTAGGTAGAGTAATTAGTGACACTTGAGTTATCTAATTCCTTTGTTGATTGATAATTGGAGAGATTGCTAATTGGTTTGGAGTACACTAAGGCTAGTCTTTCCTTGGGAGTTGGCTAGAACTTGTGGCTCAAGTCAATTCATCCACTTGACTTTCCTTTCTTTAGTAAGGGTTAACTAAGTGGTAGCAATGAACAATTCTCATCACAATCGAGAAGGATAACTAGGATAGGATTTCTAGTTCTCATATCTTGCCAAGAGCTTTTATAGTAGTTAGTTTATTTCCATTGCCATTTACTTTTCATGCCTCTCATCCAAAACCCCAAAATAACTCATAACCAATAACAAGACACTTTATTGCAAGTCCTTTGAGAGACGACCTGAGGTTTAAATACTTCGATTTATAGATTTTAGGGGTTTGTACTTGTGACAAACAACTTTTTGTACGAAAGGATTATTGTTGGTTTAGAGACTATACATCAACGAGATTTCATTTGTGAAATTCTAAACCGTCAAAAATCCATTCGTCACAAGTGTACCGAATTTGTCGTCAAGTAAAAACTCACAATAGAGTGAGGTCGAATCCCACAGGGATTGATTGATCAAGCAACTTTAATTAGAAGAATGTTCTAGTTGAGCGAATCCAGAATTTGGGTTGAGAGTTGCAGAAAATAAAATTGCGGGAATGTAAATAACAGAAAAGTAAATGCTAGAATTAAAGGACTGGAAGTAAATGACTGAAAATAAATTGCAGAATTGTAAATGGGAATGGGGGATTTGCTCATAAAATTAAATGGCAGAAATTAAAGAGAATGGGTAAGATCAGAGATGGGGAGTTCATTGGGCTTAGGAGATGTTGCAATTCTCCGGATCAAGTTCATTTTCATCTCTTCCTCAATCAATGCACTCATTGATCTCCTTGGCAATCTTAAGTGATTGAATTACAATTTCTTGCAATTCAATCTCTCAAATCTTGATCAATAGCCAATTCCTTGGTCAATTGCTCATGAGAAGAGATGAAGTATGGTCACTGATTATACCACATGCATTTCCCAAATCAAGTATTGAGAGGGTTATAGTAACATACCCATCCAAACCCAATTTGGTCCAGCATGAGAAAGCATTTCTAGCTTGATCTCTTCATTCCTCTTTCAAGGTTCAAAAGAGATCCAAGTTTGAATAGCTTCTCTTCCAAGATAACTACTCAATGGGATGAAGATAGAAAGCTTTCAAGTAAAATCAAGAGAAAAGATAGAAGAAGAATAATGAAAATTAGTATTGATCTATCAAATTACAACGGAGCTCCCTAACCCAATGAAAGGGGTTTAGTTGTTCATAGCTCTTGAAAATGAAAATAAAGATGGAGAATACATCATAGAACTAGAAATTGCAGAGAAAGTAAAATACAGAGAGTAATTCTCTTTTTCCAACTTTTCGAACTCCCTTTTACAATTCAAAGCTACTCCTATATATACTACTCTTCTCAGCTTCTAGTTTGCTCTTCAAATCTTAGGCCTTTGGATCTTGAGTTTGAAGCAGTTCTTTTCTTCATTTGGGCTTGGCTTTACTTGCAGAGAGAAAGTGCTAAGTGGGCAGAGACTTTAGCTCAGGGCGTTAGGGGTGTTAACATTTAGTGAAAGTATAAGTTCGAGAACGTTAGTAACACTTAACATTTTCACTAACGTTCCAATGTACCCCTTTGCCTCACGTTAGAGCCCACGTTAACTAGGTTAACGTGGCTTCTAACGTGGCCTTGCCAAACTTTGAGAACGTTAGTGACACTCAACATTGTCACTAACGTTCCAGTGTGCCCCTATTTGCTTCACGTTAAAGCCCACGTTAACTAGGTTAACGTGGCTTCTAACGTGGCCTTGTCAAACTTCGAGAACGTTAGTGACACTCAACATTGTCACTAACGTTCCAATGTGCCCCTAGATCTCACGTTAGAGTCCACGTTAACTAGGTTAACGTGGCTTCTAACGTGGCCATTCTTAGCCATCCCAACGTTAGTGACAATGTTGAGTGTCACTAACGTTGGCTCATCATTCATTCCTCATCCTTAGCTTCCACGTTAACTAAGTTAACGTGGAAGTTAACGTGGCTCCTTGGGGGGTTGTGTGGTTGCTTCCAACATTAGTGACAATGTTGAGTGTCACTAACGTTGGCGACAACTCTCACTTCTCACGTTAGCTCCCACGTTAACCAAGTTAACGTGGGAGTTAACGTGGTGTGTTGCATCCTTTGGCCAACGTTAGTGACAATGTTGAATGTCACATACGTTGGCTTCTCTTCCCCCTTTAACGTTAGAGGCCACGTTAACTAGGTTAACGTGGGCTCTAACGTGGCCACTCATGAGTGTTTGCCAACGTTAGTGACAATGTTAAGTGTCACTAACGTTGGCTCAACTTCCCTTCTCCACGTTAGAGTGCACGTTAACTTAGTTAACGTGACTCTTAACGTGGGCAATGATGGCTTTGAGAGTGTTATTGGCAATCACGTTTCTCATTAACCTTGCAAGTTACCTCCCTTTGCTTGCTTCCTTTGGTCCTGAAATCAAGCAACAGAGTGCATCAAAGTTCTAGTCCAAGTCATGGGTAATGCAACATGCAATTTGTCACTAAATTCATGCAAAATCCTCATGAAATAATGTAAAATGCACAATGTATGCTTGAATCAAGGTGTAGGTGAATATCTATCCAAAACTAGCTTATTTCCTAAAGAAATGCATGAAACTACCCTAAAAACAGTAAAGAAAAGGTTAGTGAAACTGGCCAAGATGCCCTGGCATCACAACACCAAATTTAAAGCTTGCTTGTCCCTAAGCAAGTACTGGAACAAGAGAATGATGAATGGAATATCAAGAGGAATGAGTCATTTCTTTTGGAAGTCATGTTACTGATTTTATGGTGGTTTCATACATAGCAACTTAGGTTCATTCCATTACTGGCTTTCAGACTTTTATCATGTCCCTAAACACTTACTTTGTTTACATCCCATGAGACTTTTATTCATTGATCCTTTTATTTTCAAGGGTTATTTGTGTTATTTAGGCTAAGTGCTCTGTAAGGGGGCAACTCTTTAAGATAAGCTTTCAGCCAACACTCCCGAACCAGTTGGTTTAAGGTGCTAGGTGTTGAAGCACCCCTATGGACTTACTCCCTCAAGTTTCTCCCCCATACATACACACCACAGGCATATAGTTCATTTATTTTCTTTTCTTGAGATCTTGGTGTCCAGTACCTCTTTGGGTTACTAAATGTTCTGTAGTGAGGGTTACTCTTGATAATGGATTTTCAGCTGATAATCCCAGGTTAGTTAACTCAAGTCACCAAGTGATAAAGCACCCCTGAGAGGTTATTCATCCAAGTAGATCCCTCACACAGGAGCACCACAGACACTTGTCTCAAGGTCCAAACCATTGATGCCTAGCCTTATTGCTTACTCTTTTTCTTTTATTTTTTTTACTTCCATTGTTCTTTCCCTTTTCTCTTATTAGGATCTTGTTATTAACTTAGTCTCATGGGTATATCCAAAGTCAAGTATTCAGGATAGATAGTTGTCCTCCTAGCCTTGTGGTTGAACCAACTTAGCTAACTTATGACTACCCCAAAGATTCATGAATGCACTTCCACATTATGAACTCTACTCTGGTCCTTTAAAAACATAAGCATTCTCTTCTTCATTTGATTTAAAATGGACAAGCTTACAAGTAAATAAGGGAAAGATGCAGTGACATTTAAACCAGAAATCATGGACCTATTCAGAAAGAAAACTTAAAAGACAGAATTTAAAAAGTTTAAACATAACATGGAAGCAGGTTCTATTTCATATAAGATCTTCCTTATTTAAAGCATAGAAAACGATGGACTAAAAAGAACTCTACCACCTTTCATTCATGTGGATGCCCATGCTCCCATCCTTGCTTGTGCTCATTGTGTCTCTCTTGAGTGCTTGTGCTCCCACTTCCTTTGCCTTTTCCAAGCAGCTTCTTCCAGAAACCACCATCTTCCATCTTCTTCTTGAGTGTCTCCTTATGCTGTCTCACCTTCCTCTCTTCTTGTTCTACAAAATCTTTTTGGACCTCATCATATGTAGGGATGGCATAGTGTAGCTGATGCATATTACTAGTCATGTAGTTTAACTTGGCTTGAGTGTTCACATAGAACTCCTCCCTATGAAGTTGCCTTCCTTCATTGAGTACACTGAACTCATTGAAAGTTTTCATTTGGGCTATCTGCCGCTGGTTGAGTTCTTGCAAGTGCTTCTCTTGAAGCTCTTGCCTCTCATTCACTTGGTTGATGGCTTGAGTGAGCCTGGAGTAGTGTTCCTGCTGCTGCTCCATTTGTTGTTTTTGCCATGCTTCCTGTTGGCTCAGCCAGTTGGTTTGAAGGTTCAGTATTTGCTCTTGTCCTCCCATATGTCTCATCCCCAAATCCTCAATGGCTCTTAGAAGGTGACTCATGTTCAAGTTGGCTGGATCAGAATACTTTCCTTGTTGATATTCTTCCTGATGAGGTTCCTCTTGGTGAACTCTTTCTTTTGCTTTTAGTTTTCCTATTTGTGGTCTTCTTTGTTGTTGAGCAGGTGTAGTATAAACCAATCTCTCGAGTGTAACTGGCCTCCCTGGGTTTACCCAGTCTGGATTGCTGTCCTCAAATACTATCTTGGCCTTGTTGCATAAGCGGAGAATAGTGTTGGGGTACCAAAGCCTGGCACCTGAATCAACCTTCTCAGCCGAATCTTGAATCCCCTCGGCGATGAGCTCATTCACATTGATTTCCCCACCTTGTATTAAGCAATGCACCATAGTAGCTCGATTGATGTTTACCTCTGAATTATTTGCAGCTGGTAGAATGGACCTCCTCACAAGTTCAAACCACCCCTTGGCTTCAGGGCTCAGGTCTCCTCTCTTGATGAACTTGGGTCTCCCATCTGTGTACCTCTCCCAGTCAGCTGCTATAACACAGATGTCTGCCACTATCTCTGAGAGCTCATTATTATCAGGGCTTCTACTTATCCTTGCCTGATAACTTTCCTCATCAAAACGAGGTGATTTCAGGTGAAGAACTCTTGTTATGGCATTTGGGCTGAAGTCCACCTCTTTTCCTCTTACATAACTTTTGAAGGTTGGGGCCTTGGTTTTATCCTCTCTTACTACATTAGCATAAAATTCTTTGATTAGGTTTCCATTGATCTTTCCCTCTGGACTGGTGAGCAATTGCCACCCCCTCTGTTCGATTTTCTCCAGAATTTGTGGTGACTCATCTGCATTGATTTGGAAGATTAACTTTGGCAATATCTTTCTCGCCCTTATCCGTTCGAATTCACGTTCATGAAAGGCAGTTTTGAATTTCTTCTCATCGAAAGGAACACTCTCCATGGGTTCCTTCCTCTTTTGCCTCTTTGAGCTTGATGATGCCATGAATTAAGTTGCTATTTTGAGGTGGAGGTTGAAGGATACGGAGAGATGAGGAATAGGTTGGCTAGGACAGAGTGTGATAAAGGGGTTTGAGCAAGCCGAAAGTATGAAGTGTGGAGAGTGGGAATTTGAGTGTGAGGAATGATCATGCACTAAGGTTCACTTATATAGGGAGGTCATGAGTGGATGGAAGGTGTAGATTGCAAGGATTGTTGCTTGATGGACGGTTGGGGTTGTGTATGAAGGAAGGACAAAGATCATCACTTAATGAGGGTGATTGGTTCGGTCTTCAAGGGTCTTCTTTCTCCAATGTTGCATGGCAGCGTTTCCCCATGCGTTCCCTCTTGAGGCATGTGTGTAGTGCTTTTCATTAAGTGGCGAAATCTCCCCCATTTAATTGTCCAATCAATCCCTTTTTATACTCCTTTTCTTTTCCTATAAAGACAAACTAAGAAAAGTAAGAAAAGATATTAAAATGACCATATGAACTTTACGGCTAATATTAATAAAAGGGAAGAAAGGATTTGATTGTTTATTTATGAATTCCAACTAACTAACTAACTATTGGTGGGTCCTTATATGCATTTTGGTGGCACCATGGGGTGACACCAAACTTAGTTTGAAGCAATGTGATGAAAAGTTTTGTTCAAAGCTCCCAAGACTAGCATGCATCTTGGTTTGCTTTGAACACCAAACTTGTTCTTCACTATATACTGCATGATAAAGATTTCACCAAGTGCTTGTCAAGTTTGGTTGAAATTCATAAACATTGATTTATTCATTATTTTAAAAACATATAAAACATGGGTTGCCTCCCATGAAGCGCTTCTTTAGCGTCACTAGCTTGACGTTTTTCCTTCATCAGGGTGGTTGGTAGTGCTTAAAGTCCTCCCCTCTTGCTGTGGACTTATATCCATTGGTTGGATCAATGATCTCCACATGTTCCAGGGAAAGAACTCTGTTGATAGTGAAGACCTTGGGTAACTGAGACGGTACAGTGGGGAGATTAGGGGGAATATTTGGGAAGTAAGCTGAGACAACTCTATCCCCTGGAGAGAAATCTTCTGTAGGGATTTTCTTGTTCCTCCACCTCCTTGGTACCTTCTTCTTTGTTTCTTTTGATGTTGCCTTCCCCTTGGTGACCTCTTTTTCTAAAGGAGTTGTGGTGTTGTCTTCACCTGTCTCTAGAAGTTTAGGTTCCTCCAACTTTTCCTTGAGCTGTGGCAATTGCTGTTTTCCTTGCTTATCTATTAAGGGGATCTCAGAATGAACTGGCTGTGCTTCAGTGCTTATTTCCTCCTTCAGTGTCTCATTATCATTTGTGCTTAGTTCCTTGTCCTCTTGATCTGTTTCTTGTGAGAGTTTGAAAACATTGAAGCTTAGTCGTTCATCATGGATTCTCAATATTAGCTCCCCTTTCTCTACATCGATAAGTGCTCTGGCCGTAGCTAGGAATGGTCTTCCCAATATGATTGGATGAGTGTGACTCTCTTCCATGTCCAGGATGACAAAGTCTGTTGGGAGAAAGTATTTCCCAACTTTTAGCAACACATTTTCCACCACTCCTACTGCTTGCTTTTGAGTTTTGTCAGCCAGTCTGATGATTACATCTGTGGGTATTATCTCATTGATCTGCAGCCTCTTTGCCAGGGATAAGGGTAGTAAATTGATGCTGGCCCCTAAATCACATAGTGCTCTATCGAACATAGTTTCACCTATGGCACAAGGGATTTGAAAACTCCCTGGATCTCTTCTTTTTGTAGGCAACTCAGGTTGAATAAGGGCACTACATTCCTTGTTCATCACTATAGTCTGGCCTCCTTTGAGTGAGCTTTTCCTGGGAATAAGTTCCTTCATATACTTGATGAATGCAGGCATTTGTTGAATTGCCTTGATGAATGGTATGTTCACATGCAGAGATGCAAACAAGTCTAGGAACCTTGAGTATATTCTTTTTCCCACAGCACCATTGAGCAGTTGAGGGAAGGGTGCATAGAGCTTCAGCAGCTCTTGTTGTGAGATTTCTGGTTCTTGGCGATCTCTATCCTCCTCCTTTGTTGAGTTGTCTTCAGGTTATTTGCAAAGTTTGCCTTGCTTGTCTTCAGTCTCTTGATCACTCGCAGTGACCATTTTACAATCTTCCCATCTTACTTTCTTTGCTTCTCCTTTGGGGTTTTTCTTCGTGTCACTTGGGAAGCTATTAGTAGGTTTGGGAATCTTCTCAGCTAAATATCCCACCTGAAATTCCAGCTTCCTGATGGTCTCTCCCTGGTTCTTAATATTGGCTCGCACTTCCTCTTTGAACACCTTATTTTCTTGAATCTCTTGGCATATTCCTTTAAGTAGGGCTTCAATCTTAGAGAGTTTGTCATCAATTGATGAGTGATTCGGAGTAGATGTGCTATTTTGGTTTTGATAGGCGTGTGGAGAAGTGTTGTTGTGGGGTGTTGTGATGTCCTCTGTGTGAATTGCTGGTGAGCTACATTGTTGTTGGAGTTGTAACGTCTCTGGTCTTGGAGTATGGATCATAGTTTTTCCTTGGTGAATTCCCAATGTAGTTGGCTTGCTCCTGACTCCCCTCTACTTCTTCATTCACTCCTTCTTGGGTTGTTGATGAAGTGGAGATTGCTGCTACTTGGTTCATTTCCATCTTCTTGGTGAGGTCAGCCAGCTGCTGGGTAATGAGCTTGTTTTGGGCCAACAGAGCATCTACATTGTTTAGCTCCATTACTCCTCTTGTGTTCCCTCTTTCGGAAGCATAGAAGTAGTCGTTCTCTGCTACTGTTTCAATAACATCTATGGCTTCCTCAATAGTCTTCTTCTTGTTCAAAGATCCTCCGGATGAATGGTCTACGGCCTTCTTTGACTCATAAGAGAGTCCTTCATAGAAAATGTGCAGCTGCACCCATTCGGTGAACATGTCAGGTGGACACCTCCTTGTTAAGTCCTTGAACCTCTCCCATGCTTCATATAGAGTCTCACCATCTTGTTGCCTGAAAGTTTGGACCTCAGCTCTCAGCCTATTGATTCGTTGAGGAGGGTAAAATCTTGCTAAAAATTTGTTCACCACGTCTTCCCAAGTTGTCAAGCTTTCCCTTGGGAAGGATTCCAGCCACTTGGCTGCTTTGTCCCTAAGTGAGAATGGAAATAGGAGCAGTCTATAGGCGTCAGGGTGAATACCATTAGACTTCACTGTATCACATATTCTCAGGAAGGTGGTCAAATATTGATTGGGGTCTTCTTGAACACCTCCTCCAAATGAGCAGTTGTTCTGAACAAGGGTGATGAGCTGTGGTTTAAGTTCAAAGTTGTTGGCATGGATTGTTGGCTTTTGGATGCTACTTCCACAATTGCCTGGGTTTGGATTGATGTAATTGCCCAAAACTCTTCTATCCTCCCCAGCATGATTTGCTCTACCTCCTCCCCCATGGTTGTGATCCTCTTCTTCATGATGGTTTTCCATGTTGTCTTCCATGTTTGTTTCAAAGAATTCCTCTTCTTCCTCAGCACCAACCACTTTCTTTCCTCTTGCCTCCCTCCTTAATCTAAGGAAGGTCTTCTCAGGTTCAGAATCGAAGGATGTTGAAGCCCCGCTTCTTCTCCCTGTCATACAACCATCAAGTGTAAGCAAAAAAAGATAGGTGCAGAAAGTATTTGTGTCAGAATTACTGTTAGTTGTGGGTGATGCAATATATCAAACAGTTAGTGGGTTAGCAAACAGAATTGAAAATAACAAAGTAAAACAAAAGAGTAGAGGGGGAAGGGAAGATGTTTAACGAAAACAAAAAGTAAATCACTCAAACAGAAAATGAAATTCACAAAAATAAAAATGCTCAATCTAGTGATCTTCCAATTTAATCATTGTTGATGCACAATCAATCCCCGGCAACGGAGCCATAAACTTGATGCACGGAAAACTTGTCTCTCAACAAATCTCCTTTCGGCAAGTGTACCGAATTTGTCGTCAAGTAAAAACTCATAATAGAGTGAGGTCGAATCCCACAGGGATTGATTGATCAAGCAACTTTAATTAGAAGAATGTTCTAGTTGAGCGAATCTAGAATTGGGTTGAGAGTTGCAGAAAATAAAATGGCGGGAATGTAAATAACAGAAAAGTAAATGCTATAATTAAAGGACTGGAGGTAAATGACTGAAAATAAATTGCAGAATTGTAAATGGGAGTGGGGGATTTGCTCATAAAAGTAAATGGCAGAAATTAAAGAGAATGGGTAAGATCAGAGATGGGGAGTTCATTGGGCTTAGGAGATGTTGTAATTCTCTGGATCAAGTTCATTTTCATCTCTTCCTCAATCAATGCACTCATTGATCTCCTTGGCAATCTTAAGTGATTGAATTACAATTTCATGCAATTCAATCTCTCAAATATTGATCAATAGCCAATTCCTTGGTCAATTGCTCATGAGAAGAGATGAAGTATGGTCACTGATTATACCACATGCATTTCCCAAATCAAGTATTGAGAGGGTTATAGTCACATACCCATCCAAACCCAATTTGGTCCAGCATGAGAAAGCATTTCTAGCTTGATCTCTTCATTCCTCTTTCGAGGTTCAAAAGAGATCCAAGTTTGAATAGCTTCTCTTCCAAGATAACTACTCAATAGGATGAAGATCGAAAGCTTTCAAGTAAAATCAAGAGAAAAGATAGAAGAAGAATAATGAAAATTAGTATTGATCCATCAAATTACAACAGAGCTCCCTAACCCAATGAAAGGGGTTTAGTTGTTCATAGCTCTTGAAAATGAAAATAAAGATGGAGAATACATCATAGAACTAGAAATTGCAGAGAAAGTAAAATACAGAGAGTAATTCTCTTTTTCCAACTTTTCAAACTCCC
Organism: Arachis ipaensis; assembly: GCF_059453495.1. NCBI lineage: Eukaryota > Viridiplantae > Streptophyta > Magnoliopsida > Fabales > Fabaceae > Arachis > Arachis ipaensis. Next base: position 78,091,962 of record NC_142444.1, read on the forward strand.
TTTTACAATTCAAAGCTACTCCTATATATACTACTCTTCTCAGCTTCTAGTTTGCTCTTCAAGTCTTGGGCCTTTGGATCTTGAGTTTAAAGCAGTTCTTTTCTTCATTTGGGCTTGGCTTTACTTGCAGAGAGAAAGTGTAAAGTGGGCAGAGACTTTAGCTCAGGGCGTTAGGGGTGTTAACATTTAGTGAAAGTATAAGTTCGAGAACGTTAGTGACACTTAACATTTTCACTAACGTTCCAATGTACCCCTTTGCCTCACGTTAGAGCCCACGTTAACTAGGTTAACGTGGCTTCTAACGTGGCCCTGCCAAACTTCGAGAACGTTAGTGACACTCAACATTGTCACTAACGTTCCTGTGTGCCCTTATTTGCTTCACGTTAAAGCCCATGTTAACTAGGTTAACGTGGCTTCTAACGTGGCCTTGCCAAACTTCGAGAACGTTAGTGACACTCAACATTGTCACTAACGTTCCAATGTGCCCCTAGATCTCACGTTAGAGTCCACGTTAACTAGGTTAACGTGGCTTCTAACGTGGCCATTCTTAGCCATCCCAACATTAGTGACAATGTTGAGTGTCACTAACGTTGGCTCATCATTCATTCCTCATTGTTAGCTTCCACGTTAACTAAGTTAACGTGGCTCCTTGGGGGGTTGTGTGGTTGCTTCCAACGTTAGTGACAATGTTGAGTGTCACTAACGTTGTCGACAACTCTCACTTATCACGTTAGCTCCCACGTTAACCAAGTTAACGTGGGAGTTAACGTGGTGTGTTGCATCCTTAGGCCAACGTTAGTGACAATGTTGAATGTCACTAACGTTGGCTTCTCTTCCCCCTTTAACATTATAGGCCACGTTAACTAGGTTAACGTGGGCTCTAACGTGGCCACTCATGAGTGTTTGCCAACGTTAGTGACAATGTTAAGTGTCACTAACGTTGGCTCAACTTCCCTTCTCCACGTTAGAGTGCACGTTAACTTAGTTAACGTGACTCTTAACGTGGGCAATGATGGCTATGAGAGTGTTATTGGCAATCACTTTTCTCATTAACCTTGCAAGTTACCTCCCTTTCCTTGCTTCCTTTGGTCCTGAAATCAAGCAACAGAGTGCATCAAAGTTCTAGTCCAAGTCATGGGTAATGCAGTATACAATTTGTCACTAAGTTCATGCAAAATCCTCTTGAAATAATGTAAAATGCACAATGTATGCTTGAATCAATGTGTAGGTGAATATCTACCCAAAACTAGCTTATTTCCTAAAGAAATGCATGAAACTACCCTAAAAACAGTAAAGAAAAGGTCAGTAAAATTGGCCAAGATGCCCTGGCATCATTTATTCACTCTATTTTTCTTTTTATTCTTACTTTCTATAGCTTTGTTCCTCATCTAACCAATCAACAATTATAGAATATAGTCATACCAAAAAGTCATGAGGTCTTTAATTGAGGTTGTAATGGGGCTAAGGTAAGGGTAAGGATTTTATGTATAGGGTTAAGTGAGCTAAATAAGTGAATCCTTAATTAGACTAAGATATCACCTAACATACATATTTAGTAAAATAAAATCTTTTTTACCTATTTTCCCATATTATCCCACTTATTGTTACATGCTTATGTTTCACTTTTTATTTTTATCCCATGTGCATTGTTTTTATTTTGTATTGGGGAATTTCTTTTGTATCTCCTTTTATTTAGATGTTGAAAAATAACTCTTTTTTTTTTCAATGCACATGGTAATTGAATCACTTAGATTTTCTCATGAGCATGCTTCCCAAATTTTATTTTTATTCCTTTAAACTTTTCTACCCTTTTGTTTCTATTACCCATGTTCCCAAAAGGTTTCCCACATTTAACTCTATTCATAATTTTCTATCTTAAGCTAACCAATGATTCATTTGGGATTTTCTTTTGTTTTTCTGCTTAAGGCTAGTAATTTAGCTAAATAGAATAAAGGGGTTTTAAAAGGCTCAAGGGGGCTAACAACGGTGATGTAAAAGGTAGGCTAATTTGGGGTAAGTGAGTTGAAATCAAATGATAGCCTCAATCATTCTCTTGGTATGTATATATTCTATATTCTATAATTGGACATATAGATTAAAGCAAAGGAAAGAACATCAGAATAAAAAGAAATGTAACACACAGAAATGAAATTATGGTTTGAATGCAACCATACAATTTAAGCTCAAGACTCACAGGCTGTGTGTTCTCTAACTCAAGCATCATATATCATTTATATATTGTATGCAGGTTTGGTTAAAAATTCCCATTGTTCTCATAAAAAAAATTATTTAAGGTGGCTTTTAAAGTTTTAATGTTCCTCCTTGATGAAATGTTGTCAGCTTAACTACATCATGTAATGCTATATATAATGTTTGTGGATTTAAATCTGTTATGTTCAATTTCCTAGCTTACTTCCTTTTTATATTTTTCAATTTTAAACTTATACTATCTTATACTAAAAAGGGTAAGCTATACTAATTAATCCACTAATAAATCAGAATTGCAAACTAAACTAAATAACTAAAATAAACTAAATGGCTAAAGTATGAACTAAAGATGCAAAATGCAGAAAATAGAGTAAAACTACATAAAAGTAATGTATAAGTACTCAGAAAATAACAGTAAAAGGAAAAATACAGAAAAATATCCAAAATAAAAGAAAAAGTATGTAGTGGTTCACCAAAATAAACGCTAGAGATGGTGACCTCCCCACACTTAAAAGGAAGCATCGTCCTCGATGCTCAATCAAGCCGGGTGTGAAGGAGTGTCATCATTAGGAGGGATGGTAGCTGGAGTCTCAGTGGTGGTGGTGGGCTGAGGGTCTGGCTGCTGTGGAGGAGGGGCTGACTGGATTGGGATCTCAAGATCCGCAGCCTCAATCTAATGTGGGACCGCTGCCTGTGGTGCGGCTGGTGCTACCTCCTGAGGATGGGTCTCTGCCTCGGGCACATCCGCCTCCTCCTCAGATGCCTCGGATGGTGTGTCAGGCTCGGAGGGGATGTCGCCGGATCATATCATCAGCTTTAGGTTCTCATAGCACCGCTTGTTGCGATGCTCCATCTGGTCAAGTCGTCGGAACAAGCGGTGCACCAGATGATAGACGGGCTCTGTGGCAGGTGGAGCTGCAGTGGTGGTAGCAGGGGTAGGTGGTGCAGCAGTGAAGGAAGAGGGTCCAGCAGACTGTGGGGCTGACTCATCAGTAGCAGTGAATGGTGCAGGTCTGTGGCCCAGGGCTAAGAAGTTCCGGCTGTGCGGAATGATCTTCCTGCAATCCGCCGCTGGTGGTCTCTCATCGGCATCCTCCCATGGTACGTCAGCTCGACGGCCAAGCTGTGTAACTAGATATGGAAAGGGGAGGGTGCCTCGGACGTGGACCCTGGCCATATAATGCCGAATGAAATGTGGCAGATAAAGGTCCTTACCCTCCAGCACACACTAAAGGAGGGTGATCATAGCAGCCGGGATCTCCGTCTCGTGAGTACTCGGCATCACATAATTACTCAAGATCTGATGCCATAACCGAGCCTCATCATTCAAGTATGCTCTCTTGATCCCTCTAGGCATGGTAGTGTCCTGACCCATCTCCCAAGGGACTGTCGGGTCGAGAGCTATCTGTGCCTTTACGGCATCCCAATCAAACTTCATCTGGCGCATGTCCTCCTCAGCCTTTGAATAACCATCAGGCTGATCGGACTTGGCTGGGAGCCGGAGAATGTCCTCTAAGGCCTCCTCAGTGACCATAATTTGTTTTCCTCTCAGGTTCACTGCATCTAGGGTGGGGAGGTAGTAGTTGCAGTAGAATTCCCGGACCCAAGATGAATTGACCTCTGTCAGTGTTCTCTCCAGAAAGAACCAGCCCCTTTGCTTAATTTGCTCAGTGGTGTATTGCTGGAGGGATTCTGGAATCTTCAAAGTTTGTTCCAAGTATAGATTTCTGGAGTTTGCAAAAGCCGGGTACTTCAACTCACAGTACCGGTTTGCAAATTTTATAGGATCAGTCGCAGGGAGCAGCTGGTCAGCTTTTTCCTGCTGTGTGAAGTTCTTCTCCCGCCATGAAGAATCATGCGTTAGAGCAATGATGGACTGGGAGGAATCTCCTCTCTTGCGCTTGCCAGTAGCCTTGCCTTTTCCTTTCTTCTGTGAGGCAGACATCCTGAAAAATAGAAAACCAGGATATGGATAAAATAGGAAAGCAAATTGGCAATTAAACAAAGGAAACTCAAAGCTGCAAGGGAGAAATAAAATAAGGAAAATGAGTAAATGAAATGTGATTGAATTCATGTTAAATGGAAAAATAAACAATATGCCATGGTTAGAAAGTTAGAGGAAAGTGAAAATAATCAGAAAAGAGATTAAAAGGGTTAATATGGTTAGAATTTGAAAAAGAAATTAGTAAATTAAAATTAGTGAGTTAGTAAAGTGCGGGTTAAAGTAAGTGGCATAGAAAAATTCCACATAACAAGGATTCACAGGTAAGAATAGAAGTACTCATAATCAAACAAGGAAAACAGGGTGATGCTTATTCGAATAGAAATAAAGAAAGTAAAAATTGGAATCAGTGAATCACAAATGCAATTTATGAACCAAGAAATCAAAGAGAATAGGAAAGTCTGCCATAGCATTCATGAAATGGTGTGGGTAAAGCAGAGTAAAGCAGAGTTCTGAAATGCCAAACCAAAACATGAATGAAAACAATTTTTAAAAAATTTGGGCAGCATTCCGGCTAAAATTGGATTATCCCGGAAAATAAACAGCAATCATAGCAGTTAATATGAATTTAAAAACTAGCTGCAGTTACCAGCAATGAATAGAAACAGGAAAATTTAGAGTAATAAGCAGCAAGTGCAAGAAATCATAGCATAGGAACGAGGCCACAGGAACAGCAAAATTGCAGTTATGATAAAACATAAACAGGAACAGTGCAGGTAAACAGACCTAGATCCACTAACCACAGCCTAAGCTACCTAACAACCTAAAAATCCACTACAGAATGCATATCTATCTATCCTAATGATGAACAGAAACGGAAAAAAGTACAGAAAAATGACGAACGGATAAAATAGGGGTGCATTTTGCGGAACCTGGTAGGCGGAAGGGGTGGAACAGGGAAGAAGGTGGCTGTAGCGGCATCCGGCGCGGTGGCGTGGCACGGTGTCGCGGTGGCGTGGCACGGTGTCGCGGTGGTGGCTGGTGGGGGCAGTGGCGGTGAGGGTTTCGGGTTAGTGATAGAAGAAGGGGGGTGCGGGTGGGTGGCGGAGAGAGAGGGGGGCGCGGCTGGGTGGCTGGCGGTGGGGAGCGGTGGTCGCAGAGGCAGTGGTGGAGAGGGGAGGAGAGAGGAAGGAGGGAGAAGAAGGGAGGGGAGGGGGTTGCGGCGGCGGCGACGTCTGGGTAGCCGGCGGTGGCGGCTGGGTGGTGGTTGGAGGGAGAGGGAGCAGAGAAGGAGAAGAGGGTCGGGGGTGGGGGGGCTCGCAACTGATAGGGTTCGCAGGCTGGGGGTTATATTTTCGAATCCACACGGCTGCGTGGGGCACGCGGTCGTGTGGTTGGGGTGAAAATGGGAGTGACGCGATCGCGTGGGGCACGCGATCGCATGAGAGGGGGGAGGAATAGTGACGCGATCGCGTGGGGTGCGCGATCGCGTCGCTGGAATTTGTGCTAAACGCACGACTCCAGCGCCATTTTAGCGCAACTCTCTGTCTCCTTTTGGGGTGATGTGCAATCCATGCGACGCGATCGCGTCGCTGACACGGTCGCGTGGGATTGGTATTGTGCAAGTGATGCCAAGGCATCTTAGGCTAGTTTCACTAGCCTTTTTCTTTTATTTTTAGTTGTTTTATGCATTTTCTTGAGCCTTAAGTAATCATTTGGGCCAAATAGTCATGCTTGTCTTAAATCATTCAACATGAAGATTTTGATGCAAATTCCATGAGTTTTTAGTTATATTACTTGAATGCTATGAATGGAAGATTTCTCATGAAATTTTGCAAGACTTTGATGCAATTGTTTGGATGATTTCAGGGAAGAAGAGGCTAAGCAAGGAAGCAACAAAATCAATAAAGGAAGCTTGAATATCAAATGTGGAGTTTAAGTTCCAGTTTAAGCCTAAACTGGAGTTTAAACGCCAGAATCATGAAGGCTAAGAAATGCTAGAATTGAAGTTTAACCTCCAGTTTAACCTTAAACTGGAGGTTAAACGCCAGAATGAAAAGTCTCACCAAAGAAGCATTCCACGTTTAACCTCCAGTTTGACCTCAAACTGGAGGTTAAACGCCAGAATGATAATGCCACTCAGGAAGGAGTTCCACGTTTAACCTCCAGTTTAACCTTAAACTGGAGGTTAAACGCCAGAATGGGAAAAGCACCAGAGAGCCATTTCCACGTTTAAGCTCCAGTTTGACCTCAAACTGGAGCTTAAACGTGTTCGACCAAGTTTTCTCCTCCAGGGTTGCTCTCTCCATTTCCACGTTTAAGCTTCAGTTTGACCTCAAACTGAAGCTTAAACGTGTTCGACCTCCAGGGCTACCTTTTCCATTTCCACGTTTAAGCTTCAGTTTAACCTTAAACTGAAGCTTAAACGTGTTATATGGAACAGCTTGACCATGCCTTCTTCAAACATAAATAACTTGAGCTACAAAACTCCAAATGAGGTGATTCAAAATGCATTGGAAAGAAGACATCTAGAGCTTTCCAAGCATATATGGCATGCATGGTGGATACTAAAAATTGAGGGAGAAAACAGCCCCGTAATGTGCATAGAAGAGCATAGTACCAACATGCAATCAGGCCAGCTGACCTCTTCACCTTCCATGGAGTATAACTCGAGTTGTAGAGATCCAATTGAGGTGCTTCCAGTTGCGTTAGAAAGCTGACATCCATAGCTTTCCAACGAGGTATAATAGTCTATATTTGGCATCAAATTGGCAAGGTTGACAAGAGAACAAAGTGACGACTCAAGAAAGGGGGTGCAACATTTGAGTGTAGTTTAATGGATCATTATCCTTTTTGGATCAATTATGTCACTCAGCCCTTCAAGCAAGCAAGGCCCATCAACAACACCAAATCAAGGCCACAAGAATCATCTAGAATAGTTTATTTTCATTTGATTGTAATTTGCTTTGAATTTCATTTTCATTTCGTAATTTAGGGAGCCTATTTAAAGGCCTTAGTTTCATTTGAAGAGGGACGGGGGGGGGGGGGATTGAAGGGGAATCCAGCCCCTGAGGGGGACTTTTACTTTCACTTTTAGCTAGTTTTCCTTTTCTTTGTAATTGAATTCAGAGCTATGATTCACTAAACCCCCTTTCATTGGGTTAGGGAGCTCTATTGTAATTCAATGAATCAATAATAGTTTATCTTCTTCTTCAATCTTTTCTCTTGAGTTTTGTTAGAAAGCTTCTCGATCTAATTCCATTGAGTAGTTGTCTTGGGAAAGAAACTACTCATACTTGGAATCCTTCGGAGCCTTGGGAAAGGAATGGAGGATTCATGCTAGAGAAGCTTTCTCACAGTGAATTGGATTGGGGTTTGGATGGATATTGTGACATGTAATCCTACCAAATTGTGGTTCATGAAATTGTGTGGTATAATCAGTGATCAAGCATCATCTCTTCTAATGAACATTTAAACCAAGGGATTGGGAATTTGTTTGTTTTTAGAGAGAATTGGTGAGCCAAGGGATTGGGATCCAATCATATAAGATTTCCAAGCAAAATTCAATGAACGCATTGGTTGAGGAAGAGATAAACAAGTTTTGATTCGGAGATCTCAATATCTCCTATAACCCAATGAATTCCCCATTTCTGATTTCCACTTTCTCTTTACATTCTGCAACTCAATTCTTGCAATCACCCCCATTCCCTTTTAATTTCAGCAATTTACATTCTGCTCTTTAATTCATGCAATTTAAGATTCCGTCATTTAATTTTCTTGTCATTTACTTTTCCCGCCAATTTTACATTCCGCAATTCTCATCTCAAATCTTGATTCCGCTCAACTAGAACACACTTCTAATCCGAATTGCTCACTCAACCAATCCTTGTGGGATTCGACCTCACTCTATTGTGAGTTTTTACTTGACGACGATAACCGGTGCACTTGCCGGAAGGAATTTTGCCGATCGTGCAATTTCCTAAATCGTAGCATAACAAGTTTATGTGCATCAAGTTTATGGCGCCGTTGCCGGGTATTGGTTTTCGATTGACAATTCTCAAATTGGAAGCCAACTAGATTGAGCAATTTTTCTTTTCTTTTGTTAATAGTTTTTGTTTCAGTTTATTACTGCTAATTTCTGCAAATTTTAATTTGTTTTCTTTGCTTATTCACTTGTTAGCATACTAACCACTAGCTGTTTGTGATATTGCCTCACTATGGGATTTCCACTATCTTTGGATGAGTATTGTTTGAGACTGAGCACATTGCAAAAAAGAAAGGAGTATCCATCATCTTTTGGTCAATCAAAATTCATGAGAAACTCTCCACCACCACAGAATGATTCATGTTATTATGCTCATGGTGGGTGGGAGTATCAGGAACAGGAAACGGGGTACTTCCCAGAGCCACAAAATGGTCCATGTTTTGGTGAATTTGATCACTACTCAAGTTGTGGCTGGGAAGATCAAAACCAAAGAGATTTCACTTATTCACACCCCATTCATCAAGAGCCATCACCTCTGAATTATCCAACCTCATCTCCTAGTTTTTCATATCCAAATTCTTCATCACTTGAGCAATTCTCAGCACAAAATTCCTTCTCAAATTCATACAATTCATTTCACTATCCACAAGACTCATTCCACTACACACAAGAGTCATACCACTACCAACACTCCAACCAAAGACTCTATCAGCCCACACAAAACACATACTCCCAGCCACCATATCACAGCCAAGATAATCAACCTCATCAACCCAATCCGAACCAACAATTTCAAGATCAATTAAACAGGATAGAAGGAATGATTGCAACTATGGGCAGAGATGTGGCCGATTTGAAAAGCTTTAAGGAAGAAGTGATATCCAACTTACAAAATCATGGTGCTGCCATTCAAAAGCTAGAAGCACAAATTGGATATCTATCAAAGCAAATCCCTACCCACAATTCTTCTAGTGATACCATGGCAAACCCAAGGGAGGAATCAGAAGAACAAGAAAGAGAGAAAGTCAATCAAGGGAGATCACACTCCAATGACACAGAGAGTTGCAAAGAGGAAGGGTTCATTGAACCACAAATTCAGGAAGCTTTTGATGAATAGGATATTCCAACTGTCCAACAACAACCAAGTTCTGAGATCAAGGATGTGAAGGCAGTAGAAACAAGCACCAAAATGAGGATTGTGACCGAGAAACAAAGGACCATATCCATGAAGAAGAGAAGGTCGAAGAACAATCCAACTCCTGAGCCAACAAGCAAGTTCACTCAAGCCAATCACAAGGGAAAGCTTGCTGGAAATAAGCATTCACAACAAGGGGCACTAACTAGCTCCTTTATCCACTTGAAGTCATTCCTCTTAACAAACTGGAGGAAGAGGAAGAAAGTCAGGAACAGCATGTCAAGCTAATGACATTAAAGAAGCGCTTGTTGGGAGGCAACCCAACCAAAGGTAGTTTTTCTTTTCTAGTTATTTCAATAAAAGAGTTAAGTAGATTTATCTGCATTGCAAGGAGCTAAGTTTGGTGTTGCACACCAAAACAATTCAAGGGTGAATGTGAGATTCTAAGTTTGGTGTTCCACCAAAAACTTCATTAAAAGCACATTTCTACCTCAGCATGACTAGTCACTAGCTCCAACCAATCAGGGAAACTACTTAAACAATAGTTTGATTTCTAGTTCATAGTTTCTTTTTTTAGTTCATAGTTATTTTCTTAATAAAAGCACATGAGGTTTTCTGCATATGATCCAAATTGCTGCATATGGCAAGGAACTAAGTTTGGTGTTCACACACCAATCTAAGTTCAGAGGCCCACAAACATACATGCATGCTAACCAATTCTCAAAGTGCTTGGGGAACAAGCAACTTCTAATAGCTTTGCAGGAAGACAATCAATCTCATGGAAGGAATATACATCATCATCAAAGAGAACACCAAGGCTAGGAAGGATGATGAACAACAAAGAAGATGCTAAAAGGTTGTATTGTCACTTAATTGCTTGTACTTTGAATTGCTGATATTGGAAGTTTGCATGCACCCCTGCTTTAAGTTTGAGTCATTGCAGTTTTTGTTTGTCTGTTTAATTTCCAAATAAGTGATAGTCTAAGTGTCTGGATAAACTTCATCTTCTTAAATGTATGCTTGCCATGCTTGTTCTGTTTCCATAAAATAAAAGAAATATTTGAACAAAAGTAACTCAATTCCATTTGGTAAGAAATCAAATAAGATTAAGTGGTGGTATGCATGTTTGATTGAATAGTCAGCTCACTAAGAAATAAAGTTAGAATTGTCACTTTTAGTGGAAATTAGGATGCTGTCTATGGATCTTGATGAATAAATGTCTTTGGCCATGAAAAAGAAAGAAGAAGAAGAAGAAAAAGCCACTGAAAAAGGGCAACCAAAAAGCAAAAAAAAAAAAAATTGAGAAAATAAGCTAGGCACCAATGGTTTGAACTTCTGAGACAAATGCCTGTGGTGTTTATGTATTAAGGATATGCTTGGATGAATAGGTTCTGAGGAGTGTTTCAACACTTGGTAACTTGGGTTAACTAACCCGGGATTATCAACCAAAAGTCCATTATCAAGAGCAACCTAAATACAAAACATTTAGTCACACAAAGAGGTGCTGGGTACCAATGTCTCAAGAAGAAATGTGAACTAAAATGCCTGTAGTGGATATGTGTAGTGCACTGATAAGAAAAAGAAAATGCCAAAGGCTTGTGCAACACATGACACTGAGCAACAAGGAGCAAATAAGCTCAAAGAAAAAGAAAAACAAAGAAAAGAAACTCGCCAAGGATATGTGAATAACAAGAGGCCATAGCAGTGTTTTAGTGGAAACATAAAAAGTGACATTCCTACCTAAGAAACAATAAAGTGATGCTGCAACAACTTTCTGCATGAACACCCCATTAATCAATGTCAATTACTTACTGATATGGCTAATGAATTCACTTTCTGTTTCATTCTTTCTTCTCAATAATTCAGAACTTGCTTGGGGACAAGCAAGGATTAAGTTTGGTGTTGTGATGCCAAGGCATCTTAGGCTAGTTTCACTAGCCTTTTTCTTTTATTTTTAGTTGTTTTATGCATTTTCTTGAGCCTTAAGTAATCATTTGGGCCAAATAGTCATGCTTGTCTTAAATCATTCAACATGAAGATTTTGATGCAAATTCCATGAGTTTTTAGTTATATTACTTGAATGCTATGAATGGAAGATTTCTCATGAAATTTTGCAAGACTTTGATGCAATTGTTTGGATGATTTCAGGGAAGAAGAGGCTAAGCAAGGAAGCAACAAAATCAATAAAGGAAGCTTGAATATCAAATGTGGAGTTTAAGTTCCAGTTTAAGCCTAAACTGGAGTTTAAACGCCAGAATCATGAAGGCTAAGAAATGCTAGAATTGAAGTTTAACCTCCAGTTTAACCTTAAACTGGAGGTTAAACGCCAGAATGAAAAGTCTCACCAAAGAAGCATTCCACGTTTAACCTCCAGTTTGACCTCAAACTGGAGGTTAAACGCCAGAATGATAATGCCACTCAGGAAGGAGTTCCACGTTTAACCTCCAGTTTAACCTTAAACTGGAGGTTAAACGCCAGAATGGGAAAAGCACCAGAGAGCCATTTCCACGTTTAAGCTCCAGTTTGACCTCAAACTGGAGCTTAAACGTGTTCGACCAAGTTTTCTCCTCCAGGGTTGCTCTCTCCATTTCCACGTTTAAGCTTCAGTTTGACCTCAAACTGAAGCTTAAACGTGTTCGACCTCCAGGGCTACCTTTTCCATTTCCACGTTTAAGCTTCAGTTTAACCTTAAACTGAAGCTTAAACGTGTTATATGGAACAGCTTGACCATGCCTTCTTCAAACATAAATAACTTGAGCTACAAAACTCCAAATGAGGTGATTCAAAATGCATTGGAAAGAAGACATCTAGAGCTTTCCAAGCATATATGGCATGCATGGTGGATACTAAAAATTGAGGGAGAAAACAGCCCCGTAATGTGCATAGAAGAGCATAGTACCAACATGCAATCAGACCAGCTGACCTCTTCACCTTCCATGGAGTATAACTCGAGTTGTAGAGATCCAATTGAGGTGCTTCCAGTTGCGTTAGAAAGCTGACATCCATAGCTTTCCAACGAGGTATAATAGTCTATATTTGGCATCAAATTGGCAAGGTTGACAAGAGAACAAAGTGACGACTCAAGAAAGGGGGTGCAACATTTGAGTGTAGTTTAATGGATCATTATCCTTTTTGGATCAATTATGTCACTCAGCCCTTCAAGCAAGCAAGGCCCATCAACAACACCAAATCAAGGCCACAAGAATCATCTAGAATAGTTTATTTTCATTTGATTGTAATTTGCTTTGAATTTCATTTTCATTTCGTAATTTAGGGAGCCTATTTAAAGGCCTTAGTTTCATTTGAAGAGGGACGGGGGGGGGGGATTGAAGGGGAATCCAGCCCCTGAGGGGGACTTTTACTTTCACTTTTAGCTAGTTTTCCTTTTCTTTGTAATTGAATTCAGAGCTATGATTCACTAAACCCCCTTTCATTGGGTTAGGGAGCTCTATTGTAATTCAATGAATCAATAATAGTTTATCTTCTTCTTCAATCTTTTCTCTTGAGTTTTGTTAGAAAGCTTCTCGATCTAATTCCATTGAGTAGTTGTCTTGGGAAAGAAACTACTCATACTTGGAATCCTTCGGAGCCTTGGGAAAGGAATGGAGGATTCATGCTAGAGAAGCTTTCTCACAGTGAATTGGATTGGGGTTTGGATGGATATTGTGACATGTAATCCTACCAAATTGTGGTTCATGAAATTGTGTGGTATAATCAGTGATCAAGCATCATCTCTTCTAATGAACATTTAAACCAAGGGATTGGGAATTTATTTGTTTTTAGAGAGAATTGGTGAGCCAAGGGATTGGGATCCAATCATATAAGATTGCCAAGCAAAATTCAATGAACGCATTGGTTGAGGAAGAGATAAACAAGTTTTGATTCGGAGATCTCAATATCTCCTATAACCCAATGAATTCCCCATTTCTGATTTCCACTTTCTCTTTACATTCTGCAACTCAATTCTTGCAATCACCCCCATTCCCTTTTAATTTCAGCAATTTACATTCTGCTCTTTAATTCATGCAATTTAAGATTCCGTCATTTAATTTTCTTGTCATTTACTTTTCCCGCCAATTTTACATTCCGCAATTCTCATCTCAAATCTTGATTCCGCTCAACTAGAACACACTTCTAATCCGAATTGCTCACTCAACCAATCCTTGTGGGATTCGACCTCACTCTATTGTGAGTTTTTACTTGACGACGATAACCGGTGCACTTGCCGGAAGGAATTTTGCCGATCGTGCAATTTCCTAAATCGTAGCATAACAAGTTTATGTGCATCAGCAAGTGACGCGGTCGCATGGGGCATGCGATCGCGTGGGCCATTTTGTGCGAAACGTACAAGGGCCGCACGATTCCAGCCTAACTTTCTATTCATTGGATCCTTACGCCGATATATATATCACGCGGCCGCGTGGGCCACGCGATCGCGCGGGTGGCATTTTCCGCGATATGGCGCGATCGCATGGGGCATGCGGTCGCGTCGTGCATCCCTTTTTTTTATACATGAAAAATGCAGAATGCAATGATTAACATGAATGTTATGCATGATTCCAGGTTTAATAAATTAAAATGAAAAAGGAGAAATGAAAGCAATTAACAAGAAATAAATTGAAAAAGAAGCGACCATACCATGGTGGGTTGTCTCCCACCTAGCACTTTTAGTTAAAGTCCTTAAGTTGGACATTGGAGGAGTATCCTGTTATGGTGGCTTATGTTTAAATTCGTCCAGAAATCTCCACCAGTGCTTGGAATGCCAATAGCCTCCGGGGTCCCAAACTAGGCACGCAAAGCTTCCGAACAACTTTAAATATATTGTTAGGCTCCCGGGATGACAAATGTCAGAATAAACTCCAGGATTCCAAGCCTTGCTTTTAAATCCGCCTCCGTCTTGATCTACATGTCTCCATTCGGGCGGGTTAAAAAGTAGAATCTCACCTTGGTGACCAAATGTTTTCCTTGATCCATGTAATTGAGCATGATACCAATCCGTGTACTTCGAGGTGAAGCGTGGAACCTTATTGAACCTTGTGCACCAGCTCTGAGTACGAGCTATTTCCCTCTTACTCTTAAAGCCGCAGAGAGCTCTAAGCTGGCCATCTGTTTCAAGCAAACCATATTCAAGTGAATAAGTAAAGTTATAAGTTAAGGATTGTACCCACTTGAAGCTTGTATTAGGTGGTAATGGCCTTGGGATAGGTGTTTTCGGTGGTTCTGCAAGTTCTGTTTCCTTGTGCTCTTCTGTGAATTCCTCCACTTCTTTGCAAAGATCTTCAATTGTATCTGTGTCCTGGTTAAAGTCTTCTGTGTCTTCCTCATCACTTGAGTCATAGATTGGAGGTTGAGAAAAATCTACCTCTGCATCATCTTCATATTCACTTGGGGAAGATTCTTCTATCTCAGAGAATTCACTTGCGGATGCAAGTTCATCACTAAGAGAGCTAGACTTGTGACTATCATCATCAAGGGAATTTGTTTCTTGGATTATTCCGTCTGATTCTTCATAAACGATTTGCCTTGGAGAAATATCCTCCTTAGCATCAACTGTAGCATCCTGGACGGAGTTTTCCTCAATTATGGATTTCCATGGAGGTTCAGCATCTCCTAGATCTTCAACCAACTCTTCTTCTTGAACAAAGACAGCTTCTTCTAATTGTTCCAGTACAAATTCATGCTCTGTCTTGTCCACTGGAGTTTATGGCACTTCCTTCATGCTCTGCTCTTCATTGGGCTATCCACATGGAGCTGTGGTTGATCCTTGTATATTTGAGCGCCTAGAAGCCCATTGAATCATCGCTTGCTCCAGTTGTTTAATGGTTGTTTGGAATTTAATTACTGTTTCCCTTAGGCGATCCTCTGCTTCTCGGGCTGCTGGACTTGGACATGCTACAAAGGAAAGTGGTGGTGATTGGGAGCGATTGGATTGGTATTGGGGTAAGGATGGATCATACGGTGGCGAATGGTGAAGAGAAGCTTGTGAGTGTGGTGGTTCAAGGTTATGTTGAAAGGGTGGTTTATATGTACGGGGTGGGGCTTGTTGGTAGTTACAAGGTTGTCCACCATGTCTTTCAGCAGGGTATGCATTGTGGAATGGTCTTTGTCCAGGATATCTCGGAGGGTGTTGCTGCCAAAAGGGTTGATTAGATCCTCTTGGTTCCATTCATCCTTGATTGGTCTGACTTTGATGCACATTCCTACTGTAACTTCTATTTCCTTTAACAACATTAGAACCAAACTCAAAGCGAGAGGGGTGAGAGTTCATAGTAGCAAATAAAGGTAAAAAGGAAAAACAAAAAATAAATGAACAAGCAAAAGAAAAATATTTACAATAACCAATAATAAGGCACACGTTAGCAGTTCCCCCCAACGGCGCCATTTTGACGAGAGGACTTTTACCAGTAAAGAGATTCATAGAAACAGTCACGTTGTAGATATAGTCTCTAAACCGACAAAAATCCCTTCGTACAAACGTTTTGGGTGTCACAAGTAACAAACCCCTTTAAAAATTGTTAACCGAGTATTCAAACCTCGGGTCGTCTTCTCACGGAACTGCGAGGAAGTATGTTCTTATTATTGGCTATAGAGGTTGTAATCGGGGTTTAGAAGATGAGAGGCAAGTAATTTGAATGACAGGTAAAGTAAATGGAAATTAAAAATAAATAATTACTGTAAAGCAAACTTTTGGCAAGGTAAGGGAAGTTGGAGGTCCAACGTAGTTATCTCTCTCAACTATAATGAAAGTTGAATCTAAACTCCACTTGATCAACCTGTACCAGGGCAAGGAAAGTCAAGGGACTAATTAAATTGATCTTTGAATCCTATTTATTTCCTAAGAAAAGGTTAGGATTACTTAAGTTCAGCTCAATTAGCAAGATAACGATTATCAATTATGTTGAGTTTAATAACTGTTGAGTTACTAAATTCTTAACCAGAACCAAAAGGGGAAAAAGTAAAATTGCTGGAATAATAAAAATGTCCTTAGATGGGAAGCAATGGTAACTTAAATCAAAGAAAACAATCATAAACTGAAAATACCTCAATTATCATTTATTCAAATAATAGTCTGTAACATGGAAGAATTCATAAATCAAATTATAATAATCAATTCAAATGTTGGAATAAATAAATAAAAGTAAAACTAAAATAAAAGAACATTAAACCTAGGATCCAGAGTTACTCTTAAAACAAGAAGAAATCCTAAATCCTAAAAGAGAGGGAGAAGATCTCCCTCTCAACTAAATCTAAATCATTGAAAGGTAAAATATGCGAGCTCTCTTTGAATGGGTGCATTCCCATATTTTATAAACTCTGGTCTATGCTGTCTGTACTTGGATCTGGGCCAAAAAGGGCTTCAGAATTTGCTGGGGGCGTATTCTGTAAATTCTGATGCGTGGCCTCTGTCACGCATCCGCATGGGTCACGCGGTCGCGTCATTTGGAGCTTTTCCTTCCCACGCGGTCACGTCAGTCATGCGACCGCATCATACGTGTTTTGCTTAAGGCGCGCGGTCGCGTCAGTCATGCGGCCGCGTCGCTGCTGATTCGTGCTTGGCACGCGATCGCGTCATCCATGCAATCGCGTGAATACCAGTTTCCTTCAAAGCTCCATTTTGCTTTCTCCTTCCATTTTTGTATGTTTTCTTTTCCGTCCTTTAAGTCATTCTGCCTTAGAAAATCTAAAACTACTCAACACACTGATCACGGCATCGAATGGGAATAAAGGTAATTAAATTAATTAATTTTAAAGCTTAGGAAACATATTTTTCATTTACATCACATAATAAGGAAGGGAAAGTAAAATCATGTAATTAATGTGAATAAGTAGGTGAAGGATTGTATAAATCACTCAAATTAAGCACAAAAGAACTCATGAAATATGGGTTTATCAGATATCAAGTGGCACGCCCCATATAATTGGCGTCCTTCATCCTCTCTGGAAACTTATACCAGCTTGCCACGCCTAAAGGCTAGCGTGCCACGCCCATGATCTTGTCTTGGCTCCAGTAGTTGGCGTGCCACGCCTTCAATACCAAGTGGCACACCCAGTCCTTGCTTTTGGTCCTTTGTGCATTGGCGTGCCACGCCTGGTTGCTCAAGTGGCATGCCCAGTCTTCAATTGCCTTCAGCCCAGTCTTCAATTGCCTTCAGCCCCTTCTCTTGTTTGTTGTACCAGCGTGCCACGCCATGCTGTTCAAGTGGCACGCTCATGGATTTGTGAACTCTTCAAGCTTGGCGTGCCACGCCTGGGTTTTCAAGTGGCACGCCCAAGTGACTTTTTGGGGCTGGCGTGCCACGCCTTCGACACCAAGTGGCATGCCATAGTGAAGGTTTTTCTTGGAATGCTGAGATGGCGTGCCACGCCCCTTTGCTCAAGTGGCACGCCATAGTAATTGATGGGCCAGGTGTGCCA
This sequence comes from Arachis ipaensis, assembly GCF_059453495.1. NCBI lineage: Eukaryota > Viridiplantae > Streptophyta > Magnoliopsida > Fabales > Fabaceae > Arachis > Arachis ipaensis. The sequence goes on from NC_142444.1 coordinate 78,109,647, forward strand.
CGCCCAGCTTGGCGTGCCACGGCCATTTTGTGTCCTCTATTGTAGCTCTCTAGAATTTTGTATTAGCGTGCCACGCTCAGTCTCTGGCGTGCCACGCCCACATGCATGCTTGGACTTCTTCTCTGGACTTTAGTACTGGCGTGCCACGCCCAGCTCCTGGTTTGTCTTCTACCCAATTTTTGATGCTTTTCTCACCTGAAATTCAGCACAACTCATCTCAAAGTAGTGTACCATATTATTCATCAAATAATGCATGAATTGTACTGATCAAATGAGATTTATGCTCTTTTATGGTCTTATTTATGCAAGAAAGAAGGGTAGATGATGCAAGTCATCAGCTAACCTTGCCAAAGTGGAGGGCTTGTTCGCCACCTTGTAGAGTTCTAGGGATATTATCTCATGAACTTCTACTACCTCTACATTCATGATGCTATGGATCATGATAGCCCGGTCTATTATGACTTTAGACCGGTTGCTAGTATGAATGATAAAGCGTTGGATGAACTCCAACCATCCCCTAGCCACGGGTTTGAGGTCAAGCCTTCTTAGTTGAACCGGCTTGCCTCTTGAGTCTCTCTTCCATTGAGCTCCTTCCACACAAATGGCCATAAGGACTTGGTCCAACCTTTGATCAAAGTTGACCCTTCTAGTGAAAGGGTGAGGATCTCCTTGCATCATTGGCAAGTTGAATGCCAACCTCACATTTTCTGGACTGAAATCCAAGTAATTCTCCCGAACCATTGTGAGCCAATTCTTTGGGTTCGGGTTCATACTTTGATCATGGTTCTTGGTGATCCATGCATTGGCATAGAACTCTTGAACTATTAAGATTCTGACTTGTTGAATGGGGTTGGTGAGAGTTTTCCAACCTCTTATTTGAATCTCATGTCGGATCTCTAGATATTCACTCTTTTTGAGCTTGAAAGGGACCTCAGGGATCACTTTTTTCTTGGCCACGACTTCATAGAAGTGGTCTTGTTGGGCCTTTGAGATGAATCTCTCCATCTCCCATGACTCAGAGGTGGAAGGAATTGCCTTCCCTTTCCTCTTTCTAGAGGTTTCTCCGGCCTTAGGTGCCATTGATGGTTATGGAAAAAAAAAAGCTTAGCTTTTCCCAGCTCTACTACCTTTCCTAGCGTTAAACGCCAGTCTGCTGCCCTTTTCAAGCGTTTAACGCCAGCCAGACACCCTTTTCTAGCGATAAACGCCAGTCTGTCTGCCATTTCTAGCGTTTAACGCCAGCCAGACGCCAGACACCCTTTTCTAGCATTAAATGCCCAGAGTGCTACTGGTGCACGAAATTGTGATGTCCAGGCTCGAACAATCCCTGGTAATGGCTCCAAAGCTTGGTGCTTTGATCTTAATTCATAATTGTCACAACTTCGATACAATTAACCAGCAAGTGCACTGGGTCGTCCAAGTAATACCTTACGTGAGTAAGGGTCGAATCCCACGGAGATTGTTGGTATGAAGCAAGCTATGGTCACCTTGTAAATCTCAGTCAGGCGGATATAAAATAATTATGGAGTTTTCGAATAATAAATAATAGAATAGGGATAGAGGCACTTATGTAAATCATTGGTAGGAATTTCAGATAAGCGAATGGAGATGCTTTTCGTTCCTCTGAACCTCTGCTTTCCTGCTATCTTCATCCAATCTGTCTTACTCCTTTCCATGGCTGGCTTTATGCAAGGGCATCACCGTTGTCAGTGGCTACATCCCCTCCTCTCAGTGAATAATATGCTCACGCACCCTGTCACGGCACGGCTATTCATCTGTCGGTTCCCGATCATGCTGGAATAGGATTCACCCTCCTTTTGCGTCTGTCACTAACGCCCAACAATCGCGAGTTTGAAGCTCGTCACAGTCATTCAATCATTGAATCCTACTCAGAATACCACAGACAAGGTTTAGACCTTCCGGATTCTCTTGAATGCCGCCATCATTCTAGCTTACGCCACGAAGATTCTGGTTAGGAGATCTAAGAGATATTCATTCTAGCTTATTTCATGTAGAACAGAAGTGTTTGTCAAGCACGCGTTCATAAGGGAGAAGGATGATGAGCGTCACACATAATCATCACCTTCATCACGTTCTTGGGTGCGAATGGATATCTTAGAAGAGAAATAAGAAGAATTGAATAGAAAATAGTAGTACTTTGCATTAATCTTTGAGGGACAGCAGAGCTCCACACCTTAATCTATGGAGTGTAGAAACTCTACCGTATGAAAATACATAAGTGAAGGTCCAGGCATGGCCGAGATGGCCAGCCCCCTAAACGAGATCAATAGTCTCCTAAGATGAACAATGGATTAAAACTGAGACCAAAGATGCCTAATACAATAGTAAGAGGTCCTATTTATAATAAACTAGCTACTAGGGTTTACATGAGTAAGTATTTGATGTATAAATCCACTTCCGGGGCCCACTTGGTGTGTGTTTGGGCTGAGCTTAAGTGTTCCACGTGCAGAGGCCATTTGTGGAGTTGAACGCCAGTTTCTGTGCCAGTTTGGGCGTTCAACTCTGGTTTTGGATCCTTTTCTGGCGCTGGACGCCAGATTTGGGCAGAAGGCTGGCGTTGAACGCCAGTTTATGTCGTCTATTCTTAGCCAAAGTATGTACTATTATATATTGCTGGAAAGCCCTGGATGTCTACTTTCCAACGCAATTGGAAGCGCGCCATTTCGAGTTCTGAAGCTCCAGAAAATCTACTTTGAGTGCAGGGAGGTCAGAATCCAACAGCATCAGCAGTCCTTCTTCAACCTCTGAATCTGATTTCTGCTCAAGTCCCTCAATTTCAGCCAGAAAATACCTGAAATCACAGAAAAACACACAAACTCATAGTAAAGTCCAGAAATGTGAATTTAACATAAAAACTAATGAAAACATCCCTAAAAGTAACTAGATCCTACTAAAAACATACTAGAAACAATGCCAAAAAGCGTATAAATTATCCGCTCATCACAACACCAAACTTAAATTGTTGCTTGTCCCCAAGCAACTGAAAATCAAATAGGATAAAAAGAAGAGAATATACTACAAATTCCAAACTATCAATGAAACAGAGCTTCAATCATATGAGCGGGACTTATAGCTTTTTGCCTCTTGAATAGTTTTGGCATCTCACTTTATCCATTGAGATTCAGAATGATTGGCATCTATAGGAACTTCAGATTTCGAATAGTGTTATTGACTCTCCTAGTTCAGTATGATGATTCTTGAACACAGCTTCTTTATGAGTCTTGGCCGTGGCCCAAAGCACTTTGTCTTCTAGTATTACCACTGGATACATAAATGCCACAGACACATAATTGGGTGAACCTTTTCAGATTGTGACTCAGCTTTGCTAAAGTCCCCAATTAGAGGTGTCCAGGGTTCTTAAGCACACTCTTTTTTTTTTTTTTTTTTTTTTGCTTTGGACCTTGACTTTAACCGCTCAGTCTCAAGTTTTCACTTGATACCTACACGCCACAAGCACATGGTTAGGGACAGCTTGGTTTAGCCGCTTAGACCAAGATTTTATTCCTTTAGGTCCTCCTATCCACTGATGCTCAAAGCCTTGGGATCCTTTTTATTTGCCCTTGCCTTTTGGTTTTAAGGGTTATTGGCTTTTTCTGCTTGCTTTTTCTTTTTCTTTCTATATTTTTTTTTTCTGCAAGCTTTGTTCTTTGCTGCTTTTTCTTGCTTCAAGAATCATTTTTATGATTTTTCAGATTATCAAATAACATGTCTCCTAGTCATCATTCTTTCAAGAGCCAACATATTTAACATTCTTAAACAACAACTTCAAAAGACATATGCACTGTTCAAGAATACATTCAGAAAACAAGAAGCTTTGTCACCACATCAATATAATTAAACTAAGTTCAAGGATAAATTCGAAACTCATGTACTTCTTGTTCTTTTGAATTAAAACATTTTTTTATTTAAGAGAGGTGATGGATTCATAGGACATTCATATCTTTAAGACAAAGTTACTAACTACTAATGATCATGTAATGAAGGCACAAACATAGATAAGCACATAACATAGAAAACGAAAAACAGAGAAAGCAAAAACAAGGAATGAATCCACCTTAGTGATGGTGGCGTTTCCTTCTTGAGGAACCAATGATGTCCTTGAGCTCTTCTATGTCTCTTCCTTGTCTTTGTTGCTCCTCCCTCATTGCTTTTTGATCTTCTCTTATTTCATGAAGCATGATGGAGTGCTCTTGATGTTCCACCCTTAGTTGTCCCATATTGGAACTCAATTCTTCTAGGGAGGTGTTGATGTGCTCCCAATAGTTTTGTGGAGGAAACTGCATTTGAGGCATTTCCGGAATCTCATGGTGATGAGCTTCATACGCCTCTTGAGCTCCATGAGTGGGCTCTCTTGCTTGCTCCATCTTTTTCTTAGTGATGGACTTTTCCTCTTTAATGAGGATATCTCCCTCTATGTCAATTCCAGCTGAATTGCATAGGTGGCAAATGAGGTGAGGAAAGGCTAACCTTGCCATGGTGGAGGACTTGTCAGCCACCTTGTAGAGTTCTTGAGGTATAATCTCATGAACTTCCACCTCTTCTCCAATCATGATGCTATGGATCATGATGGCCCGGTCTATGGTAACTTCAGACCGGTTGCTAGTGGGAATGATTGAGCATTGAATAAACTCCAACCATCCTCTAGCTATAGGCTTGAGGTCCAATCTTCTTAGTTGAACCGGCTTGCCTTTGGAGTCAATCTTCCATTGAGCTCCTTCTACACATATGTCCATAAGGACTTGGTCCAACCTTTGATCAAAGTTGACTCTCCTTGTGTAGGGGCGTGCGTTCTCTTCCATGTATGGCAAGTTGAATGCCAACCTCACATTTTCCGGACTAAAATCTAAGTATTTCCCCCGAACCATTGTAACATAGTTCTTTGTATCCGGGTTCTTACTTTGATCATGGTTCTTGGTGATCCATGCATTGGCATAGAACTCTTGAACCATTAGGATGCCGACTTGTTGGATGGGATTTGTTAGAACTTCCCAACCTCTTCTTTGAATTTCATGTCAGATCTCCGGATACTCATTTCTTTTGAGTTTAAAAGGGACCTCAGGGATCACCTTCTTCTTGGCCACAACATCATAGAAGTGGTCTTGATGGGCTTTGGAGATGAATCTTTCCATCTCCCATGACTCGGATGTGGAAGCTTTTGCCTTCCCTTTCCCTCTTCTAGAGGATTCTCCGGTCTTAGGTGCCATCAATGGTAATGGAAAAACAAAAAAGCTATGCTTTTTCCACACCAAACTTAGAATATTGCTCGCCCTCGAGCAATAAACAAAAGAATAGATGAAAAAGAAGAAGAAATATGGAGAGGGAGAGGGAGATGTGGTTTCGGCCAAGAGGAGTGTAGAGGGGTGTGTTGTGTGAATTTGATGAAGAATGGAGGTCTTTATATAGGGAAGGGAGGGGGGTTTAAGGTTCGGCCATATGGGTGGGTTTGGGTGGGAAATTGGTTTTGAATTTTGAAGGTAGGTGGAGTTTATGAGGTAGGTTTATTGGGAAGAGTGGGTGGATGTGAGTGGTGAAGGTTTAGTGGGGAAGAGAGATTGAGGTGATTGGTGAGGGGTTTTTAGGGAAGAGTGTTTATGGGGTTGTGTGAAAGAGAGTGGTGAGAAGAAGTGAGTGGAGGTAGGTGGGGATCCTGTGGGGTCCACAGATCCTGAGTGGATCCTGTGGGGTCCACAGATCCTGAGATGATCCTGTGGGGTCCACAGATCCTGAGGTGTCAAGGCATTTACATCCCTGCACCATTAGGCATGTAAAAATGCCTTTGTACCCAACTCTGGGCGTTCAGCACCAGGTTGGTGGCCATTTTGGGCGTTCAACGCCCATTTGTGTGCCATTTCTGGCGTTGAACGCTAGAACCATGCCTGTTCTGGCGTTCAGCGCCCAGAAGCTGCCCATTTTGGGCGTTCAGCGCCAGAACCATGCTCTGTTCTGGCGCTGAACGCCAGACAGATGCTCCTCCAAGGTGTGATTTTTCTTCTGCTGTTTTTGATTCCGTTTTCAATTTTTCTATTTATTTTGTGACTCCACATGATCATGAACCTAAGAAAACATGAAAAACAATAAAAATAAGAATTAGATAAACATTGGGTTGCCTCCCAACAAGCGCTTCTTTAATGTCAATAGCTTGACAGTGGGCTCTCATGGAGCCTCACAGATGTGCAGAGCTTTGTTGAGACTTTCCAACACCAAACTTAGAGTTTGGATATGGGAGTTCAACACCAAACTTAGAGTTTGGTTGTGGCCTCCCAACACCAAACTTAGAGTTTGACTGTGGGGGCTCTGGTTGACTCTACTTGGAGAGAAGCTTTTCAAGCTTCCTCTCCATGGTTGCAAAGGGAGATCCTTGAGTTTTGAATACAACGGAGTTCTCATTCCATTGAAGGACTATTTCACCTCTATCAACATCAATCACAGCGCTTGCTGTGGCCAGGAAAGGTCTTCCTAGGATGATGGATTCATCCTCATCCTTTCCAGTATCCAGGACTATGAAATCAGCAGGGATGTAAAGGCCCTCAACCTTTACTAATACATCTTCTACTTGTCCATAAGCCTGTTTTTTTGAGCTGTCTGCCATCTCTAGTGAGATTTTAGCAGCTTGCACCCCATAGATTCCCAGTTTCTCTATTACAGAGAGAGGCATGAGGTTTATTCCTGAACCAAGGTCACACAGAGCCTTAAAGATCATGGTGCCTATGGTACAGGGTATTATGAACTTTCCAGGATCCTGTCTCTTCTGAGGCAATGTCAGTTGATCCAGATCACTTAGTTCATTGATGAACAAGGGAGGTTCAACTTTCCAAGCATCAATGCCAAACAATTTGGCATTCAGCTTCATGATTGCACCAAGAAACTTGGCAGTTTGCTCTTCAGTGACATCCTCATTCTCTTCAGAAGAGGAATACTCATCAGAGCTCATGAAGGGCATAAGGAGGGTCAATGGAATCTCAATGGTCTCTAGATGGGCCCCAGAGTCCTTTAGTTCCTCAGAGGGAAGCTCCTTATTGACCACTGGACGTCCCAGGAGGTCTTCCTCCTTGGGATTCACGTCCTCTCCTCTCCTCACAGGTTCGGCCATGGCGCTTATGTCAATGGCCTTGCACTCTCCTTTTGGATTCTCTTCTGTATTGCTTGGGAGAGTATTAGGAGGGATTTCAGTGATCCTTTTACTCAGCTGGCCCACTTGTGCTTCCAGATTTCTAATGGAAGACCTTGTTTCATTCATGAAACTTACAGTGGCCTTAGATAGATCAGAGACTAGATTTGCTAAATTAGAAGCATTTTGTTCAGAGTTCTCTGTCTGTTGCTGAGTTGATGATGGAAAAGGCTTGCTATTGCTAAACCTGTTTCTTCCACCATTATTAAAGCCTTGTTGAGGCTTTTGATCCTTCCATGAGAAATTTGGATGATTTCTCCATGTTGAGTTATAAGTGTTTCCATAAGGTTCACCTAAGTAATTTACCTCTGCTATTGCAGGGTTCTCAGGATCATAAGCTTCTTCTTCAGAAGAAGCCTCTTGAGTACTGTTGGATGCAGCTTGCATTCCATGCAGACTCTGAGAGATCATATTGACTTGCTGAGTCAATATTTTATTCTGAGCCAATATGGCATTCAGAGTATCAACCTCAAGAACTCCCTTCTTCATAGGCGTCCCATTATTCACAGGATTCCTTTCAGAAGTGTACATGAACTGGTTATTAGCAACCATGTCAATGAGTTCTTGAGCTTCTGCAGGCGTTTTCTTTTAGGTGAATGGATCCACCTGCAGAAGTGTCCAGTGACATCTTTGATAGCTCAGATAAACCATCATAGAATATATCCAGGATGGTCCATTCTGAAAGCATGTCAGAAGGACACTTTTTGGTCAACTGTTTGTATCTTTCCCAAGCTTCATAGAGAGATTCACCTTCTTTTTGTCTGAAGGTTTGAACATCAGCTCTAAGCTTGCTCAGCTTTTGAGGAGGAAAGTACTTGGCTAAGAAAGCCGTGACCAGCTTATCCCAAGAGTTCAGGCTGTCTTTGGGTTGAGAATCCAACCATAATCTAGCTCTGTCTCTTACAGCAAAAGGGAAAAGCATGAGCCTGTAGACTTCAGGATCTACTCCATTAGTCTTAACAGTATCACATATCTGCAAGAATTCAGTTAAGAACTGAAAAGGATCTTCAGCTGGAAGTCCATGAAACTTGCAGTTCTGCTGCATCAGAGAAACTAATTGAGGTTTCAGCTCAAAGTTGTTTGCTCCAATGGCAGGAATGGAGATGCTTCTTCCATGTAAATTGGACTTAGGTGCAGTAAAGTCACCAAGCATCCTCCTTTCATTATTATTATTTTCGGTTGCCATCTCCTTTTCTTGTTCGAAAATTTCTGAAAGGTTATCTCTGGATTGTTGTATTTTAGCTTCTCTTAATTTTCTCTTCAGAGTCCTTTCAGGTTCTGGATCTGCTTCCACAAGAATTTTCTTATCCTTGCTCCTGCTCATATGACAAAGAAGAAGGCACAGAAAAATAATAATAATAATATAGATCCTTTATACCACAGTATAGGGATCCCTTTGTGAGTGGAAGAAAAGAGGGGGAGATAAAGAATGTAATATAATGGAAGAAACACAACTGTGAGGATGGAAGAGAGGTGAAATGAGATGTTAGGATATGAATGAATAAATAGAATAGGATGGGGGAGGGATAATTTTCGAAAATTATTTTGAAAAAGAGTTAGTGATTTTTGACAAATGGTTTTTGAAAAAATGTTAGTAATTTTCGAAAATTAAGTTTTAAAATTAAAAATAAAAATAATTAGTTAATAAAAAAGAAATTTTTGAAAAAGAGGGAAAATATTTTCGAAAATTAGATAGAGAGAGTTAGTTAGGTAGTTTTGAAAAAGTTAAGAAACAAACAAAAAGTTAGTTAGTTAGTTGAAACAAATTTTGAAAAGATAAGAAGTTAGGAGGTTAGGAAAGATATTTTGAAAAGATATTTTTGAAAAAGATAAGATGAGAAGATATTTTTGAAAAGATATGATAGAAATTAGTTTTTGAAAAAGATTTGATTTTTAAAATCTCAATTAATGACTTGATTCACAAGAAATCACAAGATATGATTCTAAAACTCAAAGTTTGAATCTTTCTTAACAAGCAAGTAACAAACTTCAAATTTTTGAATCAAAACATTAATTGATTATGTTATTTTCGAAAATTTGATATAAAAATAAGAAAAAGATTTTTGAAAAATATTTTTGGAATTTTCGAAAATAACTAAGAATTTTGAAAAAGATTTGATTTTTGAAAAAGATTTTGAGAAAGATAAGATTTTCAAATTGAAAATTTGATTTGACTCATGAGAAACAATTTGATTTTAAAAATTTTTTAAAAAGTCAACCCAAATTTTTGAATTTGATGAGAGAAAAGGGAAAGATATTTTTTTGATTTTTGAATTTTTATGATGCAAGAGAGAAAAACAAGAAAAATGATGCAATGCATGAAATTTTTAGATCAAAACAATGAATGCATGCATGAATGCTATGAATGTCAAGATGAACACCAAGAACACTATGAAGAACATGATGAACATCAAGAACATATTTTTGAAAAATTTTTAATGCAAAGAAAACATGCAAGACACCAAACTTAGAATTCTTTAATGCTTAGACACTAAGAATTCAAGAATGCATATGATAAACATGAAAAGATACAAAACAAAAAATCATCAAGATCAAACAAGAAGACTTACCAAGAACAACTTGAAGATCATGAAGAACACTATGAATGCATGATATTTTCGAAAAAATGCAAGATGCATATGCAAGTGACACCAAACTTATAACATGACCCAAGACTCAAACAAGAAAAATGAAATATTTTTTATTTTTATGATTTTCTAATTTTTTTTTGGATTTTTTTTCGAAAAATTTAATTAAAAAAGAAAAATAAGGATTTTAAAATTTTTAATATGAATTCCAGGAATCTTGCCATGTTAGTCTAAAGCTTCAGTCCAGGAATTAGACATGGCTCACTAGCCAGCCAAGCTTTCAAAGAAAGCTCCAGTCCAAAACACTAGACATGGCCAATGCCAGCCAAGCTTCAGCATTTAACACGAGAGTATATTTCTCTTTATAACAAATTGCAAGCCTCAGTCCAAATAAATTTAGACATGGCTTTACAGCCAGCCAGGCTTTACATGCTTCATGAAACACTAGAATTCATTCTTAAAAATTTTGAACAAAATTTTTTTGAAAACATTTTTATTTATTTATTTATTATTTTTTTTTTCGAAAACAGATGAGAGATTTTTGAAAATATTTTTGAAAGATTTTTGAAAACTTTTTGAAAAGAAAATTACCTAATCTGAGCAACAAGATGAGCCGTCAGTTGTCCAAACTCAAACAATCCCCGGCAACGGCGCCAAAAACTTGGTGTTGTTGCCGGGATTGGGATCTCAGACGAATCATGGCGCCAAACAGGAACAATTAAATCCCCGGCAACGGCGCCAAAAACTTGGTGCACGAAATTGTGATGTCCAGGCTCGAACAATCCCTGGTAATGGCTCCAAAGCTTGGTGCTTTGATCTTAATTCATAATTGTCACAACTTCGATACAACTAACCAGCAAGTGCACTGGGTCGTCCAAGTAATACCTTACGTGAGTAAGGGTCGAATCCCACGGAGATTGTTGGTATGAAGCAAGCTATGGTCACCTTGTAAATCTCAGTCAGGCGGATATAAAATAATTATGGAGTTTTCGAATAATAAATAATAGAATAGGGATAGAGGCACTTATGTAAATCATTGGTAGGAATTTCAGATAAGCGAATGGAGATGCTTTTCGTTCCTCTAAACCTCTGCTTTCCTGCTATCTTCATCCAATCTGTCTTACTCCTTTCCATGGCTGGCTTTATGCAAGGGCATCACCGTTGTCAGTGGCTACATCCCCTCCTCTCAGTGAATAATATGCTCACGCACCCTGTCACGGCACGGCTATTCATCTGTCGGTTCCCGATCATGCTGGAATAGGATTCACCCTCCTTTTGCGTCTGTCACTAACGCCCAACAATCGCGAGTTTGAAGCTCGTCACAGTCATTCAATCATTGAATCCTACTTAGAATACCACAGACAAGGTTTAGACCTTCCGGATTCTCTTGAATGCCGCCATCATTCTAGCTTACGCCATGAAGATTCCGGTTAGGAGATCTAAGAGATATTCATTCTAGCTTATTTCATGTAGAACAGAAGTGTTTGTCAGGCACGCGTTCATAAGGGAGAAGGATGATGAGCGTCACACATAATCATCACCTTCATCCCATTCTTGGGTGCGAATGGATATCTTAGAAGAGAAATAAGAAGAATTGAATAGAAAATAGTAGTACTTTGCATTAATCTTTGCGGGACAGCAGAGCTCCACACCTTAATCTATGGAGTGTAGAAACTCTACCGTATGAAAATACATAAGTGAAGGTCCAGGCATGGTCGAGATGGCCAGGCCCCTAAACGAGATCAATAGTCTCCTAAGATGAACAATGGATTAAAACTGAGACCAAAGATGCCTAATACAATAGTAAGAGGTCCTATTTATAATAAACTAGCTACTAGGGTTTACATGAGTAAGTATTTGATGTATAAATCCACTTCCGGGGCCCACTTGGTGTGTGTTTGGGCTGAGCTTAAGTGTTCCACGTGCAGAGGCCATTTGTGGAGTTGAACGCCAGTTTCTGTGCCAGTTTGGGTGTTCAACTCTGGTTTTGGATCCTTTTCTGGCGCTGGACGCCAGATTTGGGCAGAAGGCTGGCGTTGAACGCCAGTTTACGTCGTCTATTCCTGGCCAAAGTATGAACTATTATATATTGCTGGAAAGCCCTGGATGTCTACTTTCCAACGCAATTGGAAGCGCGCCATTTCGAGTTCAGTAGCTCCAGAAAATCCACTTTGAATGCAGGGAGGTCAGAATCCAACAGCATCAGCAGTCCTTCTTCAACCTCTGAATCTGATTTCTGCTCAAGTCCCTCAATTTCAGCCAGAAAATACCTGAAATCACAGAAAAACACACAAACTCATAGTAAAGTCCAGAAATGTGAATTTAACATAAAAACTAATGAAAACATCCCTAAAAGTAACTAGATCCTACTAAAAACATACTAAAAACAATGCCAAAAAGCGTATAAATTATCCGCTCATCAGCTACCCATTCTGGCGTTTAACACCCAGAATGCTGCCAGGCTGGGCATTAAACGCCCATTCTGCTATCCTTACTGGCGTTGAAATGCCAGAAAGCCTGTTCTCCAGGGTGTGCTATTTTTTCATGCTGTTTTTCATTTTGCCTTAATTCTGCAGCTGTTTTTATGACTTTATATGATCATCAACCTAAAGAAAACATAAAATAACAATGGAATATAAATAAATATAATTAAATAACATTGGGTTGCCTCCCAACAAGCACTTCTTTAATGTCAATAGCTTAACAGTGAAGCTCATAGAGAGCTTCATAGAGACCAAATTTAGAAGTTGAGTGTGGGGGCTCTGTTTGACTCTGTACTGAGAGAAGCTTTTCATGCTTCCTCTCCATGGTAACAGAAGAAGATCCCTGAGCCTTAAACACAAGGTAGCCCACATTAAATTGCAGGACTAACTCTCCTCTGTCCACATCAATCACAGCTCTTGCTATGGTTAGGAAGGGTCTTCCAAGGATGATGGATTCATCTTCATCCTTCCCAGTGTCTAGGATTATGAAGTCAGCAGGAATATACATTTCTTCAACCTTTACTAAGACATCCTCTACAAGTCCATAAGCCTGTTTCCTTGAATTGTTTGCCATCTCTAGTGAGATTTTAGTAGCTTGTACCTCAAAGATCACTAGTTTCTCCATTACAGAGAGTGGCATGAGGTTTATACTTGACCCAAGGTCACACAGAGCCTTCTTAAAGGTCATGGTGACTATGATACAGGGTATTAAGAATTTTTCGGGATCCGGTTTCTTCAGAGGTAATTTTAGTTGCCCTAAAGCATTCAGTTTCATGATTGCTCCTAGATACTGAGCAACTTGCTCTTCAAAAATATCTTCATCCTCTTTAGAGGAAGAATACTCATCAGAGCTCATGAATGGAAACAGTAAGTTCAGTGGAATCTCTATGGTCTCTGTAAGAGCCTCAGATTCCTTTGGTTCCTCAATAGGGAACTTCTTAGTGGCCAGTGGACGTCCATTGAGGTCTTCCTTAGTGAAAATCACTGCCTTTCCCTCCTCTACAGGTTTGGCCATGTTGGACGTGTTTATGGCCTTGTACTCTCTTTTTGGATTCTCTTCTGTATTGCTTGGGAGAGTACTAGGAGGGATTTCGGTAACTCTTTTACTCAGTTGACCCACTTGTGTCTCCAAATTTCTTATGGAGGACCTTGTTTCAGTCATGAAACTGAGAGTGGTCTTAGATAGATCAGAGACTATGGTTGCTAAGTCAGAGTGGCTCTGCTTAGAATTCTCTGCCTGTTGCTTAGAAGATGATGGAAAAGGCTTGCTATTGCCAAACCTATTTCTCCCACCATTATTATTGAAGCATTGATTAGGCTTCTGCTGATCCTTCCATGAGAAATTAGGATGATTCCTCCATGAAGGATTATAGGTGTTTCCATAGGATTCTCCCATGTAATTCACCTCTTCCATTGCAGGATTCTCAGGGTCATAAGCTTCTCCTTCAGGGGAAGCTTCTTTAGTACTGACTGATGCAGCTTGCATTTTAGTCAGATTCCGAGAAATCATATTGACTTGCTGAGTCAATATTTTATTCTGAGCCAATATTGCATTCAGAGTATCAATCTCAATAACTCCTTTCTTCTGAGTTGTCCCATTATTCACAGGATTTCTTTCAGAAGTGTATATGAACTGGTAATTTGCAACCATTTCAATGAGTTCCTGGGCTTCTACAGGCGTCTTCTTCAATAAAGAGATCCACCAGCAGAGTGGTCCAATGACATCTTGAACAATTCAGACAGACCATCATAAAATATACATATTGGTCAATTGCTTGTATCTTTCTCAAGCTTTATAGAGGGATTCACCTTCCTTTTGTGTGAAGGTTTGGACTTCCACTCTAAGCTTGCTCAACTTTTGAGGTGGAAAGAATTTGGACAAGAAAGCATTGACCAACTTTTCCCAAGAGTTTAGGATTTCTTTAGGTTGTGAGTCCGACCATATCCTAGCTCTATCTCTTATAGCAAAGGGAAAAAGTATAAGTCTGTAGACTTCAGGATTAACCCCATTGGTCTTAACAGTGTCACAGATTCACAAGAACTCAGCTAAGAACTGATGAGGATCTTCTAATAGAAGTCCATGAAACTTGCAATTCTGATGCATTAGAGAAACTAATTGAGGCTTAAGCTAAAAGTTGTTTGCTCCAATTGCAGGAATTGACATGCTTCTTCCATAGAAGTTAGAAGTGGGTGCAGTAAAGTCACCAAGCATTTTCCTTAAATCTCCTCCATTATTGTTATTTTCGGCTACCATCTCTACTTCTTCTTTTTCAAAAATTTCTGTATGGTCCTCTCCAGAGTTTTGTGCTTTAGCATCTCTTAGTTTCCTCTTCAGAGTCCTTTTAGGTTTAGGATCAACTTCAACAAGAATATTTTTATCCTTGTTCCTGCTCATATGAAAAAGAAGAGAATAAAAAAGAATAGAAATTCTCTATGTCACAGTATAAAGATTCCTTTATGTGAGTAGAAGAATAGAAGAAATAGAATGAAGAAGGGAGAAGAAAAATTTGAACACAGAGAGATGGAGGGTTCGAATTATAAGAAGAAGAGAAGTGTTAGTAATAAATAAATAAATAGAAAGAGATGAGAGAGAGAGTATTCAAAAATTAATTCAAAAGAAAATAAAATTTTTTTTATTTTATTTTAATTATTAGTTATAATTTTAAATTTAAGAGAGAAAATAAATAAAAATTAGAAAAAGAATTTTGTAAAAGTGGTTAGTGATTTTCGAAAATTGGAGAGAAAAGTAGTTAGGTGGTTTTAAAAAAGATATGATTGAAATAGAAAACTTTTAAAATCAAACAAAAAGTCAAGTTGTTAATTGAAAAAGATTTGAAAATCAATTTTTGAAAAGATAAGAAGTTAGAAAAAGATTTGAAATTAAGTTTTGAAAAAGATATGACTGAAAAAGATATGATTGCAAGCTGCTGGAGAAAGAAGATTGATGCAAGTCAATGAGCTGGATGAATTTAGAAATCAAGCATATGAGAATACAAAATTCTACAAAGAAAACACAAAATGGTGGCATGATCAAAAGATAGCAAGAATGGAGTTCACTGAAGGACAAAAAGTGCTGCTGTACAACTAAAGACTCAAGTTCTTCCTTGGGAAACTTAATTCTCGATGGTCAAGACCATTCACTATACTCAAGGTATTTTCCTACGGAGGACAAGACTCAGAGAACTTTTACTGTCAATGGCCATAGACTCAAAAACTACTTGGGAGGCTCCTTAGATGAGCAGAGAGTGAGCTACAAGCTCAACTAAAGATGGAGGAGTGTCAAGCTAGTGACAGTAAAGAAGTGCTAGTTGGGAGGCACCCTAACACTTTATCCTTTTGATTTATTATTTTTCTTAGAAGTGGTTTAAAATTCATTGCTTTAGATAGTTTAAGTTTCAGTCTCAAATTTGTGTTACATTACCAATTAGAATTAGATTGCAATAGTAGGTTAGGAAGTTTAATACTAGTTTTGGTAGTTAGAACACTCTTATACTCTTTATTTCTTTTTATTCTGGTACTGCAACTTGATGAATGCATTACTAAGGATGAGTAAATGGGCTGAGAACTAGCTAAAATGCTAAGTTTGGTGTGGCCACTTACCTACTTAATCTAGCCTTACAACCATTTTAATAGCTTAATTTTAAAGAGTAAGCCCAGAGATTAAGTTTGGTGTGGCCACCACCAAGGATCACCTAGCAAGCCCAAGTTTACCCAATTTGAAATCACTTAATATTTTGAGCAAGAGCATGAACGTGGTTTAATGTGTTCAGAGGAGGTTGGAATCAAAAGAAAATGAAAAGATTGGAGTTATTTCATCCTTATGAACACATAAAATACACAATGATAGAACCAATTTGATGCAAGGAATGAAGGAGCTGAGTGCAAGACAAGAGAAAATTCTAGCCAAACATAAGGAGGATGAAAGGAATTACATGAGGAGGCTAGGATTCTGGAAACCCAAGGATGCCAAGGCACAAGAAGGTTCTTCCAAGCAAGATGAAGGTGGCTCCTCCCCTTCCAAGAAAAAGGACAAAGGAAAGGGGCCAATGAACTGAAGATGAAACTGCTCAAGGTTGTTGAGTCCCATGGTTGACACTCTCTGATTTCTGAAATCCTGTTTTAAGCTTTTGTTTGATTTACTTTTTGTCAAAATAAATAATCATGCTAGGATAGTTTATGTTTTCTGCTTAGTTTTATTTCATGCTTGAAGTCTTTATGAGTCCTCTAGTTTACAAGAAAGAAAACGCCATGTATTTCAAGTCTTCTTCAACATAAACAAAGTAGAGTTTGTTTCCATAAGTGTTACTGTGAGTTGTGCAAAAACAGGAAGTAAGAGAAACTAAGGCCAAAGATAGATCATCCAACAAACTAAGGAATAAGAAACTAAGTGTAGAACCTTGAATGAACTAAAAAGAAAATAAGTCATAGCAAGCAACTAGTCTTAGAAGGTATAACAAAAGAAGGTTAAAGGGTGTTCCTTGAATATCCATAGAACCAAGAAGTAGTAAGCAATAAAGACCCAAGGCTCAGAGCATCAACTACTTGGATGGAAAAGAAACATTAAAGAGGTCAAAAAAGGAGTGTTAAGGATCCTAGTAGATGCTTGTGGTGAAGATGTGTCAAGAAGAGGCATGGGCAAGTAGATTCTTAGGGGTGTTTCAACACCCAGTACTCTAAAACTAACTGGTTTAGGAGTGCTAATTGAAAGCTTAATTAAAGGGTTGTCTTGAGACAAAACACATAGAGTCGTGTCCAAGAAAGCACAACCAAAGAGAAAGTGAAACAACTCTTACTACTTCAAGGTGATAATTAATAGAAAGGACCCCTAAAGCTTATACTTGAAAGAACCCTCAAGGATCTAAGAGTTTTTCATGACATTAAAACATTCATACATGTGTGAACACTTAATCCTATCCTTAGTTATGTTTCATTCATTCAAAGGCCAAGGTCTCAATTTATAAAAGGGCTACTCACATTGATTTGCTTGGGACAAGCAAAGCTTAAGTTTGGTATTGTGATGACTTGCATCATTTACCCTTATTTCTTGCATAAAGAAGACCATAAAAGAGCATAAATCTCATTTGATCAGTACAATTCATGTATTATTTGATGGATATTATGGTACACTACTTTGAGATGAGTTGTGCTGAATTTCAGGTGAAAAAGGCATCAAAAATGGGAAGAAAGAAACAAAGAAGCTGGGCGTGTGATAAACCACTATTTTATGGTTTATCTTGTGCTCATTTGAGTGGTTTTTTATCAACTCTTTACCCACTTATTCATACTATTTGCATGAGTTTACATTCTCCTTCCTGATTTTGTACTATGATTGAAAACATGCTTCTCTGGCTTTAAATTACCAAATATTAATCCTCTCTTATTACCATTAGATACCTTGATATGTGTGTTAAGTGATTTCAGAGATTACAGGGCAGGAATGGCTTAGAGGATGGAAAGAAAGCATGCAAAAGTGGAAGGAATACAAGAAGTTGAAGGAACTGCAAAGCTGTCAGCCTGACCTCTTCGCACTCAAACGGCTATAACTTTAGCTACAGAGATCCAAACAACACGGTTCCAGTTGCGTTGGAAAGCTAACGTCCGGGGCTTCAATTTGATATATAATATGCCATAGTTTCCCTGACGCTAGGTGACGCGGTCTCGTGCTCCATGCGAACGTGTTGCAGTGACAAAAATCACCGTGTTTGAATTCGCAACCAGTGAATTCTGGGATGTTTGTGACCGAGTTCTCGGCCCAGAAAACACAGATTAGAGACTATAAAGTAGAGGGATTGCATCCATTCATAAAAAAAGCTCACAATTCACAATCTTAGGAGTAGATGTAGTTTTTAGAGAGAGAGGTTCTCTCCTCTCTCTTAGGATTATGATTTAGGATTTCTCTTAGTTTTAGGAGTGACTCTCAATCCCAGGTTCAATGTTCTTTTTATTATTTTCCCAATTTTATTTATTAATTCTTCTATGTTACAGATTATCTTTGAATTAATGCTAATTGAGGTATTTCAGAATTATGATTGCTTTCTTTTATTTATTATATAAATAATTTGAATTTTTCCCTTTTGGCTTTGGTTGAGTCATTAGGAGACACTTGAGTTATCAAACTCATTGTTGACTGAAAATTGGAATTCTTCAAAAAATTAATTCGAGTTCCAATAACTCTAGCCTTTCCCAAGGAAAGACTATGACCTGAGGAATAAAAATTAATTCATCCACTTAACTTACCTTCACAGTTAGAGGTTAACAAAGTGGGAGAAAAATCCAATTCTCATTACAATTGATAAGGATAACCAGGATAGGACTTTCAGTTTTCATACCTTGCCAAGAGTTTATTTTATTATTACTATTATTCTTTTTGTTCAACATACTGCTTCCTTCTTTCCAAAACCCTCAATTTAAAAGACTCATAACCAATAATAAGAACACCTCCTTGTAATTCCTTGAGAAGACGACCCGAGGTTTGAATACATCGGTTATCAATTTATTTAGGGGTTTGTTACTTGTGACAACCAAAACATTTCTATGAAAGGACTTCGCAAGGTTTAGAAACTATACTTGCAACGAGGATTTATCCACAAATTTCTAGACCACGAAAAAGTTCTCTCATCAAAATGGCGTCGTTGCTGGGGAATTGCAAACGTGTGCCTTATTATTGGTTATTGTAAATATTTACTTTTTGCTTGTTTATTTGTTTTTATTTTTGTTTTTATTTTTTTCCTTTTCATAAATTAAGAGGTTATTGGTTTTTATTTAGTTATTAAAAATTTTTCAAAAATTTGTTTTTGGTGTTCATCTTGATCTTCAAGTTATTCTTCGTATTCATCTTGACCTTCAAGTTGTTCTTAGTTGTTTTCTTCGTTTTGATCTAAAAACCAATAACCCTAAACCCTAAACCCTAAAGTTTTGTGTCATTTTATTGTTTTTCTCTTTCCTCATTAAATTCAAAAATTTAAAATTTAAAACTCAATTTTCAAATTTCAAATTTCAATTTTCAAAATTAAAATTCAAAAAAAAAAAGAGAAAAAAAGCACGCACGCGACGCGGCAGCGTCGCTGACGCATCCGCGTCAGGTGGGAACATTGGCCTCCTACGCGACCGCGTCACCCACGCGGCCGCATGACCTGAATATCGACGTGAAAAGGGTGCTTGACCGAAAGTTGTGCTGGAGTGGCGATGGACTGGTGCTAAACGCACAAGCCCTACGACGCGACCGCGTGCCCTACGCGTCCGCGTCATATTGGAAATAAGGCCACTCACGCGATCGCGTCACCCAATATTTGGCAACTAATGATTTTGAACAGAGAGTTGTGCGAGTGCGAGACTGCCCTCGCGCCAGTAGCATAAAACGGGTCACGGCGACCGTGTGACCGACGCGACCGCGTCAATCAGTATAAGCGCAAGTCGCGCGACCGCGTGCCCCACGCGACCGCGTCGATTGCGCCACACAGCTTCCCTGATTTACCACTTATCTTATCTTTTCTTCCCCAATCCTAATTTTTCCTCCCTCCTTTCTTCCTTACTTCTTCTTTCTTTCTTTCACTTCTCATTCTTCTTATCTTTTATTTTATTTTACTTAATTTATTTGAATATTTCATTCATTACATTTTAATTTAGTGCATATTTTTATTTTCTTTTCTAAATTTATTATTTTTTCTTTGGTGTTGAATTTTCTTATTTCACTGTTGCATCTTCTCTTGAAATATTTTTGGGTGCTTAATAACTTGTTTTATTCTGATTGGGTAACATTATTTAAATCAATGCTAATCTTTTATGATACTTGTACTTCTCTTGCATTGATATGAACTTATACTATCTTGCATTACCCATATTTTCCTTTCCTTTGTTGCAAATTTTGCACCACTAGTATGCCATGTGCTTCTATTATTTTCTCATGTACATGTTGAAGCTTCCATGTAAATGAGACCCTTATCATTTGGCATTAACCCACCTATACATCATTTATTTTCTTATCTCTATTTATGGGTTACTTTTCTTCCCTTTTTCTTTCAGGATGGCCACCCGGAAGGGAACCGGAAGACGTTTACATGGGGAAACAAGACAAGTCCATCTGCACAATCTTTGGAGAAAAGCATCAGTTGGAACAACCCGTCCACCTGCACATCTCAGCATGCACTGTAACGACCCAACTTCTAGCATGTCTAGATTATACTAGAAATCAAATGTTACCAACTTGTTTTTCCTTTTTGTATTATTAATTAATAAATATAACCCTGTACGTTGTTAAAACCCCGCGAATTTTACAAGTAAATTTTTTTTTAACAAGAATAATTAAAAGTCGCATACCTTCCATATATCAAGGGATAATTAAACGTTCACATACATAAGACAAAAGATAACAGAATATGGAACAACACACTATAATATACATCATGTTACAGAAGTGGCTCAGTTATATAAGCATAGAGATATAGTACAGCACCCCTAAGTCAGTGACTCATATAGTATATACATATATGTACATAAGACGCCCCAGGGCCTGGCCTGACCAAAAGCCCCTAAGCTGGCACCCAGGATAGCCTAACTCTATGATATGCCTATTCCCTCTAATCATGCTAACAAAAGTGAGGGAGATATTCTAATGTACTGAAGTTAGACAAGGCGTCTCAAAAAGTCTCCTCAGTCCTGGTCCAGAGTACCTCACGGAAAATCACCGGGCGAATGGTGATGCTCGCCTGCTGGCGCCTCGCCTAGCTCATCGTCATCGCTGTCAAAGGAGATAACTATGAAGTTAGGATCTTCCTCTGGATCTTCTTCTTCCTCGTCCTCTTCTTCTGCCGGAGTGATAGCAGAGGAACCACTGCTAGCCACAGGAACCATAAAAGGATAGCTACCAAACAAAATACAGTCTGGAGAAGGAGGTGGTGCCTCCATGATCTGATCATACTCATGTCCCTGCTGCTCATCAAAGACAGGAGGCTCGATCGGCTCAGGTAAAGGATCAAGCTCGGGTGGCAACACAGGAACACCCCACTCATCAAGGACAAAAGGTGCAGGAGGTGCCTCATGGATAAGCTGGGTAGGTATAGGCTCATCAGGTAGAGGAGGTTCAGGTGGAGGAGGATGGTCAGGTGGAGGTGGCATCTGCTCCTCAGGATGAGGTATCACAGGTCCGCCGGGGTGTAACCAAGATAAAGGAAAGTCATAGGGTGCATTAGGATTAAAGTATGCTGTCCTAATAGGGTACTGGAAAGGTCTACCACAAACTACATAATTATGGATACGAGGTACCGCACAGTAGATGTAATACTCGCCACGCACCGGGTCCTCGTGGATGTACGGTGGATCAATCTCGTAGAATAGGACTCCCGTGTCCATCTGTAGAGGTGTAAGGGGTAAGAACTGGGGAGTTCTTAGTAAGGTCGGGTTTTACAGTTAAGTTCATTTATAATGTCCGTGGTCATAGAAGTATAAATAAATGTAGAGTAATATGTACATAACAGCAACATAAACTAACACATGAACAAGAGAGAAAATAGGAAATAAATGCACATTCACACATTATTATGCAATCACACAGTTATGCTCCAACAAACAAGGAATAGAACAAGAACATAAGAAGATTAGCAATAAATAATGCACAAACAAGTATGATGCATGTCTGTCCCTACTGCAGGTAATGAGCTCATTTGTTGGTTTCGTCCCGCACCCGACGCAATCCGACCCTCTAGGTCAGATAAGGCCTTCCCAGAACTTAATCCCAGATTAAGTACAGCATACCCTCTACCACGTACTCTCAACTTGCAGGGCTGGTATTTGCTCAAATCTCAATATACCGCAGGTATGCGAGTCAGGCCTCTACCAAGCATTCAACTTGCAGGGCTAGTACTACTCTACCGCAGCCTGTCTGGGAAGCAACATCACAATACGGGCGTCCCCGCACAACATTCACAAACATTTCCCGAAGGCTCATAATTCACAGATAACCATACTCTCCATCAATTAGCAATCATCATAAATCAAGCATTAGAATATCACAGAAAGCTCATTTTACAATTCTCTGTTTACTCTGTAAGGTCAGGTACACAACTATGTCACTTTTAACTCCTTTTCTTTTTAACTTAGACACAGGTTTCAAAATCTTATTTTTTTTTACCTCATATACCTCTATATCTTCTCTTATACCTCTTTTTAGGTGTTTAGTAAAGGAAATTAGAGAATTCTGGACTCAAAATCTGCCTTCCTGAGGCTTTCAGGGAAAACTGTCTTTTTATCAATATTTTATTATTATTAATAAAATAATATTATTATTAAAATAATATTATTAATAAAATAATATATTAATATTTTATTTTTAAAATAATAATATTTAATTTAACTTTTAAAAATTGTATTTTGACCCCCAGACTTCTTGGAAATTGCACTTTGACCCCTATAACTTTTAATATTTGCACTTTAGCCCCTCAATTTTTGATTAATTAATTTTCAATCCCAAACTTTTTAATAATTGCATTTTGACCCCAAAACTCCTTGAATACACGTTTTCATGTTCTTCCAAAAACCAAAAACATTTTTTTTTCCAAAAGTTCATAAGATTTCTACTTGATTTTCAGCTAGTTTTTCAATCTTTTCGGAAACCGATTTGAACCCGATTTTTATCAGAATACACATCAAATAAGCATCAAAAATCATGATTTCCATGGCTGGAATGTCACATTTTCCAGCAGCACTAACAGCCACTTCAAAACCATCATAAACATGATTTTCAAGCATTAAACAACAAGTTTCCATGATCAAACCCTCACACATACACCCAAAATCAAATCTCAAGTAACAAGATCTGGTTTAACACTTCAAGAACACAGCCAATCATTGATTAATTTACCAAACCATACCTCCTTTGCTGCTATCCGAGATTGCACCAAAAATAAGCTTCCAGAAGCACTTTTACGCCTATTTTAACATCAAAAACAACTTTAGAATCTTATGAACCATGAAGGCTGGAGCTTCATGATGATGAAAAGAAGGTTTTCCTCACCTTAAGGTAACTAGAAATCACGTTTTCTTGGAGCTTTTCGTGATTGAATAAGAGATCCTAAGAAAGAACATGAAGAAAACATCATTAACTTAAGGAACAACCATGGCCGAATATTCAAGGAGGAGGAGCAGCCTTCATACCTTGATTTACTCCATGAAAAGTGACATAGAAATGAATAGGAGGAAGAGGTGATCACTTTGGTAAGATTAGATTTTTGATAGGGGTTTCGGTTTGAGAAAGAACAGAGAAAGTAGCTCAAGTGTTCATGGAAGCTTCATGGTTTTCTTTCATGGTGTTCTAGGCTTTTCCAAGAACAAAAATGATAGCCAAGCTATCCTAGGGAGGCCGTGGCTTTTGGATGATGATTATCCAAAAGTTACTTGTCAAAATATCTCAGAAAAGGATAATTACTAAAGCTAGATGTATTAGAACTTAAGTAATTACACTACTAATGGATAAACATTAAGTTACTTAGTGTAAATGACACTAGTAACTGGATAATCGTAAGAATTAAAGATATATGATGAAGCATTAGCAGTGCTAAGTTCATCTAAGAATGCCGGTATTATCCGTTACCGGTAGATTTCAAGCTCAGTTATTATATTACTAAACATAGATCAACATTAATCACAGTAGAGAAGATAATAATATAATATTCTGAATAAAATAATAATATATGAATATTATAATATAATTTTTTTCTCGAAATTCGTGACCGGCTCGTCACATAGAGACTAACCACGGAAATCAGAATTTTGAAATTCGGGCCCAAAGTGGCTCAAAAGCGCAACTCTTCGCGATGTGCCTACTTAGATTAGGAGAGGTGTCCTGTGCAATCAAGTTGCTGACTCAGCAGCTTGATGACGCAGCACCTGTGCAGTGGAGGTGCTTATATGCATAGAAATTCCTAAAAATTCTGTAAAAATTCCGTTTGATCCCGAAAAAGCGCCGTTTCTTCGGGGCTAGGCCGTTACATTCTACCCTCCTAAAAGAAAATTGTCCTCAAAATTTCAATTATCTGAAAAGAGAAACGGGTATTCTATTCTCATCTTGTCTTCCAACTCCCATGTGTACTCTTCAGTTCCAGTTTGTCCCCATGCTACCTTAACCAATGATACTGTCTTGTCTCTAAGCTGTTTGTCACTTCGTTCCACAATCCTGACTGGTAGGGTTTGATATGTCAAGTCGGCACGCAGCTGTACTGTCTCTGGTTGTAAAACGTGGCTTTCGTCGGGATTATACTTTTTGAGTTGTGAAACATGAAAAACATCATGAAGGTTTGACAGATAAGGAGGGAGAGCTACTTGGTATGCTACTGGACCGACTCTTTTAAGAATTTGAAAAGGACCTAAATATCGTGGATTCAATTTCTTAGTCCTAAGAGCTCTACCTATTCCAGTCGTAGGTGTCACTCTTATGAAGATATGGTCACCTTCGTTAAATTCTAAGCGCCTACGCCTAATATCTGCATAGCTCTTTTGTCAACTTTGGGCAGTTTGAATCTTCTCTCGAATGTGCTTAATCCATTCGGTAGTTTCTTGTACCAAGTCTGGCCCCAAAATCCTGCCTTCCTCCTTGTCATACCAGCATAATGGTGATTGACACTTTCTTCCGTAGAGGGCCTCATATGGTGCCATTCCGATACTCTGTTGATAACTGTTGTTGTAAGCAAACTCAAACAATGGCAAGTATTTGTCCCAGTTACCCTGTTGGTCCATTACGCAAGATCTCAACATATCTTCCAAGGTACAAATTGTTCGTTCTGTCTGTCCATCAGTCTGTGGGTGATATGCTGTACTTAAGTGCAACTTCGTCCCAAAAGCTTTCTGTAGAGCTCCCCAAAATCTAGAAGTAAACCTTGGATCTCTGTCTGACACAATTGATGAAGGTATTCCATGCAATCGTATTATCTTTTGAATGTATAACCGGGCGAGTTTCTCCAAGCTGTGACCAATTTGAATTGTAGAAAATGCGCTGATTTTGTCAATCGATCTACAATTACCCAAATTGCATCATGCCCGGCAGAGGTTCTTGGTAACCAGTAACAAAATCCATCGTAATCTCTACCCATTTCCATTGCGGTATCTCCAATGGTTGCAGGGTTCCGGGTGGTTTTTGATGTTCCACCTTAATCTTCTGGCAAGTGAGACACTTTGAAACATACGTTGCTATATATTTCTTCATTCCCGGGCACCAAAATATCTTCTTCAGATCTTGGTACATTTTAGTCGTTCCGGGATGGATAGAAAATCTGCTTTCATGAGCTTCAGTCAGAATGTTCTTTCTCAAGTCCTCCTGAGCAGGTACACAAATTCTGTTCCTATATCTCCATATTCCCTCTTTATCTTGGCGTACCTCTTCCGCCTGATCTGCCTTCATCCGTGTTAACAATGTCAGCATTCCTGAATTCTAGGCTTGAGCTTGCTGAATAGCTATCTTAAAGTCAGATGTTAATTGTAGTCGCGCCATAACAACTCCTCTTGATGTCTCTCTCATTCCTAATTTTAAGTTTTCAAAGGCTGAGATCATTTCTTCTTCCTTGATCATCATCCAGGATATGCCCAAACTCTTCCGACTCAAAGCATCTGCGACTACATTTGCCTTCCCAGGATGATAGCTCAACTTAAAATCATAATCTTTTAAGAATTCCATCCATCGCCTCTGCCTCATATTAAGGTCTTTCTGATCAAAGATATACTTCAAACTCTTATGATCAGAGAAGACTTCAAATTGGGCTCCGTACAAATAGTGCCTCCAAATCTTAAGTGCAAAGACCACTGCTGCTAATTCCAAATCATGTGTCGGATAGTTCCTTTCGTGAGGTCTTAGTTGTCTCGAAGCATAAGCTATCACATTCCTATGCTGCATCAATACACATCCAAGTCCCTTAGAAGAAGCATCACAATACACCTCAAAAGGTTCCTGTGGGTCTGGTAACACCAAAACTGGCGTCGTCGTCAACTCTTCCTTTAAAGTTTCAAAGCTTTCTTCACACTTCTCTGTCCACTCAAACGGAATTTCCTTCCTAGTAAGGCGAGTCAAAGGTAAAGCTATCTGTGAAAAACCCTTGATAAACCGCCGATAGTATCCTGCTAACCCCAAGAAACTACGAACTTCTGTAACTGTCTTGGGTTGCTTCCATTGTGCTACGACTTCGATCTTTAAAGGATCTAAAGTTATTCCATCTCGTGTGATCACATGTCCCAAGAATGCTACTTCTGTCGCCCAAAACTCACATCTCGACAACTTTGCATATAGCTTCCGTGCTCTTAATATTTGAAACACAATCCTCAAATGCTCTCCATGTTCTTCTTCTGTCTTGGAATAGATGAGGATATCATCTATAAAGACTACCACAAACTGATCTAGATACGGACGAAAAATGCGATTCATATAATCCATGAATACAGCAGGAGCATTAGTCAGTCCAAAGGACATAACCGTATACTCATAGTGACCGTACCTAGTTCGAAAGGCAGTCTTAGGTATATCTGATTCCTTCACCCATATTTGATGGTAACTTGACCGCAAATCAATCTTCGAGAATACTGTCGCACCTCTCAGCTGGTCCATCAGATCATCTATCCTTGGGAGTGGATACTTGTTCTTGATTGTGATCTTGTTCAATTGCCGATAATCCACACATAACCTAATTCCACCATCCTTCTTCTTTACTAGTAACACTGGAGCTCCCCATGGTGATACACTCGGACGAATAAACTTCTTCCCCAGCAATTCATTCAACTGCTACTTTAACTTTGCTAGTTCCAATGGTGACATCCGATACGGTGCTATAGAAATTGGTCCGGCTCCAGGAACCAGATCAATACTAAACTCTATCCCTCTCTGAGGTGGAAACTCAGGTATATCATCCGGAAAAATATCAGGAAACTCCTTCACCACTCGGATTTGCTCCAAGTCTTGTTCATTAGTTTCTGAGCTAGCCGATAGTAGAACGTAACCCTCTAACCCACTATTACTAGAAATAACTCTGAGGGAATTCAAATAGAAAGTACAAGACTCAACTGGTTTAGTGTGCATTTCAGATGATGGAAATGTAGCAATTCATTTAAAACAATCAAGGAAAACATGATGCTTGGATAACCAATCTAGACATAAGATAATATCTAAACCACACAAAGGCAAACAAACCAGGTCATGTATAAAAGTCCTAGCCTCAATAACAAAAGGCACCTGTTGACATACTTGACTAGTCAAGGCATTTTGAGATGTGGGTGTACGAACAATTAGATTATAATCTAACATGGTGAAATCAAATCCCAACTCATGCGCAACAGTCTCAGAAATAAATGAATGTGATGCACCAGAGTCATACAGTACAGTTAAGAGTCGAGATTTGACATAACACTGACCTTGAATTAGGGAGTCTGATTTCATTGCGTCATCAGCAGTCAAAGCAAACACACGTCCTTGCTGTCGCGGCTTATCTGTTCCTTGTACTGGCTTCTTCGGACAGTCCTTAGCCATATGTCCAGGCTGACCACAAGAAAAACAGATAACGCCTGTAAGCTGACAAGGTATACCTCCATGCTCCTTTACGCACTGCCTACATACTGGTCGCATCTGCGCCTGCTGAGGTCGCTTACCCATATCCTGTCCCATTCTTCCTCCATTCCCTCCTGTAGGACGTCCATGAACATTTCTATTCTAATTGTACCTTCGTGAAGGCATTGCTCCCTGCTTAAAATTCCTTCCCTGAGGAGCTGTATACCGATTATAATTCTGAAAAGAAGATCCTGGGCGATTCATCCGAGCTGCAGCTATCTTCTTAGCACAGTCCTCCACTAGCTGACTCTTATTAACCAACTCCGCAAAATTCCGTATTTCCAATGGAACCACTAAGTTCAACAAATCTTCACGGAGTCCCCCTTCAAATTTCAAACATTTCCACTCTTCGAAATCTGCTGGATTCCCTTGACAAACCTTGGAAAAATGACATAAATCTTCAAACTTCCTTGTATACTCAGCAACAGACATACTTCCCTGTTTTAACTGCATCAACTCCATCTCTTTTGCCTCACGAGTAGCTCTAGGAAAGTACTTCTTATAGAACTCTTCTTTGAAAACATCCCACAAAATATTACCCTCATCTTGCTGCAGTAAACATTGAATGCCCTGCCACCAGTGCTGAGCATCCCCTTCCAACATATAAGTAGCAAATTCTACATACTGTTCTTCCGGGACATGCTGTGCCCTCAAGGACCTTTCTATGCCTCGGAACCAATTATCAGCTTCAGTTGCTACAGTCGTACCCTTGAACTTCGGTGGATTAACTTTCAAGAAAGCAACTAATGTCATAGGCCTATCATGATTCATGTTATCTCCATCACCATTCCCACCATTCTCACCATTACGGTCATTGTTACGCTCTCCATTACGTTCCCCCAGACGGTTAACTGCTCGGGTAGTAGCAGTCGCCGTTTCACGCACAGCCTTAGCCATAGCGTGAATCGCAGCAAACAGATTATCATCGTTTCATGGCGGATTGTTAACAGTAGACCCTTCCCGATCGCTACGTCTCCGTGGAGGCATCCTGATTCTGTTCATACCAAACAATCAATACCAAGGTGATCAGTCTTAATACCTCAAGTTGGGCGTGAACATTATCAGAATGAAAGCACAAAGACATTCATGCAACACATATCACACAGATACCCTATAAGCATGAGACATACCATAGAGCATGCAATAAAGCATGATTCAGTCCATTCCCCAAGCTCTAACAGGAAGAACCACTCTGATACCAAATTGTAACGACCCAACTTCTAGCATGTCTAGATCATACTAGAAATCGAATGTTACCAACTTGTTTTTCCTTTTTGTATTATTAATTAATAAATATAAGCCTGTACGTTGTTAAAACCCCGCGAATTCTACAAGTAAATTTTTTTTTTAACAAGAATAATTTAAAGTCGCATACCTTCCATATATCAAGGGATAATTAAACGTTCACATACATAAGACAAAAGATAACAGAATATGGAACAACACACTATAATATACATCATGTTACAGAAGTGGCTCAGTTATATAAGCATAGAGCTATAGTACAGCACCCCTAAGTCAGTGACTCATATAGTATATACATATATGTACATAAGACGCCCAGGGCCTGGCCTGACCAAAAGCCCCTAAGCTAGCACCCAGGCTAGCCTAACTCTATGGTATGCCTATTCCCTCTAATCATGCTAACAAAAGTGAGGGAGACACTCTAATATATTGAAGTTAGACTAGGCGTCTCAAAAAGTCTCCTCAGTCCTGGTCTAGAGTACCTCACGAAAAATCATCGGGCGAATGGTGATTCTCGCCTGCTGGCGCCTCGCCTGGCTCATCGTCATCGCTGTCAGAGGAGATAACTATGAAGTTAGGATATTCCTCTGGATCTTCTTCTTCCTCATCCTCTTCTACTGCAGGAGTGATAGCAGAGGAACCACTGCTGGCCACAGGAACCATAAAAGGATAGCTACCAAACAAAATACAGTCTGGAGAAGGAGGTGGCGCCTCCATGATCTAATCATACTCATGTCCCTGCTGCTCATCAAAGACAGGAGGCTCGATCGGCTCAGGTAAAGGATCAAGCTCGGGTGGCAACACAGGAACACTCCACTCATCAAGGACAAAAGTTGCAGGAGGTGCCTCATGGATAAGCTAGGCAGGTATAAGCTCATTAGGTAGAGGAGGTTCAGGTGGAGGAGGATGGTCAGGTGGAGGTGGCATCTGCTCCTCATGATGAGGTATCCCAGGTCCGCCGGGGTGTAACCAAGATAAAGGAAAGTCATAGGGTGCATCAGGATTAAAGTATGCTGTCCTAATAAGGTACTGGAAAGGTCTACCACGAACTACATAATTATGGATATGAGGTACCGCATAGTAGATGTAATACTCGCCACGCACCGGGTCCTCGTGGATGTACGGTGGATCAATCTCGTAGAATAGGACTCCCGTGTCCATCTGTAGAGGTGTAAGGGGTAAGAACTGGGGAGTTCTTAGTAAGGTCGGGGTTTACAATTAAGTTCATTTATAATGTCCGTGGTCATAGAAGTATAAATAAATGTAGAGTAATATGTACATAACAGCAACATAAACTAACACATGAACAAGAGAGAAAATAGGAAATAAATGCACATTCACACATTATTATGCAATCACACAGTTATGCTCCAACAAACAAGGAATAGAACAAGAACACAAGAAGATTAGCAATAAATAATGCACAAACAAGTATGATGCATGTCTGTCCCTAATGCAGGTAATGAGCTCATTTGTCGGTTTCGACCCGCACCCGACGCAATCCGACCCTCCAGGTCAGATAAGGCCTTCCCAGAACTTAATCCCAGATTAAGTACCGCATACCCTCTACCAAGAACTCTCGACTTGCAGGGTTGGTATTTGCTCAAATCTCAATATACCGCAGGTATGCGAGTTAGGCCTCTACCAAGCATTCAGCTTGCAGGGCTGGTACTACTCTACCGCAACCTGTCTAGGAAGTAACATCACAATACAGGCGTCCCCGCACAACATTCACAAACATTGCCCGAAGGCTCATAATTCACATATAACCATACTCTCCATCACTTAGCAATCATCATAAATCAAGCATTAGAACATCACAGAAAGCTCATTTTACAATTCTCTGTTTACTCTGTAAGGTCAGGTACACAACTATGTCACTTTTAACTCCTTTTCTTTTTAACTTAAACACAGGTTTCAAAATCTTGTTTTTTTTACCTCATATACCTCTATATCTTCTCTTATACCTCTTCTTAGGTGTTTAGTAAAGGAAATTAGAGAATTCTGGACTCAAAATCTGCCTTCCTAAGGCTTTTAGGGAAAACTGTCTTTTTATCAATATTTTATTATCATTAATAAAATAATATTATTACTAAAATAAAATTATTAATAAAATAATATATTAATATTTTATTATTAAAATAATAATATTTTATTTAACTTTCAAAAATTTCATTTTGACCCCCGGACTTCTTGGAAATTGCACTTTGACCCCTATAACTTTTAATATTTGCACTTTAGCCCCTCAACTTTTGATTAATTAATTTTCAACCCCAACCTTTTTAATAATTGCATTTTGACCCCAAAACTCATTGAATACACGTTTTCATGTTCTTCCAAAAACCAAAAACATTTTTTTTTCCAAAAGTTCATCAGATTTCTGCTTGATTTTCAGCTAGTTTTTCAATCTTTTCGAAAACCGATTTGAACCCGATTTTTATCAGACCAAAGAGAAACTTTTCAGCCATCAAATACACATCAAATAAGCATAAAAAATCATGATTTTCATGGCTGGAATGTCACGTTTTCCAGCAGCACCAACAGCCACTTCAAAACCATCATAAACATGATTTTCAAGCATTAAACAACAAGTTTCCATGATCAAACCCTCACACATACACCCAAAATCAAATCTCAAGCAACAAGATCTGGTTTAATACTTCAAGAACACAGCCAATCATTGATTAATTTACCAAACCTTACCTCCTTTGCTGCTGTCCGAGATTGCACCAAAAACAAGCTTCCAGAAGCACTTTTACGCCTATTTTAACATCAAAAACAACTTTAGAATCTTATGAACCATGAAGGCTGAAGCTTCATGATGATGAAAAGAAGGTTTTCTCACCTTAAGGTAACTAGAAATCACGTTTTCTTGGAGCTTTTCGTGATTGAATAAGAGATCCTAAGAAAGAACATGAAGAAAACATCATTAACTTAAGGAACCACCATGGCCGAATCTTCAAGGAGGAGGAGCAGCCTTCATACCTTGATTTACTCCATGAAAAGTGACATAGAAATGAAGAGGAGGAAGAGGTGAACACTTTGGTAAGATTAGATTTTTGATAGGGGTTTCGGTTTGAGAAAGAACGGAGAAAGTAGCTCAGGTGTTCATGGAAGCTTCATGGTTTTCTTTCATGGTGTTCTAAGCTTTTCCAAGAACAAAAATGATAGCCAAGCTGTCCTAGGGAGGCCGTGGCTTTTGGACGATGATCATCCAAAAGTTACTTGTCAAAATATCTCAGAAAAGGATAATTACTAAAGCTAGATGTATTAGAACTTAAGTAATTACACTACTAATGGATAAACATTAAGTTACTTAGTGTAAATGACACTAGTAACTGGATAATCATAAGAATAAAGATATATGATGAAGCATTAGCAGTGCTAAGTTCATCTAAGAATGCCGGTATTATCCGTTACCGGTAGATTTCAAGCTCAGTTATTATATTACTAAACATAGATCAACATTAATCACAATTGAGAAGATAATAATATAATATTCTGAATAAAATAATAATATATAAATATTATATTAATATAATTTTTCTCTCGAAATTCGTGACCGGCTCGTCACATAGAGACTAACAACGAAAATCAGAATTTTGAAATTTGGGCCCGAAGTGGCTCTAAAATGCAACTCTTCCCGTCGTGCCTACTTAGATTAGGAGAGGTGTCCTGTGCAATCAAGCTGCTAACTCAACAGCTTGATGACGCAGCACCTATGCAGTGGAGGTGCTTATATGCATAGAAATTCCTAAAAATTCTGTAAAAATTTCGTTTGATCTCGAAAAAGCGTCGTTTCTTCGGGGCTAGGCTGTTACATGCACCGAGGACGGTGCAATCTTTAAGTGTGGGGAGGTCGATACCAATCTCCATGGGTTAGTTATTTTCTTCTCAACACCAATATTCTATTTAGTACATTTTTACATTTGCATGTTTCACTGCATGATTGTTTGATTTTATGCATTTAGCTACTGCTTGATTGTGAAATAATAAGTTTCTTTTTAAAATCCTATTTTTCTGAAAAATTTCACTAATTTAAAATCAAAATTTTTGTGTTAAATTTGTTTGAAGTTGTATTTAGAATATAGTTTAAAAAGCTAAGAACACACAACCTGTAAGATTTTGAGCTTATTTACATGGTTACATTATTTAACCATAAATTTTTATTCTTGTGTGTTTTCTTCTCTATAATTGCAAATCTTTGCTTTGTTCCATTCTATATGTCCATTATTTAGTGTATTTACATGCTTGCATATGATTGAGGCCATTATTTGATTTTAGATCACTTATCCCAAATAAGCCTACCCTTTACATCACCCTTGTTAGCCACCTTGAGCTTTTTAATTCCCATTTGTTCTATATTTTACCACATCACTAGCCTTAAGCAGAAAATAAATTAATTATCCCAATTGAATCTTTGGTTAGCTTAAGATAGTGTGTTAATTAAGTGTGGGGAAACTGTGGGAACATGGGTTAATAAGGGAATGTATCATGTTTCTAATATTGGGAATTTGGGAACCTACTCATGTAAAACCAGAAAAAAAAATAAAAAATCCTTGTGCATTGATAAGTTATGTTTATTTTTCAAAAAAAAAAAAAGAGAAAAAGAGAAAAAAAAATAAAATATATATATATATATATATATATATATATATATATATAAATGAATAAGGGGACAAAATTACCCCAATGTTAAGTTAATGAAAAATCAATGCACATGTGATAAATTATAAAGAAAAGATGATACATGAGTATGTGATGCAAAAGTGGGAATTTTGGGTAGCTAGGCATGAATTAGAATTATATAGAGTATATGTATGTTAGGTGAAAGCTTAGGTTAGTCAAGGATTCAATTTATAGCTCACTTAGCCATATATATACCCTCACCCTTACCTTGGCCCCATTATACAACCTTGAAAAGACCTCATGATGTTTGCATTGGTACATTAAATACTTGTTGATTGGTTAGATGAAGAACAAGGTTTAGAAAGCATGATTAGAGAAGAGTAGAGTGAATTACCCTATACACTTGAGAGATTAGAGTGCATATACACTACCAGTGAGGGTTCAGTGCTTAATTCTATGTTCCTTGCTTTCATGAGCTATCTTCTTATAAATTTACTTGCTTTTTATTATATGATTTGAATTAGTGAAATTTGAATTACTTTTGTCTTGAAGAACTTATTTACTCTTAACCAAGTAAGTAAAAACATTTAGCATGTAGTTGCATTCATAGGTTGCATTTCATACATTCTACTACCCCTCTTCACCTTTATAGTTTCTCTTGAGCTTAGCATGAGGACATGCTGATATTTAAGTGTGGGGAGGTTGATAAACCACTATTTTAAGGTTTATCCTGTGCTCATTTGAGTGGTTTTTATCAACTATTTACCCACTTATTCATACTATTTGCATGAGTTTACATTCTCCTTCCTGATTTTGTACTATGATTGAAAACATGCTTCTCTGGCTTTAAATTACCAAATATTAATCCTCTCTTATTACCATTAGATGCTTTGATATGTGTGTTAAGTGATTTCAGAGATTACAGGGCAGGAATGGCTTAGAGGATGGAAAGGAAGCATGTAAAAGTGGAAGGAATACAAGAAGTTGAAGGAACTGCAAAGTTGTCAGCCTGACCTCTTCGCACTCAAACAGCTATAACTTTAGCTACAAGGGTCCAAACGATGCGGTTTCAGTTGCGTTGAAAAGCTAACATTTGGGGCTTCGATTTGATATATAATATGCCATAGTTACCCTGACACTAGGCGATGCGGTCGCGTGCTCCATGCGGACGCGTCGCAGTGACGAAAATCAGCGTGTTTGAATTCGCAACCAGTGAATTCTGGGCTGTTTCTGACCCAGTTCTCGGTCCAGAAAACACAGATTAGGGGCTATAAAGTAGAGGGATTGCATCCATTCATAAAAAAAGCACATAATTCACAATCTTAGGAGTAGATGTAGTTATTAGAGAGAGAGGTTCTCTCATCTATCTTAGGATTATGATTTAGGATTTCTCTTAGTTTTAGGAGTGACTCTCAATCCCAGGTTCAATGTTCTTTTTATTATTTTCCCAATTTTATTTATGAATTCTTCTATGTTACAGATTACTCTTTGAATTAATGCTAATTGAGGTATTTCAGAATTATGATTGCTTTCTTTTATTTATTATATAAATAATTTGAATTTTTCCCTTTTGCCTTTGGTTGAGTCATTAGGAGACACTTGAGTTATCAAACTCATTGTTGACTAAAAATTGGAATTCTTCAAGAATTAATTCGAGTTCCAATAACTCTAGCCTTTCCCAAGGAAAGACTAGGACCTGAGAAAAAAAAATTAATTCATCCACTTAACTTACCTTCATAGTTAGAGGTTAACAAAGTGGGAGAAAAATCCAATTCTCATTACAATTGATAAGGATAACCAGGATAGGACTTTCAGTTTTTATACCTTGCCAAGAGTTTATTTTATTATTACTATTATTCTTTTTGTTCAACATACTGCTTCCTTCTTTCCAAAACCCCCAATTTACAAGACTCATAACCAATAATAAGAACACCTCCCTGCCATTCCTTGAGAAAATGACCCGAGGTTTGAATACTTAGGTTATCAATTTATTTAGGGGTTTGTTACTTGTGACAACCAAAACGTTTGTATGAAAGGACTTTTGAAGGTTTAGAAACTATACTTGCAACGAGGATTTATCCGCAAATTTCTAGACCACGCAAAAGTTCTCTCATCAGCGTGTGAAACTGGCATATCACTTGGAACAAACGCCACAAAAATGCACTGGCGTGGCATGCTAGGAGCTGGGCGTGGCACGCCAGTACTAAATTCCAGAGGAGAATTCTCAAGCATTCATATGGGCGTGGCACGCCAAGAACTGGGCGTGGCATGCTAGTACAAAGTTCTAGAGAGCAACAATGGAGGACACAAAAGGGGCGTGGCACGCCATGTTGGACATCGCACGCCTAACCCATCAGCCACTATGGGCGTGCCACTTGAGCCAAGGGGCGTGGCACGCCAACTCATCACTCCAGGGGGAACCTTCACTATGGCGTGCCACTTGGTATCAAAGGCGTGGCACGCCAACTCCAAAAAGTCACTTGGGCGTGCCACTTGAGGATCCAGGCATGGCACGCCATGCTTGAAGAGTCAACAAATGTATGGGCATGCCACTTGAACAGCATGGCGTGGCATGCTAGTACAAAAATCCAGAGAAGGGGCTGAAGGCAATTGAAGACTGGGCGTGCCACTTGAGCGATCAGGCGTGGCACGCCAATGCACAAAGAGGCCAAAGCAAGGGCTGGGCGTGCCACTTGATGTCGAAGGCGTGGCACGCCAACCCAAGAATCTCACTAAGGCGTGCCACTTGAGTTTTGGGCATGGCACGCCAGCTACTGGAACCAAGGCGAGATTATGGGCGTGGCACGCCAGCTTCTATGCGTGGCACACTGGTATAAGTTTCCAGAGAGGGTGAAGGAGGCCAAATACATGAGGCGTGCCACTTGGTGTCGAAGGTGTGGCACGCCATCCACTATTCCTCCCTTGGGCGTGCCACTTGAATCCCAGGCGTAGCACGCCAGTGTCATTTAGAGAGCAAAGAACCATTGG
Organism: Arachis ipaensis; assembly: GCF_059453495.1. NCBI lineage: Eukaryota > Viridiplantae > Streptophyta > Magnoliopsida > Fabales > Fabaceae > Arachis > Arachis ipaensis. Next base: position 78,146,343 of record NC_142444.1, read on the forward strand.
GGCGTGCCACTTGATTTCGTGGCGTGGCATGCCAAACAGAGGAATCACTTGTTTAAAAAGGGGCGTGGCATGCCAGACCCTGGGCGTGCCATGCTAGTTCAACTTTCCAGAGAAGCTTGGTCAAGCATGCATGAAGGGCGTGCCACGCTAGTTCAAGTTTCCAGAAGCAAGAGAAGTAGAAAAAAAAGCTAGGGCTTGCCACTTGAGCTCGAAGGCGTGGCACGCCAGGGTTGTTATGAAGATAAGCATGCCACTTGAGGGACTGGGCGTGGCACGCCAAGCCAGAATTGAGGGATTACGTGACACACCACTGGAGCGCCAACCACACGCCAGCTGGAAAGTCACACTTATTGAGTTTCTTTTCCCTCCAAAATGTAATTTTCTTTTTTTCACTTTTGTAATTCCTTTTTTTTTACTAGGAGTAGTATAAATACCCCCAAGGAGTACTGAGAAGGGGGTTAAGCAGTTAGAGATAGCAGTTTTAGATTACACTTCATCATCTTCTTTACTTTGAGTACTTTTCTTTGAGCTATGAGTAGCTAAATTCCCTCCCTTTGAGAGAGGGAGCTCTGTTGTACTTGATGGATTGATGATAGTAAAATTCTTCTTCTCTTCATCTTCTCTTTCATTTGCTAGAAGGAATTTCGTTCTTCATGTTTAGTGTTCAATTATCTTGGGAAAGAGATTGAATGCAAAATGGGTTTCATGGGATCCTTGGGAAAGGAAACATGAAACCATACTTGAAATCCCTTCTCACAATTGAGTAGGATCTGGGTTTTGGTGTTTGGATATGGTAACATATAATCCTCCCTCTACTTGGACCTATGATAATGTGTGGTATAATCAGGGACCAAGCATATCTCTCTTCATAAACAATTAGACCAAGGAATTGGCTATTGATCAAGTGCTGAGAGATTGAGTCACCAAGGGATTGGGGCTCAATCAATCATGATTGCCAAGAGGTCAATGAGTTGCATGATTAAAGAGGATATAAGCTGAAGTTGATCCAAAGATACAACATCTCCTAATCTCAATGAATTTTCCCATTCTTATCTACCACTTTCTTTATAGCTTATTTTTACATTCTGCAATTCTCCATTCCCATTTACATTCAAGTCATTTATGATTCTGCACTTTACATTCTGTTATTTCCATTTCTACACTTTATTGCTTTCCTTTACATTTTAGTCATTTACATTTCTGCCATTTATAATTCTGCAAATCACAATCTATCTGTTTCACTTGACTAATTAAAACTGCTCAAATTTGCCAATCTCTGTGGATACGATCCCACTCCACTGTGGGTTATTACTTGATGATAATTTTGGTGTGCTTGCCAAAAGAACTAATTCACCAATTTTTTGAATGGGGGTGTGAATTGGACTCATCAGCCTGCATCTGTGAATTGAGTGCCATTATCTGTGGTGATGGAATATGGAACCCCAAACCTTGTGACAATGTTTCTATATAGGAATTTTCGACTTCTTTGAGCAGCAGCGTTGGCTAGGGGCTCTGCCTCAATCCATTATGTAAAATAATCTACCCCGAAGATGAGGAACTTGACCTGTCTTGATCCCTGGGGGAACGGCCCAAGGAGGTCGAGTCCCCATTTTGCAAATGGCCAGGATGAGGTTATGCTGATGAGCTCCTCTGGTGGGAGAAATGAAAATTAGCATGTTTCTGACATGGTGAACATGTCTTTACGAATTCCATGGCTTCTTTTTGCAAAGTTTGCCAATAGAATCTGGCCCGGAGTACTTTTTTGGTGAGGGCCTGTGCTCCTAGATGGTTGCCATAGATGCCACTGTGTACTTCTTCTAAAACTTCTTTTGTGTTGGAAGTCGGCACACATTTTAACAGTGGTGTTGAAATCCCTCTCTTGTATAGAGTATTGTTTATGATGGTGTAGTATTGTGCCTCCTGTTTTAACCTCTTTGCCTCCTTCTTATCTGTAAGGAGTGTTTCTATTTTGAGGTAATTGATAAACCCCATATTTAGGGTTTATCTTATGCTTCATTTAAGGGATTCTATCACCTTTTACCCACATTTATTCAATAAAATAGTACGGTTTCATGATTGTTTTCCAACTTGTGCTTAAGTGTGGAAACATGCTTTCTAGGTCCTTAATTAGATAAATTTAATTCACCTTTAATTCCAATAGATGCCTTGATTTGTTTATTAAGTGATCTCAGGATTGAAAAGGCTAGGAATGGATCAAAGGAGTGAAGAGGAAAGCATGCAAAGTGGAGAACACATGAAAAAGCCAAAGATTTGAACATCTTCATCCACGCGAACGCGCACTGTACGCACACGCGTGGATCACAAAAATGCAAGAGACGCGCACGTGCACTGTACGCGTACACGCTGATGGGCGCACGTGATTTTTTAAATAGAAAACGTGCCCAGCAATTTCTGAGAGCTGTAGGGCCCAATTTGAAACTAACTTTGGCGCCAAAATGCATATAAGGACCAAAGATTGAAGGGGGAAGGAGAATTCACTCGTTTTTCACTCATACACAAATTAGGATTAGTTTAGAGTTAGTTTTAGAGAGAGAAGCTCTCTCTTCTCTCTAGAATTAGGAGTAGGTTAGATCTAGATTAAGAATTCTTAAATCTAGATTAATTTCATGCTTTGATTTACTTTTTCTTTTGTAATTCTTCTTCTTTACATCTCTTCTCTCTAGTTTAGGATTTAATTCTTGTAATTCCTTACTTTTATGTTGATGCACTTTTGTTTCTTTTATTTCACTTTAATGCAATTTATGATTCATGTTTCTCTATTATTGATTTGCTTTGTTGTTGTTTAATTCCTTGCAATTGAGTAGTGTAGATTAACTTTCCTTGTTGATTCATTATATTTTGCTTTTGTGCCTTCCAAGTGTTTGATGAAATGCTTGGTTGGATTTTAGTGTAGAATTGTATACTCTTGGCTTGGGAAGGTAACTTAGGAACTCTTGAGTTACTAATGTCCAAGTTGTAACAACCCGGGTTTTCGAGTACGCGAGATCTTTTCTGAAAGTACGGAAAACTCCGGAGGATCAGTAAGGGGAGAAGCTCTGATATAGCATCAAGTATCTCAATCCTCATTGTCATTATGTCATCTTTAAGCTAGAACTTTTTAAGAGGCAAGCTCGATAACGCAGTGATGAAGAACCTAGTTTTTGAACCGTATCGGTTAGGAGTTTTAATTCGGTTTTTCGTAAATAGTCTCAGTTTGACAAACCGGACTTGATTTATGAGAGAAGAGAGATAATAGGATGTTATTATCATTATATTAGTATTAGAAGCTTCTTGAATGATATTATAAGGTTACCTGGTCAGTTTTAGTTAAAAATAGAAAATCGGTTTAACCGGGTTCACAGTTTACTGGTGCAGCTTAGCACCAGCACTCCCTGATGACTTTAGCAACGCTAATGCCTCATCATACATGTTCTATTCTCATAATAAATATGTTACTAGTTTCATTTATGCTAGTAACTCAGAAAATAATTTTTAGAGATATTTTTACAAGTGTTCCGATACATCTAGTTTTAGTAGTTATACACTTGAGATATTTTAATATTATTTTAATCCACCTCCAAGCCAACCAATCACAACTCACCCTACACCCCCAAGACACTCGAAGGATGTCTCATATCTTCATTTTGGACGAAAATAACAAGAGAGAAAAGAGAGAAACTTTCATGAACACTTAATCTTCAAAGCTTGATTTCTTCTGAACTAAAACTCAAATCAAAACTCTGATTTCACCAAAATGATCCTCTCTTCCTCCTCTACATAAGCATATAACATATCAAGGCTGGAAATAAGTTGAGATGGCTGTCTCTCTCCCTCTTCAATTCGGTTTTCAAGGAAACATGCTTAAACATGTGTTTTCTTGATGTTCTTCCTTAGGAATCATGCTTAACTTGACTTGAGGGCCAAGAAATGTGACTTTCCAGCAAGTCTAAGGTTTGAAATCACCTCCTAATGTGCTAAGGGAGATTTGGTTAGTTGAGGGTTTTTGGATTTAAAGTTGTTCTTGATGTGATTTATGAGGAAAAAGTGCTTAAGGACCACCTGAAAGTCTAACCGAATTAGGAGCAGCAAAACCAGGTAGGGATTGACGAAATTAATCTTGATTGATTGTGTTTGAGTTTTGTGATTATGATATGGTTTTGCTGTGCTTGAAATTGATTGTTTATATGATTGATTCTTGTTGAAATTTTGGTGAAAATTTGATGAAATTTGATGATATTCAACTTGAAACTTATGTTCTTCATGGCTGCTGGAAAAACGAACCCTAATCCTTAAATTTGGGTTCAATTTGTGTTAAAATCATGTAGAAAAGATGGGGTTATAGTGGCTGCTAATTTAATTTGAATTATGGTAAAAATCGGTTGCTGAAAAGACTGAAAATCGGGTAAAAACAGAGAAAGAATCTGAAGAATATACGAAGAACACGAAGAACACTTTGAGTGTGGTGAAGAACGTTGAAGAACACCTTTTAGATCTTATAAAGGGCAAGGAAGTAAATATTTTGGTGTTTGGGGGGTTATTTTGTAATTTCTAAAAGTTAGGATGGTAAAAGTAGAAATATTAAAAGTTACGGGTGGTAAAAAGTAAATTTTAAAGGTTAAAAGTAAAAGGTAAGTTAATTTTCGAAAATTAATGATAAAATAATAAATAATAATAAAATATTAAATAATAATATTTAATTAAAAATAATATTTTAATAAAAATAATAAAATAATGTGAAAAAGGCAGTTTTCTGTAAAAGCTTTAGAAAGACAACTTTATGTGCAGAATCTCATAATTACCTTCATAAAACACTTAGGGAGTGGTAACAACATGTTAGTGTGGCAAAGATAAAAAAAATATAAAAAGTTAAAGAAAAGATAAAAATCAAAGAAAAAGTTTGTAAAATTTTAATGACAGAAAAACAGACAGAGATTAGTGAATGGACCAGGGCAACATAGTTAGTACTTGAGTTGCGACTATGATTAGGTATAATATGAAAAGTTAAACTGTTTCAATATAGACTTAATGAACCTATACTTGGGACAGGCTAACTATTTATACCGAAATTTACATAAGCGTTAAATACATACGTTAAGCAAAGATATCAGAGCAGAATAGAGAAACACAGAGAACAGAGCAACCAGAGCAGTGTAAAGAGATACAGAGAAAAGAGAAACTAGAACAGAGTAAAGAGACATAAAGAGATATTTATATATATTAGTTGCTTGAAGCAACCCAAAGCTATATTTATATATATATTAGTTGCTTAATGGAACCCAGAGCTATATTTACATATATATATTAGTTGCTTGATGCAACTCAGAGCTATATTTATATATATTAGTTGCTTGATGCAACCCAAAGCTATATTTATATATATATTAGTTGCTTGATGCAACCTAGAGCTATATTTAATATATATTAGTTGCTTAATGCAACCCAGAGCTTCTGTAGGGAAACTAAGTTACCTACATCTATTTTCCGCTTCCCCAGAGCAGAGCAGAGTATATATATATTTTCCTGCAGTAAGCAGAGGCTGTCTCAAATGAGCGGCTATTATTATATGCGCATTTATTTAGGAACAGAAAATTGTATCCGGGAAATCGGGATTACTCGTGACCAGATAAATGTCGGGATTGCGGGCAGCCAACCGACACATGAGCTCATGGCCTGCACTAGGGCTAGACATGCATCATTCTTGTCTATGCATCATTCTCTGTTGTATTCTTTTCTGTGTGTGATCTATTTCTTTATACTTGTCTGCTTGTACGCTATTTCTGTGTTTTATTTTCCTGTATTCTTTTGTTTGTGTTATGCTTTCTGTTGTCTCTACTTTCTCTTTCTATCTTTATCTTCTGTTTACTGCTTCACTATATTATGTTATTTGCCTGCTAATCGACCCCAAATAAATGAACATAACTAATAACCCCGGCCCTACTAAGAACTCCCTAGTTCTTACCCACTTCTCTCCCTTCCTCCCCTTCAGATGGAGACGGGCATGATATTCTATGAGTTCGAGGACCCTTACGTTTACGAGGATCCAGTGTACTATGGTTACTACATTTTAAGTGCGGAGCCTCGTATGAGACGTTACGTGTTGCAAAATTGCCCTTTTCAACATCCTTTGTCTAGTCCACTTTTTGATCCTGACGCACCCTACGACTTTCCCTTGTCCTGGTTACTCCCTGATGCACCTGTACATCCTTTTCCTGATGGTCCCGGACACCTTATACCAGCTTAACCTTTGAATGTGGTGGAACCTGAGCCTATCATTTCTGGTGAGTTTGAGTTAGCTGGTGACTACGTACCTGTGATACCACCAGAGTGGGACTTTTCCCCTGAGCCGATCTCTGACTTTCCACAGCCTGCTGAGCCGACACTGCCGGATGATGGGGTAGCTCCTATTTACGCGAACGGACCTGTGCTCGCGAATGATTTTGTACATAGTGACAGCAGTGCTTCTGGTGGATCTGAGGGTATAGTTGTAGCTGCGGATGATGAGGAGGAGAAGGATCCTGAGAAAGAGATAGAGTAGGATGAGAAGGTGGACGAGCCTCACGGCGATTCTCCGAATGGCCACGTGTAGAGATAGTTTGACAGCAGAAGGGGTATTCTTTTGATGACGCTCTAGTCTGACATTATCTGATAGTTAGTCTCTCACTTGTGTTAGAACACTCGAGAGCTAGGAGCTATGTAGTGGTTAGACTAGCCTGGGCGCCAGTTTATCGGCTTTTTGTATAGGCCAGGCCCTGCGAGTGTCGTGTATTTATTAGCTACATAGGTTGACGAGGACGTAAACTGACTTGATCTTGTGTAAATGCTACATGTTGTGTTATAGTGTACATGATGTATATTATCTGATATATTATTATATTTCTCTACGCTTGCTTTTATTGCTCTCAATGTATGCTTGTTTATTTTACATTATCATCCGCAGTGAATAAAAAAAAAGTTACTCATAAAATTGGCAATGTTCTAATAAGGAACAGGCTCATATATTAGGTAATAGTTAAAAATTAGGAAGAAGAAGTTGGTAACACTTAGCTTCTTGTATGACCATGGCATACTGGGAGTTGGGTCGTTACAATTTTGTATCAGAGCAGTTCGTTCCCAATAGAGCCTGGGGAGTGGACTGACTATGCTTCATTGCATACTCTGCTTGTATGTCTCATGTTGTTAGGGTATCTTTAAGATACATTTGGCATGAATGTCTATGAGCGCTCATTTTGGAAATGTTCGTGCCTAAATTGAAATATTAAGACTGATCACCTTAATGTTGATTGTTTGGTGTGGATAGGACCATAATGACTACGAATAGGCAAAGTTTAATCGAGTTTCGAACGATGAATCGATGCGAGGCACAGCTATCCTCACAGCTGTTATGATCTCCATTGTTATGGTTATGTCAGATTTGGATGCTGTAAAGAATGAACGCTTATTTTACTTGTAAAGAATCTGGACACAAAGCTATGGTCTACCCAAGAAAATTTGCTCGAAATCCAGTACGAACCTAGCAATAAGGTCGAGTGTTTGCTATGACTGCTGACGATGCTATGCAATCAGACGCCCTGATCCAAGGTCAGTGTTATGTCAAAAATCGATTTCTAACTGTACTGTATGACTCAGGTGCATTGCATTCCTTTATTTCTTTAACTGTTGTTCGTGAGTTGGGACTAGACTTCTCTGAGTTAAATTTTAATTTAATTGTCCATACACCTGCATCCCAAAATGCTTGAACCAGTTTAGTGTGCCTGCAAGTACCATTTACTATTAGGAACAGGACTTTCATACATGATTTAATCTGTTTGCCTCCATGTGGTCTAGAAGTTATTATAGGGCTAGATTGGTTATCTAAATATCATGTTTTCCATGATTGCTTTGAAAGAACTGCTGTTATTCCATCTGATAGTCCACATACTAAACCATTTCTATCTCATACCTTATATCTAAATTCTGTAAGACTTACCTTAGACGGGAGTGATTGTGAGGGGTACATTCTGTTAGTGGCTAGCTCGAATGATAGTGAATTAAGCCTAGAACAAATCTGAATGGTAAAGGAATTTCCTGATATTTTTTTGGACGACATCCCTGAATTTCCTCCTCAGGGAGAGATAGAATTCAGCATTGAACTAGTGCCTGGAACCGGACCAATTTCCATAGCACCGTACCAGATGTCACCATTGGAACTTTCAGAGTTGAAGAAGCAGTTGGATGAGCTACTTGGAAAGAAATTTATTCGTCTCAATGCATCACCTTGGGGAGCTCCAGTATTGCTAGTCAAGAGGAAGGACGGTAGAATGAGACTTTGCGTAGATTACCGACAGCTAAATAAGGTCACTATTAAGAACAAGTATCCACTTCCACGGATTGATGATTTGATGAATTAGTTGAAAGGTTCAACTGTGTTCTCGAAGATTGATTTGTGATCGGGTCATCACCAAATTTGAGAAAGCAAGCTAGATATACCAAAGACTATGCTCAGGACTCAGAAACGATGACGATGCTGGGAATTATGGGAGCAAAAGAAGTAGAAGCTGAGACAAAATTGTAATGGTCTATGAAGGTAAAAAAAATAGGAATTTGTGACAAAGGATTCTTGCAGTAGCTTACCAAAGTAGATTTTCTATGCATTCTGGAGTGACAAAGATGTATCAAGATATGAAACATATGTTCTGGTGGCCAGGCTTAAAGAAAGAGGTAGCTGATTATGTCTCAAAATGTTTAACATGAGAGAAGGTGAAGGTGGAACATCAGAAACCGTTAGGAACCTTGCAACCCTTGGAAATACCACAATGGAAATGGGAGCAGACCACTATGGATTTTATCACGAGATTGCCAAGAACCTCAACAGGGCATGATGCCATTTGGGTAATTGTGGACAGGTTAACAAAGTCAGCGCATTTCCTTCTGACTCGAGTTGACTATACTTTAGAAAGGCTGGCACGAATATATATTCAAGAAATCGTACAATTGCACGGGATACCTTTGTTAATTGTTTCAGATCAAGATCCGATGTTTACTTCCAGATTCTAGGGAGCTTTCCAGAAAGCGTTGGGAATAGAATTGCACATGAGTACAGCATACCATCCTCAGACAGACGGACAATCAGAGCGGACAATATAGACATTAGAAGACATGCTAAGATCTTGTGTGATGGATAACCAAGGCAGTTGGGATAGGTATTTGCCGTTGGTCGAGTTCGTCTACAACAACAGTTACCAACAAAGTATCAGGATGGCACCATATGAAGCTCTCTACAAAAAAAGATGTCTGACACCATTGTGTTGGAATGACGATGGAGAAGCTAGTGTCTTAGGTCTAGACTTAGTGCAAGAAATTAATGAGAAAATAAAGGGGATTCGCCAGAAGATCCAGATAGCACAGAGCCGTCAAAAGAGCTATGCCGATAATAGACGTAGACCCTTAGAGTTTAGTGAGGGAGACCATGTTTTTCTAAAAGTAACCTCGGCTACTGGAATAGGTAGAGTCCTTAAGACTAAAAAGCTTAACCCTCGATATATAGAACCTTTCCAAATACTTAAAAGAGTCGGTCTAGTAGCTTATCAAATAGTCCTTCCTCCTTACTTATTAAACCTTCGTGATGTTTTTCATGTCTCGCAACTTAAGAAATATATTCCCGATGAGAGTCATGTTCTACAACCCGAAACAGTACAGTTACAAAATGATTTGACATATGAAACATCACCGGTTCAGATCGTAGAAGGAAGTGATAAGCAACTAAGAGGCAAAACTGTTCGCTTAGTCAAAGTAGCATGGGGACCAAGAGGAGAAAAAGAGCACACTTGGGAACTGGAAGATAAAATGAAAGCTGATTACCCACATCTATTCTCAGGTAACTGAAATTTTGAGGGCAAAATTTTCTTTTAGGATGGTAGAATGTAACAACCCCGGTTTTCGAGTACGCGAGATCTTTTCTGAAAGTATGGAGAACTCCCGAGGATCAGTAAGGGGAGAAGCTCTGATATATCATCAAGTATCTCAATCCTCATTGTCATTATTTCATCTTTAAGCTAGAACCTTTTATGAGGCAAGCTTGATAACGCAGTGATGAAGAACCTAGTTTTTGAACCGTATCGGTTAGGAGTTTTGATTCGGTTTTTCGTAAATAGTCTCAGTTTGACAAACCGGACTCGATTTATGAGAGAAGAGAGATAATAGGATTTTATTATCATTATATTAGTATTAGAAGCTTTTTGAATGATATTATAAGATTATCTGGTCAGTTTTAGTTAAAAACAGAAAATCGATTTAACCGGGTTCACAGTTTACTGGTGCAGCTTAGCACCAGCACTCCCTGATGACTTTAGCAACTCTAATGCTTCATCATACATGTTCTATTCTCATAATAAATATGTTACTAGTGTCATTTATGCTAGAAACTCAGAAAATAATTTTTAGAGATGTTTTTATAAGTGTTCCGATACATCTAGTTTTAGTAGTTATACACCTGAGATATTTTGATATTATTTTAATCCACCTCCAAGCCAACCAATCAAAACTCACCCTACACCCCCAAGACACTCCAAGGCTGTCTCATTTCTTCATTTTGGACGAAAATAACAAGAGAGAAACAAGAGAAACTTTCATGAATACTTAATCTTCAAAGCCTGATTTCTTCTCAACTAAAACTCAAATCAAAACTCCAATTTCACCAAAATGATCCTCTCTTCCTCCTCTACATAACCATATAACATATCAAGGCTGGAAATAAGGTGAGATGGCTGTCTCCCTCCCTCTTCAATTCGGTTTTCAAGGAAACATGCTTAAACATGTGTTTTCTTGATGTTCTTCCTTAGGAATCATGCTTAACTTGACTTGAGGGCTAGGAAATGTGACTTTTCAGCAAGTATAAGGTTAGAAATTACCTCCTAACGTGCTGAGGGAGATTTGGTTAGTTGAGGATTTTTGGATTTAAAGTTGTTATTGATGTGATTTAGGAGGAAAAAGTGCTTAAGGACCACCTGAAAGTCTAACCGAATTAGGAGCAGAAAAACCAGGTAGGGTTTGACGAAATTAATCTTGATTGATTATGTTTGAGTTGTGTGATTATGATATGGTTTGTCTGTGCTTGAAATTGATTCTTTATATGATTGATTCTTGTTGAAATTTTGGTGAAAATTTGATGAAATTTGATGATATTCAACTTGAAACTTATGTTCTTCATGGCTGCTGGAAAAACGAACCCTAATCCTTAAATTGGGGTTCCATTTGTGTTAAAATCATGTAGAAAAGATGGGGTTTTAGTGGCTGTTAATTTAATTTGAATTATGGTAAAAATCGGTTGCTGAAAAGACTGAAAAATGGGTAAAAACAGAGAAAGAATCTGAAGAATATACGAAGAACACGAAGAACACTTTGAGTGTGGTGAAGAACATTGAAGAACACCTTTTAGATCTTATAAAGGCCAAGGAAGTAAATATTTTTGTGTTTGGGGGGTTATTTTGTAATTTCTAAAAGTTAGGGTGGTAAAAGTAGAAATATTAAAAGTTACGGGTGGTAAAAAAGTGAATTTTAAACGTTAAAAGTAAAAGGTAAGTTAATTTTTGAAAATTAATGATAAAATAATAAATAATAATAAAATATTATATAATAATATTTAATTAAAAATAATATTTTAATAAAAATAATAAAATAATGTGTAAAAGGCAGTTTTCTATAAAAGCTTTAGAAAGACAACTTTAAGTGCAGAATCTCATAATTACCTTCATAAAATACTTAGGGAGTGGTAATAACATGTTAGTGAGGCAAAGATAAAGAAAAGATAAAAAGTTAAAGAAAAGATAAAAATCAAAGAAAAAGTCTGTAAAATTTTAATGACAGAAAAACAGACAGAGAGTAGTGAACGAACTAGGGCAACATAGTTAGTACTTGAGTTGCGGCTATGATTAGGTTTAATATGAAAAGTTAAACTGTTTCAGTATAGACTTAATGAACCTATACTTGGGACAGGCTAACTATTCATACCGAAATTTACATAAGCTTTAAATACATACGTTAAGCAAAGATATCCGAGCAAAATAGAGAAACACAGAGAACAGAGTAACCAGAGCAGAGTAAAGAGATACAGAGAATAGAGTAACCAGAGCAGAGTAAAGAGATACAGAGAAAAGAGAAACTAGAACAGAATAAAGAGATATAAAGAGATATTTATATATATTAGTTACTTGAAGCAACCCAGAGCTATATTTATATATATATTAGTTGCTTGATGGAACCCAGAGCTATATTTATATATATATATATTAGTTGCTTGATGCAACCCAGAGCTATATTTATATATATATATTAGTTGCTTGATGCAACCCAGACCTATATTTAATATATATTAGTTGCTTAATGCAACCCAGAGCTTCTGTAGGGAAACTAAGTTACCTACAGCTATTTTCCGCTTCCCCAGAGCAAGGCAGAGTATATATATATTTTCCTGCAGTAAGCAGAGGCTGTCTCAAATGAGCGGCTATTATTATATGCGCATTTATTTAGGAACAAAAAATCGTATCTGGAAAATTGGGATTACTCGTGACCGGATAAATGTCAGGATTGCGGACAGCCAACCGACACATGAGCTCATGGCCTGCGCTAGGGCTAGACATGCATCATTCTTGTCTGCGCATCATTCTCTGTTGCATTCTTTTCTGTGTGTGGTCTATTTCTTTATATTTGTCTGCTTGTATGCTATTTTTGTGTTTTATTTTCCTGTATTCTTTTGTTTGTGTTCTGCTTTTTGTTGTCTCTACTTTTTCTTTCTATCTTTATCTTCTGTTTACTGCTTCGCTATATTATGTTATTCATCTGCTAATCGACCCAAAATAAATGAACGTAACTAATAACCCCGGCCCTACTAAGAACTCCCCAGTTCTTACCCCCTTCTCTCCCTTCCTCCCCTTCAGATGGAGACGGGCATGATATTCCATGAGTTCGAGGACCCTTACGTTTATGAGGATCCAGTGTACTATGGTTACTACATTTTGAGTGCGGAGCCTCGTATGAGACGTTACGTGTTACAAAATTACCCTTTTCAACATCCTCTATCTAGTCCACTTTTTGATCCTGACGCACCCTACGACTTTCCCTTGTCCTGGTTACTCCCTGATGCACCTGTACATCCTCTTCCTGACAGTCCCAGACACCCTATACACGCTCAACCTTTGAATGTGGTGGAACCTGAGACTATCATTTCTGGTGAGTTCGAGTTAGCTGGTGACTACGTACCTGTGATACCACCAGAGTGGGACTTTTCCCCTGAGCCGATCCCTGACTTTCCACAGCCTGCTGAGCCGACACTACCGGACAATGGGGTAGCTCCTATTTACGCGAACGGACTTGTGCTCGCGAATGATTTTGTACATAGTGACAGCAGTGCTTCTGGTGGATCTGAGGGTATAGTTGTAGCTGCGGATGATGAGGAGGAGAAGGATCCTGAGATAGAGATAGAGTAGGATGAGAAGGTGGACGAGCCTCATGGCGATTCTCCGAATGGCCACGTGTAGAGATAGTTTGACAGCAGAAGGGGTATTCTTTTGATGACGCTCTAGTCTGACATTATCTGATAGTTAGTCTCTCACTTGTGTTAGAACACTCAAGAGCTAGGAGCTATGTAGTGGTTAGGCTAGCCTGGGCGCCAGTTTAGCGGCTTTTTGTATAGGCCAGGCCCTGGGAGTGTCGTGTATTTATTAGCTACGTAGGTTGACGAGGATGTAAACTGACTTGATCTTGTGTAAATGCTACATGTTGTGTTATAGTGTACATGATGTATATTATCTGCTATATTTCTATATTTCTCTACGCTTGCTTTTATTGCTCTCAATGTATGCTTGTTTATTTTACATTATCATCTGCAGCGAATAAAAAAAAAGTTACTCATAAAATTGGCAACGTTCTAACAAGGAACATGCTCATATATTAAGTATTAGTGATAATTAGGAAGAACAAGTTGGTAACACTTAGCTTCTTGTATGACCATGGCATACTGGGAGTTGGGTCGTTACTGATGACAAGTCATCTTAGCCTAGTTTCACTAGCCTTTTTCTTTTGTTTTCAATTGAATTATGCACTTTCTTGAGCCAAAAGCAAGCCAATTTGGTAGATTTTCATGTTTCCTTTGATTTAATCAACCATGTATGAATTCATGCCATTTCATGAGGTTTTATGCTATAAATGTCACATATTATGAAAGAATGAATATCTCATGATTTTGAGCATAGCTTTGATGTGTTTGGTTGATTAATGATAGGTGAAGAAAGCTTGGAGAAAGGTTGATGCAAGAAGGAATGGCTAGGAGGAATGACTTGAGTCTTGAATTAATTATGAACCAGGAAGCAAAAGCTGGAGCAAAAGTTAGCCCCTAACTTTTTGGCTAACTTTTGGCATGAAAAAAACACTCCCTGGATGCATCAAAAGTTTGCGCCAACGTTAGCCCCTAACTTTTTGGCTAACGTTGGCGCTTGAAAAACTCCCTGGGCTAGCAAAAGTTTGCGCCAACGTTAGCCCCTAACTTTCTGGCTAACGTTGGCGCCATGAATAACTAAGGGAAGGCCAACGTTGGAGCAAAAGTTAGACCCCTAACTTTTGCCCCAACGTTGGTATCAGCAAAACAAGGGTGCTGATGTGAAAAGTTGGAGCAAAAGTTAGGGTCTAACTTTTACTCCAACTTTTACTCAAGCTTTCATGATTCCAACCCGGTTCAATTCGGTTCTTCTCCAAACTCCAAGAGCAATCAACCAAGGCCTCTCTCAACCCAATTCCACCAAGAGCAAAGGCCCAATTGAAGGCTTGAAGACCATTTGAAGAAAGTGTATAAATAGATTAGAATTTAAGTTTTAAGAGAGCTTCCCTTTGAGTTTTCAGAGAGTTTTCTTTTCTGGTTTGATTGAGAGCTCACTTTTACATTTCTTAGCATTGTTGTTTTAATTCAAGAGAATTTGGAAGGAGAATTGATCTCTCTTCTTCCTTGTTCTTGCCCAGCACTTTTTACTTTTCTTGTCTTGGATTTTGGGTGGAGAATTGAAGAAATTCTGTTTCAATCTCACCTTAGAATCTTGTTTAATTTTCTGCTCAATTGAATTTCAGTTTCGGTTAATTGTTCTTCATCTACTTTCTTTGCAATTTACAATTTCCTTTGCAATTGTTCTTGTTGGATCTAGGAAGGCATTGAGATCTAGACTTGGTTTTCTAGTCTCTTGGGTCCTGAGATCCGGATTTCCCATTTCCCGTTCCCTGTTTACTGTTTTCATGCTCATTTACAGTTTTGTTTTAAGATCCGGTTTGATTCAAGACATCCTTTACTTCTCTGTTTGTTGCAATTTTACATTCCCTTGTTTAATTTCTGCAAATCCAACTCCCCATTCCCTTTACAATTCAAGCCATTTACATTTCTTGCACTTTAAGATTTTGCAATTTACATTTCTTGCGTTCTAAGTTTCTGCCATTTAATTTCTTGTTCTTTAAGATTCAGCACTTTAATTTCTGTTCTCTTTAATTTCATGCCAATTACCCATTCCCTTTACTTTCTATGCAATTTAAATTCTGCAAATCACAAATCTCTCAACCAAATCTTGATTCGCTTGACTAAATCAACCACTAAACTAAAATTGCTCAATCCTTCAATCCCTGTGGGATCGACCTCACTCCCATGAGTTATTATTACTTGATACGACCCAGTGCACTTGCCGGTTAGATTTGGGTGTTTTGGAGAAATTCGTTTTTCCGCGAAAATATCCGATCAGTTACACAAGTGATTGACGATTGGGAGCCATTAATGCTAGATCTCACTAATTGATTTGGTGTAGAACTAGGACTTATGGACTTGGATTGATATAGCTCACTTGACTTTCCTCTACTATTAGTTAGGAGTTAACTTAGTGGGATTGATCCTTGCCAATTCTCATGTTGTGGTTAGTGATAAGGATAGAGATCCTTGACCACCAACCTTTGCCAAGACCTTTGTAATTGTTAGTTTATTTTCATTGTCATTTACATTTTGTGCCTCTTATCAAAAATCCCAAACATACCTCATAACCAATAACAAGACACTTTGTTGCAATTCCTAGGGAGAACGATGATGCGCGGAAAACTTGTCTCTCAACAAATCTCCTTTCGGCAAGTGTACCGAATTTATCGTCAAGTAAAAACTCACAATAGAGTAAGGTCGAATCCCACAGGGATTGATTGATCAAGCAACTTTAATTAGAAGAATGTTCTAGTTGAGCGAATCCAGAATTTGGGTTGAGAGTTACAGAAAATAAAATGGCGGGAATGTAAATAACAGAAAAGTAAATGCTAGAATTAAAGGACTGGAAGTAAATGACTGAAAATAAATTGCAGAATTGTAAATGGGAATGGAGGATTTGCTCATAAAAGTAAATGGCAGAAATTAAAGAGAATGGGTAAGATCAGAGATGGGGAGTTCATTGGGCTTAGGAGATGTTGCAATTCTCTGGATCAAGTTCATTTTCATCTCTTCCTCAATCAATGCACTCATTGATCTCCTTGGCAATCTTAAGTGATTGAATTACAATTTCTTGCAATTCAATCTCTCAAATCTTGATCAATAGCCAATTCCTTGGTCAATTGCTCATGAGAAGAGATGAAGTATGGTCACTGATTATACCACATGCATTTCTCAAATCAAGTATTGAGAGGGTTATAGTCACATACCCATCCAAACCCAATTTGGTCCAGCATGAGAAAGCATTTCTAGCTTGATCTCTTCATTCCTCTTTCAAGGTTCAAAAGAGATCCATGTTTGAATAGCTTATCTTCCAAGATAACTACTCAATAGGATGAAGATCGAAAGCTTTCAAGTAAAATCAAGAGAAAAGATAGAAGAAGAATAATAAAAATTAGTATTGATCCATCAAATTACAACAGAGCTCCCTAACCCAATGAAAGGGGTTTAGTTGTTCATAGCTCTTGAAAATGAAAATAAAGATGGAGAATACATCATAGAACTAGAAATTGCAGAGAAAGTAAAATACAGAGAGTAATTCTCTTCTTCCCACTTTTTGAACTCCCCTTTTAACAATTCAAAGCTACTCCTATATATACTACTCTTCTCAGCTTCTAGTTTGCTCTTCAAGTCTTGGGCCTTTGGATCTTGAGTTTGAAGCAGTTCTTTTCTTCATTTGGGCATGGCTTTACTTACAGAGAGAAAGTGCTAAGTGGGCAGAGACTTTAGCTCAGGGCGTTAGGGGTGTTAACATTTAGTGAAAGTATAAGTTCGAGAACGTTAGTGACACTTAACATTTTCACTAACGTTCCAATGTACCCTTTTGCCTCACGTTAGAGCCCACGTTAACTAGGTTAACGTGGCTTTGCCAAACTTCGAGAACGTTAGTGACACTCAACATTGTCACTAACGTTCCAATGTGCCCCTAGATCTCTAGAGTCCACGTTAACTAGGTTAACGTGGCTTCTAACGTGGCCATTCTTAGCCATCCCAATGTTAGTGACAATGTTGAGTGTCACTAACGTTGGCTCATCATTCATTCCTCATCGTTAGCTTCCACGTTAACTAAGTTAACGTGGAAGTTAACGTGGCTCCTTGGGGGGTTGTGTGGTTGCTTCCAACGTTAGTGACAATGTTGAGTGTCACTAACGTTGTCGACAACTCTCACTTCTCACGTTAGCTCCCACGTTAACCAAGTTAACGTGGGAGTTAACGTGGTGTGTTGCATCCTTAGGCCAACGTTAGTGACAATGTTGAATGTCACTAACGTTGGCTTCTCTTCCCCCTTTAACGTTAGAGGCCACGTTAACTAGGTTAACGTGGGCTCTAACGTGGCCACTCATGAGTGTTTGCCAACGTTAGTGACAATGTTAAGTGTCACTAACATTGGCTCAACTTCCTTTCTCCACGTTAGAGTGCACGTTAACTTAGTTAACGTGACTCTTAACGTGGGCAATGATGGCTTTGAGAGTGTTATTGGCAATCACTTTTCTCATTAACCTTGCAAGTTACCTCCCTTTCCTTGCTTCCCTTGGTCCTGAAATCAAGCAACAGAGTGCATCAAAGTTCTAGTCCAAGTCCTGGGTAATGCAGCATACAATTTGTCACTAAATTCATGCAAAATCCTCATGAAATAATGTAAAATGCACAATGTATGCTTGAATCAAGGTGTAGGTGAATATCTACCCAAAACTAGCTTATTTCCTAAAGAAATGCATGAAACTACCCTAAAAACAGTAAAGAAAAGGTCAGTGAAACTGGCCAAGATGCCTTGGCATCACAACACCAAACTTAAAGCTTGCTTGTCCCTAAGCAAGTACTGGAACAAGAGAATGATGAATGGAATATCCAGAGGAATGAGTCATTCTTGTGGAAGTCATGTTACTGATTTTGTGGTGGTTTCATACATAGTAACTTAGGTTCATTCCATTACTGGCTTTCAGACTTTTATCATGTCCCTAAACACTTACTTTGTTTATATCCCATGAGACTTTTATTCATTGATCCTTTTATTGTTATTTCAAGGGTTATTTGTGTTATTTAGGCTAAGTGCTCTGTAAGGGGGCAACTCTTTAAGATAAGCTCTCAGCCAACACTCCCAAACCAGTTGGTTCAAGGTGCTAGGTGTTGAAGCACCCCTAAGGACTTACTCCCTCAAGTCTCTCCCCCATACATACACACCACAGGCATATAGTTCATTTATTTTCTTTCTTGAGACCTTGGTGTCCAGCACCTCTTTGGGTTACTAAATGTTCTGTAGTGAGGGTTACTCTTGATAATGGATTTTCAGCTGATAATCCCGGGTTAGTTAACCTAAGTTACCAAGTGATAAAGCACCCCTGAGAGCTTATTCATCCAAGTAGATCCCTCACACAGGAGCACCACAGATACTTGTCTCAAGGTCCAAACCATTGGTGCCTAGCCTTATTGCTTACTCTTTTTCTTTTGTTTTTTTCACTTCCATTGTTCTTTCCCTTTTCTCTTATTAGGATCTTGTTATTAACTTAGTCTCATGGGTATATCCAAAGTCAAGTATTCAGGATAGATAGTTGTCCTCCTAGCCTTGTGGTTGAACCAACTTAGCTAACTTATGACTACCCCAAAGATTCATGAATGCACTTCCACATTATGAACTCTACTATGGTCTTTTAAAAAAAACATAAACATTCTCTCTTCATTTGATTAAAAAAAAAGGACAAGCATACAAGTAAGTTAAGGAGGATGTAGTGACATAAAGACTAGCACACATAGACCTATTCAGAACTTAAAAGACATAATTTAAAAAGGGTTCAACTACGAGTAACTACAAATCAAAAGTGCATTCGGACTTCCAACTTTCAACAATTCTGAGTACAATGGAATTAAGTAACAATACAACCTTTGGGTGATGATTTCTGGTTGCCCTCTCACTTTGTAATCATCCTAGTTTTTGCTGCCTAGCTTCTTTGGGTTGAGGTGCACCATTTCCTCATAAGGTTCCTGCAAGGTTACTGGAAGTTGCTTGTTCCCAAAGCACTTGAGACATAGTTAGCTTGCATGTATGCTCGTGCTTTTTGAACTCAATTTGGTGTGTGAACACCAAACTTAGTTCCTTGCCCAGTCCAAACATTGCACATATGCAGAGAACCCCATATCTTGTTGTCAACAAAGCAATGATAACCTATAGTCTAACTACATCTAAGTGGTTTCTCTTGATTGGATGGAGCTAGCAATGTTCCTCTGGAGTGGAGTGTAATTCTAACCAATGTCCTTTGGTGGAACACCAAACTTAGAATTACACCATCACTCTTGGATTATTCTGGTGTGGAACACCAAACTTAGGTCCTTACAATACAGGAGAAACGACTTGTGAATTTTTATTGAAATAAAGATGAAAGTGAAACTACCGGAGGTTGGGTTGCCTCCCAACAGAGCGCTCTTTTATCGTCGCTAGCTCGACGAGTCCTTAATTACTTGAGATGGTACTTTACTCTGGGGTTTTCCCCCATGTTGCCCAGATAATGCTTGAGTCTTTGTCCATTCACTGTAAAAGTCCTCTCTGAACCTTCATCTGTGATTTCGATGTGGCCATATGGTGATACTTTCGTAACCATGAAAGGTCCGGACCACCTTGACTTGAGTTTTCCTGGGAACAGCCTTAATTTAAAATTGTAAAGGAGTACTCGCTGCCCCTTTTCAAAACTTCTGGGCGCAAGATGCATGTCATGTTTTCTCTTTGCCTTTTCTTTATACATCTTAGTGTTTTCATAGGCTTGTGACCTGAATTCCTCCATCTCTTGCAGCTGCAAGATCCTTTTTGCACCAGCAGCAATGCTGTCAAAATTTTGTATCTTGATAGCCCAGAGAGCTTTGTGCTCCAGCTCCAGTGGTAAATGACAAGCCTTCCCATAGACCAGTTGATATGGAGACATTCCAAGTGGAGTTTTGAATGCTGTTCTGTATGCCCAAAGAGCATCATCCAGCTTCTTCGACCAATCCTTTCTAGATGCACCCACAGTCTTTTCCAGGATCCTCTTCAGCTCTCTGTTGGATATCTCAGTTTGCCCACTTGTTTGAGGATGGTAAGGTGTGGCTACTTTGTGTTTTACCCCATATCGTAGGAGGAGAGCTTCTAGTGGTTTGTTACAAAAGTGGCTCCCTCCGTTACTGATGAGGCATCTTGGGACTCCAAACCGGCTAAAGATATTTTTCCTGAGAAAGTTCATGACTACCTTGTTATCATTAGTTGGGGTTGCAATAGCCTCTACCCACTTGGAAACATAATCCACTGCTACCAGGATGTACTTGTTTGCATATGAGGTTGGGAATGGTCCCATGAAATCTATTCCCCACACATCAAACAGTTCCAGTTCCAAGATGAAATTTTCTGGCATGGCGTTTCTTTTGGGCAGGTTTCCAGATCTTTGGCATTCATTGTAGCTTTTTACTAGTTCCTTGGCATCCTTGAAAAGGGTGGGCTAAAAGAATCCGCTTTGTAACACCTTTACGGCAGTTCTGTCCCCTCCAAAGTGCCCGCCATAACATGAACCGTGGCAATTCCACAGGACTTCTCTTCCTTCTTCTTCCAAAACACATCTTCTAAGGATTTCATCTGAACATTTCTTGAAGAGATATGGCTCGTCCCAGACAAAGTATTTTGCATCATTCATGAGCTTCCTTTTTTGATGTTTATTGATCCCTGGAGGTAATGCCCCAGTTGCCTTGAAATTTGCAATATCTGCAAACCATGGTGCTTTTTGAACTGTCATCAACTGCTCATCTGGGAAGAGCTCGTTCACATTTGTATCATTTCCTCCACCTTGATCATGAGGGATTCTGGATAGGTGATCTGCCACCTTGTTCTCCACTCCTTTCTTGTCTCTGATTTCAATATCAAATTCCTGCAACAGTAAGATCCACCTTATTAGTCTTGGCTTTGATTCTTGCTTGGCAAACAAATATTTAAGTGCTGTGTGATCTGTAAAGACAATCACTTTAGCACCAATGAGGTATGATCTAAATTTGTCAAATGTAAAAACTATTGCTAGCAACTCCTTTTCAGTTGTGGTATAATTTTTTTGAGTTTTATTAAGAACTTTGCTAGCATAGTATATCACACGAACTAAGTTATCTTTCCTTTGTCCTAACACTGCCCCAACTGCAAAATCAGATGCATCACACATCAATTCAAATGGTAAGTTCCAATCAGGTGGGGAGATGATAGGAGCAGAGGATAACCTCATTTTCAAATGTGCAAATGCTAGCATGCATGTTTCATCAAAGATAAATGGTGTATCAGATACAAGGAGATTGCTTAAGGGCTTGGCTATCTTTGAAAAATCTTTAATGAACCTTCTGTAAAAACCAGCATGCCCTAAAAAACTCCTAATTGCCTTGACATCACTGGGTGGGGGTAATTTTTCAATAAGTTCTACTTTAGCTCTATCAACCTCAATGCCTTGGTGAGAGACCTTGTGACCAAGGACTATTCCTCCTGTCACCATGAAGTGGCATTTTTCCTAGTTCAAGACCAAATTGGTCTCTTGGCATCTTTTCAATACCAAGGCGAGGTGATGTAGGCAACTAGGAAAGGAATCTCCGAATACCGAGAAATCATCCATAAAAACTTCAATGAATTTTTCTATCATATCTGAAAAGATAGAAAGCATGCAGCGTTGGAAAGTTGCAGGAGCATTACATAACCCAAATGGCATGCGCCTATAGGCAAACACTCCATACGGACAAGTAAATGAGGTTTTCTCTTGGTCTCTCGGGTCAACCACTATTTGGTTATATCCTGAATAACCGTCGAGAAAACAATAATATGCGTGCCCTGCAAGTCTTTCCAACATCTGATCCATGAATGGAAGGAGAAAATGGTCCTTTCGTGTAGCCTCATTGAGTTTTCTGTAGTCTATGCACATCCGCCATCCTGTGACAGTCCTTGTAGGTATGAGCTCATTCTTCTCATTGGTAACCACAGTGATTCCTCCCTTCTTAGGCACAACATGTATGGGGCTAACCCAAGGGCTGTCCGAAATTGGGTATATGACCCCTCCTTGCCAAAGCTTCATAACCTCTTTCTATACCACTTCCTTCATGATTGGGATCAGCCTTCTTTGGGATTGAATGGATGGCTTGGCATCATCTTCCAACAGTATTTTATGCATGCATATGGCTGAACTGATTCCCTTCAAGTCAGCAAGGGTCCATCTAATGGCATCCTTATGCTTCCGCAGCACCTTGAGTAGCTCGTCCTCTTGATCTTGACTGAGGGATGAATTTATGATCACTGGGTAGTTTTCATTTTCTCCTAGATATGCATATTTGAGAGTGGGTGGCAGTGCTTTGAGTTCAAGTTTGGGTGCTTCTAACTTTTTGTTCCCTTCCTTTGGTGCATCTGGTATAGGTATTTCTGCTGTGGCCACCTCTTTACTTGATTCAGATTCTTCCTCCACCAATCTCTCGTCCTCTTCAGGTTCTTCTTCTTCAAAATTCTCCTGTACTTTATCCTCAAGTGCATCTAACCTCATGCATTCCCCCAATTGTTCGGGTGGGTAACTCATGGCCTTGAACACATTGAATGTCATCTTTTCATTGTGTAATCTCAGGGTGAGGTCACCCTTCTGAACATCAATGACAGCTCCAACAGTGGCCAAGAATGGCCTTCCCAAGATGATGGAGGTCTTGGCGTCCTCCTGCATGTCCAGCACCACAAAATCTGCTGGAAATCTGAAATCTCCCACTTTTATCAGCAAATCCTCTACTATCCCATGAGGGAATTTGAACGATTGATCTGCCAGTTGTAGGGCCATTTTTGTTGGTTTAGCCTCCTCAATTTTCATCTTTCTCATCATAGCTACTGACATCAAATTGATGCTGGCCCCTAAGTCACAAAGAGTCTTCTCCACTGTGATTTCTCCTATAATACAAGGGATCTGAAAACTCCCAGGATCCTTCAGTTTCTGTGGTAGTTTATGTTGAATGATAGCACTACACTCATCGGTTAGTATCACAGTCTCATTGTTCTTCCAGCTTCTCTTCTTAGTCATTAGCTCCTTCAAAAACTTGGCATAGAGTGGCATTTGTTCTATGGCTTCAGCAAAGGGTATGTTGATTTGTAGCTTCTTGAAGATTTCCAAAAATCTCAAGAACTGGTTGTCATCTTCCCTTTTCTTCAATAGCTGGGGATATGGAGCTCTTGAGATGTTCAGTTGTGGTATCCTTTTTTCTTTCTGCAGACTTGGCGTGGGACGTTGAACTCCATCTTGCTCTTCTCCATTTTCATTTGAGCCTTCTTCTTGTGGTTTTTGGGGACGTTCCTTCAGTTCCTTCCCATTCTTAAGTGTGATAGCTTGACACTCCTCCCTTTTGCTTGAATGGGCATCATAGCAAAAGTTGTGGTTAGGAAGCTGCTTAAATAGATAGCTGATTTGATTCTCCAGTTTCTTGATGGCAGCATTTTGATTCTGCATGTTTGACTGCACTTCCTCTCTGAATGCTTTACTGTTTCGAATGTCTTTGCATACTCCTTCAATTAAGGTTTCGATCTTAGAGAGCTTGTCATCAATTGATGGGTGATTCAGAGCAGATATGCTGTTTTGGTTTTGATAGGCGTGTGGAGAAGTGTTGTCATGGGGGTGTTGAGATGTCCTCTGTGTGAATTGCTGGTGAGCTGCATTGTTGTTGGAGTTGTAACGTCTCTGGTCTTGGTTTTGATCTTGCTCACTTCCCCACCCAAAGTTTGGGTGGTTTCTCCATCCAGGGTTGTAGGTCTTGGAGTATGGATCATAGTTTTTCCTTGGTGAATTCCCAATGTAGTTGGCTTGCTCCTGACTCCCCTCTGCTTCTTCATTCACTCCTTCTTGGGTTGTTGATGAAGTGGAGATTGCTGCTACTTGGTTATCTCCATCTTCTTGGTGAGGTCAGCCAGCTGCTGGGTAATGAGCTTGTCTTGGGCCAACAGAGCATCTACATTGTTTAGCTCCATTACTCCTCTTGTGTTCCCTCTTTCAGAAGCATAGAAGTAGTCGTTCTTTGCTACTGTTTCAATAACATCTATGGCTTCCTCAATAGTCTTCTTCTTGTTCAAAGATCCTCCGGATGAATGGTCTACAGCCTTCTTTGACTCATAAGAGAGTCCTTCATAGAAAATGTGCAGTTGCACCCATTCGTTGAACATGTCAGGTGGACACCTCCTTGTTAAGTCCTTGAACCTCTCCCATGCTTCATATAGAGTCTCACCATCTTGTTGCCTGAAAGTTTGGACCTCAGCTCTCAGCCTATTGATTCGTTGAGGAGGGTAAAATCTTGCTAAAAATTTGTTCACCACGTCTTCCCATGTTGTCAACCTTTCCCTTGGGAAGGATTCCATGTTGTCTTCCATGTTTGTTTCAAAGAATTCCTCTTCTTCCTCAGCACCAACCACTTTCTTTCCTCTTGCGTTCCTCCTTAATCTAAGGAAGGTCCTCTCAGGTTCAGAATCGAAGGAAGTTGAAGCCCCGCTTCTTCTCCCTGTCATACAACCATCAAGTGCAAGCAAGAAAAGATAGGTGCAGAAAGTATTTGTGTCAGAATTACTGTTAGTTGTGGGTGATGCAATATATCAAACAGTTAGTGGGTTAGCAAACAGAGTTGAAAATAACAAAGTAAAACAAAAGAGTAGAGGGGGAAGGGAAGAAGTTTAACGAAAACAAAAAGTAAATCACTCAAACAGAAAATGAAATTCACAAAAATAAAAATGCTCAATCTAGTGATCTTCCAATTTAATCATTGTTGATGCACAATCAATCCCCCGCAACGGCGCCATAAACTTGATGCGCGGAAAACTTGTCTCTCGATAAATCTCCTTTCGGCAAGTGTACCGAATTTGTCGTCAAGTAAAAACTCACAATAGAGTGAGGTCGAAACCCACAGGGATTGATTAATCAAGCAACTTTAATTAAAAGAATGTTCTAGTTGAGCGAATCCAGAATTTGGGTTGAGAGTTGTAGAAAATAAAATGGCGGGAATGTAAATAACAGAAAAGTAAATGCTAAAATTAAAGGACTGGAAGTAAATGACTGAAAATAAATTGCAGAATCGTAAATGGGAATGGGGGATTTGCTCATAAAAGTAAATGGCAGAAATTAAAGAGAATGGGTAAGATCAGAGATGGGGAGTTCATTGGGCTTAGGAGATGTTGCAATTCTCCGGATCAAGTTCATTTTCATCTCTTCCTCAATCAATGCACTCATTGATCTCCTTGGCAATCTTAAGTGATTGAATTACAATTTCTTGCAATTCAATCTCTTAAATCTTGAACAATAGCCAATTCCTTGGTCAATTGCTCATGAGAAGAGATGAAGTATGGTCACTGATTATACCACATGCATTTCTCAAATCAAGTATTGAGAGGGTTATAGTCACATACCCATCCAAACCCAATTTGGTCTAGCATGAGAAAGAATTTCTAGCTTGATCTCTTCATTCCTCTTTCAAGGTTCAAAAGAGATCCAAGTTTGAATAGCTTCTCTTCTAGGATAACTACTCAATGGGATGAAGATCGAAAGCTTTCAAGTAAAATCAACAGAAAAGATAGAAGAAGAATAATGAAAATTAGTATTGATCCATCAAATTACAATAGAGCTCCCTAACCCAATGAAAGTGGTTTAGTTGTTCATAGCTCTTGAAAATGAAAAAAAAGATGGAAAATACATCATAGAACTAGAAATTACAGAGAAAGTAAAATACAGAGAGTAATTCTCTTCTTCCCACTTTTTGAACTCCCCTTTTAACAATTCAAAGCTACTCCTATATATACTACTCTTCTCAGCTTCTAGTTTGCTCTTCAAGTCTTGGGCCTTTGGGTCTTGAGTTTGAAGCAGTTCTTTTCTTCATTTGGGCTTGGCTTTACTTGTAGAGAGAAAGTGCTAAGTGGGCAGAGACTTTAGCTCAGGGCGTTAGGGGTGTTAACATTTAGTGAAAGTATAAGTTCGAGAACGTTAGTGACACTTAACATTTTCACTAACGTTCCAATGTACCCCTTTGCCTCACGTTAGAGCCCACGTTAACTAGGTTAACGTGGCTTCTAACGTGGCCTTGCCAAACTTCGAGAACGTTAGTGACACTCAACATTGTCACTAACGTTCCAATGTGCCCCTAGATCTCACGTTAGAGTCCACGTTAACTAGGTTAACGTGGCTTCTAACGTGGCCATTCTTAGCCATCCCAACGTTAGTGACAATGTTGAGTGTCACTAACGTTGGCTCATCATTCATTCCTCATCGTTAGCTTCCACGTTAACTAAGTTAACGTGGAAGTTAACGTGGCTCCTTGGGGGGTTGTGTGGTTGCTTCCAACGTTAGTGACAATGTTGAGTGTCACTAACGTTGTCGATAACTCTCACTTCTCACGTTAGCTCCCACGTTAACCAAGTTAACGTGGGAGTTAACGTGGTGTGTTGCATCCTTAGGCCAACGTTAGTGACAATGTTGATTGTCACTAACGTTGGCTGCTCTTCCCCCTTTAACGTTAGAGGCCACGTTAACTAGGTTAACGTGGGCTCTAACGTGGCCACTCATGAGTGTTTGCCAACGTTAGTGACAATGTTAAGTGTCACTAACGTTGGCTCAACTTCCCTTCTCCACGTTAGAGTGCACGTTAATTTAGTTAACGTGACTCTTAACGTGGGTAATGATGGCTTTGAGAGTGTTATTGGCAATCACTTTTCTCATTAACCTTGCAAGTTACCTCCCTTTCCTTGCTTCCCTTGGTCTTGAAATCAAGCAACAGAGTGCATCAAAGTTCTAGTCCAAGTCATGGGTAATGCAGCATACAATTTGTCACTAAATTCATGCAAAATCCTCATGAAATAATGCAAAATGCACAATGTATGCTTGAATCAAGGTGTAGGTGAATATCTACCCAAAACTAGCTTATTTCCTAAAGAAATGCATGAAACTACCCTAAAAACAGTAAAGAAAAGGTCAGTGAAACTGGCCAAGATGCCCTGGCATCAAACGACCCGAGGTTTAAATACTTCGGTTTATAGATTTTAGGGGTTTGTACTTGTGACAAACAAATTTTTGTATGAAAGGATTATTGTTGGTTTAGAAACTGTACTTGCAACGAGATTTCATTTGTGAATTCCAAACCTTACAAAAGTCCAATCATCAATAATTAATTATGAGAATCATCCATCCTTGATCCAGACCTGTTATGGCTAGGACCTTTTCTTCTTCCGAGATTGACGGGTTTTCAGTATCTCTTGGATGAGGCTTCTATTGTTGCCCCCTGGTTTGGTGCTAGCTAGTTTTGAGAGTGCATCAACTCGAGCATTATGTTCCTGGGGTATGTGGCGGACCTCATATTCCCCGAGTTGTCCGAGCTGCTCCCTGGTTTTGTCCAGGTACTTTTTCATGGCGGGATCCTTGGCTTGGTAACTCCCTGCTATTTGTGAGGTAACTACTTGTGAGTCACTGAAGATGATAAATTTTTTAGCTCCAGCCTTCTTAGCCAGCTTCAAACCAGCTAGTAGTGCCTCATACTCGCTTGGTTGTTTGAGGCAGGGAACCCGAATTTGAGGAAAAGTTCGATTTGGGTTCCCTGGTCACTTTCTATTATCACGTCTGTGCCACTTCCAATTTTGTTTGAGGAACCATCTACGTAGAGATTCCATTTTGTAGGGATTTCTGGGGTGTCCGTGAACTCTGCAATGAAGTCGGCCAGATACTGTAATTTGATGGCTGTCCGAGCTTCATATTGAAGGTCGAATTTGGACAACTCGACTGCGCATTGTAAGATTCTTCCTGCTAAATCTGTTTTCTGTAAAATGCCTCTTATGGGCTGGTTGGTCCAAACCCTGACGACGTGGGCTTGGAAAGATGGGCGAAGATGTCGAGATGTTAGTATGAGAGCATAAGCGAATTTTTCTATCTTTTGATAGTTCAGTTCGGACCCTTGTGATGCTTTGCTGATGAAGTATATAGGTTGTTGTCCACTGTCGTCTTCTCGGACCAGTGCTGAGGCTATTGCCCGATTTCCTACTGCGAGGTACAATACAAATGGTTCTCCTTCCCGTGGCCGAGTTAGAATAGGTGGCTGTCCCAAGAACATTTTGAAATCCTAGAAGGCCTGCTCGTAATCTGTTGTCCATTCAAACCTCTTTCCCTTCCTTAGGGTGGCGTAGAAGGGGAGAGATCTTATTGCCGATCCAGCTAGAAATCTGGACAAGGCTGCCAATCTTCCAATGAGTTGTTGTACCTCTTTAACGCTGGTCGGACTCTTCATGTTGAGTATGGCCTGGCATTTTTCCGGATTTGCCTCAATTCTTCTTTGTGTGAGCATAAAACCCAAGAATTTGCCAGCTTCTACTGCGAAGGTGCATTTTGCCGGGTTAAGACGCATACCATGTCTTTTTATAGTGTCGAATACTTGGGTGAGGTCGGACAGTAACGACTCTTCACTTTGTGTCTTTATTAACATGTCGTCTACGTAGACTTCCATGACTTTCCCGATGTAGTCTGTGAAGACCTTGTTTATTAATCTTTGATAAGTGGCTTCTGCGTTTTTGAGTCCGAATGGCAAGACGATATAGCAGTAGTTTGCTTTCGAGGTTAAAAATGAGGTTTTTTCTTGGTCAGGTGGGTACATCGGGATTTGATTGTATCCCGAATAGGCGTCCATAAATGAGAGGTATTTGTATCCGGAGGAGGCATCCACCAAAGCGTCGATACTTGGGAGTGGATAAGGATCTGGCAGGCTTTGTTGAGATCAGTGTAGTCGGTATACATCCACCACTTCCCATTTGATTTTTTCACCAAGACGACGTTAGCTAGCCATAGTGAGTACTTAACTTCTCTTATGAATCCTACCTCCAGTAGAGCTTGTACTTGCTCTTCCATAGCTTGGGATCGTTCTGGTCTGAGCTTTCTGCGTCTCTGCTATACTGGCCGAGATCCTGGGTAAAATGCCAACTTGTGGCACATTAACTTAGGGTCTATGCCTGGCATGTCTGCGGCCTTCCACGCAAAGAGGTCGACATTGTCTCTTAAGAACTGTATGAGTGACTCCCTTACGTCTCCTTTTAGGATTGTGCCGATATTGGTTGTTTTGTCTGAGACATCTCCGATCTGGACTTTTTTTATTTTGCCTTCGGGTTGTGGACGAAGTTCTTCCCACCCTCAAACTCCCCCGAGTTCAATTGTATGGAATTCTTCTCCTCTGCCTCTAAGGTTTAGACTTTTGTTGTAACATCGGCGTGCCGTCTTCTGATCTGCTCTTATCGTAGCTATTCCTTCTGCAGTTGGGAACTTCATACACATGTGTGGAGTCGAGACTACTGCACCAAGCTGATTTAACGTTGTCCGATCTATTAGGGCATTGTAGGTTGAACTCACGTTGACCACGATATAATCTATGTTGAGTGTCCTTGACTGGTTTCCTTTTCTGAAGGTTGTGTGTGGTGAGATGTATCCAAGTGGTTGGATTGGAGTGTCTCCCAGCCCGAATAGGCTGTTTGGATATGCTCTGAGTTCTTTTTCTTCTAGGCTGAGTTTGTCGAAGGCAATTTTGAATAAAATGTCGGCCGAGCTTCCCTGGTCTACCAGTGTGCGGTGGAGATTAGCGTTGGCCAATATGATAGTAATGACCATGGGATCGTCTTGTCCCGAGATGATGCCAGCTGCGTCCTCTTTAGTGAAAGTGATAGTGGGGATGTCAGGTGCTTCTTCTCCTCCTTCAACATGATATACTTCTTTAAGATGTCTTTTGAGAGATGATTTAGAGATTCCTCCTCCCATAAATCCTCCGTGTATCATGTGGACATGTCTCTCTGGTGTACGAGGTGATCATTCAGTTCGTCCGACATTTTTGTCCCTTCTTCTTTTTCTTGGTTTGTCTGCTCGACTGGCTAAATACTGGTCTAGTTTTCCCTCTCTCACCAATTTTTTTATAACATTTTTCAAGTCGAAGCATTCGTTGGTGGAATGTCCATAGATTCGATGGTATTCACAGTATTCAGTCTGATTTCCTCCTCCTTTCTTGTTTTTGAGTGGGCGAGCTGGGGGTATTTTTTCAGTATGGCATACTTCTCGATAGACATCTATGAGAGACACCCGAAGAGGGGTGTAATTGTGGTATTTCTTGATCTTTTCTCCATGCTGATCTTCTTTTTTCTTGGAATCTTTGTCCTTATCCCGGGAGGAGTAGGAGAATCCGGACTTTGAGGTCTCTCCTAGTCGAGAGTTTTCCTCCATGTTGATGTACTTTTCTGCTCGTTCTTGTACTTCATTTTGGGATGTGGGATGTTTCTTCGATATTGAGTGACTAAAAGGTCCTTCTCGTAAGCCATTGATGAGACACATAATGGCTGCTTCTGTTGGCATACTTTGTATGTCCAGGCATGCTTTGTTGAATCTTTCCATGTCGCTACGGAGACTTTCCCGATCTCTTTGCTTGATCCCTAATAGACTTGGGGCGTGCTTAGTTTTGTCTTTTTGGATGGAAAATCTAGACAAAAACTTCTTGGCTAAGTCATCAAAGCTTGAGATTGACCTAGGGGGCAGATTATCGAACCATTTAATTGTTGTCATTGTTAAGGTAGTCGGGAATACTTTGCAACGGACTGCATCTGAAGCGTCAGTGAGGTACATTCTACTTCTGAAATTACTGAGGTGATGGCTGGGATCTGCTGTGCCATAGTATAGAGTCATGTCGGGAGGTTTGAAGTCCTTTAGGATTTTGGTCTTCATGATCTCTTTGGTGAATGGATCTTGGTCCTTACGGGAGCTATCGTCGTGGCCGGATCGAGTGGTTTTGGCCTTGAGATCGGCTTTGAGCTTTAGGAGCTTGTCCTCTAACTCGCGGCGTCGCCTAGCTTCCCTTCGTAGGTCTCTCTCGGCTTCCCGTTGATACTCGACCTCTTTTTCGAGTTGTCTTAGGCGATCCTGAAGTGCCTCCATAGCTCCCATGTTCGGTGGATTCTTGTCTTTGTTAGGCTGAGAAGTATCATCTATTATGACCTCTGTATTTTTGTGTGGTGTTCTGTACTCCAAGTCAGAATTGTGGTCGTTGTCAAGGTTGTCCGCCATGATGATTGAATGACTTCTAGGTTCCCCGGCAACAGCGCCAATGTTCCAAGGGTTACCTGAAACTGTAGGTCGATCTCGGATGAGATCTTCTGTGTTGGTCGGTGCTGACGTATCCGGCTTGTTGGATTTGTTGGTGATGCTGATCCTTTGTCACCGGAGGGTGGTGGTACCTGCAAGGGACTCCGATGCTTAAGTTAGCAAGGGTATTAAGCAGGTATTTAGTAGAATCAGAGTATGAGTTATACCTGGGTGCTCCAGTATATTTATAATGATGAGGAGTGACCTTTCTGGAGATAAGATAGTTATCTTATCTTATCTTATCTTTGAATGAGGTCATCTTATCTTCAAGGGAACCTTCCATATCTCTGTAGGCTTGGGCTGCCTTTGGATTTGGGTCGTGTTCCTCTTTTTGGGCCCTATTTGGGCTTTCCCAGGCGATTTGGCCGAGCTCTTTGAGAAGAGGTCGGGTAGTCCTAATTTAAAGAGGTCGGTCGACCTGTCGTCAAACAACCCGGGTCGGACAGCTCGACCTAGGGTATGAACAAGAACCAAAACCAGCTTTACCGAACACCTCACCAAAGGCAGTCCCAAGCGCCTCAGAATAACCAACAGCAGGCCCCTCAAATCACTTACGCCCCCTTCCTCTTCTAATGATGAGATGCTTCGCTCTCTTGTGCAAGGACAACAAGACATTCAGAATAAACTTAACTCTACCATAAACGATCTGAACGCTACTATACAAGCGCTCGTCTCCCGGATGGATTCACTGTCTACCTCCAACAATCAACCTTCAAACTCCAGTGCAACTCCTTCTCAACCTTTATCCAACCCCAAAGGTGGAATCAATGCCATCACTTTGTGGTCCGGTACCACACTACAAGAGAGGAATCATGAGGAGCCAAGCTCAAGGGAAGACATTCAAGTTGAAGACATTATTGAGGTAGAGGATATTGAAGAAGAGGAAGAAGTACAAGACATGGTTGAAGAATAAGTGGCTCAACCAAGGAATGGAGCACCAAAACAAGATGAAGTTACAAGAGAAGCCATTCCCATTCTATTTCCACACCTTGCTAGGAAGTCCAAAAAGCAGATGGAGTTAGATCCCAAAATGGTGGAGATCTTCAAAAAGGTTGAGGTAACCATTCCCCTTTTTGATGCCATTTGCCAGGTACCTAAATATGCTAAGTTTCTAAAAGATTTATGCATGAATAAAGATAAAATACAGGATTTAGAAACTATTCCTGTAGGTAGCTCTATTTCTACTTTGATGGGAGATATACCAGAAAATATAGTGATCTGGGTCCATGCATGGTTACTATTACTATAGAGGGTGTGAAATTTTCTGACTGCATGTGTGATTTAGGCACGTGTGTGAGTATTATGCCATTATCTGTATATGATGCTCCGAGGCTCCCTCTCTTAAAAAGGTAGGCAGCACGTTTTGTTTTGGCAGATAAAAGCATAATCTCGGTGGTGGGAATTACTGAGGACATGCTGGTGAGAATTAAGGGGCTCACATTCCCTATTGACTTCTACATCTTGGAGATGCCCCCTAATGACTCAGGAAGACCATCTTCCATCCTCCTTGGAAGGCCATTTCTGAAGACTTCAAGGTTCAAATTGGATGCCTTCTCAGGAACTTACTCTTTTGAGATAGATGACAGAGCAGTGAGCTTCAACTTGGATGAAGCCATGAAGCACCCTCCAGAAGATCATTCCCTTTTCCAGTGCAACATCATTGATGAGACTGTAGCTACAGTTCACCAAGAAGAAATAGAAGAGATGCACATGGAGCAAGGAGCAAGTGTGGGGAAACCCTCTGAACAAGATGAAGACACCTTGCCACCATCACCAGCTCCAGATGATTAAGTGCCTAGCCATGAGCATAAAATGGAGTTGAAGTCCCTTCTACCCTACCTCAAGTATGCTTACCTTGAGGATAATCAGAAGCTCCCAGTTATTATTGCAAGGGAACTCAGTTCCCAACAGGAGGAGCAGCTGCTTAGTCTGCTGAGAAGACACAAGAAAGCAATTAGGTGGAGCTTGACAGATATAGTAGGCATCAGCCCTCAAGTTTGTGAGCACCGGATATTTTTAGAAGAGGAAGCAAGGCCTATTCGTCAACCTCAAAGGTGGCTGAACCCCACAATCTTAGAAGTCATCAAGAAGGAAGTGACCAGACTGCTTGAAGCTGACATCATCTATCCAATCTCGGATAGTGAATGGGTCAGCCGAATACAAGTGGTACCTAGGAAGTGTGGAGTCACAACAGTGAAAAATGAGCATGGAGAGCTCTTGACAACTAGAGGGCAGAACTCCTGGAGGATGTGCATTAATTACCGGCACCTCAACCAAGCTACTCGCTACGATCACTACCCCCTGCCATTCATCGATTAGATGCTCGATCGCCTGTCAGGTAAATCACACTACTGTTTTCTAGATGGTTACACTGCCTATTTTCAAATTCATATAGCTCCTGAAGATCAGGAAAAAACTACTTTTACATGTCCTTTTGGAATGTATGCATACAAGAGGATGCCTTTTGGCTAATGTAATGCACCGGCTACTTTCCAAAGATGCATGATGAGTATTTTCTCATATCTTATTGAGAGCTGTATGGAAGTTTTCATGGATGACTTTAGTGTGTATGGTGATTCATTTAGCCTTTGCTTGGATAGTTTAGCTAGAGTATTAGACAGGTGTGTTAGTTCAAACCTTGTATTAAATTTTGAAAAATGTCATTTTATGGTAACACAAGGTATTATTCTAGGACATGTTGTTTCTAATACTGGTATTTCTGTAGATCCAGCAAAGGTAGATGTCATTTCTAGTTTACCTTACCCCTCTTCCGTGAGGAAAGTCCGTTCGTTCCTTGGTCATGCAGGTTTATACCGGAGATTTATCAAGGACTTCAATAAGGTAGCATTGCCTTTATCCAGACTGCCGCAGAAGGATGTTTAGTTCGAGTTGAGTGAAGACTGCATGGAAGCGTTTGATAAGCTGAAGATCGCCTTGACTCAAGCTCCGATTGTGAGGGGACCCGACTGGAGCCAGCCATTTGAGATTATGTGTGATGCCTCCAACCATGCAGTAGGAGCGGCATTGGCTCAATGCGAAGGTAAGGTGTAACGGCCTAGCCCCGAAGAAACGGCGCTTTTTCGGGATCAAACAGAATTTTTACAAAATTTTTAGGAATTTCTATGCATATAAGCACCTCCACTGCACAGGTGCTGTGTCATCAAGCTGCTGAGTCAGCAGCTTGATTGCACAGGACACCTCTCCTAATCTAAGTAGGCATGTCGCGAAGAGTTGCATTTTTGAGCCACTTTGGGCCCGAATTTCAAAATTCTGATTTCCGTGGTTAGTCTCTATGTGACGAGCCAGTCATGAATTTCGAGAGAAAAATTATATTAATATAATATTCATATATTATTATTTTATTCAGAATATTATATTATTATCTTCTCTACTGTGATTAATGTTGATCTATGTTTAGTAATATAATAACTGAGCTTGAAATCTACCGGTAATGGATAATACCGGCATTCTTAGATGAAGTTAGCACTGTTAATGCTTCATCATATATCTTTTATTCTTATGATTATCCAGTTACTAGTGTCATTTACACTAAGTAACTTAATGTTTATCCATTAGTAGTGTGATGCGCATAAACTTGTTATGCTACGATTTAGGAAATTGCACGATCGGCAAAATTCCTTCCGGCAAGTGCACCGGTTATCGTCAAGTAAAAACTCACAATAGAGTGAGGTCGAATCCCACAAGGATTGGTTGAGTGAGCAATTCGGATTAGAAGTATGTTCTAGTTGAGCGGAATCAAGATTTAGATGAGAATTGCGGAATGTAAAATTGCATGAATTAAAGAGCGAGAAGCTAAATTGCTGAAATTAAAAGGGATGGGGTGATTGCATGAATTTAATTGCAGAATGTAAAGAGAAAGTGGTAGATCAGAAATGGGGAATTCATTGGGTGTTAGGAGATATTGAGATCTCTGAATCAAAACATTTTTATTCCTTCCTCAACCAATGCATTCATTGAATTTTGCTTGGCAATCTTATATGATTGGATCCCAATCCCTTGGCTCACCAATTCTCTCTAAAAACGAACAAATTCCCAATCCCTTGGTTTAAATGTTCATAAGAAGAGATGATGCTCGATCACTGATTATACCACACAGTTTCATGAACCACAATTTGGTAGGATTACATGTCACAATATCCATCCAAACCCCAATCCAATTCACTGTGAGAAAGCTTCTCTAGCATGAATCCTCCATTCCTTTCCTAAGGTTCCGAAGGATTCCAATTATGGGTAGTTTCTTTCCCAAGACAACTACCCAATGGAATTAGATCGAGAAGCTTTCTAACAAAAATTCAAGAGAAAAGATTGAAGAAGAAGATAAAACTATTATTGATTCATTGAATTACAATAGAGCTCCCTAACCCAATGAAAGGGGTTTAGTGAGTCATAGCTCTGAATTCAATTACAAGACTAAAAGAAAATGATCCCAAGTTCTCTCCATAAAAAGTCTCTCTCAGGGGCTGGATTCCCCTTCAATCCCCCCCGTGTCTCAAAT
Organism: Arachis ipaensis; assembly: GCF_059453495.1. Taxonomy (NCBI): domain Eukaryota; kingdom Viridiplantae; phylum Streptophyta; class Magnoliopsida; order Fabales; family Fabaceae; genus Arachis; species Arachis ipaensis. The sequence continues at coordinate 78,182,455 of NC_142444.1, forward strand.
GCAGGAACTAAGGCCTTTAAATAGGCTCCCTAAATTACAAAATGAAAATGAAATTCAAAGCAAATTACAATCAAATGAAAATAAACTATTCTAGATGATTCTTGTGGCCTTGATTTGGTGTTGTTGATGGGCCTTGCTTGCTTGAAGGGTAGAGTGACATAATTGATCCAAAAAGGATAATGATCCATTAAACTACACTCAAACGTTGCACCCCCCTTTCTTGAGTCGTCACTTTGTTCTCTTGTCAACCTTGCCAATTTGATGCCAAATATAGACTATTATACCTCGTTGGAAAGCTATGGATGTCAGCTTTCTAACGCAACTGGAAGCACCTCAATTGGATTTCTACAACTCGAGTTATACTCCATGGAAGGTGAAGAGGTCAGCTGGCCTGATTGCATGTTGGTACTATGCTCTTCTATGCACATTACGGGGCTGTTTTCTCCCTCAATTTTTAGTATCCACCATGCATGCCATATATGCTTGGAAAGCTCTAGATGTCTTCTTTCCAATGCATTTTGAATCACTTCATTTGGAGTTTTGTAGCTCAAGTTATTTATGTTTGAAGAAGGCATGGTCAAGCTGTTCCATATAACACGTTTAAGCTCCAGTTTAAGCTTAAACTAGAGCTTAAACGCTGGCACTCCCTGGAGGCACAAGCTCGAGCACGTTTAAGCTTCAGTTTAAGGTTAAACTGAAGCTTAAACGTGGAAATGAGAAAGCAACCCTGGAGGAGAAAAATAGTCGAACACGTTTAAGCTCCAGTTTAAGGTTAAACTGGAGCTTAAACGTGGAATGCTCCTGGTGCCTTTCTTACTTCTGGCGTTTAACCTCCAGTTTAAGGTTAAACTGGAGGTTAAACGTGGAAATGCTCCCCTGGTGAGATTCTCACTTCTGGCGTTTAACCTCCAGTTTAAGGTTAAACTGGAGGTTAAATTTCAATTCCAGCATTATATGGCTTGGTAGTTTAAGTTCCAGTTTAAGCTTAAACTGGAACTTAAACTCCACATGTGATATTCAAGCTTCCTTTATTGATTTTGTTGCTTCCTTGCCTAGCCTCTTCTTCCCTGAAATCATCCAAACAATTGCATCAAAGTCTTGCAAAATTTCATGAGAAATCTTCCATTCATAACATTCAAGTAATATAACTAAAAACTCATGGAATTTGCATCAAAATCTTCATGTTGAATGATTTAAGACAAGCATGACTATTTGGCCCAAATGATTACTTAAGGCTCAAGAAAATGCATAAAACAACTAAAAATAAAAGAAAAAGGCTAGTGAAACTAGCCTAAGATGCCTTGGCATCATAGTGTAATTACTTAAGTTCTAATACATCTAGCTTTAGTAATTATCCTTTTCTGAGATATTTTGACAAGTAACTTTTGGATAATCATCATCCAAAAGCCACGGCCTCCCTAGGACAGCTTGGATATCATTTTTGTTCTTGGAAAAGCTTAGAACACCATGAAAGAAAACCATGAAGCTTCCATGAACACCTGAGCTACTTTCTCCGTTCTTTCTCAAACCGAAACCCCTATCAAAAATCTAATCTTACCAAAGTGTTCACCTCTTCCTCCTCTTCATTTCTATGTCACTTTTCATGGAGTAAATCAAGGTATGAAGGCTGCTCCTCCTCCTTGAAGATTCGGCCATGGTGGTTCCTTAAGTTAATGATGTTTTCATCATGTTCTTTCTTAGGATCTCTTATTCAACCACCAAAAGCTCCAAGAAAACGTGATTTCTAGTTACTTTAAGGTGAGGAAAACCTTATTTTCACCATCATGAAGCTTCAGCCTTCATGGTTCATAAGATTCTAAAGTTGTTTTTGATGTTAAAATTGGCGTAAAAGTGCTTCTGGAAGCTTGTTTTGGTGCAATCTCGGACAGCAGCAAAGGAGGTAAGGTTTGGTAAATTAATCAATGATTGGCTGTGTTCTTGAAGTGTTAAACCAGATCTTGTTGCTTGAGATTTGATTTTGGGTGTATGTGTGAGGGTTTGATCATGTAAACTTGTTGTTTAATGCTTGAAAATCATATTTATGATGGTTTTGAAGTGGCTGTTGGTGTTGCTGGAAAACGTGACATTCCAGCCATGAAAATCATGATTTTTGATGCTTATTTGATGTATATTTGATGGCTGAAAAGTTTCTCTTTGGTTTGATAAAAATCGGGTTCAAATCGGTTTCCGAAAAGATTGAAAAACTAGCGGAAAATCAAGCAGAAATCTGATGAACTTTTGGAAAAAAAATGTTTTTAGTTTTTGGAAGAACATGAAAACGTGTATTCAAGGAGTTTTGGGGTCAAAATGCAATTATTAAAAAGTTTGGGGTTGAAAATTAATTAATCAAAAGTTGAGGGACTAAAGTGCAAATATTAAAAGTTATAGGGGTCAAAGTGCAATTTCCAAGAAGTCCGGGGGTCAAAATGCAATTTTTTAAAGTAAATTAAAATATTATTATTTTAATAATAAAATATTAATATATTATTTTATTAATAATATTATTATAACAATAGTATTATTTTATTAATAATAATAAAATATTGATAAAAAGATAGTTTTCCCTGAAAGCCTCAGGAAGGCAGATTTTGAGTCCAGAATTCTCTAATTTCCTTTACTAAACACCTAAGAAGAGGTATAAGAGAAGATATAGAGGTATATGAGGTAAAAAAACAAGATTTTGAAACATGTGTTTAAGTTAAAAAGAAAAGGAGTTAAAAGTGATATAGTTGTGTACTTGACCTTACAGAGTAAACAGAGAATTGTAAAATGAGCTTTTTGTGATGTTCTAATGCTTGATTTATGATGATTGCTAAGTGATGGAAAGTATGGTTATATGTGAATTATGAGCCTTCGGGCAATGTTTGTGAATGTTGTGCGGGGACGCCCGTATTGTGATGTTGCTTCCCAGACAGGCTGCGGTAGAGTACTACCAGCCCTGCAAGCTGAATGCTTGGTAGAGGCCTGACTCGCATACCTGCGGTATATTGAGATTTGAGCAAATACCAGCCCTGCAAGTCGAGAGTACTTGGTAGAGGGTATGCGGTACTTAATCTGGGATTATGTTCTGGGAAGGCCTTATCTGACCTAGAGGGTCGGATTGCGCCGGGTGCGGGTCGAAACCGACAAATGAGCTCATTACCTGCAGTAGGGACAGACATGCATCATACATGTTTGTGCATTATTTATTGCTAATCTTCTTGTATTCTTGTTCTATTCCTTGTTTGTTGGAGCATAACTGTGTGATTGCATATTAATGTGTGAATGTTCATTTATTTCCTATTTTCTCTCTTGTTCATGTCTTAGTTTATGTTGCTGTTATGTACATATTACTCTACATTTATTTATACTTCTATGACCACAGACATTATAAATGAACTTAACTGTAAACCCCGACCTTACTAAGAACTCCCCAGTTCTTACCCCTTACACCTCTACAGATGGACACGGGAGTCCTATTCTACGAGATTGATTCACCGTACATCCACGAGGACCCAGTGCGTGGCGAGTATTACATCTACTGTGCGGTACCTCATATCCGTAATTATGTAGTTCGTGGTAGACCTTTCAAGTACCCTATTAGGACAGCATATTTTAATCCCGATGCACCCTATGACTTTCCTTTATCTTGGTTACACACCGGCAGACCTGGGATACCTCATCCTGAGGAGCAGATGCCACCTCCACCTGACCATCCTCCTCCACCTGAACCTCCTCTACCTGATGACCCTATAGCTGCCCAACTTATCCATGAGGCACCTCCTGCATCTTTTGTCCTTGATAAGTGGGGTGTTCCTGTGTTGCCACCCGAGCTTGATCCTTTACCTAAGCCGATCGAGCCTCCTGTCTTTGATGAGCAGTAGGGACATGAGTATGATCAGATCATGGAGGCGCCACCTCCTTCTCCAGACTGTATTTTGTTAGGCAGCTATCCTTTTATGGTTCCTATGGCCAGCAGTGGTTCCTCTGCTATCACTCCGGCAGAAGAAGAGGACGAGGAAGAAGAAGATCCAGAGGAAGATCCTAACTTCATAGTTATCTCCTCTGACAGCGATGACGATGAGCCAGGCGAGGCGCCAGCAGGTGAGCATCACCATTCGCCCGGTGATTTTTCGTGAGGTACTCTAGACCAGGACTGAGGAGACTTTTTGAGACGCCTAGTCTAACTTCAGTACATTAGAGTGTCTCCCTCACTTTTGTTAGCATGATTAGAGGGAATAGGAATATTATAGAGCTAGGCTAGCCTGGGTGCCAGCTTAGGGGCTTTTGGTCAGGCCAGGCCCTGGGGCGTCTTATGTACATATATGTATATACTATATGAGTCACTGACTTAGGGGTGCTGTACTATAGCTCTATGCTTATATAACTTAGCCTCTTCTGTAACATGATGTATATTATAGTGTGTTGTTCCATATTTTGTTATCTTTTGTCTTATGTATGTGAACATTTAATTATCCCTAGATATATGGAAGGTATGCGACTTTAAATTATTCTTGTTAAAAAAAAAATTTACTTGTAAAATTTGCGGGGTTTTAACAACGTACAGGCTTATATTTATTAATTAATAATACAAAAAGGAAAAACAAGTTGGTAACATTCGATTTTTAGTATGATCTAGACATGCTAGAAGTTGGGTCGTTACAATTTGGTATCAGAGCAGTTCTTCCTGTTAGAGCCTGGGGAATGGACTGAATCATGCTTTATTGCATGCTCTGTGGTGTGTCTCATGCTTATAGGGTATCTATATGATATGTGTTGCATGAATGTCTTTGTGCTTTCATTCTGATAATGTTCACGCCCAACTTGAGGTATTAAGACTGATCACCTTGGTATTGATTGTTTGGTATGAACAGAATCAGGATGCCTCTACGGAAACGTAGTGATCGGGAAGGGTCTACTGTTAACAATTCGCCACGAAACGATGATAATCTGTTTGCTACGATTCACGCTATGGCTGAGGCTGTGCGTGAAATGGCGACTGCTACTACCCTAGCAGTTAACCGTCTGGGGGAATGTAATGGAGAGCGTAACAATGACCGTAATGGTGAGAATGGTGGGAACGGTGATGGAGATAACATGAATCATGATAGGCCTATGACATTAGCTGCTTTCTTGAAAGTTAATCCACCGAAGTTCAAGGGTACGACTGTAGCAACTGAAGCTGATAATTAGTTACGAGGCATAGAAAGGTCCTTGAGGGCACAGCATGTCCCGGAAGAACAGTATGTAGAATTTGCTACTTATATGTTGGAAGGGGATGCTCAGCACTGGTGGCAGGGCATTCAACGTTTACTGCAGCAAGATGAGGGTAATATTTTGTGGGATGTTTTCAAAGAAGAGTTCTATAAGAAGTACTTTCCTAGAGCTACTCGTGAGGCAAAGGAGATGGAGTTGATGCAGTTAAAACAGGGAAGTATGTCTGTTGCTGAGTATACAAGGAAGTTTGAAGATTTATGTCATTTTTCCAAGGTTTGTCAAGGGAATCCAGCAGATTTCGAAGAGTGGAAATGTTTGAAATTTCAAGGGGGACTTCGTGAAGATTTGTTGAACTCAGTGGTTCCATTGGAAATACGGAATTTTGCGAAGTTGGTTAATAAGAGTCAACTAGTAGAGGACTGTGCTAAGAAGATAGCTGCAGCTCGGATGAATTGCCCAGGATCTTCTTTTCAGAATTATAATCGGTATACAGCTCCTCAGGGAAGGAATTTTAAGCAGGGAGCAATGCCTTCACGAAGGTACAATCAAAATAGAAATGTTCATGCACGTCCTACAAGAGGGAATGGAGGAAGAATGAGACAGGATATGGGTAAGCGACCTCAGCAGGCGCGGATGTGACCAGTATGTAGGCAGTGCGGAAAGGAGCATGGAGGTAGACATTGTCAGCTTACAGGCGTTATCTGTTTTTCTTGTGGTCAGCTTGGACATATGGCTAAGGACTGTCCGAAGAAGCCAGTACAAGGAACAGATAAGCCGCGACAGCAAGGACGTGTGTTTGCTATGACTGCTGATGACGCAATAAAATCAGACTCCCTAATTCAAGGTCAGTGTTATGTCAAATCTCGACTCTTAATTGTACTGTATGACTCTAGTGCATCACATTCATTTATTTCTGAGACTGTTGCGCATGAATTGGGATTAGATTTCACCATGTTAGATTATAATCTAATTGTTCGTACACCCACATCTCAAAATGCCTTGACTAGTCAAGTATGTCAACAGGTGCCTTTTGTTATTGAGGCTAGGACTTTTATAGATGACCTGGTTTGTTTGCCTTTGTGTGGTTTAGATATTATCTTAGGTCTAGATTGGTTGTCCAAGCATCATGTTTTCCTTGATTGTTTTAAACGAATTGCTACATTTCCATCATCTGAAATGCACACTGAACCAGTTGAGTCTTGTACTTTCTATTTGAATTCCCTAAGAGTTATTTCTAGTAATAGTGGGTTAGAGGGTTACGTTCTACTATCGGCTAGCTCAGAAACTAATGAACAAGACTTAGAGCAAATCCGAGTGGTGAAGGAGTTTCCTGATGTTTTTCCGGATGATATACCTGAGTTTCCACCTCAGAGAGAGATAGAGTTTAGTATTGATCTGGTTCCTGGAGCCGGACCAATTTCTATAGCACCGTATCGGATGTCACCGTTGGAACTAGCAGAGTTAAAGAAGCAGTTGAATGAATTGATGGGGAAGAAGTTTATTCGTCCGAGTGTATCACCATGGGGAGCTCCAATGTTACTAGTAAAGAAGAAGGATGGTGGAATGAGGTTATGTGTGGATTATCGGCAATTGAACAAGATCACAATCAAGAACAAGTATCCACTCCCAAGGATAGATGATCTGATGGACCAGCTGAGAGGTGCGACAGTATTCTCGAAGATTGATTTGCGGTCAGGTTACCATCAAATTCGGGTGAAGGAATCAGATATACCTAAGACTGCCTTTCGAACTAGGTACGGTCACTATGAGTATACGGTTATGTCCTTTGGACTGACTAATGCTCCTGCTGTATTCATGGATTATATGAATCGCATTTTTCGTCCGTATCTAGATCAGTTTGTGGTAGTCTTTATAGATGATATCCTCATCTATTCCAAGACAGAAGAAGAACATGGAGAGCATTTGAGGATTGTGTTGCAAATATTAAGAGCACGGAAGCTATATGCGAAGTTGTCGAAGTGTGAGTTTTGGGCGACAGAAGTGGCATTCTTGGGACATGTGATCACACGAGATGGAATAACTGTAGATCCTTTAAGGATCAAGGCCGTAGTACAATGGAAGCAACCCAAGACAGTTACAGAAGTTTATAGTTTCTTGGGGTTAGCAAGATACTATCGGCGGTTTATCAAGGGTTTTTCACAGATAGATTTACCTTTGACTTGCCTTACTAGGAAGGAAGTTCCGTTTGAGTGGACAGAGAAGTGTGAAGAAAGCTTTGAAACTTTAAAGGAAAAGTTGACGACGGCGCCAGTTTTGGTGTTACCAGACCCACAGGAACCTTTTGAGGTGTATTGTGATGCTTCTTCTAAGGGACTTGGATATGTATTGATGCAGCATAGGAATGTGGTAGCTTATGCTTCGAGACAACTAAGACCTCACGAAAGGAACTATCCGACACATGATTTGGAATTAGCAGTAGTGGTCTTTGCACTTAAGATTTGGCGGCACTATTTGTACGGAGCCCAATTTGAAGTCTTCTCTGATCATAAGAGTTTGAAGTATATCTTTGATCAGAAAGACCTTAATATGAGGCAGAGGTAATGGATGGAATTCTTAAAAGATTATGATTTTAAGTTGAGCTATCATCCTGGGAAGGCAAATGTAGTCGCAGATGCTTTGAGTCGGAAGAGTTTGGGCATATCCTGGATGATGATCAAGGAAGAAGAAATGATCTCAGCCTTTGAAAACTTAAAATTAGGAATGAGAGAGACATCAAGAGGAGTTATTATGGCACGACTACAATTAACATCTGACTTTAAGATAGCTATTCAGCAAGCTCAAGCCTAGAATTCAGGAATGCTGACATTGTTAACACGGATGAAGGCAGATCAGCCGGAAGAGGTACGCCAAGATAAAGAAGGAATATGGAGATATAGGAATAGAATTTGTGTACCTGCTCAGGAGGACTTGAGAAAGAACATTCTGATCGAAGCTCATGAAAGCAGATTTTCTATCCATCCCGGAACGACTAAAATGTACCAAGATCTGAAGAAGATGTTCTGGTGGTCGGGAATGAAGAAAGATATAGCAACGTATGTTTCAAAGTGTCTGACTTGCCAGAAGATTAAGGTGGAACATCAAAAACCACCTCGAACCCTGAAATCATTGGAGATACCGCAATGGAAATGGGAAGAGATTATGATGGATTTTGTTACTGGGTTACCAAGAACCTCTGCCAGGCATGATGCAATTTGGGTAATTGTAGATCGATTGACAAAATCAGCGCATTTTCTACCAATTCAAATTGGTCACAGCTTGGAGAAACTCGCCCGGTTATACATTCAGGAGATAATACGATTGCATGGAATACCTTCATCAATTGTGTCAGACAGAGATCCAAGGTTTACTTCTAGATTTTGGGGAGCTCTACAGAAAGCTTTTCGGACGAAGTTGCACTTAAGTACAGCATATCACCCACAGACTGAAGGACAGACAGAATGAACAATTCGTACCTTGGAAGATATGTTGAGATCTTGCGTAATGGACCAACAGGGTAACTGGGACAAATACTTGCCATTGATTGAGTTTGCTTACAACAACAGTTATCAAAAGAGTATCAGAATGGCACCATATGAGGCCCTCTACAGAAGAAAGTGTCAATCACTATTATGCTGTATGACAAGGAGGAAGGCAGCTTTTTGGGGCCAGACTTGGTACAAGAAACTACCAAACGGATTAAGCACATTCGAGAGAAGATTCAAACTGCCCAAAGTCGACAAAAGAGCTATGCAGATATTAGGCGTAGGTCCTTAGAATTTAACGAAGGTGACCATATCTTCTTAAGAGTGACACCTACGACAGGAATAGGTAGAGCTCTTAGGACTAAGAAATTGAATCCACGATATTTAGGTCCATTTCAAATTCTTAAAGAGTCGGTCCAGTAGCGTACCAAGTAGCTCTCCCTCCTTATTTGTCACACCTTCATGATGTTTTTCATGTTTCACAACTCAAAAAGTATAATCCCGACGAAAGCCACATTTTACAACCAGAGACAGTACAGCTGCGAGCCGACATGACATATCAAACCCTACCAGTCAGGATTGTGGAACGAAGTGACAAACAGCTTAGAGATAAGACAGTATCATTGGTTAAGGTAGCATGGGAACAAACTGGAACTGAAGAGTACATATGGATGCTGGAAGACAAGATGAGAACAGACTACCCGTTTCTCTTTTCAGGTAATTGAAATTTTGAGGACAAAATTTTCTTTTAGGAGGGTAGAATGTAACGGCCTAGCCCCGAAGAAACGGCGCTTTTTCGGGATCAAACGGAATTTTTACAGAATTTTTAGGAATTTCTATGCATATAAGCACCTCCACTGCACAGGTGCTGCGTCATCAAGCTGCTGAGTCAGCAGCTTGATTGCACAGGACACCTTTCCTAATCTAAGTAGGCACGTCGCGAAAAGTTGCGTTTTTGAGCCACTTCGGGCCCGAATTTCAAAATTCTGATTTCTGTGGTTAGTCTCTATGTGACGAGCCGGTCACGAATTTCGAGAGAAAATTATATTAGTATAATATTAATATATTATTATTTTATTCAAAATATTATATTATTATCTTCTCTACTGTGATTAATGTTGATCTATGTTTAGTAATATAATAACTGAGCTTGAAATCTACCGGTAACGGATAATACCGGCATTCTTAGATGAACTTAGCACTGCTAATACTTCATCATATATCTTTTATTCTTATGATTATCCAGTTACTAGTGTCATTTACACTAAGTAACTTAATGTTTATCCATTAGTAGTGTAATTACTTAAGTTCTAATACATCTAGTTTTAGTAATTATCCTTTTCTGAGATATTTTGACAAGTAACTTTTGGATAATCATCATCCAAAAGCCACGGCCTCCCTAGGACAGCTTGGCTATCATTTTTGTTCTTGGAAAAGCTTAGAACACCATGAAAGAAAACCATGAAGCTTCCATGAACACCTGAGCTACTTTCTCCGTTCTTTCTCAAACCGAAACCCCTATCAAATATCTAATCTTACCAAAGTGTTCACCTCTTCCTCCTCTTCATTTCTATGTCACTTTTCTTGGAGTAAATCAAGGTATGAAGGCTGCTCCTCCTCCTTGAAGATTCGGCCATGGTGGTTCCTTAAGTTAATGATGTTTTCATCATGTTCTTTCTTAGGATCTCTTATTCAGTCACCAAAAGCTCCAAGAAAACGTGATTTCTAGTTACTTTAAGGTGAGGAAAACCTTATTTTCACCATCATGAAGCTTCAGCCTTCATGGTTCATAAGATTCTAAAGTTGTTTTTGATGTTAAAATAGGCGTAAAAGTGCTTCTGGAAGCTTATTTTTGGTGCAATCTCGGACAGCAGCAAAGGAGGTAAGGTTTGGTAAATTAATCAATGATTGGCTGTGTTCTTGAAGTGTTAAACCAGATCTTGTTTCTTGAGATTTGATTTTGGGTGTATGTGTGAGGGTTTGATCATGGAAACTTGTTGTTTAATGCTTGAAAATCATGTTTATGATGGTTTTGAAGTGGCTGTTGGTGCTGCTGGAAAACCTGACATTCCAGCCATGAAAATCATGATTTTTCATGCTTATTTGATGTGTATTTGATGGCTGAAAAGTTTCTCTTTGGTTTGATAAAAATCGGGTTCAAATCGGTTTCCGAAAAGATTGAAAAACTAGCGGAAAATCAAGCAAAAATCAGATGAACTTTTGGAAAAAAAAATGTTTTTAGTTTTTGGAAGAACATGAAAACGTGTATTCAAGGAGTTTTGGGGTCAAAATGTAATTATTAAAAAGTTTGGGGTTGAAAATTAATTAATCAAAAGTTGAGGGGCTAAAGTGCAAATATTAAAAGTTATAGGGGTCAAAGTGCAATTTCCAAGAAGTCCGGGGGTCAAAATGCAATTTTTGACAGTTAAATAAAATATTATTATTTTAATAATAAAAATTAATATATTATTTTATTAATAATATTATTTTAGTAATAATATTATTTTATTAATAATAATAAAATATTGATAAAAAGATAGTTTTCCGTGAAAGCCTCAGGAAGGCAGATTTTGAGTCCAGAATTCTCTAATTTCCTTTACTAAACACCTAAGAAGAGGTATAAGAGAAGATATAGAGGTATATGAGGTAAAAAAAAAAAGATTTTGAAACCTGTGTTTAAGTTAAAAAAGAAAAGGAGTTAAAAGTGATATAGCTGTGTACCTGACCTTACAGAGTAAACAAAGAATTGTAAAATGAGCTTTCTGTGATGTTCTAATGCTTGATTTATGATGATTGCTAAGTGATGGAGAGTATGGTTATATGTGAATTATGAGCCTTCGGGCAATGTTTGTGAATGTTGTGCGGGGACGCCCGTATTGTGATGTTGCTTCCCAGACAGGCTGCGGTAGAGTAATACCAGCCCTGCAAGCTGAATGCTTGGTAGAGGCCTGACTCGCATACCTGTTGTATATTAAGATTTGAGCAAATACCAGCCCTGCAAGTCGAGAATACTTGGTAGAGGGTATACGGTACTTAATCTGGGATTATGTTCTGGGAAGGCCTTATCTGACCTGGAGGGTCGGATTGCGTCGGGTGCGGGTCAAAACCGACAAATGAGCTCATTACCAGCAGTAGGGACAGACATGCATCATAATTGTTTGTGCATTATTTATTGCTAATCTTCTTGTGTTCTTGTTCTATTCCTTGTTTGTTGCAGCATAACTGTGTGATTGCATATTAATGTGTGAATGTGCATTTATTTCCTATTTTCTCTCTTGTTCATGTGTTAGTTTATGTTGCTGTTATGTACATATTACTCTACATTTATTTATACTTCTATGACCACGGACATTATAAATGAACTTAACTATAAACCCCGACCTTACTAAGAACTCCCCAGTTCTTACCCCTTACACCTCTACAGATGGACACGGGAGTCCTATTCTACGAGATTGATCCACCGTACATCCACGAGGACCCGGTGCGTGGCGAGTATTATGTAGTTCGTGGTAGACCTTTTCAGTACCCTATTAGGACAGCATACTTTAATCCTTATGCACCCTATGACGTTCCTTTATCTTGGTTACACCCTGGCGGACCTGGGATACCTCATCCTGAGGATCAGATGCCACCTCCACCTGACCATCCTCTTCCACCTGAACCTCCTCTACCTAATGAGCCTATACCTGCCCAGCTTATCCATGAGGCACCTCCTGCACCTTTTGTCCTTGATGAGTGGGGTGTTCCTGTGTTGCCACCTGAGCTTGATCCTTTACCTGAGCTGATCGAGCCTCCTGTCTTTGATGAGCAGCAGGGACATGAGTATGATCAGATCATGGAGGCGCCACCTCCTTCTCCAGACTGTATTTTGTTTGGCAGCTATCCTTTTATGGTTCCTGTGGCTAGCAGTGGTTCCTCTGCTATCACTCCGGCAGAAGAAGAGGACGAGGAAGAAGAAGATCCAGTGGAAGATCCTAACTTCATAGTTATCTCCTCTGACAGCGATGACGATGAGCCAGGCGAGGCGCCAGCAGGCGAGCATCACCGTTCGCCCGGTGATTTTTCGTGAGGTACTCTGGACCAGGAATGAGGAGACTTTTTGAGATGCTTAGTCTAACTTCAGTACATTAGAGTGTCTCCCTCACTTTTGTTAGCATGATTAGAGGGAATAGGCATATCATAGAGTTAGGCTAGCCTGGGTGCCAGCTTAGGGGCTTTTGGTCAGGCCAGGCCCTGGGACGTCTTATGTACATATATGTATATACTATATGAGTCACTGACTTAGGGGTGCTGTACTATAGCTCTATGCTTATATAACTGAGTCACTTCTGTAACATGATGTATATTATAGTGTGTTATTCCATATTCTGTTATCTTTTGTCTTATGTATGTGAACGTTTAATTATCCCTAGATATATGGAAGGTATGTGACTTTAAATTATTCTTGTTAAAAAAAATTTACTTGTAAAATTCGCGGGGTTTTAACAACGTACAGGCTTATATTTATTAATTAATAATACAAAAAGGAAAAAGAAGTTGGTAACATTCGATTTCTAGTATGATCTAGACATGCTAGAAGTTGGGTCGTTACATAAGGACCCTTTTATAATTGCTTATGCTTCTAAGACTTTAGACGCTGCTCAGTCTAATTATACTACCACTGAAAAAGAGCTTCTGGCTATTGTTTTTGCTCTGAATAAATTTTGAGCCTACTTACTTGGTACTAAGGTGGTAGTATACTCAGACCATGCAGCTCTAAAATATTTGTTACCTAAAAAAGAGTCCAAACCAAGGTTAATATGTTGGATATTGTTGCTGCAAGAATTTGATTTAGAAATCAAAGATAGGAGTGGTTCCCAGAATTTGGTGGTGGACCACTTGAGTCGCCTAGAGCACATTAAGAATGTCTCCACTCCTATCAACGATGCGTTTCCATTTTCTAGCTTGCATGCAATATCTGAGGTAGTTCCTTGGTATGTACCTATAGCTAATTATCTTGTTAGTCATACCTTCCCTCCTAATTTTACTAAGCATAAAAAAGACAAGCTAAAAAGCAAATCCAAATATTATATATGGGATGACCCATATTTATGGAGGTATGGTGCTGACCAGATAATTAGAAGGTGTGTGCCTCAATCAGAATTCCAGTCAATTTTAGAGGCCTGCCACTCCTCTGAGAGTGGTGGACATTTTGGCCCTCAAAGAACTTCTAGAAAAATTTTAGACTGTGGATTCTGGTGGCCCACTCTTTTTAATGATGCCACTGCCTTCTGTAAATCTTGCTTCCCATGCTAAATGTTTGGTAATATATCCAAGAGGGACAAAATAACCCAACAGCTTATGTTATTCTATGAAATTTTTTATGTTTGGGGCATTGACTTCATAGGTCCATTTCCAAACTCTAGTGGTTTCTTATACATACTGTTAGCTGTAGATTATGTTTCTAAATGGGTGGAAGCAATTCCTACCCATACTGATGATGCTAACGATGTTGTCTCTTTTGTTAGAAATCATATTATCTGTCACTTTGGATCACCACGAGCAATCGTGAGTGATCAAGGCACTCACTTTTGTAACAGGAGATTAATAGGTCTACTGAAGAAACATGGCGTTGTGCACAAGGTAGCAACAGCTTACCATCCTCAGACCAATGGGCAAGCTGAGGTGTCTAACAGAGAGATAAAGCGCATACTGGAGAAAATTGTCAAGCCTCATAGGAATGACTGGAGTACCAGACTTGTAGATGCGCTTTGGGCTTATCGGACAACAAACAAGAAACCCATCGGAATGAGTCCCTTCCGCCTATTATATGAAAAGGCTTGTCACCCCACAGTGGAGGTGGAACACAAGGCTTTCTGGGCTGTAAGGGAATGCAACATGGGATTTGAGAAAGCCAGTGCTGAAAGGAAAGCTGCAACTAGCAGAACTGGAGATCCTTCGACTCGAAGCATATGACAACTCTAGACTATAGAAAGAGAAGGTGAAGGCTGTACATGACAAGCATATCAAGAGAAGAGAGTTCAGACCTGGGGAGCTAGTTCTCCTTTACAACTCAAGATTGAGGCTCATGCCAGGCAAGCTGATATCAAGGTGGGAAGGCCCCTATATAGTAGAGAAGGCAGAGCCATACGGAGTCTTCCACCTGAGTCATCCTTCAAGCTTCAAATTCATCAAAGTCAATGGACACTGCTTGAAGCTGTATCATGGTGAGAAAATGAAGGATCCACCAACAGAAGAAGATTGAGCTTGTGGACCGTCCAACTTAAGGACGTAAAAGAAAAGTGCTAAGTGGGAGACAACCCACCATCGTATGATCGTCCCTTGTATTCTTAGTTTTATTTTATTTTCTTTTTATCAGTGTTCATTCCTAATTTCTGCATCATCACCTGCATTCTGCATAAAAAAATGGTGTTCGACGCGCAAGCGTCTATGACGCATACGCGTCATGCGTGAATTCGCAACACCAAGGAAGCGAACCGAGAGTTGGGCAGGAGTGGCGCTGGAAGCGTGCTTTGCGCACAAGGAAGACCACGCGTACGCGTACCTCATGTGTGCGCGTCGCTTGCGCTTTCAGCAGCCCACGCGTACGCGTCCCTGACGCGTGCGAGTCATTTTCAATTAATAACCATCCACGTATGCGCGTGCCTGACGCGCACGCGTCATATGCAATTTTGGCCCCCAGCCCAGACTGAACAGAGAGTTGTGCATGCGCAGGGCTGCCTTCGCGCGATTGGCACACCCCAATGTCACGTGTACGCGTCCTAGACGCGTCCGCGTCACTTAAAACTTACACGACCCATGCGTACGCGTCGCATGCGACGCACAATTAAACCAGTACGCCGCCTGATTTCAATTCTTCCCTCCCCCAATCCTAATTCTTCCTTCTTTCTTCTTTATTCCTTCTTACTATGTACTACTTTCTTCCTCCCTTTTTCATCTTCTACCTCAGGTTCTTTTCTTCCTCTCCTTTACTCTTTCTTTCTTCTTTAAATTATTGCATTTATTTATTTTTCTTTCTTCTAAATTTTTCTTTTAACTTAGTTTTTTATGGTTTCTTTTTCATTCTTTTCTCATGTATTTTTATGTTGGTGTTTAAATTTTCTTTGGGTATTATTTTATTTTATTGGAACTTGCAGATACTATGAGGAGTAATTTGACAATTGACTTGTAATTTTGGCTCTCATATACATTTGGATACATTATTTTCATTCCTATTATAACTTGCACACCAAGTGTTTGTGAAAAAGCTTTTATGGCATTTTGAATCCTATTTTATTTTACTCTTACACTTTAATGCCATTTTTTCACAACAGTTGTACTCCACATGTATTTGGGATTATCATTCACAATTGTCATCATACACGTGCTCTTTAATTTGGCACATTTAATAATTGATGCTTGAGTTATGCTTCTCATGCCCATTACTTGCATACTTTTAGCTTCTTGCATCTAATTATTATGAATTGCCTTCTTGCTCTTAATTGATGTCTTACCTACATGTTGTAGCTACCTTGTATTTAGGCTATCATCTTTTCTTTGGCATTCATTATCCCTTGGAATTTCTTCCCTCCGAGTATAGTTATATATATTTAACAGTCTTCCTTTTTCCTTCTTCCTTAGGCATGGGTACCAAGAAAGGAAAAGAGAAGGCCACTGACAAGACACCAACAAGGCAAAGAACCAAGAGAACTCTGGGTAAGGCACCACCATCTACCAGCGTCAAGCTGCCAAGAAAGCCGGTGAAAAGGGTCATTAAAATTGATGAAGCAGAGAAAGCCTTTCCCGCACGGGACTCCACACGGTTCACTAACTGTTATTGGGAACAGATGTTTCCCATCCTAGCCGAGTGGAACTACAACAATGAGCATCTACTCATTGTCCCAACACACTTTATTGGTTTTGTGGAGCCCCGAATTGAGACGAGATAGTAGGGATTTTTGAGGAGGCAACCGCGAGAGGCCAACTTATCATGGGTAGTTGAATTCTACTCCAACTTCTACTTGCCTACTCTACAGACTGTCTACGTTCGTCAGCAGTAAGTCCCTGTCTTCGAAAGTGCCATACATAGAGTACTGGATCTTCCACTTGCCCAGAGGGATTGGATAGATGCATATCAAGAGGCTTCTCTCAAGCGCGCCAGATGTATCAGTTCGACTGGGATAGCGTCCTTGGAGTTATAGCCCAACCTGACAGCACCTGGATCTTTGGGCAGCATTGGTCGAAACCCAAGAAGATCTCAGCCCAGTCACTCACCTTGGAGGCTCGCGTGTGGGCACAGATTATGTCCCACTATATCTTTTTGAGCACGCACGAGTCCACCTTCACAGCAGACATGGCTATCTCATCTGGTGCATCCTAACAGAGCAACCTCTTAACCTGCCCCGACTCATCCGGCAGGTAATGGAACATGTACAGATTGCGGGTAACCTGCCTTTCCCCGCCTTGGTTTTAGATTTAGTCTCTGCAGCAGGTGTGTCCTATCGGGCAAGAGACACGAAGGTCATGATCCCTGGGGCTGACCAGTATGTCCCGAATGGGAAGTACATCAGGCCACCAGTTCCCTCTGCGAGCCGGCCTGCAGGCCCATCTTTGGATACTCCTCCTTCTCCTACTCCACCATCATCCACAGTACAAGCACCATCCCATCAAATGTTTCTTCAGATCCTTGAGAGGTTCGACCGGCAAAACCGGCGGATGGAGCAAATGGAGCGCCATAACAAGCACCGATACAACTATCTGAAGGAACTCATAGTTGGTACTGATGAGGGAAAAAGAATTCCACAAAAACTCACCGGCAAGTGTACCGGGTCGCATCAAGTAGTAATAACTCACAAGAGTGAGGTCGATCCCACAGGGATTGATGGATCAAGCAACTTTAGTGAGGTGATTAGCTTAGTCAAGCTAACAATGGTAAACTAGGAGAAATTTAACTAACAGAGAGTGAATTGTAAGAATTATAAATTGCAGAAAGTAAATTTGACAGAATCTTAAAGAGCAAAAAATGTAAAGTGCAGGGAATTTAAAGGAAGCAGTAAATCAGAACTCAGAACAATTGCAGAAGAATTAAATTGCATGAAAAGTAAATTCAGATGACAACAAACTCAAATATAAAGTTGCAGAAAGTAAAATTTGCAGAAAAGGAAATTGTAGCAGAGGATTGCAGAAATTGAAATTTCATAAACTGAATTCAATACTGAAATGTAAAAAGTGTAGAAAAATAAAAGTGTATCAAAGAGAGCTTTCTATTCTACTCCTACTCCTACTCCTACTACTGCCTACTACTACTGCAGCCTACTATCCGTGATAGATCTCTAATGAATGAAACTGATGTCTTTATATAGGCTTTACAAAATTACAAACAAATTACAAATCAAATGAAATTCCTGTTCTAACTATCTTTTGTGCCTTTGAGTGATGTTAATGGGCTCTGCTTGCTTTGGATCTTCAATGGGCTTGGAATCAGATTAATTGAACCACAATTCTGCTCCCAGGAGAACGTTTCCTTTTAAAATTGAGCGCAGCGTTCATTCACCCACGCGTACGCGTCCCTCACTCTTACGCGTGCTTTTGCATTTTTTTCCCAACGACGCATACGCATCACTTACGTGTACGCGTGGTCTTCAGATTTTGAGCTTGTGATGCGTACGCGTGCCATACGCCTGCGCGTCTATATCAGCGTTGACTTTGTGAACGTAGCCCTCGCTTTGACAATGCTGTCCCATGCGTACGCATCAGCTACGCGTACGCGTGGTCTTCGAAATTTGCAATTTCAATGCGTGCGCGTCATGTACGCGTGCGCGTCGATATCAATTCTTCAATCCCAAAGTTAGATCTGCCCGAAAATGCTCCTTTAGTTAACTTAGCGCTCTCTTTGCAATTGAGTGCTGATTGTGAAAATAGAGCACGCTTTCCTTGAGTTAGTCATGGGCCACGCTTTTAAAAGCGTGGCCTAAGGCTCCAAAGTGTGCCCAAAATTTCTCTTTTCTTCTTTTGAGCCTATTTTGTGCTTTTTTTGCTTCTTTTTCTCCTTATTTCCTACAAAGTTTATAAAATCAAAAGTTCAAAGCAATATACTATTTAAGCACAAAAACATTCAATATTTAGGCGTTAATCATTAATTTCTTGTATGTAAAAGCATAGAAAAACATGACATGATCACATGTCATCACAACACCAAACTTAACCCTTGCTTGTCCCCAAGCAAGAAAAGAATCATGCAGTAAGTTTTGACAAACCAAGGTGAGAAGAATAGCAATTTGATGTTCATGGTTGGCTAGTTTTATATGCATGCTTGATGGGTGAAAATTAGATTTCTACACAAACTCACCGGCAAGTGTACCGGGTCGCATCAAGTAGTAATAACTCACAAGAGTGAGGTCGATCCTATAGGGATTGATGGATTGAGCAACTTTAGTGAGGTGATTAGTTTAGTTAAGCTAAAAATATTGAATTGGATGAAATTGAAGCAACAGAAAGTAAATTGCAGGAATTATAAAGTGTAGAAAGTAAATTGACTGAAACTTAAAGAGCAAGAAATGTAAAGTGTAGCAAATGCAAAGGGAATTGGGTGTAGGGAATTTAAAGAAAGGAATAAAGCAAGCAATTGAAGAGATCTTGCGAACAAGTAACAGGAAGTTTAAATTGCAGGAAAATTAAATCAAGCTGAATCATGAACAGAATTGTAAAATTGCAGAAAAAGGAAATTGTAGCAGAGGATTGAAATTTCATAAAATGAATTCAATAATACTGGAATGTAAAAGTGCAGAAGAATTAAGTGTATCAAGGGAGCTTTCTATTCTATCCTACTCCTACTCCTACTGCTGCCTACTACTATTGCAGCCTAATTCTCTCTTTTTTGGAATGAAATTTATGCCTTTATATAGGCTTTACAACATGAAGAAATTAAATTGAAATTGAAAACAAATTACAATTTAAATGAAATTCCTAATCTAATTTTTTCTTGTGCCTTTGAGTCATGTCAATGGGCTTTACTTGTTTTGGGGCTTCAATGAAATGGGTCTTGGGGGTTTGGTTGCTCCCAGGGGAACGCTTAGTTGAAATAATAAGTGCAGCATTCACTCCCTCAGCGTGAATCTCTCGTGTACTCATTCTTCACTAGCGCTCCCTTAGTGAGCGCCATGTTGGTTCTTCAAGCGCTGCCCCTTTGGTGCGTAATTTCACTAAGCAACGCTCTCTTAATGAGTGCCGAGTTAGCTTAGTGAGAGCTACATTTGTGTACGGATGGCACATTCTTACCTCCCAAACTAGAAAAGCCCAAAAAAACTCACTTAGTGAGCGTGGCGCTCACTTTGGAAGTGAACGCTACTCCAAATGTATTTTTAGGCTTTAAAGATGACTATCACTTGTGCTTCAATTTCATGCTAAATATGGATTATTATATATTGTTGGAATTCTCTGAATGTCAGCTTTTCAACACAACTGGAAGCGCATCAATTGGACATCTGTAGCTCATGTTATGGTCCTTTGAAGAAGGCATGGTTGTGCTGTCATGGGTCGCCGATTTTCTTCCTTAGCGCTCTCTTAGTGAGCGCCAAGTTATCTTAGTGAGCGCTGTTTGGAGGCCAAAGTTACCGCCGGCTTCTGAGGCACAGACTTAATTTTCAGGCCATATTATTATATATCGTTGGAAAGCTCTGGATGTCTACTTTCCAATGCATTTGAGAGAGCATAATTCAAAACTCTACAGCTCATATTATCCTCCATCGAAGGTGAAGAGGTCAGCTGGCCTTACTGCAGGTTGATACTATGTTCATCTTTGCACTTTCGGGATAAGTTTTCTCCCTCAGATTTAGTATCCACTTTTCAGTGCCATATATGCTTGGAAAGCTCTAGATTCCTACTTTCTAATGCCACTTGAATCACCTCATTTGGAGTTTTATAGCTCGAGTTATTCTTGTTGGAGTGTGAAGTGGTCAGGGTTGCAAATCCTCTTTGCTCCTCCTTGAGTCTACTTCCAACTCTTTTGCCACCTTGGGAGTATGTTTATTCTTTTAGTGCTTTTATTGCTTCTTCTTCTATTATTTCCTACAAGGTTTATAAATTCAAAAGATCAAAGAAATATACCATTTAAGCACAAAAGCATTCAATATTTAAGCACTAATCATCAATTTCTTGTATGAAAAGGCATAGAAAAATATGACATGATGACATGTCATCACAACACCATGGGAAGCATTTAGGACCATATATGAAACATTTATGAGATAAAACAGAGAAGCATTTATGTCCTTATTTAGCAGGTAATTGAATTAGGACCATGGGGTTTTATGCAGACAAGATGCAGCTTAATTATTCTTTGCTGACATATATGAAATGTCTCTTTGAGGATTCACTAGAGTTACTGCTATAATGCCTTGTTCTTTTATTGATCCCTTTTATATTTTTCCTTCTTTCTTTTGCTTAGAAACTTATTTTTCAATGATAACTTAGTGTCAAGTGTTGCTGCAGCCTTTTGGCCCAATTTTTCTCAACACCTCTTCACTACAGACACTTGGCTCACAATTCTTCTTAGGAACATTGATGCCCAACACCTCTTTGGGTTACTAAATGCTTTATAACTAGGTTTTTCTTGATAATGGACTTTCAGTTGGTAATCCCGGATTAGTTAATCCAAGTTACCAAGTTTTAAAAGACTCCTCAGAACCTAATTGTCCAAGCATATCCTAGTACAAGAAGCACCACAGGCATATGTCCTAAGATCCAAGCTATTGGTGTCTAGCCTTATTGTCTGTTTCTTTTATTCTTGTTGCCAATCCTTAGTTTTTCTTTTCTTTTTCTTTCTTACTTTTCTTTTTCTAGGGACGTTCATTAATAAAAGGTTTTATAACAGCAAATAAGATCAAACTACAAAGAACATTCTATTCTGCAACTTTTATTATTGAGCTTATCATCCAATCAAGCAGTTACCACCATAAGTCTTTATTCTAATTCCTACTACATTGGACAATCAAAATTTGCACTATTTGCACTAAGTATCAAAGTAAACAGCAGCTTCTTATTCAGAATATTTCGAAACAGAGTGAATTTTGTGACAATACAACCTCCCAGGAGTGTCTTGAAGCTTTCCTTTTGTCATCATCAACCTTTACTCTTGCATTTCCCTTGGTGATGATTCTTTTAACAGGCTGAGTGTCTTTTCTACACAATTATTGGAAGTTGCTTGTTTTTCCAAGCACTTAGGCAGATGATTAGCGTGCATTAATTATTGTAGGTTCTTGAACTTACATTGGTGAGGGAACACCAAACTTTGTAGTCCCTTGCTACTGTCTATGATGCATCAGTTACATGAAACCTTGTGCTTTTGCTAAAAGTAATAAAACTAAAAACTAGAAAACAGACAATTGTTTAGTGGTTTCCCTGATTGCTTGGAGCTGGTAACCATTTATGCAGAAGTTGAACTGTGTTTTTAAATGAGATTTTTGGTGGAACACCAAACTTAGCATCCTTCATTCACCCTTAAATTATTTTGGTATGCAACACCAAACATAGCTCCTTGCAATACAGATAAGTCTACTAAACCTTTTTATTGAAATAGTTTAGGAAAAGAAAACTACCTCTGGTTGGGTTGCCTCCCAACAAGCGCTCTTTTAATGTCACTAGCTTGACATCCTTCATTCTTGCTCAACTTAATTTCTGACTCTCCTTCTCTTTGTCCCAAGGGCCTCCTAAATAATGCTATGCCCTGTGACCGTTTGCTATGAAATTGTTCTTTGTTGCTTCATCTAGGAGTTCAAGGCTTCCATAAGGGAGAACCTTTGTCACCAAGTAAGGGCCAGTCCATTTGGACTTCAGTTTGCTAGGGAAAACTTTGAGCTTGGAGTTATACAAGAGTACTTGCTGTCCTAGTTTGAACTCCTTCTTTGAGATCCTTTTGTCATGCCATCTCTTAGCTTTTTCCTTGTATATCTTAGCATTTTCATAGGCTTCCGGTCTAAACTCATCCAACTCATTTAGCTTTTTCCTTGTATATCTCAGTGTGACACTTTCATTTTTGATTTGATGCAATCATCCAGAATGGTTGAAAACAAATTGTTGTAGGGCAACACCAAACTTAGAATGTAATCATATGCCAATTTATTGAAATTAAACAAAACAAACAGAGAAAGTAAATAAAACAAAGGAATGAAATGTTACCTAAGGTTATGTTGCCTCCCAACAAGCGCTCTTTTAGTGTCATTAGGTTGACATGTTGTTCTTCACTTTCTTCCTCTTCTTCCAGTTTGTTAAGAGGAATGACCTCAAGGGGGGAGAAGATTCAGCTATTGTCCCCTATTTTGGTCTCTCCTTAGCAAGCTTCCTTTTTGTAAATTGCTTGTTTGAGCTTGCTTGCTGGATCAGGGGTAGGATTGTTTGCATTTGACCTTTTCTTGAATGTTGTCACTGGTATCTTGGTCACAATCCTCTTCTCGGTGCTCTTGTTAGTTGCCTTCACTTCTTGGATATCAAGACATGGTGGTTGTGTGTTGGTTGGAGCTTTATCTTCATCAAAAGCCTTTTGAATTGGTGGTTCAATGAGCCCTTCTTCTATGCACCTTTCTACCTTACTTGAGTATGAATTCTCTTGATTGACTTTGTCACTTTCTTGCTCTTCCACTTCCTCTTTTGCACTCAACATTTGACTTAATAGCACTTTCATGGAGGAGGTTTATTGATCTTCCCAGGATTTCTTCATCTCCTCTTCATATCTTTCAATCATGGATTCAAGTGTTGAGACGTTTTGGTTCAGGAAAGTTTGTAAGGGTTGTGAGTTTTTATGTTCTCTTGTCATCTCAAATGTCTTTTGTGGATATGCAAGTTCAAGTTTAAATACCTCCACCACCTCATTTTTCATTGAAATTTTGCTTGACACAGGTGCCTCTTCTTTTGGCTCTTCCACTTCCTCCTCCACATCCACTAATTGGTCTTCATCTTCCTTGCTCAGCAATGCTAAGTTTCTCTTCATTTTCTCTAAGTGCCCATCCATATTTTGAAGAAGGATTTCTTGTTCTCTCTAGGATTGTTCTTGCTTTTCCAATAATTCTCTAGACTTTTGAAGGGACTCCTCAACTACTAGCTCAAAAGATGAAGGTTGAGAGAAATTTTATGGATATGGATGTATTGTGGTGAGGTTATTTTGAGTGGTATGGAATGAATCTTCTGAGTTGTGGATTGAATTTTGTGAATGTTGAAATGAGTCTTCTATGTAGTGAAATGAATCTTGTGGTTTGTGAGATGAGTTGTATGGATCTTGGAGGAAACTTTGTGTTGAGGCAAAATCAAGTGAAGAACTGGGAGGTGAAGTTGGACAACTTTTCATAAATGAGTTGAAGGTTTGCTCAAGTGATGACGGCTCTTGATTATTGAGTGCTTTCTAATTTTGATCCTCCCAATCACAACTTGAGGAATCGTGGAATTCATCACAGTATGGATCATCTTGTGGAATTGGGGAATAATTTTGCATGAATTTATTGAAAGCACACTCTAGTGATGATGTCTCTTGATGAGTATCATATGGAGCATTAAAATTCCCTTCCCAGCCATAGTTTCTATCAGTGTCATAACAGTGTGATTCACTTTGTGCCTCTGGGAGGAAAGTTATTTCAATTGATTGTTCACACTCTTGTTGATATCCCAGTTACTATGAGGATAATGACATAAATCATTTTGTGATTCTGGACAATATCTCATGTGCTCTGCTTGATCAATTTGTGGTTCTGGAGCATATCTCCCTTGGTTGGGTTGCTCAGAATCTGTGATTTCTTGGTGATATTTCCAGTCACCATTAGAATAGTCAATTGGTGATGGTGGGTAATATTCCATGAAATTTGTTTGATCACAAGATGAGTTGAACTCCATTTGAATTTTGTAAAATACATCACCAATGAAAATTGAAATTCATGTCACAAGTAAGAATTTCTTAGTGAGGCAATAACTCAAACACCTTGGCATCAGAGAATTAAAAGAATAAAAACAAAGAAAATGCTTAATCTAGACTTCTCACCCACTTAATCATTGTCAATCTATATCAATCCCCGGCAACGACGCCAAAAACTTTATGGGTGAATATTAGATTTCCACACAAACTCACCAGCAAGTGTACCGGGTCGCATCAAGTAGTAATAACTCACAAGAGTGAGGTCGATCCCACAGGGATTGATGGATTGAGCAACTTTAGTGAGGTGATTAGTTAAGTTAAGCTAACAGTGTTGAAGTGGATGAAATTGAAGCAACAGAAAGTAACTTGCAGGAATTATAAAGTGCAGAAAGTAAATTGACTGAAACTTAAAGAGCAAGAAATATAAAGTGTACCAAATGTAAAGGGAATTGGGTGTAATGAATTTAAAAAAAGCAATAAAGCAAGCAATCGAAGAGATCTTGAGAACAAGTAACAGGAAGTTTAAATTGCAGGAAAATTAAATCAAGCTAAATCATGAACAGAACTGTAAAATTACAGAAAAAGGAAACTGTAGCAGAAGATTGTAATTTCATAAACTGAATTCAATAATACTGGAATATAAAAGTGCAGAAGAATTAAAGTGTATCAAGAGAGCTTTCTATTCTATCCAACTCCTACTCCTACTGCTACCTACTATTATTGCAGCCTAATTCACTCCTTTTTGGAATGAAATGGATGCCTTTATATAGGCTTTACAGAATGAAAAAATGAAATTGAAATTCAAAACAAATTACAATTTAAATGAAATTCCTAATCTAACTTTTTCTTGTGCCTTTGAGTAATGTCAATGGGCTTTGCTTGCTTTGGGGCTTCAATGAAGTGGGTCTTGGGTGTTTGGTTGCTCCCAAGGGAACGCTCAGTTGAAATAATGAGCACAGAATTCATTCCCTCAGTGTGCATCTCTCGTGCACTCATTCTTCACTAGCGCTCCGTTAGTGAGCGCCACATTGGTTCTTTAAGCGCTGCCCCTTTGGTGTGCGATTTCACTAGCCAGTGCTCTCTTAATGAGCGCCCAGTTAGCTTCGTGAGCACTGCATTTGTGTACGGATGGCACAATCTTGCCTCCCAAACTAGAAAAGCCCGAAAAAGCTCACTTAGTGAGCGTAGCGCTCACTTTGGAGGTGAACGCTACTCCAAATGTGTTTTTGGGCTTTAAAGATGCCTATCACTTGTACTTCAATTTCATGCCAAATATGGATTATTATATATCGTTGGAATTCTCTGAATGTCAGCTTTTCAACGCAACTAGAAGCACATCAATTGGACATCTGTAGCTCAAGTTATGGTCCTTTGAAGAAGGCATGGTTGTGTTGTGAGGGGTCTCTGGTTTTCTTCCTTAGCGCTCTCTTAGTGAGCGCCAGGTTAACTTAGTCAGCGCTGTTTGGAGGCCAAAGTTAGCATCAGCTTCTGAGGCCCAAACTTAATGTTCACCCCATAATATTATATATCGTTAGAAAGCTCTGGATGTCTACTTTCGAATGCATTTGAGAGCGCATCATTTAAAGATCCACAGCTCAATTTATCCTCCTTGGAAGGTGAAGAGGTCAGCTGGCCTTACTGCAGGTTCATACTATGTTCATCTTTGCACTTTCGGGGTAAGTTTTCTCCCTTAGATTTAGTGTCCACCATGTAGTGCCATATATTCTTGGAATGCTCTAGATTCCTAGTTTCCAATGCCACTTTAATCACCTCATTTGGAGTTTTTTAGCTCGAGTTATTCTTGTTGGAGTGTGAAGAGGTCAGGGTTGCAAATCCTCTTTGCTCCTCCTTGAGTCTGTTTCCAACTCTTTTGCCACCTTGGGAGTATGATTC
This sequence comes from Arachis ipaensis, assembly GCF_059453495.1. NCBI lineage: Eukaryota > Viridiplantae > Streptophyta > Magnoliopsida > Fabales > Fabaceae > Arachis > Arachis ipaensis. Next base: position 78,208,900 of record NC_142444.1, read on the forward strand.
TTCTTTTAGTGCTTTTATTGCTTCTTCTTCTATTATTTCCTACAAATTTTATAAAATCAAAAGATCAAAGAAATATACCATTTAAGCACAAAAGCATTCAATATTTAAACACTAATCATCAATTTCTTGTATTAAAAAGCATAGAAAAACATGACATGATGACATGTCATCAATGCTACAATCACAAAAGAAATGTAAATGATTGATGCTTCTATCTAGCTCATTTTCTAAAATCTTTTCCCTATATTTATTCCTTGAAACAAGCTTTTCATTTTCTTATTAGCTTCTCCTTTTTGGTGCTTTGCCCCATGAGTTGATAACAAAGCTACGACTCTAAATGCTTTGTTTTCAAGTATTACCACTTGATACATAAGCACCACAAGCATTTAATTAGAGGACCTCTTTAAGCTTATTTGTTTCTTTTCTTTACTCTCTAATCATTGATGCTCAGAGCCTTGAGCTTTGAGGGAATGCTTTTGCACTTGAGCCTAACCTTGACTCTAAGTGTTTTGTTTTCAAGCTTTTTTCCTGATACATAAACACCACAAGTACTTAACGATTGAATTGTCATTGGTACTCAGAGCCTTCAGCTTTCTCATTCTTTCCCTTTTTATTTTCTTGCCATAATTTGTAATTGCTTCTTCAAGGTTTTCATGATTTTCAAAAATTTCATAAAATGTCCTAGATGAAAACTTCAATTAAATAAAATCTAATACAATTGAGCAACAATTAATCATACTAGCCTTCCAATACTTGTATATCCATGCTAAGTTCTTTTTTAATGCCTTGTTTGTTTATGATTATGATAATTTATTGCTTTTGAACTCATATAATTCAAGTTGATATTCATGATGTCACAGCAGGATGTTACAAATCAAAATTCAGGCTATACTTATTCATACGACACATGCATACAGAGAAGATAAAGACAATCATGCTCTTTAAAGTACTGGAAGCAAATAAGAGGAAAAAGAACTTTACCACCTTGTAGGTCATCTTCACTATTGTTGTCCTTTTCCTCCCATTCTTCCCTTTTCCATACCAACTTAGGGTATTTGCTTATTGATGAGCGGATAATTTATACGCTTTTTGACATTGTTTTTAGTATGTTTTTAGTAGGATCTAGTTACTTTTAGGGATGTTTTTAATAGATTTTGTGTTAAATTCACATTTCTGGACTTTACTATGAGTTTGTGTGTTTTTCTATGATTTCAGGTATTTTCTGGCTGAAATTGAGGGACTTGAGCAGAAATCAGATTCAGAGGTTGAAAAAGGACTGCTGATGCTGTTGGATTCTGACCTCCCTGCACTTAAAGTGGATTTTCTGGAGCTACAGAACTCAAAATGGCGCGCTTCCAATAGCGTTGGAAAGTAGACATCCAGGGCTTTCCAGCAATATATAATAGTCCATACTTTGGCCAAGAATTGACGACGTAAACTGGCGTTCAACGCCAGCTTTCTACCCAAATCTGGCGTCCAGCGCCAGAAAAGGATCCAAAACCAGAGTTGAACGCCCAAACTGGCACAAAAACTGGCGTTCAACTCCACAAATGGCCTCTGCACGTGCAACACTTAAGCTCAGCCCAAACACACACCAAGTGGGCCCTGGAAGTGGATTTATACATCAAATACTTACTCATGTAAACCCTAGTAGCTAGTTTATTATAAATAGGACCTCTTCCTATTGTATTAGGCATCTTTGGATTACCTTATGATCCTTTGATCATGTTTTAGGGGGCTTGCCACACGGCCATGCCTGGACCTTCACTTATGTATTTTCATACGGTAGAGTTTCTACACTCCATAGATTAAGGTGTGGAGCTCTACTGTTCCTCAAAGATTAATGCAAAGTACTACTGTTTTCTATTCAATTCTTCTTATTTCGCTTCTAAGATATCCATTCGCACCCAAGAACGTGATGAAGGTGATGATTATGTGTGACGCTCATCATCCTTCTCCCTTATGAACGCGTGCCTGACAAACACTTCTGTTCTACATGAATTAAGCTAGAATGAGTATCTCTTAGATCTCCTAACCAGAATCTTCGTGGCGTAAGCTAGAATGATGGCGGCATTCAAGAGAATCCGGAAGGTATAAACCTTGTCTGTGGTATTCTGAGTAGGATTCAATGATTGAATGACTGTGACGAGCTTCAAACTCGCGATTGTTGGGCGTTAGTGACAGACGCAAAAGGAGGGTGAATCCTATTCCAGCATGATCGGGAACCGACAGATGAATAGCCGTGCCGTGACAGGGTGTGTGAGCATATTATTCACTGAGAGGATAAGATGAAGCCATTGACAAGGGTGATGCCTCCAGACGATTAGCCGTGCCGTGACAGGGCATTGGATCATTTTCCCGTGAGATGACCGAAAGTAGCCATTGACAGTGGTGATGTATCACATAAAGCCAGCCATGGAAAGGAGTAAGACTGATTGGATGAAGATAGCAGGAAAGCAGAGGTTCAGAGGAACGAAAAGCATCTCCATTCGCTTATCTGAAATTCCTACCAATGATTTACATAAGTACCTCTATCCCTATTCTTTTATTTATTATTCGAAAACTCCATAATTATTTTATATCCGCCTGACTGAGATTTACAAGGTGACCATAGCTTGCTTCATACCGGCAATCTCCGTGGGATTCGACCCTTACTCACGTAAGGTATTACTTGGACGACCCAGTGCACTTGCTGGTTAGTTGTATCGAAGTTGTGACAATTATGAATTAAGATCAGAGCACCAAGCTCTGGAGCCATTACCAGGATTTGTTCGAGCCTGGAGATCACAATTTCGTGCACCACTTATCCTCAAGCAATAATTAGAACAATGGTGATGGGGCTAAGATGGATCATGAGTGTCTTACATAATGAAATGTTAGTAGCACATGTGTTTAAGCAAGCAAAATGAATAATAACAATGAAGGCTCAGAGAAACAGAGACATTATGATTGCAAAATAAGAGGGTGTGTGATAGGTGAACATAACCGTCGACTAGGAATTTGATCTTCAAAATAAGATTGGTGTTGTAAGTATAGTTCCTAGCCAACAAGTAATGCTCAAATCAAATATTCTAATTCAAAACAAAATATAAACCGAGAGTCTTTCAACCTCGGGTCGTTCTACCTAGGACGCAATTGGAAATGTTTCTCTTTCGATTGTTAGGAAGACAAAAAGGGAGTTTTCAAGCAAGAAATGAAAGATTAAAAGAACGAAGCAATAAAAGAACTAAGAAATGCTCAAAAATTGTAATTAATGCAATTAAAAGGGAAATGAGATCAAAACTAGTAAAAATGCTATAAATGTAATAAAAGAGCCTTGACTTGGGAATGAGTATCCAAGGAATCCTATCATCGCCAAAACCACAACTATGGTAATTATGATGAGTCAATCTCGCCTAGTCAACCCCAACCATCAAGGAGTAAGTCAAGCAAGCATAATTGGCCTTAATCCATAAGTCCTAGCCAACTTACTGAACTAGTTGATAAAAGGCTAGCGTCACTGGAAACAAGAGTCAACTAACTACCCAAGAATTACCATTAAATGCCGGACATTATGACTTTAGTATCCTAGAAACTCAAACCATAAGCCAAGGTGGGAAAATCTACTCAAATTCTAAGATTGGCATTTTCACAAACACCTTATGTGCATAAAACCAAAACATGGAAAATTGTAAAGGAAAATAGAAAGCTATAACCAACTATGCATAAAATCAACAATAAACATCCAAACAAGCATAAAGAATGCATGAAACATTAAATTCATCAATCAAAACTTCAAGAACTCAAAATTGCAATTATAAACAAAGTGCTTGAACCAAAGGAAATGGAAATAAGACAATGTAATTAAAGAGGAATTAAAGAGTACTTACAATTAAAGATGATCAAAATCCAAAGTTAAGCTTGCTATAAAATGCTGCATGAAGATGGAAATTAAACCCTAAGAGAGCATTTTCTACTCTACTCCTACTCCTACTCCTAATGCATTTTCTACCTAATCTCCCCTAATGAAAAGCTTCCCCTTTAATGTGTGTTGAATCCCCCTTATATAGCCTTTCACTTCAGCCTTCAAGCCTTCCAAAATGGGCCAAGAGACCTCCAAATTCGTGCAGCACATGTTTCATTAATGCAATCACGTGTAGGGACATGTGCGGACGTACAGACGTGTGCGTCCGCACACTCGGCTGAAAATTGACCTGTGCGTATGCACAGGTGTGTGTGTACGCAAACATGGAAATTCTCGCTTGTGCGCGCGCACGCAAGGCTGTGCGCACGCACACTTTGCTGCATGTGCTTTTCCTTGTTTTCTTCATGTTTTCTCCCTTGTACATGCTTTCTTCCACTTTTGCCCATCCATTCTTGCCTCCAAGGCCTGAAATCACTCACAAATCATATCACAGCATCGAATGACATAAAAGTGGGTTAAATTGCTCTATTAAAGCACAAAACTGCATGTTTTTACATTTAGGATTAAATTAGGGACAAAACACAAAAGTATGCTATTTTGGTGCTTAAGTGTGAGTTCATGTGCTAGAATCCATCCAGTTTGAGTCAAAATATACCATCAAATATGGACTCATCAGTGTGCATGATACATTTCATAAAGAATGAGTGGCACACCAAACTTAGTGTGACACTTTCACTTGGAATTGATGCAAGTATCCAGTAAGGATTGGAAGCAACTTTTGTTGCATAGTAACACCAAACTTAGAATGCAATCATATGTCAATTTATTTGAACTAAAACTAAACAAAGGAAACTATTATATGTTAAGTACAATCATCAGGAATCTGTCATGAATAAGGGTTTCTTGGTGAGGTATTTAATAGAAACAGTTAAGGAGCTAAATAAATGAAAGAATTAAAAACAAAGAAATGACTAAAACAATGATAGTAATAAAATGATAAACCAAAAGAAAGATAACCTTGCAAAGACATTATGATTATGCAAACAAGTGGTATTGCTGAATAAATTGTATAGAAAAAATATAAGTGGCACACCAAACTTAGAATCTTAGTGTGACCCTTCCATTTAGAATTAATGCAATCATCCAGAGGGATTGAAAATAGATTGTTGCAGGGCAACAACAAACTTAGAACGTAACCATATGCCAATTTATTTAAACAAAGCATAGAAATGAAATGTTACCTAAGGTTGGGTTGTCTCCCAACAAGAGCTCTTTTAGTGTCATTAGCTTGACATGTTGTTCTTCACTTTCTTCCTCTTCTTCCAGTTTGTTAAGAGGAATGACCTCAAGGGGAGAGATGAACCAGCTAGTGTCCCCTGTCTTGGTCTTTCCTCAGCAAGCTTCCTTTTGTTATTTACTGGATTGAACTTTCTTGCTGGATCAGGGGCAGGATTTCTTGTAGTTGACCTTTTCTTGAATGTTGTCCTTGGTATCTTGGTCACAATCCTCTTCTCGGTGCTGTAGTTGGTTGCCTTCACTTCTTAGATGTCAAGACTTGGTGGTTGTGTGATTGTTGGAGTGTTCTCTTCATCAAGAGCTTCTCGCATTGGTGGTTCAATGAGCCATTCTTCTATGCAACTTTCTACTTCACTTGAGTATGAACTTCCTTGATTGTCTTCCTCACTTTCTTGTTCTTCCACTTCCTCCTTTGCACTCAACATTTGATTTAATAGTACTTTCATAGAGGAGGTTTATTGTTCTTCCTAAGATTTCTTCATCTCCTCTTCATATCTTTTAATCACAGATTCAAGTGTTGAGAGTTTTTAGTTCAGGGGAGTTTGTGGAGGTTGTGAGTTTTCATGTTCCTTTGTCATCTTAAGTGGCTTCTATGGATATGCAGTTTTAGGTTCAAATACCTCCATCACCTCCTCCTCCATTGAAATTTCACTTGATGCAGTGGCCTCTTCTTCCACTTCCTTCTTCACATCCACCAATTGTTCTTCATCTTTCTTGCTTAGCACTTCTTTGTTTTTCCTTGCCTGCTCTAAATATCCATCCATCTTATTGTAGAGGATTTCTTGTTCTTTCCAAGAGTCTATAGATGTTTGTAAGTATTGTTCAAATGCTAGCTCAAGGTATGAAGGGTGAGAATGAGTTTCTGGATGTGTGGGTATTGTGGTGAAGTTGTTTTGAGTGGTATGGAATGAATTTTGTGAGTTGTAGAACGAATTTTTTGGATGTTGAAATGAGTCTTCTGAGTAGTGAAATGAATTTTGTGGTTGGTGAGATGAATTGCATGGATTTTTGAGGAAACTTTGTGTTGAGGCATAGTCAAGCGATGAAAAATTTTCAAATGAAAAACTGTGAGGTGAGGTTGGACAATTTTGCATGAATGAATTGAAGGTTTGCTCAAGTGATGACGGCTCTTAATAAGTGGAGTATGAACTGTCAAATGCTTTCTGGTTTTGATCCTCCCATCCACAATGTGAATCATTGTAGAATTCATCAGAGTGTGGATCATTTTATGGCATTGGGGAGCAATCTTCCATGTATGTATTGACAACACAATCAAATGATGATGTTTCTTGATGATTAGAATATGAATCACTGAAATTCCCTTCCCATCCATAGTTTGTGTAATTGTCATAACAATATGAGTCACTTTGTGGCTCTGGGAAGAAATTCATTTCATTTGATTGTTCACACTCTTGTTGATATGTCCAGACACCGTGACGATAATAACATAAATCATTTTGTGGTTCTGGACAATATCTCATGTGATTTACTTGATCAATTTGTTGTTCTGGAGCATATTCCCATTGATTGGGTTGCTCAGAGTCTCTCATTCCTTGGTTATATTCCCAGCCAGCGTTAGGATAATGACTTAAATCATTTTGTGGTGGTGGGCAATATCCTATATGATTCTCTTGCTCATCTTGTGGCTCTGAAGCATATCTCCATTGGTTGGAGTGCTCAGAATCTGTGATTTCTTGGTGATATTCCCATCCACCATTAGGATAATGACTTGAATCATATTGTGATGGTGGGTAATATCCCATGAAATTTTTTTGATCAAAAGATGAGTTGAACTCCATTTGAATTTTGTAAAACACATCACCAATGAAAATTGAAATTCATGTCACAGAGAAGAATTTCTTAGTAAGGCAATAACACAAACACCTTGGTTTCAGCAGAAACAAAAAATTAAAAGAACAAAAACAAAGAAAAATGCTTAATCTAGACTTCTCACCCACTTAATCGTTGTCGATCTAAATCAATCCCCAGTAATGGCGCCAAAAACTTGATGAGGGAAAAAGAATTCCACACAAACTCACCGGCAACTGTACCGGGTCGCATCAAGGTAGTAATAACTCAGAAGAGTGAGGTCGATCCCACAAGAATTGATAGATCAAGCAACTTTAGTTAGGTGATTAGTTTAGCCAAGCTAACAGTGGTGAACTAGGTGAAATTTAACTAACAGAGAGTGAATTGCAAGAATTATAAATTGCGGAAAGTAAATTTGACAGAATCTTAAAGAGCAAGAAATGTAAATTGCAGCAAATGTAAAGGGAATTGAGTGCAGGGAATTTAAAGGAAGTAGTAAATCAGAACTAAGAATAATTGCAGAAGAATTGAATTGCATGAAAAGTAAATTCAGATTACAACAAACTCAAATGTAAAGTTACAGAAAGTAAAATTTGCAGAAAAGGAAATTGTAGCAGAGGATTGCAGAAAATAGAAATTTCATAAACTGAATTGAATACTGAAATGTAGAAAGTGCAGAAAAATAAAAGTGTATCAAAGAGAGCTTTTTATTCTACTCCTACTCCAACTCCCACTACTGCCTACTACTACTGCAGCCTACTATCCGTGATAGATCTCTAATGAATGAAACTGATGCCTTTATATAGGCTTCACAAAATGAAAATGAAATTACAAACAAATTGCAAATAAAATGAAATTCCTATTCTAATTATCTCTTGTGCCTTTGAGTGATATTATTGGGCTCTGCTTCCTTTGGAGCTTCAATAGGCTTGGAATCAGATTAATTGAACCACAATTCTTCTCCCAGGAGAACGTTGCATTTTAAAATTGAGCACAGCATTCATTCACCCACGCGTACGTGTCCCTCACGCTTACGCGTGCTTTTGCATTTTCACCCAACATCGCGTACGCGTCACTTACGCGTACGCGTGGTCTTCATATTTTAAGCTTGTGACACGTACGCGTGCCATACGCCTGCGTATGTATATCAGCGTTCACTTTTTGAACGTAGCGCTCACTTTGACAACGCTGTCCCACACGTACGCGTGGTCTTCTAAAGTTGCAATTTCGACGCGTGCGCGTCATGTACGCGTGCGCGTCGATATCAATTCTTCAATCCCAAAGTCAGATCTGCCCTAAAATGCTCCTTTAGTTAACTTAGCACTCTCTTTGCAATTGAGCGCTGATTGTGAAAATAGAGCACGCCTTCCTTGAGTTAGTCATGGGCCACGCTTTTAAAAGCGTGGCCTAAGGCTCCAAAGTGTATCCAAGCTTTAAAGTGTGCCCAAAATTTTTCTTTTCTTCTTTTGAGCCTATTTTGTGATTTTTTTGCTTCTTTTTCTCCTTATTTCCTACAAAGTTTCTAAAATCAAAAGTTCAAAGCAATATACTATTTAAGCACAAAAACATTCAATATTTAGGCATTAATCATTAATTTCTTGTATGAAAAAGCATAGAAAAACATGACATGATCACATGTCATCAAGTACCCACCCACCTACGGAACAGCAAGACACCCCGGACTCCCCTTCATCCAGTAGCACACGGAGCCATGGCGAACCAGACAGCGGAGGCGATGCTTTCACCCTACCTTGCTCCTTACAGATGGCACGGAAGACCTTGCCAAGCCTTAAGTGTGGGGAGGTCAGTCCTTGACTTCCGAAGGTAACTTCTCTCTCTCTCTTAACACCAACATTTGACTTTTTCTTTTGTTAGATAGGATAGATCACATGATAATAACTGCTTGCATGTATGTTCTGCTTGGTTAAAGTAACGAATTTCTTTTCAAGACCCTATTTTATAATATTTTACTAATTTAAATTGAAAAATTGTGTTAAACTTGTTTGAGGATTGTAATTTGGAACATGATTCATAGCTGCGAACACACAACTTGTGAGATTTGAGCTTAATTATATGGTTACATTATTTAACCATAATATTTTATTCTTGTGTGTTTTCTTCACTATGATTGTGATCTATAGTTTGTTCCATTCTATATGTCCATTGTTTAGTGTATTTGCATGCTTACATATGATTGAGGCCATCATTTGTTATTAGCTCACTTATCCCAAATAGCCTACCACTTCAATTACCTTTGTTTGCCACTTTGAACCTATTAATCCCCATTTGTTCTGTATATTACCACATCAATAGCCTTAAGCGAAAAAATAATTAATTACCCCAATTGAATCTTTGTTTACCTGAAGATAGAGATTGTGTGTCAATTAAGAGTGGGAAATTGTGGGAACTTGGGTTGATGACAAAGTGTTGAGTTTTATTGACAAGATATTGGCAATTTGGGTGCTTACTCATGTGAAACCAGAAAAACCATATGCATTGAAATGTTATGTTTGCTTCCAAGTTTTTGATTAAAAAAAAAACAATTTTATTGCAATATAAATAAATAAATAAATAGGGGACAAAATTACCCCAATGTCAAGTTTAATAAAAGATCAATGCATATGTGGTGAAATTAAAGAAAATTTGATACATGAGTATGTGAAATATACAATAGTGAAATTATGGGTAGCTAGGCATGATTTTAGAATTACATATAGTGTATGTGTGTGTTAGGTGAGAACTTAAGTTAGTCAAAGATTCATATTATAGCTCACATGGCCATACATATATCCTCACCCTGACCTTAGCCCCATTACAACCTTGAAAAGACCTCATGATGTTTACATTGGTATACTAAATATTTGTTGATTAGTTAGATGAAGAACAAAGTTTTAGAAAGCATGACTAGAGAAGAGTAGAGTGGATTAATCCTAGACACTTGAGTGATTAGAGTGCATATACACTTCCAGTGAGGGTTCAATCCTTGATTCTATGTTCCCTGCTTTCATGAGCTATCTTCCTATAAGTTTACTTGTCTTTTATTGTGTGATTTGAATTAGTGGAATCTGATTTATGTTTGTCTTGGATAACTTGTTTACTTTTAACCAAGTAGATAGAAACATCTTAGCATATAGTTGCATTCACATACATAAGTTGCATCTCATGAGTCTTACTTTCTCCCATTCATTCCTTTTGTCTCCTTAAGCTTAGCATGAGGACATGCTAATGTTTAACTGTGGGGAGATTGATAAACCACTATTTTATTATTTATCTTGTGCTAATTTGAGTGGTTTTTACCAAGTCTTTGCACACTCATTCATACAAATTGGATGATTTTACAAATCCTTTCCAATTTTGTTCTATGGTTGAAAACTTACTTCCTAAGCCTTCAAATTGTGTATTTTAATTCCCTTTTATACCATTCGATGCCGTGATCTATGTGCTAACTGTTTTCAGGCTATATAGGGCAGGAATGGCTTAGAGGATGGAGAGGAAGCTTGCAAAAATGGAAGAAGCACAATAAATAAAGGAGATAACCAGCGAGGATCAATGCGCACGCATGGCTCACGCGTGTGCGTGAATTGGAGATTTGCACAGTAACGCGTGCGCTTACTCGACGTGTACGTGTGACACGCAAAAAAGACCATCAATGCGTGCACGTGACTGATGTGTACGCGTGACGTGCGCCACGTGTAGAAATCGCAGAAGACGTTGGGGGCGATTTTGGGCTGAGTTTGGACCCAGTTTTCGGCCCAGAAACACAGACTAGAGCCAGGGGACAAGCAGAGACTCAAGACACATTCACCTTTACACAATTTTTAGTTTTAGTTTTGAATCTTAGAGAGAGAAATACTACTTCCTCTAGGTTTTCTTCACATTCATAGTTTTAGAGTTTTATACTTTTGATTTGGATATTGAGAAGAGTCACTACCTCCGTTAAAGTTTCCATCATTCAAGTTTATTTTTCTTATCCCCTTTCTCTTTTAATCACCCATTAACCCTGTTCAGATTTTAATCACCCATTAACTGTAACGACCCAATTTCTGGTACGTCATGATCATACTAGAAACTGAACGCTACCAACTTATCTTCCTAATTATTATCTATTAATTATTATATGAGCCTTATTCGTTGTTAAAAGTGTAATTATTTTACAAGGTACTTTTTTTTAAAAAAAACATTTGGATTAACAAACAGTGTCATTCATAATCAATTTACAACTGATAATATATAAAACAATTATAAACAACCACACATAAATACATCACAAGCAGTTGACAATATTCGGTGATCCAGCCATTTAGAACACCCCTAGAGTATAGACTTTTAGTTAGAACACCCCTAGACATAGCTAGATAATAACTATATACATATATACATACAACATCCGAGGTCCTGACCTGTTCAAGAAGTCCCTAAGCTGGCACCCAGGCTAGCCTAGACTCTATACTCACCTAGTCCCTCTAAACTACTAAAGCGAGGGAAAGTACGTTCTAGGTCTTCAAAACACAAGTCAGGTGGATCGTCATCAAAAGGTGGAAGGTCGTCTACTAATCCTCTGCACGATCATATATCATCAAAGAGCGTCTCTCAAGTACTTCATCGAGTGGCCACATAACAGCAACATCGTACGGAAGACTTAGGTTAAAGTTTGTAGATAAGCAGGGTGCAGACGTTGGCTGGCCTCACAGTATATACATATAAACAGGTAACGGAGTTCACTCTAGACTCAGAAGACTACCTAGAGCGAAATCCTCTTTGCAGAACAGTCATCAGCAAACTACGGAAGGGTACTCATGCTTCCAACTGAAGGGGGAAGGGAGAGAGAAGGGGTAAGAACTGGGGAGTTCTTAGTACGGCCGGGGTTATTAGTTACGTTCATTAATTCTGTGTTGTTTAGCAGATAAATAGTAGAATACCGAGAAGCAGTAAACAGAAGAAGCATAAAACTAGAGAAAACAGAGAAAATAGAAAGCAAAACAAAAACAAGAGAATACAAGAAAATAAAACACAGACACAGTGAATAGAATACAAACAAAGAAAGCATACATTCAAACAACAACCATAACAGAGTAAATGCGCAACCAAATATGATGCATGTCTAGCCCTAGTGCAGGTAATGAGCTCATTTGTCGGTTACATACCCGCTCCTGATGTTACCCAGCAACCTTTGTCTAGATAAGGCTTTCCTGTTGGCAATACCCACTGCAAGCAACCTTTGTCTTGTAGGGCGGCACTTATTAGCCGATATACGCCCAACACACTCACTGTAAGCAACCTCTGTCTTACAGGAGCAACAACACACTCATTGTAAGCAACCTCTGTCTTACAGGAGCAACAGCACACTTACTGTAAGCAACCTCTGTCTTACAGGAGCACATTGATCTTGATACCTCTGTAAACAACCTCTGTCTTACAGCAAAGTATTATTGCAAGGTATCCCAGGAAAGCACTCTCAGTGGTTGTACCACCATCTATCTGACTGCCTCTCTGCAGCAGATTCTTACATAATCATTCTCATTATCATCATTTATTAACATTCTCATTATTCATCATCACTTTCACATTCTTATGCAGTACTTCTTTCTTCCTCTGTTCAATCATGCTATACAAACTCTACAGCTTTTACTTTTACAACATCTTAATTCAAACCATTTCTCTTTATCACATTACTCTTTTCTCTTTGTCTTTTTACTTTGCTCTGATTACTCTTTTCTCTGTATCCCTTTATTATACTCTGGTTACTCTGTTCTCTGTGTTTCTTTACTCTGCTTTGATTTCTCTGTTTAACGTATGTATTTAAAGCTTATGTAAATTTCGGTATGAATAGTTAGTCTGTCCCAAGTATAGGTTCATTAAGTCTATACTGAAACAGTTTAACTTTTCATATAATATCTAACCCTATTCGCAATTCCAGGACTAACTATGTTGCCCTAGTTCGTTCACTAGTCTCTATCTGTTTTTCTTTCATTAAAACTTTACAAACTTTTTCTTCGATTTTTATCTTTTCTTCAACTTTTTATCTTTTATTTATATTTGCCTCACTAATATGTTCTTACCACTCCCTAAGTGTTTTATGAAGGTAATTATGAGATTCTACGCTTAAAGTTGTCTTTCTAAAGCTTTTACAGAAAACTGCCGTTTTCGCATTATTTTATTATTTTTATTAAAATATTATTTTTAGTTAAATACTATTATTTAATATATTATTATTATTTATTATTTTATTAATATATTTTTGAGATTTACCCTTCTTTACGCTAAAAGTTATATAAATTCACTTTTTACCACCCGTAACTTTTAATATTTCTACTTTTACCACCCTAACCTTCAGAAATTACCAAATAACCCCTCAAACACCAAAATAATTACAACCTTGCCCTTTTTAAGATCTAAAAGTTGTTCTTCAATGTTCTTCATCACACTCAAAGTGTTCTTCGTATTCTTCGTAAATTCTTCAGATTCTTTCTCTGTTTTTACCCGTTTTTCAATCTTTTCAACAACCGATTTTTACTATAATTCAAAATAAATTAGCAGCCACTAAAACCCCATCTTTTCAACATGATTTTAACACAAATTGAACCCCAATTTAAGCTCTAGGGATCGTTTTTCTAGCAACCCTCAAGAACAACATTCATAGCTTAAATATCATCAAATTTCATCAAAATTTCAACAAACTTTCACCAAGAATAACTCATATAAGCAATCAATTTCAGGCATAACCAAAGCATATCATAATCACACATCTCAAACACAATCAATCAAGATTAAATTTGTCACACCCTACCTGGTTTTGCTGCTCCTAATTCGGTTATACTTTCAGGTGGTCCTTAAGCACTTTTTCCTCCTAAATCACATCAAGAACAACTTTAAATCCACAAACTCTCAACTGAAAAAATCTCCCTCAGCATGTTGGGAAGAGATATCTCACCTTATACTTGCTGGAAATTAACGTTTCTTGGCCCTCAAGTCAAGTTAAGCATGATTCCTAAGGAAAAACATCAAGAAAACACATGTTTAAGCATGTTTCCTTGAAAACCGAATTGAAGAGGGAGGGAGACAGTCATCTCACCTTATTTCTAGCCTTGATATGTTATATGGTTATGTAGAGGAAGAAGAGAGGATCATTTTGGTGAAATCGGAATTTTGATTTGAGTTTTAGTTCAGGAGAAATCAAGCTTTGAAGATTTGGAACTAAGAACTTTTCTCTCATTTTCTCTCTACCTATTTTCGGCCACAAAGTGAAAATGATCCAGCCTTGAGGGTTTTGGGGGTGTAGGGTGAGTTGTGATTGGTTGGCTTGGAGGTGGATTAAAATAATATTAAAATATCTCACGTATATAACTACTAAAACTAGATGTATCGGAACACTCGTAAAAACATCTCTAAAAATTATTTTCTGAGCTACTAGCATAAAAGACACTAGTAACATATTTAATATGAGAATAGAAGGTATATGATGAGGCATTAGCATCGCTAAAGTCATCAGAGAGTGCCGGTGCTATGCTGTACCAGTAAACTGTGAACCCGGTTAAACCGATTTCCTGTTTTTAACTAAAACAAACCAGGTAACCTTATAATATAATTCAAGAAAATTCTAATACTAATATAATGATAATGTTATACTATTATCTCTCTTCTCTCATGAATCAAGTCCGGTTCGTCAAACTGAGACTATTTATGAAAAACAGAATCAAAACTCTTAACCGATATGGTTCAAAAACTAGGTTCTTCGTGACTACGTTATCGAGCGTGCCTCAGAAAATGTTCTATCTTAAAGATGACATAATGACAATGAGGATTGAGATACTTGATGATATATCATAGGTTCTCCCCTTACTGATCTTCCGGAGGATTTCGTGCCTTCGGAAAAGATCTCGCATATTCGAAAATCAGGGTTGTTACATTAACCCTATTCAGATTTACATATGGATATCTTTGATTTTAGAATTTATTAATGCAAAGAATTATTTTCACCTTTAATTAATTTTCTGCTATTATTTTATTTGAATTTCCATGTCTTCTTTTCTTCCCCTTATATGGTTTATGAAAATGGCATTCATGTCAATGAAGTAGACTCCCAACTTGACTTGGGAGTTGATTAAAAGGAGACCCTTGAGTTGGAATACTCAAGTGTTAGTTGGAAATTGGAAATTGTTGGCTGGCTCTCTAGTCACTAACACTAATTCTTCCAAAGGAGAGGATTAGGACTTGTGAATTGGAGCTGGTTTAGTTACTTGACTTTCCTTTATTCGGTAAGGGATAACTAAGTAGAAATAACAACCTATTACCATTACACTTGGAAAAATTCAACAAGGATAGAACTTCTAGTTAATCTTCTCCCAGTCAAGGTTTTTTATCTTGAATATATAAAGCTCTCATTAATTTTTATTGCTTTAAATAATAATTATTTTAATTTCCCGTTCTCCAACTCTAAAAATTCTCAAAAAATTCCTGATCAATAAAATAACACTATTTTGTAAACTCGTTGGGAGACGACCTGGGATTTCTACTCCCAGTATTTTATTCTTAAATTGTGATGACTCTTTCTAAATTGATAAGCGGAATTTTTGTCAGTTAAGAACTGTAATTGCAATGCTGTTCTTATTATAAATTCTTAATCGGCAATTTTCCGCCCATCAGAATGCAACTACTTGGTCAAAATAATTCAACTTCCAAGAAAGCATATATAAGTACAAGGGCTAAAGGTATTAACAACTAAGCCAAACCCACAATTGAATTGAGTTAAGGTTTTACAAACTTGCAAGAAAAGTGATGATCATGGGTGAAAATATGTAATTGAGCAATCGAACCCTCACCAGATGTGTATCTGCTCTAGTCACTCAAGTGTATAGGGTTGATTCATTCAATTCTCCCCTAATCATGCTTTCCAAGATTTGTTTTTCATCTAACATCAACAATTATTTCATGCATGCATACAAATATCATGAGGCATTTCCCAAAGGTTGTAATGGGGCTAGGCTCAGGATAGGATGCATATGGTGAAGTGGACTAGAATTTGAATCATTGATTAACTTAAACTTCCAACCTAACCTATATAACAACCTATACAATTCTAAACAAACCTAACTACCCATTCATCACTTTTTCACACACTCATGTATTCTTCTTTTTGATCACCACACATATGCATTGATATTATTGAACTCTACTTTGGGGCGTTTTGTCCCCTTTTTTTTCTTTTCTTTTTCTTTCTTTTTCTTTTTTATTTTATTTTTTTCTCCCATTTTTTTCTTTTTTTTTCTTTGTATATTTTTTTTCTCTTTTCAAACTAAAATATACACAAGAGCGTCAATGCATATGGATTTACATTTAATTAACACATGCGTATGTACCTAATTCCCAAGATCTTCAATAGAAATACAAAACTACCCTTTTCTCAATCAATGTCCCAAGTTTCCCCCCACATGAATGATACACACTCACTAGCCTAAGCTAATCAAAGATTCAAATAAGGGACATTTATTGTTTTTCACTTTAAGGCTTGTAATGTGCTAAAATTAAAAACAAGTGGGTTAATCGTAGGCTCAAAATTGGCTAACAATGAAAGATAAAAGGTAAGGCTATATGGGTTAGTGAGCTAAATGAAACAATGGCCTTAACCATATAAATGCATGTATACACAAAATAATGGACATATAGAATCAAATAAATCAAAGATTACAATCATATAAAGAGAATAATGCACACGAGAATGAAAATAAGTGGTTATATGATGTAACCTGATGGGTGGAAATCAAATTCCACACCAAAAACTCACCGGCAAGTGTACTGGGTCGCATCAAGTAGTAAAACTCACTTAGAGTGAGGTCGATCCCACAGGGATTGATGGATCAAGCAACTTTAGTGGGTGATTGGTTTAGTCAAGCTAACATTGATGATTTGAGTGAAATTGATCAACAGAAAGTAAATTGCAGTGAATTAAAAGTGCAGAAAGAGTAAATTGCATGAAACTTAAAGTGCAAGAAAGTAAAATAGCTGAAACTTAAATTGCAAGAAAAGTAAATGACTGAAACTTAAAATGCAAGAAACTTAAATTGCTGAATTTAAATTGCTGGGAATCTTAAATTGCTGGAAGAATAAAGGATTTGGGGACTGGGATCTAAAATAAAACTGAAATCGTAAAGTGCAGTAAGATGAGAGAAGTAAGAGATGAAGAGAATTGTAGCAGATCTAAACAGATGTGAAAATTTGCAGGAGGAGTAAAATCAGAAATGAAAATTTGCTTCAGATTGAAACTTAAAGAGACAATTGATATCAGATCTTTAATTCTTAAATTCAGAAAGCAAAAAAACAATGGAACTCCAAGAGGAAGAACTCCAAAGAATTCTTCAATCAAAGTTCACAAACCGAGAATCAGAAAGCAAAGGTTGCAGACGAAAGAAAATGAAAATAGGAAACAATCTCAGATCCGATCTCAATTCTCTAAAATTCAAAAAGAAAAATTAAAAGAGAGCTCTCTATTCTACTCTTGCTCCTACTGCTCTCTAATGGAGCCAACCTCTTTAATGAAATGGAATTGATGCCTTTATATAGGCTTTACAAGATGAAAATGAAATTAAAATTGAAAACAAATTACAATTAAATGAAATTCCTAATCTAATTATTTCTTGTGCTTTTGAGTGATGTCCATGGGCTTTGCTTGCTTTGGATTTAAAGAAGAGTGGATTAGTTCAACTGACATGGGTCAAGGTTGGCTTGGTTCAATTGGAAATGGCCCAGGGTGCTAGCTCCAGTGGAGCGCTCAGTCAAGTAAAGTAATGCATCGCTCCATGGCCTTTTCCCAGGCTTCGAACCAAGCTTCTTTGTAGTGCTACGTGAAGAACTCCAACGTAGCGCTGCTTTTGCTTGAGTGGGTCTCTCTTTCGAACCTTGGCCATTTCAATTTGGCCAATTTCCATAGGGACTAGCGCTCAGATGGTGAAGAGAGTGTAGCGCTTCATTCTTGCGCAAGGTCCCCAGTTCGAACCTTGATTGTCCCCTTTTGTGTGCTAGCTCCTTGCTTTTCTTTTTTTTGTGAAGCCCGAAAAAGTTAAATAAATTCACGTAGCGCTCCTTTGTTTCTCTTTCTGGCTTTATGATGAGCGCTTCGTTGCTTCATTTAACGTTACATGCATTCATGAATGGCTTTACTAACTAATGCATGCTTTTATTATATTACTTAGTTAATAAAGCCAATTGCATTATGTTAAAGCATTATATGTCTCTTTGGCCAATTGGCTTTAATGGCATGTATGCTTTAATTTATAATGCATTACTGATAGCAAGAATCGTGTTGGTTAGGGATTTCTCTTTTAGAAAGAAGAATTTTGTTGTAAGCATAGCTCCAAACCAACAAACAACTCTCACATCAAATTAAATTTGGTTGTCACAAATAACAAACCCCAAATAAGAATTATCCAAAGTATTTGAACTCCAGGTCATCTCACAAGGAATTGCAATGAAGTGCTCAATTATTGGCTATGAAAATGCAAGGGGGGTTTGATTTGATATTTGATAAGAAAATATAAATGACAAGAAAGTAAAATAACAAGAACTAATAAAAGAAATAGAAAGAACTCTTGGCTAAGACATGGGAAATTGAGTTCACCATCCTTGTCTACAAACCATATATTGGCAATTATGAGAGACCAACCTATTAAGTCTACTTCCAAAAGCTTTAAGTACGTAATATCTACTCCTAAGCTTGAAGTACGTCAAATAGGCTTGATCACATCAACCCATAAGTCCCAACCTAACTACTAATTAGATTAGTAGTGGGTTAGTGTCAATGAGTATCAAATTGCTCACCAAGGGTTCTCAAATCACCAAATCATTGAGACCCAATGACTCAAGGTCACTCAATTCCCTTAGCCTAGGGCAAGAGTAAAGAGAACTACTCAAAAACTAAAGGAAACATTTTAACAAACACCTATAGTGCAAGGAAAGTAAACATCACAAAATACTAGAATTAATGAAACCCACGACAACCACAAGCAAGAAATCAATAATAACAACTAAGATAAGCAATAAAAGAAACATGGAAACATAAAATTGCATTAAAGACAATTAAGATCCAACAATTGTTCATCAACATAAAAGAGAGCAAAATAAGAAATCAACAAAAGAAACTAAGAAGATTAAGACAATAGAACACTAAAATATAATGAGAACTAAAATCAAAACAAGAATTTAAAGAGAAATTTGAGAGTGATTAACCTAACTTTACCCTAATTTCTATCCTAAATCTAGAGAGAGGAGAGAGCCTCTCTCTCTAGAATTCTACACTAAAACATGATGAAAACTAAACTATGACTACTTGGTTCATTCCCCCTTCAATCCTTTGGTTCAATAGCATCATAAATGAGTTGGATTGGGCCCAAAATGAGCTAGAAATCGCCCCCAACAAGTTGCCCAAAGTGGACCCACACTGCTCCATCAGCATGCACGCATACAGTGCATGTGCGCGTCCCTAGACATCAAGCAACTATGCCAAATTTTATATCATTTTGAAGCCCCAGATTTTTATCTTTCCAACGCAACTAGAACTGCCTCATTTGGACCTCTGTAGCTCAAGTTAGGGTCGATTGAGTGTGAAGAGGTCGGGCTTGACAGCTTTGCGGTTCCTTCTTTTCTTCATGAGTTCTCCCACTTTGCATGCTTTTCTCCTCACTTCTTCCATCCAATACTTGCCTTATGAACCTGAACTCACTCAACAAACATATCAAGGCATCGAATGGAATTAAAGTGAGTTAAATTTAGCTATTTTAAGGTCTAAAAAGCATGTTTTCACACTTAAGCCCAAATCTAGGGAGAATTACAAAACCATGCTATTTCATTGAATAAATGTGAGAAAAGTTGATAAAATCCCCCAAATTAAGCACAAGATAAACCACAAAATCAGGGTTTATCAAATCTCTCCATACTTAAACCAAGCATGTCCTCATGCTAAGAATAAAGAAGGACAAGAAAAGGGGTATGAACATTTATTCAATGCAAAGAAACTATATAAACCTATCTACATGCATGCAAATAAATGCAAAATGCTTCTACCTACTCGGTTAAAAGCAAATCAATCTCCAAGAACATATATAAGCAAGTAGGGCAAAGGTCATATCACGACTCACAAACTCTGCTAATTCAAATATCAAAATGAAATTCAAATAGACTTGCAAGAAGAAAGCTCATGAAAGTTGGGAACAAGGAATTGAGTATCGAACCCTCACCGGATCAGCAGGGACAATCCATACGTACGCGTCATGCGTGCTTACCCGTGGATCACCTAGCACAAAGTAAGCATAAAGTGGGCACAACTCTCGGGTTTTAGTACTAAGAGTTGTGAAACCACACCGGCGCGCGCGCGCACAACGCGCTTGCGCGCCATTGCCTCTTTTCTCTTTTGTTTTTTTTTTTTGAAAAGATTTTCAAATACAAACAAAAAACTTACACCTCAAGCAAAATGTAATTTAACAACAACTAAACTAATAAAAAAGAAAACTAAGAAACAACCAATCAATCAAAGCAAAATGTATAAGAGTATAGAAAATAACAAGAACTACCTACAATGGCAACTCAATTCCTTCATTAATTATATATATAAGAGACTGGAAAGAGGTTACCATGGTGGGGTGTCTCCCACCTAGCACTTTTAGTTTAAGTCCTTAAGTTGGACATTTGGAAGGTTCCTTGTTATGGTGGCTTATGCTTGTACTCATCTTGAAGCCTCCACCAATGCTTGGACTTCAAGTAAGCTCCAAAATTCAAAACCAATGGCACCAATCTTTGATGAAGTTCCACACAAGCTAAGGGCTTCCAAAATTTATCTTCATCTATTCTTAGATCCCAAATCTTGTTTCTACACCCATCTTCAAGTTGATCATCACAATTCCAATTGGGTGAGAAATGATCCGAATTCTCAAGTAAACACCAAAGCATCTTCTTAGACCCCTTTAGTTGAGAACTATACCAACCATTGCACTTAGACCTTAAGCTTCCAACCATAAGGAACCTTGATTGGCATTTCCACCCACTACTCAATTTCCTTTTGTTCTTAACCCTACAAAGAGCTCTACATTGCCCATCATTTTCAATCAAACCATATTCAAGTGAGAAAGTAAAGATTAGAGAAAAGAATTTTACCCACTTGAATATTATGTTGGATGGCGACTTAGGAAGGGACATCTCCAATGGTCTTGTAAGTTTCATTCCCTTGTGCTCTTCTTTGAATACCTCCACCTCTTGGCAAGCTTCTTCAACTTCAACCTCTTCCTCTTGACAAAGTTCTTCACATTCAACCACTTCTTCACCAACTTCTTCTAGCTCTTCCCCACTCTTCATGTTACAACATGGAGGTAATGTAGAACTTATCTCAATATTTACCTCAATATCAATAGGAGAAGGTTCCTCAAATACCAAAGGATCATGTGTTGGTGTGGGATCATCTTTAAGAGGAGAATTTGTTGTTAGCTCACCCTCTTCCAATTCTTCATCATTCATTATATGCTTAGGAGGTTGCGCATTACCATCCTCAACATCATCTTCAAGTTCAATGGAAGAAAGTTCAACAACTTTCATAAAATCATCAACAACATCACTTGGTGTGGAGGTGCTCTCAAGCTCGAAATTCACCTCTTGCTCAACTTCGCCTAGATCTTCAACCACTTCTTCTTCATTAACACTCTCCATCCTGTCCACTTGTTGCACGACACACTCCATGCTCCGCTCTTTGGTTGGTTCTCCACATTCATCCATAGAGATGCTTTGTCTACGGTATGAATCCCATGCATCCAACTTGGCTTTAATTTTGGCAAGGTTAGCCTCGATAGTTTCGTGTCTCTTTTGGGCTTCCTCTTGCTTCTTTTGACGGATTATTGCTTGAAGACGATCCATTGCTTCCTTGAGACGATCCATTGGCTCTTGTTCCACTTGGCTAGTATAAGTAGGATCATATTGCTCTTGGATTGATGGATATGTGTATTCTTCCATAGAGGGTTGTGGTGGAAAGGGGAATTCATTTTGTGGTTGAAAGTTATCATACATGGGAGGTGATTCATCTTGGTAAGAATAGTGAGGTGGTGGTTCTTGAGGGTATTGGTGGTGGAATTGGGGTGGTCCTTCATATGGGTCATATGGTTCACAAGGTGGTTGGTATGGTGGATATGGGATGGGATCATATGGAGGTGATTGCAGGTAAGGGGCTTGTGAGTAAGGTGGTTCAAAATTATGTTGAGGAGGTGGTTCATAGGCATATGGTGGTGGTTGTTGACAATCACAATAAGGGTCACCACATCCATTAGATTGATATGCATTAGGACTAAGATTATACCCATAAGAATCCGGAGGTTGTTGTTGCCAAGAAGGTTGATCAATCCCTTGAGGCTCCTCCCATCTTTGATTGTTCCATTCTTGATGCACATCCTCATTGTAGCTCCCATTTCCTACAACATAATTTGAACCAAACTCATAGCCAAAGTGAGGATGAGAATTCATAATAGCAAATAAAAACAAAAGCAAACAAAAATAAGCAACAAGTCCTAAGCCTAACAAAAGCTAGCAAACAAGCAAAAGACAGGCATATTCACATATTCACAATAGCCAATAATATAACACCATTACAACTCCCCGGCAACGGCACCATTAATTTGATAGCAAGAATTGTGTTGGTTAGGGATTTCTCTTTTAGAAAGAAGAATTTCGTTGCAAGCATAGCTCCAAACCAACAAACAACTCTCACATCAAATTAAATTGGGTTGTCACAAATAACAAACCCCAAATAAGAATTAACCGAAGTATTTGAACTCCGAATCATCTCACAAGGAATTGCAATGAAGTGCTCAAATATTGGCTATGAAAATGCAAGGGGGAGTTTGATTTGATATTTGACAGGAAAATATAAATGACAAGAAAGTAAAATAACAAGAACTAATAAAAGAAATAGAAAGAACTCTTGGCTAAGACATGGGAAATTGAGTTCACCATCCTTGTCTACAAACCATATATTGACAATTATGAGAGGCCAACCTATTAAGTCTACATCCAAAATCTTTAAGTACGTAATATCTACTCCTAAGCTTGAAGTACGTCAAATAGGCTTGATCACATCAACCCATAAGTCCCAACCTATCTACTAATTAGATTAGTAGTGGGTTAGTGTCAATGAGTATCAAATTGATCACCAAGGGTTCTCAAATCATCAAATCATTGAGACCCAATGACTCAAGGTCACTCAATTACCTTAGCATAAGCCAAGAGTAAAGAGAACTACTCAAAAACTAAAGAAAACATTTTAACAAACACCTAGAGTGCAAAGAAAGTAAACATCACAAAATGCTAGAATTAATGAAACCCATGACTACCACAAGCAAGAAATCAATAATAACAACTAAGATAAGCAATAAAAGAAACATGGAAACATAAAATTGCATTAAAGAAAATTAAGATCCAACAATTGTTCATAAACATAAAAGAGAGCAAAATAAGAAATCAACAAGAGAAACTAAGAAGATTAAGAAAATAGAAAACTAAAATATAATGAGAACTAAAATCAAAACAAGAATTGAAAGAGAAATTTGAGTGATTAACCTAACTTTACCCTAATTTCTATCCTAAATC
The DNA here is from genome assembly GCF_059453495.1 of Arachis ipaensis. NCBI lineage: Eukaryota > Viridiplantae > Streptophyta > Magnoliopsida > Fabales > Fabaceae > Arachis > Arachis ipaensis. The sequence continues at coordinate 78,232,520 of NC_142444.1, forward strand.
TAGAGAGAGGAGAGAGCCTCTCTCTCTAGAATTCTACCCTAAAATAGGATAAAAACTAAAATATGACTACTTGGTTCATTCCCCCTTCAATCCTTGGGTTCAATAGCATCAGAATGAGTTGGATTGGGCCCAAAATGAGCTAGAAATTGCCCCCAATGAGTTGCCCAAAGTGGACCCACACTGCTCCATCAGTGCGCACGCGTACAGTTTGCTTGCGCGCCTCTAGACATTGAGAAACTATGGCAAAGTTTATATCATTTTGAAACCCCAAATGTTAGCTTTCCAACGCAACTAGAACCGCCTCATTTGGACCTCTGTAGCTCAAGTTATGGTCGATTGAGTGCGAAGAGGTCGGGCTTGACAGCTTTGCGGTTCCTTCATTTCTTCATGAGTTCTCCCACTTTGCATGCTTTTCTCCTCACTTCTTCCATCCAATACTTGCCTTATGAACCTGAAATCAGTCAACAAACATATCAAGGCATCGAATGGAATTAAAGTAAGTTAAATGTAGCTATTTTAAGGCCTAAAAAGCATGTTTTCACACTTAAGCACAAATCTAGGGAGAATTACAAAACCATGCTATTTCATTGAATAAATGTGAGAAAAGTTGATAAAATCCCCCAAATTAAGCACAAGATAAACCACAAAATCGGGATTTTATCAATTACGTGCATGCTTTACTTTAATAATACTAATGCACTAATCATTAAAGCCAATGCAACCATGTAATACATTATCAATTTCCAATTGGCATAATTAAAGCTTAGTAATGCATTACGTAAAGCTTGATTTGCCAATGCATGCATGCTTTAATTTATCAATAATAAATTCATGCATAAGGCATTAATTCATGTCATGGCTTCATGGTCATGGGCCACGCTTTTAAAAGCGTGGTTTAAGATTCCAAAGCGTGCTCAAACTTCAAAGCGTGCTCAAAATTTCTCTTTTCTCCTTTTGAGCTTAATTTGTGCTTTTTTTTGCTTCTTTTTCCACTTGTTTCCTACAAAATTTATAAAATGAAGAGGTCAAGGAAATATACCATTTAATCACAAAAGAATACAATATTTAAGCACTAATCATCAATTTCTTATATGAAAAGGCATAGAAAAACATGACATGATGACATGTCATCACAACACCAAACATAAACCTTGCTTGTCCCCAAGCAAGAAAAGAATCATGCAATAGAGATTGACAATCCAAGGTAAGAAGAATAGCAACTCAATGTTCATGGTTAGCTAGTTTTCTATGCATGCTTCAATCACAAAAGAAATGTAAATGATTGATGCTTCTATCTAGCTCAATTTATGAAATCTTTTTCTTATATTTCTTCCTTGAAACAAGCTTTTGATTTTCTTATTAGCTTCTCCTTTTGGGTGCTTTGCCCCATGAGTTGATAACAAAGCTACGACTCTAAATGCTTTATTTTCAAGTATTACCAATTGATACATAAGCACCACACGCATTTAATTAGAGGACTTCATTAAGCTCATTTGTTTCTTTTCTTGACTCTCTAATCATTGATGCTCAGAGCCTTGAGCTTTGAGGGAGTGCTTTTTGCACTTTGAGCCTAGCCTTGACTTCTAAGTGTTTTGTTTTCAAGCTTTTTGCTTGATACATAAACACCACAAGTACTTAACAACTTAATTGTCATTGGTACTCAGAGCCTTCAGCTTTCTCATTCTTTCCCTTTTTCTTTCTTGTCTTATTTGCAATTGCTTCTTCAAGGTTTTCATGATTTCAAAAGATTTCACAAAATGTCCTAGATGAAAACTTCAATTAAATAAAATCTAATGCAATTGAGCAACAATCAACCATACTAGCCTTCCAATACTTGTATGCATATGCTAAATCCTTCTTTAATGACCCTGTTTGTTTATGATCATGATGCTTTATTGCTTTTTAATTCACAAAATTCAAGTTGGTAGTCATAATGTCACAGCAACATGTTGCAAATTAATATTCAGGCTATGCTTATTCATACACACATGTAAACAGAGAAGATAAAGACAATCGTGCAATTTAAAGTGCTGGAAACAATTAGGAGGAGAAAGGAGCGTTGCCATCTTATGGTCTATCTTTCTTGTTGTTGTCTTTTTCCTTTTATTCTTCCCTTTCCATTGCCAAACTCAGAATGCTTGCTCATCCTCAAGCAACAATTAGAACAATGGCTATGGGGCTAAGATGGACTATGAGTGTCTTACACAATAAAGTGTTAGTAGTACATGTGTTTTGAGCAAGCAGAATGAATAATAACAATGAAGGCACAAAAGATAGAGACATTATGATTGCATAGATAAGAGAGTGTGCATAATACATTGCATAAAAGATAAGTGGCACACCAAACTTAGTGTGACACTTTCACTTGGAATTGATGCAAGTATCCGGTAAAGATTGGAAGCAATATTTGTTGCATAGCAACACCAAACTTAGAATGCAACCATATGTCAATTTATTTGAACTAAAACTAAGCAAATGAAACTGTTATATGTTAAATACAATCACCAAGCCAAGAATCTATCATGAGTAACAATTTCTTGGTGAGGTATTTAATAAAAATAGTCAAGAAGCAAAATAAATGAAAGCTTTTAAAATAAAGAAATAATAGAATAACAAAGTGTCAAACCAAAAGAAAATAATAACACTGCAGAGGCATTATGATTATGCAGACAAGTGGTGTTGCTGGATTTCTTGCATAGAAAATACGTGGCACACCAAACATAGAATCTTAGTGTGACACTCTCAATTAGAATTGATGCAATCATCCAGAGGGATTGAAAACAAATTGTTGCATGGCAACACCAAACTTAGAATGTAATCATATGCCAATTTATTGAAATTTAAACAAAGCAAAGAAAGAAAATAAACCAAGCAGAAAAATGAAATGTTACCTAAGGTTGGGTTGCCTCCCAACAAGCGCTCTTTTAGTGTCATTAGCTTGACATGTTGTTCTTCACTTTCTTCCTCTTCTTCCAGTTTGTTAAGAGGAATGACTTCAAGGGGGGAGAAGTTTCAGCTATTGCCCCCTTTCTTGGTCTCCTCTCAGCAAGCTTCCATTTGTACATGGCTTGATTGAGCTTGCTTGCTGGATCAGGGGTACGATTGGTGCTCTTGTTAGTTGCCTTCACTTCTTTGGATTCAAGAGTTGGTTGCTGTGTGATTATTGGAGTTTTATCTTCATCCTAAGCCTTTTGAATTTTTGGCACAATGAGCTCTTCCTTCATGTACTTCTCTTCCTCACTTGAGTGTGAATTTTCTTGACTGACTTCTGATAAACCCATATTTTATGATATATTTTGTGCCTTATTTAAGTGATTTATTCAATCCTTCACTCACTTATTCATGTTAATTGCATGGTTTTACTTTCCCTTCCTTATTATGTGATGTATGTGAAAAACATGTTTCCTATGCTTTAAAAGTAATTATTTTAATTACCCTTTACTTCCATTCGATGCCATGATTCGTGTGTTGAGTAGTTTCAGATCTTCTAAGGCAGGAATAACTTAAAGGATGGAAAGGGAACATACAAAAATGGAAGGAAAGCACAAAATAGAGTTTTTGAAGAAACTGGTAGTGACGCGATCGCATGGACGACGCAACCGCATGCCAGCGCGAAATCGTAGTGACGCAACCGCGTGATTGACGCGATCGCGCGCCTTGAGCGAAACGCATATGACGCGGACACATGATTGAAGCGACCGCGTGGCAAGAAAAACTCCAAATGACGCGACCGCGTGACCCACGCGGACGTGTGACAGAGGCCACGCACCAGAAATTACAGAAAACGCTCCGAGCGATTTCTGAAGCCCTTTTGGCCCAAATCCATGTCCAGAAGGCACAGATCAGAGGTTATGAAGTGGGGGAATGCATCCATTCAAAGGGAGTCTCCAGTTAGTTAGTATTCATGAATTAGATGTAGTTTAGAGGGAGAGGTTCTCTCCTCTCTCTTTTAGGATTTAGAATTAGGATTTCTTTCGCTTTCAGGATTATCTCTTTTTATCACGTTAAACATTCCTTTTTATTTATCTTCTCAATTTAGTTTATGAATTCTTCTATGTTACAGATTACTCTTTGAATTAATGTTATTTGAGGTATTTCAGTTTATTATTGCTTTCTTTTATTCATGTTACTGTTGCTTCCAATCTGAAGACATTGTTATTACAGTAGATTTACTTTTTCCCTTTTGGTCTTGGTTAAGAAATCAGTAACTCAGGAGTTATCAAACTCAACGTGATTGATAATTGTTATCTTTGCTAATTGAATTGAACTTCAATAATCCCAATCTTTCTCTAGGAATTAACTAGGATTTGAAGATCAACTTAATTAGTCACTTGATCTTCCCTTGCTCTAGTAAAGGTTAACTGAGTGGAATTAAGATTCAATCTTTATCATTATTGATAAGGATAACTAGGATAGGACTTCTAATTTCTCATACCTTGCCAAAAGTGTTTTTTACAATTATTTATTTACTTTACAGTCTTTTACTTATTTTAATTGCAATTTAAATTATTTGTTCCTCATCTTTAAAACCCCGATTTACAATCTTCATAACCAATAGTAAGAACATACTTCCCTGTAGTTCCTTGAGAAGACGACCCGAGGTTTAAATACTTCGGTCATCAATTTTTAAGGGGTTTGTTACTTGTGACAACCAAAACGTTTGTAAGAAAGGTTGATTGCTTGGTTTAGTAACTATACTTGCAACGAGAGTTTACTATAACCTCTAAACTATCAATCTTCCAGTCCTTTCAAAATGGCACCGTTGCTGGGGAACTGCAATCGTGTGCCTTATTATTGGTTATTGTAAATATTTCTCTTTTACTTGCTTATTTATTCTTATTCTCTCCTTTTACTTTAATTAGCTACTATGAATTCTCAGCCTTCTTGCTTTGAGTTTGGTTCTAATATTGTTGAAAGGAGTGAAAGTTATAACAGGAACATGCATCAAGGTCAGAGCAATCAAAGATGGATGGAGCCAAGAGGATCTAATCAACCCTTTAGGCAACAACACCCTCCAAGATATCATGGACAAAGACCATTCTACAATGCATACCAAGCCAATAGACATGGTGGACAACCATGTAGTTACCAACAAGCCCCACCCTGTGCTTATAGGCCATCCTCTCAATATAACTTCGAACCACCACACTCACAAGCTCCTTTTCACCATTCACCACCATATGATCCTTATTTACCCCAATTCCAATCCAATTACTCCCAAACACCACCACTTCCCCATGTACCACGTCCAAATCCATCATCCCGAGAATTAGAGGTTCGCCTCAAGGAAACAGTAGATCAACTTCAAACAACCCTTCATCAACTGGAGCAAGCTGTAAGTCAATTATCTTCTAGACGTTCAAACATTCAAGGACCTTCCACAGCCCCATGCGGACAATCTAAAGAAGAGCGTAGCATGAAGGAGATACTAGAAACTCCAGTGGACAGAACAGGGCATGACTTCGTACTGGAACAAGTAGAGGAAGCTGTCATTGTAAAAGAAGAAGAGTTGGTTGAAGACTTAGGAGACGCTGAACTTCGATGGGAATCCAGAATTGTGGAAAATTCTGTCAAGGATGTTACAATTGATGCTAAGGAGGATAATGCACAACTCCCAAAGCAAGTCTTTTATGAAGAACTAGACGGAATAATCCAAGAAGCAAGTTTCCTTGATGATGATAATCTCAAGTCAAGTTCTCCCAGTAATGAACTTGCATCAGCAAGTTAATTCTCTGAGATCGAAGAATCTTCCTCAAGTGAATACGAAGATGATGTGGAGGTAGATTTCTCTCAACCTCCCGTTTATGACTTAAGTGACGAGGAAGACATAGAAAGCTTTGATCAGGACATGGATGCATTTGAAGAAGTCTGCAAGGAAGTGAAAAAATTCACCACAGAGCACAAGGGAGTAGAACTTATAGAACCACTGGAAACACCTATCCCAAGGCCATTACCACCCAATACAAGCTTCAAGTGGGTACAATCCTTAACCTTTAGCTTTATTTTCCCACTTGAATATTGTTTGCTTGAAACAGATGGCCAGCTTAGAGCTCTCTGCGGCTTTAAGAGTAAGAGGGAAATGGCTCGTACTCAGAGCTGGTGCACAAGGTTCAATAAGGTTCCACGCTTCAACTCGAAGTGAACGGATTGGCATCATGATCAATCGAATGGATCTAGGAAAATGTTTGGTCACCATGGTGAGAATCTACTTTCTAAACCGCATGGATGGAAAAATATGGATCAAGACGAAGGCGGATTCAAAAGCAAAGTTTGGGATCCTGGAATCTATTCTGACATTCGTCACCCCGGGAGACTGACAATCTGCTTGAAGATACTCAGAAGCTTTACATGCCTAGTTTGGGACCCCGGAGGCTGTTGGCATTCCAAACATTGGTGGAGATTTCTGGACGAATTTAAGCGCAAGCCGCCATAACAGGAAGCTCATCCAATGTCCAACTTAAGGACTTTAACTAAAAGTGCTAGGTGGGAGACAACCCTCAATGGTATGGTCGTTTCTTTTTCAGTCTTATTTCGTGTTTTTTATTTTTGTTTTCCTTTTCAATTGAACCTGAATATTATTCATTCGCATTGCATACTGCATAATTGCATACCTGCATGAAAAAAAAAGGGTAGGCGTGCGACGCGACCGCATCACTCACGCGATCGCGTCAGTTGCGAAAAACAACCCCCCACGCGTCCACGTCATTCACGTGGCCGCATGACCTAGAAATCGGCGTAACGATCCAACGCCCATAAAGTTGGGCTGGAATCATGTGGCTATTGTGCGTTTCATACAAACGACCCACACGGTTGCGTCCCTGACGCGATCGCATCACCTGCCCAACACCAATCCCACACGACAGCATGAGCGACGCGATTGCGTCGCCTGGATTGCACAACACCCCAAAGGAGACACATAGTTGCGCTGAAACGACGTTGGAATTGTGCATTTAGCACAATTTCCAATGATGCGGTCGCATGCCTCACGCGACCGCGTCATTCACCCTTTTACCCATTCCATGCGATCGCATCACTCACGCGATCGCGTCAACCCCTATTCCACCCCAGCCACGCGACCGCGTCCCCCACGCGATCACGTGGATTTAAATTTATTAACACCCTGTGACGCGAACCCTACCCCCATCGTGCCCCCCAACCCCTTCTTCTTCCTCCTCTCTGCAACCTTTGCTGCTCCTCCACCACCCACGCCACCCTACGCCACCGCAACCCCGTCAACCACCCAGACCCCACCGCTACCGCGCCACCCCCTTCTCCCTTCCCTCTCTTTCTTTTCTTTCTCTCTCTCTTCTTCCCTTAACCACCGCTGCCACCACCGCGGACAACCACCGCCCACCGCGCCGTCACCGCAGCACCACCACCCACGCCCCCTTCCCTTCCTTCCCCCTTAACCCCTATCTCCATTACCCTACCCGAAACCCCCTGCCTCCGAACAACCACCGTCGCGCCAACCACCCTCAACCGCCACGTCAGCTGCTACCACCATCCCCCAGCCATCTCTCTGCCCCACTTTCATTCATACGCCTACCAGGTTCCGCCGAACGCCACCCCTCTTTCAATTCCCAGTTAATTACATATTTTTCTGTTTATGTTCATAATTAGGCTAGTTAGATATGCATATTGTAGTTGATTCTAGGTGGTTAGGTAGCCTAGAATGTGGTTAGTGGACTTAGGCCTGATTAATTGCGCTGTTCGTGATTCTTGTTTTATAATTTTTGCAATTCTGCTGTTGCTGTGATGTTAGTATTGTTCATATGCTGTTCTTACTGTTCATGCTACTATTGTGAATGTTCTTTCATATTCATACCTAATTGCAGTTTGTTTTAATTCATATGAACTGTCCTGCTTACTGTTTATTTTCCAGGAACATCCAATTTAGCCGGAATGCTGCCCAATTTTCTGTAAACTATTTTGTTTCCATTCATGTCTTGGTTTTGGCACTTTAAACTCTGCTTTACTCTGCTTTTACCAAAGCCAATTCATGAATACTAGGGCAAGCTTTCTTATTTTTTTTTATTTCCTGGTTCATAATCTGCATTTTTTATGTTTAGCTTACAATTTTTGATTCATCATCAACCTGATTCCCTTGTTTGGATATGAGTTAACTGTAGCTTCTAATTGAGAATGCTTGATACTTAGCAAATGTTCATCATGCCACTTACTCTAACACACTTTTTACTAATTCACTAATTTTAACCTCCTAAACTCTTTTTTCATTCCTAACCAACCTAACCTTTCAAAACATCTCTTCTAGTTTTTCACTATTCTCTCTAACCTTCTAACCAAGGCATGATGATAATTTTTCCTAATTAACATGATTTCTATTACATTTTGGATTGTTAATTTTTCTTCTCGGACTTTTAACTCCTATTGAATCCTTAATGCACATTTACTTAACTCATTTTCATTACTCCACTGCCCCTTTGCCACTATATGCTTATTTTGTGATTTGCATACTTGTTTTTCCTGTTTTTGTTATATCCTGGTTTTCTACTTTTCAGGATGTCTGACACCCAAAGAAAAGGAAAGGGAAAGGAAACAACTGGCAAACAAAAAAGAGGAGAATCCTCCATGTCCATCTTGGACATCATGCATGATGACTCCTGGCGGGAGAAGCACTTTACCCCGCAGGAGAAGGTTGACCAGCTACTCCCTGCTACTGATCCCATTAAGTTTGCAAACCGATACTACGAGCTAATGTATCTGGTGTTTGCAACCTCCAGGAACCTATACCTGAAGAGGACTCTGAAGATCCCAGAAGAACTCCAGCAATACACCTCTGATCAGATCAAACAAAGAGGCTGGTTCTTCTTGGAGAGAAACCTGACTGAGGTCAATGCATCTTGGGTAAGGGAATTTTACTGCAATTACTTCAAAACTTCCCTAGATGCAGTAAACCTAAGAGGGAAGCAGATACTGGTCACTGAAGAGGCCACAGAGGATGCTCTAAAGCTCCTGCCTAAACCTGATCAGCCAGATGGTTATCAACAGGCTGAGGAGGACATGCGCTTCATGAAGTTTGACTGGGATGCCGTCAAGGGAAGGATAGCCCTTGACCCGACTGTTCCATGGGTCATGGGTCAGAACACCACCATGCCTAAGGGAATCAAGTGGATTTACTTAAATGATGAGGCTCGGCTATGGCATCAGATCCTAAGCAACTTTATTATGCCGAGTACTCACGAGACGGAGCTACCTGCCGCTATGATCACCCTCATATGGTGTGTGATGGAGGGTAAGGACCTGTACCTGCCACACTTCATTCGGTACTACATGGCCAGGGTCCAATCCGCAGCACTCTCCCCTTTATATATCTGATTACACAGCTTGGCCGTTGAGCTGACATGCCTTGGGAGGATGCTGATGAGAAGCCACCTACTGCAGAATGCAAGAAAATTATCCCTCACAGCAGGAACTTTCTGGCTTTGGGCTATAGACCTCCATTCCTCACTCCTACTGATGAGACAGCCACACCATCTGCTGGCCCCTCATCCTCTACAGCTACCCCTGCTACCACCACTACACCTCCACCTGCCTCAGAGCCAGTTTATCACTTAGTGCACCACCTGTTTCAGCAGCTAGATCAGATGGAGCGCCGCAACCGGCGGCGTTACGAGAGATCTGAGCATCGCAGCAAGCGACGCTATGAGCACCTAAAGCTGATGATCCGTTCTGGCAACGACATCCCCTCCGAGCCTGACACCCCATAAGAGCCATCTGAGGAGGAGGCGGATGACCACGAGGCGGAGACCCATCCACAGAGAGAGGTTGCGCAGGCAGGTGGTGCACAAATTATGAATCACACTTTTCACAACTCGTACCACTAACCAGCAAGTGCACTGGGTCGTCCAAGTAATACCTTACGTGAGTAAGGGTCGAATCCCACGGAGATTGTTGGTATGAAGCAAGCTAGGGTCACCTTGTAAATCTCAGTCAGGCAGATATAAAGTGATAATGGTGTTTTCGAATATTATAATGAAATAGGGATAGAGATACTTATGTAAATCATTGGTAGGAATTTCAGATAAGCGAATGGAGATGCTTTTCATTCCTCTGAACCTCTGCTTTCTTGCTATCTTCATCCAATCAGTCTCACTCCTTTCCATGGCTGGCTTTATGCGAGGGCATCACCGTTGTCTGTGGCTACATCCCCTCCTCTCAGTGAAAGATATGCTCACATGCTCTGTCACAGCACGGCCATTCATCTGTCGGTTCTCGATCATGCTGGAATAGGATTCACCCTCCTTTTGCGTCTGTCACTAACGCCCAACAATCGCGAGTTTGAAGCTCGTCACAGTCATTCAATCATTGAATCCTACTCAGAATACCACAGACAAGGTTTAGACCTTCCGGATTCTCTTGAATGCCGCCATCATTCTAGCGTACGCCATTAAGATTCTGGTTAGGAGATCTAAGAGATATTCATTCTAGCTTATTTCATGTAGAACTGAAGTGTTTGTCAGGCACGCGTTCATAGGGGAGAAGGATGATGAGCGTCACACATAATCATCACCTTCATCATGTTCTTGGGTGTGAATGGATATCTTAGAAGCGAAATAAGAAGAATTGAATAGAAAACAGTAGTAATTGCATTAATCTTTGAGGAACAGCAGAGCTCCACACCTTAATCTATGGAGTGTAGAAACTCTACCGTTGAAAATACATAAGTGAAGATCCAGGCATGGCCGAGATGGCCAGCCCCCAAAACGTGATCACAGGATCAAAATACAATCCAGGATGCCTAATACAATAGTAAGAGGTCCTATTTATAATAAACTAGCTTCTAGGGTTTACATGAGTAAGTATTTGATGTATAAATCCACTTCCGGGGCCCACTTGGTGTGTGTTTGGGCTGAGCTTAAGTGTTGCACGTGCAGAGGCCATTTGTGGAGTTGAACGCCAGTTTCTGTGCCAGTTTGGGCGTTCAACTCTGGTTTTGGATCCTTTTCTGGCGCTAGACGCCAGATTTGGGCAGAAGGCTGGCGTTGAACGCCAGTTTACGTCGTCAATTCTTGGCCAAAGTATGGACTATTATATATTGCTGGAAAGCCCTGGATGTCTACTTTCCAACGCAATTGGAAGAGCACCATGTCGAGTACTGTAGCTCCAGAAAATCCACTTTGAGTGCAGGGAGGTCAGAATCCAGCAGCATCAGCAATCCTTTTTCAACCTCTGAATCTGATTTCTGCTCAAGTCCCTCAATTTCAGCCAGAAAATACCTGAAATCACAGAAAAACACACAAACTCATAGTAAAGTCCAGAAATGTGAATTTAACACAAAATCTATTAAAAAAATCCCTAAAAGTAACTAGATCCTACTAAAAACATACTAAAAACAATGTCAAAAAGCGTATAAATTATCCGCTCATCACAACACCAAACTTAAATTGTTGCTTGTCCCCAAGCAACTAAAAATCAAAATAGGATAAAAAGAATAGAATATACTATAAATTCCAAACTATCAATGAAACATAGCTGCAATCATATGAGCGGGACTTATAGCTTTTTGCCTCTTGAATAGTTTTGGCATCTATAGGAACTTCAGATTTCGAATAGTGTTATTGACTCTCCTAGTTCAGTATGATGATTCTTGAACACAGCTTCTTTATGAGTCTTGGCCGTGGCCCTAAGCACTTTGTTTTCCAGTATTACCACCGGATACATAAATGCCACAGACACATAATTGGGTGAACCTTTTCAGATTGTGACTCAGCTTTGCTAAAGTCCCCAATTAGAGGTATCCAGGGTTCTTAAGCACACTCTTCTTTTGCTTTGGACCTTGACTTTAACCGCTCAGTCTCAAGTTTTCACTTGACACCTACACGCCACAAGCACATGGTTAGGGACAGCTTGGTTTAGCCGCTTAGACCAGGATTTTATTCCTTTTTGGCCCTCCTATCCACTGATGCTCAAAGCCTTGGGATCCTTTTTATTTGCCCTTGCCTTTTGGTTTTAAGGGTTATTGGCTTTTTGCTCTTGCCTCTTGGTTTTAAGAGCTTTGGCTTTTTCTGCTTGCTTTTTCTTTTTCTTTCTATTTTTTTTTTCGCCTATTTTTTTTTCTGCAAGTTTTGCTCTTTGCTGCTTTTTCTTGCTTCAAGAATCATTTTTATGATTTTTCAGATTATCAAATAACATGTCTCCTAGTCATCATTCTTTCAAGAGCCAACATATTTAACATTCTTAAACAACAACTTCAAAAGACATATGCACTGTTCAAGCATACATTCAGAAAACAAGAAGCATTGTCACCACATCAATATAATTAAGCTAAGTTCAAGGATAAATTCAAAACTTCATGTACTTCTTGTTCTTTTGAATTAAAACATTTTTCATTTAAGAGAGGTGATGGAGTCATAGGACATTTATAACTTTAAGACATAGTTACTACTACTAATGATCATGTAATGAAGACACAAACATAGATAAGCACATAATATAGAAAACGAAAAACAGAAGAAATAAGAACAAGGAATGAATCCACCTTAGTGATGGAGGCGTTTCCTTCTTGAGGAACCAATGATGTCCTTAAGCTCTTCTATGTCTCTTCCTTGTCTTTGTTGCTCCTCCTTCATTGCTTTTAGATCTTCTCTGATTTCGTGAAGGATGATGGAGTGCTCTTGATGTTCCACCCTTAGTTGCTTCCAATAATTGTGTGGAAGAAAATGTATCCCCTGAGGTATCTCAGGGATCTCTTGATTTGCAGTCAAATGTTCTACCACTGAGCTATAGACCCTTGATGGAAGCTTTTGTCTTCCCTTTCCTCTTTCTAGAGGCTTCTCTGGCCTTAGGTGCCATCAATGGTTATGGAAAAAACAAAAAAGCTATGCTTTTACCACACCAAACTTAGAATGTTGCTCGCCCTCGAGCAAAAGAAGAAAGAATAGAAGAATAAGAAGAGGATATGGAGGAGATGGATGGGAGTGTGTACTCGGCCATATGGGTGGGATTGGGTGGGGGAGAGAGAGAGAGATGTTGAATTTTTGACGGTAGTGGGTGTATGGATGTGAGTGGTAAATGGAAGACAGAAGGGATGAGTGTTTATTGGGAATAGAGGATGATTGAGAAGAGAGAAGAGAGTGAGTGAAGGTAGGTGGGGATCCTGTGGGGTCCACAGATCCTGAGGTGTCAAGGCATTTACATCCCTGCACCAATTTAGGCATGTAAAATGCCCTTGCACACAACTCTGGGCGTTCAGCGCCAGGTTGGTGCCCATTTTGGGCGTTCAACGCACCTTTGCTGCCATTTCTGGCGTTGAACGCCAGAACCATGCTTGTTCTGGGCGTTCAGCGCCAGGATGCTCCCATTCTGGGCGTTCAGCGCTAGAACTATGCTCTGTTCTGGCGTTTGAACGCCAGACAGATGCTCCTCCAGGGTGTGATTTTTCTTCTGCTGTTTTTGATTCCGTTTTTGATTTTTTTGTTTATTTTGTGACTCCACATGATCATGAACCTAAGAAAACATGAAAAACAATAAAAATAAGAATTAGATACACATTGGGTTGCCTCCCAACAAGCGCTTCTTTAATGTCAATAGCTTGACAGTGGGCTCTCATGGAGCCTCACAGATGTGCAGAGCTTTGTTGAGACTCTCCAACACCAAACTTAGAGTTTGGATATGGGAGTTCAACACCAAACTTAGAGTTTGGTTGTGGCCTCCCAACACCAAACTTAGAGTTTGACTGTGGGGGCTCTGGTTGACTCTGCTTGGAGAGAAGCTTTTTCTGCTTCCTCTCCATGGTTGCAGAGGGAGATCCTTGAGTTTTAAACACAAGGGAGTCCTCATTCCATTGGAGGACTATTTCACCTCTGTCAACATCAATCACAGCTCTTGCTGTGGCCAGGAAAGGTCTTCCTAGGATGATGGATTCATCCTCTTCCTTTCCAGTATCCAGGACTATGAAATCAGCAGGGATGTAAAGGCCTTCAACCTTTACTAACACGTCCTCTACTTGTCCATAAGCCTGTTTTCTAGAGCTGTCTGCCATCTCTAATGAGATTTTAGCAGCTTGCACCCCATAGATTCCCAGTTCCTCTATTACAGAGAGGGGCATGAGGTTTATTCCTAAACCAAGGTCACACAGAGCCTTAAAGACCATGGTGCCTATGGTGCAGGGTATTATGAACTTTCCAGGATCCTGTCTCTTCTGAGGCAATGTCAGTTGATCCAGATCACTTAGTTCATTGATGAACAAGGGATGTTCAACTTCCCAAGTATCAATGCCAAATAATTTGGCATTCAGCTTCATGATTGCACCAAGAAACTTGGCAGTTTGCTCTTCAGTAACATCCTCATTCTCTTCAGAAGAGGGATACTCATCAGAGCTCATGAAGGGCATAAGGAGGTTCAATGGGATCTCTATGGTCTCTAGATGAGCCTCAGAGTCCTTTGGTTCCTCAGAGGGAAGCTCCTTATTGGTCATTGGACGTCCCAGGAGGTCTTCCTCCTTGGGATTCACGTCCTCTCCTCTCCTCACAGGTTCGGCCATGGCGCTTATGTCAATGGCCTTGCACTCTCCCTTTGGATTCTCTTCTGTATTGCTTGGGAGAGTACTAGGAGGGATTTCAGTGATCCTTTTACTCAGCTGGCCCACTTGTGCTTCCAGATTTCTAATGGAAGACCTTGTTTCATTCATGAAACTTACAGTGGCCTTAGATAGATCAGAGACTAGATTTGCTAAATTAGAAGCATTTTGTTCAGAGTTCTCTGTCTGTTGCTGAGTTGATGATGGAAAAGGTTTGCTATTGCTAAACCTGTTTCTTCCACCATTATTAAAGCCTTGTTGGGGCTTTTGATCCTTCCATGAGAAATTTGGACGATTTCTCCATGTTGAGTTATAGGTGTTTCCATAAGGTTCACCTAAGTAATTTACCTCTGCTATTGCAGGGTTCTCAGGATCATAGGCTTCTTCTTCAGAAGATGCCTCTTGAGTACTGTTGGATGCAGCTTGCATTCCATGCAGACTCTGAGAGATCATATTGACTTGCTGAGTCAATATTTTATTCTGAGCTAATATGGCATTCAGAGTATCAACCTCAAGAACTCCCTTCTTCATAGGCGTCCCATTATTCACAGGATTCCTTTCAGAAGTGTACATGAACTGGTTATTAGCAACCATGTCAATGAGTTCTTGAGCTTCTGCAGGCGTTTTCTTTAGGTGAATGGATCCTCCTACAGAAGTGTCCAGTGACATCATTGATAGCTCAGATAAACCATCATAGAATATATCCAGGATGGTCCATTCTGAAAGCATGTCAGAAGGACACTTTTTGGTCAACTGTTTGTATCTTTCCCAAGCTTCATAGAGGGATTCACCTTCTTTCTGTCTGAAGGTTTGAACATCAGCTCTAAGCTTGCTCAGCTTTTGAGGAGGAAAGTACTTGGCTAAGAAAGCCGTGACCAGCTTATCCCAAGAGTTCAGGCTGTCTTTAGGTTGAGAATCCAACCATAATCTAGCTCTGTCTCTTACAGCAAAAGGGAAAAGCATGAGCTTGTAGACTTCAGGATCTATTCCATTAGTCTTAACAGTATCACATATCTGCAAGAATTCAGTTAAGAACTGAAAAGGATCTTCAGATGGAAGTCCATGAAACTTGCAGTTCTGCTGCATTAGAGAAACTAATTGAGGTTTCAGCTCAAAATTGTTTGCTCCAATGGCAGGAATGGAGATGCTTCTTCCATGTAAATTGGAATTAGGTGCAGTAAAGTCACCAAGCATCTTCCTTACATTATTATTATTTTCGGCTGCCATCTCCTTTTCCTGTTCGAAAATTTTTGAAAGGTTATCTCTGGATTGTTGTATTTTAGCTTCTCTTAATTTTCTCTTCTGAGTCCTTTCAGGTTCTGGATCTGCTTCCACAAGAATGTTCTTATCCTTGCTCCTGCTCATATGACAAAGAAGAAGGCACAGAAAAATAATAATAATAGAGATTCTCTTTACCAAAGTATAGAGGTTCCCTTATGTGAGTGGAAGAAAAGAGGAAGAAATTCGAACACAGATAGAAGAGGGGGTTCGAATTTGGTGATGATGTGAGGAAGAGATGTTAGTAGATGAATAAATAAATAGAATAAGATGGGGGAGGGAAATTTTCGAAAATTATTTTGAAAAAGAGTTAGTGATTTTCGAAAATAGTTTTTGAAAAATGTTTAGTATTTATTTATTTCTTTTTTTCGAAATATTTTGAAATCAAAAATAAAAATAAAAATAATTAGTTAATTAAAAAGAAATTTTTGAAAAAAGGGGGGAGATATTTTCGAAAATTAGAGAGAAAGAGTTAGTTAGGTAGTTTTGAAAAAGTTAAGAAACAAACAAAAAGTTAGTTAGTTAGTTGAAACAAACTTTGAAAAGATAAGAAGTTAGGAAGTTAGAAAAGATATTTTGAAAAGATATTTTTGAAAAAGATAAGATAAGAAGATATTTTTGAAAAGATATGATTGAAATTAGTTTTTGAAAAAGATTTGATTTTTAAAATCTCAATTAATGACTTGATTCATAAGAAATCACAAGATATGATTCTAGAACATAAAGTTTGAATCTTTCTTAACAAGTAAGTAACAAACTTCAAATTTTTGAATCAAAACATTAATTGTTTATGTTATTTTCGAAAATTTAATACAAAAATAAGAAAAAGATTTTTGAAAAATATTTTTGGAATTTTCGAAAATAACTAAGAATTTTGAAAAAGATTTGATTTTTGAAAAAGATTTTGAAAAGATAAGATTTTCAAATTGAAAATTTGATTTGACTCATGAGAAATAATTTGATTTTAAAAAATTTTGAAAAAGTCAACTCAATTTTCGAATTTGATGAGAGAAAAAAGGAAAGATATTTTTTTGATTTTTTGAAATTTTTATGAAAAACATGAAAAATATGCAATGCATGAAATTTTTAGATCAAAACAATGAATGCATGCAAGAATGCTATGAGTGTCAAGATGAACACCAAGAACACTTTGAATGTCAAGATGAACATCAAGAACATATTTTTGAAAAATTTTTTATGCAAAGAAAACATGCAAGACACCAAACTTAGAATTCTTTAATGCTTACGCACTAAGAATTCAAGAATGCATATGATAAACATGAAAAGACACAAAACAAAAAATCATCAAGATCAAACAAGAAGACTTACCAAGAACAACTTGAAGATCATGAAGAACACTATGAATGCATGATATTTTCGAAAAAAATGCAAGATGCATATGCAATTGACACCAAACTTATAACATGACTCAAGACTCAAACAAGAAACACAAAAAATATTTTTGATTTTTTATGATTTTCTAAATTTTTTTTTTTTGGATTTTTATTTTATATTTTTCGAAAATTATTTAGAAAAAGAAAAATAAGGATTCAAAATTTTTAATATGAATTCCAGGAATCTTATGCTCTAAAGCTCCAGTCAAAGGGTCAGGCTTGGCTCAATAGCCAGCCAAGCTTTAGTATGTAACTCAGACATGACACGCCTGACATTCCTTACATTCAACAGCCAATTGGCTAAGAAAGATAAAGAAGCTCTTCTCTTGAGTATAAGGATTGAGACATGGCTTTACAGCCAGCCAGGCTTCAACATGCTTCATGAAACACTAGAATTCATTCTTAAAAATTCTGAAGCCATAAAATAATTTATTTTTGAAAACATTTTTTTTTTCGAAAACAGGTGAGAAAATTTTTGAAAGATTTTGAAAAGTTTTTGAAAAGAAAATAAAAAGAAAATTACCTAATCTGAGAAACAGGATGAACCGTCAGTTGTCCAAACTCAAACACGGAGATTGTTGGTATGAAGCAAGCTATGGTCACCTTGTAAATCTCAGTTAAGTTGACTCATATGGGCTACAATATATTATGTAAATAAAACATAAAGTAAGGATAGAAATACTTATGTAAATCATAGGTAGGAATTTCAGATAAGCGAATGGAGATGCTTTTCGTTCCTCTGAACCTCTGCTTTCCTGCTATCTTCATCCAATTAGTCTTACTCCTTTCCATGGCTGGCTTTATGTGATACATCACCACTGTCAATGGCAACTTTCGGTTATCTCACGGGAAAATGATCCAATGCCCTGTCACGGCACGGCTAATCGTCTGGAGGCATCACCCTTGCCAATGGCTTCATCTTATCCTCTCAGTGAATAATATGCTCACGCACCCTGTCACGGCACGGCTATTCATCTGTCGGTTCTCGATCATGCTGGAATAGGATTTACTATCCTTTTGCGTCTGTCACTAACGCCCTGCAATCGCGAGTTTGAAGCTCGTCACAGTCATTCAATCATTGAATCCTACTCAGAATACCACAGACAAGGTTTAGACCTTCCGGATTCTCTTGAATGCCGCCATCATTCTAGCTTACGCCACGAAGATTCTGGTTAGGAGATCTAAGAGATACTCATTCTAGCTTAATTCATGTAGAACAGAAGTGTTTGTCAGGCACGCGTTCATAAGGGAGAAGGATGATGAGCGTCACACATAATCATCACCTTCATCACGTTCTTGGGTGCGAATGGATATCTTAGAAGCGAAATAAGATGAATTGAATAGAAAACAGTAGTACTTGCATTAATCTTTGAGGAACAGCAGAGCTCCACACCTTAATCTATGGAGTGTAGAAACTCTACCGTATGAAAATACATAAGTGAAGGTCCAGGCATGGCCGAGATGGCCAGCCCCCTTGATCTAAGAACAATGCGTTCCAAGATGATCCTAAGATCCTAAGATGATCAAAAGATGCCTAATACAATAGTAAAAGGTCCTATTTATAATAAACTAGTCACTAGGGTTTACATGAGTAAGTAATTGATGCATAAATCCACTTCCGGGGCCCACTTGGTGTGTGTTTGGGCTGAGCTTAAGTGTAGCACGTGCAGAGGCCATTTGTGGAGTTGAACGCCAGTTTCTGTGCCAGTTTGGGCGTTCAACTCTGGTTTTGGATCCTTTTCTGGCGCTGGACGCCAGATTTGGGCAGAAGGCTGGCGTTGAACGCCAGTTTACGTCGTCCATTCTTGGCCAAAGTATGGACTATTATATATTTCTGGAAAGCCCTGGATGTCTACTTTCCAACGCAATTGGAAGCGCGCCATTTCGAGTTCTGTAGCTCCAGAAAATCCACTTTGAGTGCAGGGAGGTCAGAATCCAACAGCATCAGCAGTCCTTCTTCAACCTCTGAATCTGATTTTTGCTCAAGTCCCTCAATTTCAGCCAGAAAATACCTGAAATCACAGAAAAACATACAAACTCATAGTAAAGTCCAGAAATGTGAATTTAACATAAAAACTTATGAAAACATCCCTAAAAGTAACTAGATCCTACTAAAAACATACTAAAAACAATGTCAAAAAGCGTATAAATTATCCGCTCATCAGACGTCCCAGGAGGTCTTCCCCCTTGGGATTCACGTCCTCCTCTCCTTCTATGGGTTAGGCCATGGTGCTTATGTCAATGACCTTGCACTTTCCTTTTGGATTCTCTTCTGTATTGCTTGGGAGAGTACTAGGAGGGATTTCAGTGATTCTTTTACTCAGCTGGCCCACTTGTGCTTCCAAATTTCTAATGGAAGACCTTGTTTCATTCATGAAACTCACAGTGGCCTTAGATAGATCAGAGACTACATTTGCTAAGCTGGATGGATTTTGCTCAGAATTCTCTGTCTGTTGCTGAGTGGATGATGGAAAGGGTTTATTATTGTTAAACCTGTTTCTTCCACCATTATTAAAGCCTTGTTGAGGCTTTTGATCCTTCCATGAGAAATTTGGATGATTTCTCCATGATGAGTTATAGGTGTTTCCATATGGTTCACCTAAGTAATTCACCTCTGCTATTGCAGGGTTTTCAGGATCATAAGCTTCTTCTACATAAGAAGCCTCTTGAGTACTGTTGGATGCAGCTTGCATTCCATTCAGACTCTGAGAAATCATATTGACTTGCTGAGTCAATATTTTATTCTGAGCCAATATGGCATTCAGAGTATCAATTTCAAGAACTCCCTTCTTCATAGGCATCCCATTATTCACAGGATTCCTTTCAGAAGTGTACATGAACTGGTTATTTGCAACCATGTCAATGAGTTCTTGAGCTTCTGCAGGCGTTTTCTTTAGGTGAATGGATCCACCTGCAGAGGTATCTAATGACATCTTAGATAACTCAGACAGACCATCATAGAATATGTCCAGGATGGTCCATTCTGAAAGCATGTCAGAAGGACACTTTTTGGTCAACTGTTTGTATCTTTCCTAAGCTTAATAGAGGGATTCACCTTCTTTCTGTCTGAAGGTTTGAACATCCACTCTAAGCTTGCTCAGCTTTTGAGGAGGAAAGAACTTGGCTAAGAAAGCCGTGACCAGCTTATCCCAAGAGTTCAGGCTGTCTTTGGGTTGAGAGTCCAACCACACTCTAGCTCTGTCTCTTACAGCAAAAGGGAAAAGCATGAGCCTGTAGACTTCAGGATCTACTCCATTATTCTTAACAGTATCACATATCTGCAAGAATTCAGTTAAGAACTGAAAAAGATCTTCAGATGGAAGTCCATGAAACTTGCAGTTCTGCTGCATCAGAGAAACTAATTGAGGTTTCAGCTCAAAGTTGTTTGCTCCAATGGCAGGAATGGAGATGCTTCTTCCATGTAAATTGGAATTAGGTGCAGTAAAGTCGCCAAGCATTCTCCTTGCATTGTTGTTGGGTTCGGCTGCCATCTCCTTTACTTGTTCGAAATTTTCAATCAAGTTGTCTCTGGATTGTTGTAATTTAGCTTCTCTTAATTTCCTCTTCAGAGTCCTTTCAGGTTCTGGATCAGCTTCAACATGAATGCCTTTTTCTCTGTCCCTGCTTATAAGAAAGAGAAGAGAAAAACAAAAGAAGAGGAATCCTCTATGTCACAGTAAAGAGGTTCCTTATTGTTAGTAGAAAAGAAGAAGAGAAAAATTTGAACTCAGAAAGAGAGAGAGAGGGTTCAGATTTTTGGTGGGTGAGGGAGAGATGTTAGTAGATGAATAAATAAATACAATAAGATGAGAGAGGGAAAATTTCGAAAATAAATTTTTTTGAAAAGGAGTTAGTGATTTTTGAAAATAGTTTTTGAAAAAGGTTAGTAGTTTTTTTTTTCGAAAATAAAAATTAAAATAATAAAAAAGAAATTTTTGAAAAAGGGGGAAGATATTTTCAAAAATTAGAAAGAGAGAGAGTTAGTTAGGTAGTTTTAAAAAAGATAAGAAACAAACAAAAAGTTAGTTAGTTAGTTGAAACAAATTTTGAAAAGATAAGAAGTTAGGAAGTTAGAAAAGATATTTTGAAATCAAATTTTTTTGAAAAAGGTAAGATAAGAAGACATTTTTGAAAAGATATGATTGAAATTAGTTTTTGAAAAAGATTTGATTTTTGAAATCTCAATTAATGACTTGATTCACAAGAAATCACAAGATATGATTCTAGAACTTAAAGTTTGAATCTTTCTTAAGAAGCAAGTAACAAACTTGAAATTTTTGAATCAAAACATTAATTGATTATGTTATTTTCGAAAATTTGATATAAAAAATAAGAAAAAGATTTTTGAAAAATATTTTTGGAATTTTCGAAAATAACTAAGAAATTTGAAAAAGATTTGATTTTTGAAAAAGATTTTGAAAAGGATAAGATTTTCAAATCGAAAATTTGATTTGACTCATAGGAAACAACTTGATTTTAAAAATTTTTGAAAAAGTCAACTCAATTTTCGAATTTGATGAGAGAAAAAGGGAAATATATTTTTTTGATTTTTTAATTTTTAATGAAAAACATGAAAATTATGCAATGCATGAGAATTTTAGATCAAAACAAGTGATGCATGCAAGAATGCTATGAATGTCAAGATGAACACCAAGAACACTATGAAGATCATTATGAACATCAAGAACACATTTTTGAAAAATTTTTAATGCAAAGAAAACATGCAAGACACCAAACTTAGAATTCTTTAATGCTTAGACACTACGAATTCAAGAATGCATATGAAAAACAAGAAAATACACAAAACATGCAAATGGAAAGATCAAACAAGAAGACTTACCAAGAACAACTTGAAGATCATGAAGAACACTATGAATGCATGAGAATTTTCGAAAAAAATGCAAGATGCAGATGCAATTGACACCAGACTTATAACATGACTCAAGACTCAAACAAGAAACATGAAATATTTTTTATTTTTATGATTTTCTAATTTTTTTGGATTTTTCAAAAATTAATTGAAAAAGGAAAATAAGGATTCCAAAATTTATAATATGAATTCCAGGAATCTTGCATTCTTAGTCTAAAGCTTCAGTCCAGGAATTAGATATGGCTCACTAGCCAGCCAAGCTTTCAATGAAAGCTCCGGTCTAAAACACTAGACATGGCCAATGGCCAGCCAAGCTTCAGCATGTAAATCAGGAACAGCAGCAGGTGGATTAGCAACAACTAGCTTGCTCTTGATAACAAATTGCAAGCCTCAGTCCAAATGAATTTAGACATGGTTTTACAGCCAGCCAGGCTTCACATGCTTCATGGAACACTAGAATTCATTCTTAAAAATTCTGAAGAAAAATGTATTTTTGAAAACTTTTTTTTTTTCGAAAACAGGTGAGAAAATTTTGAAATATTTTTGAAAAATTTTTGAAAAGACAACAAATAGAAAATTACCTAATCTGAGCAACAAGATGAACCGTCAGTTATCCAAACTCGAACAATCCCCGGCAACGGTGCCAAAAACTTGGTGCGCAGAAATTGTGATTACACTTTGATTATGTAAAATTCATCGCTCTTTCTTTCCCTGGTAATGGCGCCAAACACATGATGCCAATACCATGGTTCACAACTTCGCACAACTAACCAGCAAGTGCACTGGGTCGTCCAAGTAATACCTTACGTGAGTAAGGGTCGAATCCCACGGAGATTGTTGGTATGAAGCAAGCTATGGTCACCTTGTAAATCTCAGTCAGGCGGATATCAAATGGTTATGGAGTTTTCGAAAATAATATAATAAAATAGGGATATAAATACTTATGTAAATCATTGGTGAGAATTTCAGATAAGCGAATAGAGATGCTTTCATTCCTCTGAACCTCTGCTTTCCTGCTATCTTCATCCAATCAGTCTTACTCCTTTCCATGGCTGGCTTTATGTGATACATCACCATTGTCAATGGCTACTTTCGGTCTTCTCTCGGGAAAATGATCCAAATGCCCTGTCACGGCACGGCTAATCGTCTGGAGGCATCACCCTTGTCAATGGTTTCATCCTATCCTCTCAATGAAAATGGTCAACGCACCTTGTCACGGCACGGCTATTCATCTGTCGGTTGTCGATCATGCTGGAATAGGATTTACTATCCTTTTGCGTCTATCACTACGCCCGGCAATCGCGAGTTTGAAGCTCATCACAGTCATTCAATCATTGAATCCTACTCGGAATACCACAGACAAGGTTTAGACCTTCCGGATTCTCTTGAATGCCGCCATCATTCTAGCTTACACCACGAAGATTCTCATTAAGATATCTAAGAGATACTCATTCAGTCGAAGGTAGAACGGAAGTGGTTGTCAGGTACGCATTCTTAGGGAATGATGATGATTGTCACATTCATCACATTCAGGTTGAAGTGCGAATGAAAATCTTGGAAGCGAAATAAGATGAATTGAATAGAAAATAGTAGTACTTTGCATTAATCATTGACGAACAGCAGAGCTCTACACCTTAATCTATTGAGTGTAGAAACTCTACCGTTAAAATTACATAAGTGAAAGGTCCAGGCATGGCCGAGATGGCCAGCCCCCAAAACGTGATCAATAGATCAAAATATAATCCAAAGATGTCTAATACAATAGTAAAAGGTCCTATTTATAATAAACTAGCTACTAGGGTTTATAGAAGTAAGTAATTGATGCATAAATCCACTTCTGGGGGCCCACTTGGTGTATTCTTGGGCTGAGCTTTAACTTTGCACGTGCAGAGGCCATTTGTGGAGTTGAATGCCAGGTTTTGATCCATTTCTGGTGCTGAACTCTGGTTTTGGATCCTTTTCTGGTGCTGGACGCCAGAATTGGGCAGAAAGCTGGCGTTGAACGCCAGTTTGCATCGTATAAACTTGGCCAAAGTATGGATTATTATATATTGCTGGAAAGCCCTGGATGTCTACTTTTCAACGCAATTGGAAGCGCGCCATTTCGAGTTCTGTAGCTCCAGAAAATCTATTTTGAGTGCAGGGAGGTCAGAATCCAACAGCATCAGCAGTCCTTCTTCAAGTCCCTCAATTTCAGCCAGAAAATACCTGAAATCACAGAAAAACACACAAACTCATAGTAAAATCCAGAAATGTGAATTTAACATAAAAACTAATGAAAACATCCCTAAAAGTAACTAGATCCTACTAAAAACATACTAAAAACAATGTGAAAAAGCGTATAAATTATCCGCGCATCAGTAATGCACCTGCAACCTTTCAGAGGTGCATGCTCTCTATCTTCTCTGATATGGTGGAGAAGTTTCTGGAAGTCTTCATGGATGACTTTTCAGTATTTAGAGACTCATTCAGCTCCTGCCTTAACCATTTAGCACTTGTTCTGAAAAGATGCTAAGAGACCAACCTAGTTTTAAACTCGGAAAAATGTCACTTTATGGTGACTGAAGGGATTGTCCTTGGGCATAAAATTTCAAACAAGGGAATAGAGGTGGATAAAGCTAAAGTTGAAGTAATTGAAAAATTACCACCACCTGCCAATGTTAAGGCAATCAGAAGCTTTCTGGGGCATGCAGGATTCTATAGGAGGTTTATAAAGGATTTTTCAAAAATTGCAAAACCTCTGAGTAATCTGCTAGCTGCTGACACGCCATTTGTGTGTGACACAAAGTGTCTGCAGGCGTTTGAGACCCTGAAAGCTAAGCTGGTCACAGCACCAGTTATTTCTGCACCAGACTGGACATTACCATTCGAACTAATGTGTGATGCCAGTGACCATACCATTGGTGCAGTATTGGGACAGAGGCATAACAAGCTTCTGCATGTCATTTATTATTCTAGCAGTGTTTTAAATGATGCCCAGAAAAAGAATTACTTGCAGTGGTTTATGCCATTGACAAGTTTAGATCCTACTTAGTAGTATCAAAAGTGATTGTGTACACTGACCATGCTGCTCTTAAATATCTACTCACAAAGCAGGATTCAAAGCCCAGGCTCATAAGATGGGTGTTGCTTCTGCAAGAGTTTGATATAGAAATAAGAGACAGAAAAGGGACAGAGAATCAAGTAGCTGATCACCTGTCCCGGATAGAACCAGTAGCAGGAGCATCCCTCCCTCCTACTGAGATCTCTAACACCTTTCCGGATGAGCAATTGTTTGCTATTCAGGAAGCTCTGTGGTTTGAAGACATTGCAAACTATAAGACACAAGGTTCTCCTTCTGTAACCATGGAAAGGAAGCATGAAAAGCTTCTCTCACTGCAGAGTCAACCAAAGCCCCCACAGTCAAACTCTAAGTTTGGTGTTGGGAGGCCACAACCAAACTCTAAGTTTGGTGTTGGGAGGTCCCAACCTTGCTCTGATTATCTGTGAGGCTCCATGAGAGCTCACTGTCAAGCTATTGACATTAAAGAAGTGCTTGTTGGGAGGCAACCCAATGTTATTTAATTATATCTATTTATTTTCCATTGCTATTTTATGTTTTCTTTAGGTTGATGATCATGTAAAGTCACAAAAACAAATGAAAAATCAAAAATAGAATGAAAAACAGCATGAAAAATAGCACACCCTGGAGGAAGATCATTCTGGCGTTTAAATGCCAGAAACAAGCATCTGTCTGGCGTTTAACGCCAGAAACAAGCACCAAGCTGGCGTTTAACGCCAGAAACAAGCATCATTCTGGCGTTAAACGCCAGAAACAGGCTACATTTGGGCATTTAACTCCAGAAATAGGCAGCAGTCTGGCATTAAACGCCAGGATTGCACAGTAAGGGCATTTTGTACGCCTAATTAGAGCAGGGATGCTAAATCCTTGACCCCACTGGATCTGTGGACCCCACAGGATCACCATTCAAATTCAAACCATTTCCCTCCCAAACCCACCCATTCACACACTTCTATCTCCTCCATCTTCTCCACTTCTTTCTTTTTTTGCTCGAGGACGAGCAAACCTTTTAAGTTTGGTGTGGTAAAAGCATTGCTTTTGTTTTTCCATAATTCAGTGGTAGAGCAATTGACTGCAGATCAAAGAGCTATGAGGAAAGAGCAACAAAGGCAAGGAAGAGACATAGAGGAGCTCAAGAGCACCATTGGTTCTTCAAGAAGAGGAAGACGCCACCCTCATTAAGGTGGACCCATTCCTTAATCTCCTTGTTCTTATTTTCCTATTTTTCGTTTACTATGCTTCATATTTAATTATGTTTGTGTCTTTACTATATGATCACTAGTACCTAAGTGTCTATGTCTTAAAGATATGAATGTCCTATGAATCCATCACCTTTCTTAAATGAAAATTGTTTTCTGAAAAAGAAAAAGAAGTACATGAATTTCGAATTTTAAAATAGTTTAATTATTTTGTTGTGGTGGCAATACTTTTTGTTTTCTGAATGAATGCTTGAACAGTGCATATGTCTTTTGAATTTGTTGTTTATGAATGTTAAAATTGTTGGCTCTTGAAAGAATGATGAAAAAGGAGAAATGTTATTTGATAATCTGAAAAATCATAAAAATGATTCTTGAAGCAAGAAAAAGCAGTGAAGAATAAATGTTGCAGAAAAAAAATACGAAAAAAAAAGAGAGCAAGAAAAAGAAAAAGCAAGCAGAAAAAGCCAAAAGCTCTTTAAACCAAAAGGCAAGAGCAAAAAGCCAATAGCCCTTAAAACCAAAAGGCAAGGATAATAAAAAGGATCCAAGGCTTTGAGCATCAGTGGATAGGAGGACCTAAAGGAATAAAATCCTAGCCTTAGCGGCTAAACCAAGCTGTCCCTAACCATGTGCTTGTGGCGTGAAGGTGTCAAGTGAAAACTTGAGACTGAGCGGTTAAAGTCGAGGTCCAAAGCAAAAAACAGAGTGTGCTTAAGAACCCTGGACACCTCTAACTGGGGACTTTAGCAAAGCTGAGTCACAATCTGAAAAGGTTCACCCAGTTATGTGTCTGTGGCATGTATGTATCCGGTGGTAATACTGGAAAACAGAGTGCTTAGGGCCACGGCCAAGACTCATAAAGTAGCTGTGTTCAAGAATCAACATATTGAACTAAGAGAATCAATAACACTATCTAAATTCTAAGTTCCTATAGATGCCAATCATTCTGAACTTCAAAGGATAAAGTGGGATGCCATAACTGTTCAGAAGCAAAAAGCTAATAGTCCCGCTCATCTAATTAACACTGATCTTCATAGATGTTTTTAGAATTCATTGTATATTCTCTTTTTTTTATCCTACTTTGTTTTTAGTTGCTTGGGGACAAGCAACAATTTAAGTTTGGTGTTGTGATGAGAGGATAATTTATACGCTTTTTGGCATTGTTTTTACTTTGTTTTTAGTATCATTTAGTTGGTTTTTAGTATATTTTTATTAGTTTTTAATTAAAAATCACATTTCTGGACTTTACTATGAGTTTGTGTGTTTTTCTGTGATTTCAGGTATTTTCTGGCTGAAATTGAGGAAGCTGAGCAAAAATCTGATTCAGGCTGAAAAAGGACTGCTGATACTGTTGGATTCTGACCTTCCTGCACTCAAAGTAGATTTTCTGGAGCTACAGAACTCCAAATGGCGCGCTCTCAATTGCGTTGGAAAGTAGACATGTAGGGCTTTTCAGCAATATATAATAGTCTATACTTTGCTCAAGGATAGACGACGTAAACTGGCGTTCAACGCCAGTTCCATGTTGCAGTCTGGCGTCCAGCGCCAGAAACAAGTTACAAGTTGGAGTTCAACGCCAGAAACATGTTACAACCTGGCGTTGAACGCCCAAAACAGCCCAGGCACGTGAGAAGCTTAAGTCTCAGCCCCAGCACACACCAAGTGGGCCCCAGAAGTGGATTTCTGCGCTATCTATCATAGTTTACTCATTTTCTGTAAACCTAGGTTACTAGTTTAGTATTTAAACAACTTTTAGAGATTTATTTTGTACCTCATGACATTTTTAGATTTGAACTTTGTACTCTTTGACGGCATGAGTCTCTAAACTCCATTGTTGGGGGTGAGGAGCTCTTCAGCGTCTTGATGAATTAATGCAATTATCTCTGTTTTCCATTTAAACACGCTTGTTCCTATCTAAGATGTTCATTCGCGCTTTACTATGAAGAAGGTGATGATCCGTGACACTCATCACCTTCCTCTGTTCCTGACAACCACCTCTGTTCTACATCAGATTGAATGAGTATCTCTTAGATTTCTTAATCAGAATCTTCGTGGTATAAGCTAGAATTGATGGCGGCATTCATGAGAATATGGAAAGTCTAAACCTTGTTTGTGGTATTCCGAGTAGGATTCAAGGATTGAATGGCTGTGACGAGCTTCAAACTCGCGATTTTTGGGCGTAGTGACAGACGCAAAAGAATCAAGGGATTTTATTCTGACATGATCGAGAACCAACAGATGATTAGCCGTGCTGTGACAGAGCATTTGGACCATTTTCACTGAGAGGATGGGAAGTAGCCATTGACAACGGTGACACCTTACATACAGCTTGCCATGGAAGGAGCCTTGCGTGTGTGAAGAGGAGTACAAGAGAAAAACTAAAATAAAGAAGACAAAGCATCTCCAAAACCCCAACATATTCTCCATTATTGAGTAACAAGTATTTGTTTTATGTCCTTTGACTTTTTACAATTAAAACTAAGAATTATTATTGATATTATATCCTGACTAAGAGTTACATGATAACCATAGCTTGCTTCAAACCAATAATCTCTGTGGGATTCGACCATTACTCGCGTAAGGTATTACTTGGACAACCCAGTGCACTTGCTGGTTAGTGGTACGAGTTGTGAAAGGTGTGATTCTCAATTCGTGCACCAAGTTTTTGGCGCTGTTGCCGGGGATTGTTCGTGTTTGGACAACTGACGGTTTATTTTGTTGCTTAGATTAGGAAAAATTTTTCTTTTTGGTTTAGAGTCTCTTATTATTGTTTTTGGTTAAAATTTTAGAATCCTTATTTTCTCTTTCAAAAATTTTTTTCGAAAATTATATTTTTTTTATTGAATTTTTCTTGTTTGATCTTTAGTTTTTCTTGTTTTGCGATTTTTCTTGTTTTTCTTGTGCCTTTTCAAAACATTAGTTTTCAAAAAAAAAAATATTTTTTCATTCTTAGTTATTTAAAAATACTTCTTCAAAACAAGTTTTACATTTATAACTCAGTTGGCTAGAGCGTTAGTCTGTGTTCTTGGTAACTGGGACAGAATCTTTTATATTCTTTTCAAAATCTTCTTTTTCAAAAATAATTCTTCTATTAAATCTTGTGCCAAACTTTAAGTTTGGTGTTTTCTTGTTGATTTTTCTTTGTTTTTCGAAAATTTTAGTTTGGTTTTCTAAAAATTTTAAGTTTGGTATTCCTTCTTCATGTTCTTGTTGTTCTTGTGAGTCTTCAAGGCGTTCTTGAGTTTTCCTTGTGTCTTGATCTTAAAATCTTTAAGTTTGGTGTTCCTTGGTGTTTTCCCTCCAAAATTTTCGAAAACAAGGAGCATTAGATCTAAAAATTTTAGATCTTGTGTTATTTTATTGTTTTTTCTCTTTCCTCATTAAATTCAAAAATATCTTTTCCCTCTATTTTAAAGCAATTTTTCAAAAATCAATTTTAAAATTCAGATTTTTTTTTCAAAATTTAAAATCCTTTTCAAAAAAAAAAATCATATCTTTTTTAAAACTTCCTAACCACTTTCTCTCTCCTCATTTTTTCGAAAATCTTCACCCATTTTTATTTATTTTATTTTCGAAATAAATAAATAATTAAATAAATAAAAATATTTCTTCTCTATTTTACATCATCTCCCTTTCTCCATCATGGTTCTAAGTGGAAATGAACAGTCTAGAAGGAATCTGGGGTCATATGCTAACCCCTCTACTGCTTCATATGGGAGTAGTATCAGTATACCCTCCATTGGAGTCAGTAGCTTTGAGTTGAATCCTCAGCTCATTATCATGGTGCAGCAAAGTTGCCAGTATTCCGGTCTTCCACAGGAAGAACCTACAGAGTTTCTGGCACAGTTTTTACAAATTGCTGACACAGTACATGATAAGGAAATAGATCAGGATGTCTATAG
The DNA here is from genome assembly GCF_059453495.1 of Arachis ipaensis. NCBI lineage: Eukaryota > Viridiplantae > Streptophyta > Magnoliopsida > Fabales > Fabaceae > Arachis > Arachis ipaensis. Next base: position 78,262,763 of record NC_142444.1, read on the forward strand.
ACTATTACTGTTTCCATTTGCTGTGAAAGATCAAGCTAAGAGGTGGTTAAATAACCAACCTAAGGCCAGCATAAGGACATGGAAACAGCTGACAGAAAAATTCCTGAATCAATACTTTCCCCCAAAACGGATGACACAGCTAAGGCTGGACATCCAAGGCTTTAAACAAAGAGATAATGAATCTCTTTATGATGCCTGGGAGAGATACAGAGAGATGCTACGAAAATTCCCCTCTGAAATATTTTCAGAGTGGGTTCAGTTAGACATCTTCTATTATGGGCTTGAAAAAGGAGCTCAGATTTCTCTAGATTACTCAGCTGGTGGATCTATCCACATGAGAAAGACAATTGAAGAGGCTCAAGAGCTCATTGATACAGTTGCCAGGAATCAGCATCTGTACCTAAGCAGTGACCCTTCCATGGAAGAAGAGGTTAAAACAGCAACTGTTGAACTCAGTCCTGTAAAACAAGCTGCTGAATTCAATCAGCAATTTGACTTTCTAACAAAGCAGTTAGCCGAATTCAAAGATAGGCTACAAGAGACAAGGATGGCTAATATACATATGGACGAACAGTTTAAGCAAACAAAGCAGCAGCTGTCAAGGCAAATAACAGAAGAATGCCAAGCTGTTCAACTAAGAAGTGGGAAAACATTAAACACCCCACCTCAAAGCAGCAAAAAGCTAAGAAATGAGCAAACCACCCAAAATTTACCTGAGGACAGTAAGAGCCCAGGGAAAAGTATTTCTGGAACTAAAATGCCAAAAATTTGGTGGAAGGTTGGCGCTGAATGCCCAGACCATGCTCAGGACTGGCGTTCAACGCCAAAAACAAGGCAGGACTGGCGTTCAATGCCAGAAACAAGGCAGGACTGGCGTTCAACGCCAGAAATAGGCAAGAATCTGGCATTGAACGCCCAAAATGGGGAAGACCTGGCGCTGAACGCCCAAAATGGGCACAGTTCTGCCGTTCAGACGCCAGAAACAGACACTGAGTTGGCATCTCACGTCACTCCAGTTTCTAACTCTGGCACTCAATTGCCAATGAGAGATCAGACACACACACGTGCTGATGACAACCCCTCTAAAAAGGCTTCTTCAACCACTTCTGTAGGCAATAAACCTACAGCAACTAAGGTTGAAGAATATAAAGCCAAGATACCTTATCCTCAAAAACTCCGGAAAGAGGAGCAGGATAAGTAATTTGCTCGCTTTGCAGATTACCTCAGGACTCTTGAAATAAAGATTCCATTTGCAGAACCACTTGAGCAAATACCTTCTTATGCCAAGTTCATGAAAGAGATCTTGAGTCATAAAAAGGATTGGAGAGAAACAGAAAGAGTTCTCCTCACTGAAGAATGCAGTGCAGTCATTCTGAAAAGCTTTCCTGAGAAGCTCAAAGATCCTGGGAGTTTTCTGATACCATGCATATTAGAATGTCAATGCACCAAGACAGCTTTATGCGATCTTGGGGCAAGCATCAACCTAATACCTGCATCCACTATCAGAAAGCTTGGCTTAACTGAAGAAGTTAAACCAACCAGGATATGTCTCCAACTTGCTGATGGCTCCACTAAATACCCATCAGGCGTGATTGAAGACATGATTGTCAGAGTTGGGCCATTCGCCTTTCCCACTGACTTTGTTGTGTTGGAAATGGAGGAGCACAAGAGTGCTACTCTCATTCTAGGAAGACCCTTCCTAGCAACTGGACGATCCCTCATTGACATCCAACCGGGGGAAATAACCCTGAGAGTCAATGATGATGAGTTTAAGTTGAATGCTGTCAAAGCCATGCAGCATCCAGACACATCAAAAGACTGCATAAAAGTTGATCTTATTGACTCTTTGGTAGAAGAGATCAACATGGCTGAGAGTCTTGAATCAGAGTTGGAAAACATCTTTAAAGATGTTCAGCCTAATTTAGAGGATTCAGAGGACATGAAAGAGCCACTGAAATTTCTTCTGGAAGAGGAAAAACCTCCTAAACCCGAGCTCAAGCCATTACCACCATCCTTGAAATATGCATTTCTGGGAGAAGGTGACACTTTTCCAGTGATCATAAGCTCTGCCTTAAAGTCACAGGAAGAGGAGGCACTTATTCAAGTGCTAAGGACACACAAGACAGCTCTTGGGTGGTCCATAGGTGACCTTAAGGGCATAAGCCCAGCTAGATGCATGCACAAAATCTTATTGGAGGATAATGCCAAACCAGTGGTTCAACCACAGAGGCGGCTAAATTCAGCCATGAAAGAAGTGGTGCAGAAAGAGGTCACCAAATTACTAGAGGCTGGGATTATTTATCCTATTTCTGATAGCCCCTGGGTGAGCCCTGTCCAAGTCGTCCCAAAAAAGGGAGGCATGACAGTGATTCATAATGAAAAAAATGAACTGGTTCCTACAAGAACAGTTATAGGGTGGCGCATGTGTATTGACTACAAAAGGCTCAATACAGCCACCAGAAAGGATCATTTTCCTTTACCATTCATAGACCAGATGCTAGAAAGACTAGCAGGTCATGATTATTACTGCTTTTTGGACGGCTACTCAGGCTATAACCAGATTGCAGTAGATCCTCAGGATCAAGAGAAAACAACATTCACATGTACATCTGGAGTGTTTGCTTATAGAAGGATGCCATTTGGGCTTTGTAATGCGCCTGCAACCTTCCAGAGATGCATGCTCTCTATTTTCTCTGATATGGTGGAAAAATTTCTAGAAGTCTTCGTGGATGACTTCTCAGTATATGGAGACTCATTCAGCTCCTGTCTTGATCACCTGAAACTTGTTCTGAAAAGATGCCAAGAAACCAACCTACTTTTAAACTGGGAAAAATGTCACTTCATGGTGACTAAAGGGATTGTTCTTGGGCATAAAATTTCAAACAAGGGAATAGAGGTGGATCAAGCAAAAATAGAGGTAATTGAAAAATTACCACCACCTGCCAATGTTAAGGCAATCAGAAGCTTTCTGGGGCACGCAGGATTTTATAGGAGGTTTATAAAGGATTTTTCAAAAATCGCAAAACCTCTAAGCAATCTGCTAGCTGCTGACACGCCATTTGTGTTTGACACAGAGTTCCTGTAGGCATTCAAAACGCTGAAAGCTAAGCTGGTCACAGCACCAGTCATTTCTGCACCAGACTGGACGTTACCATTTGAGCTAATGTGTGATGCCAGTGATCACGCCATTGGTGCAGTATTGGGACAGAGGCATGACAAGCTTCTGCATGTCATTTATTATGCTAGTCGCGTTTTAAATGATGCCCAGAAAAATTACACAACCACAGAAAAAGAATTACTTGCAGTGGTTTACGCCATTGACAAGTTCAGATCATACTTAGTAGGATCAAAAGTGATTATGTATACTGATCATGTTGCTCTTAAATATCTACTCACAAAGCAGGATTCAAAACCCAGGCTCATCAGATGGGTGTTGCTTCTGCAAGAGTTTGATATAGAAATAAGAGACAGAAAAGGGACAGAGAACCAAGTAGCTGATCATCTGTCCCGGATAGAGCCAGTAGAAGGGACGCCCCTCCCCTCTCTTGAGATCTCTGAGACTTTTCCGGATGAGCATTTATTTGCCATTCAGGAAACACCATGGTTTGCCGATATTGCAAACTATAAAGCTGCAAGGTTCATACCCAAGGAGTACAACAGGATACAAAAGAAGAAATTAATTACTGATGCAAAGTACTACTTGTGGGATGAACCCTATCTCTTTAAGAGATGTGCAGATGGAATAATCCGTAGGTGTGTGCCTAGAGAAGAAGCACAGAGGATCCTATGGCACTGCCATGGATCACAATATGGAGGCCATTTCGGAGGTGAGCGAACAGCCACCAAGGTCCTCCAATGTGGCTTCTATTGGCCCACACTCCATAAAGATTCCCGAGAGTTTGTACGTAACTGTGACAATTGCCAAAGAGCTGGTAATCTGCCCCATGGTTACGCCATGCCTCAACAAGGAATTTTAGAAATTGAGTTGTTTGACGTATGGGGAATTGACTTCATGGGACCTTTCCCACCATCATACTCAAACACTTATATTCTGGTGGCAGTTGATTATGTATCAAAATGGGTTGAGGCCATTGCCACACCCACCAATGATACTAAAACGGTGCTGAAGTTCCTCCAGAAACATATCTTTAGCAGGTTCGGTGTCCCTAGAGTACTAATCAGTGATGGGGGCACCCACTTCTGCAATAAACAGCTTTACTCTGCCATGGTTCGGTATGGGATTCGCCACAAGGTGGCTACTCCATATCATCCACAGACTAATGGGCAAGCTGAAGTCTCTAACAGAGAATTAAAGAGAATCCTGGAACGGACAGTAAATACCCGTAGAAAGGATTGGGCACGGAGCTTGGATAATGCTCTGTGGGCTTACAGAACAGCATTCAAGACCCCAATAGGGACCTCTCCATACCAACTCGTGTATGGTAAGGCATGTCACCTGCCCGTGGAACTGGAACATAAGGCCTGCTGGGCAACCAGATTCCTAAACTTTGATGCCAAATTAGCAGGAGAAAAATGATTGCTCCAGCTAAATGAGCTAGAGGAATTCAGATTCACAGCTTTCGAAAATGCCAACCTTTATAAAGAGAAATAAAAAAAGTGGCATGACAGAAAGCTGTCATCTAGAATCTTTGAACCAGGACAGAAGGTTCTGTTGTTTAACTCTAGACTCAGGCTATTCCTCGGGAAACTAAAATCCCGGTGGAGGGGACCATACGTGATTACAAGTGTATCACCATATGGTTATGTGGAGCTTCAAGATATTGATTCTGATAAGAAGTTCATTGTCAATGGATAGAGAATCAAGCACTATCTTGAAGGCAACATTGAGCAAGAATGCTCAAGGCTGAAGCTAGATTAAAAGCTCAGCAAGGTCCAGCTAAAGACAATAAAGAAGCGCTTGCTTGGAGGCAACCCAGCCATGGGGCAACAATCCTCTAAGCATTTTGCCCTAATTTTATTTTTATTTGTTCATATAAAGTTCACTGACACTGAGGTGAGGAATCATTTGTATAAGTCCACAGAGTTACAGAAGGACTCGGCATACAAAACAGAGAAAAAGAGCTCACTAGCAAGAAAACGCCAGTAAAAGTGTATTTTGGGCGTTCAACGCCCAAAATGGGCATCCACTGGGTGTTGAACGCCAGTAGTGGTAGCAATCTGGGCGTTCAACGCCAGAAATGGGCACCCACTGGGCGTTGAACGCCAGTAATGGCAGCAGCTGGGCGTTGAACGCCCAGGAGAGCAGCATTTGGGCGTTGAACGCCCAAAACAGGCAGTGTTTGGGCGTTCAAATGCCAGGATGGCAGGGAGGAGACAAAACTCATTTTTATTCAAATTTTTTCATTCTAAATCTTGATTTTCATACTTCAATTCATCATTTCTTGCATAAACATGTTAAGAACCTTGATTTCTAAATTCCATAATTTCTAAAAACCCTACCCTAAAAATATCAAATGTATTTTAATCCATAAGCACTAGGCCTCTTTGCAAATTCAATCCAACTCTTTTCAAAACTTTTTTTTTACAAATCTATCTTTTCAACTCATCAATATCTTTTTCAAAATCTAAATCTATCTTTTTCAAAAATCTTTCATATCCTCTCAATTTTAAACTATATATTCTCTTATCATATCTTCTATCTTATCTTTTCCAAATAAATCTTTTTATCATATCTTTATCTCTTCTTTTTCGAAAAACCCACCCTCCCTCCCTATAAATTTGAGTTCGGCCTCCCTCCCCTCCCATCAACAATTGCACCTAGCTCTCCTTCTATCCCTCTCCTTTCTTTTCTTTTGCTTGAGGACAAGCAAACCTCTAAGTTTGGTGTGTTTATCCGTGATCACTAAGATCATGGCTCCCAAAGGAAAACAACCCACTCCAAGAGGCAAGAAAGAGAGCGTTCCAAAACCACTTTGGAATCAAGGGAAGTTCTTATCTAAAGAACATTCAGACCATTATAACAAAAAAATGGGTCTGAGATCAGTGATCCCGGAAGTTAGATTCGATCTGAAAGAAGATGAATATCTGGAGATCCAGGAGCAAATTCGAATCAGGAACTGGGAAGTCCTAGCTAATCCTGAAACGAAAGTGGGAAGGAATATGGTCCAGGAGTTCTATGCTAATATGTGGCAGAGTGACAAGCAAAAACTATCTGGAACTGTTTTCTATGAATATCGGACCATGGTCAGAGGAAAGATTGTTCATACCATCCCTGATAAGATCAGAGAGATCTTAAAGCTACCTCAGCTGAAAGACAATCCAGACTCCTTCAACAGGAGAATGATGAGAACAGACAAGGGCCTGAATAAGATTCTAGAGGACATATGTATCCCTGGAGCCAGGTGGACCACCAACACAAAGGGTGTCCCAAATCAACTCAAGAGAGAGGATCTCAAACCATTCGCCAGAGGATGGTTGGACTTCATTGGGCATTCTCTGTTGCCTACTAGCAACCGTTCTGAAGTCACAGTTAAAAGAGTAGTGATGATCCATTGCATCATGATGGGAAAAGAAGTGGAGGTTCATCAGCTGATCTCAGCTGAATTCTATAAAATTGCTAACAAAAATTTTAAAGAGGCCAGGTTGGCTTATCCAAGCGTGATTTCTCTGCTCTGCAAGGACACCGGAGTAAGAATGGGAATAACTGAGTATATCTCAGTTGAGAAACCAATCACCAAAGCATTAATGGAAAAACAACAAGCGCAGGAGGATCCCACCAAGAAGAAAACACAGGAATTTCTCCCAGAAATCCCTCAATCTGAATACTGGGAGTATCTTGAGACGTCTGTCACCAAGATCCGGGAAGCTATGGAGCAAATAATAAAAGAACAGAAGGAACACAGTCAAATGCTGACCTATATGTTTAAAGAACAAGAGGAGCAAGGGCGTGACTTAAGGGAATTGAAGCGCCAGAAGTTTTCTCTTGAATAATCAAGCACCCCACGGATCAGAGGAACACCCATTTCCCAGAACAAAGGTTGTTAAATTCCAATTTCTGCTTTAACTCTGTGATAGTGTCGTTATAGAAGTTCACCTTAGGAGTCATATAGTAGTAATTAGTATCTATTATGATTTTATCTCCAATTAAGCCATAGTTTATTTTTCTCATCATCAGCAAACATGAATAAAATAGTAGATCTTTTGAATAAGAGGCAATAAAATTTCGAGTTTTAATAAGAGAAATTCTAATTAGTTACATGTGGTGGCAATACTTTCTGTCTTCTGAATGAATGCTTGAACAGTGCATATGTCTTTTGAATTTGTTGTTTAAGACTGTTAAATATGTTGGCTCTTGAAAGAATGGTGAACATGAGACATGTCATTGATAATCTGAAAAATCATAAAAATGATTCTTGAAGCAAGAAAAAAGCAGCAAAAAAAAAAAAGAAAAGCAGAAAAAGCCAATAGCTATTAAAATCAAAAGGCAAGGGTAATAAAAAGGATCCTAAAGCTTTGAGCATCAGTGGATAGGAGGGCCTAAGGGAATAAAATCCTGGCCTAAGCGGCTAAATCAAGCTGTCCCTAACAATGTGCTTGTGGCGTGAAGGTGTCAAGTGAAAACTTGAGACTGAGCGGTTAAAGTCAAGGTCCAAAGCAGAAAGAAGAGTGTGCTTAAGAACTCTGGACACCTCTAATTGGGGACTTTAGCAAAGCTGAGTCACAATCCAACGGGTTCACCCAATTATGTGTCTGTGGCATTTATGTATCAGGTGGTAATACTGGAAAACAAAGTGCTTAGGGCCACGGCCAAGACTCATGAAATAGCTGTGTTCAAGAATCATCATACTAAAATAGGAGAATCAATAACACTATCTGAATTCTAAGTTCTTATAGATGCCAATCACTCTGAGCTTCAATGGATAAAGTGAGATGCCAAAACTGTTCGGAAGCAAAAAGTTACTAGTCCCGCTCATCTAATTAGAATCTGAGCTTCACTCAAAAACTCTAAGATATTATTGCTTCTCAACCTATTAGTCTTCTATTTTATTTGTCTAGTTGCTTGAGGACAAGCAACAGTTTAAGTTTGGTGTTGTGATAAGTGGATATTTTATACGCTTTTTGGGGTTAATTTCATATAGTTTTTAGTATATTTTAGTTAGTTTTTAGTTTATTTTCATTAGTTTTTAGGAAAAATTTATATTTCTGGACTTTACTATGAGTTGTGTGTTTTTCTGTAATTTCAGGTATTTTTCTGGCTGAAATTGTGGGAGCTGAGCAAAAATTTGATTAAGGCTGAAAAAGGACTACTGATGTTGTTGGATTCTGACCTCCCTGCACTCAAAGTGGATTTTCTGGAGCTACGGAACTCGAAATGTCGTGCTTCCAATTGCGTTGGAAAGTAGACATCCAGGGCTTTCCAGCAACATATAATAGTCCATACTTTGCTCAAGGATAGACGACATAAACTGGCGTTCAACGCCAGTTCTCTGCCCAATTCTGGCGTCCAGCGCCAGAAAAGGATTAAAAGTTGGAGTTCAACGCCAGAAATGGATCCAAACCTGGCGTTGAACGCCCAAAATGGCCTTATGCACGTGAATTGCTTAAGTCTCAGCCCCAGCATACCCCAAGTGGGCCCCAGAAGTGGATCTCTGCACCATCTGTCATAGTCTACTCACTTTTTGTAAACCTAGGCTACTAGTTTAGTATTTAAACAACTTTTAGAGACTTATTTTGAATCTCATGACATTTTAGATCTAAACTTTGTACTCTTTGACGGCATGAGTCTCTAAACTCCATTGTTGGGGGTGAGGAGCTCTGCTGTGTCTCGATGAATTAATGCAAGTATTTCTGTTTTCCATTCAAACATGCGTGTTCCTATCTAAGATATCCATTCGCGCCTAACTATGGAGAAGGTGATGATCAGTGACACTCATCACCTTCCTCAATCCATGAACGTGTGTCTGACAATCACCTCCGTTCTACATCAGATTGAATGAATATCTCTCAGATTCCTTAATCAGAATCTTCGTGGTATAAGCTAGAATTGATGGCGGCATTCATGAGAATCTGGAAAGTCTAAACCTTGTCTATGGTATTCCAAGTAGGATTCGATGATCGAATGACTGTGACGAGCTTCAAACTCATGAAGGCTGGGCGTTAGTGACAGACGAAAAAGAATCAAGGAATTCTATCCCAACCAGATCGAGAACCAACCGGTGATTAGCCGTGCTGTGACAGAGCGCGTGAGCGTAGTTTTCACTGGAAGGATGGATGGTAGCCATTGACAACGGTGATCCACCAACACACAGCTTGCCATAGGAGGACGTGCGTGCGTGAATCAGAAGAGAGAGGAAAGCAGAGATTCAGAAGACAAAGCATCTCCAAAACTCTAACATATTCTCCATTACTGCATAACAAGTAACCTTTAATCCATGCTCTCTTGTTCATTCGCAATTCAACTGATAAATATAATTGACTTCCTGACTAAGAATTGCAAAATAACCATAGATTGCTTCAAACCAACAATCTCCGTGGGATTCGACGCTTACTCACGTAAGGTATTACTTGGACGACCCAGTGCACTTGCTGGTTAGTGGTACGAGTTGTGAAAAGTGTGATTCACATTTCGTGCACCACCTAGTCTCACCCTAGAGAAGTCTAGCTTTAGTGCATTCCAAGTCAATTAGCAATTCTCAATTCCTAATCAACAATTGATATCCACTACTCAAGTGTCTCCAATAACACAATCCCTAAGCCAAGTAAGGGAAATCTACTCCATAGCTAGGGTTATGATTTTCACAAACAATTGGTAGGAAATCATAGAAGACATGATAAAATTGAGAGAAAGGAATTGAATTAAAGCTATCTAATCCAAGAAATCTTCAACAATCAAGCAATTGAACGAAATTCTTTAATTCATTAATCAAAATTCAAAGTAACAAAGTCACAAATCTAGATCAAAGAGATTGAATCAAAGGAATACTAATTGAGAGTAGAAGAAGAGTAGATCTACAACTTTTATCAAAGTAAAAGTGAGTTAGCAATGGATCTCACCAAGAATTCAATGGAGAATTGCAATGGAGAAAGTAAAATCCTAGAGAGAAGTTGGAGTTTCTCTCTCTAAAAGCCAAAATGTAACTAACTACCCAAAATATCTAAAATTATGTCTAATTGTCTCAATCCCCTTAATCCTTGGTCTTCTTATGCTTTTCCCGCTAGAATTCTACCCCAAAACAGGGCCTTCCCTTGCCTGAAATCGCTGGCCACGTTTTCTTCTTAAAAAATCACGTGCGACTATCGGCGCGTACGCACACAGTGCACGTACGCGCCCCTGGGGCTTTTTGCGAGTGTGCGCGCAGGCGCTCAGTGCGCGCGCGCGTCCAAGGATTTTTGGCCTAGCCATATAAATGTGCCGGCTTCTCGTTCGGCTCCACTGCGTCGGCTCTGGGGGTACACGTGCGTACGGTGCACGTGCGCGCCCATGCCCAAATTTCAAAACTCTAGTTTATTCCATGCTCCTTCTATTAATGCATGCTTCCTTCATCCCTCTTAGCCATTTTTGCCCTATAGCTTCTGAAACCACTTAACAAACGGGTCACGGCATCGAATGGTAATAAAGGGGAATTAAAACACATCAATTTTAATGCAAAAGAAACATGTTTTCATCTCTGAGAAAAAATTCGGGAAGGAACATAAAATCATGTATTTTTATATGAATAAGTGTGGAAGATCATTGATAAAACCTTCAAAATCTATACATGATAAACCCTAAAAAACGGGGTTTATCAGTAGGTCAACCAGTGCTGTGTGTTCTTCCTTCCGCTTCCATCTTTTTGCTTATGGTGCATTAGTAATGAAAAATAGGAAATAACACCGTAAAATGAGAAAATATAAAAGCAAGGAAGCGTGCATTGTTGGAATGAGGTGAATCACTAGAATGGAGTGAGTGAATTGGTGTGACATTAATGAAAAAAATAGGTGTGTGAATTCTAAACTAGGCGCCCTTTAGAACGCACAGACTATCATAGAGAGATATGTCACAATTACACAAAGAAAGTATGCACTTCACTCATTCTAGTGTGCTTGAAATACTTTGAAGAGAACTTGTAGGTTAAGGCAACCAAACATGTGAAGAAACATAAAAGCATTCAAGCGAAATCAAGCAATTGTGAATTTGGTAATGGATGGACATTGATTGTTGTGCAAGGTAACTTTAATGAACAAGATGAAATGTGAAACTTACACATCAAACAATGACACATATTGAAGTTTATTTGCAATACCTAAGTTACATAGAGGTGGAACACATGGATGCTATGGAACTTAAGAAAAAATAATGTAGAAGTGAAAATTAATCACATAGCAAGCATGGTCCACAAAGCTTAGAAACCTCAAAAATATATCACTTGGTAAGATTTCGATCCAATTTCACAATTCCAAAATCTCAACGCATGAAATAGGTGATGCTCAATCAGAGCAAGCATCCTGAAAAAATTGCATTGATAATGTACAATTTCCTAACAATGGATGATGAACGCATGGTGCATGCAATTCAAAAGATTTAGAAGCTCGAAGGCAATGTAACATGTACTTGGTATTCACAAATGTTAAGCATTAAAAGCTCAACCCAATTGACAATTTGTAACCTCAACAAAGAATTCAACAAAGAATATTAACAACAATGATGTTAAACTAACATCTTATTGATGCCAGGGCATCATGGCATGTTTTTCTATGCTTTTTCAGTAGATTTTAATTCACTTTTCATACAATTTCTGTTGATAAAGGAGCAAAAGCATGAAAAATCTCTGCATGAAACAAAATCTCAAGCATAGGTGAATTTTAGTTAATATACAGGATAAATATGATGAAATAGATCACACTAAGTGAAGTTATGATTTTGGGCATTATTGGCACACTTAGTATAATGAAGTTTGTCTTGTATGTTACTTTGATACACTTTGTTTGTTTGATTTCAGACCAAAAGAAGCATAGAAGAGCCACGTTAGTGGCTACGTTAGCGCCACTAACGTGGCCATTAAAGTGGAAGGAAGGAAAGCTTGGAAAGTTAGTGAGAACGTTAACGCCACTAACGTTAGCGAAGGGCAAGAAGACCCAGGTTAGCGACCCCGTCAGCTCCACTAACGTGGGCACTAACGTGGAAGAAAAGATAAGCCCCAACATTAGTGAAAAAGTTTATGGCATTAACTTTGAAGAAGGAGCAGCGTTATTGGCAAAATTTAGTGCCAATAACGCTGGCGAAGCAAGAAGACCCACGTTAGCTTCCACGTTAGTTACATTAACGTGGGAACTAACGTGGAAGGAAAGGAAAACGCCAACGTTAGTGGAAAAAGTGAGTGCCACTAACGTTTGCGAAGCAAAGGAAGACCCACGTTAGTGGCCATGTTAGTTACACTAACGTGGACAAAAGTCTCACCTGGCAGCTTAACCATGCCTTCTTCAAATAAGAATAACTTGAGCCACAAAGCTCCAAATGAGGTGATTCTAATTGCATTGGAAAGTAGGATTCCAGATATTTCCAAGCATATATGGCACTACATGGTGGATACTAAATTTGAGGTCGAAAACCTTCCCCGAAAGTGCAAAGATGAACATGGTATCAACCTGTAGTAAGGGCAGCTGACCTCTTCACCTTCCAAGAAGTGTAATTCGAGCTGTAGAGCTTCAAATGATACGCTTTAAAAGGCGTTGGAAAGTAGACATCCAGGGCTTTCCAACAATATATAATAGTATGGGGTGGACATTAAGTTTGAGCTCCAGAACCTGGCAATATTAAGCCCCTGATCGCTAACGTTATTGTGACTCACTTTTTCCAGTAACGCTCGCGACTATGCGAGCGACCTTGTCCACTTCAAAAGAGCATAACTTGAGTTATAGAGGTCCAATTACGATGATTCTAGTTGCATTAGAAAGCTGACATTCAGAGTTTTTCAACGATATATAATACTCTATAGAGGGCATGAAATTGGAGAACAAACAAGAGGCATCTTTTAAGCCCTAAAAACACCCACTGGGTAGCAAGTGTGACGTTAGCCACACTAACTTCAGCACTAACGCCACACTTGTAGCGTTAGTATGGATAACGGAAGCAATAAAGCCAAGTCACCCTGGACCACAATTTGATTCACTTCTCTCTCAGGTTCACTTCAAAGCTCAAGCAAGCAAGCCCACAATTGTCAACCAATTAAGGCCACAAGAAGCATCTTGAATAGTTAACTTTCACTTCATTGTAATTTGCTTTTAATTTCATTTCATTTTTGTAATTTAGGAGAGCCTATAAAAAGGTCTTAGTTTCTACATTGAATTGATTCTGGAACGGAGAATTGAAGGAAGGGGGAGAGAGTGAAGACCAATTCAAACTTCTGTGAATTGGCACACTCCAAGGGGAGTTGGTCTTCGGACCCCTCCCCTCCTACACTCTTCTTCCTTTTCTCTTCTTTTCTTCCTTAGGAGTAGTTTCGTTTTAGTTGTAATTTTCATTTATGAATTTTGAAGTTTCAATTTTAGTTTTATTCTTCATCTTTACTTTTCTACACTTTCTTTCTTTCCTATTTTGGTAGAGCAATGATCAACTAACTCTTTTCAATGGGTTAGAGAGCTCTATTGTGATTCAATGGATCAATTTTAGTTCTTATTCTTCTTCTTCTTTCTTTTCTCTTGATTTTACTAGAGAGCTTTCGATCTTCATCCAATTGGGTAATTGTCTCGAAAGAGAAATTGCTCATACCTGGATTTCCTCTGAACCTTGGAAGAGGAATGAGGAAATCATGCTAGAAATGCTCTCTCACATTGTCTTAGATTGGGGGTTGGATGGATATTGTAACATTTAATCCTACCAATACTTTGATCTATGAATGTGTGTGGTATAATCAGTGACCAAACTTCATCTCTTCCCATGAGCAATTAAATCAAGGAATTGGGAAATTGTTCAAGCTTAGAGAGATTGGATTGCCAAGGAATTGGGATCCAATCACTTAAGATTGCCAAGGAGATCAATGAATACATTGATTGAGGAAGAGATGAGAATGAACTTGATTCGGAGGATTGCAATATCTCTTGATCCCAATGTTCATTTTATTTTTAGTTCTTACATATACTTTTCTGCACTTTATAGTTTTTCCTTTACATTCATGCAATTTACATTTCCTTGTTACTTTTCACTCCAATATGATTTGTCTAACTAGGATAATTAATCAACCATTGATTGCTTAATCCACTAATCTCTGTGGGATTCGACCTCACACTTTTGTGAGTTATTACTTGACGACAATTCGGTATACTTGCCGAAGGAAAATTTGTTGAGAGACAAGTTTTTCGTAATCAAGTTTATGGCACCGTTGCCGGGGATTAATTGTGATTAACAAACTACCGGTTGATTGATTTACTAGATTAGACACTTTTCTTTTGTCTTTCTTTTCTTTTGTTTCTTTATTTTCTTGTATATCTGTGTTTGTTAATGCCTCACCAAGAAGCCTCTATTCGTGACAGCTCTGGCTCTTGGTGATTTTATTTTTTATACAACAATTTTTTTTTACTTAGTTTCTTCTCAAATAAAATTGGCATATGATCACATTCTAAGTTTGGTGTTGCCCTGCAACATTCTGTTTTCAATCTTTTTGGATACTTGCATCAATTCCAAGAGAAAGTGTCACACTAAGTTTGGTGTGCCATTTATTTTTCTATGCAATGTATCCAGCAACACCATTTATTTGTATAATCATAATGTCTGTGCTTCTTTGGCCTACAGTGTTATCCTTAATTTTTGCTTGCTTAACCACATACATCACTTACATTTCAGTATGTAAGACGTTCATGACCCATCATAGACCCCACCACCACTGTTTTATTTGCTGCTTGAAGACAAGCAATTAGTCTAAATTGGTGTGGGAAGGGAGAAAAGTAGGAGAAAAAGGGCAACAACAATGAAGATGAACTACAAGGTGGTAAAGTTCCTTTCTCCTCTTACTTATTTCCAGTACATTCAATTTCATGATTGTCTTCTAATTTCTTTGTATGTATGTGTGCTTGCTCCTTATGAATAAGCATAGTTTGATTTTTGAATTACAATATGTTGCTGTGATATTATGATTGCCATCTTGAATTTTTGTGAGACCAAAGAAATGTAGTTTCATGATCATAAACAAACAAGGTCATTTAAGAAGAAGTTAGCATGAGCATATAAGTATTGGAAAGCTAGCATGACTATTGTTGCTCAATTGCATTTGAATTTATTTAATTGAAGTTTTCATCTAGGATATTTTATGAAATTTTTGAAATCATGAAATCCTTGAAAAAGCAATTGCAAATGAGGCAAGAAAAGAAAAGGGAGAGAATGAGAAAGCTGAAGGCTCTGAGTACCAATGACAATTCAATTGTTAAGTGCTTGTGGTGTTTATGTATCAAGCAAAAAGCTTGAAAACAAAACATTTAGAGTCAAGGCTAGGCTCAAGTGCAAAAGCACTCTCTCAAGGCTTAAGGCTCTGAGCATCAATGATTAGAGAGTCAAGAAGACAAGAAAACAAAATGAGCTAAAAGAGTCCTCTGATTAAATGCTTGTGGTGCTTATGTATCAAGTGGTAATACTTGAAAACAAAGCATTCAGAATCGTAGCTTTCAAATCATGGTGCAAAGCACCTAGAAGATAAGATAAAAAGAGAATGAAAAGCTTGTTCAAGGAAGAAACATACAGAAAAGATTTCATAAAATGAGCTAGATAGAGGCATCAATCATCTGAATTTCTTTTGCGATTGTTGCATGCATAGAAAGCTAGCTAACCATGAACATTACACTGCTACTCTTCTTACCTTGGATTGTCAAACCTTATTGCATGATTCTCTTCTTGCTTGGAGACAAGCAAGATTTAAGTTTGGTGCTGTGATGCTAGGGAATCATGGCCTATTTTTCTATGCTTTTTCAGTAGATTTTAATTCAGTTTTCATACAATTTCTGTTGATAAAGGAGCAAAAGCATGAAAAATCTCTACATGAAATAAAATCTCAAGTATAGGTGAATTTTAGTTAATATATAGGGTAAATATGATGAAATAGATCACACTAAGTGAAGTTTGTCTTGTATGTTACTTTGATACACTTTGTTTGTTTGATTTCAGACCAAAAGAAGCAGAGAAGAGCCATGTTAGTGGCTACATTAGTGCCACTAACGTGGCCATTCAAGTGGAAGGAAGGAAAGCTTGGAAAGTTAGTGAGAACGTTAACGCCACTAACGTTAGCGAAGGGCAAGATGACCCACGTTAGCGACCCCATTAGCTCCACTAACATGGAAGAAAAGAGAAGCCCCAACGTTAGTGAGAAAGTTAATGGCATTAACTTTGAAGAAGGAGAAGCGTTATTGGCAAAAGTGAGTGCCAATAACACTAAGGAAGCAAGAAGACCCACGTTAGCTTCCACATTAGTTACATTAACGTGGGAACTAACGTGGAAGGAAAGGAAAACGCCAACGTTAGTGGAAAAAGTGAGTGCCACTAACGTTTTCAAAGCAAAGGAAGACCCACGTTAGTGGCCATGTTAGTTACACTAACGTGGACAAAAGTCTCACCTGGCAGCCTGACCATGCCTTCTTCAAACAAGAATAACTTGAGCCACAAAGCTCCAAATGAGGTGATTCTAATGGCATTGGAAAGTAGGATTCCAGATCTTTCCAAGCATATATGGCACTACATGGTGGACACTAAATTTATGGGAGAAAACCTGCCCCGAAAGTGCAAAGATGAACATGGTACCAACCTGTAGTAAGGCTAGCTGACCTCTTCACCTTCCAAGAAGTGTAACTCGAGCTGTAGAGCTCCAAATGATGCGCTTTCAAAGGCGTTGGAAAGTAGACATTTAGGACTTTCCAAAAATATATAATAGTATGGGTTAGACATTAATTTTGAACTCCAGAGCCTGGCAACATTAAGCCCCTGATCGCTAATGTTATTGTGACTCGCTTTTTCCAGTAACGCTAGCGACTATGCGAGCGACCTTGTCCACTTCAAAGGAGCATAACTTGAGTTATAGAGGTTTAATTATGGTGATTCTAGTTGTGTTAGAAAGCTGACATTCAGAGCTTTCCAACGATATATAATACTTTATAGTGGGCATAAAATTAGAGAACAAACAAGAAGCATCTTTTAAGCCCCAAAAACACCAACTGGGTAGCAAGTGTGACGTTAGCCACACTAACTTCAGCACTAACGCCACACTTGTAGCGTTAGTATGGATAACAGAAGCAATAAAGCCAAGTCACCCTGGACCACAATTTGATTCACTTCTCTCTCAAGTCCACTTCAAAGCTCAAGCAAGCAAGCCCACAATTGTCAACCAATCAAGGCCACAAGAAGCATCTAGAATAGTTAATTTTCATTTCATTGTAATTTGCTTTTAATTTCATTTCATTTTTGTAATTTAGGAGAGCCTATAAAAAGGCCTTAGTTTCTACATTGAATTAATTCTGGAACGGAGAATTGAAGGAAGGGGGAGAGAGTGAAGACCAATTCGAACTTCTGTGAATTGGCACACTCCAAGGGGAGTGGGTCTTCGGACCCCTCCCCTCCTACACTCTTCTTCCTTTTCTCTTCTTTTCTTCCTTAGGAGTAGTTTTGTTTTCGTTGTAATTTTCATTTATGAATTTTAAAGTTTCGATTTCAGTTTTAATCTTCATCTTTACTTTTCTGTACTTTCTTTCTTTCCTATTTTGGTAGAGCAATGATCAACTAACTCTTTTCAATGTGTTAGAGAGCTCTATTGTGATTCAATGAATCAATTGTAGTTCTTATTCTTCTTCTTCTTTCTTTTCTCTTGATTTTACTAGAGAGCTTTCGATCTTCATCCAATTGGGTAATTTTCTTGGAAGAGAAATTGCTCATACTTGGATTTCCTTTGAAGCTTGGAAGAGGAATGAGGAAATCATGCTAGAAATGCTCTCTCACATTGGATTAGATTGGGGGTTGGATGGATGTTGTGACATTTAATCCTACCATAACTTTGATCTATGAATGTGTGTGGTATAATCAGTGACCAAACTTCATCTCTTTTCATGAGCAATTAAATCAAGGAATTGGAAAATTGTTCAAGCTTAGAGAGATTGGATTGCCGAGGAATTGGGATCCAATCACTAAAGATTGCCAAGGAGATCAATGAATGCATTGATTGAGGAAGAGATGAGAATGAACTTGATCCGGAGGATTGCAATATCTCTTGATCCTAATGTTCATTTTATTTTTAGTTCTTACATTTACTTTTCTTGCCATTTTACTTTTCTGCACTTTATAGTTTTTCCTTTACATTCATGCAATTTACATTTCCTTGTTACTTTTCACTCCAATATGATTTGTCTAACTAGGATAATTAATCAACCATTGATTGCTTAATCCATTAATCTCTGTGGGATTCGACCTCACTCTTTTGTGAGTTATTACTTGACGACAATTCGGTATACTTGCTAAGGGAAATTTGTTGAGAGACAAGTTTTTCGTAATCACTTATCAATTATCAGCAGCAAGAGATAGTAAGCAAAATTAACAATCCAATACTTATAATAGAAAACAAAAATTGAACAGAGAGTAAACCAACTAAACAACTAACTAACTAAAACAAATGGGTATAAATGGTGTTTTGTAGTGTTGAATGAGGGGTAGAAAAAGAGAAGAGGAGAGAAGAAGGGAAGAAATGGAAAGAAGAGAAGAAAAGATGTGTAGTGAAGTAAGGGCGTCCATGCGTACGCGTGCATGATGCGTACGCGCGGGAATGGTGAAATGGAAACGACGCATACGCGTGTGTCACACGTGCGCATCGATGGGTTATTTAGAGAGAGACACGTACGCGTCCTATACGCGTACGCGTGAGTTCTCTTGTGCGAAAGGCACAAAACGCGCACAGTGCAGGCGCAACTCTCGGGAAAATGGATTGGAAAACAAAAATTTTCATCCACGCATACGCGTGGTTGACGCGTGCGTGTGGGTTCTCAAAAATACTTGGGTCACGCGTACGCGTGAAGCACGCGTACGCGTGGATTATGCTCTGCTTTTCAAAGTTTTTCCATGTTCTTGCACCAAACCAAGCATTCCAAACCTAAAAAAAATTACCAAAACATCATAAGACCTTATTTAACCTACTAGACTCCCAATTAAACTCAACTAACTAAACAAAACATGAAATTAAACCTAAATTACCAATATTTACAAGAGAAAATAAAAAGAGTTTACCATGTGGGGGTGTCTCCCACCTAGCACTTTTATTTATTGACCTTAAGTTGGACTAATGGGGAGCTCCTTGATGAGCGGATAATTTATACACTTTTTGGCACTGTTTTTACATAGTTTTCAGTATGAATTGATTAGTTTTTAATATAATTTTATTAGTTTTTAAATAAAAATTACATTTCTGGATTTTACTATGAGTTTGTGTGTTTTTCTGTGATTTCAGGTATTTTCTGGCTGAAATTGAGGGACTTGAGCAAAAATCAGATTCAGAGGTTGAGGAAGGACTGCAGATGCTGTTGGATTCTGACCTCCCTGCACTCAAAGTGGATTTTCTGGAGCTATAGAACTCTAAATGGAGCGCTCTCAATTGCGTTGGAAGGAGACATCCAGGGCTTTCCAGCAATATATAATAGTCCATACTTTGGCCGAGTTTAGACGACGCAAACTGGCGTTCAACGCCAGTTCCATATTGCATTCTGGAGTTAAACGCCAGAAACAGGTTGCAAAGTGGAGTTAAACGCCAGAAACAGGTTACAAACTGGCGTTCAACTCCAAGAGAAGCCTCTACACGTGTAAAGCTCAATGCTCAGCCCAAGCACACATCAAGTGGGCCCCAGAAGTGAATTTCTGCATCATTTACTCATTCCTATAACCTTAGTAACTAGTTTAGCATAAATAGAACTTTTTACTATTGTAATGGAGTTCCTTTTTTCCTAATTTTCGAATTCATATGCCATTTAGGGAGGCTGGCCTCTCGGCCATGCCTGGACCTTGCTCTTATGTATTTTCAACGGTAGAGTTACTACACACCATAGATTAAGGTGTGGAGCTCTGCTGTTCCTCATGAATTAATGCAAAGTACTATTGTTTTTCTATTTAATTCAAGCTTATTCCTATTCTAAGATATCCATTCGCACCCAAGAACATGATGAATGTGATGATTATGTGACGCTCATCACCATTCTCACCTATGAACGCGTGCCTGACAACCACTTCCGTTCTACATGAAGATGAGATAGAATGAGTATCTCTTAGGTATCTAATACAGGGGACCGAGTCTGAGATATTAGAATCTTCGTGGTATAAGTTAGAACCCATGGATGGCCATTCCCGAGATCCAGAAAGTCTAAAACTTGTCTGTGGTATTCCGTGTAGGATCTGAGAAGGGATGGCTGTGACGAGCTTCAAAATCGCGAGTGCTGGGCGTAGTGACAGACGCAAAAGGATAGTAAATCCTATTCTGGTATGATCTAGAACCGACAGATGATTAGCCATGCAGTGACATCGTATTGGACCATTTTCACAGAGAAGATGGGATGTAGCCATTGACAATGGTCATGCCCTACATACAGCTTGCCATGGAAGGGTGTAGGAATGATTGGATGAAGACAGCAGGAAAGCGGAGGTTCAGGAGGAACGAAAGCACCTCTATACGCTTATCTGAAATTCTCACCAATGAATTACATAAGTATCTCTATCCTAGTTTATATTTTATTTATATTTTTATTATCAATTCACCATAACCATTTGAATCTGCCTGACTGAGATTTACAAGGTGACCATAGCTTGCTTCAAGCTGACAATCTCCGTGGGATCGACCCTTACTCACGTAAGGTATTACTTGGACGACCCAGTGCACTTGCTGGTTAGTTGTGTAAAGTTGTGACAAAGTGTGATTCACGTTTGAGAGCACCAAGCCTTTGGTGCCGTTGTTGATGATCGCAATTTCGCTACCATGTTTTTGGCGCCGTTGCCGGGGATTGTTCGAGTTTGGACAACTGACGGTTCATCTTGTTGCTCAGATTAGGTAATTTTATTTTAATTTTAAGCTTTTTATTTTTTATTTTCAAAAAATACAAAAAAATTTTCTTCTTTTTTGTTCTTCCCAAAATAATTTTCGAAAAAATAAAAAAAATTTAATAAAATCATAAAAACCAAAAAAATTTCTTGATATTTCTTGTTTGAGTCTAGTGTCAAATTGTAAGTTTGGTGTCAATTGCATGCCTTTAATTTTTCTTTAAAATTTTCGAAGAACACATGCATTGAGTTTCTTTCTTGTTCTTCATGATCTTCAAGTTGTTCTTGACAAGTCTTCTTGTTTGATCTTCATATTTTCTTGTTTTGTGTCTTTTCCTGTTTTTCATATGCATTCTTGAATTATTAGTGTCTAGAGAATAAAAATTTTTAAGTTTGGTGTCTTGCATATTTTTCTTTTCTTAAAAATTTTAAAAAATGTGTTCTTGATATTCATCTTGACATTCAAAGTGTTCTTGGTGTTCATCTTGAAATTCAAAGTGTTCTTGCATGTTTCCTTTGTTTTGATCCAAAATTTTTATGTTTTGAGTCTTTTTATTGTTTTTCTCTTTCTTCATCAAAAATTCAAAAATCAAAAAAATATCTTTCCCTTATTTCACCCATAAATTTTCGAAAATTTGAGTTGACTTTTTCAAAACTTTTTAAAATTTAATTGTTTCTTATGAGTCAAATCAAATTTTCAATTTAAAAATTCTATCTTTTTCAAATCTTTTTCAAAAATCAAATCTTTTTCATTTTTTCTTTCATATTTTCGAAAAATTCAAAATTGATTTTCAAAATCTTTTTCTTCTTTACATTTCATATTTTCAAAATTAATGCTAACAATTAATGTGAATGATTCAAAAACTTTAAGTTTGTTACTTACCTAATAAAAAAGGTTCAATCTCTAAATTTTAAAATCATATCTTTTTGTTTCTTGTTAGTCAAGTAATCAACTTTAATTTTCAAAATCAAATCTTTTTAAATTTCTTTTTCAAATCTTTTTCAAAATAAGTTTCAATCACATCTTTTTCAAAATCAATTTCAAAATCTTTTCTAACTTCTTATCTTTTCAAAATTTGATTTCAATTCTTTTTCAATTAACCACTTAACTTTTTGTTTAATTCTTATCTTTTTCAAAACTACCTAACTAACTCTCCCTCTCTAATTTTCGAAAATCCCTTCCCTCTTTTTCAAAATTCCTTTTTAATTAACTAGTTGTTTTAAATGTTAATTTGATTTAATTTTATTTTCCTTTCTTAATTTTTGAATTTTAATTTTTAATTTTAAATTAAAAACAAAAATATTTTTCTTTTATTTTCAATTAATTTTCGAAATTCTCTCCCCCTTATCTCTTTCTAATTATTTTATTTATTTACTAACACTTCTCTTCATCTCAAAATTCGAACCCTCTTTTCCTCTTGGTGTTCGAATTTCTCTTCTCCTATTCCTTTCTTATTCTACTCACATAAAGGAATCTCTATACTGTGACATAGAGGATTCCATATTTTCTTTTCTGTTTTCTTCTTTTTCATATGAGCAGGAACAAGGATAAGAACATTCTTGTTGAAGATGATCCTGAACCTGAAAGGACTCTGAAGAGGAAGCTAAGGGAAGCTAAAGCACAACTCTCTGGAGAAAATCTGACAGAAATTTTCGAAAAAGGAGTAGAGATAGCCGAAATTAATAACAATGCAAGGAAGAGGCTTGGTGACTTTACTGCACCAAATTCCAATTTACATGGAAGAAGCATCTCAATCCCTGCCATTGGAGCAAACAATTTTGAGCTGAAACCTCAATTAGTTTCTCTGATGCAACAGAACTGCAAGTTTCATGGACTTTCATCAGAAGATCCTTTTCAGTTCTTAACTGAATTCTTGCAGATCTGTGATACTGTTAAGACCAATGGGGTTGATCTTGAGGTCTACAGGCTTATGCTTTTCCCGTTTGCTATAAGAGACAGAGCTAGAATATAGTTGGACTCTCAACCTAAAGACAGCCTGAACTCTTGGGTAAGCTGGTCACGGCTTTCTTAGCCAAGTTCTTTCCTCCTCAAAAGCTTAGTAAGCTTAGAGTGGATGTTCAAACCTTCAAATAGAAAGAAGGTGAGTCCCTCTATGAAGCTTGGGAGAGATACAAGGAACTGACCAAAAAGTGTCCTTCTGACATGCTTTCAGAATAGACCATCCTAGATATACTCTATGATGGTCTCTCTGAATTATCTAAAATGTCATTGGATCATTCTGTAGGTGGATCCATTCACCTAAAGAAAACACCTGCAGAAGCTCAAGATCTCATTGACATGGTTGCAAATAACCAGTTCATGTACACTTCTGAAAGGAATCCTGTAAGTAATGGGACGCCTCAAAGGAAGGGAGTTCTTGAAATTGATGCTCTGAATGCCATATTGGCTCAGAACAAAATATTGGCTCAGCAAGTCAATATGATTTCTCAGAGTCTGAATGGATTGAAGGAATCATCCAACAGTACTATAGAGGCATCTTCTGAAGAAGAAGCTTATGATCTTGAGAACCCTGCAATAGCAGAGGTGAATTACATGGGTGAACCCTATGAAAACACCTATAATCCCTCATGGAGAAATCATCCAAATTTCTCATGGAAGGATCAACAAAAGCCTCAACAAGGCTTTAATAATGGTGGAAGAAACAGGTTTAGCAATAGCAAGCCTTTTCCTTCATCCACCCAACAATAGACAGAGAATTCTGAGCAGAATCCATCTAGCTTAGAAATATAGTCTCTGATCTATCTAAGGCCACTCTAAGTTTCATGAATGAAACAAGGTCCTCCATTAGAAATTTGGAGGCACAAGTGGGCCAGCTGAGTAAAAGGGTCACTGAAACTCCTCCTAGTACTCTCCCAAGCAATACAGAAGAAAATCCAAAGAGAGAGTGCAAGGCCATTGATTTGACCATCATGGCCGAACCTACAAGGGAGGAGAAGGACGTGAATCCTAGTGAGGAAGACCTCCTGGGACGCTCAGTGACCAATAAGGAGTCCCTTTGAGGAACCAAAGGAATCTGAGGCTCATCTAGAGACCATAGAGATTCTATTAAACCTTCTTCTGCCCTTCATAAGCTCTGATGAGTATTCTTCTTCTGAAGAGAATGAAGATGTTACTGAAGAGCAGGTTACTAAGTACCTTGGTGCAATAATGAAGTTAAATGCCAAATTATTTGGTAATGAGACTTGGGAAGCTAAACCTCCTTTGCTCACCAATGAACTAAATGCATTGGATAGGCAGAAATTACCTCAAAAGAAACAGGACCCTGGTAAATTCCTAATTCACTGTAACATAGGCACCATGACCTTTGAGAAGGCTCTGTGTGACCTGGGGTCAGGAATAAACTTAATGCCACTCTCTGTAATGGAGAAACTTGGGATCTTTGAGGTGCAAGCTGCCAGAATCTCATTAGAGATGGCAGACAACTCAAGAAAATAGGCTTATGGACTAGTAGAGGACGTGTTAGTAAAGGTTGATGGCCTTTTACATCCCTGCTGATTTCATAATCCTAGACACTGAGAAGGATGAGGATGAATCCATCATCCTTGGAAGACCCTTCCTAGCCACAGCAAGAGCTATGATTGATGTGGACAGAGGAGAGTCGGTCCTTCAACTGAATGTGGACAACCTTGTGTTTAAAAGTCAAGGATCTCCTTCTGTAACCATGGAGAGGAAGCATGAAAAGCTTCTCTCACTGCTAAGTCAACCAAAGCCCCCACAGTCAAACTCTAAGTTTGGTGTTGGGAGGCCACAACAAACTCTAAGTTTGGTGTTCAACCCCATATTTAAACTCTAAGTTTGGTGTTGGGAGGTTCCAACAATGCTCTGAACATCTGTGAGGCTCCATGAGAGCTCACTGTCAAGCTATTGACATTAAAGAAGCCCTTGTTGGGAGGCAACCCAATGTTATTTAATTATATCTATTTTATTTTTATTGTTATTTTCATATTTTATTAGGTGGATGATCATGTGGAGTCACAAAAACTACTAAAAAATAAAAAACAGAATGAAAAAACAGCATTAAAAATAGCATACCCTGGAGGAGGAGCATTCTGGCGTTTAAACGCCAGAAACAAGCACCAAGCTGGCATTTAATGCCAGAAACAAGCATCTACCTGGCGTTAAAGGCTAGAAACAGGCTACATTTGGGCGTTTAACGCCAGAAACAAGCAGCAGTCTGGCGTTAAACGCCAGGATTGCACAGCAAGGGCGTTTTACACGCCTAATTGGAGCAGGGATGTTAAGTCCTTGGCCCCACTGGATCTGTGGACCCCACAGGATCCCCTCAGGATCTATGGAACCCATAGGATCCCTACCACTTCTTCTCTCCTCTTCACACCTTTTCATAACTCTCTTCCGCAAATACCCTTCACCAATCAACTCAATCACTCTTCTCCTTGGCCGAATACACCCCTCTTTCCCTCTCCTCCATTTCTCCTCTTCTTCTCCTTCTTTCTTTCTTCTTTTGCTCATGGACAAGCAAATATTTTAAGTTTGGTGTGGTAAAAAGCATTGCTTTTTGTTTTTCAAGAAAGAGGAAAGGGAAGGCAATTGCTTCCACCTCTGAGTCATGGGAGATGGAGAGATTCATCTCAAAGGTCCATCAAGACCACTTCTATGAAGTTGTGGCCAAGAAGAAAGTGATCCCTGAGGTACCTTTCAAACTCAAAAAGAATGAGTATCCGGAGATCCGACATGAGATCCGAAGAAGAGGATGGGAATTTCTCACCAACCCTATTCAACAAGTCGGGATCTTAATGGTTCAAGAGTTCTATGCAAACGCATGGATCACTAGGAACCATGATCAAAGTGTGAACCCGAATCCAAAGAATTGGCTTACAATGGTTCGGGGGAATTGCTTAGATTTCAGTCCGGAAAATGTAAGGTTGGTGTTCAACTTGCCAATAATGCAAGAGAACGCATGCCCCTACACTAGAAGGGTCAACTTTGATCAAAGGGTGGACCAAGTCCTCATAGACATATGTGTGGAAGGAGCTCAATGGAAAATTGACTCAAGAGGCAAGCCGGTTCAATTGAGAAGACTGGACCTTAAGCCTGTAACTAGAGGATGGTTGGAGTTTATTCAATGCTCAATCATTCCTACTAGCAACTGGTCTGAAGTTACTATAGACCCGGCCATCATGATCCATAGTATCATGATTGGGGAGGAAGTGAAAGTTCATGAGATTATACCTCAAGAACTCTACAAGGTGGCTGACAAGTCATCCAATTTGACAAGGTTAGCCTTTCTTCACCTCATCTGTCACCTCTGCAATTCGGCTGGGATTGACATAGAGGGAGACATCCTCATTGATGAGGACAAGCCCATCACTAAGAAAAGCATGGAGCAAACAAGAGACTGTGGATCTCAACAAGAGCATGAGGAAATTCCTCATCATGAAATCCCTGAGATGCCTCAGGGGATGCACTTTCCTTCACAGAACTATTGGGAACAAATCAACACTTCCCTAGGAGAATTAAGTTCCAACATGGGACAACTATGGATGGAGTACCAAGAGCACTCCATCATCCTCCATGAGATTAGAGAAGATCAAAGAGCTATGAGGGAGGAGCAACAAAGACAAGGAAGAGACATAGAGGAGCTCAAGAGCACCATTAGTTCTTCAAGAAGAGGAAGACATCACACTCACTAAGGTGGACCCGTTCGTTAATCTCCTTGTTCTTATTTTCCTGTTTTTCGTTTACTATGCTTTATGTTTATGTTTGTGTCTCATTACATGATCATTAGTAGTTAAGTGTCTATGCCTTAAAGTTATGAATATCCTATGAATTCATCACCTCTCTTAAAAGAAAAATGTTTTAAAAACAAAAGAATAAGAAGTACATGGTTTCGAATTCATCCTTGAAACTAGTTTAATTATTTTGATGTGGTGACAATACTTTTTGTTTTCTGAATGAATGCTTGAACAGTGCATATGTCTTTTGATATTGTGGTTTATGAATGTTAAATATGTTGGCTCTTGAAAGAATGATGAAAAAGGAGACATGTTATTTGATAATCTGAAAAATCATAAAATTGATTCTTGAAGCAAGAAAAAGCAGTGAATACAAAAGCTTGCGAAAAAAAAGAGAGAAATAAAATGAAAAAGTAAGCAGAAAAAGCCAAAAGCTCTTTAAACCAAAAGGCAAGAGAAAAAAGCCAATAGCCCTTAAAACCAAAAGGCAAGGGTAATAAAAAGGATCCAAGGCTTTGAGCATCAGTGGATAGGAGGGCCTAAAGGAATAAAATCCTGGCCTAAGCGGCTAAACCAAGCTGTCCCTAACCATGTGCTTGTGGCGTGAAGGTGTCAAGTGAAAACTTGAGACTGAGCGGTTAAAGTCAAGGTCCAAAGCAAAAACAGAGTGTGCTTAAGAACCCTGGACACCTTTAATTGGGGACTTTAGCAAAGCTAAGTCACAATCTGAAAAGGTTCACCCAGTTATGTGTCTGTGGCATTTATGTATCCGGTGGTAATACTGGAAAACAATGTGCTTGGGCCCACGGCCAAGACTCATTAAGTAACTGTGTTCAAGAATCAACATACTGAACTAGGAGAATCAATAACACTATCTGAATTCTAAGTTCCTATAGATGCCAATCATTCTATACTTCAATGGATAAAGTGAGGTGCCAAAACTATTCAAGAGGCTAAAAGCTACTAGTCCCGCTCATCTGATTGGAGCTAAGTTTCATTGATATTTTGGAATTTATAGTATATTCTCTTCTTTTTATCCTATTTGATTATCAGTTGCTTGGGGACAAGCAACAATTTAAGTTTGGTGTTGTGATGAGCGGATAATTTATACGCTTTTTGGCATTGTTTTTACATAGTTTTCAGTATGAATTGATTAGTTTTTAATATAATTTTATTAGTTTTTAAATAAAAATCACATTTCTGGACATTAGTATGAGTTTGTGTGTTTTTCTGTGATTTCAGGTATTTTCTGGGTGAAATTGAGGGACTTGAGCAAAAATCAGATTCAGAGGTTGAGGAAGGACTGCAGATGCTGTTGGATTCTGACCTCCCTACACTCAGTGGATTTTCTGGAGCTACATAACTCCAAATGGAGCGCTCTCAATTGCGTTGGAAGTTAGACATCCAGGGCTTTCCAGCAATATATAATAGTCCATACTTTGCCCGAGTTTAGATGACGCAAACTGGCGTTCAACGCCAGTTCCATGTTTCATTTTGGAGTTAAACGCCAGAAACAGGTTGCAAAGTGGAGTCAAACGCCAGAAACAGGTTACAAACTGGCATTCAACTCCAAAGAAGCCTCTACACGTGTAAAGCTCAATGCTCAGCCTAAGCACACACCAAGTGGGCCCCGAAAGTAGATTTCTGCATCATTTACTCATTCCTGTAACCCTAGTAACTAGTTTAGCATAAATAGAACTTTTTACTATTGTAATGGAGTTCCTTTTTCCCTAATTTTCGAATTTATATGCCATTTAGGGAGGCTGGCCTCTCGGCCATGCTTGGACCATGCTCTTATGTATTTTCAACGGTAGAGTTTCTACACACCATAGATTAAGGTGTGGAGCTCTGCTGTTCCTCATGAATTAATGCAAAGTACTATTGTTTTTCTATTCAATTCAAGCTTATTCCTATTCTAAGATATCCATTCGCACTCAAGAACATGATAAATGTGATGATTATGTGACGCTCATCACCATTCTCACCTATGAACGCGTGCCTGACAACCACTTCCGTTCTACATGAAGATGAGATTGAATGAGTATCTCTTAGGTATCTAATACAGGGGACCGAGTCCGAGATATTAGAATCTTCGTGGTATAAGTTAGAACCCATGGATGGCCATTCCTGAGATCCGGAAAGTCTAAAACTTGTCTGTGGTATTCCGTGTAGGATCTGGGAAGGGATGGCTGTGACGAGCTTCAAACTCACGAGTGCTGGGCATAGTGACAGACGCAAAAGGATAGTAAATCCTATTCCGGTATGTTCGAGAACCGACAGATGAATAGCCATGCAGTGACAACGCATTGGACCATTTTCACAGAGAGGATGGGATGTAGCTATTGACAACGGTGATGCCCTACATACAGTTTGCCATGGAAGGGAGTAGGATTGATTGGATGAAGACAGCCGGAAAGCAGAGGTTCAGGAGGAATGAAAGCACCTCTATACGCTTATCTGAAATTCTCACCAATGAATTACATAAGTATCTCTATCCTAGTTTATATTTTATTTATATTTTTATTATCAATTCACTATAACCATTTGAATCCCCCTAACTGAGATTTACAAGGTGACCATAGCTTGCTTCAAGCCGACAATCTCCGTGTGATCGACCCTTACTCACGTAAGGTATTACTTGCACGACCCAGTGCACTTGCTGGTTAGTTGTGCGAAGTTGTGACAAAGTGTGATTCACGTTTGAGAGCACCAAGCCTTTGGCGCCATTGTTGATGATCGCAATTTCGCATACCACTCCTCATCAAGGTGGCTTGTGCTTGAATACATCCTTGAACATCTACTAATGCTTGGACTTCCATTGTGCTTCATCATTAAAAGTTAATAACTCCATGCTTTGATGGAGTTCTTCACAACGCATGGGCTCCCAAAGTTGATCCTCCTTTTGTAACCCATGATCCCATACTTTGTTTTCACACCCATCTTCAAATTGATCATGGTAATCCTTTCCGGGTGGTAGAGAAACCAAATTCTCATGAAGGCCCCAAATGATCCTCCTAGACCCATTGAATTGAGCACTACACCAATCCATGCACCTCAATTTTGAGCTTCCAACCATAATGAGCCTAGACTTACAACGCCAACCACTAAACATCCTCCTCTTACGCTTAATTCCACAAAGCGCCCTAAGTTGGCCATTCGTTTCAAGCAAACCAAATTCAAGTGGGATAATAAAGCTAAGAGTTAGAAGTTTTACCCATTCAAATAAAGGATTAAATGACAACCTAGGTAAAGGAGTTCCCAATGCTCTTAACAAGGCGCACTCTACTCCCGTCCATCCTCTCCTAGAGGCTTCCACCACTTGACAAGGTTCTTCAAGCTTTACTTCTTGCCAAACTCCCTCTGTGAACTCAACATATCCTAAAGTTCCAACTTCTACTTCCTTTGGTTCAATCATCTCTACCTTCTCCTCTTGTAGCACTTCTCGCTTTAACTCTTCTTCTCCACATTGAAGCTCTAATTCCACTCCCTTACTAAGCTCTTTGGTTGCTTCTCCACATTCAACAATGTGAGTGTTTTGATCGCGCAAGCTTAGGCAGGATGAGACTATATTTCCAATGGCTTCTACCATGATAGCCGTCTTGGCTCTTAACTCCTCAAACTTCTTTTCATCCTCCTTATGTTGCCTTAAGATACGAGATTCAAGATATCTCAGTTCTAGCATGAGGGCTTCATTGGGAGGTGGTGGTGGAGGAGAGGGTTCATTGTTTGAGGGAAGGATGTTATAGTTGGAAGGTGGTTCATATTGGTAAAATTCTTGAGGTGGTGTGTATGGCCTTTGTGGTTCATGGGGGTATTGGTGTTGGAATGGTGGTGGCTCTAGGTATGGTTGATATGGTGGTTGGTATGGTGGATATGGGTTGGGGTCATATGGAGGTGAATGGTGGTATGAGGCTTGTGAGTATAGTGGAGGGTTATATTGAAGAGGGGGTTCATATGTATATGATGCTTGTGGTTGACAACCACAATGAGGGTCATCACATACATTAGATTGATATGCACCAAGATTTGAATTGTACCTATAAGAAGCCAGAGGAGGTTGTTGCCAAGAAGGTTGTCCATAAGCTTAGGGCTCCTCCCACCTTTGATCTCCAAATCTTTGATGCATATCTTCATTGTAGCTTCTATTCCCAACTCCTACAATATAGTTGTAACCACACTCATAGCCAACAGGATGAGAATTCATAGTGACAAGAGAAAATAAAAACAAATACCAATAAGAACAAAGAGAGCAAAATCCTACAACTAGAAAAAACTAACAAACAAGCCAAAAATCAAGCTATTCACAATATATACAATAGCCAACAACATAGCACCATTGCAATTCCCCGGCAACGGCGCCATTTTGATGAGCGAGAATTTTAGTTAATGGTATATAATTTCACAAATAAATTCTCATTGCAAGTATATTTCTAAACCAACAAACAATCCTCCCAACCAAAAATTTGGTTGTCACAAATAACAAACCCCAAATAAGAATTAACCGAAGTATTTGAACTCCGGGTCGTCTCACAAGGAATTGCAATGTAGTGGTCAATTATTGGCTATGAAGAACGAGGGGTTTGATTAATAAAAGGGCAAGGAATTAAATGACAAGAAAAGTAAATCAAAAATTAATAAAGGCAAGGTAAAGAAAGCAAGTAATAATAAAGAGAGACATTCATGGCAAAGATTGAGAATATAGGCTTTCCATCCTGGTCACTAATAACACTAATTAACAAGAATTTATCTCATTACGTCATCCCTAACAATGGAAGAAGGTATAATATTATCTTCAGAAGAGGAAAAGTCAAACTAGATTAGCTAATCTCAATCTAAAGGTCCTAATCAACCCATTGAATATAGGTAGATTGCATTTAGTTAGAATTCATTGAATAAATGTTGATCCCTTTACTTTCTCTTGGTTTAAGCATGAGGACATGCTTGGTTTAAGTGTGGGGAGGTTGATAAACCCCATTTGTAGGGTTTATCTTGTACTGATTTTAGGGGATTTTATGACCTTTTACCCACATTTATTCAATGAAATAGCATGGTTTCATGATTGTCTCCTAATTTGTACTTAAGTGTGAAAAAATGCTTTCTAGGCCCTTAATTAGCTAAATCTAATTCACCTTTGATTCCACTAGATGCCTTGATTTGTTTGTTAAGTGATTTCAGGTTGAAAAGGCTGGGAATGGATCAATGGAATGGAGAGTAAAGCATGCAAAGTGGAGAAATCATGAAGAAATGAAGGAATCGCAAAAGCTGTCAAGCCGACCTCTTTGCACTTAATTCACCATAACTTGAGCTACAGAAGTCCAAATGATGCGGTTCTAGATGCATTAGAAAGCTAACATCCGGGGCTTCGAAATGATATAGGATTTGTCATAGTTGGACCACGCATAGAGGTGCGCACGCGCACGGTACGCGTACTCGCCGACGGTTGCACATGATTCACTTAATGCAACTCGTGGCCAGCGATTTTAGAAGCCTTGTGGGCCCAATCCAACTCATTTTTGATGCTATTTAAGCCAAGGATTGAAGGAGAATTAACATACTTTTGATCATTAGTCATAGTTTAATTCTTAGAAGTAGTTAGAGTTAGTTTTAGAGAGAGAAGCTCTCACTTCTCTCTAGAATTAGAATTAGGATTAGGTTTAGTTCTTCGATCTAGGTTTTGATTCATGCTCTCTACTTCTTCTTCTTCTCAATTCTTTGTTTTTGTATTTATGATTCCTCTATTCTTTTGTTGTAATTTCCTTTATGTTGTTTCTATGCTTTATTGTAGATATACTCTTGTTCCTTCTATTTTCTTCCAATTCAATTTGAGGTAATTCATAATAATTGTGTTTCTTTTGATTGTTGTTATTAATTCCTTGCAATAAGTAGTTGTTAGATTTCATTGTTGTTATCAATTTACTTTGCTTTCCTTTTATGCCTTCCAATTATTTGATGAAATGCTTGGTTGGATTTTAGTATAGATTTTGTTCCTCTTGGATTTGGTAGAGTAATTAGTGACTCTTGAATTATCTAATTCCTTTGTTGATTGACAATTAGAAGTTACTAATTGATTTGGATACCACTAAAGCTAGTCTTTCCCTTGGGAGTTGGCTAGCACTTGTGGAATCAAGTTAATTCATCGACTTGACTTTCCTCCATAGTTAGAGGTTAACTAAGTGGTAGCAATGGATAATTTGTGGTCACAATTGAGGAGGATAATGAGGGTAGGACTTCTAGTTCTCATACCTTGTCAAGAGCTTTGTTAGTTGTTAGTTTATTTTCATTGCCATTTACATTTCATGCCTCTTATCCCAAAAAAACCCCAAACATACTCCATAACCAATATGAAGACACTTTGTTGCAATTCCTAGAGATAACGACCCAAGGTTCAATACTTCGGTTTATAAATTTAGGGGTTTGTACTTGTGACAAACAAAATTTTTGTATGAAAGGATTATTGATTGGTTTAGAAACTATACTTTAATTATCTTTTAGCCCAAAGCCAAATCTGCAAGCAACAAAAACTATTAATTAGCAAATATGAATTAGAATTCAAATTAATAATTTTTGTTATTAATTATATTAATAATGTTTGATCGTCACTAATTTTAATTTGGAGTTTTCCAAACTCATCAATCTCCCCGTTGATGACAAACATTATTAAAAATTGAAATGGAAAGAAATTAAAGATTAGAATACTCCCTTTGAAGATTAGGATTCCTTCCCCTTTTCAATTGTTACATGGCTCCCCCTTAATATATGCCATTTTACCAAGGGAAGCATTACCAGTAACAATTTTATCAAGCCTAAGCAACTATGTTATTCAACATATGGAATTTGAGATGTTGAATGGCTTGATTTATGAGCAGAAATAACATGATAAACACTACTTGACTTGTTATCATATAAATGATTTTCTGCTCAGTGTCAATCAAAAAAGCTTTGAGTACAGAGTAGATGAGAAACAGTTGATAATTCCTAAATAATTTGATTAAATGAACAACATTTTCCAGCTATCATATCAGAGCATCAAAAATATCAGTTTATAGTAGAAAAACATTTTCAGTTAAACACAATCATATCAGATCATAAGGAATATATCACTGTATCAAAGCTTAAAGGGATTATCAAATCACAGCTAAATCCCAAATCCAACAAATATTTCAACAAAATAGAGCATGAGGCATCAACACAGCAGAGCATAAAGGGATTGTCAAAAATAACTAAGTTCCAAATACAGCAACCATTTCAATCAAAACAGATCATAATCATTGGAACAGGGATGATCATGAATCACAAGAGATTTCAGTCCCTGTTTCTTTCAATTTTTTAATTTTTCCAGCTTTCCTCCCCCTTTTGTCATCAAAGGGAAACCTGCAAAAAAATGACAATGGAACATATACAAATATAACCAAAGCCAAAGTATCCAATTATTTAACAAAATATCAGAGGTCTAAAGTATCGAAACAGCCTACAAAGTACCAAAAGAAATCAAACAAAACCAGAATTTAACAAGAAATAAATAAATTAATCATCAGAAAGGTTGTACTCAGATCCAGATTCATCATCCTTCTCGGCAGCCCCCATCTCCTCTTCGAAATTCTGAAGCATCAGACCAACTCTTTCTTGGCACTTTGTCCAAGCTTTTTCATTTTCGTATGCTTGCTTACGAGCGGCCTTGTAGGATTCCACCATCAGCTTGGACATGTTAGAAAATTCAGTGAGGACTTCCTTAATCGATTCTATCACTTTGGATGGTTCGGCTGGGCGGCTCTCAAGATCACTGTCAGAGGGCATTGACCGTTTGCCTTTGGTGCCTTTCATAGTACCTGAAACTCCTCCTCCCTTAATTGATGAAACTTTATTCTCTACATCTTCATTAGTTAGATCAACATTGAACTATTCAAAGATGCAGGTAAGAAATATGTCATAGGGAAGGTTAGCCTTTTTAATGCTCCTAACACATTCCCACATATGCCTTATCATAAGATATGCAAAGGAAATAGGAGATGAAGTAATAATGGCAAAAAGGACAAAGGAATTAGAAACGGTTACTCTATTGTGTGAGCCACTCTGTAGAGTCAGAATGTGAGTAATAATTCTGTGCAGCAATGCTTTTTCTGGACCAAGGGCCTTGTGAGTTGGAACCGTGCCATCCAGCCCAGACAGATTTTCACAGATTTGTTGTAGAGCAATCTGAGATGTGACTTCAACATGAGAATCCTATTTTTCTGACATATAAGCTGCTGGACCTTCATCAACATAACCTAGGGCAGCACTTATTATTTCTCTACTCAGAGTCATGTAAACTCGCTTCACATAGGAATGAATTGCACCATCAATCAGCCTCATGTTTGCATAAAATTCTCAGACCAAAGCAGGGTATACAAGTTTCTAAATTTTGAACAAGGGAGACCACTTCATATTCTCAAAGAGAGTGATAACATTGATTCTTTTAGCAGCAAGAGAGTCCAGATTCACTCTGTATGAAGCACACAAGTGACGTTTCTTCAACACCTTTGTGAAACTCATAAGACGCACAAGAATTAAATCTTCCTGGATCAAAATGTGAATGGATTTTATTGTATTGATTCTTGAAATCCAGGGATTCCAGATTCGGTGGTTCCCTTGTGTTACGTAGCACGTAACTTTTGGTCCTCTGAGAGCTTCGGGCAGATGCATAAGGAGTTGCTTTCTTTGGAGATGAATAAGGTATAGATGTGTGAGGCTCCTCTTCTTCTTCCACAATTTGATTTTTCTAACGCAATTGAGAGCGCGCCAATTGGGCTTCTGTAGCTCCAGAAAATCCACTTTGAGTACAGGGAGGTCAGGATCCAACAACATCTGTAGTCCTTTTTCAGCCTCTGAATCAGATTTTTGCTCAGGTCCCTCAATTTTAGCCAGAAAATACCTGAAATCACAGAAAAACACACAAACTCATAGTAAAGTCAAGAAGAGTGATTTTTATTTAAAAACTAATAAAAACATAATAAAAACTAACTAAAATATACTAAAAACATACTAAAAACAATGCCAAAAAGCGTATAAATTATCCGCTCATCATAACACCAAACTTAAATTGTTGCTTGTCCCCAAGCAACTAAAGATCGTATAGGATAAAAAGAATAGAATGTACAATGAATTCCAAAAACATCTACGAAGATCAGTATTAATTAGATGAGCGGGGCTTTTAGCCTTTTGCTTCTGAACAGTTTTGGCATCTCACTTTATCCCTTGAAGTTCAGAATGATTGGCTTCTATAGGAACTCAGAATCCAGATATTGTTATTGATTCTCCTAGTTAAGTATGTTGATTCTTGAACACAACTACTTTATGAGTCTTGGCCGTGACCTTAAGCATTTTGTTTTCTAGTATTACCACCAGATACATAAATGCCACAGACACATAACTGGGTGAACCTTTTCAGATTGTGACTCAGCTTTGCTAGAGTCCCCAATTAGAGGTGTCCAAAGCTCTTAAGCACACTCTTTTTTCTTTTGGACCACGACCTTAACCGCTCAGTCTCAAGTTTTCACTTGACACCTTCACGCCACAAGCACATGGTTAGGGACAGCTTGGTTTAGCCGCTTAGGCTAGGATTTTATTCCTGTGCGCCCTCCTATCCACTGATGCTCAAAGCCTTGGATCCTTTTTATCACCCTTGCCTTTTGGTTTAAAGGGGTATTGGCTTTTTCTGCTTGCTTTTCTTTTTCTTTCTTTTTCTTTTCTCTCTTTTTTGTTTCTGCAAGCTTTTCACTGCTTTTTCTTGCTTCAATAATCAATTTTATGATTTTTCAGATCATCAGATAACATTTCTCCTTTTCCCATCATTCTTTCAAGAGCCAACAATTTTAACATTCTTTAAATAACGAATTCAAAAATATGCACTATTCAAGCATTCATTCAGAAAAATAATAGTATTGCCACCACATCAAAATAATTAAACTGTTTTAAAATTTGAAATTCATGCACTTCTTTTTCTTTTTCAATGAAAAACATTTTTCATTTAAGAAAGGTGATGGATTCATTTTCATAGCTTTAAGGCATAGACACTAAGACACTAATGATTATGTAATAAAGTCACACACATAAATAAACATAAAGCACAATTTTTGAAAAATAGAAAATAAAGAATAAGGAAATTAAAGAACGGGTCCACCTTAGTGATGGCGGCTTGTTCTTCCTCTTGAAGATCTTATGGAGTGCTTGAGCTCCTCAATGTCTCTTCCTTGCCTTTGTTATTCCTCTCTCATGGTTCTTTGGTCTTCTCTAATTTCATGGAGGAGGATGGAATGCTCTTGGTGCTCCACTGTTAGTTGTCCCATGTTAGAACTTAATTCTCCTAGGGAGGTGTTGATTTGCTCCCAATAGTTTTGTGGAGGAAAATTCATCCCTTGTGGCATCTCAGGGATTTCATGATGAGGAGTTTCCCCATGCTCTTGGTGAGGTTCTCACTTGCTCCATCCTTTTCTTAGTGATGGGCTTGTCCTCATCAATGAGGATGTCTTCCTCTATCTCAATTCCAGCTGAATTGCAGAGGTGACAAATGAGATGAGGGAAGGCTAACCTTGCCATGGTAGAGGACTTATCCGCCACCTTGTAGAGTTCTTGGGATATAACCTCATGAACTTCTACTTCCTCTTTAATCATGATGCTATAAATCATGATAGCCCGGTCTATAGTAACTTCAGACCGGTTGCTAGTAGGAATGACTGAGCATTGGATGAACTCCAACCATCCCCTAGCCACGGGCTTGAGGTCATGCCTTCTTAGTTGAACCAGCTTCCCTCTTGAATCTCTCTTCCGTTGAGTGCCCTCTTCACATATGTCCACGAGGACGTGGTCCAACCTTTGATCAAAGTTGACCCTTCTAGTGTATGGGTGTGCATCTCCTTGCATCATGGGCAAGTTGAATGCCAACCTTACATTTTCCGGACTAAAACCTATGTATTTCACCTGGACCATTGTAAGCCAATTCTTAGGATCTGGGTTCACACTTTGATCATGGTTCTTGGTGATCCATGCATTGGCATAGGACTCTTGAACCATTAAGATTCCGACCTGTTGAATGGGGTTAGTGAGAACTTCCTAACCTCTTCCTCAGATCTCATGTCGGATCTCTGGATATTCGCCCTTTTTGAGATTAAAAGGGACCTCGGGGATCACCTTCTTCTTGGCCACAACTTCATAGAAGTGGTTTTGATGCACCCTTGAGAGGAATCTCTCCATCTCCCATGACTCAGAGGTGGAAGCTTTTGCCTTCCCTTTCCTCTTTCTAGAGGTTTCTCCGGCCTTTGGTACCATTAATGGTTATGGAAAAACAAAAAAGCTTTAGCTTTTACCACACCAAACTTAGAAGGTTGCTCGTCCTCGAGCAAAAGAAGAAAGAAGAGGGTAGAAGAAGAAGAAATAGAGGAGATGGAGGGGGCTTTGTGTTTAGGTTGTGTGAAAATGAAGGAGTGAAGATGGGTTTATATAGGAGTGGAGAGGGGGGTATGGTTCATCCATATAGGGTGGGTTTGGGAGGGAAAGTGGTTTGAATTTGAATGGGGAGGTAGGTGAGGTTTTATGAAGGATGGATGTGGATTGGTGAAGGGTTTATGGAGAAGAGGGTGGGATTTGATAGGTGAGGGGTTTTTGGAGAAGAAGTATTGAGGTGATTGGTGAATGAGCGAAGAAGAGAAAGAGAGGTGGGGTAGGTGGGGATCCTGTGGGGTCCACAGATCTTGAGGTGTCAAGGATTTCTCATCCCTACACCATGTGGCGTGCAAAACGCCCCTTGCTGCCAATCCTGGCGTTAAACGCCAGGCTGCTGCCCATTTCTGGCGTTTAACGCCAGCTTCTTGCCCATTCCTGGCGTTAAACGCCAGCTTCTTTCCCATTCCTGGCGTTAAACGCCCAGAATGGTGCCAGACTGGGCGTTTAACGGCCATTCTGCTACCCTTACTGGCGTTTAAATGCCAGTAAGTTTCTCCTCCAAGGTGTTCTATTTTTCCTTTTGTTTTTGCTTTTTCAATTGTTTTTGTGACTTCACATGATCATCAACCTATAGAAAACATAAAATAACGAAAGAAAATAGAAATTTAACATAGATAATTAGAGATTGGGTTGCCTCCCAATAAGTGCTTCTTTAATGTCAATAGCTTGACAGTGGGCTCTCATGGAGCCTCACAGATGTTCAGAGCAATGTTGGATCCTCCCAACACCAAACTTAGAGTTTGAATGTGGGGGTTCAACACCAAACTTAGAGTTTGACTGTGGAGGCTCTGTTTGACTCTGTATTGAGAGAAGCTCTTCTTGCTTCTTTTCCATTGTTACAGAGGGATACCCTTGAGCTTTAAACACAAGGGAGTCTTCATTCACTTGAATGATCAATTCTCCTCTATCAACATCAATCACAGCTTTTGCTGTGGCTAGGAAGGGTCTGCCAAGGATGATGGATTCATCCATACACTTCTCAGTCTCTAAGATTATGAAATCAGCAGGGATGTAATGGTCTTCAACCTTTACCAAGATATCTTCTACAAGTCCATAAGCCTGTTTCTTTGAATTGTTTGCCATCTCTAGTGAAATTATTGCAGCTTGTACCTTAATGATAAGCATAATGTTTATACTTGATCCCAGGTCACACAGAGTCTTCTCAAAGGTCATGGTGCCTATGGTACAAGGTATTGAGAACTTTGATGAGCAATGGAGGTTCATCCTCCCAAGTCTCATTACCAAACAACCTGGCATTTAGCTTCATGATTGCTCCAAGGTTCTTAGAAACTTGCTCTTCAGTAACATCTTCATCCTCTTCAGAGGAAGAATACTCATCAGAGCTCATGAATGACAAAAGTAAATTTAATGGAATCTCTATGGTCTCAGTCTGAGCCTCAGATTCCCATGGTTCCTCATTAGGGAACTCCATAGAGGTTAGTGGACGTCCATTGAGGTCTTCCTCAGTGGAGATCACTGCCTCTTCCTCCTCTCCAGGTTCGGCCTTGTGAGACGTGTTTATGGCCTTGCATTCTCTCTTTGGATTTTCTTATGTATTGCTTGGGAGAGTACTAGGAGGGAGTTCAGTAATTTTCTTACTCAGCTGACACACTTGTGCCTCCAAATTTTTAATGGAGGACCTTGTTTCAGTCATGAAACTTTGAGTGGTTTTGATTAGATCAGAGACAATGGTTGCTAAGTCAGAGTGGCTCTGCTTAGAATTCTCTGTTTGTTGTTGAGAAGATGATGAAAAAGGCTTGCTATTGCTAAACCTGTTTCTTCCACCATTATTGTTGTTGAAACCTTGTTGAGGTCTCTGTTGATCCTTCCATGAGAGATTTGGATGATTTCTCCATGAAGGATTATAGGTGTTTCCATAGGGTTCTCCCATGTAATTCACCTCTTCCATTGCTGGGTTCTCAGGATCATAAGCTTCTTCTTCAGAGGAAGCTTCCTTAGTACTGCCTGTTGCTGCTTGCATTCCAGACAGACTCTGAGAAATCATATTGACTTGTTGGGTCAATATTTTATTCTGAGCCAATATGGCATTCAGAGTATCAGTATCAAGAACTCCCTTCTTCTGAGTTGTCCCATTATTCACAGGATTCCTTTCAGAAGTGTACATGAATTGGTTATTTGCAACCATTTCAATGAGTTCCTGAGCTTCTGCAGGCATCTTCTTCAGATGAAGAGATCCTCCAGCAGAGCTATCCAATGACATCTTGGATAGTTCAGACAGACCATCATAGAAAATACCTATGATGCTCCATTCTGAAAGCATGTCAGAAGGGCACCTTCTAATCAATTTCTTGTATCTTTCCCAAGCTTCATAGAGGGATTCACCTTCTTTTTGTCTGAAAGTTTGGACTTCCACTCTAAGCTTGCTCAATTTTTTAGGTGGAAAGAACTTTGCCAAGAAGGCATTGACTAGCTTTTCCCAAGAGTTTAGGCTTTCTTTAGGTTGTGAATCCAACCATGTTCTAGCTCTATCTCTTACAGCAAAAGGAAAAAGCATGAGTCTGTAGACTTCAGGGTCAACCCCATTGGTTTTGACAGTGTCACAGATTTACAAGAATTCAGCTAAGAACTGATGAGGATCTTCAAATGGAAGTCCATGAAACTTGCAATTCTGTTGCATTAGAGAAACTAATTGAGACTTAAGCTCAAAGTTGTTTGCTCCAATGGCAGGGATTGAGATGCTTCTCCCATAGAAGTCGGGAGTAGGTGCAGTAAAGTCACCAAGCACCTTTCTTGCATTGTTGGCATTGTTGTTTTCGGCTGCCATGGTTTCTTCTTCTTTGAAAAGCTCTGTTAGGCCCTCTAGAGAGAATTGTGCTTTAGCTTCTCTTAGCTTTCTCTTCAAGGTCCTTTCAGGTTCAGGATCAGCTTGAACAAGTATGCCTTTATCTTTGTTCCTGCTCATATGAAAGGGAAGAGAACAA
This sequence comes from Arachis ipaensis, assembly GCF_059453495.1. Taxonomy (NCBI): domain Eukaryota; kingdom Viridiplantae; phylum Streptophyta; class Magnoliopsida; order Fabales; family Fabaceae; genus Arachis; species Arachis ipaensis. The sequence goes on from NC_142444.1 coordinate 78,303,872, forward strand.
GAAAGTAGGGAATCCTCTATGTCACAGTATAGAGATTCCTTGAGGTGTCAGAGGAAAAGAAGAATAGAAGGAGGAGGTAGATAGAAGAGAATTTGAACTTATCAAGAAGGATAGAGTTCGAATTGCACCTTGAGGAGGAGTGTTAGTCCCTTAAATAGAAGGATGTGAGAAGAGGGGAATAAATTTTCGAAAATAAATTAAAAAGATTTTGAAATAATAAAAAGAAATTTGAAAATTTGATTGAGATTTTCAAAAATTAATATTGGGAAAGAAATTAAGTGATTTTTGAAAAAGATTTTGAAATTAGAAATCAAAAAGATATGATTGAGAGTTAATTTTGAAAAAGATGTGATTGAAAAGATATGATTGAGAAGATATGATTGAAAATCAAACTAAAAAGAGAAAGTTTTAAAATTAAAGTTGATTTACTTGACTAACAAGAAATTAGAAGATATGATTCTAGAATTAAAACTTTTGATCCTTTCTTAATAGGCAAGTAACAACTACAAAATTTTGAAGTAAATCATTAATTATAACAAGGATTTTCGAAAATAATAAAAAATGGAAAGAAATTGATTTTGAAGGGATATGATTGAAAAGATATGATTTGAAAAAGATTTGATTTTGAAAAATTATGAAGATTTGAAAAAAATTTGAGTTAAAAACAAAATCTTCCCTCTAGTGTCATCCTGGCGTTAAACGCCCAGAATGGCATCCATTCTCGCATTTAACGCCCAAAATGCTACCTTTTTGGGCGTTAAACGCCTAGCCGGGTACCCTGGCTGGCGTTTAAACGCCAGTTTTCCTTCTTCACTGGGCGTTTTGAGTGCCCAGCTTTTTCTGTTTGATTCCTCTGCTGAATGTTCTGAATCTTCAATTCTCTGTATTATTGACTTGAAAAGACACAATTTTGTAAATATTTTTGAATTTTTAATGATGAGAAACAATAAAAATTGCAATTAAGATCAAATAAACAATGCATGCAAGACACCAAACTTAAAAATTTTCATATAAGAGACACTAACAAATTGAGAATGCATATGAGAAACAACAAAACACACAAAACAAGAGAATTTAAAGATCAGAGCAATGAAATCATCAAGAACAACTTGAAGATTAATGAAGAACATATTGCATGTTTTCGAAAAATGCAAGAAGAATGCAATTGACACCAAACCTAAGAATTGATACTAGACTTAAACAAGAAACATAAAATATTTTTTATTTTTATGATTTTATAAATTTTTTTGTGATTTTCGAAACTTATATGGAAAAGAAAATAAAGGGATTCAAAACTTTTAATAAGAATTCCAGGAATCATGCAATGTTAGTCTAAAGCTTCAGTCTAAAAAGATTAGACATGGTTGGCCAAGCTTCAGTAGGACATTACATTCAGCAGCTAAATTGATGAGAATCAATCAGCTTTTGTGATGATAAGAACATCACCTTGAAACTCTAGAATTCATTCTTAAAAATTCTGAAAAATAAAAAGAAAAGTACCTAATCTAAGCAACAAGATGAACCGTCAGTTGTCCAAACTCGAACAATCCCCGGCAACGGCGCCAAAAACTTGGTGCACAAAATTGTGATCATCAACAATGGCGCCAAAGGACTTGGAGCTCTCAAACGTGAATCACACTTTGTCACAATTCCGCACAACTAAGCAGCAAGTGCACTGGGTCGTCCAAGTAATAAACCTTACGCGAGTAAGGGTCGATCCCACGGAGACTGTCGGCTTGAAGCAAGCTATGGTCACCTTGTAAATCTCAGTCAGGCTAATTCAGATAGTGATGAAGAATTGATAATTAAAAGATAAATAAAACATAAAATAAAGATAGAGATACTTATGTAATTCTTTGGTTGGAATTTCAGATAAGCGTATGAAGATGCTTTGTTCCTCCTGAACCTCTGCTTTCCTATTGCCTTCTTCCAATCATTCATACTCCTTTCCATGGCAAGCTTTATGTTGGGCATCACCGTAGTCAATGGCTACTTCCCGTCCTCTCAATGAAAATGTTCTACGCAGGCTGTCACCGCACGGCTAATCATCTGTCGGTTCTCGATCATGTTGGAATAGGATCTATTGATCCTTTTGTGTCTGTCACATGCCCAACAATCGCGAGTTTGAAGCTCGTCACAGCCATCCCTTCCCAGATCCTACTCAGAATACCACAGACAAGGTTTAGAGTTTCTGGATCTCAGGAATGGCCGCCAATAATTCTAGCCTATACCACGAAGGTTCTAATCTTAGATTAGAAACCCAAGAGATACACATTCAAGCTTGTTTGCATGTAGAACGGAAGTGGTTGTCAGTCATGCGTTCATAGGTGAGAATGGTGATGAGTGTCACATTATCATCACATTCATCATGTTCTTGGGTGCGAATGAATATCTTGGAGAAGAAATAGACTTGAGTTGAATAGAAAAACAATAGTACTTTGTATTAAGTCATGAAGGACAGCAGATCTCCACACCTTAATCTATGGTATGTAGAAACTCCACCGTTGAAAATACAAAAGTGATAATGGTGTAAGCATGGTCAAATGGCCAGCCTCCAAGATCTAGGGACTAAACGTCCAAAGATGTGTCCAAAGATGAAAATACAATATCAAAAGGTCCTATTTATAGAGAACTAGTAGCCTAGGGTTACAGAAATGAGTAATTAATGCATAAATCTTCTTTTGGGCCCACTTGGTGTGTGCTTGGGCTGAGCATTGAAGCTTCCATGTGTAGAGACTTTTCTTGGAGTTGCCAGCTTTTGTGCCAGTTTGGGCGTTTAACTCCAGCTTTTGTGCTAGTTTTGGAGTTAAACGCCAGAATTCTTGAGCTGACTTGGAATGCCTATTTGGGCCATCAAATCTCAGGAAAAGTATGGATTATTATATATTACTGGAAAGCCCAGGATGTCTACTTTCCAACGCAATTGAGAGCGCGCCAATTGGGCTTCTGTAGCTCCAGAAAATCTACTCTGAGTGCAGGGAGGTCAGGATCTAACAGCATCTGCAGTCCTTTTTCAGCCTCTGAATCAGATTTTTGCTCAGGTCCCTCAATTTCAGCCAGAAAATACGTGAAATCACAGAAAAACACACAAACTCATAATAAAGTCCAGAAGAGTAATTTTTATTTAAAAACTAATAAAAACATAATAAAAACTAACTAAAATATACTAAAAACATACTAAAACAATGCCAAAAAGTGTATAAATTATCCGCTCATTAAAAATGGTGAGAGGAAGGAGGTTATGGAAGCAATTAATGCTGAGCGGAGAGAGAATTGAGGGAGTTATTACCCATTAAGTGGTGCGGTTATCAACCAAGGAAAGATTTAAAAATTAAAACTGAAAGGTTAGTTCCTAGAATCAAGGGATGAGGGAAGGATAAAGATTTGATTTGACAACAATTCCTTCCTACAATATTTGATATGACAACCTTCCAAAAGAATGATTAAAAAAAATAAGGAACTCAAAAACGGATCAGAGTAAGGTCAAAGAGATTTGATGGGGCCCAAGATAATTAACGTCTGTTAAGTCTCCCCCTGTATCATAGCCCATTCATCACAACCTGAAATTTGTCTCCTGCTTCCCTACGAGACAAAACCAAACAGAATCAAAAAATTTCACAAATTATCAACAGAACTTAATTCTATCATTCCCAAACTGTTTCTCAAGGAATAGAATCTGTCTTCACACAAGGGCTTAGTAAAAATGTCTGCCAATTGTTCTTCAGATTTTACAAATTGAATATCAATAGTACCCTTTTATACATGTTCTCTAAAAAAATGATATTTGATCTGAATGTGCTTTAATTTGTAATCCTCCAATTGAGTTTTTAACCAAATTTATTGTGAACAACAAGCAGATGTAGAAATGTATTCAGCTTCGGCTGTGGATATAGCTACTGTGGCTTGTTTCTTGCTTGACCACATGTTGACTGAGCTTCCAAGGGAGCAACACATGCCGGATGTGCTCCTTCTATCCACCCGATCTCCCGCATAATCTGCATCACAAAACCCTACTACACAAAAATCATCAGATTTTGGATACCATAAGCCATAATCACTAGTTCCCTTAATGTATCTAATGATGCGTTTAACGGCTGAAAGATGGGATTCTTTTGGGTGAGATTGAAATATTGAACATATACTAATACTTTGAACAATGTCCGGTCTAGAAGAGGTAAGATACATGAGTGAACCTATCATTCCTCTATACCGTGTTTCATGCACATCTTTGCCATCATCATCTTTTTCAAGTTTAGTGTTTGGATGCATTGGGGTTCCCATTGGTTTGGAATTTTCTAGGCCAAATTTCTTGATTAATTCTTTAGCATATTTTCCTTGGTGAATAAAAGTGCCACTAGGAGTTTGCTTAATTTGGAGACCAAGAAAGAATGTTAGCTCTCCCATTAAACTCATTTCAAACTCACTAGTCATGAGTTTTCCAAACTCTTCACACAAGGATTTATTGGTTGAACCAAACACTATATCATCCACACAGACTTGAACTAGGAGAATATCATCATTATATTCTTTAATAAATAAAGTAGTATCGGTGGTACCCTTTTAAAATTGATTTTCCAACAAGAAGGCGCTAAGCCTTTCATACCAAGCTCTTGGAGCTTGCCTAAGGCCATAAAGAGTCTTTGAGAGTTTGAAAACATGGTTTGGAAATTTTTTATCTTCAAAACCGGGGGGTTGTGCCACAAATACTTCTCTATCAATACAGCCATTAAGGAAAGCACATTTGACATCCATTTGAAACATTTTAAAACCCTTATGGGCAGCATAGGCAAGAAGCAACCTAATTGCTTCCATTCTTGCTACCGGAGAAAAAGACTCATCAAAATCTATACCCTCTTCTTGATCGTAACCTTGGGCCACTAATCTAGCCTTGTTACGAATAACCTTTCCATCCTCACCTATCTTATTTTTGAAAACCCACTTAGTACCCGTTACCTTTTTACCCGTTACCTCATTCTTGTCAAATTGAGCGAGCTCTTCTTGCATGGCTTTGACCCAAGAGGGATCTTCAAGAGCTTGCTTCACATTATTAGGCTCTATTTGTGACAAGAAAACAAGATTGCTTGGTTCGGTTGGCTTTTTGGTTGAGGATCTTGTTGTTACACCTTGAGAGGGATCACCAATGATAAAGTCATGAGGATAACCCCTCATGGACATCCATTCTCTTGGCTTCCGGAGTGATGTTGAGCTTTGATGAGTTTCAGTGGGTTGTTCTGTTCCAGATTCTCTTGCTGGCTCAAGAGACAAAATAGAAATGTCTCCTCCATCCTGATGAGACAAAATTGGATGGACAGATTCTTCATTTTGGATAGACTTGGGATTTTCTTTACTGGTTTCCATGTTGACAGCATCTTCACAATCTGTATCATTTTCTATCATAGTACTAGGAATTGAGTTAGTATCACAAAGAGAAACATGTATGGATTCCTCTATTATTCTATGTTATTTGAGGTAAATTCTATAAGCCTTGCTAGTGGTGGAGTATCCAACAAACATCCCCTCAGAGGATTTTGGATCAAATTTACCAAGATTTTCTTTATTGTTAAGTACAAAGCATTTGCATCCAAAAACGTGGAAATACTTAAGAATAGGAGGGGTTCCTTTCCATAGCTCATAAGGAGTTTTCTTTAACCCTTTTCTAATAATGGTCCTATTCAAAATGTAACAAGCCGTATTTACAGCTTCAGCCCATATAAATTTTGGAATCTCATTTTCACATAGCATAGCCCTAGTCATCTCTTGAAGGCTTTTATTCCTTCTTTCAACCACCCCATTTCGTTCAGGGGTTCTAGGACATGAAATGTTATGAGCAATTCTAAAATCATCACAGAATTTTTCAAAGTCTTGGTTTTCAAATTCTTTTCCGTGATCACTTCTCAAATGGGCAATTTTTTAATTTTTTTTCATTTTGAATTCTTTTGCAAAGGGTTGAGAAAGCATGGAAAGCATCATTTTTATGAGCAAGAAAAAGTACCCAACCGAATCTAGAGTAATCATCCACCACTACCAATCCATAATGTTTACCTCCTAAACTTTGTGTTCTTGTTGGACTAAAAAGATCAATGTGCAACATTTCAAATGGCCTCTTGGTAGAAATTCCATCTTTTGGTTTAAAAGAGGTTTTTACTTGTTTGCCTAATTGACAAGCATCACAAGTAATATCCTTATCAAATTTAATATTTGAAATTCCTCTTACCAAGTTTTTCTTAACAAGTTTAGAAATTTGGTACATGCTTGCATGGCCCAATTTCTTATGTCATAGCCCTTTTTCAGATTCAAGAGAGGTAAAGCATGTTACATTTTTATCTTTAAAATCTTCAAGAGTCAATCCATACACATTATTACATCTCTTAGTTTCAAATAAAATATCCCCAGATTTTTCACAAATAACTAAGCATACCAATTTTCTAAAAACAACTTCATATCCAAGATTACATAATTGGCTTACACTTAGTAAATTGTGTTTCAAACCATCAACAAGAAGAACATCATTTATAAAGAAAGAAAAACTTTTACCAACTTTTTCAACGGCCACTATTTTTCCTTTACCGTCATCACCGAAAGTGACAAACCCTCCATCATACTCGTCAAGCTTTATGAAGAAGATTGCCTTTCCGGTCATATGCCTAGAGCATCCACTGTCCATGTACCACATATGGTCCTTCTGCTTGGATATTAGACATACCTACAAAATGAGCTTAAGTGACCTTAGGTATCCAAATCTTCTTGGATCCTTTCACGTTAAATCATCTTCTTTGTCCCAATCCTTTGTAATAAAAAATAATTTTACAAACTTTGTTACCAATCATTCTTTCACCAAAGAAACGTTGAATGGGAAAATGACCATTCCGGTTGCATAGTCTACAAAATCTTGGAGTTGCTATTTTGTTAAAGCTTGTTGGGTTTTGAAACCTTGTATCATTAAAAGATGAAGCCACATTTTCAAAAGAAAATTTTTCAACAGATTTTAAACGTTTGTGAAAACCCAAGCCGAATTTATCATAAATAGGTTTTTAACTAGCTGATAAACTCCAATTTTATGGTTTATCTTGTGCTTATTTAAGGGGATTTGATCACCTTTTCCCACGTTTATTCAATGAAATAGCATGGTTTTATAATTCTCCCTTAAATTATGCTTAAGTGTAAAAACATGCTTTTCAGGCCCTTAAATTGGTGATTTTAACTCACTTTAATTCCATTCGATGCCTTGATGTATTTGTTGAGTGATTTCAGGTTCATAAGGCAAGTATTGGATGGAAGAAATGAGGAGAAAAGCATACAAAGTGGAGAATGCATGAGGAAACAAGAATTGGGAATGCATCGATGGGCGCACAAGCGTACAAGGCGCGTGCGCAGAAGTGAAATCGCATAGCGACGCGCACGCGTACATGACACGTACGCGCGGATGAAGAAACAGCCAATCGACACGCACGCGCACATGGCACGTACACGCCGATACTCGCACGTGACCCATTTAAAGGCAAAACGCTAGAGGCGATTTCTGAGCTGCCTAAGCCTAATTCCAACTTGTTTCTGAGTGTATTTAATGCAGAATTGAAGCCCAAGCAAAGGGGGGAGCAATTGTTGGTAGCTTAGCATCATGTGGTGTAGTTTCTTGAGAGAGAAGCTCCCTCTTCTCTCTATAATTAGGTTAGGTTAGGTTAATCTCTCATAGATCTAGGTTCAATCTCATCTTTTCATCTTGTTTCCTTTATGATTTCTTGCTTCTACACTTTCATTCTCCTAGTTTGTGATGTTAATTTTACTTTTATGCTTCTTTTATGTTCATGGACTCATGTTGGATTTGGATCTCTTTAATGCAATTTAATGTTTGATGTTCTTTTAATTGTTGATTTGAGTTGTGATTTACTTTCCTTGAAATTGATAGTTGTTAGATTTTACTATTTTTTGCACATTTACCATGCTTTCCTTGTATGCCTTTCAAGTGTTTGATAAAATGCTTGGAAGGATGTTAGAGTAGATTTTAAGCATTCTTGGCTTGGAAGGATTATTTAGGTGATCTTGAGTCATGAATACCCAACTAATGTTGGTGATCTAGAGTTGTTAGTTAATATGATTTCCATTGACTCTAATCTCTTGCTAATTCCATTAGTGAGTTGATTAGGACATTTGGATTGAGGTTAACTAGTCTTGTTTGACTCTCTCTAATGGAAGACAACTTACACCTTCTTCCAACATTGGAGATGATGAAATAAGATAAATTCTTGTTAATTATTGTTATTAGTGACTAGGATGGAAGGCCTATGATCTCAATCCTTGCCATGAATGTCTCTCTCTTTATTACTTGCTTTCTCTTATTTACTTGTCTTCTTTAAATACTTGATTGATTTACTTTTCTTGTCATTTAATTTCTTGCCCCTTTTATACACCAAACCCCTTGTCATTCATAGCCAATAATTGGCCAGTACGTTGCGATTCCTTGTGAGATGACCTGAATTTTAAATACTTCGGTTAATTCTTATTGGGTTTTGTACTTGTGACAAAACCAAAAAAAATTTAATTTGATTCGAGGATTGACTATCGGTTTGGACTATACTAAGAGCGGAAATATTTTGTGAAATTCCGAACCGGTAGAAATCTGCGTGTCAAATTAATGGCGCCGTTGCCGGGGATATTGCAATGGTGCTATGTTATTGGCTATTGTATATATTGTGAATAGCTTGATTTTGGGTTTCCTTGTTGGTTTTTGCTAGTTGTAGGACTTAGTATCCTTTATTTTTTGTTAGCTTTTGTATTTTTTATTTTGTCTTGACACTATGAATTCTCATCCTTTTAGCTATGAGTGTGGTTTTAACTATGTTGTAGGAGATGGAAATTACAATGGTAATATGCATCAAGGAAGGAACAACCAAAGGTGGGAGGAGCCTCAAGCATTTGCTCAACCTCCATGGCATCAACCTCCACCAATGTACTATGAGCAAGAACCACTCCAAGATGCATACCAATCTAATGTGTGTGGTGACCCTCATTGTGGTTGTCAACCACAACCACCACATGCATATGAACCCCCTCCTCAACATAGCCCTCCACCACACTCACAAGCCTCATACTACCATTAACCTCCATATGATCCTAACCCACACCCACCATACCAACCACCATATGAACCACCTCTAGAGCCACCACCTTTCCAATACCAATACTCCTATGGACCACAAAGTCCACACACACCACCTCATGAATTCCACCAATATGAACCACCTTCCAATTACAACAACCTTCCCTCAAACAATTAACCCCCTCTTCCACCATCACCTCCCGATGAAGCCCCCATGCTAGAATTGAGAGATCGTGAATCTCATATCTTAAGGCGACACGAGGATGATGAAAAGAAGTTTGAGGAGTTAAGAGCGAAAATGGCTATCATGGTAGAAGCCATTGGCAACATAGTCTCATCCCGCCTAAGCCTATGCAATCACGACACTCCCATTGTTAAATGTGGAGAAGCAACCAAGGAGCTTAGTGAGGGAGTGAGCTTGACGCTCCAAGGTGAAGAAGAGAAGTTAAAGCAAGAAATGCAACAAGAGGAGGAGGTAGAGATTATTGAACAAGAGGAATAGTGGTTGGAGCCTTAAGATATGTTGAGTACATAGAGGAATCACAAATTGAAGAGCCTTCTTCCATGGAGTTCGAAGTTGATGTTGAGGAGGAGAGTGTACACCCTCCAAGGCACAATATGATTGGAGAAGTGGAAGAAGTGCTCCAAGCAACAAGCTCTCCTATTTATGATGATTCCGAATCAACATGTGATCCTTTTGAGCTTGATGAGTCCTTCCCCGCTATGCTTGGAATTGATGATGAGGTAGACTTTACTCAACCTCCTATTTATGACTTGAGTGATGGGGAAGAGATAGAAGAATTTGGTGAAGAAGAATGTGAACTTGAGGAAGCTTGGCAAGAGGTAGAGCTTAAAGAACCTTGCCAAGTGGTGGACGCATCTAGAAGAGGATGGACGGGAGTGGAGCGTGCTTTGTCAAGACCGTTCGGAACTCCTCCACCTAGGTTGTCATCTAATCCTTTATTTGAGTGGGTAAAACTTCTAACTCTTAGGTTTATTATCCCACTTGAATATGGTTTGCTTGAGACGGATGGCCAACTTAGGGCACTTTGTGGAATTAAGCGTAAGAGGAGGATGTTTAGTGGTTGGCGTTGTAAGTCCAGGCTCATTATGGTTGGAAGCTCAAAATTGAGGAGCATGGGTTGGTATAGCGCTCAATTGAATGGGTCTAGAAGGATCGCTTGGTGCCTTCATGAGAATTAGGCTTCTTTACCACCTGGACGGAATCACCATGATCAACTCAAAGACAGGTGTGAAAACAAAGTGTGGGATCCCAGATTACAAGGTGTGGATGAACTTTGGGAGCGTATGGTTTGTGAAGAACTCCATCACAGCTTGGAGCTATTAACTTTGAATGATGAAGCACAATAGAAGTCCAAGCATTGGTGGATGTTCAAGGATGGATTCAAGCACAAGCCACCTTGATGAAGAGCTCCCCATAAGTCCCACTTAAGGACAATAAACAAAAGTGCTAGGTGGAAGACACCCTACTATGGTAACATCTTTCCCTTTTCCTCTACGTAAATATTAGTAATCTAGGTTTAATTTCATGTTTTGATTGCTTAGTTGAGTTTATCTGGGAGTCTAGTAGGTTAAATATGGTTTTATGATGTTTTGGTAGCTGTTTGTAGGTTTGGAATGTTTGGTTTGGTGCAAAAGCATAGAAAAATTTTGAAAAAAAAAAATAGAGCACCATCCACACGCACGCGTGCTTCACGCGTACGCCTGAATCAAGCGATTTCGGCCATCCACGTGCACGCACCATGTACGCGTACGTGTGGATTGAATTTTTCCACTTCCCATCCATTTTCCCGAGAGTTGTGCCTGCACTGTGCGCGTTTTGTGCCTCTAGCGCAAAGCTATGCACGCGTACGCGCACCTAACGCGTATGCGTTGCTCTCGAAATAACCCATCGACGTGCACGCATGCCTGACGCGTACGCGTCGCTTCCATTTCACTATTCCACGCGCACATGCTAATGACGCTCACGCGTGGGCTGTCCTGCATCAACCATCTTTCTTTCTTCTCTTCTTTCCATTTCTTTCCTTATTCTCTCCTCTCTTCTTTTCTTTCCACCCTTAAAACATCATCCAACACTACCAAACATCATATAACACCATTTTCTTTTTAGTTAGTTAGTTAAGTTTAACTTTTGTTTAATTTTTTCTTTCCATTATTAGTGTTGGATTACTAATCTTGTTTACTGTTTACTGCTGCTACTTATTGATAGGATGTTAGTTAACATCATTGTTGTTATTATCATTGTTGGGTTCCTTCGTTGAGGTTACAATTTATTACTTGGTTTTGATATTTCATGTTGAACATTTCTGAACACCAAGTATATGTTACATTGCCTTTAAGCTTCTTAACTCTTTTAAATTGCATGTTTTGGCCACCATGCATTCATCATCTATTGTTAGGAAATTCTATATTATCATTGCATTTTTGTAGGTGATACTTGTTTATGATTTACCCGTACTCATATCACCTATTTCATGCATTGAAATTGTGCGGTTGAAAAATTGGATCGAAAGCTTACCTACTGACATATTTTTGAGCTTTTCAAGCTTTGTGGACCATGCTCGCTATGTGATTGATTTTCACTTCTATATTCTTTTCTCTAAGTTCCATAGCATCCATGTGTTCTACCTCTATGTCACTTCGGTGTTGCATCAACTTCAATATGTGTCATTGTTTGATGTATGAGCTCTCTATACCATTTTGTTCATCAAGTTTACTTCCACATCAATCAACGCACATGCATTATCCAATTTCACAATTGCTTGATTTTTGCTTGAATGCTTTTATGCTTCTTCGCTACTTGTTTGGTTGCCTTAACCTACAAGACTTTTAAAGTATCTCAAGCACATTAGCATGAGTGAAGTGCATGTTTTCCTTTATGCAATGGTGACATAACTTTTTATACTAGTGTGTGTGTGTGTTTTAAACTGCGCGCAATTTTAGAACCCACACACCTATTTTTCATCAATGTCACACTAATTCACTCACTCCATTCTAGTGGTTCTTACCTCATTCCAACAATTCATGCTTCCTTGCTCTTGTATTTTCTCATCTTACGGTGTTTATTTTATTTTTCATGATTGATACACCACAAGCAAAAATAGAAGCGGGAGGAAGAACACGTAGCAACCGGCTGACCTACCAGCTGAAGGTGGCAACTCGGAAAGTTGCCGTACCCCCTTACTCATCTTTGAGTGCACCGAGGATGGTGCAAACTTTTAAGTGTGGGGAGGTCGTCCGACCGTGCGGCATTTTTGGGTGACAAGTTTTTAATCCCAACACTTTTGCATTTCATTTTAGGATTCTTAGTTGCATTTTCTCATTTTGCATATGTATATATTAAGCTTAGTCAAAATCATGATATTTTTCAAGAATTCTTATCTATAGGGTACCCTAATTGATTGAAAAAAAAATTTTTAGAACTTACTTGAATTATATATTTTGTGGATCATGTTCTTGAGCTAAGAACACAAGCATGTAATTTTTGAGCCTTAATTGTGTGGTTACATCATATATAACCACTTCTTTTCATTCTTGTGTGCATTATTCTCTTCCTATGAGTGTAATCTTTGATTTGTTTGATTCTTTATGTCCATTATCTTGTGTATACATGCATTTAGATGATTGAGGCCATTGTTCAAATAGCTCACTTACCCAAATAGCCTACCTTTTATCTTCCATTGTTAGCCAATTTTGAGCCTATGCTTAACCCATTTGTTCTTAATGTTAGCACATTACAAGCCTAAGTGAAAAATAATAAATGTCCTTAATTTGGATCTTTGATTATCTTAGGCTAGTGAGAGTGTTCATTATTTGATTTTGGGAAAGTTGGGAACATTGGGAGGGAATAAAAAGGTAGTTTTGTATTTTTGTTGAAAATTTTGGGAATTGGGTACATATTCATGTATTAATCATGTGTAAACCATATGCATTGATGTTCTTGTATATATTTTAGTTTGAAAAAAATTCAGAAAAATGATGAGCAGATAATTTATACGCTTTTTGGCATTATTTTTACATAGTTTTTAGTATAATTTAGTTAATTTTTAGTATATTTTTATTAGTTTTTAAATAAAAGTCAAATTTCTAGATTTTACTATGAGTTTGTGTGTTTTTCTGTGATTTCAGGTATTTTTTGGCTGAAGTTGAGGGACTTGAGCAAAAATCAGATTCAGAGGTTGAGGAAGGACTGCAGATGCTGTTGGATTCTGACCTCTCTACACTCAAAGTGGATTTTCTAGAGCTCCAGAACTCCAAGTGGCGCGCTCTCAATTCAGTTGGAAAGTAGACATCCAGGGCTTTCCAGCAATATATAATAGTCCATACTTTGCCCGAGTTTAGACAACGCAAACTGGCGTTCAACGCCAATTCCATGTTGCATTCTTGAGTTAAACGCCAGAAACAGGTTGCAAAGTGGAGTTGAACGCCAGAAACATGTTACAAACTGGCGTTCAACTCCAAGAGAAGCCTCTACACGTGTAAACCTCAATGCTCAGGCCAAGCACACACTAAGTGGGCCCTGGAAGTGGATTTCTGCATCATTTACTCATTCCTGTAACCTTAGTAACTGATGAGATATTTTGATGAGAAACGAATCTCTCACAAAACATCACAAAACTAACCGGCAAGTGCACCGGGTCGTATCAAGTAATAAAAACTCACGGGAGTGAGGTCGATCCCACAGGGATTGAAGGATTGAGCAATTTTAGCTTAGTGGTTGATTTAGTCAAGCGAATCAAGTGTTGGTTGGGTGATTTGTGAATTGCAGAATGTAAATTGCATGAAATTTAAGGGAGCGGGAAAGTAAATTGCTGAAACTTAAAGAACAAGAAATTAAATGACAGAAACTTAAAGTGCAAGAAATGTAAATTGCGGAATCTTAAAGTGCAAGAAATGTAAATTGCTTGAAATGTAAAGGGGATTGGGATGTGGATTTGCAGAATTTAAACAAGGAAAAATTGAATTGCATTAAACAGAAGAGGTAAAGGGAATTGGATTTGAACCGGATATGAAACAGGAAAGTAAATGAACATAAGAAAGCAGTAAATAGAGGATTGAAATGGAAAGTTAAGATCTCAGGACCCAGAGACTAGAAAACTAAGTCTAGATCTCAATGCCTTCCTAGATCCAACAAGAACAATAGCAAGGGAATTGTAAATTGCAAAGAAAAGAGATGAAGAGCAATGAACCGGAAATGAAATTCAATTAACAGTAAAATAAAGAAACAGAGAGATCCAAGATTGAGATTGAAACAGAATTTCTTCAATTCTCCAATCCAAGATTCAAGACAAAAGTAAAATGAAATTGCAAGTAAAAGGAAACAAAGAAATTCAAGTTCACTCAGTAACAAAAGCTTCCCAAAAACTATTATGAAAATTCTAAAAGGAAAAGCTCCCTTAACAAATTGAATTCTATCCTATTTATACACTTTCCAAAATGATCTTCAAGCCTTGAGTTGGGCCTTTGTTCTTGGTGGAATTGGGTTGAAAGAGGCCTTGGTTGATTGCTCTTTGAAGATTGAAGAAGAACCGAAGTGAACCAATTGAACCGGAAATGAAGTTAGCCAATGTTGGTTTTCAACGTTAGGGTCAAAGTTAGGGGTCTAACTTTGACCCTAACTTTTCATATCAGCAAGTTAAATTCCCTGGTTTGAACGTTGGTGCCAACGTTAGGGGTCTAACTTTGACCCTAACGTTGGCAATGCTTGGTGCTAGTGGTGCCAACGTTAGCCTCCAAGTTAGGGGGCTAACGTTGGCGCAAACGTTGGCCTTCCTCCTTTGTGATTCAAGTGCCAACGTTAGCCTCCACGTTAGGGGGCTAACGTTGGCGCAAACGTTGGCCTACTCCCCCATTGTGGTTCATGTGCCAACGTTAGTGCCCAGGGGATACATTCTTAAGTTCCAACGTTAGCCTCCAAGTTAGGGGGCTAACGTTGGAGCTAACGTTGGCCACCTCCAGGGAATGATTTACATGCCCAACCTTAGCCTCCAAGTTAGGGGGCTAACGTTGGGGCTAACTTCATGCAACCCGGTTCAATTTTTCATTTATTCCATTGTTCTCTCTTCACTCCTAGCCATTCCTCTTTGCTTCAACCTTTCTCCAAGCCTTCTTCACCTATCATTGATCAACCAAACTAATCAAAGCTTTGCTCAAAATCATGAGGTATTCAATCTTCCACAATATGCAACAATTATAGCTCAAAACCTCATGAAATGGCATGAATTCACATATGGTTGGTTCAATCAAGGGAAACATGAAAATCTACTCAATTAGCTTGCTTGTAGCTCAAGAAAGTGCATAATTCTAATGAAAACTAAAGAAAAAGACTAGCTAAAATGGGCTAAGATGACTTGTCATCACAACACCAAACTTAAAGCTTGCTTGTCCCCAAGCAAGAAATGAATTATGCTCCAAGGTTCTTTCAATTAAGATGGATTGAGGAACACTTGTAAAGTGCAGTGAGTGAAGTGATCAAGTATCAGTGGGGTGAACTCTAAATCATATGCTCATGCAAGGGCTTCAGTGCTCACTAGTCCTTACATATTGGGAGTCGTAGGTCTTAGGATTTTCATCCAAATGGTACCATGGAGATCTCTTTATGTGTAATCACCTTGAAGCAGCTTATAGTTTCTGTGCCTTGGTCTCGACTCTAAGTATCATGTCTCAAAGCGGCTCTTTAGATAAGCTTTCAATCAATACTCCTAAACCAGTTGGTTTTAAGGTATTAGGTGTTAAAGCACCCCTAAGGATTTACTTGCTCAAGCCTCTTTCCTTGACACACTTCAACCACAAGCATTTTACTAGGCTAACAACTCTTTGAGTCATTGTTTCTTCTTTCTTTTCTGCCTAGTAAGTGATGCTCAGAGCCTTGGACCATGTTCTTTTTGTTTTTGTATTTTCTTTTCTTTCTTTTGTTTTGTTTGCTGCTTCTTGGATCAATAGATTTTTGAGAATCTCCACAATGCTTCTTTGAACTTCCTGTCCCGCCTATGAGCTCCCATGCAAGTTTTCACAAGCATGCAACCTCAGTACAAAATCATATAACCAGAACCACCACTTCTCCTAATCTTTTGCTTGCCTCAAAATTGTTTAATTCCTTAATCCTTCTTTCCAAAGAACTTTCATGTGATGCATTTCTTGGAAATTGAGTGCAAACAAGTTTTGAAGATAAGAATGTTGTGAATGATCAAACATCTTGCTTATTGAATTATAAAGAAAGAAATTATACTATGTATGCAGGCAGGGGTAAATAGAAAAGAAACTATACTATGC
The DNA here is from genome assembly GCF_059453495.1 of Arachis ipaensis. NCBI lineage: Eukaryota > Viridiplantae > Streptophyta > Magnoliopsida > Fabales > Fabaceae > Arachis > Arachis ipaensis. The sequence goes on from NC_142444.1 coordinate 78,320,262, forward strand.
AGACAGGCAGGGTAGATCAGGATACAATCCAACTTTCAATCACAGCAATATTTGATGCAAAACAATGACTTAACAATACAACCTGTTGAAGTTTGCTTGATTTCCTTCTTCTCATCATCATCATTGCTGGCCTTTAAGTTCATCTTTTGTCTCTTTGGTTGATGATGCTTAATCCTTCTAACAGCTTGTATGGGCCTCTGCAATGATATTGAAAGTTGCTTGTTCCCCAAGCACTTGGAAACAATGGTTAATTTTCATGATTTATTTGCGGGCTTTTTGAACTTACTTTGGTGTGGGAACACCAAACTTAGTACCTTGCCCATGGTTAACCATGTGTGATAATTTCTTTTTCTCTTTCACAAGTGATGGAACTGGAAACTAAGAAATGCAGTAAAATGGCTAACTATTTCATCCAATATGCTTGAAGCCTATATTATGCAGAAAGTGAGAATGTGCTTTTAAGTAAGACTTTGGTGGAACACCAAACTTAGAATCCTTCATTCTCCCTTAGATTGTGTTGGTGTGCAACACCAAACTTAGCTTCTTGCATTATAGATGAAGTTAATTAACCTTTTTATTAAAATAACTATGGAAAGAAAACTACCTCAGGTTGGGTTGCCTCCCAACAAGCGCTCTTTTATTGTCACTAGCTTGACATCCTTCATTCTTTGATCATGGAGGCTGAAAATCATAGTGCCTCAGCTTTTCTCCTCTCACTATGGACTTCCTTACTGTCTCCTCCATTTCTTGGTGCCCTTCTTCAGAAATTCCAAAGGTGGAGAACTCTCTCCTGGTTCATGTCATACAACCAACTCAGCAAAGATGCACAGAGCATTCTGTAGCTTGAGTGCAGTGGGGGTTAGTAGAGACAAAGTCTCAAACAGTTAGTGTGCAAGTCAAAAATTAAAGAAACAGAAAAGAAAAAATGCTTGATCTAGATCACCACCTCACTTAATCATTGTCAATCTAATCAATCCCCGGCAACGGCGCCAAAAACTTGATGAGATATTTTGATGAGAAACGAATCTCTCACAAAACATCACAAAACTAACCGGCAAGTGCACCGGGTCGTATCAAGTAATAAAAACTCACGGGAGTGAGGTCGATCCCACAGGGATTGAAGGATTGAGCAATTTTAGCTTAGTGGTTGATTTAGTCAAGCGAATCAAGTGTTGGTTGGGTGATTTGTGAATTGCAGAATGTAAATTGCATGAAATTTAAGGGAGCGGGAAAGTAAATTGCTGAAACTTAAAGAACAAGAAATTAAATGACAGAAACTTAAAGTGCAAGAAATGTAAATTGCGGAATCTTAAAGTGCAAGAAATGTAAATTGCTTGAAATGTAAAGGGGATTGGGATGTGGATTTGCAGAATTTAAACAAGGAAAAATTGAATTGCATTAAACAGAAGAGGTAAAGGGAATTGGATTTGAACCGGATATGAAACAGGAAAGTAAATGAACATAAGAAAGCAGTAAATAGAGGATTGAAATGGAAAGTTAAGATCTCAGGACCCAGAGACTAGAAAACTAAGTCTAGATCTCAATGCCTTCCTAGATCCAACAAGAACAATAGCAAGGGAATTGTAAATTGCAAAGAAAAGAGATGAAGAGCAATGAACCGGAAATGAAATTCAATTAACAGTAAAATAAAGAAACAGAGAGATCCAAGATTGAGATTGAAACAGAATTTCTTCAATTCTCCAATCCAAGATTCAAGACAAAAGTAAAATGAAATTGCAAGTAAAAGGAAACAAAGAAATTCAAGTTCACTCAGTAACAAAAGCTTCCCAAAAACTATTATGAAAATTCTAAAAGGAAAAGCTCCCTTAACAAATTGAATTCTATCCTATTTATACACTTTCCAAAATGATCTTCAAGCCTTGAGTTGGGCCTTTGTTCTTGGTGGAATTGGGTTGAAAGAGGCCTTGGTTGATTGCTCTTTGAAGATTGAAGAAGAACCGAAGTGAACCAATTGAACCGGAAATGAAGTTAGCCAATGTTGGTTTTCAACGTTAGGGTCAAAGTTAGGGGTCTAACTTTGACCCTAACTTTTCATATCAGCAAGTTAAATTCCCTGGTTTGAACGTTGGTGCCAACGTTAGGGGTCTAACTTTGACCCTAACGTTGGCAATGCTTGGTGCTAGTGGTGCCAACGTTAGCCTCCAAGTTAGGGGGCTAACGTTGGCGCAAACGTTGGCCTTCCTCCTTTGTGATTCAAGTGCCAACGTTAGCCTCCACGTTAGGGGGCTAACGTTGGCGCAAACGTTGGCCTACTCCCCCATTGTGGTTCATGTGCCAACGTTAGTGCCCAGGGGATACATTCTTAAGTTCCAACGTTAGCCTCCAAGTTAGGGGGCTAACGTTGGAGCTAACGTTGGCCACCTCCAGGGAATGATTTACATGCCCAACGTTAGCCTCCAAGTTAGGGGGCTAACGTTGGGGCTAACTTCATGCAACCCGGTTCAATTTTTCATTTATTCCATTGTTCTCTCTTCACTCCTAGCCATTCCTCTTTGCTTCAACCTTTCTCCAAGCCTTCTTCACCTATCATTAATCAACCAAACTAATCAAAGCTTTGCTCAAAATCATGAGGTATTCAATCTTCCACAATATGCAACAATTATAGCTCAAAACCTCATGAAATGGCATGAATTCACATATGGTTGGTTCAATCAAGGGAAACATGAAAATCTACTCAATTAGCTTGCTTGTAGCTCAAGAAAGTGCATAATTCTAATGAAAACTAAAGAAAAAGACTAGCTAAAATGGGCTAAGATGACTTGTCATCAGTAACTAGTTTAGCATAAATAGAACTTTTTACTATTGTAATGGAAGTTCCTTTTTCCTATTTTCGAATTCATATGCCATTTAGGGAGGCTGGCCTCTCGGCCATGCCTGGACCATGCTCTTATATATTTTCAATGGTAGAGTTTCTACACACCATAGATTAAGGTGTGGAGCTCTGCTGTTCCTCATGAATTAATGCAAAGTACTATTGTTTTTCTATTCAATTCAAGCTTATTCCTATTCTAAGATATTCATTCGCACCCAAGAACATGATGAATGTGATGATTATGTGACGCTCATCACCATTCTCACCTATGAACGCATGCGTGACAACCACTTCCGTTCTACATGAAGATGAGATATAATGAGTATCTCTTAGGTATCTAATACAGGGGACCGAGTCCGAGATATTAGAATCTTCGTGGTATAAGTTAGAACCCATGGATGGCCATTCCCGAGATCCGGAAAGTCTAAACCTTTTCTGTGGTATTCCGAGTAGGATCTGGGAAGGGATGGCTGTGACGAGCTTCAAACTCGCGAGTGCTGGGCGTAGTGACAGACGCAAAAGGATAGTAAATCCTATTCCAGTATGATCGAGAACCAACAAATGATTAGCCATGCAGTGACAGCGCATTGGACCATTTTCACTTGGAGGATGGGATGTAGCCATTGACAACGGTGATGCCCTACATACAGCTTGCCATGGAAGGGAGTAGGAATGATTGGATGAAGACAGGAGGAAAGTAGAGGTTCAGGAGGAACGAAAGCATCTCTATACGCTTATCTGAAATTCTCACCAATGAATTACATAAGTATCTCTATCCTAGTTTATATTTTATTTATGTTTTTATTATCAATTCACCATAACCACTTGAATTCGCCTGACTGAGATTTTGATGCCAAGGCATTATGGCCTGTTTTTCTATGTTTTTTCAGTAGATTTTAATTCAGTTTTCATACAATTTCTGTTGATAAAGGAGCAAAACCATGAAAAATCTCTGCATGAAACAAAATATCAAGCATAGGTGAATTTTAGCTAATATACAGGGTAAATATGATGAAATAGATCACACTAAGTGAAGTTTTGATTTTGGGTATTATTAGCACACTTAGTATAATGAAGTTTGTCTTGTATGTTACTTTGATACACTTTATTAGCACACTTAGTATAATGAAGTTTTGATAACGTTAGTGGCTATGTTAGCGCCACTAACGTGGCCATTAAAGTGGAAGGAAGGAAAGCTTGGAAAGTTAGTGAGAACATTAACGCCACTAACGTTAGCGAAGGGCAAGAAGACCCACGTTAGCAACCCCGTTAGCTCCACTAACGTGGAAGAAAAGAGAAGCCCCAACGTTAGTGAGAAAGTTAATGGCATTAACTTTGAAGAAGGAGCAGCGTTATTGGCAAAAGTGAGTGCCAATAACACTAGCGAAGCAGAAGAAGACCCACGTTAGCTTCCACGTTAGTTACATTAACGTGGGAAATAACGTGGAAGAAAAGGGAAACGCCAACGTTAGTGGAAAAAGTGAGTGGCACTAACGTTTGTGAAGCAAAGGAAGACCCACGTTAATGGCCACGTTAGTTACACTAACGTGGACATTAACGTGGGCAAAAAATCTCACCAGGCAGCCTGACCATGCCTTCTTCAAACAAGAATAACTTGAGCCACAAAGCTCCAAATGAGGTGATTTCAGTTGCATTGGAAAGTAGGATTCCAGAGATTTCCAATCATATATGGCACTACATGGTGGACACTAAATTTGAGGGAGAAAACCTGCCCCGAATGTGCAAAGATGAACATGGTATCAATCTGTAGTAAGGCCAACTGACCTCTTCACCTTCCAAGAAATGTAACTCGAGCTGTAGAGCTTCAAATGATGCGCTTCTAAAGGCGTTGGAAAGTAGACATCCAAGGCTTTCCAACAATATATAATAGTATGGGATGGAAATTAAGTTTGAGCTCTAGAACTTGGCAATATTAAGCCCCTGATCGCTAACGTTATTGTGACTTGCTTTTTCCAGTAACGCTAGCGACTATGCCAGCGACCTTGTCCACTTCAAAGGAGCATAACTTGAGTTAAAGAGGTCCAACTGAGGTGATTCCTATTGCATTAGAAAGCCGACATTCAGAGCATTCCAACAATATATAATACTCTATAGTGGGAATGAAATTAGAGCACAAACCAGAGGCATCTTTTAAGCCACAAAACACCAACTGGGTAGCAAGTGTGACGTTAGCCACACTAACTTTAGCACTAACGCCACACTTGTAGCGTTAGTGTGGCTAACGACAGCAATAACACCAAGTCACCCTGGACCTCAATTTGATTCACTTCCCTCTCAAGTCCACTTCAAAGCTCAAGCAAGGAAGCCCACAATTGTCAACCAATCAAGGCCACAAGAAGCATCTAGAATAGTTAATTTTCATTTCATTGTAATTTGCTTTTAATTTCATTTCATTTTGTAATTTAGGAGAGCCTATATAAAGGCCTTAGTTTTTACATTCAATATTCAGAAAATTCTGGAAGGGGCAAATTGAAGGAAGGGGGAGAGAGTGAAGACCAATTCAAACTTCTGTGAATTGGCACACTCCAAGGGGAGTGGGTCTTCGGACCCCTCCCCTCCTACACACTTCTTCCTTTTCTCTTATTTTCTTCCTTAGGAGTAGTTTCCTTTTAGTTGTAATTTTCCTTTATGAATTTTGAAATTTCAATTTTAGTTTTAATCTTCATCTTTACTTTTCTGCACTATCTTTCTTCTCTATTTTGGTAGAGCAATGATCAACTAACTCCTTTCATTGGTTTAGAGAGCTCTATTGTGATTCATGGATCAATTGTAGTTCTTATTCTTCTTTTTCTTTCTTTTCTCTTGATTTTACTAGAGAGCTTTTGATCTTCATCCAATTGGGTAATTGTCTCGGAAGAGAAATTGCTCATTCTTGGATTTCCTCTAAACCTTGGAAGAGGAATGAGGAAATCATGCTATAAATGCTCTCTCACATTAGATTAGATTAGGGGTTGGATGGATATTGTGACATTTAATCCTACCAATACTTTGATCTATGAATATGTGTGGTATAATCAGTGACCAAACTTCATCTCTTCCCATGAGCAATTAAATCAAGGAATTGGGAAATTGTTCAAGCTTAGAGAGATTGGATTGCCAAGGAATTGGGATCCAATCACTTAAGATTACCAAGGAGATCAATGAATGCATTGATTGAGGAAGAGATGAGAATGAACTTGATCCGGAGGATTGTAATATCTCTTGATCCCAATGTTCATTTTATTTTTAGTTCTTACATTTACTTTTCTTGCCATTTTACTTTTCTGCACTTTATTGCTTTCTTTACTTTTCTGTCAATTCACAATTCCTACTGCTTATCACTTCAATCTGGATCATCTGACTAGGATAATCAATCAACTATTGATTGCTTAATCCGTTAATCTCTGTGGGATTCGACCTCACTCTTTTGTGACTTATTACTTGACGACAATTCGGTTTACTTGCCGATGGAAATTGTTGAGAGACAAATTTCCGTGCATCAAGTTTATGGCGCAGTTGCCGGGGATTAATTATGATTAACAAACAACCGGTTGATTGATTTACTAGATTAAAAACTTTTCTTTTGTCTTTGTTTTCTTTTGTTTCTTTATTTTCTTTTGCTATCTAACTGTTTGTGTTAATGCCTCACCAAGAAGCCCCTGTTCGTGACAGCTCTGGCTCTTGCTGATTTTATTTTTAATACAACAGTTTTTTTTACTTAGTTTCTTCTCAAATAAAATTGGCATACGATCACATTCTAAGTTTGGTGTTGCCCTGCAACATTCTGTTGTCAATCTTTTTGGATACTTGCATAAATTCCAAGAGAAAGTGTCACACTGAGTTTGGTGTGCCATTTATTTTTCTATGCAACGTATCCAGCAACACCACTTATTTGTATAATCATAATGTCTGTGCTTCTTTGGCCTGCAGTGTTATCCTTAATTTTTGCTTGCTTAACCACATACATCACTTACATTTCAGTATGTAAGACGTTCATGACCCATCATAGACCCCACCACCACTGTTTTATTTGCTGCTTGAAGACAAGCAATTAGTCTAAATTGGTGTGGGAAGGGAGAAAAGTAGGAGAAAAAGGGCAACAACAATGAAGATGAACTACAAGGTGGTAAAGTTCCTTTTTCCTCTTACTTATTTCCAATACATTCAATTGCATGATTGTCTTCTAATTTCTTTGTATGTATGTGTGCTTGCTCTTTATGAATAAGCATAGTTTGATTTTTGAATTACAATATGTTGTTGTGACATTATGATTGCCATCTTGAATTTTTGTGAGTCCAAAGCAATGTAGTTTCATGATCATAAACAAACAAGGTCATTTAAGAAGAAGTTAGCATGAGCATATAAGTATTGGGAAGCTGGCATGACTATTGTTGCTCAATTGCATTTGAATTTATTTAATTGAAGTTTTCATCTAGGACATTTTATGAAATTTTTTAAATCATGAAAACCTTGAAAAAGCAATTGAAAATAAGGCAAGAAAAAAAAGGGAGAGAATGAGAAAGCTGAAGGCTCTGAGTACCAATAACAATTCAATTTTTAAGTGCTTGTGGTGTTTATGTATCAAGCAAAAAGCTTGAAAACAAAACATTTAGAGTCAAGGCTAGGCTCAAGTGCAAAAGCACTCTCTCAAGGCTCAAGGCTCTGAGCATCAATGATTAGAGAGTCAAGAAGACAAGAAAACAAAATGAGCCAAAAGAGTCCTCTGATTAAATGCTTGTGGTGCTTATGTATCAAGTGGTAATACTTGAAAACATAGCATTTAGAGTCGTAGCTTTCAAATCATGGTGCAAAGCACCTAGAAGATAAGATAAAAAGAGAATGAAAAGCTTGTTCAAGGAAGAAACATACAGAAAAGATTTCATAAAATGAGCTAGATAGAGGCATCAATCATCTGAATTTCTTTTGTGATTGTTGCATGCATAGAAAGCTAGCTAACCATGAACATTACACTGCTACTCTTCTTACCTTGGATTGTCAAACCTTATTGCATGATTCTCTTCTTGCTTGGGGACAAGCAAGATTTAAATTTGGTGTTGTGATGCTAGGGCATTATGGCCTCTTTTTCTATGCTTTTTCAGTAGATTTTAATTCAGTTTTCATACAATATCTGTTGATAAAAGAGTAAAAGCATGAAAAATCTCTGCATGAAACAAAATCTCAAGCATAGGTGAATTTTAGCTAATATACAGGGTAAATATGATGAAATAGATCACACTAAGTGAAGTTTTGATTTTGGGTATTATTAGCACACTTAGTATAATGAAGTTTGTCTTGTATGTTACTTTGATACACTTTGTTTGCTTGATTTTAGACCAAAAGAAGCAGAGAAGAGCCACGTTAGTGGCTACGTTAGCGCCACTAACATGGCCATTAAAGTGGAAGGAAGGAAAGCTTGGAAAGTTAGTGAGAACGTTAACGCCACTAATGTTAGCGAAGGGCAAGAAGACCCACGTTAGCAACCCCGTTAGCTCCACTAACGTGGGCACTAACCTGGAAGAAAAGAGAAGCCCCAATGTTAGTGAGAAATTTAATGGCATTAACTTTGAAGAAGGAGCAGCGTTATTGGCAAAAGTGAGTGCCAATAACGCTAGCGAAGCAAAAGAAGACCCACGTTAGCTTCCACGTTAGTTACATTAACGTGGGAACTAACGTGGAAGAAAAGGGAAACGCCAACGTTAGTGGAAAAAGTGAGTGCCACTAACATTTGTGAAGCAAAGGAAGACCCACGTTAATGGCCACGTTAGTTACACTAACGTGGACATTAACGTGGGCAAAAAATCTAACCTGGCAGCCTGACCATGCCTGCTTCAAACAAGAATAACTTGAGCCAAAAAGCTCCAAATGAGGTGATTTCAGTGCCATTGGAAAGTAGCATTCCAGAGCTTTCCAAGCATATATGGCACTACACGGTGGACACTAAATTTGAGGGAGAAAACCTGCCCCGAAAGTGCAAAGTCGAACATGGTATCAACCTGTAGTAAGGCCAGCTGACCTCTTCACCTTCCAAGAAATGTTACTCGAGCTGTAGAGCTCCAAATGATGCGCTTCCAAAGGCGTTGGAAAGTAGACATCCAGGGCTTTCCAACAATATATAATAGTATGGGATGGACATTAAGTTTGAGCTCCAGAACCTGGCAACATTAAGCCCCTGATCGCTAACGTTATTGTGACTCGCTTTTTCCAGTAACACTAGCGACTATGCCAGCGACCTTGTCCACTTCAAAGGAGCATAACATAGGTTGAAGTGGTCCAATTGAGGTGATTCTAGTTGCATTAGAAAGCTGACATTCAGAGCTTTTCAACAATATACAATACTCTATAATGGGAATGAAATTAAAGCACAAACCAGAGGCATCTTTTAAGCCCTAAAACACCAACTGGGTAGCAAGTGTGACGTTAGCCACACTAACACCACACTTGTAGCGTTAGTGTGGCTAACGGCAACAATAACGCCAAGTCACTCTGGACCTCAATTTGATTCACTTCCCTCTCAAGTCCACTTCAAAGCTCAAGCAAGCAAGTCCACAATTGTCAACCAATCAAGGCCACAAGAAGCATCTAGAATAGTTAATTTTCATTTCATTGTAATTTGCTTTTAATTTCAATTCATTTTTTAATTTAGGAGAGCCTATATAAAGGCCTTAGTTTTTACATTCAATATTCAGAAAATTCAGGAAGGGAGAAATTGAAGGAAGGGGGAGAGAGTGAAGACCAATTCGAACATCTGTGAATTGGCACACTCCAAGGGGAGTGGGTCTTCGGACCCCTCCCCTCCTACAGTCTTCTTCCTTTTCTCTTCTTTTCTTCCTTAGGAGTAGTTTCCTTTTAGTTGTAATTTTCATTTATGAATTTTGAAGTTTCAATTTTAGTTTTAATCTTCATCTTTACTTTTCTGCACTTTCTTTCTTCTCTATTTTTGTAGAGCAATGATCAACTAACTCTTTTCATTGGGTTAGAGAGCTCTATTGTGATTCATGGATCAATTGTAGTTCTTATTCTTCTTTTTCTTTCTTTTCTCTTGATTTTACTAGAGAGCTTTTGATCTTCATCCAATTGGGTAATTGTCTCGGAAGAGAAATTGCTCATACTTGGATTTCCTCTGAACCTTGGAAGAGGAATGAGGAAATCATGCTAGAAATGCTCTCTCACATTGGATTAGATTTGGGATTGGATGGATATTGTGACATTTAATCCTACCAATACTTTGATCTATGAATGTGTGTGGTATAATCAGTGACCAAACTTCATCTCTTCCCAAGAGCAATTAAATCAAGGAATTGGGAAATTGTTCAAGCTTAGAGAGATTAGATTGCCAAGGAACTGGGATCCAATCACTTAAGATTGCCAAGGAGATCAATGAATGCATTGATTGGGGAAGGGATGAGAATGAACTTGATCCGGAGGATTGCAATATCTCTTTATCCCAATGTTCATTTTATTTTTAGTTCTTACATTTACTTTTCTTGCCATTTTACTTTTCTGCACTTTATTGCTTTCTTTACTTTTCTGTCAATTTACAATTCCTGTTGCTTATCACTTCAATTTGGATCATCTGACTAGGATAATCAATCAACTATTGATTGCTTAATCCGTTAATCTCTGTGGGATTCGACCTCACTCTTTTGTGAGTTATTACTTGACGACAATTCAGTATACTTTCCGAGGGAAATTGTTGAGAGACAAGTTTCCGTGCATCAGATTTACAAGGTGACCATAGCTTGCAACAGGCCGACAATCTCCGTGGGATCGACCCGTACTCACGTAAGGTTTATTACTTGGACGACCCAGTGCACTTGCTGGTTAGTTGTGCGAAGTTGTGACAAAGTGTGATTCACGTTTGAGAGCACCAAGTCTTTGGCGCCATTGTTGATGATCGCAATTTCGCATACCAAGTTTTTGGCGCCGTTGCCGGGGATTGTTTGAGTTTGGACAACTGACGGTTCATCTTGTTGCTCAGATTAGGTAACTTTATTTTAATTTTAAGTTTTGTTTTTATTCTTTTTATTTTCAAAAAATTTTCAAAAAAAAAATTTTAAAATAAATTATTCTATGGCTTCAGAATTTTTAAGAATGAATTCTAGAGTTTCTTCATAATCTGTTGAAGCCTGGCTGGCTGTTAAGCCATGTCTAATCTTTTGGACCGAGGTTTCACTTATTCTCAAGAGAAGAGCTTCTTTGTCTTTCTTAGCAAATTAGCTATTGAATATAATGTTCTGTTGAAGCTTGGCTGGCCATTGGCCATGTCTAGTATTTTGGACCGTAGCTTTCACTGAAAGCTTGGCTGGCTAGTAAGCCATGTCTAATTCCTGGACTGGAGCTTTAGACTAACATTGCAAGATTCCTGGAATTCCTATTAAAAATTTTTTAAATCTTTATTTTTCTTTTTCCAATTAATTTTTGAAATACCCAAAAAAATTAATAAAATCATAAAACCAAAAATAATTTGATGTTTCTTGTTCAAGTCTTGTGTCAGTTTTTAAGTTTGGTGTCAATTGCATGTTTATCTCTTTCTTACATTTTTTGAAAATCCATGCATTGCATTCTTCATGATCTTCAAGTTGCTCTTGGTAAGTCTTCTTGTTTGATCTTTAAAATTTCTTGTTTTGTGTCTTTTCTTGTTTTTCATATGCATTTTCAATTTGTTAGTGTCTAAAGTTTGAAAATTTCTAAGTTTGGTGTCTTGCATGTTTTTCTTTTCTTAAAAATTTTCAAAAATAAGTTCTTGGTGTTCATCTTGACATTCATAGTGTTCTTGCATGCATAATTTGTTTTGATCCAAAATTTTCATGCATTGAGTCTTTTTGATGTTTTTCTCTTTCTTCATTAAAAATTCAAAAATCAAAAAAATATCTTTCCCTTTTTCTTCTCATAAAATTCGAATATTTGAGATGACTTTTTCAAAAGTTTTTTAAAATCTAGTTGTTTCTTATGAGACAAATCAAATTTTCAATTTAAAAATTTTATCTTTTTCAAATCTTTTTCAAAAATCAAATCTTTTTTATTTTTCTTTCATAATTTCAAAAATTTTAAATTTTGATTTTCAAAATCTTTTTCTTATTTATATTTCATAGTTTCAAAATCTTTACTAACAGTTAGTGTGATTGATTCAATTATTTAAAAGTTTGTTACTTGCCTATTAAGAAAGGTTCAATATTTAAATTTTAAATCATATATTTTTAGTTTCTTGTTAGTCAAGTAATCAACTTTAATTTTCAAAATCAAATCTTTTTAAATTTCTTTTTCAAATCTTTTTTCAAAATAAGTTTCAATCACATCTTTCTCAAAATCAATTCCAAAATCTTTTCTAACCTCTTATCTTTTCAAATTGATTTTCAAATCTTTTTCAAATTAATCCTATCTTTTTGTTTGATTCTTATCTTTTTCAAAACTACCTAACTAATTCTCTCTCTAATTTTCGAAAATCACCTTCCTCTTTTTCAAAACTCCTTTTTAATTAACTATTTATTTTAATATATAATTTGATTTAATTTTATTTTCCTTTCTTAATTTTCGAATTCTAAATTTAATTTATTTAATTTTCGAAATTCTCTCCCCCTCATCTCTTTCTAATTATTTTATTTATTTACTAACAGTTCTCTTCATCTAAAAATTCAAACCCTCTCTTCCTCTTGGTGTTCGAATTTTTCTTCTTCTATTCTTTTCTTATTCTACTCACATAAAGGAATCTCTATACTGTGACATAGAGAATTCCATATTTTCTTTTCTGTTCCCTTCTTTTTCATATGAGCAGGAGCAAGTGATGCCAGGGCATTTTGGCCAGTTTCACTGACCTTTTCTTTACTGTTTTCGGGTAGTTTCATGCATTTTCTTAGTTAATAAGCAAGCTTTGGGTAGATAATCACTTACATCTTGATTCAAGCAAACATTGTGAATTTCATGTGATCTTATGAGAATTATGCATGAATTGAATGACAAATTGGATAATGCAAGTCTCATAACTTGGATTAGAGCTTTGATGCACTTTATTTGCTTGATTTCAGGACAAAGGAAGCAAGGAAGAGCCACGTTAGCAGCCACGTTAATCTAATTAACGTGACCACTAATGTGGAATGGGAATAAACTTGCAACCTTAGTGAGAAAAGTGATTGCCAATAATGCCTTCGAAACCATCATGGCCCACGTTAATTGCCCCATTAACTACATTAACGTGGTAGTTAATGTGGAGAGAAAGGGAGCTCCAGCGTTAGTGGTAAAAGTGAATACCACTAACGCTCCAAATTGGCAATTAGCCACGTTAAGAGTCACGTTAACTCAGTTAACGTGAACTCTAACGTGGAAAGGGAAGACAATGCCAACGTTAGTGACACTCACCTTTGTCACTAACGTTGGACTAAGCCCAATTGGCCACGTTAAGAGTCACGTTAACTATATTAACTTGAACTCTAACGTTGGAGGAGCAAAGAATCGCCAACATTAGTGACACTCACCTTTGTCACTAACGTTGGACCAAGCCACTATGAGCTACGTTAGTTGCCACGTTAATTGCATTAACGTGGAAGCTAACGTAGGAGAAAAAAAATGATGAGCCAACGTTAGTGACACTCACCTTTGTCACTAACGTTAGAGATGGCAATCACCACCACGTTAGTGGCCATGTTAAGACAATTAATGTGAGGCACTAACGTGAGAATGGGTGTTTGGAGCATTAGTGAAAAAGGTAAGTGTCACTAACGCTCTCGAGGCTAAGGCATGCCCACGTTAACAGTCACGTTAGATATACTAACGTGGACTCTAACGTGAGAAAAAGGGGGCTAAAAGCAACGTTATTGGCAAAGGTAAACACCAATAACGCTTGCGATGGACCAAAAGGCAACTTTAGTGGTCACGTTAGTGCCACTAACGTTGAAGTTAACATGAACTATCTTAGGCTAGGAACGTTAGTGAAAAAGGTGATTGTCACTAACGTTCTCGAACCCGCATTTTTACTTAACGTTAACGCCACTAACGTCCTAGCTAAAGTCCATGCCTACTTCACACTTTCTCTGCAAGTAAAGCTGAGCCCACTGAAGATTCCAAACTGTTTCAACTCAAGATCCAAAGGACCATATCCAAAGACTTGAAGAGCCAACTAGAAGATCAGAAGAGTAGTATATATAGGAGTAGTGTTAAACTAGAGAGAGAGAGCTTTTGGCATTGGGAGAACTACTCTCTGTATAATTTTACTTTCTCTGCACTTTTAGTTTTACTTTGAAAATGTATTTTCCATCTTTGTTTTCCATTCCCAGAGCTATGAACAACTAAACCCCTTTCATTGGGTTAGGGAGCTCTGTTGTAATTTGATGGATCAATAATAGTTTTCATTATTCGTCTTCTTTCTTTTCTCTTGATTTTACTAGAAAGCTTTCAATCTTCATCTAATTGGGTAGTTGTCTTGGAAAAGAAGCTATTCATACTTGGATCTCTTCGGAACCTTGGAAGAGGAATGAAGAGATCATGCTAGAAATGCTTTCTCATGTTGGACCAAATTGGGGTTTGGATGGATATAGTGACATATAATCCTACCAACATTTTGATTTGGAAATACATGTGGTATAATCAGTGACCACACTTCATCTCTTCTCATGAGCAATTAGACCAAGGAATTGGCTATTGATCAAGATTTGAGAGATTGAATTACCAAGGAATTGGAATTCAATCACTTAAGATTGCCAAGGAGATCAATGAATTCATTGATTGAGGAAGAGAATGAACTTGATCCGGAGAATACAACATCTCCTGAGCCCAATGAATTCCTCATTTCTGATCTTACCCATTCTCTTTACTTTCTGCCATTTACTCTTATGTTCATTTCCCCAAATTCCCATTTAAGATTCTGCAATTTACTTTCCGTCATTTACATTCAGTCCTTTATTTCCAGCAATTACATTTCCTGCCATTTACTTTCTGCCATTTAAATTTCTACAATTCTCCAATCAAATTCTGCTTAGCTCAACTAGAACATTCCTCCAATTAAAGTTGCTTGACCAATCAATCCCTGTGGGATTCGACCTCAATCTATTGTGAGTTTTTACTTGACGACAATTCGGTATACTTGCCGAGGGAAAATTGTTAAGAGACAAGTTTTTCGTGCATCAGCAAGGACAAGAATATTCTTGTTGAAGCTGATCCGGAACCTGAAAGGACTCTGAAGAGGAAGCTAAAAGAAGCTAAAACACAACACTCTGAAGAGAACTTTGCTAAAATTTTTGAACAAGAAGGAGACATGGCCGAAAATAATAACAATGCAAGGAAGATGCTTGGTGACTTTACTGCACCAAATTCCAATTTACATGGAAGAAGCATCTCAATCCCCGCCATTGGAGCAAACAATTTTGAGCTAAAACCTCAATTAGATTCTCTGATGCAACAGAACTGTAAGTTTCATGGACTTCCATCAGAAGATCTTTTTCAGTTCTTAACTGAATTCTTGCAAATCTGTGATACTGTTAAGACCAATGGGGTTGATCCCGAGGTCTACAGGCTTATGCTTTTCCCGTTTGCTGTAAAAGACAGAGCCAGAATATGGTTGGACTCTCAACCTAAAGATAGCCTAAACTTTTGGGATAAGCTGGTCATGACTTTCTTAGCCAAGTTCTTTCCTCCTCAAAAGCTTAGCAAGCTTAGAGTGGATGTTCAAACCTTCAAACAGAAGGAAGGTGAATCCCTCTATGAAGCTTGGGAGAGATACAAGGAACTGACCAAAAAGTGTCCTTCTGACATGCTTTCAGAATGGACCATCCTGGATATATTCTATGATGGTCTGTCTGAGTTATCAAAGATGTCACTAGACAATTCTGCAGGTGGATCCATTCACCTAAAGAAAACGCCGGCAGAAACTCAGGAACTCATTGACATGGTTGCAAATAACCAGTTCATGTACACTTCTGAAAGGAATCCTGTGAGTAATGGGACGCCTCAGAGGAAGGGAGTTCTTGAAATTGATACTCTGAATGCCATATTGGCTCAGAACAAAATATTGACTCATCAAGTCAATATGATTTCTCAGAGTCTGAATGGATTGAAGGAATCATCCAACAGTACTATAGAGGCATCTTCTAAAGAAGAAGCTTATGATCCTGAGAACCCTGCAATAGCAGAGGTGAATTACATGGGTGAACCCTATAGAAACACCTATTATCCCTCATGGAGAAATCATCCAAATTTCTCATGGAAGGATCAACAAAAGCCTCAACAAGGCTTTAATAATGGTGGATGAAACAAGTTTAGCAATAGCAAGCCTTTCCATCATCCACTCAGCAACAGACAGAGAATTATGAGTAGAATCCATCTAGCTTAGCAAATAGTCTCTGATCTATCTAAGGTCACTTTAATTTTCATGAATGAAACAAGGTCCTCCATTAGAAATTTGGAGGCACAAGTGGGCCAGCTGAGCAATAGAGTCACTGAAACTCCTCCTAGTACTCTCCCAAGCAATATAGAAGAAAATCCAAAGAGAGAGTGCAAGGCCATTGATTTGACCATCATAGCCGAACCTACAAGGGAGGAGGAGGACGTGAATCTTAGTGAGGAAGACCTCCTGGGACGTTCAGTGACCAATAAGGAGTTTCCCTTTGAGGAACCAAAGGAATCTGAGGCTCAACTAGAGACCATAGAGATTCCATTGAACTTCCTTCTGCCCTTCATGAGCTCTGATAAGTATTCTTCTTCTGAAGAGAATAAAGATGTTACTGAGGAGCAAGTTGCTAAGTACCTTGGTGCAATCATGAAGATGAATGCCAAATTATTTGGTAATGAGACTTGGGAAGATGAACCTCCATTGCTCACCAATAAACTGAATGCATTGGAGAGGCAGAAACTACCTCAAAAGAAATAGGATCCTGGTAAATTCCTAATTTCCTGTAACATAGGCACCATGACCTTTGAGAAGGCTTTATGTGACCTGGGGTCAGGAATAAACTTAATGCTACTCTTTGTAATGGAAAAACTTGGGATCTTTGAGGTGCAAGCTGCCAGAATCTCATTAGAGATGGCAGACAACTCAAGAAAACAGGCTTATGGACTAGTAGAGGACGTGTTAGTAAAGGTTGAAGGCCTTTACATCCCTGCTGATTTCATAATCCTAGACACAGGGAAAGATGAGGATGAATCCATCATCCTTGGAAGACCCTTCCTAGCCACAGCAAGAGCTGTGATTGATGTGGACAGAGGAGAATTGGTCCTTCAACTGAATGAGGACAACCTTGTGTTTAAAACTTAAGGTTTTCCTTCTGTAACGATGGAGAGGAAGCATTAAAAGCTTCTCTCACTGCAGAGTCAACCAAAGCCTCCACAGTCAAACTTTAAGTTTGGTGTTGGGAGGCCACAACCAAACTCTATGTTTGGTGTTGAACCCCCACATTCAAACTCTAAGTTTGGTGTTGGGAGGTTCCAACCATGCTCTGCACATCTGTGAGGCTCCATGAGAGCTCACTGTCAAGCTATTAACATTAAAGAAGCGCTTGTTGGGAGGCAACCCAATGTTATTTAATCATATCTATTTTATTTTCTTTTTGTTATTTCATGTTTTATTAGGTTGATGATCATGTGGAGTCACAAAAACTACTAAAAAATCAAAAACAAAATGAAAAACAGCATTAAAAATAGCACACCCTGGAGGAGGAGCATTCTGGCATTTAAACGCCAGAAATAAGCATATGTCTGGCATTTAACGCCAGAAACAAGCACCATGCTAGCGTTTAACGCCAGAAACAAGCATCTACCTGGCGTTAAACACCAGAAACAAGC
This sequence comes from Arachis ipaensis, assembly GCF_059453495.1. Taxonomy (NCBI): domain Eukaryota; kingdom Viridiplantae; phylum Streptophyta; class Magnoliopsida; order Fabales; family Fabaceae; genus Arachis; species Arachis ipaensis. The sequence continues at coordinate 78,337,861 of NC_142444.1, forward strand.
AGTAGTCTGGCGTTAAACGCCAGGATTGCACAGCAAGGGCATTTTACACACCTAATTGGAGCAGGGATGTTAAGTCCTTGGCCCCACTGGATCTGTGGACCCCACAGGATCCCCACCACTTCTTCTCTCCTCTTCACACCTTTTCATAACTCTCTTCCCCAAATACCTTTCACCAATCACCTCACTCACTCTTCCCCATTCTTTTTCTTCTTCTCCTTCTTTCTTTCTTCTTTTGCTCGGGGACAAGCAAACATTTTAAGTTTGGTGTGGTACAAAGCATTGCTTTTTGTTTTTCCATAACCATCAATGGCACCTAAGGCCAGAGAAACCTCAAGAAAAAGGAAAGGGAAGGCAAAAGCTTCCACCTCCGAGTCATGAGAGATAGTGAGATTCATCTCAAGGGTCCATAGCTTAGTAGTAGAGCATTTGACTGCACATCAAGATATCATGGACCTCAACAAGAGCATGAGGAAATTCCTCACCATGAAATCCCTGAGATGCCTCAGGGGATGCACTTTCCTCCACAAAACTATTGGGAGAAATTCAACACCTCCCTAGGAGAATTAAGTTCCAACATGGGACAACTAAGGATGGAGCACCAAGAGCACTCCATCATCCTCCATGAGATTAGAGAAGATCAAAGAGCTATGAAGAAGGAGCAACAAAGACAAGGAAGAGACATAGAGGAGCTTAAGAGCACCATTGGTTCTTCAAGAAGAGGAAGACGTCACCCTCACTAAGGCGGACCCATTCCTTAATCTCCTTGTTCTTATTTTCCTATTTTTTGTTTACTATGCTTTATGTTTATGTTTGTGTCTCATTACATGATCAATAGTAGTTAAGTGTCTATGCCTTAAAGTTATGAATGTCCTATGAATCCATCACATCTCTTAAAAGAAAAATGTTCTAAAAACAAAAGAACAAGAAGTACATGGTTTCAAATTCATCCTTGAAACTAGTTTAATTATTTTGATGTGGTGACAATACTTTTTGTTTTCTAAATGAATGCTTGAACAGTGCATATGTCTTTTGATATTGTGGTTTATGAATGTTAAATATGTTGGCTCTTAAAAGAATGATGAAAAAGGAGACATGTTATTTGATAATCTGAAAAATCATAAAATTGATTCTTGAAGCAAGAAAAAGCAGTAAATACAAAAGCTTGCAAAAAAAAAAGAGAAAAGAAAAATGGCGAGAAAAAAAGAGAGAAAGAAAAAGAAAAAGCAAGCAAAAAAAGCCAAAAGCTCTTTAAACCAAAAGGCAAGAAAAGAAAAGCCAATAGCCCTTAAAACCAAAAGGCAAGGGTAATAAAAAGGATCCAAGGCTTTGAGCATCAGTGGATAGGAGGGCCTAAAGGAATAAAATCCTGGCCTAAGTGGCTAAACCAAGTTGTCCCTAACCATGTGCTTGTGGCGTGAAGGTGTCAAGTGAAAACTTGAGACTGAGTGGTTAAAGTCATGGTCCAAAGCAAAAACAGAGTGTGCTTAAGAACTCTGGACACCTCTAATTGGGGACTTTAGCAAAGCTAAGTCACAATCTGAAAAGGTTCACCCAGTTATGTGTCTGTGGCATTTATGTATCCGGTGGTAATACTGGAAAACAAAGTGCTTAGGGCCACGGCCAAGACTCATTAAGTAACTGTGTTCAAGAATCAACATACTGAACTAGGAGAATTAATAACACTATCTGAATTCTAAGTTCCTATAGATGCCAATCATTCTGAACTTCAATGCATAAAGTGAGATGCCAAAACTATTCAAGAGGCAAAAAGCTACTAGTCCCGCTCATCTAATTGGAGCTAAGTTTCATTGATATTTTGGAATTCATAGTATATTCTCTTCTTTTTATCCTATTTGATTTTCAGTTGCTTGGGGACAAGCAATAATTTAAGTTTGGTGTTGTGATAAGCGGATAATTTATACGCTTTTTGGCATTGTTTTTACATAGTTTTTAGTATAATTTAGTTAGTTTTTAGTATATTTTTATTAGTTTTTAAATAAAAATCACATTTCTGGACTTTACTATGAGTTTGTGTGTTTTTCTTTGATTTCAGGTATTTTCTGGGTGAAATTGAGGGACTTGAGCAACAAACAGATTCAGAGGTTGAAGAAGGACTGCAGATGCTGTTGGATTCTGACCTCTCTGCACTCAAAGTGGATTTTCTGGAGCTACAGAACTCCAAGTGGCACGCTCTAAATTGCGTTGGAAAGTAGACATCCAGGGCTTTCCATAAATATATAATAGTTTATACTTTGCCCGAGTTTAGACGATGCAAACTGGCGTTCAACGCCAATTTGATGTTGCATTCTGGAGTTAAACGCCAGAAACATGTTGCAAAGTGGAGTTAAACGCCAAAAACAGATTACAAACTGGCGTTCAACTCCAAGAGAAGCCTCTACACGTGTAAAGCTCAATGCTCAGCCCAAGCACACACCAGGTGGGCCCCGGAAGTGGATTTCTGCATCATTTACTCATTCTTGTAACCCTAGTAACTAGTTTAGCATAAATAGAACTTTTTACAATTGTAATGGAAATTCCTTTTTCCTATTTTCAAATTCATATGCCATTTAGGGAGGCTGGCCTCTCGGCCATGCCTGGACCTTGCTCTTATGTATTTTCAATGGTAGAGTTTCTACACATCATAGATTAAGGTGTGGAGCTCTGCTGTTCCTCATGAATTAATGCAAAGTACTATTGTTTTTCTATTCAATTCAAGCTTATTCCTATTCTAAGATATTCATTCCCACCCAAGAACATGATGAATTTGATGATTATGTGACGCTCATCACCATTCTCACCTATGAACGCGTGCCTGACAACCACTTCCGTTCTACTTGAAGAAGAGATAGAATGAGTATCTCTTAGGTATCTAATACAGGGGACCGAGTCCGAGATATTAGAATCTTCGTGGTATAAGTTAGAACCCATGGTTGGCCATTCCCGAGATCCGGAAAGTCTAAACCTTGTCTGTGGTATTCCGAGTAGGATCTGGGAAGGGATGGCTGTGACGAGCTTCAAACTTACGAGTGCTGGGCGTAGTGACAGACGCAAAAGGATAGTAAATCCTATTCCAGTATGATCGAGAACCGACAGATGATTAGCCATGCAGTGACAGCGCATTGGACCATTTTCACAGAGAGGATGGGATGTAGCCATTGACAACGGTGATGCCCTACATACAGCTTGCCATGGAAGGGAGTAGGAATGATTGGATGAAGACAGGAGGAAAGCAGAGGTTCAGGAGGAACGAAAGCATCTCTATACGTTTATCTGAAATTCTCACCAATGAATTACATAAGTATCTCTATCCTAGTTTATATTTTATTTATGTTTTTATTATCAATTCACCATAACCACTTGAATTCGCCTGACTGAGATTTACAAGGTGACCATAGGTTGCTTCAGGCCGACAATCTCCGTGGGATCGACCCTTACTCACGTAAGGTTTATTACTTGGATGACCCAGTGCACCTGCTGGTTAGTTGTGCGAAGTTGTGACAAAGTGTGATTCACGTTTGAGAGCACCAAGTCTTTGGCGCCATTGTTGATGATCGCAATTTCGCATATCAAAAAACAAAAAGAAAAAATATATATATAAAAAAAATAATAGAAATAGAAAAAGAAAGAAAAAGAATTGCAATAAAAAGGGGACAAAAGTGCCCGAAAGTTCGAAGCTCAATAAAAATCAATGCATATGCATGATGATCAAAAAGGAAATGCATGCGTGTGAAAAAGTTAAGAATGGGTAATTAGGCTAGCTTTGAGTTGTATAGGTTGTTATATAGGTTAGGTGGGAAGTTTAAGTTGATCAAAGATTCAAATTTCAAGCTCACTTGACCATATGCATCCTACCTTGACCCTAACCCCATTACAACCTATGGAAAAGTCCTCATGATATTTGTATGCATGCATGAAATAATTGTTGACTGTTAGATGAAAAACAAATCTTGGAAAGCATGATTAGTGGAGAATCGAGTGAATCAACCCTATACACTTGAGTGCCTAGAGCGGATACACATCTGGTGAGGGTTCGATCGCTCAATTACATGTTTCCACCCTTGATCATCTTTTCTTGCAAGTTTGTAAAATCTCTCAATGATTCAATTCAATCGTGGGTTGATTTGATTGCTATTGCCTTAGCCCTTGTGCTAAAGTGTATAAACATGCTTTTCAGGCCCTTAAATTGGTGATTTAAACTCACTTTAATTCCATTCGATGCCTTGATGTGTTTGTTGAGTGATTTCAGGCTCATAAGGCAAGTATTGGATGGAAGAAATGAGGAGAAAAGCATACAAAGTGGAGAATGCATGAGGAAAAAAGAATTGGGAATGCATCGATGGGCGCATAAGCATACAAGGCGCGCGCGCGCAGAAATGACATCGCATAGCGACGCGCACGCGTACATGATGCGTACGTGCGGATGAAGAAATAGCCAATCGACGCGCACGAGGACATGGCGCGTACGCACTGATATTCGCACGTGACCCATTTAAAGGCAAAACACTGGGGGCGATTTCTAAGCTGCCCAAGCCCAATTCCAGCTTGTTTTTGAGTGTATTTAATGCAGAATTGAAGCCCAAGAAAAGGGGGGAGAAATTGTTGGTAGTTTAGCATCATGTAGTGTAATTTCTAGAGAGAGAAGCTCCCTCTTCTCTCTAGAATTAGGTTAGGTTAGGTTAATCTCTCCTAGATCTAGGTTCAATCTCATCTTTTCATATTGTTTCCTTTATGATTTCTTGCTTCTACACCTTCATTCTCTTAGTTTGTAATGTTAATTTTACTTTTATGCTTCTTTTATGTTCATGGACTCATGTTGGATTTGGATCTCTTTAATGCAATTTAATCTTTGATGTTCTTTTAATTGTTGATTTGAGTTGTGATTTACTTTCCTTGCAATTGATAGTTGTTAGATTTTACTATTTCTTGCACATTTACTATGCTTTCCTTGTATGCCTTCCAAGTGTTTGATAAAATGCTTGGAAGGATGTTAGAGTAGATTTTGAGCATTCTTGGCTTGGAAGGAGTAATTAGGTGATCTTGAGTCATGAATACCCAACTAATGTTGGTGATCTAGAGTTGTTAGTTAATATGATTTCCATTGACTCTAATCTCTTACTAATTCCATTAGTGAGTTGATTAGGACATTTGGATTGAGGTTAACTAGTCTTGTTTGACTTTCTCTAATGGAAGATAACTTACACCTTCTTCCAATATTGGGGATGACGAAATAAGATAAATTCTTGTTTAATTATTATTATTAGTGACTAGGATGGAAGGCCTATGATCTCAATCCTTGCCATGAATGTCTCTCTCTTTATTACTTGCTTTCTTTTATTTACTTGTCTTCTTTAAATACTTGCTTGATTTACTTTTCTTGTCATTTAATTTCTTGCGCCTTTTATAAACCAAACCCCTTGTCCTTCATAGCGAATAATTGACCACTTCGTTGCAATTCCTTGTGAGACGACACAGAGTTTAAATATTTCGGTTAATTCTTATTGGGGTTTGTACTAGTGACAAAACCAAATTTAATTTGAGTTTAGGATTGACTATTGGTTTGGACTATACTAACAACGGAATTATTCTGTGGAATTCCGAACCGGTATGAATCTTCGCATCACTAGCCAAGATTTGATTTAGATTTTTAAAACTTTGAGTGAACTTGGCTAAGTCTTTTTTAAGCCTTTTGACCTCTTTAAGCGACTCTTCATTTTCTTTAAAACAGTTTACATAAGCTACCACAGAATGATTACTTTCACAGCCTTTAAGTTGAGCTTTTAACTGCTTGTTTTCTTCAACAAGTTCAACAGCAGTTTCAGCCTCCCTTAATTTATCTTTGACGAAACCATTTTCAGCTTTAAGAATGGTGATTTGTTGTTCAAGATCTTGGTTATCAAGCAAGAAGCATATAATTTTTTCATAAAGGTGGTCTATCATAAGATGAAGATCTTCAGTGTCAGGGTTATGAGAGACTACCTGTTCAACTTGATCTGCCCTGAGACATGGTTGAGACTTGGTTTCTGATTCTTCATCATCTTCTAAATCATTTTCCAAGTCCTCCCAAGAAGCCATTAGTCCTCCCAAGAAGCCATTAGTCCTTTCTTACTTCCCTTCTTTGGCTTCTCCTCTTTCTTCAACTTAGGACAATCAGATTTGAAATGGCCGGTCTCTTTGTAGTTGAAATAGATCACATTGCTAAAATCTTTCTTTTGCTTCCTAGAGCTGCTTCCTTTGCTTCTTTCCATGAGTTTTACCATTTTTCTGAATTTTTTGACAAACAAAACAAATTAATTTTCAGAAGAATAATCACTAGATTCATCATCCAGGGGGTTAGTAACAGATGTGAAAGCTATTCCTTTCTTTTTTGTATCCTTTTTCAAATATGTGTTTTCAAATGCAAGTAAATTTCCTCTCAAATCATCATATGTCATGGAATCAAGACCACTACTTTCAGATATTATCAAAGCCTTTGTTTCCCACTCTTTTGTGAGACACCTCAAGACTCTTCACACAAGCACAGATTCAGGATACTTAATCCCCAGAGAATCCAAGCCAAAAATGATGATGTTGAATCTTTCAAACATTTCATCTATGGATTCTCCTTCCTTCGTTGAGAACATTTCATATTCTCTGTTTAGCATGTCTATCCTGGTCTTCTTTACTATGGTGGTTCCTTCATGAGTGACTTGAAGTTTGTCCCAGATTTCCTTTGCCGTTGTGCATCATGATACCCGTCGGTACTCCTCGAAGCTGATCGCATAGTTGAGCAAGTTGATTGCCTTGGCTATGAGCTCCACCTTCTTTCTGTCATCTTCGGTCCAACCGGCTTCGGGTTAAAGTGAGACTACTCCATCAGCACTTCTGGTGGTTGGATATTGAGGACCCTCTAGGATGATCTTCCACAATCTGTAATCTACTGCTTGCACAAAAATCTTCATTCTCTCCTTCCAATAGGTGTAGTTTTTCCCATTGAAAAGAAGAGGTCTGTTGCTTGACTATCCTTCTGTCAGATTGTAGGACACCAAGTTTGAGCCACTGTTTTTTGCCATGTGGATTTTTTCTCCAAGCTGCAAAGCTTGATCTCTTTGAGAACAAGCTCTGATACCAATTGATGGTTTTCAGCGGCTAAGAGAAGGGGGGCTGAATCTTAGCCCCTTTTTTTTGCTTATTAAAACTTGCTGATCTTTGAAACAACTTCTGGAGACTTTTTGATTTTTATCTCGTACCCAGCCACGAGACTTTTTCTTTTTATCTCGTAACCCAGCACGAGATATTTTTCAGTTTTATCTCCTATGCAGCAGAAACAGAAATGGAGTTGAAGAAAGAGAGAGAATCACACCACGAAATATCCTGGTTCAGCTGCCAAGTGCAATGCAGCCTACATCCAGTCTCCATCACAATAATGATGGAATTTCACTATAATCTTCATGATTACATACACCAATTCTCCCTAGGAACTACCCTTCCTATCCGGGACAAGTCCAGAATCTAAACCCCAATCCTGAACTTGACTTGGTCACTGCCAAGCTTTCAACTGCTAATTGCTAACCCAACTTGCTAGGGGATTCCCACAGAATCATGATACATAACCAGATGTACAAAGGACCTCTAAGGACATCTATGGCTTTTTTTTAATTTTGTATACTCTGCCTTTTTCCGCTCTATGGCTTTTTCTTACAAACCTCACTGTTTGCCTTTTTCCATGAGACTCAAGACAGACAAAATTAAACAGAAAAATACAACATGAGAAACATTGAAGGAGAAGAACTTCTGTTAGCTTGGGTAGCTATGAAACTCTGTGCTTTCCACTCTTTTTTCCTTGCCTCAAGCCTTGGCTATTCACCCTTATTTATGGAAGGGGAAGCCTCCATGGTTGGAGCTCTTGAACCGAGCCAACTTCTTCTTCTTCATGCAAAACCGGTTCATCCAGAGAGAGAGGAGAGGAAACTGAATGCTATATCCAACATGTAATTACCTCTGTGTCTTTCCTTTACGCCAAGCTTCATCAATCCGGGCCTTCCATCTAGACTTGCACTCCAAGAAGGATTCCTAGCCCTTGATGAGTTCTTGATGATGACAGCTTCATCTGCTCCAACTTCTACCTCATCCAGCACGTAGCTACAGTGGCTACGTCCTGTAGTGGTTGGGCAAAAGTAGAGACAAGCCATCCCTCCAAGGATCTTCTACCTCTGACGAATGGATCTTCTTCCATTTCAAGGTAAGCACAGCTTAAGATTGCTTCACCACATCTTGCCTTTTGTGGTAAAGATCTTAGCCACAGCATACTTCAGATTTTCTTTTTCTTGATGCCATCATCACAATGGCTCCTAGCTTGTTTCTAGCTTCATCTTCTTTACTCTTATATCTTGTAAAAGTTTCCATGCTTCCTCTGTGAAGTGACCAAAAGCAAGAAGAGAGACGAGAGAGAAGAAAGAGAAATTTGAATAATAATTAATGGAATTGATAAAGTGAATTAAGTTTCCCACTTCCCTTTGTTGAGTAGCGTGTAGCACTAATGATAGCAATCAAATCAATTGCTATTTTCTCTCTCATCGTTCCAATGCAATTAAAGCAAGTTTAATAACTTTGAAATCCACCAAAAGAAGAGAATGGGATCCGTGGAAGCATGCATTGTTCCCCTTTTTTTCATTTTTTCAATTTGAACCAAGCTTAGTGGATCTCTTCTTCAATTGGGAGAGAGATGTTGAATTTTGAAGGTAGTGGGTGTATGGATGTGAGTGGTAAATAGAAAAACAGAAGGGATGATCATGAATGGAAAGAGAGATGATGAGGTAGGTGGGGATCTTGTGGGGTCCACAGATCCTGAGATGATCCTGTGGGGTCCACAGATCCTGAGGTGTCAAGGCATTTACATCCCTGTACCAATTTAGGCATGTAAAATGCCCTTGCACATAACTCTGGGCGTTCAGCGCCAGGTTGGTGCCCATTTTGGGCGTTCAACGCCCATTTGTTTCCATTTCTGGCGTTGAACGCCAGAACCATGCTTGTTCTGGGCATTCAGTGCCAGGATGCTGCCCATTTTGGGCGTTCAGCGCTAGAACTATGCTCTGTTCTGGCGTTGAACGCCAGGCAGATGCTTCCTCCAGGGTGTGATTTTTCTTCTGCTGTTTTTGATTCCGTTTTCAATTTTTATATTTATTTTGTGACTCCACATGATCATGAACCTATAAAGACATATAACTAAGAAAAATATAGTTAGATAAAAATTGGGTTGCCTCCCAACAAGCGCTTCTTTAATGTCAGTAGGTTGACAGTGGGCTCTCATGGAGCCTCACAGATGTGCAGAGCTTTGTTGAGACTCTCCAACACCAAACTTAGAGTTTGGATATGGGAGTTCAACACCAAACTTAGAGTTTGGTTGTGGCCTCCCAACACCAAACTTAGAATTTGACTGTGGGGGCTTTGTTTGACTCTGCTTTGAGAGAGGCTTTTTATGCTTCCTCTCCATGGTTGCAGAGGGAGATCCTTGAGTTTTAAACACAAGGGAGTCCTCATTCCATTGAAGGACTATTTCACCTCTGTCAACATCAATCACAGCTCTTGCTGTGGCCAGGAAAGGTCTTCCTAGGATGATGGATTCATCCTCTTCCTTTCCAGTATCCAGGACTATGAAATCAGCAGGGATGTAAAGGCCTTCAACCTTTACTAACACGTCCTCTACTTGTCCATAAGCCTGTTTTCTTGAACTGTCTGCCATCTCTAATGAGATTTTAGCAGCTTGCACCCCATAGATTCCCAGTTTCTCTATTATAGAGAGGGGCATGAGGTTTATTCCTGAACCATGGTCACACAGAGCCTTAAAATCATGGTGCCTATGGTACAGGGTATCATGAACTTTCCAGGATCCTGTCTCTTCTGAGGCAATGTTAGTTGATCCAGATCACTTAGTTCATTGATGAACAAGGGAGGTTCAACTTCCCAAGTATCAATGCCAAATAATTTGGCATTCAGCTTCATGATTGCACCAAGAAACTTGGCAGTTTGCTCTTTAGTAATATCCTCATTCTCTTCAGAAGAGGAATACTCATAAGAGCTCATGAAGGGCATAAGGAGGTTCAATGGAATCTCTATGGTCTCTAGATGAGCCTCAGAGTCCTTTGGTTCCTCAGAGGGAAGCTCCTTATTGACCACTGGACGTCCCAGGAGGTCTTCCACCTTGGGATTCACGTCCTCTCCTCTCCTCACAGGTTCAGCCATGATGCTTATGTCAATGGCCTTGCACTCTCCTTTTGGATTCTCTTCTGTATTGCTTGGGAGAGTACTAGGAGGGATTTCAGTGATCCTTTTACTCAGCTGGCCCACTTGTGCTTCCAGATTTCTAATGGAAGATCTTGTTTCATCCATGAAACTTACAGTGGTCTTAGACAGATCAGAGACTAAGTTTGCCAAATTAGAAGTGTTTTGTTCAGAGTTCTCTGTCTGTTGCTGAGTGGATGATGGAAAAGGTTTATTATTGCTAAACCTGTTTCTTCCACCATTATTAAAGCCTTGTTCAGGCTTTTGATCCTTCCATGAGAAATTTGGATGATTTCTCCATGATGAGTTATAGGTGTTTCCATAAGGTTCACCTAAGTAATTCACCTCTGCTATTGTAGGGTTCTCAAGATCATAAGCTTCTTCTGCATAGGAAGCCTCTTGAGTACTGTTGGATGCAGCTTGCATTCCATGTAGACTCTGAGAGATCATATTGACTTGCTGAGTCAATGTTTTATTCTGAGCCAATATGGCATTCAGAGTATCAACTTCAAGAACTCCCTTCTTCATAGGCATCCCATTACTCACAAGATTCCTTTCAGAAGTGTACATGAACTGGTTATTAGCAACCATGTCAATGAGTTCTTGAGCTTCTGCAGGCGTTTTCCTTAGGTGAATGGATCCACCTGCAGAGGTATCCAATGACATCTTTGATAACTCAGATAAACCATCATAGAATATATCCAGGATGGTCCATTCTGAAAGCATGTCAGAAGGACACTTTTTGGTCAACTGTTTGTATCTTTCCCAAGCTTCATAGAGGGATTCACCTTCTTTCTGTCTGAAGGTTTGAACATCCACTCTAAGCTTGCTCAGCTTTTGAGGAGGAAAGAACTTGGCTAGAAAAGCCTTGACCAGCTTATCCCAAGAGTTCAGGCTATCCTTAGGTTGAGAGTCCAACCATACTCTAGCTCTGTCTCTTACAGTAAAAGGGAAAAGCATGAGCCTGTAGACTTCAGGATCTATTCCATTAGTCTTAATAGTATCACATATCTGCAAGAATTCAGTTAAGAACTGAAAAGGATCTTCAGATAGAAGTCCATGAAACTTGCAGTTCTGCTGCATCAGAGAAACTAATTGAGGTTTCAGCTCAAAATTGTTTGCTCCAATGGCAGGAATGGAGATGCTTCTTCCATGTAAATTGGAATTAGGTGCAGTAAAGTCACCAAGCATTCTCCTTGCATTATTATTATTTTCAGCTGCCATCTTCTTTTCCTGTTTGATAATTTCTGATAGGTGCTTGCTGGTTTGTTGTAATTCAGCTTCTCTTAGTTTCCTCTTCAGAGTCCTTTCAGGATCTGGATCTACTTCAACAAGAATATTCTTGTCCTTGCTCCTGCTCATATGACAAAGAAGAGGGCACATAAAAATAATAATAATAGAGATCCCTCTTTTTTTTTTTTTGAATAGAGGGAAAGATGTTAGTAGATGAATAAACAAATAGAAGGAGATGAGAGAGAAGAAAATTTTCGAAAATAATTTTTAAAAGGAGTTAGTGATTTTCCAAAATGGTTTTTGAAAAATGTTAGTAATTTTCGAAATTTTTTTTTTGAATCAAAGATTAAAATAATTATTTAATTAGAAAGAAATTTTGAAAAAGAGGGAAGATATTTTCGAAAATTAGAGAGAGAGAGTTAGTTAGGTGGTTTTGAAAAAGATAAGAAACAAACAAAAAGTTAGTTAGTTAGTTGAAACAAATTTTGAAAATCAATTTTGAAAAGATAAGAAGTTAGGAAGTTAGAAAAGATATTTTGAAATCAAATTTTTGAAAAAGATATGATGAGAAGATATTTTTTGAAAAGATATGATAGAAATTAGTTTTGAAAAAGATTTGATTTTTTTTAAAAGTCACAATTAATGACTTGATTCACAAGAAATCACAAGATATGATTCTAGAACTTAAAGTTTGAATCTTTCTTAACAAGCAAGTAACAAACATGAAATTTTTGAATCAAAACATTAATTGATGATGTTATTTTCGAAAATTATGAGACAAAATTAAGAAAAGATTTTTGAAAAATATTTTTGTAATTTTCGAAAATAACTAAGAAAAATAAAAAAGATTTGATTTTTGAAAAAGATTTTGAAAAAGATAAGATTTTTTTTTAAATGAAAATTTGATTTGACTCATAAAAACAACTTGATTTTAAAAATTTTTGAAAAAAGTCAAATCTAATTTTCGAATTTGATGAGAAGAAAAATGGAAAGATATTTTTTTTTATTTTTGAAATTTTTTTTTTGATGAGAGAGAAAAACATGAAAAAGATGCAATGCATGAAAATTTTAGATCAAAACTATGAACGTATGCAAGAATGCTATGAATGTCAAGATGAACACCAAGAACACCGTGAATATCATGATGAACATCAAGAACATATTTTTGAAAAATTTTATATGCAAAGAAAACATGCAAGACACCAAACTTAGAAATCTTTCATGTTTAGACTCTAATAAATAAAAAATGCACATGTAAAACAAGAAAAGACACAAAACAAGAAAACATCAAGATCAAACAAGAAGACTGACCAAGAACAACTTGAAGATCATGAAGAACACTATGAATGCATGAAATTTTCGAAAAATGCAAGATGCACATGCAATTGACACCAAACTTATAACATGACACATGACTCAAATAAGAAACACAAAAATATTTTTGGTTTTTATGATTTTCAATTTTTTTTTCCAAAATTATTGTGAAAAAATTAAAAAATAAAAATAATGATTCCAAAATTTTTAATATGAATTCCAGGAATCTTGCCATGTTAGTCTTAAAGCTCCAATCAAAGGGTCAGGCATGGCTTAATAGCCAGCCAAGCTTTAATAAAAATATGAGTATAATTCAGACATGACAAGCCTAACATGCCCTATCCAAAAGAATTGGACATGGCTCCATTGAGGTGATTAGTTGAAGACCAATCCCAAAGCAGTTTGGGTATGGCTTTACAGCCAGATAGGATTCAACATGATTCATGAAACACTAGAATTCATTCTTAAAAATTCTAAAAATATATTTTTGAAAACATTTTTAATTAAATTTTTTTGAAAACAAAGGAAAATATTTTTGAAAGATTTTTGAAAGATTTTTTTTTGAAAGGAAAACGAAAAGAAAGTTACCCAATCTGAGCAACAAGATGAACCGTCAGTTGTCCAAACTCGAACAATCCCCGGCAACGGCGCCAAAATTTAATTATGTAAAATTCATCGCTCTTTCTTTCCCTGGTAATAGTGCCAAAAACATGATGCCAAGACCACGGTTCACAACTCCGTGTAACTGACCAGCAAGTGCACTGGGTCATCCAAGTAATACCTTACGTGAGTAAGGGTCGAATCCCACGGAGATTGTCGGTATGAAGCAAGCTATGGTCACCTTATAAATCTCAGTCAGGCAGATATAAAATAGTATGGAGTTTTCGAAATTAGTTAATAAAAGTAAAGATAGAAATACTTATGTAAATCATTGGTGAGAGTTTCGGATAAGCGTATGGAGATGCATTCGTCCCTCTGAACCTCTGCTTTCCTGCTATCTTCATCCAATCAGTCTTACTCCTTTCCATGGCTGGCTTTATGTGATACATCACCACTGTCAATGGCTACTTTCGGTCATCTCTCGGGAAAATGATCCAATGCCCTGTCACGGAACGGCTAATCGTCTGGAGGCATCACCCTTGTCAATGGCTTCATCTTATCCTCTCAGTGAAAATGGTCAACGCACCCTGTCACGGCACGGCTATTCATCTGTCGGTTCTCGATCATGCTGGAATAGGATTTACTATCCTTTTGCGTCTGTCACTAACGCCCTGCAATCGCGAGTTTGGAGCTCGTCACAGTCATTCATTCATTGAATCCTACTCAGAATACCACAGACAAGGTTTAGACCTTCCGGATTCTCTTGAATGCCGCCATCATTCTAGCTTACACCACAAAGATTCTGGTTAGGAGATCTAAGAGATACTCATTCAGTCTAAGGTAGAACGGAAGTGGTTGTCAGGCACGCGTTCATAGGGAATGATGATGATTGTCATGTTCATCACATTCAGATTGAAGTATGAATGAATATCTTAGAAGCGAAACAAGATGAATTGAATAGAAAACAGTAGTACTTTGCATTAATCTTTGAGGAACAGCAGAGCTCCACACCTTAATCTATGGAGTGTAGAAACTCTACCGTTAAAATTACATAAGTTAAAGGTCCAGGCATGGCTGAATGGCCAGGCTCTTTGATCTAAGAACCAGGCGTCCCAAGATGTCTAATACAATAGCAAAAGGTCCTATTTATAATAAACTAGTCACTAGGGTTTACAGAAATAAGTAATTGATGCATAAATCCACTTCCGGGGCCCACTTGGTGTGTACTTGGGCTGAGCTTTAACTTTCCACGTGCAGAGGCCATTTGTGGAGTTGAACGCCAGGTTTGGATCCATTTCTGGCGTTCAACTCTGGTTTTTGATCCATTTCTGGCGCTGAACTCCAGAATTGGGCAGAGAGCTGGTATTGAACGCCAGTTTGCATCGTCTAAACTTGGGCAAAGTATGGACTATTATATATTGCTGGAAAGCCCTGGATGTCTACTTTCCAACACAATTGGAAGTGCGCCATTTTGAGTTCTGTAGCTCCAGAAAATCTACTTTGAGTGCAGGGAGGTCAGAATCCAACAGCATCAGCAGTCCTTCTTCAACCTCTGAATCTGATTTTTGCTCAGGTCCCTCAATTTCAGCCAGAAAATACCTGAAATCACAGAAAAACACACAAACTCATAGTAAAGTCTAGAAATGTGAATTTAACATAAAATCTATTAAAAACATCCCTAAAAGTAACTAGATTCTACTAAAAATATAATAAAAATAATGCCAAAAAGCGTATAAATTATCCGCTCATCAACTACCTGGTTCATTCCCCCCTCAATCCTTGAGTTCAATAGCATCAGAAATGAGTTGGATTGGACCCAAAATGAGCTACAAATCGCTGGCCACGATTTCACTTTTAATGGGCCATGTGCAGCATCGGCGTGCACGTATATATGGCGCATGCGCGCCCCTGAATGCAAAGCAAGATATGGCAAATTTTGTATCATTTTGAAGCCCCGGATGTTAGCTTTTCAACGCAACTAGAACTGCCTCATTTGGACCTCTGTAGCTCAAGTTATGGTCAATTGAGTGCAAAGAGGTCAGGCTTGACAGCTTTACGGTTCCTTCATTTCTTCATGAGTTCTCCCACTTTGCATGCTTTTCTCCTCACTTCTTCCATCCAATACTTGCCTTATGAACCTGAAATCACTCAATAAATATATCAAGGTATCGAATGGAATTAAAGTGAGTTAAATTTAGCTATTTTAAAGCCTAAAAAGCATGTTTTCACATTTAAGCACAAATCAAGGGAGAATTACAAAACCATGCTATTTCATTAAATAAATGTGAGAAAAGTTTATAAAACCTCCCAAATTAAGCACAAGATAAACCACAAAATTGGGGTTTATCAAATCTCCCCACACTTAAACCAAGCATGTCCTCATGCTAAGAGTAAAGAAGGACAAGAAAAGGGGTATGAACATTTATTCAATGCAAAGAAACTATATAAACCTATCTACATGCATGCAACTAAATGCAAAATGCTTCTACCTACTTGGTTAAAAGCAAATCAATCTCCAAGAACATATATAAGCAAGTAGGCCAAAGGTCATATAACGACTCACAAACTCTACCAATTCAAATATCAAAATAAAGTTCAAATAGACTTGCAAGAAGAAAGTTCGTGAAAGCCGGGAAGAAGGAATTGAGCATTGAACCCTCACCGGAAATGTATCCGCTCTAGTCGCTCAAGTATATAGGGACGATCTACTCAATTCTCTTCTAATCATGCTTTCCATGATTTATTTTTCATCTAACAATCAACAATTATTCAATGCATGCATACTGTCATCATGAGGTCTTATTCATAGGTTGTAATGGGGCTAGGGTAAAGGTAGGGATGCATATGGTCAAGTGAGCTTGGAATTTGAATCTTTGATTTGCCTAAGCTCTCACCTAACACATATAACAACCTATACAATTCTAATACACAACCTAGCTATCCATGATTCCCACTTTTTCACATACTCATGCATTCTTTTTAAGTCACCACACATATGCATTGATTTTTATTGAACTTTACTTTGGGGCATTTTTGTCCCCTTTTTATTTCTTTTTCTCTTTTTTTCTTTTTCTATATTTATATATATATATATATATATATATGTTCTTTTTCTTTTTCTTTTTCATTTTTTATTTAAAGTATATACAAACTTATCAATGCATATGGTTTTACATATAGTGCATGAATATGTACCCAATTCCAAATATTTTTAACAAAAATAAAAATTACACTTTTACCTCAACCAATGTCCTAACTTTCCCATACCCAAATGATACACACCCTCACTAGCCTAAGCTAATCAAAGATCCAAATTAAGGACATTTATTATTTTTCGCTTAGGGGTAGTGATGTGCTAACATTAAGAACAAAAAGGTTTAAATCGGCTCAAAATTGGCTAACAATGGTTGATGAAAGGTAGGCTATTTGGGTAAGTGAGCTAAACGAAATGATGGCCTCAATCATATAAATACATGTATACATGGAACAATGGACATAAAGAATCAAACAAATCCAAGATCACAATCATAGAAAGAGAATAATGCACACAAGAATGAAAATAAGTGGTTATAAGATGTAACCACACCACTGGGCTCAAAACTCACATGCTTGTGTTCTTAGCTCAAAAACCATATTCCAAAACACATTCTTCAAGCAAGTTCAACAAGAAAAAAAAATTTTTTTTTTCAAATTGGTAGGGTGCCCTAAAAAGAGTTTTCTTGGAAAAGAAATCATCACCCTAACCAAGTAGTCCTAACATAAAAAGAAATGGTGAAATATGTACAAATTCTAACTATGATGCACGAAAACTTGTCTCTCAACAATTTTCCCTCGGCAAGTATACCGAGTTGTCGTCAAGTAAAAACTCACAATAGAGTGAGGTCGGATCCCACAGGGATTGATTGGTCAAGAAACTTTAATTGGAGGAATGTTCTAGTTGAGCTAAGCAGAATTTGATTGGAGAATTGCAGAAATTTAACATGAGAAAACATTTCTAGCATGATCTCTTCATTCCTCTTCCAAGGTTCTGAAGAGATCCAAGTATGAATATCTTCTTTTCCAAGACAACTACCCAATTGGATGAAGATTGAAAGCTTTCTAGTAAAATCAAGAGAAAAGAAAGAAGAAGAATAATGAAAACTATTATTGATCCATCAAATTACAACAGATCTCCCTAACTCAATGAAAGGGGTTTAGTTGTTCATAGCTCTGGGAATGGAAAACAAAGATGGAAAATACATTCTCAAAGTAAAAGTAAAAGTGCAGAGAAAGTAAAATTATACAGAGAGTAGTTCTCCCAATGCCAAAAGCTCCATCTCTAGATCAAAACTACTCCTATATATACTACTCTTCTGATCTTCTAGTTGGCTCTTCAAGTCTTTAATATGGGCCTTTGGATCTTGAGTTGAAGCAGTTTGGAATCTTCAGTGGGCTCAGCTTTACTTGCAAAGAAAGTGTGAAGTAGGCATGGACTTCAGCTAGGACGTTAGTGGTGTTAACGTTAAGTAAAAATATGGGTTCGAGAACGTTAGAGACAATCACCTTTTTCACTAACGTTCCTAGCCCAAGATGGTTCACGTTAACTTCAATATTAGTGGCACTAATGTGACCACTAACGTTGTCTTTTGGTCCAACGCAAGCGTTATTGGCGTTTACCTTTGCCAATAACGTTGCTCTTAGCCCCCCTTTTCTCACGTTAGAGTCCACGTTAGTCTATCTAACGTGACTCTTAACGTGGCAATGCCTTATCCTCGAGAGCGTTAGTGACACTTACCTTTTTCACTAACGCTCCAAACGCCCCTTCTCACGTTAGTGCCTCACGTTAATTGTCTTAACATGGCCACTAACGTGGTGGTGATTGTCATCTCCAACGTTAGTGACAAAGGTGAGTGTCACTAACGTTGGCTCATCATTTCTTTTCTCCTAAGTTAGCTTCCACGTTAATGCAATTAACGTGGCATCTAACGTGGCTCATAGTGGCTTGGTCCAACGTTAGTGACAAAGGTGAGTATCACTAACGATGGCGATTCCTTACTCCTCCCACGTTAGAGTTCACGTTAATGTAGTTAACGTGACTCTTAACGTGGGCAATTGGGCTTAGTCCAACGTTAGTGACATAGGTGAGTGTCACTAACGTTGGCATTGTCTTCCCTTTCCACGTTAGAGTTCACGTTAACTGAGTTAACGTGACTCTTAACGTGGCTAATTGCCAATTTGGAGAGTTAGTGGTATTCACTTTTACCACTAACGCTGGAGCTCCCTTTCTCTCCACGTTAACTACCACATTAATGTAGTTAACGTGGCAATTAACATGGGCCATGATGGTTTCGAAGGCGTTATTGGCAATCACTTTTCTCATTAATGTTGCAAGTTTATTCCCATTCCACATTAGTGGTCACGTTAATTAGATTAACGTGGCTGCTAACGTGGCTCTTCCTTGCTTCCTTTGTCCTGAAATCAAGCAAATAATGTGCATCAAAGCTCTAATCCAAGTTATGAGACATGCATTATCCAATTTGTCATTCAATTCATGCATAATTCTCATAAGATCATATGAAATTCACAATGTTTGCTTGAATCAAGATGTAAGTGATTATCTACCCAAAGCTTGCTTATTAACTAAGAAAATGCATGAAACTACCCTAAAACACTAAAGAAAAGGTCAATAAAACTGGCCAAAATGCCCTGGCATCACAACACCAAACATAAAGCTTGCTTGTCCCTAAGCAAGTACTGAAACATGAGAATGATGAATGAAATGACAAGAGAAATGAGTCATTATTGTGGAAGTCATGTCCTTGGTTTTATGGGGTTTCATGCATAGCAACTTAGGTTCATTCCTTCATTGGCTTTCAGACCTTTACCATGCCCTGGAATACTCACTTGATTGCCCCCTATGAGACTTTTATTCATTGATCCCTTGGTCTTTTCAGGGTTTGATTGTGTTCTTTAGACTAGGTGCTTTGTAAGGGGGCGACTCTTTAAGATAAGCTTTCAGCCAGCACTCCCGAACCAGTTGGTTCAAGGTGCTAGGTGTTAAGACACCCTAAGGACTTACTCCCTTAAGTCTCTTTCCCCCATATATTCACACCACGGGCACATGGTTTGTTATTTTTCTTCTTGAGACCTTGGTGTCCAGCACCTCTTTGGGTTGCTAAGTGCTCTGTAGCAAGGGTTACTCTTGATAGTTGACTTTCAGCTGATAATCCCGGGTTTGTTAACCCGAGTTACCAAGTGATAAGGCACCCCTGAGAGCTTATTCATCCAAGTAGATCCTTTACACAGGAGCACCACAGATACATGCCTTAAGATTCAACCCTTGGTGCCTAGCCTTATTTCTTACTCTTTTTCTTTTTTTCTCAGCTTTCATTTTTCTTTCACCTTTTCTTATTAGGATCTTGTTATTTAGCTAGTCTCATGGGGTGTGTTTCAAGCATATGATTTAGGACAGATAGTTGCCTTCCTACCTTGTTGGTGAACTAACTTAGCTAAGTAATTACTACACCACAAGCTTAAGAACTTACTCCACAAATTGAACATCACTCTGGTCTTTCATAACATCTCTTTTTATTTGACTTAAAGGACAAGCATACAAGTAAGCGGGGTGAAAATGCAGCAGACAGCTTGGCACAGCACACATATGACAAAGGCGGGGAAACAAACATTAAATCCTAGTGATGTAAACTAAAGAGTAGCTATAATCAGGGATACATTCAGACTTCCAATTTGAGCATTTCCAAGCATATGGAATCAAGTAACACTACAACCTTTTGGTGGTGACTTCTAGCCATCCCTTTGTTGTCATCGTCCACAGCTTTTGCATCCTTCTTTGCCTCCTTAGATGATGGTGCATCGTTGTTCCCAAAGATTTGATTGAATTCCTGCAAAGTTATTGGAAGTTGCTTGTTCCCAAAGCACTTGAGAATTAGTTAGCATGCATGTATGCATGTGAGTTTCTGAACCTGATTTAGTGTGTGAACACTAAACTTAGTTCCTTGCCTAATGCAACAGATTGAATACATGCAGAGGATCTTATGTGCTTTTATTACTAAAACGACTATGAACTAGAAACTAAACCCATGTCAAGTGGTTTCCCTGATTGGTTGGGGTTAGCGATTTGCTCTTGAAGAGGTGTAGTGTAATTCTAACTGAATTCTTTGGTGGAACACCAAACTTAGAATTACACATTCACGCTTGGATTGTTTTGGTGTGCAATACGAAACTTACCTCCTCGTAATACAGGGTAAACTACTTGTAACTTTTATTGAAATGATCATGAAAAGGAAACTACCTTAGGTTGGGTTGCCTCCCAACGTAGAGCTCTTTTAGCGTCGCTAGCTCGATGATTCTCCATCAGTTGAGAAGATATTTCACTTTGGGGCTTTCCCCCATGTTGCCCCTGTAATGCTTGAGCCTTTGTCCGTTCATAGTGAAGGTCCTCCTTGAGCTTTCCTCCATGATTTCTATGTGTCCATACGGCGAGACCTTTGTGACAAGAAAGGGTCCAGACCACCTTGATTTGAGGTTCCCAGGGAAAAGTCTCAATTTGGAGTTGTAGAAGAGCACTTGCTGTCTCTTTTCGAAGCTCCTGGGTGTCATATTGAGGTCATGTCTTCTCTTTGCCTTTTCTTTATAGATCTTGGCATTTTCATAGGCTTGAGATCTGAACTCCTCCATTTCCTGCAGCTGCAGGACTCTTTTTTCACCAGCGGCAAGGCTATCAAAATTTAGTAGCTTGAGAGCCCAGAGGGCTTTGTGTTCAAGCTCTAATGGTAAATGACAGGCCTTTCCATACACCAGTTGATATGGGGACATCTCGATTGGTGTTTTGAATGCCATTTTGTATGCCCAAAGAGCATTATCTAGCTTCTTCGACTAGTCCTTTCTTGATGCTCCTACAGTCTTTTCCAGAATCCTTTTTAACTCCTTGTTAGATATCTCGGTTTTCCCACTTGTTTGGGAATGATAAGGTGTGGCAACCTTGTGCTTTACCCCTTATCATAGGAGAAGAGCTTCTAATGGCCTGTTACAAAAATGGCTCCCTCCATCACTAATGAGCGCTCGTGGGACTCCGAACCGGCTAAAGATATTCTTTCTGAGGAAGTTCATGACCACCTTGTTATCATTTGTTGGTGTTGCAATGGCCTCTACCCACTTGGAAATGTAATCCACTGCTACTAGGATATACTTGTTTGAATATGAGGTTGGAAGTGGTCCCATGAAATTGATTCCCCATACATCAAACGGTTCCAGTTCTAAGATGAAATTCTGTGGCATCTCATTTCTTTTAGGTAGGTTTTCGGCTCTTTGGCATTCATTGCAGCTCTTTGCTACTTCCTTGGCATCCTTGAAAAGGGTGGGCCAAAAGAATCCGCTTTGTAACACCTTGGCTGCAGTTCTTTCCCCTCCAAAGTGACCTCCATAGCACGAGCCATAACAGTTCCATAAGACCTCTCTTCCTTCTTCTTCTGAAACACATCTTCTAAGGATTCCATCTGCACACTTCTTGAATAGGTATGGTTCATCCCAAACAAAATACTTCGCGCCATTAATGAGCTTTCTTTTTTTATGTTTGTTGATTTCTGGAGGTAAAGCCCCAGTTGCCTTGAAATTGGCAATATCTGCGAACCCGTGTGCTCTGTGAACCGTCATCAGATGCTCATCTGGGAAGAACTCATTTACACTTGTATCATGTGATCCTTCTTTATCATGAGGGATTCTGGATAGGTGATCTGCTGCTTTGTTCTCCACTCCTTTCTTGTCTCTAATTTCAATATTGAATTCCTGCAACAACAAGATCCATCATATTAGTCTTGGTTTTGATTCTTGCTTGGCAAACAAATATTTAAGTGCTGTGTGATCCGTGAAAACGATCATTTTGGCACCAATGAGGTACGATCTAAACTTATCAAATGCAAAAACTATAGCCAGCAACTCCTTTTCAGTAGTGGTATAATTTCTTTGAGTGTCATTGAGGACTTTGCTGGCATAGTATATCACATGGACCAAGTTATCTTTTCTTTGTCCTAACACTGCCCCAACTGCAAAATCAGATATATCACACATCAGTTCAAATGGTAAGTTCCAATCAGGTGGAGAAATGATAGGGGCAGATGACAGCCTCTTTTTCAAGTTTTTGAATGCTAGCATACATTTTCATCAAAGACAAATGGTGTATCAGATACAAGGAGATTGGTTAAGGGCTTGGCTATTTTTGAAAAATCTTTAATAAACCTTCTATAAAAGCCGGCATGCCCTAAAAAATTACTAATTGCCTTGACATCACTTGGTGGGGGTAATTTTTAAATGAGTTTCACCTTAGCTCTGTCTACCTCAATGCCTTGGTTAGAAACCTTATGGCCAAGAACTATTCCTCCTGTCACCATAAAGTGACATTTCTCCCAGTTCAAGACCAGGTTGGTCTCTTGACATCTTTCTAATACCAGGGCCAAGTGATTTAGGCAATTAGGGAAGGAATCTCCGAATACCAAAAAGTCATCCATAAAGACTTCAATGAATTTTTCTATCATATCTGAGAAAATGGAGAGCATTCAGCATTGAAAAGTTGCAGGTGCATTACATAGCCCAAATGGCATGCGCCTGTAGGCAAACACTCCATATGGGCAAGTGAATGAGGTTTTCTCTTGGTCTCTCGGATCAACCACTATTTGGTTATATCCTGAATAACCATCGAGAAAACAGTAATATGCGTGTCCTGCAAGTCTTTCCAGCATCTGATCCATGAAAGGAAGGGGGAAGTGATCTTTTCTTGTAGCTTCATTGAGTTTTCTGTAGTCTATGCACATCCGCCATCCTGTGATGGTCCTTGTAGGGATTAGTTCGTTCTTCTCATTGGGAACTACAGTGATTCCTCTTTTTTTTGGGATAACTTGCACGGGGCTGACCCATGGGCTATCTGAGATCGAGTAGATCACCCCTCCTTGCCATAACTTCATGACTTCTTTCTATAACACTTCCTTCATGACTGGATTCAGCCTCCTTTGGGGTTGAATGGATGGTTTGACATCATCTTCCAATAGTATCTTATGCTATATGGCCGAACTGATTCCTTTCAGGTCAGCGAGGGTCCATCCAATGGCATCCTTATGCTTTCGCAATACTTGAAGTAATTCATCCTCTTGATCTTGGCTGAGGGCTGAGTTTATAATCACTGGGTAACTTTCATTCTCTCCTAAGTATGCATACTTGAGAGTTGGTGGCAGTGTTTTGAGTTCAAGTTTGGGTGCTTCTTTTTTTTCATTCTCTTCCTTTGGTACACCGTGTATATGAATCTCTGCTGTTGCAGCCTCTTCGCTAGATGTTGATTCCTCCTCTGTTAAATCTTCAAGTTCTTCTTCTTCAAAAATCTCTTGTACTGCGTCTTCCAGTGAATCCAATCTCATACATTGGCCCAATGGTTCTGGTGGGTAACTCATGGCCTTGAACACATTGAATGTCATCTTCTCATTGTGTAATCTCAGGGTGAGTTCACCTTTTTGGACATCAATGATAGCTCCAGCAGTGGCCAAGAACGGTCTTCCCAGGATGATGGAGGCCTTGGCTTCCTCCTTCATGGCCAGCAGTACAAAGTCTGCTAGGAAGATAAAATCTCCTACCTTCACCAGTAAATCTTCTACTATGCCATGAGGAAATTTGAACGATCGGTCTGCCAGTTGTAGGGCCATTTTTGTTGGCTTAGCCTCCTCAATCCTCATTTTTCTCATCATAGCTACTGACATCAGATTTATGCTGGCTCCTAAGTCACACAGAGCCTTCTCCACTGTGATTTCCCCTATAATACAAGGGATCTGGAAGCTCCCAGGATCCTTTAATTTCTGGGGTAGTTTGTGCTGAATGATGGCACTACATTCTTCGATTAGTATCACAGTCTCATTGCTCTTCCAGCTTCCCTTCTTGGTCATTAATTCCTTTAAAAACTTGGCATAGAGCGGCATTTGCTCTATTGCTTCAGCAAAGTGTATGTTGACTTGTAGTTTCTTGAAGATTTCCATAAATCTTAAGAATTAGTTGTCATCCCCCTTCCTTTTCAATTGCTGAGGGTATGGAGCTTTTGGGGCGTCTGGCTTCAGCATTTCTCCTTTTTGCTGTGATCTGGGAATGGGAATTTGGACTTCATCTTGTTCTTTTTCTCCTTCATTTGAGTTCTTCTCTTGTGATTTCTTGGAATTTCCTTCAATTCCTTCCCACTTCTTAGGGTGATAGCCTGACATTCCTCTCTTGGGTTTGGATCGGTGTTGCTGCACAGGTTATGGCTGGGAATTTGCTTGAATAGGTAACCAATTTGTGTCTCAAGTTTCTTGATGGCAGCATCTTGATTCTGCATATTGGACCGCACTTCCTCTCGGAACATTTTACTATCCTGGACTTCTTTGCATATTCGTTCAAGTAGGGTCTCAATCCTTGAGAGTCTATCTTCAGATGATGGTGAGTTGGAGTTGGAGGGATGAGAATGGCCATTTTGGTTTTGATATGGATGTTGAGAGGTGTTCTTAGGTGGGTGCTGATATGATCTCTGTGTGGAATATTGGTGAGCTGCATTGTTGTTGTGGTTGTGACGTCTCTGATCTTGGCCTTGATCTTGTTGATTTCCCCACCCAAAGTTTGGGTGGTTCCTCCAACCAGGATTGTAAGTTTTGGAGTATGGATCATGGGTCTGCCTAGGTGAGTTTCCAATGTAGTTGGCTTGTTTCTTTTGCATTTACTCCTTCTTGGGTTACTGATGAGGTGGTGATTGCTACTACTTGGTTCCTTTCCACCTTCTTGGTAAGATCAGCCAGCTGCTTGGTGATCACCTTGTTTTGGGCCAGCAGTGCATCCACGTTGTTTAGCTCCATTACTCCTCTAGTGTTGCCTCTTTCAGAAGCATAGAAGTAGTCATTCTCCGCTACAGTCTCAATGACATCTATGCCTTCTTTAATGGTCTTCTTCTTGTTCAGAGATCCCTCAGATGAGTGGTCAACTGCCTTCTTTGATTCCTAAGAAAGACCCTCATAGAAAATGTGTAACTGCACCCATTCATTGAACATATCTGGCGGGCACCTTCTTGTCAAGTCCTTAAACCTCTCCCATGCTTCATAGAGAGTTTCACCATCTTGTTGCCTGAAGGTTTGTACCTCTGCTCTTAACCTGTTGATTCTTTGAGGGGGATAGAATCTCGCCAAGAATTTGTTTACCACATCTTCCCAGGTTGTTAAACTCTCCTTCGGGAAGGATTCCAGCCATTCAGATGCTTTGTCCTTGAGTAAGAAGGGAAATAGAAGCAGTCTATAGGTGTCAGGATGAACACCATTAGACTTCACAGTATCACATATCCTCAGGAATGTGGTTAGATGTTGATTGGGGTCTTCTTAGACACTTCCTCCAAATGAACAGTTATTCTGAACAAGGGTGATGAGCTGTGGCTTTAGTTCAAAGTTATTGGCATGTATGGTTGGCTTTCGGATACTACTTCCACAGTTTCCTGGGTTTGGATTTATGTAAGACCCCAGAACTCTTCTCTCTTCTCCAGCATGATGCACTGGACCTTCTCTGCCATGGTTGTGAGCTTCTTCTTCATGATGATTCTCCATATTCTCATCCATGACTGGTTCAAAGTACTCTTCCTCTTCCTCAGCACCAACAACTCTCTTTCCTCCTTCTTCCCTCCTTAATCTAAGGAAGGTCCTCTCAGGTTTAGAATTAAAGGAAGTTGAAGCCCCGCATCTTCTACCTGTCATACAACCAACAAGGCCAAAGCGAAAGGGAGATAGAGAGTATTCTTGTTAAAAAAATGCTGTTAGTGTGAGTGATACAATATATCAAACAGTTATTGGGTTAGTGAATTGAATTGTAACAAATAAGAGAATCACACAAACGGGTAGGGGTAAAGGGAAGAAAATAACTAAAACTGAAAGTAAATCACTCAAACAGAACTTAAATCAAACAAAAGAAAAATGCTCAATCTAGTTATCCACCAATTTAATCATTGTTGATACAAAATCAATCCCCGGCAACGGCGCCATAAACTTGATGCACGGAAACTTGTCTCTCAACAATTTTCTCTCGGCAAGTATACCGAATTGTCGTCAAGTAAAAACTCACAATAGAATGAGGTCGAATCCCACAGGGATTGATTGGTCAAGCAACTTTAATTGGAGGAATGTTCTAGTTGAGCTAAGCAGAATTTGATTGGAGAATTGCAGAAATTTAAATGGGGAAAGTAAATGGCAGGAAATGTAATTGCTGGAAATAAAGGACTGAATGTAAATGACGAAAAGTAAATTGTAGAATTTTAAATGGGAATTCGGGGAAATGAACATAAGAGTAAATGGCAGAAAGTAAAGAGAATGGGTAAGATCAAAAATGAGGAATTCATTGGGCTCAGGAGATGTTGTATTCTCCGGATCAAGTTTATTTTCATCTCTTCCTCAATCAATGCATTCATTGATCTCTTTGGAAATCTTAAGTAATTGAATTCCAATTCCTTGGTAATTCAATCTCTCAAATCTTGATCAATAGCCAATTCCTTGGTCTAATTGCTCATGAGAAGAGATGAAGTGTGGTCACTGATTATACCACATGTATTCCTAAATCAAAATGTTGGTAGGATTATATGTCACTATATCCATCCAAACCCCAATTTGGTCCAACATGAGAAAGCATTTCTAGCATGATCTCTTCATTCCTCTTCCAAGGTTCCGAAGGGATCCAAGTATGAATAGCTTCTTTTCCAGGACAACTACCCAATTGGATGAGGATTGAAAGCTTTCTAGTAAAATCAAGAGAAAAGAAAGAAGAAGAATAATGAAAACTATTATTGATCCATCAAATTACAACAAAGCTCCCTAACCCAATGAAAGGGGTTTAGTTGTTCATAGCTCTGTGAATGGAAAACAAAGATGGAAAATACATTCTCAAAGTAAAACTAAAAGTGCAGAGAAAGTAAAATTATACAAAGAGTAGTTCTCCCAATGCCAAAAGCTCCCTCTCTAGTTCAAAACTACTCCTATATATACTACTCTAGTTCAAGTCTTAAGATATGGGTGATGAGTATTTTGGTGAAAAATAAATTTCCTCCAAAACACACAAATCTAACCGGCAAGTGTACCGGGTCGTATCAAGTAATAAAAACTCACGGGAGTGAGGTCGATCCCACAGGGATTGAAGGATTGAGCAATTTTAGCTTAGTGGTTAATTTAGTCAAGCGAATCAAGATTTGGTTGAGTGTTTTGTGATTTGCAGAAATTAAATTGCATGGAAGTAAAGAGAACAGGGAATTAAAATGCTGAATCTTATAGAACAAGAAATTAAATAGCAGAAACTTAGAATGCAAGAAATGTAAATTGCGGAATCTTAAAATGCAAGAAATGTAAATGGCTGGAATTGTAAAGGGAATTGGGGATTGGATTTGCAGAATTTAAACAAGGAAAAGTAAATTGCATCAAGCAGAGAAGTAGAAGAAGGTTTGGGTTAGATTGGATCTTGAAGCAGAAAAGTAAATGAACATGAAAACAGTAAACAGAAAATGTAAAATTGGGAAATTAGATCTCAGGACCCAGAGACTAGAAAACCAAGTCTAGATCTCAATGCCTTCCTAGATCCAACAAGAAATTGTAATTGAAATTCAAAGAAAGTAGATGAAGAGCAATTAACAGAAATTGAAATCCAATCAAGCAGTAAATAAAGCAGTGAGATCCAAGGTTGAGATTGAAACAGAATTTCTTCAATTCTCCAACCCAAAATCCAAGACAATTGTAATTGAAATTGAAAGCAATAAAACTGAGAGGAAGAGAAGTGAATTCTCCTTCCCCAAGACAAAGAAATTAAGGATCACTCAATATCCAAAGCTCTTCGAAAACTATTATGAAAATTCCAAAAGAAAGCTCCCCCGAAGAACTTGAATTCTATCCTATTTATACACTTTCTTCAAATGATCTTCAAGCCTTGAGTTGGGCCTTTGCTCTTGGTGGAATTGGGTTGAAAGAGGCCTTGGTTGATTGCTCTTGAAGTTTGGAGAAGAACCAAAGTGAACCAATTGAACCGGTTTGGAGTTTTGCAAAAGTTGGACCAAAAGTTTGAGCAAAAGTTAGGGGGCTAACTTTTGCCCAAACTTTTCATATCAGCAGCTATACCCATCTGATACCAACGTTGGTGCCAAAGTTAGGGGTCTAACTTTGGCCGTATCGTTGGCCTTACCTTGTGCACTTGTGGCGCCAACGTTAGCCACCAAGTTAGGGGGCTAACGTTGGCGCAAACTTTTGCTCCTCCCCTTGTGATTTTCATGTGCCAACGTTAGCCACCAAGTTAGGGGGCTAACGTTGGCGCAAACTTTTGGTGCCCAGGGAGGTTTTCTTCATGCCAACGTTAGCCTCAAAGTTAGGGGGTTAACGTTGGCGCAAACTTTTGGTGCCCAGGGGTGATTTTCATGTGCCAACGTTAGCCACCAAGTTAGGGGGCTAACGTTGGCGCAAACTTTTGGTACCCAGGGAGTGATTTTCATCATGCCAACGTTAGCCTCCAAGTTAGGGGCTAACGTTGGGGCTAACTTTTCACCCAAAAGTTTGTGCAAAAGTTTGAGGCTAACTTTAGGTCCAGCTTTTTGCTTCCTGGTTCAATTTCACTTATTCCATTGTCTTCTCTTTACTCCTAGCTATTCCTTCTTGCTTCAACCTTTCTCCAAGCTTTCCTCACCTATCATTAATCAACCAAACAAATCAAAGCTATGCTTAAAATCATGAGATATTCATTCTTTCATAATATGTGACAATTATAGTATAAAACCTCATGAAATAGCATGAATTCATACATGGTTGATTAAATCAAAGGAAACATGAAAATCTACCCAATTAGCTTGCTTATGGTTCAAGAAAGTGCATAATTCTAATGAAAACAAAAGAAAAAGACTAGTTAAAATAGGCTAAGATGACTTGTCATCAATGGGCCTTTGGATCTTGAGTTGAAGCAGGTTGGAATCTTCAGTGGGCTCAGATTTACTTGCAGAGAAAGCGTGAAGTAGGCATGGACTTTAGCTAGGACTTTAGCTAGGACTTTAGCTCAGATTTACTCAAGTAAAATTGTGGGTTCGAGAATGTTACTGACAATCACCTTTTTCACTAACGTTCCTAGCCCAAGATGGTTCACGTTAACTTTAACGTTAGTGGCACTAACGTGACCACTAACGTTGCCTTTTGGTCCATCGCAAGCATTATTGGCATTTACCTTTGCCAATAACGTTGCTCTTAGCCCCCCTTTTCTCACGTTAGAGTCCACATTAGTATATCTAACGTGACTCTTAACGTGGGCATGCCTTAGTCTCGAGAGCGTTAGTGACACTTACCTTTTTCACTAACGCTCCAAACGCCCCTTCTCACGTTAGTGCCTCACGATAATTGTCTTAACGTGGCTACTAACGTGGTGGTGATTGCCATCTCCAACGTTAGTGACAAAGGTGAGTGTCACTAACGTTGGCTCATCATTTTTTTTCTCCTACGTTAGCTTCCACGTTAATGTAATTAACGTGGCAACTAACGTGGCTCATAGTGGCTTGGTCCAATGTTAGTAACAAAGGTGAGTGTCACTAACGTTGGCGATTCCTTGCTCCTCCCACGTTAGAGTTCACGTTAATGTAGTTAACGTGACTCTTAATGTGGCCAATTAGGCTTAGTCCAACGTTAGGGACAAAGGTGAGTGTCACTAACATTGGCATTGTCTTCCCTTTCCACGTTAGAGTTCACGTTAACTGAGTTAACGTGACTCTTAACGTGGCTAATTGCCTATTTGGAGCGTTAGTGGTATTCACTTTTACCACTAACGCTGGAGATCCCTTTCTCTCCACGTTAACTACCACGTTAATGTAGTTAACGTGGTAATTAACGTGGGCCATGATGGTTTCGAAGGTATTATTGGCAATCACTTTTCTCATTAACGTTGCAAGTTTATTCCCATTCCACATTAGTGGTCACGTTAATTAGATTAACGTGGCTGCTAACGTGGCTCTTCCTTGCTTCCTTTGTCCTGAAATCAAGCAAATAATGTGCATCAAAGTTCTAATCCAAGTTATGAGACATGCATTATCCAATTTGTCATTCAATTCATGCATATTCTCATAAGATCACATGAAATTCATAATGTTTGCTTGAATCAAGATGTAAGTGATTATCTACCCAAAGCTTGCTTATTAACTAAGAAAATTCATGAAACTACCCTAAAACAAT
This sequence comes from Arachis ipaensis, assembly GCF_059453495.1. Taxonomy (NCBI): domain Eukaryota; kingdom Viridiplantae; phylum Streptophyta; class Magnoliopsida; order Fabales; family Fabaceae; genus Arachis; species Arachis ipaensis. The sequence goes on from NC_142444.1 coordinate 78,368,478, forward strand.
AAAGAAAAAGTCAGTGAAACTGGCCAAAATGCCCTGGCATCAAACTAACATGCAATCTATCATGCAATGCAATAACTAACTAATAAAGACAAAAAATTAAGAATTGGTGTTGAAAAAGGAGATTGTTACCCATGGAGATCGGTCGGACGACCTCCCCACACTTAGAAATTTGCACCGTCCTCGGTGCATGCAAGGAAGAGCAAGGTGGACGGGTAGCTACAATTGATGAGTTTCTTCAAAGGGTTGTGCAGGTGAACTTGTTTGTTGCCCCATTTAGAAGCTTTTCTATTCGTTTCCTTCTTATTGGCCAACCCAAAAGGAAAGAAAAAGAAACAAAATTAAGCCTACAACAAAGATATCAAAGCAAATAGAACATAGGCGAGGGCTAACGCCAAATAAGAGTAAAGTTCTCACTACATGGTAGCTACAACATGTGAGCGAGAAAACAATATAAGCTAAAGCATATTAACTAACACTGGATGCAAGAGTAAAGTCAAGGCATGAAGAGCATTCAAAAGCATCAAGTTCAACTAGAAAGATTGGGTCATGAGAGACATGCAAGTTCATATCAATGCACAAAGAATATAAGAGCCATACAAGATTAAGCATTGATTTAAAAGTTTCATCACCCGACAATATCAAACAAGTCAAAAAGCACCAAGATTAATCAAGAAGTTATCAACAATTGAGTAAGAAAATTCAACACCATTATTAAAATAAGAAACCTAGAAAAGAAGATAAGAACAGCTATAAAAACAAAATTAAAATGCAATAAATGAAAATAAGTAAATGCAATAAAAGAAAATCAAAGAAAAGAAATTTTTTTTGTTATTATAATTTTTTTATTTTTTTTATTATTTTTTTTAGCGGCGCGGACGCGTCATGCACGCGTACGCGCTGATGCGCTGTTGGCTGAAGGGTGTGTATGCGCCAGGTGTGCGCACGCGTGGGGTTCAGGCACATAATAGGCACAAACTGGGCATAACTCCCTGGTTTTTGGCTGGGGGTAGAATTTTTGCATCCATGCGTACGCGTACATGGCGCTTCCGCATGGATGATCGAAAATGCTTGAGGCGCGTGTACGCGCCAGCTGCGCGCACGCGCGGGTTGGTGCTCTACTTTTCAAATTTTTTTTTCAAGTTCTTACACCAAACCAAGCATTCCAAACCTCCAAACAGCTACCCAAAACACCTTAAAACCTTAATTAACATTGATGTGTATTTTCGAAAAACGAATTCCAAACACACAAAACTCACCGGCAAGTGCACCAGGTCGTATCAAGTAATAATAACTCACGTGAGTGAGGTCGATCCCACAGGGATTGAAGGATTGAGCAATTTCAGTTTAGTGGTTGATTTAGTCAAGCGAATCAAGATTTGGTTGAGTGATTTGTGATTAACAGAATTTAAATTGCATGGACAGTAAAGGGAATGGGTAAATTGCATGAAATTAAAGAGAACAGAAAATAAAGTGCTGAATCTTAAAGAACAAGAAATTAAATGGCAGAAATTTAGAACGCAAGAAATGTAAATTGCAGAATCTTAAAGTGCAAGAAATGTAAATGGCTTGAATTGTAAAGGGAATTGGGAATTGGATTTGCAGAAATTAAACAAGGAAAAGAAAAATTCAACAAACAGAATTGTAAACAATGGACTCAATTAAACCGGATCTTGAATGAAAATGAAAATAAGCTTGATGTAGCAACGAAACAAGAAAGTTGAAATTGAAAGCTGTAGATCTCAGGACTCAAGAGACTAGATAGCCAAGTCTAGATCTCACTGCCTTCCTAAATCCAGCAAGAACAATTACAGAGGAAATGAAGAAATGTAAATTGCAGAAGAGTAGAAGCCGAAGCAGTTAACTGAAATGGAAATTTAATTATGCAGAAATTTAAACGAGATCTCAAGGTGAGATTGAAACAGAATTTCTTCAATTCTCCACCCAAGATCCAAAACAAGAAAAGTAAAGAGTGCTGAGCAAAAACAAGGAAGAAGGGAGATCAATTCTCCTCCCTAATTCTCTAGAATTCTAAAGCAACAATTCAAAAAATGTAAAGGTGAGCTCTCTGTAAGTATTCCAAATTCTCTCCAAGGAAAAGCTCTCCGAAAAACTTAAATCCTTAGCTATTTATACACTTTCTTCAAAAGGTCTTCAAGCTTTGAATTGGGCCTTTGCTCTTGATGGAATTGGGTTGATAAAGACCTTGGTTGATTGCTCTTGGAGTTGGAGAAAGATCCATTGTGAACCGGGTTGAAATCATAAAAGTTTGAGTAAAAGTTTGAGTAAAAGTTTGAGGCAAACTTTTACTCAAACTTTTTATACCAGATGGCTTCACTTGCTGCTACCAACGTTTGGGCTAAAGTTTGAGGTCAAACTTTTGCTCAAACGTTGGCCCCCTTGTGTATATGTGTGGCGCCAACGTTTGCCAAAAAGCTTGAGGCAAACGTTGGCGCAAACTTTTCTCCTCCAGGGTGTGAAAGTGTGGTGCCAACGTTTGCCAAAAAGTTTGAGGCAAATGTTGGCGCAAGCTTTTCTCCTCCAGGGTGTTGGTTTTGTGATGCCAACGTTTGTGAAAACGTTTGAGGCAAACGTTGGCTCAAGCTTTTCTCCCAAAAGTTTGAGCTAAAGTTTGAGGCAAACTTTTGCTCAAGCTTTTTTTCCTCTAGAGTGTTTTCAATTCTTCCAAAAGTTTGAGCTAAAGTTTGAGGCAAACTTTGGCTCAACCTTTTTTCCTCTGGCATGTTTTCAACTCTTCTAAAAGTTTGAGCTAAAGTTTGAGGCAAACTTTGGCTCAAACTTTTTGTTCTCTCTTGCTCCTAGCCATTCCTTCTTCCTTCAACCTTCTTCAAAACTCTTTCCACCCTAAATCATGAGATTGTGTTTCTTTCATAATATATGACAATTATAGCATAAAATCTCATGAAAGTGCATGAATTCATACATGGTTGATTGAATCAAAGGAAACATGGAAATCTACCCAATTGGCTTGCTTATGGCTTAAGAAAGTGCATAAAATCAATCGAAAACAAAAGAAAAAGGCTAGTGAAACTAGGCTAAGATGACTTGTCATCACAACACCAAACTTAAAGCTTGCTTGTCCCCAAGCAAGAAAAGAATTATGCTCAAAGGTTCTTTCAATCAGAATGGATTTGAAAAATTACATGTACTATCCTGTTAGTGAAGTGATCAAGTGACAGTGGGGTGAACTCTAAATTATATGCTCATGCAAGGGCTTCAGTGCTTACTAGTTCGTACATCTTGGGAGTCTTAGGTCTTAGAACTTTCATCCAAATAATATCATGGAGATCTCTCTATAGGTAATCACCTTGAAGCATCTTATGATTCTTGTGTTTTGGCCTTGATTCTAAGTGTCATGTCTCAAAACGGCTTTTTAGGTAAGCTTTCAATCAATACTCCTAAACCAGTTGGTTTAAAGGTATTAGGTGTTAAAGCACCCCTAGGGATTTACTTACACAAGCCTCTCTCTTTGACACAATTTGACCACAAGCATTTACTAGGATAACAACTCTTTGAGTTCTTGTTTCTTTCTTCTTTTCTGCCTAGTAATTGATGCTCAGAGCCTTGGGCCATGTTCTTTTTTGTTTTTGTATTTTCTTTATTTTCTTTTGTTTTGTTTGCTGCTTCTTGGATCAATAAGTGTTTGAGAATCTCCACAACACTTCTTTGAACTCTATGTCCCGCCTATGAGCTCCCATGCAAGTTTTCATAAACATGCAACCTCAATACATAAGCATGCAACTAGAACCACCACTTCTCCTAATCTTTTGCTTGCCTCAAAATTGTTTAATTCCTCAATCCTTCTTTTCAAAGAACTTTCATGTGATGCATTTTTGAAAAATTGAGTGCAAACAAGTTTTGGAGAGTATGATGTTGTAAATGATCAAGCATCTTGCTTATTGAATTGCAGAAAAACTATACTAAACAGAAAGACAGATAGGGGTACAATATCACTTTCAATCACAGCAATATCTGATAATGAACAATACAACCTTTTGGAGTTTACTTGCTGTCCTCTTTCTCATCATCATTGCTAGTCTTCACATTCCTCTTTCATCTCTTTGGTTGATGATGGTAAATCTTCTCAAAAGTTTGTATGGTACTCTGCAGTGATATTGAAAGTTGCTTGTTTCCCAAGCACTTAGAAACAATAGTTAGCATGCATGATTTATTTGTGGGCCTTTGTACTTACTTTGGTGTGGGAACACCAAACTTAGTACCTTGCCAATGGTTCTTGTTCATCAAACTAACCAGATGTGAAACTCTTTTTCTTTGCTAAAAGTAGTAAAACTGAAAACTAGGAAACAGCAAAATAGTTAACTAGTTTATCTAAATGCTTGAAGCTAGCATGATGCAGAAGGTGAGAATATGTTTTATGATGAAATTTTGGTGGAACACCAAACTTATAATCCTTCATTCTCTCTTATATTGTTTTGGTGTGCAACACCAAACTTAGCTTCTTGCAATATAGATAAAGCTAACTAACCTTTTTATTAAAATAGCTATGAAAAGAAAACTACCTCAGGTTGGGTTGCCTCCCAACAAAGCGCTTCTTTATTGTCACTAGCTTGACATCCTTCATTCTTTGATCATGGAAGCTGAAAATCATAGTGCCTCAGCTTTTCTCTTCTTACTGTGAACTTCCTTCTAGTCTCCTCTTTGATGATCTCTAGGTGTTCATGTGGAAGGATCCGGTTCACAGTATAGTACTCAGATAATTGTGGAGGCACCATCATTGGTTGGGTGTTTAAAATCACTTTATCTCCTGGTGAGAAACTCTCAGTGGAAATTTTCTGAATCCCAGTATTTCTCCCCTCTATCTCTTGCCTCTTTCCTCAACCTCCAAAATGTTTCAGGATCAAAAGGTGTGGATTCATCGCTCTTTCCTCCTATCACAAAATCAGAAACACAAATAGAACCAGAAACTAAAAAAGAGCACTCTGTAACTTGAGTGCAGTTAGAGTTAGTAGAGACAAAGTCTCGAACAGTTAGTGTGCTAGTCCAAAAATAAAAGAAAATGCTTAATCTAGATCACCACCTCACTTAATCATTGTCAATCTATTTCAATCCCCGGCAACGGCGCCAAAAACTTGATGGTGTTTTTGGAAAACGAATTCCAAACACACAAAACTCACCGGCAAGTGCACCGGGTCGTATCAAGTAATAATAACTCACGTGAGTGAGGTCGATCCCACAGGGATTGAAGGATTGAGCAATTTCAGTTTAGTGGTTGATTTAGTCAAGCAAATCAAGATTTGGTTGAGTGATTTGTGATTAACAGAATTTAAATTGCATGGACAGTAAAGGGAATGGGTAAATTGCATGAAATTAAAGAGAACAAAAAATAAAGTGCTGAATCTTAAAGAACAAGAAATTAAATAGCAGAAACTTAGAACGCAAGAAATGTAAATTCCAGAATCTTAAAGTGCAAGAAATGTAAATGGCTTGAATTGTAAAGGGAATTGGGAATTGGATTTGCAGAAATTAAACAAGGAAAAGAAAAATTCAACAAACAGAATTGTAAACAATGGACTCAGTTAAACCGGATCTTGAATGAAAATGAAAATAAGCTTGATGTAGCAACGAAACAAGAAAGTTGAAATTGAAAGCTGTAGATCTCAGGACTCAAGAGACTAGATAGCCAAGTCTAGATCTCACTGCCTTCCTAGATCCAGCAAGAACAATTGCAGAGGAAATGAAGAAATGTAAATTGCAGAAGAGTAGAAGCCGAAGCAGTTAACTGAAATGGAAATTTAATTATGCAGAAATTTAAACGAGATCTCAAGGTGAGATTGAAACAGAATTTCTTCAATTCTCCACCCAATATCCAAAACAAGAAAAGTAAACAGTGCTGAGCAAGAATAAGGAAGAAGAGAAATCAATTCTCCTCCCTAATTCTCTAGAATTCTAAAGCAACAATTCAAAAAATGTAAAGGTGAGCTCTCTGTAAGTGTTCCAAATTCTCTCCAAGGAAAAGCTCTCCGAAAAACTTAAATCCTAAGCTATTTATACACTTTCTTCAAATGGTCTTCAAGCCCTGAATTGGGCCTTTGCTCTTGATAGAATTGGGTTGATAAAGGCCTTGGTTGATTGCTCTTGGAGTTGGAGAAAGATCCATTGTGAACCGGGTTGAAATCATAAAAAGTTTGAGTAAAAGTTTGAGGCAAACTTTTACTCAAACTTTTTATACCAGATGGCTTCACTTGCTGCTACCAACGTTTGGGCTAAAGTTTGAGGTCAAACTTTTGCTCAAACGTTGGCCTCCTTGTGTATATGTGTGGCGCCAACGTTTGCCAAAAAGCTTGAGGCAAACGTTGGCGCAAACATTTCTCCTCCAGGGTGTGCAAGTGTGGCGCCAACGTTTGCCAAAAAGTTTGAGGAAAACGTTGGCGCAAGCTTTTCTCCTCCAGGGTGTTAGTTTTGTGATGCCAACGTTTGCCAAAAAGTTTAAGGCAAACGTTGGCTCAAGCTTTTCTCCCAAAAGTTTGAGCTAAAGTTTGAGGCAAACTTTTGCTCAAGCTTTTTTTCCTCTGGAGTGTTTTCAATTCTTCCAAAAGTTTGAGCTAAAGTTTGAGGCAAACTTTGGCTCAAGCTTTTTTCCTCTGGCATGTTTTCAACTGTTCTAAAAGTTTGAGCTAAAGTTTGAGGCAAACTTTGGCTCAAACTTTTTGTTCTCTCTTGCTCCTAGCCATTCCTTCTTCCTTCAACCTTCTTCAAAACTCTTTTCACCTATCATCAATCAATCCAAAAAATCAAAGCTATGCCCCAAATCATGAGATTGTGTTTCTTTCATAATATATGACAATTATAGCATAAAATCTCATGAAAGTGCATGAATTCATATATGGTTGATTGAATCAAAGGAAACTTGGAAATCTACCCAATTGGCTTGCTTATGGCTTAAGAAAGTGCATAAAATCAATTGAAAACAAAAGAAAAAGGCTAGTGAAACTAGGCTAAGATGACTTGTCATCAAACATATCAAACTACCAAATAATCTCAACAAACTACTCTAAATATGAATTTAAACCAATGCTAACAATATTTACAAAAGAGAAAATAAGATATTACCACGGTGGGGTGTCTCCCACCTAGCACTTTTGTTTATTGTCCTTAAGTTGGACTTATGGGGAGCTCTTCATCAAGGTGGCTTGTGCTTGTAACCATCTTGGAACACCCACCAATGCTTGAATCTCCAATAAACTCCATTCTTCAATGTTAATATCTTCAAGCTTTGATGGAGTTCTTCACAAACCATGAGCTCCCAAAGTTGATTTTCCTTGTGCGATCCAGATCCTACACTTTGTTTTGAAACCCATCTTCAAATTGATCATCATGATTCCACTTGGGTGGCATGACCTTAGAATTCTCAAAGAAGCCTCCAAACAACTTTCTAGACCCATGCAATTTGATTCTACACCAACCATTGCTATTCAACTTTGAGCATGCAACCATCATGAACTTAGAGTGATGTTTCCAACCACTATACAACTCTCTCCTACTCTTAATTCTACAAAGAGCTCTAAGTTGACTATCATTTTCAATCAAACCATATTCAAGTGAGAAAGTAAAGCTTAGGGATAAGAAATTTACCCACTTGAATGTTGTGTTGGATGATGGTGACTTAGGAAGGGGGACCTCCCCACACTTAGCCAATGCGAAGTCTACGCCCTTGTGCTCCTTCTTGACTACCTCCACCTCTTTGCAAGCTTCTTCAATTTCAATTCCTTGCTCACCAACTTCTTCTATACACCCTTCATTGCTCAAACCATGTGTTGGAGGTTGTGAATGGTCCTCCTTGTCATCAATTTCACAACACAATGAAGGGGATTTATCAATTTCAAAAGACTCATTAGTTGGTGTGGAATCATCTTCAATGGTAGAGCTTGCTTCTTGCTCAACATTTTCCTCTTGGTAGCTTCCTTCCAATTCAATCTCTTCTTCATTGCTTACCAAGGGTATGGAAGGTGAGGTATCTTCTTCCTTACCCTCTATGTCAAGCCCAATGGGAGAGGATTCAATTGTAGATAGGAACTCCTCAATGATTGAATCTGTCTCTTGGTCAACCTCTTCAAAGGCTTCAACCACTTCTTCCGGCTCAATTATCTCAGCTTCCTCCCCTTGTGGCAATCCTTGTTTCACCCCTTCTTCTACACCTTGAAGATCTAAACTCACTCCCTCACTATGCTCCTTAATTGCTTCTCCACATTCATCAATGGGAGTGCCTTGGTTGCTTAGGCTTAGTTGGAAGGAGATCATATTGCTAACGGCTTCCGCTAGGATAGCTATCTTGGCTTCTAGCTCCTTAAACTCTTTTTGATTCTCTTCTTGCCTTTGAATATAAGAACTAACACATTCTTGAAGAGAATCATCCATTGAAGGTGGTGTGGAAAAAGAAGGTTCATTGTTTGGGAAGGACGTTTCATAATTGGAAGTTGGTTCATCTTGGTAAGGGTATGGAGTTGGTGTATATTGAGGTTGTTTTTGAGAGTAATTGTGTTGGAATGGTGGTAGTTCCATGTATGGTTCATATAGTTCATAAGGTGGTTGGTATGGTGGATAGGGATTAGGGTCATAATGACGTGTTTGGTGGTATAGGGCTTGTGAGTAAGGTGGTTCAAAATTATGTTGAGGAGGTGGTTCATAGGCATATGGTGGTGGTTGTTGACAATCACAATAAGGGTCACCATATCCATTAGATTAATATGCATTATGATTAGAATTATACCCATAAGAAACCGGAGGTTGTGGTTGCCAAGAAGGTTGATCAATCCTTTGAGCCTCCTGCCATCTCTGATTTTCAAATCCTTTATGTATGTTACCATTGTAGTTCCCATTCCCTACAATATAATTTGAGCCAAACTCATAGCCAAAGTGATAAGAATTCATAATAGCAAATAAAAACAAAAGCTACAAAAATAAGCAACAAAGTCCTAAGCCTAACGAAAACTAACAAATAAGCAAAAGGCAAACATATTCACAATGTTCACAATAGCCAATAACATAACAACATTGCAACTCCCCGGCAACGGCGCCATTTTGATTTAAGAAAAATTGTCGTGTCGGTATAGAATTTCACACAAAATGAATTTTCGTTGCAACTATAGTTCTACACCAAGAAACAATCCTCCTAATAAAAAATTTGGTTGTCACAAGTAACAAACCCCAAATAAGAATTAACCGAAGTATTTGAATTCTGGGTCATCTCACAAGGAATTGCAATGAAGTGCTCAATTATTGGTTATAAAGGGGTAAGGGATTTTGATTTTATGTTTTGGCAAGAAAATAAATGGCAAGAAAAGTAAATGAACAATGAACTAACAAAAGAAATGGAAAAGAACTCTTGGCTAGACATAGGTAATTGAGATCACCATCCTTGTCTACATACCAAATATTGATAATTATGAGAGGCCAACCCATTAAGTCTACTTCTAAAAGCCTTAAGTATGTAATATCTACTCCCAAGCTTGAAGTATGTCAAATAGGCTTGATCACATCAACCCATAAGTCCCAACCTATCTACTAATTAGATTAGTAGTGGGTTGGTGTCAATGAGTATCAAATTGATCACCAAGGGTTCTCAAATCACCAATTCATTGAGACCCAATGACTCAAGGTCACTCAATTCCCTTAGCCTAGGCCAAGAGTCAAGAAAACTACTAAAAAACTAAAGGAAACATTTTAACAAACACCTAGTGTGCAAGGAAAGTAAGCATCATAAAATGCAAGAATTAGGGAAACCCATAACTAACATAAGCATGAAATTAATAATAACAATCAAGATCAACAGAAAAGAGACATGGAAATATAAAATTACATTAAGAGAAATCAAGATCCAATAATTGTTCATCAACATAAGAGAGCAAAATAAGAAATTAACAAGTAAAACTAGAAGAGCAAAGACAATAGAACACTAAAATATAATGAGAATTAAAATTAAAACAAGAATTGAAAGAGAAATTTGAGAGTGATTAACTTAACTTTACTCTAATTTCTATCCTAAATATAGAGAGAGGAGAGAGCTTCTCTCTCTAGAATTCTACCCTAAACATGATGAAAACTAAACTATGACTACTTGGTTTATTCTCCCCTCAATCCTTGGGTTCAATAGCATCAGAAATGAGCTGGATTAGGCCCAAAATGAGCTACAAATTGCTGGCCACGAATTCACTTTTAATGGGCCATGTGCAGAATCGGCGTACACGTATACATGGTGCGTGCGCTCCCCTGAACGCGAAGCAGCATATGGAAAATTTTATATCATTTTCGAAGCCCTGGATGTTAGCTTTCCAACGCAACTGGAACTCCCTCATTTGGACCTCTGTAGCTCAAGTTATGGTCGATTGAGTGAGAAGAGGTCAGGCTTGACAACTATACTGTTCCTTCATTTCTTCATGAGTTCTCCCACTTTGCATGCTTTTCTCCTCACTTCTTCCATCCAATACTTGCCTTATGAACCTGAAATCACTCAACAAACATATCAAGGCATCGAATGGAATTAAAGTGAGTTAAATTTAGCTATTTTAAGGCCTAAAAAGCATGTTTTCACATTTAAGCACAAATCAAGGGAGAATTACAAAACCATGCTATTTCATTGAATAAATGTGAGAAAAGTTGATAAAACCACCCAAATTAAGCACAAGATAAACCACAAAATCAGGTTTTATCATTGCTCCCACTTGGTTATCCTCTAACTATGAAGGAAGGTCAAGTGGATAAATCAATATGAACCCTCAAGTCCTAGTCAACTTCCAAGGAAAGACTAGAGTTAGTGGAATTCAAGTCAATTAGCAAGTCTCAATTATCAATCAACAAGGGAGCTTGATAACTCAAGCGTCTCCAATTAATCAACCAAAGCCATGAATGTAAAAAGCTAAATTAAAATCATAAATATGAAATACCTCAAATTGCATTAAATAAAGAAATCAAATCTAACATGGAGTTCATAAACCAAATTGGGAAAATAAATAAACCAGAATACTAGAATAAATAAAAGTAGAAGAGAAACTAAATTAAAGGAACATTGAACCTGGAATTGAGAAGAAATAAACCTAAAACTAAGAGAGATCCTAAAACCTAGAGAGAGGGGAGAGCCTCTCTCTCTAGAAACTACATCTAAACCTAAAATTGTTGTCAATTGATGAATGGATGAAAATTGTGATATCCCCCTTGAGTCTATGCTTGTCCCCTGGCTTTAGTCTGCGTTTCTGAGCCAAAAACGGGTCCAAACTCAGCCCAAAATTATCCCCAGCATTTTCTGCAAATTCTGCAAGTAGCGCATGTCACGCCTACGCGTCAGTCACACGTACGCATTGTTTGGCGATTTTCCTTGTCACGCGTACGCGTTAGGCATGTGTACGTGTCGCTCGTCCTTTGCGCTAGGCATGCGTACACATCACCCATGCGTGCGCATCGCTGCCAGCTTCTCAAAACTTTATTTTTTACGTTCCTTCCACTTTTGCATGTTTCCTTTGCATCCTCTAAGCCATTCCTGCCCTATAAAGCCTGAAAACACTTAACACACAGATCACGGCATCGAATGGTAATAAAGGATAATTAAAATTGACATTTTAAAGGCCTAGGAAACATGTTTTCAATTATATCACAAAATCATAAAGGAATTGTAAAACCATGCAATTTATATGAATAAGTGAGCAAAGAATTGATAAAAACCACTCAAATTAACACAATATAAACCATAAAATAGTGGTTTATCAATCTCCCCACACTTAAACATTAGCATGTCCTCATGCTAAGCTTAAGGAGATATAAAGAATGAATGGGCGAAAGTAAGACTCATGAGATACATCCTGCGAATGCAACTATATGCTATGATGGTTCTGTCTACTTGGTTAAAAGTAAATAAGTTCTTCAAGATAAAAACAAATTAGATTCCACTAATTTAAATCACACAAATAAAAGACAAGTAAACTTGTGAGAAGATAGCTCATGAAAGCAGGGAACACGGAATCAAGCATTGAACCCTTACTAGTAGTGTATATCACTCCAATCTCACAAGTGTCTTAGGTTAATCACTCTACTCTTCTCTGGTCATGCTTTCTAAACTTTGTTCTTCACCTAACCAATTAACAGAAATTTAGTATACCAATGCAAACATCATGAGGTCTTTTCAAGGTTGTAATGGGGCTAAGGTAAGTGTGAGGATATATGTATGGCCAAGTGAGCTACAGTATGAATCTTTGACTAACCTAAGCTCTTGCCTAACACACACACACTCTATGTAACTCTAAAATCATGCATAGCTACCCATAATTTCCACTTTTGTATCACATACTCATGTACCAAATATTTCTTTAATTTTTCACATATGCATTGATCTTTTATTAAACTTAGCATTAGGGTAATTTTGTCCCCTTATTTATTTATTTACATAATTAATTGAATATTTTTGGTTTTTTTTTCCAATCATAAAAGCAAACATAACATATCAATGCACATGAGTTTCTAATTTTTTTCTGGTCTCCTATGAGTATGCACCCAAACTCCCAATATTTTGTCAATAGAATACTGTACACTTTCATCAGCCAAAGTTCCCATAGTTTCCCACACTTAATTGATACACAATCTCTAACTTAAGCTAACCAAAGATTCACTTGGGGTGATTAATTATTTTTTCGCTTAAGGCTAGTGATGTGGTAAAATATAGAACAAATGGGAAATAAAAGGCTCAAGGTGGCTAACAAAGGTGATTGAAAGGGTAGGCTATTTGGGATGAGTAAGCTAATAACAAATAATGGCCTCAATCATATGCAATCATGTAAATATACTAAACAATGGATATATAGAATGGAACAAAATATAGATTACAATCATAGAGAAGGAAACACACAAGAATAAAATATTATGGTTAAATAATGTAACCATGTAATTAAGCTCAAATCCCACAGGTTGTGCGCTCTTAGCTATAATTCATGTTCCAATTTACAGTCTTCAAACAAGTTTAACAAAAAATTTAATTTAAATTAGTGAAAAGCTATAAAATAGGGTCTTGGAAGGAAACTCATTACTTTATCAAGCAGTGGTAAATTATGCACAAAATTAAACAAACATGCAATCAAACATGGAAATGCAACAACTAATTTAACAAGAAAAATTAAATATTGGTGTTGAAATAGGAAATAACTAACCCATGGAAGTCGGTATTGACCTACCCACACTTAAAGATTGCACCGTCCTCGGTGCATGCTAAGATATGCAAGTGGACGGGTTGCTCCATCTGATGCTTTTCTTCAAAGATTGTGTAGATAGACTTGTTTGTTGCCCCATTGAGAAGCTTTTCTTTTCCCTTCTTTTGTGGCCATCCTGAAAGAGGAAGAAAAGGGAGAAAAGTAACCCAAAAACAAAGATAGAAAACAAATAAAATATAGTTGGGTGAATGCCAAATAGTGAGGGTTTCAATTACATGGTAGCTACAACATGCAAGGGAGAAAATAGTAGAAGCAAATGGAATATCAATTAAATTCATGTCAATGCAAAAAGAGTACAACTATCATAAAAGATTAGCATTGACCTAAATAGTATTACCTAATCAGAACAGAACTAGTCATGAAGCACGAGAGTAATGCAAGAAAAGATGTAACAGTAGAATAAGAAAATTTAACACCAATGGAAAAAAATAATAAATTTAGAAGAGAAAATAAAAATATGCACAAAATTAAAATGCAATGAATGATAGTATACAATTAAATTAAGTAAAATAGAATGAAGGGAGAGAATGATGAGAAGTTAAAGAGATGAAGAAGAAGAAAGTAAGAAAGGAGGAGGAAAGAAGGAGAGAAGATAGAAGAAAAAAAAGAAAGAATTAAAAAATGGGGCGTCACGCGCACGCGTGCATCACGCATACGCATGACATCTGAGTTGGCCGTTCGACGCGTAAGCAGTGCCCATGCATACGCATGGGTGGTCTCCATCTAAGTTGGCCGTTCGACGCGTAAGCGGTGCCCACGCATACGCATGGGTGGTCTGAAAGCGAAATAGCGCGAACGCATCAGGGACGCGTACGCGTGGAATGATTTTGTGCCTCTAACACAGTTCCATCACAAGGGCAGTACAACTCTCGGGTCAAACACCAATTTACGCCGATTGTCCTATTCACGCGTGAGTGTGCTTGACGTGGACGCGTGGATTTCCCAAGTTCCAAAGGATGCACACGCGTCTTTGACGCGTGCGCGTGGGTCGAAGTGTGTGCAGAGCACACCAGCTACCCGATTCCATCACAACTTTCTGTTTGTTGGATGGGATAGCAAAATTGGGAACCGATGCTCACGCGTGGCCTACGCTCACGCGTGGGTTACCCCCCCTTTTTTATGGAGTATGCAAAATGCGAAATGCTGATGCTGATGCAGACATTATGAATGAACACTAAGAAAGATAGAATAAAATAAAACTAGGAATAAAACAAAATAAAATAAAGCTAAGACTGAAAAAGGACGATCATACCATGGTGGGTTGTCTCCAACCTAGTACTTTTAGTTAGAATCCTTAAGTTGGACATTTGGTGAGTTCCCTGTCATGGTGGCTTATGTTTGAACTCATCCAGAAATCCCCACTAATGTTTATAATTCCAATAGCCTATGGGATCCCATACTAGTTGCATAAAGCCTTCAAGCAAGTTAAAGCAAGAGACAAGGCCCCAAGAGTGTTGATTGCTAGAATGAATTCCGGGGTCCCAAACATTGCTGTTGCACCCGTCTTCTTGTTGATCATCATTTTTCCACTTGGGTGGTTCATGACTTGCATCATCTACCCTTCTTTCTTGCATAAAGAAGACCATAAAAGAGCATAAATCTCATTTTCTTAGTACAATTCATGCATTATTTGATGAATATTATGGTACACTACTTTGAGATGAGTTGTGCTGAATTTCAGGAGAGAAAAGCATCAAAAATTGGATAGAAGACAAACAAGAAGCTGGGCGTGTGAAACTGGCGTGCCACTTGAAGCAAACGCCACAAAAATGCACTGGCATGGCACGCCAGGAGCTGGGCGTGGCACGCCAGTACTAAAGTCCAGAGAAGAAGTCCAAGCAAGCATGTGGGCGTGGCGCGCTAGAGACTGGGCGTGGCACGCTAATACAAAATTCCAGAGAGCCAAATGGAGGACATAAAAGGGGCGTGCCACGCCAAGCTGGGCGTGGCACGCCTGGCCCATCAATTACTATGGGCGTGCCACTTGAGCATAGGGGCGTGGAGTTCAAATTGCATTAAATAAAGAAATCAAATCTAACATGGAGTTCATAAACCAAATTGGGAAAATAAATAAACCAGAATACTAGAATAAATAAAAGTAGAAGAGAAACTAAATTAAAGGAACATTGAACCTAGAATTGAGAAGAAATAAACCTAAAACTAAGTGAAATCCTAAAACCTAGAGAGAGGGGAGAGCCTCTCTCTCTAGAAACTACATATAAACCTAAAAGTTTTGTCAATTGATGAATGGATGAGAATTGAGATGTCTTCCTTGAGTCTCTGTTTGTCCCCTGGCTTTAGTCTGTGTTTCTGGGCCGAAAACTGGGTCCAAACTCAACCTAAAATTGCCCCCAGCATTTTCTGCGAATTCTGCAGGTAGCGCATGTCACGCGTATGCGTCAGTCACGCGTACGCGTCATTTGGCGATTTTCCTTGTCATGCGTTTGCGTTAGGCACGCATACGCATTGCTCGTCCTTTGCGCTAGGCACGCGTACAGGTCACCCATGCGTGCGCGTCGCTGCCAGCTTCTCAAAACTTTCATTTTTCACGTTCCTTCCACTTTTGCATGTTTCCTTTCCATCCTCTAAGCCATTCCTGCCCTATAAAGCCTGAAAACACTTAACACACAGATCACGGCATCGAATGGTAATAAAAGATAATTAAAATTGACAGTTTAAAGGCCTATGAAACATGTTTTCAATTATATCACAAAATAAGGAAGGAATTGTAAAACCATGCAATTTATATGAATAAGTTAGCAAAGAATTGATTAAAACCACTCAAATTAGCACAAGATAAACCATAAAATAGTGGTTTATCAAGTCTACCATCCTCAAACCAATGGGTAAGCTGAGGTGTCTAACAGAGAGATAAAGCGCATGCTGGAGAAGATAGTCAAGCCTCATAGGAAGGACTGGAGCACCAGGCTTGTGGATGCTCTTTGGGCTTATCGAATAGCGTACAAGACACCCATAGGAATGAGTCCCTCCCACCTGGTCTTTGGCAAAGCTTGCCACCTCCCAGTGGAGGTGGAACACAAAGCTTCCTGGGCTGTAAGGGAATGCAACATGAGATTTGAGAAAGCTGGTGCTGAAAGGAAGCTGCAACTAGCAGAACTGGAGACCCTTCGACTCGAAGCATATGACAACTCCAGACTATACAAAGAGAAGGTGAAGGCTGTGCATGAGAAGCATATCAAAAGAAGACATTTCAGACCTGGGGAGCTAGTTCTCCTTTACAACTCAAGGATGAAACTCATGCCAGGCAAGCTGCGTTCAAGATGGGAAGGCCCCTACAAGGTCGAAAAGGCAGAGCCATACGGAGTCTTTCATCTGAGTCATCTTTCAAGTTCCAAATTCATCAAGGTCAACGGACATCGCTTAAAGCTGTATCATGGTGAGAAAATGAAGGACAATAAAGAGCTAGAGGTCTTCCTCTTGGAGGACCCACCACCAGAAGCAGATTGAGATTGTGGACAGTCCAACTTAAGGACGTAAAAGCAAAATGCTAGGTGGAAGACAACCCACCATGGTATGATCGTTTCTTCTCATTCCTAGTCTATTTTATTTTAAATTTTGCAGTAGTCATTCATAATTTCTGCATGTTCATCTGCATGTTGCATTTTGCATTCTATATAAAAAAATGGCATATGACGTGCAAGCGTCGTTGATGCGTACACGTCACATGTGTGTGCGAGAAATAAAGAAATTAAACAGAAAGTTGGACAGGAGTGGTGCTGGACACGTGCTTTACGCACAAGCAAGTCCACACGTACGCGTCGCTTGCGATTTCAACACATCACGCATACGCGTCCCTGACGCGCACGCGTGACCATGAAAAATCGGCGTCAATGGGTGTATGGCCAGAGAGTTATGATGGTGTGGGGCTGGAACTATGCTAGTAGCACAAGCCCCATCATGCGTACGCATCCCTAACGCGTGCGCGTCGTTTTCGCAAAATGACTATCCACGCATGCGCATCCCTGACGCGCACGTGTCGTATGTGATTTTTGCCCCAAGCCCAGTGCGAACAGAGAGTTGTGCGTACGCGTCGATGCCTTTGCGCGATTCGCACAATCAAAGGCACGCGTATGCGTGCCCGACACCTACGCATCACTTTTCAATCTGCGTGACCCACGCATACGCGTGATGCACGCGTACGCGTCGCCTGCGACGCACAATTAAACCACCTCAGCGCCTGATTTTTATTCTCCCTCCCTCCAATCTTAATTCTTTTAAATCCTAATTATTTCTTCTTCCTTCATTCTTTATTCTTCCTTATTCTTTCCTACTTTCTATTACTTTCTTTCTTCATCTCCTTCATCAGGTTTCTTTTCTTCCGCCCATCTACTCTTTTATTATTGCATTAATTTATGTTTCTTTCTTCTCTATTTTTCTTTTAGCTTAATTATTTATGGTTTCTTTTTCTTTTCTTTTTCTTGCATTCTTATGTTGGTGTTGGAATTTTATTTGGATATTACCTTACTATAATGAAGCTTTTGGATATTATAAGGAGTGATTTGACAATTGACATATTAAATTGGCTCTCATATACATTTGGATTATATTATTTTCATTCCTACTTTAACTTGCTCACCAAGTGTTTGTGAAAAAGTCCTTATGGCACTTTGAATCCTATTTTCCTTTACTCTTTTACTTGAATGCCCCTTTTTCACAACACTTGTACTCCACATGTATTTGGGGTTATCATTCACAATTGTCATCATACAAATATTCTCTATATTAGCACATTTAATTATTGATGCTTGAGTTATGCTTCTCATGCCTAGTACTTGCATGCTTTTACTCTCTTGCATCCAATTATTATGAATTGCCTTCTCGATCTTAATTGAGGTCTTACCTACATGTTGTAGCTACCATGTATTTGAGCTATCATCTTTCCTTTGGCATTCATTATCACTTGGAATTTTTTCCCTTCCAGTTTTAGTCATCTATATTTCACACTCTTCCTTTTTTCTTCTTCCTTAGGCATGGGTACCAAGAAACGAAAAGAGAAGGCCACTGACAAGACACCAGCAAGGAGAGGAACGAAGAGAACACTGGCTAAGGCACTTCCATCTACCAGTGTCAAGCCACCAATAAAGCGGGTGAAGAGGATCATTAAAGTTGATGAATCCGAGAAAGCCTTTCCCGCACGGGACTCCACACGGTTTGCTAACCGTTATTGCGAATAGATGTTCCCCATCCTAGCTGAAAGGAACTACAACAATGAGCATCTACTCATTGTCCCAACACACTTTGTTGATTTTGTGGAGCCCCGTGTAGAGAGGAGACAGTGGTGATTTTTGAAGAGACAGTCGCGAGAGGCCAACTTATCATGGGTAGTCAAATTCTACTCAAACTTCTACTCGCCTACTATGCAGACTGTCTTCATCCGTTAGTAGTAGGTCCCTGTCTCTGAGAGTTCCATAAAGAGAGCACTGGACCTTCCACCTAGTCCTGAGGGATGGGATGCATATCAAGAAGCATCTCGTAAGCACCAGATGTATCAGTTCGACTAGGATAGCTTCCTTAGAGTTATAGCCCAACCTGGCAGCACTTGGATCTACGGGCAGCATCGTTCAAAACCCAAGAGCATCTCAGCCCAGTCACTCACCCTGGAGGCTCGCGTGTGGGCACAGATTACGTCCCACTATATCTTTCCGAGCACTCATGAGTCGACCTTCACAGCCGACGTGGCTGTTCTCATCTGGTGCA
This sequence comes from Arachis ipaensis, assembly GCF_059453495.1. NCBI lineage: Eukaryota > Viridiplantae > Streptophyta > Magnoliopsida > Fabales > Fabaceae > Arachis > Arachis ipaensis. The sequence goes on from NC_142444.1 coordinate 78,387,422, forward strand.
TCCTGACAAAGCAACCCCTCAACCTATCCCGACACATCCGGCAAGCAATGGGACATGTACAGATTGCGGGTAACCTAACTTTTCCCACCTTGGTTTCAGATTTAGTCTATGTAGTAGGTCTGTCCTATCGGGCAGGAGATACAAAGGTCATGATCCCTAGGGCCAACCAGTATGTTCCGAATGGGAAGTACACTAAGCCTGCGGGTCCTTCTTTGGATACTCCTCCTTCTTCTACTCCACCGTCATCCACACCACAAGCACCATCCATCCATCAGATGTTCCTTCAGATCCTTGAGAGGTTTGACCGGCAGGACTGGTGAATGGAGCAAATGGAGTGCCATAACAAGCGCAGATACAACTATTTGAAGGACCTCATAGTTGGTACCAACCCACCTCTAGAACCAATGGACACACTGGACTCCCCTTCATCCAGTAGTACAGAGAGACATGGCGAACCAGGCGGTGGAGGCGATGCTTTCAGCCCTACCTTGCTCCTTACTGATGGCACGGAGGACTGTGCCAAGCCTTAAGTGTGGGGAGGTCAGTCCTTGACTTTCGGAGGTAACTTCTCTCTCTTAACACCAATATTTGACTTTTTCTTTTGTTAGATAGGATATATTGCATGATAATAATTGTTTGCATGTATGTTTTGCTTGGTTGAAGTAACGAGTTTCTTTTCAAGACCCTTTTTATAGCATTCCACTAATTTAAATTTAAATTTTTTTTTGATAAACTTGTTTGAGGATTGTAATTTGGAACATAGGTTATAGCTAAGAACACACAACCTATGAGATTTGAGCTTAATTACATGGTTACATTATTTAACCATAATATTTTATTCTTGTGTGTTTCCTTCTCTATGATTGTAATCTATATTTTGTTCTATTCTATATGTCCATTGTTTAGTGTATTTACATGCATACATATGATTGAGGCCATCATTCATTATTACCTCACTCATCCTAAATAGCCTACCCTTTCAATCACCTTTGTTAGACACCTTGAGCCTTTTAATCCCCATTTGTTCTATATTTTACCACATCACTAGCCTTAAGCGGAAAAAAAAATTAATTACCTAATTTGAATCTTTGGTTAGCTTAAGATAGAGATAGTGTATCAATTAAGTGTGGAGAACTGTAGGAACTTGGGTTGATGAAAGTGTACAGTGTTTCATTGACAAAATATTGGAAATTTGGGTACCTACTTATGTGAGACCAGAAAATGTAAAAACCCATGTGCATTGATATGTTATGTTTATCTTTACTTTAAAAAAAATTATATAGTTATTACAATATAAATAAATAAATAAATAAGGGAAAAAAATTACCCCAATGCTAAGTTAAATAAAAGATTAATGCATAGGTCATGAAATTAAAGAAAGATTTGGTACATGAGTATGTGATGCTAAAGTGGGAATTTTGGGTAGCTAGGCATGAATTTAGAGTTATATTGAGTGTGTGTGTGTGTTAGGTGAAACCTTAGGTTAGTCAAAGATTCATATTATAGCTCACTTGGCCATACATATATCCTCACCCTTACCTTAGCCCCATTACAACCTTGAAAGAACCTCATGATGTTTGCATTGGTAAACTAAATTTTTGTTGATTGGTTAGATGAAGAACAAAATCTAGAAAGCATGACTAGAGAAGAGTAGAGTGAATTAACCCTAGACACTTGAGTGATTAGAGTGCATATACACAACCAGTGAGGGTTCAACGCTTGATTCTATGTTTCCTGCTTTCATGAGCTATCTGGTGCATGGCGGAAGTTAGGCCCATTAAGAGGGTGTAATGTAAGAACAGCGTTGCGAGTATAGCCCTTAACCAGCTAAAATCCACCTCACTAATTTAGAAAGTTGTCACAAAAATTTAGAATAAAAATACTGGAGTATGAGTCTGATGAGCGGATATTTTATACGCTTTTTAGGGTTAATTTCATATAGCTTTTAGTATGTTTTAGTTAGTTTTTAGTTTATTTTCATTTGTTTTTAGGAAAAATTCATATTTATGGACTTTACTATGAGTTGTGTGTTTTTCTGTAATTTCAGGTATTTTTCTGGCTGAAATTGAGGGAGTTGAGCAAAAATCTGATTCAGGCTGAAAAAGGACTGCTGATGCTGTTGGATTCTGACCTCCCTGCACTCAAAGTGGATTTTCTGGAGCTACAGAACTCGAAATGGCGTGCTTCCAATTGCGTTGGAAAGTAGACATCCAGGACTTTCTAGCAATATATAATAGTCCATACTTTGCTCAAGGATAGATGACGTAAACTGGCGTTCAACGCCAGTTCTCTGCCCAATTCTGGCGTCCAGCGCCAGAAAAGGATTAAAAGTTGGAGTTCAACGCCAGAAATGGATCCAACCCTGGCATTGAACGCCCAAAATGGCCTTATGCACGTGAATTGCTTAAATCTCAGCCCCAGCACACACCAAGTGGGCCCCAAAAGTGGATCTCTATACCATCTGCTATAGTTTACTCATTTTCTGTAAACCTAGGCTACTAGTTTAGTATTTAAACAACTTTTAGAGACTTATTTTGTATCTCATGACATTTTAGATCTGAACTTTGTACTCTTTGACGGCATGAGTCTCTAAATTCCATTGTTGGGGGTGAGGAGCTCTGCTGTGCCTCGATGAATTAATGCAAGTATTTCTGTTTTCTATTCAACATGCGTGTTCCTATCTAAGATACTCATTCGCACCTCAACCTGAATGTGATGAACATGACAATCATCATCATTCCCTATGAACGCGTGCCTGACAACCACTTCCGTTCTACTTTAGATTGAATGAGTATCTCTTAGATCTCCCAACCAAAATCTTCGTGGTATAAGCTAGATTGATGGCGGTATTCATGAGAGTCCGGAAAGTCTAAACCTTGTCTGTGGTATTCCGAGTAGGACTCTGGGATTGAATGACTGTGACGTGCTTCAAACTCATGAGTGCTGGGCATAGTGACAGACGCAAAAGGATAGTAAATCCTATTCCTGTACGATTGAGAACCTGCAGATGATTAGCCGTGCGGTGACAGTGCACCTGGACCATTTTCACTGGAAGGATGGACGGTAGCCATTGACAACGGTGATCCACCAACACACAGCTTGCCATAGGAGGACGTGCATGCATGAATCAGAAGACAGAGGAAAGCAGAGATTCAGAACACAAAGCATCTCCAAAACTCCAACATATTCTCCATTACTGCACAACAAGTAACCCTTAATCCATGCTCTGTTGTTTATTCGCAATTCAACTGATAAATATAATTGACTTCCTGACTAAGAATTACAAGATAACCATAGATTGCTTCAAACCAACAATCTCCGTGGGATTCGACCCTTACTCACGTAAGGTATTACTTGGATGACCCAGTGCACTTGCTGGTTAGTGGTACGCGTTGTGAAAAGTGTGATTCACAATTCGTGCACCAAGTTTTTGGCGCCGTTGCCGGGGATTGTTCGTGTTTGGACAACTAACGGTTTATTTTGTTGCTTAGATTAGGAAAAAATTTCTTTTTTTGTTTAGAGTCTCTTATTATTGTCATGTTAAAATTTTAGAATCCTTATTTTCTTTTTAAAATATTTTTCAAAAATAATTTTTCTATTAAATCCTGTGCCAAATTTTAAGTTTGGTGTTTTCTTGTTGATTTCTCTGTGTTTTTTCGAAAATTTTAGTTTGGTTTTCTAAAAATTTTAAGTTTGGTGTTCTTCCTTCGTGTTCTTGTGTTCTCGTGAATCTTCAAAGTGTTCTTGAGTTTTCCTTGTGTCTTGATCTTAAAATTTTTAAGTTTGGTGTTCCTTAGTGTTTTTCCCTTAAAAATTTTCGAAAACAAGGAGCATCAGATCTAAAAATTTTAAATCTTGTGCTATCTTATTGTTTTCTCTCTCCTCTCTAAATTCAAAAATATCTTTTCTCTCTGTTTTAAAAGCAAATTTTCGAAATCTATTTCTAAAATTCAGATTTTTATTTCAAAATTTAAAACCTTTTTCAAAAAATCATCATATCCTTTTCAAAATCTCCTAACCACTTTCTCTCTCCTCACTTTTTCGAAAATCTTTCACTCATTTTTATTTATTTTACTTTGATTTATTTTGATTTCGAAATAAATAAATAAATAAATAAATAAAAATAATTTTTATATCATCTCCCTTTCTCCATCATGGACCTAAGCGGAAATGAACAATCCAGGAGGACTCTGGGGTCATATTCTAACCCCTCTACTGCTTCATATGGGAGTAGTATCTGTATACCCTCCATTGGAGTCAGTAGCTTTGAGTTGAATCCTCAGCTCATTATCATGGTGCAGCAAAGTTGCCAGTATTCTGGTCTTCCACAGGAAGAACCTACAGAGTTTCTGGCACAGTTTCTACAGATTGCTGACACAGTACATGATAAAGAAATAGATCAGGATGTCTACAGACTATTACTGTTTCCATTTGCTGTAAAAGATCAAGCTAAGAGGTGGTTGAATAAGCAACCTAAGGCCAGCATAAGGACTTGGAAACAATTGACAGACAAATTCCTGAATCAATACTTTCCCCCAAAATGGATGACACAGCTAAGGCTGGACATCCAAGGCTTTAAACAAGGAGATAATGAATCTCTTTATGATGCCTGGGAGAGATACAGAGAGATGCTATGAAAATGCCCCTCTGAAATGTTTTCAGAGTGGGTTCAGTTAGACATCTTCTATTATGGGCTTGCTGAAGGAGCTCAGATGTCTCTAGATTACTCAGCTGGTGGATCTATCCACATGAGAAAGACAATTGAAGAGGCTCAAGAGCTCATTGATACAGTTGCCAAGAATCAGCATCTGTACCTAAGCAGTGACCCTTCCATGAAAGAAGAGGTTAAAACAGCAATTGCTGAACTCAGTCCTGTAAAACAAGCTGCTGAATTCAATCAACAATTGGACCTTCTAACAAAGCAGTTAGCCGAATTCAAATATAGACTACAAGAGACAAGGATGGCTAATATAAATATGGACGAACAGTATAAGCAAACAAAGCAGTAGTTGTCAAGGCAAATAACAGAAGAATGCCAAGCAGTTCAACTAAGAAGTGGGAAAACATTAAATACCCCACCTCAAGGCATCAAAAAGCCAAGAAATGAGCAAACCTCCCAAGATTCACCTGAGGACAGTAAGACCCCAGGGAAAAATAATTCTGGCGCTAAAACGCCAGAAAATTGGTGGAAGGCTGGCGCTGAACGCCCAGACCATGGCCAAAACTGGCGTTCAACGCCAGAAACAAAGTAGGATTGGCGTTCAACGCCAGAAATGGGCAAGGATCTGGCGTTGAACGCCCAAAATGGGCAGGATCTGGCGCTGAACGCCCAAAATGGGCACAATTTTGGCGTTCAAACGCCAGGAACAGAGAAGGAGTTGGCATCTAACGTCACTCCAGTTTCTAACTCTGGCACTCAATTGCCAGTGTGGGATCAAACACACACAAATGCTGAAAACAACCCCTCTAAAAAGGCTTCTTCAACCACTTCTGTAGGCAGTAAATCTACAGCAACTAAGGTTGATGAATATAAAGCCAAGATACCTTATCCTCAAAAACTCCGGAAAGAGGAGCAGGATAAGCAATTTGCTCGCTTTGCAGATTATCTCAGGACTCTTGAAATAAAGATTCCATTTGTAGAAGCACTTGAGCAAATACCTTCTTATGCCAAGTTCATGAAAGAGATCTTTAGTCATAAAAAGGATTGGAGAGAAACAGAAAGAGTTCTCCTCACTGAAGAATGCAGTGCAGTCATTCTGAAGAGCTTTCCTGAAAAGCTTAAAGACCCTGGGAGTTTTCTGATACCATGCATATTAGAAGGTAATTGCACCAAGACAGCTTTATACGATCTTGGGGCAAGCATCAACCTAATACATGCATCCACTATCAGAAAGCTTGGCTTAACTGAAGAAGTTAAACCAACCCGGATATGTCTCCAACTTGCTGATGGTTCCACTAAATACCCATCAGGCGTGATTGAAGACATGATTGTCAGAGTTGGGCCATTCGCCTTTCCCAATGACTTTGTTGTGCTAGAAATGGAGGAGCACAAGAGTGCTACTTTCATTCTAGGAAGACCCTTCCTTGAAACTGGACGATCCCTCATTAACGTCCAACAGGGGGAAATAACCCTGAGAGTCAATGATGATGAATTCAAGTTGAACACCGTCAAAACCATGCAGCATCCAGACACATCAAAAGACTGCATGAAAGTTGATCTTATTGACTCTTTGGTAGAAGAGATCAATATGGCTGAGAGTCTTGAATCAGAGTTAGAAAACATCTTTAAAGATGTTCAGCCTGATTTAGAGGATTCAGAGGACATGAAAGAGCCTCTGAAATTTCTTCTGGAAGAGGAAAAACCTCCTAAACCCAAGCTCAAGCCATTACCACCATCCTTGAAATATGCGTTTCTGGGAGAAGGTGACACTTTTCCAGTGATTATAAGCTCTACTTTAAATTCACAGGAAGAGGAGGCACTTATTTAAGTGCTAAGGACACACAAAACAGCTCTTGGGTGGTCCATAGGTGACCTTAAGGGCATAAGCCCAGCTAGATGCATGCACAAAATCTTATTGGAGGATAATGCCAAACCAGTGGTTCAACCACAGAGGCGGCTAAATCCAGCCATGAAAGAAGTGGTGCAGAAAGAGGTCACCAAATTACTAGAGGCTGGGATTATTTATCCTATTTCTGATAGCCCCTGGGTGAGCCCTGTCCAAGTCGTCCCAAAAAAGGGAGGCATGACAGTGATTCATAATGAAAAAAATGAACTGGTTCCTACAAGAACTGTTACAGGGTGGCGCATGTGTATTGATTACAGAAGGCTCAATACAGCCACCAGAAAGGATCATTTTCCTTTACCATTCATAGACCAGATGCTAGAAAGACTAGCAGGTCATGATTTTTACTGCTTTTTGGATGGCTACTCAGGCTATAACCAGATTGCAGTAGATCCCCAGGATCAAGAGAAAATAATATTCACATGTCCATCTGGAGTGTTTGCTTATAGAAGGATGCCATTTGGGCTATGTAATGCGCCTGCAACCTTCCAGAGATGCATGCTCTCTATTTTCTCTGATATGGTGGAAAAATTTCTGGAAGTCTTCATGGATGACTTCTCAGTATATGGAGACTCATTCAGCTCCTGTCTTGATCACCTGAAACTTGTTCTAAAAAGATGCCAAGAGACCAACCTAGTTTTAAACTGGGAAAAATGTCACTTCATGGTGACTGAGGGGATTTTCCTTGGGCATAAAATCTCAAACAAGGAAATAGAGGTACATCAAGCAAAAATAGAGGTAATTGAAAAATTACCACCACCTGCCAATGTTAAGGCAATCAGAAGCTTTCTGGGGCATGCAGGATTCTATAGGAGGTTTATAAAGGATTTTTCAAAAATCGCAAAACCTCTAAGCAATCTGCTAGCTGCTGACACGCCATTTGTGTTTGACACAGAGTGCCTGCAGGCGTTTGAAACACTGAAAGCTAAGCTGGTCACAGCACCAGTCATTTCTGCACCAGACTGGACGTTACCATTTGAGCTAATGTGTGATGCCGGTGATCACGCCATTGGTGCAGTATTGGGACAGAGGCATTACAAGCTTCTGCATGTCATTTATTATGCTAGTCGCGTTTTAAATGATGCCCAGGAAAACTACACAACTACAGAAAAAGAATTACTTGCAGTGGTTTACGCCATTGACAAGTTCAGATCATACTTAGTAGGATCAAAAGTGATTGTGTATACTGATCATGCTGCTCTTAAATATCTACTCACAAAGCAGGATTCAAAACCCAGGCTCATCAGATGGGTGTTGCTTCTGCAAGAGTTTGATATAGAAATAAGAGACAGAAAAGGGATAGAGAACCGAGTAGCTGATCATCTGTCCCGGATAGAGCCAGCAGAAGGGATGCCCCTCCCCTCTCTTGAGATCTCTGAGATTTTTCCAGATGAGCATTTATTTGCCATTCAGGAAACACCATGGTTTGCCGATATTGCAAACTATAAAGCTGCAAGGTTCATACCCAAGGAGTACAACAGGATACAAAAGAAGAAATTAATTACTGATGCAAAGTACTACTTGTGGGATGAACCCTATCTCTTTAAGAGATGTGCAGACGGAATAATCCGTAGGTGTGTACCTAGAGAAGAAGCACAGAGGATCCTATGGCATTGCCGTGGATCATAATATGGAGGCCATTTCGGAGGTGAGCGAACAGCCACCAAGGTCCTCCAATGTGGCTTCTATTGGCCCACACTCTATAAAGATTCCCGAGAGTTTGTACGTAACTGTGACAGTTGCCAAAGAGCTGGCAATCTGCCTCATGGTTACGCCATGCCTCAACAAGGAATCTTTGAGATTGAGTTGTTTGACGTATGGGGAATTGACTTCATGGGACCTTTCCCACCATCATACTCGAACACTTATATTCTGGTGGCAGTTGATTATGTATCAAAATGGGTTGAGGCCATTGCCACACCCAACAATGATACTAAAACGGTGCTGAAGTTCCTCCAGAAACATATCTTTAGCAGGTTCGGTGTCCCTAGAGTACTAATCAGTGATGGGGGCACCCACTTCTACAATAAACAGCTTTACTCTGCCATGGTTCGGTATGGGATTCGCCACAAGGTGGCCACTCCATATCATCCACAAACTAATGGGCAAGCTGAAGTCTCTAACAGAGAATTAAAGAGAATCCTGGAACGGACAGTAAATACCCGTAGAAAGGATTGGGCACGGAGCTTGGATGATGCTCTGTGGGCTTACAGAACAGCATTCAAGACCCCTATAGGGACCTCTCCATACCAACTCGTGTATGGTAAGGCATGTCAGCTGCCCGTGGAACTGGAACATAAGGCCTACTGGGCAACCAGATTCCTAAACTTTGATGCCAAATTAGCAGGAGAAAAACGATTGCAACAGCTAAATGAGCTAGAGGAATTCAGATTCACAGCTTTCGAAAATGCCAAGCTTTATAAAGAGAAATAAAAAAAGTGGCATGACAGAAAGCTGTCATCTAGAATCTTTGAACCAGGACAGAAGGTTCTGTTGTTTAACTCTAGACTCAGGCTATTCCCCGGGAAACTGAAATCCCGGTGGAGGGGACCATACGTGATTACAAGCGTATCACCATATGGTTATGTGGAGCTTTAAGATATTGATTCTGATAAGAAGTTCATTGTCAATGGACAGAGAATCAAGCACTATCTTGAAGGCAACATTGAGCAAGAATGCTCAAGGCTGAAGCTAGATTAAAAGCTCAGCAAGGTCCAGCTAAAGACAATAAAGAAGCGCTTGCTGGGAGGCAACCCAGCCATGGGGCAACAATCCTCTAAGCATTTTGCCCTATTTTTATTTTTATTTGTTTATATAAAGTTCACTGACACTAAGGTGAGGAATCATTTGTATAAGTCCACAGAGTTACAGAAGGACTCGGCACACAAAACAGAGAAAAAGAGCTCACTGGCAAGAAAATGCTAGTAAGAGCCCATTTTGGGCGTTCAGCGCCCAAAAGGGGCATCCAGTGGGCGCTGAACGCCAGTAAGGATAGCAATCTGGCGTTCAACGCCAGAAAAGGGCAACAAAAGGGCGTTGAACGCCCAGGAGTGCAGCATTTGGGCGTTGAACGCCCAAAACAGGCAGTGTTTGGGCGTTCAAACGCTAGGATGGTGGGGAGGAGGTAAAATCATTTTTTTTCATATTTTTTTCATTCTAATTTTAAAAATTCCATGTTTTCAATTCATGATTTCTTGCATAAACATGTTAAGAACCTTGATTTCTAAAATCCCTCTTTAAAAATATCAAATGTATCTTAATCCATAAGCACAAATCCTCTTTTGAAAATTCAATCCAACTCTTTTCAAACCTTTTCTAAAAACAAATCTATCTTTTTCACTCTAAAATCTTTTCAACTAATCAAAATCTTTTTCAAATCTCCACATTATCTTTTTCAAAATCTAGATCTATCTTTTTCAAAAATCTTTCTTATCTTTTCAATCTTAATTCACATCTTTCATATCATATCTTTTTAAAAATCATATCTTCTATCTTATCTTTTTAATTTTTTCGAAAATCCCACCCTCCCTCCTCTCATCCACCACTGGACACAAGCTCTCCTTCTACCCATCTCCTTTCTTTTCTTTTGCTTGAGGACAAGGAAACCTCTAAGTTTGGTGTGCTTATCCGTGATCACTAAGATCATGGCCCCTAAAGGAAAACAACCCACTCCAAGAGGCAAGAAAGAGAGTATTCCAAAACCACTTTGGAATCAAGGGAAGTTCTTAACCAAGGAACATTCAGACCATTACTACAAAATAATGGGTCTAAGATCAGTGATCCCGGAAGTTAAATTCGATCTGAAAGAAGATGAATATCCGGAGATCCAAGAGCAAAATCAAAACAACATGCTCTACAAACTGCTCAGGGAACAAGAGGAGCAAGGGCGTGACTTAAAGGAACTGAAGCACCAGAAATTCTCTCTTGAAGGACCAAGCACCTCACAAACTAGAGGAACATCCACTTCCCAAACCTCAAGGTTGTTGAGTTCTAATCTTAGCCTTAACTCTGTGATAACTGTTCTTATTTTAGTTTTACCTTAGGAGTCAGATAGTAGTAATTAATATCTATTTTGATTTTATCTCCAATTAAGCTATAGTTTATTTCTCTCATCATCAGCAAACATGAATAAAATAGTAGATCTTTTGAATAAGAGGCAATAAAATTTCGAGTTTTAATAAGAGAAATTCTCATTAGTTACATGTGGTGGCAATACTTTCTGTCTTCTGAATGAATGCTTGAACAGTCCATATGTCTTTTGAATTTGTTGTTTAAGACTGTTAAATATGTTGGCTCTTGAAAGAATGGAGAACATGAGACATGTTATTGATAATCTGAAAAATCATAAAAATGATTCTTGAAGCAAGAAAAAGCAGCAAAAAAGAAAAAAAAGCAGAAAAAGCCAATAGCCCTTAAAATTAAAAGGCAAGGGTAATAAAAAGGATCCCAAGGCTTTGAGCATCAGTGGATAGGAGGGCCTAAGGGAATAAAATCCTGGCCTAAGCGGCTAAATCAAGCTGTCCTTAACCATGTGCTTGTGGCGTGAAGGTGTCAAGTGAAAACTTGAGACTAAGCGGTTAAAGTCAAGGCCCAAAGCAGAAAGAAGAGTGTGCTTAAGAACTCTGGACACCTCTAATTGGGGACTTTAGCAAAGCTGAGTCACAATCCAAAGGGTTCACCCAATTATGTGTCTGTGGCATTTATGTATCCGGTGGTAATACTGGAAAACAAAGTGCTTAGGGCCACGACCAAGACTCATGAAATAGCTGTTTTCAAGAATCATCATACTGAAATAGGAGAATCAATAACACTATCTGAATTCTAAGTTCTTATAGATGCCAATCACTCTGAGCTTCAATGGATAAAGTGAGATGCCAAAACTGTTCGGAAGCAAAAAGCTACTAGTCCCGCTCATCTAATTAGAATCTGAGCTTCACTCAAAAACTCTGAGATATTGTTGCTTCTCAACCTATTAGTCTTCTATTTTATTTGTCTAGTTGCTTGAGGACAAGCAACAGTTTAAGTTTGGTGTTGTGATGAACGGATATTTTATACGCTTTTTGGGGTTAATTTCATATTGCTTTTAGTATGTTTTAGTTAGTTTTTAGTTTATTTTCATTAGTTTTTAGGAAAAATTCATATTTCTGGACTTTACTATGAGTTGTGTGTTTTTCTGTAATTTCGGGTATTTTCTGGCTAAAATTGAGGGAGCTGAGCAAAAATCTGATTCAGGCTGAAAAAGGACTGCTGATGCTGTTGGATTCTGACCTCCCTGCACTCAAAGTGGATTTTCTGGAGCTACAGAACTCGAAATAGCGTGCTTCCAATTGCGTTGGAAAGTAGACATCCAGGGCTTTCCAGCAATATATAATAGTTTATACTTTGCTCAAGTATAGATGACGTAAACGCCAGTTCTCTGCCCAATTCTGGCGTCCAGCGCCAAAAAAGGATTAAAAGTTGGAGTTCAACGCCAGAAATGGATCCAACCCTGGTGTTGAACGCCCAAAATGGCCTTATGCACGTGAATTGCTTAAATCTCAGCCCCAGCACACACCAAGTGAGCCCCAGAAGTGGATCTCTATACCATCTGCTATAGTTTACTCATTTTCTGTAAACCTAGGCTACTAGTTTAGTATTTAAACAACTTTTAGAGACTTATTTTGTATCTCATGACATTTTAGATCTGAACTTTGTACTCTTTAATGGCATGAGTCTCTAAACTCCATTGTTGGGGGTGAGGAGCTCTGCTGTGCCTCGATGAATTAATGCAAGTATTTCTGTTTTCTATTCAACATGCGTGTTCCTATCTAAGATACTCATTCGCACCTCAACCTGAATGTGATGAACGTGACAATCATCATCATTCCCTATGAATGCCTGCCTGATAACCACTTCCGTTCTACTTTAGATTGAATGAGTATCTCTTAGATATCTCAACCAGAATCTTCGTGGTATAAGCTAGATTGATGGCGGCATTCATGAGAGTCCGGAAAGTCTAAACCTTGTCTGTGGTATTCCGAGTAGGACTCTGGGATTGAATGACTGTGACGTGCTTCAAACTCGTGAGTGCTGGGCATAGTGACAGACGCAAAAAGATAGTAAATCCTATTCCTGTACGATTGAGAACCTGCAGATGATTAGCCGTGCGGTGACAGCGCACCTGGACCATTTTCACTGGAAGGATGGACGGTAGCCATTGACAACGGTGATCCACCAACACACAGCTTGCCATAGGAGGACGTGCATGCACGAATCAGAAGATAAAGGAAAGCAGAGATTCAGAACACAAAGCATCTCCAAAACTCCAACATATTCTCCATTACTGCACAACAAGTAACCTTTAATCCATGCTCTCTTGTTTATTCGCAATTCAACTGATAAATATAATTGACTTCCTGAATAAGAATTACAAGATAACCATAGATTGCTTCAAACCAACAATCTCCGTGGGATTTGACCCTTACTCACGTAAGGTATTACTTGGACGACCCAGTGCACTTGTTGGTTAGTGGTACGCGTTGTGAAAAGTGTGATTCACAATTCGTGCACCAGAGTCCCAGGTCGTCTCCCAACGAGTTGCAAGGAAGGATGCTAATTTATTAATTAGGAGTTTCCAAGAGAGTTTGAGAGTTGAATAATGAGCAATTAAATAATTGTAAATTAAAGCAATAAAAACTAAGAATGATTATTAATATTCTAGATAAAAAGTTTTGACTGGGGGAATGATTAATTGGAAGTTCTATCCTTGATCGGATCTCTTAAGTGTAGTATCAAAATGGTTGTTGTTTTCACTTAGTTAACCCTTACTAAATAAAGGAAAGTCAAGTGATTGAGCTAACTCTTATTCGCAAATCCTAGTCCTCTCCCTTGGGAAGGTCTAGCGTTAGTAAATACAGAACTAGCCAACAACTTCCAGTTTAATCAGCACTTAAGCCTTCCAACTCAAGTGTCTCCTTTTAATCAACACCCATGTCAAGTATGGAATCTACTCCATTGACATGAATATAGCGCTCATAAAAATATAAGAAGACATGATAAAATAGGAATGCAAAATTAATTAAAAATAAAAGTAATCCTTTGCATCAACAATCCATGAAAATAATCCAATTACCACTCTAAACAAGAATTAAGAATATGGAATAAATAAAAGAGCAAGTAAGGAAAGAAACTAGAATAGTGTCTTCAACGGAGGTAATGACTCTTCAATATCCAAAAGCAAAAGCAATGAATTAATAAACTATGAATGTAAAGAAAACCTAGAGGGAGAGTAATCCTCTCTAAATTCAGATAAAAAAACCTAAAACTATCCTAATGAGAATGTGTCAATGTGTATCTCCGTATATCGAGTTTCTGTATGTTCCCTGGCTTTATTCTGTGTTTCTGGGCTGAAAACTGGGTTAAAACGCGGCCCAAAATCGCCTCCAGCATTTTCTATTAATTCTGCAGATCACGCAGGTCACGCGTACGCGTCCGTCACGCGTGCACGTCATTCAGCGATTTTCCTTGTCACGCGTACGCGTCGTCCACACGTGCGCGTTATTCGTGCAAACTCCAATCCGCGCGTACGCGTCAGGCACGTGCACGCGTCCCTGCAATTTTCTCCATGTCGTGCGCACGCGTGAGCCATGCATGTGCGTCGATGCTCGCTGGTCATCTCCTTAGTTTCTTGTGTTCCTTCCATTTTTGCAAGCTTCCTCTCCATTTTCTAAGCCATTCCTACCCTATAAAGCCTGAAATACTTAAAACACGGATCACGACATCGAATGGTATAAAGGAGAATTAAAATACACAAATTAAAGATCTCTAGGAAGTAAGTTTTCAACCATAGAACAAAACTAGGAAGGAATTGTAAAATTATGCAATTAGTATGAATAAGTGGGTAAAGACTTGATGAAAGCACTCAATAAAACACAAGATAAACCATAAAATAGTGGTTTATCAACCTCCCCACACTTAAACATTAGCATGTCCTCATGCTTAGCTTAAGTAGATAAAATAAATAAGTAGGGAAAAGCAAGACTCATGCAATACAATACAACCTATGTATATGAATGTAACTATATGCTAAATTGATTTTGCCTACTTGGTTAAAAATAAAAAAGTTCTTCAAGATAAAAATAACTCAAATTCCACAAATTCAAATTATACAGTAAAAACAAGTAAACTTGTAGGAAGACAACTCATGAAAGTAGGGAACATAGAATTAAGCATTGAACCCTCACTGATGGTGTATATGCACTCTAGTCACTCTAGTGTATAGGGTAATTGATGGAGACACAAGGGTGTATTGGTAAAGATTTTCCTCAATAAAACTGCGTTGCAAGTATAGCTCCACCAACAACAATCCTCGGGCATCAAATTTAGAAGAGGGATTTGGTTGTCACAAGTTCAACCCCAATAGAAATAACCGAAGTATTCAAACCTTAGGTCGTCTCACAAGGAATGGGCAAACATGTTCTTCAACATTGGTTAGAAATCCGGGGTTGTAAGTTATGAGCATAAAAATAAATGGGAATCTTAACAAGCAAGTAATCTTAAATTGCAAGAAACTAATTCAATCAACTAAGCAAGATATGAGTGATTTCAAACTAACAAAGTAACATTCAATATGATTCTATTCTAAGCTAAATAAGTAACTAAAACTAAGGCAAGTGATTGGGAATTGTGGTTTTCAAGTATGAATAATAAAAGCAACTCTTGGCTAGGCATGGAAATTGGGGTCACCATCCTTGTCTAATAACCATATCATGACAATTATGAGGAACCAAACTCAATAAGTCTACTTCTATACTTGAAGTACGTCAAATGGTTTGGTCAACATCAATCCATAAGTTCTAACCTCACTACAAATTAACTTAGTAGAAGGTTAGCGTCAATGGTTATCAAATTGACCACTAAGGGCTCCCAAATCATCAAATCTATTAGATCCAATGACTCAATTTTACCTAATTCCCTTGGCCTAGGCCAAGAGTAAAGAGAACTACTCCATAATCAAAGTAAACATTTCATCAAACACATGGTAAGCATTAACAAAAGACATGTTCAAAATAGCAAATAAATTGAAATCAAGAAGTACTCACTAACAATGGTCAACATACAATCATCCAAACAACACAATTAAACATAGAAATCATCAATATAACATCAACAAGCCAAGATTCACAACATTCAAGAAATGAGTATAAAATGACAATTGACAAGAATTCATAAATCTATCACAAGATATAAGCAAAATTACACTAGGAAATTCAAATTGAAAAATTAAAATTAGTAATTAACAAGATCCAATTCACAATTCAACAAGGGAAGATCAAATTAAAACTAGATCTAGAGAGGAACAAGGGTTTCTCTCTCTAGAAGAACAAAAAAATAAAAACTAGCTAAAAATTGTGTCTTAGTAATAATGGTTGATCCCCCCTTTCCCCTAGCATCCTTGGGTCTTTTCCATGCAGAAACAGCTTGAAATTGGGCCTGATGAGCCTCAGAAATCGCCAGGCACGATTTCCTTTAATGAGGTCACGTGCAGCTTCCCACGCGTGCGCGTCGATAGGAATCTTCTGATCTGCACGGATGCGTCCATCCTTGCGCGCCACTTCTAGCCAACCTCATCCACGCGTGCGCGTGGAGTACACGGGTGCGCCAATGCTGCTTTTTTCAAAATTTCAAGTCTTCATGTTCCTCCCTTTTGTACATGCTTTCTTTCTCTCTTCTAGGCCATTCCTACTCTATAATTCCTGAAATCACTCAACAAATACATCACGGCATCGAATGGGAATAGAACAGGATTAAAATATGGCAATTTTGGGGTAAAATAAGCATGTTTTTCATAATGGGGCAATATTAGGAAGTGAACACAAAACCATGCATTTCTTGTGAATAAGTGTGAGAAATATTGACAAAACCCCCAAATTCTACACAATATAAACCACAAGATTGGGGTTTATCAAATTTCCCCACACTTAAACCAAGCATGTCCTCATGCTTAAAATAAAAAGACCAAAGATCATGGTGGGAAATGGTTTATGAAATGCAAACTACCTAAGTGGATGCATGCAACTAATGTAGAATCATCTATCTACTTGGTCAAGAGTAAATCTATCCTCCAAGAATACATGTGAGCATATAGGGTGAAAATAGTACATAATTCATGAATCCTACCAAATTGAACATCAGTAAGGGGTGCATATGACTTGCTAAATGAACGCTTGCGAAAGCCGGGAACAAAGAATTGAGCATCGAACCCTCACCGGAAGTGTATCCGCTCTATTCGCTAAAGTGTATAGGGTTCGTCACTCAATCTTCTCCTAATCATGCTTTCCAAGATTTGTCTTTCCTCTAATCAATCAACAATTACTTAATGCATGCTTACAAGTATCATGAGGTCTTATTCATGGGTTGTTGATGAGCGGATAATTTATACGCTTTTTGGCATTGTTTTAGTATGTTTTTAGTATATTTTAGTTAGTTTTTATTATATTTTTATTAGTTTTTAAATAAAAATCATATTTCTGGACTTTACTATGAGCTTGTGTGTTTTTCTATGATTTTAGGTATTTTCTGGCTGTAATTAAGACACGTGAGGAAAAATCTGATTTAGAGGCTGAAAAAGGACTGCAGATGCTGTTGGATTCTGACCTCCCTGTACTCGAAGTAGATTTTCTAGAGCTACAGAAACCCAAATGGCACGCTTTTAATTGCGTTAGGAAGTAGACATCCTGGGCTTTCCAGCAATATATAATAGTCCATACTTTGCCCGAGATTTGATGGCCCAAACTGGCGTTCCAAGTCAGCATAGAAATTCTAGTGTCAAAGCGCCAAAACTGGCATAAAAGCTGGAGTTAAACGCCCAATCTGGCACAAAAGCTGGCATTTAACTCCAAGAAAAGCTTCAATGCTCAGCCCAAGCACACACCAAGTGGGCCCGAAAGAAGGATTATGCATTATTTACCTATTTCTGTAACCCTAGGCTACTAGTTTTCTATAAATAGGACCTTTTGCTATTGTATTTTCATACTTTCATATACTTTTTACGCACTTGATCATACTTTGATAGACCTGTTCACGTTTGAGGTTGGCCTCACGGCCATGCCTAGACCCTTTTGTTCTTATGTATTTTCAACGGTGGAGTTTCTACACACCATAGATTAAGGTGTGGAGCTCTGCTGTTCCTCATGAATTAATACAAAGTACTATTGTTTTTCTATTCAATTCACGCCTACTTCTTCTCTAAGATATACACTCGTTCTTCAACTTGATGAATGTGATGATCTGTGACACTCATCATCATTCTCACCTACGAACGCGTGCCTGACAACCACTTCCGTTCTACATGCAAACAAGCTTGAATGTGTATTTGTTGGGTTTCTAATCTAAGATTAAAACCTTCGTGGTGTAGGCTAGAATTATTGGCGGCCATTCCTGAGATCTGGAAAGTCTAAACCTTGTCTGTGGTATTCCGAGTAGGATCTGGGAAGGGATGACTGTGACGAGCTTCAAACTCGCGATTGTTGGGCGTAGTGACAGACGCAAAAGGATCAATAGATCCTATTCCAACATGATCGAGAACTGACAGATGATTAGCCGTGCAGTGACAGCGCATTTGGACCATTTTCACTGTGAGGACGGGAAGTAGCCATTGACAACAGTGATGCCCAACATAAAGCTTGCCATGGAGAGGAGTATGAATGATTGGAAGAAGGCAATAGGAAAGCAGAAGTTCAGGAGGAACAAAGCATCTTTATATGCTTATCTGAAATTCTCACCAATGAATTACATAAGTATCTCTATCCTATTTTATATTTTATTCATCTTTTATTTATCAATCCTCATTAACCATTTGAATCTGCCTGACTGAGATTTACAAGATGACCATAGCTTGCTTCAAGCCGACAGTCTCCGTGGGATCGACCTTTACTCGCGTAAGGTTTATTACTTGGACGACCCAGTGCACTTGCTGGTTAGTTGTGCAGAGTTGTGATAAAGAGTTGAGATTACAATTGTGCGTACCAAGTTTTTGGCGCCATTGATGATCACAATTTTGTGCACCAAGTTTTAGTGTCGTTGCCGGGGATTGTTCGAGTTTGGACAACTGACGGTTTATCTTGTTGCTTAGATTAGGTAATTTTATTTTATGTTCAAGCTTTTTACTTTTTATTTTCAAAAAAAAATTTTCAAAAATACAAAAAAATTTTCTATTCTGTTCTTCAGAGTTTTGAATTCTAAAGTTTCATGATGATTTGCTGAAGTCTGGCTGGTTGTGAATGTCTAAACTTTTGGACCGAGGTTTCAACTTATCATCACGAGAGCTTATTGATTTCTATCAATTTTGTTGTTGAGAGTAATGATCTGCTAAAGCTTGGTTGGCCATTGGCCATGTCTAGTGTTTTGGACCGAAGCTTTCACTGAAAGCTTGGCTGGCTAGTAAGCCATGTCTAATTCCTGGACCGGAGTTTTAAACTAACATTGCATGATTCCTGGAATTCTTATTAAAAATTTTGAATCTCTTTTTTTTCTTTTCCATATAATTTTCGAAAAATCACAAAAAAATTTATAAAATCTTAAAATCAAAAATATTTTATGTTTCTTGTTTGAGTCTAGGGTCTAATTTTTAAGTTTGGTGTCAATTGCATGTCTTTATTCTTCTTGTGTTTTTTTCGAATATATGCATTATGTTCTTCATTGATCTTCAAGTTGTTCTTGATGATTTCAGTACTCTGATCTTTGATTTCTCTTATTTTGTGTCTTTTGTTGTTTCTTACATGCATTTTTAAATTGTTATAGTCCTTAGTATACAAACTTCTAAGTTTTGTGTCTTGCATGCATGGTTTATTTGATCTTTATTGCATTTTTTTTTATTGTTTCTCATCATTAAAAATTCAAAAAACTTTTAAAATTGTGTATTTTCAAGTCAATAACACAGAGAATTGAAGATTCAGAACATTCAGCAGAGGAATTACACAGAAAAGGCTGGGCGTTCAAAACACCCAGTGAAGAAGGAAAACTGGCGTTTAAACGCCAGCCAGGGTACTTGGCTGGGCGTTAAACACCCAAAAAGGTAGCATTTTGGGCGTTAAACGCCAGAATGGATGCCATTCTGGGCGTTTAACGCCAGGAGAACACTAGAGGGAAGATTTTATTTTTAATTCAAATCTTTTTCAAATATTCATAATTTTTCAAAATCAAATCTTTTTCAAATCATATCTCTTCAATCATATCTTTTCAAAATCAATTTCTTTTCAATTTTTTTATTTATTACTATTTTCGAAAATCCTTGCTATAATTAGTGATTTAATTCAAAATTTTCAAGTTGTTACTTGCCTATTAAGAAATGATCAAAAGTTTTAATTCTAGAATC
Source organism: Arachis ipaensis (assembly GCF_059453495.1). Taxonomy (NCBI): domain Eukaryota; kingdom Viridiplantae; phylum Streptophyta; class Magnoliopsida; order Fabales; family Fabaceae; genus Arachis; species Arachis ipaensis. The sequence goes on from NC_142444.1 coordinate 78,407,339, forward strand.
ACATCTTTTAATTTCCTGTTAGTCAAGTAATCAACTTTAATTTTAAAAATTTCTCCTTTTAATTTGATTCTCAATCATATTTTCTTAATCATATCTTTTCAATCACATCTTTTTCAAAACTAATTTTCAATCATATCTTTTTGATTTCTAATTTCAAAATCTTTTTAAAAAATCACTTAATTTCTTTCCCAATCTTAGTTTTCGAAAATCATTTACCAAATTTTCAAAATTTCTTTTAATTTTTTAAAAATATTTTTACTTTAATTTCGATTATTCTTTTCCTCTTCTCACATCCTTCTATTTATGGACTAACACTCCTCCTCAATGTACAACTCGAACTCTATCCCTCTTGATAAGTTCGAATTCTCTCTTCTCTACCTCATCCTTTTATTTTTATTTTCCTCTGACACCTCAAGGAATCTCTATACTGTGACATAGAGGATTCCATATTTTCTTCTCCTCTCTTTTCATATGAGCAGCAGCAAGGACAAAGACATTCTTGTTGAAGCTGATCCTGAACCTGAAAGGACCTTGAAGAGAAAGCTAAAAGAAGCTAAAGTACAACTCTCTATAGAAGACCTAACAGAAATTTTCAAACAAGAAGAAGCCATGGCAGTCGAAAACAACAACAATGCCAACAATGTAAGGAAGGTGCTTGGTGACTTTACTGTACCTACTCCTGACTTCTATGGGAGAAGCATCTCAATCCCTTCCATTGGAGCAAACAACTTTGAGCTTAAGCCTCAATTAGTTTCTCTAATGCAACATAATTGCAAGTTTCATGGACTTCCATTGGAAGATCCTCATCAGTTCTTAGCTGAATTCTTGCAAATCTATGACACTGTCAAGACCAATGGGGTTGATCCCGAGGTCTACAAGCTTATGCTCTTTCCCTTTGCTGTAAGAGACAGAGCTAGGACATGGTTGGATTCACAACCTAAAGAAAGCCTGAACTCTTTGGAAAAGCTAGTCACTGCCTTCTTGGCAAAGTTCTTTCCACCTCAAAAATTGAGCAAACTTAGAGTGGAAGTCTAAACCTTCAGACAGAAAGAAGGTGAATCCCTCTATGAAGCTTGGTAAAGATACAAGCAATTGATCAGAAGGTGTCCTTCTGACATGCTTTCAGAATGGAGCATTATAGGTATCTTCTATGATGGTCTGTCTGAACTGTCCAAGATGTCATTGGACAGCTCTGCTGGAGGATCTCTTCATCTGAAGAAGACGCCTGCAGAAGCTCAGGAACTCATTGAAATGGTTGCAAATAACCAATTCATGTACACTTCTGAAAGGAAACCTGTGAATAATGGGACAAATCAGAAGAAAGGATTTCTTGAGATTGATACTCTGAATGCCATATTGGCTCAGAACAAAATATTGGCTCAGCAAGTCAATATGATTTCTCAAAGTCTGTCTAGAATGCAAGCAGCAACAGGCAGTACCAAAGAAGCTTCATCTGAAGAAGAAGCTTATGATCCTGAGAATCCAGCAATGGAAGAGGTGAATTACATAGGAGAACCCTATGGAAACACCTATAACCCTGCATGGAGAAATCATCCAAACCTCTCATGGAAGGATCAACAGAGGCCTCAACAAGGCTTCAACAACAATAATGGTGGAAGAAATAGGTTTAGCAATGGCAAACCTTTTCCATCATCTTCTCAGCAACAAACAGAGAATTCTAAGCAGAGCCACTCTGACTTAACAACTATAGTCTCTGATTTAATTAAAACTACTCAAAGTTTCATGACTGAAACAAGGTCCTCCATTAGAAAATTGGAGGCACAGGTGGGTCAGCTGAGTAAGAAAGTTATTGAACTCCCTCCTAGCACTCTTCCAAGCAAGACAGAAGAGAATCCAAAAGGAGAGTGCAAGGCCATCAACATGACCCACACGGCCGAACCTGGAGAGGAGGAAGAGGCAGTGATCTCCACTGAGGAAGACCTCAATGGACGTCCACTTGCCTCCAAGGAGTTCCCTAATGAGGAACCATGGGAATCTGAGGCTCACACTGAGACCATAGAGATTCCATTGAATTTATTTTTGCCATTCATGAGCTCTGATGAGTATTCTTCCTCTGAAGAGGATGAAGATATTACTGAAGAACAAGTTGCTAAGTACCTTGGAGTAATCATGAAGCTAAATGCCAAGCTATTTGGTAATGAGACTTGGGAGGATGAACCCCCCTTGCTCCCCAAAGAACTGGATGACTTGACTAGGCAGAAATTACCTCTGAAGAGACAAGATCCTGGAAAGTTCTCAATACCTAGTACCATAGGCACCATGACCTTTCAGAAGGCTCTGTTTGACCTAAGGTCAAGCATAAACCTCATGCCTCTCTCTGTAATGGAGAAGCTAGGAATCCTTGAGGTACAAGCTGTAAGAATCTCACTAGAGATGGCAGACAATTCAAGAAAATAGGCTTATGGACTTGTAGAGGATGTCTTGGTAAAGGTTGAAAACCACTACATCCCTGCTGATTTCATAATCCTAGATACTGGGAAGTGTATGGATGAATCCATCATCCTTAGCAGACCGTTCCTAGCCACAGCAAAGGCTGTGATTGATGTTGACAGAGGAGAATTGGTCCTTCAAGTGAATGAGGACTCCCTTGTGTTTAAAGCTCAAGGATCCCCCTCTGTAACCATGGAGAGGAAGCATAAAATGCTTCTCTCAATGTAGAGTCAAACAAAATCCCCACACTCAAACTCTAAGTTTGGTGTTGGGAGGCCACAACCAAACTCTAAGTTTGGTGTTAAGAGGCCATCATCATGCTCTGAGTATCTGTGAGGCTCCATGAGAGCCCACTGTCAAGCTATTGACATTAAAGAAGCGCTTGTTGGGAGGCAACCCAATTTTACTTATCTATGTTAAATTTCTATTTTCCATTGTTATTTTATGTTTTCTGTAGGTTGATGATCATGTGAAGTCACAAAAACAATTGAAAAAGCAAAAATAAACTGAAAAACAGAATGAAAAATAGCACACCCTGGAGGAGAAGCCTACTGGCATTTAAACGCCAGTAAGGGCAGCAAAATGGGCGTTAAACGCCCAGTCTGGCACCATTATGGGCGTTTAACGCCAGAAATGGGCACCAGACTGGCGTTTAACGCTAGAAAAAGGGCAAGAAGCTGGCGTTAAATGCTAGAAATGGGCAGTAACCTGGCATTCAATGCCAGGATTGGCAGCAAAGGGCATTTTGCATGCCTAATTGGTGCAGGGATGAGAAATCCTTGACACCTCAGGATCTGCGGATCCCACAGGATCCTCACCAACCTCAACTCACTCTCTCTCTTCTTCACACCTTTTCCTAATACTCTTCCCCAAATACCCTTCACCAATCACCTCAATACCTCTTCCCTATAAAAACCCTCACCTATCACATCCTACCCTCTTCTCCATAAACCCTTCCTCAATCCACATCCATCCATCATAAACCCCACCTACCTCACCATTCAAATTCAAACCACTTTCCCTCCCAAACTCACCCATACATGGCCGAACCAAAGCCCCCCCTCCACTCCTATGTAAACCCATCTTCACCCCTTCATCTTCACACATCTTAAACACTACTTCTCCCCCTTGGCCGAAATACTAACCCCCTCCATCTCCTCTATTTTCTTCTTCTTCTACTCTCTTCTTTCTTCTTTTGCTCGAGGGTAAGCAACCTTCTAAGTTTGGTGTGGTAAAAGCGTTGCTTTTTGTTTTTCCATAACTATTTATGGCACCAAAGGCCGGAGAAACCTCAAGAAAGAGGAAAGGGAAGGCAAAAGCTTCCACCTCTGAGTCATGGGAGATGGAGAGATTCATCTCAAAGGTCCATCAAGACCACTTCTATGAAGTTGTGGCCGAGAAGAAAGTGATCCCCGAGGTCCCTTTCAAGCTCAAAAAGGGTGAATATCCGGAGATCCGACATGAGATCCGAAGAAGAGGTTGGGAAGTTCTCACCAACCCCATTCAACAAGTCAGAATCTTAATGGTTCAAGAGTTCTATGCCATTGCATGGATCACCAAGAACCATGATCAAAGTGTGAACTCGGACCCAAAGAATTGGATTACAATGGTTCGGGAAAATACTTAGATTTCAGTCCAGAAAATGTAAGGTTGGCATTCAACTTGCCCATGATGCAAGGAGATGCACGCCCTTACCCTAGAAGGGTCAACTTTGATTAAAGGTTGGACCAAGTCCTCATAGACATTTGTGAAGAGGGCGCTCAACGGAAGAAAGATTCAAGAGGGAAGCCGGTTCAACTAAGAAGGCATGACCTCAAGCCTGTGGCTAGGTGATGGTTGGAGTTCATCCAACGCTCAATCATTCCCACTAGCAACCAGTCTGAAGTTACTATAGACCGGGCTATCATGATCCATAACATAATCATAAATGCCCAATTAGAGTCTTGGCCGTGGCCCTAAGCACTTTGTTTTCCAGTATTACCACCGGATACATAAATGCCACAGACACATAACTGGGTGAACCTTTTCAGATTGTGACTTAGCTTTGCTAGAGTCCCCAATTAGAGGTGTCCAGGGTTCTTAAACATACTCTTCTTTTTGCTTTGGACCTCAACTTTAACCGCTCAGTCTCAAGTTTTCACTTGATACCTTCACGCCACAAGCACATGGTTAGGGACAGCTTGGTTTAGCCGCTTAGGCCAGGATTTTATTCCTGTGGGCCCTCCTATCCACTGATGCTCAAAGTCTTGGATCCTTTTTATCACCCTTGCCTTTTGGTTTAAAGGGGTATTGGCTTTTTCTGCTTGCTTTTCTTTTTTTTTTTTTCTCTCTTTCTCTTTTTTTTTTCTATTTTTTTCTGCAAGCTTTTCACTGCTGTTTCTTGCTTCAAGAATCAATTTTATGATTTTTCAGATCATCAGATAACATTTCTCCTTTTCCTTTCATTCTTTCAAGAGCCAACAATTTTAACATTCATAAACAATCAAATTAAAAAAATATGCACTGTTCAAGCATTCATTCAGAAAAACAATAGTATTGCCACCACATCAAGATAATTAAACTATTTTAAAATTTGAAATTCATGCACTTCTTTTTCTTTTTCAATTGAAAACATTTTTCATTTAAGAAAGGTGATGGATTCATTTTCATAGCTTTAAGGCATAGAAACTTAGACACTAATGATCATGTAATAAAGACACAAACATAAATAAACATAAAGCACAATTTTTGAAAAACAGAAAATAAAGAACAAGGAAATTAAAGAACGGGTCCACCTTAGTGATGGTGGCTTGTTCTTCCTCTTGAAGATCTTATGGAGTGCTTGAGCTCCTTAATGTCTCTTCCTTGCCTTTGTTGCTCCTCTCTCATGGTTCTTTGATCTTCTCTAATTTCATGGAGGAGGATGGAATGCTCTTGGTACTCCACCCTTAGTTGTCCCATGTTGGAACTCAATTCTCCTAGGGAGATGTTGATTTGCTCCCAATAGTTTTGTGGAGGAAGATGCATCCCTTGAGGCATCTCAGGGATTTCATGATGAGGAATTTCCTCATGCTCTTGACGAGGTTCTCTTGTTTTCTCCATCCTTTTCTTAGTGATGGGTTTGTCCTCATCAATGAGAATGTCTCCCTCTATGTCAATTCCAACCGAATTGCAAAGGTGACAAATGAGATAAGGGAAGCCAAACCTTGCCATAGTAGAGGACTTATCCGCCACCTTGTAGAGTTCTTGGGATATAACCTCATGAACTTCCATTTCCTCTCCAATGATGATGCTATGTATCATGATAGCCCGGTCTATAGTAGCTTCGGACCGGTTGCTAGTGGGAATGATTGAGCGTTGGATGAACTCCAACCATCACCTAGCCACGGGCTTGAGGTCATGCCTTCTTAGTTGAACCGGCTTCCCTCTTGAGTCTCTCTTCCATTGAGCACCCTCTTCACATATGTCCATGAGGACTTGGTCCAACCTTTGATCAAAGTTGACCCTTCTAGTGTAGGGGTATGCATCTCCTTGCATCATGGGCAAGTTGAATGCCAACCTTACAGTTTCTGGACTAAAATCCAAGTATTTCCCTCGGACCATTGTAAGCCAATTTCTGGGGTCTGAGTTCACACTTTGATCATGGTTCTTGGTGATCCATGCATTGGCATAGAACTCTTGAACCATTAAGATCCCGACTTATTGAATGGGGTTAGTGAGAACTTTCCAACCTCTTCTTCGGATCTCATGTCGGATCTCCGGATACTCGTTCTTTTTTTAGTTTGAAAGGGACCTCGGGGATCACTTTCTTCTTGGCCATAACTTCATAGAAGTGGTCTTGATGCACCCTTGAGAGGAATCTCTCCATCTCTCATGACTTGGAGGTGGAAGCTTTTGCCTTCCCTTTCCTCTTTCTAGAGGTTTCTCCGGCCTTTGGTGCCATAAATGGTTATGGAAAAACAAAAAGCTTTAGCTTTTACCACACCAAACTTAGAAGGTTGCTCGTCCTCGAGCAAAAGAAGAAAGAAGAGAGTAGAAGAAGAAGAAATAGAGGAGATGGAGTGGGCTTTGTGTTTCGGCCAAGGGGGAGAAGTGGTGTTTAGGTTGTGTGAAAATGAAGGAGTGAAGATGGGTTTATATAGGGGTGAGAGGGGTGTGTATGGTTTTATGAAGGATGGATGTGAGTGGTGAAGAGAATGGTGGGATTTGATAGGTGAGGGGTTTTTGGGGAAGAGGTATTGAGGTGATTGGTGAATGGGTGAAGAAGAAAGAGAGTGGTGGGGTAGGTGTGGATCCTGTGGGATCCACAGATCATGAGGTGTCAAGGATATCTCATCCCTGCACTAAGTGGCGTGCAAAACGCCCCTTTCTGCCAATCCTAGCGTTAAACGCCAGGCTGCTGCCCATTTCTGGCGTTTAACGCCAGCTTCTTGCCCATTCTTGGCGTTAAACGCCAGTTTGGTGCCCATTTCTGGCGTTAAACGCCCAGAATGGTGCCAGACTGGGCGTTTAACGCCCATTCTGCTACCTTTACTGGCGTTTAAACGCCAGTAAGTTTCTCCTCCAGGTTGTTCTGTTTTTCATTCTGTTTTTCCTTCTGTTTTTTCTTTTTTAATTGTTTTTGTGACTTCACATGATCATCAATCTATAGAAAACATAAAATGACAAAAGAAAATAGAAATTTAACATAGATAATTAAAGATTGGGTTGCCTCCCAACAAGCGCTTCTTTAATGTCAATAGCTTGACAGTGGCTTTCATGGAGCCTCACAGATGTTCAGAGCAATGTTGGAACCTCCCAACACCAAACTTAGAGTTTGAATGTGGGGGTTCAACACCAAACATAAAGTTTGGTTGTGGCCTCCCAACACCAAACTTATAGTTTGACTGTGGGGGCTCTGTTTGTCTCTGTATTGAGAGAAGCTCCTCATGCTTCCTCTCCATGGTTACGGAGGGATATCCTTGAGCTTTAAACACAAGGGACTCTTCATTCACTTGAATGATCAATTTTCCTCTGTTAACATCAATCACAGCCTTTGCTGTGGCTAGGAAGGGTCTGCCAAGGATGATGGATTCATCTATACACTTCCCAGTCTCTAGGATTATGAAATCAGGAGGGATGTAATGGCCTTCAACCTTTACCAAGACATCCTCTACAAGTCCATAAGCTTGTTTCTTTGAATTGTCTGCCATTTCCAGTGAGATTCTAGCAGCTTGTACCTCAATGATCCCTAGCTTCTCCATTACAAAGAGAGGCATAAGGTTTATGCTTGACCCTAGGTCACACAGAGCCTTCTCAAAGGTCATGGTGCCTATGGTACAAGGGATTGAGAACTTTCCAGGATCTTGTCTCTTCAGAAGTAATCTCTGCCTAGTCAAGTCATCCAGTTCTTTGATGAGCAATGGAGGTTCATCCTCCCAAGTCTCATTACCAAACAACTTGGCATTTAGCTTCATGATTGCTCCAAGGTACTTAGCATCTTGCTCTTCAGTGACATCTTCATTCTTTTCAGAGGAAGAATACTTATCAGAGCTTATGAAAGGCAGAAGTAAATTCAATGGAATCTCAATGGTCTCAAAATGAGCCTCAGATTCCCATGGTTCCTCATTAAGGAACTCCTTGGAGGTCAGTGGATGTCCGTTGAGGTCTTCCTCAGTGGAGATCACTGCCTCTTCCTCCTCTCCAAGTTTGGCCATGTGAGATGTGGTTATAGCCTTACACTCTCTTTTTGGATTCTCTTCTGTATTACTTGGAAGAGTGCTAGAAGGGAGTTCAGTAATTTTCTTACTCAGCTGACCCAATTGTGCCTCCAAATTTCTAATGGAAGACCTTGTTTCAGTCATGAAACTTTGACGGGTTTTGATTAGACCAGAGACAATGGTTGTTAAGTCAGAGAGGATCTACTTAGAATTCTGTGTCTGTTGCTGAGAAGATGATGGAAAAGGCTTGCCATTGCTAAACCTGTTTCTTCCACCATTGTTGTTGTTGAAACCTTGTTGAGGTCTCTGTTGATCCTTCCATGAGAGATTTGAATGATTTCTCCATGAAGGATTATAGGTGTTTCCATAGGATTCTCCCATGTAATTCACCTCTTCCATTGCTGGGTTCTCAGGATCATAAGCTTCTTCTTCAGAGGAAGCTTCCTTAGTACTGCCTGTTGCTGCTTACATTTCAGACAGACTCTGAGAAATCATATTGACTTGTTATGTCAACATTTTATTCTTAGCCAATATGGCATTCAGAGTATCAATCTCAAGGACTCCTTTCTTCTGAGTTGTTCCATTATTCACAGGATTCCTTTCAGAAGTGTACATGAATTGGTTATTTGCAACCATTTCAATGAGTTCTTGAGCTTCTGAAGGCGTCTTCTTCAGATGAAGAGATCATCCAGCAGAGCTATCCAATGACATCTTGGATAGTTCAGACAGACCATCATAGAAGATTCCTATGATGCTCCATTATGAAAGCATGTCAGAAGGGCACCTTCTGATCAATTGCTTGTATCTCTCCTACGCTTCATAGAGGGACTCACCATCCTTCTGTCTAAAGGTTTGGACTTCCACTCTAAGCTTACTCAATTTTTGAGGTGGAAAGAACTTTGCCAAGAAGGCATTAACTAGCTTTTCCCAAGAGTTCAGGCTTTCCTTAGGTTGTGAATCCAACCATGTTCTAGCTCTGTCTCTTACAGCAAAAAGAAAGAGCATAAGTCTGTAGATTTCAGGGTCAACCCCATTGGTCTTGACAATGTCACAGATTTGCAAGAACTCAGCTAAGAACTGATGAGGATCTTCCAATGGAAGTCCATAAAACTTGCAATTCTGTTGCAATAGAGAAACTAATTGAGGCTTAAGCTCAAAGTTGTTTGCTCCAATGGTAGGGATATAGATGCTTCTCCCATAGAAATCAGGAGTAGGTGCAGTAAAGTCACCAAGCACCTTCCTTGCATTTTTGGCATTGTTGTTGTTTTCGGCTGCCATGGTTTCTTCTTCTTTGAAGAGTTCTGTTAGGCCCTCTAAAGAGAATTGTTCTTTAGCTTCTCTTAGCTTTCTCTTCAAGGTCCTTTCAGGTTCAGGATCAGCTTGAACAAGTGTGCCTTTATCTTTGTTCCTGCTCATATGAAAGTGAAGAGAACAAGAAAATAGGGAATCCTCTATGTCACAGTATAGAGATTCTTTGAGGTGTCAGAGGAAAAGAAGAATAGAAGGAGGAGGTGGAGAAGAGGGAATTCGAACTTATCAAGAGGGACAGAGTTCGAATTGCACCTTGATGAGGAGTCTTAGTCCTTTAAATACAAGGATGTGAGAAGAGGGGAAGAATTTTTGAAAATAATTTAAAAAGATTTTGAAATAATTAAAAAGAAATTTAAAAATTTGATTGAGATTTTCGAAAACTAAGATTGGGAAAGAAATAAAGTGATTTTTGAAAAAGATTTTGAAATTAGAAAAAGATATGATTGAAAAAATTAATTTTGAAAAAGATGTGATTGAAAAGATATGTTTGAAAAGATATGATTGAAAATAAATTTAGAAAAAGAAAGTTTTTTTTAAAAAAATAAAGTTGATTACTTGACTAACAAGAAATTAAAAGATATGATTCTAAATTTAAAGTTTGATCCTTTCTTAATAGGCAAGTAACAACTTGAAAATTTTGAACTAAATCTTTAATTATAGCAAGGATTTTTGAAAATTAGTAAAAATAAATAAAAAATGGAAAGAAATTGATTTTGAAAGAGATATGATTGAAAAGATATGATTTGAAAAAGATTTGATTTTGAAAAATTATGAAAACATGAAAAAAATGTGAATTAAAAACAAAATCTTCCCTCTAGTGTCATCCTGGCGTTAAACGCCCAAAATGGTGCCCATTCTGGCATTTAACGCCCAAAACTCTACCTTTTTGGCCGTTAAACGCCCAGTCAGGTGCCCTGGCTGGCGTTTAAATGCCAGTTTTCATTTTTCACTAGGCGTTTTGAACGCCCAGCTTTTTCTGTTTGACTCCTCTGCTAAATGTTCTGAATCTTCAATTCTCTGTATTATTGACTTGAAAAGACATAATTTTGAAAATATTTTTTTGAATTTTTAATGATAAGAAACAATAAAAATGCAACTAAGATCAAATAAACAATGCATGTAAGACACCAAACTTAAAAATTTTCATATAAGAGACACTAAGAAATTGAGAATTCATATGAAAAACAATAAAACACACAAAACAAAAGAATTTAAAGATCAGAGCAATGAAATTATCAAGAACAACTTGAAGATTAATGAAGAACATATTGCATGTTTTCGAAAAATGCAAGAAGAATGCAATTGACACCAAACTTAAAAATTGATACTAGACTCAAACAAGAAACATAAAATAATTTTTTTATTTTTATGGTTTTATAAATTTTCTTGTGATTTTCAAAACTTATATGAAAAAGAAAATAAAGAGAATCAAAACTTTTAATAAGAATTCCAGGAATCATGCAATGTTAGTCTAAAGCTTCAGTCTAAAAAGGATTAGACATGTTTGGCCAAGCTTCAGCAGGACATTACATTCAATAGCTAAATTGATGAGAATCAATTAGCTTTTGTGATGGTGGGAACATCACCTTGAAACTCTAGAATTCATTCTTAAAAATTCTAAAGAAAAGATACCTAATCTAAGCAACAAGATGAACCGTCAGTTGTCCAAACTCGAACAATCACCGGCAACGGCGCCAAAAACTTTGTGCACGAAATTGTGATCATCAACAATGGCGCCAAAGGACTTGGAGCTCTCAAACGTGAATCACACTTTGTCACAATTCCGCACAACTAACCAGCAAGTGCACTGGGTCGTCCAAGTAATAAACCTTACGTGAGTAAGGGTCGATCCCACGGAGATTGTCGGCTTGAAGCAAGCTATGGTCATCTTGTAAATCTTATTTATGTAATTCATTGGTGGATTTCAGATAAGCGTATGAAGATGCTTTGTTTCCCTTGAACCTCTACTTTCCTATTGCCTTCTTCCAATCATTCATACTCCTTTCCATTGCAAGCTTTATGTTGGGCATCACCGTTGTCAATGGCTACATCCCGTCCTCTCAGTGAAAATGGTCCTGATGCTCTGTCACAGCATCGGCTAATCAGCTGTCGGTTCTCGATCATGTCGGAATAGGATCCATTGATCCTTTTGCGTCTGTCACACGCCCCATAATCGCGAGTTTGAAGCTCGTCACAGTCATCCCTTCCCAGATCCTACTCAGAATACAACAGACAAGGTTTAGACGTTCCGGATCTCAAGAATGGCCACCAATAATTCTAGCCTATACCACAAAGGTTCCAACCTTGGATTAGAAACCCAAGAGATATACATTCAAGCTTGTTTGCATCTAGAACGGAAGTGGTTGTCAGTCACCCGTTCATAGGTGAGAATGGTGATGAGTGTCACGTAATCATCACATTCATCATGTTCTTGGGTGTGAATGAATATCTTGGTGAAGAAATAGACTTGAGTTGAATAGAAAAACCATAGTAATTATATTAATTCATGAAGAACAGCAGAGCTCCACACCTTAATCTATGGTGTGTAGAAACTCCACCGTTGAGAATACATAAGAACAAGGTCTAGGCATGGCCGTGAGGCCAGCCCCAAACGTGTCTAAGATAGCATAAGACTTATCAAAGATTCAAAGTATGAAAAGTATGAGTAAAAGGTCCTTTTTATAGAGAACTAGTAGCCCAGGGTTTACAGAAATCAGTAATTAATACAGAAATCTTCTTCCGAGCCCACTTGGTGTGTGCTTAGGCTGAGCATTGAAGCATTTTCGTGTAGAGACTTTTCTTGGAGTTAAACGCCAGCTTTTGTGCCATTTTGGGTGTTTAACTCCAGCTTTTGTGCCAGTTTTGGAGTTAAACGCCAGAATTCTTGAGCTGAATAGGAACGCCTGTTTGGGCCATCAAATCTCGAACAAAGTATGGACTATTATATATTGCTGGAAAGCCCAGAATGTCTACCTTCCAACGCAATTGAGAGCGCACCAATTGGGATTCTGTAGCTCCAGAAAATCCACTTTGAGTGCAGGGAGGTCAGAATCCAACAGCATCTGCAGTCCTTTTTTAGCCTCTGAATCAGATTTTTGCTCAGGTCCCTCAATTTCAGCCAGAAAATACCTGAAATCACAGAAAAATACACAAACTCATAGTAAAGTCCAGAAGAGTGATTTTTTTTTAAAAACTAATAAAAACATAATAAAAACTAACTAAAATATACTAAAAACATACTAAAAACAATGCCAAAAAGCGTATAAATTATCCGCTCATCACTCACCTTTGTCACTAACGTTGGAGATGGCTATCAATACCACGTTAGAAGTCACGTTAACTTAGTTAACGTAAACTCTAACGTGGGAAGTAGGGGCGTTCTGAAGCATTAATGACAAAGGTAAGTGTCACTAACGCTCTCGAAGATTTGGCAAGCCTACGTTAAAGGCCACGTTAACTATTCTAACGTGAACTCTAACGTAGGGAGAAAGGGGTACTTTCATCGTTATTGAAAAAGGTAAACCCCAGTAACGTTTGCGAAGAGCCAAGGGTCAACGTTAGTAGTCACGTTAGTGCCACTAACGTTGAAGTTAACATGGACCACTTTGGGTTAGGAACGTTAGTGAAAAAGGTGATTGTCACTAACATTCTCAACCCCACATTTTCACTTAACATTAACACTACTAATGCCCTAAGCTAAAGTCCCTGCCTACTTCACACTTTCTCTGCAAGTAAAGCTGAGCCCACTGAATAAGATAACTGCTTCAACTCAAGATCCAAAGGCCCATATCCAAGACATGAAGAGCCAACTAGAAGATCAGAAGAGTAGTATAAATAGGGAGAGCTTTGAACTAGAAAAGGGAGCTTTTGGGCATTATTAGAATTACTCTCTGTATTTTAGTTTCTCTGCACTTCTAGTTTGACTTTCAGAATGTACTCTCCATCTTTGCTTTCCATTCCCAGAGCTATGAACAACTAAACCCCTTTCATTGGGTTAGGGACCTCTGTTGTAATTTGATGGATCAATAATAGTTTTCATAATCCTTCTTCTTTCTTTTCTCTTGATTTTACTAGAAAGCTTTCAATCTTTATCCAATTGAGTAGTTATCTTGGAAAAGAAGCTATTCATACTTGGATCTCTTCTGAACCTTGGAAAAGGGATGAAGAGATCATGCTAGAAATGTTTTCTCATGTTGGACCAAATTGGGGTTTGGGCGGATATGGTGACATATAATTCTCCCAATACTTTGATTTGGAAATACATGTGGTATAATCAGTGACCACACTTCATCTCTTCTCATGAGCAATTAGACCAAGGAATTGGCTATTGATCTGATTTGAGAGATTGAATTACCAAGGAATTGGAATTCAATCACTTAAGATTGCCAAGGAGATCAATGAATGCATTGATTGAGGAAGAGATGAAAATGAACTTGATCCAGAGAATGCAACATCTCCTAAGCCCAATGAATTCCCCATTTATGATCTTACCCATTCTCTTTACTTATTGCCATTTACTTTCATGCTAAACTTCCCTTCCCTATTTAAGATTCTGCAATTTACTTCCCGTCATTTATTTTTTGCTATTTACTTTCCCGCCATTTAATTTCCTGCAATTCTCAACTCACTTTCGGCTTAGCTCAACTAGAACATTCTTCCAATTAAAGTTGCTTGACCAATCAATCCTTGTGGGATTCGACCTCACTCTACTGTGAGTTTTTACTTGACGACAATTCGGTATACTTGCCGAAGGAAATTTGTTGAGAGACAAGTTTTCGTGCATCAAGTTTATGGCGCCATTGCCGGGATTGATTTTGTATCAACAATGATTAAATTGGTGGATAACTAGATTGAGCATTTGTTTTTATTTTGTTTGATTTAAGTTCATTTGAGTAATTTACTTTCTATTTAGCTATTTTCTTCCCTTTCCCCTACCCATTTTCTTAGTTTTTTACAATTCAGTCACTAACCCACTAACTGTTTGATATATTGCATCACTCACACTAACAGCATTTCTGTAGAAATTACAGTCTGCATCTATCTCTCTTGCTTTTGCTTTGTTGGTTGTATGACAGGTAGAAGAAGCGGGGCTTCAACTTCCTTTGATTCTGAACCTGAGAGGACCTTCGTTAGATTAAGGAGGGAAGCAAAAGAAAAGAGAGTAGTTGGTGCTGAGAAAGAGGAAGAGTACTTTGAACCAGACATGGAGGAGAATATGGAGAACCATCATGAAGAAAATGCTCACAACCATGGCAGAAAAGGTCCAGCGCATCAGGCTGGACAAGAGAGAAGAGTTTTGGGTTCTTACATTAATCCAAACCCAGGAAACTGTGGAAGTAGCATCCAAAGGCCAACCATACATGCCAACAACTTTGAACTAAAGCCACAACTGATCACCCTTGTTCAGAACAATTGTTCATTCAGAGGAAGTGTCCATGAAGACCCCAATCAATATCTAACCACCTTCCTGAGGATATGCGATACTGTGAAGTCTAATGGTGTTCATCCTCACACCTATAGACTACTTCTGTTTCCCTTCTCACTCAAGGACAAAGCATCTAAATGGCTGGAATCCTTTCCAAAGGAGAGTTTAGCAACCTGGGAAGATGTGGTGAACAAGTTCTTGGCAAGATTCTATCCTCCTCAACGGATCAACAGGTTGAGAGCTGAGGTACAAACATTCAGGCAGCAGGATGGTGAGACTCTATATGAAGCATGGGAGAGGTTTAAAGACTTGACAAGAAGATGCCCGCCAGATATGTTCAATGAATGGGTGCAGTTGCACATCTTCTATGAAGGCCTTTCGCATGAATCAAAGAAGGCAGTAGACCACTCATCCGGGGGATCTCTGAACAAGAAGAAGACCATTGAAGAAGCCATAGATGTCATTGAGACTGTAGCAGAGAATGACTACTTCTATGCTTTTGAAAGAGGCAATACTAGAGGAGTGATAGAGCTGAACAATGTGGATGCACTGCTAGCTCAAAACAAGATGATTACCAAGCAATTAACTGACCTCACCAAGAAGATGGAGAGGAATCAAGTAGCAGCAATCACCACTTCAGCAGCAACCCAAGAAGGAGTGAATGAAGAAGTAGAGGGTGATCAAGAACAAGCCAACTACATTGGGAATTCACCTAGGCAGAACCATGACCCATACTCCAAAACGTATTATCCTGGTTGGAGGAACCACCCAAACTTTGGGTGGAGAAATCAACAAGACCAAGGCCAAGATCAGAGACGCCACAACCCCAACATTAATGCAACTCACCAACACTCCACACAGAGGTCATACCAACCCACCCAACAACACTTCTCAACATCCATAACAATGTCAAAATGGCCCTTCTCATCCTTCCAATCTCAACTCTCCATCATCGGAAGAAAGACTATGAAGGATTGAGACTCTACTTGAAGGCATATGCAAGGAGATTCAAGAAAACAAGGTGTTCAAAGAGGAGGTGCAAGCCAATATCAAGAATAAGAGAGACACCATCAAGAGGCAGGAAATTCAAGTGGGATACCTATCTGAGAAGATTCCCAAACCTACTGATAGCTTCCCAAGTGACACAGAGAAAAATCCGAAAGGTGAAGCAAAAAAAGTCAGATGGGAAGATTGTAAGATGGTTACTATAAGTGATAAGGAGACTGAGGAAGAGCCGAACAAACCATCAGAACAACTTGAAAATACATCAGCAGGAAAGCAAGAAGAGAATCATCAAGAAACCATAATTACACAGAAGGAGCTGCTGAGACTCTATGCACCTTTTTCCCAATTACTCAATGGTGGTGTAGAGAAGAGAATATACTCAAGGTTTCTTGACATATTTGCATCTCTCCATATAAACATACCATTTATCAAGGCCCTCCAACAAA
This sequence comes from Arachis ipaensis, assembly GCF_059453495.1. Classification (NCBI taxonomy): domain Eukaryota; kingdom Viridiplantae; phylum Streptophyta; class Magnoliopsida; order Fabales; family Fabaceae; genus Arachis; species Arachis ipaensis. Next base: position 78,423,655 of record NC_142444.1, read on the forward strand.
TGCCCTCATACATTAAGTACATGAAGGAGCTGCTGACCAGAAAAAGCTCACTCAAGAGAGGACAAACCATAGTGATGAATAAGGAGTGTAGTGCTCTCATTCAACCAGAGCTGCCTACAAAAAGGAAGGACCCAAGAAGTTTTCACATCCCCTGTGCCATAGGAGAAACAATGTTTGATAAAGGACTCTGTGATCTCGGAGCCAGCATCTACTTAATGCCTTTATCCCTTATGAGGAGGCTGCAAATCAATGAGCTGATACCCACAGACGTAGTCATCAAGCTGGTGGACAAAACTCAAAAACAAGCAATAGGAGTGGTTGAAAACGTGCTGGTGAAGGTTGGGACCTACTTCCTTCCTACAGACTTTGTCATACTGGAAATGGAAGAAAGTCATCTTTACCCAATCATATTGGGAAGACCATTCTTAGCTACTGCCAGAGCGCTCATAGATGTGGAGCGAAGAGAGCTAATACTGAGGGTACATGACGAACAACTCACCTTCAATGTCTTCAAACCCTCACAAGAAGCAAGTCAGGAAGGCAAGGAACTAAGGACAGAGGATGACAGAGCGATGGTGGGAGAAACAAGCATTGAGGCACAAGCTGTACACTAAGGAATTCCTCTGAATGATGAACAAAATAATCAGCAGCTATCACAGCTAAAAGAAACTCAAGTAGAGCCAAAACCACCAGAATCATATGGGACCAGCAACAAAATCCCCCTAGGAAAAGAGACCACAAAGAGTAGGATAACAGCAAGAAAAACAAAGAAGAAGATACCAAGGAGATGGAGGAACAAAAAGATCCCTACAGAAGATTTCTCTCCAGGGGATAAAGTGATCTCAGCTTACTTCCTAGATATCCCACCTCATCTCCCCACCATCCCATCTCAGTTACCTAAGGTTTTCACCATCAACAAAGTTCTCTCCCTATAACATATAGAGATCATTGATGAAGCCAATGGAGACAGGTTTACTGCAAGGGGGGAAGATTTGAAGCATTACCAACCACCTTGACAAAGGAAGAACGTCAAGCTAGTGACGCTAAAGAAGCGCTTCATGGGAGGCAACCCATGTTTTACATGCTTTTAAAGTAGTTAATAAAGCAAGGTTTATGGATCGCAAATCAACTTTGACATATCCTTGAATAAATTCTTTTATGCAACATATAGTGAAGAACAAGTTTGGTGTTCAAGGCACACTAAGAGGACATGAATGCAGCTCATAGCATGTCACTCTTAGCACCTTGAACAAATCATCTTACACCACATTGCCACAAACTAAGTTTGGTGTCACCAAGGTTGCATACATGGAAATTTAATTAGTCAGTTGGTTTGCATTTGTGAATAGCACTTAGTCGGACAACTGCCTATACTACATCCGGGAATCATAAGCTATGAAGAAGTGAAGGATGAATTAGCATGAGAAGAAGAGAGAGGGTAGAAAAGAGTCATGAATGAGTAAGGAAGGCACTTGAAGATTGGAAAAAAGCTAGACTGGCACGTATGCAAGGAAGCACAAGTGGACACAAAGAGGACAAACAAGAAGGAGAGCGCGAACAACCCCATGAGTAAAAGGTGGTGGAGTTCCCTCATTGTTCCATCTTTCTTTTTCAAGTCTTTTAAATAAGGAAAATCATGTATGAAATAGAACATGCTTCCATAGTAGCTTAGGAATTTTCAATTCTGTCTTTAAGTTTACTTTTGCCTAGGTCTATGCTTGCTAGTCAAATTGCCTGCCTTCATTTTCATCTTGCTTATTGTATGCTTGTCCTTTTAAGTACAATAAAAAGAGATGTTATGAAAGACCAGAGTGATGTTCAAGTTGTGGAGTAGGTCCTTAAATTTGTGGTGTAGTAATCAATTAGCTAAGTTGGTTCACCAACAAGGTGGGAAGGCAACTATCTGTCTTGAATCATATGCTTGAAAAACATCCCATGAGACTAGCTAAATAATAAGATCCTAATAAGAAAAAGGAAAAGAACAATAAGAGTTGAAAAAGAAAGAAAAGTTAATAAAGAATAAGGCTAGGCACTAAGGGCTTGAATCTTGAGGGATGTGTCTGTGGTGCTCTTGTACCAAGGATCTGCTTGGATGAATAAATTCTTAGGAGTGCTTCATCACTTGGTAACTTGGGTTAACTAACCCGGGATTATCAACTGAAAATCCACTATCAAGAGCAACCTTGCTACAGAACACTTAGTAACCCAAAGAGGTGCTGGACACCAAGACCTCAAGGAAAGAAAATAACTAACCATGTGCCTGTGGTGTGCATGTATGGGGGAGAGAGACTTGAGGGAGTAAGTCCTTAGGGGTGTTTCAACATCTAGCACCTTGAACCAACTGGTTCCGGAGTGTTGGCTGAAAGCTTATCTTAAAGAGTCGCCCCCTCACAGAACACTTAGCCTAAGGAAGAAATAAACCTTGGAAAGAAAAAGGGATCAATAAATAAAAGTCTCAAAGGGTGCAATCAAGTGAGTATTCCAAGGCATGATAAAGGTCTGAAAGCCAGTAAAGGAATGAACCTAAGTTGCTATGCATGAAATCCCATAAAACCAAGAACATGACTTCCACAATAATGATTCATTCCTCTTGTCATTTCATTCATCATTCTCTTGTTCTAGTACTTGCTTAAGGACAAGCAAGCTTTAAGTTTGGTGTTGTGCTGCCAGGGCATTTTGGCCAGTTTCACTGACCTTTTCTTTATGGTTTTAAGGTAGTTTCATGCATTTTCTTAGGAAATAAGCAAGTTTTGGGTAAATAATCACTTACATCTTGATTCATGCAAACTTTGTGAATTTTACATGATTTCATGAGAATTATGCATGAATTGAAGGACAGATTGAATGATGCATGTCTCATAACTTGGATCAGAGCTTTGATGCACTTTATTGCTTGATTTTAGGATAAAGGAAGCAAGGAAGAACCACGTTAGCAGCCACGTTAGTCTAGCTAACGTGACCACTAACGTGAATTGAAGGCTAGCTTGCAACGTTAATGAGAAAAGTGATTGCCAATAACGCCTTCGTGAGCCATCATTGCCCACGTTAGTTGCCACGTTAACTATGTTAACGTGGAAGCTAACGTGGAAGAGAAGTAGAACTCCAACGTTAGTGGTAAAAGTAAGTGCCACTAACATTCCAAAAGGGGCAATTGGCCACGTTAAGTGCCACGTTAACTTAGCTAACGTGAGCTCTGACGTGGAAGAAGAAGATGATGCCAACGTTAGTGACACTCACCTTTGTCACTAACGTTGGAGATGGCTATCAATACCACGTTAGAAGTCACGTTAACTTAGTTAATGTGAATTCTAATGTGGGAAGTAGGGGCGTTCTGAAGCGTTAATGACAAAGGTAAGTGTCACTAACGCTCTCGAAGATTTGGCAAGCCTACGTTAAAGGCCACGTTAACTATTCTAATGTGAACTCTAACGTAGGGAGAAAGGGGTACTCTCATCGTTATTGAAAAAGGTAAACCCCAGTAACGTTTGCAAAGAGCCAAGGGTCAACGTTAGTGGTCACGTTAGTGCCACTAACATTGAAGTTAACGTGGACCACTTTGGTTTAGGAACGTTAGTGAAAAAGGTGATTGTCACTAACGTTCTCAACCCCACATTTTCACTTAATGTTAACACCACTAACGCCCTAAGCTAAAGTCCGTGCCTACTTCACACTTTCTCTGTAAGTAAAGCTGAGCCCACTGAATAAGATAACTGCTTCAACTCAAGATCCAAAGGCCCATATCCAAGACTTGAAGAGCCAACTAGAAGATCAGAAGAGTAGTATAAATAGGGAGAGCTTTGAACTAGAAAAGGGAGCTTTTGGGCATTATTAGAATTACTCTCTGTATTTTACTTTCTCTGCACTTCTAGTTTAACTTTCAGAATGTACTCTCCATCTTTGCTTTCCATTCCCAGAGCTATGAACAACTAAACCACTTTCATTGGGTTAGGGACCTCTGTTGTAATTTGATGGATCAATAATAGTTTTCATAATCCTTCTTCTTTCTTTTCTCTTGATTTTACTAGAAAGCTTTCAATCTTCATCCAATTGAGTAGTTATCTTGGAAAAGAAGCTATTCATACTTGGATCTCTTCTGAACCTTGGAAAAGGGATGAAGAGATCATGCTAGAAATGTTTTCTCATGTTGGACCAAATTGGGGTTTGGGTAGATATGATGACATATAATTCTCCTAATACTTTGATTTGGAAATACTTGTGGTATAATCAGTGACCACACTTCATCTCTTCTCATGAGCAATTAGACCAAGGAATTGGCTATTGATCTGATTTGAGAGATTGAATTACCAAGGAATTGGAATTCAATCATTTAAGATTGCCAAGGAGATCAATGAATGCATTGATTGAGGAAGAGATGAAAATGAAGTTGATCCGGAGAATGCAACATCTCCTAAGCCCAATGAATTCCCCATTTATGATCTTACCCATTCTCTTTACTTATTGCCATTTACTTTCATGCTAAACTTCCCTTCCCCATTTAACATTCTGCAATTTACTTCCCGACATTTATTTTTTGCTATTTACCTTTTCGCCATTTAATTTCTTGCAATTCTCAACTCACTTTCGGCTTAGCTCAACTAGAACGTTCTTCCAATTAAAGTTGCTTGACCAATCAATCCTTGTGGGATTCGACCTCACTCTACTGTGAGTTTTTACTTGACGAAAATTCGGTATACTTCCCGAAGGAAATTTGTTGAAAGACAAGTTTCCGTGCATCAAGTTTATGGCGCCGTTGCCTGGGATTGAGTTTGTATCAACAATGATTAAATTGGTGGATAACTAGATTGAGTATTTGTTTTTATTTTGTTTGATTTAAGTTCATTTGAGTAATTTACTTTCTATTTAACTATTTTTTTTCCCTTTCCCCTACCCATTTTCTTAGTTGTTTACAATTCAGTCACTAACCCACTAACTGTTTGATATATTGCATCACTCACACTAACAGAATTTCTGTAGAAATTACTGTCTGCATCTATCTCTCTTGCTTTTGCTTTGTTGGTTGTATGACAGGTAGAAGAAGCGGGGCTTCAACTTCCTTTGATTCTGAACCTGAGAGGACCTTCGTTAGATTAAGGAGGGAAACAAAAGGAAAGAGAGTAGTTGGTGCTGAGGAAGAGGAAGAGTACTTTGAACCAGACATGGAGGAGAATATGGAGAACCATCATGAAGAAGAGGCTCACAACCATGGCAGAAAAGGTCCAGCGCATCAGGCTGGACAAGAGAGAAGAGTTCTGGGTTCTTACATCAACCCAAACCCAGGAAACTGTGGAAGTAGCATCCAAAGGCCAACCATACATGCCAAAAATTTTGAACTAAAGCCATAACTCATCACCCTTGTTCAGAATAATTGTTTATTCAGAGGAAGTGTCAAAGAAGACCCCAATCAATATCTAACCACCTTCCTGAGGATATGCGATACTGTGAAGTCTAATGGTGTTCATCCTGACACCTATAGACTACTTCTATTTCCCTTCTCACTCAAGGACAAAGCATCTAAATGGCTGGAATCCTTTCCAAAGGAGAGTTTAGCAACCTGGGAAGATGTGGTGAACAAGTTGTTGGCAAGATTCTATCCTCCTCAACGGATCAACAGGTTGAGAGCTGAGGTACAAACATTCAGGCAGCAGGATGGTGAGACTCTATATGAAGCATGGGAGAGGTTTAAAGACTTGACAAGAAGATGCCTGCCAGATATGTTCAATGAATGGGTGCAGTTGCACATCTTCTATGAAGGCCTTTCGTATGAATCAAAGAAGGCAGTAGACCACTCATCCGGGGGATCTCTGAACAAGAAGAAGACCATTGAAGAAGCCATAGATGTCATTGAGACTGTAGCAGAGAATGACTACTTCTATGCTTTTGAAAGAGGCACTACTAGAGGAGTGATAGAGCTGAACAATGTGGATGCACTGCTAGCTCAAAACAAGATGATTACCAAGCAATTAGCTGACCTCACCAAGAAGATGGAGAGGAATTAAGTAGCAGCAATCACCACTTCAGCAGCAACCCAAGAAGGAGTGAATGAAGAAGTAGAGGGTGATCAGGAACAAGCCAACTACATTGGGAATTCACCTAGGCAGAACAATGACCCATACTCCAAAACATATAATCCTGGTTGGAGGAACCACCCAAACTTTGGGTGGGGAAATCAACAAGACCAAGGCCAAGATCAGAGACGCCATAACCCCAACAATAATGTAACTCACCAACACTCCACACAGAGGTCATACCAACCCACCCAACAACACTTCTCAACATCCGTACCATTGTCAAAATGGCCCTTCTCATCCTTCCAATCTCAACTCTCCATCATCGGAAGAAAGACTATGAAGGATTGAGACTCTACTTGAAGGCATATGCAAGAAGATTCAAGATAACAAGGTGTTCAAAGAGGAGGTGCGAGCCAATATCAAGAATAAGGGAGACACCATCAAGAGGCAGGAAATTCAAGTGGGATACCTATCTGAGAAGATTCCCAAACCTACTAATAGCTTTCCAAGTGACACAGAAAAAAATCCGAAAGGTGAAGCAAAAAAGGTCAGATGGGAAGATTGTAAGATGGTTACTATAAGTGATAAAGAGACTGAGGAAGAGCCGAACAAACCATCAGAACAACCTAAAAATACATCAGCAGGAAAGTAAGAAGAGAATCATCAAGAAACCACAATTACACAGAAGGAGCTGCTGAGACTCTATGCACCCTTTCCCTGATTACTCAATGGTGGTGTAGAGAAGAGAATATACTCAAGGTTTCTTGACATATTTGCATCTCTCCATATAAACATACCATTTATCAAGGCCCTCCAACAAATGCCCTCATACATTAAGTACATGAAGGAGCTGCTGACCAGAAAAAGCTCACTCAAGAGAGGAAAAACCATAGTGATGAATAAGGAGTGTAGTGCTCTCATTCAACCAGAGCTGCCTACAAAAAGGAAGGACCCAGGAAGTTTTCACATCCCCTGTGCCATAGGAGAAATAATGTTTGATAAAGGACTCTGTGATCTGGGAGCCAGCATCTACTTAATGCCTTTATCCCTTATGAAGAGGCTGCAAATCAATGAGCTGATACCCACAGACGTAGTCATCAGGCTGGTGGACAAAACTCAAAAACAAGCAATAGGAGTGGTTGAAAACGTGCTGGTGAAGGCTGGGACCTACTTCCTGCCCACAGACTTTATCATACTGGAAATGGAAGAAAGTCATCTTTACCCATTCATATTGGGAAGACCATTCTTAGCTACAGCTAGAGCGCTCATAGATGTGGAGCGAGGAGAGCTAATACTGAGGGTACATGACAAACAACTCACCTTCAATGTTTTCAAACCCTCACAAGAAGCAAGTCAGGAAGGCAAGGAACTAAGGACAGAGCATGACAGAGCGATGGTGGGAGAAACAAGCATTGAGGAACAAGCTGTACACTAAGGAATTCCTTTGAGTGATGAACAAAATAATCAGCAACTGTCACAGCTAAAAGAAACTCAAGTGGAGCCAAAACCACCAGAATCATATGAGACCAGCAACAAAATCACCCTAGGAAAAGAGACCACAAAGAGCAGGATAACAGCAAGAAAAATAAAGAAGAAGATACCAAGGAGATGGAGGAACAAAAAGATCCCTACAGAAGATTTCTCTCCAGGGGATAAAGTGATCTTAGATTACTTCCTAGATATCCCACCTCATCTCCCCACTATCCCATCTCAGTTACCTAAGGTTTTCACCATCAACAAAGTTCTCTCCCTAGAACATATAGAGATTATTGATGAAGCCAATGGAGACAGGTTTACTGCAAAGGGGGAAGATTTGAAGCATTACCAACCACCCTGACAAAGGAAGAACGTCAAGCTAGTGATGCTAAAGAAGCGCTTCATGGGAGGCAACCCATGTGTTACATGCTTTTAAAGTAGTTAATAAAGCAAGGTTTATGGATCGCAAATCAACTTTGACATATCCTTGAATAAATTCTTTTATGCAACATATAGTGAAGAACAAGTTTGGTGTTCAAGGCACACTAAGAGGACATGAATGCAGCTCATAGCATGTCACTCTTAGCACCTTGAACAAATCATCTTACACCACATTGCCACAAACTAAGTTTGGTGTCACCAAGGTTGCATACATGGAAATTTAATTAGTCAGTTGGTTTGCATTTGTGAATAGCACTTAGTCGGACAACTGCCTATACTACATCCGGGAATCATAAGCTATGAAGAAGTGAAGGATGAATTAGCATGAGAAGAAAGAGAGAGGGTAGAAATGAGTCATGAATCAGTAAGGAAGGCACTTGAAGATTGGAAAAAAGCTAGACTGCCACGTATGCAAGGAAGCACAAGTGGACACAAAGAGGACAAACAAGAAGGAGAGCGCGAACAACCCCATGAGTAAAAGGTGGTGGAGTTCCCTCATTGTTCCATCTTTCTTTTTCAAGTCTTTTAAATAAGGAAAATCATGTATGAAATAGAACATGCTTCCATAGTAGCTTAGGAATTTTCAATTCTGTCTTTAAGTTTACTTTTGCCTAGGTCTATGCTTGCTAGTCAAATTGCCTGCCTTCATTTTCATCTTGCTTATTTTATGCTTGTCCTTTTAAGTACAATAAAAAGAGATGTTATGAAAGACCAGAGTGATGTTCATGTTGTGGAGTAGGTCCTTAAATTTGTGCTGTAGTAATCACTTAGCTAAGTTGGTTCACCAACAAGGTGGGAAGGCAACTATCTGTCTTGAATCATATGCTTGAAAAACACCCCATGAGACTAGCTAAATAATAAGATCCTAATAAGAAAAAGGAAAAGAACAATAAGAGTTGAAAAAGAAAGAAAAGTTAATAAAGAATAAGGCTAGGCACCAAGGGCTTGAATCTTGAGGGATGTGTTTGTGGTGCTCTTGTACCAAGGATCTGCTTGGATGAATAAGTTCTTAGGAGTGCTTCATCACTTGGTAACTTGGGTTAACTAACCTGGGATTATCAACTGAAAATCCACTATCAAGAGCAACCTTGCTACAGAACATTTAGTAACCCAAAGAGGTGCTGGACACCAAGACCTCAAGGAAAGAAAATAACAAACCATGTGCCTGTGGTGTGCACGTATGGGGGAGAGAGACTTGAGGGAGTAAGTCCTTAGGGGTGTTTCAACACCTAGCACCTTGAACCAACTGGTTCGGGAGTGTTGGCTGAAAGCTTATCTTAAAGAGTCGCCCCCTCACAGAACACTTAGCCTAAGGAAGAAATAAACCTTGGAAAGAAAAAGGGATCAAAAAATAAAAGTCTCAAAGGGTGCAATCAAGTGAGTATTCCAAGGCATGATAAAGGTCTGAAAGCCAGTAAAGGAATGAACCTAAGTTGCAATGCATGAAACCCCATAAAACCAAGAACATGACTTCCACAATAATAATTCATTCCTCTTGTCATTTCATTCATCATTCTCTTGTTCTAGTACTTGCTTAGGGACAAGCAAGCTTTAAGTTTGGTGTTGTGCTACCAGGGTATTTTAGCCAGTTTCACTGACTTTTTCTTTATGGTTTTAAGGTAATTTCATGCATTTTCTTAGGAAATAAGCAAGTTTTGGATAAATAATCACTTACATCTTGATTCAAGCAAACTTTGTGAATTTTACATGATTTTATGAGAATTATGCATGAATTAAAGGACAAATTGAATGATGCATGTCTCATAACTTGGATCAGAGCTTTGATACACTTTATTGCTTGATTTCAGGATAAAGGAAGCAAGGAAGAACCACGTTAGCAGCCACGTTAGTCTAGCTAACGTGACCACTAACGTGGAATGAAGGCTAGCTTGCAACGTTAATGAGAAAAGTGATTGCCAATAACGCCTTCGTGAGCCATCATAGCCCACGTTAGTTGCCACGTTAACTATGTTAACGTGGAAGCTAACGTGGAAGAGAAGTAGAACTCCAACGTTAGTGGTAAAAGTAAGTGCCACTAACGTTCCAAAAGGGACAATTGGCCACGTTAAGAGCCACGTTAACTTAGTTAACGTGAGCTCTAACGTGGAAGAAGAGGATGATGCCAATGTTAGTGACACTCACCTTTGTCACCAACATTGGAGATGGCTATCAATACCACGTTAGAAGTCACGTTAACTTAGTTAACGTGAACTCTAATGTGGGAAGTAGGGGCGTTCTGAAGCGTTAATAACAAAGGTAAGTGTCACTAACGCTCTCGAAGATTTGGCAAGCCTACGTTAAAGGCCACGTTAACTATTCTAACGTGAACTCTAACGTAGGGAGAAAGGGGTACTCTCAACGTTATTGAAAAAGGTAAACCCCAGTAACGTTTGCGAAGAGCCAAGGGTCAACGTTAGTGGTCATGTTAGTGCCACTAACGTTGAAGTTAACGTGGACCACTTTGCGTTAGGAACGTTAGTGAAAAAGGTGATTGTCACTAACGTTCTCAACCCCATATTTTCACTTAACGTTAACACCACTAACACCGTAAGCTAAAGTCCCTGCCTACTTCACACTTTCTCTGCAAGTAAAGCTGAGCCTACTGAATAAGATAACTGCTTCAACTCAAGATCCAAAGGCCCATATCCAAGACTTGAAGAGCCAACTAGAAGATCAGAAGAGTAGTATAAATAGGGAGAGCTTTGAACTAGAAAAGGGAGCTTTTGGGCATTATTAGAATTACCCTCTGTATTTTACTTTCTCTGCACTTCTAGTTTATCTTTCAGAATGTACTCTCCATCTTTGCTTTCCATTCCCAGAGATATGAACAACTAAACCCCTTTCATTGGGTTAGGGACCTCTGTTGTAATTTGATGGATCAATAATAGTTTTCATAATCCTTCTTCTTTCTTTTCTCTTGATTTTACTAGAAAGCTTTCAATCTTCATCCAATTGAGTAGTTATCTTGGAAAAGAAGCTATTCATACTTGGATCTCTTCTGAACCTTGGAAAAGGGATGAAGAGATCATGCTAGAAATATTTTCTCATGTTGGACCAAATTAGGGTTTGGGCGGATATGGTGACATATAATTCTCTCAATACTTTGATTTGGAAATACATATGGTATAATTAGTGACCACACTTCATCTCTTCTCATGAGCAATTAGACCAAGGAATTGGCTATTGATCTGATTTGAGAGATTGAATTACCAAGGAATTGGAATTCAATCACTTAAGATTGCCAAGGAGATCAATGAATGCATTGATTGAGGAAGAGATGAAAATGAACATGATCCGGAGAATGCAACATCTCCTAAGCCCAATGAATTCCCCATTTATGATCTTACCAATTCTCTTTTCTTATTGCCATTTACTTTCATGCTAAACTTCCCTTCCCCATTTACGATTCTGCAATTTACTTCCCGTCATTTATTTTCTACTATTTACTTTCCCGCCATTTAATTTCCTGCAATTCTCAACTCACTTTCTGCTTAGCTCAACTAGAACGTTCTTCCAATTAAAGTTTCTTGACCAATCAATCCCTGTGGGATTCGACCTCACTCTACTTTGAGTTTTTACTTGACGACAATTCGGTATACTTGCCGAAGGAAATTTATTGGGAGACAAGTTTCCGTGCATCAGTGTCTATGCCTTAAAGCTATGAAAATTAATCCATCACCTTTATTAAATGAAAAATGTTTTTAATTGAAAAAGAAAAAAAAAGTGCATGATTTTCAAATTTTAAAATAGTTTAATTATTTTGATGTGGTGGCAATACTTTTGTTTTTCTGAATGAATGCTTGAACAGTGCATATTTTTTAAATTGTTGTTTATGAATGCTAAAATTGTTAGCTCTTGAAAGAATGATGGAAAAGGAGAAATGTTATTTGATAATCTCAAAAATCATAAAAATGATTCTTGAAGCAAGAAAAAGCAGTGAAAAGCTTGCAAAAAAAAGAGAAAAAGAAAAAGCAAGTAGAAAAAGCCGATAGCCCTTTAAACCAAAAGGCAAGGGTAAAATAAAAAGGATCCAAGGCTTTGAGCATCAGTGGATAGGAGGACCCACAGGAATAAAATCCTGGCCTAAGGGGCTAAACCAAGATGTCCCTAATCATGTGCTTGTGGCGTGAAGGTGTCAAGTGAAAACTTGAGACTGAGCGGTTAAAGTCGTGGTCCAAAGCAAAAAGAGTGTGCTTAAGAGCTCTGGACACCTCTAATTGGGGACTCTAGCAAAGCTGAGTCATAATCTAAAATGTTCACCCAGTTATGTGTCTGTGGCATTTATGTTTCCAGTGGTAATACGAGAAAACAAAATATTTAGGGTCACGGCCAAGACTCATAAAGTAACTGTGTTCAAGAATCAACATACTGAACTAGGAGAATCAATAACACTATCTGAATTCTGAGTTCCTATAGAAGCCAATCATTCTGAACTTCAAAAGATAAAGTGAGATGCCAAAACTGTTCAGAAGCAAAAAGCTAATAGCCCCGCTCATCTAATTAAGACTGATCTTCATAGATATTTTTGGAATTCGTTGTATAATCTCTTTTTTTTATCCTATCTGATTTTCAGTTGCTTGGGGACAAGCAACAATTTAAGTTTGGTGTTGTGATGAGCGGATAATTTATAGGCTTTTTGGCATTGTTTTTAGTATGTTCTTAGTATTTTTTAGTTAGTTTTTATTATATTCTTATTAGTTTTTAAATAAAAATCACATTTCTGGACTTTACTATGAGCTTGTGTGTTTTTCTATGATTTCAGGTATTTTCTGGCTGAAATTGAGGGACCTGAGCAAAAATCTGATTCAGAGGATGAAAAAGGACTGCAGATGCTATTGGATTCTGACCTCCCTGTACTCGAAGTTGATTTTCTGGAGATACAGAAGCCCAATTGGTGCGCTCTCAATTGCGTTGGAAAGTAGACATCCTAGGCTTTCCAGCAATATATAATAGTTCATACTTTGCCCCAGATTTGATGGCCCAAACTGGCGTTCCAAGTCAGCATAGAAATTCTGGCGTCAAAACGCCAGAACTGGCATAAAAGCTGGAGTTAAACGCCCAAACTGGCACAAAAGCTGGCGTTTAACTCCAAGAAAAGCCTCTACACGTGAAAGCTTCAATGCTCAGCCCAAGCACACACCAAGTGGGCCCAGAAGAAGGATTTTACATCATTTACCTATTTTTGTAACCCTAGGCTACTAGTTTTCTATAAATAGGACCTTTTGCTATTGTATTTTTCATACTTTCATATACTTTTTACACACTTGATCATACTTTGATAGACCTGTTCATGTTTGAGGCTGGCCTCACGGCCATGCCTAGACCCTTTTGTTCTTATGTATTTTTAACGGTGGAGTTTCTATACACCATAGATTAAGGTGTGGAGCTCTGCTGTTCCTCATGAATTAATACAAAGTACTACTGTTTTTCTATTCAATTCACGCCTACTTCTTCTCTAAGATATACACTCATTATTCAACTTGTTAAATGTGATGATCCATGATACTCATCATCATTCTCACCTATGAACGCGTGCCTGACAACCACTTCCGTTCTACATGCAAACAAGCTTGAATGTGTATCTCTTGGGTTTCTAATCTAAGATTAAAACCTTCGTGGTATAGGCTAGAGTTATTGGCGGCCATTCCTGAGATCCGAAAAGTCTAAACCTTGTCTGTGGTATTCCGAGTAGGATCTAGGAAGGGATGACTGTGACGAGCTTCAAACTCGCGAGTGTTGGGCGTAGTGACAGACGCAAAAGGATCACTGGATCCTATTCCAACATGATCGAGAACCGACAGATGATTAGCTGTGTGGTGACAGTGTATTTTGACTATTTTCACTGAGAGGACGGGAAGTAGCCATTGACAACGGTGATGCCCAACATAAAGCTTGCCATGGAGAGGAGTATGAATGATTGGAAGAAGGCAATAGGAAAGCAGAAGTTCAGGAGGAACAAAGCATCTTCATACGCTTATCTGAAATTCTCACCAATGAATTACATAAGTATCTCTATCCTATTTTATATTTTATTCATGTTTTAATTATCAATCCTTATTAACCATTTGAATCCGCGTGACTGAGATTTACAAAATGACCATAGCTTCCTTCAAGCCGACAGTCTCCGTGGGATCGACCCTTACTCGCATAAGGTTTATTACTTGGACGACCCAATGCACTTGCTGATTAGTTGTGCGGAGTTGTGATAAAGAGTTGAGATTACAATTGTGCGTACCAAGTTGTTGGCACCATTGATGATCACAATTTCGTGCACCAGTTGTAAAGGGGCTAGGGTGAAGGTAAAGATGTATATGGCCAAGTGAACTTAAAATTTGAGTCCTTGATTAACCTAGGATCCCACTAGACACATAGAACAACTTATACAACTATAATACATTACCTAGATACCTTTGAGTTTCACTTTCTTGCATACTCATGCATTCTTTTTAATTCATACCCATATGCATTGTTTTCTTCATTACTTTGTCTTGGGGTTTCTTTGTCCCCTTTGTTGCTTATATTATTATTATTATTATTATTTTTATTATTTTATTATTATCCCCTTTTCTTGGGGCCTTGTGAACAAAAGTTTCAATGCATATAGTCCAATCGTTCAATGCATGAATATGTTCCCAAATCCTAGAATTTTCAATTACACTACAATACACACCTATATATCTACCAAAATTTCCCAAGTATACCCTAATTGAATGATACACATCCTAACTTACCTAAGCCAATCAAGGATCCAAATTTAGGGACATTCATGGTTTTTCTCTTAGGGTTGTTGATGTGCTCTGTTTAAGAACAAAGAAGGGTTTATTATGGGCCCAAAATTGGTTAGCAATGGTAGATAAGAGGGTTAAGGCCATTTGGGAAAAAGTGACTATTGAAATGATGGCCTCAATCATGTAAATGCATTCATACACAAATTAATGGACATATAGAATCAGACAAAGCAAGGATCACAATCATAGAGAGAGAGATATGCATACAATAATGGAATTAATGGTTAGAAGATGTAACCATGCAATAGGCTCAAGACTTTCATGCTTGTGTTCTTAGCTCAATCACTATGTTCCAAAATATATTCTTAAAGCAAGTTTACTGCAAAAATTTTAAAAAATTTGGTTGGGTAGGGTACCCCAAAACATAGTTTCTTGAAAAAGAAGTTATTGTTTTGACCAAGTAACTCTATAGAAACTAACTATCATGCAAGGAGTATTTACAAGCAAAACTAACTACACATGCAATGTACTAACTACTAAGCAAAAGATAAATCTATGGGTATTGAAGGGAAGAGATTGTTACCCATGAAGATCGGTCGAACGATCTCCCCACACTTAAAAATTAGCACAGTCCTCCGTGCTACAAACAATGCGCAAAGGGCCGTCGGGACCGGAACTGTCACTATCCTCTCCTTCAGAGCTCCCATCACTCGGGTTTTAGGTGGATGTGAATATTTCGGGTTCCTCCATGCTAGGGGTAACACAACGCAGAAGCTTCTTGATGTAAGTATATCGGCGTTGATTGCGCCGCTCATATCTATCAAGCTTCCGGTGAAGATCTTCTATCCTTTGATGTGTGGATCTTTGCTGTGGTGGTGATGATAAAGTGGAAGGAATAGTAGATGGAAGTGCTATGTCAAGGCTTGGGATGTTCATGGGAAGATGTAGGTATTTTTCGGTTGGGACCACATCGCCCTTAGCCGGAACTATAATCTTTCTGTCCTTTGCTTCCCAAGGGAGACCCGCAGCAGCAACTAAATCAGGTACCAATGCTGGAAATGGTAAATTACCGCGGTCGTGAACTTGACTCATCGCTTGCTTCACAAGAAGCAGAATGTTCACTGGCTTTTCTGTGAGAACACACCAAACAAGCAAGGCGAGGTCTGCCGTGAAGGACGACTTGTGGGTGCTAGGTAGCACATAGTGATATAGGATCTGAGCCCAAGCTCTAGCTTCCACAGTTAGGAAGCGAGCGTCGATGCTCTTGGGTCTCATCCGGAGTCTATCTTGGATCCAAAATGCCTCTGGCTCAGCAATGACTCAAAGGATCGAGTCCCAATTAAATCCAAACTTTTCTCGCTGGCGTAAGACTTCTTGGTAGCCATCCATGTCACTTGGTACCGTTAGGACATTAAGAACTTGCTGAATAGCCTCTTCTGAAACTGAAACTTGCTTGCAGCGCATGTATACCGATTGAAGGGAGGAAAGATGGTAGTTAGTGTAGAATTCTTCAACCCAAGAAAGGTTGATTTCCCTTGGTTTTCTCAAAAGAAACTCCCATCCTCGTCGTTTAATGCAGGGTAAAATACAAGGAGCAACCTTGTCCGGTGGAGCAAGTAGGTGCTCGGGATGATAGTTCCGTACAGCTATGGAGGGGAACATGATGCCAGGGCATCTTGGCCAGTTTCACTGACCTTTTCTTTACTGTTTTTAGGTTAGTTTCATGCATTTTCTTAGGAAATAAGCTAGTTTTGGATAGATTTTCACTTACACCTTGATTCAAGCATACATTGTGCATTTTACATTATTTCATGAGAATTTTGCATGAGTTTAGTGACAAATTGTATGTTGTATTACCCATGACTTGGACTAGAACTTTGATGCACTCTATTGCTTGATTTCAGGAACAAAGGAAGCAAGGAATTGAAGGTAACTTGCAAAGTTAATGAGAAAAGTGATTGCCAATAACGCTCTCGAAGCCATCATTGACCACGTTAAGAGTCACGTTAACTAAGTTAACGTGAACTCTAACGTGGAGAAGGGAAGTTGAGCCAAAGTTAGTGACACTTAACATTGTCACTAACGTTGGCAAATGCTCATAAGTGGCCACGTTAGAGTCCACGTTAACCTAGTTAACGTGGCCTCTAACGTTAAAAAGGGGAAGAAACGCCAACGTTAGTGATATTCAAGATTGTTACTAACGTTGGCCTAAGGAGAAATATACCACGTTAACTCCCACGTTAACTTGGTTAACGTGGGAGCTAACGTAAGAAGCAAGAGTAGTCGACAACATTACTGACACCCAACATTGTCACTAACTTTGGAAGCAACCACACAACCCCCCAAGGAGCCATGTTAACCTCCACGTTAACTTAGTTAACGTGGAAGCTAACGTTGATGAGTGAAAGAATGGCCAACGTTAGTGACACTCAACATTGTCACTAACGTTGGGGATGGCTAAGCATGGCCACGTTAGAAGCCACGTTAACCTAGTTAACGTGGACTCTAACGTGAGACATAGGGGCACCTTGGAACGTTAGTGACAATGTTGAGTGTCACTAACGTTCTCGAGGGATGGCAAGCCCACGTTAAAGAGTCACGTTAACTAAGTTAACGTGAGCTCTAACGTGGGAACAAAGGGGGCTTTTCAAAGTTATTGGGAATGTTAAGTCTCAATAAGGTGTGCGAAGGACTTAGAGGCAACGTTAGAGGCAATGTTTGTGCCACTAACGTTGAAGTTAACGTAGCTTTTACTTGGGAACGTTAGTAAGAAAGTTGATTGTCACTAACGTTCTCGAGCTCATATCTTTACTAAACGTTAACACCCCTAACGTCCTGAGCTAAAGTCTCTGCCCACTTCACACTTTCTCTCTGTAAGTAAAGCCAAGCCCAAATGAAGAAGAGAACTACTTCAAACTCAAGATCCAAAGGCCCAAGACTTGAAGAGCCAACTAGAAGCTGAGAGAAGTCGTATATATAGGAGTAGCTTTGAATTGTTGAAGGAGTTCTGGAAGCTTGAAAAAGAGAACTACTCTCTGTATTTTACCTTTTCTGCAATTTCTAGTTTTATGATGTATTCTCCATCTTTGTTTTCATTTTCTAGAGCTATGAACAACTAAACCCCTTTCATTGGGTTAGGGAGCTCTGCTGTAATTTGATGGATCAATACTAATTCTCATTATTCTTCTTCTATCTTTTCTCTTGATTTTACTTGAAAGCTTTCGATCTTCATCCAATTGAGTAGTTATCTTGGAAAAGAAGCTATTCAAACTTGGATCTCTTCTGAACCTTGAAAGAGGAATGAAGAGATCAAGCTAGAAATGCTTTCTCATGCTGGATTAAATTGGGTTTGGATGGGTATGTGACTATAACCCTCTCAATACTTGATTTGGGAAATGCATGTGGTATAATCAGTGACCATACTTCATCTCTTCTGATGAGCAATTGACCAAGGAATTGGCTATTGATCAAGATTTGAGAGATTGAATTGCAAGAAATTGTAATTCAATCAATTAAGATTGCCAAGGAGATCAATGAGTGCATTGATTGAGGAAGAGATGAAAATGAACTTGATCCGGAGAATTGCAACATCTCCTAAGCCCAATGAACTCCCCATCTCTGATCTTACCCATTCTCTTTAATTTCTGCCATTTACTTTTATGAGCAAATCCCCCATTCCCATTTACAACTCTGCAATTTATTTTCAGTCATTTACTTCCAGTCCTTTAATTCTAGCATTTACTTTTCTGTTATTTACATTCCCGCCTTTTTATTTTCTGCAACTCTCAACCCAAATTCTGGATTCGCTCAACTAGAACATTCTTCTAATTAAAGTTGCTTGATCAATCAATCCCTGTGGGATTCGACCTCACTCTATTGTGAGTTTTTACTTGACGACAAATTCGATACACTTGCCGAAGGAAATTTGTTGAGAGACAGTTTCCATACGCATCAGAACATAAGTTCACAGAAGCGGTTGTGGAACCTTGAAGAATCTTTTGCCGGCTTTCTCTTTTCCTTCTCATCAATAGGAGCGGGTGTCTTCACCTTCTTAGGTAAAGATCCGGCTCCCAATGAAGAGTGCGCCTTCGAAGTGGATCTTTGGGGTGCCCTCCTTGCGGCTGGTTTCCTTGGAGCTTTCGCCTTGCCTTTCGCGGTGGCCATCCTGAGAAAGGAAGGGAAACCAGAAAACATTAAACCCAAAGTATCATTTTAATAAAAACATGCAAGTGAAGGATAGTAACCATAAAGACATGGGTCACAACACTTGGCATGAGATGCAAGAGGAAGTAAAGCATGCAGTGGCATGAGAGGAGTAATCTCAAGCATCCATAACAAAGAGCGAGTCACATTCAATGAGTATCTAATTAGCAAGCAGAGTGGACTCAATGCTTGTAGAGGATAACAAGTGAATGAGGAGAAGCATCCAATTGAAAGTACATTGTCAAAAGAAACCAAAATGGTATTCATGCATTTCCTCGAACACTTGGTGTGCAATTACTAAGCAAAGAGTAATTATGAGATACTTAATCAATTCAAATCCCAAAATGGAACATCAATCATCACATAGACATCACACATTGGCAAAGATAAGAAAAAGGAATGACAAAAGATCTATTAAAGCAAGTTAAACACAATTCAACATCCATGGAAAAATAAGGAAAAAGGAAAAATAAGCAAACACAAAAAAGTAAGAAACATCATCATGTAAGTAAATGAGAAACTAAGTGAAGCAACAAGAAGCATCTAACTAGAAGAAATAATGCAAAGAAAATGAAAGAAAAGAAATGAAAGAAGTGAAACCTTCAGAAGTAGAAGAGAGCAAGGTTGAATCTTCTTTTGTGAAGATGAGAAAGAAGATAGAAGAAGTGTAGTGCCACCAGAAGAGGTGGTTATCGCCGGTGAGTGGCCGGAGAAAAGGGTGTGGATTGTGGAAGAATAAGAGGAAGAGGGGTGTGATGGAGGAAGAAGAAAAAGGGAATTAAGAAAGAAAAGGGGTTGGGAAGTGGGAAACAGAACAGGGCGCGAAGTTATAAAACTGCTTCGCGCAACCGGCGCGCGCGCGCACAGTGCGCTGGCGTGTCGGTGAGGGTGTTAGCAAGGGACGCGTGCGCGGCAGTGGCGTGCATGTGTGAGGGGAGTTGTGCCTCTGGCATAGAAGTGGCACAAAGTTAGCATAAGTTTCTGGATTTTGTACCAGAGTTGGTGAATGGCGCAGGCGCGCGGATGCACACCTTGCGTGGACGCGTGCTTGCGAGATTTTGCGGCTGGCACGGGCACGCACAAGACGCGAACGCGATCAGTTTTGGCATAAGGTTGGACCAAATGTGGCATAACTCTCTGATTTTTGTACCATGGAGTCCAAATGTCACCATCGGCGCGCGCGTGGACAGTGCGCTTGCGCGTCGATGGTAAAATTGCAATGGTGTGTGCAGGCGGCAAGTACGCGGACACGTGAGTGCCTGGCACGAGTTGGGCATGAAATGGGCATAACTCTCGGGTATTTGGCCCAAGAGGTAGAATTATGCCACCGGCGCGCGCGCACGTTGCGCTAGCGCGTCGGTGCCCATTTTTCATTTTTCTATCTTTTTTTTTTTTAGTATAATAAGACCTATTCTAACACATTCTTGGTAGGAGCTTAAGCTAGTAGCCAAAGAGAATTATTCACAATATCATTCACAATCCAAAACATAGCATTCTCCCTACTTCACTACTTCATCCATACCAAAATGAGGAAAACTACATTAACATTCTAACTATTCAACAAGAAGAATAAAACTAACATTCCTGTGCAATCAATCAATCATCAAGAAATCACAAAATTCACAAGAAATTGAAAGTTACAAACGAGATGGTGTAAGCAAGGTAGATCTTACCACGGTGGGGTGCCTCCCACCTAGCACTTTTCTTTAACGTCCTTAAGTTGGACGGTCCTTTTCTTAAGCTTCTTCTCTCCTTGGTGCATCCTCCAATAGGTACACCTCTAGCTCTTTTGGGGGCTTGTAACCATGATACTTCTTCACTCTATGTCCATTCACTTTGAAAGTTGATTCACTCTTGGGATCAAACAACTCCACCACTCCATATGGCTTTATCTCCTTCACCTTGAAAGGTCCTTCCCATCTAGAGCGGAGCTTGCCAAGCATAAATCGAAGCCTTTAGTTGTAGAGGAGGACTTCATCACCTTCTTAAAAGTCCTTCTTCCGGATGTGATGGTCATGAAATGCTTTGGTCTTCTCTTTATAGATTCGGGCATTCTCATATGACTCGTTCCTCATACACTCAAGCTCCTCTAGTTGTAGCTTCCTAGCTTCACCCACCTTGGCTAAATCCATGTTGCACTGCTTTACCGCCAAATAGGCTCGATGCTCAATCTCCACCGGAAGATGGCATGCCTTACCATAGACGATCCAGAAGGGACTCATCCCTATCAGAGTCTTGTAGGCCGTTCTATACGCCCATAGTGCATCTCCTAACCGGAGGCTCCAATCCTTTCTTTGTGGATTGACAACTTTCTCCAAAATCCTCTTAATTTCCCGGTTGGACACTTCTGCTTGTCTATTTGTTTGTGGATGATAAGTAGTAGCAACCTTATGCGATATTCCATAACGCTTGAGCAATGCTTCTACCTTCCTGTTACAAAAGTGGGTTCCTTGGTCGCTCACGATTGCTCGTGGCGACCCATAACGGCACACAATATGATTCCTAATAAAAGAAACAATGGCATTGGCGTCGTCAAGGTGGGTAGGTATGGCCTCTACCCACTTTGACACATAGTCAACCGCTAACAGAATATACAATACCCACTAGAGTTGGGAAACGGTCCCATAAAGTCAATGCCCCATACATCAAATATCTCACAGAACAACATAGGTTTCCCCGACCTCTGACACTGATGGCAAGACACACATAACCGGTTAGCATCCTTGAATAAGGTTGGCCACCAGAATCCACAATCCAACACTTTTTTAGAGGTCCTTTGTGTGCCAAAGTAGCCACCACATTCGGACGAGTGACAAGCTTCAAGAATTGGTTGGGTTTCAGATTCCGGGATACATCTTCGAATTACATGGTCCACGCCTCTCTTCCACAAGTGAGGCTCATCCCAAATATAGTATTTAGAATCACTCCTCAACTTGTCCCTTTGGTTTTTCAAAAAGTTGGGAGGGAAGATTTTTGCAACCAAGTAGTTTGCCATTGGGGCAAACCAAGGAAAGCTATCTGACACAGCATGCAAACTATCCAATGGGAATGAGTCATTGATTGGAAATAGATCAAATTTTAAATTCTCAATGCGGCTTAAATGATCCGCAACCAAGTTTTGAGATCCACTCCGGTCCCTAATCTCAATGTCGAATTCTTGCAAAAGCAAGATCCAACGTATGAGTCTAGGCTTTGACTCATTCTTTGTCAATAAGATCTGTGTATACCACTAACTTTGACCCTAGCAAATAAGATCTGAATTTATCTAAATCATGAACAATAGCTAAGAGTTCTTTTTCAGTAGTGGTATAGTTGGATTGTGCTGCATCTAGTGTCTTAGAAGAGTAAGCAATGACATAAGGGAGTTTACCATCGCGCTGTGCAAGCGCGGCACCTACAGCATGGTTTGACGCATCGCACATTATCTCAAATGGCAACGTCCAGTTGGGGCCTCGCACAATTGGTGCCGTGGTAAGAACTCTCCTTAGCTCTTCAAAAGCTTTCACACATTCACTATCAAACTCAAAATCTACATCTTTTTGGAGTAGGCGTGACAATGGCAAAGCAATCTTGCTAAAATCCTTGATAAAGCGCCTATAAAATCCTGCATGTCTCCAAAATGAGCGGACCTCCCTCACAGATGAGAGGTGAGGTAAAGTGGTGGTATCATCGACCTTGGCCGGGTCTACAGAAATGCCTTCATGAGATACTACATGCCCTAACACTATGCCTTGTCGTACCATGAAGTGACATTTTTCAAAATTTAAGACAAGGTTAGTGTCAACACATCTAGCTAAGACCTTGGCCAAGCTCTCCAGACAACAATAAAATGAAGTACTGTAAACGCTGAAGTCATCCATAAAGACTTCCAGGCAATTCTCCATTAGATCAGAGAAGAAACTCGTCATGCACCGCAGAAAAGTAGCGGGTGCGTTACATAGTCCAAATGGCATCCTTTTGTAGGCAAAGGTGCCAAACAAACAAGTAAACATGGTCTTCTCCTGATCTTCAGAAGCAATATGTATCTGGAAGCAGTAGTGAGATTTACCTGCCAAGCGGTCTAGCATCTGATCGATGAAGGGTAAGGGATAATGGTCCTTCCGTGTAGCGGCGTTCAGTCTTCTGTAATCAATACATACTCGCCACATATTTTGTACTCTTTTAGTGACCATTTCACCGTCGTACTTCTTGACCGTTGTGATGCCCGAATTCTTGGGGACAACTTGAACTGGGCTCACCCACTCACTGTCGGCTATCGGGTATATGATACCCGCATCTAGTAATCTGGTGACCTCTTTCTTCACTACATCGAGGATGGTCGGGTTGAGCCTCCTTTGGGGTTGCCTAACCAGCCTAGCTCCATCTTGGAGATATATCCTATGCATGCACTTGTGGGGGTCAATTCCCACAATATCCGCTAGGCTCCATCCTATTGCTTTCTTGTACTTTCTTAGGATATATAGGAGTCTTTCTTCTTCTTCACTTGAAAGCTCACTAGCAATAATGACCGGAAACCCTTGGTTGTCCTCTAAGAAAGCATACTTCAAATGAGATGGAAGGGGCTTTAGTTCACTTTTTACCTCAAGCTGGGGTTCCTTTTCATCAAGCTCATGGAGTTCATTCTTGACAACTTTCTCATGTTTATCCTCTTGGTCCTCCTCAACAATAGGGTAGTACAACTTGTTGTGGTCTTCTTCTTGCACTTCCGCTACCATTTCATCAATTACACCACATCAGAGCACATAATGTTCTTCGGGAGGATGCTTCATGGCTTCCTCTAAATTGAACTTGATATTTCTTGTCTCCAACCTCAAAGGAATATGTGCCGGTGAAGGCATCTAACTTGAATTTAGAGGTCTTGAGGAAGGGTCTACCAAGTAGAATGGAGGATGAGCTTCTATTTTCTGTTGGGGGCATTTCAAGGATGTAAAAGTGATTTAAGAAAATTGTCGTGTTGGTATAGAATTTTCTCAAATGAATGAATTCTCGTTGCAGGTATAGTTCTACACCAACAAACAATCCTCCCAATCAAAAATAGTGGTTGTCACAAATAACAATCCCCAATAAGAATTAACCGAAGTATTAAGACTCCGGGTCGTCTCACAAGGAATTGCAATGAAATGCTCAATTATTGGCTATGGGGATCAAGGGGGGTTTGATTTGGAATTTGACAAGAAAATATAAATGACAAGAAAGTAAAATAACAAGAACTTATAAAAGAAATGAAAGAACTCTTGGCTAGACATAGGTAATTGAGATCACCATCCTTGTCTACATACCAAATATTGATAATTATGAGAGGCCAAGCTCATTAAGTCTACTTCCAAAAGCCTTAAGTACGTAATATCTACTCCTAGACTTGAAGTACGTCAAATGACTTTGATCACATCAACCCATAAGTCCCAACCTACCTACTAATTAGATTAGTAGTGGGTTGGCATCAATGAGTATCAAATTGATCACCAAGGGTTCTCAAATCACCAATTCAATGAGACCCAATGACTCAAGGTCACTCAATTCCCTTAGCCTAGGCCAAGAGTCAAGAGAACTACTCAAAAACTAGAGGAGGCATTTTAACAAACACTTAATGTGCAAGAAAAGTAAACATCATCAAATGCAGGAATTAAAGGAAACCCATAACTATCAATAGCAAGAAATCAACAATAGCAAGCAAGATCAACATAAAAGAACATGGAAATATAAAATTGCATTAAAAGAAATCAAGATCCACAATTGTTCTGAAACATAAAAGAGAGCAAAACAAGAAATTAACAAGAGAAACTACAAGATCAAAGACAATAGAACACTAAAACATAAAGATAATTGAAATCAAAACAAGAATTAAAAGAGAAATTTGAGAGTGATTATCATAACTCTATCCTAATTTCTATCCTAAATCTAGATAGAGGAGAGAGCTTATCTCTCTAGAATTCTACTCCTAAAACATGATGAAAACTAAACTATGACTACTTGCTTCATTCCCCCTTCAATCCTTGGGTTCAATAGTATCAGAAATTGGTTGGATTGGGCCCAAAAGGAGCTGCAAAATCGCTGGGGGCGATTTCATTAAAGTGGGCCACGGACAGCATCGGCGTGTTCGTGCAAAGTGCGCGTGCGCGCCCCTGAACGCGAAGCAACATATGGCAAATTTTATATCATTTTGAAGCCCCGGATGTTAGCTTTCCAGCGCAACTAGAATTGCCTCATTTGGACCTCTGTAGCTCAAGTTATGGTCGTTTTGGTGCCATGAGGTCGGGCTTGGCAGCTTTACGATTCCTTCATTTCTTCATGAGTTCTCCCACTTGCATGCTTTTCTCATCACTTCTTCCATCCAATACTTGCCTTATCAACCTGAAATCACTCAACAAACATATCAAGGCATCGAATGGAATTAACGTGAGTTAAATTTAGCTAGTTTAAGGCCTAAAAAGCATGTTTTCACATTTAAGAACAAATCAAGGGAGAATTGCAAAACCATGCTATTTCATTGAATAAATGTGAGAAAAGGTGATAAAGTCCCCCAAAATAAGCACAAGATAAACCGAAAAATCAGGGTTTATCAAATCTCCCCACACTTAAACCAAGCATGTCCTCATGCTAAGAATAAAGAAGGACAAGAAAAGGGTATGAAAGTTTATTCAATGCAAATAAACTATATAAACCTATATATATATATGCATGCAACTAAATGCAAAATGATTCTACCTACTTGGTTAAAAGTAAATCAATCTCCAAGAATATATATATAAGCAAGTAGGGCAAAGGTCATAAGACGACTCACAAACTCTACCAATTCAAATATCAAAATGAAGTTCAAATAGACTTGCAAGAAGAACGCTCATGAAAGCCCGAAACAAGGAATTGAGCATCGAACCCTCACCGGAAGTGTATCCACTCTAGTCTCTCAAGTGTATAGGGTCGATTCACTCAATTCTCTTATACTCATGCTTTCCATGATTTGTTTTTCTTCTAACAATCAACAATTATTCAATGCATGCATACATTTATCATGAGGACTTATTCATAGGTTGTAATGGGGCTAGGGTCAAGGTGGGATGCATATGGTCAAGTGAGCTTGAAATTTGAATCTTTGATTAGCCTAAGCTCTCACCTAACACATGTAACAACCTATACAATTCTAATACACAACCTAGCTACCCATGATTTCCACTTTTTCCACATACTCATGCATTCTGTTTAATTAACATTCCATATGTATTAATTTTTTTATTGAACTTTACTTTGGGTCATTTTTGTCCCCTCTTTATTTCTTTTTCTCTTTTTTTCTTTTTTTCTCTTTTTTTTCTTATATATATATATATATATATATTTTCTTTTTATACATTTTTTTTTCATATATTTTTTTTCAAACTAAAATATATACAAAGATGTCAATGCATATGGTTTTACATATAGTGCATGAATATGTACCCAATTCCGAATATTTTTAGCAAAAATAAAAATTACACTTTTACCTCAACCAATGTCCCAAGTTTTCCGTACTCAAATGATACACACCCTCACTAGCCTAAGCTAGTCAAAGATCCAAATTAAGGACATTTATTATTTTTCACTTAGGGGTAGTAATGTGCTATAATTAAGAACAAAATGGATTAAATAGGCTCAAATTTGGCTAACAATGGCTGATGAAAGGTAGGCTATTTGGGTAAGTGAGCTAAATGAAATGATGGCCTCAATCATATAAATGCATATATACATGGAATAATGGACATAAAGAATACAAAAAATCAAAGATTACAATCATAGAAAGAGAATAATGCACACAAGAATGAAAATAAGTGGTTATAAGATGTAACCACACCATAAGGCTCAAAACTCACATGCTTGTGTTCTTAACTCAAAAACCATGTTCCAAAATAAATTCTTCAAGCAAGTTCGACAAGAAAATTTTTTTCAAATTGGTAGGGTGCCCTAAAAAAATTTCTTGGAAAAGAAATCATCACCCTAACCAAGTAGTCCTAACATAAAAAGGAAGTGGTAAAAATATGTACAAATTCTAACTAACATGCAACCTATCATGCAATGCAACAACTAACTAACAATGACAAAAATTAAGAATTTGGTGTTGAAAAAGGAAATTGTTACCCATGGAGATCAGTCGGACGACCTCCCCACACTTAGAAATTTGCACCGTCCTCGGTGCATGCAAAGAAGAGTAAAGGTGGACGGGTTGCTACAATTGATGAGCTCCTTCAAAATGTTGTGCGGGTGGACTTGTTTGTTGCCCCATTTAGACGCTTTTTCATCCCTTTCCTTCTTGGTGTTCAACCTAAAAGGAAAGAGAAAGAAGGATAATTAAGCCTACATCAAAGATATCAGAGCAAGTAGAACATAGACGGGGGCTAATGCCAAATAAGAGCATGGTTCTCTACTACATCGTAGCTACAACATGTGAGTGAGAAAGCAATTCAAGCAAAGGAATATTAACTAATACTTGATGCAAGAACAAGTTAAAGCATGAAGAACACTCAAAAGCATCAAGTTTAGCTAGAAAGAGTGGACACAAACAAGGTTAGTGATAGGCATGAGAGCAATTGGTCTGATCCTAACTCAATGGTAATGAAGTACAAAAACAAAGAATAAGGAGATAGGAAGGACTAAAGCACTAATCTTGTGTGTGGAAAAATTATCACAATTAATGCCAAACAAGTCACGAAGCACCAAAATAATCCAAGGACTTCTCAACAATTGAGTAAGAGAATAAAACACCATTATTAAAATCAGAAACTTAGAAAAGAAAATAAGAACAAACTATAAAAACAAAATTAAAATGCAATGAATGAAAAGAAGCAAATGCAATAAAAGAGGATGGAAGAAAAAAAATTTATTTCTTTTTTTTTTTATAAAAGAGAGAAAAAAATTTTTTTTTCAAGAGAGGAAGAAGAAAAAGAAAAAAAAAGTAGAAAGAAAGAAGAAGAAAGGAAGAAAGAAGGAGAAAGGGGAAAAACAGTGTGCAAATCCGTGCATATTCGCCATGCGTGCTTAGGCACGGATGCAGCAGGTACAATCCGTGCGCGCGCGCCATGCGTGCTTGGGCACGGATGCAGTAAAAACAATCCGCACGCGCGCGCCATGCGTGCAAGGGCACGGATGCGATAGGGACAATCGGCGCGCGCGCGCCATGCGTGCTTACGCGCGGATCGCCTGGCACAAAGTAGGCATAAAGTGGGCACAACTCTCGGGTTTTAGTACTAGGAGTTGTGAAACCACACCGGCGCGCGCGCGCACTGCGCGCTTGGGCGCCGATGCCCTTTTTTTTTTTTCTTTTTTAAGAAGCATAAAAACAGAATTTAACACTCTTCTAACCTATAAACATTCCAAAGCAACCAAAATTCAAATTTAACAAAAATCTTTAAGTTTTTGAAAAACTTTCAAACATACTAAAAACAAAACTTAAACTACAAGTAAAATACAATTCAACAATAACTAGACTAATCAAAGCATGAATGCAACAAACAACCTATCAATAAAAGCAAAATGCATAGGAGTATAGAAAATAAGAAGAACTACCTATAATGGAAACTCCAATCACTTATTAATCAAATCTAAAAGAGAATGGAAAGAGTTTACCATGGTGGGGTGTATCCCACCTAGCACTTTTAGTTTAAGTCCTTAAGTTGGACATTTGGGAAGCTCCTTGTTACGGTGGCTTGTGCTTGTACTCATCCTTGATCCTCCAAGAATGCTTGCTCCTCAATTGGTTGTCAGAATTTCCAACCAATTCCACCAAGCTTGGATGAGATTCTTCCCAAGATATGAGCTCCCAAAATTGATCCTCATATATTCCCGGATCCCAAATCTTGTTTTTGCACCCATCTTCAAGTTGATCATCATAGCTCCAATTGGGTGGTTTAGCCTTGGAATTCTCAAAGAAGCCTCCAAACAACTTCCTAGACCCATACAATCTAGCTCCACACCAAACCTTGCAATCAAACTTTGAGCAAACAACCATAATGAATCTAGAATGATGTTTCCAACCACTACACAACTCTCTCTTACTCTTAACTCCACAAAGAGCTCTAAGTTGCCCATCCGTCTCAAGCAAACCATATTCAAGTGAGAAATTAAAGCTTAGGGATAAGAGTTTTACCCACTTGAATGTTGTGTTAGATGGTGACTTAGCAAGGGACGTCTCCAATGGTCTTGTAAGTTCCATTCCCTTGTTCTCTTCCTTGACTACCTCCACCTCTTGGCAAGCTTTTTCAACTTTCACCTCTTGACAAGGCTCTTCATGTCCAATTACTTCCTCACCAACCTCTTCTAGTTCTTCTCCATTCTTCATATCACAACTTGGAGGTAATGTGGAACTTGTCTCAACATCCACCTCAAATTCAAGAGCAGAAGATTCCTCAAATACCAAAGGATCATGTGTTGGTGTGGGCTCATCTCCAAGAGGAGGATTTGTTATTTGCTCACCTTCTTCCAATTCTTCATCATTTATTATATGCTTAGGAGGTTGCGCATTATCCTCCTCAACACCAAATTCAAGCTCATTGGAAGAAGGTTCAACAACTTCCACAAAATCATCAACAATGTCACTTGGTGTGGAAGTGCTCTCAAGTTTGGAATCCACCTCTTGTTCAACTTCTTCTAACTCTTCAACCACTTCTTCTTCATTAACAATCTCTTCACTCTCCACTCGTTGCAAGACATACCCCATCTCCTTGTCCTCATGTTGAGATTCTAAAATCTCCTTCATGCTCCTTCCTTCGGTTAATTTCTCGCATTCATCCGTGGAGATGCTTTGCTTGTTGCATGAGTCCCATGAGTCCAAGTTGGCTTTAATTTTGGCAAGGTTAGCCTCAATAGCTTTATAATTCCTCCTTTGGGCTTCCTCTTGCTCCTTTTGACGGATTATTGCTTGAAGCTGATCCATTTCTTCCTTGAGACGATCCATTGACTCTTGGATGGATGGATGTGGGTGTTCTTCCTTGGAGGGTTGTGGTGGAAAGGGAAATTCATTATGTGGTTGAAAGTTATCATACATGGGAGGTGATTCATCTTGGTAAGGGTAGTGAGGTGGTAGTTCTTGAGGGTATTGGTGGTGGAATTGGGGTGGTTCTTCATATGGTTCATATGGTTCACAAGGTGGTTGGTATGGTGGATATGGGTTGGGGTCATATGGAGGTGGTTGGTGAAAAGGGGCTTGTGAGTAAGGTGGTTCAAAATTATGTTGAGGAGGTGGTTCATAAGCATATGGTGGTGGTTGTTGACAATTATAATAAAGGTCACCACATCCATTAGATTGATATGCATTAGGATGAGAGTTATACCCATAGGAATTCGGAGGTTGTTGTTTCCAAGAAGGTTGATCAATCCCTTGAGGCTCCTCCCATCTTTGATTGTTCCATCCTTGATGCACATCCTCATTGTAGCTCCCATTTCCTACAACATAATTTGAACCAAACTCATAGCCAAAGTGGTGAGAATTCATAGTGAAAGAAAAAATAAAAACAAAAGCTAATAAAAATAAGCAACAAAGTCCTAAAGCTAGCAAAAACTAACAAATAAGAAAAAAGGCAAACATATTCACAATATTCACAATATCCAATAACATAACACCATTGCAACTCCCCGGCAACGGCGCCATTTTGATTTAAGAAAATTGTCGTGTTGGTATAGAATTTCCTCAAATGAATGAATTCTCGTTGCAAGTATCGTTCTACACCAACAAACAATCCTCCCAATCAAAAATATTGGTTGTCACAAATAACAATCCCCAATAAAAAATAACCGAAGTATTAAGACTCCGGGTCATCTCACAAGAAATTGCAATGAAATGCTCAATTATTGGCTATGGGGATCAAGGGGGGTTTGATTTGGAATTTGACAAGAAAATATAAATGACAAGAAAGTAAAATAACAAGAACTTATAAAAGAAATGAAAGAACTCTTGGCTAGACATAGGTAATTAAGATCACCATCCTTGTCTACATACCAAATATTGATAATTATGAGAGGCCAAGCTCATTAAGTCTACTTTCAAAAGCCTTAAGTACGTAATATCTACTCCTAGACTTGAAGTACGTCAAATGACTTTGATGACATCAACCCATAAGTCCCAACCTACCTACTAATTAGATTAGTAGTGGGTTGGCATCAATGAGTATCAAATTGCTCACCAAGGGTTCTCAAATCACCAATTCAATGAGACCCAATGACTCAAGGTAACTCAATTCCCTTAGCCTAGGCCAAGAGTCAAGAGAATTACTTAAAAACTAGAGGAGGAATTTTAACAAACACTTAATGTGCAAGAAAAGTAAACATCATCAAATGCAAGAATTAAAGGAAACCCATAACGATTAATAGCAAGAAATCAACAATAGCAAGCAAGATCAACATAAAAGAACATGGAAATATAAAATTGCATTAAAAGAAATCAAGATCCACAATTGTTCTCAAACATAAAAGAGAGCAAAACAAGAAATTAACAAGAGAAACTACAAGATCAAAGAAAATAGAACACTAAAACATAAAGAGAATTGAAATCCAAACAAGAATTAAAAGAGCAATTTGAGAGTGATTATCATAACTCTATCCTAATTTCTATCCTAAATCTAGAGAGAGGAGAGAGCGTCTCTCTCTAGAATTCTACTCCTAAAACATGATGAAAAATAAACTATGACTACTTGCTTCATCCCCCCTTCAATCCTTGGGTTCAATAGTATCAGAAATGGGTTGGATTGGGCCCAAAAGGAGCTGCAAAATCGCTGGGGGCAATTTCATTAAAGTGGGCCACGGACAGCATTTGCGCGTGCGTGCAAAGTGCCAAATGTTAGATTTCCAAATGTTAGATTTCCAACGCAACTAGAATCACCTCATTTGGACCTCTGTAGCTCAAGTTATGGTCGTTTTAGTGCCAGGAGGTCGGGCTTGACAGCTTTACGGTTCCTTCATTTCTTCATGAGTTCTCCCACTTGCATGCTTTTCTCATCACTTCTTCCATCCAATACTTGCCTTATCTACCTGAAATCACTCAACAAACATATCAAGGCATCGAATGGAATTAAAGTGAGTTAAATTTAGCTATTTTAAGGCCTAAAAAGCATGTTTTCACATTTAAGCACAAATCAAGGGAGAATTGTAAAATCATGCTATTTCATTGAATAAATGTGAGAAAAGGTGATAAAATCCCCCAAAATAAGCACAAGATAAACCGCAAAATCGGGGTTTATCAAAAAGTCAACCGGAAAAACCAAATCCTTGATCGCCACAAGTACATCTTCCGCTATTCCCATCACTGTGATCACACTTTTATCGGCTAAGGCAAACCTCGCCGCCGACTTCTTTAATGGAGCTAAATTCAACCGCACATAGAAAGAAAGTGGCATGATGCTTACACAAGATCCCATGTCACACATACAATCATGAAAAGTGCATCCACCAATACAACAAGACACTAAGCAAGGTCCAGGGTCACCACATTTATTTTGAATGGGTTCCATCAAGGAAGAAATTGAACTACCCAAGGATAATGTCTCCAATTCTCCTATCCTATCTTTGTGTGTACACAAGTCATTCAAAAATTTTGCATACTTCGGAATTTGTTGGAAAGCATCAAGAAGGGGTATGGTACCTCAACCTTCTTGAATACTTGAAGCATGTTCAAATCAAATTCCGGTGTTTTCTTCGCCTTCTTCACCATAGAAAGGAATGGAATAGGAATGGACTCGTCCACTATTGCTTTCCTCTTGGGTTCCTTGAGGTTTACACCTTCTTCCTCACGGCTTTTGTCTACCACCTCCTCTTCATGTGTAGCTTCAACAACCATTTCTTCCTTATGAATGTCTCCCATGACTCTTGGAGGTATCTCCTCTAATGTAGTTCCCGACCGTAAAGTGATGGCGTTGAGACCACCATTCTGGTTTGGTTGGGGTTGGGATGGAAGGTTGGAAGAACTTGAGGGTTGGTTGGTGTTGTTATTGGGAGTTGGTGTTTGGTTGGACAAGGTCATTTTTGAGAGCATGTTGGTGAGGTTAGCCAATTGAGCGCCCAAGGCATCGAATTGAGCCTTGTTGCTCTTATCTCGCTTTTCCATGGCGGCTCTAAGCTCATCAACTTGATTGTTGGAAGATGGAGGAGTTTGGTTTTGGTTTTGTTGTCTATGGTGTGGTGCTTGGTACTTGGTGTAGTTGTTTTGGTTTTGGTTGGAGTGGCCTTGGTTGGCTTGGTAGTTGGTGTTGTAATGGTGGTATTGGGATGAAGATTGGTTGTTGTTGTGGGGAGAAGAAGAGTTGTTCCATCTTTGGTTTTGATTGCTTCCTTGTGCATTATCCGTCCACCCTTGATGTTGATTACTGGTGCACGGAATTGTAATGTCAATGTTCACATTACTCTCTTACAACTTCGCACAACTAACCAGCAAGTGCACTGGGTCGTCCAAGTAATACCTTACGTGAGTAAGGGTCGAATCCCACGAAGATTGTTGGTTTGAAGCAAGCTATGAATATCTTATTATTCTTAGTCAGGATGCCAACAACAGTGTTTTTCAAGTTGAATTGTAAAAAGTGAGAGGGCATAAATATAAATACTTATTGTGCAATGATGGAGAATATGTTGGAGTTTTGGAGATGCTTTGTCTTCTGAAATTATGCTTTCCTCTGTTTTCTGATTCACGTACGCACGTCCTCCTATGGCAAGCTGTGTGTTGGTGGATCACTGTTGTCAATGGCTACCATCCATCCTTCTAGTGAAAAGGGTCCAGGTGCACTGTCACCGCACGGCTAATCATCTGCAGGTTCTCAATCGTACCAGAATAGGATTTACTATCCTTTTTCGTCTGTCACTACGCCCAGCACTCACGAGTTTGAAGCTGTCACAGTCATTCAATCCCTGAATCCTACTCGGAATACCACAGACAAGGTTTAGACTTTCGAGATTCTCTTGAATGCTGCCATCAATCTAGCTTATACCACGAAGATTCTGATTAAGAGATCCAAGAGATATTCATTCATTATACGGTGGAACGGAAGTGGTTGTCAGGCACGCATTCGTGGGGGAATGATGATGATTGTCACGTTCATCACATTCATGTTGAAGTGCGAATGGATATCTTAGATAGGAACACGCATGTTTGAATGGAAAACAAAAATACTTGCATTAATTCATCAAGACACAGCAGAGCTCCTCACCTCCAACAATGGAGTTTAGAGACTCATGCCGTCAAAAAGTACAAAGTTTTGATCTAAAATGTCATGAGATATACAAAATAAATCTCTAAAAGTTGTTTAAATACTAAACTAGTAACCTAGGTTTACAGAAAATGAGTAAACTATGATAGATAGTGTAGAAATCCACTTCTGGGGCCCACTTGGTGTGTGCTGGGGCTGAGACTAAAGCTTCTCACGTGCCTGGGCTGTTTTGGGCGTTCAACGCCAGGCTGTAACCTGTTTCTGGCGTTGAACTCCAACTTGTAACGTGTTTCTAGCGATGGAAGCCAGACTGCAACATGGAACTGGCGTTGAACCCCAGTTTACGTCGTCTATCCTTGAGCAAAGTATGGACTATTATATATTGCTGGAAAGCCCTGGATGTCTACTTTCCAACGCAATTAAAAGCGCGTCAATTAGACTCCTGTAGCTCCAGAAATTCCATTCCGAGTGCAGAGAGGTCAGGATCCAACAGCATCAGCAGTCCTTTTTCAGCCTGAATCAGATTTTTGCTCAGCTCCCTCAATTTCAGCTAGAAAATACATGAAATTATAGAAAAACACAAAAACTCATAGTAAAGTCCAGAAATATGAAATTTGCCTAGAAACTAATGAAAATAAACTAAAAACTAACTAAAACATACTAAAAACTATATGAAATTAACCCCAAAAAGCGTATAAAATATTCGCTCATCACAACACCAAACTTGAACTGTTGCTTGTCCCCAAGCAACTAGACAAATAAAATAGAATATAAATGAGTCAAGAAACAATAACATCTCAGAGTTTTTGAGTGAAGCTCAGATTCTAATTAAATGGGCGGGGCTAGTAGCTTTTTGCTTCCGAACAGTTTTGGCATCTCACTTTATCCATTGAAGCTCAGAATGATTGGCATCTATAGGAACTTAAAATTCAAATAGTGTTATTGATTCTCCTAGTTCAGTATGTTGATTGTTGAACACAGCTACTTTTATGAGTCTTGGCCGTGGCCCTAAGCACTTTGTTTTCCAGTATTACCACCGGATACATAAATGCCACAGACACATAATTGGGTGAACCTTTTCAGATTGTGACTCAGCTTTGCTAAAGTCCCCAATTAGAGTTGTCCAGGGTTCTTAAGCACACTCTTCTTTTTGCTTTGGACCTTGACTTTAACTGCTCAGTCTCAAGTTTTCACTTTACACCTTCACGCCACAAGCACATGGTTAGGGACAACTTGGTTTAGCCGCTTAGACCAGGATTTGATTCCCTTAGGCCCTCCTATCCACTGATGCTCAAAGCCTTGGATCCTTTTTATTACCCTTGCCTTTTGGTTTTAAGGGTTATTGGCTTTTTTTGCTTGCTTTTTTTTTTTGCAAGCTTTGTATTCACTGCTTTTTCTTGCTTCAAGAATCATTTTTATGATTTTTCAGATTAGCAATAACATGTCTCATGTTTATCATTCTTTCAAGAGCCAACATATTTAACATTCAAGAACATCAAATTCCAAAGACATATGCACTGTTCAAGCATTCATTCAGAAGGCAGAAAGCATTGCCACCACATGTAATTAATCAGAATTTCTTGTATTAAAAACTCGAGAAATATTGCCTCCTTATCCTAAAGAAAATCTTCTATTTTATTCATGTTTAATGATGATGAGAAAAATAAATTATGGCTTAATTGGAGATAAAATCAAAATATAGATACTAATTACTACTATATGACTCCTTAGGTAAAACTCAAATAATAATAATAAAAAAAAGTTATCACAGGGTTAAGGTTAAGATCAGAACTCAACAACCTTGACTTTGGGAAGCGGATGCCTCTTTAGTCTGTGGAGTGCTTAGCCCTTCAAGAGATAGTTTCTGACGCTTTAGTTCTCTTAATTCACGCCCTTGCACTTCTTGTTCTCTGAGCAGTTTGCAAAGCATGCTGTTTTGATTTTGCTGTTCTTCCTTCAATTGGTCCATGGTTTCTTGCAACTTAGTGACAGATGCCTCAAGATGCTCCCAGTATTCAAATTGAGGGAGTTCTGGTAGGAATTCTTGCGCCCTCCTCTTGATGGGGTTATCCTGCATTTGTTATTTTTCCATTGTGATTTTAGTGATTGGTTGCTCCACTGAGATATACTCTGTTATTCCCATCTTTACTCCAGCATCTTTGCAGAGCATAGAGATTAGGCTTGGATAAGCCAACCTGGCATCCTTGGAGTTATTGTTGGCAAGTATGTAGAATTCAGCTGGGATCAGTTGATGAACTTCTACTTCTTTTCCCAATATAATGCAATGGATCATCACTGTTCTTCTAATATTAAATTCAGAACGGTTGCTGGTGGGCAATATAGAAAGCCCAATGAAGTCCAGCCATCCTCTGGCGATTGGTTTGAGATCTTCTCTCTTTAGTTGATTTGGGACACCCCTCGTGCTGGTGGTCCACCTGGCACCAGGGATGCATATATCCTCTAGAATCTTATCCAGGCCCTTGTTTGTTCTCATCATTCTCCTATTGAAGGAGTCTGGGTCATCTTTCAGCTGAGGTAGCTTAAAGATCTCCCTGATTTTGTCAGGGTGGATGTGAACAATCTTTCCTCTGACCACAGTCCTATAGTCATAGAGGGCAGCTCCAGATATTCTCTACCTGTCTGTTTGCCACAGATTAGCGTAGAATTCCTGAACCATATTCCTTCCCACTTTCGTTTCAGGATTAGCTAGGACTTCCCAGTTCCTGTTTCGAATCCGCTCTTGGATCTCTGGATATTCATCTTCTTTCAGATTGAACTTGACTTCCGGTATCACAGATCTTAGACCTATTATTTTTTAGTAATGGTCTGAATGTTTGATGCACGCGGAAACTTGTCTTATAACAAATTTCCCTTCGGCAAGTGTACCAAATTGTCGTCAAGTAATAACTCACAAAAGAGTGAGGTCGAATCCCACAGAGATTAACGGATTAAGCAATCAATGGTTAATTCATTATCCTAGTTAGACAAATCAAATTGGAGTGATAAGCAACAAGGAAATGTAAATTGGCAGAAAAGTAAAGAAAGCAATAAAGTGCAGAAAAGTAAAATGGCAAGAAAAGTAAATGTAGGAACTAAAAATAAAATGAACACTGGGATCAAGAGATATTGCAATCCTCCGGATCAAGTTCATTCTCATCTCTTCCTCAATCAATGCGTTTATTGATCTCCTTGGCAATCTTAAGTGATCGAATTACAATTCCTTGTAATTCAATCTCTCAAATCTTGATCAATAGCCAATTCCTTGGTCAATTGCTCATGAGAAGAGATGAAGTATGGTCACTGATTATACCACATGCATTTCCCAAATCAAATGTTAGAAGGATTATAGACACATATCCATCCACACCCAATTTGGTCCAACATGAGAGAGCATTTCTAGCATGATCTCTTCATTCCTCTTTCAAGGTTCAGAAGAGATCCAAGTATGAATAGTTTCTTTTCCAAGATAACTACCCAATTGGATGAAGATCGAAAGCTCTCTAGTAAAATCAAGAGGAAAGAAAGAAGAAGAAGAATAAGAACTACACTTAATCCATTGAATCACAATAGAGCTCTCTAACCCAATCTAAAGAGTTAGTTGATCATTGCTCTACAAAAATAGAAAAGAAAGAAAGTGTAGAAAAGTAAAGATGAAGATTCAAACTGAAATTGAAAATTCAACATTCATAAATGAAAATTACAACTAAAAGAAAGAGAAGGAAAAGTGTGTGAGGGGAGGGAGTCTGAAGACCCCTCTTCAATCCCCCATTCCAGAATTTCAGTCCCCCCTTTCTAGGATTCTTTCAATATAAAGACTAAGGCCTTTATATAGGCTCTCCTAAATTACAAAATGAAATTAAAAGCAAATTACAATTAAATGAAAATTCCTATTCTAGATGCTTTTTGTGGTCTTGATTGGTTGACAATTGTGGGCTTGCTTGCTTGAGCTTTGAAGTGGACTTGAGAGAGAGTGAGTCAAGTTGATGTCCAGGTGCTAAAGTTAGTGCTAAAGTTAGCCACACTAACGCTACAAGTGTGGCGTTAGTGCTAAAGTTATTGTGGCTAACGTTGCACTTGCTGCCCAGTTGGTGTTTTTGGGGCTTAAAAGATGCCTCTTGTTTGTGCTTCAATTTCATGCCCACTATAGAGTATTATATATCGTTGGAAAGCTCTGAATGTCAGCTTTCTAACGCAATTGGAATCACTTCAATTGGACCTCTGTAGATCAAGTTATGCTCCTTTGAAGTGGACATGGTCGCTGGCATAGTTGCCAGCGTTACTGGAAAACTTGAGTGCCAATAACGCTAGCGATTAGGGCTTCATTATGGCCAGTTTCTCGAGCTCAAACTTAGTGTCCACCCCATACTATTATATATTGTTGGAAAGCCCTGGATGTCTACTTTCCAATGCTTTTGAAAGTGCATCAGTTGGAGCTCTAAAACTCGAGTTACACTTCTTGGAAGGTGAAGAGGTCAGCTGGCCTTACTACAGGTTGATACCATGTTCATCTTTGCACTTTCGGGGCAGGTTTTCTCCCTCAAATTTAGTGTCCACCATATAGTGCCATATATGCTTGAAAAGATCTAGAAACAAAATTACAATGCCACTGGAATCACCTCATTTGGAGTTTTGTGGCTCAGGTTATGCGTGTTTGAAGAAGGCATGGTCAGGCTGCCAGGTGGGACTTTTGCCCACGTTAACTTAGTTAACGTGGAAGTTAACGTGGGTCTTTTTGCTTCGACAACGTTAGTGGAGATCACCTTTTCCACTAACTTTGGCATCTCCCTTTACTTCCACGTTAGTTCCCACGTTAATGTAGTTAACGTGGAAGCTAATGTGGGTCTTTTTGCTTTGAAAACGTTAGTGGTACTCACTTTTTCCACTAACGTTGGCATGTACCCCTTTCGCAAGCGTTATTGGGGCTCACCTTCCCCATTAACGTTGCTTGGTGCCTTTTGTCCCTACGTTAGAGTTCACGTTAATGTAGCTAACGTGACTCTTAACGTGGGTCTTCCTTGCTAACGTTCCATGCTCTCCTTCTTCAAAGTTAATGTCACTAACTTTTCTCACTAACGTTGTGGCTTTCCTTCCTTCCACGTTAGTGCCCATGTTAGTATTACTAACGTAGCCACTAACGTGGCTCTTCTCTTCTTCTTTTGGCCTGAAATCAATCAAACAAAGTGCATCAAAGTCTTGCTCTTAATCATGGGATCATGCATCATCCAATTTATCATTCAATTTATGCATAATTCTCATGAAATCATTCAAAATTTACAATGTTTGTTTGATTCATGGTATGATTACATTTTCAACTAAATACTTGCTTATTTCCTAAGAAAATGCATGAAACTACCCTAAAAACAGTAAAGAAAAGGTTAGTGAAACTAGCCAAAATGCCCTGGCATCACAACACCAAACTTAAAGCTTGCTTGTCCCTAAGCAAGTACTGGAACAAGAGAATGATGAATGGAATGCCAAGAGAAATGAGTCATTCTTGTGGAAGTCATGTTCCTGGTTTTATGGTGGTTTCATGCATAGCAACTTAGGTACATTCCTTCACTGGCTTTCAGACCTTTATCATGTCCTAGAATACTCACTTGACTGCACCCTATGAGACCCTTTATTCATTGATCCTTTTTGTAATTTTAGGGTTTATTTTTGTTCTTAGGCTAAGTGCTCTGTAAGGGGGCAACTCTTTAAAATAAGCTTTCAGCCAACACTCCCGAACCAGTTGGTTCAAGGTGCTAAGTGTTGAAGCACCCCTAAGGACTTACTCCCTCAAATCTCTTTCCCCCATACATACACACCACAGGCATATGGTTTATTTATTTTCTTTCTTGAGACCTTGGTGTCCAGCACCTCTTTGGGTTACTAAATGCTCTGTAGTGAGGGTTACTCTTGATAGTGGACTTTCAGCTGATAATCCCGAGTTAGTTAACCCAAGTTACCAAGTGATAAGGCACCCCTAAGAGCTTATTCATCCAAGTAGATCCCTCACACAGGAACACCACAGACACATGCTTCAAGATTAAAACCATTGGTGCTTAGCCTTATTGCTTACTCTTTTTCTTTTATTTTTCCACTTTCATTTTTCTTTTCCCCTTTTTCTTATTAGGATCTTGTTATTTAGTTAGTCTCATGGGGTGTGTTCAAAGCATAGTATTCATAACAGATAGTTGTCTTCTCACCTTGTGGTTGACCAACTTAGCTAACTTATGACCACACCACAAACTCAGAAACTTACTCCATAATATGAACTCCACTCTGGTCTTTTATAAAACACTCATTATCTTTTTATTTGATTCAAAAGGACAAGCAAACAAGTAAGCAAAGTAAGGATGCAGTAATGACATTCAGACTAGAAAACACAGCCTTAATCAATTAAAAGTTTAAAAGACAGAATTGACATGCTTATTCATAAGGAGCAAGCACACATACATACAAAGAACTTAGAAGACAATCATGCAATTGAATGTACTGGAAATAAGTAAGAGGAAAAAGGAACTTTACCACCTTGTAGTTCATCTTTATTGTTGTTGCTCTTTTTCTCCTACTTTTCTCCTTTCCCACACCAATTTAGACTAATTGCTTGTCTTCAAGCAGCAAATAAAACAGTGGTGGTGGGGTCTATGATGAATCATGAATGTCTTAAAATAAAGTGTGAGTATGCATGTGTTTCAGCAAGCAAGATTAAGGGTACAATAAAGGCACAAGAGATACAAACAGAGACATTTTGATTGCATTAATAAGTGGTGTGTTTGGTACCTTGCATGAAAGATAAGTGGCAACACCAAACTTAGTGTGACATTCTCAGTTTAGAATGTTGCAAGTACCCAGTAAGATTGCAAACAAATTGTTGCATGGCAACACCAAACTTAGAATGCAATCATATGCCAAATTATTGAAACTAAACTAAGCAAAGCAAGGAAATGTTACCTACGGTTAGGTTGCCTCCCAACAAGCGCTCTTTTAATGTCATTAGCTTGACATGTTGTTCATGACTTTCTTCCTCTTCTTCCGGTTTGTTAAGAGGAATGACCTCAAGAGGAAAGAGGAGCAAGTTAATGCCCCTTGTTTTGAGTGCCTCTCCCCAGCAAGCTTTCTTTTGTTGTTAGCTTGTGTAAACTTGCTTGTTGGGGTAGGGTTGGGATGGCTTTTGGTTGACCTTTTCTTCTTCATGGATATTATCCTTCTTTTCTTGGTCACTATCCTTTTGTTAGTGTTCATGTTGATTGCCTTTACCACCTTGATTTCAGGATTTGGGTATTGTATGATGGGTGGAGCATCCTCTTCATCAAGAACTTCTTAAATTGGTGGTTCAATGAACTCACCCTCTATGCAACTCTCTATTTCATTGGAGTGTGGGCTCCCTTGATTGACTTCCTCCCTTATTCTTGACCTTTGAATGAACTCCTCTGTTTCTAGAAAGAGTGAAGTGGTCTCTCTTTGTGATCTCAACTCTTCAATGAATTGTTCTTCAGAATAGAGTTGTGCATTCTGTCTCAATTTTTCTTCATGGTCTCTTTCTGCTATTTTCTCCTCTTCGATTGTCTTCATTATTTCTTCAAGGAGGAGTTCCATCCTAGTGAGTCTCTCCTCTACTCTACTTTTTCTGAGTTCTTCAATGATGAGTTCCATCCTAGCAAGTTTATCTAAAGGAGGTTGGGTAGGTTGTAATGGTTGGGCGGGGTTGGCTTGTGAATGGCATCGGTTGTTTTGTGGTTGTGTGTTCTGAAAGTGGTATGACTCTTGTGGGTAGTGGATTGAGTTTTGTGGATGGTGAAATGAATTGTATGGATTTGGGATAGACTTTTGTGCTGAGGCATACTCAAAAGATAAAGAATTTAGGCATGTAAAACTTGGAGGTGAGGTTGTATAATTGAGAGGTGATGGCTCTTGATGAATGGGGTATGAATGAGTGAAGTCTCTTTGATTATGATCTTCCCAGACACAACTTGAGTAGTGATCAAATTCACCAAAATATGGACCATTTTGTGGCTCTGGAAAGTACCCCATTTCATGTTCTTGATACTCCCACCCACCATGAGCATAGTAAAGTGAATCATTATGTGGTGGTGGAGAGTTTCCCATGAAATTTGATTGACTAAAATATGATGGATGCTCCTTTCTTTCCTGCAGAAAGCTCTGTCTCAAATAATAATCACCAAAAAAAATTGGAATCTCCATTGTCACAGATGAGGAAATTCCCAGTGAGGCAATATCACAAGCAGTTAGTTAGCAAAGGAAAATAAAGAAGCAAAAGAAAATAAAGACAAAAGAAAAGTGTCTAATCTAGTAAATCAATCAACCAGTAGTTTGTTAATCACAATTAATCCCCGGCAACGGCGCCATAAACTTGATGCACGGAAAACTTGTCTCATAACAAATTTCCCTTCGGCAAGTGTACCGAATTGTCGTCAAGTAATAACTCACAAAAGAGTGAGGTTGAATCCCATAGAGATTAACGGATTAAGCAATCAATGGTTAATTGATTATCCTAGTTAGACGAATCAAATTGGAGTGATAAGGAACAAGGAAATGTAAATTGGCAGAAAAGTAAAGAAAGAAATTAAGTGCAGAAAAGTAAAATGGCAAGAAAAGTAAATGTAGGAACTAAAAATAAAATGAACATTGGGATCAAGAGATATTGCAATCCTCCAAGTTCATTCACATCTCTTCCTCAATCAATGCGTTCATTGATCTCCTTGGCAATCTTAAGTGATCGAATTACAATTCCTTGTAATTCAATCTCTCAAATCTTGATCAATAGCCAATTCCTTGGTCAATTGCTCATGAGAAGAGATGAAGTATGGTCACTGATTATACCACATGCATTTCCCAAATCAAATGTTGGAAGGATTATAGTCACATATCCATCCACACCCAATTTGGTCCAGCATGAGAGAGCATTTCTAGCATGATCTCTTCATTCCTCTTTCAAGGTGCAGAAGAGATCCAAGTATGAATAGTTTCTTTTCCAAGATAACTACCCAATTGGATGAAGATCAAAAGCTCTCTAGTAAAATCAAGAGGAAAGAAAGAAGAAGAAGAATAAGAACTACACTTAATCCATTGAATCACAATAGAGCTCTCTAACCCAATTAAAAGAGTTAGTTGATCATTGCTCTACAAAAATAGAAAAGAAAGAAAGTTCAGAAAAGTAAAAATGAAGATTCAAATTGAAATTGAAAATTCAACATTCATAAATGAAAATTACAACTAAAAGAAAGAGAAGGAAAAGTGTGTGAGGGGAGGGAGTCCGAAGACCCCTCTTCAATCCCTCATTCCAGAATTTCAGTCCCCTCTTTCCAGGATTCTTTCAATGTAAAGACTAAGGCCTTTATATAGGCTCTCCTAAATTACAAAATGAAATTAAAAGCAAATTACAATTAAATGAAAATTCCTATTCTAGATGCTTCTTGTGGTCTTGATTTGTTGACAATTGTGGGCTTGCTTGCTTGAGCTTTGAAGTGGACTTGAGAGGGAGTGAATCAAGTTGAGGTCTAGGTACTAAAGTTAGTGCTAAAGTTAGCCACACTAACGCTACAAGTGTGGCGTTAGTGCTAAAGATATTGTGGCTAACGTTGCACTTGCTGCCCAGTTGGTGTTTTTGGAGCTTAAAAGATGCCTCTTGTTTGTACTCCAATTTCATGCCCACTATAAAGTATTATATATCGTTTGAAAGCTTTGAATGTCAGCTTTCTAACGCAACTGGAATCA
Source organism: Arachis ipaensis (assembly GCF_059453495.1). Lineage (NCBI taxonomy): Eukaryota > Viridiplantae > Streptophyta > Magnoliopsida > Fabales > Fabaceae > Arachis > Arachis ipaensis. The sequence continues at coordinate 78,467,383 of NC_142444.1, forward strand.
TCTCAATTGGACCTCTGTAGATCAAGTTATGCTCCTTTGAAGTGGACATGGTCGCTGGCATAGTTGCCAGCGTTAATGGAAAACTTGAGTGCCAATAACGCTAGCGATCAGGGCTTCATTATTGCCAGTTTCTGGAGCTCAAACTTAGTGTCCACCCCATACTATTATATATTGTTGGAAATCCCTGGATTTCTACTTTCCAATGCTTTTGGAAGCGCATCATTTGGAGCGCTACAACTCGAGTTACACTTCTTGGAAGGTGAAGAGGTCAGCTGGCCTTACTACAGGTTGATACCATGTTCATCTTTGCACTTTCGGGGCAGGTTTTCTCCCTCAAATTTAGTGTCCACCATATAGTGCCATATATGCTTGGAAAGCTCTGGAATCCTACTTTCCAATGCCACTGAAATCATCTCATTTGAAGTTCTGTGGCTCAAGTTATGCGTGTTTGAAGAAGGCATGGTCAGGCTGCCAGGTGGGACTTTTGCCCACGTTAACTTAGTTAACATGGAAGTTAACGTGGACGTGGTAGTTAACGTGGGTCTTTTTGCTTCGCCAATGTTAGTGGAGATCACCTTTTCCACTAACTTTGGCATCTCCCTTTACTTCCACGTTAGTTCCCACGTAAATGTAGTTAACGTGGAAGCTAACGTGGGTCTTTTTGCTTCGAAAACGTTAGTGGCACTCACTTTTTCCACTAACGTTGGCATATACCCCTTTCGCAAGCGTTATTGGGGCTCACCTTCCCCATTAACGTTGCTTGGTGCCTTTTTTCCCTACGTTAGAGTTCACATTAGTGTAGCTAACGTGACTCTTAACGTGGGTCTTCCTTGCTAACGTTCCATGCTCTCCTTCTTCAAAGTTAATGCCACTAACTTTTCTCACTAACGTTGTGGCTTTCCTTCCTTCCACGTTAGTGCCCATGTTAGTGTAACTAACATAGCCACTAACGTGGCTCTTCTCTTCTTCTTTTGGCCTGAAATCAATCAAACAAAGTGCATCAAAGTCTTGCTCTTAATCATGGGATCATGCATCATCCAATTTATCATTCAATTTATGCATAATTCTCATGAAATCATTCAAAATACACAATGTTTGTTTGATTCATGGTATTAATATATTTTCAACCAAATACTTGCTTATTTCCTAAGAAAATGTATGAAACTACCCTAAAAATAGTAAAGAAAAGGTCAGTGAAACTGGCCAAAATGCCCTGGCATCAATGTTCTTTGGTTAAGAACCTCCCTTGATTCCAAAGTGGTTTTGGAACACTCTCTTTCTTGCCTCTTGGAGTGGGTTATTTTCCTTTAGGAGCCATGATCTTAGTGGGTATGGTTTAGTGATCACGGATAAACACACCAAACTTAGAGGTTTGCTTGTCCTCAAGCAAAAGAAAAGAAAGAAGAGGGATAGAAGGAGAGCTAGTGTCGAATGGTGGATGAGGGGAGGGAGGCCGAATGTGTTTTTAAAGGGGAGGGGAGGTGGGTTTTCTAAAATCAAGAGGAAGATAAGATAGAAGATATGATTTAAAAAAATTAAGTATGATAATAAAAGATATAATTTAAAATTGAAAAGATATGAAAGATATTTGAAAAGGATAAATTTGGATTTTGAAAAAAAAAGATAATGTGGAGATTTGAAACAGATATTGATTAGTTGAAAAGATTTTAGAATGAAAAGATATAGATTTGTTTTGAAAATTTAAAAAAGAGTTGAATTGGATTAAAAAAAAAGGATTTGTGCTTATGGATTAAGATACATTTGATATTTTGAAAGTAGGGTTTTTAGAAATTAGGGATTTTAGAAATCAGGGTTTGTAACATGTTTATGCAAGAAAACATGAATTGAAACAAGAAAATTAAAATTAAAATGAAAAATATGAAGAAAAAACGAATTTACCTCTTCCCCTCCATCCTGGCGTTTGAATGCCCAAACGCTGCATGTTTTGGGTGTTCAACGCCCAACTGCTGCTTCTCCTGGGCGTTCAACGCCCAGCTGTTGCTTCTTTCTGGCGTTGAACGCCAGGAACTCCTTTGTCACTGGGCGTTTTTCTGAACGCCCAGGACGCTGTAAATCTGGCGTTAAATGCCTAGAAGGAGCTTCTTTCTGGCGTTCAACGCCCAAAAGATACTTCTTTCTGGCGTTTAACGCCCAGATGGCTATGCTTATTGGCGTTCAACGCCCATTGGATGCTTCTTTTGGGCGTTCAATGCCCAAAACAGACTTTTACTGGCGTTTTCTTGCCAGTGAGCTCTTTTTCTCTATTTTGTGTGCAGAATCCTTTTGTAACCCTGTAAACTTATACAATTGACTCTTTACATTAGTATCAATGAACTTTATATAAACAAATAAAATCAAGAATAGGGCAAAATGCTTAGAGGAAGTGATGCCCCATGGCTGGGTTGCCTCTTAGCAAGCGCTTCTTTATTGTCTTTAGCTGGACCTTGCTGAGTTTTTAATCTAGCCCCAGCCTTGAGCACTCTTGCTCAACATTGCCTTCAAGATAGTGCTTGATTCTCTGTCCATTAACAATGAACTTCTTATCAGAATCAATATCTTGAAGCTCCACATAACCATATGGTGATACACTTGTAATCACATATGGTCCCCTCCACCGGGACTTCAGTTTCCCAGGGAATAGCCTGAGCCTAGAGTTAAATAACAGAACCTTTTGTCTTGGTTCAAAGATTCTAGATGATAGCTTTCTGTCATGCCACCTTTTTGACTTCTCTTTATAAAGCTTGGCCTTTTCGAAGGCAGTGAATCTGAATTCCTCTAGCTCATTCAGCTGGAGCAATCTTTTTTCTCCGGCTAGTTTGGCATCAATGTTTAGGAATCTGGTTGCCCAGTAGGCCTTATATTACAGTTCCATGGGCAGGTGACAAGCCTTACCATACACAAGTCGGTACGGAGAGGTCCCTATAGGAGTCTTGAATGCTGTTCTGTAAGCCCACAGAGCATCATCCAAGCTTCGTGCCCAATCCTTTCTACGGGTACTTACAGTCCGTTCCAGGATTCTTTTTAGTTCTCTGTTAGAAACTTCAGCTTGCCCATTTGTCTGTGGATGATATGGAGTGGCCACTTTGTGGCAAATCCCATATCGGACCATGGCAGAGTAAAGCTGTTTGTTGCAGAAGTGAGTGCCCCCATCACTGATTAGTACCCTAGGGACACCAAACCTGCTGAATATATGTTTTTGGAGGAACTTCAGCACTGTTTTAGTATCATTGGTGGGTGTGGCAATGGCCTCAACCCATTTTGATACATAGTCAACTGCCACCAGAATATAAGTGTTTGAGTATGATGGTGGGAAAGGCCCCATGAAATCAATACCCCACACGTCAAACAACTCAATCTCCAAGATTCCTTGTTGAGGCATGGCATAACTGTGAGGCAAATTACCAGCTCTCTGGCAACTGTCACAGTTACGTACAAACTCTCAGGAATCTCTGTAAAGTGTAGGCCAGTAGAAACCACATTGGAGGACCTTGGTGGCTGTTTGCTCACCTCCGAAATGACCTCCATATTGTGACCCATGGCAATGCCATAAGATCCTTTGTGCTTCTTCCTTAGGCACACACCTACGGATTATGCCGTCTGCACATCTCTTAAAGAGATAGGGTTCATCCCACAAGTAGTACTTTGCATCAGTAATTAATTTTTTCTTTTGTTGCCTGCTGTACTCCTTGGGAATGAACCTTGCAGCTTTGTAGTTTGCAATGTCTGCAAACCATCGTAATTCCTGAATGGCGAACGAATGCTCATCCGAAAAAGTTTCAGAGATCTCAATAGAGGGGGAGGATGCCCCTTCCACTGGTTCTATCTGGGACAGATGGTCAGCCACTTGGTTCTCTGTCCCTTTTATGTCTCTTCTTTCTATATCAAACTCTTGCAGAAGCAACACCCATCTTATGAGTCTGGGTTTTGAATCCTGCTTTGTGAGTAGATATTTAAGAGCAGCATGATCTGTGTACATAATCACTTTTGATCCTACCAATTATGATCTAAACTTTTCAATGGCATAAACCACTGCAAGCAATTCTTTTTATGTGGTTGTGTAATTTTTCTGGGCATCATTCAAAACATGGCTAGCATAATAAATGACATGCAGAAGCTTGTCATGCCTCTGCCCCAGTACTGCACCAATGGCGTGATCACTAGCATCACACATTAATTCGAATGGTAATGTCCAGTCTGGTGCAGAGATAACTGGTGCTGTGACCAGTTTAGCTTTCAGAGTTTCAAACGCTTGCAAGCACTCTGTGTCAAACACAAATGACGTGTCAGCAGCTAGCAGGTTGCTTAGAGGTTTTGCAATTTTTGAAAAACCCTTTATAAACCTCCTATAGAATCCTGCATGCCCCAAAAAGCTTCTGATTGCCTTAACATTGGCAGGTGGTGGTAATTTTTTAATTACCTCTGTTTTAGCTTGATCCACCTCTATTCCCTTGTTTGAAATTTTATGCCCAAGGACAATCCTTTCAGTCACCATAAAGTGACATTTTTCCCAGTTTAAAACCAGGTTGGTCTCTTGGCATCTTTTCAAAACCAGTGTCAGGTGATCAAGACAGGAGCTAAATGAGTCTCCATATACTGAGAAGTCATCCATGAAGACTTCCAAAAATTTTTCCACCATATCAGAGAAAATAGAGAGCATGCATCTCTGAAAGGTTGTAGGTGCATTACACAGCCCAAAAGGCATCCTTCTGTAAGCAAATACTCCAGATGGACAAGTGAATGCTGTTTTCTCTTGATCCTGGGGATCTACTGCAATTTGGTTGTAGCCTGAATAGCGATCCAAAAAGCAATAATAATTATGACCTGCTAGTCTTTCTAGCATCTGGTCTATGAATGGTAAAGGAAAATGATCCTTTCTGGTGGCTGTATTGAGCCTTCTGTAATCAATACACATGTGCGACCCTGTAACTGTTCTTGTAGGAACCAGTTCATTTTTTTCATTATGAACCACTGTCATGCCTCCCTTTTTAGGGACAACTTGAACAGGACTCACCTAGGGGCTATCAGAAATAGGATAAATAATCCCAGCCTCCAGTAATTTAGTGACCTCTTTCTGCACCACTTCCTTCATGGCTGGATTTAGCCGCCTCTGTGGTTGAACCACTAGCATAGCATCATCCTCCAATAGGATTTTGTGCATGCATCTTGCTGGGCTTAAGCCCTTAAGGTCACTTATGGACCACCCAAGAGCGGTCTTGTGTGTCCTTAGCACTTGAATTAGTGCTTCCTCTTCCTGTGGATTTAAAGCAGAGCTTATGATCATTGGAAAAGTATCACCTTCTCCCAGAAATGCATATTTCAGGGATGGTGGTAATGGTTTGAGCTCAGGTTTAGGAGGTTTTTCCTCTCCCTGAGGAAATTTCAGAGGCTCTTTCAATTCCTCTGAATCCTCTAGGTCAGGCGGAACATTTTTAAAAATGTTTTCCAGCTCTAATTCGAGACTCTCAGCCATGTTGATCTCTTCCACCAGAGAGTCAATGAGATCAACTTTTATGCAGTGTTTTGGTGTGTCTGGATGCTGCATGAAATTGGCAGCATTCAACTTAAACTCATCCTCATTGACTCTCAGGGTTATTTCCCCCTGTTGGACGTCAATGAGAGTTCGTCCAGTTGCTAGGAAAGGTCTTCCTAGAATAAGAGTAGCACTATTGTGCTCCTCCATTTCCAGCACAACAAAGTCAGTGGGAAAGGCGAATGGCCCAACCCTGACAATCATGTCCTCAATCACGCCTGATGGGTATTTAATGGAGCCATCAGCAAGTTGGAGACATATCCGGGTTGGTTTAACTTCTTCAGTTAAACCAAGCTTTCTGATGGTGGATGCAGGTATTAGGTTGATGCTTGCCCCAAGATCACATAGTGCTGTCTTGGTGCAATTACCCTCTAGTATGCATGGTATCAGAAAGCTTCCGGGATCTTTAAGCTTTTCAGGAAAGCTTTTTAGAATGACTGCACTGCATTCTTCAGTGAGGAGAACTCTTTCAGTTTCTCTCCAATCCTTCTTATGACTTAAGATCTCTTTCATGAACTTAGCATAAGAAGGTATTTGCTCAAGTGCCTCTGCAAACGGAATCTTAATTTCAAGAGTCCTGAGATAATCTGCAAAGCGAGCAAATTGCTTATCCTACTCCTCTTGGTGGAGTTTTTGAGGATAAAGTATCTTGGTTTTATATTCCTCAACCTTGGTTGCTGCAGGTTTATTTTCTACAGAAATGGTTGAAGAAGCCTTTTTAGAGGGGTTGTCATCAGCACTTGTGTGTGTCTGATCCCTCACTAGCATTTGAGTGCCAGAGTTAGAAGCTGGAGTGACGTTAGATGCCAACTCCTCATCTGTTCCTGGCGTCTGAACGCCAGAACTGTGCTTTTTTTGGGCGTTCAACGCCAGTTCCTTGCTTGTTTCTGGCGTTGAACGCCAGTCCTGAGCATGGTCTGGCATTCAGCGCCAGCCTTCCACCCAATTTCTGGCGTTTTAATGCCAGAATTATTTTTCCCTGGGCTCTTACTGTCCTCAGATAGATCTTGGGTGGTTTGCTCATTTCTTGGCTTCCTGCTGCCTTGAGGTGGGGTACTTAATGTTTTCCCACTTCTCAATTGATCTGCTTGGCATTCTTCTGTTATTTGTTTTGACAGCTGCTGTTTTGTTTGCTTCAATTGTTCTTCCATATTTATATTAGCCATCCTTGTCTCTTGTAGTCTATCTTTGAATTTGGCTAACTACTGTGTTAGAAAGTCCAATTGCTGATTGAATTCAGTAGCTTGTTCAGCAGGACTGGGTTCAGTAGTCACTGTTTTAGCCTCTTCTTTGATGGAAGATTCGCTGCTTAGGTACAGATGCTGATTTCTGACAACTGTATCAATGAGCTCTTGAGCTTCTTCAATTGTCTTTCTCATGTGCATAGATCCACCAGCTGAGTAATCTAGAGACATCTAAGCTCTTTCTGCAAGCCCATAATAGAAGATGTCTAACTGAACCCACACTAAAAATATTTCAGAGGGACATTTTCTTAGCATCTCTCTGTATCTCTCCCAGGCATCATAAAGAGATTTATTATCTCCTTGTTTAAAGCCTTGGATGTCCAGCCTTAGCTATGTCATCCGTTTTGGAGGAAAGTATTGATTCAGAAATTTCTCTGTCAGCTGTTTCCTATATGCTAGCCTTAGGTTGGTTATTTAACCACCTCTTGGCTTGGTCTTTTACAGCAAATGGAAACAGTAATAATCTGTAGACATCCTAATCTACTTCCTTATCATGTACTGTGTCAGCAATTTATAAAAATTGTGCCAGAAACTTTGTAGGTTCTTCCTGTGGAAGACCGAAATACTGGCAGCTTTGCTGTACTATGATAATGAGCTGAGGATTCAACTCAAAGCTACTGACTCCAATGGAGGGTATACTGATACTACTCCCATATGAAGCAGCAGTGGGGTTAGCATAAGACCCCAGAGTCCTTCTGGACTATTCATTTCCACTTAGATCCATGATGGAGAAAGGGAGATGATGTAAAATAGAGAAAAAATATTTTTATTTATTTATTTAGTATTTATTTCAAAAATAGAATAAATTAAAATAAAATAAATAAAAATGGGTGAAGATTTTCGAAAAATGGAGAGAGAGAAAAAAAATGGTTATGAAGTTTTGAAAAAGATATGATTTGAAAAAGATTTTAAATTTTGAAATAAAAAAAATCTGAATTTTAAAAGTAAATTTCGAAAATTTTCTTTAAAATAGAGAGAAGAGATATTTTTGAATTTAAAGAGGAGAGAGCAAAATAATAAGATAGCACAAGATTTAAAATTTTTTAGATCTAATGCTTCTTGTTTTCGAAAATTTTGGAGGGAAAACACCAAGGAACACCGAACTTAAAAATTTTAAGATCAAGACACAAGGAAAACTCAAGAACACTTTGAAGACTCACAAGAACACAAGAACATGAAGAAAGAACACCAAACATAAAATTTTTAGAAAACTAAAATAAGATTTTCGAAAACCAAAGAAAAATCAACAAGAAAACACCAAACTTAAAGTTTGGCACAAGATTTAATATAAAAATTATTTTTGAAAAAGAATTTTAAAAAAAGAAGGTGCCCAATTACCAAGAACACAGACCAATGCTCTTGCCAATTGGGCAGTAAATGTAACACTTATTTTGAAAAAGTATATTTAATAACTAAGAATAAAATTTTTGAAAAATAAAAAAAAAGGATTTTAAAAAGAAAATTTTAACCAAAAACAATATTAGAAGAGTCTAAACCAAAAAAGAAAAATTTTTTTTTCCTAGTCTAAGCAACAAAATAAACCGTCAGTTGTTCAAACTCGAACAATCCTCGGCAACGGCGCCAAAAACTTGGTGCACGAAATTGTAATGTCAATGTTCACATTACTCTCTTACAACTTCGCACAACTAACCAGCAAGTGCACTGGGTCGTCCAAGTAATACCTTACGTGAGTAAGGGTCGAATCCCACGGAGATTGTTGGTTTGAAGCAAGCTATGGTTATCTTATTATTCTTAGTCAGGATGCCAACAACAGTGTTTTTCAAGTTGAATTGTAAAAAGTGAGAGGGCATAAATATAAATACTTATTGTGCAATGATGGAGAATATGTTGGAGTTTTGGAGATGCTTTGTCTTCTAAAATTCTGCTTTCCTCTGTTTTCTGATTCACGCACGCACGTCCTCCTATGGCAAGCTGTGTGTTGGTGGATGGCTACCATCCATCCTTCTATTGAAAAGGGTCCAGGTGCGCTGTCACCGCACGGCTAATCATCTGCAGGTTCTCAATCGTACCGGAATGGGATTTACTATCCTTTTGCGTCTGTTACTATGCCCAGCACTCACGAGTTTGAAGCTCGTCACAGTCATTCAATCCCTGAATCCTACTCGGAATACCACAGACAAGGTTTAGACTTTCCGAATTCTCTTGAATGCTACCATCAATCTAGCTTATACCACGAAGATTTTGATTAAAAGATCCAAGAGATATTCATTCATTCTACGGTGGAACGGAAGTGGTTGTCAGGCACGTGTTCGTGGGGGAATGATGATAATTGTCACGTTCATCACATTCATGTTGAAGTGCGAATGGATATCTTAGATAGGAACACACATGTTTGAATGGAAAATAAAAATACTTGCATTAATTCATCAAGACACAGTAGAGCTCCTCACCCCCAACAATGGAGTTTAGAGACTCATGCCGTCAAAGAGTACAAAGTTTTGATCTAAAATGTCATGAGAGATACAAAATAAATCTTTAAAAGTTGTTTAAATACTAAACTAGTAACCTAGGTTTACAGAAAATGTGTAAACTATGATAGATAGTGCAGAAATCCACTTTTGGGGCCCACTTGATGTGTGCTGGGGCTGAGACTAAAGCTTCTCACGTGTCTGGGCTGTTTTGGGCATTCAACGCCAGGCTGTAACCTGTTTCTGGCATTGAACTCCAACTTGTAACGTGTTTCTGGCGCTGGACGCCAGACTGCAACATGGAACTGGCGTTGAACGCCAGTTTACGTCGTCTATCCTTGAGCAAAGTATGGACTATTATATATTGCTGGAAAGCCCTAGATGTCTACTTTCCAACGCAATTAGAAGCGCGTCAAATGGACTCTTGTAGCTCCAGAAATTCCATTCTGAGTGCAGAGAGGTCAGGATCCAACAGCATCAGCAGTCCTTTTTCAGCCTGAATCAGATTTTTTCTCAGCTCCCTCAATTTTAGCCAGAAAATACCTGAAATTATAGAAAAACACACAAACTCATAGTAAAGTCCAGAAATATGAAATTTTCCTAGAAACTAATGAAAATAAACTAAAAACTATATGAAATTAACCCCAAAAAGCGTATAAAATATCCACTCATTAATTACCACCTTGATGGTAATTGTTTTGGCCTTGAGAAGGGTAAGGTGGACGGTTGTTGTAATTCACATTAGCTACTACAAGAGCATGTTCCACTTGAATTTGATGGTATTGATCGGTGTAATGTGTGGTGCTAGAGCACAAATCACAAATCCTAGGAGGACCTTCAGGTTGAGCAACCGGAGGTGGGGCTTGGACGGCTTGGATGGAGTAGTATTCCTTTTGATCCTTTTGTATTTGGATAAGGATGGTAGTCATATCCCCAAGTGCTTTGGTTAGACTTGATTCGGAAAGAGATGGTTCTACCACACCCTTGAGAGGATTACTTCTCACCCTTGTGTGTTGTGTAGCCTCGGCAACATCCTTTATCAAATTCCAAGCTTCTCCCTCCATCTTATTTTTCGAAAGGGAACCACCGCTAGAAGCGGTAAGCAATCTTCTATCTTCCACACAAAGACCTCCGGTGAAGTATCTAATGAGCAAATGAGTGTTCATTCTATGATGCAGACAAGATTCCAAAAGCCTCTTGAACCGAGACCAATACTCATACAAACTCTCTTGGTCTGTTTGCGTTACGCCCGAAATCTCTTTCCAGATGTAGTCGGTCTTCTCTGGTGGAAAGAATTTATCTAGAAACTCTCTTCTCAAGAAATCCCAATTAGTAGCAATCTCATCCGGAAGCGAATAAAACCATGTCTTTGCTTGCCCTTCAAGAGAGAAAGGGAAGGCAAAAACCATGATAGCCACCTCATCGGCTCCATGCCTTCGAGCCATAGAACAAGCAACTTGAAAATCTCTTATATGTCGGATGGGGTCTTGGCCCGGCAACCCATGATATTTAGGAAGTAGATGTATCAAGCTACCCTTCAATTCAAAGTTTGGATCAAGGTTAGGATACCTTGCTTGCAATGGTTTAAGTATGATATCCGGAGCTCCTTGCTCATGCAAAGTGATCCATCGTGGCTCCGCTATGTGTGGCTCACCTGTAGGATGTAAAGATGTATTATTAGTGCCAACAGAAGAATAGAAAGTAGCGGACTCCAAGTCACTCTCAGTACCGCCTAGTGATTCGGTATGTTCCTCAAGAGAGGCTAAAGTACTAGTCGTATAATCCAACCGCCGTCTAGCTTGCCGAGTATGTAACAAAGTTCTTTCAATCTCGTGATCAAAATTGGCTAAGCTAGAATTTAGTTGAGACCGAGTCAACAAACTTGAGAGTCATAGCACAAATATAAAAGAAATCTAAACTAGAGCTAAGTATTGAAAACAATTAAAATATCTACAATATTCACATATTCACATAACCAATATCAAGGCATATGTTGCAACCACTCCCCGACAACGGCGCCAAAAATTTGATGGAGACCCAAGGGTGTATTGGTAAAGATTTTCCTCAATAAAACTGCGTTGCAAGTATAGCTTTACCAACAACAATCCTTGGGCATCAAATTTAGAAGAGGGATTTGGTTGTCACAGGTTCAACCCCAATAGAAATAACCAAAGTATTCAAACCTCGGGTCGTCTCACAAGGAATGGGCAAACATGAGCTTCAACATTGGTTAGAAATCTGGGGTTGTGAGTTATGAGCATAAAAGTAAATGGGAATCTTAACAAGCAAGTAATCTTAGATTGCAAGAAACTAATTCAATCAACTATGCAAGATATGAGTGATTTCAAACTAACAAAGTAACATTCAATATGATTCTATTCTAAGCTAAATAAGTAACTAAAACTAAGGCAAGTGATTGGGAATTGTGGTTTTCAAGTATGAATAATAAAAGCAACTCTTGGCTATGCATTGGAATTGGAGTCACCATCCTTGTCTAATAACCATATCATGACAATTATGAGGAACCAAACTCATTAAGTCTACTTCTATACTTGAAGTACGTCCAATGGTTTGGTCAACATCAATCCATAAGTTCTAACCTCACTACTAATTAACTTAGTAGAAGGTTAGCGTCAATGGTTATCAAATTGACCACTAAGGGCTCCCAAATCATCAAATCCATTAGACCTAATGACTCAAGTTTACCCAATTCCCTTGGCCTAGGACAAGAGTAAAGAGAACTACTTCATAATCAAAGTAAACATTTCATCAAACACATGGTAAGCATTAACAAAAGACATGTTCAAAATAGCAATTAAATTGAAATCAACAAGTACCCACTAACAATGGTCAACATACAATCATCCAAACAACACAATTACACATGGAAATCATTAATATAATATCAACAAGCCAAGATTCACAATATTCATGAAATGGGTATAAAATGACAATTGACAAGAATTCATAAAACTATCACAAGATATAAGCAAAATTACACTAGGAAATTCAAATTGAACAATTAAAATTAGTAATTAACAAGATCCAATTCACAATTCAACAAGGGAAGATCAAATTAAAACTAGATCTAGAGAGGAACAAGGGTTTCTCTCTCTAGAAGAACAAAAAAACAAAAGCTAGCTAAAAATTGTGTCTTAGTAAAAATGGTTGATCCCTCCTTTCCCCCTAGCATCCTTGGGTCTTTTCCATGCAGAAACAGCATGAAATTGGGCCTGATGAGCCTCAGAAATCGCCAGGCACGATTTTCTTCAATGAGGTCACGTGCAGCTTCCCACGCGTGCGCGCCATGCGTGCGTGCGCGCCGATTGCTTTTGCGATCCACGCGTGCGCGCCAAGTGTGCGTGCGCGTCGATAGAAATCTTCTGATCCGCGCGGATGCGTCCATCCTTGCGTGCCGCTTCTAGCCAACCTCATCCATGCGTGCGCTGGAGTGCGCGGGCGTGCCAATGGTGTTTTTTCCAAAATTTCAAGTCTTCATGTTCGTCCCTTTTGTACATGCTTTCTTTCTCTCTTCTAGGCCATTCCTACCCTATAATTCCTGAAATCACTCAACAAATACATCACGGCATCAAATGGCAATAGAAGAGGATTAAAATATGACAATTTTGAGGCAAAATAAGCATGTTTTTCATCATGGGGAAATATTAGGAAGTGAACACAAAACCATGCATTTCTTGTGAATAAGTGTGAGAAATATTGACAAAACCCCCCAAATTCTACACAATATAAACCACAAAATTGGGGTTTATCAGTAATTCACTCTACTCTTCTCTAATCATGCTTTATAAACCTTGTTCTTCACCTAACCAATCAACAAGTATTTAATGTACCAATGCAAACATCATGAGATCTTTTCAAGGTTGTAATGGGGCCAAGGTAAAGGTGAGGGTATATATATGGCTAAGTGAGCTATAAATTGAATCCTTGATTAAGCTAAGCTCTTACCTATACATACTGTATATTCTTCTTAAATCATGCCTAGCTATCCAAAATTTTCCCACTTTTGTATTACATACTCAAGCATCAACTTTTCTCTTAACTTGTATCACATATGCATTGATTTTTATTGAACTTAACTTTGGGGTAATTTTGTTCCCTTATTCATTTATCTAATTACTTATTTATTTGAATGTTTTTGGGCTTTTTTTTTTCAAAAATAAACATAGCTTATCAATGCACATGGATTTATAATTTTTCTAGTTTCACATGAGTAAGTACCCAAATTTCCAATTAATTTATTAATGTAAAAACATAACACATTCCCTTGTTAACCCATGTTCTCATAGTTTCCCACACTTAATTGACACACAATCTCTATCTTAATCTAACTAAAGATTCAATTCGGGGTATTACTTGTTTTTTCACTTAAGGCTAGTGATGTGGTAAAATATAGAACAAATGGGATTAGAAGGCTCAAATTGGCTAACAAAGGTGATTGAAAGGGTAGGCTATATGGGATAAGTGAGTTAATAAAATAATGGCCTCAATCATATGCATGCATATAACACATTAAATATTGGACATATAGGATGGAACAAAATATAAATTACAATCATAGAGAAGCAAACACACAAGAATAAATTTTTTATGGTTAAATAATGTAACCATGTCGTTAAGCTCAAATCTCACAGGTTATGTGTTCTAGCTTTTAACTATGTTCCAAACACAACTTCCAAACAAGTTTAACACAAAAGTTTTGATTTTAATTAGTGAAATTTTTCAAAAATAGTGTCTTATAAAGAAACTTATTATTTTTCAACCAATTAGAACATGCATGCAAATAACCTATTATTATGCAATTTATCCTATCCTAAACAAAAGAAAAATTAAATAAATATTCTATTCTATTGGTGTTAAGAAAGAGAAATTACTTCCGGAAGTCAAGTGCTGACTGACCTCCCCACACTTAAAGCTTGGCACCGTCCTCGGTGCCATCAGTCAGGAACAAAGGGTGCTGGTAGCAGCATCTCCACAATCGGGACCGTCATGGCTCCCTGTGCTGGTAAATAAAGTGGATTCCGGGGTGTTTGGTTCTTCTTCAGGTGGGTAGTTACTAACAAGCAGCTCCTCGAGGTATGTAAATCGGCACTTGTTACGACACTCCCTTTGCTTTTCTTTCCGGTCAAGCCTGTCTAGCCTCTCAATTATCTGATGGAGCAGTTGGTTTGTTAAAGGTGCTTGTAATGTGGAAGCAAAAGGAATATCTTCGGCCGGTTCTACAGGCCGGCTAGCAGTGGCTGCTGGAGGTCTGATATATTTCCCGTTAGGGACTATCTGATCATCCCGTGGGATCATGGCCTTGGTGTCCCCAGCTCTATAGGATACTCCGGCTGCTGAGACTAGATCTGAAACCAAGGTAGGAAAAGGTAGGTTGCCTGCAATTTATACGTGTCCCATATCATGCCGAATGTGCCTTGGTAAATTGGGGTGCTGGTCTATAAGGATACACCAGAGTAGAACAGCCATGTCTGCAGTGAAGGAGGACTCATGAGTGCTCGGAAAGACGTAATGGGACATAATCTGTGCCCATAATCGAGCCTCCAAGGTGAGTGCTAAAGCCAATATGCTCTTAGATCGAGATCGATGGTATCCATGGATCCATTTGCTGCCAGGTTGTGCTATAACTCTGAGAACGGCGTCCCAGTCAAATTGATTTGTCTGGCGCTTGAATGAGGCTTCTTGGAATGCGTCCAATCCTTCTGGTGCAGGGGGAAGATCTAGAGCTCTTTGAATGTCCTCTTCAGTTATGGGAACTTGCTTCTGACAGACATAGACAGACGGCATGGTTGGCATGTGAAAATTGGAGTAGAATTCAACTACCCATTAGAGGTTAACCTGCCGTGGCCATCTTCGTAGGAATCCCCACTGTCTTCGCTCAATGCGGGGCTCAACAAATTCAATAATGTGGGTCGGAGGAATGAGAAGGTGCTCATTGTTATAATTCGTCTCAGCCAGGATGGGGAACATCTGCTCACAATAGCGGTTAGTGAACCGGGCAGTGTCCTTTGCTGGAAAAGCTTTCTCTTTTTCATCGACCTTGATGATCCTCTTGATTCGCTTTGTTAAGGGATTTACTTCTGTTGAAGATGGCTCTGCCACTAGTGCTCTTTTTGTTTCTTTCCTCGCCGGTTGTTTGGGAGTAGCTTTCTCTTTGCCCTTCTTGGTGGCCATCCTGAAAAGGAAAAAAGTAAGTACATGGAAAAGTAAGGGTTCGAGCAAGGAAGAGGATGGTATAGATGATAATCAATGCATGGTAAAGAAGGATGTTGTTAACACATGGTCATGACTACATGTGAAAAGTTCATCAATCGAAATATAGCAAGCGCATGTGATGGCAAGTAGATGCAAGATGTTTATTGGCATGCCAGCAAAGGCATGAGTAGCATAGATCAAGCATTAAATTTCCAAGTTTGATTATCAACTCTTTCAAACTAACAATCTGTTTGTATTGACAATTATATTTAATCAATAAAATATAAAAGGGGTTTGTGAAAAATAACAGTCATTTAGAGTAGAAGAATAGAATAATTTAAAATAATGTGGAATGCCATACGGACTTTTTCACAAACACATAGTATGCATGATAAAGATGTTATGGAAAGTATTAAATTGAACATGCAAACAACCCTTTAGGAACTAATATTAATTGTCAAAAAATTGCTTAATATAATCACAAGCAAAATATAGAAGAAAACAGTCATCCAATTAAATTTCTAACACCAATTAAAGGAATAAAAAGAAAATATAGATAATGAAAGTAAAAAGAAAAAAAACGAAGAAAAAGAACATAAATAAAAATAATAGAAAAGTGAAAAGTGAAGAAAGAAAGAAAAGAACCTTGATAATTGATGTGAAAAATAAGGGGGAAAGGTAAAAAAAGTAAGAAGGAATAAAGAAGGGAGAAGGGAGAAGAAAGAAATAAGAAGGGAAAAGAAAAGACATGGATTTGGGGAAGAAAAGATAAGATATTTGGCGCTGATCTGGATAAGCTATGTGTTGCACGTCACACGGACGCGTGGGGCATGCGTTCGCATGGTTTGTGATTATTTCAGGTGACGCGGACGCGTGGGTCATGTGCACACGTGACCTGATTTGTGCTATTGGCGCGAGTGCAGCCTCGCGTACGCACAACTCTCTGTTTTATACGCGCATTGCCAAAATTTTGGGTGACGCGTGCATGGCCATATTTTGAAAAACGACGCGGACGCGTGGGGCACACGTTCACGTGGTAGTGCTTGTGCTTCCAGCACCATTCTAGCCCCACTCCATCATAACTCTCTGCCATATACCCATTTACGTCGAGTTCACAGGGTCACGCGAGCGTGGAAGGCTATCTTGAAATTTGACGCGAACGCGTCAAGGACGCATACGCGTGGGCGTGTTTTGTGCCTTAGGCATGCCTTCAGCCACGTTCCCGCATAACTCTCGCTTCTTTTCTTCTTGTTGCGAAAGCACCTATGACGCGGACGCGTCAGCGTGTGCCCCCCCTTTTTTATATATATATATATGCAGAATGTAAATGCAGGCTATATGCAGCTATATGCAGAGTTTATGAGAATAGTCATTAATAAAAACAAAAATAGAATAAAGTAAAATAAAACTAAGACTGAAATGGAATGATCATACTATGGTGGGTTGTCTCCCACCTAGCACTTTGCTTTTACGTCCTTAAGTTAGACGGTCTTCAGGCTCATTCTGCTTCTGTTGGTGGGTCTTCCAAGAGGAAAACCTCTAGCGCTTTGTGATCCTTCATCTTTTCACCATGATAAAGGGTTAGGCGATGTCTATTGACCTTAATGAATTTGGAGCTAGAAGGATGACGCAGGTGAAAAACTCCATATGGCTCTGCCTTTTCTACTCTATAGGGACCTTCCCATCTTGATCTTAGTTTGCCTGGCATAAGCCTCAGTCTGGAGTTATAAAGAAGATCTAACTCCCCTGGTCTGAACTCTTTCCTTTTTATGTGCTTGTCATGGACAACCTTCATCTTCTCTTTGTATCGTCTGGAGTTGTCATATGCTTCAAGGCTAAGATTCTCCAATTCTGCTAGTTGCAGATTTCTTTCAGCACCAGCTTTATCAAAATTCATATTGCATTCCCTTACAGCCCAGAAAGCCTTGTGTTCCACCTCTACTGGAAGGTGCCAAGCCTTTCCGTATACCAAGCAGAAGGGGCTCATCCCAATGGGTGTCTTGTACGCTGTTCTATATGCCCAGAGTGCATCTTGTAGCCTGGCACTCCAGTCTTTCCTATGAGGCTTTACTATCTTCTCCAGAATGCGTTTGATTTCTCTGTTAGACACTTCTACTTGTCCATTGGTCTGTGGATGATAAGCTGTTGCCACTTTGTGAATGATCCCAGGCTTCTTCAGTAATCCTGTTAGTCTCCTGTTACAGAAGTGAGTGCCTCGATCGCTCACGATTGCTTGTGGTGATCTAAAGCGACAGATAATATGGTTTCTAACAAAGGAAACAACTGTGTTAGCATCATTAGTACGGGTAGGAATTTCTTCCATCCATTTAGAAACATAATCTACGGCTAACAGTATATAAAGGTAACCATTAGAGTTTGGAAATGGACCCATGAAGTCAATGCCCCAAACATAAAAAATTTCACAGAAAAGCATAATCTATTGAGGCATCTCATCCCTGTTGGATATATTACCAAATATTTGGCATGGAGAACAAAATTTACAAAATTCAGCAGCATATTTAAAAAGAGTAGGCCACCAGAATCCACAGTGTAAGATTTTTTTAGCTGTTTTTTGAGGGCCAAAATGTGCTCCACTCTCAGAAGAATGGTAGGCCTCTAAAATGGAATGGAATTCTGTTTGAGGCACACACCTTCTAATTACCTGGTCAGCACCACATCTCCATAGATATGGGACATCCCATATATAATATTTAGACTCGCTTTTCAGCTTGTCCCTTTGATGCTTAGTAAAATTGGGAGGGAAAGTATGGCTAACTAGATAATTAGCTACAGGTGCATACCAAGGAACTACTTCAGATACTGCATGCAAGCTATCAAATGGAAAAGCATCATTTATAGGGGTGGAGTCATCCTTAATGTGCTCAAGGTGACTCAAGTGGTCTGCCACTAAATTCTGGTTACCACTCCTATCTTTAATTTCTAAATCAAATTCTTGCAACAGCAGTATCCAACGTGTCAACCTTGGTTTGGACTCTTTTTTGCTAATTAATATTTAAGATCTGCATGGTCTGAGTACACTACTACCTTAGTACCAAGTAAATAAGCTCAGAATTTATCCAGAGCAAAAACAATAGCAAGAAGCAGTGATTTCCTTGGTTATTATTCCAAGAGCATGGTCTGTAGGGATGGTTCTGATTCTACTGTCTGTTGTTATTATTCCACTTCTGATTTTTTTGGTTGTCTCTGCCTCTTCTGTTGTAGTTGTCCCTCCAGCCATGGTTGGAATTATCCCTCCAACCTTGGTTGGAGTTGTCCTGCCATCCTTGGTTATAGTTTCTACCTTGGTTGTAGTTGCCGCTTTGTTGGTTGTATCCTTGATTCGGGCGGTCATAGAAGTTATGAGTAGCTGCCACAGTGTTGTCTTCTTGTTGGAGTTGAGGACATTCATCAGTATAATGACTATAATCAGCACATATACCGCATACTCTCTGGGGAACTAAGTGTTGGCTTTGTTGTGGTGGGAAAGGCTGAGCTTGTTGTTGTTGATTCAACTATAATTGCTTCAGTAGGTTGGTCATTTCACATATACTCTGTGTAAGAGCAGAAGTCTCAGTGCTAGAGGAAACTTCTGCAACAGCTTTTGAGTGGTTATTCCTGTGCTTTTGATTCCTGGTGGACTCAGCTGAGTCGCTGATTAATTGCCATGCTTCAACTGCGGTCTTGTACTTCTTCAGAGAACCATTACTAGCACCATCTAGTGTAGTCTTATCCCGAGGCTTCATGCCTGGAGTGAAATAGCTGATCAACACTAGCCTGTCAATCATGTGATGGGGGCATGCATCCAGAAGGTTCTTAAAACACTCCCAGTACTCATAGAGATTTTCTGATTCACCTTGAACAATGCAGAAGATCTTTTTTCTCAATCTATCTGTAACTTCAGCTGGAAAGTATTTTTCCAGGAATTCTCTCCTGAGCGTATCCCAGTTAGTAACAGTCGCTACAGGTTGGGAGTAGTACCACTCCCTCGCCTTCCCCTCAAGAGAAAATGGGAAGGCAGTTAACAAAATAGAAGTATCATTCGCACCCTAACGCCTAACAGTAGAACAGGCTGTCTGAAAATCCCTAAGGTGCTTGATGGGCTCCTGAGCAGGCAAGCCATGAAACTTGGGCATCAAGTTGATTAGTGCAGTCTTTAGTTCACAATCTACAGCCAGAGTTGGATGATGCACTTGATACGGCTGCATTGTAAAATCTGGGGCTCTAGCTTCATGGAGAGTAATCCTCCTAGGTGCTGCCATTCTATCTGCACGTGAATTAACTGAATTAGTAGTAAAGGAGCTTTTTTCGCTCTTAGATGACAGTTCAGATTCGTCCTCAGATGAGACTGGTGAATCGATAACAATCACTTTACCACCCTCCGAGGCTAACCGACGTCGAGCTCGCCTAATACGTGAAATAGTTCTTTCAATTTCAGGATCAAATGCGGCTAAGCTCAGATCAGGCAATGAACGCGTCATTCAATGAAAAAAACATATAGCTCATGGTAAATAAATAAAAATAAAATATGCAAATAAAAAAAAATATGTACACTAATTAATAATTTAGCACACAATTGCAACTCCCCAGCAACGGCGCCAAAAACTGGTGCGTGGCAGAAGTTAGGCCCATTAAGAGATTGTAATGTAAGAACAGCGTTGTGAGTATAGCCCTTAACCAGCTAAAATCTACCTCACCAATTTAGAAAGGTGTCACAAAAATTTAGAATAAAAATACTGGGAGTATGAGTCCCTGGTCGTCTCCCAACGAGTTGCAAGGAAGGATGCTAATTGATTAAATTCCAACAGAGTTTGAGAGTTGAATAATGAGCAATTAAATAATTTTAAATTAAAGCAATAAAAACTAAGAATGATTATTAATATTCTAGATAAAAAGCTTTGACTGGGATAATGATTAATTGGAAGTTCTATCCTTTTTGGGATCTCTTAAGCGTAGCATCAAAAAGGTTGTTGTTTTCACTTAGTTATTCCCAAATCCTAGTCCTCTCCATTGGGAAGGTCTAGCGTTAGTAAATACAGAACTAGCCAACAACTTCCAGTTTAATCAGCACATAAGCCTTCCAACTCAAGTGTCTCCTTTTAATCAACCCCTATGTCAAGTATGGAATCTACTCTATTGACATGAATATAGCGCTCATAAAAATATAAGAAGAAGACATGATAAAATAGGAATTCAAAATTAATTAAAAAAAAAAGTAATCCATTGCATCAACAATCCATGAAAATAATCTAATTACCACTCTAAACAAGAATTAAGAATATGGAATAAATAAAAGAGCAAGTAAGGAAACAAACTAGAATAGTGTCTTCAACGGAGGTAATGACTCTTCAATATCCAAAAGCAAAAGTAATGAATTAATAAACTATGAATGTAAAGAAAACCTAGAAGGAGAGTAATCCTCTCTAAATTCAGATAAAAAAAACCTAAAACTATCCTAATGAGAATGTGTCAATGTGTATCTCCGTATATCGAGTCTCTGCATGTTCCCTGGCTTTATTCTGTATTTCTGGGCCAAAAACTGGGTCAAAACACGTGAGCCATGCAGGTGCGTCGATGCTCGCTGGTCATCTCCTTAGTTTCTTGTGTTCCTTCTATTTTTGCAAGCTTCCTCTCCATTTTCTAAGCCATTCCTGCCCTATAAAGCCTGAATCTTAACACACAGATCATGGCATCGAATGGTATAAAGGAGAATTAAAATGCACAAGTTAAAGATCTCTAGGAAGCAAGTTTTCAACCATAGAACAAAACTAGGAAGGAATTGTAAAATCATGCAATTAGTATGAATAAATGGGTAAAGACTTGATGAACCCACTAAATAAAACACAAGATAAACCATAAAATAGTGGTTTATCACTATCTTCTTACAAGTTTACTTGTCTTTTATTGTGTGATTTGAATTAGTGGAATCTGACTTATGTTGTCTTGGAGAACTTATTTACTTTTTAACCAAGTAGACAGAATCATCTTAGCATATAGTTGCATTCATAGGTTGCATCAAATGAGTCTTACTTTCCCCTTGATGCACCACTATTTCGTGGTACATCTTGTATTTAATTGAGTGATTTTTATCAACTCTCTGCTCACTTATTCATACAATTCGCATGTTTTACGTTTTCCTTCCTGATTTTGTGCTATGATTGAAAACATGTTTCCTGGGCCTTTAAATTGCTTATTATTAATTCTCTCTTATTACCATTCGATGCCGTGATATGTGTGTTAAGTGATTTTAAGGTTTACAGGGTAGGAATGGCTTAGAGGGTGGAAAGGAAGCATGCAAAAGTGGAAGGATGATAAGAAACTGAAGGAACTGCTAAAGCTGTCCAGCCTGACCTCTTGGTACTAAATAGACCATAACTTGAGCTACAGAGGTCCAAATGACGCGGTTCTAGTTGCGTTGCAAAGCTAACATTCGGGGCTTCGCAACGATAAATAATTTGACATAGCTGCCCTAAAGATAGGTGACGCGCATGCATGGATCATGCGGAGGCGTGACCTGGAAAAAATGCAATCCACGCTCACGTGTGGATGACGCTCACGCGTGACTTTGCAGCAACCTGTACGTACCAGAAATTGCTGGGGGCGATTTCTGGGATATTTTTGACCCAGTTTTTGGCCCAGAAAATACAGATTAGAGGATATAAAGTAGGGGAATTGATCCATTCATTGATACAACTTTCATAATTCACAATTTTAGGTTTTAGATGTCGTTTTTAGAGAGAGGTTCTCTCCTCTCTCTTAGGATTTAGGATTTAGGATTTCTCTTAATTTTAGGATTGCTTATTCTCAATTCCAGGTTCAATATTCCTTTAATTTAAGTTTCTCTTCTACTTTTATTTATTCTATGGCTTTAGTTTGTTTATTTTCCCAATTTGATTTATGGATTCCTATGTTTAATTTGATTTTCTATTTAATATAATTCGAGGTATTTCAGATTTATGATTACTTTCTTCTATTTATGATATAAATAATTTAGATTTTTCCCCTTTGCTTTGGTTGAGTAATTGGTGACACTTGAGTTGTCAAACTCAGCTGTTGATTGAAAATTGGAAATTGCTGATTGATTTGGATCCCTCTAAACCTAGTCTTTCCACAGGAGTTGACTAGGACTTGAGGAATCAAATTGATTAGTCCACTTGACTTTCCTTTATTTAGTAAGGGTTAGCTAAGTGGGAGCAATAAAAAATTCTCATCACACCTGATAACGATAACTAGGATGGAATTTCCAATTTTTATACCTTGCACTGGTGTTCATGATAATTAATTTACTTTATTGCTAATTTATTTTTCTTGTTCCTTATTCAAAAACCCCAAAAAGATAGTCTTCCATAAGCAATAATAAATACACCTCCCTGCAATTTCTTGAGAGATGACCCGAGATTTAAATACTTCGGTTATCAATTTTATTAGGGGTTTGTTACTTGTGACATACAAAACTTTTGTACGAGAGAATTCTTTTTTGGTTTAGAAACTATACTTACAACGCGATTATTCTTATAAAACGCGATTATTCTTACTAAGTGTCGAGCTTCTCCAGCTGTGTGGTATATATTCTTCCATTGACAAAAATTCTGGAGGTACTTCTCCTGTTCAGCTTGTTGTTGAAACAATTCGTCGAATGATTCTTGAGAGTGACTGTATTGTTCCCTTTGCTGCTCCATAATTCTTGCTTGAAATTCTCTCTGCTGGTCCATCACCTTCAGTTGGAAGTTTTCTTGTTGCTCCATCATCATCAACTGCCAGTTCTCTTGCTGCTCCTGAGCTCTCAAATATTGCTCTTGTTGCCTCAAGAATTGCTCTTGTTGTTGTTCATGTGCTCTCATATATTGCCGAGACATCTCTTCAATGGCTCTTTGCATTTAGCTTAAGTCCATTGCGCCAGAAGCTTGTCCCTCCTCCATTTGCGGTCTCCTTCTTCTTCCTTGAGTTCTTCTCTCCTCCTGAGTGTCAGTGACACCTTCCATCCTTTGCTTAGTGATTCCTCTGCCTCCCTTTACCCGATCTATATCTGCATCCTCAAAGAATACCCCTGCTCTATTGCACAACCTCAAAATGGTACTTGAGTGACCAAGTCTGCTTGATCTGCCGCTATCCTCATCCATCTCTTGGATGTTGTCTGCTATGAGTTGTGGGACATTGATTTCTTCTCGCTTGAGTATGTAGTATGTCAGAATTGCTCTCTTTATTGTGACCTCTGAAGTATTTCCAGTGGGGAGTATGGATCTTTTTACTATCTCATACCAACCTTTGGCTTTAGGTATGAGATCAATTCTCTTCAAGTAGCTTGGATCCTTATCTGAATCCCTTTTCCAGTCTTTTCCTTCTAAGCATAAACCATTCAATAGCTCATCAGGATCATTCTCACCCTTCATTCTATTATCAAAGATGGGTTCTCCAAAGGGTATCACTCTTATCTGCAAGACCCTCATGATGGATGATGGGCTGAAATCCAAATCATCCCCCCTAGCATAGCTCTTGTAAGGAGGGCTGGTTTTGCTTGGTCTTATAGCATTCGCATAGAACTCCTTTATCATGGTTGCTGTAACAACCCTGATTTTCGAGTACATGAGATCTTTTCTGAAAGTACGGATTTCTCCGGAAGATCAGTAAAGGGAACACCTCTGCTATATCATCAAGTATCTCAATCCTCATTATCATTATGTCATCCTTAAGCTAGAACCTCCTTTGAGGCAAGCTTGATAATGCAATCGCGAAAAACCTAGTTTTTGAACCGTATCGGTTGGCAGTTTTGATTCTGATTTTCGTAAATAGTCTCTGTTTGACGAACCGGACTCGATTCATGAGAGGAGAGAGATAATAGTATAATATTATCACTATATTAGTATTATAAAATGATTGAATGATATTATAAGGTTACCTGGTCTGTTTTTGTTAAAAACAGAAAATCGGTTTAACCGGGTTTACGGTTTACTGGTGCAGCTTAGCACCAGCACTCTCTGATGAATTTAGCAATGCTAAGGCCTCATTATACATGTTATATTCTCATATTAAATATGTTACTAGTGTCATTTATGCTAGTAGCTCATAAAATAATTTTTAGAGATGTTTTTACGAGTGTTCCAGTACACCTAGTTTTAGTAGTTGTACACTAGAGATATTTTAATATTATTTTAATCCACCTCCAAGCTAACCAATCAAAACTCACCTTACACCCCCAAGACCTCCAAGGCTGTCTCATTTCATCATTTTGGCCGAAAATAACAAGAGAGAAAAGAGAGAAACTTTCATGAACACTTAAACTTCAAAGCTTGATTTCTTCTGAACTAAAACTCAAATCAAAACTCCGTTTTCACCAAAATGATCCTCTCTTCTTCCTCTACATAACCATGTAACTTATCAAGGATGGAAATAAGGTGAGATGGCTGTCTCCCTCACATTTCAATTCGGTTTTCAAGGAAAACCATGCAAAACATGTGTTTTCTTGATGTTCTTCCTTAGGAATCATGCTTAACTTGACTTGAGGGCCAAGAAACGTAAACTTCCAGCAAGTCAAGGTGAGATATCTCTTTCTAACATACTGAGTGAGATTTGGTCAGTTGAGAGTTTTTGGATTTAAAGTTGTTCTTGATGTGATTTAGGAGGAAAAAGTGCTTAAGGACCACCTGAAAGTTTAACCGAATTAGGAGCAGCAAAACCAGGTAGGGTGTCATGAAATTAATCTTGATTATTTGTGTTTGAGTTTTATGAATGTTTTATTATTTGGCTGTGCTAAAAATTGGTTGCATATATGATTGATTCTTGGTGAAAATTTGGTGAAATTTTGATGAAATTTGATGAAATTCAAGCTTTAAAGTTCATGTTCTTGGGCAGCTGGAAAAACGAAACCCTAAGCTTAAATTGAGGTTCAATTTGTGTTGAAATCATGTAGAAAAGATGGGGTTTTAGTGGCTGCTAATTTATTATGAATTATAGTAAAAATCGGTTGCTGAAAAGATTGAAAAACGGGTAAAAACAGAGAAAGAATCTGAAGAATTTATGAAGAACATGAAGAACACTTTGAGTGTGGTGAAGAACAATGAAGAAAACCTTTTTGATCCATAAAAGGGCAAGGAAGTAAATATTTTGGTGTTTGGGGGTTATTTTGTAATTTCCAAAAGTTAGGGTGGTAAAAGTAGAAATATTAAAAGTTACGAGTGGTAAAAAGTGAATTTTAAAGGTTAAAGGTTAAAGTAAAGTTAATTTTCGAAGAAAATAATAATAAAATAATAAATAATAATAAAATATTAAATAATAATATTTAATTAAAAATAATATTTTAATAAAAATAATAAAATAATGCAGAAAAGGCAGTTTTCTGTAAAAGCTTTAGAAAGACAACTTTAAGCGCAGAATCTCATAATTACCCTCATAAAATACTTAGGGAGTGGTAAGAACATATTAGTGATGCAAAGATAAAAGAAAGATAAAAAGTTGAAGAAAAGATAAAAACTAAAGAAAAGTCTGTAAGGTTTTAATAACAGAAAAACAGACAGAAATTAGTGAACGAACTAGGGCAACATAGTTAGTTCTTGATTTGCGAATAGGGTTAGGTATTATATGAAAAGTTAAACTGTTTCAGTATAGACTTAATGAACCTATACTTGGGGCAGGCTAACTAATCATACCGAAATTTACATAAGCTTTAAATACATACGTTAAATAGAGAAAGTAGAATAAAGTGAGGAAGCGCAGAGAAAGGAACAAACAGAGCAGAATAAAGAGACAAAGCGAAGAGAGTAATATGATAAAGAGTAGAGGACCTATTGAGAGGTCATCTGTTGCATTAAGGCAACCTCAGAGATATCTATATGTTCATCTAGGGGTGAATATCGTTCTCTGATTATATGTATATACTGTGAGACCAGCCAACGTCTGCACCCCGTTCGTATGTGCACTTTAACCTAAATCCTGTCTACGAGATTCCTATTGTGTGGCTACTTCATGAGGTACCAGAGAGACGTCCTGTGGAAAAGTCTGATCGTGCAGAAGGAGTAGCAGATGATGTTCTATCTTTTGATGACGTTCCACTTGACTTGAGTTTTGAAGACCTAGAACGTACTTTCCCTCGCTTTAGTAGTTTAGAGGGACTAGGTAAGTATAGAGTCTAGGCTAGCCTAGGTACCAGCTTAGGGACCTCTTGAATAGGTCAGGACCTGGGATGTTGTATGTATATATATGTATATAGATATTATTTAGCTATATCTAGGGGTGTTCTAACTAACAGTCTATATGCTAATAAAGGCTGAATCACCGAATATTGTCAACTACTTGTGACGTATTTTTGTGTGGTTGTTTATAACTATTTTATCTGTTATTACTTGTGAATTGATTATAAATTATTCTGTCTATTAATCCAAATGTTTTCAAAAAAAAATACACCACGCGAATTAACTACGCGTTTAACAACGAATCAGGCTCATATGATAAATAATAGATAATAATTAGGAAGACAAATTGGTAGCGCTCAGTTTCCGGTATGATCTAGACATATTGAAAATTGGGTCGTTACAATTTGGTATCAGAGCAGTTCGTTCCCAGTAGATCCTGGGGAGTGGACTGACTATGCTTCATTGCATACTCTGTTGTGTGTCTCATGCGTATAGGATATCCCGGTGATATATGTTGCATGATTGTCTCTGTGTTTTCATTTTGGGAATGTTCACACTTGACTTGAAGTGTTAAGACTGATCACCTTAACAATGATTGTTTGGTGTGAACAAGACTACAATGGGTTCACAGAGACGAGGCGTACGGGAAGGAATTCCTAATGTTAACTACGGGAGGGAACAGGAAACGTTTATGGCTACCATGAACAACGTGGCTGAAGTAGTGCGTGAAGCTGCTGTAGCAGCGGCTAGGGCTGTTGAACATCTCGGAGTGAGAAATGGGAACGAGAATGAATACAGAGAAGATAATGGGAATAATGAAAACAACTTAGGGCGAATTTTATAAAAAGTATTTTCCGGGAGCAGCACGAGATGCTAAGGAGATGGAGCTTATGCAGTTGAAATAAGGGGATATGACTATTGCTGAGTATGCCCGTAAGTTCGATGACTTGTGCCGTTTCTCCAAGATTTGTCAAGGGAACCCAAAAGACTTTAAGGAATGGAAGTGTTTAAAGTTTGAAGGAGGACTCCGAGAAGAACTGATGAATTTTGTTGTTTCGCTAGAGATATGAAATTTTGCTGAACTGGTGAATAAAAGTAAACTAGTGGAAGAATGTTCAAAGAAGGTGGCGATAGCTCGAGCAAGACGTAGGGAGGATTCATAAAGAGACTTTGTTCAAAATTTATCCCCTCAAGGTCGCAACTTTAAAGCCATTGGTCAATTCCAGTGTTGGAATGGAAACCACCGAGATGTCAGCCTTTTAACTCGCAATAATGGTAGTGACAATAACCGTGATATTGAACAAGGACATGAGAGTCAACCTCACCAAGCTCAAAGTGGTGTAGTATGCCCAACTTGTGGAAAGCATCATGGTAGTAGGCTTTGCCGGTTTAGAACAGGTTTATGTTACTACTGTAATAAGGAAGGACATCGGGCAAGAGACTGTCGAACAAGAATGGTAGATGAGTCCACTAGCAATACTATAAAGTTTGGATTTATCGCTCGAGGTAAAGTAAGGCAAGGCAATGGTAAACGAGCCCGTCAGGCTTACATAAACCCTGCATGTAAGCAATGCGGAAAAAAGCATAGTAACAGGTCTTGCCAGTTTGGATCACCTAACTGCTATGCTTGTGGAGAACTTGGACACGTTGCCAAGGATTGTCCGAAGGGATTTACTCAAAATTCAGTTAGAACCCAGCAACAAGGACGAGTGTTTGTTATCACTATTGATGATGTTGTGCAATCGAACGCCCTCATTCAAGGTCAGGTTATGTCAAGAATCGATTTCTAACTGTACTGTATGATTCGGGTGCATCGCATTCTTTATTTCTCTAATTATTGCTCACGAGTTAGGATTATATTTCTTTAAATTGAATTTTTACTTGATTGTCTATACACCTACATCCCAAAATGCTTTGACCAGTTTAGTGTGCCTGCAAGTACCATTCGCTATTAGGAACAGGACTTTTATACACGATCTAATCTATTTACCTCTATGTGGTTTAGAAGTTATTTTAGGATTAGATTGGTTATCTAAGTATCATGCTTTCCTTGATTATTTTAAAAGAACTGCTGTTATTCTATCTGATAGTCTATGTACTAAACCATTTCTGTCCCACACCTTATATCTGAATTCTGTAAAAGTTACCTTAGGCAGGAGTGATTGTGAGGGGTACATTCTGTTAGCGGCTAGCTCGAATGATAGTGAATTAAGCTTAGAACGAATCTGAATGATGAAGGAATTTTATGATAAGAAAAGATATAATTTAAAATTGAAAAGATATGAAAGATATTTGAAAAGGATAAATTTGGATTTTGAAAAAAAAAGATAATGTGGAGATTTGAAACAGATATTGATTAGTTGAAAAGATTTTAGAATGAAAAGATATAGATTTGTTTTGAAAATTTGAAAAAGAGTTGAATTGGATTAAAAAAAAAGGATTTGTGCTTATGGATTAAGATACATTTGATATTTTGAAAGTAGGGTTTTTAGAAATTAGGGATTTTAGAAATCAGGGTTTGTAACATGTTTATGCAAGAAAACATGAATTGAAACAAGAAAATTAAAATTAAAATGAAAAATATGAAGAAAAAACGAATTTACCTCTTCCCCTCCATCCTGGCGTTTGAACGCCCAAACGCTGCATGTTTTGGGTGTTCAACGCCCAACTGCTGCTTCTCCTGGGCGTTCAACGCCCAGCTGTTGCTTCTTTCTGGCATTGAACGCCAGGAACTCCTTTGTCACTGGGCGTTTTTCTGAACGGCCAGGACGCTGTAAATCTGGCGTTAAATGCCCAGAAGGAGCTTCTTCTGGCGTTTAACGCCCAGATGGCTATGCTTATTGGCGTTCAACGCCCATTGGATGCTTCTTTTGGGCGTTGAATGCCCAAAACAGACTTTTACTGGCGTTTTCTTGCCAGTGAGCTCTTTTTCTCTGTTTTGTGTGCAGAATCCTTTTGTAACCCTGTAAACTTATACAATTGACTCTTTACATTAGTATCAATGAACTTTATATAAACAAATAAAATCAAGAATAGGGCAAAATGCTTAGAGGAAGTGATGCCCCATGGCTGGGTTGCCTCCTAGCAAGCGCTTCTTTATTGTCTTTAGCTGGACGTTGCTGAGTTTTTAATCTAGCCTCAGCCTTGAGCACTCTTGCTCAACATTGCCTTCAAGATAGTGCTTGATTCTCTGTCCATTAACAATGAACTTCTTATCAGAATCAATATCTTGAAGCTCCACATAACCATATGGTGATACACTTGTAATCACATATGGTCCCCTCCACCGGGACTTCAGTTTCCCAGGGAATTGCCTGAGCCTAGAGTTAAATAACAGAACCTTTTGTCCTGGTTCAAAGATTCTAGATGATAGCTTTCTATCATGCCACCTTTTTGACTTCTCTTTATAAAGCTTGGCCTTTTCGAAGGCAGTGAATCTGAATTCCTCTAGCTCATTCAGCTGGAGCAATCTTTTTTCTCCAGCTAGTTTGGCATCAATGTTTAGGAATCTGGTTGCCCAGTAGGCCTTATATTACAGTTCCATGGGCAGGTGACAAGCCTTACCATACACAAGTCGGTACGGAGAGGTCCCTATAGGAGTCTTGAATGCTGTTCTGTAAGCCCACAGAGCATCATCCAAGCTTCGTGCCCAATCCTTTCTACGGGTACTTACAGTTCGTTCCAGGATTCTTTTTAGTTCTCTGTTAGAAACTTCAGCTTGCCCATTTGTCTGTGGATGATATGGAGTCGCCACTTTGTGGCGAATCCCATATCGGACCATGGCAGAGTAAAGCTGTTTGTTGCAGAAGTGAGTGCCCCCATCACTGATTAGTACCCTAGGGACACCAAACCTGCTGAATATATGTTTTTGGAGGAACTTCAGCACTATTTTAGTATCATTGGTGGGTGTGGCAATGGCCTCAACCCATTTTGATACATAGTCAACTGCCACCAGAATATAAGTGTTTGAGTATGATGGTGGGAAAGTCCCCATGAAATCAATACCCCATACGTCAAACAACTCAATCTCCAAGATTCCTTATTGAGGCATGGCATAACTGTGAGGCAAATTACCAGCTCTCTGGCAACTGTCACAGTTACGTACAAACTCTCAGGAATCTCTGTAAAGTGTAGGCCAGTAGAAACCACATTGGAGGACCTTGGTGGCTGTTTGCTCACCTCCGAAATGACCTCCATATTGTGACCCATGGCAATGCCATAAGATCCTTTATGCTTCTTCCTTAGGCACACACCTACGGATTATGCCGTCTGCACATCTCTTAAAGAGATAGGGTTCATCCCACAAGTAGTACTTTGCATCAGTAATTAATTTTTTCTTTTGTTGCCTGCTGTACTCCTTGGGAATGAACCTTGCAGCTTTGTAGTTTGTAATGTCTGCAAACCATCGTAATTCCTGAATGGCGAACGAATGCTCATCCGGAAAAGTTTCAGAGATCTCAATAGAGGGGGAGGATTCCCCTTCCACTGGTTCTATCTGGGACAGATGGTCAGCCACTTGGTTCTCTGTCCCTTTTATGTCTCTTCTTTCTATATCAAACTCTTGCAGAAGCAACACCCATCTTATGAGTCTGGGTTTTGAATCCTGCTTTGTGAGTAGATATTTAAAAGCAGCATGATCTGTGTACATAATCACTTTTGATCCTACCAATTATGATCTAAACTTTTCAATGGCATAAACCACTGCAAGCAATTCTTTTTATGTGGTTGTGTAATTTTTCTGGGCATCATTCAAAACATGGCTAGCATAATAAATGACATGCAGAAGCTTGTCATGCCTCTGCCCCAGTACTGCACCAATGGCGTGATCACTAGCATCACACATTGATTCGAATGGTAATGTCCAGTCTGGTGCAGAGATAACTGGTGCTGTGACCAGTTTAGCTTTCAGAGTTTCAAACGCTTGCAAGCACTCTGTGTCAAACACAAATGACGTGTCAGCAGCTAGCAGGTTGCTTAGAGGTTTTGCAATTTTTGAAAAATCCTTTATAAACCTCCTATAGAATCCTGCATGCCCCAAAAAGCTTCTGATTGCCTTAACATTGGCAGGTGGTGGTAATTTTTTAATTACCTCTATTTTAGCTTGATCCACCTCTATTCCCTTGTTTGAAATTTTATGCCCAAGGACAATCCTTTCAGTCACCATAAAGTGACATTTTTCCCAGTTTAAAACCAGGTTGGTCTCTTGGCATCTTTTCAAAACCAGTGTCAGGTGATCAAGACAGGAGCTAAATGAGTCTCCATATACTGAGAAGTCATCCATGAAGACTTCCAAAAATTTTTCCACCATATCAGAGAAAATAGAGAGCATGCATCTCTGAAAGGTTGCAGGTGCATTACACAGCCCAAAAGGCATCTTTCTGTAAGCAAATACTCTAGATGGACATGTGAATGCTGTTTTCTCTTGATCCTGGGGATCTACTGCAATTTGGTTGTAGCCTGAATAGCCATCCAAAAAGCTGTAATAATTATGACCTGCTAGTCTTTCTAGCATCTGGTCTATGAATGGTAAAGGAAAATGATCCTTTCTGGTGGCTGTATTGAGCCTTCTGTAATCAATACACATGTGCGACCCTGTAACTGTTCTTGTAGGAACCAGTTCATTTTTTTCATTATGAACCACTGTCATGCCTCCCTTTTTAGGGACAACTTGAACAGGACTCACCCAGGGGCTATCAGAAATAGGATAAATAATCCCAGCCTCCAGTAATTTAGTGACCTCTTTCTGCACCACTTCCTTCATGGCTGGATTTCGCCGCCTCTGTGGTTGAACCACTAGCATAGCATCATCCTCCAATGGGATTTTGTGCATGCATCTTGCTGGGCTTAAGCCCTTAAGGTCACTTATGGACCACCCAAGAGCGGTCTTGTGTGTCCTTAGCACTTGAATTAGTGCTTCCTCTTCCTATGGATTTAAAGCAGAGCTTATGATCATTGGAAAAGTATCACCTTCTCCCAAAAATGCATATTTCAGGGATGGTGGTAATGGTTTGAGCTCAGGTTTAGGAGGTTTTTCCTCTCCCTGAGGAAATTTCAGAGGCTCTTTCAATTCCTCTGAATCCTCTAGGTCAGGCGGAACATTTTTAAAAATGTTTTCCAGCTCTAATTCGAGACTCTCAGCCATGTTGATCTCCTCCACCAGAGAGTCAATGAGATCAACTTTTATGCAGTGTTTTGGTGTGTTTGGATGCTGCATGGAATTGACAGCATTCAACTTAAACTCATCCTCATTGACTCTCAGGGTTATTTCCCCCTGTTGGACGTCAATGAGAGTTCGTCCAGTTGCTAGGAAAGGTCTTCCTAGAATAAGAGTAGCACTCTTGTGCTCCTCCATTTCCAGCACAACAAAGTCAGTGGGAAAGGCGAATGGCCCAACCCTGACAATCATGTCCTCAATCACGCCTGATGGGTATTTAATGGAGCCATCAGCAAGTTGGAGACATATCCGGGTTGGTTTAACTTCTTCAGTTAAACCAAGCTTTCTGATGGTGGATGCAGGTATTAGGTTGATGCTTGCCCCAAGATCACATAGGGCTGTCTTGGTGCAATTACCCTCTAGTATGCATGGTATCAGAAAGCTTCCGGGATCTTTAAGCTTTTCAGGAAAGCTTTTTAGAATGACTGCACTGCATTCTTCAGTGAGGATAACTCTTTCAGTTTCTCTCCAATCCTTTTTATGACTTAAGATCTCTTTCATGAACTTAGCATAAGAAGGTATTTGCTCAAGTGCCTCTGCAAACAGAATATTAATTTCAAGAGTCCTGAGATAATCTGCAAAGCGAGCAAATTGCTTATCCTACTCCTCTTGGTAGAGTTTTTGAGGATAAGGTATCTTGGTTTTATATTCCTCAACCTTGGTTGCTGCAGGTTTATTTCCTACAGAAATGGTTGAAGAAGCCTTTTTAGAGGGGTTGTCATCAGCACTTGTGTGTGTCTGATCCCTCACTAGCATTTGAGTGCCACAGTTAGAAGCTGGAGTGACGTTAGATGCCAACTCCTCATCTGTTCCTGGCATCTGAACGTCAGAACTGTGCTTTTTTTGGGCGTTCAACGCCAGTTCCTTGCTTGTTTCTGGCGTTGAACGCCAGTCCTGAGCATGGTCTGGCATTCAGTGCCAGCCTTCCACCCAATTTCTGGCGTTTTAATGCCAGAATTATTTTTCCCTGGGCTCTTACTGTCCTCAGATAGATTTTGGGTGGTTTGCTCATTTCTTGGCTTCCTGCTGCCTTGAGGTGGGGTATTTAATGTTTTCCCACTTCTCAATTGAACTGCTTGGCATTCTTCTGTTATTTGTTTTGACAGCTGCTGTTTTGTTTGCTTCAATTGTTCTTCCATATTTATATTAGCCATCCTTGTCTCTTGTAGTCTATCTTTGAATTCGGCTAACTACTGTGTTAGAAAGTCCAATTGCTGATTGAATTCAGTAGCTTGTTCAGCAGGACTGGGTTCATTAGTCACTGTTTTAGCCTCTTCTTTCATGGAAGATTCGCTGCTTAGGTACAGATGCTGATTTCTGGCAACTGTATCAATGAGCTCTTGAGCTTCTTCAATTGTCTTTCTCATGTGCATAGATCCACCAGCTGAGTAATCTAGAGACATCTAAGCTCTTTCTGCAAGCCCATAATAGAAGATGTCTAACTGAACCCACACTAAAAATATTTCAGAGGGACATTTTCTTAGCATCTCTCTGTATCTCTCCCAGGCATCATAAAGAGATTCATTATCTCCTTGTTTAAAGCCTTGGATGTCCAGCCTTAGCTATGTCATCCGTTTTGGAGGAAAGTATTGATTAAGAAATTTCTCTGTCAGCTGTTTCCTATATGCTAGCCTTAGGTTGGTTATTTAACCACCTCTTGGCTTGGTCTTTTACAGCAAATGGAAATAGTAATAATCTGTAGACATCCTAATCTACTTCCTTATCATGTACTGTGTCAGCAATTTATAAAAAATTGCCAGAAACACTGTAGGTTCTTCCTGTGGAAGACCGAAATACTGGCAGCTTTGCTGTACTATGATAATGAGCTGAGGATTCAACTCAAAGCTACTGACTCCAATGGAGGGTATACTGATACTACTCCCATATGAAGCAGCAGTGGGGTTAGCATAAGACCCCAGAGTCCTTCTGGACTGTTCATTTCCACTTAGATCCATGATGGAGAAAGGGAGATGATGTAAAATAGAGAAAAAATAATTTTATTTATTTATTTAGTATTTATTTCAAAAATAGAATAAATTAAAATAAAATAAATAAAAATGGGTGAAGATTTTCGAAAAATGGAGAGAGAGAAAAAAAATGGTTATGAAATTTTGAAAAAGATATGATTTGAAAAAGATTTTAAATTTTGAAATAAAAAAAATCTGAATTTTAAAAGTAAATTTCGAAAATTTGCTTTAAAATAGAGAGAATAGATATTTTGAATTTAAAGAGGAGAGAGAAAAATAATAAGATAGCACAAGATTTAAAATTTTTTAGATCTAATGCTTCTTGTTTTCGAAAATTTTGGAGGGAAAACACCAAGGAACACCGAACTTAAAAATTTTAAGATCAAGACACAAGGAAAACTCAAGAACACTTTGAAGACTCACAAGAACACAAGAACATGAAGAAAGAACACCAAACTTAAAATTTTTAGAAAAAGTTTGGCACAAGATTTAATGTAAAAATTATTTTTGAAAAAGAATTTTAAAAAAAGAAGGTGCCCAATTACCAAGAACACAGACCAATGCTCTTGCCAATTGGGCAGTAAATGTAACACTTATTTTGAAAAAGTATATTTAATAACTAAGAATAAAATTTTTGAAAAATAAAAA
Source organism: Arachis ipaensis (assembly GCF_059453495.1). Taxonomy (NCBI): domain Eukaryota; kingdom Viridiplantae; phylum Streptophyta; class Magnoliopsida; order Fabales; family Fabaceae; genus Arachis; species Arachis ipaensis. The sequence continues at coordinate 78,502,751 of NC_142444.1, forward strand.
AAAAGGATTTTAAAAAGAAAATTTTAACCAAAAACAATATTAGAAGAGTCTAAACCAAAAAAGAAAATTTTTTTTTCCTAGTCTAAGCAACAAAATAAACCGTCAGTTCTTCAAACTCGAACAATCCCCGGCAACGGCGCCAAAAACTTGGTGCACGAAATTGTAATGTCAATGTTCACATTACTCTCTTACAACTTCGCACAACTAACCAGCAAGTGCACTGGGTCGTCCAAGTAATACCTTACGTGAGTAAGGGTCGAATCCCACGGAGATTGTTGGTTTGAAGCAAGCTATGGTTATCTTATTATTCTTAGTCAGGATGCCAACAACAGTGTTTTTCAAGTTGAATTGTAAAAAGTGAGAGGCATAAATATAAATACTTATTGTGCAATGATGGAGAATATGTTGGAGTTTTGGAGATGCTTTGTCTTCTAAAATTCTGCTTTCCTCTGTTTTCTGATTCACGCATGCACGTCCTCCTATGGCAAGCTGTGTGTTGGTGGATCACCGTTGTCAATGGCTACCATCCATCCTTCTAGTGAAAAGGGTCCAGGTGCGCTGTCACCGCACGGCTAATCATCTGCAGGTTCTCAATCGTACCGGAATGGGATTTACTATCCTTTTGCGTCTGTCACTACGCCCAGCACTCGCGAGTTTGAAGCTCGTCACAGTCATTCAATCCCTGAATCCTACTCGGAATACCACAGACAAGGTTTAGACTTTCCGGATTCTCTTGAATGCTGCCATCAATCTAGCTTATACCACGAAGATTTTGATTAAAAGATCCAAGAGATATTCATTCATTCTACGGTGGAACGGAAGTGGTTGTCAGGCACGTGTTCGTGGGGGAATGATGATGATTGTCACGTTCATCACATTCATGTTGAAGTGCGAATGGATATCTTAGATAGGAACACACATGTTTGAATGGAAAACAAAAATACTTGCATTAATTCATCAAGACACAGCAGAGCTCCTCACCCCCAACAATGGAGTTTAGAGACTCAAGCCGTCAAAGAGTACAAAGTTTTGATCTAAAATGTCATGAGAGATACAAAATAAATCTTTAAAAGTTGTTTAAATACTAAACTAGTAACCTAGGTTTACAGAAAATGTGTAAACTATGATAGATAGTGCAGAAATCCACTTTTGGGGCCCACTTGGTGTGTGCTGGGGCTGAGACTAAAGCTTCTCACGTGTCTGGGCTGTTTTGGGCATTCAACGCCAGGCTGTAACCTGTTTCTCGCATTGAACTCCAACTTGTAACGTGTTTCTGGCGCTGGACGCCAGACTGCAACATGGAACTGGCGTTGAACGCCAGTTTACATCATCTATCCTTGAGCAAAGTATGGACTATTATATATTGCTGGAAAGCCCTAGATGTCTACTTTCCAACGCAATTAGAAGCGCGTCAAATGGACTCTTGTAGCGCCAGAAATTCCATTCTGAGTGCAGTGAGGTCAGGATCCAACAACATCAGCAGTCCTTTTTCAGCCTGAATCATATTTTTTCTCAGCTCCCTCAATTTTAGCCAGAAAATACCTGAAATTATAGAAAAACACACAAACTCATAGTAAAGTCCAGAAATATGAAATTTTCCTAGAAACTAATGAAAATAAACTAAAAACTAACTAAAACATACTAAAAACTATATGAAATTAACCCCAAAAAGCGTATAAAATATCCACTCATCAATTACCACCTTGATGGTAATTGTTTTGGCCTTGAGAAGGGTAAGGTGGACGGTTGTTGTAATTCACATTAGCTACTACAAGAGCATGTTCCACTTGAATTTGATGGTATTGATCGGTGTAATGTGTGGTGCTAGAGCACAAATCACAAATCCTAGGAGGACCTTCAGGTTGAGCAACCGGAGGTGGGGCTTGGACGGCTTGGATGGAGTAGTATTCCTTTTGATCCTTTTGTATTTGGATAAGGATGGTAGTCATATCCCCAAGTGCTTTGGTTAGACTTGATTCGGAAAGAGATGGTTCTACCACACCCTTGAGAGGATTACTTCTCACCCTTGTGTGTTGTGTAGCCTCGGCAACATCCTTTATCAAATTCCAAGCTTCTCCCTCCATCTTATTTTTCGAAAGGGAACCACCGCTAGAAGCGGTAAGCAATCTTCTATCTTCCACACAAAGACCTCCGGTGAAGTATCTAATGAACAAATGAGTGTTCATTCTATGATGCAGACAAGATTCCAAAAGCCTCTTGAACCGAGACCAATACTCATACAAACTCTCTTGGTCTGTTTGCGTTACGCCCGAAATCTCTTTCCAGATGTAGTCGGTCTTCTCTGGTGGAAAGAATTTATCTAGAAACTCTCTTCTCAAGAAATCCCAATTAGTAGCAATCTCATCCGGAAGCGAATAAAACCATGTCTTTGCTTGCCCTTCAAGAGAGAAAGGGAAGGCAAAAACCATGATAGCCACCTCATCGGCTCCATGCCTTCGAGCCATAGAACAAGCAACTTGAAAATCTCTTAGATGTCGGATGGGGTCTTGGCCCGGCAACCCATGATATTTAGGAAGTAGATGTATCAAGCTACCCTTCAATTCAAAGTTTGGATCAAGGTTAGGATACCTTGCTTGCAATGGTTTAAGTATGATATCCGGAGCTCCTTGCTCATGCAAAGTGATCCATCGTGGCTCCGCTATGTGTGGCTCACCTGTAGGATGTAAAGATGTATTATTAGTGCCAACAGAAGAATAGAAAGTAGCGGACTCCAAGTCACTCTCGGTACCGCCTAGTGATTCGGTATGTTCCTCAAGAGAGGCTAAAGTACTAGTCGTATAATCCAACCGCCGTCTAGCTTGCCGAGTATGTAACAAAGTTCTTTCAATCTCGTGATCAAAATTGGCTAAGCTAGAATTTAGTTGAGACCGAGTCAACAAACTTGAGAGTCATAGCACAAATATAAAAGAAATCTAAACTAGAGCTAAGTATTGAAAACAATTAAAATATCTACAATATTCACATATTCACATAACCAATATCAAGGCATATGTTGCAACCACTCCCCGACAACGGCGCCAAAAATTTGATGGAGACCCAAGGGTGTATTGGTAAAGATTTTCCTCAATAAAACTGCGTTGCAAGTATAGCTTTACCAACAACAATCCTCGGGCATCAAATTTAGAAGAGGGATTTGGTTGTCACAAGTTCAACCCCAATAGAAATAACCAAAGTATTCAAATCTCGGGTCGTCTCATAAGGAATGGGCAAACATGAGCTTCAACATTGGTTAGAAATCTGGGGTTGTGAGTTATGAGCATAAAAGTAAATGGGAATCTTAACAAGCAAGTAATCTTAGATTGCAAGAAACTAATTCAATCAACTATGCAAGATATGAGTGATTTCAAACTAACAAAGTAACATTCAATATGATTCTATTCTAAGCTAAATAAGTAACTAAAACTAAGGCAAGTGATTGGGAATTGTGGTTTTCAAGTATGAATAATAAAAGCAACTCTTGGCTATGCATGGGAATTGAGGTCACCATCCTTGTCTAATAACCATATCATGACAATTATGAGGAACCAAACTCATTAAGTCTACTTCTATACTTGAAGTACGTCCAATGGTTTGGTCAACATCAATCCATAAGTTCTAACCTCACTACTAATTAACTTAGTAGAAGGTTAGCGTCAATGGTTATCAATTGACCACTAAGGGCTCCCAAATCATCAAATCCATTAGACCTAATGACTCAAGTTTACCCAATTCCCTTGGCCTAGGACAAGAGTAAAGAGAACTACTTCATAATCAAAGTAAACATTTCATCAAACACATGGTAAGCATTAACAAAAGACATGTTCAAAATAGCAATTAAATTGAAATCAACAAGTACCCACTAACAATGGTCAACATATAATCATCCAAACAACACAATTACACATGGAAATCATTAATATAATATCAACAAGCCAAGATTCACAACATTCATGAAATGGGTATAAAATGACAATTGACAAGAATTCATAAAACTATCACAAGATATAAGCAAAATTACACTAGGAAATTCAAATTGAACAATTAAAATTAGTAATTAACAAGATCCAATTCACAATTCAACAAGGGAAGATCAAATTAAAACTAGATCTAGAGAGGAACAAGGGTTTCTCTCTCTAGAAGAACAAAAAAACAAAAGCTAGCTAAAAATTGTGTCTTAGTAAAAATGGTTGATCCCTCCTTTCCCCCTAGCATCCTTGGGTCTTTTCCATGCAGAAACAGCATGAAATTGGGCCTGATGAGCCTCAGAAATCGCCAGGCACGATTTTCTTCAATGAGGTCACGTGCAGCTTCCCACGCGTGCGCGCCGATTGCTTTTGCGATCCACGCGTGCGCGCCAAGTGTGCGTGCGCGTCGATAGGAATGTTCTGATCCGCGCGGATGCGTCCATCCTTGCGTGCCGCTTCTAGCCAACCTCATCCATGCGTGCGCTGGAGTGCGCGGGCGTGCCAATGGTGTTTTTTCCAAAATTTCAAGTCTTCATGTTCCTCCCTTTTTTACATGCTTTCTTTCTCTCTTCTAGGCCATTCCTACCCTATAATTCCTGAAATCACTCAACAAATACATCACGACATCGAATGACAATAGAAGAGGATTAAAATATGGCAATTTTGAGGCAAAATAAGCATGTTTTTCATCATGGGGAAATATTAGGAAGTGAACACAAAACCATGCATTTCTTGTGAATAAGTGTGAGAAATATTGACAAAACCCCCCAAATTCTACACAATATAAACCACAAAATTGGGGTTTATCAGTAATTCACTCTACTCTTCTCTAATCATGCTTTATAAACCTTGTTCTTCACCTAACCAATCAACAAGTATTTAATGTACCAATGCAAACATCATGAGATCTTTTCAAGGTTGTAATGGGGCCAAGGTAAAGGTGAGGGTATATATATGGCTAAGTGAGCTATAAATTGAATCCTTGATTAACCTAAGCTCTTACCTATACATATTGTATATTCTTCTTAAATCATGCCTAGCTATCCAAAATTTTCCCACTTTTGTATTACATACTCAAGCATCAACTTTTCTCTTAACTTGTATCACATATGCATTGATTTTTATTGAACTTAACTTTGGGGTAATTTTGTTCCCTTATTCATTTATCTAATTACTTATTTATTTGAATGTTTTTGGGCTTTTTTTTTTCAAAAATAAACATAGCTTATCAATGCACATGGATTTATAATTTTTCTAGTTTCACATGAATAGGTACCCAAATTTCCAATTAATTTATTAATGTAAAAACATAACACATTCCCTTGTTAACCCATGTTCTCATAGTTTCCCACACTTAATTGACACACAATCTCTATCTTAATCTAACTAAAGATTCAATTCGGGGTATTACTTATTTTTTCACTTAAGGCTAGTGATGTGGTAAAATATAGAACAAATGGGATTAGAAGGCTCAAATTGGCTAACAAAGGTGATTGAAAGGGTAGGCTATTTGGGATAAGTGAGTTAATAAAATAATGGCCTTAATCATATGCATGCATATAACACATTAAATATTGGACAAATAGGATGGAACAAAATATAATTACAATCATAGAGAAGCAAACACACAAGAATAAATTTTTTATGGTTAAATAATGTAACCATGTCGTTAAGCTCAAATCTCACAGGTTATGTGTTCTAGCTTTTAACTATGTTCCAAACACAACTTCCAGACAAGTTTAACACAAAAGTTTTGATTTTAATTAGTGAAATTTTTCAAAAATAGTGTCTTATAAAGAAACTTATTATTTTTCAACCAATTAGAACATGCATGCAAATAACCTATTATTATGCAATTTATCCTATCCTAAACAAAAGAAAAATTAAATAAATATCCTATTCTATTGGTGTTAAGAAAGAGAAATTACTTCCGGAAGTCAAGTGCTGACTGACCTCCCCACACTTAAAGCTTGGCACCGTTCTCGGTGCCATCAGTCAGGAACAAAGGGTGCTGGTAGCAGCATCTCCACAATCGGGACCGTCATGGCTCCCTGTGCTGGTAAATAAAGTGGATTCCGGGGTGTTTGGTTCTTCTTCAGGTGGGTAGTTACTAACAAGCAGCTCCTCGAGGTATGTAAATCGGCACTTGTTACGACACTTCCTTTGCTTTTCTTTCCGGTCAAGCCTGTCTAGCCTCTCAATTATCTGATGGAGCAGTTGGTTTGTTAAAGGTGCTTGTAATGTGGAAGCAAAAGGAATATCTTCGGCCGGTTCTACAGGCCGGCTAGCAGTGGCTGCTGGAGGTCTGATATATTTACCATTAGGGACTATCTGATCATCCCGTGGGATCATGGCCTTGGTGTCCCCAGCTCTATAGGATACTCCGGCTGCTGAGACTAGATCTGAAACCAAGGTAGGAAAAGGTAGGTTGCCTGCAATTTATACGTGTCCCATATCATGCCGAATGTGCCTTGGTAAATTGGGGTGCTGGTCTATAAGGATACACCAGAGTAGAACAGCCATGTTTGCAGTTAAGGAGGACTCATGAGTGCTCGGAAAGACGTAATGGGACATAATCTGTGCCCATAATCGAGCCTCCAAGGTGAGTGCTAAAGCCAATATGCTCTTAGATCGAGATCGATGGTATCCATAGATCCATTTGCTGCCAGGTTGTGCTATAACTCTGAGAACGGCGTCCCAGTCAAATTGATTTGTCTGGCGCTTGAATGAGGCTTTTTGAAATGCGTCCAATCCTTCTGGTGCAGGGGGAAGATCTAGAGCTCTTTGAATGTCCTCTTCAGTTATGGGAACTTGCTTCTGACAGACATAGACAGACGGCATGGTTGGCATGTGAAAATTGGAGTAGAATTCAACTACCCATTAGAGGTTAACCTGCCGTGGCCATCTTCGTAGGAATCCCCACTGTCTTCGCTCAATGCAGGGCTCAACAAATTCAATAATGTGGGTCGGAGGAATGAGAAGGTGCTCATTGTTATAATTCGTCTCAGCCAGGATGGGGAACATCTGCTCACAGTAGCGGTTAGTGAACCGGGCAGTGTCCTTTGCTGGAAAAGCTTTCTCTTTTTCATCGACCTTGATGATCCTCTTGATTCGCTTTGTTAAGGGATTTACTTCTGTTGAAGATGGCTCTACCACTAGTGCTCTTTTTGTTTCTTTCCTCGCCGGTTGTTTGGGAGTAGCTTTCTCTTTGCCCTTCTTGGTGGCCATCCTGAAAAGGAAAAAAGTAAGTACATGGAAAAGTAAGGGTTCGAGCAAGGAAGAGGATGGTATAGATGATAATCAATGCATGGTAAAGAAGGATGTTGTTAACACATGGTCATGACTACATGTGAAAAGTTCATCAATCGAAATATAGCAAGCGCATGTGATGGCAAGTAGATGCAAGATGTTTATTGGCATGCCAGCAAAGGCATGAGTAGCATAGATCAAGCATTAAATTTCCAAGTTTGATTATCAACTCTTTCAAACTAACAATCTGTTTGTATTGACTATTATATTTAATCAATAAAATATAAAAGGGGTTTTGTGAAAAATAACAGTCATTTAGAGTAGAAGAATAGAATAATTTAAAATAATGTGGAATGCCATACGGGCTTTTTCACAAACACATAGTATGCATGATAAAGATGTTATGGAAAGTATTAAATTGAACATGCAAACAACCCTTTCGGAACTAATATTAATTGTCAAACAATTGCTTAATATAATCACAAGCAAAATATAGAAGAAAACAGTCATCCAATTAAATTTCTAACACCAATTAAAGGAATAAAAAGAAAATATAGATAATGAAAGTAAAAAGAAAAAAAAAGAAGAAAAAGAACATAAATAAAAATAATAGAAAAGTGAAAAGTGAAGAAAGAAAGAAAATAACCTTGATAATTGATGTGAAAAATAAGGGGGAAAGGTAAAAAAAGTAAGAAGGAATAAAGAAGGGAGAAGGGAGAAGAAAGAAATAAGAAGGGAAAAGAAAAGACATGGATTTGGGGAAGAAAAGATAAGATATTTGGCGCTGATCTGGATAAGCTATGTGTTGCACATCACACGGACGCGTGGGGCATGCGTTCGCATGGTTTGTGATCATTTCAGGTGACGCGGACGCGTGGGTCATGTGCACACGTGACCTGATTTGTGCTATTGGCGCGAGTGCAGCCTCGCGTACGCACAACTCTCTGTTTTATACGCGCATTGCCAAAATTTTGGGTGACGCGTGCATGGCCATATTTTGAAAAACGACACGGACGCGTGGGGCACACGTTCACGTGGTAGTGCTTGTGCTTCCAGCACCATTCTAGCCCCACTCCATCATAACTCTCTGCCATATACCCATTTACGTCGAGTTCACAGGGTCACGCGAGCGTGGAAGGCTATCTTGAAATTTGACGCGAACGCGTCAAGGACGCATACGCGTGGGCGTGTTTTGTGCCTTAGGCATGCCTTCAGCCACGCTCCCGCATAACTCTCGCTTCTTTTCTTCTTGTTGCGAAAGCACCTATGACGCGGACGCGTCAGCGACGCTTGCGCATCGTGTGCCCCCCTTTTTTATATATATATATGCAGAATGCAAATGCAGGCTATATGCAGCTATATGCAGAGTTTATGAGAATAGTCATTAATAAAAACAAAAATAGAATAAAGTAAAATAAAACTAAGACTGAAATGGAATGATCATACTATGGTGGGTTGTCTCCCACCTAGCACTTTGCTTTTACGTCCTTAAGTTAGACGGTCTTCAGGCTCATTCTGCTTCTGTTGGTGGGTCTTCCAAGAGGAAAACCTCTAGCGCTTTGTGATCCTTCATCTTTTCACCATGATAAAGCGTTAGGCGATGTCTATTGACCTTAATGAATTTGGAGCTAGAAGGATGACGCAGGTGAAAAACTCCATATGGCTCTGCCTTTTCTACTCTATAGGGACCTTCCCATCTTGATCTTAGTTTGCCTGGCATAAGCCTCAGTCTGGAGTTATAAAGAAGATCTAACTCCCCTGGTCTGAACTCTTTCCTTTTTATGTGCTTGTCATGGACAGCCTTCATCTTCTCTTTGTATCGTCTGGAGTTGTCATATGCTTCTAGGCTAAGATTCTCCAATTCTGCTAGTTGCATATTTCTTTCAGCACCAGCTTTATCAAAATTCATATTGCATTCCCTTACAGCCCAGAAAGCCTTGTGTTCCACCTCTACTGGAAGGTGCCAAGCCTTTCCGTATACCAAGCAGAAGGGGCTCATCCCAATGGGTGTCTTGTACGCTGTTCTATATGCCCAGAGTGCATCTTGTAGCCTGGCACTCCAGTCTTTCCTATGAGGCTTTACTATCTTCTCCAGAATGCGTTTGATTTCTCTGTTAGACACTTCTACTTGTCCATTGGTCTGTGGATGATAAGTTGTTGCCACTTTGTGAATGATCCCATGCTTCTTCAGTAATCCTGTTAGTCTCCTGTTACAGAAGTGAGTGCCTCGATCGCTCACGATTGCTTGTGGTGATCTAAAGCGACAGATAATGTGGTTTCTAACAAAGGAAACAACTGTGTTAGCATCATTAGTATGGGTAGGAATTGCTTCCATCCATTTAGAAACATAATCTACGGCTAACAGTATATAAAGGTAACCATTAGAGTTTGGAAATGGACCCATGAAGTCAATGCCCCAAACATCAAAAAATTCACAGAAAAGCATAATCTATTGAGGCATCTCATCCCTGTTGGATATATTACCAAATATTTGGCGTGGAAAACAAAATTTACAAAATTCAGCAGCATCTTTAAAAAGAGTAGGCCACCAGAATCCACAGTCTAAGATTTTTCTAGCTGTTCTTTGAGGGCCAAAATGTGCTCCACTCTCAGAAGAATGGTAGGCCTCTAAAATGGAATGGAATTCTGTTTGAGGCACACACCTTCTAATTACCTGGTCAGCACCACACCTCCATAGATATGGGACATCCCATATATAATATTTAGACTCGCTTTTCAGCTTGTCCCTTTGATGCTTAGTAAAATTGGGAGGGAAAGTATGGCTAACTAGATAATTAGCTATAGGTGCATACCAAGGAACTACTTCAGATACTGCATGCAAGCTATCAAATGGAAAAGCATCATTTATAGGGGTGGAGTCATCCTTAATGTGCTCAAGGTGACTCAAGTGGTCTGCCACTAAATTCTGGTTACCACTCCTATCTTTAATTTCTAAATCAAATTCTTGCAACAGCAGTATCCAACGTGTCAACCTTGGTTTGGACTCGTTTTTGCTAATTAATATTTAAGAGCTGCATGGTCTGAGTACACTACTACCTTAGTACCAAGTAAATAAGCTCAGAATTTATCCAGAGCAAAAACAATAGCAAGAAGCAGTGATTTCCTTGGTTATTATTCCAAGAGCATGGTCTGTAGGGATGGTTCTGATTCTGCTGTCTGTTGTTATTATTCCACTTCTGATTTTTTTGGTTGTCTCTGCCTCTTCTGTTGTAGTTGTCCCTCCAGCCATGGTTGGAATTATCCCTCCAACCTTGGTTGGAGTTGTCCTGCCATCCTTGGTTATAGTTTCTACCTTGGTTGTAGTTGCCGCCTTGTTGGGTGTATCCTTGATTCGGGCGGTCATAGAAGTTATGAGTAGCTGCCACAGTGTTGTCTTCTTGTTGGAGTTGAGGACATTCATTAGTATAATGACTATAATCAGCACATATACCGCATACTCTCTGGGGAACTAAGTGTTGGCTTTGTTGTGGTGGGAAAGGCTGAGCTTGTTGTTGTTGATTCAACTATAATTGCTTCAGTAGGTTGGTCATTTCACATATACTCTGTGTAAGAGCAGAAGTCTCAGTGCTAGAGGAAACTTCTGCAACAGCTTTTGAGTGGTTATTCCTGTGCTTGTGATTCCTGGTGGACTCAGCTAAGTCGCTGATTAATTGCCATGCTTCAACTGCGGTCTTGTACTTCTTCAGAGAACCATTACTAGCACCATCTAGTGTAGTCTTATCCCGAGGCTTCATGCCTTGAGTGAAATAGCTGATCAACACTAGCCTGTCAATCATGTGATGGGGGCATGCATCCAGAAGGTTCTTAAAACACTCCCAGTACTCATAGAGATTTTCTGATTCACCTTGAACAATGCAGAAGATCTTTTTTCTCAATCTATCTGTAACTTCAACTGGAAAGTATTTTTCCAGGAATTCTCTCCTGAGCGTATCCCAGTTAGTAACAGTCGCTACAGGTTGGGAGTAGTACCACTCCCTCGCCTTTCCCTCAAGAGAAAATGGGAAGGCAGTTAACAAAATAGAAGTATCATTCGCACCCTAACGCCTAACAGTAGAACAGGCTGTCTGAAAATCCCTGAGGTGCTTGATGGGCTCCTGAGCAGGCAAGCCATGAAACTTGGGCATCAAGTTGATTAGTGCAGTCTTTAGTTCACAATCTACAGCCAGAGTTGGATGATGCACTTGATACGGCTGCATTGTAAAATCTGGGGCTCTAGCTTCCTGGAGAGTAATCCTCCTAGGTGCTGCCATTCTATCTGCACGTGAATTAACTGAATTAGTAGTAAAGGAGCTTTTTTCGCTCTTAGATGATAGTTCAGATTCGTCCTCAGATGAGACTGGTGAATCGATAACAATCACTTTACCACCCTCCGAGGCTAACCGACGTCGAGCTCGCCTAATACGTGAAATAGTTCTTTCAATTTCAGGATCAAATGCGGCTAAGCTCAGATCAGGCAATGAACGCGTCATTCAATGAAAAAACATATAGCTCATGGTAAATAAATAAAAATAAAATATGCAAATAAAAAAAAATATGTACACTAATTAATAATTTAGCACACAATTGCAACTCCCCAGCAACGGCGCCAAAAACTGGTGCGTGGCAGAAGTTAGGCCCATTAAGAGATTGTAATGTAAGAATAGCGTTGTGAGTATAGCCCTTAACCAGCTAAAATCTACCTCACCAATTTAGAAAGGTGTCACAAAAATTTAGAATAAAAATACTGGGAGTATGAGTCCCAGGTCATCTCCCAACGAGTTGCAAGGAAGGATGCTAATTTATTAAATTCCAACAGAGTTTGAGAGTTGAATAATGAGCAATTAAATAATTTTAAATTAAAGCAATAAAAACTAAGAATGATTATTAATATTCTAGATAAAAAGCTTTGACTGGGAGAATGATTAATTGGAAGTTCTATCCTTTTTGGGATCTCTTAAGTGTAGCATCAAAAAGGTTGTTGTTTTCACTTAGTTATTCCCAAATCCTAGTCCTCTCCCTTGGGAAGGTCTAGCGTTAGTAAATACAGAACTAGCCAACAACTTCCAGTTTAATCAGCACATAAGCCTTCCAACTCAAGTGTCTCCTTTTAATCAACCCCCATGTCAAGTATGGAATCTACTCTATTGACATGAATATAGCGCTCATAAAAATATAAGAAGAAGACATGATAAAATAGGAATTCAAAATTAATTAAAAATAAAAGTAATCCATTGCATCAACAATCTATGAAAATAATCTAATTACCACTCTAAACAAGAATTAAGAATATGGAATAAATAAAAGAGCAAGTAAGGAAACAAACTAGAATAGTGTTTTCAACGGAGGTAATGACTCTTCAATATCCAAAAGCAAAAGCAATGAATTAATAAACTATGAATGTAAAGAAAACCTAGAAGGAGAGTAATCCTCTCTAAATTCAGAAAAAAAAAACCTAAAACTATCCTAATGAGAATGTGTCAATGTGTATCTCCGTATATCGACTCTCTGCATGTTCCCTGGCTTTATTCTGTATTTCTGGGCCAAAAACTGGGTCAAAACACGTGAGCCATGCAGGCGCGTCGATGCTCGCTGGTCATCTCCTTAGTTTCTTGTGTTCCTTCTATTTTTGCAAGCTTCCTCTCCATTTTCTAAGCCATTCCTACCCTATAAAGCCTGAATCTTAACACACAGATCATGGCATCGAATGGTATAAAGGAGAATTAAAATGCACAAGTTAAAGATCTCTAGGAAGCAAGTTTTCAACCATAGAACAAAACTAGGAAGGAATTGTAAAATCATGCAATTAGTATGAATAAATGGGTAAAGACTTGATGAACCCACTAAATAAAACACAAGATAAACCATAAAATAGTGGTTTATCACTATCTTCTTACAAGTTTACTTGTCTTTTATTGTGTGATTTGAATTAGTGGAATCTGACTTATGTTGTCTTAGAGAACTTATTTACTTTTTAACCAAGTAGACAGAATCATCTTAGCATATAGTTGCATTCATAGGTTGCATCAAATGAGTCTTACTTTCCCCTTGATGCACCACTATTTCGTGGTACATCTTGTATTTAATTGAGTGATTTTTATCAACTCTCTGCTCACTTATTCATACAATTCGCATGTTTTGCGTTTTCCTTCCTGATTTTGTGCTATGATTGAAAACATGTTTCCTGGGCCTTTAAATTGCTTATTATTAATTCTCTCTTATTACCATTCGATGCCGTGATATGTGTGTTAAGTGATTTTAAGGTTTACAGGGTAGGAATGGCTTAGAGGGTGGAAAGGAAGCATGCAAAAGTGGAAGGATGATAAGAAACTGAAGGAACTGCTAAAGCTGTCCAGCCTGACCTCTTGGTACTAAATAGACCATAACTTGAGCTACAGAGGTCCAAATGATGCGGTTTTAGTTGCGTTGCAAAGCTAACATTCGGGGCTTCGCAACGATAAATAATTTGTCATAGCTGCCCTAAAGATAGGTGACGCGCATGCATGGATCATGCGGACGCGTGACCTGGAAAAAATGCAATCCACGCTCACGTGTGGATGACGCTCACGCGTGACTTTGCAGCAACCTGTACGTACCAGAAATCACTGGGGGCGATTTCTGGGATATTTTTGACCCAGTTTTTGGCCCAGAAAATACAGATTAGAGGATATAAAGTAGGGGAATTGATCCATTCATTGATACAACTTTCATAATTCACAATTTCAGGTTTTAGATGTCGTTTTTAGAGAGAGGTTCTCTCCTCTCTCTTAGGATTTAGGATTTAGGATTTCTCTTAATTTTAGGATTGCTTATTCTCAATTCCAGGTTCAATATTCCTTTAATTTAAGTTTCTCTTCTACTTTTATTTATTCTATGGCTTTAGTTTGTTTATTTTCCCAATTTGATTTATGGATTCCTATGTTTAATTTGATTTTCTATTTAATATAATTCGAGGTATTTCAGATTTATGATTACTTTCTTCTATTTATGATATAAATAATTTAGATTTTTTCCCCTTTGCTTTGGTTGAGTAATTGGTGACACTTGAGTTGTCAAACTCAGCTGTTGATTGAAAATTGGAAATTGCTGATTGATTTGGATCCCTCTAAACCTAGACTTTCCACAGGAGTTGACTAGGACTTGAGGAATCAAATTGATTAGTCCACTTGACTTTCCTTTATTTAGTAAGGGTTAGCTAAGTGGGAGCAATAAACAATTCTCATCACACCTGATAACGATAACTAGGATGGGATTTCCAATTTTTATACCTTGCACTGGTGTTCATGATAATTAATTTACTTTATTGCTAATTTATTTTTCTTGTTCCTTATTCAAAAACCCCAAAAAGATAGTCTTCCATAAGCAATAATAAATACACCTCCCTGCAATTTCTTGAGAGATGACCCGAGATTTAAATACTTCGGTTATCAATTTTATTAGGGGTTTGTTACTTGTGACAAACAAAACTTTTGTACGAAAGAATTCTTTGTTGGTTTAGAAACTATACTTACAACGCGATTATTCTTATAAAACGTGATTATTCTTACTAAGTGCCGAGCTTCTCCAGCTGTGTGGTATATATTCTTCCATTGACAAAAATTCTGGAGGTACTTCTCCTGTTCAGCTTGTTGTTGAAACAATTTGTCGAATGATTCTTGAGAGTGACTGGATTGTTCCCTTTGCTGCTCCATAATTCTTGCTTGAAATTCTCTCTGCTGGTCCATCACCTTCAGTTGGAAGTTTTCTTGTTGCTCCATCATCATCAACTGCCAGTTCTCTTGCTGCTCCTGAGCTCTCAAATATTGCTCTTGTTGCCTCAAGAATTGCTCTTGTTGTTGTTCATGTGCTCTCATATATTGCTGAGACATCTCTTCAATGGCTCTTTGGATTTAGCTTAAGTCCATTGCGCTAGAAGCTTGTCCCTCCTCCATTTGTGGTCTCCTTCTTCTTCCTTGAGTTCTTCTCTCCTCCTGAGTGTCAGTGACACCTTCCATCCTTTGCTTAGTGATTCCTCTGCCTCCCTTTACCCGATCTATATCTGCATCCTCAAAGAATACCCCTGCTCTATTGCACAGCCTCAAAATGGTACTTGAGTGACCAAGTCTGCTTGATCTGCCGCTATCCTCATCCATCTCTTGGATGTTGTCTGCTATGAGTTGTGGGACATTGATTTCTTCTCGCTTGAGTATGCAGTATGTCAGAATTGCTCTCTTTATTGTGACCTCTGAAGTATTTCCAGTGGGGAATATGGATCTTTTTACTATCTCATACCAACCTTTGGCTTTAGGTATGAGATCAATTCTCTTCAAGTAGCTTGGATCCTTATCTGAATCCCTTTTCCAGTCTTTTCCTTCTAAGCATAAACCATTCAATAGCTCATCAGGATCATTCTCACCCTTCATTCTTTTATCAAAGATGGGTTCTCCAAAGGGTATCACTCTTATCTGCAAGACCCTCATGATGGATGATGGGCTGAAATCCAAATCAACCCCCCTAGCATAGCTCTTGTAAGGAGGGCTGGTTTTGCTTGGCCTTATAGCATTCGCATAGAACTCCTTTATCATGGTTGCTGTAACAACCCTGATTTTCGAGTACATGAGATCTTTTCTGAAAATACGGATTTCTCCGGAAGATCAGTAAAGGGAACACCTCTGCTATATCATCAAGTATCTCAATCCTCATTATCATTATGTCATCCTTAAGCTAGAACCTCCTTTGAGGCAAGCTCGATAATGCAATTGCGAAGAACCTAGTTTTTGAACCGTATCGGTTGGCAGTTTTGATTCTGATTTTCGTAAATAGTCTCTGTTTGACGAACCGGACTCGATTCATGAGAGGAGAGAGATAATAGTATAATATTATCATTATATTAGTATTAGAAAATGCTTGAATGATATTATAAGGTTACCTGGTCTGTTTTTGTTAAAAACAGAAAATCGGTTTAACCGGGTTTACGGTTTACTGGTGCAGCTTAGCACCAGCACTCTCTGATGAATTTAGCAATGCTAAGGCCTCATTATACATGTTATATTCTCATAATAAATATGTTACTAGTGTCATTTATGCTAGTAGCTCAGAAAATAATTTTTAGAGATGTTTTTACGAGTGTTCCAGTACACCTAGTTTTAGTAGTTGTACACCAGAGATATTTTAATATTATTTTAATCCACCTCCAAGCCAACCAATCAAAACTCACCTTACACCCCCAAGACCTCCAAGGCTGTCTCATTTCATCATTTTGGCCGAAAATAACAAGAGAGAAAAGAGAGAAACTTTCATGAACACTTAATCTTCAAAGCTTGATTTCTTCTGAACTAAAACTCAAATCAAAACTCCGTTTTCACCAAAATGATCCTCTCTTCTTCCTCTACATAACCATGTAACTTATCAAGGATGGAAATAAGGTGAGATGGCTGTCTCCCTCACATTTCAATTCGGTTTTCAAGGAAAACCATGCAAAACATGTGTTTTCTTGATGTTCTTCCTTAGGAATCATGCTTAACTTGACTTGAGGGCCAAGAAACGTAAACTTCCAGCAAGTCTAAGGTGAGATATCTCTTTCTGACATACTGAGTGAGATTTGGTCAGTTCAGAGTTTTTGGATTTAAAGTTGTTCTTGATGTGATTTAGGAGGAAAAAGTGCTTAAGGACCACCTGAAAGTTTAACCGAATTAGGAGCAGCAAAACCAGGTAGGGTGTCATGAAATTAATCTTGATTATTTGTGTTTGAGTTGTATGAATGTTTTATTATTTGGCTGTGCTAAAAACTGGTTGCATATATGATTGATTCTTGGTGAAAATTTGGTGAAATTTTGATGAAATTTGATGAAATTCAAGCTTTAAAGTTCATGTTCTTGGGCAGCTGGAAAAACAAAACCCTAAGCTTAAATTGAGATTCAATTTGTGTTGAAATCATGTAGAAAAGATGGGGTTTTAGTGGCTGCTAATTTATTATGAATTATAGTAAAAATCGGTTGCTGAAAAGACTGAAAAACGGGTAAAAACAGAGAAAGAATCTGAAGAATTTATGAAGAACATGAAGAACACTTTGAGTGTGGTGAAGAACAATGAAGAACACCATTTTGATCCATAAAAGGGCAAGAAAGTAAATATTTTGGTGTTTGGGGGGTTATTTTGTAATTTCCAAAAGTTAGGGTGGTAAAAGTAGAAATATTAAAAGTTACGGGTGGTAAAAAGTGAATTTTAAAGGTTAAAGGTTAAAGTAAAGTTAATTTTCGAAAAAAATAATAATATTTAATTAAAAATAATATTTTAATAAAAATGATAAAATAATGCAGAAAAGGCAGTTTTCTGTAAAAGCTTTAGAAAGACAACTTTAAGCGCAGAATCTCATAATTACCCTCATAAAATACTTAGGGAGTGGTAAGAACATATTAGTGAGGCAAAGATAAAAGAAAGATAAAAAGTTGAAGAAAAGATAAAAACTAAAGAAAAGTCTGTAAGGTTTTAATAACAGAAAAACAGACAGAAATTAGTGAACGAACTAGGGCAACATAGTTAGTTCTTGATTTGCGAATAGGGTTAGGTATTATATGAAAAGTTAAATTGTTTCAGTATAGACTTAATGAACCTATACTTGGTGCAGGCTAACTAATCATACCGAAATCTACATAAGCTTTAAATACATACGTTAAATAGAGAAAGCAGAATAAAGTGAGGAAGCGCAGAGAAAGGAACAAACAGAGCAGAATAAAGAGACAAAGCGAAGAGAGTAATATGATAAAGAGTAGAGGACCTATTGAGAGGTCATCTGTTGCATTAAGGCAACCTCAGAGATATCTATATGTTCATCTACTGCATTGTAGCAGTCAGATAGATAATGGTGCAACCACTGAGAAACGCTTTCCTGCGGTACAGATCCATATTTTATTTCTGTAAGGCAGAGGGGTTATTTCCTGCTACAGAAGTACCGTGACCACCTGTTCCATTTCTGTAGTGGCAGAGGGGTTATTTCCTGTATACAGAAGGTGTGTCGGCATACAACCCTGCAGTGGCAGATGTGTTATTTCCTGCATGCAGTGGACCCTGTGGTGGCAGAGGGGTTATTTCCTGTACACAGGGGTATAGCCAACAGGAAAGCCATATCCGGCTAGTAATGCTGGGTTACGTCGGGAGCGGGTAGAAACCGACAAATGAGCTCATTACCTGCACTAGGACTAGACATGCATCATTCTTGTCTGCGCATCATTCTCTGTTGCATTCTTTTCTGTGTGTGATCTACTTCTTTATGTTTGTCTGCTCGTATGCTATTTCTGTGTTTTATTTTCTTGTATTCTTTTGTTTTTGTTCTGCTTTCTATTGTCTCTACTTTCTCTTTCTATCTTTATCTTCTGTTTACTGCTTCGCTATATTATGTTACTCGTCTACTAATCGACCCCAAATAAATGAACGTAACTAATAACCCCGACCCTACTAAGAACTCCCCAGTTCTTACCCCTTCTCTCTCCCTTTCCCCTTTAGATGGAAATAAGAGTACCTTACCATAGTTCGCTAATGACCGTTCGGAAGAAGAGGATTCTACTCTAGATAGTCTTCTGAGTCTAGGGTGAATATCGTTCTCTGATTATATGTATATACTGTGAGACCAGCCAACGTCTGCACCCCGTTCGTATGCGCACTTTAACCTAAATCCTGTCTACGAGATTCCTATTGTGTGGCTACTTCATGAGGTACCAGAGAGACGTCCTGTGGAAAAGTCTGATCGTGCAGAAGGAGTAGCAGATGATGTTCTATCTTTTGATGACGTTCCACTTGACTTGAGTTTTGAAGACCTAGAACGTACTTTCCCTCGCTTTAGTAGTTTAGAGGGACTAGGTAAGTATAGAGTCTAGGCTAGCCTAGGTACCAGCTTAGGGACCTCTTGAATAGGTCAGGACCTGGGATGTTGTATGTATATATATGTATATAGATATTATTTAGCTATATCTAGGGGTGTTCTAACTAACAGTCTATATGCTAATAAATGCTGAATCACCGAATATTGTCAACTACTTGTGACGTATTTTTGTGTGGTTGTTTATAACTGTTTTATCTGTTATTACTTGTGAATTGATTATAAATGATTCTGTCTATTAATCCAAACGTTTTCAAAAAAAAAATACACCACGCGAATTAACTACGCGTTTAACAACGAATCAGGCTCATATGATAAATAATAGATAATAATTAGGAAGACAAATTGGTAGCGCTCAGTTTCCGGTATGATCTAGACATATTGAAAATTGGGTCGTTACAATTTGGTATCAGAGCAGTTCGTTCCCAGTAGAGCCTGGGGAGTGGACTGACCATGCTTCATTGCATACTCTGTTGTGTGTCTCATGCGTATAGGATATCCCAGTGATATATGTTGCATGATTGTCTCTGTGTTTTCATTTTGGGAATGTTCACACTTGACTTGAAGTGTTAAGACTGATCACCTTAACAATGATTGTTTGGTGTGAACAAGACGACAATGGGTTCACAGAGACGAGGCGTACGGGAAAGAATTCCTAATGTTAACTACGGGAGGGAACAGGAAACGTTTATGGCTACCATGAACAACGTGGCTGAAGTAGTGCGTGAAGCTGCTGTAGCAGCGGCTAGGGCTGTTGAACGTCTCGGAGTGAGAAATGGGAACGAGAATGAATACAGAGAAGATAATGGGAATGATGAAAACAACTTAGGGCGAATTTTATAAAAAGTATTTTCCGGGAGCAGCACGAGATGCTAAGGAGATGGAGCTTATGCAGTTGAAATAAGGGGATATGACTATTGCTGAGTATGCACGTAAGTTCGAAGACTTGTGCCGTTTCTCCAAGATTTGTCAAAGGAACCCAAAAGACTTTAAGGAATGGAAGTATTTAAAGTTTGAAGGAGGACTCCGGAAGAACTGATGAATTTTGTTGTTTTGCTAGAGATATGAAATTTTGCTGAACTGATGAATAAAAGTAAACTAGTGGAAGAATGTTCAAAGAAGGTGGCGATAGCTCGAGCAAGACGTAGGGAGGATTCATAAAGAGACTTTGTTCAAAATTTATCCCCTCAAGGTCACAACTTTAAAGCCATTGGTCAATTCCAGTGTTGGAATGGAAACCACCGAGATGTCAGCCTTTTAACTCGCAATAATGGTAGTGACAATAACCGTGATATTGAACAAGGACATGAGAGTCAACCTCACCAAGCTCAAAGTGGTGTAGTATGCCCAACTTGTGGAAAGCATCATGGTAGTAGGCTTTGCCGGTTTAGAACAGGTTTATGTTACTACTGTAATAAGGAAGGACATCAGGCAAGAGACTGTCGAACAAGAATGGTAGATGAGTCCACTAGCAATACTATAAAGTTTGGATTTATCGCTCGAGGTAAAGTAAGGCAAGGCAATGGTAAACGAGCCCGTCAGGCTTACATAAACCCTGCATGTAAGCAATGCGGAAAAAAGCATAGTAACAGGTCTTGCCAGTTTGGATCACCTAACTGCTATGCTTGTGGAGAACTTGGACACGTTGCCAAGGATTGTCCGAAGGGATTTACTCAAAATTCAGTTAGAACCCAGCAACAAGGACGAGTGTTTGTTATCACTATTGATGATGTTGTGCAATCGAACGCCCTCATTCAAGGTCAGGTTATGTCAAGAATCGATTTCTATCTGTACTGTATGATTCGGGTGCATCGCATTCTTTATTTCTCTAATTATTGCTCACGAGTAAGGATTATATTTCTTTAAATTGAATTTTTACTTGATTGTCTATACACCTGCATCCCAAAATGCTTTGACCAGTTTAGTGTGCCTGCAAGTACCATTCGCTATTAGGAACAGGACTTTTATACACGATCTAATCTGTTTACCTCTATGTGGTTTAGAAGTTATTTTAGGATTAGATTGGTTATCTTAGTATCATGCTTTCCTTGATTATTTTAAAAGAACTGTTGTTATTCTATCTGATAGTCTATGTACTAAACCATTTCTGTCCCACACCTTATATCTGAATTCTGTAAAAGTTACCTTAGGCGGGAGTGATTGTGAGGGGTACATTCTGTTAGCGGCTAGCTCGAATGATAGTGAATTAAGCTTAGAACGAATCTGAATGATGAAGGAATTTCATGATGTTTTCTTGGACGACATACCTGAGTCTCCTCCTCAGCAAGAGATAGAATTCAGCATTGATCTAGTACCTGGAGCCGGACCGATTTCCATAGCACTGTACTGGATGTCACCATTGCTTGCAGAGTTGAAGAACTTGTGAGATAGGATCGTAGTGGCCTATGGAGGTACAAGAAAAGAATTTGTGTGCTTAACTCTGGAGAATTGCGACAAAAGATTCTTGCTGAAGCTCACCAAAGTAGATTTTCTATGCATCCTGGAGTGACAAAGATGTATCGAGATTTGAAACAAATGTTCTGGTGGCCGGGCTTAAAGAAAGAAGTAGCTGATTATGTCTCAAAATGTTTAACCTGCCAGAAGATGAAGGTGGAACATCAGAAGCTGTCAAGAACCCTGCAACCCTTAGAAATACCACAATAAAATGGGAGCAGATTACTCTGGATTTTATCACAAAATTGCCAAGGACCTCAACTGGACACGATACCATCTGGGTAATTGTGGACAGGTTGACAAAGTCAGCGCACTTCCTTCTGATTTGATTTGACTATACTTTAGAAAGGCTGGAATGAATATATATTCAAGGAATCGTACGACTACATGGGATACTTTCATAAATTATCTCAGATCGAGTTTCGAGGTTTATTACTAGATTTTGGGGAGCTTTTCAGAAAGCGTTGGAAACAGAATTGCACATGAGTATAGCATACCATCCTCAGATAGACAGACAATCAGAGCAAACAATCCAGACATTAGAGGACATGTTACGATCATGTATGATAGACAACCAAAGCAGCTGGGATAAGTATTTGCTTTTGGTCAAATTCGTCTACAACAACAGTTTCCAATAAAGTATCGGGATGGCACCATATGAAGCTCTCTATGGAAGAAGATGTCGGACACCATTGTGTTGGAATGACGATGGAGAAGCTAGTGTCTTAGGTCCAGACTTAGTGTAAGAAACTACTGAGAAGATAAAGGAGATTCGTCAGAAGATCCAGACAGCACAAAGCCGTCAAAAGAGCTATGCCGATAATAGACATATACCCTTAGAGTTTAGTGAGGGAAACCGTGTCTTTCTAGAAGTAACTCCGATTACTGGAATAGGTAGAGCCCTTAAGACTAAAAAGCTTAACCCACGATACATAGAACCTTTCCAAATACTTAAAAGAGTCGGTCTAGTAGTTCATCAAATAGTCCTTCCTCCTTATTTATCAAACCTTCATGATGTTTTTCATGTCTCGCAACTTAAGAAATATATTCCTGACAAGAGTCACGTTTTACAACCAGAGACAGTACAGTTATGAAATGATTTGACATATCAAGCATCATCGGTTCAGATCGTAGAAAGAAGTGATAAGCAGCTAAAAGGCAAGACTGTTCGCTTAGTCAAAGTAGCATGGGAACCAAGAGGAGAGGAAGAGCACACTTGGGAACTGGAAGATAAGATGAAATCTAATTACCCGCATTTATTCCTAGGTAACTGAAATTTTGAAGGCAAAATTTTCTTTTAGAAGGGTAGAATGTAACAACCCTGATTTTCGAGTACATGAGATCTTTTCTGAAAGTACGGATTTCTCCAGAAGATCAGTAAAGGGAACACCTCTGCTATATCATCAAGTATCTAAATCCTCATTATCATTATGTCATCCTTAAGCTAGAACCTCCTTTGAGGCAAGCTCGATAATGCAATCGCGAAGAACCTAGTTTTTGAACCGTATCTGTTGGCAGTTTTGATTCTGATTTTCGTAAATAGTCTCTGTTTGACGAACCGGACTTGATTCATGAGAGGAGAGAGATAATAGTATAATATTATCATTATATTAGTATTAGAAAATGCTTGAATGATATTATAAGGTTACCTGGTCTGTTTTTGTTAAAACAAGAAAATCGGTTTAACCGGGTTTACGGTTTACTGGTGCAGCTTAGCACCAGCACTCTCTGATGAATTTAGCAATGCTAAGGCCTCATTATACATGTTATATTCTCATAATAAATATGTTACTAGTGTCATTTATGCTAGTAGCTCAGAAAATAATTTTTAGAGATGTTTTTACGAGTGTTCCAGTACACCTAGTTTTAGTAGTTGTACACCAGAGATATTTTAATATTATTTTAATCCACCTCCAAGCCAACCAATCAAAACTCACCTTACACCCCCAAGACCTCCAAGGCTGTCTCATTTCATCATTTTGGCCGAAAATAACAAGAGAGAAAAGAGAGAAACTTTCATGAACACTTAATCTTCAAAGCTTGATTTCTTCTGAACTAAAACTCAAATCAAAACTCCGTTTTCACCAAAATGATCCTCTCTTCTTCCTCTACATAACCATGTAACTTATCAAGGATGGAAATAAGGTGAGATGGCTGTCTCCCTCACATTTCAATTCGGTTTTCATGGAAAACCATGCAAAACATGTGTTTTCTTGATGTTCTTCCTTAGGAATCATGCTTAACTTGACTTGAGGGCCAAGAAACGTAAACTTCCAGAAAGTCTAAGGTGAGATATCTCTTTCTAACATACTGAGTGAGATTTGGTCAGTTGAGAGTTTTTGGATTTAAAGTCGTTCTTGATGTGATTTATGAGGAAAAAGTGCTTAAGGACCACCTGAAAGTTTAACCGAATTAGGAGCAGCAAAACCAGGTAGGGTGTCATGAAATTAATCTTGATTATTTGTGTTTGAGTTGTATGAATGTTTTATTATTTGGCTGTGCTAAAAACTGGTTGCATATATGATTGATTCTTGGTGAAAATTTGGTGAAATTTTGATGAAATTTGATGAAATTCAAGCTTTAAAGTTCATGTTCTTGGGCAGCTGGAAAAACGAAACCCTAAGCTTAAATTGAGGTTCAATTTGTGTTGAAATCATGTAGAAAAGATGGGGTTTTAGTGGCTGCTAATTTATTATGAATTATAGTAAAAATCGGTTGCTGAAAAGACTGAAAAACGGGTAAAAACAGAGAAAGAATCTGAAGAATTTATGAAGAACATGAAGAACACTTTGAGTGTGGTGAAGAACAATGAAGAACACCTTTTTGATCCATAAAAGGGCAAGGAAGTAAATATTTTGGTGTTTGGGGGGTTATTTTGTAATTTCCAAAAGTTAGGGTGGTAAAAGTAGAAATATTAAAAGTTACGGGTGGTAAAAAGTGAATTTTAAAGGTTAAAGGTTAAAGTAAAGTTAATTTTCGAAAAAAATAATAATAAAATAATAAATAATAATAAAATATTAAATAATAATATTTAATTAAAAATAATATTTTAATAAAAATAATAAAATAATACAGAAAAGGCAGTTTTCTGTAAAAGCTTTAGAAAGACAACTTTAAGCGTAGAATCTCATAATTACCCTCATAAAATACTTAGGGAGTGGTAAGAACATATTAGTGAGGCAAAGATAAAAGAAAGATAAAAAGTTGAAGAAAAGATAAAAACTAAAGAAAAGTCTGTAAGGTTTTAATAACAGAAAAACAGACAGAAATTAGTGAACGAACTAGGGCAACATAGTTAGTTCTTGATTTGCGAATAGGGTTAGGTATTATATGAAAAGTTAAACTGTTTCAGTATAGACTTAATGAACCTATACTTGGGGCAGGCTAACTAATCATACCGAAATTTACATAAGCTTTAAATACATACGTTAAATAGAGAAAGTAGAATAAAGTGAGGAAGCGCAGAGAAAGGAACAAACAGAGCAGAATAAAGAGACAAAGCGAAGAGAGTAATATGATAAAGAGTAGAGGACCTATTAAGAGGTCATCTGTTGCATTAAGGCAACCTCAGAGATATCTATATGTTCATCTACTGCATTGTAGCAGTCAGATAGATAATGGTGCAACCACCGAGAAACGCTTTCCTGCGGTACAGATCCATATTTTATTTCTGTAAGGCAGAGGGGTTATTTCCTGCTACAGAAGTACCGTGACCACCTGTTCCATTTCTGTAGTGGCAGAGGGGTTATTTCCTGTATACAGAAGGTGTGTCGGCATACAACCCTGCAGTGGCAGATGTGTTATTTCCTGCATGCAGTGGACCCTGTGGTGGCAGAGGGGTTATTTCCTGTACACAGGGGTATAGCCAACAGGAAAGCCATATCCGGCTAGTAATGCTGGGTTACGTCGGGAGCGGGTAGAAACCGACAAATGAGCTCATTACCTGCACTAGGACTAGACATGCATCATTCTTGTCTGCGCATCATTCTCTGTTGCATTCCTTTCTGTGTGTGATCTACTTCTTTATGTTTGTCTGCTCGTATGCTATTTCTGTGTTTTATTTTCTTGTATTCTTTTGTTTGTGTTCTGCTTTCTGTTGTCTCTACTTTCTCTTTCTATCTTTATCTTCTGTTTACTGCTTCGCTATATTATGTTACTCGTCTACTAATCGACCCCAAATAAATGAATGTAACTAATAACCCCGACCCTACTAAGAACTCCCCAATTCTTACCCCTTCTCTCTCCCTTTCCCCATCAGATGGAAGTAAGAGTACCTTACCATAGTTCGCTAATGACCGTTCGGAAGAAGAGGATTCTGCTCTAGATAGTCTTCTGAGTCTAGGGTGAATATCGTTCTCTGATTATATGTATATACTGTGAGACCAGCCAACGTCTGCACCCCGTTCGTATGCACACTTTAACCTAAATCCTGTGTACGAGATTCCTATTGTGTGGCTACTTCATGAGGTACCAGAGAGACGTCCTGTGGAAAAGTCTGATCGTGCAGAAGGAGTAGCAGATGATGTTCTATCTTTTGATGACGTTCCACTTGACTTGAGTTTTGAAGACCTAGAACGTACTTTCCCTCGCTTTAGTAGTTTAGAGGGACTAGGTAAGTATAGAGTCTAGGCTAGCCTAGGTACCAGCTTAGGGACCTCTTGAATAGGTCAGGACCTGGGATGTTGTATGTATATATATGTATATAGATATTATTTTGCTATATCTAGGGGTGTTCTAACTAACAGTCTATATGCTAATAAATGCTGAATCACCGAATATTGTCAACTACATGTGACGTATTTTTGTGTGGTTGTTTATAACTGTTTTATCTGTTATTACTTGTGAATTGATTATAAATGATTCTGTCTATTAATCCAAACGTTTTCAAAAAAAAAATACACCACGCGAATTAACTACGCGTTTAACAACGAATCAGGCTCATATGATAAATAATAGATAATAATTAGGAAGACAAATTGGTAGCGCTCAGTTTCCGGTATGATCTAGACATATTGAAAATTGGGTCGTTACAGTTGCACTTATGTCTGTGAGAGGTTCACACAAAAGTTCCCATCTTCTCTGTTCGATTATCCTTCTCATAATGGGGTATTCTCCTTCTTTTAAACTGAAACCAATCTATGGAATGACTTCTTTTGATTCCATCAACCTATGATATCGTGACTCATGAAATTGAGATTTGAATCTTTTGTCATCATAAGTTGGTGGTTCAGCTTCAACTGGTTGCTTCCCTTTCCTTCTTCTGGAACTTGATGAAGCCATTAATTAAGGAAAGAGGGTGGCCAAGTGGAGGAATGAAGAATGATAAGGGAGAGGGGGTTGATATGACTAGTATGATGAGAGTTTAGATTACTGGTGAAGCAAGAGTAAAAGTTTAAGGAGACAAGTATGGTTTGGAATACTCAGGACACAGTTACTAGAGCTTTTCTTTAAGGAAACTGAAATATATTTCTTTTTTTTTCAATGCACGAAATGTGAAAGCTTGAGTTATGCAGCATGCTCCAGGTGAAGCTATTTATGACAAGCTTCAATGAAGATTGGATGGTCAGGATGTCTCTTGAAAGGGTTAGAATGGATAGTGTGCATGTAACGAAGGATGAGGACAAAGATCACCTCTTCATTGGGCAATAAAGCTCGGTCTCCAAGGTATTGATTCTTGCAAATTTGTGCTTCCAATCATGCACATGTGACCTACTTTTTCTCCTTGGGACAACCGTACATGGCATGGTGTTGTCCTTTCTTCAGTTCTCTTTATACCTATCCATTTCAATCAAGGCAACAGTAAGCACAAATTTTGAATTTAGCATGGTAGTGGTTATCAAGTGAAAAGTATAAGAAAATAGAATTTGCTATATGTTCCTTATTTATGAATAACCAACTATGCCCTCTTAAAATTGAACAAAATATTGGTGAACACCAAACTTGTTGTCTGCCATGGTTGGTATATTCATTACAAGGGACATTTTATTTTCTACCTTAGCAAAATAAATTCACAAGAATGATGCAGATATAGTTTATCTTTTCATGAACTTGACTCTTTGAGCAAAGGTCACTTTCCTGAAATTCATAGCATACGTAGACACCAAACTTAATGTTTGGCTATATACTTCAATATAATGAATGAGAATATATCCTAAAATGGTTATATGATCAGCATGCTTGGAAGGCCATTTTAGAGTGCTTTTAGGCACACCAAACTTAGGAATCAGACATATGCTCAAAACAATGGGTGCAGTTATCAAATTTACCCATGAGAGTGCAAATTTATGCTAGAAAAACCATTAATTATTGAAATTAAAACAAAAGCAAGAACATTAAATCATGGGCTGCCTCCCATGGAGCGCTCTTTTACTGTCACTAGCTTGACATTGGTTCCTTGTTAGGGTGGTTGATGATTATGGTGCCTCAGCTTGTCCCCTCTCACTGTGAGCCTTCTTCCTGTGCTTTGATGATCAGTCTCTATATGCTCCAACGAGAGTATTGATGAGCGAGAATTTTAGTTGATGGTATAGAATTTCACAAATAAATTCTCGTTGCAAGTATAATTCTACACCAACAAACAATCCTCCCAATCAGAAATTTGGTTGTCACAAATAACAAATCCCAAATAAGAATTAACCGAAGTATTTGAACTCCGGGTCATCTCACAAGGAATTGCAATGAAGTGTTCAATTATTGGCTATGAAGAACAAGGGGTTTGATTAATAAAAGGGTGAGGGATTAAATGACAAGAAAAGTAAATCAAGAATTAATAAAGGCAAGGTTAAGAAAGCACGTAATAATAAAGAGAGACATTCATGGCAATGATTGAGAATATAGGCTTTCCATCCTAGTCACTAATAACACTAATTAACAAGAATTGATCTCAAGATTACCTAATTATTCTTTCCTAGCCAAGAATGCCCAAAATCTACTCTAACATCCTTCTAAGCATTTTGTCAAACACTTGGAAGGCATACAAGGAAAGCATAATAAATTGCAAGGAAGAATAAAATCTAACAACTACCAATTGCAAGAAAAGTAAATTTACAACTCAGATCATCAATAAAAGAAACATCAAACATCAAATTTCCTTAAATGTAAACCAAATCAAACAAGAGTTCATTGACATAAAAGAGGCATAAAAGGGAAATTAACATGAAAACTAAGAGAATCAAAGTGTAAAAGCATTAAATTGTAAAGAAAACAAGATGAGAACAATAATCAAAACCTAGATCTAAGATGGAAATAAGCCTAAGAACCCTAATTCCAGAGAGAAGAGGGAGCTTCTCTCTCTAGAAAGTAAACTACATGATGCTATTCTACAACTAAGTGCTCCCCCTTTGCTCAAGCTTGAATCCTGCATGAAATACCCTCAGAAACGAGTTGGATTTGGGCATGGGCAGCTCAGAAATTGCCCCTAGTGATTTCACTTTAGGTGGGTCACGTGCCGAGCGTCACGCGTACGCATGTGTGACGCGTGCACGTCGCTGGCCAAAACCTCTATTCACGTGTACGCGTGAGTGACGCATGTGCGTGGTATGTAAATCTTCAATGCATGCGTACGCGTGCATGACGCGTGCGCATGGCCCTCAATTCTCCAAACGCTCATTTCTTCATGAATTCTCCACTTTGCATGCTTTTCTCTTCATTTCTTCCATCCAATACTTGCCTTATGAACCTAAAATCACTCAACAAACACATCAAGGCATTGAATGGAATTAAATTGAATTAAAATCACCAGTTTAAGGGCCTAAAAAGCATGTTTTTACACTTAAGCACAATTTAAGGGAGAATTACAAAACCATGCTATTTCATTGAATAAATGTGGGAAAAGGTGATAAAATCCCCCAAAATAAGCACAAGATAAACCACAAAATTGGGGTTTATAAAACCTCCCGACACTTAAACCAAGCATGTCCTCATGCTAAACTCAAGAAAGAAACAATGGGTATCAACATTTATTCAATGTAAACTACCTAAATGCAAATACCTATATGATATATCTAATCGAATGCAAGTACTTGGTCAAAATAAATCAATTCCCAAGAAAGGATATACAAGTACAAGGCCTAAAGCACTAGCAATCAAAGAAAATCCATAATTGAATT
This sequence comes from Arachis ipaensis, assembly GCF_059453495.1. Taxonomy (NCBI): domain Eukaryota; kingdom Viridiplantae; phylum Streptophyta; class Magnoliopsida; order Fabales; family Fabaceae; genus Arachis; species Arachis ipaensis. Next base: position 78,532,378 of record NC_142444.1, read on the forward strand.
AAATTATTGAAAAGATTTTACAAACTTGCAAGAAAAGATGATCATAGGTGGAAGCATGTAATTGAGCGATCGAACCCTCACCGGATGTGTATCCGCTCTAGTCACTCAAGTGTATGGGGTTGATTCACTCAATTCTCCCCTAATCATGGTTTTCAAGATTTATTTTTCATCTAACAATCAACAATTATTTCATGCATGCATTCAAATATCATGAGGACTTCCCATAGGTTGTAAACTTGTAATGGGGCTAGGGTCAAGGTAAGGATGCATATGGTCAAGTGAGCTTGAGATTTGAATCTTTGATTAACATAAACTTCCCACCCAACCTATATAACAACCTATACAATTTCAAAGTTAACTTAACTACCCATTCTTCACTTTTTCACACACTCATGCATTCTCTCTTTGATCACCACACATATGTATTGATTTTTATTGAAATTTACTTTGGGGCATTTTGTCCCCTTTTTATTACTTTTCTTTTTTCTTTCTTTTCTATTTTATATATATATATATATATATATATATATATTCTTTTTTGTTTTTCTCAATTTTTTTAAACTAAAATATACACAAAGCATCAATGCATATGGTATAAATATAATTGATACATGAATATGTACCCATTTCCATTATTTTAAACAAAACCACAAAATACACTTTTATCTCTACCTAATGTTCCCAACTTCCCCAAAATCAAATGATAAACACTCTCACTAGCCTAAGCTAATCAAAGATCCAAACAAGGGATGTTTATTATTTTTCATTCAGGGCTTGTAATTTGCTAAAATTGAGAACAAATGGGTTTAGCAGCGGCTCAAAGTTGGTTAACAATGGAAGATCAAAGGTAAGGCTATTTGGGTAAGTGAGCTATTTGAAACAATGGCCTCAATCATATAAGTGCATGTATATACAAAATAATGGACATAAAGAACCAAACAAATCAAAGATTCCAATCATAGAAAGAGAATAATGCACACAAGAATGAAAATAAGTGGTTGTATGATGTAACCACAAAATTAGACTCAATTCTCACATGCTTGTGTTCTTAGCTCAAAAATCATGTTCCACAATATATGTAATTCAAGCAAGTTCTAAAAAAAATTTTTTTTTTCAATTAATTGGGATGCCCTATAGATAAATTTCTTGAAAAATTTTATTATTTTGACTAAGCTTATTATATATATATATATATATATATATATATATATATGCAAAACAAGAGAATGCCACTAAAATCCTAAAGGACCTAAGAATGAAATGCAAAAGTGTTGGGATTAGAAATTGTCATCCCAAAAACACCGATTGGTCGGACGACCTCCCCACACTTAAAAGTTTGCACTGTCCTCGGTGCATCCGAAGATGAGCAAGGGGATATGGCGACTCTCCGGGTGGCTACCTTCAGCTGGTAGGTGATGAACATAATATTCTCATGCTGGATTAGAAATTAACAATGATTTCGATCGTGAGTATAGTCTAACCAACATGCAAATATCGCATCAAACAATTCTAGAATCTATGACCGAGAGTATTGATCCCGGGTCTTTCTCCCTAGGAATTGCCTTAGAATGCACATCATTGATTAGGAAGTCTTTGGTGGTTTTGAGAGTTGGTGCAAGAATTCAAACTAACAAAAGTAGACAACAATTAATTGAGATAAAAGCCTTGGCCAAGGGTGAGTATTGGAAGTTCCATCATTGTAGTTTCCTTCAATTGTGATAAGAATTAATTATTGCTTCACTTAGTTAACTCTTTAATAATAGAGGAAAGTCAAGTGAAAGTAACTAACTTGAGTCACAAGTCCTAGTCTCACCCTAGGGAAGTCTAGCTTTAGTGCACTTCAAGTCAATTAGCAATTCTCAATTCCTAATTAACAATTGATATCCACTACTCAAGTGTCTCCAATAACTCAACCCCTAAGCCAAGTAAGGGAAATATACTCCATAGATAGGGTTGTCATTTTCACAAACAATTGGTAGGCAATCAAAGAAGACATGATGAAATTGAGAGAAAAGAATTGAATTAAAGCTATCTAATCCAAGCAATCTTCAACAATCAAGTAATTGAATGAAATTTCTCAATTCATTAATCAAAATTCAAAGTAACAAAGTCACAAATCTAGATCCAAGAGATTGAATCAAAAGAATACTAATTGAGAGTAGAAGAAGAGTAGATCTACAACTTGTATCAAAGTAAAAATGAATTAGCAATGGATCTCACCAAGAATTGAAAGGAGAATTGCAATGGAGAAAGTAAAATCTTAGAGAGAAGTTGGAGTTTCTTTCTCTAAAAGCCAAAATCTAACTAACTACCAAAAATATCTAGAATTATGTCTAATTGTCTCAATCCCATTAATCCTTGGTCTTCTTATACTTTTTCCGCCAGAATTCTGCCCCAAAAAAGGGCATTCCCTTGCTTGAAATCGCTGGCCACGTTTTCTTCTTAAAAAATTACGTGCGGCTATCAGCGCTTACGCGCACAGTGCGCGTACGTGCCCCTGGGGCTTTTTGCGAGTGTGCACGCATCCAAGGATTTCTGGCCCAACCATATAAATGCGCCGGCTTCTCGTTCGGCTCCACTGCGCTGGCTCTGGGGGTGCACATCCACGCATACGCGTACGGTGCGCGTGCGCGGCCATGCCCAAATTTCAAAACTCTAGTTTATTCCATGCTCCTTCCATTCATGCATGCTTCCTTCATCCCTCTTAGCCATTTTTGCCCTATAACTTCTGAAACCACTTAACAAACGGATCACAACATCGAATGTTAATAGAGGGGAATTACAACACATCAATTTTAATGCAAAAGAAGCATGTTTTCATCTATGAGGCAAAAATAGGGAAGGAACACAAAATCATGCATTTTTATATGAATAAGTGTGGAAGATCATTAATAAAACCTTTAAAATCTATACATGATAAACCCTAAAAACAGGGTTTATCAACCTCCCCACACTTAAACTATAACATGTCCTCATACTAATGGAAACCAAAAGATCAAGGGATCACAAGAGAATGAGACTCACGGGATGCAATCTACTTACATGAATGCAACTAGGGTGTATGCTACTATCTACTTGGTCAAGAGCAATTCAATCTTCCTAGAATATATATATATGCACATAGGGCAAGATGATGGGCAATGTATGAACTCTACCAACTCTAGTAATCAAAATGAAATATGCGTAGCTTGCATGAAAAACACTCGTGAGAGCCGGGAACAAGGTATTGAGGTTCGAACCCCTCACCGGAAGTGTTTGCACTCTGTTCGCTCGGTGTATATGGTTGATCACTCAATCCTCCCCTATTTCAAGCTCTTCCAAAATTTGTTCTTCCTCTAACAATCAACAATTGCTCTATGCATGCATACATATATCTTGAGGTCTTTCCTTAGGTTGTAATATGGTTAGGGTTAAGGTAGGGTTATATATTTGGCTAAGTGGCTAAAAATTGAATCCTTTGATTAACTTAAGCTCCCACTAGCCTATATAACATCCTATACAATTATGTACTAACCTAACTACCCATTCCTCACTCTTTCACATACTCATGCATTTGTTTTTTATCGTTATACATATGCATTGATTTATCTTTATGTCTTACTTTGGGGCATTTTGTCCCCCTCTTTTTTTTTTCTTCTTTTCTTTTCTTGCTTTGTTTGTTTCTCTTCTTTTTATTTCATTATTATATTTTTTTCTCTTTTTGTTTTGTCTCTTCTTTGTTTTCTCCATTTGTTTTCTTCTTTTTTTTCAATGCATATGGTCTACACATTTGGTCAACACATGAGTATGTATCCTTTTCTCAATATTTTTAACAAAATCAACAACATGCTCTTACCTCAACCAATGTCCCCCCTCCCCCGGTTTTCCCACACTTGAGTGACACACACACTCTAGCCTAAGCTATTCAAGGATTCAAATAGGGACATTCATGGTTTTCCGCTTTTGGCTTGTAATGTGCTAACATTAAGAATAAGTGGGTTAAGCGTAGGCTCAAAGTTGGTTGCAAAGGTTGTTATAAGGTAAGGTCATTTGGGTAAGTGGGTAAGTGAATTGACGGCCTCAATCATGTACACACATTCATACATATAACAATGGACATATAGAGTCAAACAAATTAAAGATCATAATCGTAGAGAGAGAATAATGCACACAAGAGGGAAGGTAAGTGGCTAGAAGATGTAGCCACATAATTAGGCTCAAAACTTACTTGCTTGTGTTCTTGGCTCAAAATCCATGTTCCAAATTACATTCTTCAAACAAGTTTAGCATAAAAAATTCTCAAAATTTTCAAAATTGGTAGGGTTACCCTAAAATTCTAGTTTCTTAAGAAAGAAGTCATTACTCTAGCCAAGTGGACTTATTAAGATATAACTATCATGCAAAAGATGTCAAAAAATGAAAAAACCTAATCATGCAATCTATCCTAGTTAACAAAAGAGATTAAAAATTTATTCGGGTGTTACCTATGGAGACCGGTCGGCTGACCGACCTCCCCACACTTAGAAGTTGGCACGGTCCTTCGTGCCTTGAGTGAGACGCAATGGTTGATCAGCTTCCGAGTGTCCACCATCTTCTCCATTATTGCTATCTTCATTATCGGTGCCGGTGGACGTGGAAATGATTTCCAGTTCTTCCATAGGTGGTGCTAGGCAACTCAGAAGCTTCTTGACAAAAGTGTATCGGCGTTGGTTTCGCCGTTCATAACGATTGAGCTTCTTGTGGAGGTCCTCTATGCATTGCATGGATGATTTTGGTGGTGCGGTTGAAGTGGTGGGAGTGCTCATGGGGATGGATAAATTTGGATCCTCGGTGTCCGCCGGAGGATTGAGGTATCTCCCGGTTGGAACAACATCGCCGTCTATCGGGATCATGACCCTCCGATCCTTAGTCTCTCGGGGGACACCGGCTGCGACAACTAAGTCGGTCACCAAAGCGGGGAAGGGTAGGTTTCCTTTAGCGTGGATGCGGCCCATAGCTTGGCGAATGAGACAAGGGATATGCACCGGTCTCTCTGTGAGGACACACTAAACCAACAAGGCTAACTCGGCAGTGATAGATGAGCCATGGGTGCTTGGAAGCACATAATGGTCTAGAATTTGGGCCAATGCCTGAGCCTCCCTGGTGAGAAAATGTGCGGTGATGCCCTTGGGCCGAGGTCTCATCCTTCCCCAAATCTAGAATGATTCGGGTATGGCAATGACCCTGAGGATGGCATCCCAGTCAACCCATATTCGCATCGTGCCAACAAAATCTCTTGATATGCATCAACCCCTTCTGCTAACGGTCCGGTCTTAAGCACACTTTGAATGGCCTCCTCTGTGACGGGCACTTGTCTTCGGCGCACAAATACCGATGTAAGAGATGATGAGTGGTAATTGGTGTAAAATTTGACCACCCAGGACAAGTTTGCTACACGTGGCTTGCTCAATAGGAACTCCCATTGCCGCTGCTCGATGCGGGGCATCACAAGCGAAATGACATGAGTCAGTGGGGCTAGAAGAGGCTCCGCATGATATTTCCTTTCTTTGATCATGGGGTAGACAAGTTTGCAATAGTGGTTTGGGAACTTGTTCGGATCCCTCGCCGGGTTGTCCTTTTCCAAAACACCAATGTTAGCAACGCTTCTTGTCTTATTGAGGACGGGCTTGGCTCTAGGTGCTTAGTGTGCATTACTAGTAGACTGGGGAGGTGCCTTTTTGGATGCCTTTCGTTGGTCTCTCTTGATAACCATCCTAGAAAAGAAGGAAAGGTGATGAGATTAAACTCAAAGAAGAACCAAGAAATAATAATCATGCAAGCGATAAAGCATAAGAGAATAAGTGACTTATGTAACGACCCAATTTTCAATATGTCTAGATCATACCGGAAACTGAGCGCTACCAATTTGTCTTCCTAATTATTATCTATTATTTATCATATGAGCCTGATTCGTTGTTAAACGCGTAGTTAATTCGCGTGGTGTATTTTTTTTTTGAAAACGTTTGGATTAATAGACAGAATCATTTATAATCAATTCACAAGTAATAACAGATAAAACAGTTATAAACAACCACACAAAAATACGTCACAAGTAGTTGACAATATTCGGTGATTCAGCCTTTATTAGCATATAGACTGTTAGTTAGAACACCCCTAGATATAGCTAAATAATATCTATATACATATATATACATACAACATCCCAGGTCCTGACCTGTTCAAGAGGTCCCTAAGCTGGCACCTAGGCTAGCCTAGACTCTATACTCACCTAGTCCCTCTAAACTACTAAAGCGAGGGAAAGTACGTTCTAGGTCTTCAAAACTCAAGTCAAGTGGAACGTCATCAAAAGATAGAACATCATCTGCTACTCCTCTGCACGATCAGACTTTTCCACAGGACGTCTCTCTGGTACCTCATGAAGTAGCCATATAATAGGAATCTCGTACACAGGATTTAGGTTAAAGTACGCATACGAACGGGATGCAGACGTTGGCTGGTCTCACAGTATATACATATAATCAGAGAACGATATTCACCCTAGACTCAGAAGACTATCTAGAGCAGAATCCTCTTCTTCCGAACGGTCATTAGCGAACTATGGTAAGAAGGGGTAAGGGTGAGAGAAGGGGTAAGAACTGGGGAGTTCTTAGTAGGGTCGGGGTTATTAGTTACGTTCATTTATTTGGGGTCGATTAGTAGACGAGTAACATAATATAGCGAAGCAGTAAACAGAAGATAAAGATAGAAAGAGAAAGTAGAGACAACAGAAAGCAGAACACAAACAAAAGAATACAAGAAAATAAAACACAGAAATAGCATACGAGCAGACAAACATAAAGAAGTAGATCACACACAGAAAGGAATGCAACAGAGAATGATGCGCAGACAAGAATGATGCATGTCTAGTCCTAGTGCAGGTAATGAACTCATTTGTCGGTTTCTACCCGCTCCCGACGTAACCCAGCATTACTAGCCGGATATGGCTTTCCTGTTGGCTATACCCCTGTGTACAGGAAATAACCCCTCTGCCACCACAGGGTCCACTGCATGCAGGAAATAACACATCTGCCACTGCAGGGTTGTATGCCGACACACCTTCTGTATACAGGAAATAACCCCTCTGGCACTACAGAAATGGAACAGGTGGTCACGGTACTTCTGTAGCAGGAAATAACCCCTCTGCCTTACAGAAATAAAAGATGGATCTGTACCGCAGGAAAGCGTTTCTCAGTGGTTGCACCATTATCTATCTGACTGCTACAATGCAGTAGATGAACATATAGATATCTCTGAGGTTGCCTTAATGCAACAGATGACCTCTCAATAGGTCCTCTACTCTTTATCATATTACTCTCTTCGCTTTGTCTCTTTATTCTGCTCTGTTTGTTCCTTTCTCTGCGCTTCCTCACTTTATTCTGCTTTCTCTATTTAACGTATGTATTTAAAGCTTATGTAAATTTCGGTATGATTAGTTAGCATACCCCAAGTATAGGTTCATTAAGTCTATACTGAAACAGTTTAACTTTTCATATAATACCTAACCCTATTCGCAAATCAAGAACTAACTATGTTGCCCTAGTTCGTTCACTAGTCTCTGTCTGTTTCTCTGTTGTTAAAACTTTACAGACTTTTTCTTCGATTTTTATCTTTTCTTCAACTTTTTATCTTTTATTTATCTTTGCCTCACTAATATGTTTTTACCACTCCCTAAGTGTTTTATGAAGGTAATTATGAGATTCTGCGCTTAAAGTTGTCTTTCTAAAGCTTTTACAGAAAACTGCCTTTTCTGCATTATTTTATTATTTTTATTAAAATATTATTTTTAATTAAATATTATTATTTAATATTTTATTATTATTTATTATTTTATTATTATTTTTTTCGAAAATTAACTTTACTTTAACCTTTAACCTTTAAAATTCACTTTTTACCACCCGTAACTTTTAATATTTCTACTTTTACCACCCTAACTTTTGGAAATTACAAAATAACCCCCCAAACACCAAAATATTTACTTCCTTGCCCTTTTATGGATCAAAAAGGTGTTCTTCATTGTTCTTCACCACACTCAAAGTGTTCTTCATGTTCTTCATAAATTCTTCAGATTCTTTCTCTGTTTTTACCCGTTTTTCAGTCTTTTCAGCAACCGATTTTTACTATAATTCATAATAAATTAGCAGCCACTAAAACCCCATCTTTTCTACATGACTTCAACACAAATTGAACCTCAATTTAAGCTTAGGGTTTCGTTTTTCCAGCTGCCCAAGAACATGAACCTTAAAGCTTGAATTTCATCAAATTTCATCAAAATTTCACCAAATTTTCACCAAGAATCAATCATATATGCAACCAATTTTTAGCACAGCCAAATAATAAAACATTCATACAACTGAAACACAAATAATCAAGATTAATTTCATGACACCCTACCTGGTTTTGCTGCTCCTAATTCGGTTAAACTTTCAGGTGGTCCATAAGCACTTTTTCCTCCTTAGACTTGCTGGAAGTTTACGTTTCTTGGCCCTCAAGTCAAGTTAAGAATGATTCCTTATTTCCATCCTTGATAAGTTACATGGTTATGTAGAGGAAGAAGAGAGGATCATTTTGGTGAAAACGGAGTTTTGATTTGAGTTTTAGTTCAGAAGAAATCAAGCTTTGAAGATTAAGTGTTCATGAAAGTTTCTCTCTTTTCTCTCTTGTTATTTTCGGCCAAAATGATGAAATGAGACAGCCTTGGAGGTCTTGGGGGTGTAAGGTGAGTTTTGATTGGTTGGCTTGGAGGTGGATTAAAATAATATTAAAATATCTCTGGTGTACAACTACTAAAACTAGGTGTACTGGAACACTCGTAAAAACATCTCTAAAAATTATTTTCTGAGCTACTAGCATAAATGACACTAGTAACATATTTATTATGAGAATATAACATGTATAATGAGGCCTTAGCATTGCTAAATTCATCAGAGAGTGCTGGTGCTAAGCTGCACCAGTAAACCGTAAACCCGGTTAAAACGATTTTCTGTTTTTAACAAAAACAGACCAGGTAACCTTATAATATCATTCAAGCATTTTCTAATACTAATATAATGATAATATTATACTATTATCTCTCTCCTCTCATGAATCGAGTCCGGTTCGTCAAACAGAGACTATTTACGAAAATTAGAATCAAAACTGCCAACCGATACGGTTCAAAAACTAGGTTCTTCGCGATTACATTATCGAGCTTGCCTCAGAGGAGGTTCTAGCTTAAGGATGACATAATGATAATGAGGATTGAGATAGTTGATGATATAGCAGAGGTGTTCCCTTTACTGATCTTCCGGAGAAATCCATACTTTCAGAAAGGATCTCATGTACTCGAAAATCAGGGTTGTTACATTCTACCCCCCTAAAAGAAAATTTTGCCCTCAAAATTTCAGTTACCTAGTAATAAATGCGGGTAATCAGATTTCATCTTATCTTCCAGTTCCCAAGTGTGCTCTTCCTCTCCTCTTGGTTCCCATGCTACTTTGACTAAGCGAACAGTCTTGCCTTTTAGTTGCTTATCACTTCTTTCTACGATCTGAACCGATGATGCTTGATATGTCAAATCATTTCATAACTGTACTGTCTCTGGTTGTAAAACGTGACTCTTGTCAGGAATATATTTCTTAAGTTGCGAGACATGAAAAACATCATGAAGGTTTGATAAATAAGGAGGAAGGACTATTTGATAAACTACTAGACCAACTCTTTTAAGTGTTTGGAAAGGTTCTATGTATCGTGGGTTAAGCTTTTTAGTCTTAAGGGCTCTACCTATTTCAGTAATCGGAGTTACTTCTAGAAAGACACGGTTTCCCTCACTAAACTCTAAGGGTCTATGTCTATTATCGGCATAGCTCTTTTGACGGCTCTGTCCTGTCTGGATCTTCTAGCGAATCCCCTTTATCTTTTCAGTAGTTTCGTACACTAAGTCTGGACCTAAGATACTAGCTTCTTCATCGTCATTCCAACACAATGGTGTTCGATATCTTCTTTCGTAGAGAGCTTCATATGGTGCCATCCCGGTACTTTGTTGGTAACTGTTGTTGTAGACGAACTCGACCAACGGCAAATATTTATCCCAACCGCCTTGGTTACCCATCACACAAGATCTTAGCATGTCTTTCAATGTCTGGATTGTCCACTCTGATTATCCATCTATCTGAGGATGGTATGCTGTACTCATATGCAATTCTGTTCCCAATGCTTTCTGGAAAGCTCCCCAAAATCTAGTAGTAAACCTCAAAACTCGATCTGAGACAATTTATGAAGGTATCCCATGTAGTCGTACGATTTCTTGAATATATATTCGTTCCAGCCTTTCTAAAGTATAGTCAACTCGAATCGGAAGGAAGTGCGCTGACTTTGTTAACCTGTCCACAATTACCCAGATGGTATCGTGTCCAGTTGAGGTCCTTGGCAATCTCGTGATAAAATCCAGAGTAATCTGCTCCCATTTTATTGTGGTATTTCTAAGGGTTGCAGGGTTCTTGACAGCTTCTGATGTTCCACCTTCATCTTCTGGCAGGTTAAACATTTTGAGACATAATCAGCTACTTCTTTCTTTAAGCCCGGCCACCAGAACATTTGTTTCAAATCTCGATACATCTTTGTCACTCCAGGATGCATAGAAAATCTACTTTGGTGAGCTTTAGCAAGAATCTTTTGTCGCAATTCTCCAGAGTTAGGCACACAAATTCTGTTCTTGTACCTCCATAGGCCACTACGATCCTATCTCACAGCTTCTTCAACTCTGCAAGCAATGGTGACATCCAGTACAATGCTATGGAAATCGGTCCGGCTCCAGGTACTAGATCAATGCTGAATTCTATCTCTTGCTGAGGAGGAGACTCAGGTATGTCGTCCAAGAAAACATCAGGAAATTCCTTCATCATTCATATTCGTTCTAAGCTTAATTCACTATCATTCGAGCTAGCCGCTAACAGAATGTACCCCTCACAATCACTCCCGCCTAAGGTAACTCTTACAGAATTCAGATATAAGGTGTGGGACAGAAATGGTTTAGTACATAGACTATCAGATGGAATAACAGCAGTTCTTTTAAAATAATCAAGGAAAGCATGATACTTAGATAACCAATCTAATCCTAAAATAACTTCTAAACCACATAGAGGTAAACAGATTAGATCGTGTATAAAAGTCCTGTTCCTAATAGCGAATGGTACTTGCAGGCACACTAAACTAGTCAAAGCATTTTGGGATGCAGGTGTATAGACAATCAAGTAAAAATTCAATTTAAAGAAATATAATCCTAACTCGTGAGCAATAGTTAGAGAAATTAAGAATGCGATGCACCCGAATCATACAGTACAGTTAGAAATCGATTCTTGACATAACCTGACCTTGAATGAGGGCGTTCGATTGCACAACATCATCAATAGTGATAACAAACACTCGTCCTTGTTGCTGGGTTCTAACTGAATTTTGAGTAAATCCCTTCGGACAATCCTTGGCAACGTGTCCAAGTTCTCCACAAGCATAGCAGTTAGGTGATCCAAACGGGCAAGACCTGTTATCATGCTCTTTTCCGCATTGCTTACATGCAGTGTTTATGTAAGCCTGATGGGCTCGTTTACCATTGCCTTGCCTTACTTTACCTCGAGCGATAAATCCAAACTTTATAGTATTGCTAGTGGACTCATCTACCATTCTTGTTTGACAGTCTCTTGCCCGATGTCCTTCCTTATTACAGTAGTAACATAAACCTGTTCTAAACCGGCAAAGCCTACTACCATGATGCTTTCCACAAGTTGGGCATACTACACCACTTTGAGCTTGGTGAGGTTGACTCTCATGTCCTTGTTCAATATCACGGTTATTGTCACTACCATTATTGCGAGTTAAAAGGCTGACATCTCGGTGGTTTCCATTCCAACACTGGAATTGACCAATGGCTTTAAAGTTGCGACCTTGAGGGGATAAATTTTGAACAAAGTCTCTTTATGAATCCTCCCTACGTCTTGCTCGAGCTATCGCCACCTTCTTTCAACATTCTTCCACTAGTTTACTTTTATTCACCAGTTCAGCAAAATTTCATATCTCTAGCGAAACAACAGAATTCATCAGTTCTTCTCGGAGTCCTCCTTCAAACTTTAAACACTTCCATTCCTTAAAGTCTTTTGGGTTCCCTTGACAAATCTTGGAGAAACGGCACAAGTCATCGAACTTACGGGCATACTCAGCAATAGTCATATCCCCTTATTTCAATTGCATAAGCTCCATCTCCTTAGCATCTCGTGCTGCTCCCGGAAAATACTTTTTATAAAATTCGCCCTAAGTTGTTTTCATCATTCCCATTATCTTCTCTGTATTCATTCTCGTTCCCATTTCTCACTCCGAGACGTTCAACAGCCCTAGCCGCTGCTACAGCAGCTTCACGCACTACTTCAGCCACGTTGTTCATGGTAGCCATAAACGTTTCCTGTTCCCTCCCGTAGTTAACATTAGGAATTCCTTCCCGTACGCCTCGTCTCTGTGAACCCATTGTAGTCTTGTTCACACCAAACGATCATTGTTAAGGTGATCAGTCTTAACACTTCAAGTCAAGTGTGAACATTCCCAAAATGAAAACATAGAGACAATCATGCAACATATATCACTGGGATATCCTATACGCATGAGACACACAATAGAGTATGCAATGAAGCATAGTCAGTCCACTCCCCAGGCTCTACTGGGAACGAACTGCTCTGATACCAAATTGTAACGACCCAATTTTCAATATGTCTAGATCATACCGGAAACTGAGCGCTACCAATTTGTCTTCCTAATTATTATCTATTATTTATCATATGAGCCTGATTCGTTGTTAAACGCGTAGTTAATTCGCGTGGTGTATTTTTTTTTTGAAAACGTTTGGATTAATAGACAGAATCATTTATAATCAATTCACAAGTAATAACAGATAAAACAGTTATAAACAACCACACAAAAATACGTCACAAGTAGTTGACAATATTCGGTGATTCAGCCTTTATTAGCATATAGACTGTTAGTTAGAACACCCCTAGATATAGCTAAATAATATCTATATACATATATATACATACAACATCCCAGGTCCTGACCTGTTCAAGAGGTCCATAAGCTGGCACCTAGGCTAGCCTAGACTCTATACTCACCTAGTCCCTCTAAACTACTAAAGCGAGGGAAAGTACGTTCTAGGTCTTCAAAACTCAAGTCAAGTGGAACATCATCAAAAGATAGAACATCATCTGCTACTCCTCTGCACGATCAGACTTTTCCACAGGACGTCTCTCTGGTACCTCATGAAGTAGCCATACAATAGGAATCTCGTACACAGGATTTAGGTTAAAGTATGCATACGAACGGGGTGCAGACGTTGGCTGGTCTCACAGTATATACATATAATCAGAGAACGATATTCACCCTAGACTCAGAAGACTATCTAGAGCAGAATCCTCTTCTTCCAAACGGTCATTAGCGAACTATGGTATGGTACTCTTACTTCCATCTGAAGGGGAAAGGGAGAGAGAAGGGGTAAGAACTGGGGAGTTCTTATTAGGGTCGGGGTTATTAGTTACGTTCATTTATTTGGGGTCGATTAGTAGACGAGTAACATAATATAGCGAAGCAGTAAACATAAGATAAAGATAGAAAGAGAAAGTAGAGACAACAGAAAGCAGAACACAAACAAAAGAATACAAGAAAATAAAACACAGAAATAGCATACGAGCAGACAAACATAAAGAAGTAGATCACACACAGAAAGGAATGCAACAGAGAATGATGCGCAGACAAGAATGATGCATGTCTAGTCCTAGTGCAGGTAATGAGCTCATTTGTCGGTTTCTACCCGCTCCCGACGTAACCCAGCATTACTAGCCGGATATGGCTTTCCTGTTAGCTATACCCCTGTGTACAGGAAATAACCCCTCTGCCACCACAGGGTCCACTGCATGCAGGAAATAACACATCTGCCACTGCAGGGTTGTATGCCGACACACCTTCTATATACAGGAAATAACCCCTCTGCCACTACAGAAATGGAACAGGTGGTCACGGTACTTCTGTAGCAGGAAATAACCCTTCTGCCTTACAGAAATAAAATATGGATCTGTACCGCAGGAAAGCGTTTCTCAGTGGTTGCACCATTATCTATCTGACTGCTACAATGCAGTAGATGAACATATAGATATCTCTGAGGTTGCCTTAATGCAACAGATGACCTCTCAATAGGTCCTCTACTCTTTATCATATTACTCTCTTCGCTTTGTCTCTTTATTCTGCTCTGTTTGTTCCTTTCTCTGCGCTTCCTCACTTTATTCTGCTTTCTCTATTTAACGTATGTATTTAAAGCTTATGTAAATTTCGGTATGATTAGTTAGCCTACCCCAAGTATAGGTTCATTAAGTCTATACTGAAACAGTTTAACTTTTCATATAATACCTAACCCTATTCGCAAATCAAGAACTAACTATGTTGCCCTAGTTCGTTCACTAGTCTCTGTCTGTTTCTCTGTTGTTAAAACTTTACAGACTTTTTCTTCGATTTTTATCTTTTCTTCAACTTTTTATCTTTTATTTATCTTTGCCTCACTAATATGTTTTTACCACTCCCTAAGTGTTTTATGAAGGTAATTATGAGATTCTGCGCTTAAAGTTGTCTTTCTAAAGCTTTTACAGAAAACTGCCTTTTCTGCATTATTTTATTATTTTTATTAAAATATTATTTTTAATTAAATATTATTATTTAATATTTTATTATTATTTATTATTTTATTATTATTTTTTTCGAAAATTAACTTTACTTTAACCTTTAACCTTTAAAATTCACTTTTTACCACCCGTAACTTTTAATATTTCTACTTTTACCACCCTAACTTTTGGAAATTACAAAATAACCCCCCAAACACCAAAATATTTACTTCCTTGCCCTTTTATGGATCAAAAAGGTGTTCTTCATTGTTCTTCACCACACTCAAAATGTTCTTCATGTTCTTCATAAATTCTTCAGATTCTTTCTCAGTTTCTACCCGTTTTTCAGTCTTTTCAGCAACCGATTTTTACTATAATTCATAATAAATTAGCAGCCACTAAAACCCCATCTTTTCTACATGATTTCAACACAAATTGAACCTCAATTTAAGCTTAGGGTTTCGTTTTTTCAGCTGCCCAAGAACATGAACTTTAAAGCTTGAATTTCATCAAATTTCATCAAAATTTCACCAAATTTTCACCAAGAATCAATCATATATGCAACCAATTTTTAGCACAGCCAAATAATAAAACATTCATACAACTGAAACACAAATAATCAAGATTAATTTCATGACACCCTACCTGGTTTTGCTGCTCCTAATTCGGTTAAACTTTCAGGTGGTCCTTAAGCACTTTTTCCTCCTTAGACTTGCTGGAAGTTTACGTTTCTTGGCCCTCAAGTCAAGTTAAGCATGATTCCTTATTTCCATCCTTGATAAGTTACATGGTTATGTAGAGGAAGAAGATAGGATCATTTTGGTGAAAACGGAGTTTTGATTTGAGTTTTAGTTCAGAAGAAATCAAGCTTTGAAGATTAAGTGTTCATGAAAGTTTCTCTCTTTTCTCTCTTGTTATTTTCGGCCAAAATGATGAAATGAGACAGCCTTGGAGGTCTTGGGGGTGTAAGGTGAGTTTTGATTGGTTGGCTTGGAGGTGGATTAAAATAATATTAAAATATCTCTGGTGTACAACTACTAAAACTAGGTGTACTGGAACACTCGTAAAAACATCTCTAAAAATTATTTTCTGAGCTACTAGCATAAATGACACTAGTAACATATTTATTATGATAATATAACATGTATAATGAGGCCTTAGCATTGCTAAATTCATCAGAGAGTGCTGGTGCTAAGCTGCACCAGTAAACCGTAAACCCGGTTAAACCGATTTTCTGTTTTTAACAAAAACAGACCAGGTAACCTTATAATATCATTCAAGCATTTTCTAATACTAATATAATGATAATATTATACTATTATCTCTCTCCTCTCATGAATCGAGTCCGGTTCATCAAACAGAGACTATTTACGAAAATCAGAATCAAAACTGCCAACCGATACGGTTCAAAAACTAGGTTCTTCGCGATTGCATTATCGAGCTTGCCTCAGAGGAGGTTCTAGCTTAAGGATGACATAATGATAATGAGGATTGAGATACTTGATGATATAGCAGAGGTGTTCCCTTTACTGATCTTCCGGAGAAATCCGTACTTTCAGAAAAGATCTCATGTACTCGAAAATCAGGGTTGTTACAACTTAGATACATGACAGCTGCAACATGTAACTAAGGCAATAATGAATACCGTGGCCAATCACTAGCATGTGATGTAGGAGTGATATAGGCATGCAAACAAGAAGCATGAGAAGCATACACTCTCAACATCAATAACAAGAATTAAGTGTTAAGGGATGAGCATGTAGAAATTAAGCAAGAAGAGTAGTAAGCTCAATGCACATGTGAATAAGCAAGTGAATGAGAAAGGACACTTAAATGAGACACACTAAGTCAAATTTAACCTCAAAAAGTCATCTATGCCTTTCATCAAACACTTGGTGTGCATCCCTTTTTATGACAAAAATTATGGAAGGGTGACAATGTAACATCCAACAAAGCATCCTTAATCATCATAGTATACCACACATTGCAAGGAAGAGCAATTAATAAAATCCAACTCATTAATGCAAGAGTAATCCCTACTTTTAACACTCATAAGAAAATGAAAAAGAAGGAAAATCCAACAAACAAGCAAAACATGAATTAAAACTAACTAAGAGGAAGAGTAAGGGAATGCAACTAATGTAAGGAATAAAGAAAAGTAGAGATAAACAAGAAAGGAAAGAAAAATGAGAATTACCTTGAGAAGAAAAGGAAAAATGGGGTATGCAAGTGAGAGAGGAGGTAATGAGGAGTATGAGAGAGGAGAGGGGAGAGAGCGGTGTGGGACCATCGGAGGTGGTAGTTGCCGCCGGTGGAGGTCGGAGGAGAAGTAGTAGAAGTGGTGGGAAGGGGTAGAAGTGAAGAAGAAGGGTGAAGGTAAGAAGAGGGGAGAAAAATTGAAGAAGAGGCGCGCTCTCAATCTATTTGGGTCACGAGACTGGCGCGCACGCGGCATGCCCGCGTGCGCGTGCATGGGCGGAATACCGAAGGGGCGCGGACGTGTCTAGTGCGCGTACGCGGGCAGGGGGTGATGTGCAGGTGTTCGCGCGAGTGGCAGGTGCGCTTGCGCGTTCGTCTGGGTTGTGCCCCCAGCACAATGTGGGCACAGCTTTGGCTCAACTCTTGGGAAAAAGTACTAGAAATTGAAGTTTCACGATCAACGCGGACGCGCACGGTGCGCTTACGCGTCGAAGTGCATATCGTCCGAGGTGCGCGTGCGCGCCAGGTTCATGTACGTGTGAGTCAGGCTATAGGCATGATATTAGCCCAAATTTGGCATAACTATCGGGAAAATGGCTCAGGATTGCAGCTAGCATCATCGACGCATACGCGCACTTTGCGCGAATGGGGCCATGGACGCGTACGCGCCAGGTGCCCGCACACGTGAGTTGCATTGTGCCTGGGGCTCATTGTTGGCTCAGAATTGGCACAACTCTCTGGAAAATGACCCAGGAGCTGCGAATGGCCTATGGGTGCGTACGCGCATAGTGCGCGCACACGCCCCCCCCCCCCCCCCGGCCTTTTTTTTTCAGAGACATGAAGAATGCCTAATTATCATGAATTTAGTGGCCAAACAAGCTCAAAGGGGTCAAAAACACCCAAAATTCCATGAAATGCCTAAAGGTGGGGTGTTTTTCTCCCACACAATCAATCCATCCATTGAAAAATCATTGCAAATCTTCATGAGCAATATATCTAAGGTAGTCACAATCAAATCTAACCAAACAATGCTATAGCTAAGGAATCACAAAACAATGAAAAGTTCAAGAACTATATACAAAAGTGGTAAAAGATAGATCTTACCATGGTGGGGTGTCTCCTGCCTAGAACTTTTGTTTAATGTTCTTAAATTAGACTTTCACTAGCTCATTGCTCTTTGCCAAGAGGTGCATCTTCCAAAAAGAATACCTCAATCTCCTTGTTGCTTTTCATTTGCTCACCATGATACAACTTGAGACGGTGCCCATTGACCTTGAAGATATTCGGACTTGAGGGATGGCACAAATGGTAGACTCCATAGGGTTCCGCTTTCTCCACTCGATACAGGCCGTCCCATTTTGATCTTAATTTTCCGGGCAACAATCTCAACCTTGAATTGTAAAGGTGGACTAGATCACCGGCTCTAAATTCTCTTCTTCTTATGTTCTTATGGTGCATGGCTTTCATTTTCTCCTTGTAAAGTCTCGAGTTCTCATAGGCTTCCAACCTCAAACACTCTAATTCCACTAGTTGAAGCTTTCTCTCAACTCCGACCCCACCCAAACTTGGATTGCACTCCTTGACGGCCCAATATGTTCTATACTCTACCTCTACCGGCAAATGGCAAGCTTTTCTATACACCAACCGAAAGGGGCTCATGCCAATCAGTGTCTTGTATGCCATTCGGTATGCCCATAGTGCATCGGTAAGCTTGGCATTCCAATCTTTTCTATTGGGCTTCACAATCCTCTCCAATATGTGTTTAATCTCTTGATTAGAAACCTCGGCTTGGCCGTTTGTCTGTGGGTGGTAGGCCGTAGCTACTTTATGCATGATTCCATGTTTCTTCATTAGCCCTTCCATTCTCTTATTGCAAAAATGTGAGCCAAATCTACAAATGATGTTATTTCTCACAAAGGAAAGGACCACATTAGCATCGTCCATCCTGGTGGGTATCGCTTCCACCCTTTTGGATACATAATCAACGGCAAGTAGAATGTAGAGAAAACCATTAGAATTTGGGAATGACCCCATGAAATTGGTACCCCACACATCAAAAATCTCACAAAATAGCATGGTTTGTTAGGGGATTTCATCCTTCTTGGAGATATTACCAAATCTAAGGCATTGAGAACAAGATTTACAAAAAAGAGACGAGTCCTTGAAAAGAGTTGGCCACCAAAATCAACAATCTAGGATTTTCCTTGCCGTTCTTTGAGGTCCATAATGGCCTCCTCCTTCGGAGGAGTGGCAAGCTTCCAAGATTGAGTGGAATTCGGTTTGTGGAATGCACCTCCGAACTACTTGATTCGCTCCACATCTCCAAAGGTATAAGTTATCCCACACATAGTATTTGGATTCGCTTTTTAGCTTATCCCTTTGATGTTTGGAGAGATTAAGAGGAAAGGTGCAAGACACCAAGTAATCCGCAATTGGTGCATACCAAGGAATAACTTTCGAGATCGCTTGCAAGCCCTCAAAGGGAAAAGAATCATTAATAGGAGTGGTATCGCTTTTGGTGTGTTCAAGGCGACTTAAGTGATCCGCCACTAGGTTTTGCGAACCACTGTTTTCTTTAATTTCCAAGTCAAATTCTTGCAACAATAAAATCCATCTAATCAATCTCGGCTTGGATTCCTTCTTAACTAACAAATACTTTAACGCCGCATGATCTGAGTACACTACCACCTTGGAACCAAGTAGATATGCTCGGAACTTGTCCAATGCAAAACGATTGCCAATAGTTTTTTTCGATGGTAGTGTAGTTGGATTGGGCTCCATCTAGTGTTTTTTATGCATAGGCTATGACATATGGATTCTTACCCTCGTGTTGTGGTAACGCGGCTCCCACGGCAAAATTTGAAGCATCGCACATTATTTCGAATGGATGACTCCAATCCGGCCCTCGCACGATGGGAGCTTGGGTCAATGCTACCTTGAGCTTGTCAAAAGCCTCCATGCACTCCTTGCTTAGATCAAACTGAATGTACTTTTGCAACAATCTTGAGAGAGGCAATGCTACCTTACTAAAGTTCTTTATGAATCTTTGATAAAATTCTGCATGTCCAAGGAATCAACGGACTTCCCTCTCGGAAGAGGGGTAAGGCAAGCTAGATATAACATTGATCTTTGCCGGATCCACAGAAATACCATCTTTGGAAACAGTATGTCCTAAAACAATGCCATGCCTAACCATGAAATGGCACTTCTCAAAATTCAAGACAAGGTTGGATTTAGTACATCTTTCCAAAACTTTTTCAAGGTTGTCCAAGCAATGATCAAAAGAATCACCATATACCGTGAAGTCATCCATGAATACCTCCATGCATTGCTCTAGAAAATCCGCAAATATGCTCATCATGCACCTTTGAAAAGTTACCGGTGCATTGCATAGGCCAAATGGCATACGCTTGTAGGCATAAGTTCCAAAGGGGCAAGTAAATGTTGTTTTTTCTTGGTCTTCTAGAGCTATGTGTATTTGGAAGTACCCCGAATAGCCATCTACAAAGCAATAATAAGGTTTACCGGATAGCCGATCAAGCATTTGATCGATAAATGGAAGTGAAAAATGATCCTTTTGAGTGGCCGAGTTTAACCTTCGGTAGTCTCTGCATACTCGCCAAGAGTTTTGCACCCGTGTTGCTATAGGCTCCCCGCTTTCATTCTTGATTGTGGTCACCCCGGATTTCTTTGACACAACTTGAACGGGACTTACATATTCACTATCCGAAATGGGATAGATGCTGTCCGCCTCGAGTAACCAGGTTACCTCCTTCTTGACAACCTCTAGAATGGTAGGATTCAATCGTCTTTGAGGTTGTCGAACGGGTCTAGCTTCTTCCTCTAAGAAGATCCGATGCTCACACACTTGGGGACTTATCCCCACTAGATCCGCCAAGCTCCACCCTATTGCCCTTTTGTTTTTCCTCAAAACACATAACAACTTCTCTTCTTGTTGAGGATCTAGTTCCCTTGCTACAATCACTGGGAACTTGTGGGCTTCATCAAGGTATGAGTACTTTAGGTGGGGCGGTAGTGGCTTCAATTCAAGCTTTTGCTCTTGACTCGACATTTGAACTTCTTCACTTGGGTCTTCACTATTTTCTTCAATCATATGTTTCTCATCTAGCTTTGCATAATGCACTTCGGCCACAATGTTGTCAATTAAGTCACACCGGAATATGAAATGGTTCACCGGTGGGTGCCTCATTGCTTCTTCTAAGCTAATACTTACGACTCTTCCATCTATCTCGAATGGGCATCCAACTTGAATCTAGAGGTCCTCAAAAACGGTCTCCCAAGTAGGATAGATGATGTCCTTTCTGATTCACTCGGTGGCATCTCAAGGATATGAAAATCAATTGGAAATACCAAACCCTTTATGTTGACCAACACATCTTCCTAATACCCGTAACATTTATTATGCTCTTGTCCACCAAGACAAACCTAGCCGCCGACCGCTTCAACGGTGGAAGCTTCAATATATGATAAACGGAAAGAGGTATAATGCTAACGAATGCACCAAAGTCACATATACAATTACTGAATTAGACTCCACCAATGATACAAGAGACTAAGCAAGGGCCCGGATCAACACACTTCTCCGGGATGGCTCCCATCAAAGCCAAAATAGAACTCCCCAATGGAACAGTTTCTAACTCATGGATTCTATCTTTGTTCATACACAAATCCTTAAGAAACTTCGCATTTTTAGGCACTTGATGTATAGCATCAAAGAGAGGGATAGTTACATCTACTTTCTTGAACATCTATACCATTTTTGGGTCAAGATCCATACCCTTCTTAGTCTTTCTTGCCAATGTGGGAAATGGAATTAGTTGAGCCACTTCCTCCAAGACTTGCTCCTTTCTAGGGACTTCACTCCTTGGTTGAGGGTCTTCATCTTCAACTATCTCGTGTGCTTCCTCCTCCTCTTCTATTTCTTCTATCTCCATTATATCCTCCTCTTGAGCAATTATCATTGGGTTAGGTGCCTTTGAGTCCCTCTCTTTCAATTGAGTTCCGGACCTCAAGGCTATGGCGTTGATGCCACCCTTGGGGTTGGGTAGGGATTGAGAAGGTATGGCACTAGAATTCGGGGCTTGAGGAATGGAGGTAGGAGGTGGCTCCATGCGAGCAATGAGGGCTTGGAGGGTGGAAGTAAGGCCATTGAGACTTGAGTTGAGTGTATTTTAGAGTTTCTTTTGTCCTTGGAGTATGGACCGGAGTGTCTCGTCTTGATTTGAGGAAGTGGAAGGATAGGTGATTTGTGGTGCTTGTGATTGGTTGGGTGGAAGTGGTTGTATATGGGGTGGTACATAGGTTTGGTAGTTCCTTCCTTGGTTTGGTTGTTGATTTGGAGGGTTTTGTGAGTATTAGTTTTGTGGATTGTTGGTGTTCCATCTTTGGTTGCCTCTATTGTCCCTACCTACTTGTTGATAATTGTCCCACCTGTAACGACCCAATTTTCAATATGTCTAGATCATACCGGAAACTGAGCGCTACCAATTTGTCTTCCTAATTATTATCTATTATTTATCATATGAGCCTGATTCGTTGTTAAAAGCGTAGCTAATTTGCGAGGTGTATTTTTTTTTTGAAAATGTTTGGATTAATAGACCGAATCATTTATAATCAATTCACAAATAATAACAAATAAAATAATTATAAACAACCACACATAAATACATCACAAGTAGTTGACAACATTCGGTGATTCAGCCTTTATTAGAATATAGACTGTTAGTTAGAACACCCCTAGATATAGCTAAATAATATCTATATACATGTATATACATACAACATCCCAGGTCCTGACCTATTCAAGAGGTCCGTAAGCTGGCACCTAGGCTATCCTAGACTTTATACTCACCTAGTCCCTCTAAACTACTAAACCGAGGGAAAGTACGTTCTAGGTCTTCAAAACTCAAGTCAGGTGGAACGTCATCAAAAGATAGAACATCATCTGCTACTCCTCTGGAAATTCACGTTTCTTGGCCCTCAAGTCAAGTTAAGCATGATTCCTAAGGAAGAACATCAAGAAAACACATGTTTTGCATGGTTTTCCTTGAAAACCGAATTGAAATGGGAGGGAGACAGCCATCTCACCTTATTTTCATCCTTGATAAGTTACATGGTTATGTAGAGGAAGAAGAGAGGATCATTTTGGTGAAATCGGAGTTTTGATATGAGTTTTAGTTCAGAAGAAATCAAGCTTTGAAGATTAAGTGTTCATGAAAGTTTCTCTCTTTTCTCTCTTGTTATTTTCGGCCAAAATGATGAAATGAGACAGCCTTGGAGGTCTTGGGAGTTTAAGGTGAGTTGTGATTGGTTGGCTTGGAGGTGGATTAAAATAATATTAAAATATCTCTGGTGTACAACTACTAAAACTAGGTGTGTCGGAACACTCGTAAAAACATCTCTAAAAATTATTTTCTGAGCTACTAGCATAAATGACACTAGTAACATATTTATTATGAGAATAGAACATGTATAATGAGGCCTTAGCATTTCTAAATTCATCAGAGAGTGCTGGTGCTAAGCTGCACCAGTAAACCGTAAACCCGGTTAAACCGATTTTCTGTTTTTAACAAAAACAGACCAGGTAACCTTATGATGTCATTCAAGCATTTTCTAATTCTAATATAATGATGATATTATACTATTATCTCTCTCCTCTCATGAATCGAGTCCGGTTCGTCAAACAGAGACTATTTACGAATATCAGAATCAAAACTGCCAACCGATACGGTTCAAAAACAAGGTTCTTCGCGATTGCATTATCGAGCTTGCCTCAGAGGAGGTTCTAACTTAAGGATGATATAATGATAATAAAGATTGAGATTCTTGATGATATAACAGAGGTGTTCCCTTTACTGATCTTTCGGAGAAATCCATACTTTCAGAAAAGATCTCATGTACTCGAAAATCAGGGTTGTTACACCGCCAACCTTGGTTGGAGCAATCCCTCCAACCTTGATTAGAGTTGTTACTCCCTTGGTTATAATTGCCTCCTTGTTGGGGGTACCCTTAGTTGAAATTGCTCCCTTGTGAATGGTAACCTTGATTAAGGCGATCGTAGTTGGAGCGATCGTAGAAGTTGTGGGTAGCCACTAGAGGGTTATCCTCTTGGAGACTTGGACATTCATCCGTGTAGTGGGAGTAGCATAAGCAAATACCGCATACTTTTTGAGGGACCAATTGTTGGCTTTGTTGGTGTTGAGGAGAGGGTGGAGGTTGTTGTTGATTCACTTGGAGTTGCTTAAGAAGACTTGTCATCTCAAATAAGGTTTTAGAAAGGGTGGCGGTCTCACCACTAGAAGAGACTTCAGTATTCATGGCTTTTGGACAGTTTATTCTCCATCTAGCATGTTGAGTGGATTCGGCCAAGTCGGTAATGAGTCGCCATACCTCCTCTGCCATCCTATACTTTGACAAAGAACCGTTGCTTGAGGCATCCAATAGATTCTTATCTTGCTCTCTCATGCCTTGGCACACATAGCTAAGCAATACTTGAGTGTCAATTATGTGGTTGGGACATGAGTGAAGAAGTTTGGAAAACTGCTCCCAATACTCATATAGGGTTTCCATCTCGCCTTGTACAATACAAGAGATCTCCTTCCTTAGCTTGTCCGTCATTTCTACAGGCATGAATTTATCAATGAATTTTCTGCTAAGCAAGTCACAATCGGAGACAGCCTCACTAGGTAAGATATAAAACCACTCCTTGGCTTTTCCCTCAAGAGAGAAAGGGAAGGCAAACAACCATATGGCCACTTCATCAGATCCTTTCCGCCTAGTGGTCGAGCATACACCATGACAGTCCTTGAGGTGTCTAATTGGATCTTGTGCAGGAAGTCCATGGAACTTTGGTAGAAGATTGATGAGAGCGGTCTTGAGTTCAAAGTTTGCATTCAAGTTGGAATGAAGCATATGAAGAGGTCGGAGAAAAAAATCCGGTGCATTCGCTTCCTTGAGAGTAACTCTCCTTGGAACGGCCATATTATCAACACCTAGATCAAAAGGAGAAGTATTAGTAGTATCAACGGAAGAGTAATTAGTGCCTTCTTTGGATGACGGTGATATGGTTGGTGAATTGGTAAAAACCTTTTCACCTTCCTCAAAGTCTAACTGCCTCCGAGCTTGCCTAATATGAAGCAAAGTTCTTTCAATTTCCGAATCAAATGGTGCTAAGCTCGGATTTGGTAGTGGACGCATCATAAAATGAAGGAGATAAGAACCTCATGATATGAAGTGATATTTAAGCAAATATTAATCCTAACTAGCAATCAAACAAACAAACAAACAAGAGAGAGATGCAAGTATCCACATATTAACATATTCACACTAACCAATAGAATGGCACACATAAGCAATTCCCCGATAACGGCTCCATTTTGATGAACGTAATATTCTCATGCCGGATTAGAAATTAACAATGAGTTCGATCGTGAGTATAGTCTAACCGACATGCAAATATCGCATCAAATAATTCTAAAATCTATGACCGAGAGTATTGATCCCGGGTCGTTCTTCCTAGGAATTCCCTCAGAATACACATCATTGATTAGGAAGTCTTTGGTGGTTTTGAGAGTTGGTGCAAGAATTCAAACTAACAAAAGTAGACAACAATTAATTGAGATAAAAGCCTTGGCCAAGGGTGAGTATTGGAAGTTCCATCATTGTAGTTTCCTTCAATTGTGATAAGAATTAATTATTGCTTCACTTAGTTAACTCCCTAATAATTGAGGAAAGTCAAGTGAAAGTAACTAACTTGAGTCACAAGTCCTAGTCTCACCCTAGGGAAGTCTAGCTTTAGTGCACTCCAAGTCAATTAGCTTTAGTCCACTATTCAAGTGTCTCCAATAACTCAACCCCTAAGCCAAGTAAAGGAAATCTACTCCATAGCTAGGATTGTCATTTTCACAAACAATTGGTAGGCAATAATAGAAGACATGATAAAATTGAGAGAAAAGAATTCAATTAAAGCTATCTAATCCAAGCAATCTTCAACAATCAAGCAATTAAACGAAATTCTTCAATTCATTAATCAAAATTCAAAGTAACAAAGTGACAAATCTAGATCCAAGAGATTGAATCAAAGGAATACTAATTGAGAGTAGAAGAAGAGTAGATCTACAACTAGTATCAAAGTAAAAGTGAATTAGCAATGGATCTCACCAAGAATTCAATGAAGAATTGCAATGGAGAAAGTAAAATCCTAGAGATAAGTTGGAGTTTCTCTCTCTAAAAGCCAAAATGTAACTAACTACCCAAAATATCTAAAATTATGTCTAATTGTCTCAATCCCCTTAATCCTTGGTCTTCTTATGCTTTTCCCGCTAGAATTCTACCCCAAAACAGGGCCTTCCCTTGCCTGAAATCGCTGGCCATGTTTTCTTCTTAAAAAGTCACGTGCGGCTATCGGCGCGTACATGCACAGAGCGCGTACGCGCCCCTGGGGCTTTTTGCGAGTGTGCGCGCGGGCGCTCAGTGCGTGCGCGCGTCCAAAGATTTCTGGCCTAGCCATATAAACGCACCGGCTTCTCGTTCGGCTCCACTGCGCCGGCTCTGAGGATGCACATCCGCGCATATGCGTACGGTGCACGTGCGCGCCCATGCCCAAATTTCAAAACTCTATTTTATTCCATACTCCTTCCATTAATGCATGCTTCCTTCATCCCTCTTAGCCATTTTTGCCCTATAGCTTCTGAAACCCCTTAACAAACGGGTCATGGCATCGAATGGTAATAGAGAAGAATTACAACACATCAATTTTAATGCAAAAGAAGCATGTTTTCATCTCTGAGGCAAAATTAGGGAAGGAACACAAAATCGTGCATTTTTATATGAATAAGTGTGGAAGATCATTGATAAAACCTTCAAAATCTATACATGATAAACCCTAAAAATGGGGTTTATCAGTAGGTCAATCGGTGCTGCATTTTCTTCCTTCCGCTTCCATCTTTTTGCTTATGGTGCATTAGTCATGAAAAATAGGAAATAACACCGTAAAATGAGAAAATATAAAAGCAAGGAAGCGTGCATTGTTGGAATGAGGTGAATCACTAGAATGGAGTGAGTGAATTGGTTTGACATTAATGAAAAAAATAGGTGTGTGAATTCTAAACTAGGCGCCCTTTAGAACGCACACTATCATAGAGAGATATGTCACAATTACACAAAGAAAGTATGCACTTTACTCATTCTAGTGTGCTTGAAATACTTTGAAGAGAACTTATAGGTTAAGGCAGCCAAACATGTGAAGAAACATAAAAGCATTCAAGCAAAATCAAGCAATTGTGAATTGGGTAATGGATGGACATTGATTGTTGTGCAAGGCAACTTTAATGAACAAGATGGAATGTGAAACTTACACATCAAACAATGACACATATTGAAGTTTATTTGCAATACCTAAGTGACATAGAGGTGGAGCACATGGATGCTATGGAACTTAAGAAAAAATAATATAGAAGCGAAAATTAATCATAGAGCAAGCATGGTCCACAAAGCTTAGAAAGCTCAAAAATATATCACTTAGTAAGCTTTCGATCCAATTTCACAATTCCAAAATCTCAACGCATGAAATAGGTGATGCTCAATCAGAGCAAGCATCCTGAAAAAATTGCATTGATAATGTACAATTTCCTAACAATGGATGATGAACGCATGGTGGCCAAAACATGCAATTCAAAAGATTTAGAAGCTCGAAGGCAATGTAACATGTACTTGGTATTCATAAATGTCAAGCATTAAAAGCTCAACCCAATTAACAATTTGTAACCTCAACAAAGAATCCAACAAAGAATATTAACAACAATGATGTTAAACTAACATCTTATCAATGATCAGCAGCAAGAGATAGTAAGCAAAATTAACAATCCAACACTTATAATGAAAAACAAAAATTAAACAGAGAGAAAACCAACTAAACAACTAATTAACTAAAACGAATGGTTATAAATGGTGTTTCATAGTGTTGAATGAGGGGTAGGAAAAGAGAAGAGGAGAGAAGAAGGGAAGAAATGGAAAGAAGAGAAGAAAAGAAGTGTAGTTAAGTAAGGGCATCCATGCGTAGGCGTGCATGACGCGTACGCGCGGGAATGGTGAAATGGAAACGACGCGTACGCGTGAGTTCTCTTGTGCAAAAGGCACCAAATGCGCACAGTGCAGGCGCAACTCTCGGGAAAATGGATTGGAGATGAAAATTTTTCATCCATGCTTACGCGTGGTTGACGCGTGCGCGTCGGTGCTCAAAAATACATGGGTCATGCGTACGCGTGAAGCGCGCATACGCGTGGATTATGCTCTGTTTTTCAAAGTTTTTCCATGTTCTTGCACCAAACCAAGCATTCCAAACCTCAAAAAAAATTACCAAAACATCATAAGACCTTATTTAACCTACTAGACTCCCAATTAAACTCAACTAACTAAACAAAACATGAAATTAAACCTAAATTACCAATATTTACAAAAGAGAAAATGAAAAGAGTTTACCATGGTGGGGGTGTCTCCCACCTAGCACCTTTATTTATTGTCCTTAAGTTGGACTTATGGAGAGCTCCTCATCAAGGTGGCTTGTGCTTGAATCCATCCTTGAACATCCACCAATGCTTGGACTTCCATTGTGCTTCATCATTCAAAGTTAATAACTCCAAGCTTTGATGGAGTTCTTCACAACGCATGGGCTCCCAAAGTTGATCCTCCTTTTGTAAGACGGGATCCCATACTTTGTTTTCACACCCATCTTCAAATTGATCATGGTAATCCTCTCCGGGTGGTAGAGAAACCGAATTCTCATGAAGGCACCAAATGATCCTCCTAGACCCATTGAATTGAGCACTACACCAATCCATGCACCTCAATTTTGAGCTTCCAACCATAATGAGCCTAGACTTACAACGCCAACCACTAAACATCCTCCTCTTACGCTTGATTCAACAAAACGCCCTAATTTGGCCATCTGTTTCAAGCAAACCAAATTCAAGTGGGATAATAAAGCTAAGAGTTAGAAGTTTTACCCATTCAAATAAAGGATTAAATGACAACCTAGGTAGAGGAGTTCCCATTGCTCTTAACAAGGCGCATTCTACTCCCGTCCATCCTGTCCTAGAGGCTTCCACCACTTGACAAGGTTCTTCAAGCTTTACTTCTTGCCAAACTCCCTCAAGTTCCCATGCTTCTTCACCAAGTTCTTCAAGCTCTTTTCCATCACTCAAATCATAAATGGGTGGTTTAGTGAGGTCCACCTCATCATCAATCCCAGGCATAGTGGGGAAGGATTCCTCAAACTCAAAAGGATCATATGTTAATGCGAAATCATCATAAATAGGAGGGCCTATTGCTTGGGAAAGAAGGCTCTTCAATTTGTGATTCCTCTGTGAACTCAACATATCCTAAGGTTCCAACCACTACTTCCTTTGGTTCAATCATCTCTACCTTCTCCTCTTGTAGCACTTCTCGCTTGAACTCTTCTTCTCTACCTTGAAGCTCTAATTCCACTCCCTTACTAAGCTCTTTGGTTGCTTCTCCACATTCAACAATGTGAGTGCTTTGATCGTGCAAGCTTACGCAGGATGAGACTATGTTACCAATGGCTTCTACCATGATAGCCATCTTAGCTCTTAACTCCTCAAACTTCTTTTCTTCCTCCTCATGTTGCCTTAAGATACGAGATTCAAGATATCTCAGTTCTAGCATGAGGGCTTCACTGGGAGGTGGTGGTGGAGGAGAGGGTTCATTGTTTGAGGGAAGGGTGTTATAGTTGGAAGGTGGTTCATATTGGTGAAATTCTTGAGGTGGTGTGTATGAACTTTGTGGTTCATAGGGTATTGGTGTTGGAATGGTGGTGGCTCTAGGTATGGTTGATATGGTGGTTGGTATGGTGGATACGGGTTGGGATCATATAGAGGTGAATGGTGGTATGAGGCTTGTGAGTATGGTGGAGGGTTATATTGAAGAGGGGGTTCATATGTATATGGTGCTTGTGGTTGACAACCACAATGAGGGTCATCACATACATTAGATTGATATGCACCAAGATTTGAATTGTACCTATAAGAAGCCGGAGGAGGTTGTTGCCAATAAGGTTGTCCATAAGCTTGGGGCTCCTCCCACCTTTGATCTCCAAATCTTTGATGCATATCCTCATTGTAGCTTCTATTTCCAACTCCTACAATATAGTTGTAACCACACTCATAGCCAACAGGATGAGAATTCATAGTGACAAGAGAAAATAAAAACAAATTCCAATAAGAACAAAGAGAGCAAAATCCTACAACTAGCAAAAACTAACAAACAAGCCAAAAATCAAGCTATTCACAATATATACAATAGCCAACAACATAGCACCATTGCAATTCCCCGACAATGGCGCCATTTTGATGAGCTAGATTTTTAGTTAATGGTATAGAATTTCACAAATAAATTCTTGTTGCAAGTATATTTCTACACCAACAAACAATCCTCCCGACCAAAAATTTGGTTGTCACAAATAACAAACCCCAAATAAGAATTAACCGAAGTATTTGAACTCCGGGTCATCTCACAAAGAATTGCAATGAAGTGGTCAATTATTGGCTATGAAGAACGAGGGGTTTGATTAATAAAAGGGCAAGGAATTAAATGACAAGAAAAGTAAATCAAAAATTAATAAAGGCAAGGTAAAGAAAGCAAGTAATAATAAAGAGAGACATTCATGGCAAAGATTGAGAATATAGGCTTTCGATTCTGGTCACTAATAACACTAATTAACAAGAATTTATCTCATTACGTCATCCCTAATAATGGAAGAAGGTATAATGTTATCTTCAGAAGAGGAAAAGTCAAACTAGATTAGCTAATTTCAATCCAAAGGTCCTAATCAATCCACTAATTGAATTAGCAAGAGATTAGAGTCAATGAAAATTATAGTAACTAACAAATCTAGATAACTAACATGAGTGGGATATTTGTGGCTCAAGATTACCTAATTACTCTTTCCAAGCCAAGAATGCTCAAAATCTACTCTAACATTTTTCCAAGCATTTTGTCAAACACTTGGAAGGCATACAAGGAAAGCATAATAAATTGCAAGGAAGAATAAAATCTAACAACTACCAATTTCAAGGAAAGTAAATTCACAACTCAGATCATCAATAAGAAAAACATCAAACATCAAATTTCCTTAAATGTAAACCAAATCCAACAAGAGTTCATTGACATAAAAGAGGCATAAAAGGGAAATTAACATGAAAACTAAGAGAATCAAAGTGTAAAAGCATGACATGAAATTGTAAAGAAAACAAGATGAGAACAATAATCAAAACCTTGATCTAAGATGGAAATAAGCCTAAGAACCCTAATTCTAGAGAGAAGAGGGAGCTTCTCTTAGGGGTAAGCACGGGTAGCGAGTACCCGATTACCTGTCCGAACCCGAACCGAACTAATTAAATTGGTTTTGGGACCAACGGGTAATCGGGTCCAACCCGAACCAAACCAATGGCCTTTGTTGGTAATTGGTTCGGGTATCGGTTTTGGGGGTGCGAAACCCGAACCAACCCGTGAACCCGATCATATATTAATTAAATAAAGAAAATATATATATATATATATATATATATATATATATATATATATATATATATATATATATATATATGGTTTTTAGTGAGATTATTTACTATTAATATGTTTGGATTTTAATAAGTTTAGTTTTTAATGTATTTGGTGTTTAACATGTTTAGATTATTTATATTGATGTTACATGTTTATTGTACTTGTTGAATTTTTAAGATAAGTATTTTTTTTTATGAATTTCAAAGTTATCGGGTACCCAATTACCCGAACCGAACCAATCCGTTCTTAATCGGTTTGGTTTGGTTTGGGTACATACACAAAAAAATACAAATCCGAACCAAACCGAACCAATTACATTTTGATCGGTTCGGTTCTAATTTTACCTTGAACCTGAACCAAACCGACCCGTGCTCACCAGAAGCCTTCTCTCTCTAGAAACTAAACTACATGATACTATTGTACAACTAAGTGCTCCCCCTTTGCTCAAGCTTGAATCCTGCATGAAATACCCTCAGAAACGAGTTGGATTTGG
Organism: Arachis ipaensis; assembly: GCF_059453495.1. Taxonomy (NCBI): domain Eukaryota; kingdom Viridiplantae; phylum Streptophyta; class Magnoliopsida; order Fabales; family Fabaceae; genus Arachis; species Arachis ipaensis. The sequence continues at coordinate 78,564,349 of NC_142444.1, forward strand.
CCTGGGTAGCTCAGAAATTGCCCCCAGCAATTTCACTTTAAGTGGGTCACGTGCCGAGTGTCACGCGTACACGTGTGTGACGCGTGCGCGTCGCTGGCCAAAACCTCTACTCACGCGTACGCGAGTGACTCGTGCGCGTGGCATGTAAATCTTCAATGCACGCATACGCGTGCATGACGTGTGCGCGTGTCCCTCAATTCTCCAAAAGCTCATTTCTTCATGAATTCTCCACTTTGCATGCTTTTCTCTTCATTTCTTCCATCCAATACTTGCCTTATGAACCTAAAATCACTCAACAAACACATCAAGGCATCAATTGGAATTAAAGTGAATTAAAATCACCTGTTTAAGTGTAACGACCCAATTTTCAGTATGTCTAGATCATACCAGAAACTGAGCGTTACCAACTTGTCTTCCTAATTATTATCTATTATTTATTATATGAGCCTGATTCGCTATTAAAAACTTAGTTAACTTGCGGGGTATTTTTTTTTTGAAAATATTTGGATTAAAAACAGAATCATTCATAATCAATTCACAACTGATAACAGATAAAATAGTTATAAATAACCACACATAAATACAACACAAGCAGTTGACAAAATTCGGTGATCTAGCCTTTGTTTAAGTATAGACTTTTATTTTGGACACCCCTAGATATAGCTAGATAATAACTATATACATGTATATACATACAACATCCCAGCCCCTGACCTGTTCAAGAAGTCCCTAAGCTGACGCCCAGGCTAGCCTAGACTCTATACTCACCTAGTCCCTCTAAAATACTAAAGCAAGGGAAAGTATGTTCTAAGTCTTCAAAACTCAAGTCAGGTGGAACATCATCGAAAGGTAGAATATCATCTGTTACTCCTCCGCATGATCAGACATTGCCATATGACATCTCTCTGGTACCTCATCAAGTAGCCACACAACAGGAGTCTCGTACACAGGATTTAGGTTAAAGTTTACGTACAATCGAGGTGCAGACATTGGCTGGTCTCACTGTATATACATAAAAACAGAGAACGAGATTCACCCTAGACTCAGAAGACTATATAGAGCGGAATCCTCCTTGCAGAACCATCATCAATGAGCTACGGTAAGGTACTCTTACTTCCATCTGAAGGGGGAAGGGAGAGAGAAGGGGTAAGAACTAGGGAGTTCTTAGTAGGGCCGGGGTTATTAGTTAAGTTCATTAAATCCGTGTTGTTTAGCAGACGAATAGCAATATACTGAGAAGTAGTGAACAGAAGATACAAATAAATAGAGAAAATAGAGAAAACAGAAAGCAAAACACAAACAAAAGAATACAAGAAAATAAAATGCAAATACAAAGAATAGAATACAAACAAACAGAGCATACATTCATTCAATAATCATAACACAGGAAATGCACAACCAAGTATGATGCATGTCTGTCCTATGCGGGCCATGAGCTCATGTGTTGGTTTACACCCTGCATCCCGACATTACCTAGGAACTAGTCCTAGATATGGCTTCCCATTGTATCCTTCGTTCATACGTGTCGGTGGTTAAGAATACCACTCCTTTGTGACTACCAGCAGTCGGCACAAAGCTCAACCCTATAATATACGCACAAGGGGAAACAATGATCCTCAGTTCGTGGGCGTTCCCGAGATCAACACACAAACAAAACAGAGATCTTCAGTTCGTGGGTTTCCCCGAGATCAATACACAAATAAAACAGAGATCCTCAGTTCGTGGGTTATACCCGAGATTGGCACACAACGACACAGCGATCCTCAGTATGTGGGTTATACCCGAGATCAACATATAACAATTAGTGGGTTATTCCCGTAATCAATGATTATCAATTCGTGGGTTTTTCCCGCACACGAAATAGTTAACAGTTCATATGTTTCACCGAGACCAATGATCATTCAATTTGTGGGTACTTCCCGTATTTAACATTATCAGTTCATGTGTTTTACTGCTCTTATCTCTCTGTTTCTTTACTCTGATCTAATTACTCTTTTCTCTGTATCTATATTACTCTTTTTCTCTTTACCTCTTTACTATGGTCTGGTTACTCTGTTTTCAGTGTTTCTTTACTCTGCTATGAAACAATCATAGGTTCATTAAGTCTATATTAAAATAGTTTAACTTTTCATATAATACCTAACCCTAGTCGCAACTTAAGGACGAACTATGTTGCCCTAGTTCGTTCATTAGTCTCTGTCTGTTTTTCTGTCCTTAAAACTTGACAGACTTTTCTTTGGTTTTTATCTTTTCTTTATCTTTTTATCTTTCCTTTATCTTTGCCTCACTAATATGTTATTACCACTCCCTAAGTTTTTTATGAAGGTAATTATGAGATTCTACGCTTAAAGTTGTCTTTCTAAAGCTTTTACAGAAAACTGCCTTTTTCGTATTATTTTATTATTTTATTAAAATATTATTTTTAATTAAATATTATTATTTAATATTTTATTATTATTTATTATTTTATTACTAAATTTTCAAAAATTACCTTGCCTTTATCTTTTAACCTTTAAAATTAACTTTTTACCCCGGTAACTTTTAATATTTCTACTTTAACCACCCTAACTTTCAAAAATTACAAATTAACCCCTTAAACACCAAAATAATTACAACCTTGCCCTTTTTAAGATCTAAGGCCTGTTCTTCCATGGTTCGGTATGGAATTCGCCACAAGGTGGCCACTCCATATCATCCACAAACCAATGGGCAAGCTGAAGTCTCTAACAGAGAATTAAAGAGAATCCTGGAACGGACAGTAAATACCCGTAGAAAGGATTGGGCACGGAGCTCGGATGATGCTCTGTGGGCTTACAGAACAGCATTCAAGACCCCTATAGGGACCTCTCCATACCAACTCGTGTATGGTAAGGCATGCCACCTGCCCGTGGAACTGGAACATAAGGCCTACTGGGCCACCAGATTCCTAAACCTTGATGCCAAACTAGCAGGAGAAAAACGATTGCTCCAGCTAAATGAGCTAGAGGAATTCAGATTCACAGCTTTCGAAAATGCCAAGCTTTATAAAGAAAAATCAAAGAAGTGGCATGACAAAAAGCTGTCATCTAGAATCTTTGAACCAGGACAGAAGGTCCTGTTGTTTAACTCTAGACTCAGGCTATTCCCCGGGAAACTGAAATCCCGGTGGAGGGGACCATACGTGATTACAAGTGTGTCACCATATGGTTATGTGGAGCTTCAAGATATTGATTCTGATAAGAAGTTCATTGTCAATGGACAGAGAATCAAGCATTATCTTGAAGGCAACATTGAGCAAGAATGCTCAAGGCTGAAGCTAGATTAAAAGCTCAGCAAGGTCAAGCTAAAGACAATAAAGAAGCGCTTGCTGGGAGGCAACCCAGCCATGGGGCAACAATCCTCTGAGCATTTTTGCCCTATTTCTATTTTTATTTTTATTTGTTTATATAGAGTTCATTGACAACAGGGTAAATAATCATTTACAGAAGACCTCGGCACACAAAACAGAGAAAAAGATCTCACTGGCAAGAAAACGCCAGTAAAAGAGCATTTTGGGCGTTCAACGCCCAAAATGGGCATCCACTGGGCGCTGAATGCCAGTGATGATAGCAGCTGGGCGTTCAACGCCAGAAAGGGGCACCCACTGGGCGTTGAACGCCAGTAATGGCAGCAGCTGGGTGTTGAACGCCCAGGAGAGCAGCAATTGGGCGCTGAACGCCCAAAACAGGCAGTGTTTGGGCGTTCAAACGCCAGGAAGGCAGGGAGGAGCCAGATTCAATTTTTCCCACACGTATTTCCATTTTAATTTCAAATTTTATGCTTCAATGCATGATTTTTACATAAACATGTCAAGAACCCTGATTTCTAAATTCCATAATTTCTAAAAACCCTACCACAAAAAAAAATATATCAAATGTATTTTAATCCATAAGCACCAGGCATCTTTGCAAATTCAATCCAACTCTTTTCAAATCTTTTCTGAAAACAAATCTATCTTTTTCACTCAAAAAAAATCTTTTCAACTAATCCATATCTTTTTCAAATCTCTATATTATCTTTTTCAAAATTCTGATTTATCTTTTTCAAAAATCTATCATATGTTTTCAAAATTAAACTATATCTTCTATCTTATCTTTTTCAACTCAATCTTTTTATCTTATCTTTTCCAATTTTTCGAAAACCCACCCCCCCATCCCTTTAAATTTGGGTTCGGCCTCCCCCCTCCTCCATCAACAATTGCACCTAGCTCTCCTTCTATCCCTCTCCTTTCTTTTCTTTTGCTTGAGGACAAGCAAACCTCTAAGTTTGGTGTGTTTATCCGAGATCACTAAGATCATGGCTCCCAAAGGAAAACAACCCACTCCAAGAGGCAAGAAAGAGAGCGTTCCAAAACCACTTTGGAATCAAGGGAAGTTCTTATCTAAAGAACATTCAGACCATTATCTTAAAGTAATGGGTCTGAGATCAGTGATCCCGGAAGTTAGATTCGATCTGAAAGAAGATGAATATCCGGAGATCCAGGAGCAAATTCGAATCAGGAACTGGAAAGTCCTAGCTAATCCTGAAACGAAAGTAGGAAGGAACATGGTCCAGGAGTTCTATGCTAATATGTGGCAGACTGACAAGCAAAAACTATCTGGAACTGCCTTCTATGAATTTCGGACCATGGTCAGAGGGAAGATTGTTCATACCACCCCTGACAAGATCAGAGAGATCTTAAAGTTACCTCAACTAAAGGACGATCCAGACTCCTTCAACAGGAGGATGATGAGAGCAGACATTGACCTGGATAAGATTCTAGATGACATATGTATCCCTGGAGCCAGGTGGACCACCAACACAAAGGGTGTCCCAAATCAACTCAAGAGAGAGGATCTCAAACCAGCCGCCAGAGGATGGCTGGACTTCATCGGGCGTTCTCTGTTGCCTACTAGCAATCGATCTGAAGTCACAGTTAAAAGAGCAGTGATGATTCATTGCATCATGATGGGGAAGGAAGTGGAGGTTCATCAGCTGATCTCCACTGAACTCTACAAGATTGCTAACAAAAATTCAAAAGAGGCCAGGTTGGCTTATCCAAGCGTGATTTCTCTGCTCTGCAAGGACGCTGGAGTAAGGATGGGAATAACTGAATATATCCTAATTGAAAAGTCAATCACCAAAGCATCAATGGAGAGACAACAAGCACAGGAGGATCCCATCAAGAAGAGAGCACAGGAATTCCTCCCAGAGATCCCTCAAGCTGAATACTGGGAGTATCTTGAGACGTCCGTCACCAAGATACGGGAAGCTATGGAGCAAATAATAAAAGAACAGAAGGAACACAATCAAATGCTGACCTATATGTTTAAAGAACAAGAGGAGCAGGGGCGTGACTTAAGGGAACTGAAGCGCCAAAAGTCTTCTCTTGTAGGACCAAGCCCCCCAAGGATCAGAGGAACCCCTGTGCCCCCAGAATAAAGGTTGTTAATTTCCAATTTCTGCCTTAACTCTGTGACAGTGTCCTTATAAAAGTTTACCTTAGAAGTCATATAGTAGTAATTAGTATCTATTTTGATTTTATCTCCAATTAAGCTATAGTTTATTTTTCTCATCATCAGCAAACATGAATAAAGTAGTAGATCTTTCGAATAAGAGGCAATAAAATTTCGAGTTTAATAAAAGAAATTCTAATTAGTTAAATGTGGTGGCAATGCTTTCTGTCTTCTGAATGAATGCTTGAACAGTGAATATGTCTTTTGAATTTGTTGTTTAAGACTGTTAAATATGTTGCCTCTTGAAAGAATGATGAACATGAGACATGTTATTGATAATCTGAAAAATCATAAAAATGATTCTTGAAGCAAGAAAAAGCAGCAAAAAAAAAAAAGGAGAAGAGAGAAAAAGCAAGCAGAAAAAGCCAATGACCCTTAAAACCAAAAGGCAAGGGTAAATGAAAAGGATCCCAAGGCTTTGAGCATCAGTCGATAGGAGGGCCTAAAGGACTAAAATCCTGGTCTAAGCGGCTAAACCAAGCTGTCCCTAACCATGTGCTTGTGGCATGAAGGTGTCAAGTGAAAACTTGAGACTGAGCGGTTAAAGTCAAGGTCCAAAGCAAAAAGAAGAGTGTGCTTAAGAACTCTGGACACCTCTAATTGGGGACTTTAGCAAAGCTGAGTCACAATCTGAAAAGGTTCACCCAATTATGTGTCTGTGGCATTTATGTATCCAGTGGTAATACTGGAAAGCAAAGTGCTTAGGGCCACGGCCAAGACTTATAAAGAAGCTGTGTTCAAGAATCATCACGCTGAACTAAGAAAATCAATAACACTATCTGAATTCTGAGTTCCTATAGATGCCAATCACTCTGAGCTTCAATGGATAAAGTGAGATGCCAAAACTGTTCAGAAGCAAAAAGCTACTAGTCCCACTCATCTAATTAGAATCTGAGCTTCAATCAAAAACTCTAAGATACTATTGCTTCTCAACCTATTAGTCTTCTATTTTATTTGTCTAGTTGCTTGAGGACAGGCAACAGTTTAAGTTTGGTGTTGTGATGAGCGGATATTTTATACGCTTTTTGGGGTTAATTTCAGATAGTTTTGAGTATGTTCTACTTAGTTTTTAGTCTATTTTCATTAGTTTTTAGGAAAAATTCATATTTCTAGACTTTACTATGAGTTGTGTGTTTTTCTGTAATTTCAGGTATTTTTCTGGCAGAAATTGAAGGAGCTGAGCAAAAATCTGATTCAGGCTGAAAAAGGACTGCTGATACTGTTGGATTCTGACCTCCCTGCACTCAAAGTGGATTTTCTGGAGCTACAGAACTCAAACTAGCATGCTTCCAATTGCGTTGGAAAGTAGACATCCAGGGCTTTCCAGAAATATATAATAGTCCATACTTTGCACAAGGATAGACGACGTAAACTGGCGTTCAACGCCAGTTCTCTGCCCAATTCTGGTGTCCAGCGCCAGAAAAGGATCAAAAGCTGGAGTTGAACGCCCAAACTGGCACAAAAACTGGCGTTCAACTCCACAAATGGCCTCTACACGTGGATTGCTTAATTCTCAGCCCCAGCACACACCAAGTGGGCCCCAGAAGTGGGCCTCTGCATCATCCATCATAGTTTACTCATTTGTTGTAAACCTAGGCTACTAGTTTAGTATTTAAACAACTTTTAGAGACTTATTTTGTATCTCATGACATTCTAGATCTAAACTTTGTATTCTCTGACAGCATGAGTCTCTAAACCCCATTGTTGGGGGTGAGGAGCTCTGCTGTGTCTCGATGAATTAATGCAAGTATTTCTGTTTTCCATTCAAACACGCTTGTTCCTATCTAAGATGTTCATTCGCGCTTAACTGTGATGGAGGTGATGATCTGTGACACTCATCACCTTCCTCAATTCATGAACGTGTACCTGACAACCACCTCCATTCTATATACGATTGAATGAGGATCTCTTAGATTCCTTAATCAGAATCTCCGTGGTATAAGCTAGAACTGATGGCGGCATTCATGAGAATCCGGAAAGTCTAAACCTTGTCTGTGGTATTCCGAGTAGGATTCAAGGATTGAATGACTGTGACGAGCTTCAAACTCCTGAAGGCTGGGCGTTAGTGACAGACGCAAAAGGATAGTAAATCCTATTCCAACCGGATCGAGAACCAACCGGTGATTAGCCGTGCTGTGACAGAGCGCGTGAGCGTAGTTTTCACTGGAAGGATGGAAGGTAGCCATTGACAACGGTGATCCACCAACACACAGCTTGCCATAGGAGGACGTGCGTGCGTGAATCAGAAGACAGAGGAAAGTAGAGATTCAGAAGAGAAAGCATCTCCAAAACTCCAACATATTCTCCATTACTGCACAACAAGTAACCTTTAATTTATGCTCTCTTGGTTATTCACAATTCAACTGATAAACATAATCGACTTCCTGACTAAGATTTACAAGATAACCATAGATTGCTTCAAACCAACAATCTCCGTGGGATTCGACCCTTACTCACGTAAGGTATTACTTGGACGACCCAGTGCACTTGCTGGTTAGTGGTACGCGTTGTGAAAAGTGTGATTCACAATTCGTGCACCAATATGTTTTTGGGTTTTTTTTAAAATAAGGAACAAGTAATTTAAATGACAAGAAAAATAAATTAATAATAATAAAATCTCTTAGCAAGGTATAAAAAATTGAGTTACTATCCTAGTTATCCTTTATCAGGTGTGAAGAGAATTGGATTCTGCTCCCACTTTATTAACCTCTAACTATGAAGGTAAGTGGATGAATCAATTGGATTCCTCAGATCCTAGTCAATTCCTAAGAAAAGACTAGAGTTATTGGAATTCAAATTAATTAGCAAAGATAACAATTATCAATCACAATGAGTTTGATAACTCAAGTGTCTCCAATTAATCAATTCATCAATTAAAGCTAAGAATATAAAAAGCTAAGTAAAAATCATAAATCTAAAATACCTCAAATTATGTTTAAACATAAATTCAAATCTAACATGAAAGGGTTCATAAGCCAATTTGGCAACATGAGTCAAATACAAATAAAAGCATTAGAGTATCTAAAAGTAGAAGAGGAACATAAATTAAAGTAACATTGAACTTGGAGTGAAGATGAAATAGCCTAAAACTAATAGAAATCCTAAATCCTAAATCCTAAGAGAGATGAGAGAGCCTCTCTCTCTAGAAACTACATCTAATCCTAAAATTATGAATATGAAAGTTGTGTTCTGTTGTGTTAATTGTTGTCTGATGAATGGATGCATTCTCTCAATTTATAGCCTCTAATTTGTATTTTCTAGGCCGAGAACTGGGCCAGAAACAGCCCAAAATTCGCTGGTTGTGAATTCAAACACGCTGATTTTTGTCACTGTGATGCGTCTGCGTGAAGCACGCATTTGTGTTGCCTATCTGTATAGACACTAAGACAAATTTTATATCATTTCGAAGCCCCAAACGTTAGCTTTCCAACGCAACTAGAACTGCATCATTTGGACCCTTGTAGCTCAAGTTATAACCATTTGAGTGCGAAGAGGTCAGGCTGGACAACTTAGCAATTTCTTCAATTTCTTGTATTCCTTCCACTTTTGCATGCTTCCTTTCCATCCTCTGAGTCATTCCTGCCATGTAATCTCTAAAATCACTTAACACACATATCAAGACATCGAATGGTAATAAGATAAGATTAATACTAGCAAATATAAGGCTAAAGAAGCATGTTTTCAATCATATCACAAAATTAGGAAGGAGAATGTAAAACTCTTGCAACTAGTATGAATAAGTGGGTAAAGAGTTGATAAAAACCACTCAATTAAGCACAAGATAAACCATGAAATAGTGGTTTATCAACCTCCCCGCACTTAAACATTAGCATGTCCTCATACTAAGCTCAAGAGAAACTATAAGAGTGAAGAGGAATGGTAGAAAGTATGAAATGCAACCTATCTATATGAATTAGATTTCACTAATTCAAATCATTAAAATGAGATACAAATAGACTTGCAGAACAAAATAGCTCATGAAAGCCGGGAACAAAGAATCGAGCATCGAACCCTCACAGGAAGTGTATATACTCTAATCGCTCAGGTGTTTAAGGTTCGATCTCTCAATTCTCTACTAACCTTGCTTTCTAAGGCTTGCTCTTCTTCTACCAATCAACAAAAGTTTAATGTACAAATACACATATCAAGAGGTATTTTAAAGGTTGTAATGGGGTTAGGGTCAAGGTAGGATTGTATTTGGCCAAGTGGACTGAAATCTGAATCCTTAATTAACTTAAACTTTCCACCTAACTTTAGACAATCCATGTAATCATAATACCAAATCTAACTATCCATTAACCATGTTTACCACATATTCATGCATTATAATTTCAAGTACAATACATATGCATTCCTTTCACCATTTACTTTGTGGCATTTTGTCCCCTTTTATTTATTTGCTCTTTTTCTTTTGTTTTCTCCTTTATTTTTTTATTTTTTTCATTTTTTCTTTTATTTTTATTATTATTATTTTTTCTTTTTTTTTTCCATAATTTTTCTTTCTTTTGCTTTTCTCAAGGCATATGATTAAGGTATTGAATGCACGAACATATTCTCAACATTCTTTCATATTTTCAGAAAATTCTAACATACTCAATTCTCAAACCAAATTTTTCCAAACCAACTTTCCCCACACTTAAATCATAAGCACTCTCACTAGTCTAAGCTAACCAAGGATTCAAATTAAGGACAATATTATTTTCCGCTTAGAGTTAGTGATGAGTTAAAGTAAAGAACAAAAGGGGTATAATAGGCTCAACATTGGTTTGCAAAGGATAATGAAAGGTTAAGGTCATATGGGTATGTAAGCTTAGTGAAACAAAGGCCTTAATCATATAAGTGCATGCATACATCAAACCATGGAAATATAGAATTAAGCAAGACAAAGATCACAATTTTAGAGAGAACAACACACACCAAAAATAAAATATTGATTGATAAAATGCAACCAATCAATTAAGCTCAAAAATCTCACAGGTTTTGTGTGTTCGAGCTCTAAACGATGTTCCAGTATAATATTTCTTTGGACAAGTTTATCAAAAATTTTAAATCAAATTAGTGAAATGTTATAAAAAGTTCTTGAAAAAGAAAATATCACTTTAGTCAAGTGGTGGTAAAATATGCACAAAAAGCAAACAAATATACAATCAAACATGCAAATGCAACAACTAACTACAAAGAAAATAAAACATTGGTGTTGAGATAGGAAGGTACTAACCCACGGAGATCGGTATTGACCTCCCCATACTTAAAGATTGCACCGTCTTCGGTGTATGCTAAGATGTGCAAGTAGACGGGTTGCTCCAACTGACGCTTGTAGATAGAAGCGCCTTAGTTGGAGGTCTCTTGGTTCCTCTTCGTGCTGGTGTCTTGTCAGTGGCCTTCTCTTTTCCTTTCTTGGTACCCATGCCTAAGGAAGAAGAAAAAGGGAGAGTGTGAAATATAGAAAACTAAGAACGGAAGGGAGGAAATTTCAAGTGATAAGGAATGCCAAAGGAAAGATGATAGCCCAACTACATGGTGGCTACAACATGTAGGGAAGACAACAATAAAGATCAAAAAGGGCAATTTAAAATAAGTAGATGCAAGAGGGTAAAAACATGCAAATAATAGGCATGAGAAGCATAGCTCAAGCATCAAGTAATAAATGTGCCAAATTAAAGATCATGTGTAATGATGACAATTGTGAATGATAATCCCAAATACATGTGGATCACAAGTGTTATGAAAAAGAGGTATGCAAGTGAAAGAGTAAAATAAAATAAGATTTAAAATTCCATAAAAGCTTTTTCACAAACACTGGGTGTGCAAGTTAAAATAAGGATGAAAATAATGTAATCTAAATGTATATGAGAGCCATAAGTAAATGTCAATTGTTAAATCTCTCCTCAGAATAGCCACAGGCTCAAGTAAAATAAGATACTATCCAAATAAAACTCCAACACCAACATAAAAATGCATGAAAAATAATTGAAAAAGAAACCAAAAGGAATTAAGCTAAGATTAAATTGAGAAGAAAAAAGAACAAATAAATGCATTAAATTAAAGGGATAGAAGAGTAGAGGGGGAGAAGAAAAGAAAGAAAGAAGAAAGAAGAAGAAAAGAATTAGGATTTGGGGAAGAAAAAATAAGATATCTTGGCTGATCTGGATAAGTTGTGCATCGCATATGACGCGGACGCGTGGATCACGCGTACGCGTGACTTTATTTGGGTTAGTGGTGTGAGAGCAGCCTTGCGTTCGCGCAACTTTCTGTCTCAAACGTATATTGCCAAAATTTAGGGTGACGCGTGTGCGTGAGTGACGCGCACGCGAGAATGGCCTTTCTTTTAAAAATGACGCGGATGCGTGGGGCACGCGTTCGCGTCGTAGGGCTTGTGCTTCTAGCATGGTTCCAGCCCCACTCTATCATAACTTACTGCCATACACCCATTTACGTCGATTTCATAGGGGCACGCGTTCGCGTGGGTGACGCGGACGCGTGGGAAGCTTATTTTCCAAATGACGCGACCGTGTCAGCAACGCGGTCACTTGGGCATGTTTGTGCCTAAGGCACGCCTCCAGCCATGCTTTCGTGTGACTTTCTGTTCAATTTATTTTCTTGAAAACGCACTGGTGACGCGGATGCATCAGCGACGATTACGCGTCGCGTGCTTTTTTTTTTTTAATGCAGTATGCAGAATGCAGATGATTATGTAGAAATTATAAATGAACAGGAATGAAAATAAAATAAAATAAAACTAAGAACAAAAAGGAAAGAATATACCATGGTGGGTTGTCTCCCACCTAGCACTTTTAGTTGAAGTCCTTAAGTTGGACATTTGGTGAGCTTCTTGTCATGGTGGCTTGTGCTTGAACTCGTCTTGAAACTTCCACCAATGTTTGGACTTCCAATAAGCTCTATCAATACCAAGTAAATTTCTCAAGCTTTGATGGAGTTCTTCACAAGCTTCGAGCTCCCAAATTTGATCCTCATATATTCCTGGATCCCAAATCTTGTTTCTGCACCCGTCTTCAAGTGGAACATGATGATTCTATCCGGGTGGTAAGCAATCCGAATTCTCACTAAGGCATCCAAACAGCTTCCTTGACCCATTCAGTTGAGCTTTACACCAACCCTTGCATTTAGATTTTGAGCTTTCCACCATATTGAAGCTTGCATGACAACTCCAACCACTAACCATCTTCCTCTTACTCTTAATGCCACAAAGAGCTCTAAGCTGGCCATCTGTCTCAAGTAAACCATATTCAAGTGGGAAAGTAAAGGGCAAGGATAAGAATTTTATCCACCTGAATGTTGTATTGGATGGTAATGGCTTTGGGGGAGAGGTCTCCAACAGCTTTGGGAAGGTGATTTCAAGCTCCATTCCCTTGTGCTTTCCTTTGGAAACTTCCACCTCCTTGCAAGCTTCTTCAAGTTCAACCACTTCCTCTTGGTAGCTTTATTCCAATTCAATCTCTTCTTCATTACTCACCAAAGGCATAGGAGGTTGTGCTTCTTCTTTTTTAGTCTGCATCTCTTGATCAACCTCTTCAAAGTCTTTAGCCATGATATGCCTTGGAGGTTGTACACCCTCTTCAACATCAAATTCAAACATCTTGGAAGGAGGTTCTATGACTGGACTTTCCCATGGAGGTTCTGCATCTCCTAAGTCTTCAACCACTTTTTCCTCTTCAATAATTACTGCTTTGTCTAGTTGTTTTAGTATAAAATCTTACTCATCCTTGATGATTTTTTTTCCATGATAACTCCTTTCAACTACTCCTTCATATTCGAGGGTCTCTCCTATCTCCACATTTTGGGCTTTCTCTTGCTCTGAGACAAAATTAGACTCCTCCTTGATGTATTCCTTCACTAATTCTTTAATCACTCCTTCGACTTTAAGGGTCTCCACTACCTTCATCTGTAGGGCCTCCTCTAGCTTCTTATGAAGTATGGATTCGCAAAGATGATTCCTTCTTTCTTGTTCCGTATCAATAGCATAACTGGGATCATCTTGCTCTTGGATTGATGGATGTGGGTGCTCTTCCATGGAGGGTGGTGATGAGATGGGAGGGTTATTATGTGGTTGAAAAGGAAGCGCACTGAAGCTTGAGGGTTGAATATTGGAGGTAGAGGGTTGGTCCATGCGGGATATAAGATTTTGGAGTGTAGAGGTGAGACCAATGATATTAGAGATGAGTGTGTCATTATCCAATGGAGGTTGGGGTGGATAGGATGGTTCATGTGGTGGTTAGTGTGGGTGGTAAGGATTAGGGTCATATGGGGGTGTTTGGTGGTAAGGTGCTTGTTAGTATAGTGGTCCAGAGTTGTGTTGAGGAGGTCGTTCATAAGCATATAGTGGGACTTGTTGGTTATAGCGCATTGGAGGGGGTTGTTGCCAAGAGGGTTGATCAAATCCTGGTGGCTCCTCCCATCTTTGATTCTTCCAACCTTGATGCTTATTTTCATTATAGTTTCCATTCCTTACAACAACATTAGAACTAAACTCAAAGTGACGGGGGTGAGAACTCATAGTAATTAATAAAAATTAAAAACAAAAACAAATAAAAAGCAAAAGAAAATAAAATAAAATAAATAAGAGAAAAGATTTGAAAAAGATTTGATTTTAAGATTAGAAAAGATAAGTTTTTAAAAGGTTTTGAAATTTAAATTTTGAATTTGAAAATTAAATTTTGAATTTTGAATTTTTTAAAAGTCAACAATATAAGATAAAGATTTGAAAAAGATTTAAATTTTGAAAAGTTTTGATTTTTTAAATTTTAAATTTAAATTTTAAATTTTGAATTTTGAATTTTGAAATTTAAATATTGAAATTTGAAATTTGAATTTGAAATAAGATAAGATAAGATTTTGAAAAAGATATGATTTTTGAAAAAGATTTGAATTTTGAAATTTAAAACTAAGATAAGATAAGATAAAAAATTTTAAAGTAAAAAACTGAATTTTATTTTATTTTTTTGTTTTTTTTATTTTTTTTCAAAAAAATCAATTTAAAAGTAAATATTTACAATAACCAACAATAAGACACACGTTTGCAATTCCCCGGCAACGGCGCCATTTTGAAGAACAAAACTCTCGCGCGATCTAGAATTTTCACAATAAATTCGCGTTGTAAGTATAGCTTCTAGACCGACAAGAATTCCTTTCTTACAAAAGTTTGGTTGTCACAAGTAACAAAACCCACTAAAATTTATAACCGAAGTATTTAATCCTCGGGTCATCTTCTCAAGGAATTGCAGGGAGGTATGATTTATTATAGGTTATGTAAAAAGATATGTTTTTGGGTTTTTTTAAAATAAGGAACAAGTAATTTAAATGACAAGAAAAATAAATTAATAACTATAAAATCTCTTGGCAAGGTATAAGAAATTGAGGTACTATCCTAGTTATCCTTTATCAGGTGTGAAGAGAATTGGATTCTGCTCTCACCTTATTAACCTCTAACTATGAAGGTAAGTTAAGTGGATGAATCAATTTGGTTCCTCAGATCCTAGTCAATTCCTAAGAAAAGACTAGAGTTATTGGAATTCAAATTAATTAGCAAAGATAATAATTATCAATCACAATGAGTTTGATAACTCAAGTGTCTCCAATTAATCAATTCATCAATTAAAGCCAATAATATAAAAAGCTAAGTAAAAATCATAAATCTAAAATACCTCAAAAATTATGTTTAAACATAAATTCAAATCTAACATGAAAGGGTTCATAAGCCAATTTGGCACCAAGAGTCAAATACAAGTAAAAGCATTAGAGTATCTAGAAGTAGAAGAGAAACATAAATTAAAGTAATATTGAACCTGAAGTGAAGATGAAATAGCCTAAAACTAATAGAAATCCTAAATCCTAAATCCTAAGAGAGAGGAGAGAGCCTCTCTCTCTAGAAACTACATCTAATCCTAAAATTATGAATATGAAAGTTGTGTTCTGTTGTGTTAATTGTTGTCTGATGAATGGATGCATTCCCTCACTTTATAGCATCTAATTTGTGTTTTCTGGGCCGAGAACTGGGCCAGAAACAGCCCAGATATCGCTGGTTGCGAATTCAAACACGCTGATTTTTGTCACTGCGACGCGTTCGCGTGAAGCACGCGTTTGGGTCACCTAGATGTATGGCCATGATGAGCGGATAATTTATACGCTTTTTGACATTGTTTTTAGTATGTTTTTAGTAGGATCTAGTTACTTTTAGGGATGTTTTCATTAGTTTTTATGTTAAATTCACATTTCTTGACTTTACTATGAGTTTGTGTGTTTTTCTGTGATTTCAGGTATTTTCTGGCTGAAATTGAGGGAGTTGAGCAAAAATCAGATTCAGAGGTTGAAGAAGGACTGCTGATGCTGTTGGATTCTGACCTCCCTGCACTCAAAGTGTATTTTCTGGAGCTACAGAACTCGAAATGGCGCGCTTCTAATTGCGTTAGAAAGTAGACATCCAGGGCTTTCCAGCAATATATAATAGTTCATACTTTGGCCAAGAATAAACAACGTAAATTGGCGTTCAACGCCAGCTTTCTGCCCAAATCTGGCGTCCAGCGCCAGAAAAGGATCCAAAACCAGAGTTGAACGCCCAAACTGGCACAAAAAATGGCGTTCAACTCCAAGAAGGACCTCTACACGTGCAACACTAAAGCTCAGCCCAAGCACACACCAAGTGGGCCCCGAAAGTGGATTTATGCATCAATTACTTACTCATGTAAACCCTAGTAGCTAGTTTATTATAAATAGGACCATTTACTATTGTATTAGAAGTCTTTTTTGACCATCTTTGGACGCCTGGTTCTTAGATCAGAGGGGCTGGCCATTCGGCCATGCCTGGACTTTCACTTATGTATTTTCAACGGTAGAGTTTCTACACTCCATAGATTAAGGTGTGGAGCTCTGCTGTTCCTCAAAGATTAATGCAAAGTACTACTGTTTTCTATTCAATTCATCTTGTTTCGCTTCTAAGATATTCATTCGTACTTCAATCTGAATGTGATGAACGTGACAATCATCATCATTCCCTATGAACGCGTGCCTGACAACCACTTCCGTTCTACCTTAGACTGAATGAGTATCTCTTAGATCTCCTAACCAGAATCTTCGTGGCGTAAGCTAGAATGATGGCGGCATTCAAGAGAATTCGGAAGGTCTAAACCTTGTCTGTGGTATTCCGAGTAGGATTCAATGAATGAATGACTGTGACGAGCTCCAAACTCACGATTGTGGGGTGTTAGTGACAGACGCAAAAGGATAGTAAATCCTATTCCAGCATGATCGAGAACCGACAGATGAATAGCCATGCCGTGACAGGGCATTGGATCATTTTCCCGAGAGATGATCAAAAGTAGCCATTAACAGTGGTGATGTATCACATAAAGCCAGCCATGGAAAGGAGTAAGACTGACTGGATGAAGATAGCAGGAAAGCAGAGGTTCAGAGGAACGAAAAGCATCTCCATTCGCTTATCTGAAATTCCTATCAATGATTTACATAAGTACCTCTATCCCTATTCTATTATTTATTTTCGAAAACCCATTACTGTTTTATATCCGCCTGGCTGAGATTTACAAGGTGACCATAGCTTGCTTCATACAGACAATCTCCGTGGGATTCGACCCTTACTCACGTAAGGTATTACTTGGACGACCCAGTGCACTTGCTGGTCAGTTACACGGAGTTATGAACCGTGGTCTTGGCATCATGTTTTTGACGCCATTACCAGGGAAAGAAAGAGCGATGAATTTTACATACTTAAAGTGTAATTACGATTCCGCGTACCAAGTTTTTGGCGCCGTTGCCGGGGATTGTTTGAGTTTGGACAACTGACGGTTCATCTTGTTGCTCAGATTAGGTAATTTTCTTTTTGTTTTGTTTTCAAAAATTTTTCAAAAATTTTTCATCTGTTTTCGAAAAAAAAAAAGAAAAAAAAATAAAAATAAAAATGTTTTCAAAAATCTATTTGTCTTCAGAATTTTTAAGAATGAATTCTAGTGTTTCATGAAGCATGTTGAAGCCTGGCTGGCTGTAAAGCCATGTCTAATTCCTTTGGGAATGAGTATGTTGGGCGTGTCATGTCTGAGTTGCATACTAAAGCTTGGCTGGCTATTCAGCCATGCCTGACCCTTTGATTGGAGCTTTAGAGCATAAGATTCCTGGAATTCATATTAAAAATTTTGAATCCTTATTTTTCTCTTTTCTAAATAATTTTCGAAAAATATAAAATAAAAATCCAAAAAAATTCATAAAATCATAAAAATAAAAAATATTTTGTGTTTCTTGTTTGAGTCTTGAGTCATGTTATAAGTTTAGTGTCAATTGCATATGCATCTTGCATTTTTTTCGAAAATATCATGCATTCATAGTGTTCTTCATGATCTTCAAGTTGTTCTTGGTAAGTCTTCTTGTTTGATCTTTGCATTTGCATGTTTTGTGTCTTTTCTTGTTTCTCATATGCATTCCTGAATTCTTTATGTCTAAGCATTAAAGAATTCTAAGTTTGGTGTCTTGCATGTTTTTCTTGCATTAAAAATTTTTCAAAAATATGTTCTTGATGTTCATCATGATATTCACGGTGTTCTTGGTGTTCATCTTGACATTCATAGTGTTCTTGCATGCATTCCTTGTTTTGATTCAAAAATAAAAGAGAAAAACATGAAAATGATGTTTTTAATTTTTTTCTCTCTCATCATAAAAATTTCAAAAATCAAAAAAAATATTTTTACCTTTTTCTCCTCATTAAATTCGAAAATTAGATTTGGTTTTTTCAAAAATTTTTAAAAACTAGTTGTTTTCATGAGTCAAGTCAAATTTTCAATTTGAAAATCTTATCTTTTTCAAAATCTTTTTCAAAAATCAAATCTTTTTCAAATCTCTTAGTTATTTTCGAAAATTCCAAAAATATTTTTCAAAAATATTTTTCTTATTTTTATATCAAATTTTTGAAAATAACAATAATCAATTAATGTTTTGATTCAAAAATTTCAAGTTTGTTACTTGCTTGTTAAGAAAGATTCAAACTTTGAGTTCTAGAATCATATCTTGTGATTTCTTGTGAATCAAGTCATTAATTGTGATTTTAAAAATAAAATCTTTTTCAAAACTAATTTCAATCATATCTTTTCAAAATATCTTCTTATCTTATCTTTTTCAAAAATTTGATTTCAAAATATCTTTTCTAACTTCCTAACTTCTTATCTTTTCAAAATATGTTTCAACTAACTAACTAACTTTTTTGTTTGTTTCTTATCTTTTTCAAAACTACCTAACTAACTCTCTCTCACTAATTTTCGAAAATATCTTCCCTCTTTTTCAAAAATTTCTTTTTAATTAACTAATTATTTTTATTTTTGATTTCAAAATTTTTCAAAAATTACTAACCTTTTTCAAAAACTATTTTCAAAAATCACTAACCCTTTTTCAAAAATTATTTTTGAAAATTCTCCCTCTCCCATCTTATTCTATTTATTTATTCATCTACTAACATCTCATCTCACATCTCTACCCTCCTCACAGTTGTGTTTCTTCCATTACATTACATTCTTTGTCTCCTTCTTTTCTCCCACTCACAAAAGGATCCCTATACTGTGGTATAAAGGATCTCTATTATTATTATTTTTCTGTGCCCTCTTTTTTGTCATATGAGTAGGAGCAAGGACAAGAACATTCTTGTTGAAGCAAATCCAGAACCTGAAAGAACTCTGAAGAGAAAATTAAGAGAAGCTAAATTACAACAATCCAGAGATAACCTTTCAGAAATTTTAGAACAGGAAAGGGAGATGGCAGCCGAAAATAATAATAATGCAAGGAGGATGCTTGGTGACTTTACTGCACCTAATTCCAATTTACATGGAAGAAGCATCTCCATTCCTGCCATTGGAGCAAACAACTTTGAGCTGAAACCTCAATTAGTTTCTCTGATGCAGCAGAACTGCAAGTTTCATGGACTTCCATCTGAAGATCCTTTTCAGTTCTTAACTGAATTCTTGCAGATATGTGATACTGTTAAGACTAATGGAGTAGATCCTGAAGTCTACAAGCTTATGCTTTTCCCTTTTGCTGTAAGAGACAGAGCTAGAGTATGGTTGGACTCTCAACCTAAGGATAGCCTGAACTCTTGGGATAAGCTGGTCAAGGCTTTCCTAGCCAAGTTCTTTCCTCCTCAAAAGCTGAGCAAACTTAGAGTGGATGTTCAAACCTTCAGACAAAAAGAAGGTGAATCCCTCTATGAAGCTTGGGAGAGATACAATGGACTGACCAAAAAGTGTCCTTCTGACATGCTTTCAGAATGGACCATCCTGGATATATTCTATGATGGTCTGTCTGAGTTATCAAAGATGTCATTGGATACTTCTGCAGGTGGATCCATTCACCTAAAGAAAATGCCTGCAAAAGCTCAAGAACTCATTGACATGGTTGCTAATAACCAATTCATGTACACTTCTGAGAGGAATCCTGTGAGTAATGGGACGCCTATGAAGAAGGGAGTTCTTGAGATTGATACTCTGAATGCCATATTGGCTCAGAACAAAATATTGACTCAGCAAGTCAATATGATTTCTCAGAGTCTGAATGGAATGCAAGCTGCATCCAACAGTACTCAAGAGGCATCTTCTGAAGAAGAAGCTTATGATCCTGAGAACCCTGCAATAGCAGAGATAAATTACATGGATGAACCTTATGGAAACACCTATAATCCATCATGGAGAAATCATCCAAGTTTCTCATGGAAGGATCAAAAGCCTCAACAAGGCTTTAATAATGGTGGAAGAAATAGGTTTAGCAATGGCAAGCCTTTTCCATCATCCACTCAGCAACAGACAGAGAATTCTGAGCAAAACTCATCTAGCTTAGCAAACTTAGTCTCTGATCTATCTAAGGCCACTGTGAGTTTCATGAATGAAACAAGGTCTTCCATTAGAAATTTGGAAGCACAAGTGGGCCAGCTGAGTAAAAAGATCACTGAAATCCCTCCTAGCACTCTCCCAAGCAATACAAAAGAAAATCCAAAAGGAGAGTGCAAGGCCATTGACATAACCAAAATGGCCGAACCCAATGAGGGAGAGGAGGACGTGAATCCCAAGGAGGAAGAGCTCTTGGGACGTCCAGTGATCAATAAGGAGCTTTCCTCTGAGGAACCAAAGGACTCTGAGGCTCATCTAGAGACCATAGAGATTTCATTGAACCTCCTTATGCCCTTCATGAGCTCTGATGAGTATTCCTCTTCTGAAGAGAATGAGGATGTGACTGAAGAGCAAACTGCCAAGTTTCTTGGTGCAATCATGAAGCTAAATGCCAGATTATTTGGCATTGATACTTGGGAAGATGAACCTCCCTTGTTCACCAATGAACTAAGTGATCTGGATCAACTGACATTGCCTCAAAAGAGACAGGATCCTGAAAAGTTCATAATACCTTGTACCATAGGCACCAGGATCTTTAAGGCTCTGTGTGACCTTGGTTCAGGGATAAACCTCATGCCCCTCTCTGTAATAGAGAAACTGGGAATCTATGGGGTGCAAGCTGCTAGAATCTCATTAGAGATGGCAGATAATTCAAGAAAATAGGCTTATGGACAAGTAGAGGATGTGTTAGTAAAGGTTGAAGGCCTTTACATCCCTGCTGATTTCATAGTCCTGGATACTGGAAAGGAAGAGGATGAATTCATCATCCTAGGAAGACCTTTCCTAGCCACAGCAAGAGCTGTGATTGATGTGAACAGAGGAGAATTGATCCTTCAATTAAATAAGGACAACCTTGTGTTTACAACTCAAGGATCTCTCTCTGCATCCAGGGAGAGGAAGCAGAAAAACCTTCTCTCAAAGCAGAGTCAAACAAAGCCCCCACAGTCAAACTCTAAGTTTGGTGTTGGGAGGCCATAAGCAAACTCTAAGTTTGGTGTTGAACTCCCATATCCAAACTCTAAGTTTGGTGTTGGAGAGTCTCAACAAAGCTCTGCACATCTGTGAGGCTCCATGAGAGCCCAATGTCAAGCTACTGATATTAAAGAAGCGCTTGTTGGGAGGCAACCCAATTTTTATCTAACTATATTTTTCTTAGTTATATGTCTTTATAGGTTCATGATCATGTGGAGTCACAAAATAAATATAAAAATTGAAAACGGAATCAAAAATAGCAAAAGAAAAATCACACCCTGGAGGAAGCATCTGCCTGGCGTTCAACGCCAGAACAGAGCATGGTTCTGGCGCTGAACGCCCAAAATGGGCAGTATCCTGGCGCTGAACGCCCAGAACAAGCATGGTTCTGGCGTTCAACGCCAGAAATGGCAACAAATGGGCGTTGAACGCCCAAAATGGGCACCAACCTGGCGCTGAACGCCCAGAGTTGTGTGCAAGGGCATTTTGCATGCCTAAATTGGTGCAGGGATGTAAATACCTTGACACCTCAAGATCTGTGGACCTCACAGGATCATCTCAGGATCTGTGGACCCCACAGGATCCCCACTTTCCTTCCTCATAATCCTAGTTTTTTTTCCACATCTTCTTCTTCATCTATTCCTTCTTCTTTTGCTCGAGGGCGAGCAACATTCTAAGTTTGGTGTGGTAAAACAATTATGTAAAGGATCTATAGCTCAGTGGTAGAACATGTGGCTGCAAATCAAGAGATCTCTGAGATACCTCAGGGGATGCACTTCCCTCCACATAGTTATTGGAAGCAACTGAGGATAGAAATACCAAAAATCACTAGGAATCAAGCCACAAAGGCAAGGAAGAGACATAGAAGAGCTCAAAGACAACATTGGTTCCTCAAGAAGGAAACGCCACCAGCACTAAGGTGGATTCATTCCTTGTTCTTATTTCTTCTGTATTTCGTTTTCTATGTTATGTGCTTATCTATGTTTGTGTCTTCATTACATGATCATTAGTAGTTAGTAACTATGTCTTAAAGTTATGAATGTCCTATGAATCCATCACCTCTCTTAAATGAAAAATGTTTTAATTCAAAAGAACAAGAAGTACATGAGTTTCGAATTTATCCTTGAACTTAGCTTAATTATATTGATGTGGTGACAATGCTTCTTGTTTTTGGAATGTATGGTTGAACAGTGCATATGTCTTTTGAAGTTGTTGTTTAAGAATGTTAAATATGTTGGCTCTTGAAAGAATGATGACTAGGAGACATGTTATTTGATAATCTAAAAAATCATAAAAATGATTCTTGAAGCAAGAAAAAGCAGCAAAGAACAAAGCTTGCAGAAAAAAAAATAGGCGAAAAAAAAATAGAAAAAGCAAGCATAAAAAGCCAAAAGCTCTTAAAACCAAGAGGCAAGAGCAAAAAGCCAATAACCCTTAAAACCAAAAAGCAAGGGTAAATAAAAAGGATCCCAAGGCTTTGAGCATCAGTGGATAAGAGGACCTAAAAGAATAAAATCCTGGTCTAAGCGGCTAAACCAAGCTGTCCCTAACCATGTGCTTGTGGCGTGTAGGTGTCAAGTGAAAACTTGAGACTGAGCGGTTAAAGTCAAGGTCCAAAGCAAAAAAAAAAAAAAAAAGAGTGTGCTTAAGAACCCTGGACACCTCTAATTGGAGACTTTAGCAAAGCTGAGTCACAATCTGAAAAGGTTCACCCAAATTATGTGTCTGTGGCATTTATGTATCCGGTGGTAATACTGGAAAACAAAGTGCTTAGGGCCACGGCCAAGACTCATAAAGAAGCTGTGTTCAAGAATCATCATACTGAACTAGGAGAATCAATAACACTATCTGAACTCTGAGTTCCTATAGATGCCAATCATTCTGAACCTCAATGGATAAAGTGAGATGCCAAAACTATTCAAGAGGCAAAAAGCTATAAGTCCCGCTCATATGATTGAAGCTCTCTTTCATTGATAGTTTGGAATTTATAGTATATTCTCTTCCTTTTATCCTATTTGATTTTCAGTTGCTTGGGGACAAGCAACAATTTAAGTTTGGTGTTGTGATGAGCGGATAATTTATACGCTTTTTGACATTGTTTTTAGTATGTTTTTAGTAGGATCTAGTTACTTTTAGGGATGTTTTCATTAGTTTTTATGTTAAATTGACATTTCTGGACTTCACTATGAGTTTGTGTGTTTTTCTGTGATTTCAGGTATTTTCTGGCTGAAATTGAGGGACTTGAGCAAAAATCAGATTCAGAGGTTGAAGAAGGACTGCTGATGCTGTTGGATTCTGACCTCCCTGCACTCAAAGTGGATTTTCTGGAGCTACAGAACTCAAAATGGCGCGCTTCTAATTGCGTTGGAAAGTAGAAATCCAGGGATTTCCAGCAATATATAATAGTCCATACTTTGGCCAAGAATAGACAACATAAACTGGCATTCAACGCCAGCTTTCTGCCCAAATCTGGCGTCCAGCGCCAGAAAAGGATCCAAAACCAGAGTTGAACGCCCAAACTGGCAAAAAAATTGGCGTTCAACTCCAAGAAGGACCTCTACACGTGCAACACTCAAGCTTAGCCTAAGCACACACCAAGTGGGCCCCGAAAGTGGATTTATGCATCAATTACTTACTCATGTAAACCCTAGTAGCTAGTTTATTATAAATAGGACCTTTTACTATTATATTAGAAGTCTTTTTTGACCATCTTTGGACGCCTGGTTCTTAGATCAGAGGGGCTGGCCATTCGGCCATGCCTGGACTTTCACTTATGTATTTTCAACGGTAGAGTTTCTACACTCCATAGATTAAGGTGTGGAGCTCTGCTGTTCCTCAAAGATTAATGCAAAGTACTACTGTTTTCTATTCAATTCATCTTGTTTTGCTTCTAAGATATTCATTCGTGCTTCAATCTGAATGTGATGAACATGACAATTATCATCATTCCCTATTAACGCGTGCCTGACAACCACTTCCGTTCTACCTTAGACTGAATGAGTATCTCTTAGATCTCCTAACCAGAATCTTCGTGGCGTAAGCTAGAATGATGGCGGCATTCAAGAGAATCCGGAAGGTCTAAACCTTGTCTGTGGTATTCCGAGTAGGATTCAATGAATGAATGACTGTGACGAGCTCCAAACTCGCGATTGCGGGGCGTTAGTGACAGACGCAAAAGGATAGTAAATCCTATTCCAGCATGATCGAGAACCGACAGATGAATAGCCGTGCCGTGACAGGGTGCGTTGATCATTTTCACTGAGAGGATAAGATGAAGCCATTGACAAGGGTGATGCCTCCAGACGATTAGCTGTGCCGTGACAGGGCATTGGATCATTTTCCCGAGAGATGACCGAAAGTAGCCATTGACAGTGGTGATGTATCACATAAAGCCAGCCATGGAAAGGAGTAAGACTGCCTGGATGAAGATAGCAGGAAAGCAGAGGTTCAGAGGAACGAAAAGCATCTCCATTCGCTTATCTGAAATTTCTATCAATGATTTACATAAGTACCTCTATCCCTATTCTATTATTTATTTTCGAAAACCCATTACTGTTTTATATCCGCCTGACTGAGATTTACAAGGTGACCATAGCTTGCTTCATACCGACAATCTCCGTGGGATTCGACCCTTACTCACGTAAGGTATTACTTGGACGACCCAGTGCACTTGCTGGTTAGTTATGCGAAGTTGTGAAGATATGTTTAGACCATGGTCCTGTGCATCCGTTTTTGGTGCCGTTGCCGGGGAATCAATTTCGAACAACAATTCACAACCTGAGTAGCAATTTCGCATACCAGGCCACTATGGCAAATTATATATCATTTCGAAGCCCCAGACGTTAGATTTCCAACGCAATAAGAACCGCATCATTTGGATCGCTGTAGCTCAAGTTATAACCATTTGAGTGCGAAGAGGTCAGGCTGGATAGCTTAGCAATTTCTTCAATTTCTTGTATTCCTTCCACTTTTGAATGCTTCCTTTCCATCCTCTGAGTCATTCCTGCCCTGTAATCTCTGAAATCACTTAACGCACATATCAAGGCATTGAATGGTAATAAGAGAAGATTAATATTAGCAAATATAAGGCCAAAGAAGCATATTTTCAATCATAGCACAAAATCTGGAAAGAGAATGTAAAACTCATGCAAATAGTATGAATAAGTGGATAAAGAGTTGATAAAAACTACTCAATTGAGCACAAGATAAACCATGAAATAGTGGTTTATCAGATGCCCTAAGTTATTCTCATCATTCCCATGATCTTCTCTGTATTCATTCTCATTCCCGTTTCTCACTCCAAGACGTTCAACAGCCCTAACCGCTACTACCGCAGCTTCACGCACTACTTCAGCCACGTTGTTCATGGTAGCCATAAACGTTTCCTGTTCCCTCTTGTAGTTAACATTAGGAATTCCTTCCTGTACGCCTCGTCTCTGTGATCCCATTGTGGTCTTGTTCACACCAAACAATCGTTGTTAAGGTGATCAGTCTTAACACTTCAACTCAAGTGTGAACATTCCCAAAATGAAAACACAGAAACAATCATGCAACATATATCACTAGGATATCCTATACGCATAAGACACACAACAGAGTATGCAATGAAGCATAGTCAGTCCACTCCCCAGGCTCTACTACGAACGAACTGCTCTGATACCAAATTGTAATGACCTATTTTTCAGTATGTATAGATCATACCAGAAACTGAGCGTTACCAACTTGTCTTCCTAATTATTATCGATTATTTATTATATGAGCCTGATTCGCTATTAAAAACGTAGTTAACTTGCGGGCTATTTTTTTTTTGAAAACATTTGGATTAAAAACAGAATCATTCATAATCAATTCACAACTGATAACGGATAAAACAGAATAACCACACATAAATACATCACAAGCAGTTGACAATATTCGGTGATCCAGCCTTTGTTTAAGTATAGACTTTTAGTTAGGACACCCCTAGATATAGCTAGATAATAACTATATACATGTATATACATACAACATCCCAGGCACTAACCTGTTCAAGAAGTCCCTAAGCTGGTGCCCAGGCTAGCCTAGACTCTATACTCACCTAGTCCCTCTAAAATACTAAAGCGAAGGAAAGTACGTTCTAAGTCTTCAAAACTCAAGTCAGGTGGAACGTCATCGAAAGGTAGAACATCATCTGTTATTCCTCTACACGATTAGACATTGCCATATGACGTCTCTCTGGTACCTCATCAAGTAGCCACACAACAGGAGTCTCGTACACAGGATTTAGGTTAAAGTTCACGTACAAACGGGGTGCAGACATTGGCTGGTCTCACTGTATATACATATAAATAGAGAACGAAATTCACCCTAGACTCAGAAGACTATCTAGAGCGGAATGCTTCTTGCAGAACCATCATCAATGAACTACGGTAAGGTACTCTTACTTCCATCTGAAGGGGGAAGGGAGAGAGAAGGGGTAAGAACTGGGGAGTTCTTAGTAGGGCCGGGGTTATTAGTTAAGTTCATTAATTCCGTGTTGTTTAGCAGACGAATAGCAAAATACCGAGAAGTAGTGAACAGAAGATACAGATAAGTAGAGAAAATAGAGAAAACATAAAGCAGAACACAAACAAAAGAATACAAGAAAATAAAACGCAAATACAAAGAATAGAATACAAACAAACAGAGCATACATTCATTCAATAATCATAACAGAGGAAATGCACAACCAAGTATGACGCATGTCTGTCCTATGCAGGCCATGAGCTCATGTGTCGGTTTATCCCCTGCATCCCGATATTACCTAGGAGCTAGTCCTAGATATGGCTTCCCATTGTGTCCTTCGTGCATACGTGTCAGTGGTTAAGAATACCACTCCTTCGTGACTACCAGAAGTCGGCACAAAGCTCGACCGCATAATATATGCAAAAGGGGAAATAGTGATCCTCAGTTCGTGGGCGTCCCTGAGATCAACACACAAACAAAACAAATATCCTCAGTTCGTGGGTTTCCCCGAGATCACTATACAAATAAAACAGAGATCCTCAGTTCGTGGGTTATACCCGAGATCAGCACACAACAACACCACGATCCTCAGTTTATGGGTTATACCTAAGATCAACATATAACAGTTAGTGGGTTATTCCCGTAATCAATGATTATCAATTCGTGGGTTTTTCCTGCAAACGAAATAGTTAACAGTTCATAGGTTTCCCCGAGACCAATGATCATCCAATTCGTGGGTACTTCCCCTATTTAACAATATCAGTTCGTGTGTTTTACTGCTCTTCTCTCTCAGTCTCTTTACTCTGCTCTGATTACTCTTTTCTCTGTATCTATATTACCCTTTTTCTCTTTACCTCTTTACTGTAGTCTGGTTACTCTGTTTTCAGTGTTTCTCTACTCTGCTCTGATTTCTCTCCTTAACGTATGTATTTAAAGCTTATGTAAATTTTGGTATGAATAGTTAGCCTGTCCCAAGTATAAGTTCATTAATTCTATACTAAAACAGTTTAACTTTTCATATAATACCTAACCCTAGTCGCAACTTAAGGACTAACTATGTTGCCCTAGTTCGTTCACTAGTCTCTGTCTATTTTTGTGTCGTTAAAACTTTAAAGACTTTTCTTTGGTTTTTATCTTTTCTTTATCTTTTTATCTTTCCTTTATCTTTACCTTACTAACATGTTATTACCACACCCTAAGTGTTTTATGAAGGTAATTATCAGATTCTACGCTTAAAGTTGTCTTTCTAAAGCTTTTACAGAAAACTGCCTTTTTCGCATTATTTTATTATTTTTATTAAAATATTATTTTTAATTAAATATTATTATTTAATATTTTATTATTATTTATTATTTTATTACTAAATTTTCAAAAATTACCTTGCCTTTACCTTTTAACCTTTAAAATTAACTTTTTACCCCGGTAACTTTTAATATTTCTACTTTAACCACCCTAACCTTCAGAAATTACAAAATAACCCCTCAAACACCAAAATAATTATAACCTTGCCCTTTTTAAGATCTAAGGCCTGTTCTTCCATGTTTTTCATCACACTCAAAGTGTTCTTTGTGTTCTTCGTAAATTCTTCAGATTCTTTCTCTATTTTTACCCGTTTTTCAATCTTTTCATCAACCTATTTTTAGCATAATTCTAAATAAAATTGCAGCCACTAAAGCCCCATATTTTCCCCTTGATTACAACACAAATTCAATACCAATTTAAGGGTTAGGGTTCGTTTTTCCAGTTGCCCCCAAGAACAAAATTCATAGCTTGAATATCATCAAATTTCATCAAATTTTCACCAAAATTTCAACAAGAATCACTCATATAAATCATCAATTTCAAGCACAGCCAAACCATATCATAATCACACAACTCAAACACAATCAATCAAGATTAAATTCGTCAAACCCTACCTGGTTTTGTTGCTCCTAATTCGGTTATACTTTCAGGTGGTCCTTAAGCACCTTTTCCTCCTAAATCACATCAAGAACAACTTTAAATCCAAAAACCCTAAACTGACCAAATCATGCTCACCATGTTAGAAAGGGATATCTCACCTTAGACTTGCTGGAAATTAATGTTTCTTGGCCCTCAAGTCAAGTTAAGCATGATTCCTAAGGAAGAACATCAAGAAAACACATGTTTAAGCCTGTTTCCTTGAAACCGAATTGAAGAGGGAGGGTGATGAGCGGATAATTTATACGCTTTTTGGCATTGTTTTTAGTATATTTTTATTATGATCTAGTTACTTTTAGGGATGTTTTTATTAGTTTTTATGTTAAATTCACATTACTGGACTTTACTATGAGTTTGTGTGTTTTTCTGTGATTTCAGGTATTTTTTGGCTGAAATTGAGGGACTTGAGCAAAAATCAGATTCAGAGGTTGAAGAAGGACTGTTGATGCTGTTGGATTCTGACCTCCCAGCACTCAAAGTGGATTTTCTGGAGCTAGAGAACTCCAAATTGCACGCTCTCAACGGCGTTGGAAAGTAGACATCCAGGGCTTTCCAGCAATATATAATAGTCCATACTTTGACCAAGTTTAAATGACGCAAAATGGCGTTGAACGCGAGTTCTACGCTGTAGTCTGGAGTTAAATGCCAGAAACACGTCACAAACCAGAGTTGAACGCCAGAAACACATTACAACTTGGCGTTCAACTCCAAAAGAAGCCTCTACACGTGTAAACTTCAAGCTCAGCCCAAGCACACACCAAGTGGGTCCCGGAAGTGGATTTATGCATCAATTACTTACTTCTGTAAACCCTAGTAACTAGTTTAGTATAAACAGGACTTTTTACTATTGTATTTAAATCTTATGATCTTTGGATTATCTTTTGATCTTCGGATCATCTTATGATCTTTGGATTATCTTTTAATCTATTGATCATGTTTGGGGCTGGCCATTCGGCCATGCCTGAACCCTTCACTTATGTATTTTTCAACGGTAGAGTTTCTGCACTCCATAGATTAAGGTGTGGAGCTCTGTTGTTCCTCATGATTTAATGCAAAGTACTACTATTTTATGTTCAATTCAACTTATTCCGCTTCTAAGATATCCATTTGCACCCAAGAACATGATGAATGTGATGATTATGTGACGCTCATCATCATTCTCACTTATGAACGTGTGCCTGACAAACACTTCCATTCTACATGCAAACAAGCTAGAATGAGTATCTCTTAGATATCTAATACAGAGGACCGAGTCCGAGATATTAGAATCTTCGTGGTATAAGTTAGAACCCATGGATGGCCATTCCTGAGATCCGGAAAGTCTAAACCTTGTCTGTGGTATTCTGAGTAGGATCTGGGAGGGGATGGCTGTGACGAACTTCAAACTTGCGAGTGCTGGGCGTAGTGACAGACACAAAAAGATGGTGAATCCTATTCCAGTATGATCGAGAACCTCCAGATGATTAGCCGTGCCGTGACAGAGCATTTGGACCTTTTTCACAGAGAGGATGGGATGTAGCCATTGACAACGGTGATGCCTTACAGAAAGCTTGCCATGGAAAGGAGTAGAAAGGATTGGATGAAGACAGCAGGAAAGCAGAGGTTCAGAGGAACGAAAGCATCTCTATACGCTTATCTGAAATTCTCACCAATGATTTACATAAGTATTTCTATCTTTATTTTCTTTTTATTTATTATTATTATTCGAAAACTCCATAACCGTTTGATATCCGCCTGACTGAGATTTACAAGATGACCATAGCTTGCTTTATACCAACAATCTTTGTGGGATCGACCCTTACTCACGTAAGGTTTTATTACTTGGACGACCCAGTGCACTTGCTGGTTAGTTGTATCGAAGTTGAGACAAATTATGAATTGAGATTAGAGCACCAAGTTTTTGGCGCCGTTGCCGGGGATTGTTCGAGTTTGGACAACTGACGGTTCATCGTGTTGCTCAGATTGGGTAATTTTCTTCTTATTTTATTTTCAAAAAGTTTTCAAAAATATTTCCTTCTTTTTCATTTTTCCCAATTAATATTAGAAAAAAAAATATACAAAAATCCAAAAAATTAATAAAATCATAAAATAAAAAATCTTTTTTTCGTTTCTTGTTTGAGTCTTGAGTCAATTTTTAAGTTTGGTGTCAATTGCATTTTTTTCTAAAAATTTATGCTTTTTTTTCGAAAATTCATGCATTCATAGTGTTCTTCATGATCTTTAAAGTGTTCTTGGTGTTCATCTTGACATTCATAGTGTTCTTGCATGCATTCATTGTTTTGATATAAAATTCTCATGCATTGAGTCTTTTTGATGTTTTTCTCTTTCTTCATTAAAAATTCAAAAATCAAAAAAATATCTTTCTCTTTTTCACTCATAAATTTTCGAAAATTTGAGTTGACTTTTTCAAAACTTTTTAAAATTTAGTTGTTTCTTATGAGTCAAATCAAATTTTCAATTTAAAAAACCTTATCTTTTTCAAAATCTGTTTCAAAAATCAAATCTTTTTCATTTTTCTTATTTATTTTCGAAAATTTTAAAAATATTTTTCAAAAATCTTTTTCTTAATTTTACATCATATTTTCGAAAATATCATCAACAATTAATGTTTTGATTCAAAAATTTCAAGTTTATTTCTTGCTTGTTAAGAAAGATTCAAACTTTAAGTTTTAGAATCATATCTTGTGAAATCAAGTCATTAATTGTGATTTTAAAAATCAAATCTTTTTCAAAACTAATTTCAATCATATCTTTTCAAAAATATCTTTTTATCTTATCTTTTTCAAATACCTTTTCTAACTTCTTATCTTCTTATCTTTTAAAAATTGAATTTCAAATCTCTTTCAACTAACCACTTAACTTTTTTATTTGATTCTTATCTTTAGTAAAACTGGCCAACTAACTTTTTACCTTTAATTTTCGAAAATCCCTTCCCTCTTTTTCAAATTTTCTTTTTAATTAACTAATTATTTCAATTTTTGATTTTAATTTTATTTCATTCCTAATTTTCGAAAACTACTAACCTTTTTCAAAAACTATTTTCGAAATTAAACTTTAAATTTTAATTTTTATTTTTCGAAATCCCTCTCTCCCATCTCCTTCTATTTATTTATTACTTACTAACACTTCTCTTCATCTCATATCTTTGCTCTCCTCACTCTTGTGTTTGGATTCTCCTCCTTTCTCTTTCCTTACATTACATTCTTTTCTTCTTCTACTCACACAAAGAAATCTCTATACTGTGACATAGAGGATTCCATATTTTCTTTGTTATTCCCTTCTTTGTCAAATGAGCAGGAGCAAGGACAAGAATATTCTTGTTGAAGCAGATCCTGAACCTGAAAAGACTCTGAAGAGGAAACTAAGAGAAGCTAAAATACAACAATCTAAAGACAACCTTACAGGAATTTTTGAACAGGAAGAGGAGATGGCAGCCGAAAATAATAATAATGCAAGGATGATGCTTGCTGATTTTACTGCACCTAATTCCAATTTACATGGAAGAAGCATCTCCATCCCTACCATTGGATCAAACAATTTTGAGCTAAAACCTCAATTAGTTTCTCTGATGCAACAAAACTGCAAGTTTCATGGACTTCCATCTGAAGATCCTTTTCAGTTCTTAACTGAATTCTTGCAGATCTATGATACTGTTAAGACCAATGGGGTTGATCCCGAGGTCTACAGGCGCATGCTTTTCCCTTTTGCTGTGAGAGACAGAGCTAGAATATGGTTGGACTCTCAACTTAAGGATAGCCTGAACTCTTGGGATAAGCTGGTCAAGACTTTCTTAGCCAAGTTCTTTCCTCCTCAAAAGCTGAGTAAGCTTAGAGTGGATGTTCAAACCTTCAGATAGAAATAAGGTGAATCCCTCTATGAAGCTTGGGAGAGATACAAGGAACTGACCAAAAAGTGTCCTTCTGACATGCTTTCAGAATAGACCATCCTGGATATATTCTATGATGGTCTGTCTGAATTAGCTAAGATGTCATTGGATACTTCTGCAGGTGGATCCATTCACCTAAAGAAAACGCCTGCAGAAGCTCAAGAACTCATTGACATGGTTGCTAATAACCATTTCATGTACACTTCTGAGAGGAATCCTGTGAGTAATGGGACACCTCAGAAGAAGGGAGTTCTTGAAATTGATACTCTGAATGCCATACCAGCTCAGAATAAAATATTGACTCAGCAAGTCAATATGATTTCTCAGAGTCTGAATGGAATGCAAGCTGCATCCAACAGTACTCAAGAGGCATCTTCTGAAGAAGAAGCTTATGATCCTGAGAATCCTGCAATTGCAGAGGTGAATTACATGGGTGAACCCTATGGAAACACCTATAATCCCTCATGGAGAAATCACCCAAATCTCTCATGGAAGGATCAACAAAAGCCTCAACAAGGCTTTAATAATGGTGGAAGAAACAGGTTTAGCAATAGCAAGCCTTTTCCATCATCCAATCAGCAACAGAAAGAGAACTCTAAACAAAATACCTCTAATTTAGCAAAATTAGTCTCTGATCTATCTAAGGCCACTCTGAGTTTCATGAATGAAACAAGGTCCTCCATTAGAAATTTAGAGGCACAAGTGGGCCAGCTGAGTAAGAAGATCACTGAAACCCCTCCTAGTGCTCTCCCAAGCAATACAGAAGAAAATCCAAAAGGAGAGTGCAAGGCCATTGATATAACCATCATGGCCGAATCCAAGAAGGAAGGGGAGGACATGAATCCCAAGGAGGAAGACCTCCTGGGACGTCCAGTGATCAACAAGGAGTTTCCCTTTGAGGAACCAAAGGACCCTGAGGCTCATCTAGAGACCATAGAGATTCTATTAAACCTCCTTACGCCCTTCATTAGCTCTGATGAGTATTCTTCTTCTGAAGAGAATGAGGATGTTACTGAATAGCAACTTGCCAAGTTCCTTGGTGCAATCATGAAGCTAAATGCCAATTTATTTGGTAGTGAGACTTGGGGTAATGAACCTCCCCTGTTTACCAATGAACTAAATGCATTGGATCAACTGAGATTGCCTCAGAAGAAACAGGATCCTGGAAAGTTCCTAATACCTTGTACCATAGGCACCATAACCTTTGAGAAGGCTCTATGTGACCTTGGGTCAAGAATAAACCTTATGCCACTCTCTGTAATGGAGAAACTAGGAATCTTTGAGGTGCAAACTGCCAGAATCTCATTAGAGATGGCAGACAACTCAAGAAAAG
This sequence comes from Arachis ipaensis, assembly GCF_059453495.1. NCBI lineage: Eukaryota > Viridiplantae > Streptophyta > Magnoliopsida > Fabales > Fabaceae > Arachis > Arachis ipaensis. Next base: position 78,598,384 of record NC_142444.1, read on the forward strand.
AGGCTTATGGACAAGTAGAGGATGTGTTAGTAAAGGTTGAAGGCCTTTACATCCCTGCTGATTTCATAATCCTGGATACTGGGAAGGATGAGGATGAATCCATCATTCTTGGAAGACCCTTCCTAGCCACAGCAAGAGCTGTGATTGATGTAGACAGAGGTGAACTAGTCCTTCAACTGAATGAGGACAACCTTGTGTTTAAAACTCAAGAATCTCCTTCTGTAACAATGGAGAGGAAGCATATAAAGCTTCTCTCAGTATAGTGTCACATAAAGCCCCCACAACAAAACTTTAAGTTTGGTGTTGAACTCCCATATCCAAACTCTAAGTTTGGTGTTGGGAGTCTATAAAATTGACCTGATCACCTGTGTGGCTCCATGAGAGCCCACTGTCAAGCTATTGACATTAAAGAAGCGCTTGTTGGGAGGCAACCCAATTTTTATTTATCTAATTTTATTTTTATTTTTATTGTTCTTTCATGTTTTATTAGGTTGATGATCATGTGGAGTCACAAAAACTACTGAAAAATTAAAAACAGAATGAAAAACAGCATTGAAAACAGAACACCCTAGAGGAAGGACTTACTGGCGTTTAAACGCCAGTAAGGAGCATCTGACTGGCATTGAACGCCAGAACAGAGCATAGAGCTGGCGCTGAATGCAAGAAACAAGCATAGAACTGGCGTTCAACGCCGGAAACATGCTGCATCTGGGCGTTGAACGCCCAGAACAAGCATCAATTCAGCGTTTAAATGCCAGAATTGCATGCAAAGGCGTTTTACATGCCTAATTGATGTAGGGATGCAATTCCTTGACACCTCAGGATCTGTGGATCCCACAGGATCATCTCAGCATCTGTGGACCCCACAGGATCCCCACCTATCTCTTCTCAACATTCATCCTCTCTTCCCAATAAACACCCCCTCCCTCTCCTCCATATTTTCTCTTCTTCTTTTCTTTCTTCTTTTGCTCGAGGGCGAGCAACATTCTAAGTTTAGTGTGGTAAAAGCATAGCTTTTTTGTTTTTCCATAACCATTGATGGCACCTAAGGCCAGAGAAACCTCTAGAAAGCGGAAAGAGAAGACAAAAGCTTCCACCTCCAAGTCATAGTAGATGGAGAGATTCATCTCAAGGGTCTATAGCTCAGTGGTAGAACATTTGACTGCAAATCAAGAGATCCCTGAGATACCTCAGGGATACATTTTCCTCCACACAATTATTGGGAGCAACTAAGGGTGGAACATCAAGAGCACTCCATCATCCTTCATGAAATTAGAGAAGATCAAAGAGCAATGAGGAAGGAGCAACAAAGACAAGGAAGAGACATAGAAGAGCTCAAGGACATCATTGGTTCCTCAAGAAGGAAATGCCACCATCACTAAGGTGGACTCATTCCTTGTTCTTAAATTTTCTATTTTTCATTTTCTTATGTTAAATGTTTATCTATGTTTGTGTCTTTATTACATGATCATTAGTGTCTAAGTGTCTATGCCTTAAAGTCATGAATATGAATCCATCACCTCTCTTAAATAAAAACTGTTTTAAAAAACAAAAGAACAAGAAGTACATGGTTTCGAATTCATCCTTGAAACTAGTTTAATTATTTTGATGTAGTGACAATACTTTTATTAATTCATAGGACTCAGTAGGGCTCCTCCCCTCAACCTAGGAGGTTTAGAAACTCATACTGAAAGTAAAATACAATGGTGAAAACGTGTATGGTGTATGATATCTCTAAAAATCATGTAAAATACACTTTAAATACTAAACAGATGACTAGTAACGGTAAAACAATCTATTTAGTGCTAAAATCCATTTATGAGGCCCACTTGGTGAGTGTTTGGGCTGAGCTTTAATGAGATCCATGTGCTATGAGGCTCCTTGGGTGTGGAATGCCAGCTAGGGAGTCCTCTCTTGGCCTTTGGATGCTGGGCTCTGCTCTTTGGGTGCTGGACACCTGGAAAGAGGCAGTAAGCTAGCGTTGGACGCCAGTTTTGGGCCTTCTAATCCAAAGCAAAGTATGGACTATTATATATTGATGGAAAGCCCTGGAAGTCAGCTTTCCATAGCCATTGAGAGGTCTCCATTTGGATTTATGTAGCTCCATAAAAACTCTTCCGAGTGCAGGGAGGTCAGATCTAGACAGCATCTACAGTGCTTTCTCTGTCTCTGAATCAGACTTCTGCTCCAGCTCCTCGATTTCAGCCAGAAAATATCTGAAATTGTACAAAAATACAAAAACTCATAGTAGAATCCAAAAATATTAATTTAACACTAAAACTTCTGAAAACTTAATAAAAACTAAATAGAAACTATTAAAAACAATATGAAAGTGATGCCAAAAAGCGTATAAAATACCCGCTCATCGCCTTGCTTCTTGGAATGCTTTGTATTCTAGGATATCCTTATCTTGTTGTGCTTGGTGCTCTTGAATCTCTATGAGAGCTTTTTGAATTTGGTCCCAGTCACATTGATTCCCGCTTGAGGCTTTTGGGTTTGTGCTTGTTCCTTCTTGATTAGTTGCTTGTTGGACTTGGGTGATGATCCTCCTTGGTGGTAGTCTTTAACCCTTTCGCAACATAAACTTCTCCATATTCTATAGAGTGATTGGTCTAGCCGTTTGCACTATGGTTTCATCTTCAACTTCAAACACCACTCCTGCTTGTTGACATAGCCGATAGATAAGACTTGGGTATCCCAACAATGTGTCTTTTGAAACATTCTCAGCTATTCTTTGGATATTTGAATGTATGATCTCCTCCACTTCACCACTTCTCCACACATGATAGCATGCACCAAGATATCTCTATCAGTTGTTATTTTAGAGACATTTGATATAGGCCAAATTGACCTTCTCACAAATTTATACCATCCTCTGGCTGTGGGAGTGGGATCACCTCCTTTGAGCTGACTTGGATTCTCCTGTCGATCAAGAATCCATGATATCCCTATGACATACATATCATTGATGATATCATCAGTTGTTGGATCACAAGTTAGCCTTACGTCAAAGGTTGTTTCTAAAGAAGGAGTGTGAGATTTTAGCTTTAGAGCTCTTCAAATGGCACTTGGTCAAAAGTCCATCACCCTGCGTCTTACAAAGCCCAAATAGGAGTTTTGCTCTTTTGGATTCTCCCTGGGGATGTTAGCATAGAACTCTTGAACTAACAAGAGTCTCACCTTGGGTGGTGGATCACAGAACTACTTCCATCCTCTCTTTTTAATTTCATCTTGTATTGAAGGATATTCTCCTTGTGCAAGCTCAAACCTTGCTTCGGCTATTGCTTTTTTATTTGACATCCAACCAAAGAATTGCATTTCATAGAAGAGAGACTTAAACTTTGCATCATCACATTGAGGTCTCCGCTCTTCTTCTTCCACATTTTGCTTGCTCTTTCTTTTCTTTTTGGATGAAGATGATGCATGGTTTCTTGATGCCATTGGGTGGTTAATCAAAGGAATGAAATGACTCCCTACACCAAACTTGAAAGAAAGCTTATTCCCAAGAAATTAAATGATGAAAGAGGAAGAAAGAAGGCACGAATGGCAAGAAAGAAAGCAAGTAAGATGTATACACGTATTGCTATGAAAGTGTGGTGAATGTGACATGGGATGGGGGCTTACTTATAATAGCTGAGAAGTGAAGAATGTAAGGTGGTGATGCATGAAAATTAATTTAATGGCTCTAAGAGAAGGTGAAGAAAATGACAAAACAAAAAGTGATTTGATTGACTAATGCATGACTTTGTTCTTGACCAATGCATGACTTAGTTTCGCACACTTATAGCTTTTGATGCTTAAAGTTAAAGTTTTTGAAAGAGACAAGAAACTATAAATGCAAGAAAACTAAAGACTAAATGTACCACTTATGACCTATGCATGGAGCATATTATTGGTGCAACCTATAGCTATTAATGCATGATGGTAAAGTCCTTGAAAGAAAAAAAAAGTTATAAATGCAAAAGGACAATACTATGCTCATGTGATATGCAACTATTCTCATGTGACATGTAAGCATAGAAAATTAGGTACAAAGATACCACCAAATGGAAGTACAAAAGAAAAATATAAAACAAAAGGGAATCTAACAATTCTTTCATTGATTTTCGGTTTTCTTCTTCTTTTTTTGGATTGTTATCATGCATGTATGGTTATGGGAATATGCTATAAATTTGGTGTATGACACCAAACTTAATTATTTTCTTATTCTTCTATGCAACACAATATACACATATTCAAGCTTTGCATGCATGCATGAAATATATATGCATCAATTTTATAAGAATGCCAATCTGAGGAAACAAGATTACAAAAACGAGAAAGTGAACAAATTAGAATGCAAGGGTAATTAGCCTCTGTTATTGTTTGGAATCATAGTTACTATTCATGAAATGTTTGAAAGGGTGCAATGTGCTTATATGAGGTTCATGGTGGTACACCAAACTTAGTATAGCACATTCACCCTTGATTTGTTCATTATGCTAAGAAATTGGTGTGAACTTAATCTCTTACAATACACAGCAGCTAATTAACCACTTACTTGGAGAAGGGTGAGAAAGGGTTACCAAAGGTTGGGTTGTCTCCTAACAAGCGCTTATTTAACGTCACTAGCTTGATGGTTAGCTCTCCTTAGCTAAGCATTTGGATTGTTTGTTGGTAATCAACCTCATCTCCAAGGTAGAGCTTCAATCTTTGTCCATTCATTGTGAAACTCTTTTGAGACTTTTCATCCATAATCTCTATATAACCATATGGAGAAGCTTTTGTAATAATAAAAAGTCCATATCATCTTGATCTCAGCATGTCAGGAAAGAATTTTAGTCTTGAATTAAATAGCAACACTTGTTGGCCAGGCTCAAAATTTCTTGAAAGAATCTTATTGTCATGCCACTTCTTTGTTCTCTCCTTGTAGATTTTTGCATTTTTATATGCTTCATGCCTAAAATCTTTCAATTCTGCAATTGAAGAAGTCTTTTCTCTTGAGCACTTTTCTCATCAAAGTTCAAAAACTTGATTGCCCAATAAGCCTTGTGTTCCAACTCAACAGGGAGATGACAAGACTTTCCATACACCAATTGGTATGGTGACATTCCAATTGGTATCTTGAATGCTATCCTGTATGCCCACAATGCACTATCAATCTTCTTGGCCTAATCTCTTCTTGATGCACCCATTGTTTTCTCTTAAATCCTCTTCAATTCTCTGTTGGAAGCTTCAACTTGACCACTTGTTTGGGGGTGATAGAGAGTAGCAATCTTATGCATGACCCCATACTTGTGTAGCAAAGCTTCCAGTTGTGTGTTGTAAAAGTGGCTCCCTCTATCACGTATGAGTGTTCTAGGCACTCCAAACCTACAAAAATTTGTTACTTGAGGAAGTTAGCAACAACTCTAGCATCATTAGTGGGTAGTGATATGGCCTCTACACACTTTGAAACATAATCAATTGCAACAAGTATATAGTTATTAGAATAAGAGAAAGGAAAGGGGCCCCTAAAATCAATTCCCCAAACATCAAATAATTCGACTACCAAAATGAAGTTTTAAGGCATTTCATTTTTTACTGAGATACTTCCACTCCTTTGAAACCTATCACAAGAGGCAACAAACTCTCTAGCTTCCTTGAATAGAGTTAACCAATACAATCCACATTGTAGCACCTTGGATGCTATTCTATCTCTACTAAAGTAGCCTCCATAATTCGAACCATGGCAATGCCATAAGACTCCTTAAGTTTCTTCTTCTGGGACACACCTCCTAATGATACCATCAGCACATCTTTTAAAAAGATATGGCTCAACCCAAATGAAATACAGGGCATCAAGTTGGAGCTTCTTTCTTTGGTGCCAATTGAATGAATGAGGCATTACCCCAGTGGCTTTGAAATTGGCCATGTTAGCAAACCCTGCAATTTCTTCTATCATTAACAATTGCTCATAAGGAAATTGTTCATTAATAGAGGGATTGAATGCTTGATGATCTTCATAAGAAATTCTAGAGGGGTGGTAAGCAACTTGGTTCTCTACCCCCATTCTATCTCTTATTTCTATATCAAACTCTTGGAGTAAGAAAACCCATTTAATGAACCTTGGCTTTCAGTCCTGCTTGGTTAACAAATATTTTAAGGTAGCATGGTCAGTGACTTTATATCTAATCAAATAGGGTCTAAATTTGTCAAAAGCAAAGACTATGGCTAGCAATTCCTTCTCAGTTGTTGTATAATTCTTTTGAGTCTCGTTGAGAGCCTTACTAACATAATATATCACATGCACAAGTTTTTCTCTCCTTTGTCCTAAAACAAAACCAATGGCAAAATCACTAGCATCACACATTAGTTCAAAAGGTAGATTCCAATCTGGTGGTGCTATAATAGGTGCAGAGGCAAGTTTAGTCGTAAGGTTTTTAAAAGTAATCATGCATTCTTCATCAAATTTTAAAGGAACATCAGAGACTAATAGATTGCTTACGGGCTTGGAAATCTTAGAGAATTCTTTGATAAACCTTTTATAAAATCCAGCATGACCCAAAAAAACTTCTAATTGCTTTGACATTGCCTAGTGGTGGTAATTTTTCAATTACCTCCATGATGCGTGAGCATCTTGAACCATTTTTCCACTTGTTTTCTAGTCATTTTCAGTTAGTAATTATTAAGTTTTATTATATTTTAGTGCAAAAATCCTCTTTGGATGCTACTTTGAGTTGTTTTAGTGTTTTTATGATTTCAAGTAAAATTTGGAGCAATTTGGCAGAGTTTGGAGCAAAAAGGAAAAGAGCTGAAGCTGCCCCCTTGGGCACTAAATGCCAGCAAGCTTCGAGAACAATAATGCTCCTGCCCCCTTTTGGGTGCTAAACGCCCTTCTAGCATTTTGCGCCAGTTAGCCCGAGTTGAAGCCCACACTTTAGAGCATCTCTAGTTGGATTTAGCCTTTATTAGTTACATTATCTTTTATTTTTATAATTTTTATTTACAAACAATATCTTTTAGTTTTAGGATTTATTATTTTATTTTATTTCTAAATCAAATTAGGTTAGATATAAAAGGGAAAAGATTTACCTTTTAGGGGGATCTTTAAACTTTTAGAACGTTTCTCTTCCGCACTTTTTAGAACCCTAGTTATTCTCTGTAAGTCGTGAGCCACTAAAACTCTTAGGTTAAGGTTAGGAGCTTTGTTTATTTCTATGGATTAAGATTATTAATTTTCTATTTTAATTAATGTACTTATTCAATTTCAAGGATTACTTTCATTCTTAATTCTATGAATCAGGGTGGAATGGGAGTATGATCCTTATTGTAGATGTGTTCTTGTGACCCTCGGGAGAGGTCTCTCACCTAGACATAGGTTGAAAGTAAATTCCTCCTAAATTGCTAATTGCTTGAACTAGTCTGGATACGTCATATATAATTCATTTAGTCTTGGGTAATTAAGGTTATGTGTGGCCATAAACTAAATTTGAACTTAACCATCTAATCGGAATCAAGTGACCAAGGGATTGGCGGTTGATGAAGATTGGAGGAGACTAAATCACTAAGGGATTAGGGTTTAGTCAATTACAGTTTTCCATGAAATGAATCTTGCAAGATTAAAATAGTTAGTAAGAAACCTTAATCCAGAAAAGTAAACATCTCCGATACCTTAACTATTTTCTCTCACCGTTTTCACACCAAACTCAGTATTTGCTTTCTTTACTCTCATTCTACTATTTAATGCTTTTGAAAACCCACACAACCAACTTTTATGTTCGCTTGACTAAGCCAATCATTTGACCATTGTTGCTCAGTTCTTCAGTCCTCGTGGGATCGACCCTCACTTACCTTAGGTATTACTTGGACGACCCAATGCACTTGCCGGTTCAGTTGTGGATATTCTCAAAATTCGCACCAAGTTTTTGGCGCCGTTGCTGGGGACTGACGGTAATTGACAACTACTAGTTGTCTGGTTGCTTATATTAGCTACTTTTCTTAGTTTTGTTTGTTTTGTTGTTTTTCTTTAAATTTTCGAAATTAGGTTTGTTTATTTTTCCGTAATTTTTTATTTTAAGTTTTGGTGTCCTGTTAGTGATTCTTCTTTTCTGAAATTTTGGAACTTACTAGTGTTTTTCCTTTTTTGATTTTTGAATTTTTCTTTTAGTTGCTTGCTTTGTTTTATTTTATTTCATTTACATAGGTGATGCATTTGCATATTAGCTAGATTAGATGGTTAGTTTAGTTAATTTTAGCTTAATTTCATGCATTTTAGTTGAAAGAAATAAGCACTAAGATGGATTCTCCCATTTTACTTAATTCTGCTCAATTTCATTCAACAACTCAAGAAAAGTACGAATGAGTGAGTTATAAAAAATTAGTTGCACAAGAGACAGAGCTTTAATGTATTGTTATTCCTTTGTGACCAGGAACAAGGGGAAAGTGCCTTTGGCGCTATGTTCCCTTCCAATAATGCACTACAAATAGGATAGCGCCTTTGGCGCTACGTTCTTTTCCAAGAATGCTATGCAACCAAAAAAAAGTGTCTTTTGCGCTACGTTCCATTTCAAGAGCGCTTTGAGTCTCCAGGAAGAGTGCCTTTCGCACTATGTTGTTAACAAAAGGCGCCTTTGATAGTTTTAGAAGTTTGGATTGAAAAATTGGCTGGTGACGCGTACGCATAGGTGACGCGTACGCGTGAAACTAAATTTTTGAATGGTCGTGCGCACACATGGATAAAGCGTACGCGAGAAACGGAAAATTTACAAAGACCACGCGTACGCATGGATGGGGCGTACGTGTGGAAGAGCGCCTTTGGCGCGAACGCTATGCCTTTCTCAAAAGCGTTGAAGCCATGCATATTCATGGATGAAGCGTACGCATGAGGATGATTTTTTGGAAGACCACGCTACGCCTTTCTCAAAAGCGCTGAGGCCACGCGCATGCATGGGTGAAGCGTACGCGTGACAAGTGCTGAAGACAATGAAGGCGCGCACGCGTGGGTGACGCGTACACATGAGTGTACGAACGCTGTGCCTTCCACAAAAACACTAAGCCAACTGAAGAATGAAACTCTCGCACGATCTAGAATTTTCACGAATAAATTTCCGTTGTAAGTATAGCTTCTAGACCGACAAGAATTCCTTTCTTACAAAAGTTTTGGTTGTCACAAGTAACAAACCCCTAAATAAATTGATAACCGAAGTATTTAAACCTCGGGTCGTCTCTTAAGGAATTGCAGGGAGGTGTTCTTATTATTGGTTACGAGTCTTGTAAATTGGGGGTTTTGGAGTTTGGGCAATGGGCGCAGATATAATTATAAATTAAAGCAATAAAAATAAATAAGAGATTTTATGTAATTAAATTAAAAGCCTTGACCCGGAGAAGATTAATCAGAAGTTCTATCTTTGTTGGATTTCTCAAGATTAACGGTAATTGGTTGTTGTTCTACTTGGTTATCGTTTACTAAATAAAGGAAAGTTAAGTTAGGAGCCAACTTCTATTCACAAGTTCTAATCCTCTCCCTTGGGAAGGATTAGCGTAGTAACTAGAGTGCTAGCCAACAACTTCCAATTTCTAATTAATTCTTGAGTATTCCAACTCAAGGGTCTCCAAATAATAATCAACTCCAAAATCAAGTTGGGAGTCTACTCAGTTAATATGAATGCCATTTTCATAAATCATAAAAGAAGTAAAAAGGGAACATGGTAATTAAAATTTAATTGGAAATAATTAAACAAATAATAGATTTAAATGGATAAATATTATGGAATAAATGTAGAATATAAGAATCTTAAATTAAAAGAACATTGAACCTCGAAATTGAGAAGTTGAAATCCTAATCCTGATACTAAGAGAGAGGAGAGAACCCCTCTCTCTAAAACTAAATCTAATCCTAAAATTATGTGAATATGAGTTAATGAATCATGAATGAATGGATTTCCTCTCTTTATAGCCTCTAATATGTGTTTTCTAGGCCAAAAACTGGGTCGAAAACAGCCCAGAAATCGCTGGAGAAGAAATCTACCACGCTGGTTTTTCGTCACTGCGATGCGTCCACATGGAGCACGCGTTCGAATCTCGTATCTGTATGGCCACTATGACAAATTATATATCAAATTGAAGCCCCGGACATTAGCTTTCCAACGCAACTGGAATCGCATCATTTGGACCTCTGTAGCTCAAGTTATGATCGATTTAGTGCGAGAGGGTCAGGCTGATAGCTTTGCAGTTCCTTCAATTACTTGTATTCCTTCCACTTTTGCCTGCTTCCTTTCCATCCTCTAAGCCATTCCTGCCCTGTAATCCCTAAAATCACTTAACGCACATATCAAGGAATCGAATGGTAATAAGAGAGGATTAAAATTAGCTAAATTAAGATCAAAGAAACATGTTTTCAATCATAGCTCAAAATCAGGAAGGAAAACATAAAACCATGCAAATAGTATGAATAAGTGGGTAAAGAGTTGATAAAAACCACTCAATTGAGCATAAGATAAACCATGAAATAGCGGTTTATCAACCTCCCCACACTTAAACATTAGCATGTTCTCATGCTAAGCTCAAGAGAACATACTCATGTACCAAATTTTTTATATTTCTTTACTTTTATCACATGTGCATTGATCTTTCTATTAAAGCTTAACATCGGGGTAATTTTGTCCCATTTATTTATTTAAATATTTATTGAATATATTTTTTTTTGGATTTTTTTTGGATTTTTTTTGAATCATAAAAGCAAACATAACTTATCAATGCACATGGATTTTTCATTATTTTTCTATTTTGGTTTTTCATGAGTAGGTTCTCAAATTCCCAATATTTTATCAAAACATAACACATTCCCTTATTAACCCATGTTTCCACAGTTTTCCCATAATTAATTAGCACACAATCTCTATCTTAAGCTAACCAAAGATTCAATTGGGGTATTTAACTGTTTTTCCGCTTAAGGCTAGTGATGTGGTAAAATATAGAACAAATGGAGATTAATAGGCTCAAAGTGGCTAACAAAGGTAATTGAAAGGGTAGGTTTATTTGGGATAAGTGAGCTAAGCAAGTAATGGCCTCAATCATATGCAAGCATGTAAATACACTAAATAATGGACATATAGAATGGAACAAAATAAAGATTACAGTCATAGAGAAGTGAACACACAAGAATAAAAATTTATGGTTAAATAATGTAACCATATAAATAAGCTCAAAATCTCACAGGTTGTGTTCTTAGCTTTTTAAACTATGTTCGAAATACAACTTCAAACAAGTCTTAACAGAAAAAATTTTTCAATTTAAATTAGTGAAATACTATAAAGTTTTGAAAAGAAACTCATTACTTTAACCAAGCAGTGGTAAAATGTGCACAAAATCAAGAAAATATGCAATCAAACATGTAAATGCAACAATGAACTAATAAAGAAAATAAGACATTGGTGTTGAGAAGAAAATAACTAACCCATGGAGATCGGTATTGACCTCCCCACACTTAAAGGTTGCACCGTCCTCGGTGCATGCTAAGATGTGCAAGTTGAAGGGTTGCTTCAACTAATTCTTTTCTCTAAATATTGTGCTAATGGACTTGTTTGTCTCTCCATTTAGAAGCTTTCCCTTTCTCTTTCTCGGTGGCCAGCCTGAAAGTAGAGGAAAAGAAGACAAGTAACTCAGAAAGAAAGATAAAAAACAAATAAAATATGGCTAGGTTAATGCCAAATAATGAGGATCACAATTACATGGTAGCTACAACATGCAATTGAGAAAACAGTGGAAGCAAATGGCATATCAATGTTGCAAAAAAAATTTGCAACAAAAGGGGAAGAGTAGGTAATGAAAGACAGTATGAAATATTACCCAACAGTGTAAAGCAAGTCACTAAAGCACCAAAATAATTCAAGAAAAGATGTAACAGTTGAATAAGAAAATTTAACACCAATGATAAAATAATAAATTTAGAAAAGAAAATAAAATATGCACAAAATTAAAAAGTAATGAATGAAAGTATGCAACTAAATTAAATAAAATAAAATGGAAGTGAAGAAGGATGATGACGAAAAAAAAAGTAGGAAAGAAAGAAGAAAGAAGAAAGGATAGAAGAAATTAGGATTAGAGAAGAAAAGATAAGACAATTGGCACTAATTTGGATAAGTTGTGTGGCACAAGCGACGCGGACGCGTGGATCACGCGTACGCGTGACTTGATTTGGGCTAGTGGCACGAGAGCAGCCTCGCGTTCGCACAACTCTCTGTCTCAAATGCATATTGCCAAAAATCTGTGTGACGCAGACGTGTGGGTGACGCGATCGCGTGAATGGCCTGATTTTGTAAAACAACGCAGATGCGTGGGGCACGCGTTCGCGTGATAGGGCCTGTGCATTCAGCATCATTCTAGCCCCACTCCATCATAACTTGCTGCCACACACCCATTTACGTCGATTTTGCAGGGCACGCATTCGCGTGGGTGACGCAGACGCGTGGGAGGCTTATTTTCCAAATGACGCAGTCGCGTGGGTGACGCGGACGCGTGGGCATGTTTGTGCCTAAGGCACGCCTCCAGCCACGCTTTCGCGTGACTCTCTGTTCAGTTGTCTTTTCTTCCCAACGCACCTGTGATGCGGACGCGTCAGCGACGCTTATGGGTCGCGTGCGTTTTTTTTTTATATGCAGTATGCAATATGCAGAATGCAAATGCTGATATAGAGGTTATGAATAATTTTAGGTTCAATAGAATAAGACAAAACTTTTAAAAAAACAAAACGAAATAAAATTAAAATTGAAAAGGAACGGTCATACCATGGTGGGTTGTCTCCCACCTAGCACTTTTAGTTAAAGTCCTTAAGTTTGACATTTGGTGAGCTCCTTGTCATGGCGGCTTGTGCTTGAACTTATCCTGAAACTTCCACCAATGCTTGGACTTCCAATAAGCTCTATCAATACCAAGTAAATTGCTCAAGCTTTGATGGAGTTTGTCACAAGTTTTGAGCTCCCAAATCTGATCCTCATATATGCCTGGGTCCCAAATCTTGTTTCTGCACCCGTCTTTAAGTTGATCATCATAGTTCCATCCGGGTGGCAAGCACTTTGAATTCTCTACGGTGTACCAAACTCTTCTTTTAGATCTAACCAAATTATCACCAGTTGAGCCCTTACATCTTTCTCTTGAAGTATCAACCTTGATAAGCCTTGATTTACAACTCCAACCACTAAACATTCTTCTCTTACACTTAATGCCACAAAGGTTCCTAAGTTGGCCGTCCATTTCAAGAATACCGTACTTAAGTGGGATAGGAAGACGAACAGAGATAAGTTTTACCCACTCAAGTGAAGGAGTAGACGACAACCTAGGTGGAGAAATCTCCAACGTTCTTGACAAAGCATACTCAACTCCCGTCCATCCTTTTCGAAGGGCTTCTACTTCCACATCATTTGCAGACTCAATCAAAGAAGTGTAACACCCTAATATTCAAATCCTTATGCTCGAGTCATAAGTCAATGATATTACGGTGGTACGACTCTCAGGTGGATTTTTAATAAATAAATATAGGTAATTTCGAAAGGAGTATTAATCGAGAAGCCTGAAAAGAGTAGAAATAAAATCGCGAAGACGTATCTCTCACGTTTCAACAACAAAAGATAAACCGTGAAGCCGAAAACGATATACGGACAAGGCGTAAAGGAGATTAAGAGATAGATAACAGATAGATATATATAACATAAGTAAATAGCTACTAGTCACGACCCGCGAAGTTTAGGTCAGCTAGAGTACATTATGAAATTAGTTGACAACAGTATATCCTAATCTCTCCCGAAGGAAACATGAGAGCCTCTATAGGCAAATTCAAAGAGTTCAATACATAATATAAACTTTCCAAAACAAAGGTGGAGAGATTCTAATCAAAACACAAAGTAGAGGAAATAAAGATCTTCGCCGTCTCTCAGACGACCCATAACTCACTTCTAAGCACCTGGACCTGTATCTGAAAAACAAGAGATATATACGGAATGAGAACCCCGGGCCCATGGGTTCCCAGTACGGTAAAAGTGCCAGATAAATTCAATGTACTGCAACAAAAACTCACTAAGCATCCTAAACTTCTTCACCAATTATTCATCCTAGGTTCTCGCTAATCCATGAATAGGCAACTGTCATAAGGGAGTGCTAAATTTAATTCATGTTTCACATGTTTCCCAACTCGCTGACTCTTCCACGAATCAGACTCAAAATCATAAGCAAAACCATCACCAGTTGTTCTGCCTCAGTAGTTCTATATCAATACATCATCATGCAATCGCATCATCAATTCATCCCATCAAGAACAGCCCTCACACCCACTGACACCAGCATGAAGGGCCTCTCAGTTGTACAAACACAAGCAATACAGGCAAGTAATACACAAACATGATACAAGTAGAACAAGTAGCATATAGTCAGGTAACATGGCATATATGATGTAGAAATCCAAGACAAATGGCAAACCCAAACAATTCAAACATATGCAAATGATGAATGCCTGCCCTATGGCTGATGATATCATCTGTCGGTTATATAGCCAACCCGACATGTCCTGGTAGCTAACCATTGGACAGAAACACCCCTTGCGGGGCAAGTAGGTTTGAGCTACAACCCCCTTGCTACTGCCCGCTCAACCCAGAGCCAGTGAAATAATCACTACTGCGGCTACTACCCAGGCGGGTGTCTAAAAGCTCAACCTGGAGCGAGTGGATTCACCACTACTGCCGCTACTACCCAGGCGTCGCAATCTCTGACCTGGAGCAAGTGGGACAAACCACAACCCTTGCTACTACCCAGGTATCTCAAGCATTGGCCCGGAGCAAGTGGGACGAACCACAACCCTTGCTACTGCCCAGGCATCTCAAACATATATTCATCTCAATTCATATTATCAACATTCATTGTTACCAAATCTCAAACATTAACTTGGAGCAAGTGGGACGAACCACAACCCTTGCTACTACCCAAGTATCACAAATAAACATTTATTCATAATCACCCTTCATTATTATCAATCCTCAGACAATAACCCGGAGCAAGCGGGACGAACCACGACCCTTGCTACTACCCAGGTATCACAAATACACATTTATTCAAAACCCCACGATTAAACTCGTTTATCATAATCCTCCTTTCCCGTCTCATACCTGGAGCAAGTGGACAACGCCACTGCCTACTACCCGGGGTCGCACATCACATTTCAATATTTTTTTCATTATTATCCATTTAACATATTCATTCATTAATCATATATGCATTTATACTCAGCCATAAACAATAATGGCTTTGCCGTAACCCGGCAATAACTAAGCCATCCGGCTCATGGTCCAATCAAGAACGGGCCATTTATCAATAAATATAGCCCTCCGGCTCATGGCATACACGGTACTTCCACCGTCATCCTCCATATCTCATATAATCATCTTTGATCATCATTGATCATAACTTTTCCCCTTGCTTCACTCGCAAGTTACCACATCCCCTAGATCATTGCTAGGCATATCAGAATGATTTAATACATGAGAGGTGAGATCGGAGGCTTAGAAGTATGAGATTTGGCTTTTAAAACTAAAAAATCAACTTTGGCATGAAAAAAGGGCCACGCGTACGCGCACTCCACGCGCACGCGTGGATGGCCATAAAACTCATCGACGCGCAAGCATCATACGCGCGGATGCGCGGGTTGAAAAATAGCCAAACGACGCACAAGCGTCAGCCACGCGTACGCGTGGGTGCTCTTGCGCCCCAGGCACAAAACTGGTACAACTCTGGCACAACTCTCGGGAAAATAGCTGGGCATTTGGTGCAGCGCATCGACGCGCCCGCGCACACCACGCGCACGCGTGGATAGTGCCTTCTTGAAGAACGACGCGTACGCGCCAAGTACGCCTACGCGTGGAGGGTCATTCTGCTAAAAATTTTCTAAGTTAAAAGCTGCAGAATTTACAGATTCAACCCCCAATCTTCCGACGGACATAACTTTCTCATTTTAAATCATTTTTCACCTGTTCTTCAAACGGCATGGACATCCCGGATCCAATTTCATTTCTAAATAGATTTGGCACAAAACAGAGATCCGTAGTCCAAGTTATGTCCCGTCAAAGTATGCCCAAAAACCATGTTTTCATACAAAACCACTAGGTGCCATTTTCAAAACAAGCCATTTTCAACTCTTTTCAAAATCAACCAAAACATGCCAATTTCAACCCTTTTTGAAATCAATCAAAATGTACCAAAATCCACATCAAGCCATCCTCAACTCACACATTGACACTTTACCAAAAATTCCCAAAACCACATCTAACCATTTTAACACTTCTCAATCAAATGGCTAAAGGACAAACACAATATCATGTCATACATCCTTCCTCATCCCAATTTCCAATAATACCATTTCCAATCAACCATCATTATACGTAATCAATATCATACTCACTATCACGTGATTTCACCCACAAATCAACCTTAATCATTCCCCAAGCATATATCACAACATACATATCTCTAATGCATCATCATACCATCAAGGCATCAATAATCATAATCACATATATGATCACATAATATATCTCAACCGAACCAAACATACCTCGTCTACATAATTTCACCTAAAATTACCAAATTCCACACTTCAACTTCTCAAACCTTATTATTCAATAACCAACCTAATCATTCATATATTCATTATCTGAAATTCATCCAATCACTTGTGCCATCATACAATGTACACATCGACTTACCTTTCTTACCTCTTTCCGGCCTCCGGCCCAAAATTCACGGCCTCCGGCCCAATTTTCACAATTTAAATGCATAAACCACAAATCAATACTCATTACCCAGTACATCAAATTCTCAATACACCAAGCATACAAGGTCACACAATTCTCAACCCAATCATTAATTCACATTACATATCAACTATGCATATTAGCACCAACCATTTACACAATCCAAACTTAATCCTAGGGGCATCTAGCCTAGGAATTCTCATCACAACACACGGTACTTAAATGAAACTTAAACCGTACCTCTTGTAGCCAAACCAATTGAGCCTCTTCTTTGGAATTCTTCACCAACCTTAGCTCCAAGCCTTACCAAAGCTCCTCAAGCAATACCAATCTCCCAATTGTGCACCAACATCACCAAATACACTAACATAACCAATGTCACATACATACATCAACCTAGGGCTCATAAAAATGACAAATCACAAGGGTTTGAGCACTTCTTACCTCAGCCCATATGAAGTAGGGATAGAACCCACTTAGAATCCATATTGGAGTATCCCTAAACACCCAAAATCACAAGATTTCAACACTAACTACCCAAAAACGTGTAACAGTGGGGAATTTCGAAAACTGGGCAGAGATAAATGAAATACTTACCACCAAACTTAGATAGAATTGTAGAGGATGAGAAGAGCAACGCGTGGCCACAAACGGCTCGTCAATCGGAGCTCCGTAGCTCAAGTTATGGTGGTTTGAAGATCAAAGAGAGTTAGGTTTTCTCTCTTCTCTTCTCTCTTCTCAAATCAGCGCCCCAACCCTTCTTTTTAGGGTAAAATGAGCTGAAATGCTCACAACTAATGTTTATATATGTTGGGTCTTGGGCCCACTTAGGCCCGGTTCACTTATTTTTGCCCATTGGCCCAATTTTGGGCCAAAACCTTTAAGATTAGCGCTCTAAATCGCACTTTAAATATTTCTACCTTCCCTAATTATAATTCCTCATTTCTTAATCTTATTTACCCATAATCAATTTCCTCAGTTGTAGTACCAGACAGATCTCAGCCGGTACTGCCGGTCAAAATTCCACTGCGCACTTTTACGCAGAAAACTATATTTTCTGACTCGGAAAAATTCACTGAATCCAAATATCATATTTAAATTATCAAATTCCAATTGCCAAATCTTCCAACCATATTCGCTCCTATTTAACTTATTATTTACTAAATTTCGGTTAGACCGGGTATTCCAAGAAGAGTCTTCATACTCAAGGAGTTCGTTTGCGGATGTAGATTTATCACTAGGAGGACTTGATGCATGATTCTCATCACCAAGGGAACTTACTTCTTGATCTATCCCATCAAAGTCTTCATAAGGAAGATGCCATGGAGGTTGTGCACTGGCCTTCTTGACATCAATTTCAATCTTATTGGAGGGGTACTCTACAATTCTAGATTCCTATGGAGGTTCAGCATCTCCTAAATCTTCAACCACTTCTTCCTCTGCAACTGTTATGGCTTCCTCCACTTGTTCCAATACAAAGCCATGTTCCTCGTTGTCCACCGGTGTTTCTAGTGTCTCTTTCATGCTACGCTCTTCTTTTGATTCTCCACATGTAGCCATAGGAGTACCTTGAGTGCTCAGATGTTGGGAAGCTAATCGATTTACTACCTCGGTGAAGGCAGTCGCGAATTCTAGTACTCCCCGTTTCATCTCTCTTTGTCCTTGAAGAAGAACACCAATAGTATCATGCATTGAAGGTTGAGGTGGATGTGAAGGCTCATTATTTGGGAGGAAAGGTTCATGATAAGAGGGTGGTTCATCACTCTCCATCTTTTCCACTTGTTGCACAACACACTTCAATTCCTTGCTTTTAAATTGAGATTCCTTAGCCATGAAAGCTTCGGGTGCTATTTGGTTTATCGCTCGGTCTAATTGACGCAGGGTTGCTTGAAATCGATCCATTGTTTCCTTGAGACGATCCCTTGACTCTTGTTCTGCTCGGATATCATAGGTAGGATCATAAGGCTCTTGGATTGACGGATATGGATGTGGTGTATATAGAGGTGGTGGTCCTTGGGAGTAACTGGGTTAGAATTGGGGTGGATCTATGTATGGCTTATATGGCTCATAGGGTGGTTTATATGGTGGATAAAGGTTAGAATCATGTGATGATGTTTGGTAGTAGGGGGCTTGTGAGTATGGTGGTTCAAAGCTGTGTTGATGAGGTGGTTCATAGGCGTATGGTGGAGCTTGTCGGTAATTACAAGGGGGTCCACCATAACTATTGTCCTGACATGCATTATTGAATGGTCGTCATCCATGATAGTTTTGAAGGTGTTATTGCCTAAAGGGTTGATCAGATTCTCGTGGCTCCATCCATCTCTGATTGCTTTGACCTTGATGCATGTTCCTGTTATAACTTCCATTCCTTTCAACATTATTAGATCCAAACTCAAAGCGATAGGGGTGAGAATTTATGGTAGCAATTAAAGACAAAAATTAATAAAAATTAAATAAAAATAAACTCCTAAAACTAGAAACACTGACAACAGTATCAGATAAAGATTTGAAAAAGGTTTAAATCTTGAAAAGGTTTGACTTTTTTTTAATTTTAAATTTAAATTTTGAAATTTGAATTTTGAATTTTGGAATTTAAATATTAAAATTTGAAAATAGATTTTGAAATAAGAAAAGATAAGATTTTGAAAAAGATATGATTTTTGACAAAGATTTGAATTTTTAAATTTAAAACTAAGATAAGATAAGATAAAAATTTTAAAATAAAAATCTGAAATTTATTTTTCAAAAAAAATCAATTTAAAAGTAAATATTTACAATAACCAATAATAAGGCACGCGTTTGCAATTCTCTGGCAACGGCGCCATTTTGAAGAACGAAACTCTCGCACGATCTAGAATTTTCACGAATAAATTCCCGTTGTAAGTATAGCTTCTAGACCGACAAGAATTCCTTTCTTACAAAAGTTTTGGTTGTCACAAGTAACAAACCCCTAAATAAATTGATGACAGAAGTATTTAAACCTCGAGTTGTCTCTCAAGGAATTGCAGGGAGGTGTTCTTATTATTGGTTACGAGTCTTGTAAATTGGGGGTTTTGGAGTTTGGGCAATGGGCACAGATATAATTATAAATTAAAGCAATAAAAATAAATAAGAGATTTTATGCAATTTAATTAAAAGCCTTGACCCGGAGAAGATTAAACGGAAGTTCTATCTTTGTTGGAATTCTCAAGATTAATGGTAATTGGTTTTTGTTCTACTTGGTTATCCTTTACTAAATAAAGGAAAGTTAAGTTAGTAGCCAACTTCTATTCACAAGTACTAATCCTCTCCCTTGAGAAGGATTAGCGTAGTAACTAGAGTGCTAGCCAACAACTTCCAATTACCAATTAATTTCTTGAGTATTCCAACTCAAGGGTCTCCAAATAATAATCGACTCCAAAATCAAGTTGGGAGTCTACTCAGTTAATATGAATGCCATTTTCATAAATCTTCATAAATCATAAAAGAAGTAAAAAGAGAACATGGTAATTAAAATTTAATTGGAAACAATTAAACAAATAATAAATTTAAATGAAAAAATATTATGGAATAAATGCAGAATATAAGAATCCTAAATTAAAAGAACATTGAACTTGGAAATTGAGAAGTTGAAATCCTAATCCTGATCCTAAGAGAGAGGAGAGAACCTCTCTCTCTAAAACTACATCTAATCCTAAAATCATGTGAATATGAGTTAATGAATCATGAATGAATGGATTCCTCCGCTTTATAGCCTCTAATATGTGTTTTCTGGGCCCAAAACTGGGTCGAAAAGTACCCAGAAATCGCTGGAGAAGAAATCTGCCACGCTGGTTTTTCGTCACTGCGACGTGTCAGCGTGGAGCACGCGTTCGCGTCGCCTAGCTGTATGGCCACTATGGCAAATTATATATTAAATTGAAGCCCCCGACGTTAGCTTTCCAACGAAACTAGAATTGAATCATTTGGTCCCTTGTAGCTCAAGTTATAATCGATTTAGTGCGAGAGGGTCAGGCTGACAGCTTTGCAGTTCCTTCAATTTCTTGTATTCCTTCCACTTTTGCATGCTTCCTTTCCATCCTCTAAGCCATTCCTGCCATGTAATCCCTGAAATCACTTAACGCACATATCAAGGCATCGAATGGTAATAAGAGAGGATTAAAATTAGCTAAATTAAGATCAAAGAAACATGTTTTCAATCATAGTACAAAATCAGGAAGGAAAACATAAAACCATGAAAATATTATGAATAAGTGGGTAAAGAGTTGATAAAAACCACTCAATTGAGCATAAGATAAACCATGAAATAGCGGTTTATCACCAGCCTGGGAGCAGAATTTTCCACCAGCTAAAAAGCCCATTTGGAGAGACTTGTAAGTACACCTGAAGAAGCCAGTGACCCAGTATAAATAGTTGACACCTTGAATCATTGGGGGCTTCTTCGGGAACAACTTCTTTTTCACTTCTTTCTCTTTTAGACTCTTTGTACTTTGTTACCTTTAGAATTTTTACTTTCGGCTCAGACTTTGCTGTCACTTTGGAGATCATCTCTGTTTACAGTTTTCTTTTCTTTTCCTTCTGATGTTTAGTTGAATTTCTAATTTTTAATTCCTGTTTGTATTTGGAGCTATGAGTCACTAAACCCCATTTTCATTAGGGGGATAAGCTCTATTGGTTTTCAATGAATTAATACTTCTTCTTTTCTTCTTAATTCAAGTTGATTTATCTAAGAGGAAACTCTTGTTCTTCACATATTCAATTTCTATCGAGAGAGGGATTGAATCTATTTGAATTGTGTAATGAACTTGAGGAAGGAGTCATAGAATTCAGTTTGGAGTTTATCCTCTCATAATTCTCTTGATTGATATATTTTGGGTTTGGTATGTGAGATGTAACCACACTGAATTGAAATCCTGGGAATTGTGTGGCCTTTGGATTAGAAATTGATCTTCACATCTTCTCATGAGCAATTAGATCAAGAGGTTGGCAATTATTTGTGACAATAGAAATTGAGTCACCAAGAGATTGGGATCCAATTATTCACAATCCGGCAAAGATCTATTCACATGATTGAGAAGGAATTGATCACCTTTAATTCATGAGAAATCAACATCTCTGATCTCTAGTGATCTCACCCATCACAATTCTTCACTTCAATTTCTTTTAAGTTTCCAGTTACCCAACACCCAATTTCCCTGTTTTATTCCTGCAATTTACAATTCTAGCCATTTACATTTCAGCTCTTACTTTCTTGCAATTGATGTTTCTACTATTTACATTTCAGTTCTTACTTTCTTGCACTTTAAGTTTCTATTATTACATTTCTAGTCATTTAATTCATTCTCTTTTACATTCAGTCATTTCAAATCCTTGTCATTTATATTTCTGCACTTTACCTTCATGTTGAATACATCAAAAAATCTCAAATTGTTTGCCTAACTACAATGCCATTTAACTAAAATTGCTTAATCCACCAATCTCCGTAGGATCGACCTCACTCTTGTGAGTCTTACTTCTTGATATGATCCGGTATACTTGCCGGTAATTACGTGAAATTAATTGTCCCGTATCAAGTTTTTGGGACCGTTGCCAGGGATTGGTAAAGATTGACAACGGTTAAGTTAGTGGTAGTCTAGATTAGGCATTTTTCTTTCATTTGGTTTAAAGCATTCTAACTATTTGACACTTTGTGTCATCTAACCCTCTAACAGTACTCTAGTAATAGAGTGTCCATTTTTCACTTGGTTTGTTTGTGATTGTGCATGCCAGGAGAAAGGAGAGGAGCTTCTACTTCCTTTGATTCTGAGCCTAAAAAAACCTTCCTAAGACTTAGAAGAGAAGCAAGGAGGAATGGTATAATTGGTGAAGAAGACTCAGAAGAAGAAGATCAAGTTATGGAGGACACTATGCATAACCCACCTGAGGATGTTGCTAATAACAATGGACCACTTAGAAGGGTGTTGGCTTCATATAACATTCCTAACCCAAGGAACTATAGAAGCAGCATACTTACTCTAAATGTCCATGCAAAATAACTTTGAGTTGAAGCCTCAACTCATCACTTTGGTGCAGAATAATTGCTCTTATGGAGGGGGTCCTCTTGAAGACCCTAATCAACACTTGTCTGTCTTCATGAGGATATGCGAAACAGTTAAGACAAATGGTGTCCACCCAGAAATATACAAGTTACTATTGTTTCCATTTTCTCAAGGGATAAG
Organism: Arachis ipaensis; assembly: GCF_059453495.1. Taxonomy (NCBI): domain Eukaryota; kingdom Viridiplantae; phylum Streptophyta; class Magnoliopsida; order Fabales; family Fabaceae; genus Arachis; species Arachis ipaensis. The sequence goes on from NC_142444.1 coordinate 78,621,335, forward strand.
GCATTTCAATGGCTATAGACATTTCCCAAAGAAAGCATCAATAACTGGGATGATTTGGTGAGCAAATTTCTTGCTAAGTTTTACCCACCTCAGAGAATCATTAAGTTGAAAACAGAGGTTCAAACTTTCACACAAATGGATGGAGAGTCACTCTATAAGGCATGGGAAAGATACAAAGCTTTGATAAGGAAGTGTCCACCTGACATGTTCAGTGTGTGGGTAAGACTCCAGAGCTTCTATGAGGGCCCAACTCTAGAAGCACAAAAGCTATTAGACTACTCTGCAAGAGGCTCACTCTAGTTGATGAAAAAAACAGAAGAAGCCCAAAATCTGATAGACATTGTTGCCAACAATCAATACTTCCATTCCTTTCAAAGGCAATGCAATCCGACTCCAAGGAAGGGTGTATTGGAACTTGAGGGTGTGGACACTATATTGGCACAGAACAAATTGATGCACCAACAAAACCAACAATAAAGAGAAAATGATGGTGAAAAGAATAGATGGACTTCAACTAGTTGCAGTGAGCACAGCAAGCCAACCTTCAACTCAGTGGGGCCAATGTGAAAAAGGTTTTGAGAAATGCAATAATGAGCAGCAACCTGAGCAGGTTCAATACACGCATAACACCTTAAGTTCTTCTTCAAACGAATTCCATGGTGATACATACAATTCATCATGGAGGAATCATCCTAACTTGAGGTGGGGTAATAATAAAAATCAATGGCAGAGGAACCACAACTCTCACACTGTCCGCAACACAAACAACTAGAATTATCCATCCAATAACACTAACCAATACAAAAAACCACAAAGCACATATCACTAACCCCACAACAATTCACAAGCCTACCAGAATAACTTCTCCACACCACCATTCAACTCACAAAACACCCACCTCAATACCCCAAACAACTTCTATCAACAACAATCACACCTCAGCCAACCACCTATTGACCACCAGGAAGCCAGGATCTCAACTCTTGAAGCTACCTTGCAAGCCCTCAACCAAACCGCACAAGCACTTGCTCAAACTACACAAAGCCTAGGCAGAGGACAAGAAAGCCTAGTTAAAGGACAAGAATGACAAGAGGCCACTATGAAAAATCTTGAGAGCATGTAGGGCAATTGGCTAGACAACCAGCTGAACGGCCACCTAATGCCTTTCCAAGTGATACAATCCCTAATCCAAGGGAGAAATGTAAAGCTGTGCAGCTGAGAAGTGGCAAAATGGTGAGAGAGGACATCCAGGATATCAATAAGGATGTAACAGAGCCAAAGGAAGATGACAAGATGGACCACAAGAATGACAACGAAGCACAAACTTCTAAGAAAGGTAAGGAAGTCATGAAGCCACAACCAGAAGAAAGGAAGGGAGGAGTGAAGCCCTATGTTCCCAAAATCCCTTACCCACAGAGGCTACACAAAGAAATGAGGGATCAACAATTCCCCAAATTTTTGGAAATCTTTAGAAAACTTGAAATCAACATTCCATTAGCTGAGGCTTTGGAACAGATGCCACTATATGCAAAGTTTCATAAAGAACTTATCACCAAGAAGAGAAGTTGGCATGAGAAAGAGACAGTGACCTAACACAAGAATGTAGTGTAATCATTCAAAATGGACTTCCACCAAAACTCAAGGACCAAGGAAGCTTCCTTATACCATGCATATTGTAACACCCCAATTACCCTAAGCCTTAACTCTAGCCGTAAGCCAAAGATTAATCAGAGATTACGACAATCCTAAGGCTTATACATATTTATATATAGAAAGAAATAATATAATCTAGAAACCTGATGAAGGAGTAAGCTTAAAAATCAGAATTTCAGAACCGCGAAACGTTCACATGAAGCTAACACACAAGATACAAGATATAGGTGCAAGAGAATAGAACAAATGTATAGATAAACTAATATAAACATAGGGAACTGGGCGCAACTTGCGGAGTTTAAGCCGGCTAATTACCAATATAAAAATATAGAGTTTTAAAATTAAAACAGCTTATACAAGCGAACTCTCATCATAGCCTCTAAGGCCATAAGATAAAATACAAAAAGATATGAGAGTAACTATAATAAGATAAATTAGAAATAAACTAAGGAGGAACCATACTCCGCTCTGTCACCATTTCCGCAATCTCACCGAAGTAGATTACGACCTGCATCTGAAAAACAACAACAAAGTATGGAATGAGAACCGGGGTTTCTGAGTATGGTAACAGTGCACAATGATGTAAGATGTAAGGCTCTGGGATGCCGAAGGCAATCCTAGAACTTCACATCACATACTGATATTCAAGCTTAGAACAAACTAAATAAATATATAAGAACTTAAACCATAAACCAGGGTTGTCTAAACCTGGGGAATTCTAACTAATACTGTTCACACCGCTGTATCCCACAGCCGTCGCCAACCTAACCTCTGTGTGATCCCATCGCCACCGCATTCCTAATCTCCTCAACACCAGACAATCACAATTTAAGTGCAAGCAACACAAGTAGAAGTATATAGAGTAAGTAGTTCAAGTAAGCAAATAGGCATGTTATTCATTTAGGCATACTAATACAAGTCGGCAAAGCATACAAACAGATAGAAAATGCACATGATGAATGTCTATCCTATTGGCTCGTGATATCACTTGTCGGTCCATAAATGCCAACCCGACACATCTTTTCGGATGTCGCTTTCCTGCCACGCCCACGGATATAGTGCCGGACACACTCTACTGACCCACGGATATAGTGCCGGGCACACTCTATTCACCCACGGATATAGTTCCTGGCACACTCTTGCAGTAGAAAAGATTATCAATCATAATTCATTCCCAGGGATATAGTGCCATGCACACCATCATGCTTCACCCAAGGATATAGTGTCTGGCACACTCTCAACATTCATCAGGATCATTCATCCCTTTTTGAGTCTTCAACTCATCATAACCATCATCAATTCATCACTTCCATTCCGAGCTTTTTAGTTCATCAATTTCCCAATTCATTGTCAACAATCACCATATGCACCACTCTTCCTTATCTCTCAACTAACTCATCCATAATACACTAGAAACCTAAACCTCCGTTTGCTAACTTTTCAAAGGAAAACCCAACTTAAACCCCTAGGCCCTTTCCCATATTTCAATGCTCTAAAATAAGCCCAAAAGTCTTAAAATGGTGTTATAGAAACTTATAACCTTGTCGGGAAGGTGAAATAGTTGAAAACAAAGTTTAAATTTATGAAACAGGGCGTGTGCGTCCGCACGGGGGTGTGCGTGCACACGCCCAGGAAGATTTTGAAAGTGTGCGTACGCATAGGCACTAAAATTTATAAAGTCTGTTCACTTGCACAAGCTGTGCGAGCGCCCCTAACAGAAGTCCCTTCCTGACTTGTGCGTGCGCACAGGGCTGTGCGTCCGCACGGGTCGTAATTCTTCATTGATGTGCGCGTGCACAACCTATGCTAGCACTGCCACTTGAGCTCTTTCCCCTGCCTATACGTACGCACAGGTCTGTGCGTCCGCATAGAAAAATATTTTTGTAGGGTTGTGTGTGCGCACAAGGCTGTGCGTGCGCACATATCAGAAAATCCTGAAATTCTGCAACTTGGCAGAATTTCAGATTTTTAACACCAACTTTGAATGATCATAACTTCCTCTACAAAATTCCAAATTTTGAAAACTTTATATCAAATCGAATGGTTTTTAACAATCTTCAAATATAAACCAAATTCAATAAATTTTGAAAATCAGGGCAAAAGTTATGTTCAGACCAAGTTCACAAAAAATCTATTTTTACCAAAGGCCTCAAAATTCCAATTTTTCCAAAACTCACAATTCAAAACCAAACCAACCACAACCCAAACATTACGAAAATAACATAAAAGCCCATACCCTTCCTTTTCCAACTCAACCATCCATAATCCCAATTAGACTACTCAATACCATCAAATTCCTTACTCATCAACATCCAAAACCATCATAAATATTCTTTAACCAACATCAAACATCAACAACTATTTCAAAATCCTCATCACTTAACCTCAACATTATCAGTCATTATCCATACTCATATTACCACACTCAACATACACACTCACCGACGTCAACCAACATCACAATTTGTAATTAGCACCAATAACATCAATATTCCCCATCAACCTTTATAATCATTAAATACCAACAACATTATTATTCATCATCAATCCTTAAATACCAACAACCTCATCAATAACACTAATCATCAATACTCATTAACACTACAATTCCCAATAATCATCCTCAACCATAATAATCCATTACAACCCACAATTATCATCAATTCACATCTAAATATTCATACACCAACCACATTTAATCCTATCTTAGGGTCAACTAGCCTAAGTGTCCATAAACATTACATGTTACATAAAAGAAACCGAAACCATACCTTGGCCGATTCCCAAAATGTTCCAAACATCAAAATGAAGCCAACAAGCTTGCTCTAATGCCTCAATCAACTCCAATAAACACCAAAACTTAATCTAATATCACATATATATACCAACATCAAAACCTAATATACACAAAACAACTAAACACAAGGGTTTAGAGAAACCTTACCTTACCCAACATTATTACGGGTAAAATCCAACATTTACCTGTTACTAGAGATCACCTAAACAAGCAAAATCACAAAATCTACTCAAAAACCAAACATAAAAATACGCAGAACCTAGGGCACAAAACTGGGAAGTGAAGAGAGAGATCTTACCAGATTTCTTTAGATAAAAAGGAAGAGCTCAACAAGAGCTTCGTGTGGCCACAAACAGCTCGTCAATCGGGGCTCCGTAGCTCAAGTTATGGCTTCCGGAAGGTGGTGATGAATAGTGTCACCCCTTTCTTCTCCCATCTCTCTCAAATCCGCGCCTCCCTCTCTTTTGGAGGTGAAAAATGAGCTGAAAGCTCATTAAACTCACTTATATATGTTGGGCGTTGGGCCCGGTCCAACTCGTTAGCATTTTTAGCCCATTTGGCCCACTTTGGGCCAAAACCTTTAAGATTAGTATTCGGTTTTTTATTCTAAAATATTTTTCTCCTTTCAAAATAATAAATCAATTTTTAAAATATTATTCTCCATAATACACGGTACTGGACAGTCTAGAGCCGGTACTGCCAGCTTAAGCACCAGTACGTATTTTTACAAAAATCTTTTCGAAAGTAATATATTTTCCAACAAAGAAAAATTCATTGAAACCAAATTTCACATTTTGTACTTTCGAATTAAAACTTCTAAATTTTGAATCTATTCCGGGCACTAAAATATTTTATTAAAACGGTTTTACGTGAAAACACGAGTTCTTACATCCTCCCCCCTTAAAAAGATTTTCGCCCTCGAAAATCCGAACCACGCGATGGGATATATATATACATATATTCCCCATGAAGCATCCTACCTTCAACATTGCTAATCCAACAAGTTGCCAAGGCACCTCGTTCGCCATCATCCTACCGTGTCGATGTTCCATTTCGCCTTCTGCTGCGTCACTCTGATTATCGTCATTACGCATCCGAAGTTCTTCTTAAAACAATTACCAAATTTTGTAGCACTTTTTAAAACCTTTAAATCAAGTTTATTCTAAACCAGCTCATTCTTAAAACTTTCTCAAAAGAGTCAAAAATTCAGTTTTTTGGAAGTCAAATACTTGAAATCACATTTTCTTTAAATAAAAACTTTTCAATTTTAGATCCCTATTTGACAAGATAAATTTGAAACCAAGTTCACAAATTGATAAAATCCTAGAACTCTCTTTTCTTTTTAAACAATATCCTTCAAACCAAGAATTTTTTGACGTAGTTTCAAAACCGAATCATTTAAACCAAAAGTTTCAAACCAAATTTGGAAATCATTATAAAACATAAAACTTTTTCAACATGGTTCAATGCCATACTAGTTAGAAATCAAAAACCATAATTGAAAAACTGCAAAAGCAGCCATGTGTACCTCCCCTTCCATAACCAAAAACTACATTCTAAAGAACTAAAGCTTCGCATTACTGGTGCGTGAAATTGTGATCATCAACAATGGCGCCAAAGGACTTGGGGCTCTAAAACGTGAATCACACTTTGTCACAACTTCGCACAACTAACCAGCAAGTGCACTGGGTCGTCCAAGTAATAAACCTTACGTGAGTAAGGGTCGATCCCACGGAGACTGTCGGCTTGAAGCAACCTATGGTCACCTTGTAAATCTCAGTCAGGCGAATTCAGATGGTGATGGAGAATTGATAATTAAAAGATAAATAAAACATAAAATAAAGACAAAGATATTTATGTAATTCTTTGGTTGGAATTTCAGATAAGCATATGAAGATGCTTTATTCCTCCTGAACCTCTGCTTTCCCATTGCCTTCTTCCAATCATTCATACTCCTTTCCATGGCAAGCTTTATGTTGGGCATCACCGTTGTCAATGGCTACTTCCCGTCCTCTCGGTGAAAACGTTCCAAATGCGCTGTCACCGCACGGCTAATTATCTGTCGGTTCTCGATCATGTCGGAATAGGATCCATTGATCCTTTTGCATCTGTCACACGCCCCACAATCGTGAGTTTGAAGCTCGTCACAGCCATCCCTTCCCAGATCCTACTCAGAATACCATAGACAAGGTTTAGAAGTTCCAGATCTCAAGAATGGCTGCCAATAATTATAGCCTATACTACGAAGGTTCCAATCTTAGATTAGAAACCCAAGAGATATGCATTCAAGCTTGTTTGCATGTAGAACCGAAGTGGTTGTCAATCACGCGTTCATAGGTGAGAATGGTAATGAGTGTCACATAATCATCACATTCATCATGTTCTTGGGTGCGAATGAATATATCTTGGAGAAGAAATAGACTTGAGTTGAATAGAAAAACAATAGTAATTGTATTAATTCATGAAGAACAGCAGAGCTCCACACCTTAATCTATGGTGTGTACAAACTGCACCATTGAAAATACATAAGAATAAGGTCTAGGCATGGCCGTGAGGCCAGCCTCGCAAAACGTGATCAAGTGTATAAAAAGTATGAGTCAAAGATTGATGAAAATACAATAGTAAAAGGTCCTATTTATAGAAAACTAGTAGCCTAGGGTTTACTGAAATAAGTAATTAATGCAGAAATCTTCTTCCGGGCCCACTTGGTGTGTGCTTGGGCTGAGCATTGAAGCTTTCATGTGTAGAGACTTTTCTTGGAGTTAAACGCCAGCTTTTGTGCCAGTTTGGGCGTTTAACTCCAGCTTTTGTGCCAGTTTTGGAGTTGAACGCCAGAATTCTTGAGCAGACTTGGAACGCCGGTTTGAGCCATCAAATCTCGGGCAAAGTATGAACTATTATATATTGCTGGAAAGCCCAGGATGTCTACTTTCCAAAACAATTGAGAGCGCGCCAATTGGGCTTCTGTAGCTCTAGAAAATCCACTTTGAGTGCAGGGAGGTCAGCCTCTGAATCAGATTTTTGCTCAGGTCCCTCAATTTCAGCCATAAAATATCTGAAATCACAGAAAAACACACAAACTCATAGTAAAGTCTAGAAGAGTGATTTTTATTTAAAAACTAATAAAAATATAATAAAAAATAATTAAAATATACTAAAACATACTAAAAACAATGCCAAAAAGCGCATAAATTATCCGCTCACCACAACACCAAACTTAAATTGTTGCTTGTCCCCAAGGAACTGAAAATCAAATAGGATAAAAAGAAGAGAATATTCAATGAATTCCAAAAATATCTATGAAGATCAGTATTAATTAGATGAGCGGGGCTTTTATCTTTTTGCTTCTGAACAGTTTTGGCATCTTACTTTATTCCTTGAAGTTCAGAATCATTGGCATCTATAGGAACTCAAAATCCAGATAGTGTTATTGATTATCCTAGTTAAGTATGTTGATTATTGAGTACAGCTACTTTATGAGTCTTGGCCGTGGCCCTAAGCACTTTGTTTTCCAGTATTACCACCGGATACATAAGTGCCACAGACACATAACTGGGTGAACCTTTTCAGATTGTGACTCAGCTTTGCTAGAGTCCCCAATTAGAGGTGTCCAGGGTTCTTAAGCACACTCTTCACTTGACACCTTCACGCCACAAGCACATGGTTAGGGACAGCTTGGTTTAGCCGCTTAGGCCAGGATTTTATTCCTGTGGGCCCTCCTATCCACTGATGCTCAAAGCCTTGGATCCTTTTTATCACCCTTGCCTTTTGGTTTAAAGGGGTATTGGCTTTTTCTGCTTGCTTTTTTTTTCTGCAAGCTTTGCTATTCACTGCTTTTTCTTGCTTCAAGAATCATTTTTATGATTTTTCAGATTATCAACAACATTTCTCCTTTTCCCATCATTCTTTCAAGAGCCAAAAATTTTAACATTCTTTAAACAACAAATTCAAAAATATACACTGTTCAAGCATTCATTTAGAAAAACAATAGTATTGCCACCACTTCTTTTTCTTTTTCAATCAAAAACATTTTTCATTTAAGAAAGGTGATGGATTCATTTTCATAGCTTTAAGGCATAGACACTTAGACACTAATGATCATGTAATAAAGACACAAACATAAATAATCATAAGCATAAAAATTTGAAAAACAGGAAAATAAAGAACAAGCAAATTAAAGAACGGGTCCACCTTAGTGATGGCAACTTATTCTTCCTCTTGAAGAACTTATGGAGTGCTTGAGCTCCTCAATGTCTCTTCCTTGCCTTTGTTGCTCCTCTCTCATGGTTCTTTGGTCTTCTCTAATTTCATGGAGGAGGATGGAATGCTCTTGGTGCTCCACCCTTAGTTGTCCCATGTTGGAACTCAATTCTCCTACGGAAGTGTTGATTTGCTCCCAATAGTTTTGTGGAGGAAAATGCATCCCTTGAGGCATCTCAGGGATTTCATGATGAGGAGTTTCCTCATGCTCTTGGTGAGGTTCTCTCACTTTCTCCATCCTTTTCTTAGTGATGGGCTTGTCCTCATCAATGAGGATGTCTTCCTCTATGTCAATTCCAGCTGAATTGCAGAGGTGACAAATGAGATGAGGGAAGGCTAACCTTGCCACAGCAGCGGACTTGTCTACTACCTTGTAGAGTTCTTGAGATATAACCTCATGAACTTTTACTTCCTCTCTAATCATGATGCTATGAATCATGATAGTCCGGTCTATAGTAACTTCAAATCGGTTGCTAGTAGGAATGATTGAGCGTTGGATGAACTACAACCATCCCCTAGCCACGGGCTTGAGGTCATGCCTTCTTAGTTGAACCGGCTTTCCTCTTGAATCACTCTTCCATTGAGCGCCCTCTTCACAGATGTCCATGAGGACTTGGTCCAACCTTACATTTTCCGGACTAAAGTCCAAGTATTTCCCTCGGACCATTGTAAGCCAATTCTTGGGGTCCAGGTTCACACTTTGATCATGGTTCTTGGTGATCCATACATTGGCATAGAACTCTTGAACCATTAAGATTTCGACTTGTTGAATGGGGTTGGTGAGAACTTCCCAACCTCTTCTTTGGATCTCATGTCGGATCTCCGGATATTCGCCCTTTTTGAGCTTAAAAGGGACCTCGGGGATCACCTTCTTCTTGGCCACAACTTCATAGAAGTGGTCTTGATGCACCCTTGAGAGGAATCTCTCCATCTCCCATGACTCGGAGGTGGATGATTTTGACTTCCCTTTCCTCTTTCTAGAGGTTTCTCCGGCCTTTGGTGCCATTAATGGTTATGAAAAAACAAAAAAAGGCTTTAGCTTTTACCACACCAAACATAGAAGGTTGTTCTTCCTCGAGCAAAAGAAGAAAGAAGAGAGTAGAAGAAGAAGAAATAGAAGAGATGGAGGGGGCTTTGTGTTTCGGCCAAGGGGGATGGGTAGTGTTTAGGTTGTGTGAAAATGAAGGAGTGAAGATGGGTTTATATAGGAGTGGAGAGGTGGGTGTGGTTCGGCCATTATGGGTGGGTTTGGGTGGGAAAGTGGTTTTAATTTAAATGGTGAGGTAGGTGGGGTTTTATGGAGAATGGATGTGAAAGGAGAATGGGTGATTGGTGATTGGTGAATGGGTGAAGAAGAGAGAGAGAGGTGGGATAGGTGGGGATCCTGTGGGGTCCACAGATCCTAAGGTGTCAAGGATTTCTCATCCCTGCACCATGTGGCGTGCAAAATGCCCCTTGCTGTCAATCCTGGCGTTAAATGCCAGGCTGCTGCCCATTTCTGGCGTTTAACGCCAGCTTCTTGCCCATTCCTGGTGTTAAACGCCAGTCTGGTGCCCATTTCTGGCATTAAACGCCCATAATGGTGCCAGACTGGGCGTTTAACGCCCATTCTGCTACCCTTACTGGCGTTTAAACGCCAGTAAGTTTCTCCTCCAGGGTGTTTTATTTTTCATTCTGTTTTTCCTTCTGTTTTTTATTTTTCAATTGTTTTTGTTACTTCACATGATCATCAACCTACAGAAAACATAAAATAACAAAAGAAAATAGAAATTTAACATAGATAAGTAAAAATTGGGTTGCCTCCCAACAAGCGCTTCTTTAATGTTAATAGCTTGACAGTGGCTCTCATGGAGCCTCACAGATGTTTAGAGCAATGTTGGAACTTCCCAACACCAAACTTAGAGTTTGAGTGTGGGGGTTCAACACCAAACTTAAAGTTTGGTTGTGGCCTCCCAACACCAAACTTAGAGTTTGACTGTGGGGGCTCTGTTTGACTCTGTATTGAGAGAAGCTCTTCATGCTTCCTCTCCATGGTGACAGAGGGATATCCTTGAGCTTTAAACACCAGGGAGTCTTCATTTACTTGAATGATCAATTCTCCTCTGTCAACATCAATCACAGCTTTTGCTGTGGCTAGGAAGGGTCTGCCAAGGATGATGTATTCATCAATACACTTCACAGTCTCTAGGATTATGAAATTAGCAGGGATGTAGTGGTCTTCAACCTTTACCAAGACATCCTCTACAAGTCCATAAGCTTGTTTCTTTGAATTGTCTGCCATCTCCATTGAGATTCTTGCAGTTTGTACCTCAATGATCCCTAGCTTCTCCATTACAGAGAGAGGCATGAGGTTTATACTTGACCCTAGGTCACACAGAGCCTTCTCAAAGGTCATGGTGCCTATGTTACAAGGGATTAAAAATTTTCTAGGGTCTTGTCTCTTTAGAGGTAATCTCTGCCTAGTCAAGTCATCCAGTTCTTTGGTGAGCAAGGGGGTTCATCCTCCCAAGTCTCATTACCAAACAACCTGGCATTTAGTTTCATGATTGCTCCAAGGTACTTAGCAACGTGCTCTTCAGTAACATCTTCATCCTCTTCAGAGGAAGAATACTCATCAGAGCTCATGAATGGCAGAAGTAAATTCAATGGAATCTCTATGGTCTCAGTCTGAGCCTCAGATTCCCATGGTTCCTCATTAGGGAACTCCTTGGAGGTCAGTGGACGTCCATTGAGGTCTTCCTCAGTGGAGATTACTACCTCTTCCTCCTCTCTAGGTTCGGCCATGTGAGACATGTTTATGGCCTTGCACTCTCTTTTTGGATTCTCTTCTGTATTGCTTGGGAGAGTACTAGGAGGGAGTTCAGTGATTTTCTTACTCAGATGACCCACTTGTGCCTCCAAATTTCTAATGGAAGACCTTGTTTCAGTCATGAAACTTTGAGTGGTTTTGATTAGATCAGAGACAATGGTTGCTATGTCAGAGTGGCTCTGTTTAGAATTCTCAGTTTGTTGCTGAGAAGATGTTGGAAAAGACTTGCTATTGCTAAACCTGTTTCTTCAACCATTATTATTGTTGAAACCTTGTTGAGGTCTCTATTGATCCTTTCATGAGAGATTTGGATGATTTCTCCATGAAGGGTTATAGGTGTTTCCATAGGGTTCTCCCATGTAATTCACCTCTTCTATTGCTGGGTTCTCGGGATCATAAGCTTCTTCTTCAGAGGAAGCTTCCTTAGTACTGCCTGTTGCTGCTTGCATTTCAGACAGACTCTGAGAAATCATATTGACTTGTTGGGTCAATATTTTATTCTGAGCCAATATGGCATTCAGAGTATCAATCTCAAGAACTCCTTTTCTTCTGATTTGTCCCATTATTCACAGGATTCCTTTCAGAAGTGTACATGAATTGGTTATTTGCAACCATTTTAATGAGTTCCTGAGCTTCTGCAGGCATCTTCTTCAAATGAAGAGATCCTCCAGCAGAGCTATCCAATGACATCTTGGATAGTTCAGACAGACCATCATAGAAAATTCCTATGATGCTCCATTCAAAAAGCATGTCAGAAGGACATCTTCTGATTAATTGCTTGCATCTTTCCCAAGCTTCATAGAGGGATTCACCTTCCTTCTGTCTGAAGGTTTGGACTTCCACTCTAAGCTTGCTCAATTTTTGAGGTGGGAAGAACATTGCCAAGAAGGCATTGACTAGCTTTTCCCAAGAGTTCAGGCTTTCTTTAGGTTGTGAATCTAACCATGTCCTAGCTCTGTCTCTTACAGCAAAAGGAAAAAGCATAAGTCTGTAGACTTCAGGGTCAACCCCATTGGTCTTGACAGTGTCACAGATTTGTAAGAATTCAGCTAAGAACTGATGAGGATCTTCCAATGGAAGTCCATGAAACTTGCAATTCTGTTGCATTAGAGAAACTAATTGAGGCTTAAGCTCAAAATTGTTTGCTCCAATGGCAGGGATTGAGATGCTTCTCCTATAGAAGTCAGGAGTAGGTACAGTAAAGTCACCAAGCACCTTCTTTGCATTGTTGGCATTGTTGTTTTCGGCTGCCATGGTTTCTTCTTCCTTGAAAAGCTTTGTTAGGCCCTCTAAAGAGAGATGTTCTTTAGCTTCTCTTAGCTTTCTCTTCAAGGTCCTTTCAGGTTCAGGATCAGCTTGAACAAGTATGCCTTTATCTTTGTTCCTGCTCATATGAAAAAGAAGAGAACAAGAAAGTAGGGAATCCTCTATGTCACAGTATAGAGATTCCTTGAGGTGTCAGAGGAAAAGAAGAATAGAAGGAGGAGGTAGATGGAAGAGAATTCGAACATATAAAGAAGGAGGGAGTTCGAATTGTACCTTGAGGAGGAGTGTTAGTCCTTTAAATAGAAGGATGTGAGAAGAGGGGAAGAATTTTCGAAAATTAATCAAAAGATTTTGAAATAATTAAAAGAAATTTGAAAAAAATTGATTGAGATTTTCGAAAATTAAGATTAGGAAAGAAATTAAGTGATTTTTGAAAAAGATTTTGAAATTAGAAATAAAAAAGATGTGATTGAGAGTTAATTTTGAAAAAGATGTGATTGAAAAGATATGATTGAGAAGATATGATTGAAAATCAAACTAAAAAGAGAAAGTTTTAAAATTAAAGTTGATTTACTTGACTAACAAGAAATTAGAAGATATGATTCTAGAATTAAAACTTTTGATCCTTTCTTAATAGGCAAGTAACAACTAGAAAATTTTGAAGTAAATCATTAATTATAACAAGGATTTTCAAAAATAGTAATAAATAAAAAAAATAGAAAGAAATTGATTTTGAAGAGATATGATTAAAAAGATATGATTTGAAAAAGATTTGATTTTGAAAAATTATGAAGATTTGAAAAAAAAATTCAAAACTAAAAACAAAATCTTCCCTCTAATGTCATCCTGGCATTAAACGCCCAGAATGGCATCCATTATGGCGTTTAACGCCCAAAATCCTACCTTTTTGGGCGTTAAACGCCCAGCCAGGTACCCTGGCTGGCGTTTAAACGCCAGTTTTCCTTCTTCACTGGGAGGTTTGAACGCCCAGCTTTTTCTGTTTGATTCCTCTGCTGAATGTTCTGAATCTTCAATTCTCTGTATTATTAGCTTGAAAAGACATAGTTTTGAAAATATTTTTGAATTTTTGATGATGAGAAACAATAAAAAATGCAACTAAGATCAAATAAACAATGCATGCAGGACACCAAACTTAAAAATTTTCACAGGAGACACTAACAAATTGAGAATGCATATGAGAAACAACAAAACACACAAAACAAGAGAATTTAAAGATCAGAGCAATGAAATCATCAAGAACAACTTGAAGATCAATGAAGAACAATATGTATATATTCGAAAAATGCAAGAAGAATAAAAACATTCAATTGACACCAAACATAAAAATTGATACTAGACTCAAACAAGAAACATAAAATATTTTTGATTTTTATGGTTTTATAAAATTTTTTTTTTTTGATTTTCGAAACTTATATGGAAAAGAAAATAAAGAGAATCAAAACTTTTAATAAGAATTCTAGGAATCATGCAATGTTAGTCTAAAGCTTCAGTTTAAAAAGATTAGACATGTTTGGCCAAGCTTCAGCAGGACATTACATTCAGTAGCTACATTGATGAGAATCAATCAGCTTTTGTGATGATAAGAACATCACCTTGAAACTCTAGAATCCATTCTTAAATATTCTAAAAAGTACCTAATCTAAGCAACAAGATGAACCGTCAGTTTTCCAAACTCGAACAATCCCCGGCAATGGCACCAAAAACTTGGTGCACGAATTTTTGATCATCAACAATGGCGCCAAAGGACTTGGGGGCTCTTAAACGTGAATCACACTTTGTCACAATTCCGCACAACTAACCAGCAAGTGCACTGGGTCGTCCAAGTAATAAACCTTACGTGAGTAAGGGTTGATCCCACGGAGACTGTCGGCTTGAAGCAAGCTATGGTCACCTTGTAAATCTCAGTCAGGCGAATTCAGATGGTGATGGAGAATTGATAATTAAAAGATAAATAAAACATAAAATAAAGATAAAGATACTTATGTAATTCTTTGGTTGGAATTTCAGATAAGCGTATGAAGATGCTTTGTTCCTCCTGAACCTCTGCTTTCCCATTGCCTTCTTCCAATCATTCAAACTCCTTTCCATGGCAAGCTTTATGTTGGGCATCACCATTGTCAATGGCTACTTCCCGTCCTCTCAGTGAAAACGTTCCAAATGCGCTGTCACCGCACGGCTAATCATCTGTCGGTTCTCGATCATGTCGGAATAGGATCCATTGATCCTTTTGCGTCTGTCACACGCCCCACAATCACGAGTTTGAAGCTCGTCACAGCCATCCCTTCCCAGATCCTACTCAGAATACCACAGACAAGGTTTAGACGTTCCGGATCTCAGGAATGGCTGCCAATAATTCTAGCCTATACCACGAAGGTTCCAATCTTAGATTAGAAATACAAGAGATATACATTCAAGCTTGTTTGCATGTAGAACAGAAGTGGTTGTCAGTCACGCGTTCATAGGTGAGAATGGTGATGAGTGTCACATAATCATCACATTCATCATGTTCTTGGGTGCGAATGAATATCTTGGAGAAGAAATAGACTTGAGTTGAATAGAAAAACAATAGTAATTGTATTAATTCATGAAGAACAGTAGAGCTCCACACCTTAATCTATGGTATGTAGAAACTCCACCGTTGAAAATACATAAGAACATGGTCTAGGCATGGCCGTGAGGCCAGCCTCCCAAAACGTGATCAAGGGTATGAAAAGTATGAGTCAAAGATTGATGAAAATACAATAGTAAAAGGTCCTATTTATAGAAAACTTGTAGCCTAGGGTTTACAGAAATAAGTAATTAATGCAGAAATCTTCTTCCGGGCCCACTTGGTGTGTGCTTGGGCTGAGCATTGAAGCTTTCATGTGTAGATACTTTTCTTGGAGTTAAACGCCAGCTTTTGTGCCAGTTTGGGCGTTTAACTCCAGCTTTTGTGCCAGTTTTGGAGTTGAACGCCAAAATTCTTGAGCTGACTTGGAACGCCAGTTTGGGCCATCAAATCTCGAGCAAAGTATGGACTATTATATATTACTAGAAAGCCCAGGATGTCTAATTTCCAACGCAATTGATAGCGCGCCAATTGGGCTTCTGTAGCTTCACAAAATCCACTTTGAGTGCAGGGAGGTCAGAATCCAATACCATCTGCAGTCCTTTTTCAGCCTCTGAATCAAATTTTTGCTCAGGTCCCTCAATTTATGCCAGAAAATACCTAAAATCACAGAAAAACACACAAACTCATAGTAAAGTCCAAAAGAGTGATTTTTATTTAATAACTAATAAAAATATAATAAAAACTAATTAAAATATACTAAAAACATACTAAAAATAATGCCAAAAAGCGTATAAATTATCCGCTCATCAATTACTGTGCCCAAAGATCGCACGCGACATTACAACTATTCTCGAGTTTATTCAAAAGGTTAAAAGACTTTGAAACAAGAAGGACAAGCAATAAGGATAATCTCCGCAAGAGTTTTTGAAAGAACTGCTAAATTTACAAGTAACTGAGGATGTACAATCGATGAAGAGTATTAGAAGAAATTCAGTTTTGACAAACTCAAGGATAACTCCCGAATCAGAGATAACTGATAGGAACACAAAAAGGATAAGCAATGCAGTAGTTTGGAACTAATCAAGCTGAGTTAACAAGTATAAAATTATAGAAGAATGTCATTTGAAGCCAGTGATGACACTCTCAAGGTTTAAAATTTTATGATTAAGTACACCTAATACATTTGAATATAAAGAATGAACAACAGAAAGAGGATCACCTCATGTGCTAAAAGAAAGGTATGTAACTCGCATTTCACAAAAGGGTGATAGAAACATACACCAAAACTGCAATGTGGTTAAAAGAAAACTAAATTGCATTTTGTCTAAATAGTTTCCAAGTAAAAGACAGAAGAGGTGAGGTTTAGAAAATGAGAATTAATTTAGTTAAGGCCACACAATATTAAAAATCCTGAAAGACATTTAGTTGCTCAATCAAATAAGGTATACACTGAAATCAAGGCAAGGTTGTAAGAAATCAAAGGTTTGTCCAAGAATTCCCAAAGCTTATATTCAAACAAGCGTGTATAAGTTTTATAACAAATATGGAACTAGTTAAACTCTATTTAGAAAAGGAAACTCCAAGGTAAAAATTTGCTTATCAGTCGGTTTCAAAACTTTATTTAAAACAGTGCATGCCAACTTCAAAACAACATTGTCAATTTAAAGAATAACTATGGATGCAATTTAAGCGAGAAGAATCGATTCAGATTTCTTAAGAGAATCCAAAACTTGTTTCAAAATTTCATAGCAAAACTCTAAGAATACACTTGAAATTGCCATCACATAAGAACATTCAAGAATATTAAGATGTGATTAAAAGAAATTAGACCAAACAAGAAAGGATCTTAAATCAAAGGAGTTCAAACAAGATCCACGAAGCATGGGACATCAAACAAGCTTTTCATTGGTCCAAAAGAATGCAAAACTCGTAAGGAAGAACAAATCAATCAACAGTGAATTTTCAAGAAGGAACCATTGACCAAAGAAGGACAATTAAGAGGACAAACAACACACTAGATAGAAATAACTTCAAGTTGACTCGGACGAGTATGAGATTTACAAGAGAAGAAAAACTAAGATTAGTGGTGAAGGTCATAACAGTAAAAGAAAAATAAAAAACAGAACCGAGTATATCATTCAAAGAAGGGAAAAGCTTAAAAAGGGATTGGTCTATTCCTGAGAGGAAGGATATGAACTCAATACTTTCAAAAGAACAACAATTGCATAGACAATGTGTTGTACTAAACCAAATTCAATTTAAAAAAATAAATTAAGTGAAGTTTGTCAAATGAAAATCAACGGAAGAGAGGCAAAAATCTTTCTTTTGAAGAATTCCTAAGTACATAATCAAATAAAGATATTTGTAAAAACTATAATAAAGTTGTTAGAAAATCAAGTTGTATTTAAAGTAAATATATTTCCATAAACCAGTGAAGAGACAGGCGAGGTATTGGAAACAATTGGTTTTAAACTGTAAAAGAAACTTTCAAAGTTTTTATAGAGAAGTGTATATCAAATCAAAAGCGATTTTGTTAAGATTTGAAGAATGGCTGTAATTATCATCAAATAAGAGGAAACTAAATTACAATTTGTTTACAAAGGACTCGGAATTAGAGCTTAAAAAGATATAATGCATCAAAACATGTTCAAATATATATCAAAGAATACATGACTGAAGAGGAAGTGCCTAAACAGATAAGACAAATACACCAAGCATTTTTAAGCAGACATATGCAGTTAGGATCAAACAAGAATGCATATGAACAGAGAAATAAGGTTGGGGAAATCGAACTACTATCCAAAAGAAAAGACCACAAGAACTTCAGGATAGGGTAGGAAAGAACAAGTCACATGATTCTAACAGAATCCAAAGCACGTAACTGAGTAACCTCGAGAAATAGTTCCTAACATTCCCAAAACCCACGAATCACGTTACCTATTACTCGTATCTTGTCTATGACAACCCATTACCAATAAAACAAACCAATAGTTTTTCAAACTCTTTTCAACAGTTTCAAACAAATTCTCAAAATCGATTTAAGCTTTAAAACCTTTTTAACAAGAATCCAAGCCATACCACGTAGAAGTTGAAAATCTTAAGTAAAAACCGCAAAAGCGTCAACCGTTACTTCTGTTGCGACAAGTGTTAAGCCGCACCCATCAGCCGATATACTGCAAACTCTACGAACAGGCTTTTCCGGAACATACTGAGCTCGTCGCGCATAGGCTAGGATATCCATCCTCACTACCTCTCCGTTAACGTGATCGACCTCGTCCGTGATTTGCCATTAGGGTTCTTTTCTTCACCAAACATTTAATATAAAGGTGATCAGTCTCAATACCAAAGGTCTAGTGCTTTAATTTTCCCAAAAAGGCACTCACAAACAAGCATGCTATGAATTATCAAGTAGATAACCTAAATAGCATGAAAGAAAAATGACCCAGAGTGTGCAACGAAGCACAATCGGTCTATCCCTCAGGCTCACGAGGACGAACCGCTCTGATACCACTAAATATAACACCCCAATTACCCTAAGCCTTACCTCTAGCCGTAAGGCAAAGGTTAATCAGATGTTACGACAATCCTAAGGCTTATACATATCTATATATAGAAGGAAATAATATAATCTAGAAGCCTGATAAAGGAGTAAGCTTAAAAATTAGAATTTCAGAACCGCGAAATGTTCACATGAAGCTAATGCACAAGATACAAGATATAGGTGGAAGAGAATAGAACAAATGTATAGATAAATTAATATAAACATAGGGAATTAGCCGCAGCTTGCGGAGTTTAAGTCGGCTAATTACCAATATAAAAATACAGAGTTTTCGAATTAAAACAGCTTATATAACCTAACTCTCATCATAGTCTCTAAGGCCATAAGATAAAATTCAAAAAGATGTGAGAGTAACTATAATAAGATAAATTA
Organism: Arachis ipaensis; assembly: GCF_059453495.1. Taxonomy (NCBI): domain Eukaryota; kingdom Viridiplantae; phylum Streptophyta; class Magnoliopsida; order Fabales; family Fabaceae; genus Arachis; species Arachis ipaensis. The sequence continues at coordinate 78,640,623 of NC_142444.1, forward strand.
GAAATAAACCAAGGAGGAACCATACTCCGCTTTGTCACCATACGCACAATCTCAGCGAAGTAGATTACAACCTGCATCTGAAAAACAACAATAAAGTATGGAATGAGAACCGGGGGTTCTCAGTTTGGTAACATTGCCCAATGATGTAAGATGTAAGGCTCCAAGACGCCGAAGGCAATCCTAGAACTTCACATCACAGACTAATATTAAAGCTTAGAACAAAATAAATAAATATATAAGAACTTAAACCATAAACCAGGGTTGTCTAAACCTAGAGAATTCTAACTAATACTGTTCACACCGCTGTATCCCACAGTCGTCGCCAATCTAACCTCTGTGCGATCTCATCGCCACCGCCTTCCTAACCTCCTCAGCACCAGACAATCACAATTTAAGTGCAAGCAAGAAAAACACAAGTAGAAGTATATAAAGCAAGTAGTTCAAGTAAGCAAATAGGCATGTTATTCATTTAGGCATAGAAATACAAGTCGGCAAAGCATACAAACAGATAGAAAATGCACATGATGAATGTCTATCCTATTAGCTCGTGATATCACTTGTCGGTCCATAAATACCAACCCGACACATCCTTTCGGATGTCGCTTTTCTACCACGCCCACGGATATAGTGCCCGGAAACACTCTAATGACCCACGGATATAGTGTCAGGCACACTCTATTCACCCACGGATATAGTGTCGGGCACACTTGCATGCATAACCCAAGGATATAGTGCCTGGTACACTCTTGCAGCAGGAAATATTATCAATCATAATTCATTCCCAGGAATATAGTGCCCTGCACACCATCATGCTTAACCCAAGGATATAGTGCCTGGCACACTCTCAACATTCATCAGGATCATTCATCCCTTTTTGAGTCTTGAACTCATCATAACCATCATTAATTCATCACTTCCATTCCAAGCACTTTAGTTTATCAATTTCCCTATTCATTGTCAACAATCACCATATGCACCACTCTTCTTTCTCTCTCAACTAACTCATCCGCAATACACCAGAAACCTAAACTTCCGTTTGCTAACTTTTCAAAAGAAAATCCAACTTAAACCCCTAGGACCTTTCCCATATTTCAATGCTCTAAAATAAACCCCAGATTTTTGAAATGGTGTTATAGAAGCTTACAACCTTGTCGAGAAGGGGAAATAGTTGAAAACAAAGTTTAAATTTATGAAACAGGGCGTGTGAATCTGTGCAGGTGCGCACGCCCAGGAAGATTTTAAAAGTGTGCGTATGCACAGGTACTAAAATTTATAAAGTTACCAAGGCACCTTGTTCGCCATCATCCTACCGTGTTGATGTTCCCTTTCGCCTTCCGCTGCGTCACTCTGATTATCGTCATTACGCATCCGAAGTTCTTCTTAAAACAATTACCAAATTTGGTAGCACTTTTTAAAACCTTTAAATCAAGTTTATTCTAAACCAGCTCATTCTTAAAACTTTCTCAAAAGAGTAAAAAATTCAGTTATTCGGAAGTCAAATACTTAAAATCACGTTTTCTTTAAATAAAAACTTTTCAATTTTAGATCCCTTTTTGACAATATAAATTTGAAACCAAGTTCACAAATTGATAAAATCCTAGAACTCTCTTTTCTTTTTAAACAATATCCTTCAAACCAAGAATTTTCCGACGTAGTTTCAAAACCGAATCCTTTAAATCAAAAGTTTCAAACCAAATTTGGAAATCATTATTAAACATAAAACTTTTTCAACATGGTTCAATGCCATACTAGTTAGAAATCAAAAACCATAATTGAAAAACTGCAAAAGCAGCCGTGTGTACCTCCCCTTCCATAACCACAAACTACATTCTAAAGAACTAAAGCTTCGCATTACTGTGCCCAAAGATCGCACGCGACATTACAACTATTCTCGAGTTTATTGAAAAGGATAAAAGACTTTGAAACAAGAAGGACAAGCAATAAGGATAATCTCCGCAAGAGTTTTTGAAAGAACTGCTAAATTTACAAGTACCTGAGGATGTACAATCGATGAAGAGTATTAGAAGAAATTCAGTTTTAGAAACTCAAGGATAACTCCCGAATCAGAGATAACTGATAGGAACACAAAAGGGATAAGCAATGCAGTAGTTTGGAACTAATCAAGCTGAGTTAACAAGTATAAAATTATAGAAGAAGGTCATTTGAAGCCAGTGATAACACTCTCAAGGTTTAAAATTTTATGATTAAGTACACCTAATACATTTGAATATAAAGAATGAAAAACAGAAAGAGGATCACCTCATGTGCTAAAAGAAAGGTATGTAACTCGCATTTCAGAAAAGGGTGACAGAAACATACACCAAAACTGCAATGTGGTTAAAAGAAAACTAAATTGCATTTTGTCTAAATAGTTTCCAAGTAAAAGACAGAAGAGGTGAGGTTTAGAAAATGAGAATTAATTTAGTTAAGGCCACACAATATTAAAAATCCTGAAAGACATTTAGTTGCTCAATCAAATAAGGTATACACTGAAATCAAGGCAAGGTTGTAAGAAATCAAAGGTTTGTCCAAGAATTCCCAAAGCTTATATTCAAACAAGCGTGTATAAGTTTTATAACAAATATGGAACTAGTTAAACTCTATTTAGAAAAGGAAACTCCAAGGTAAAAATTTGCTTATCAGTCGGTTTCAAAACTTTATTTAAAACAGTGCATGCCAACTTCAAAACAACATTGTCAATTTAAAGAATAACTATGGATGCAATTTAAGCGAGAAGAATCGATTTAGATTTCTTAAGAGAATCCAAAACTTGTTTCAAAATTTCACAGCAAAACTCTAAGAATACACTTGAAATTGCCATCACATAAGAACATTCAAGAATATTAAGATGTGATTAAAAGAAATCAGACCAAACAAGAAAGGATCTTAAATCAAAGTAGTTCAAACAAGATCCACGAAGCATGGGACATCAAACAAGCTTTCCATTGGTCCAAAAGAATGCAAAACTCGTAAGGAAGAACAAATCAATCAACAGTGAATTTACAAGAAGGAACCATTGACCAAGGAAGGACAATTAAGAGGACAAACAACACACTAGATAGAAATAACTTCAAGTTGACTCGGACGAGTATGAGATTTACAAGAGAAGAAAAACTAAGATTAGTGGTGACGGTCATAACAGTAAAAGAAAAATAAAAACAGAACCGAATATATCATTCAAAGAAGGGAAAAGCTTAAAAAAGGATTGGTCTGTTCCTAAGAGGAAGGATATGAACTCAATACTTTCAAAAGAACAACAATTGCATAGACAGTGTGTTGTACTAAACCAAATTCAATTTAAAAAAATAAATTAAGTGAAGTTTGTCAAATGAAAATTAATGGGAGAGAGGAAAAAATCTTTCTTTTGAAGAATTCCTAAGTACATAATCAAATAAAGATATTTGTAAAAACTATAATAAAGTTGTTAGAAAATCAAGTTGTATTTAAAGTAAATATATTTCCATAAACCAGTGAAGAGACAGGCGAGGTATGGGAAACAATTGGTTTTAAACTGTAAAAGAAACTTTCAAAGTTTATATAGAGAAGTGTATATCAAATCAAAAGCGATTTTGTTAAGATTTGAGGAATGGCTGTAATTATCATCAAATAAGAGGAAACTAAAGTACAATTTGTTTACAAAGGACTCGGAATAAGAGCTTAAAAAGATATAATGTATCAAAACATGTTCAAATATATATCAAAGAGTACATGACTCAAGAGGAAGTGCCTAAACAGAGAAGACAAATACACCAAGCATTTTTAAGCAAACATATGCAGTTAGGATCAAACAAGAATGCATATGAACAGAGAAATAAGGTTGGGGAAATCGAACTACTATCCAAAAGAAAAGACCCCAAGAACTTCAGGATAGGGTAGGAAAGAACAAGTCACATGATTCTAATAGAATCCAAAGCACGTAACTGAGTAACCTCAAGAAATAGTTCCTAACGTTCCCAAAACCCACGAATCACGTTACCTATTACTCGTATCTTGTCTATGACAACCCATTACCAATAAAACAAACCAATAGTTTTTCAAACTCTTTTCAACAGTTTCAAACAAATTCTCAAAATCGTTTTAAGCTTTAAAACCTTATTAACAAGAATCCAAGCCATACCGCGTAGAAATTGAAAATCTTAAGTAAAAACCGCAAAAGCGTCAACCGTTACTTCTGTTGCCACAAGTGTTAAGCCGCACCCATCAGCCGATATGCCGCAAAATCTACGAACAGGCTTTTTCGGAACATACTGAGCTCGTCGCGCATAGGCTAGGATATCCATCCTCGCTACCTCTCCGTTAACGTGATCGACCTCGTCCGTGATTTGCCATTAGGGTTCCTTTCTTCACCAAACATTCAATATCAAGGTGATCAGTCTCAATACCAAGGGTCTAGTGCTTTAATTTTCCCAAAAAGGCACTCACAAACAAGCATGCTATGAATTATCAAGTAGATAACCGAAATAGCATGAAAGAAAAATGATCCAGAGTGTGCAACGAAGCACAATCGGTCTATTCCTCAGGCTCACGAGGACGAACCGCTCTGATACCACTAAATATAACACCCCAATTACCCTAAGCCTTACCTCTAGCCATAAGGCAAAGGTTAATCAGAGATTACGACAATCCTAAGGCTTATACATATCTATATATAGAAGGAAATAATATAATCTAGATGCCTGATGAAGGAGTAAGCTTAAAAATTAGAATTTCAGAACCGCGAAACGTTCACATGAAGTTAACGCACAAGATACAAGATATAGGTGCAAGAGAATAGAACAAATGTATAGATAAAGTAATATAAACATAGGGAATTAGCCGCAGCTTGCGGAGTTTAAGCCAGCTAATTACCAATATAAAAATATGGAGTTTTCGAATTAAAACTGCTTATACAACCTAACTCTCTTCATAGTCTCTAAGGCCATAAGATAAAATACAAAAAGATGTGAGAGTAACTATAATAAGATAAATTAGAAATAAACCAAGGAGGAACCATACCCCGCTTTGTCACCATATGCACAATCTCAGCGAAGTAGATTACAACCTGCATCTGAAAAACAACAATAAAGTATGAAATGAGAACCGGGGGTTCTCAGTTTGGTAACATTGCCCAATGATGTAAGATGTAAGGCTCCAGGACGCCGAAGGCAATCCTAGAACTTCACATCACATACTAATATTAAAGCTTAGAACAAAATAAATAAATATATAAGAACTTAAACCATAAACCAGGGTTGTCTAAACCTAGGGGAATTCTAACTAATACTGTTCACACCGCTGTATCCCACAGTCATCGCCAACCTAACCTCTGTGCGAACCCATCACCACCGCCTTCCTAACCTCCTCAGCACCAGACAACCACAATTTAAATGCAAGCAAGTAAAACACAAGTAGAAGTATATAAAGCAAGTAGTTCAAGTAAGCAAATAGGCATGTTATTCATTTAGGCATAGAAATACAAGTCGGCAAAGTATACAAACAGATAGAAAATGCACATGATGAATGTCTATCCTATTAGCTCGTGATATCACTTGTTGGTCCATAAATGCCAACCCGACACATCCTTTTGGATGTCACTTTTCTACCACGCCCATGGATATAGTGCCCGGAAACACTCTAATGACCCACGGATATAGTGCCGGGCACACTTGCATGCATAACCCAAGCATAGAGGGCCTGGTACACTCTTGCAGCAGAAAAGATTATCAATCATAATTCATTCCCAGGGATATAGTGCCCTGCACACCATCACGCTTAACCCAAGGATATAGTGCCTGGCACACTCTCAACATTCATCAGGATCATTCATCCCTTTTTGAGTCTTCAACACATCATAACCATCATCAATTCATCACTTCCATTCCGAGCACTTTAGTTTATCAATTTCCCTATTCATTGTCAACAATCACCATATGCACCACTATTCTTTCTCTCTCAACTAACTCATCCGCAATACACCAGAAACCTAAACTTCCGTTTGCTAACTTTTCAAAAGAAAACCCAACTTAAACCCCTAGGACCTTTCCCATATATCAATGCTCTAAAATAAGCCCCAGACTTTTGAAATGGTGTTATAGAAGCTTACAACCTTGTCGGAAAGGGGAAATAGTTGAAAACAAAGCTTAAATTTATGAAACAGGGCGTGTGAATCTGTGCAGGTGCGCACGCCCAGGAAGATTTTGAAAGTATGCGTACGCACAGGTACTAAAATTTATAAATTCTGTTCACTCGCACAAGCTATGCGAGCACCCCTAACAAACGTCCCTTCTCGACTTGTGCGTGCGCACAGGGCTGTGCGTCTGCACAGGTCGTAATTCTTCATTGATGTGCGCGCGCACAACCTATGCTAGCGCTGCCACCAGAGCTCTTTCCCCTCCCTGGGCGTACGCACAGAATAACATTTTTACAGGGTTGTCCATGCGCACAAGGATGTGCGTGTGCACATATCAGAAAATCCTGAAATTCTGCAACTTTGCAGAATTTTAGATTTTTAACACCAACTTTGAATGATCATAGCTTCCTCTACAAAATTCCAAATTTTGTAAACTATATATCAAATCAAAGGGTTCAACAATCTTCAAATATAAACCAAATTCAATAAATTTTGAAAATCAGGGCAAAAGTGATGATCAGACCAAGGTCACAAAAAATTCATTTTTACCAAAGGCCTCAAAACTCCAATTTTTACAAAACTCACAATTCAAAACCAAACCAACCACAACCCAAACATTACGAAAACAACATAAAAGCTCATATCCTTCCATTTCCAACTCAACCATCCATAATCCCAATTAGACTACTCAATACCATCAAATTCCTTACTCATCAACATCCAAAACCATCATAAATATTCTGTAACCAACATCAAACATCAACAACTATTTCAAAATCCTCATCACTTAACCTCAACATTATCAATCATTATCCATACTCATATTACCACACTCAACATACACACTCACCAACATCAACCAACATCACAATTTGTAATTAGCACCAATAACATCAATATTCCCCATCAACCTTTATAATCATTAAATACCAACAACATCATTATTCATAATCAATCCTTAAATACCAACAACCTCATCAATAACAATAGTCATCAATACTCATTAACACCACAATTCCCAATAATCATCCTCAACCACAATAATCCAATACAACCGACAATTATCATCAATTCACATATAAATATTCATACACTAAACACATTCAATCCTATCTTAGGGTCAACTAGCCTAAGTGTCCATAAACATTACATATTACATAAAGGAAACCGAAACCATACCTTGGTCGATTTCCAAAATGTTCCAAACATAAAAATGAAGCCACCAAGCTTGCTCCAATGCCTCAATCAACTCCAACAAACCCCAAAACTCAATCTAATATCACATATATATACCAACATCAAAATCTAATATACACAAAATAACTAAACACAAGGGTTTAGAGAAACCTTACCTTACCCAACGTGATTAGGGGTAAAATCCAACATTTACCCGCTACTAGAGATCACCTAAACAAGCAAAATCACAAAATCTACATAAAAACCAAACATAAAAATGAGCAGAACCTAGGGCACGAAACTGGGAAGTGAAGAGAGAGATCTTACCAGATTTCTTTGGATAGAAAGGAAGAGCTTGACGAGAGCTTCACGTGGCCGCAAATGGCTCGTCAATCGGGGTTTCGTAGCTCAAGTTATGGCTTCCGGAAGGTGGTGATGAATAGTGTCACCCCTTTCTTCTCCCATCTCTCTCAAATCCGCGCCTCCCTCTCTTTTGGAGGTGAAAAATGAGCTAAAAGCTCATTAAACTCACTTATATATGTTGGGCCTTGGGCCCGGTTTGGGTCCGGTCCAACCTGTTAGCATTTTTAGCCCATTTGGCCCACTTTGGCTCAAAACCTTTAAGATTAGTGTCCGGTTTTCGATTCTAAAATATTTTTCTCATTTCAAAATAATAAATCAATTTTCAAAATATTATTTTCCAAAATACGCGGTACTGGACAGTCTAGAGCCGGTACTTACAGCTTAAGCACCAGTACGCATTTTTACAAAAATCTTTTCGAAAGGAATATATTTTCCAACTCAGAAAAATTCATTGAAACCAAATTTCACATTTGTACTTTCAAATTAAAATTTCTAAATTTTGAATCTATTCTGGGCACTAAAATTATTTTATTAAAATGGTTTTCCGTGAAAACACGGGTTCTTACACACATGACAATTGATAAAGCACTCTGTGACTTGGGAGCAAGCATTAATCTAATGCTTCTTGCCATGATGAAGAAGTTGATGATAGAGGAGGTTAAACCTACAAGAATGTTATTACAACTTGTTGACAGATCTCTCAATATACCCAATGGAGTAGTAGAAAATTTGTTAGTAAAAGTTGGAAAGTTCATTTTCCTGGCTAACTTTGTGATCCTAGACATGGATGAAGAAGGAAACAAATCAATCATTCTAGGAAGACCTTTCTTGGCCACTGCTAGAGCAATTATTGATGTTGAAAAGGGTGAAATGGTTCTCAAGATGCATGAGGAGCAAATGGTTATCAATGTTTTCAAGGCAATGCAATACCCTGCTGAGAAAGAAAATTGTATGAGGATTGATATGGTGGATACTTTGGTTGAAGAAGCACTTGAAGCGAATCAATATAAAGACCATGAAAGGGAAGCTCAAGACATTCAAGAGAAAGATTCAAGGGAGACACAAGCATTTAAAAATTCAAGTGTAGTCAAGGAAGAAGGAGCACCAAAGCAAGAATTGAAGCCTTTGCCTCCAGATCTGAAATATGCCTTCCATGGTGATAAAGAGACTTTTCCAGTGATCATTAACTCTACTTTGAGCGTACAAGAAGAAAGAGAGCTATTTGGTGTATTAAGAAACCACTAGGGTGCACTGGGATGGACAATTAATGATTTGAAAGGCATAAGCCCCACCATATGTATGCACAAAATACTTTTGGAGGAAGACTCTAAGCCAGTTATGCAACCTCAAAAGAGACTCAACCTCACAATGAAAGAAGTGGTTCAAAAAGAAGTGATAAAGCTATGGGATGCTGGGATTATGTATCCTATTTCTGACAGCCCTTGGGTTAGTCCAGTCCAAGTTATACCAAAGAAGGGAGGCATGACTGTCATCTCCAATGAAAAGAATGAGCTTATTCCAACAAGGATAGTGACTGGAGGGGAATGTGTATTGATTATAGAAGATTGAATGAGGCCACAAGGAAGGACAATTTTCCTCTTCCCTTCATTGATCAGATGTTAGAAAGACTTGTTGGCCATGCTTACTATTGCTTTCTGGATAGATATTCGGGCTATAATCAAATAGTGGTTGACCCTAAGGATCAAGAGAAGACCTCATTCACTTGCCCCTTTGGGATTTTTGCATACAGAAGAATGGCATTCGGGTTGTGTAATGCTCCAGCAACCTTTCAAAGATGCATGCTATCCTTTTTTTCTGACATGGTAGAAAAGTTCATTGAAGTTTTTATGGATAATTTCTCTGTTTTTAGTGATTCTTTTAATACTTGCTTGCATCATCTAACCCTAGTCTTGAAAAGATGCCAAGAAACTAATTTGGTTTTAAATTTGGAAAAATTCCATTTCATGGTACATGAGGGGATTGTTCTTGGGCATAAAATTTCAAGTAAGGGTATATAAGTTGACAAGGCAAAAGTAGAAGTCATTGAAAAACTCCCTGTACCAACAAGTGTGAAAGCTGTTAGAAGCTTCTTGGGGCATGCTGCATTTTACATGAGATTCATCAAAGATTTTTCTAAAATAGCTAAACTACTAAGAAATTTGCTAGTGGTTAGCAATCCTTTTATCTTTGATGATGAATATAAACATGCTTTTGAGATTCTGAAAACTAAACTCACTACAGCACCAATCATCACACCCCAACTTAGGGATTGCCTTTTGAACTCATGTGTGATGCAAGTGACTTTGCAATTGGTGCTGTGTTGGGACAAAGGAAGGACAAATTGCATCATGTCATTTACTATGCAAACAAAGTATTAAATGAAGCATAGAAAAATTACACCACAACAGAGAAAGAACTATTAGCTGTTGTATATGCTTTTGATAAGTTCAGGCCATATTTAATTGTATCAAAGATTGTGGTTTACACTGATCATGATGCCCTTAAGTATTTTATGTCAAAACAGGATGCTAAGCCAATACTCATTAGATGGGTACTGCTCTTACAAGAGTTTGACATTGAGATAAGGGACAGGAAAGGAAGTAAAAATTAGGTTGATGACCACTTTGTGGTACCCAAAGGGCTTATAAGTGATGGTGGGAGTCTGATGACCGGATAATTTATACGCTTTTTGGCATTGTTTTTACTTAGTTTTTAGTATAATTTAGTTGGTTTTTAGTATATTTTTGTTAGTTTTTAATTAAAAATCACATTTCTGGACTTTACTATGAGTTTGTATGTTTTTCTGTGATTTCAGGTATTTTCTGGCTGAAATTGAGGGAGCTGAGCAAAAATCTGATTCAGGCTGAAAAAGGACTGCTGATGCTGTTGGATTCTTACCTCCCTGCACTCAAAGTGGATTTTCTGGAGCTACAGAACTCCAAATGGCGCGCTCTCAATTGCGTTGGAAGGTAGACATCTAGGGCTTTTCAGCAATATATAATAGTCCACACTTTGCTCAAGGATAGAGGATGTAAACTGGCGTTCAACACCAGTTCCATGTTGCAGTCTGGCGTCCAGCGCCAGAAACAAGTTACAAGTTGGAGTTCAACGCCAGAAACAGGTTACAACCTGGCGTTGAACGTCCAAAACAGCCCAGGCATATGCGAAGCTTAAGTCTCAGCCCCAGCACATACCAAGTGGGCCCCAGAAGTGGATTTCTGCACTATCTATCATAGTTTACTCATTTTCTGTAAACCTAGGTTACTAGTTTAGTATTTAAACAACTTTTAGAGATTTATTTGGTACCTCATGACATTTTTAGATCTAAACTTTGTACTCTTTGACGGCACGAGTCTCTAAACTCCATTGTTGGGGGTGAGGAGCTCTGCAGCGTCTTGATGAATTAATGCAATTATCTCTGTTTTCCATTGAAACACGCTTGTTCCTATCTAAGATGTTCATTCACGTTTCACTATGAAGAAGGTGATGATCCGTGATACTCATCACCTTCCTCAATCCATGAACGTGTGCCTGACAACCACCTCCGTTCTACATCAGATTGAATGAGTATCTCTTAGATTTCTTAATCAGAATCTTCGTGGTATAAGCTAGAATTGATGGCGGCATTCATGAGAATCCGGAAAGTCTAAACCTTGTCTGTGGTATTCTGAGTAGGATTCAATGATTGAATGTTTGTGACGAGCTTCAAACTCGCGATTGTTGGGCGTAGTGACAGACGCAAAAGAATCAAGGGATTCTATTCCGACATGATCGAGAACCAACAGATGATTAGCTGTGCTGTGACAGAGCATTTGGACCATTTTCACTGAGAGGACGGGAAGTAGCCATTGACAACGGTGACACCTTACATACAGCTTGCCATGGAAGGAGCCTTGCGTGTGTGAAGAGGAGTACAAGAGAAAAACTGAAATAAAGAAGACAAAGCATCTCCAAAACCCCAACATATTCTCCATTATTGAGTAACAAGTATTTGTTTCATGCCCTTTTATTCCTTGCAATCAAATTTGATAAGTGATTTGTTTTATTGTTTTCCTGACTAAGAGTTACAAGGTAACCATAGATTGCTTCAAGCCAATAATCTCCGTGGGATCGACCCTTACTCACGTAAGGTATTACTTGGACGACCCAGTGCACTTGCTGGTTAGTGGTACGAGTTGTAAAAAGTGTGATTTACAATTCGTGCACCAAGTTTTTGGCGCCGTTGCTGGGGATTGTTTGAGTTTGAACAACTGACGGTGAATCTTGTTGCTTAAATTAGGAAAAATTTTTCTTTTTGGTTTAGAGTCTTCTAATATTGTTTTTGGTTAAAATTTTAGAATCCTTATTTTTTTTTCTTTCAAAAAAAATTTTCAAAAATTATATTTTTATAATTGAATTTTTTTCTTGTTTGATCTTTAGTTTTTCTTGTTTTGTGATTTTTCTTGTTTTTCTTGTGCCTTTTCAAAACATTAGTTTTCAAAAAAAAAAATTTCATTCTTAGTTATTTAAAAATACTTCTTCAAAACAAGTGTTACATTTACAACTCAGTTGGCTAGAGTGTTAGTCTGTGTTCTTGGCAATTGGGTCAGAATCTTTTATATTCTTTTCTAAATCTTCTTTTTCAAAAATAATTTTTCGATCAAATCTTGTGCCAAACTTTAAGTTTGGTGTTTTCTTGTTGATTTTTCTTTGTTCTTCGAAAATTTTATTTTGGTTTACTAAAAATTTTAAGTTTGGTGTTCTTTCTTCATGTTCTTGTGTTCTTGTGAGTCTTCAAAGTGTTCTTGAGTTTTCCTTGTGTCTTGATCTTAAAATTTTTAAGTTTGGTGTTCCTTGGTGTTTTCCCTCCAAAATTTTCGAAAACAAGGAGCATTAGATCTAAAAATTTTAAATCTTGTGCTATCTTATTGTTTTTCTCTTTCCTCTTTAAATTCAAAAATATCTTTTCTCTCTATTTTAAAATAAATTTTCGAAATTTATTTTTAAAATTCAGATTTTTATTTCAAAATTTAAAATCTTTTTCAAATCATATCTTTTTCAAAACTCCCTAACCATTTTTTTTTCTTTTTTTTCTTTTCACTCTCTCCATTTTTTGAAAATCTTCACCCATTTTTATTTATTTTATTTTAAATTATTTTATTTTTGAAATAAATAATAATTAAATAAATAAAAATAATTTTTTTTATTTTACATCATCTCCCTTTCTCCATCATGGATCTAAGTGGAAATAAACAGTCCAGAAGGACTCTGGGGTCATATGCTAACCCCTCTACTGCTTCATATGGGAGTAGTATCAGTATACCCTCCATTGGAGTCAGTAACTTTGAGTTGAATCTTCAGCTCATTATCATGGTGCAGCAAAGTTGCCAGTATTCCGGTCTTCCACAGGAAGAACCTACAGAGTTTCTGGCACATTTTTTACAAATTGCTGACACAGTACATGATAAGGAAGTAGATCAGGATGTCTACAGATTATTACTATTTTCATTTGCTGTAAAAGACCAAGCCAAGAGGTGGTTAAATAACCAACCTAAGGCTAGCCTAAAGACATGGAAACAGCTGACAGAGAAATTTCTGAATCAATACTTTCCTCCAAAACGGATGACATAGCTATGGCTGGACATCCAAGGATTTAAACAAGAAGATAATGAACCTCTTTATGATGCCTGGGAGAGATACAGAGAGATGCTAAGAAAATGCCCCTCTGAGATGTTTTCAGAGTGGGTTCAGCTAGACATCTTCTATTTTGGGCTTACAGAAAGAGCTCAGATGTCTCTAGACTACTCAACTGGTGGATCTATCCACATGAGGAAGACAATTGAAGAAGCTCAAGAGCTCATTGATACAGTTGCCAGAAATCAGCATCTGTACTTAAGCAGCGAACCTTCCATGAAAGAAGAGGCTAAAACAGTGACTACTGAACTCAGTCCTGCTGAACAAGCTACTGAATTCAGTCAGCAATTGGATTTTCTAACAAAACAGTTAGCCGAATTCAAGGAGAGACTACAAGAGACAAGGATGGCTAATATAAATATGGAAGAACAATTAAAGCAAACAAAGCAGCAGTTGTCAAAACAAATAACAGAAGAATGCCAAGCAGTTCAATTAAGAAGTGGGAAAACATTAAATACCCTACCTTAAGGCAGCAGGAAGCCAAGAAATGAGCAAACTGCCCAAATTCCATCTGAGGACAGTAAGAGCCCAGGGAAAAATAATTCTGGCGCTAAAACGCCAGAAATTGGGTGGAAGGCTGGCGTTGAACGCCCAAACCATGCTCAGGACTGGCGTTCAACGCCAGAAACAAGCAAGGAACTGGCGTTGAACGCCCAAAGGAAGCACAGTTTTGGCGTTCAGATGCCAGGAACAGATGAGGAGTTTGCGTCTAACGCCACTCCAGCTTCCAACCTTGGCTTTCAAATGCCAGTGAGGGATCAGACACCTGCAAGTGCTGATAATAAATCCCTCAAGAAGGCTTCTCAACCTACCTCTGTAGGAAATAAACCTGCAGCAACTAAGGTTGAGGAATACAAAGCCAAGATGCCTTATCCTCAAAAACTCCGCAAAGAGGAGCAGGATAAGCAATTTGCCCGCTTTGCAGACTATCTCAGGACTCTTGAAATAAAGATTCTGTTTGCAGAGGCACTTGAGCAAGTACCCTCTTATGCCACGTTCATGAAAGATATCTTGAGTCATAAGAAGGATTGGAGAGAAACTGAAAGGGTTCTCCTCACTGAAGAATGCAGTGCAGTCATCCTGAAAAGCTTCCCAGAAAAGCTTAAAGATCTCGGAAGCTTTGTGATACCATGCATATTAGAGGGTAACTGCACCAAGACAGCTCTATGTGATCTTGGGGCAAGCATCAACCTAATCCCTGCATCCACTATCAAAAAGCTTGGCTTGACTGAAGAGGTCAAACCAACCCGGATCTGTCTTCAACTTGCTGATGGCTCCATTAAATACCCATCAGGCATAATTGAGGACATGATTGTCAAGGTTGGGCCATTTGCCTTCCCTACTGACTTTGTAGTGCTGGAAATGGAGGAGCACAAGAGTGCAACTCTCATTCTAGGAAGACCATTCCTAGCAACTGGATGAACCCTCATTGATGTCCAAAAAGGGGAGATAACCCTGAGAGTCAATGAGGATGAGTTTAAGTTGAATGTTGTCAAAGCTATGCAACATCCAAACACATCAGATGACTGCTTGGGCGTTGATATTATTGACACCCTGGTGGAAGAGGTCCATATGACTGAAAGTATCGAATCAGAGCTAGAGGACATTTTAAAAGATGTTCAGCTGGATCTGGAGGAACCAGAGGAAATAAAAGAACCTCTGAAAACTCCTCAGGAAGAGGAGAAACCTCCTAAACCCGAGCTCAAACCACTACCACCATCCCTGAAATATGCATTTCTGGGAGAAGGTGACACTTTTCCTGTAATCATAAGCTCTGCTTTAGGGCCACAGGAAGAGAAAGCACTAATTCAAGTGCTAAGGACACACAAGACAGCTCTTGGGTGGTCCATAAGTGATCTTAAGGGCATTAGCCCAGCCAGATGCATGCACAAGATCCTATTGGAGGATGATGCTAAGCCAATGGTTCAACGACAGAGGCGGCTAAATCCCGCCATGAAGGAGGTGGTGCAGAAAGAGGTCACTAAGTTACTAGAGGCTGGGATTATCTATCCTATTTCTGATAGCCCCTGGGTGAGCCCTGTCCATGTTGTCCCTAAGAAGGGAGGAATGACAGTGGTTCATAATGAAAAGAATGAACTGGTTCCTACAAGAACAGTTACAGGGTGGCATATGTGTATTGACTACAGAAGGCTCAATACAGCCACCAGGAAGGATCATTTTCCTTTACCATTCATGGACCAGATGCTAGAGAGACTAGCAGGTCATGAATATTACTGCTTTTTGGATGGCTATTCCGGTTACAACCAAATTGTAGTAGATCCTCAGGACCAAGAGAAAGCAGCATTCACATGTCCTTCTAGAGTGTTTGCCTACAGAAGGATGCCTTTTGGTCTGTGTAATGCACCTGCAACCTTTCAGAGGTGCATGCTCTCTATCTTCTCTGATATGGTAGAGAAGTTTCTGGAAGTCTTCATGGATGACTTTTCAGTATTTGGAGACTCATTCAGCTCCTGCCTTAACCATTTAGCACTTGTTCTGAAAAGATGCCAAGAGACCAACCTAGTTTTAAACTGGGAAAAATGTCACTTTATGGTGACTGAAGGGATTGTCCTTGGGCATAAAATTTCAAACAAGGGAATAGAGGTGGATCAAGCTAAAGTTGACGTAATTGAAAAATTACCACCACCTGCCAATGTTAAGGCAATTAGAAGCTTTCTGGGGCATGCAGGATTCTATAGGAGGTTTATAAAGGATTTTTCAAAAATTGCAAAACCTCTGAGCAATCTGCTAGCTGCTGATACGCCATTTGTGTTTGACACAAAGTGTCTGCAGGCGTTTGAGACCCTGAAAGCTAAGCTGGTCACATCACAAGTTATTTCTGCACCAGACTGGACATTACCATTCGAACTAATGTGTGATGCCAGTGACCATACCATTGGTGCAGTATTGGGACAGAGGCATAACAAGCTTCTGTATGTCATTTATTATGCTAGCAGTGTTTTAAATGATGGCCAGAAAAATTACACAACCACAGAAAAAGAATTACTTGCAGTGGTTTATGCCATTGACAAGTTTAGATCCTACTTAGTAGGATCAAAAGTGATTGTGTACACTGACCATGCTGCTCTTAAATATCTACTCACAAAGCAGGATTCAAAGCCCAGGCTCATAAGACGGGTGTTGCTTCTGCAAGAGTTTGATATAGAAATAAGAGACAGAAAAGGGACAGAGAATCAAGTAGCTGATCACCTGTCCCGGATAGAACCAGTAGCAGGAGCATCCCTCCCTCCTACTGAGATCTCTGAAACCTTTTCGGATGAGCAATTGTTTGCTATTCAGGAAGCTCTGTGGTTTGAAGACATTGCAAACTATAAGACACAAGGTTCTTCTTCTGTAACCATGGAGAGGAAGCATGAAAAGCTTCTCTCACTGCAGAGTCAACCAAAGCCCCCACAGTCAAACTCTAAGTTTGGTGTTGGGAGGCCACAACCAAACTCTAAGTTTGGTGTTGGAAGGTCCCAACCTTGCTCTGATTATCTGTGAGGCTCCATGAGAGCTCACTGTCAAGCTATTGACATTAAAGAAGCGCTTGTTGGGAGGCAACCCAATGTTATTTAATTATATCTATTTATTTTCCATTGCTATTTTATGTTTTCTTTAGGTTGATGATCATGTGAAGTCACAAAAACAAATGGAAAATCAAAAACAGAATGAAAAACAGCATGAAAAATAGCACACCCCGGAGGAAGATCATTCTGGCGTTTAAACGCCAGAAACAAGCATCTGTCTGGTGTTTAACGCCAGAAACAAGCACCAAGCTGGCGTTTAACGCCAGAAACAAGCATCAGTCTGGCATTAAACGCCAGAAACAGGCTACATTTGGGCGTTTAACACCAGAAACAGGCAGCAGTCTGGCGTTAAACGCCAGGATTGCACAGTAAGGGCATTTTGTATGCCTAATTGGATCAGGGATGCTAAATCCTTGACCCCACTGGATCTGTGGACCCCACAGGATCCCCACCTACCTCACCATTCAAATTCAAACCATTTCCCTCCCAAACCCACCCTTTCACACACTTCCATCTCCTCCATCTTCTCCACTTCTTTGTTCTTTTGCTCGAGAACGAGCAAACCTTTTAAGTTTGGTGTGGTAGAGCAATTGACTGCAGATCAAAGAGCTATGAGGAAAGAGCAACAAAGGCAAGGAACAGACATAGAGGAGCTCAAGAGCACCATTGGTTCTTCAAGAAGAGGAAGACGCCACTCTCATTAAGGTGGACCCATTCCTTAATCTCCTTATTCTTATTTTCCTGTTTTTTGTTTTCTATGCTTCATGTTTAATTATGTTTGTGTCTTTACTATATGATCACTAGTATCTAAGTGTCTATGTCTTAAAGATATGAATGTCCTATGAATCCATCACCTTTCTTAAATGAAAATTGTTTTCTGAAAAAGAAAAAGAAGTACATGAATTTCGAATTTTAAAATAGTTTAATTATTTTGATGTGGTGGCAATACTTTTCGTTTTCTGAATGAATGCTTGAACAGTGCATATGTCTTTTGAATTTGTTGCTTATGAATGTTAAAATTGTTGGCTCTTGAAAGAATGATGAAAAAGGAGAAATGTTATTTGATAATCTGAAAAATCATAAAAATGATTCTTGAAGCAAGAAAAAGCAGTGAAGAACAAAGCTTGCAGAAAAAAATGCAAAAAAAAAAAAGGATCCAAGGGTAAACCAAAAGGCAAGGGCAAAAAGCCAATAGCCCTTAAAACCAAAAGGCAAGGGTAATAAAAAGGATCCAAGGCTTTGAGCATCAGTGGATAGGAGGGCATAAAGGAATAAAATCCTGGCTTTAGCGGCTAAACCAAGCTGTCCATAACCATGTGCTTGTGGCGTGAAGGTGTCAAGTGAAAACTTGAGACTGAGCAGTTAAAGTCGAGGTCCAAAGCAAAAAAACAGAGTGTTCTTAAGAACCCTAGACACCTCTAATTGGGGACTTTAGCAAAGCTGAGTCACAATTTGAAAAGGTTCACCCAGTTATGTGTCTGTGGCATGTATGTATCCGGTGATAATACTGAAAAACAGAGTGCTTAGGGCCACGACCAAGACTCATAAAGTAGCTGTGTTCAAGAATCAACATACTGAACTAGGAGAATCAATAACACTATCTAAATTCTGAGTTCCTATAGATACCAATCATTCTGAACTTAAAAGGATAAAGTGAGATGCCAAAACTGTTCAGAAGCAAAAAGCTAATAGCCCCACTCATCTAATTAAGACTGATCTTCATAGATGTTTTTGGAATTCATTGTATATTCTCTTCTTTTTATCCTACTTTATTTTTAGTTGCTTGGGGACAACCAACAATTTAAGTTTGGTGTTGTGATGAGCGGATAATTTATACACTTTTTGGCATTGTTTTTACTTAGTTTTTAGTATGATTTAGTTTGTTTTTAGTATATTTTTATTATTTTTTAATTAAAAATCATATTTCTGGACTTTACAATGAGTTTGTGTGTTTTTCTGTGATTTCAGGTATTTTCTGGCTGAAATTGAGGGAGCTGAGCAAAAATCTGATTCAGGCTGAAAAAGAACTGCTGATGTTGTTGGATTCTGACCTCCCTGCACTCAAAGTGGATTTTCTGGAGCTACAGAACTCCAAATGGCGCGCTCTCAATTGCGTTAGAAAGTCGACATCCAGGGCTTTCCAGCAATATATAATAGTCCATACTTTGCTCAAGGATAGATGACGTAAACTGGCGTTCAACGCCAGTTCCATGTTGCAGTCTGGCGTCCAGCGCCAGAAACAAGTTACAAGTTGGAGTTCAACGCCAGAAATAGGAAGTGGGCCCCAGAAGTGGATTTCTGCACTATCTATCATAGTTTACTCATTTTCTGTAAACCTAAGTTACTAGTTTAGTATTTAAACAACTTTTAGAGATTTATTTGGTACCTCATGACATTTTTAGATCTGAACTTGGTACTCTTTGACGGCATGAGTCTCTAAACTCCATTGTTGGGGGTGAGGAGCTCTGAAGCGTCTAGATGAATTAATGCAATTATCTCTATTTTCCATTCAAACATGCTTGTTCCTATCTAAGATGTTCATTCGCGCTTCACTATGAAGAAGGTGATGATCCGTGACACTCATCACCTTCCTCAATCCATGAATGTGTGCCTGACAACCACCTCCGTTCTACATCAGATTGAATGAGTATCTCTTAGATTTCTTAATCAGAATCTTTGTGGTATAAGCTAGAATTGATGGCAGCATTCATGAGAATCCGAAAAGTCTAAACCTTGTCTGTGGTATTCCGAGTAGGATTTAACGATTGAATGGTTGTGACGAGCTTCAAACTCGCGATTGTTGGGCGTAGTGACAGACGCAAAAGAATCAAGGGATTCTATTCCGACATGATCGAGAACCAACAGATGATTAACCGTGCTGTGACAGAGCATTTGGACCATTTTCACTGAGAGGACGGGAAGTAGCCATTGACAACGGTGACACCTTACATATAGCTTGCCATGGAAGGAGCCTTGCGTGTGTGAAGAGGAGTACAAGAGACAAACTGAAATAAAGAAGACAAAGCATCTCCAAAACCCCAACATATTCTCCATTATTGAGTAACAAGTATTTTTTTCATGCCCTTTTATTCCTTGCAATCAAATTTGATAAGTGAATTGTTTTATTGTTTTTCCTGACTAAGAGTTACAAGGTAACCATAGATTGCTTCAAGCCAACAATATCCGTGGGATCGACCCTTACTCACGTAAGGTATTACTTGCACGACCCAGTGCACTTGCTGGTTAGTGGTACGAGTTGTAAAAAGTGTGATTTACAATTCGTGCACCAGAGTCACTTTGTGGGTCATGAATGTTTGTATGTTTGTATGTTTGGGGTTGAAATGTTGATTTAGCTAAGGCCTAGTACCTTAGAAATGGAAGAAAAATTTTTGAAAAACAGGGCAGCTGTTCGTCCGCACACACCTGTGCATGTGCACAAACCCTTTATATTTCACGACCTGTGCGTGCGCACACGCCTGTACGCGCGCACACTCTTGGTCATGCCCTCTGTTCGCAGCGCTAGCACAGCATGTGCGTGGGCGCTCCCCTGTTTTTCGCGCCCTGTGCATGCGAACCTCCTCGTGCGTACGCACACATGCCTTTTTTCACACTCTCTGTGCGTGCACACAGACCTGTGCGTCCGCCCGCAAACTTACACCCACTCTGGTGGGAGCGTTGGCATAGCTTGTGCCCATGAACCCACCTCTTTTTGCTTATGTGTGTAACGACCCAACTCCCAGTATGCCATGGTCATACAAGAAGCTAAGTGTTACCAACTTGTTCTTCCTAATTATTAACTATTACTTAATATATGAGCCTGTTCCTTGTTAGAACGTTGCCAATTTTACGAGTAACTTTTTTTTATTCGCTGCGGATGATAATGTAAAATAAACAAGCATACATTGGGAGCAATAAAAGCAAGTGTAGAGAAATATAGAAATATAGCAGATAACATACATCATGTACACTATAACAAAACATGTAGCGTTTACACAAGATCAAGTCAGTTTACATCCTCGTCAACCTACGTAGCTAGTATATACACGACACTCCCAGGGCCTGGCCTATACAAAAAGCCACTAAACTGGCGCCCAGGCTAGCCTAAGCACTATATAGCTCCTAGCTCTCTGGTGTACTAACACAAGTGAGAGACTAACTGATAGATTATGTCAGACTAGAGTGTCATCAAAAGAATGCCCCTACTGCTGTTAAACTATATCTACACGTGGCCGTTCGGAAGATCGTCATGAGGCTCATCCATCTCCTCATCCTGCTCTATCTCTATCTCAGGATCCTCCTCCTCCTCATCGTCCGCAGCTACAGTTATACCCTCAGATCCACCAGAAACTCTGCTGTCACTATGTACAAAACCATTCGTGAGTACAGGTCCGTTCGCGTAAATAGGAGCTACCCCATCATCTGGTAGTGCCGGTTCATCAGGCTGTGGAAAGTCTGGGATCGGCTCAGGGGAAAAGTCCCACTCTGGTGGAATCATAGGTACGTAGTCACCAGCTAACTCGAGCTCATCAGGAATGTTACGCTCAGGTGCCGCCTCGTTTAAGGGTTGAACTAGTATAGGGTGTCCGGGACCATCGGGAAAAGGATGTCCAGGTGTGTCAGGGTGTAACCAGGATAAAGGAAAGTCGTAGGGAGCATGGGGGTCAAAATGCGGGCTAGACAGAGGATATTGGAAGGGACGGTTTTGTAACGCGTAACGTCTCTGATAAACCACTATTTTATGGTTTATATTGTGTTTAATTGTGTGGTTTTATCATGATCCTTACCCACTTATTCATTAATTTAGCATGCATTTATATTTCCTTCCTGAAATTATTACATGATTGAAAACTGCTTCCTAGAGACTTCTAATTATGCATTTTAATTCTCCTTTATTGCATTCGATGCCGTGATCTGTGTGTTAAGCGTTTCAGGCATTATAGGGCATGAATGAGTTGGAGATTAGAAAGGAAGCTAGCAAAATGGAAGGAACACAAGAAATTGAGGAGATAACCAGCAAGAATTGATGCGGCCGCATGGCTCACGCGACCGCACAAAAGAGGAGAAATCGCAGTGACGTGGCCGCATGACTCATGTGACCCCGCGGATTGGAAAAGCACAAGCGACGCGGAGGCGTGGACGACACGAACGCGTGGCAGGGAAAAAGAGGAATGATGCGTCCGCATGGATGACGTGATCACGTGACATGCGCGATCTGCATAATCTGCAGAATTCGCTGGGGGCGATTTTGGACCATATTTTGACCCAGTTTTCCGCCCAGAACAGCAGACTAGAGCCAGAGAACATGCAGAAACCAAAGACAACATTCATTCTACAGAGTTTTAGTTTGGAGATCTAGTTTTTACTCCTCCCCTAGGTTTTCTGTCTAGACATTCATAGTTCTTAGGATTTACTTTTCAATTGCTCTTTGCATTGGGACACTGAGAAGAGTTATTACCTCATCAAGACTTCGTCATTCTAGTTCGTTTTCTTTACTTGGCTTACTCTTCCATGTTCTTTTCTTTGTTTAATTTTTCCATTGGAATATCTTTTTGGATTATTTAATATAAGGATTATCTTTATTTTTAATTAATTATTTTAATTTTTATTTACAATGTCTTTCTTTAATTCCTTTTCATATTCTATGAATTTTACATTCACAATGAGCGAGTAGTTCCCTAAAAGAAAGATTGTAATTGGGTTTATGGTTGGATTGCCTTCTAGTCACTAACACCAATCTCTTTTAATTAAGTGGATTGCAACTTGTGAACAGACATAGCATTCCAACTTGTTTGACTTTCCCTTACCTAGTAAAGGATAACTAAACAGGGGAACTTTTAATTGCCAATTAATCTTGAGAGTATTCCAACAATAATAGGGATTCCAACTAATCAACTCCCAATCAAGGCTTTTATTTACATTATTCAAATTCTCCAATTTAATTTCCTGCTTACTCAACTCAAACCTTTTTGAGAACCTCTGATTAATAAAATAGCACACTTTTCTGCAACTCGTTGGGAGACGACCTGGGATTTATACTCCCAGTATTTTAATTTTAAATTTCTGTGACACCTTTCTAAATTGATAAGTGGATTTCTGGCGAGTTAAGAACTATACATGCAACGTATATATTTTAAAAATTTTTAATTCGCCAATTTCTGCTATCATCAATTTTTGGCGCCGTTGCCGGGGAGTTGTAACAGAGTGCTAAAATTATTAATTAGAATTTATTTATTTGTATTTTATTTTATTTTGCTACTATGAGCTGCATGTTTCTTTCGTCAAATGACGCGTTCACTTCCTGATCCAAGCTTGCCAATATTCGATCCTGAAATTGAAAGGACTATTTCACGAATAAGGCGAGCTCAGCGTCGGTTAGTCCTCTCTGAGGGCGGATCTGAAACGTCAGTTGAAGAAGAAACCAGCCCCCGTTCTACTGATTCGGTTGATTCACATGCAGACGACATGGCAGAACCTAGGAGAATTACTATCCAGGAGGAAGGAGCCCCTGATTTTACAATGCAACCGTTTCAAGCGCATTACCCAGCAGTGGCTACAGAATTTGAAATAAAGACTGCACTACTTAATTTGATGCCCAAATTTCATGGCTTACCTGCTCAAGAGCCTATCAAGCACCTGAGAGATTTCCAAGTAGTCTGTTCTACTGTCAGGCGTGATGGTGCAGATGAAACTTCAATTTTGCTGAAAGCTTTCCCGTTTTCTCTTGAGGGAAAAGCAAGAGAGTGGTACTACACTCAACCCCTAGCAAATGTATCCAACTGGGATACACTCAGAAAATAATTTTTGGAAAAATTCTTTCCATCTGAAGTTACTGATAAACTGAGGAAAGACATTTCCACGATTGTTCAAGATGACAACGAGACTCTCTTTGAATACTGGGAACGCTTCAATAATCTTCTGGAAGCATGCCCCCACCACATGATTGACAAGATAGTGTTACTCAGCTATATCACACAGGGCATGAGGCCCCAAGATAAGACCACATTGGAAAGTGCTAGCAATGGGTCTATGAAGAAGTACAAGACCACTGATGAGGCATGGCAATTGATCAGCGACTTAGCTGAACCTACTAGGGACCACAGGCAGAAACAAGGCCGTTCAAAAACCGTCGCAGAAGTATCCTCTAGCCGAGAGACTGCTGCTCTAGCTCAGAGTATCTGTGAAATGACCAACTTGCTGAAACAGATGCAATTGAATCAACAACAAGTTCAGCAAGCTCAACCTCCTCCACCACAGCAAAGCCAACAGTTAGTCCCACAGAGAGTTTACGGAATTTGTGCTAATTATAGCCATTATACTGATGAATGCCCGCAGCTCTAACAGGAAGACAACATGGTGGCATCCACTCATAACTTCTATGACCTCCCCAACCAAGGGTACAATCAAGGTGGAAATCATAACCATGGATGATAGGACAATTCTAACTAGAATTGGAAGGACAACAATAACAGAGGAGGCAGAGACAATCAGGGAAATCAGAGGTGGAATAATAACAACAATAGGCAGCAGAACC
Source organism: Arachis ipaensis (assembly GCF_059453495.1). NCBI lineage: Eukaryota > Viridiplantae > Streptophyta > Magnoliopsida > Fabales > Fabaceae > Arachis > Arachis ipaensis. The sequence continues at coordinate 78,665,005 of NC_142444.1, forward strand.
AACCTTATAGAGCACCTCACCTGAGGCAATCCCAAGGACCACAGAATACCCAATAGCAAACCTCTCAAATTACTTATCCTTCTTCATCTCCTAATGATGAGTTACCCACTCTAAATGGTCTGACCTCTGCTGTACAAGCTCTCGCCTCACAGATTGGATCAATGAATAACCCCAGTAATCAACCTTTGAGCTCCATTGGAATTCCCTCTCAACCATTACCCAATCCAAAGGGAGGCATTAATGCCATCACCCTAAGGTCTGGAACCACACTGCAGGAGAGGAATCAGGAGGAGCCAAGCCCACCAGAACACGCCTCATCTGAAGAGGTAGTAGAAATAGAAGATGTTGAAGAGGAAGAGGACATACAGGACATAGCTGAAAAAGAAGAAGCCCAACCACAAGGGGAAGCACCAAAAGGCGCAGACACTGCAGAAAACACCTTTCCCATTCCATTTCCACAACTTGCAAGGAAGCCCAATAAGCAGCCGGAACCCGATCCTAAAATGGTAGAGATATTCAAAAAGGTTGAGGTAACTGTTCCTCTTTTTGATGTTATTAAAGAGGTACCTAAATATGCAAAGTTTCTAAAAGATTTATGTATACATAAAGACAAAATTAATGAATTAGAAACTATTCCTTTAGGTAGTTCCATATCTGCTTTAATGGAGGACTACCTGAAAAGTGTAGTGACCCAGGTCCTTGTATAGTTAGTTTTACTATTAGTGGTGTAGTAATTTATGATTGCATGTGTGATTTAGGAGCATGTGTTAGTATAATGCCTTTGTCTATATATGATATTTTGAGGCTCCCTCCCTTAAAAAGGTCGGCAGCTTGTTTTGTGTTAGCAGATAAAAGCATTATTACAGTGGCTGGAGTTGTTGAAGATGTTTTGGTGAACATTAAAGGGCTTACATTTCCCGCTGATTTTTATATCTTGGAGATACCCCATAATGACTCAGATAATCCATCATCAATCCTACTTGGAAGACCATTCCTAAAGACATCAAAATTCAAATTGGATGCTTTTTCAGGAACATACTCTTTTGAAATAGATGGCCGAATAGTAATCTTCAATCTGAATGGAGTCATAAACAACCCTCCAGAAGATCATTCTATCTTCCAGTGTGATGTCATAGATGAAATTGTAGCTGAAGTTCACAAGGAAGAGTTAGAAGAGAGGCACACTGGATAAGGTCCAAGTGTGAGGACCCTCTTAACTGACAATGAGGGCACTTCGGCATTTTCACAAGCTCTAGACAATCCAGAGCCTGCCCACGATCAGAAGTTGGAATTAAAACCTCTTCCTCCACATCTCAAATATGCTTATCTTGAAGATGAGCAGAAGTTTCCAGTTATCGTTGCAAGGGAACTCACTTCTCAACAAGAAGAGCAGTTACTTGATGTACTGAGGAGGCATAAGGAGGCAATTGGGTGGAGTTTGGCACATATAGTAGGCAACAACCCTCAAGTATGTGAGCACAGAATATTTTTAGAAGAGGGAGCGAGACCTGTCCGTCAACCCCAAAGAAGATTGAATCCCACTATCCTGGAAGTCGTCAAAAAGGAAGTGACCAGACTGTTGGAAGAAGGTATCATCTATCCCATTTTAGATAGTGAATGGGTTAGCCCAGTATAAGTGGTGCCCAAGAAGTCTGGAGTCACTACAGTGAAGAATGAGCATGGAGAGCTCATAGCAACTAGAGTTCAGAACGCTTGGAGAGTCTGCATTGATTACAGGCGTCTCAACCAAGCCACCAGTAAGGATCACTACCCACTTCCATTCATCGATCAAATGCTGGATCGCCTATCAGGTAAATCACATTATTGCTTTTTAGATGGTTACACAGGTTATTTCCAGATTCATATAGCTCCTGAGGATCAGGAAAAGACCACTTTTACATGTCCTTTTGGGACTTATGCTTACCAGAGAATGCCCTTTGGCTTGTGCAATGCACCAGCTACTTTCCAAAGGTGCATGATGAGTCTTTTCTCTGATCTTATTGAAGTCTGTATGGAGGTTTCTATGGACGATTTTAGCGTTTACGGTGATTCTTTTACCCTTTTCTTAGATGGATTATCTAGAGTATTAGATAGATGTGTTAATACAAACCTTGTATTAAATTTTGAAAAATGTCACTTTATGTTAAAACAAGGGATTGTACTAGGACATGTGGTATCTAATAATGGAATTTCTGTAGACCCAGCAAAGGTGAATGTTATTTTGAGTTTACCTTACCCCTCCTCTGTGAGGGAGGTCCGTTCGTTCCTTGGCCATGCAGGTTTTTACAGGAGATTCATAAAGGACTTCAGTAAGGTAGCACTCCCCTTGTCCAGATTACTGCAGAAAGATATTGAGTTCGAGTTCAGTGAGGATTACAAACAAGCGTTTGATAAGCTGAAGACCGTCCTGACTCAAGCTCCAATTGTGAGAGGACCAGACTGGAGCCAGCCGTTTGAAATCATGTGCGATGCTTACAACCATGCAGTGGGAACAGCGCTAGCTCAGCGTGAAGGTAAGGATCCTTTTGTTATAGCTTATTCGTCTAAGACTTTAGACGCTGCCCAGTCCAATTATACTACTACTGAGAAAGAGCTTCTTGCTATTATTTTTGCTCTGGATAAATTCTGAGCTTATTTACTTGGTACTAGAGTAGTAGTGTATTTGGACCATACAGCTTTAAAGTATCTATTAGCTAAAAAGGAGTCCAAACCAAGGCTTATACGTTGGATACTGCTATTACAAGAATTTGATTTAGAAATAAAGGATAGATGTGGTAACCAGAATTTAGTGGTAGACCACTTGAGTCGCCTTGAGCACATTAAGGATGACTCTACTCCTATAGATGATAATTTTCCATTTGATAACCTGCAAGCAGTATCTGAGGTAGTCCCTTGGTATGCACCTGTAGCTAATTATCTAGTTAGCCGCACATTTCCTCCAAACTTTTCTAAGCATCAAAGAGACAAGCTGAAAAGCGAGTCTAAATATTATATATGGGATGACCCATATTTATGGAGATGTGGCGATGATCAGGTAATTAGATGGTATGTGCCTCAGTCAGAATTCTAGTCTATTTTAGAGGCCTGTCACTCATCTGAGAGTGGAGGACATTTTGGCCCTCAAAGAACAGCAAGAAAGATCTTAGACTGTGGATTCTGGTTGGTGCACGAATTGTGAATCACACTTTTCACAACTCGTACCACTGACCAGCAAGTGCACTGGGTCGTCCAAGTAATACCTCACGTGAGTAAGGGTCGAATCCCACGGAGATTGTTGGTTTGAAGCAATCTATGGTTATCTTGTAAATCTTAGTCAGGAAGTCAATTATGTTTATCAGTTGAATTGCAAATAAACAAGAGAGCATGGATTAAAGGTTACTTGTTATGCAGTAATGGAGAATATGTTAGAGTTTTGGAGATGCTTTGTCTTCTGAATCTCTGCTTTTCTCTGTCTTCTTGTTCACGCACGCACGTCCTCCTATGGCAAGCTGTGTGTTGGTGGATCACCGTTGTCAATGGCTACCTTCCATCCTTCCAGTGAAAACTACGCTCACGCGCTCTGTCACAGCACGGCTAATCACCGGTTGGTTCTCGATCCGGTTGGAATAGAATCCCTTGATTCCTTTGCGTTTGTCACTAACGCCCAGCCTTCAGGAGTTTGAAGCTCGTCACAGTCATTCAATCCTTGAATCCTACTCGGAATACCCCAGACAAGGTTTAGACTTTTCGGATTCTCATGAATGCCGCCATCAATTCTAGCTTATACCACGAAGACTCTGATTAAGAGATCTAAGAGATACTCATTCAATCTGATATAGAACGGAGGTGGTTGTCAGGCACACGTTCATGGGTTGAGAATGGTGATGAGTGTCACGAATCATCACCTTCATCACAGTTAAGCCCGAATGAACATCTTAGATAGGAACAAGCGTGTTTGAATAGAAAACAGAAATACGTGCATTAATTCATCGAGACACAGCAGAGCTCCTCACCCCCAACAATGGAGTTTAGAGACTCATGCCGTCAAAGAGTACAAAGTTCAGCTCTAAAAATGTCATGAGATGCAAAATAAGTCTCTAAGTTGTTTAAATACTAAACTAGTAGCCTAGGTTTACAAAAAATGAGTAAACTATGATGGATGATGCAGAGATCCACTTCTGGGGCCCACTTGGTGTGTGCTGGGGCTGGGATTTAAGCAATTCTAGTGCAGAGGCCATTTGTGGAGTTGAACGCCAGTTTTTGTGCCAGTTTGGGCGTTCAACTCCAGCTTTTGATCCTTTTCTGGAGCTGGACGCCAGAATTGGACAGAGAACTGGCGTTGAACGCCAGTTTACGTCGTCTATACTTGTGCAAAGGATGGACTATTATACATTGCTGGAAAGCCCTGGATGTCTACTTTCCAACGCAATTAGAAGCATGCCATTTAGAGTTCTTTAGCTCCAGAAAATCCACTTTGAGTGCAGGGAGGTCAGAATCCAACAGCATCAGCAGTCCTTTTTCAGCCTGAATCAGATTTTTGCTCAGCTCCTTCAATTTCAGCCAGAAAAATACCTGAAATTTCAAAAAAACACACAACTCATAGTAAAGTCCAGAAATATGAATTTTTCCTAAAAACTAATGAAAATAGACTAAAAACTAACTAGAACATACTCAAAACTATATGAAATTAACCCCAAGAAGCGTATAAAATATCCGCTCATCACAACACCCAACTTAAACTATTGCTTGTCCTCAAGCAACTAGACAAATAAAATAGAAGACTAATAAGTTGAGAAGCAATAATATCTCAGAGTTTTTGAGTGAAGCTCAGATTCTAATTAGATAAGCGGGACTAGTAGCTTTTTGCTTCTGAACAGTTTTGGCATCTCACTTTATCCATTGAAGCTCAGAGTGATTGGCATCTATAGGAACTTAGAATTCAGATAGTGTTATTGATTCTCCTATTTCAGTGTGATGATTCTTGAATACAGCTATTTTATGAGTCTTGGCCGTGGCCCTAAGCAATTTGTTTTCCAGTATTACCACCGGATACATAAATGCCACAGACACATAATTGGGTGAACCTTTTCAGATTGTGGCTCAGCTTTGCTAAAGCCCCCAATTAGAGGTGTCCAGGGTTCTTAAGCACACTCTTCTTTTTGCTTTGGACCTTGACTTTAACCGCTCAGTCTCAAGTTCTCACTTGACACCTACACGCCACAAGCACAAGGTTAGGGACAGCTTGGTTTAGCCGCTTAGACCAGGATTTTATTCCTTTAAGCCCTCCTATCCACTGATGCTCAAAGTCTTGGGATCCTTTTTATTTGCCCTTGCCTTTTGGTTTTAAGGGTTATTGGCTTTTTGCTCTTGCCTCTTGGTTTTAAGAGCTTTTGGCTTTTTCTGCTTGCTTTTTCTTTTTCTTTCTATAATTTTTTTTCGCCTATTTTATTATATATATTTTTTTTTCTGCAAGCTTTGTTCTTTGCTGCTTTTTCTTGCTTCAAGAATCATTTTTATGATTTTTCAGATTATCAATAACATGTCTCATGTTCGTCATTCTTTCAAGAACCAACATATTTAACAGTCTTAAACAACAAATTCAAAAGACATATGCACTGTTCAAGGATTCATTCAGAAGACAGAAAGCATTGCCACCACATGTTACTAATTAGAATTTTTCTAATTAAAAACTCGAAATTTTATTGCCTCTTATTCAAAAGATCTACTATTTTATTCATGTTTGCTGATGATGAGAAAAATAGACTATAACTTAATTGGGGATAAAATCAAAATAGACACTAATTACTACTAATGATCATGTAATGAAGACACAAACATAGAAAAAACGAAAAACAGAGAAAGTAAGAACAAGGAACGAGTCCACCTTTGTGATGATGGCATTTCCTTCTTGAGGCACCAATGATGTTCTTGAGCTCTTTTATGTCTCTTCCTTGCCTTTGTGGCTTGATTCCTAGTGATTTTTGGTATTTCTATCCTCAGTTGCTTCCAATAATTATGTGGAGGGAAATGCATCCCCTGAGGTATCTCAGGGATCTCTTGATTTGCAGCCACATGTTCTACCACTGAGCTATAGATCCTTCACATAATTGTTTTACCACACCAAACTTAGAATGTTGCTCGCCCTCGAGCAAAAGAAAAAGGAATAGATAAAGAAGAAGATGTGGGAAAAAAAAACTAGGATTATGAGGAGGGAAGGTGGGGATCCTGTGGGGTCCACAGATCTTGAAATGATCCTGTGAGGTCCACAGATCTTGAGGTGTCAAGGCATTTACATCCCTGCACCAATTTAGGCATGCAAAATGCCCTTGCACACAACTCTGGGCGTTCAGCGCCAGGTTGGTGCCCATTTTGGGCGTTCAACGCCCATTTACTAGCCATTTCTGGCGTTGAACGCCAGAACCATGCTTGTTCTGGGCGTTCAGTGCCAGAACCATGCTCTGTTCTGGCGTTGAACGCCAGACAGGTGCTTCCTCCAGGGTGTGATTTTTCTTCTGCTGTTTTTGATTCCGTTTTCAATTTTTAATATTTATTTTGTGACTCCACATGATGATGAACCTAATAAAACATGAAAAACCATGAAAATAAATAAAAATTGGGTTGCCTCCCAACAAGCGCTTCTTTAATGTCCTTAGCTGGACCTTGCTAAGCTTTTAATCTAGCTTCAACCTTGAGCACTCTTGCTCAACATTGCCTTCAAGATAGTGCTTGATTCTCTGTCCATTAACAATGAACTTCTTGTCAGAGTCAATATCTTGAAGCTCTACATAACCATATGGTGATACGCTTGTAATCACGTATGGTCCCCTCCACCGGGATTTCAATTTCCCGAGGAATAGCCTGAGTCTAGAGTTGAACAGCAGAACCTTCTGTCCTGGTTCAAAGATTCTAGATGACAGCTTTCTGTCATGCCACTTTTTTTATTTCTCTTTATAAAGCTTGGCATTTTCGAAAGCTGTGAATCTGAACTCCTCTAGCTCATTTAGCTGGAGCAATCTTTTTTCTCCTGCTAATTTGGCATCAAAGTTTAGGAATCTGGTTGCCCAGTAGGCCTTATGTTCCAGTTCCACGGGCAAGTGACATGCCTTACCCACCATACACCAGTTGGTATGGAGAGGTCCCTATAGGGGTCTTGAATGCTGTTCTGTAAGCCCACAGAGCATCATCCAAGCTCTGTGCCCAATCCTTTCTACGGGTATTTACTGTCCGTTCTAGGATTCTCTTTAATTCTCTGTTAGAGACTTCAGCTTGCCCATTAGTTTGTGGATGATATGGAGTAGCCACCTTGTGACGAATTCCATACCGAACCATGGCAGAGTAAAGCTGTTTATTGCAGAAGTGACTGCCCCCATCACTGATTAGTACTCTAGGGACACCAAATCTGCTAAAGATATGTTTCTGGAGGAACTTCAGCACTATCTTAGTATCATTGGTGGGTGTGGCAATGGCCTCAACCCATTTTGATACATAGTCAACTGCCACCAGAATATAAGTGTTTGAGTATGATGGTGGGAAAGGTCCCATGAAGTCAATTCCCCATACGTCAAACAACTCAATTTCCAAGATTCCTTGTTGAGGCATGGCGTAACCATGAGGCAGATTACCAGCTCTTTGGCAACTGTCACAGTTACGTACAACCTCTCGGGAATCTTCTCTAGGCACACACCTACGGATTATTCCGTCTGCACATCTCTTAAAGAGATAGGGTTCATCCCATAAGTAGTACTTTGCATCGGTAATTAATTTCTTCTTTTGTATCCTGTTGTACTCCTTGGGTATGAACCTTGCAGCTTTATAGTTTGCAATATCGGCAAACCATGGTGCTTCTTGAATGGCAAATAAATGCTCATCCGGAAACGTCTCAGAGATCTCAAGAGAGGGGAGGGACGTCCCTTCTACTGGCTCTATCCGGGACAGATGATCAGCCACTTGGTTCTCTGTCCCTTTTCTGTCTCTTATTTCTATATCAAACTCTTGCAGAAGCAACACCCATCTGATGAGCCTGGGTTTTGAATCCTGCTTTGTGAGTAGATATTTAAGAGCAGCATGATCAGTATACACAATCACTTTTGATCCTACTAAGTATGATCTGAACTTGTCAATGGCGTAAACCACTGCAAGTAATTCTTTTTCTGTGGTTGTGTAGTTTTTCTGGGCATCATTTAAAACGCGACTAGCATAATAAATGACATGCAGAAGCTTGTCATGCCTCTGTCCCAATACTGCACCAATGGCGTGATCACTGGCATCACACATTAGCTCAAATGGTAACATCCATTCTGGTGCAGAAATGACTGGTGCTGTGACCAGCTTAGCTTTCAGCGTTTCGAACGCCTGCAGGCACTCTGTGTCAAACACAAATGGCGTGTCAGCAGCTAGCAGATTGCTTAGAGGTTTTGCGATTTTTGAAAAATCCTTTATAAACCTCCTATAGAATCCTGCGTGCCCCAGAAAGCTTCTGATTGCCTTAACATTGGCAGGTGGTGGTAATTTTTCAATTACCTCAAATTTTTCTTGATCCACCTCTATTCCCTTGTTTGAAATTTTATACCCAAGAACAATCCCTTCAGTCACCATGAAGTGACATTTTTCCCAGTTTAAAACTAGGTTGGTTTCTTGGCATCTTTTCAGAACAAGTTTCAGGTGATCAAGACAGGAGCTAAATGAGTCTCCATATACTGAGAAGTCATCCATGAAGACTTCTAGAAATTTTTCCACCATATCAGAGAAAATAGAGAGAATGCATCTCTAGAAGGTTGCAGGCGCATTACACAGCCCAAATGGCATCCTTCTATAAGCAAACACTCCAGATGGACATGTGAATGCTGTTTTCTCTTGATCCTGGGGATCTACTGCAATCTGGTTATAGCCTGAGTAGCCATCCAGAAAGCAGTAATAATCATGACCTGTTAGTCTTTCTAGCATCTGGTTTATGAATGGTAAAGGAAAATGATCCTTTCTGGTGGCTGTATTGAGCCTTCTATAGTAAATACACATGCGCCACCCTGTAACTGTTCTTGTAGGAACCAGTTCATTTTTTTCATTACTATCATGCCTCCCTTTTTTGGGACGACTTGGACAGGGCTCACCTAGGGGCTATCAGAAATAGGATAAATAATCCCAGCCTCTAGTAATTTGGTGACCTCTTTCTGCACCACTTCTTTCATGGCTGGATTTAGCCGCCTCTGTGGTTGAACCACTGGTTTAGCATTATCCTCCAATAAGATTTTGTGCATGCATCTAGCTGGGCTTATGCCCTTAAGGTCACCTATGGACCACCCAAGAGCTGTCTTGTGTGTCCTTAGCACTTGAATAAGTGCCTCCTCTTCCTGTGAATTTAAAGCAGAGCTTATGATCACTGGAAAAGTGTCACCTTCTCCCAGAAATGCGTATTTCAAGGATGATGGTAATGGCTTGAGCTCCGGTTTAGGAGGTTTTTCCTCTTCCAGAGGAAATTTCAGAGGCTCTTTCATGTCCCTTGAATCCTCTAAATCAGGCTGAACATCTTTAAAGATGTTTTCCAACTCTGATTCAAGACTCTCAGCCATGTTGATCTCTTCTACCAAAGAGTCAATAAGATCAACTTTCATGCAGTCTTTTGATGTGTCTGGATGCTGCATGGCTTTGACAGCGTTCAACTTGAATTCATCATCATTGACTCTCAGGGTTATTTCCCCCTGTTGGACGTCAATGAGGGATCGTCCAGTTGCTAGGAAGGGTCTTCCTAGAATGAGGGTAGCACTCTTGTGCTCCTCCATTTCCAGCACAACAAAGTCAGTGGGAAAGGCGAATGGCCCAACTCTGACAAATCATCTCTTCAATCACGCCTGATGGGTATTTAGTGGAACCATCAGCAAGTTGGAGACGTATCCGGGTTGGTTTAACTTCTTCAGTTAAGCCAAGCTTTCTGATAGTGGATGCAGGTATTAGGTTGATGCTTGCCCCAAGATCGCATAAAGCTGTCTTGGTGCAATTACCTTCTAATATGCATGGTATCGGAAAACTCCCAGGGTCTTTAAGCTTCTCAGGAAAGCTTTTCAGAATAACTGCACTGCATTCTTCAGTGAGGAGAACTCTTTCTGTTTCCCTCTAATCCTTTTTATGACTCAAGATCTCTTTCATGAACTTGGCATAAGAAGGTATTTGCTCAAGTGCTTCTGCAAATGGAATCTTTATTTCAAGAGTCATGAGGTAATCTGCAAAGCGAGCAAATTGCTTATCCTGCTCCTCTTTCCGGAGTTTTTGAGGATAAAGTATCTTGGCTTTATACTCTTCAACCTTAGTTGTTGTAGGTTTATTGCCTCCAGAAGTGGTTGAAAAAGCCTTTTTAGAGGGGTTGTTATCAGCATTTGTGTGTGTCTGATCCCTCACTGGCAATTGAGTGCCAGAGTTAGAAACTGGAGTGACGTTAGACGCCAACTGCTTGTCTGTTCCTGGCGTCTGAACGCCAGAACTGTGCCCATTTTGGGCGTTCAGCGCCAGATCTTGCCCAATTTGGGTGTTCAACGCCAGATCCTTGCCCATTTCTGGCGTTGAATGCCAACCCTGCCTTGTTTCTGGCGTTGAACGCCAGTTTTGGGCATGGTCTGGGCATTCAGCGCCAGCCTTCCACCAATTTTCTGGCGTTTTAGTGCCAGAATTATTTTTCCCTGGGCTCTTACTATCCGCAGGTGAATTTTGGGTGGTTTGCTCATTCCTTAGTTTTTTGCTGCCTTGAGGTGGGGTATTTAATGTTTTCCCACTTCTTAATTGAACTGCTTGGCATTCTTTTGTTATTTGTCTTGATAGCTGCTGCTTTGTTTGCCTAAACTGTTCTTCCATATGTATATTAGCCATTCTTGTCTCTTGTAGCCTGTCTTTAAATTCGGCTAGCTGCTTTGTTAGAAAGTCTAATTGCTGATTGAATTCAGCAGCTTGTTTTACAGGACTGAGTTCAGCAGTTACTGTTTTAACCTCTTCATTCATGGAAGGGTTGCTGCTTAGGTACAAATGCTGATTCCTGGCAACTGTATCAATGAGCTCTTGAGCCTCATCAATTGTCTTTCTCATGTGGATAGATCCACCAGCTGAGTAATCTAGAGACATCTGAGCTCCTTCTGCAAGCCCATAATAGAAGATGTCTAACTGAACCCACTCTGAAAACATTTCAGAGGGGCATTTTCGTAGCATCTCTCTGTATCTCTCCCAAGCATCATAAAAAGATTCCTTATCTCCTTGTTTAAAGCCTTGGATGTCCAGCCTTAGCTGTGTCATCCGTTTTGGGGGAAAGTATTGATTCAGGAATTTTTCTATCAGCTGTTTCCATGTCCTTATGCTGGCCTTAGGTTGGTTATTTAACCACCTCTTAGCTTGATCTTTTACAGCAAATGGAAACAGTAATAGTCTATAGACATCCTGATCTATTTCCTTATCATGTACTGTGTCAGCAATTTGTAAAAATTGTGCCAGAAACTCTGTAGGTTCTTCCTGTGGAAGACCGGAATACTGGCAACTTTGCTGCACCATGATAATGAGATGAGGATTCAACTCAAAGCTACTGACTCCAATGGAGGGTATGCAGATACTACTCCCATATGAAGCAGTAGAGGGGTTAGAATATGACCCCAGAGTCCTCTTGGACTGTTCATTTCCGCTTAGGTCCATGATGGAGAAAGGGAGATGATGTAAAATAGAGAAAATATTTATTTATTTATTTATTTATTTATTTCGAAAATAAAATAAATTAATAAAATAAATAAGAATAGGTGAAGATTTTTGAAAAAATGAGGGAAGAGAAAGTAGTAAGGAAGTTTTGAAAAAGATATGATTTGGAAAAGATTTTAAATTTTGAAAAAAAAAATCTGAAATTTTTTTTTTTAAAAAAAAAATAGTTTTCGAAAATTTGTTTTAAAATTAGAGAGAAAAGATATTTTTGAATTTAGTGAGGAGAGAGAAAAACAATAAAATAGCACAAGATTTAAAATTTTTAGATCTAATGCTCCTTGTTTTCGAAAAATTTGGAAAGAAAACACCAAGGAACACCAAACTTAAAAATTTTAAGATCAAGACACAAGGAAAACTCAAGAACACTTTAAAGACTCACAAGAACAGCAAGAACATGAAGAAGAAACACCAAACTTAAAACTTTTAGAAAACCAAGCTAAAATTTTCGAAAAACAAAGAAAAATCAACAAGAAAACACCAAACTTAAAGTTTGGTACAAGATTTAAAAAAAAAATTATTTTTGAAAAAAAAGATTTTTTAAACAAAAAGGATAGCCAATTACCAAGAACATAAGCACCACGCTCTAACTAATTGAGCTATAAATTTAAAGTGTTTTAACAAGGTATAAATAAATTTTTTTTTTTCGAAAACTAAAATTTTGAAAAAGAAAATAAGGGTTCTAAAATTTTTAACCAAAAACAATAATAAGAGACTCTAAACCAAAAAGAAAAATTTTTCCTAATCTAAGCAACAAAATAAACCGTCAGTTGTTCAAACACGAACAATCCCCGGCAACTGCGCCAAAAACTTGGTGCACGTGTAGTCCCTTGGTATGCACCTGTAGCTAATTATCTAGTTAGCCGCACATTTCCTCCAAACTTTTCTAAGCATCAAAGAGACAAGCTGAAAAGCGAGTCTAAATATTATATATGGGATGACCCATATTTATGGAGATGTGACGATGATCAGGTAATTAGATGGTATGTGCCTCAGTCAGAATTCTAGTCTATTTTAGAGGCCTGTCACTCATCTGAGAGTGGAGGACATTTTGGCCCTCAAAGAACAGCAAGAAAGATCTTAGACTGTGGATTCTGGTTGGTGCACGAATTGTGAATCACACTTTTCACAACTCGTACCACTGACCAGCAAGTGCACTGGGTCGTCCAAGTAATACCTCACGTGAGTAAGGGTCGAATCCCACGGAGATTGTTGGTTTGAAGCAATCTATGGTTATCTTGTAAATCTTAGTCAGGAAGTCAATTATGTTTATCAGTTGAATTGCAAATAAACAAGAGAGCATGGATTAAAGGTTACTTGTTATGCAGTAATGGAGAATATGTTAGAGTTTTGGAGATGCTTTGTCTTCTGAATCTCTGCTTTTCTCTGTCTTCTTGTTCACGCACGCACGTCCTCCTATGGCAAGCTGTGTGTTGGTGGATCACCGTTGTCAATGGCTACCTTCCATCCTTCCAGTGAAAACTACGCTCACGCGCTCTGTCACAGCACGGCTAATCACCGGTTGGTTCTCGATCCGGTTGGAATAGAATCCCTTGATTCCTTTGCGTTTGTCACTAACGCCCAGCCTTCAGGAGTTTGAAGCTCGTCACAGTCATTCAATCCTTGAATCCTACTCGGAATACCCCAGACAAGGTTTAGACTTTTCGGATTCTCATGAATGCCGCCATCAATTCTAGCTTATACCAAGAAGATTCTGATTAAGAGATCTAAGAGATACTCATTCAATCTGATATAGAACGGAGGTGGTTGTCAGGCACACGTTCATGGGTTGAGAATGGTGATGAGTGTCACGAATCATCACCTTCATCACAGTTAAGCGCGAATGAACATCTTAGATAGGAACAAGCGTGTTTGAATAGAAAACAGAAATACTTGCATTAATTCATCGAGACACAGCAGAGCTCCTCACCCCCAACAATGGAGTTTAGAGACTCATGCCATCAAAGAGTACAAAGTTCAGCTCTAAAAATGTGATGAGATGCAAAATAAGTCTCTAAAAGTTGTTTAAATTCTAAATTAGTAGCCTAGATTTACAAAAAATGAGTAAACTATGATGGATGATGCAGAGATCCACTTCTGGGGCCCACTTGGTGTGTGCTGGGGCTGAGATTTAAGCAATTCACGTGCAGAGGCCATTTGTGGAGTTGAACGCCAGTTTTTGTGCCAGTTTGGGGGTTCAACTCCAGCTTTTGATCCTTTTCTGGCGCTAGACGCCAGAATTGGGCTGAGAACTGGCGTTGAACGGCAGTTTACGTCATCTATTCTTGTGCAAAGTATGGACTATTATATATTGCTGGAAAGCCCTGGATGTCTACCTTCCAACGCAATTGGAAGCATGCCATTTCGAGTTTTGTAGCTCCAGAAAAGCCACTTTAAGTGCTGGGAGGTCAGAATCCAACAGCATCAGCAGTCCTTTTTCAGCCTGAATCAGATTTTTGCTCAGCTCCTTCAATTTAAGCTAGAAAAATACCTGAAATTACAGAAAAACACACAACTCATAGTAAAGTCCAGAAATATGAATTTTTCATAAAAGCTAATGAAAATAGACTAAAAACTAACTAGAACATACTTAAAACTATATGAAATTAACCCCAAAAAGCGTATAAAATATCCGCTCATCAGTGGCCTACTCTTTTTAGAGACACTGCCGAGTTTTGTAAATCTTGTCTCCCATGCCGAAAATTTGGTAATATATCCAGGAGGGATGAAATGCCTCAACAAATTATGCTTTTCTATGAAATTTTTGATGTTTGGGGCGTTGACTTCATGGGTCCATTTCCAAATTCTAGTGGTTATTTTTATATATTGTTAGAAGTGGATTACGTTTCCAAATGGGTGGAAGCAATTCCTACCCGCACTGATGATGCTAACACTGTTGTTTCCTTTATGAGAAACCATATTATTTGTTGCTTTGGATCACCACGGGAAATCGTGAGCGATCAAGGCACCTATTAATGAAGAAGCATGGGATAATTCATAAGGTTGCGACAGCATACCATCCTCAGACCAATGGGCAAGCCGAGGTGTTTAACAGAGAGATAAAGCGTATCTTGCAGAAGATAGTCAAACCTCATAGAAAAAGACTGGAGCACCAGGCTACAGGATGCACTCTGGGCATATAGGACAGCATACAAAACACCCATTGGGATGAGTCCTTTCCGCTTAGTTTATAGAAAAGCTTGCCATCTCCCAGTTGAAGTAGAGCACAGAGCCTTTTGGGCAGTCAAGGAGTGCAACATGGGAATTGAGAAAGCCGGAGCTGAAAGAAGTTTTAACTACAAGAACTGGAGAGCCTTCGCCTAGAAGCTTATGAGAACTCAAGACTATACAAGGAGAAGATGAAGGCTGTACATGATCAGCACATCAAGAAAAAAAGAGTTCCAACCTGGGGATTTAGTCCTCCTTTACAAATCTCGACTGAGGCTCATGCCAGGTAAGTTGCGATCAAGATGGGAAGGTCCATACAGAGTAGAGAAGGCCAAACCGTACGGAGTTTATCACCTAAGTCATCCTTCAAGTTCTGAACTTATCAAAGTTAATGGACAACGCCTGAAGCTATACCATGGCGAGAAGATGCAGAAAAATAAGGAGCTTGAGATCTTCCTCTTGGAAGATCCCCACAGAGCAGAAGATCGAGCTAGTGGAGCGTCCAACTTACGGACGTTAAAGCAAAGTGCTAGGTGGGAGACAACCCACTATGGTATGATCGTTCTTTTCTTTATTTTTAGTTTTTCTATTCAATAACTCTTCTCTTTATCAGTACATTTCATGCATTTGCATTTGCATATTCTTATTATTTTAAAAAAAAAAGTGCCACGCGACGTGACCGCACCAGCGACGCGTCCGCGTCGCAAGGAGATGGGAGAAAATAAAAACGAACAGAGAGTCACACTGGAGCGTGGCTGGAGGCGTGCCAGTGGCACAAATCGTCCCACGCGACCGCGTCGCCGACGCGTCCGCATCATATGGGAATAATGGCCTCCCACGCGGCCACGTGGGTCACAACGAATTATTGTGCGCGAGTGGTGCTGGATTGCTGCTGAACGCTCAATTCTATTCACGCAGACGCACGGCTCACGCGTCCGCGTCGTTCCCTTCTGAAGCCCACTCACGCGATCGCATGCCCCACACGATCGCGTCACCCCAAATTTGGCAAATATATCAATTCGAACAGAGAGTTGTACAGGGGTGAAGCTGCACTCGCGCCAGAAGCACAACATGGGTCACGCGACCGCGTGACCGATGCGACTGCGTCACCTTACTTGAAGCGCAATCGCGCAAACGCGTGCCCCACGCGGCCATGTCGCCTGCGCCACACAGCTCAAACTTAATTGCCAAAATATCTTATCTTCCTCTTCTCCAATCCTAATTTCTTTTTTCCCTCCTTATTTCTTCCTTGTCCCTTCTTCCTTCTATCTCACCTTTCTCTCTCTCTCTTTCATCTCCATTAACAAGGTTTTATTTTCTTCTTCCCTCTTTCCTTTTCTATCATTCTTCTTATTTTATATGTTATTTTCTTTTCATTATCCATATTTTATTTCTTCTTCTTCCCTTTTTACATGGTGTTAGAATTTTATTCGCGTCATTATTCCTCATTATATGCTTGTGGATTGTTGCACTGGTTTGACAATTATATATTAATTTTTAAAGGATTGCTTGCTTGTTCACTTTAATACTTTCTATACCTTATCTACCATGCATGCTATGTGTTTGTGAAAAAGTCCATATGGCATTATGCACTTCTCTATGTTATTCTACTATTCAATGCTGCTTTTCATAAACTCCCTTTACTATTGTATTAATTAAAAATAATTGTCAATACAATCGTGATGGTTTGTTACGAGTGATGCTTGATCTATGCTACTCATGCCCTTTTCCGGCATGCCAATAAACATCTTGCATTCACTTGTCATTATATGCACTAGCTATTTTCCATTGATGACTTTTCACATGTACTCATGAGAATGTGTTAATGTCTTACCTCCTAATGTACATCCATCACCACCTTTTCCGTTCTCTTCCTTGCTATATATCTCTTTGAATTTAATTTACTTTCTCTTCCCTTTTCAGGATGGCCACCAAGAAAGGAAAAGAGAAAGCTACTCCCAAACCACCAGCAAGAAGAGGAACTAAAAGAGCACTAGTGGCAGAGCCTTCTTCAACTACAGTCAAGCCCTCAACAAAAAGAGTTAAGAGGATCATAAAGGTTGATGAAAAGGAGAAAGCCTTTCAAGAAAAGGACACTGCGCGATTTCCCAATCTCTACTGTGAGCAAATGTTCCCCATCCTGGCTGAAAGGAGCTACAACAACGAACACCTTCTTATCCTCCCGCCCAATATTGCTACTTTTGTTGAGCCGCAAATTGAACAAAGACAATGGGGTTTCCTACAGAGACAACCAAGGCAGGTCAATCTTTCTTGGGTAGTTGAGTTCTACTCTAACTTCTACCTACCTACCCTTTAGTCTGTCTTTGTCTGTCAGAAGCAAGTCCCCATTACAGAAGAGGCCATTCAAAAAGCGTTAGGTCTTCCCCCTATTCCAGAAGGATTGGACGCCTTTCAAGAAGTCGCACTCAAGCGCCAGATGTTCCAATTTGACTGGGAAGCTATTCTCAGAGTTATTGCACTACCTGGCAGCCGTTGGATCTACGGATACCATCTACCCTCCCTAAGGGAATATCGGCTTCAGCACTTACCTTGGTGGCTCGCGTATGGGCACAGATCATGTCCCATTACGTCTTTCCGAGCACTCACGAGTCCTCCTTCACTGCGGACATGGCCGTTCTACAATGGTGCATCTTTACAGACCAACCTCTGAATCTACCAAGACATATCCGGAATGCCATGGGACACGTCCAAATCGCGGGCAACTTACCTTTTCCCGCCTTGGTCTCAGATCTTGTCTCAGCAATCGGAGTCTCCTACAGAGCTGGGGACACCAAAGCCATGCTTCTACGGGATGATCAGTATGTCCCTAACGGGAAATACCTCAGACCTCCAGCAGCCACTACAAGCCTTCCTACTGCACCGGTTGAAGATATTCCTTCTTCAACACCATAAGCACCTACAATAGAGAAACTGCTCCAGCAGATAATCAAAAGGTTGGATCAGCAAGAACAGAAAGCGAAGTTAAGAGAGCGCCGTAACGAGTGCCGATTCAAACACCTCAAGGAACTACTCAAGGGACACTTCAAGGACTCAGACACCCCGGACTCCACTTCCTTTACCAGCACAGGGAGCCATGATGGTCCCGACTGTGGAGATGCTGCTACCAGCCCACCCCTGTTCCTGACAGATGGCACCGAGGACGGTGCAAAGCCTTAAGTGTGGGGAGGTCGGTCAGTACCTGACTTTCGGAGGTAATTTCTCTTCCCTCGCACCAATAAATTAGGATATCTTAGTTAGATTTTCTTTCTTTTATAGAATAGGATAAATTGCATAGTAATAGGTTAGTTGCATGCATGCTCTACTTGATTATAAAGACAATAAGTTTTTTCTAAGACTCTATCTTTGGAACAAAATTTCACTAATTTTTAAAAAAAATTTTATGAAAAATCTGCTTAAAGATGTATTTGGAACATGATTTTTGAGCTAAAGAACACACAACCTGTGAAGATTTGAGCCTTTATGCATGGTTACATTATTTAACCATAAATATTTTATTCTTGTGTGTTTACTTCTCTATAATTGTATTCTATATTTTGTTTCATCCTATATGTCCAATATTTATTATATTTGTATGCTTGCATATGATTGAGGCCATTATTTGTTTAAACTCACTTATCCAAATTAAGCCTACCCTTTTCAAATACCTTTGTTAACCACTTTGAGCCTTTAAATCTTGTTTGTTCTATATTTCACCACATTACTAGCCTTAAGCGGAAAAACAATTGTATATCCCAAATTGAATCTTTGGTTAGCTTAACATAGAATTGTGTGTGCTAGTTAAGTATGGGAAATTGTGGGAACAAAAGCTATTAAGGGAATGTGTCATGATAATATAATGGGAATTTGGATACCTACTCATGTGAAACTATAAGAATTAAAAATTTATGTGCATTGATAAGCTATGTTTATTTTTATGTCTATAAAAAAAATCAATAAATAAATAAGGGGACAAAATTACCCCAATGCTGAATTAAGAATTCAAAAATCAATGCACATATGATAAAATTAAAATAAAAAGTTGATACATGAGTATGGAATGTAAAAGGGAATTCTGGGTAACTAGGTATGAATTCTAAGGTTACACTAAATATATATAGGTTGGGTTAAAGCTTGGGTTAATTAAATATTCAATTTATAAGCTCACTTAACCATATATATATATCTACCCCTACCTTGTCCCTATTACAACCTTGGAAAGACCTCATGATGTTTGCATTGGTATATTAATTGTTTTTGATTGGTTAGGAGAAGAACAAAAGTTAGAGAACATGATTAGAGAAGGATAGAGTGATTACCCTATACACTAGAGAGATTAGAGCGTACATACATCATCAGTGAGGGTTCAATGCTTGAATTTCCATATTCCCTGCTTTCATGAGCTATCTTCTTGCACTTTTATCTGTCTTACTGTATAATGATAGAATTAGTGGAATTTGATTTGCAATTGTTTTGAAGAGCTTATTTACTTTTGATCAAGTGGGCAAGAATCATATAGTTGCATTCATGTATATAGGATTGCATTGCATTGCATGAGTTTCTACATGTTCATACTTATTTATTTTATCTCCTTCAATTAAGCATGAAGACATGCTAGTGTTTAAGTGTGGGGAGGTTGATAAACCACTGTTTTATGGTTTATATTGTGTTTAATTGTGTGGTTTTATCATGATCCTTACCCACTTATTCATTAATTTAGCATGCATTTATATTTCCTTCCTGAAATTATTACATGATTGAAAACTGCTTCCTAGAGACTTCTAATTATGCATTTTAATTCTCCTTTATTCCATTCGATGCCGTGATCTGTGTGTTAAGCGTTTCAGGCTTTATAGGGCATCAATGAGTTGGAGATTAGAAAGGAAGCTAGCAAAATGGAAGGAACACAAGAAATTGTGGAGATAACCAGCGAGAAGTGACGCGGCCTCATGGCTCACACGACCGCGCGAAAGAGGAAAAATTGCAGTGACGAGGACACATAACTCATGCGACTGCGCGGATTGGAAAAGCACAAGTGACGCGGAGGCGTGGACGATGCGAACGCGTGGCATGGAAAAACGCGAATGATGCGTCCGCATGGATGACGCGATCGCGTGACATGCGCGATTTGTAGTCTCATTCGAGGCTCCGCACTCAAAATGTAGTATCCATAGTAAACTGGATCCTCGTAAATGTATAGGTCTTCGACTACGTAGAATATCACGCCCGTTTCCATCTGATGGGGGAAGAGAGAGAAGGGGATAAGAACTGGGGAGTTCTTAGTAGGGTCGGAGTTATTAGTTAAGTTCATTAATTCCAGGTTGTTTAGCAGATAAATAGCAGAATACTAGGAAGCAAAAAACAGAAGAAATAGATAACTAGAGAAAACAGAGCAAACAGAAAGCAAAACACAAACAAAAGAATACAAGAAAATAAAACACAGCCACAGTGAATAGAATACAAACAAAGAAAGCATACATTCAAACAACAACCATAACAGAGTAAATGCGCAACCAAGTATGATGCATGTCTAGCCTTAATGCAGGTAATGAGCTCATTTGTCGGTTACATACCCACTCCCGACGTACCCAGGAACCTCCGTCTGGATAAGGCTTTCCTGTTGGCAATACCCACTGCAAGCAACCTTTGTCTTGCAGGGTATCCAATACAAGCAACCTTTGTCTTGCAGGGCGCACTACAACAAATAAGGGTTTTCGCAACGGTCAAAAACCGTTACCGTAGACTGAAAAACCGTTCCTAAAACTTTAGGCAATGCGTTGGCAACGGTTTTTGACCTGTGGTATATGCGGCCGTTGCCAATGCTCAAAGGCAACAGTTTTTTACCTAAGGCAACGGTAACAAAATAACCGTTGCCAAAGTTACTGGTATAGACAACGGTTTTGACAACAATTTTTAAAGAACGGTTTAGAACCGTTGCTGGATAGGCAATGGTTTAAAATCGTTCTCTTTCATGACGCAACGGTTTAAAATCATAATTGGATAGGCAACGGTTTTAAACTGTTGTAGTTTTATTATTCACAAAGCCAACGGTTTTAAAGCGTTGCCATTAGTGTCGTTTTCTGGCAACGGTTTTATTACCATTGCCATTTTATAGTTGTCTTTGACAACGGTTTTAACACCATTACCTTTTATGACTTTTGACAACGATTTTTATAATATATAATTCTTTATTTACAATAGGTTTCTCATGTTTCATTGAAATTAGTTCCAACTATTTTTTTAATTTAATGTCAATAAATAAATCAAATCACTAAAGAAAAATATACATAATAAAGAAAAGTTGTACTCATTGCTCTGCATCATTTTACAACTTAAAATACACCAAACGAAATTCAAATCCAAATTAGAATCAATTAATTCATTGTTTGCACACGCAAAAACTTCAAAGTTTAAAATCTATACATGTTGACACTAGCCAAGCCATTACCGACTAAGAACCTGATGTAGCAAGTAGCATTCTCAATCAACATGTAACTGCTAAAGTAACTAAAAGAACATTGATTAGCATCAGACATAATGCAAACTACAAGAAGCATAGAAGAGAAACATGCAACACAAAGCATATCACAACTTTGATCTTAGCAACATTGTTTGCTCTCTCTTTATCTGATGAGGAACTCCTAAGGACTTGGATCTTAGACAAGCCGCGGAATTTGTTTCCAAGTCTGCTGCCACCGAGAATGTACTCAGCTGAGTCATCAAACAAATTTAATCCCTGAAAATTACAATAATTTAAACACTCATTTTGTGAAACACTAAGACATCCATTGAGAGAATCAACTCGGAATTCTCAGCCATTTTACATGCTAACAAGATAAACCAACCAGCAATTAAAAAATAACCATTAATAATAGAAAATAAGCTTAATCCAAAACTAAATTGAATTCAAACAAAACTTCTATGCTTAACTTTTTACATAGAGAGAACATATTCAGCTAAATGACTCTTTGATTTATAATAGAAAATAAGCTTAATCCAAACACACACCGAACCTGAGCGGACCAAGTGGGGGACAACGCAGTGGACGCAAGCAGAGAGGAGAGCACGGAATAGCATTGGATGACAAAGTAGGAACCGATGACGACGCAGAACTATTTTCTCCTAACATTGCTCAGAACAAAATCTCATTAAAGAAAAAAAATTCAATCAACAAAGTAACTAATGGCAGAATAAACCAACATCATCATAGCAACAATAAACAAAATTCATAATAAAAGAAACCAATTCATAAACCAAACAAATGAAATCATGGGGTTCTTCCCAAAAGATTTTACCATAATAGAAGAATAGTCTTTATAGTTTATACCTCAAAGCAAACAGGGCAATTGTGATGCATTATTCTTTTCAAACAGTGATGACCAGCTTCCAATAATTTAGAGTAGCAGCATCCTAAAACATATAATGATTAATTTACAAGGATCAAGAAAAAAAGATATAACTATGCAGAGAAAACAGGAAAAAAAAATAAGGAACAATGAATAAACTCACCATATTTCTCACCTCAATTCACCATTCACAGCAGTATCATTAATCAATTACTCACTTAATCAAATTATAACTCAATAGCTGAATAACTAAAAAAAACTATACCTGATGCTTATTGATGCAGGCAGGCGACCCACAATCAATTTTATTTGCATTGAACAGTTCCAGCCAAAACAGAATTAATATTTTCCTATTTTGAATCAATGACAAAAACAGAGCAGTGACCAAAATAGAAAATGCATTTCCAGCCAGAGAACTAGTGATCAAAACAGAAAATGCACTTCTAGCCAGATAACCAGTGACCAAAACAGGCAGTATTATACCAAATCAATATTCAGATAAAAACAGAAACTAAATCAATTAAAATAATAGAACAAGAGACACTTGAGTTACCTAAATAGAGGTTGAGCCACAATGAGGAGGTAGAGAACCAGTGACACGACACAATTCAGAAGCAGCGACATCCAGATTGTAATGCCCCCAAAGAGAAATACTTGAAGCCAAATCAGGCATGAAACACAACCAAAAAATATAATACAGATTGAAAGCCACAATATAATGAACATAACTATTGAACTATCCACATAAACTACACATAACTTATATCCACTAAAGTGGCTACTTTTCTCAATATGTAGGGAGAAGTTAGAAATACCGGGAAATGGTTGTTTAACTTTAATGGTGCTGTTATTTCTCAATTCATTCAATTAAATGAACATATTGTATACCTAACTGCACGCCAATCAAATTCTAGCAATTCAAACAAGTCATGGTTATGTAGTAAAATAGCATCCCTTGAGTAAAAAAAGGTAGGAACAGCACAATTGCACAACATACCCTTGAACTAAACTGCAGACAACTACAGCTAACTTCAATGAACCATATTCTGATTATAATGATGTTTTTTCTAGTACCTTGTTAGGGGATTACATTCTATCAAATAATCCAACAAATCCTAACAAAAATCATAGACTATCGTTTATGTTTAGACAATAATTTGAATAATATTTGATCTAATGTCACAACACCTAATCAATTTTCCTTTTTGAATTAAAAAAAGCAGTTAGTGTAGCATGAGTAAGAAAGGGACTTGCAGAAAACACGATTACAAAGTAAAAAAAATGGACAAATGAATAACTGTACTAGAATTAGAAGAAAAAGAAACTCACTCTGTATGAAGGAAACGGGTATTCGAAAATGTAGGACAGCAGACGACGGCGTGACAGCAGAAGCAGCAAAGTAGAAGCAGAAGAGGTGACATCCCACAAACGACCACGAGAAGCATCGACGGCCAGCGCAGTAACAACGACGGCGACAACACACAACAGCAACTCCGTCTTCCTCGCGCGATACATCCCTCTCCTCGACGATGACGCAGGTGACGGCTGCAGCAGGACGCAGCGGCAAGCTGGGCGCGACGGGGTGCGGTGGCGATGCGGCTCCCTCCCCTCTTCTCCCTTCTTCTCCGTTCTCTCTTTCTTTTCTTTCTTTTGTGGGTGTGTTGCCGTGTGTATTGTGCTGTGTGTGTGAGGAGTGTGGCGGCAATGTGAGGAGGGAGGGAGGGTGAGTGTGAGTTAGAGACTTAGAGTCAGTGTCAATTAGGGTTTTGTTTTGGGGGAAAAGGGTTAGAATTAGTATAGGTATTTTTAATAAAAATAGAAATAATTTAAAAATAAAAAATTAATTTTTTTTATCTAACAATAATATTTATAAAAATATTATTTAATTGTTAATTTGTAAATTATTTTTAATTAAATACACTAATTTAATAATTAGAGATAATTAAATTAATTTTTTAAAATTATAAGTAAAATTTAAAATCTAATTATTCAAAATAAAGTATATAAAATTTTTATTATTTTTTAATTAGTAAAATTTTTATATGTATTTTTTAATTTATATAATTATTTAAATATTAAAAATTGTTACTTGATAAAAAATTGTGGTAATGGTTATAAAACCGTTCTTTAAAATAGCCTAAGAGAACGGTTTTATTTTGTTGTTATAACGTAATGAAAAATTAAATTTCAACTACAACACTATAAAAACCGTTGTTTAAGACTATCTAATAGAACGGTTTTAAAGTGTAGCAATTTAGGCAACGGTTTTTAAGCGTGTCATTTGTACAATTATTTAAACAACATTTACAAACCGTTGCTTAAAACAAATCCTTGTAACGGTTATAAAATCGTTCTTTAAAATAGTTAAAGAGAACGGTTTTATTTTGTTGATATAAAATAATAAAAATTGAACTTCAACAGCAACATTGTAAAAAATCGTTGTCTAAAATCATCTAAGAGAACGGTTTTAAGCCGTTGCAGATTTTAGCGTTGCTAAAGCCCATATTTGTTGTAGTGGCGGCACTTATTAGCCGATATACGCCCAACACACTCACTGTAAGCAACCTCTGTCTTACAGGAGCACAATGATCTCGATACCTGTGTAAACAACCTCTGTCTTACAGCAAAGCATTATAGCAAGGTATACCAGGAAAGCACTCTCAGTGGTTGTACCACCATCTATCTGACTGCCTTCACGTAGCAGATTATCACATAATCATTCTCATTACCATCATTCATTATCATTTTCATTATTCATCATCACTTTCACATTCTTATGCAGTACATCTTTCTTTCTCTGTTCAATCATACTGTACAAACTTTACATCTTTCACTTTTACAATATCCTGGCTCAAACCATTTTTCTTTATCATATTACTCTTTTCTCTTTGTATCTCTTTACTTTATTCTGGTTACTTTGTGCTCTATGTTACTTTATTCTACTCTGATTTCTCTGTTTAACATTTGTATTTAAAGCTTATGTAAATTTCGGTATGAATAGTTAGCCTGTCCCAAGTATAGGTTCATTAAGTCTATACTAAAACAGTTTAACTTTTCATATAATACATAACCCTAGTCGCAACTCAAGGACTAACTATGTTGCCCTAGTTCGTTCACTAATTTCTGTCTGTTTTTCTGTCATTAAAACTTTACAGACTTTTCCTTCGATTATTATCTTTTCTTCAACTTTTTATCTTTCTTTTATCTTTGCCTCACTAATATGTTCTTACCACTCCCTAAGTGTTTTATGAAGGTAATCATGAGATTCCGCGCTTAATGTTGTCTTTCTAAAGCTTTTATAGAAAACTGCATTTTCCGTATTATTTTATTATTTTATTAAAATATTATTTTTAATTAAATATTATTATTTAATATTTTATTATTATTTATTATTTTATCATTAAATTTTCGAAAATTAACTTTACTTTAACCTTTAACCTTTAAAATTAACTTTTTACCACCCGTAACTTTTAATATTTCTACTTTTACTACCCTAACTTTCAGAAATTACCAAATAACCCCTTAAACACCAAAAATTTTACTTCCTTACCCTTTTAAAGATCTAAAACCTGTTCTTCATTGTTCTTCATCACAATCAAAGTGTTCTTCGTGTTCTTCATAAATTCTTCAGTGTCTTTCTTTATTTTTCCCCGTTTTTCAGTCTTTTCAACAACCGATTTTTACCATAATTCAAAATAAATTTCCAGCCACTAAAACCCCATATTTTCCACATGATTTCAACACAAATTGAACATCAATTTAGGTCCTACAGTTTCGTTTTTCCAGCTGATCCAAGAACATGAACTTTAAAGCTTGAATTTCATTAAATTTCATCAAAATTTCACCAAATTTTCACCAAGAATCAGTCATATATGCAACCAATTTTTAACACAGCCAAATCATACAACATTCACACAAATCAAACACAAATAATCAAGATTAAGTTCGTTACACCCTACCTTGATTTGCTGCTCCAAATCCGGTTACTCTTTGAAGTGTTCTTAAAGCACTTTTTCCTCCTAAAATACATCAAGAACAACTTTAAAACTCTAAAACATCAACTAAACGAACTTCAATAGCATCTTAGGAAGGTTATCCTCACCTTAAACGTGCAGGAAATCAAAGATCTTTCGCCCACATGTCAAGCTAAGCAAGAGATCTAAGGAAGAACATCAAGAAAACACTTGTTTAAGCATGTTTCCTTGAAAACCAAATTCAAATGGGAAAGGGACAGCCATCTAACCTTAGTTCCAGCCTTGATAAGTTACATGGTTATGTAGAGAAAGAAGAGAGGATCATTTTGGTGAAATCGGAGTTTTGATTTGAGTTTTAGCTCAGAAGAAATCAAGCTTTGAAGGTTAAGTGTTCATGAAAGTTTCTCTCTTCTCTCTCCTGTTATTTTCGTCCAAAATGAAGAAATGACACAGCCTTGGAGTGTCTTGGGGGTGTAGGGGGAATTGTGATTGGTTGGCTTAGAGGTGGATTAAAATAATATTAAAATATCTCAGGTGTATAACTACTAAAACTAGGTGTATCGGAATACCTATAAAAACATCTCTAAAAATTATTTCTGAGCTACTAGCATAAATGACACTAGTAACATATTTATTGTGAGAATAAAACATGTATAATGAGGCTTTATCATTGCTGAAGTCATCAGAGAGTGCTGGTGCTAAACTGCACCAGTAAACTGTGAACCCGGTTAAACCGATTTTCTATTTTTAACTAAAACTGACCAGGTTATAATATCATTCAAGAAGCTTCTAATACTAATATAATAATAATATCATCCTATTATCTCTATTCTCTCATAAATCAAGTCCGGTTTGTCAAACTGAAACTATTTACAAAAACCGAATCAAAACTCCTAACCGATACGGTTCAAAAACTAGGTTCTTCGTGACCGCGTTATCGAGCTTGCCTCAGAAAAGGTTCTAGCTTAAATATAACATAATGACAATGAGGATTGAGATACTTGATGACATATCAAAGGTTTTCCCCTTACTGATCTTCCAGAGAAATCCGTACTTTTAGAAAAGATCTCGCGTACTCAAAAACTGGGGTTGTTACATTCTACCCTCCTAAAAGAAAATTTTGCCTTCAAATTTTCAGTTACCTGAGAATAGATGTGGGTAATCAGCTTTCATCTTATCTTCCAGTTCCCAAGTGTGCTCTTCTTTTCCTCTTGGTCCCCATGCTACTTTGACTAAGCGAACAGTCTTGCCTCTTAGCTGCTTATCACTTCTTTCTACGATCTGAACTGGTGATGCTTGATATGTCAAATCGTTTCGTAACTGTACTATTTCCGGTTGTAGAAAGTGACTCTCGTCAGGAATATATTTCTTAAGTTGTGAGACATGAAAAACATCATGAAGGTTTGACGGATATGGAGGAAGGGCTACTTGATAAGCTACTAGACCGACTCTTTTAAGTATTTGGAAAGGTCCTATGTATCGAGGGTTAAGCTTTTTAGTCTTAAGGGCTCTACCTATTCCAGTAGTCGGGGTTACTTTAAGAGAGACATGGTCTCCCTCTCTAAACTCTAAGGGTCTACGTCTGTTATCGGCATAGCTCTTTTGACGGCTTTGTGCTATCTGGATCTTCTGACGAATCCCCTTTATCTTCTCAGTAGTTTCTTTTACTAAGTCTGGACCTAAGACACTAGCTTCTCCGTCATCATTCAAACACAATGGTGTCTGACATCTCCTTCCATAGAGAGCTTCATAAGGTGCCATCTCGATACTTTGTTGGTAACTGTTGTTGTAGACGAACTCGACCAACGGCAAATATTTATCCCAACTGCCTTGGTTATCCATCAGACAAGATCTTAGCATGTCTTCTAATGTTTGGATTGTCCGTTCGGATTGTCCGTCTTTCTGAGGATGGTATGCTGTACTCATGTGCAATTTTGTCCCCAATGCTTTTTGAAAAGCTCCCTAGAATCTAGAGGTAAACCTCAGATCTCGATCTGAAACAATTGACGAAGGTATCCCATGCAATCGTATGATTTCTTGAATATATATCCATGCCAGCCTTTCTAAAGTATAATCAACTCGAATCCAAAGGAAGTGCATTGAATTTGTCAACCTGTCCACAATTACCCAGATGGCATCGTGTCCTGACGGCTTCTGATGTTCCACCTTCACCTTCTGGCAGGTTAAACATTTTAAGACACAATTAGCTACCTCTTTCTTTAAGCCCGGCCACCAGAACATTCGTTTCAAATCTTGATGCATCTTTGTCACTCCAGGATGCATAGAAAATCTACTTTGATGAGCTTCTACAAGAATTCTTTGCTGCAAATCTCCAGAGCTAGGCACACAAATTCTGTTCTTGTATCTCCAGAGACCACTACGATCTTGTCTCACAACTTTTGGTTCCTCTACTTTCATCCGTCTCAGCATCGTCATCATTTCTGAATTCTGAACACAGTCTTTGGTATATCTGGCTACATGAATTTGGTGATGACCGAGTCGCAAATAAATCTTTGAGAACATAGTTGCACCTTTCAACTGATCCATCAAATCATCAATCCATTGAAGTGGGTAGTTGTTCTTGATAGTGAATTTATTTAACTGTCGATAATCTACGCAAAGTTGCATTCCATCATCCTTCTTCTTTAATAGCAATACTGGAGCTCCCCAAGGTGATGCACTAGGACGAATAAATTTCTTTCCAAGTAGCTCATCCAACTGCTTCTTCAACTCTGCAAGTTCCAGTGGTGACATCCGGTACGGTGCTATGGAAATCGGTCCGGTTCCAGGTACTAGTTCAATGCTGAATTCTATCTCTCGCTGAGGAGGAAACTCAAGTATGTCGTCCGGGAAAACATCAGGAAATTCCTTCACCACTCGGATTTGTTCTAAGCTTAATTCACTGTCATTCGAGCTAGCCGCTAACAGAACGTACCCCTCACAATCACTCCCGTATAATGTAACTCTTACAGAATTTAGATATAAGGTATGAGATAGAAATTGTTTAGTATGTAGACTATCAGATGGAATAACAGCAGTTATTTCAAAACAATCATGGAAAACATGATACTTGGACAACCAATCTAATCCAAGAATAACTTCCAAACCACATAGAGGCAAACAGATTAGATCATGTATAAAAGTTATGTTCCTAATAGTGAAGGGTACTTGCAGGCACACTAAACTAGTCAAAGAATTTTGGGATGCAGGTGTGATAAACCACTATTTTATGGTTTATATTGTGCTTAATTGTATGGTTTTATCAATTCTTTACCCACTTATTCATATGATTGGCATGCATTTATATTTCCCTCCTAAATTTATTACATGATTGAATATTTGCTTCCTAAAGACTTTTAATTATGTATTTTAATTCTCCTTCATTCCATTAGATGCTGTGATCTGTGTGTTAAGTATTTCAGGCTTTATAGGGCATGAATGACTTGGAGATTGGAAAGGAAGCTTGCAAAAATGGAAGGAACACAAGAAATTGAGGAGATGACCAGCGAGAAGTGACGCGGACGCATGGCTCACGTGACCGCGCGACAAAGAGGAAATCGCAGTGACGCGGACGCATGGCTCACGCGACCGCGCGGATTGGAACTGTACAAGTGACGCGGAGGCGTGGACGACGTGCACGCGTGGCAAGGCAAAACGCCGAATGACGCGTCCGCATGAATGACACGATCGCGTGACATTCATGATCTGCAGAATCTGCAGATTTTGCTGGGGGCAATTTTGGGCCCTGTTTTGACCCAATTTTCGACCTAGAAAAGCATACTAGAGCCAAGGATCATGGAAAAACGAGAGAGAACATTCATTCCAGACAATCCTCAGTTTTAGATCTAGTTTTTACTCCTCCTCTAGGTTTTCTCTCTACACATTCATAGTTCTTAGGATTTGATTTTTATTTCTTTTTGAATTGGGATACTGAGAAGAGTTATTACCTCAGCGAGACTTCGTCATTCTAGTTTGTTTTCCTTACCTGTCTCTTACTCTTCCATGTCCTTTGTTTACTCGGAATTATTATTGGATTATTTTTAGAATTTATTAATACAAGAACTAAAAAGAAGAATTGGGATATTGAGTAGTTCCATAACTTGGATGGGAGTTGATTGAAGGGAAGACCTTGAGTTGAAATGCTTAAAAGAAAAATTGTAATTGGGTTTATTGTTTGATTGCCCTCTAGTCACTGACACCAATCCTTTTCAATTGAGCGGATTGGAACTTGTGATTAAAAATAGCTTTCCAACTTGCTTGACTTTCCCTTACCTAGTAAGGGATAACTAAACAGAAGAACCCTCAATTATCAATTAATCTTGAGAGTACTCCAACAAGAATAGGGCTTCCGACTAATCTACTCCCAGTCAAGGCTTTTATTTAAAATTACACAAATTCTCTAATTTAATTTCTTGTTATTCAACTCAACCCATTTTTTGAAAACATCTAAATAATAAAATAGCACACCTTTCTGCAACTCGTTGGGAGACGACTTAGGACTCATACTCCCAGTATTTTAATTTAAATTTTGTGACAACCCTTCTAAATTGATAAGCAGATTTCTGGTTGGTTAAGAACTGTACTTGCAACGTATCTCTTCTAATAATTTCTTAACTCGCCAATTTCTGCCACGTCAATTTTTGGCGCCATTGTCGGGGACTTGCAATAGAGTGCTAAAGTTATTAATTGGAATTTATTTATTTGCATTTTATTTTATTTTGCTACTATGAGCTTCATGTTTCTTTCTTTAAATGACGCGTTCACTTTCTAATCCAAGCTTGCCAGTATTCGATCCTGAGATTGAAAAAACTATTTCACGAATAAGGCAAGCTCGGCGTCAGTTAGTCCTCTCTGAGGGTGGATTTGAAACGTCACTTGAGGAAGAAACAGGCTCCCTTTCTGCTGATTCGGTTGATTTACGTGCAGGTGACATGGCAGCACCTAGGAGAATTACTATCCAGGAGGCTGGAGCCCCTGATTTTTTAATGCAACCGTTTCAAGCGCATCACCCAGTGGTGGCTACAGACTTTGAAATAAAGACTGCACTGCTCAATTTGATGCCTAAGTTTCATGGCTTACCTGCTCAAGAGCCTATAAAGCACCTTAGAGACTTCCAAGCAGCCTGTTCTACTGTCAGGCGTGATGGTGCAAATGAAACTTCAATTTTGTTAAAAGCCTTCCCATTCTCTCTTGAGAGAAATGCGAGAGAGTGGTACTACACTCAACCCGCAGCAATTGTATCCGACTGGGATACACTTAGAAGAGAATTTTTGGAAAAATTCTTTCCAGCTGAAGTTACTGATAAACTAAGAAAAGACATTTCCATGATTGTTCAGGACGAATCCGAGACTCTCTATGAATACTGGGAGCGCTTCAACAACCTTTTGGAAGCATGCCCCCACCATATGATTGACAGGATAGTGTTGCTCGGCTACGTAAGAAAGGGCATGAGGCCCCAAGATAAGACTACATTGGAAAGTGCTAGCAATGGGCCTATGAAAAAGTACAAGACCACTGATGAGGCATGGCAATTGATCAGCGACTTAGCTGAATCTACAAGGAATCATAGGCAGAAACAAGGCCGGTCAAAAGCTGTTGCAGAGGTATCTTCTAGCAAGGAGACTACTGCTCTGGCTTAGAGTATAAGTGAAATGACCACCTTACTGAAGCAGATGCAATTGAGTCTACAACAAGCGCATCAAAACCAACAGGTAGTCCCACAGAGAGTGTGCGGAATCTGTGCTGATTACAGCCATTATACTGATGAATGTCCGCAGCTCCAACAGGAAGACAACACCGTGGCAGCCACTCATAACTTCTATGACTGCCCCAACCAAGGGTACAATCAAGGTGGCAGTTACAACCATGGATGGCAGGACAATTCCAACCAAGGTTGGAGAGATAATTCTAACCAGACTTGGAGGGACAACAATAATAGAGGAGGCAGAGACAATCAAGGATATCAGAGGTGGAATAATAACAAA
Organism: Arachis ipaensis; assembly: GCF_059453495.1. NCBI lineage: Eukaryota > Viridiplantae > Streptophyta > Magnoliopsida > Fabales > Fabaceae > Arachis > Arachis ipaensis. Next base: position 78,697,171 of record NC_142444.1, read on the forward strand.
AACAGGCAGCAGAACCAGAACCAGTCTTACAGAGCACCTCACCTGAGGCAGTCCCAAGGACCACAACACAACCAGTAACAAGTTCTGCAGATTACTCAATCTAATTCGTCTCCGAGTGAAGAGGCCATTCAATCTATTGCACAAGGACACAGGAACATGGAAAGTTCACTTAATGGCCTAGCATCCGCCATACAAGCTCTCATCTCTCAGCTGGCACCACCCAATACTTCAAATACTCAACAGGCAAACTCCAGTGGAATTCCTTTTCAACCCCTGCCCAATCCGAAGGGTGGCATCAATGCCATCACCCTAAGGTCCGGAACTACACTGCAAGAGAGGAATCAGGAGGAGCCAAACCCACCAGAACACGACTCAGCTGAAGAGGTAGTGGAAGTAGAAGAGGTTGAAGAGGACATACAGGACATGGCTGGAGAACAAGAAGCTCAATCACAGGAAGAAGCACAAAAGAGCGCAGACATTGCAGAAAATGCCATTCCTATTCCATTTCCACAACTTGCAAGGAAGCCCAGGAAGCAGTTGGAACGTGATCCCAAAATGGTAGAAATATTCAAAAAGGTTGAGGTAATTGTTCCCCTTTTTGATGTTATTCAGCAGGTACCTAAATACGCAAAGTTTCTAAAAGATTTATGTATACACAAAGACAAAATTAATGAATTAGAAACTATTCCTTTAGGTAGTTCTATATCTGCTTTAATGGGAGGTTTACCTGAAAAGTGTAGTGACCCAGGTCCATGTATGGTTAATTATACTATTGGCGGTGTGATATTTTCTGACTGCATGTGTCATTTAGGAGCATGTGTTAGTATAATGCCTTTGTCTATATATGATATTTTGAGGCTCCCTCCCTTAAAAAGGTTGGCAGCTCGTTTTATGTTGGCAGATAAAAGCATTATTACAGTGGCTGGAGTTGCTAAAGATGTATTAGTGGGTATTAAGGGGCTCCCATTCCCCATCGATTTTTATATCCTGGAGATACCCCAAAATGACTCAGAAAAGCCATCATCAATCCTACTCGGAAGACCTTTCCTGAAGACCTCAAAGTTCAAATTAGTTGCTTTTTCAAGAACATACTCTTTTGAAATAGATGGCCGAGTAGTAAGCTTCAATCTGAATGGAGTTATGAAGCACCCTCCAGAAGATCATTCTATCCTCCAGTGTGACATCATAGAGGAAACCGTGGCTAATGTTCATCAGGAGGAGTTCGAAGAAAAGTACATAGGACAAGGTCCAAGTGTGGGGACACTCTCTGAGGACAATGAAAGTACTTTACCATTGCCACCAGCTCCAGATAATCCAGAGCCTAACCATGAGCAGAAGTTAGAATTGAAACCCCTCCCTCTATACCTCAAATATGCTTACCTTGATGACAAGCAGAAGTTTCCAGTTATCATTGCAAGGGAACTCACTTTTCAACAAGAAGAGCAGCTACTTAGTGTGCTGAGGAGGCATAAGAAGGCACTTGGGTGGAGTTTGGCAGACATAGTAGGCATCAACCCTCAAGTTTGTGAGCACAGAATATTTTTAGAAGAGGGAGCAAAGCCTGTCTGTCAACCCTAGAGGAGACTGAACCCCACTATCTTAGAGGTTGTCAAGAAGGAAGTGACCAGACTACTGGAGGCAGATATCATCTATCCCATCTCAGACAGTGAATGGGTAAGCCCAGTACAAGTGGTGCCCAAGAAGTCTAGAGTCACTACAGTGAAGAATGAGCATGGAGAGCTCATGGCAACCAGATTTCAGACCTCCTGGAGAGTCTGCATTGATTACAGGCGTCTCAACCAAGCCACTCGTAAGGATCACTATCCTCTTCCATTCATTGATCAAATGCTGGATCGCCTGTCAGGTAAATCACATTATTGCTTTTTAGATGGTTACACAGGTTATTTCCAGATTCATATAGCTCCTGAAGATCAGGAAAAGACTACTTTTACATGTCCTTTTGGGACTTACGCTTATAAGAGAATGCCCTTTGGCTTGTGCAATGCACCAGCTACTTTCCAAAGGTGCATGACGAGTCTTTTCTCTGATCTTATTGAGGACTGTATGGAGGTTTTTATGGATGACTTTAGTGTATATGGTGATTCCTTCAATCTTTGCTTGGATAGTTTATCTAGAGTGTTAGATAGATGTGTCAATACAAACCTTGCATTGAATTTTGAAAAATGTCACTTTATGGTTAAACAAGGGATTGTACTAGGACATTTTATGTCTAATACTGGAATTTCTATAGATCCAGCAAGGGTGGATGTTATTTCTAGTTTACCTTACCCCTCTTCTGTGAGGGAAGTCCGTTCGTTTCCTGGCCATGCAGGTTTTTACAAGAGATTCATTAAGGACTTTAGTAAGGTAGCTCTTCCCTTATCTAGACAAATGCAGAAAGATACTGAGTTCGAGTTCAGTGAGGATTGCAAACAAGCGTTTGATAAGCTGAAGACCGCTCTGACTCAAGCTCCAATTGTGAGAGGACCAGACTGGAGCCAGCCATTTGAAATAATGTGCGACTCCTCCAACCATGCAGTAGGTGCAGCACTGGCTCAGCGTGAAGGTAAGGACCCCTTTGTAATTGCTTATGCGTCTAAAACTTTAGATGCCGCTGAGTCTAATTATACTACTACTGAGAAAGAGCTTCTTGCTATTGTTTTTGCTCTGGATAAATTACGAGCCTATTTACTTGGTACGAAAGTAGTAGTGTACTCAGACCACGCAGCTCTAAACTATCTAATAGCTAAAAAGGAATCCAAACCAAGGCTTATACGTTGGATACTGCTACTACAAGAATTTGATTTAGAAATTAAGGATAGGAGTGGTAATCAGAATCTAGTGGCAGACCACTTGAGTCGCCTTGAGCACATTAAGCACGACTCCACTCCTATAGCTGATAATTTCCCATTCGATAACCTGCAAGCAGTATCTGAGGTAGTCCCTTGGTATGCACCTGTAGCTAATTATCTAGTTAACCGCACTTTTCCTCCAAACTTTACTAAGCATCAAAGAGACAAGCTGAAAAGTGAGTCTAAATATTATATATGGGATGACCCATATTTATGGAGATGTGGCGCTGACCAGGTAATTATACGGTGTGTGCCTCAATCAGAATTCCAGTCCATCTTAGAGGCCTGCCACTCATCTGAGAGTGGAGGACATTTTGGCCCTCAAAGAACAGCTAGAAAAATCTTAGATTGTGGATTCTGGTGGCCTACTCTTTTTAGAGACGCTGCTGAATTTTGTAAATCTTGTTTCCCATGCCAAAAATTTGGTAATATATCCAAGAGGGATGAGATGCCTCAACAGATTATGCTTTTCTGTGAAATTTTTTATGTTTAGGGCATTGACTTCATGGGTCCATTTCCAAATTCTAATGGTTATTTTTATATATTGTTAGCTGTGGATTACGTTTCCAAATGGGTGGAAGCAATCCCTACCCGCACTGATGATGCTAACACTATTGTTTCCATTGTTAGAAACCATATCATTTGTCGCTTTTGATCACCACGAGCAATCGTGAGCGATCAAGGCACCAATTTTTGTAAAAGGAGACTAACAGGATTAATGAAGAAGCATGGAATAATTCATAATGTTGCAACTGCCTACCATCCTCAGACTAATGGGCAAGCCGAGGTATCAAACAAAGAGATAAAACGTATATTGCAGAAGATAGTCAAACCTCATAGGCGAGATTGGAGCACCAGGCTACAAGATGCACTTTGGGCATACAGAACAGCATACAAGACACCCATTGGGATGAGCCCTTTCCGCTTAGTTTATGGAAAAGCCTGCCATCTCCCAGTTGAAGTAGAGCACAAAGCCTTTTGGGCAGTAAAGGAATGCAATATGGGATTTGAAACAGCCGGAGCTGAGAGGATGTTGCAACTGCAATAATTAGAAAGCCTTCGCCTGGAAGCTTATGAGAACTCAAGGCTGTACAAGGAGAAGATGAAGGCTATACATGATAAGCACATCAAGAGAAGAGAGTTCCAACCTGGGGACTTAGTCCTCCTTTACAAATCTCGACTGAGGCTCATGCCAGGCAAGTTGAGATCAAGATGGGAAGGTCCATATAAAGTAGAGAAGGCTGAGCCGTACGGAGTTTTTCACCTAAGTCACCGTTCACGCTCTGAACTCATCAAAGTTAATGGACATCGTTTGAAGCTCTACCATGGTGAGAAGATGAAGAAAAACAAGGAGCTCAAGATCTTCCTCTTGGAGGATCCACACATAGCTGAAGACTGAACTAGTGGAGCGTCCAACTTACGGACGTTAAAGCAAAGTGCTAGGTGGGAGACAACCCACCATGGTATGATCGTTCTTTTCTTTATTCGTAGTTTTCTTTTTTCATAACTCTTCTCCTTATTCGCACATATAGCTTGCATCTGCATTTGCATATTTTTATTTCTAAAAAAAAAAAAAAACCACGAGACACGACTGCATCAATGATGCGTCCGCGTTGCAGGTGGCTCAGAAAGAATAAGAAAGCGAACAGAAAGTCACGCAGGAGCGTGGCTGGAGGTGTGGCTTTGGCACAAATCGCCCCACACGACCGCTTGCGCCATGCGTCCGCGTCAGGGGGAAAATTTGCCTCCCACGCGACCGCGTCACTCACGCGGCCGCGTGACCTGAAAATCGACATGAAAAGGGTGCATAGCCGAAAGTTATGCTGGAGTGGTGCTAGACTAGCGCGAGGCGCACAGCCCTTACCACGCGAACGCGTGCCCCACGCGTCTGCGTCATATCCCAATATTGGCCACTCACGCGGTCGCATGACCGACGCGATAGCGTCACCCGAACAGAGAGTTGTGTCCGTGTGACCGACGCGACCGCGTCATTCCAAATAAGCGCAATTCGCGCGAACGTGTCACCCATGCGTCCGCGTCGCTTGCGCCGCACAGCTTACCCTAAATTGCCAAAATATCTTATCTTTCTTTTCCCCAAATCCTATTTTCTCTTTTCCCTCCTTATTTCTTCCTTCTTCCTTCTTCCTTCTTTTTCACTTTCTACTTTCTCACCACCATTAACAAGGTTTTTCTTCTTCCTTCCTTACTTTTCCATTATCTTTCTTATTTTTATGTTTTCTTCTTTTCTTTTCTTTTTACTTTCGTTATCCATATTTTCTCTTTCTTCCTTTTTTTTCTTTTAATTGGTGTTAGAAATTTAATTGAGTCATTATTTCTCATTATATGCTTATGGATTGTTGCAAAATTGTTTGGCAATTATATATTACTTTTTAAAGGGTTACTTGCACGTTCAAATTATTATTTTCAATAGTTTATTCATTATGCATGCTACGTGTTTGTGAAAAAGCACATATGGCATTATGCATTTTATACATTATTCTATTCTACTATTCAATGCTTGCTTTTCATAAATTCTCTTTACTATTTTAATTAATTTAATTTAATTGTCAATACAAACGTGATCGTTAGTTTGTCACGAGTGATAATGTATTTAACAAATTAAATGCCTGATCTATGCTACTCATGCCTTTGCCAGCATGCCAATAAAAACCTTGCATTTAATTGTCATCAAATGCACTTTCTATATTTCCATTGGTGAACTTTTCACATGTAGTCATGACCATGTGTTAACAACATCCCCTTTACCGTGCATTGATTATCACTTATACCATTCTCTTCCTTGCTCTGTCCCTTTGAATTCATGTTACTTTCTTTTTTCCCTTTTCAGGATGGCTACCAAGAAAGGAAAAGAGAAAGCTAATCCCAAACCACCAGCAAGAAGAGGAACAAAAAGAGCATTAGTGGCAGAGCCTTCTTCAACTGCATTCAAGCCCTCAACAAAAAGAATTAAGAGGATTATAAAGGTTGATGAAAAAGAGAAAGCCTTCCTAGCAAAGGACACTGCGCGATTTCCCAATCGCTACTGTGAGCAGATGTTCCCTATCCTGGCAGAACGGAGCTACAACAATGAGTACCTTCTTATCCTCCCGCCCAATATTGCTACCTTTGTTGAGCCACAAATTGAACGAAGACAATGAGGTTTCCTCCAGAAACAGCCACGGCAGGTTAATCTTTCTTGGGTTGTCAAGTTTTACTCCAACTTCCACCTGCCGACCCTGTAGTCTGTCTATGTACGTTAGAAGGAAGTCCCCATTACAGAAGAGGCCATTCAACAAGCTCTAGATCTTCCCCCTGCTCCAGAAGGATTGGATGCCTTTTAAGAAGCCTCACTCAAGTGCCAGATGTACCAATTTGACTGGGACGCTGTTCTCAGAGTTATCGCACTACCTGGCAGCAGATGGATCTACGGATACCATCGTTCCATTCCTAAGGGAATATCGGCTTCAACACTTACCTTGGAGGCTCACGTATGTGCACAAATCATGTCCCATTATGTTTTTCCGAGCACTCACGAATCCTCCTTCACTGCAGACATGGCCGTTCTACTATGGTGCATCCTTACAGACCAACCTCTGAACCTACCAAGACACATCCGAAATGCCATGGACACATACAGATTGCAGGCAACTTACCTTTTCCCGCCTTGGTCTCAGATCTCGTCTCGGCAGCCGGAGTCTCCTACAGAGTTGGGGACACCAAAGCCATGCTTCCACCGGATGATCAGTACGTCCCTAACGGGAAATATATTAGACTCCAAGCAGCCACTACTAGCCAGCCTACTGAACCAGCTGAGGAAATTCCTCCTTCAGCACCACAAGCACATACAACAAACCAAATGCTCCATCAGATACTCGAAAGGTTGGATCGGCAGGAACACAAAGCTAAGATGAAAGAGCGCCGTAACAAGCGCCGATTCACATACCTTAAGGAGCTGATTATGGGAAAATTCAAGGACTCAGACACCCCGGACTCCACTTCCTTTACCAGCACAGGGAGGCATGACGGTCCCGACTGTGCAGATACTGCCACCAGCCCACCTTTGTTCCTGACAGATGGCACCGAGGACGGTGCAAAGCCTCAAGTGTGGGGAGGTCGGTCAGTACCTGACTTCCGGAGGTAATTTCTCTTCCCTAACACCAATAAATTAGGATATTTAGTTAGTTTTGCTTTTGTAGAATAGGATAAATTGCACAGTAATAGGTTAGTAGCATGCATGTTCTACTTGATTGAAAAGACAATAAGTTTCTTCTAAGACCCTATTTTTAGAATAAAATTTCACTAATTTTTATCAAAACTTGTATGTTAAATTTGCTTGAAGTTGTATTTGGAACATGGTTTTTGAGCTAAAGAACACACAACCTATGAGATTTTGAGCTTATTTGCATGGTTACATTATTTAACCATAATTATTTTATTCTTGTGTGTTTACTTCTCCATGATTGTAATCTATATTTTGTTTCATCCTATATGTCCAATGTTTAATATATTTATATGCTTGCATATGATTGAGGCCATTACTTGTTTAAACTCACTTATCCAAATTAAGCCTACCCTTTCAATTACCTTTGTTAGCCACCTTGAGCCTTTAAATCCCATTTGTTCTGTATTTTACCACATTACTAGCCTTAAGTGAAAAAACAATTATATATCCCAGTTGAATCTTTGGATAGCTTAAGATAGAATTGTGTGTGTTAATTAAGTATGGGAAATTGTGGGAACAAAAGATAATGAGGGAATGTGTCATGATAATATAATGGCAATTTGGGTACCTACTCATGTGAAACTATAAGAATCAAAAATCTATGTGCATTGATAAGCTATGTTTATTTTTATATTTATGTTCAAAAAAAATAAATAAATAATAAATAAATAAACAAATAAAATTTTCAATAAATGAATAAGGGGACAAAATTAACCCAATGTTAAGTTATGAATTCAAAGATCAATGCATGTATGATAAAATTAAAATAAAAGTTGATACATGAGTATGGAATGTGAAAGAGAAATTTTGGGTAGCTAGGTGTGAATTTTAAGTTGTATAGAATATATATATGTTGGGTTAAAGCTTGGGTTAATTAAAGATTCGATTCATAAGCTTACTTATCCATATATGTATGCTTAACCTTACCTTGGCCCTATTACAACCTTGAAAAGACCTCATGATGTTTGCATTGATATATTAATTGTTATTGATTGGTTAGGTGAAGAACAAAAAATTAGAAAGCATGATTAGAGAAGGATAGAGTGGTTGCACTATACACTAGAGAGATTAGAGTGTACATACACCATCAGTGAGGGTTCAATGCTTAAAATTCTATGTTCCCTGCTTTCATGAGCTACCTTCTTGCATTTTTATCTGTTCTTACTGTATAAGAATTGAATTAGTGGAGTTTGATTTGTAATTGTCTTGAAGAACCTATTTACTTTTGATCAAGTATACAAGAATCATATAGTTACATTCATATATGTAGGTTGTATTGCATTACATGAGTTTTACATGTTCCTACTCATTTATTTTATCTCCTTCAACTAAGCATCAGGACATGTTAATGTTTAAGTGTGAGGAGGTTGATAAACCACTATTTTATGGTTTATATTGTGCTTAATTGTATGGTTTTATCAATTCTCTGCCCACTTATTCATATGATTGGCATGCATTTATATTTCCTTCCTAAAATTATTACATGATTGAATATTTGCTTCCTAAAGACTTTTAATTATGTATTTTAATTCTCCTTCATTCCATTAGATGCCGTGATCTGTGTGTTAAGTATTTCAGGCTTTATAGGGCATGAATGACTTGGAGATTGGAAAGGAAGCTTGCAAAAATGGAAGGAACACAAGAAATTGAGGAGATGACCAACGAGAAGTGACGCGGACGCATGGCTCACGCGACCGCGCGGATTGGAACTGTACAAGTGACGCGGAGGCGTGGACGACGCGCACGTGTTGCAAGGCAAAATGCCGAATGACACGACCGCATGAATGACGCGATCGTGTGACATGCGAGATCTGCAGAATTCGCTGGGGGCGATTTTGGGCCCTGTTTTGACCCAATTTTCGGCCTAGAAAAGCATACTAGAGCCAAGAAACATCGAAAAATGAGAGAGAACATTCATTCTAGACAATCCTCAGTTTTAGATCTAGTTTTTACTCCTCCTCTAGGTTTTCTCTCTACACATTCATAGTTCTTAGGATTTGATTTTATTCCTTTTTGCATTGGGATATTGAGAAGAGTTATTACCTTAGCGAGACTTCGTCATTCTAGTTTGTTTTCCTTACCTGTCTCTTACTCTTCCATGTCCTTTGTTTACTCAGAATTATTATTGGATTATTTTTAGAATTTATTAATACAAGAACTATTTTTATTTCTAATTGATCCTTTTGATTATTATTTATCATGTCTTTCTATATTTCCCTTTCCTATGTTATGAATTCTACATTTACAATGAGCTAGTAGTTCCATAACTTGGATGGGAGTTGATTGAAAGGAAGACCTTGAGTTGGAATGCTTAAAAGAAAAATTGTAATTGGGTTTATTGTTGGATTGCCTTCTAATCACTGACAGCAATCCTTTTCAATTGAGCGGATTGGAACTTGTGATTAGAAGAAATAGCTTTCCAACTTGCTTGACTTTCCCTTACCTAGTAAGGGATAACTAAACAGAACAACCCTCAATTATCAATTAATCTTGAGAGTACTCCAACAAGAATAGGGCTTCCGACTAATCTACTCCCAGTCAAGGCTTATATTTAAAATTACACAAATTCTCTAATTTAATTTCCTGTTATTCAACTCAACTCATTTTTTGAAAACATCTAATTAATAAAATAGCACACCTTTCTGCAACTCGTTGGGAGACGACCTAGGACTCATACTCCCAGTATTTTAATTTAAATTTTGTGACAACCCTTCTAATTGATAAGTGAATTTCTGGTTGGTTAAGAACTGTACTTGCAACGTATCTCTTCTAATAATTTCTTAACTCGCCAATTTTTGCCACGTCAAGGTGTATGGACAATTAGATCAAAGTTCAACTCAGAGAAATCTAGTCCTAGCTCACGAGCAATTGTTAAAGAAATAAAGGAATGCGATGCACCCGAGTCATACAGTACAGTCAGAAATCGATTTTTGACATAACACTGACCTTGGATCAGGGCGTCTGATTGCATAGCATCATCAGCAGTTATAGCAAGCACTCGATCTTGTTGTTGAGTCCTGGTTAGCTGTTGGATCATTCTCTTCTTACAATTCCTAGCCATATGTCTAGGTTCCTTCCAAATAAAGCAAGCGTTCGTTCCTTACAGCATCCAAATCTAACATAGCCATAGCCATGGAGATCATAATAGCCATGAGGATAGCTGTACCTCGCATCGATTTGTCGTTCGGAGCTCGATTAAACTATGCCTATTCGCAGTCATTAAGGTCCTATCCGCACCAAACAATCAACATTAAGGTGATCAGTCTTAATATTTCAAGTAAGGCACGAACATTTCCAAAATGAGTGCTCATAGACATTCATGCCAAATGTATCTTAAAGATACCCTATCAGCATGAAACACACAATAGAGTATGCAATGAAGCATAGTCAGTCCACTCCCCAAGCTCTATTGGGAACGAACTGCTCTGATACCAAATTGTAACGACCCAACTCCTAGTATGCCATGGTCGTATAAGAAGCTAAGTGTTACCAACTTGTTCTTCCTAATTATCAACTATTACTTAATATATGAGCCTGTTCCTTGTTAGAACGTTGCCAATTTTACGAGTAACTTTTTTTTATTCGCTGCGGATGATAATGTAAAATAAACAAGCATACATTGAGAGCAATAAAAGCAAGCATAGAGAAATATAAAAATATAGCAGATAATATACATCATGTACACTATAACAAAACATCTAGCATTTACACAAGATCAAGTCAGTTTACATCCTTGTCAACCTACGTAGCTAGTATATACACGACACTCCCAGGGCCTGGCTTATACAAAAAGCTGCTAAACTGGTGCCCAGGCTAGCCTAACCACTATATAGCTCCTAGCTCTCGGGTGTACTAACACAAGTGAGAGACTAACTAATAGATAATGTCAGACTAGAGTGTCATCAAAAGAATGCCCCTACTGCTGTTAAACTATATCTACACGTGGCCGTTCAGAAGATCGTCATGAGGCTTGCCCATCTCCTCATCCTGCTCTATCTCTATCTCAGGATCCTCATCCTCCTCATCGTCTGCAGCTACAGTTATACCCTCAGATCCACCAAAAACTCTACTGTCACTATATATAAAACCATTCGCGAGTACAGGTATGTTCGCGTAAATAGGAGCTACCCCATCGTCTGGTAGTGCCGGCTCATCAGGCTGTGGAAAGTCTGGGATCGGCTCAGGGGAAAAGTCCCACTCTAGCGGAATCACAGGTACGTAGTAACCAGCTAACTCGAGCTCATCAGGAATGTTAGGCTCAGGTGCCGCCTCGTTCAAGGGTTGAATTAGTATAGGGTGTCTGGGACCATCGGGAAAAGGATGTCTAGGTGCGTCTGGGTGTAACTAGGATAAAGGAAAGTCGTAGGGAGCATCGGGGTCAAAATGCGGGCTAGACAGAGAATGTTGGAAGGGACGGTTTTGTAACGCGTAACGTCTCATACGAGGCTCCGCACTCAAAATGTAGTAACCATAGTACACTGGATCCTCGTAAATGTATAGGTCTTCGACTTCATAGAATATCACGCCCGTTTCCATCTGATGGGGGAAGAGAGAGAAGGGGGTAAGAATTGGGGAGTTCTTAGTAGGGTCAGGGTTATTTGTTAAGTTCATTAATTTTGGGTTGTTTAGCAGATAAATAGCAGAATACTGAGAAGCACAAAATAGAAGAAAAAGATAACTAGAGAAAATAGAGAAAACAGAAAGCAAAACACAAACAAAAGAATACAAGAAAACAAAACACAGCCACAGTGAATAGAATACAAACAAAGAAAGCATACATTCAAACAACAACCATAACAGAGTAAATGCGCAACCAAGTATGATGCATGTCTAGCCTTAATGCAGGTAATGAGCTCATTTGTGGGTTACATACCCTCTCCCGACGTTACCCAGCAACCTCCGTCTGGATAAGGCTTTCCTGTTGGCAATACCCACTGCAAACAACCTTTGTCTTGCAGGGTATCCACTGCAAGCAACTTTTGTCTTGCAGGGCGGCACGTATTAGCCGATATACGCCCAACACACTCACTGTAAGCAACCTCTGTCTTACAGGAGCAGAACATATTCACTGTAAGCAACCTCTATCTTACATGAGTACAACACACTCACAGTAAGTAACCTATGTCTTACAGGAGCGCAATGATCTGGATACCTCTGTAAGCAACCTCTGTCTTACAGCAAAGCATTATAGCAAGGTATCCCAGGAAAGCACTCTCAGTGGTTGTACCACCATCTATCTGACTACCTTCACGCAGCAGATTATCACATAATCATTCTCATTACCATCATTCATTATCATTTTCATTATTCATCATCACTTTCACATTCTAATGGAGTACCTCTTTCTTTCTCTGTTCAATCATATTGTACAAACTTTACATCTTTCACTTTTACAATATCCTCGCTCAAACCATTTCTTTTTATCATATTACTCTTTTCTCTTTGTATCTCTTTACTTTACTCTGGTTACTCTGTGCTCTATGTTACTTTATTCTGCTCTGATTTCTCTGTTTAACATGTGTATTTAAAGCTTATGTAAATTTCGGTATGAAAAGTTAGCCTGTCCCAAGTATAGGTTCATTAAGTCTATACTGAAACAATTTAACTTTTCATATAATACATAACCTTAGTCGCAACTCAAGGACTAACTATGTTGCCCTAGTTCGTTCACTAATTTTTGTCTGTTTTTCTGTCATTAAAACTTTACAGACTTTTCCTTCGATTATTATCTTTTCTTCAACTTTTTATCTTTCTTTTATCTTTGCCTCACTAATATGTTCTTACCACTCCCTAAGTGTTTTATGAAGGTAATTATGAGATTCGGCGCTAAAAGTTGTCTTTCTAAAGCTTTTACAGAAAACTGCCTTTTCCGTATTATTTTATTATTTTTATTAAAATATTATTTTTAATTAAATATTATTATTTAATATTTTATTATTATTTATTATTTTATCATTAAATTTTCGAAAATTAACTTTACTTTAACCTTTAACCTTTAAAATTCACTTTTTACCACCCGTAACTTTTAATATTTCTACTTTTACCACCCTAACTTTCAGAAATTACCAAATAACCCCTTAAACACCAAAAATTTTACTTCCTTGCCCTTTCAAAGATATAAAACCTGTTCTTCATTGTTCTTCATCACAATCAAAGTGTTCTTCATGTTCTTCGTAAATTCTTCAGATTCTTTCTCTATTTTTACCCGTTTTTCAGTCTTTTCAGCAACCGATTTTTACTATAATTCAAAATAAATTTCCAGCCACTAAAACCCCATATTTTCCACATGATTTCAACATAAATTTAACCTCAATTTAGGTCCTAGGGTTTCGTTTTTTCAGCTGCTCCAAGAACATGAACTTTAAAGCTTGAATTTCATCAAATTTCATCAAAATTTTACCAAATTTTCACCAAGAATCAATCATATATGCAACCAATTTTTAGCACATCCAAATCATACAACATTCACACAACTCAAACACAAATAATCAAGATTATTTTCGTTACCTCCTACCTTGATTTGCTGCTCCAAATCCGGTTACTCTTTGAAGTGTTCTTAAAGCACTTTTTCCTGCTAAAACACATCAAGAACAACTTTAAAACTCTAAACCATCAACTAAATGAACTTCAGCAACATCTTAGGAAGGTTATCCTCACCTTAAACGTGCAGGAAATCAAAGATCTTTGGCCCACAAGTCAAGCTAAGCAAGAGATCTAAGGAAGAACATCAAGAAAACACTTGTTTAAGCATGTTTCCTTGAAAACCGAATTCAAATGGGAAAGGGACAGTCATCTAACCTTAGTTCCAGCCTTGATAAGTTACATGGTTATCTAGAGAAAGAAGAGAGGATCATTTTGGTGAAATCGGAGTTTTGATTTGAGTTTTAGTTCAGAAGAAATCAAGCTTTGAAGATTAAGTATTCATGAAAGTTTCTCTCTTTTCTCTCTTGTTATTTTCATCCAAAACGAAGAAATGAGGCAGCCTTGGAGTGTCTTGGGGGTGTAGGGTGAGTTGTGATTGGTTGGCTTGGAGGTGGATTAAAATAATATTAAAATATCTCAGGTGTATAACTACTAAAACTAGGTGTATCGGAACACTTATAAAAACATCTCTAAAAATTATTTTCTGAGCTACTAGCATAAATGACAGTAGTAACATATTTATTGTGAGAATAAAACATGTATAATGAGGCCTTAGCACTGCTAAAGTCATCAGAGAGTGCTGGTGCTAAGCTGCACCAGTAAACTGTGAACCCGGTTAAACCGATTTTCTATTTTTAACTAAAACTGACCAGGTAATCTTATAATATCATTCAAGAAGCTTCTAATACTAATATAATGATAATATCATCCTATTATCTCTCTTCTCTCATAAATCGAGTCCGGATTGTCAAACTAAGAATATTTACGAAAAACCGAATCAAAACTCCTAACCGATATGGTTCAAAACCTAGGTTCTTCGTGACCGCGTTATCGAGCTTTCCTCGGAAAAGGTTCTAGCTTAAATATAAAATAATGACAATGAGGATTGAGATACTTGATGACATATCAAAGGTTTTCCCCTTACTGATCTTTCAGAGAAATCCGTACTTTCAGAAAAGATCTCGCATACTCGAAAACCGGAGTTGTTGCACTGTGCGTGCGCTCGGACCTGTGTGCACACGCACACATGACCCCATCTCAAGAAATTAAAAAAAAATTTCGTTCTCTGGAAACGCACACAGCCTTGTGCGCCCGCACAATAGGATGCTACTCTTCTGCTGGGAGCGCTTGCACGCTGTGTGCGTTCACATCCCTCTCTTTTTTGCTTCTTGTGCACGTGCACAGTTTTTTGTGCTCATGCACAGGCCTCGACTGGGCATTAAACAGGGCAGAATCCCCTATTCATCCAGCAGATCTTTCTCTTTTCTTTTCACAGTTGCTGCTTGACCCACCTGCCCAGCCCTCTTCCGGCAACCCTGCCGCCGGCGTCCTGCCGCTGCTAGCCGCCGCCACCTCTCTCTTTCTTCTACCTTTCTTGTCTTTCCCTTTTCTTTCTCTTCCATCGGAGAGTTCCTTCACCCTTGTGGAACTCTGGTGTATCTCCGGCGAAGCCAACCGCCGTGAGCTCGCAGTGGCTATAACGAGTGCCATTGTTTCCTCTTCTCATCTTGTTTTCTTCACCCTTTGATTTTTATGTTTTTTATTTTCTTTTTATGATAATACTTTGGTATTGTTTTTATTTTCTTTCATGTTATTTAGATTGAATTTATTATTTTTTTTAGTTATCCTTGTATTGCAAGTGTTGATGTTTGAATCATTGGGTTGATTTTGATTGATTTTTGAGCTTAAATATCATGAGTTTGCACAATGCACATTAATTGTTTGATAAAATGCCTATATGAAACTTTTATTTGATTCATATGAGATGGACATCATATGCTTTCAACTTATCTCTTCTTTGGCATATTCTATGAATTGTGCAACTTCAAATATAATTGTTGATGATGAAGTTACCAATGCATTCCCTTATTTCTTGAATTTGATGTTCCAAACATCCATGTCTTCCATGATTTTTGATTCTTTTGTCCATGGGTGCTTTGTGGTGAATGCATTTGATCTTAGTTGAATTCAAATTTCTCATTATTCATCTTAGCAATTGAATTGAGTAATCACATTACAAGTATTCATTCTTTGATGTCTTGATCAAAAATCTTTTGCACTAATTTAAGCACATTGTTTATGTGATTCTCAATCCTTCAAAATGAATAAATGACATGTTATCTTTCTTGAATGATTATTGTTGTTGTGCACCATTTCCTATCATTAAGCATTCATGCCCACAACCTCAATAACCATTTCCTTCAAGAATCCCACTAAGTCATTTGGTGCTTGTTTAAGTTTTCTTGCATCTTAATTCTCTATATTTGCATCTTAAACACTTGATTGAGAAGCATTGTGCTTTAAGTGTTTTAATAGTGCGATTGCCATTTTTTTTTCGGCCGGTGTGTGTGTTCTAACCGTGCGCACTCTTGGAATACACACATTATTTCATTTCAAATCACACTATTTTGAAAGCTTCCAATTAAGAATTTAAATTTTCTTCACTTTATTTGTGCTTCCTCATTGATCTTATTTTATTGTTGCCGGGTGATCTTGAAATTCTTTATTTCTCTTTCTTCTTTTCAGGATGCACAAGAAAAGGTAAAGCATCGGTCACGTCACTAGTTGTACAACCAACAATGCGCCCTACTAATACTTGGTTCATGGATCGCCAAAGTGAGACACCAAGTACCTTGGTTAACCGAAGAGCCGACTCACAATGTGAGGTAATTGAGAAAAGAACAATCCATTGGGAGAGGACACTGAAAGTTCTGAGCAAGTACAAGGTGATTATCCAGGACCGAATTGCCTTGCTTTATTGGGGATTTCTTGAACAAAACCCAATCGAAGTTAATGAATCCATGGTGCGGGAATTCTATGTGAACTACCAAGCTTTGGAAGCGGAGTCGGTATTCCTCCTAGGGAAGATGTTGGACACTTTCAACAAGGCTCTAGAAGCTATTCTGAAGATTTCCCATATTTCGCCTGCAAAGAATGAGTATTCAAGGATAAAAGCGAATGTGTTCAAGGGGAGGATGTCTTTGGCTCCCATTCTTAAGAAGATTGGCCGTCATGGGGCATGTTGGGAATATAGCAATGGGAGGAAATCTGTTCCCACGAGTATTGGTTATTCCGACTTGAATGCCGAGATGCGTATTTGGCATCAAATCGTGGCCGACTATATAGTCCCTAGCACCCATGCTACCCATGTCATATTTAAAGCTGCTTTGCTAATTTGGGCTATTTTGGAAGGGAAGACAATAGCCATTGTACCATTGATGTGCACATCGATTTGGAAACTCATTGGAAAGAAAAAGTTCAACATCCCTTTTCCATCGATGGTGATGCGACTAGCTATAGCAATGGGGGTAGAGAGGCAACAACTTCATTCTACGGAGAGATTTGGATGGATCGACAAAAGAGACACCCGCCAAGAGGAAAGCACCTACAGCACCATCATCAAATCCACCAACTTCATCAACTCCTCTACCGTTTCTCCGGTCTCTTCTCGACTTTTTCCAAGACATCTTGCATAATATCCACAACATGGAGCGACTTGAGCACGAGCGTTTCGCGTGGATAGAGGTAAGGCTATAAGGAAGAGACCCCGGCCCAACTCCCAAAGCCTTATCAGAGTTAGTTGGGGAGGAGGATGGTGGAAGACAACAACCCATGCACCATTGACCACCAGCTGCAGGTGGAGCCCCCAAGTTACTGTTCTCCCAGATGATGAGCATGCACGGAGAAAAAATTAAGGGTGGGGGAGGTTCGACAACTTTGAAGGGGGTAAAATGCTGTTCTTAGACATTTTGCAATACCTTTTTGCCCATTTTTTTTCAATTTTCAAAATTTCATTCTTATTGCACTTGGTTTGATTTGTTTGTATATATTTCTTTAAGTACTTATAGTTTTATGATAGTAAATATTTGCATGTTGAATGGTAGAGTAAATAAGTTTGGTGAAACAACAAGAAATTTTCATGAAATCTTTCTTAGGACGTACCATTGATTGAATTGAAAATTATTTTTTCAACTTGCTTGGAGTATTCTTTTCATAGAACATAGAAAAAGATCTAGAACAACATACCTTGTGAGATTTGAGCTCTAGTAGATGTTTGTACATTTCCAACCATAAAGTTTGTTCTTGTGTGATTATACTCCTATTTTATTGTGATCTTAGATTTGCATGAATCTATATGTCCTATTTTTGGTGTTTAATTGCATTTACTATGATTGAGGCCATTTTTGATATTGAACTCACCAATCTATATGGCCGACCCTTGCATTCACCTTTGTAACCCGTTTTGAGCCTTTAAATCCCCTTTGTTCCAATTCTAAGCACATTATTCTCATTAAAGCAAAAAATCATTGATGTCCTTGAATTGTTCTTTGATTAGCTTGGGTGGAGTAGTGTGTGTACTCTAAGTGTGGGAGAAAATTGTTGGAAAAAATTGGTGATGAGCTTATTTGGGATATTCATTGTGAAAATTTGGAAAATGGTCAATACTCATGCATTCATTGTTAAAGACATATGCATCTTCTCTTGTTGACAAAAATAAGGAATTGTTGAATATATATATATATATATATATATATATATCAAAAAATCAAAAACCAATCAAATCAAGTTTTGTGCATAATAGTATATGAAATAAAAAGGTGAATAAAGGATGCATATGTTCGTATTTTGGGAAGAAAATGCATGAGTGGATATGAGAAAAGAGATAAATAGGTAGTTAGGTTGTTTTGTTATGTGTATATAGGATGGTATAGGATTAGGTGGATATTTGAGGTAATCAAAGATATAATTCACTAAGTCCACTTAACCATATTAACCTTACCTTAACCCTAGCCACATTACAACCCTCCAAAGACCACATCATATTTGTTTTTCATGCATCAAATATTGGTTGATTGTTAGATGATTTACAAATCTTTGAAAAGCATGATTAAAGGAGAATTGAGTGACTAAATCCTAAACACTGAGCGAATAGAGTGTAAACATATCCGGTGAGGGGTTCGGTCACTCAATTCTATGTTCTCGTCCCTTATATTGTACCTTCTTGCAAGTTGTTTGTTGTTAGTTTTGAAAATCTCAATTCAATTCTTTGGATATCGATCATGGTGCATTGACTCTTTGCCTTGGCCCTAAGGTTTTCTTGGGATGGATTGGAATTCCGTGGTTTGTTTCTACCAAATTTTGATAGAATAGACATTAGTAGGTGATATCTAGATTAGTTGCATGCATTTAGGTAGTACATCAAATAAATTGTTTGCCCTTTCATTCATCTCCTTTGATTGTGATTAGCATGAGGACATGCTAGTCTTTTAAGTGTGGGGGAATTGATGAGTCCATATTCTACAATAATTTCTGGTTAGAATCGAGTGGAATTCGTCTTATAAACTTACACTTATTCCATTAAATAGCATGCTTTTGAGCTTTCCTCCTAAATAGTGCTTAATTATGAAAACATGCTCTTTTATGCCTAATTTAACCTATTTTATTCCAATTACCTTCCATTCGATACCTTGATGTTGTTTGTGAGTGATTTCAAATGTATAAGGTAGGAATGACATGGTGAAGATGGAAGAAGAGTATGCAAGGAGGATGAAGCATGAAGAAACAAAGGAAAAGTGCAAATTGATGTGTGCATGTGCACAGCCTCTTATGTGTATGCACAGGCTGCAAATCAGAGCCAAGTGTGCGAGCGCACAGCTTCTGGCGCATCGGACAAGCGTCTTGAGTATCGTGAAGTGTGCGTGCGCACAACAACCCCTTGTGCGTACGCACAGCCTGAGATTTCGCCCAAGTGTGCATGCGCATACATCTGTGCGTACACACAGGTGCCAGCACATGCCTTTATTAAAAATGCACGTGACTCGCATTTTTGATGGATTGGAGGCCCATTTCTGATGCTGGAAGCTCATATTGGAAGGGGCAAACCTTGTGGAAAGATAGCATATCATTAGGGTAGTTTTTAGAGTAGTAGTAGGAGGCTTTAGTTTAGTTTTTTCTCTAAGTTTTCTCTCATCACCATTAGGGTTTATATTAGGATTTTACATTTCAAGTGCCATTTTCACTTTTGATCTTGCTTTGTGCTAGCGTCCATTGTAAGTATCTCTTAATTACTACTCTTTATAGTTGCAATTTTGATACTCTTTCTTGTAATTAAAGTTATAGTATTAATATATATACTTTTTGCAATTTTGCTTTCTTGTTGATGATTTTGATGATTGATGATTTGTTGCTCTTAGTTTCAAGCATTTTCTTAATTTTCTTATGTTTTGCATTTATGCCCCCAAGTGTTTGTGAAAATTTTAATTTTGATTATGGGCTAAATTTCCACCCCTTAGCTTGGGAAAAATGAGCAATTGGGTTCCTTGAGTTGGAATGTCCAACATTTAGTGATAATTTTTGGATTCTTAATTGTTCTTGTTTCTACTAAAGCTAATTTGTTGTTAAGGCAATTAGCAAGTGAGTTAGTATTTGTGGATTAAGGACAACTATGCTTCTTGACCTACTCTCCGATGTGAAGGTTAACTAAGTGAGATTAATCCATTTCAATTGTCATAGTAGTGGTTTCAAAAAGGAAAGGTCGCTAGCTCATCCCAAGCCAAGACTCCATTTATGTTTTGAATCATACACACACATACATACATCAATCACTTTTATAGCTTACTTGTCTATATTATATAGCTAGTTCTTTAATTCCTTTATTAGTTCATTACTTGCAAATTTGAATGTTCTTTTATTTCTTTAATTGTTCATATCTTCATTGAAACTCTTGTTGCCTTCACAATCAAAATTGCACACTCATTGATCACTGGCCCTTGGGAGACGACCCGGGAATTAAAACTCCCAGTTTATATTGGTTTTGAATTGTGATATCTTTTGATTCCAAACTTTGGTTGGGAGTTGTTCGTCAGTTGGGAACTATACTATCGACGGAATCATATTTTATGTGAAAATTCCTAGCCGACGCTCGGCACCTCAACAGGCGCCAGGATGGAATGAAGCAATAGAAGTTAGGTGCCAATCTCACCAAGTTAGGCGCCTGCTTCATTGTTTTTCCTTTTTCCAAATCAAATCACAAAAATCCTGAAGCGTATCTCATGATTCTTTCCTCACAACCCTTCTTGATTCCACTTCCCTTTATTCCATATCCCCAAGCCCCTCTGACCGAAACTCGTGCCTGCCCCCTTCGTGATTCCAATTTCTTTTCTCCTGTAATAATTTTTGTTTTTACTCATCCGTGCACTTTTATGTCCCTCCCTGTTTTTAATTTTTCTTTGCTTGAGCAAAAGCAAAATTTTTAGTTTGGTGTTGTCACCTCTCTTGTGGCTTTTCTGTTTATTTTTATGGCACCAAAGGGAGGTGAATCATCTTCACAGAAGAGCACAGCCTGAAGAATGAGACGGCCACTAGGATAATTGAGGTGGTTTAGTTCCTTTTTCACTTCCTATTTCCTTCTGCTACTATTATGTTATATTCCTATTTTCTGCTATTTTATTTGAGTGTCTGCATGATCTTTGGTTATTTCAATTCCTAGGTTCTAGTTTTGTTTTGCTATTTTTAATTCTGTTATTTGCTTTTAGTTTTAAAGAGATGTCTCATATACCGCTCATTGAGCTTGAATCTAAAGAGAAAAAGAAAAAGAAGTGATGTATTGCATGAGAAAGTAAGTTTATATTAAAGAGTAGTCTTATTTTCCTAAATGTGGTGGTATTATCTGTGATTCTGAATTCATGATATGAACAGTGCATATTTGAATTTGAATCAAATGGGGAACAAGGATTTAGAGAACTATTATGAATCCTCTGAAGTAAACAAAAGCTTAATCCTTGAAGCAAAAGAAGCAGCAAAAGAAAAATAAAGAAAAGTAAGGTCTAAGGCTTTGAGCATCAATGATCAAGAAGGTCAAATTTGATTAAAAGCTCAAAGAGTTGTTTTCATAGTCATATGCTCGTGGTGTAAATGTGTCAAGTAATCATTGAGACAGAGTACTAAAAGTCGAGATCAAGTGCATTTAACAGAGTATGCCAAATGCTTTGAGCACCACTGTCTGGGAGTAACTGAAAGAAAAATCAGAACTAAAAGAGAGTTCCCCAGTCAAGTGCTTGTGGTGATTTGTGTCAAGTAAAGCTTGAGACAAAGCATTTAAAGTCATGTATAGGCTCAAGGTGCAAAGCACAAAAGAAAAGTAACTGAAAGAAAAATGTTGTGTTCAAGGATTAATCCGAAGTAAAAAGGCCAGAGAATTCATAATATTATCCGGATTCCAATTCCAAATGACAGTGACATTCCTCTTATTCAAAGAACAGTGAGATGCCAAAACTATTCAGAATTATAGTGTATAAACCCCACTTTAAGAAGAGACAGGAGCTTAAGTGAACGCTCACCTCTCATGCAAATTCACATCCTAAGCCTATACTAGTTTTGGTTGCTTGAGGACAAGCAACAGTTCAAGTTTAGTGTTGTGATACGGGAGCATCTTTTCTATCTTTTCCTAGTGAATTTGCATTTGAATCATTAAGTTTAATCAAGATTTAAATATCTTTTAGCCACTATGGATGCTATTTTGAGTTGTGTGCAATTCTATTTATTTCAAGTAGCATTCGGATGGATTTATAGAGTTTCTGTAGAAGAAGAGAAGAAAGTAAATGATGCTATCAACTCGGACCTCCCTTCACTCCAACAAGAATAACTTGAGCTACAGAGGTCCAATTGACGTGATTCTAGTGGCATTAAAAGCTAACTTCTAGAGCTTTCCAATGATGTATAACAGTGTACACGTCTTCTCCAGCACACTCAGCCTTGGTGGTGCCTAACTTGGGATTCTCCAAGTTAGGCACCAAAGGAAGACTTACAAGCCAGCACTATTCGGATAGGGTGGCGCCTAACTTGGGATTATCCAAGTTAGGTGCTAGTTGATCATCCCAGCATCCAAGCAAGGCTGCCATAGTGGCGCCTAACTTGGAAATTCCCAAGTTAGGCACCAGCCCAATGAATCAAGACATGTTTCCCATGTTTCAAAGGAATGCTTTGAAGATATTAATTGATTTTGATTAAACTTTTATTTTATTTACAAATAGGAAAAGATATTATTTAGTTTTAGAAAATATATTTTACATTAATTAGGATTAGATATAATAGGGAAAAGAATCAGCCCTTTGGGTTCTTCTCTTCTCTCGGACCTCATTCCCCAATTTACAGTTTTTCAGAATCCTTGTTTTCTCTCTGAACCATGAGCAACTAAACCTCTACTATTAAGGTTAGGACCTCGGTCTATTGTATGGATTGATACCATTACTTTTCTATTTTAATTTATGTATTGATTTCAATTTCAAGAATTTTTTTCATTCTTCATCTTATAAATCTAGGTGGAAAGGAAGTATGGCCCTTATTCTAATTGAGTTCTTGTAAACCTTGGAAAAGCAATTTACCTGAACAACAGCTTGAAAACAAATTCTCCTAAATCACTAATTATCTGGACTTAACGGGATACGTGACATATAATCCTCTTATATTTGGGTAATTATGGTTTCTGTGGCACATAAACTAGTTTTGAACTTAACGCTCTAATCGGAATCAAGTGACCAATGAATTGGTGGTTGATGAAGGTTAGAGGAGACTAAAAAGGTCTAAGGAATTAGGGTTTAGTCACATATAGTTTTCCATGAATTAAATCTTGCATGATTAAAAAAGTTGGTATGAAAAGTTAATCTGGAAAATAAACATCTCTGAAACCTTAACTGTTTTACTCATATATTTCACAACCCGTTTACTGCTTGCTTTCTGATTTTCTGAATTTACTATTTGATGCAATTGAACTCTCAAAACAACACTTTCTGTTTGTCTAACTAAGTAAATCATGCAATCATTGTTGCTTAGTCTATCAATTCTCGAGGGATCGACCTTCATTCACTTGAGGTACTACTTAGAAAACACAGATAAGTAGAGAAGATAGAGAAAACAGATAGCAGAACACAAACAGAAGAATACAAGAAAATAACACAAGCACAGAGAATGGAATACAAACAAGGAAAGCATACATTCATACCACAATCATAACAAAGGAAATGCGCAACCAAGTATGATGCATGTCTAGCCCTAGCGCAGGTAATGAGCTCATCTGTCGGTTTCTACCCACTCCCGACGTAACCCGAAGCAGCTGAAATGGGTATGGATTTCCAGTTAGCATAGGTACAGTTCTCACTAACCGACGTATGCGTCATATCCTCTGTAAGCAAACTCTGCCTTACAGGTGGTGGCATTCTAGCCGTGTATGAAATCATATTCTCTGTAAGCAATCCTTGCCTTACAGGTGCGGTATTCTAGCCGTGTATGAATTAATATCCTCTGCAAGTGATCCCAGGTTATCAGTTGCAGGTACAACGCTCAATAGCTGTGTAACACTGGAAAACGTTCTATGGTCGTACCACTATCTATCTGACTGCCTTCACGCAGTAGATCATTACATAATCATTCTCATTATCATCATTCATCATCATTCTCATTATTCATCATCACTTTTACATTCTTATGCAGTACCTCTTTCTTTCTCTGTTCAATCATATTGTACAAACTTTACATCTTTCACTTTTACAATATTCTGGCTCAAACCATTTCTCTTTATCATATTATTCTTTTCTCTTTGTATCTCTTTACTTTACCCTGGTTACTCTGTGCTCTGTGTTACTTTATTCTGCTCTGATTTCTCTGTTTAACATGTGTATTTAAAGCTTATGTAAATTTCGGTATGAATAGTTAGCCTGTCCCAGGTATAGGTTCATTAAGTCTATACCGAAACAGTTTAACTTTTCATATAACACCTAACCCTAGTCGCAACTCAAGTACAAACTAAGTTGCCTTAGTTCGTTCACTAGTCTCTGTCTGTTTTTCTGTCATTAAAATTTTACAGACTTTTTCTTTGGTTTTTATCTTTTCTTTAACTTTTTATCTTTTCTTTATCTTTGCCTCACTAATATGTTATTACCACTCCCTAAGTGTTTTATGAAGGTAATTATGAGATTCTGCACTTAAAGTTGTCTTTCTAAAGCTTTTACAGAAAACTGCCTTTCTCGCATTATTTTATTATTTTTATTAAAATATTATTTTTAATTAAATATTATTATTTAATATTTTATTATTGTTTATTATTTTAATACTAAATTTTCCAAAATTAACTTACCTTTTACTTTTAACCTTTAAAATTCACTTTTTACCACCCGTAACTTTTAATATTTCTACTTTTACCACCCTAACTTCCAGAAATTACCATATAACCCCTTAAACACCAAAAATTTTACTTCCTTGCCCTTTCTAAGATCTAAAAGGTGTTCTTCAATGTTCTTCACCACACTCAAAGTGTTCTTCGTGTTCTTCGTATATTCTTCAAATTCTTTCTCTGTTTTTACCCGTTTTTCAGTATTTTCAGCAACCAATTTTTACCAAAATTCAAAATAAATTTCCAGCCACTAAAACCCCATCTTTTCTACATGATTTTAACACAAATAAATCCTCAATTTAAGCTCTAGGGTTTCATTTTCTAGCAGCCACAAGAACACACATTCATAGCTTGAATTTCATCAAATTTCATCAAATTTTCACCAAAATTTCAACAAGAATTACTCATACAAACAATCAATTTCAAGCACAGCCAAACCATATCATAATCACACAACTCAAACACAATTAATCAAGATTAAATTCTTCAATCCCTACCTGGATTTGCTGCTCCTAATTCGGTTAAACTTTCAGGTGGTCCTTAAGCACTTTTTCCTCCTAAATCACATCAAGAACAACTTTAAATCCGAAAACTCTCAACTGATAAAATATCACTCAGTATGTTAGGAAGAGATATCTCACCTTATACTTGCTGGAAATTCACATTTCTTGGCCCTCAAGTCAAGTTAAGCATGATTCCTAAGGAAGAACATCAAGAAAACACATGTTTTGCATGATTTTCCTTGAAAACCGAATTGAAATGGGAGGGAGACAGCCATCTCACCTTATTTCCAGCCTTGATAAGTCACATGGTTATGTAGAGGAAGAAGAGAGTATCATTTTGGTGAAATCGGAGTTTTGATTTGAGTTTTAGTTCAAAAGAAATCAAGCTTTGAAGATTAAGTGTTCATGAAAGTTTCTCTCTTTTTTCTCTTGTTATTTTCGGCCAAAATGATGAAATGAGACAGCCTTGGAGGTCTAGGGGGTGTAAGGTGAGTTGTGATTGGTTGGCTTGGAGGTGGATTAAAATAATATTAAAATATCTCTGGTGTACAACTACTAAAACTAGGTGTATCAGAAAACTCGTAAAAACATACCTAAAAATTATTTTCTGAGCTACTAGCATAAATAACACTAGTAACATATTTATTATGAGAATAGAACATATATGATGAGGCCTTAGCATTGCTAAATTCATCAGAGAGTGCTGGTGCTAAGCTGAACCAGTAAACCGTAAACCCGGTTAAAACGATTTTTTGTTTTTAACAAAAATAGACCAGGTAACCTTATAATATCATTCAAGCATTTTTTAATACTAATATAATGATAATATTATACTATTATCTCTCTCCTCTCATGAATCGAGTCCAGTTCGTCAAATAGAGACTATTTACGAAAATCAGAATCAAAACTGCCAACCGATACGGTTCAAAAACAAGGTTCTTCGTGATTGCATTATCGAGCTTGCCTCAGAGGAGGTTCTAACTTAAGGATGACATAATGATAATGAGTATTGAGATGCTTGATGATATAACAGAGGTGTTCCCTTTACTGATCTTCCGGAGAAATCCGTATTTTTAGAATAGACCTCATGTACTCGAAAATTAGGGTTGTTACAGCTGCAGTTTCTGTTTTGGGGTTTCCTGCCATTGAAGCTGCCACCAACAGCGCCACTTGTAAGAACCCCTGATTTTTTTGAAAGTTAAATAATAAATTATTAAATGATTTATTTTATTTATTTGAGAATATATTTTCAGAGATTTTTATATTAATTGAGTTTTTTTTATTGATTTGAAGCTTAATGGATTGATAAATAATGAGGAATTTATATGCTGTAATTTGAATAATTAGATTTTAAACTTTATTTTGTAATTTAGAGAAAATTAATTTGATTATCTCAAATCATTAGATTAGAGCATTTCTTTCAAAATAATTTGTAAATTTATAAATAAATAATATTTTCTTTAAAGATAATTTTGTTGAATTAAAAATACTTATATTAGCCCTAGCACTTTTTCCTGAATTAAAACTCTAGATCCACAAAACACACCCTCCTAACCTTAATTTTACCCTAACCCCTACCCACACCCATTGTCCTTACCTTACTACTCACCCCCACGCCCCAAACACAACACAACAGCTGCTGAAAACAAAAGAAAAAGAAAAAAAAAGAGAGGGAGGCACAGAAATAGGGAAGAAAGAAAGGGAGAAAGGAGAAAGAGATCCGAGAGAGGGAGCTGCGTACAGGGAGGAGCCGTTGCCATCGTCGCCGCTTTACTGTTGCCGGCTTCTTCGCATCTATCGTCGCCATTAGTCGCGTCCATTGCCGTCACCGCGCAAGGGAGGAGAAGAGGCTACCGTGCTATCGTTGTGCTCGCAGAAAGGGAGGATGACGCGCAAGGAGCAGAAGGCTGTGGTCAGCCTCGTCGCTGTTTGCGTTTAGCTGCCGTCGCTGCGAAGTCCTCCAATAGCGTTGCTGCATGCGAGCTGGAGGAGCTCGTCGTCTCCGTTTTGCCACTGTCATCGCGCTCTGCCGCCACGCCAGGTCATCGCCGTTGCCATCAAATTTTCCATTCTGCTCGTTGAAGAACACCACCGTCGTAGCCTCTGTCATACGGTCAGCACTGCCTTCCTCGTTCAAGTCTTGGTTCTGGCCCGGTTTGTTTAGGCTGGTTTCGGTTCTTCTGAGTGCCGGAGCTGTTGCCGCTGCTCCGTTTTCCGTGGTCCCCTTATTACAGTAAGTTATTCTTGCTTTGAAACCCTCGCCGCTAGCGTATAAAGTATTCTGTTATGTTTGGTTAAAGATTCTAAGGTTTCTTAACATAGGGTCGAGTCTTGGTTGTTGCATGTCGCTATTGGAGTTTCCGTTGTTGCTGCGAAGGTGGAATGGGCTGTGGTTGGGGCTTCCGAGGTTGCGGGCCGAGAGAAAAGGGTTTCTTTGATGTATTTGGTTTATGGGTTTCGATTATTCGAGGTAGGATTTTTCTTAAAATTTATTTTATAATACAGAATTGTTATAAATAGATACTAATGTGAATAACATATTTCTGTGATTATGTGAGTTATGGATGTGGTTGTTTACTGGATTAAATTATTGATTGCTTGAATGGTGTGTGGTTATTGATAGAAATGTTTTTTGAAAGTTGATTTGGTATTATTAAGAGTGGTTTTCTTGATTTTGGAGTTAATTTGAAAAAGAAAATGAATCGGCATTGGAAATGAGTAAGATATTGTAATTTGGTTTTGTTGATTTATCAAAAATAATTTTGAGAATTAGAAATAATTGGAGATATGAAAATGATTTGATTTTGGAAGCGGTTTGCTTTTGAGTTAGTTTGATTTTGAAAAAGATTTAATATTAGGATTAGTTTGATTTTGTAAATGATTTGTTATTGGAGTTGGTTGGTATTGGAAAAAGATTTAATATTGGAATTGATATTGAAAATGGTTTGAGATATTAGAAATGGTCTACTTTTCGAAATGATTTGAGAAAAGTTTGAGAAACAATTTGGTTAGGTCCCTTGAACAATGACAAAGTCCGAATTTTAAAGGAGATGCTGCCAAAATCTTTATAAAAATTGAAAGTTTTGTTTGAAGTGGTTATTTAGATTTAGATTTTGAGTTATTAAGGAAAGGAACACGTTTTATGTTTGATTTATTTAGAAAAGAATGAACTATGTTTTGAGTTTGAATTATTGATGAACGAAATTTGAAGGATAATGAGGATTGATTTCAAAGTATGATTTTGAATGAATTGAATGATGTTGAGAATGAATCTTTGGTTGTGATACCTAGGCAGCAGCAAGGATTGTGGTTTGCCCCCTTACTCCAGGTCAGTGATTGTCATGCCTGGGTAGTAGCAGTAGTAGTGGATTATTCCACTTGCTCGAGGTTGAGTTATTAAACACTCGCCTGGGTAGTAGCAGTAGCAGTTGTTTATTCCACTTGCTCTGGGTTAAGCGGGTAGTAGCAAGGGGGTTACGGCTCAGGCCCACTTGCTCCGCAATGGGTGTTTCTGTCCAAGGTTAGCTACCAGGACATGTCGGATTAGCTATATAACCGATAGATGATATTATCAACCGTAGGACAGGTATGCATCATATGCATTTGCATGTTTTGTTTGAGTTTGAATTTACTTTTGTTTGCCCAATTTCTTATCTGTTATTAACTGCTATTTGAGCTATTTCTTGTATCTGCTTCTTAATTGTGTTTTTCTTGTTTGCATTGTATGTGTTTGAACACCTGAAAAATCCCTCATGCTGATGGTGGTGAAGCTGAGGATTGTTTCCGAATGTGATGTTTAATTGTTGATTTTATTGAATTGCTTAGGTTGGAAGCCGTGGTTGATTATGTGATGAGTCCGAGGCCGTGATTGGTTTCTGATTTATGATTTAGTAAAGTATGAAATATCAAGCTAGTTCAACATAGACTTAATTAACCTATGTTTGGAACAGGTTGGTCGTTCATACTGTTAGGAAAGTGAGTTTTGGATTTCTCGATAATTAACTGATTTCTTTTAATCACTGAGCTTGAAAACAGTTTCTTACTAAAATATCTTATGACAATTTAGAATCTCCGTGGTGAGACCGTGTGGTTAGGTTCTCACCCCTACAGCTTTATCTTTTCAAGAAATGGACGAAGAAGCTTATGAAAAGTTTAAATCGCGTTTTGCTTATACGATTTTGTTGTTATACTATTTTAGTTGTTATTTATTTATCCCTCGCCATTAATATTGTGTCTTGTAAAAAGGGTTAGGAGTTGTATGTTTCGTATGTATATTATATTTATAAGCTACTTATGTAAGAAGTTTTGTATATATGTATATGCTTGTTTGCTTTCAAGAAAAAGTATTTTCAGTTTTTAAAAGAATGGT
This sequence comes from Arachis ipaensis, assembly GCF_059453495.1. Classification (NCBI taxonomy): domain Eukaryota; kingdom Viridiplantae; phylum Streptophyta; class Magnoliopsida; order Fabales; family Fabaceae; genus Arachis; species Arachis ipaensis. The sequence continues at coordinate 78,726,926 of NC_142444.1, forward strand.
TAATACGGTATCAAGTTTTGCAAAGGCTCATATTTTATTAAGTATATGAAAGTCATCATAATACTCCTCACTATCAGAGTGGCATAGCTGAAAGTGTGACATTCTGGTAGTAAGGGTGTTACACCACACTTCGTTTTGATTCCAATTTCATGATTCAAAAACCTGTAATGCTCTACTCTTAATTCTGCTATATTTTTGTTTATCTTTGCATTCTTATTTTGATTCCATTAGTAAGCATATCTATTTTAGTATCGCTGAGTTATATTGGAATTTTTTAAATTGCCGCTACTGCAGGCTTAATCAAAGTTGGTGCTGCTGTCGCCATTTCAGATTGCGTTCGAATTGCCGCTACTACTGTGAGTTTAGATTAAGTGGGATTGTTGCATTTAATTCCTGAGTTCGGTTAATCTAGGTAGGAGGTTCATTTTAAAATTAAAAGTTGTTAATTTAAGAATGCCAAAAAGCTTATTGAGTAATTGCAAATAATTTATAAATATTTTTTCATGACTAATTGATGAGAATTGATTAAGTTGGGAATTGTTGGTGATAGGGTGTATGTCTGAATATAGTAAAATTGATTCTGGTTTGTTTGATGGCACTGTGAAGGGTGAATATGTGATTGATTGTGATGAAAGTTGATTGTATGTGAGTTGGGAACAAGTATACATTGTATTTCTTATGTGAATGTTTTGCTAGAAATTTTGGTTACATTGGATGATATGTACTTGGGGTGTCTGTAAATGAAGACTATGGTTGTATTTTCAAGTTAAAATGTGTAAGGCCTAGAGGAGTTGAGTGATTCAAAAGAAAAATAACCCTTTTTCCAAACCTTTAAAAGACTTTTATAGTTAAATTAAAATGTGAATTAAGGATTAGAAATGAGTTTGATTTATCGGAAATGATTTTTGAGAGTTGAAAATTGTTTGAAATATTGGAATTGGCCTGATTTTGAAAATGATTTGAAAAGGCTTTGAGAAATAGTTTGGCTATTAGGACCCTTGAAGGGTGGCATAGTCCAAGTTTTAGAGGAGATATTGAAATTTTTATAAAACTCTGAGATTTTGTTTGAAGCATTATTTAAAAGAAAATTTGATTTAAGAATCACATTATTTGATTTCGATTTATTACGGAAAGAGTCATGTTTTAAGTTTGATTTATTGAGAAAAGAATTTTGTTTTGAGTTTTATTTATTAAGAAAAAGATTTTGTTTTGGTTTTGATTATTAAGAAAAGAGTTACGATTTTAGTTCGATTTATTACAAAAAGGGTTTTGTTTTGAGGTTGATTTATTAAGAAAAAAATTATGATTTGAGTTCAATTAATTAAGAAAAGGATTTTGTTTTAAGTTTGATTCATTATATGTTATGAGCTCGATTTCATATGAAAAGAACTATGTTTTAAGTTTGATTAAAGAATCCCAATTTTAGAAGTTTTTGTGTATTTACAGTATTTGAATTTGATTGGTGATGAAAGATGATTTTGGGTCTTTTGAAAATTATTGAACTTGAAAATGAAGTTGAAAGGGAGCTTTAAGTAACTATTTCAAATCTGAGAGTTATGCTTTTAGGGATTTCAAACGGTATTGAAGAATAGATTTTTGAGGTTAATTTGAGACTTCTAATTTGGTGAAAGGAGTTTTATGAAAGAGAAAAGAATTTGAATTGTTTCTAAAAAGACTTGTGATGTGAATGATTGTGATAATAAAAAATGATGATGATTGATTTTGATTGAGGAGGATGAGAATGATTATGATAATGAGAGATAATGATTATTGATTATGATTATTATTTTGAATGAAGTGGAGTATGATTTAGAATGAATTTAATGACGGAATGCAGTTTGATTGAGATGTACCTGCCTGGGTAGATTGATAAACCCCATTTTAGGGTTTATCTTGTATTGCATTTAGAGGATCTTATTAACTTTTCCCACATTTATTCACTAAAATAGCATGGTTTTGTAAATTCTTCTTTAATTGTGCTTAAGAGTGAAATCATGATTTTTAGGCCCAAAAATTGATAAATTTAATTCGCTTTAATTCCATTCAATGCCTTTATATGTTTGTTAAGTGATTTCAGGTTTAGAAGGCAAAGATTGGATTAAAGGAATGAAGAAAAGAAAGCATGTAAAAATGGAGAACTCATGAAGAAATGAAGGAATTGCTAAGTTGTCAATCCTGACCTCTTCGTACTAAATTGATCATAACTTGAGCTATAGAGGTCCAAATGAGGTGGTTCCAGTTGCGTTGGAAAGCTAACATCCAGGGCTTCAAAATGTTGTGTAGTCTGCCATAGTTACCTTGAATTTAGGCTATGCGTATGCGTCGCCCATGCATGCACGTCGTAGGATCAGCGTGACTCACTTAAAGGCAACACGTGACCAGCGTTTTCTGAAGCATTTTGGGCCCAATCCAAATTGAACCAGAGATTGAAGGGGGAATGAACCAAGTAGTCATAGTATAGTTTTCACCATGTCTTAGGCTAGAATTCTAGAGAGAGAAGATCTCTCTTCTCTCTAGAATTTAGGTTGGAATTAGTGTAGATTTTCTTAGATCTAGTTTTAATTGTTGTTTCCATTTTCTTTTCCTTGCAATTCCTTGTTGCTACATCTTTGCTCTCTTAGTTCTTCTTGTTAATTTCTTCTATTTTTCTACTTTCATGTCTATGAGCACTCTGTTGATTTTAATTTCCTTTAATGCAATTTCATGTTTTATGTTCCTTTATTGTTTAATTGCGTTGTTATTGTTATTTCCTTGCATTTGGTAGTGTTAGATTTTATATTTCTTGTCCCTTTATTATGCTTTCCTTTTATGCCTTCTATGTGTTTGATAAAATGCTTGGTTGGATTTTAGAGTATATTTTTCTCCTCTTGGATTGGGTTGAGTAATTCGAGACTCTCGAGTTATCAATTTCTTTTGTTGATTGACAATTGGAAGTTGCTAGTTAACTTGAATGCCACTAAAGCTAGTCTTTCACTATGATTTGACTAGGACTTTTGGAAAAGAGCCAATTCCATCCACTTGACTTTCCTTCATAGTTAGAGGTTAACTTAGTAGGAGCAATGGACAATTCTTATCACAATTGAGAACGATAATAAGGATTGGACTTCTAGTTCTCATCCCTTGTCAAGAGTTTTCTTAGTTATTAACTTATTTCTTTTGCTATTTACATTTCTTGTTCCTTATTACAAAAACCCCAAAACATTCCTTCATAACCAATAATAAAGCAATTCATTGTAATTCCTAGGGAGAACGACTCGGGATTAATACTCTCGGTCATTTTTATTGGGGTTGAACTTGTGACAACCTAATTAAAATTTGATTGAGTATTGTTTGTTGGTTTAGAACTATACTTGCAACGAGATTTCATTGAGAAATTCTTTACCGATAATTTTCCTCTATCAAATTTTTGGTGCCGTTGCTAGCGAATTGCAATGGTGTTATGTTATTGGCTATTGTGAATATGTTAATATCATGAATATCTTACTTTTTGGTTATTTCTAGGTCTTGCTAGTAATTAGGAGTTTACTCTTTCTTCGCGTCTTTGATATTTTTGTTTTGATTTCCTCTTTTCCATATGAATTCTCATCCTTGTGGTTTTGGATATGGTTGAGACTATGTTGTAGGTAATAAAAACTTTAATGATGGCTCAGATTATGAGAGGGAAGAATTCTTGAGAAGGGAGCCATATCCATATGACCACTCACCATGGCAACCTCCTCAACTAGCATATTGTAACACCCCAATTACCCTAAGCCTTACCTCTAGCCATAAAGCCAAGGTTAATCAGAGGTTACTGATGCGTGTGGAAACTTGTCTCTCAACAAATTTCCCTTCGGCAAGTATATCGAATTGTCGTCAAGTAAAAACTCACAATAGAGTGAGGTCGAATCCCACAGGGATTGATTGATCAAGCAACTTCAATTAGAAGAATGTTCTAGTTGAGCGAATCCAGAATTTGGGTTGAGAGTTGCAGAAAATAAAATGGCGGGAATGTAAATAACAGAAAAGTAAATGCTAGAATTAAAGGACTAGAAGTAAATGACTGAAAATAAATTACAGAATTATAAATGGGAATGGGGGATTTGCTCATAAAAGTAAATGGCAGAAATTAAAGAGAATGGGAAAGATCAGAGATGGGGAGTTCATTGGGCTTAGGAGATGTTGCAATGCTCCGGATCAAGTTCATTTTCATCTCTTCCTCAATCAATGCACTCATTGATCTCCTTGGCAATCTTAATTGATTGAATTACAATTTCTTACAATTCAATCTCGAAAAATCTTGATCAATAGCCAATTTCTTGGTCAATTTCTCATGAGAAGAGATGAAGTATGGTCACTGATTATACCACATGCATTTCCTAAATCAAGTATTGAGAGGGTTATAGTCACATACCCATCCAAACCCAATTTGGTCCAGCATGAGAAATCATTTCTAGCTTGATCTCTTCATTCCTCTTTCAAGGTTCAGAAGAGATCCAAGTTTGAATAGCTTCTTTTCCAAGATAACTACTAAATTGGATGAAGATCGAAAGCTTTCAAGTAAAATCAAGAGAAAAGATAGAAGAAGAATAATGAGAATTAGTATTGATCCATCAAATTACAGCAGAGCTCCCTAACCCAATGAAAGGGGTTTAGTTGTTCATAGCTCTAGAAAATGAAAACAAAGATGGAGAATACATCATAAAACTAGAAATTGCAGAAAAGGTAAAATACAGAGAGTAGTTCTCTTTTTCCAACCTCCAGAACTCTCTCAACAATTCAAAGCTACTCCTATATATACTACTTCTCTCAGCTTCTAGTTGGCTCTTCAAGTCTTGGGCCTTTGGATCTTGAGTTTGAAGCAGTTTTCTTCTTCATTTGGGCTTGGCTTTACTTGCAGAGAGAAAATGTGAAGTGGGCAGAGACTTTAGCTCAGGACGTTAGGGGTGTTAACGTTTAGTGAAAATATAAGTTCGAGAACGTTAGTGACAATCAACTTTCTCACTAACGTTACTACATAAAAGCCACGTTAACTTCAACGTTAGTGGCATAAACGTTGCCACTAACGTTGCCTCTAAGTCCTTCGCACTCGTTATTGAGACTTAACATTCCCAATAACTTTGAAAAGCCCCCTTTGTTCCCACATTAGAGCCCACGTTAACTTAGTTAACGTGGCTCTTTAACGTGGGCTTGCCATCCTTCGAGAATGTTAGTGACACTCAACATTGTCACTAACGTTCCAAGGTGCCCCTATGCCTCACGTTAGAGTCCACATTAACTAGGTTAACGTGGCTTCTAACGTGGCCATGCTTAGCCATCCCTAACGTTAGTGACAATGTTGAGTGTCACTAACGTTGGTCATTCTTTCACTCATCAACGTTAGCTTCCATGTTAACTAAGTTAATGTGGAAGTTAACGTGGCTCCTTGGGGGGTTGTGTGGTTGCTTCCAACATTAGTGACAATGTTGGGTGTCACTAACGTTGTCGACCATTCTTGCTTCTTATGTTAGCTCCCACGTTAACCAAGTTAACTTGGGAGTTAACGTGGTATATTTCTCCTTAGGCCAACGTTAGTGACAATGTTGAATGTCACTGACGTTGGCATTTCTCCCCCTTTCTAACGTTAGAGGCCACGTTAACTAAGTCAACTAAGTTAACGTGGACTCTAACGTGGTCACTTATGAGCATTTGCCAACGTTAGTGACAATGTTAAGTGTCACTAACGTTGGCTCAACTTCCCTTCTCCACGTTAGAGTTCACGTTAACTTAGTTAATGTGACTCTTAACGTGGTCAATGATGGCTTTGAGAGCGTTATTGGCAATCACTTTTCTCATTAACTTTGCAAGTTACCTCCCATTCCTTGCTTCCTTTGGTCCTGAAATCAAGCAATAGAGCGCATCAAAGTTCTAGTCCAAGTCATGGGCAATGCAACATACAATTTTGTCACTAAACTTATGCAAAATCCTCATGAAATAATGTAAAATGCACAATGTATGCTTGAATCAAGGTGTAAGTGAATATCTACCCAAAACTAGCTTATTTCCTAAGGAAATGCATGAAACTAACCTAAAAACAGTAAAGAAAAGGTCAGTGAAACTGGCCAAGATGCCCTGGCATCACAACACCAAACTTAAAGCTTGCTTGTCCCTAAGCAAGTACTAGAACAAGAGAATGATGAATGGAATGCCAAGAGCAATGAGTCATTCTTGTGGAAGTCATATCACTGATTTTATGGTGGTTTCATGCATAGCAACTTAGGTTCATTCCTGGCTTTCAGACCTTTATCATGTCTTAAAATACTCACTTTGCTTACATCCCATGAGACTTTTATTCATTGATCCCTTTATTGTCATTTCAGAGCTTATTGGTGTTCTTAGGCTAAGTGCTCTGTAAGGGGGCAACTTTTTAAGATAAGCTTTCAGCCAACACTCCCGAACCAGTTGGTTCAAGGTGCTAGGTGTTGAAGCACCCCTAAGGACTTACTCCCTCAAGTCTGTCCCCTATACATACACACCACAGGCATATAGTTCATTTATTTTCCTTCTTGAGACCTTGGTGTCTAGCACCTCTTTGGGTTACTAAATGCTCTGTGGTGAGGGTTACTCTTGATAATGAACTTTCAGCTGATAATCCTGGGTTAGTTAACCCAAGTTACCAGGTGATAAAGCACCCCTAAGAGCTTATTCATCCAAGTAGATCCCTCACACAAGAACACCACAGACACATATCTAAAGATCAAAACCATTGGTGCCTAGCCTTATTGCTTACTCTTTTTCTTTTGTTTTTCCACTTTCATTATTCTTTTCTCTTTCTCTTATTAGGATCTTGTCATATACTTAGTCTCGTGAGTATATTCAAAGCAAAGTATTCAGGCCAAATAGTTGTCATCCCACCTTATGGTTGAACCAACTTAGCTAACTTATGATCATACCACAAACTCATGAATGTACTCCATAGTGTGAACTCCACTCTGGTCTCTTGAAACATAAACATTCTCTCTTCATTTGATTAAAAGGGATAAGCATACAAGTAAGTAAAGTAGGGATGCAGTGACATAAAGACTAGTGCACATAGACCTATTCAGAACTTAAAAGACAGAATTTAAAAAGGTTTGAACAAAACATGGAAGCAAGTTCTATTTCATACAAGATCTTCCTTATTTAAAACATAGAGAAAGGTGGAATAAAGAAGGAACTCCACCACCTTTTACTGTTGTGGATGTCCATGCTCTTTTCCTTGCTTATCCTCCTTGTTTCCTCTTGCATTTCCTCGCATCCGTGCCAATCTTGCTTGCTTCCAATCCTCAAGTGCCTTCCTCACTGACTCATGACTCTCTTCCACCCTTTGTCTTTCCTCTCGTGCTAATTTATCCTTCATTTCTTCATACTTGGATATTCCTGGATGCAATATTGGCAGCTGTCCCACTAAGTAGCCGAGCCTGGCTTGATTGTTTATGTGATGTCCTGTTTCGCTCATGTAAACTCCTTCTGCGAATGCCCTTTGCTCGTCCAATAGTTCTGCCTGTTCTATTTGTCTTCGATGCATCTCATGTATGTGTGCCCCTTGATGTGCTTGGATGTTGATTAGCCTCTGGATTGATTCTTGTTGCTCGTTTTGCCTTTGTTCCATTATTTGCCTTTGCCACTTACCTTGCTGTCCTTGACTTAGTTGATGTTCCATTATTTGCCTTTCCCACTTACCTTGCTGAGTCATCCATCTCGAGAGTGCTTCCTCTTGCTGCCCATCATCTGTAGTTGAAGCTCTTTCTATGCTCCTTGGCTTTCTAAATATTGTCTAGACAAGCCATCAATGGCTTCCTGCAATTGGTGCATGTCCAAGGTCTGTTGTGCTTAACCCTCTAAGACTTGTCCTTCCACTACTTGAGGGGCTGTCTTCTTCCTTTGCTTCCGCTGAGGCAAAGGGGATGCTGTAGCATTCATCCTTCGTACAGTTATTGGGATGCCTTCCTTTATCCACATGGGGTTCTCATTTTCAAAAACAACCCCAGCTTTCTTGCATATTCGGTAAATAGCGCAGGGGTAACCTAACGTTCCTCTTGAGTCGCTTTTCTCTGCCATCTTTCTAATACCTTCAGCTATGAGTTCATGGACCTTGATTTCTCCCCCCTTCAGTATACAGTGCACCATTTTGGCTCTCTTGACATTCACCTCCGAGTTATTTGCAGCTGGGAGAATATACCTTCTCACTAGCTCAAACCACCCCTTAGCTTCAGGAGTGAGATCTGTTCTCTTGATGAACTTTGGTTTATTCCCCGCACCCCTTTCCGAGTCAGCTCCTGGTACACAAATATCTTGCAGAATCTGGTCATAATTGGGGTTGTCCAATCTTGAGTGATAGCTTTCTTCTTCAAACTGTATAGACCGTAGCTTTAATGCCCTCATGACACTCATGGGACCAAAGTCCACCATCTTTCCTCTTACAAAGCTTGTATAGGACTCATCCTTCTTATCATATCGAACCGCATTTGCATAAAATTCTCTTATGAGGTTTGCATTCACCTTAATGACCGGGTCAGTGAGGAGCTCCCATCTTCTCCTTTCTATCTTCTCTGTAATTTCGGGGCACTCAGTCTTTTTAACTTGAAATCCCAGCTCATAAATGATTTTCTTATCAACCATCCACCCGTATTGCAATGCATGATGCAAGCTTCTAAATCTCTTTTCATCATATGGGTGTTCTTCCATGGGTTCCTTTCCCTTCCTTCTTTTAGAACCCGAAGACGCCATGAATGATAGTTAATATGTGAAGGTGGCAAAGTTGTGGAGATTTTTGGTTGTTTAAGGTTTTATTGCAATGAAGAGAGTGAGGTGGGAAAAAGGTTTTTTTAATGGGGTAGGGAGTTGATGACAAGTCATCCTAGCCTATTTTAACTAGTCTTTTTCTTTTGTTTTCATTAGAATTATGCACTTTCTTGAACCATAAGCAAGCTAATTGGGTAGATTTTCATGTTTCCCTTGATTGAATTAACCATGTATGAATTCATGCCATTTCATGAGGTTTTATGCTATAATTGCTGCATATTATGATAGAATGGATATCTCATGATTATGAGCATAGCTTTGATGTGTTTGGTTGATTAATGATAGGTGAAGAAAGGTTGGAGAAAGGTTGAAGCAAGAAGGAATAGCTAGAAGTAAAGAGAAGACAATGGAATAAGTGAAATTGAACCAGGAAGCAAAAAGCTGGACCTAAAGTTAGCATCAAACTTTTGCACAAACTTTTGGTTGAAAAGTTAGCCCCAACGTTAGCCCCCTAACTTGGAGGCTAACGTTGGAACTTGAACATCACTCCCTGGGTACCAAAAGTTTGCGCCAACGTTAGCCCCCTAACTTTGAGGCTAACGTTGGCACATGAAATTCACCCCTGGGCACCAAAAGTTTGCGCCAACGTTAGCCCCCTAACTTGTGCCTAACGTTGGCACATGAAAATCACAAGGAGGAGCAAAAGTTTGCGCCAACGTTAGCCCCCTAACTTGGTGGCTAACGTTGGCGCCACAAGTACACAAGGTAAGGCCAACGTTAGGGCCAAAGTTAGACCCCTAACTTTGGCACCAACGTTGGTATCAGCAAAGTGGTGTTAGCTGATATGAAAAGTTGGAGCAAAAGTTAGACCCCTAACTTTTGCTCAAACTTTTGGTCCAACTTTTGCAAAACTCCAACCCGGTTCAATTGGTTCGTTTTGGTTCTTCTCCAAACTTCAAGAGCAATCAACCAAGGCCTCTTTCAACCCAATTCCACCAAGAGCAAAGGCCCAACTCAAGGCTTGAAGATCATTTGAAGAAAGTGCATAAATAGGATAGAATTCAAGTTCTTCAGGGAGCTTTTCTTTTGAATTTTCATAATAGTTTTCGGAGAGCTTTGGATATTGAGTGATCTTTAATTTCTTTGTCTTGGGGAAGGAGAATTCACTTCTCTTCCTCTTTATTTTATTGCTTTCTATTTCAATTGCAATTGTCTTGGATCTTGGGTTGGAGAATTGAAGAAATTCTGTTTCAATCTCATCCTTGGATCTCTCTGCTTTGTTTACTGCAATTTAATTTCCGTTTCTGTTACTTGCTTCTCATCTACTTTCCTTACAATTTACAATTCCCTTGCAATTGTTCTTGTTGGATCTAGGAAGGCATTGAGATCTAGACTTGGCTTTCTAGTCTCTGGGTCCTGAGATCTGATTTCCCATTTCAATTCTCTGTTTACTGCTTTATATGTTCATTTACTTTTTTGTTTCGGATCCGATTCAGTCCCAATTCCCTTTTACTCTTCTGTTTAATGCAATTTAACTTTTCCTTGTTTAAATCCAAGCCCAATTCCCTTTACAATTCCAGCCGTTTACATTTCTTGCACTTTAAGATTCTGCTATTTACATTTCTTGCATTTTAAGTTTCTGCCATTTAATTTCTTGTTCTTTAAGATTCAGCAATTTAATTCCCTGTTCTCTTTACTTCCATGCAATTTAATTTCTGCAAATCACAAAACACTCAACCAAATCTTGATTCGCTTGACTAAATCAACCACTAAACTAAAATTGCTCAATCCTTCAATCCCTGTGGGATCGACCTCACTCCCGTGAGTTTTTATTACTTGATACGACCCGGTGCACTTGCCGGTTAGATTTGTGTGTTTTGGAGGAAATTTATTTTTTAACAAAATACTCATCAGTTTTTGGCGCCGTTGCCGGGGATTGATTAGATTGACAATGATTAAGTGAGGTGGTGATCTAGATCAAGCACTTTTTCTTTAATTTTTGACTAACCCACTAACTGTTTGAAGTTTTGCCTGAGCTAATAGAAACCTCATTCTAGCAATAGAGTGAAATTTCCTTGGCTCATCCTGCTGAATATGATTTTCATAGCTTGAAAAACAAACGAGAGGAGTGGTTTTCGTTCATTACTCTCTCAGGTTTGCCAACTGTTTGATACTTTGTGTCAACTGATCCTTCAATCATATCCTGTCCTGAATATGCTCTATCTTCACTTGAATTGGTTGTGACTGTGCAGATCATGGAAGGGAACTCAACAAATTCTAGCAATCATGAGAGTAATACCCCCACCTTGGATGATAATGTAACCCATAGTTCGAAGCAACTATCCATAGCCATGAATGATGTTGCCCAATGGTTTGAAGCTTTTCCACAAGGAAGCATTATCGGATGGGAAGAACTGATGAATGGACTCCTAGTCAAATTTAACCCATCACAAAGAGTTGTTAAGCAAGAGGCAGAATTGCATCCATTAGAGAAAGAAATTGAAGGTGCTCGTGCAGTAATAAGCCAAAACAAGCAGATGCATCAGCAGACTCTGCAACAATTAGATATGATGGCTAGAAAAATCACTGAGTTGAGGCATGCTGTAGTACATACATACAACCTGACTCAAAGCTCATATGGGTGTAATCAAGCTGAACAAAGCTTTGGGGCCATTAACCATGAGCAACAAAGCTTTGAGCAACTACAAGCTCCAAGCAATCACTCTAGCATGCTCCAGAACAGGCCTCAGAATGATGTGTACAATCCACCTTGGAGAACTCATTCTAATGGGAGGGGGGTTGAGAACCAAAACCAAAGACCAAGGGACTTCAACTGCAACAATCCCAACTTCAAAAATCAACTTAAAACACACCCCCACAACAACAATCACACACACTTCCAACCCCGTCCTACCTCACCATTCGCTCAAAATGACCTTCATCACCCACCACAATTGCCACAACCACTTCCAACCTTTCAAAGGATCTATATTCTAGAAATGCTGATGGAGAGGTCCACAAAAATTTAAGAAATGATGGCAATAGAGCGGGAAGAAATAAAGAAGCATCAAGAGATGATAAGCAAGAACCAGGAGGCTTCACTCAGAAGACTTGAAAGGCAAGTGGAACAATTAGTGCAAAACCTTGCTGAATTGGGTGAGAAAAAGGGGACTCTGAACCCAAAGAGCCATGAAAAGGATGCTGTGTTGAAAGAGAAGGGAGTCATGGAGGAAAATAAGAAGGCTATGGAAAGAGAAATAGAGGGAAGGAAGCCCATAGCAAGAGGAGGAAACCTAAGGCAACAGAAGCCTCAACTTCCATGAGCACAGAGTGAAGGATGTCAAGCTAGTGACAATAAAAGAGCGCTTGTTGGGAGGCAACCCAACCCGAGGTAGTTTTCTGTTCATAACTATTTTAATAAAAAGGTTAATTAGTTTTATCTATAATGCAAGAAGCTAAGTTTGGTGTTGCACACCAAAACAATCTAAGGGAGAATGAAGGATTCTAAGTTTGGTGTCCACCAAAACCCCATTAAAACACACATTCTCACTTTCTGCATAATGAAGGCTTCAAGCATACTGGATGAACTAGTTAGCCATTTTACTGCTTTTCTTAGTTTCCAGTTCTATCACTTTTGAAAAAGAAAAAGAAATTATCACAAATGGTTAACCATTGGCAAGGTACTAAGTTTGGTGTTCCCACACCAAAGTAAGTTCAAAAAGCCCGCAAATAAATCATGAAAATTAACCGTTGTTTCCAAGTGCTTGGGGAACAAGCAACTTTCAATATCATTGCAGAATGACATACAAGCTTTTGGAGGTTTGAACATCATCAAAAAGGAGAAAGATGAACATGAAGGTCAGCAACAATGATGGTGAGAAGAAGGAAAGCAAGTAAACTTCAACAGGTTGTATTGTTAAGTCATTGTTTTGCATCAAATATTGCTGTAATTGAAAGTTGGAGTGTATCCTTATCCGCCCTGCTTGTCTGCATAGCATAGTCTTTCTTTATAATTCAATAAGCAAGAGGCTTGATCATTCACAACATTCTCATCTTCAAAACTTGTTTGCACTCAATTTCCAAGAAATGCATCACATGAAAGTTCTTTGAAAAGAAGGATTGAGGAATTAAACAATTTTGAGGCAAGCAAAAGATTAGGAGAAGTGGTGGTTCTAGTTGTATGATAATGTATTGAGGTTGCATGCTTGTGAAAACTTGCATGGGAGCTCATAAGCGGGACATGAAGTTCAAAGAAGTATTGTGGAGATTCTCAAAAACTTATTGATCCAAGAAGCAGCAAACAAAACAAAAGGAAATAAAGAAAATACAAAAGCAAAAAAGAACATGGCCCAAGGCTCTGAGCATCAATTACTAGGCAGAAAAAGAAAGAAAGAAACAAAAACTCAAAGAGTTGTTATCCTAGTAAATGCTTGTGGTTGAAGTGTGTCAAGGAAAGAGGCTTGAGCAAGTAAAACCTTAGGGGTGCTTTAACACCTAATACCTTAAAACCAACTGGTTTAGGAGTATTGATTGAAAGCTTATCTAAAGAGCTGCTTTGAGACATGATACTTAGAGTCAAGGCCAAAGCACAGAAATTATAAGCTGCTTCAAGGTGATTACATATAAAGAGATCTCCTTGATACCATTTGGATGAAAATCCTAAGACCTATGACTCCCAATATGTAAGGACTAGTGAGCACTGAAGCCCTTGCATAAGCATATGATTTAGAGTTCACCCCACTGTTACTTGATCACTTCACTCACTGTATTTTACAAGTGTTCCTCAATCCATCTTAATTAAAAGAATCTCTGAGCATAATTCATTTCTTGCTTGGGGACAAGCAAGCTTTAAGTTTGGTGTTGTGATGACAAGTCATCCTAGCCTATTTTAACTAGTCTTTTTCTTTTGTTTTCATTAGAATTATGCACTTTCTTGAACCATAAGCAAGCTAATTGAGTAGATTTTCATGTTTCCCTTGATTGAATCAACCATGTATGAATTCATGCCATTTCATGAGGTTTTATGCTATAATTGCTGCATATTATGATAGAATGGATATCTCATGATTATGAGCATAGCTTTGATGTGTTTGGTTGATTAATGATAGGTGAAGAAAGCTTGGAGAAAGGTTGAAGCAAGAAGGAATAGCTAGGAGTAAAGAGAAGACAATGGAATAAGTGAAATTGAACTAGGAAGCAAAAAGCTGGACCTAAAGTTAGCATCAAACTTTTGCACAAACTTTTGGTTGAAAAGTTAGCCCCAACGTTAGCCCCCTAACTTGGAGGCTAACGTTGGAACTTGAACATCACTCCCTGGGTACCAAAAGTTTGCGCCAACGTTAGCCCCCTAACTTTGAGGCTAACGTTGGCACATGAAATTCACCCCTGGGCACCAAAAGTTTGCGCCAACGTTAGCCCCCTAACTTTGAGGCTAACGTTGGCATGAAGAAAACCTCCCTGGGCACCAAAAGTTTGCGCCAACGTTAGCCCCCTAACTTGGTGGCTAACGTTGGCACATGAAAATCACAAGGAGGAGCAAAAGTTTGCGCCAACGTTAGCCCCCTAACTTGGTGGCTAACGTTGGCGCCACAAGTACACAAGGTAAGGCCAACGTTAGGGCCAAAGTTAGACCCCTAACTTTGGCACCAACGTTGGTATCAGCAAAGTGGTGTTAGCTGATATGAAAAGTTCACTACAAGAAAAACACCCATTCAGGTACACTTGAAAAGTGTAGCCAAAAGTGAAAAAAAATGATGCCTTAGGCTACGGCTATGCTTTTTGGGCTACGGCTACGCTTTTTGGGGTGATTCCTATTCGGCCGTTGCCTATTCTCAAAGGCTACGCTTTTCTGCACCAAGGGCTACGCTTTTGGCATTTGGGAATAGGCTACGCTTTTCAAGTGATGCTGTCCAGGACCAAAGGCTACACTTTTCAGCTTCCATTTTTGCCAGAATAGGCTACGCTTTTTAATACCTACTGCATCACCTGTAAAGCGTAGCCACATTGTATACCATGGCTACTTTTTATAAGTGTAGCCTTAGGTCCCTCGTTTTTTTTTTGTGTACTATAGCTACTGTATATAAGTGTAGCCTTAGGTCTCTTTTTTTTCTGTATATATATATATATATACAACATAATAGTTAATATGATTACATGTATAATAATTCTGCATTTTTATTTAAATGAGTTGAATATTATAAAATAAAAATAAATACATAATTATACTAAATAATTTTTTTAAATAATAAAAATTATCTCTAACCAAAATATATTTATAATAATAATCCAAAAGTACTAGAATGAAGTTAATTGTAAAAATTCATACATCTCACACTAAAGTAAGCATAGCCATATCAAAATAACCATAATATTACTTAGAATTTACTACTAATACTCTACAAAAAAACATATCCTACATATATAAGTATCTTTTAATAAAAGTCATTAGTCAACTATACATGTAAACATTTTAAACAGTACTCTATCTTAGCCAATAAACCACAATAATAATCAGCTTAATCTCCATTGCTTAATCTTCATTGCTTAAAAAGACAACCTAGAAGAAGGTGGAAATTAGGGCAGAACCGGATAGCACAGGGCAGAAGAGCAGAGCAGGCGGAATCGAAGAAGGCAAAAGCTTGTTCCTTGGATAGAAACAGGACAGATCAATTAAATAAGTGCAGTACCTGAAATAAACAAATGCAGATCAATTATTTCATCTAACATTACAGTTCTATCCGTCTGATCAAGAGAAAAAGCACAATAATATTAAAAATGTTAGAACAATTCAGTGTTATTGTCTTTTTAATGAAACAGAGGGCGGTCATGCAAACAGAGCAAAACTACCTTCAAAGAAATTATTAAAAGAAATATCCCCTGAAACCAGTAGATTAATTTCAAGCTTCAAGAAGTATAAAAAATTTAGTACACATCAAGTCAAAATATGTGGGCATGGTATCCCTCTTTTTATCCTTTTCAAGCATGTTTTTGTTATTTATGCTCAATGAAACAATTGCATGAAAAGTGGATCAGGAGATTTAATCTATATGTGGAGTTGCGGACAAGCACAATCTTAAACTGATTTGACAACTCAATAGGTCCAGAGGCAGATGCCATATTCTAAATCCAAAGAACACATTTACTCATTTATATGAAAATAATTTTCAAGGTGCCAATTTGCTACATAAATTACATTATATATATATATATATATATATATATATATATATATATATATATATATCTGCAAATATCATATCTATTGGAACAATATATTGACAGGGAAAAGACCAGAAGACTAAAACGAATACAGATCCTCCATATTTCTATGAAAATGGCTACTTCCTTCTATTGTATTTTCTATCAAATCTTCCTATTGAAAGACAAAAAATTGGAGGAAAAGTAAAAGATATTGTTTCTTAGGCCATATATAGAAAAGCAAACCAACCCCTTGATATAAGTAATAACATCTATTTTAGTATTTATATTGTAAAAAGAAAGATAAGACCTATGATAGGCAATAGTGTTAGTGGAGATCTGATGAGCTAAAGAAGTAGTGAATGAACGATACCTACAATGCGGACAAAATGGCCAAATGCACACCATGAAAAGACCCATTTTTGTTTTAGGAGAAAGACATGAATACACTTATTCACAAGTTGATAATAAACTAAAGTGTGGCATTATCATTTACAATTTCAAGCCAAAAAGGAAAGTGGGGGATGATAATAGATATATCTCTATAAATGTCAACATAATACACCATCTTTTCTCACTTTTTTGGCTAAACAAGACAATATTCCTTTCCTTTTATACTATTTCACTATTGCTAATATTAAAGAGGATCACAAACTGCATTAGAGCAGTTACATACCTTGTTGACACTTGGAACCAGTTCTTGTAGAGCCCTGATTCTTTCTGCTATTCTTTCTTTGCGCAACTGTAACCATAATGTAACGTGAAGAACTGAGCTACAAAATAAACACCCCGTCTTTAAATTTTAACACCATAACCAGCAGACAGCATGTATTTGTGCAAATATCCCAAAGCTCACCCGTTCAGCTATGCTGTGTGGGTCTGTAGCCTGTCCTCTTCTAGCCCGCACCCTAGGACGCATTGTTGGAGGATGTGGAGCTGCCGGAATAGTAGTAGGCATTGGTTGGCCATGAAAAACCTGTTAAAAGATTACAGATGATCAGGGGGGCCAAAATAAGGGGGGTGAGGAAACTAAAACAGCAACTCCTCCTCTGCCTCTCAGTGATCACAGCAGTATGGAGAAGGTGTAAATAAACTTGCACTAAATCGTAATCCTGAAATGTTCAAACCATTTTATCAAAATTTGTAACACCAACTTACACCTATAAGTCAACACCTACAACAATGATTCAACAATAATAGTCAGCACAAGTGCAGAGTTTATCAATAGCTAGTTGCTCAAATTAAGAAGCACTGAAGCACACACTGCAACAAGTTTTTTCCCCCTGCTGTCTGACCTCGAATAGAGGGGAAAAGAAAAACCAAAGATGACCATCCTGAAACAATAATTTGGTTTCCATAACAGCCATGGAATAACCCTGCCTTGCTCTTTATTTTTTCAAAACTACAACATGCTTTCTTTCCCAACTTCATTTTCAAGGAATTTCGAAAGTGATTCTAATTAGTTAAAAAACTGCCACATGCAATTGTATTTTAGTTCCAGTTCGGAACTCAAAACCCTGCCTTGAAAAAAAAAACAAATATTGAATGCATTTGAGCTAATTTTCTGTTACGCAAAGCGAGAGAGAGAGAGAGAGGGACATGGTGTTTACATTCTTAGCTCTGGCATCAAGGACGTCGTCGCGAAAGCGCTTGCCGCTACCGGAGGCCTCTTCCGGTGGCTTCAAGAAGCCTACTCCTGGTGCTGCTGCTCCATCGGCTCCTTTCCCTTGGTCCAAGCTGAGACCTAGCTGGTAAAGACAAATGCAAAAGTAGCATGTCTAGTAGAATTTTTCCCACATTCCAATCTTTAATCCATTTTCAAATCATAGTTTTTTCAAATATCTGGCCTAAAGATATGCTTTGATCATCAATGGTGCACAAGCTGATTATGCTCTCACCTCAGTAGATTGTTGGAAAGCAGTAGCCTCCCTCAGGTAGATGCCCCGTGAAGAAGGATCTACAATCAGTAATCATGAGCATAAGGGAATTAATATTTTTCTTAAGTTTTCCCTTGTGTCCAATTGAATTAATATTTCAATGAACAAAAATTTTTATCGTTGTTGTGAAAGCCAATACTCTTTTCCCTAACTTATTCCAGTTTTTACTTGTGTCTTATCATGAGCATTCTAATTCTTAATAAATAACAGAATATCAGAAACAATTTCCCCCAAATGAGTTAGTTATTTATAAGTACAAAACAGGCAAAAAAATAATCAGTTAAACCACGCATCTTCATCAACAACAGCATGCATGTTATCAAATCACTATTCACAAACCCATATTTCACAGATTAAAACCCCCAAATTAAAACCCCTAAAATCGGAACCCTAAACCTCTGAAATTGCAGAACCAAATAGAAATCAATAAATACATACTTAACGATGTGAGCACATACTCAAAAAGAAACTATTTCCTAAGTGTGCATTATTTGACTGCCTATGCAATTGGGTAGGAAAAAAATCATATATATTTTTAATATATTTCAAGAGTCCATACAGTTGAACCAATTAAATGCTAACTAAGCCATGCATATCCAAAGAATTCAACGCCCATTTGCATGCAGGTATAGCATATAGAGATAAAGGTACAAAATGAAGTACCCTTTAACTTAATCCAAATGGAAGTATGCATTACACATCACAGTTAGTCTGTAATGGTAAAGTTTAGTACTTGCCGTCCAAACATGAATATAAAGATGAAGAGAAGCTCTTGAGTTACCCTGAAATACCACATGAAGAGAAGCTCTTTAGCAGAAGCTACACTTACTAATAGTTTCTCCTCTTTTCCGATTAAATGTCACTGAGAGAAAATGAAAGTCTGCTGCTCGGCATTGATCATGCAGTATAACGCGAATCAGTATAATGCTAAAACCCCCAATTCCTATCAGTGGTATATCCAGTAGCTAACACCCCCAAATAACATGCAACACCAAAATAAGTCAACAAATGCATGTCAAGAAAGGACAGGCACACAACACAGTAGAAATTAGAACTATATGAACTTCTAAATTTACTAGCAAACATGTTTATTAGCAAAATCTCACAGCACTGAATACAAGTAGGACCGGCAATTTACTGCACTGAACACAAGTAGCAAAATCTCCACCAATGCACATAACACATAGTTCAAGAATACATCAAGTTACACAAGTAAATTGAAGCATAAGGTTTAAAAAATTGAAGACAAATTAAGGAATAAAACTTCATAAATTAGTGCATCAATCAGAAACTTTTTTGCCTCCAAATTTTGAGAAATACAGTGCTGCTTACCTCTGGAATGGGCTGTCGGATTACATAATCCGTGGCAACACCAATTAAAATCCTCCAAGTGATCTTGCACTACATATTGAAGACTATTAAAAAGAATTGAAAGTATTTCAAAACTCAAATGCCCCTGCATTGTTTTGGATTCCATTAATACAAATTACATAACAAGAACATGAACTCTATAGCACAAATTCAATCGTACACAATAGAAGAACAAAAAAGCTTTGCCCCTAATGCAATAATAAAACCAGAGAGAATACAGAGCAAAGCATCCATTCAATTCACGAAACTATGATGTTTGAAAAACAAATCTAAGTGCTGAAAAAAACTATAACCCAAGTGAAACAGAAAGCTGACACATATAGTCTAAGCTGTCTAGTTATCATCATAACAAAACTAATGATAGATGATATGAATTAATATATTCAAAGTAGACAAAGAAATTAAAGCATACATTAATGAGACACTTAAAGTTTATGGAGTATAAATGAAATTCACATCGCTTTTGTGGTTCCACACTTCTCCTCAAAGACTCAGTAAAATTTAGGACTCACCTTTCCCTCAAACAATGATGCATCATACAGCCGCTCAGAACAAAGATTGTATACTTTGTATTTATCCTGCACATAAAAAACAAGTCAAATGCAAAACTATACAACAAATGAAAAGAAAGGACAGAGGCTCCTGGGCTTTCAAATTGTAGGACACTGAAGAAGCACTAGCAATTAATTATTTTCCAACTATAGAATACAAGTTCATTAGAGGAAGCACTAGCAATTATAGCATACAACAAAGACGTATGGACCTAGCAGAAGCTTGCGACTCTCCTTAAACATGCTGGGTTGCAGAAAAAATTTGTTCCTTCTTTAACACAGCACCTAGTGATTAAAGCAATAAATTTAGCAATATACTCAACCATTAAAAAAAATGTTCATCATCAGATTGCACAAGCAGCGGCAGATTCAAAGGAGAAAATGGAACTAGAATGCGCAGAGGCAAGAAGAACGAGTAGACGCGGATGGAAATAAATAAATAGCATGTATGTTCATCAACAATACATGGGTTGTTCATCAAATCACAATTCACAATTGCATGTAAACCAGATAAAAAATCCCCAAATTAAAAACCCTAAAATTGGAACCCTAACCACCCAAATTTCAGAACCATACAGAAATCTATAGATACCTTCTCGACAATGTGAGCGCAGAGAGACGAGCTGAGCGCAGAGAGGATGAGCTGAGGGCAGAGACGACGATGGTGAGGGCGCAGCTAACGATCAATGCAGGAGGGCGCAGCTGACGATCAATGCAGGAGGGCGCAGCTGACCATGAGTGGCGAAGTCGTGAGTGGTGAGTGGGGACGGTGAGTGGTGAAGGTGAGAGGTGAGGGCACGAAAGGTTTCTCTAATGGGGAATCGAAGGTGAGGGTGCGATATGATCAGTGTGCTTTGGGAGGAAAGGGTAAAAAAATCCCTAAGTGTGCTTTGGAGAGCTGTGTCAATGCCTCCCTTGAAAGAACGTATTTGTGTTGGTGGAGCCCTAGCAGCGGCGGTGGAGCTTCAGCTGCGACAGAGCACCCCTTTCTTCTCTCTTCCATTGTGTTTTCTCTCTTCCTCGAGCTCTCTCTCTCTCTCACTGGCATTCGATGACGACGGCGGCAGAGCGTATTTGGAGTTTAATTTCTGGCGACACCGATGGTTCTTGAGTGGATAGTGCGACGGCAGAACGTATCTGGGGTTTGATGAGATAGGCGACGAAGTGTTGGTGGTGACAAGTTGGGTGAATTCTGAGCTTTGGAGGGAAAATTTTTACTAAGTGTGAGCTTACAGAGTGTGTGTGCTTACACCGATAAAAAGTTAATAGGGAAATTAAAAAATTTACTAAGTGTCAAATTTTTTGCTCTAAAAAGATTAGGCATCACTTTTAAAATGTACCCAAAACTTAATAAATAGGCTACTTTCTAAAAGCGTTCCTTTTGATACAAAAAGTGAACCTATAGATATCAACCTACGGCTACGTTTTATAAGTGATTTCTAAAATACCTAAGGCTATACTTTTTAAATGATGCCACAATTGTGTATCCTTTTCTCTTATGAAAAGGCAACATAGAGAAAAGCGTAGCCTATTCTATGAATAGGCTACGCTTTTCAAATGTAGCTTAAAAAAAGTGTGGCTGAATGGGTATTTTTCTTGTAGTGGTTGGAGCAAAAGTTAGACCCCTAACTTTTGCTTAAACTTTTGGTCCAACTTTTGCAAAACTCCAACCCGGTTCAATTGGTTCGTTTTGGTTCTTCTCCAAACTTCAAGAGCAATCAACCAAGGCCTCTTTCAACCCAATTCCACCAAGAGCAAAGACCCAACTCAAGGCTTGAAGATCATTTGAAGAAAGTGCATAAATAGGATAGAATTCAAGTTCTTCAGGGAGCTTTTCTTTTGAATTTTCATAATAGTTTTCGGAGAGCTTTGGATATTGAGTGATCTTTAATTTCTTTGTCTTGGGGAAGGAGAATTCACTTCTCTTCCTCTTCATTTTATTGCTTTCTATTTCAATTGCAATTGTCTTGGATCTTGGGTTGGAGAATTGAAGAAATTCTGTTTCAATCTCATCCTTGGATCTCTCTGCTTTGTTTACTGCAATTTAATTTCCGTTTCTGTTACTTGCTTCTCATCTACTTTCCTTACAATTTACAATTCCCTTGCAATTGTTCTTGTTGGATCTAGGAAGGCATTGAGATCTAGACTTGGCTTTCTAGTCTCTGGGTCCTGAGATCTGATTTCCCATTTCAATTCTCTGTTTACTGCTTTATATGTTCATTTACTTTTCTGTTTCGGATCCGATTCAGTCCCAATTCCCTTTTACTCTTCTGTTTAATACAATTTAACTTTTCCTTGTTTAAATCCAAGCCCCAATTCCCTTTACAATTCCAGCCGTTTACATTTCTTGCACTTTAAGATTCCGCTATTTACATTTCTTGCATTTTAAGTTTCTGCTATTTAATTTCTTGTTCTTTAAGATTCAGCAATTTAATTCCCTGTTCTCTTTACTTCCATGCAATTTAATTTCTGCAAATCACAAAACACTCAACCAAATCTTGATTCGCTTGACTAAATCAACCACTAAACTAAAATTGCTCAATCCTTCAATCCCTGTGGGATCAACCTCACTCCCGTGAGTTTTTATTACTTGATACGACCCGGTGCACTTGCCGGTTAGATTTGTGTGTTTTGGAGGAAATTTATTTTTCAACAAAATACTCATCAGGAGTGTCTTGTACCAAAATGGAGAGTGGTGAAGATTGGGTAATGACAATGAAGGTGGGTACGGAACAAAGGTTATTTATATAGATAAGTTGTGAGAGAATGGAGGGTGTGGATTAATTGAGTGGTTACTTGATGGACGGTTGGGGTGATGCATGGATAAAAGGCAAGGATCATCACTTTATGAATGAGATTGCTCGGTCTTTTAGGGGTTCCATTTTTCCAATGTTGCATGGCAACATTTTCCAATGTATTCCCTTTTTAGAACAAGTGTGTAGCCCTTCCTTTTGTGGTGTCCGATCCTTCTTTGTTTAACTGTCCAATCACTCCCCTTTTCCTTTTTCCTACAAAGATTTAATATCATAAAAATCAACTCTACGGCTAGAATAATAAAGAGAAGAAAAAGAGTTTGTATATTTATGAATTTCAACTAGCCAACTACTTGTGTATCCTCATGCATTTTAGTGGCACCATGGGGTGACACCAAACTTAGTTTGAAGCATTGTGATGAAAAGTTTTGTTCAAAGCTCCAAGAGTTTTGCTTTGAACACCAAACTTGTTCCTCACTATATACTGCATGATAAAGATTTCACCAAGTGTTTGTCAAGTTTGGGTTGAAATTCATAAACATTGATTTATTCACTATTTTAAAAACATATAAAACATGGGTTGCCTCCCATGAAGCGCTTCTTTAGCGTCACTAGCTTGACGTTTTTCCCTCATCAGGGTGGTTGGTAGTGCTTAAAGTCCTCCCCTCTTGCTGTGGATTTATATCCATTGGTTGGATCAATGATCTCCACATGTTCCAGGGAAAGAACTCTGTTGATAGTGAAGACCTTAGGTAACTAAGATGGTACAGTGGGGAGATTAGGGGGAATATCTGGGAAATAAACTGAAACAACTCTATCCCCTGGAGAGAAGTCTTCTGTAGGGATCTTCTTGTTCCTCCACCTCCTTGGTACCTTCCTCTTTGTTTCTTTTGAGGTTGCCTTCCCCTTGGTGACCTCTATTTCTAAAGGAGTTGTGATGCTGTCTTTACCTGCCTCTAGAGGTTTAGGTTCCTCCAATTTTTCCTTGAGCTGTGGCAATTGCTGTTTTCCTTGTTTATCAATTAAGGGAATCTCAGAGTGAACTGGCTGTGCTTCAGTACTTGTCTCCTCCTTCAGTGTCTCATTATCATTTGTGCTTAGTTCCTTGTCCTCTTGATCTGTTTTTTGTGATAGTTTGAAAACATTGAAGCTGAGTCGTTCATCATGGATTCTCAATATTAGCTCCCCTTTCTCTACATCGATAAGTGCTCAGGCCGTAGCTAGGAATGGTCTTCCCAATATGATTGGGTGAGTGTGACTCTCTTCCATGTCCAGGATGACAAAGTCTATTGGGAGAAAGTATTTCCCAACCTTTAGCAACACATTTTCCACCACTCCTATTGTTTGCTATTGAGTTTTGTCAGCCAGTCTGATGATTACATCTGTGGGCATTATCTCATTGATCTGCAGCCTCTTCACCAGGGATAAGGGCAGTAAGTTGATGCTGGCCCCCAAATCACATAGTGCTCTATCGAACATAGTTTCACCTATGGCACAAGGGATGTGAAAACTCCCTGGGTCTCTTCTTTTTGTAGGCAACTCAGGTTGAATAAGGGCACTACATCCCTTGTTCATCACTATAGTTTGGCCTCCTTTGAGAGAGCTTTTCCTGGGAAGAAGTTCCTTCATATACTTGATGAATGTAGGCATTTGTTGAATTGCCTTGATGAATGGTATGTTTACATGCAGAGATGCAAACAAGTCTAGGAACCTTGAGTATATTCTCTTTCCCACAACACCATTGAGTAGTTGAGGGAAGGGTGCATAGAGCTTCAGCACCTCTTGTTGTGAGATTTCTGGTTCTTGGTGATCTCTATCCTCCACCTTCGTTGAGTTGTCTTCAGGTTGTTCGAAAAGTGTACCTTGCTTGTCTTCAGTCTCTTGATCACTTGTAATGACCATTTTGCAATCTTCCCTTCTTACTTTCTTTGCTTCTCCTTTGGGGTTTTTCTCCGTGTCACTTGGGAAGCTATCAGTAGGTTTGGGAATCTTCTCAGCTAAATATCCCACCTGGAATTCCAGCTTCCTAATGGTCTCTCCCTGGTTCTTAATATTGGCTCGCACCTCCTCTTTGAACACCTTATTTTCTTGAATCTCTTGGCATATTCCTTCAAGTAAGGCTTCAATCTTAGAGAGCTTGTCATCAATTGATGGGTGATTCGGAGCAGATGTGCTGTTTTGGTTTTGATAAGCGTGTGGAGAAGTGTTGTTGTGGGGGTGTTGAGATGTCCTCTGTGTGAATTGCTGGTGAGCTGCATTGTTGTTGGAGTTGTAACGTCTCTGGTCTTGGTTTTAATCTTGCTCACTTCCCCACCCAAAGTTTGGGTGGTTTCTCCATCCAGGGTTGTAGGTCTTGGAGTATGGATCATAGTTTTTCCTTGGTGAATTCCCAATGTAGTTGGCTTGCTCCTGACTACCCTCTGCTTCTTCATTCACTCTTTCTTGGGTTGTTGATGAAGTTGAGATTGTTGCTACTTGGTTCATCTCCATCTTCTTGGTGAGGTCAGCCAGCTGCTGGGTAATGAGCTTGTTTTGGGCCAACAGAGCATCTACATTGTTTAGCTCCATTACTCCTCTTGTGTTCCCTCTTTCGGAAGCATAGAAGTAGTCGTTCTTTGTTACTGTTTCAATAACATCTATGGCCTCCTCAATAGTCTTCTTCTTGTTCAAAGATCCTCCGGATGAATGGTCTACGGCCTTCTTTGACTCATAAGAGAGCCCTTCATAGAAAATGTGCAGCTGAACCCATTCATTGAACATATCTGGTGGGCACCTCCTTGTGAGGTCTTTAAACCTCTCCCATGTTTCATATAGAGTCTCACAATCTTGTTGCCTGAAAGTTTGGACCTCAGCTCTCAGCCTATTGATTCGTTGAGGAGGGTAAAATCTTGCTAAGAATTTGTTTACCACGTCTTCCCAAGTTGTCAAGCTTTCCCTTGGGAAAGATTCCAGCCACTTGGCTGCCTTATCCCTGAGTGAGAATGGAAATAAGAGCAGTCTATAGGCATCAGGATGAACACCATTAGACTTCACTGTGTCACATATTCTCAGGAAGGTGGTTAAATGTTGATTGGGGTGTTCTTGAACACCTCCTCCAAATGAACAGTTGCTCTGAACAAGGGTGATGAGCTGTGGTTTAAGTTCAAAGTTGTTGGCATGGATTGTTGGCTTTTGGATGCTACTTCCACAATTGCCTGGGTTTGGATTGATGTAAGAGCCCAAAACTCTTCTATCCTCCCTAGCATGATTTGCTCCACCTCCTCCCCCATGGTTGTGATCCTCTTCTTCATGATGGTTGATGAGCGGATAATTTATACGCTTTTTGGCATTGTTTTTAGTATATTTTTAGTAGGATCTAGTTACTTTTAGGGATGTTTTTAATAGATTGTGTTAAATTCACATTTCTAGACTTTACTATGAGTTTGTGTGTTTTTCTGTGATTTCAGGTATTTTCTGGCTGAAATTGAGGGACTTGAGCAGAAATCAGATTCAGAGGTTGAAAAAGGACTGCTGATGCTGTTGGATTCTGACCTCCCTGCACTCAAAGTGGATTTTCTGGAGCTACAGAACTCAAAATGGCGCTCTTCCAATTGCGTTGGAAAGTAGACATCCAGGGCTTTCCAGCAATATATAATAGTCCATACTTTGGCCAAGAATTGACGACATAAACTGGCGTTCAACGCCAGCCTTCTACCCAAATCTGGCGTCCAGCGCCAGAAAAGGAGCCAAAACCAGAGTTGAACGCCCAAACTGGCACAAAAGCTGGCGTTCAACTCCACAAATGACCTCTGCACGTGGAACACTTAAGCTCAGCCCAAACACACACCAAGTGGGCCCCGGAAGTGGATTTATACATCAAATACTTACTCATGTAAACCCTAGTAGCTAGTTTATTATAAATAGGACCTCTTACTATTGTATTAGACATCTTTGGACGCCTGGTTCTTAGATCAGAGGGGCTGGCCTCTCGGCCATGCCTGGACCTTTCACTTATGTAATTTTAACGGCAGAGTTTCTACACTCCATAGATTAAGGTGTGGAGCTCTGCTGTTCCTCAAAGATTAATGCAAAGTACTACTGTTTTCTATTCAATTCTTCTTATTCCTCTTCTAAGATATCCATTCGCACCCAAGAACGTGATGAAGGTGATGATTATGTGTGACGCTCATCATCCTTCTCCCTTATGAACGCGTGCCTGACAAACACTTCTGTTCTACATGAATTAAGCTAGAATGAGTATCTCTTAGATCTCCTAACCAGAATCTTCGTGGCGTAAGCTAGAATGATGGCGGCATTCAAGAGAATCCGGAAGGTCTAAACCTTGTCTGTGGTATTCTGAGTAGGATTCAATGATTGAATGACTGTGACGAGCTTCAAACTCGCGAGTGTTGGGCGTTAGTGACAGACGCAAAAGGAGGGTGAATCCTATTCCAGCATGATCGAGAACCGACAGATGAATAGCCGTGCCGTGACAGGGTGCGTGAGCATATGATTCACTGAGAGGAGGGGATGTAGCCACTGACAACGGTGATGCCCTTGCATACAGCCAGCCATGGAAAGGAGTAAGACTGATTGGATGAAGATAGCAGGAAAGCAGAGGTTCAGAGGAACGAAAAGCATCTCCATTCGCTTATCTGAAATCCCTGCCAATGAATCTACATAAGTATCTCTATCCCTTTTATTGTTTATTTTAATCTAATAAAGTATCATGTTTAAATCCGCCTGACTGAGATTTACAAGGTGACCATAGCTTGCTTCAAGCCAACAATCTCTGTGGGATCGACCCTTACTCGCGTAAGGTTTATTACTTGGACGACCCAGTACACTTGCTGGTTAGTTGAACGGAGTTGTGTCCACACATAGTAAAGAGCCATAATAATGATTCCATACAATAACAAAGAGTACTACATTAATGTGATCACAATTTCGTCCACCAAGTTTTTGGCGCCGTTGCCGGGGATTGTTCGAGTTTGGACAACTGACGGTTCATCTTGTTGCTCAGATTAGGTAATTTTCTTTTTGTTTTCTTTTCAAAAAAATTTTTCAAAAATCTTCAAAAATTTCTCATCTGTTTTCGAAAAAAAAAAGTTTTAAAATAAAAATGTTTTCAAAAATAAATTATTCTATGACTTCAAAATTTTTAAGAATGAATTCTAGTGTTTCAGGAAGCATGGCTGGCTGTAAAGCCATGTCTAATACAACTATAGAGCATGTTAGACGTGTCATGTCTGAGTTACATACTAAAGCTTGGCTGGCTATTAAGCCAAGCCTGACCCTTTGATTGGAGTTTTAGAGCATAAGATTCCTGGAATTCATATTAAAAATTTTGAATCCTTATTTTTCTCTTTTTAATTTTCGAAAAATACAAAATAAAAATCCAAAAAAATTAGAAAATCATAAAAATCAAAAATATTTTTTTGTTTCTTGTTTGAGTCATGAGTCATGTCATAAGTTTGGTGTCAATTGCATGTGCATCTTGCATTTTTTTCGAAAATTCATGCATTCATAGTGTTCTTCATGATCTTCAAGTTGTTCTTGGTAAGTCTTCTTGTTTGATCTTGATGATTTTTTGTTTTGTGTCTTTTCATGTTTATCATATGCATTCTTGAATTCTTAGTGCGTAAGCATTAAAGAATTCTAAGTTTGGTGTCTTGCATGTTTTCTTTGCATTAAAAATTTTTCAAAAATATGTTCTTGATGTTCATCATGATCTTCATAGTGTTCTTGGTGTTCATCTTGACATTCATAGCATTTTTGCATGCATTTATTGTTTTGATCTAAAAATTTCATGCATTGCATAATTTTCATGTTTCCATAAAAAAAAAAAAATTTCAAAAAAATCAAAAAAAATATCTTTCCCTTTTTTCTCTCATCAAATTTGAAAATTTGAGTTGACTTTTTCAAAAATTTTTAAAATCAAGTTGTTTCTCATGAGTCAAATCAAATTTTCAATTTGAAAATCTTATCTTTTTCAAAATCTTTTTCAAAAATCAAATCTTTTTTAAAATTCTTAGTTATTTTCGAAAATTTCAAAAATATTTTTCAAAAATCTTTTTCTTATTTTTATACCAAATTTTCGAAAATAACATAATCAATTAATGTTTTGATTCAAAGATTTGAAGTTTGTTACTTGCTTGTTAAGAAGGATTCAAACTTTAAGTTCTAGAATCATATCTTGTGATTTCTTATGAATCAAGTCATTAATTGAGATTTTAAAAATCAAATCTTTTTCAAAAACTAATTTCTATCATATCTTTTCAAAAATATCTTCTTATCTTATCTTTTTCAAAAATATCTTTTCAAAATATCTTTTCTAACTTCCTAACTTCTTATCTTTTCAAAATTTGTTTCAACTAACTAACTAACTTTTTGTTTGTTTCTTAACTTTTTCAAAAACCACCTAACTAACTCTCTCTCTCTAATTTTCGAAAATATCTCCCCTTTTTCAAAAATTTCTTTTTAATTAACTAATTATTTTTATTTTTATTTTTATTTCAAAAAAATTTCGAAAAATACTAACAAATTTTCAAAAACCAATTTTCAAAAATCACTAACTCCTTTTCAAAATAATTTTCGAAAATTATACCTCCCCCATCCTATTCTATTTATTCATTCATATCCTAACATCTCATCTCACATCTCTTCCATTCGTACAGTTGTGTTTCTTCCTTTACATCACATTCTTTGTCTCCCCCTTTTCTTCTACTAACAATAAGGATCCTCTTTACTGTGGTAAAGAGAATCTCTATTATTATTATCATTTTTTTGGCCATTCTTCCTTGTCATATGAGCAGGAGCAAGGATAAGAACATTCTTGGGGAAGCAGATCCAGAACCTGAAAGGACTCTGAAGAGAAAATTAAGAGAAGCTAAAATACAACAATCCAGAGATAACCTTTCAGAAATTTTCGAACAGGCAGAGGAGATGGCAGCCGATAATAATAATAATGTAAGGAAGATGCTTGGTGACTTTACTGCACCTAATTCCAATTTACAAGGAAGAAGCATCTCCATTCCTGCCATTGGAGCAAACAACTTTGAGCTGAAACCTCAATTAGTTTCTCTGATGCAGCAGAACTGCAAGTTTCATGGACTTCCATCTGAAGATCCTTTTCAGTTCTTAACTGAATTCTTGCAGATATGTGATACTGTTAAGACTAATGGAATAGATCCTGAAGTCTACAGGCTCATGCTTTTCCCTTTTGCTGTAAGAGATAGAGCTAGATTATGGTTGGATTCTCAACCTAAAGACAGCCTGAACTCTTGGGATAAGCTGGTCACGGCTTTCTTAGCCAAGTACTTTCCTCCTCAAAAGCTGAGCAAGCTTAGAGCTGATGTTCAAACCTTCAGACAGAAAGAAGGTGAATCCCTCTATGAAGCTTGGGAAAGATATAAACAGTTGACCAAAAAGTGTCCTTCTGACATGCTTTCAGAATGGACCATCCTGGATATATTCTATGATGGTTTATCTGAGCTATCAAAGATGTCACTGGACACCTCTGCAGGTGGATCCATTCACCTAAAGAAAACGCCTGCAGAAGCTCAAGAACGCATTGACATGGTTGCTAATAACCAGTTCATGTACACTTCTGAAAGGACTACTGTGAGTAATGGGACGCCTATGAAGAAGGGAGTTCTTGAGGTTGATACTCTGAATGCCATATTGGCTCAGAACAAAATATTGACTCAGCAAGTCAATATGATTTCTCAGAGTCTGCATGGAATGCAAGCTGCATCCAACAGTACTCAAGAGGCATCTTCTGAAGAAGAAGCCTATGATCCTGAGAACCCTGCAATAGCAGAGGTAAATTATTTAGGTGAACCTTATGGAAACACCTATAACTCAACATGGAGAAATCATCCAAATTTCTCATGGAAGGATCAAAAGCCTCAACAAGGCTTTAATAATGGTAGAAGAAACAGGTTTAGCAATAGCAAACCTTTTCCATCATCAACTCAGCAACAGACAGAGAACTCTGAACAAAATGCTTCTAATTTAGCAAATCTAGTCTCTGATCTATCTAAGGCCACTGTAAGTTTCATGAATGAAACAAGGTCTTCCATTAGAAATCTGGAAGCACAAGTGGGCCAGCTGAGTAAAAGGATCACTGAAATCCCTCCTAGTACTCTCCCAAGAAATACAGAAGAGAACCCAAAAGGAGAGTGCAAGGCCATTGACATAAGCACCATGGCCGAACCTCTGAGGAGAGGAGAGGACGTGAATCCCAAGGAGGAAGACCTCCTGGGACGTCCAGTGATCAATAAGGAGCTTCCCTCTGGGGAACCAAAGGACTCTGAGGCTCATCTAGAGACCATAGAGATTCCATTGAACCTCCTTATGCCCTTCATGAGCTTTGATGAGTATTCCTCTTCTGAAGAGAATGAGGATGTCACTGAAGAGCAAACTGCCAAGTTTCTTGGTGCAATCATGAAGCTGAATGCCAAATTATTTGGCATTGATACTTGGGAAGTTGAACCTCCCTTGTTCATCAATGAACTAAGTGATCTGGATCAACTGACATTACCTCAGAAGAGACAGGATCCTGGAAAGTTCATACTACCCTGCACCATAGGCACCATGGTCTTTAAGGCTCTGTGTGACCTTGGTTCAGGAATAAACCTCATGCCCCTCTCTGTAATAGAGAAACTGGGAATCTATGGGGTGCAAGCTGCTAAAATCTCACTAGAGATGGCAGACAGCTCAAGAAAACAGGCTTATGGACAAGTAGAAGATGTATTAGTAAAGGTTGAGGGCTTTTACATACCTACTGATTTCATAGTCCTGGATACTGGAAAGCAAGAGGATGAATCCATCATCCTAGGAAGACCTTTCCTGGCCACAGCAAGAGCTGTGATTGATGTTGACAGAGGTGAAATATTCCTTCAATGGAATGACAACTCCCTTGTATTCAAAACTCAAGGATCTCCCTCTGCAACCATGGAGAGGAAGCAGGAAAAGCTTATCTCCAAGCAGAGTCAACCAGAGCCCCCACAGTCAAACTCTAAGTTTGGTGTTGGGAGGCCACAACCAAACTCTAAGTTTGGTGTTGAACTCCCATATCCAAACTCTAAGTTTGGTGTTGGAGAGTCTCAACAAAGCTCTGCACATCTGTGAGGCTCCATGAGAGCCCACTGTCAAGCTATTGACATTAAAGAAGCGCTTGTTGGGAGGCAACCCAATGTTTCTCTAATTTTTATTGTCTTTCATGTTTTCTTAGGTTCATGATCATGTGGAGTCACAAAATAAACAAAAAAATCAAAAACGGAATCAAAAATAGCAGAAGAAAAATCACACCCTGGAGGAGCATCTGTCTGGCGTTCAAACGCCAGAACAGAGCATAGTTCTGGCACTGAACGCCCAGAATGGGAGCATCCTGGCGCTGAACGCCCAGAACAAGCATGGTTCTGGCGTTCAATGCCAGAAATGGCAGCAAAGGGGCGTTGAACGCCCAAAATGGGCACCAACCTGGCGCTGAACTCCCAGAGTTGTGTGTAAGGGCATTTTGCATGCCTAAAGTGGTGCAGGGATGTAAATGCCTTGACACCTCAAGATCTGTGGACCCCACAGGATCCCCACCCACCTCACCCTCTATCTCTCCATTCATGACCATCCCTTCTGTTTTTCATCCACCACTCACATCCATACACACATCCCTCCATCTCCTCCATATCTTCTTCTTCTTCTATTCTTTCTTCTTTTGCTCGAGGGCGAGCAACATTCTAAGTTTGGTGTGGTAAAAAGCATAGCTTTTTTGTTTTTCTCCATAACCATTAATGGCACCTAAGGCCAGAGAGGCCTCTATAAAGAGGAAAGGGAAGACAAAAGCTTCCATCAAGGGTCTATAGCTCAGTGGTAGAACATTTGACTGCAAATCAAGAGATCCCTGAGACGCCTCAGGGGATACATTTTCTTCCACACAATTATTGGAAGCAACTAAGGGTGGAACATCAAGAGAAATCCATCATCCTTCATGAAATCAGAGAAGATCTAAAAAGCAATGAAGGAGGAGGAGCAAAGACAAGGAAGAGACATAGAAGAGCTCAAGGACATCACTAAGGTGGACTCATTCCTTGTTCTTACTTTCTCTGTTTTTCGTTTTCTATGTTATGTGCTTATCTATGTTTGTTTCTTCATTACATGATCATTAGTAGTTAGTAACTTTGTCTTAAAGATATGAATGTCCTATGAATCCATCACCTCTCTTAAATGAAAAATATTTTAATTCAAAAGAACAAGAAGTACATGAGTTTCGAATTTATCCTTGAACTTAGCTTAATTATATTGATGTGGTGACAATGCTTCTTATTTTCTGAATGTATGCTTGAACAGTGCATATGTCTTTTGAAGTTGTTGTTTAAGAATGTTAAATATGTTGGCTCTTAAAAGAATGAGGACTAGCAGACATGTTATTTGATAATCTGAAAAATCATAAAAATGATTCTTGAAGCAAGAAAAAGCAGCAAAGAACAAAGCTTGCAGAAAAAAAAAAGAAGAAAAACAAATAGAAAGAAAAAGAAAAAGCAAGCAGAAAAAGCCAATAACCCTTAAAACCAAAAGGCAAGGGCAAATAAAATGGATCCCAAGGCTTTGAGCATCAGTGGATAGGAGGGCCTAAAGGAATAAAATCCTGGTCTAAGCGGCTAAACCAAGCTGTCCCTAACCATGTGCTTGTGGCGTGTAGGTGTCAAGTGAAAACTTGAGACTGAGCGGTTAAAGTCAAGGTCCAAAGCAAAAACAAAGAGTGTGCTTAAGAACCCTGGACACCTCTAATTGGGGACTCTAAGCAAAGCTGAGTCACAATCTGAAAAGGTTCACCCAATTATGTGTCTGTGGCATTTATGTATCCGGTGGTAATACTGGAAAACAAAGTGCTTAGGGCCACGGCCAAGACACATAAAGAAGCTGTGTTCAAGAATCATCATACTGAATTAGGAGAGTCAATAACACTATCTGAAATCTGAGTTCCTATAGATGCCAATCATTCTGAACCTCAATGGATAAAGTGAGATGCCAAAACTATTCAAGAGGCAAAAAGCTATAAGTCCCGCTCATATGATTGAAGCTCTGTTTCATTGATAGTTTGGAATTTATAGTATATTCTATTCTTTTTATCCTATTTTGATTTTTAGTTGCTTGGGGACAAGCAACAATTTAAGTTTGGTGTTGTGATGAGCGGATAATTTATACGCTTTTTGGCATTGTTTTTAGTATATTTTTAGTAGGATCTAGTTACTTTTAGGGATGTTTTTAATAGATTTTGTGTTAAATTCACATTTCTAGACTTTACTATGAGTTTGTGTGTTTTTCTGTGATTTCAGGTATTTTCTGGCTGAAATTGAGGGACTTGAGCAGAAATCAGATTCAGAGGTTGAAAAAGGACTGCTGATGCTGTTGGATTCTGACCTCCCTGCACTCAAAGTAGATTTTCTGGAGCTACAGAAATCGAAATGGCGCTCTTCCAATTGCGTTGGAAAGTAGACATCCAGGGCTTTCCAGCAATATATAATAGTCCATACTTTGGCCAAGAATTGACGACGTAAACTGGCGTTCAACGCCAGCCTTCTACCCAAATCTGGCGTCCAGCGCCAGAAAAGGAGCCAAAACCAGAGTTGAACGCCCAAACTGGCACAAAAGCTGGCGTTCAACTCCACAAATGACCTCTGCACATGGAACACTTAAGCTCAGCCCAAACACACACCAAGTGGGCCCCGGAAGTGGATTTATACATCAAATACTTACTCATGTAAACCCTAGTAGCTAGTTTATTATAAATAGGACCTCTTACTATTGTATTAGACATCTTTGGACGCCTGGTTCTTAGATCATAGGGGCTGGCCTCTCGGCCATGCCTGGACCTTTCACTTATGTAATTTTAACGGTAGAGTTTCTACACTCCATAGATTAAGGTGTGGAGCTCTGCTGTTCCTCAAAGATTAATGCAAAGTACTACTGTTTTCTATTCAATTCTTCTTATTCCTCTTCTAAGATATCCATTCGCACCCAAGAACGTGACGAAGGTGATGATTATGTGTGACGCTCATCATCCTTCTCCCTTATGAACGCGTGCCTGACAAACACTTCTGTTCTACATGAATTAAGCTAGAATGAGTATCTCTTAGATCTCCTAACCAGAATCTTCGTGGCGTAAGCTAGAATGATGGCGGCATTCAAGAGAATCCGGAAGGTCTAAACCTTGTCTGTGGTATTCTGAGTAGGATTCAATGATTGAATGACTGTGACGAGCTTCAAACTCGCGAGTGTTGGGCGTTAGTGACAGACGCAAAAGGAGGGTGAATCCTATTCCAGCATGATCGAGAACCGACAGATGAATAGTCGTGCCGTGACAGGGTGCGTGAGCATATGATTCACTGAGAGGAGGGGATGTAGCCACTGACAACGGTGATGCCCTTGCATACAGCCAGCCATGGAAAGGAGTAAGACTGATTGGATGAAGATAGCAGGAAAGCAGAGGTTCAGAGGAACGAAAAGCATCTCCATTCGCTTATCTGAAATCCCTGCCAATGAATCTACATAAGTATCTCTATCCCTTTTATTGTTTATTTTAATCTAATAAAGTATCATGTTTAAATCCGCCTGACTGAGATTTACAAGGTGACCATAGCTTGCTTCAAGCCAACAATCTCTGTGGGATCGACCCTTACTCGCGTAAGGTTTATTACTTGGACGACCCAGTACACTTGCTGGTTAGTTGAACGGAGTTGTGTCCACACATAGTAAAGAGCCATAATAATGATTCCATACAATAACAAAGAGTACTACATTAATGTGATCACAATTTCGTCCACCAATGGTTTTCCATGGATGCCTTCCATGTTTGGTTCAAAGAATTCCTCTTCTTCCTCAGCACCAACCACTTTCTTTCCTCTTGCCTCCCTTCTCAATCTAAGGAAGGTCCTCTCAAGTTCAGAATCGAAGGAAGTTGTAGCCCCGCTTTTTCTCCCTGTCATACAACCATCAAGTGCAAGCAAGAAAAGATAGGTGCAGAAAGTATTTTTGTCAGAATTACTATTAGTTGTGGGTGATGCAATATATCAAACAGTTAGTGGGTTAGCAAATAGAATTGAAAATAACAAAGAAAAAACAAAAGAGTAGAAGGGGAAGGGAAGAAGTTTAGCTAAAACAGAAAGTAAATCACTCAAACAGAAAATGAAATTCACAAAATAAAAATGCTCAATCTAGTAATCTTCCAATTTGATCATTGTTGATGCACAATCAATCCCCGGCAACGGCGCCATAAATTTGATGCGTGTGGAAACTTGTCTCTCAACAAATTTTCCTTTGGAAAGTATACCGAATTGTCGCCAAGTAAAAACTCATAATAGAGTGAGGTCGAATCCCACAGGGATTGATTGACCAAGCAACTTCAATTAGAAGAATGTTCTAGTTGAGCGAATCCAGAATTTGGGTTGAGAGTTGCAGAAAATAAAATGGCGGGAATGTAAATAGCAGAAAAGTAAATGCTAGAACTAAAGGAATGGAACTAAATGACTGAAAATAAATTGTAGAATTATAAATGGGAATGGGGGATTTGCTCATAAAAGTAAATGGCAGAAATTAAAGAGAATGGGTAAGATCAGAGATGGGGAGTTCATTGGGCTTAGGAGATGTTGTAATTCTCCGGATCAAGTTCATTTTCATCTCTTCCTCAATCAATGCACTCATTGATCTCCTTGGCAATCTTAATTGATTGAATTACAATTTCTTACGATTCAATCTCTCAAATCTTGATCAATAGCCAATTTCTTGGTCAATTGCTCATGAGAAGAGATGAAGTATGGTCACTAATTATACCACATGCATTTCCCAAATCAAGTATTGAGAGGGTTATAGTCACATACCCATCCAAACCCAACTTGGTCCAGCATGAGAAAGCATTTCTAGCTTGATCTCTTCATTCCTCTTTCAAGGTTCAGAAGAGATCCAAGTTTGAATAGCTTCTTTTTCAAGATAACTACTCAATTGGATGAAGATCGAAAGCTTTCAAGTAAAATCAAGAGAAAAGATAGAAGAAGAATAATGAGAATTAGTATTGATCCATCAAATTACAGCAGAGCTCCCTAACCCAATGAAAGGGGTTTAGTTGTTCATAGCTCTAGAAAATGAAAACAAAGATGGAGAATACATCATAAAACTAGAAATTGCAGAAAAGGTAAAATACAGAGAGTAGTTCTCTTTTTCCAACCTCCAGAACTCTCTCAACAATTCAAAGATACTCCTATATATACTACTTCTTTCAACTTCTAGTTGGCTCTTCAAGTCTTGGGCCTTTGGATCTTGAGTTTGAAGCAGTTTTCTTCTTCATTTGGGCTTGGCTTTACTTGCAGAGAGAAAATGTGAAGTGGGCAGAGACTTTAGCTCAGGACGTTAGGGGTGTTGACGTTTAGTGAAAATATAAGTTCGAGAACGTTAGTGACAATCAACTTTCTCACTAACGTTACTACATAAAAGCCACGTTAACTTCAACGTTAGTGGCATAAACGTTGCCACTAACGTTGCCTCTAAGTCCTTCGCACATGTTATTGAGACTTAACATTCCCAATAACTTTGAAAAGCCCCCTTTGTTCCCACGTTAGAGCCCACG
Source organism: Arachis ipaensis (assembly GCF_059453495.1). Lineage (NCBI taxonomy): Eukaryota > Viridiplantae > Streptophyta > Magnoliopsida > Fabales > Fabaceae > Arachis > Arachis ipaensis. The sequence goes on from NC_142444.1 coordinate 78,764,079, forward strand.
TTAACTTAGTTAACGTGGCTCTTTAACGTGGGCTTGCCATCCTTCGAGAACGTTAGTGACACTCAACATTGTCACTAACGTTCCAAGGTGCCCCTATGCCTCACGTTAGAGTCCACGTTAACTAGGTTAACGTGGCTTCTAACGTGGCCATGCTTAGCCATCCCCAACGTTAGTGACAATGTTGAGTGTTACTAACGTTGGTCATTCTTTCACTCATCAACGTTAGCTTCCACGTTAACTAAGTTAACGTGGAAGTTAACGTGGCTCCTTGGGGGGTTGTGTGGTTGCTTCCAACGTTAGTTACAATGTTGGGTGTCACTAACGTTGTCGACCATTCTTGCTTCTTACGTTAGCTCCCACGTTAACCAAGTTAACGTGGGAGTTAACGTGGTATATTTCTCCTTAGGCCAACGTTAGTGACAATGTTGAATGTCACTAATGTTGGCGTTTCTCCCCCTTTCTAACGTTAGAGGCCACGTTAACTAAGTTAACGTGGACTCTAACGTGGCCACTTATGAGCATTTGCCAACGTTAGTGACAATGTTAAGTGTCACTAACGTTGGCTCAACTTCCCTTCTCCACGTTAGAGTTCACGTTAACTTAGTTAACGTGACTCTTAACGTGGTCAATGATGGCTTTGAGAGCATTATTGGCAATCACTTTTCTCATTAACTTTGCAAGTTACCTCTCATTCCTTGCTTCCTTTGGTCCTGAAATCAAGCAATAGAGCACATCAAAGTTCCAATCCAAGTCATGGGCAATGCAACATGCAATTTTGTCACTAAACTTATGCAAAATCCTCATGAAATAATGTAAAATGCACAATGTATGCTTGAATCAAGGTGTAAGTGAATATCTACCCAAAACTAGCTTATTTCCTAAGGAAATGCATGAAACTAACCTAAAAACAGTAAAGAAAAGGTCAGTGAAACTGACCAAGATGCCTTGGCATCAGTTACGACAGTCCTATGGCTTATCCATATTTATATATATAAGGAAATAATATATTATAGAAGCCTGATGAAGGATTGAGCTCAAAAACAGGATTTACAAAAGCAAGAAACTTTCACACGAAGCTAACGCATAAGATACAAGATATAGATGCAAAGGAATAGAAGATATATAGATATAATAGTGTAATAATCATAGGGGACTAGTCGCGACTTGTGGAGTTTAAGCTGACTAGTATATACTGACATATATAGTTTGGAGTTAAAAATAGCTTATACAACTATTCTCTCAAATAAGCCTCCAAGGCCACAAAGATAAATATACAAAAGATGTGAGAGAAACTATAACAAAGGAAAACATAAATAAACCAAGGAGGAACCATACTCCGCTCTGTCACCATATCCGCAATCTCACCGAGGTGGACTACGACCTGTATCTGAAAAACAACAACAAAGTATGGAATGAGAACCGGAGGTTCTCAATATGGTAACAGTACCTAATGATGTAAGATGTAAGGCTCTGGGACACCGAAGGCAATCCTAGAACTTTACATCACATATAGATATTCAAGCTTAGAATAAAATAAATAAATATATAAAGAACTTAAACCATAAACTGGGTTATCTAAACTTAGGGGAATTCTAACTAATATTAATCACACCGTTGTATCCCACAACCTACGCCACCCTAACCTCCGTGCGATCCCATCGCCACCACCTACCTAACCTCCTCAGCACCAGACAATCACAATTAATGCAAACAAGTAAAACACAGATAATATTCATATACAACAAGTAGCTCAAGAAGCAGGTAGGCATGTTAAAAGATAATTAAAAGATGCACATGATGAATGTCTGCCCTATTGGCTGTGATATCACATGTCGATTATAGTGCCAAGCCCGACAGAAAATCCGGTCGATAACTCCCGGATTAGTCTCTCTATTGCGTATAAGGAGAAAAATTCCGAGGGATGAGTGCCCTACCACCTGCTCCTTTCGGAGGGAAATATTTCGAGGGAGAGCGCCCTACCACCTTCCTCTGGCTGTCGCATAATTCTGTGGGTTAGTGCCCTACCACCTTGTAATCAGAGAGAAGTCGCATTTTCAGGAGGAATAATTCCGAGGGATGAGTGCCCTACCACCTTCTCCTTTCAGAGGGAAACATTCCGAGGGACGTGCCCTACCACCTTCCTCTAGTTGCGAGAAATATGAGTGAGAAGCCCAGCTTCAACTCTCACATCCGAACAAAGGCGGGAGACTGCCACAGCCCCTACGACAGAAAACAACACATATCGTGAGCACATATTCAACTCAGAGGCCACTCCTCATATCACACTTTCACTCAAACTCATTTCATTAATCATAACCATTCATCTCCAAACTTTCAACTCATCACAACCATACATTAGAAACCTAAACTAAACCTCGTAGGACCTTTCCCATGTTCCAATATCCAAAATTGAGCCCAAGAGTTTTAAAATGGTGTTACAGAGGCTTACAAGCTTGCTGGGAAGGTGAAATAGTTGAAAACAAGTTTCAAATTTTTGAAACAGGGCGTGTGCGTATGCACAGCGATGTGTGTGCGCGCGCCCAGGAAGATTTTTAAAGTGTGCGTACGCACAGGTACGAAAATTCACAAGTCTGTTCACTCGCACAAGCTGTGCTAGCGCCCCAACAGACTGACCTTCCCAACGTGTGCGTGTGCACAGGGCTGTGCGTACGCACAGGTGGTAAAACTCCATTGGTGTGTGCGTACGCACATACCAGAAATCACAAAATTCTGCAACTCTGCAGAATTTCAGATTTCAACACCAATCTTTGAATGATCATAACTTCCCCTACAAAATTCCAAATTTTACAATCTTTATATCAAATTCAAGGGTTTTCAATAATCTTTAATTTTAAACCAAATTCAACGGATTTTGAAAACCGAGGTAAAAGTTATGATAAGACAAAGTTCACCAAAAATCCATTTTTACCAAAACCTCATAACCTCACATTTTTAACCCATCTCAATCCAAAACCAAATCAATCACATGTCAACCATACCATAACAACTCAAAATTCATACCAAATACTACTTCAACCATTTCTCAATCTCCAAAAACCTCTAAGCCATTCAACAACTCTAAACCCAACCCAATTCACATATCTCAATTTACCAACTTTCACAAACCATATCCAACCAAAACAAGATCAAACTTCCAATTACAACACAATCTACCCCTTTGGATTACCATTCATCATTCACACCAATTTTTTCATCACACTTCAACATTCTCAATCTCAATTCTCAAACATATAACATTACAAACAATTTTCCAACCAAAACATTCACAATCACTATTCTATCATCAATTTTAATATCAATCTCCCATATCCAACTACTAACATCAATATAGCCATTTATCACTCATAAACCACTATTTTATGGTTTATCTTGTGCTCAATTGAGTGGTTTTTATCAAGTCTTTGCACACTATTCATATAATTTGCATGATTTTACAATTCCCTTCCTAATTCTGTTCTATGATTGAAAACTTGCTTCCTAAGCCTTTGAATAGTGTATTTTTAATTCCCCTTTATACCATTCGATGTCGTGATCTGTGCATTAAGTGTTTTCAGGGTTTATAGGGCAGGAATGGCTTATAGGATGGAGAAAAAGCTTGCAAAAATGGAAGGAGCACAAGAAATAAAGGAGATAACCAGTGAGAAGCGACGCGCACGCATGGCTCACGCGTGCGCGGGAATTGGAGCTTTGCACGGTGACGCGTGCGCGTGCCTGACACGTACGCGTGATATGCGAAGTGACCAGCGACGCGTACGCGTGACTGACGCGTACGCGTGACATGCGCTACCTGCAGAAATCGCAGAAAACACTGGGGCGATTTTGGGCCGAGTTTGGACCCAATTTTTGGCCCAGAAACACAGACTAGAGCCACGGGACAAGCAGAGACTCAAGACAGACTCTCATACGCATAGTTTTAGTTTTAGATTGGAATCTTAGAGAAAAATCACTCTTCCTCTAGGTTTTCTTCACATTCATAGTTCTAGTTTTATGCTTTTTATACTTTTGCTTTGGATATTGAGAAGAATCACTACCTCCGTTGAAGTCACTATTATTCTAGTTTACTTTCTTATTCCTTTACTTTTTGATTACTTATTAACCCTGTTTAGATACGTATGTTGCATTTTGGGATTTATTAATGCAAAGAACCATTTTTACTTTTAATTAATTTTCAATTCCTATTTTGTTTATCATGTCTTCTTCTTATATTTCTATGAACGTTATATTCATGTCAATGGAGTAGACTCCTAACTTGACTTGGGGGTTGATTGAAAGGAGACCCTTGTATTGGAATACTCAAGTGTTAATTTTAATTAGAAGCTGTTGGCTGGCTCTCTAGTCTCTAACTCTAATCCTTCCTTGGGGAGAGGATTAGGACCTGAGGTCTATAGTTGGTTACTTAGTTACTTGACTTTCCCTTATCAGGTAAGGGATGACTAAGTAGGACAACAACCTCTTAATATTACACTTGAAAAAATCCAACAAGGATAGAACTTCCAATTAATCATTCCCCGGTCAAGGCTTTTATTCTGATTATATAAATCTCTTTTAATTTATATTGCTTTAATTCACAATCCTTTATTTTTCTGTTATTCAACTCTTAAAATTTCTCGGAAAAACCCCTGACTAATAAAATAGCACTCTTTTGTCAACTCGTTGGGAGACAACCTGGGATTCATACTCCCAGTATTTTATTCTAAAGTTTGTGACAACCCTTTCTTAATTGATAAGCGAATTTTCATCGGTTAAGAACTGTACTCACAATGCTACTTTTACAAAAATTTCTTAATCGTCAATTTTCTGCTACGTCAATTTTTGGCGCCGTTGCCGGGGAGCTGCAATTGCGTGCTGAATTATTAGTTGGTGTATATATTTTTAATTTTTGTGTATTTTATTTTATTTTATTACCTTGAGCTGTATGTTTCTTTCATTGAATGACACATTCTCTGCCTGACCCGAGCTTAGCCGCATTTGATCCTGAAATTGAAAGAACTCTTTCACATACTAGGCGAGCTCGGCGTAGGTTAGCTTCTGAGGGTAATGAAGTGGTTCTTGCCAATTCACCAATCTCATCAGATGGAAAATCTGAAACACCATCTGAGGAAGAAACAAGCTCCTTTTCTACTAATTCTGTTGATTCACGTGCAGGTAATATGGCGGAGCCCAGAAGGATTACACTACAGGAGGCAGGAGCTCCAGACTTTACACTACAACCGTATCAAGGCATCACCCAAATCTGGCTGCAGATTTTGAACTGAAGTCTACGCTAATCAACTTACTGCCAAAGTTTCATGGCTTACCTACTCAAGAGCCTATCAAGCACTGATGAGCGGATAATTTATACGCTTTTTGGCAATATTTTTAGTATGTTTTTAGTATACTTTAGTTAGTTTTTATTATGTTTTTATTAGTTTTTAAATAAAAATCACTCTTCTGGACTTTACTATGAGTTTGTGTGTTTTTCTGTGATTTCAGGTATTTTCTGGCTGAAATTGAGGGACCTGAGCAAAAATCTGATTCAGAGGCTGAAAAAGGACTGCAGATGCTGTTGGATCCTGACCACCCTGCACTCAAAGTGGATTTTCTGGGGCTACAGAAGCCCAATTAGCGCGCTCTTAATTCCGTTGGAAAGTAGACATCCTGGGCTTTCCAGCAATATATATTAGTCCATACTTTTCCGGAGATTTGATGGCCCAATCCGGCATTCCAAGTCAGCTCAAGAATTCTGGCGTTTAACTCCAAAACTGGCACAAAAGCTGGAGTTAAACGCCCAAACTGGCACAAAAGCTGGCGTTTAACTCCAAGAAAAGTCTCTACACATGGAAGCTTCAATGCTCAGTCCAAGCACACACCAAGTGGGCCCGGAAGAAGATTTATGCATTAATTACTCATTTCTCTAACCCTAGGCTACTAGTTCTCTATAAATAGGACCTTTTGATATTGTGTTTTCATCTTTGGACACATCTTTGGACGTTTAGTCCCTAGACCTTGGAGGCTGGCCATTCAGCCATGCTTATAGCATTATCACTTTTGTATTTTCAACGGTGGAGTTTCTACACACCATAGATTAAGGTGTGGAGCTCTGCTGTCCTTCAGGAATTAATACAAAGTACTATTGTTTTTCTATTCAACTCAAGTCTATTTCTTCTCCAAGATATTCATTTGCACCCAAGAACATGATGAATGTGATGATTTTGTGACACTCATCACCATTCTCACCTATGAACGTGTGACTGACAACCACTTCCGTTCTACATGCAAACAAGCTTGAATGTGTATCTCTTGGGTTTCTAATCTAAGATTAGAACCTTCGTGGTATAGGCTAGAATTATCGGTGGCCATTCCTGAGATCCGAAACGTCTTAACCTTGTCTGTGGTATTCTGAGTAGGATTTGGGAAGGGATGGCTGTGACGAGCTTCAAACACGCGATTGTTGGGCGTGTGACAGATGCAAAAGGATCAATGGATCCTATTCCAACATGATCGAGAACCGACAGATGATTAGCCGTGCGGTGACAGCGTGCGTAGAATATTTTCACTGAGAGGACGGGAAGTAGCCATTGATAACGGTGATGCCCAACATAAAGCTTGCCATGGAAAGGAGTATGAATGATTGGAAGAAGGCAATTGGAAAGCAGAGGTTCAGGAGGAACAAAGCATCTTCATACGCTTATTTGAAATTCCAACCAAAGAATTACATAAGTATCTCTATCTTTATTTTATGTTTTATTTATTTTTTAATTATCAATTCTTCATCACCATCTGAATCAGCCTGACTGAGATTTACAAGGTTACCATAGCTTGCTTCAAGCTGACAATCTCCGTGGGATCGACCCTTACTCGCGTAAGGTTTATTACTTGGACGACCCAGTGCACTTGCTGGTTAGTTGTGCGGAATTGTGACAAAGTGTGATTCATGTTTAAGAGCTCCAAGTCCTTTGGCGCCATTGTTGATGATCACAATTTCATGCACTAAGTTTTTGGCGCCGTTGCCGGAGATTGTTTGAGTTTGGACAACTGACGGTTCATCTTGTTTCTTAGATTAGGTACTTTTCTTTTTATTTTTCAGAATTTTTAAGAATGAATTATAGAGTTTCAAGGTGATGTTCTTATCATCACAAAAGCTGATTGATTCTCATCAATTTAGCTGCTGAATGTAATGTCCTGCTGAAGCTTGGCCAACCATGTCTAATCTTTTTAGACTGAAGCTTTAGACTAACATTGCATGATTCCTATAATTCTTATTAAAAGTTTTGAATCCCTTTATTTTCTTTTCCATATAAGTTTCGAAAATCACAAAAAAATTTATAAAATCATAAAAATCAAAAATATTTTATGTTTCTTGTTTAAGTCTAGTATCAATTTTTAAGTTTGGTGTCAATTGCATTCTTCTTGCATTTTTCGAAAACATGCAATATGTTCTTCATTAATCTTCAAGTTGTTCTTGATGATTTCATTGCTCTGATCTTTAAATTCTCTTGTTTTGTGTGTTTTATTGTTTCTCATATGCATTCTCAATTTGTTAGTGTCTCCTATATGACAATTTTTAAGTTTGGTGTCCTACATGCATTGTTTATTTGATCTTAGTTGCAATTTTTATTGTTTCTCATCATTAAAAATTAAAAAATATTTTCAAAATTGTGTCTTTTCAAGTCAATAATACAGAGAATTGAAGATTTAGAATATTCAGTAGAGGAATCAAACAGAAAAAGCTGGGCGCTCAAAACGCCTAGTGAAGAAGGAAAACTGGCGTTTAAACGCCAGCCAAGGTACCTGGCTGGGCGTTTAACGCCCAAAAAGGTAGCATTTTGGGCGTTAAACGCCAGAATGGATGCCATTCTGGGCGTTTAACGTCAGGATGACACTAGAGGGAAGATTTTGTTTTTAATTCAAATTTTTTTCAAATTTTCATAATTTTTCAAAATCAAATCTTTTTCAAATCATATCTTTTCAAGCATATCTCTTCAAAATCAATTTCTTTCCATTTTTTATTATTTTCGAAAATCCTTGTTATAATTAATGATTTACTTCAAAATTTTCTAGTTGTTACTTGCCTATTAAGAAAGGATCAAAAGTTTTAATTTTAGAATCATATCTTCTAATTTCTTGGTAGTCAAGTAAATCAACTTTAATTTTAAAACTTTCTCTTTTTAGTTTGATTTTCAATCATATCTTCTCAATCATATCTTTTCAATCACATCTTTTTCAAAATTAACTCTCAATCATATCTTTTTGATTTCTAATTTCATAATCATTTTAAAAAATCACTTAATTTCTTTCCCAATCTTAATTTTCGAAAATCTCAATCAAATTTTCAAAATTTCTTTTTATTATTTCAAAATCTTTTTAATTTATTTTTGAAAATTTCTTCCCCTCTTCTCACATCCTTCTATTTAAGGGACTAACACTCCTCCTCAAGGTGCAATTCGAACTCTATCCTTCTTGATAAGTTTGAATTCTCTTCTATCTACCTCCTCCTTCTATTCTTCTTTTCCTCTGACACCTCAAGGAATCTCTATACTGTGACATAGAGGATTCCCTACTTTCTTGTTCTCTTCTCTTTCATATGAGCAGGAACAAAGATAAAGGCATACTTGTTCAAGCTGATCCTGAACCTGAAAGGACCTTGAAGAGAAAACTAAAAGAAGCTAAAGCACAATTCTCTCTATAGGGCCTAAAAGAGCTTTTCAAAGAAGAAGAAACCATGGCAGCCAAAAACAACAATGCCAACAATGCAAGGAAGGTGCTGGGTGACTGTACTGCACCTACTCCCGACCTCTATGGGATAAGCATCTCAATCCCTGCCATTGGAGCAAACAACTTTGAGTTTAAGCCTCAATTAGTTTCTCTAATGCAACAGAATTGCAAGTTTCATGGACTTCCATTGAAAGATCCTCATCAGTTTTTAGCTGAATTCTTGCAAATCTGTGACACTGTCAAGACCAATGGGGTTGACTATGAAGTCTACAGACTTATGCTCTTGGGAAAAGCTAGTCAATGCCTTCTTGGCAAAGTTCTTTCTACCTCAAAAATTGAGTAAGCTTAGAGTGGAAGTCCAAATCTTCAGACAGAAGGAAGGTGAATCCCTCTATGAAGCTTGGGAAAGATACAAGCAATTGATCAGAAGGTGCCCTTCTGAAATGCTTTCAGAATGGAGTATCATAGGAATCTTCTATGATGGTCTGTCTGAACTGTCCAAGATGTCATTGGACAGCTCTGCTGGAGGATCTCTTCATCTGAAGAAGACGCCTGCAGAAGATCAGGAACTCATTAAAATGGTTGCAAATAACCAATTCATGTACACTTCTGAAAGGAATCCTGTGAATAACGGGACAACTCAGAAGAAGGGAGTTCTTGAGATTGATACTCTGAAGACCATATTGGCTCAGAATAAAATATTGACCCAACAAGTCAATATGATTTTTCAGAGTCTATCTGGAATACAAGCAGCAACAGGCAGTACTAAGGAAGCTTCCTTTGAAGAAGAAGCTTATGATCCTGAGAACCCAGCAATGGAAGAGGTGAATTACATGGGAGAACCCTATGGAAACACCTATAATCCTTCATGGAGAAATCATCCAAATCTCTCATGGAAGGATCAATAGAAACCTCAACAAGGTTTCAACAACAATAATGGTGGAAGAAACAGGTTTAGCAATAGCAAGCCTTTTCCATCATCTTCTCAGCAACAAACAGAGAATTCTAAGCAGAGCCATTCTGACTTAGCAACTATTGTCTCTGATCTAATCAAAACCACTCAAAGTTTTGTGACTGAAACAAGGTCCTCCATTAGAAATTTGGAGGCACAAGTGGGTCAGCTGAGTAAGAAAATTACAGAACTCCCTCCTAGTACTCTCCCAAGCAATACAGAAGAGAATCCAAAGAGAGAATGCAAGGCCATAAACATGTCTCACATGGCCGAACCTGGAGAGGAGGAAGAGGCAGTGATCTCTACTGAGGAAGACCTCAATGGACGTTCACTAACCTCCATGGAGTTCCCTAATGAGGAACCATGGGAATTTGAGGCTCAGACTGAGACCATAGAGATTCCATTAAATTTACTTTTACCATTCATGAGCTCTGATGAGTATTCTTCCTCTGAAGAGGATGAAGATGTTACTGAAGAGCAAGTTGCTAAGTACCTTGGAGCAATCATGAAGCTAAATACGAGGTTGTTTGGTAATGAAACTAGGGAGGATGAACCTCTATTGCTCATCAAAGAACTGGATGACTTGACTAGGCAGAGATTACCTCTGAAGAGACAAGACCCTGGAAAGTTCTCAATACCTTGTACCATAGGCACCATGACCTTTGAGAAGGCTCTGTGTGACCTGGGATGAAGTATAAACCTTATGCCTCTCTCTGTAATGGAGAAGCTAGGGATCATTGAGGTACAAGCTGCAAGAATCTCACTGGAGATGGCAGACAATTCAAAGAAACAGGCTTATGGACTTGTAGAGGATGTCTCGGTAAAGGTTGAAGACCATTACATCTCTGTTGATTTCATAATCTTAGAGACTGAGAAGTGTTTGAATGAATCCATCATCCTTGGCAGACCCTTCCTAGCCACAGCAAAAGTTGTGATTGATGTTGACAGAGGAGAATTGATCATTCAAGTGAATGAAGACTCCCTTGTATTTAAAGCTCAAGGATATCCCTCTATAACCATGGAGAGGAAGCATGAAGATCTTCTCGCAATACAGAGTCAAACAGAGCCCCCACAGTCAAACTCTAAGTTTGGTGTTGGGAGGTTCCAACATTGCTCTGAACATCTGTGAGGCTCCATGAGAACCCACTGTCAAGCTATTGACATTAAAGAAGCGCTTGTTGGGAGGCAACCCAATCTTTAATTATCTATGTTAAATTTCTATTTTTTTTGTTATTTTATGTTTTCTATAGGTTGATGATCATGTGAAGTCACAAAAACAATTGAAAAAGCAAAAACAAAAGAAAAATAGAATGAAAAATAGAACACCCTGGAGGAGAAACTTACTGGCGTTTAAACGCCAGTAAGGGTAGCAGAATGGGCGTTAAACGCCCAGTCTGGCACCATTCTGGGCGTTTAACGCCAGGAATGGGCAAGAAGCTGGCGTTTAATGCCAAGAATGGGCAAGAAGCTGGCGTTAAACGCCAAAAATGGGCAGCAGCCTGGCGTTTAATGCCAGGATTGGAAGAAAGGGGCATTTTTGCACACCACTTGGTGCAGGGATGAGATATCCTTGACACCTTAGGATCTGTGGACCCCACAGGATCCCCACCTACCCCACCTCTCTCTCTCTTCTTCACCCATTCACCAATCACCTCAATACCTCTTCCCCAAAAACCCCTCACCTATCAAATTCCACCCTCTTCTCCATAAACCCTTCACCAATCCACATCCATCCTTCTTAAAACCTCACCTACCTCCCCATTCAAATTCAAACCAGACCCCCCTCTCCACTCCTATATAAACCCATCTTCACTCCTTCATTTTCACATAACCTAAACATAAATCCCCCTCCATCTCCTCTATTTCTTCTTCTTCTACCCTCTTCTTTCTTCTTTTGCTCGAGGACAAGCAACCTTCTAAGTTTGGTGTGGTAAAAGCTAAAGCTTTTTTTGTTTTTCCATAACCATTAATGGCACCAAAGGCCGGAGAAACCTCTAGAAAGAGGAAAGGGAAGGCAAAAGCTTCCACCTCTGAGTCATAGGAGATGGAGAGATTCCTCTCAAGGGTGCATCAAGACCACTTCTATGAAGTTGTGGCCAAGAAGAAGGTGATCCCCGAGGTCCCTTTTAAGCTCAAAAAGGGCGAATATCTGAAGATCCGACATGAGATCCGAAGAAGAGGTTGGGAAGTTCTCACCAACCCCATTCAACAAGTCGGAATCTTAATAGTTCAAGAGTTCTATGCCAATGCATGGATCATCAAGAATCATGATCAAAGTGTGAACCCAGATCCTAAGAATTGGCTTACAATGGTCCGGGGGAAATACTTATATTTTAGTCCGGAAAATGTAAGGTTGGCATTCAACTTGCCCATGATGCAAGGAGATGCACACCCATACACTAGAAGGGTCAACTTTGATCAAAGGTTGGACCAACTTCTCATGGACATATGTGAAGAGGGCACTCAATGGAAGAGAGATTCAAGAGGGAAGCCGGATTATCAAAGAAGGCATGACCTCAAGCCTGTGGCTAGGGGATGGATGGAGTTCATCCAACGCTCAGTCATTCCTACTAGCAACTGGTCTGAAGTTACTATAGACCGGGCTATCATGATTCATAGCATCATGATTAAAGAAGAAGTAGAAGTTCATGAGGTTATATCCTAAGAACTCTACAAGGTGGCAGACAAGTCCTCTACCATGGCAAGGTTAGCCTTCCCTCATCTTATTTGTCACCTCTGTAATTCAGCTGGAATTGACATAGAGGAAGACATCCTCATTGATGAGGACAAGCCCATCATTAAGAAAAGGATAGAGCAAGTGAGAGAACCTCACCAAGAGCATGAGGAAACTCCTCATCATGAAATCCCTGAGATGCCTCAAGGGATGTATTTTCCTCCACAAAACTATTGGGAGCAAATTAACACCTCCCTAGGAGAATTAAGTTCCAACATGGGACAACTATGGGTGGAGCATCAAGAGCATTCCATCCTCTTCCATGAAATTAGAGAAGACCAAAGAACCATGAGAGAGTAACAACAAAGGCAAAGAAGAGACATTGAGGAGCTCAAGCACTCCATAAGATCTTCAAGAGGAAGAACAAGCCGCCATCACTAAGGTGGACCCGTTCTTTAATTTCCTTGTTCTTTATTTTATGTTTTTTGAAAATTGTGCTTTATGTTTATTTATGTTTGTGTCTTTATTACATAATCATTAGTGTCTTAGTGTCTATGCCTTAAAGCTATGAAAATGAATCCATCACCTTTCTTAAATGAAAAATGTTTTTAATTGAAAGAGAAAAACAAGTGCATGAATTTCAAATTTTAAAACAGTTTAATTATTTTGATGTGGTGGCAATACTATTGTTTTTCTGAATGAATGCTTGAACAGTGCATATTTTTGAATTTGTTGTTTAAAGAATGTTAAAATTGTTGGCTCTTGAAAGAATGATGGGAAAAGGAGAAATGTTATCTGATGATCTAAAAAATCATAAAATTGATTCTTAAAGCAAGAAAATGCAGTGAAAAGCTTGCAGAAAAAAAAAGGAGAGAAAAGAAAAAGAAAGAAAAAGAAAAGCAAGCAGAAAAAGCCAATACCCCTTTAAACCAAAAGGCAAGGGTGATAAAAGGGATCCAAGGCTTTGAGCATCAGTGGATAGGAGGGCCAACAAGAATAAAATCCTGGCCTAAGCAGCTAAACCAAGCTGTCCCTAACCATGTGCTTGTGGCGTGAAGGTGTCAAGTGAAAACTTGAGACTGAGTGGTTAAAGTCGTGGTCCAAAAGCAAAAAGAGTGTGCTTAAGAGCTCTGGACACCTCTAATTAGGGACTCTAGTAAAGCTGAGTCACAATCTGAAAAGGTTCACCCAGTTATGTGTCTGTGGCATTTATGTATCCAGTGGTAATACTAGAAAACAAAATGCTTAGGGTTACAGCCAAGACTCATAAAGTAGCTGTGTTCAAGAATCAACATACTTAACTAGGAGAATCAATAACACTATCTGGATTCTGAGTTCTTATAGAAGCCAATCATTCTGAACTTCAAGGGATAAAGTGAGATGCCAAAACTATTCAGAAGCAAAAAGCTAAAAGCCCGGCTCATCTAATTAATACTGATCTTCATAGATGTTTTTGGAATTCATTGTACATTCTATTCTTTTTATCCTATATGATCTTTAGTTGCTTGGGGACAAGAAACAATATAAGTTTGGTGTTGTGATGAGCGGATAATTTATACGCTTTTTGGCATTGTTTTTAGTATGTTTTTAGTATATTTTAGTTAGTTTTTATTATGTTTTTATTAGTTTTTAAATAAAAATAACTCTTCTGGACTTTACTATGAGTTTGTGTGTTTTTGTGTGATTTCAGGTATTTTCTGGCTGATATTGAGGGACCTGAGCAAAAATCTGATTCAGAGGCCGAAAAAGGACTGTAGATGTTGTTGGATCCTGACCTCCATGCACTCAAAGTGGATTTTCTGGAGCTACAAAAGCCCAATTGGTGCGCTCTCAATTGCGTTGGAAAGTACACATCCTGGGCTTTCCAGAAATATATAATAGTCCATACTTTGCTTGAGATTTGATGGCCCAAATAGGCGTTCCAATCAGCTCGAGAATTCTAGCGTTTAACTCCAAAACTGGCACAAAAGCTGGAGTTAAACGCCCAAACTAATACAAAAGCTGGCGTTTAACTCCAAGAAAAGTCTCTACACATGGAAGCTTCAATGCTCAGCCCAGGCACACACCAATTGGGCCCGGAAGAAGATTTATGCATTAATTACTCATTTCTGTAACCCTAGGCTACTAGTTCTCTATAAATAGGACCTTTTGATATTGTATTTTCATCTTTGGACACATATTTGGACGTTTAGTCCCTAGACCTTGGAGGCTGGCCATTCGGCCACACTTACACCATTATCACTTTTGTATTTTCAACGGTGGAGTTTCTACACACCATAGATTAAGGTGTGGAGCTCTGCTGTCGTTCATGAATTAATACAAAGTACTATTGTTTTTCTATTCAACTCAAGTCTATTTCTTCTTCAACATATTCATTCGCACCCAAGAACATGATGAATGTGATGATTATGTGACACTCATCACCATTCTCACCTATGAATGCGTGACTGACAACCACTTCCGTTCTACGTGCAAACAAGCTTGAATGTGTATCTCTTGGGTTTCTAATCTAAGATTAGAACCTTCGTGGTATAGGCAAGAATTATTGGCGGCCATTCCTGAGATCCGAAACGTCTAAACCTTGTCTATGGTATTCTGAGTAGGATATGGGAAGGGATGGCTGTGACGAGCTTCAAACTCGCGATTGTTGGGTGTGTGACAGACGCAAAAGGATCAATGGATCCTATTCCAACATGATCGAGAACCGACAGATGATTAGCCGTGCGGTGACAGCGTGCGTAGAACATTTTCACTGAGAGGACGGGAAGTAGCCATTGACAACGGTGATGCCCAACATAAAGCTTGCCATGGAAAGGAGTATGAATGATTGGAAGAAGGCAATAGGAAAGCAAAGGTTCAGGAGGAACAAAGCATCTTCATACGCTTATCTGAAATTCCAACCAAAGAATTACATAAGTATCTCTATCTTTATTTTATGTTTTATTTATCTTTTAATTATCAATTCTTTATCACCATCTGAATTAGCCTAACTGATATTTACAAGGTGACCATAGCTTGCTTCAAGTCGACAGTCTCTGTGGGATCTACCCTTACTCGCGTAAGGTTTACTACTTGGACGACCCAGTGCACTTGCTGGTTAGTTGTGTGGAATTATGACAAAGTGTGATTCACGTTTAAGAGCTCCAAGTCCTGTGGCGCCATTGTTGATGATCACAATTTCGTGCACCAAGCACCTTAGGGATTTCCAGACAGCCTGTTCTACTACTAGGCATCATGGTGCAGAAGAGACTACTATTTGGCTGTATGCCTTCCCGTTTTATCTTGAGGGAAAGGCAAGGGAGTGGTTCTACACTCAACTAGAAGCAGTCGTTACTAACTGGGATCTGCTCAGAAGGGAGTTTTGGGACAAATACTTTCCAACTGAAGTTACAGACAGACTGAGGAAAGAGATCTCCTGCATTATCTAAGGAGAGTCAAAAACCCTTTATGAGTGTTGGGAACGCTTCAGGAACCTCTTAGATTCATGCCACCACCACAAGATTGATGATATGGTGTTGATCAGCTACTTCACACAAGGCATGAAGCCTCAGGATAAGACTAAATTCTGCAACTAATGGCTCTCTGAAGAAGTACAAGACGGCGACAGAAGCGTGGCAGCCGATCGCCGATCTAGCTGAATCTACCCGGAATGCTAGGCATAGGACCAACCATCCTAAGGCTGCTGCGGAGGTTTCCTCTAGCAATGAGACTGATGCTCTTACACAGACTCTGGGAGAGATGACCAACATACTGAAGCAGCTTCAACTGAATCAACAACAATCTCAACCTCCCACACCACAACATAGTCAACAACTGGTTCCTCAGAGAGTGTGCGAGATATGTGCCAATTATAATCATTACACTGATGAGTGTCCGTAGCTCCAACAAGAAGACAACACTTTGGCAGCTACTCATAACTTCTATGACCGTCCGAATCAAGGATACTATCAACAAGGCGGCAATCATAACCAAGGCGGGAACTATAACCAAGGTTGGCAAGACAACTCCAACCATGGGTGGAGAGATAATTCCACCCAAGGCTGGAGGGATAACTCCAACCAAGGATGGAGGGACAACTATAACAGAGGAGGCAGAGACAACCAGGGGAATCAGAGGTGGAATAATAATAACAATCAGTAGCACCGGAATCTGCAGAACCCTCCCTATCAACAGCAGAACCAGAACCAGCCTTTCAGAGTACCTCACCTAAGGCAATCTCAATTACCTCAGGACAACCAACAGTAGGCTCCTCAGATCACTTATCCCCCTTCCTCTTCTAATGATGAGATACTTCGCTCTCTTGCACAAGGACAACAAAACATTCAGACTACACTTAATCTACCATAAATGGTTTGAATGCTACTTTACAAGCTCTGGTCTCCAGGATGGATTTATTCTCCGCTCCCAATAATCAGCCTTCAAGCTCCAGTGGAATTCCATCTCAACCTGTACCCAACCCCAAAGGTGGCATCAATGCCATCACTTTAAGGTCCGGAACCACACAACAAGAGAGGAATCATAAGGAGCCAAGTTTGCAAGGAAACTCCCCAGTTGAGGACATGGTTGAAGTGGAGGATTTTGAAGAGGAAGATTAAGTACAAGACATGGTTGAAGATGAAGAAAATCAACCAAGGAATAGAGAACCAAAGGAAGCTGAAGTCATAAGAGACGCCATTCCTATCCCATTTTCCCACCTTGCAAGGAAGCCCAGAAAGTAGATGGAACTCGATCCCAAAATGGTAGAGATCTTCAAAAAGGTTGAGGTAACTATTCCCCTTTTTGATGCAATTCAGAAAGTACCTAAATATGTGAAATTTCTAAAAGATTTGTGCATGCATAAGGATAAGATTAATGAATTAGAAACTATTCCTTTTGGTAGTTCTATATCTGCTTTAATGGGGGATATACCTGAAAAATGTAGTGATCCAGGTCCATGCATGGTTAACTGTACCATTGGGGTGTAATATTTTCTGACTGCATGTGTGATTTAGGAGCGTGCGTGAGTATTATGCCATTTTCTGTATATGATTCTTTGAGGCTCCCTCCCTTAAAAAGGTCGACAGCTCGTTTTGTTTTAGCAAATAAAAGTATCATCACAGTGGTTGGAATTGCTGAGGACGTGCTGGTGAGCATTAAGGGGCTCAAATTTCCCATTGACTTTTATATCTTGGAAATGCCCCCTAATGTCTCAGGAAAACCATCATCCATCCTGCTTGGAAGGCCATTCCTGAAGACTTCAAAGTTCAAGCTGGATGCCTTCTCAAGAACTTACTCCTTTGAGATAGATGGCCGAGCAGTGAGCTTCAACCTGAATGAAGCTATGAAGCACCCTTCGGAAGATCATTCTATCTTCTAGTGCGACATCATTAATAATACTATAGCTGCAGTCCACCAAGAAGAAATAGAAGAGATGCACATGGAGCATGGTCCAAGTGTGGGGAAACCCTCTGAACACAATGTGGACACTTTGCCATTGTCACTAGCTCCAGATGATCAAGTGCCTAGCCATGAGTAGAAAATGCAGTTAAAGCCCCTTCCACCCCACCTCAAGTATGCTTACCTTGAGGATCATCAGAAGCTCCCAGTTATCATTGCGAGGGAACTCACTTCCCAACAGGAGGAGCAGCTGCTTAGTGTGCTGAGATGACACAAGAAAGCTATTGGGTGGAGCTTGGCAGATATAGTAGGCATCAGCCCTTAAGTTTGTGAGCACAGAATATTTTTAGAAGATGGAGCAAGTGAAGAACGGAACTCTCGCGTGATCTAGAATTTTCACAATAAATTCGTGTTGTAAGTATAGTTTCTAGACTTATTAATAGCTATGGAAAAGTTAGAATTTTTGGGTTTTTGAAATAATGAGCAAGTAATTTAAATGACAAGAAAAATAAATTAATAATAATAAAATCTCTTGGCAAGGTATAAGAATTAGAATTCCTATCCCAGTTATCCTTATCAGATGTGATGAGAATTGGGTTTTAATCCCACTTAGTTAAGTCAAGTGGACTACTTAATTTAATCCTCAAGTCCTAGTCAATCCCTGTGGGAAGACTAGCTTCAAAGCGATCCAAATCAATCAGTAATCTACCAATTTCAATCACTGCTGAGTTTGACAACTCAAGTGTTACCTATTACTTAACCAAAGCCAAAAGGGAGAAAATATCTAATTTAAATTAAAAGCATCCATATAAATAAAGCAAAGCAAAGTCAAATCTGAAATACCTCAAAATATATTAAATAGAAAATCAATCTAAACATAAAGAATTCATAAACAAAATTGAGAAAATAAATAAAAAGAACATTAACCCTGGAAATTGAGAAATTCTAATCCTAAATTGAAATCCTAATCCTAAATCCTAAGAGAGAGGAGAGAACCTCTCTCCCTAAAATCTACATCTAAATTATGAAAAGTGAAAAAAGGAAGTCTTTTTCTTTTTATGAATGGATGCATTCCTCCACTTTATAGCCTCTAATCTGTGTTTTTTGGGCTGAAAACTGGGTTAGAAACAGCCCAGAAATCACCGGTTTCGAATTCAAACACACTGGTTTTTTGCCACTGCGACGCGTCCACGTGTATCATGCGTTCGTGTCACTTATCTTCAGGAAACTATGACAAATTATATATCAAATCGAAGCCTTAGACGTTAGCTTTCCAACGCAACTAGAACCGCGTCATTTGGACCTTTGTAGCTCAAGTTATGGTCAATTTAGTACCAAGAAGTCAGGCTGGACAGCTTTAGTAGTTCCTTCAGATTCTTGTATTCCTTCCACTTTTGCATGCTTGCTTTCCATCCTCTAAGTCATTTCTGCCTTATAAACTCTGAAATCACTTAACACACATATCAAGACATCTAATAGTAATGAGAGAGGATTAATATTAGAAAATATAAGGCCAAAGAAGCATGTTTTCAATCATAGCACAAAATCAGGAAGGAGAATGTAAAACCATGCAAATAGTATGAATAAGTGTATAAAAGATTGATAAAATCCACTCAATTGAGCACAAGATAAACCATAAAATAGTGGTTTATCAACCTCCCGACACTTAAACATTAGCATGTCCTCATGCTAAGCTTGAGAGAACTAAAAGACTGAAGGGGAATGGTAGAATGTATGAAATGCAACCTATGAATGCAACTAAATGCAGAATGCTTTTTTTCCTACTTGGTTAAAAGTAAACAAATCCTTCAAGAACAAATATGAACTGGATTTCACTAATTCAAATCATAAAATAAAGTACAAGTAAACTTGCAGAAGAAAATAGCTCATGAAAGCCGGGAACAAAGAATCGAGCATCGAACCCTCACTGGAAGTGTATGCACTCAAATCGCTCAAGTGTTTAAGGTTCGATTCTCTCAATTCTCTACTAACCTTTCTTTCTAAGGCTTGCTTTTCTTCTACCAATCAACAAAAATTTAACGCATAAATACACATATCAAGAGGTCTTTTAAGGGTTGTAATGGGGTTAGGGTCAAGGTAGGATTGTATTTGGCCAAGTGGACTAAAATTTGAATCCTTAATTAACTTAAACTTTCCACCTAACTTAGACAATCCATGTAATCATAATACAACATCTAACTATCCATTAACCATGTTTTCCACATATTCATGCATTCTAATTTCAAGTACAGTACATATGCATTGCTTTCACCACTACTTTAGGGCATATTGTCCTCTTTTTGCTTAATTGCTCTTTTTTTTCTTTTCTTTTTTTATATTTTATATATATATTTTTTTCTTTTCTTTTATTTTTCTCAATGCATATGATTAAATTATTGGATGCATGAATCATGTCCTAAATATTTCTTTCACATTTTCATAAAGATATATAACACCCAATTCTTAAACCAAATGGTTTCAAACCCACTTTTTCCACACTTAATTCGTGAGCACTCTCACTAGTCTAAGCTAACCAAGAATTCAAATTAAGGACATTATTGTTTTCCGCTTAGAGTTAGTGATGAGCTAAAGTAAAGAACAAAGGGGTATAATAGGCTCAATATTGGTTTGCAAAGGATAATGAAAGGGTAAGGCCATATGGGTATGTAAGCTCAGGGAAATAAGGGCCTCAATCATGTAAGTGTATGCATACATCAAATAATGGAAATATAGAATTAAGCAAGACAAAGATCACAATTTTAGAGAGAACAACACACACCAAAAATAAAATTTTGGTTGATAAAATGCAACCAATCAAATAGGCTCAAAATCTCACAGGTTTTGTGCGTTCAAGCTCTAAACCATGTTCCAGTATAATATTTCTTCAAACAAGTTTAACAAAAATTTTTAATTCAAATTAGTGAAATGTTATAAAAAGTTTCTTGAAAAAAAATTATTACTTTAACCAAGTGGTAAAATATACACAAAATCAAACAAATATGCAATCAAACATGCAAATGCAACAATGAACAAACAAAGAAAATAAAACATTGGTGTTGAGAAGGAAATAACTAACCCATGGAGATCGGTATCGACCTCCCCACACTTAAAGATTGCACCGTCCTCGGTGCATGCTAAGATGTACAAGTGGACGGACTGCTCCAACTGATGCCTTTCTCTATAGATTGTGTAGATTGACTTGTCTGTCTCCTCATATAGAAGTTCTTCCTTTTCCCTTCCTCGGTGGCCATCCTGAAAAAAGAGGAAAAGGGAGAAAAGTAACCCAGGAATAAAGATAAGAAAAATAAATAAAATATGGGTTGGTAATGCCAAATAGTAAAGGTCTCAATTACATGGTAGCTACGACATGCAGTGAGAAAATAGTAGAAGCATACGACATATCAATAGTGCAAGAATTGCAACAATGGGGAAGAGTGTGTGGGTTATGCAAAATAGTGTAAGTTCATATCAATGGAAAAGGAATATCAGTATTATAAAAATTAGCATTGACTAATGAATAATAATACCCAATTAGAATAAAACAAGTCATGAAGCACCAGAATAATTCAAAAAGATGTAACAGTTGAATGAGAAAATTTTAACACCAATGAAAAAATAATAATTTTAGAAAAGAAAATAAAAATATACCCAAAATTAAAATGCAATGGATCAAAGTATGCAAATAAATTAAATAAAATAGAATGGAAGTGAAGAGGGATGAGAAGTTAAAAATATGAAGTAAGAAAGAAAGAAGAAAGAAGAAAAGATAAAAAAATTAGGATTAGAAAAGAAAAGATAAGATAATTGGCACTGATCAGGATAAGTTGCGCGACGCGGGCGACGCGGACGCGTAGGTGACGCGGTCGCGTGGTGTGTGATAAGTTCAGGTGACGCGGATGCGTGGGGCACGCGGACGCGTGACTCGAGTTGTGCTAGTGGCGCGAGAGCAGCCTCGCGTATGCACAACTATCTGTTTAAATGCATTTTTGCCAAAAATCTGGGGTGACGCGTTCGCGTGGGTGACGCGATCGCGTGGATGGCCATATTTGCAAAATGACGCGGACGCGTGGGGCACGCGTTCGCGTGGTAAGCCTTGTGCTTCTAGCACCGTTCCAGCCCCATTCCAGCCTAACTTGCTGCCAAACATCCATTTACGTCGATTTTACAGTGCCACGCGTTCGCGTGGGTGACGCGGACGCGTGGGAGGCATTTTTCCCACATGACGCGGATGCGTCAGCGACGTGGTCGCGTGGATCAATTTGTGCCAAAGGCACGCCTCCAGCCACACTCTCGCGTGACTCTCTGTTCAATTCTCTTTTCTTCAAAACGCACTGGTGACGCAGACGCGTCAGCGACGCTGCCGTGTCGCATGCGTGTTTTTTTTTTTTTGTAGAATGTAAAATGCAATGCTAATGTGGATGTTATGAATAATTCCAGGTTCGATGAAATAAAATAAAACTCAAAAACAAACAAAATGAAATAAAATTAAAATTGAAAAAGGAACGATCGTACCATGGTGGGTTGTCTCCCACCTAGCACTTTTAGTTAAAGTCCTTAAGTTGGACATTTGGGGAGTCCTTTGTTATGGTGGCTTGTGCTTGTACTGTTCCTTGAATCCCCACCAATGTTTGTAACTCCAATGGCCTCCGGGATCCCAAACTAGGCGCAGAAAGCCTTCAAGCAGGTTAAAGCAAGTGACAAGGCCCCAAGAGTGTTGATTTCAAGACTGAATTCCGGGATCCCAAACCTTGCTTTTGCACCCGTCTTCTTGTTGATCATTAGTGTTCCAACTGGGTGGCAGGCAATCTGAATTCTCACTAAAGCGGCCAAACAACTTCCTAGACCCATTCAATTGAGCTTCACCAACCCTTGTACTTCAATTTGGAGCAGGCAACCATATTGAACTTTGCATGACAAATCTTACCACTAACCATCTTTCTCTTAC
The DNA here is from genome assembly GCF_059453495.1 of Arachis ipaensis. Classification (NCBI taxonomy): domain Eukaryota; kingdom Viridiplantae; phylum Streptophyta; class Magnoliopsida; order Fabales; family Fabaceae; genus Arachis; species Arachis ipaensis. Next base: position 78,786,741 of record NC_142444.1, read on the forward strand.
TATTAATGCCACAAAGAGCTCTAAGCTGACTATCTATCTCAAGTAAACCATATTCAAGTGGAATGAGAAAGCTAAGAGATATGAATTTTACCCACTTGAATGTTGTGATGGATGATGGTGACTTAGGTGGAGAGGTCTCTAGCAGCTTTGGCAAGGTGATATGAAGCTCCTCTCCCTTATGTTCTTTCTTGACAACTTCCACCTCCTTGCAAGCTTCTTCAGTTTCAACATCTTCCTCTTAGTAGCTTTCTTCCAATTCGATCTCTTCTTCATTGTTCACCATGGGCATGGGAGGTTTTTCTTCTTCTTCATCAATCTCCATGTCAAGTCCAATTGGAGAGGATTCAAATATAGATAAAAATTCATCAATGATTGAATCCATCTCTTGATCATCCCCTTCAAGGTCTTCATCCATGATATGCCTTGGAGGTTGTACACCCTCCTCAACAACAAATTCAAACTCCTTAGAAGGGGGCTCTATGACTGGGCTTTCCCATGGACGTTCCGCGTCTCCTAAGTCTTCGACCACTTCTTCCTCTTTAACGATTACGGCTTCCTCTACTTGTTTCAGTACAAAGTCATACTCCTTACTGTCCACTGGGGTTTCGGGTGTCTCCTTCATGCTACGTTCTTCATTAGATTCTCCACATGAAGCCATGGGGGTTCCTTGAGTGTCCGAACATCTTGAAGGTAATCGATTTATCGCTTGCTCCATTTGATGAAGGGTTGCATGAAATTGATCTACTGCTTCCTTGAGGCGAGCCTGTGATTTTTGGGTCGATGGATATGAACATGGTGCATATGGAAGTGGTGGTCCTTGGGGGTAATTGGATTGGAATTGGGGTGGGTAAGGATTAGGGTCATGTGATGGTGAATGGTTGTAGGTGGCTTGTGAGTATGGTGGTTCAAAGCTATATTGAGGAGGTGGTTCATTGGCATACGATGGAGCTTGCTGGTAACTACAAGGGGGTCCACCATATCTATCACCTTGGTACGCACCTCGGAATGGCTCTTGACCATAGTAATTTGGTGGGTGTTGATTGTCACGAAGGGGTCCACCATAACTATTGTCTTGGCATGCATTGTGGAATGGTCGTGGTCCATGGTATCTTGGAGGGTGTTGTTGCCTAAAGGGTTGATCAGATCCTGATACCAGGGCATTTTGGACAGTTTCACTGACCTTTTCTTTATTGTTTTAGGGTAGTTTCATGCACTATCTTAGGAAATAAGCAAGTTTTGGGTAAATAATCATTTACATGTTGATTCAAGCAAACATTGTGAATTTTATATGATTTTTTGAGAATTATGCATGAATTGAATGATAAAATGAATGATGCATGATCTTATGGGTTAGAACCTAGCTTTGATGCACATTATTTGCTTGATTTCAGGACAAAGAAAGCAAGGAAGATGCCACGTTAATAGCCACATTAGTCTAACTAACGTGACCATTAACGTGGAATGGAGGATAGCTTACAACGTTAATGAGAAAAGTGATCGCCAATAACGCCTGCGTGAGCCATCATAGCCCACGTTAGTTGCCACGTTAACTACGTTAACGTGGAAGCTAACATGGAAAAGAAGTAAAGTTCCAACATTAGTGGTAAAAGTGAATGCCACTACCATTGGAAAAGGGGGCACACCTAGCCACGTTAAGAGTCACGTTAAGTACATTAACGTGAGCTCTAACGTGGAAGGAAAGAAGTGCCAACGTTAGTGACACTCACCTTTGTCACTAACGTTGGACTAAGCTACTATTAGCCACGTTAGTAGTCACGTTAATTGCATTAACGTGGAAGCTAACGTGGAGGAAAGGAATGATGAGCCAACATTAGTGACACTCACCTTTGTCACTAACGTTGGAGATGGCTATCACTACCACGTTAGAAGTCACGTTAACCTAAGTAACGTGAACTCTAACGTGGGAAGAAGGGTGTTTGGAGCGCTAGTGACAAAGGTAAGAGTCACTAACGCTCTTGAGGCTAAGGCATGCCCACGTTAAGAGCCACGTCAGTTATACTAACGTGGACTCTAACGTGAGAAAAGGGGGTTAAGGGCAACGTTAGTGAAAAAGGTAAACCCCAATAACGTTTGTGAAGGTTCAAGAGGCAACGTTAGTGGGCACGTTAGTGCCACTAACATTGAAGTTAACGTGAACCACCGTGGGCTAAGAAACGTTAGTGAAAAAGGTGATTGTCACTAACGTTCTCGAACCCACATTTTCACTTAAACGTTAACACCACTAACGTCCTAGCTAAAATCCATGCCTATTTCACACTTTCTCTGCAAGTAAAGCTGAGCCCACTGAAGATTCCAAACTGCTTCAAACTCAAGATCCAAAGGCCCATATCCAAGACTTGAAGAGCCAACTAGAAGATCAGAAGAGTAGTATATATAGGAGTAGTTTTGAACTAGAAAAGAGCTTTTGGATTGGGAGAACTACTCTCTGTATAATTTTACTTTCTCTGCAACTTCTAGTTTTACTTTCAGAATGCATTCTCCATCTTTGTTTTCTATTCCTAGAGCTATGAATAACTAAACCCCTTTCATTGGGTTAGGGAGCTCTGTTGTAATTTGATGGATAAATAATAGTTTTCATTATTCTTCCTCTTTTTTTTTCCCTTGATTTTACTAGAAAGCTTTTAATCTTCATCCAATTAGGTAGTTATCTTGGAAAAGAAGCTATTCATACTTGGATCTCTTCGGAACCTTGGAAGAGGAATGAAGAGATCATGCTAGAAATGCTTTCTCATGTTGGACCAAATTGGGGTTTAGATGGATATAGTGACATATAATCCTACCAATACTTTGATTTGGAAATACATGTGGTATAATCAATGACCATACTTCATCTCTTCTCATGAGCAATTAGACCAAGGAATTGGCTATTGATCAGGATTTGAGAGATTAAATTACCAATGAATTGGAATTCAATCACTTAAGATTTCCAAGAAGATCAATGAATGCATTGATTGAGGAAGAGATGAAAATGAACTTGATCCGGAGAATGCAACATCTCCTAAACCCAATGACTTCCCCATTTCTGATCTCACCCATTCTCTTTAATTTCTGCAATTTACTTTTATGCTCATCCTCCCAAATCCCCATTTAACATTCTGCTATTTACTTTCCCGCCATTTAATTTCCTGCAATTCTCACATTGAATTCTGCCTAGCTCAACTAGAACATTCATCTAATTAAAGTTGATTGACCAATCAATCCCTGTGGGATTCGACCTCAATCTATTGTGAGTTTTTACTTGACGATAATTCGGTATACTTTCCGAGGAAAATTCTTGAGAGACAAGTTTTCGTGCATCAGATCCTCGTGGCTCCTTCCATCTGTGATTATTTCGACCTTGATGCATGTTCCTATTATAGCTTCCATTCCTTTCAACAACATTAGAACCGAACTCAAAGCACTGGGGGTGAGAACTCGTAGTAACTAATAAAAATTAAAAACAAAAATAAAAGCAAATAATAAAGCAAAAGAAAATATTTACAATAACCAATAATAGGGTACACATTTGCAATTCCCCAGCAACGGCGTCATTTTGAAGAACGGAACTCTCGCGCGATCTAGAATTTTCACAATAAATTCGCTTCTAGACCGACAAAAATTCCTTTCTTACAAAAGTTTGGTTGTCACAAGTAACAAAACCCAATAAAATTTATAACTAAAGTATTTAAACCTCGGGTCGTCTTCTCAAGGAATTGCAGGGAAGTATGACTTATTATTAGCTATGAAAAAGGTAGAATTTTTGGGTTTTTGAAATAAGGAGCAAGTAATTTAAATAACAAGAGAAATAAATTAATAATAATAAAATCTCTTAGCAAGGTATAAGAATTAGAATTCCTATCCCAGTTATCCTTATTAGATGTGATGAGAATTGGGTTTTAATCCCTCTTAGTTAAGTCAAGTGGACTAATTAATTTAATCCTCAAGTCCTAGTCAATCCCTGTGGGAAGACTAGCTTCAGAGCGATCCAAATCAATCAGTAATCTGCCAATTTCAATCACTGCTGAGTTTGACAACTCAAGTATTACCAATTACTTAACCAAAGCTAAAAGGAACAAAATATCTAATTCAAATTAAAAGCATCTATATAAATAAAGCAAAGCAAAGTCAAATCTGAAATACCTTAAAATATATTAAATAGAAAATTAATCTAAACATAAAGAATTCATAAAAAAAATTGAAAAAATAAATAAAAAGAATATTAAACCTAGAAATTGAGAAGAAGAATTCCTAAATCCTTTAAGAGAAATTCTAATCCTAAATTGAAATCCTAATCCTAAATCCTAAGAAAGAGGAGAGAACCTCTCTCCCTAAAAACTACATCTAAATTATGAAAAGTGAATAATGGAAGTCTTTTTCTTTTTATGAATGGATGCATTCCTCCACTTTATAGCCTCTAATATGTGTTTTCTGGGCCGAAAACTGGGTTAGAAACAGCCCAGAAATCGCCGGTTTTGAATTCAAACATGCTGGTTTTTTGCCACTGCGATGCGTCTACGTGGATCACGCGTTCATGTCACTTATCATCAAGGCAACTATGGCAAATTATATATCAAATCAAAGCCTCGGATGTTAGCTTTCCAACGCAACTAGAACCGCGTCATTTAGATTTTTGTAGCTCAAGTTATGGTCGATTTAGTACGAAGAGGCCAGGTTGGACAACTTTAGCAGTTCCTTCAGATTCTTGTATTCCTTCCACTTTTGCATGCTTCCTTTCCATCCTCTAAGTCATTCTTGCCCTATAAACTATGAAATCACTTAACACACATATCAAGGCATCTAATGGTAATGAGAGAGGATTAATATTAGCAAATATAAGGCCAAAGAAGCATGTTTTCAATCATAGCACAAAATCAAGAAGGAGAATGTAAAATCGTGCAAATAGTATGAATAAGTGTATGAAAGATTGATAAAATCCACTCAATTGAGCACAAGATAAACCATAAAATAGTGGTTTATCAGCAGGGCCTGTCCGTCAACCTCAAAGGCGGTTGAACCCCACCATCTTAGAAGTTGTCAAGAAAGAAGTGACCAGGCTGCTTGAGGCAGATATCATCTACCCCATCTCAGATAGTGAATGGGTCAACCCAGTACAAGTGGTGCCCAAGAAGTCTGGAGTCACAATAGTGAAGAATGAGCATGGAGAGCTCATGGAAACTAGAGTGCAGAATTCATGGAGAGTTTGTATTGATTACGGGCGCCTAAACCAAGCTACTCGCAAGAATCATTACCCCTTGCCATTTATTGATTAGATGCTTGATCGCCTGTCAGGTAAATCACATTACTGCTTCTTAGATGGTTATACAAGCTATTTTTAAATTCATATAGCTCCTGAAGATCAGGAGAAGACTACTTTTACATGTCCCTTTGGAACGTATGCTTACAAGAGGATGGCTTTTGGCTTATGTAATGCACCAGCTACATTCCAAAGGTGCATGATGAGTCTTTTCTTAGATCTTATTGAGGACTGTATGGAAGTTTTAATGGATGATTTTAGCGTATATGGTGATTCATTTAACCTTTGCTTGGATAGTTTAGCTAAAGTATTAGACATGTGTGTTAGTTCAAACCCTGTATTAAATTTTAAAAAATGTCACTTTATGGTAAAACAAGGTATTGTACTAGGACACGTTGTTTCTAATAATGGTATTTCTGTAGATCCAACAAAGGTAGATGTGATTTCTAGTTTACCTTACCCCTCCTCCGTGAGGGAAGTCCGTTCGTTCCTTGGTCATGCAGGTTTCTACCAAAGATTTATCAAGGACTTCAGTAAGGTAGCATTGCCTTTACCCAGACTGCTGTAGAAGGATGTGGAGTTCGAGCTGAGTGAGGACTACATGGAAGCATTTGATAAGCTGAAGATCGCCTTGACTCAAGCTCTGATTGTGAGAGGACCAGACTGGAGCCAGCAATTTGAGATTATGTGTGATGCCTCCAACCATCCAGTAGGAGCGGCGCTGGCTCAGTGCGAAGGTAAGGATCCTTTTATAATTGCATATGCCTCTAAGACCTTAGACGCTGCTCAGTCTAATTACACTACCACTAAAAAAGAGCTTCTGGGGCTATTATTTTTGCTCTGGATAAATTCCGAGCCTATTTACTTGGTACTAAGGTGGTAGTGTACTCAGACCATGTAGCTCTAAAATATTTATTAGCTAAAAAAGAGTCCAAACCAAGGCTAATACGTTGGATATTGCTGCTACAAGAATTTGATTTAGAAATTGATGAGCGGATAATTTATACGCTTTTTGGCATTGTTTTTAGTAGGATCTAGTTACTTTTAGGGATGTTTTCATTAGTTTTTATGTTAAATTCACATTTCTGGACTTTATTACGAGTTTGTGTGTTTTTTTATGATTTTAGGTATTTTCTAGCTGAAATTGAGGGACTTGATCAAAAATCAGATTCAGAGGTTGAAGAAGGACTGCTGATGCTGTTGGATTCTGACCTCCCTTCACTCATAGTGGATTTTCTGGAGATACAAAACTCAAAATGGTGCGCTTCTAATTGCGTTGGAAAGTAGAAATCCAGGGCTTTCCAGCAATATATAATAGTTCATACTTTGGCCAAGTTTAGACGACGTAAAAGGGCGTTGAACACCAGTTCTATGCTGCTGTCTAGAGTTAAACGCCAGAAACACGTCACAAACCAGAGTTGAACGCCAGAAACACGTTACAACCTGGCGTTCAACTCTAAAAAGAGCCTCTGCACGTGTAACATTCAAGCTCAGCCCAAGCACACACCAAGTGGGCCCCGGAAGTGGATTTATGCATTAATTACTTACTTCTGTAAACCCTAGTAGCTAGTTTATTATAAATAGAACTTTTTACTATTGTATTAGATCATCCTGGATTGTATTTTTGATCCTGTGATCACATTTTGGGGGCTAGCCATTCGGCCATGCCTGAACCTTTCACTTATGTATTTTTAAACGGTAGATTTTCTACACTCCATAGATTAAGGTGTGGAGCTCTACTGTTCCTCATGAATTAATGCAAAGTACTACTGTGTTTCTATTCAATTCAACTTATTCCGCTTCTAAGATATTCATTTGCACTTCAACATGAATGTGATGAACGTGACAATCATCATCATTCCCCTACAAACACGTGCCTGACAACCATCTCCGTTCCACCTTAGATTGGATGATTATCTCTTGGATCTCTTAATCAGAATCTTCGTGGTATAAGCTAGATTGATGGCGGCATTCATGAGAATTCGGAAAGTCTAAACCTTGTCTGTGGTATTCCGAGTAGGATTCTGGGATTGAATGACCGTGACAAAATTCAAACTTGCGAGTACTGGGCGTAGTGACAGACGCAATAGGAGGGTGAATCCTATTCCAGTATGATCGAGAACCTCAGATGATTAGCCGTGCCGTGACAGAGCATTTGGAGCATTTTCACAAGAGGATGGGATGCAGCCATTGACCACGGTGATGCCTCCAGATGATTAGCCATGCAGTGACAGCGCATCGGACCATTTTCATAGAGAGGATGAAAAGTAGCCATTGACAATGGTGATGTCCTTACATAAAGCCAGCCATGGAAAGGAGTAGGACTGATTAGATGAAGACAGCAGGAAAGCAGAAGTTCAGAGGGACGAAAGCATCTCTATACCTTTATATGAAATTCTCACCAATGATATACATAAGTATTTCTATCTTTATTCTCTGTTTATTTATTATTATTTTTGAAAACTCTATAACCATTTGATATCCGCCTGACTGAGATCTACAAGATGACCATAGCTTGCTTCATACCAACAATCTCTGTGGGATCGACCCTTACTCACGTAAGGTTTTATTACTTGCATGACCCAGTGCACTTGCTGGTTAGTTGTATCGAAGTTGTGAATGAAAAACGATTTATTAAGACGTGCGTACAGAGTTTTTGGTGCTGTTGCCTGAGATCACAATTTCGTGCACCAGAAGTCAAGGATAGGAGTGGTTCCCAGAATTTAGTGATAGACCACTTGAGTCGCCTTGAGCACATTAAGGCTGACTCCACTCCTATCAATGATGCTTTTCCATTTGATAGCTTGCATGCAATATCTGAAGTAGTTCATTGGTATGCGCCTATAGCTAATTATCTAGTCAGTCATACCTTCCCTCCTAACTTTACTAAGCATCAAAAGGACAAGCTGAAAAGCGAGTCCAAATATTATATATGGGATGACCCATATTTATGGAGGTATAGTGCTGACCAGATAATTAGAAGGTGTGTGCCTCAATCAGAATTCCAGTCCATTTTAGAGACCTGCCACTCTTCTGAGAGTGGTGGACATTTTGGTCCTTAAAGAACAGCTAGAAAAATTTTAGACTGTGGATTTCGGTGGCCTACTCTTTTTAAAGATGCTACTGCCTTCTGTAAATCTTGTTCCCCATGCCAGAGGTTTGGTAATATATCCAAGAGGAATGAGATACCCCAACAAATTATGTTGTTCTGTGAGATTTTTGATGTTTGGGGCATTGACTTCATGGGTCCATTCCTAAACTCTAATGGTTTCTCATATGTATTATTAGCTGTTGATTATGTTTCCAAATGGGTGGAAGCAATTCCTATCCGTACTGATGATGCTAACACTGTTGTCTCTTTTGTTAGAAATCATATTATCTGTCGCTTTGGATCACCACGAGCAATCCTGAGTGATCAAGGCACTCACTTCTGTAAAAGGAGATTAGCAGGTCTACTAAAGAAACACGACATTGTTCACAAGGTGGTGACTGCTTACCACCCTCAGACTAATGGACAAGCCGAGGTGTCGAACAGAGAGATAAAGCAGATCCTAGAGAAGATCGTCAAGCCTCATAGGAAGGACTGGAGTACCAAGCTACAAGATGTGCTTTGGGCATATCGGACAGCATACAAGACACCAATCGGGATGAGCCCCTTTCGCCTGGTTTATGGAAAAGCTTGCCACCTCCCAGTAGAGGTAGAGCACAAACCATTCTGGGAGATAAGAGAAATCAATATGGGATTTGAGAAAGCCAGAGCTGAAATCTAAGGAAGCTACAACTACAAGAATTAGAGAACCTTCGCCTAGAAGCATATGACAACTCCAGGCAATACAAAGAGAAGATGAAGGCTGTGCATGACAAGAACATCAAGAGGAGAGAATTCAGACCTGGGGAGCTAACTCAAGGTTGAGGCTCATGCCAGACAAGCTGAGATCAAGATGGGAAGGCCCCTATAGAGTAGAGAAGGCAAAGCCATACGGAGTCTTTCACCTGAGTCACCCTTCAAGTTCCAAATTCATCAAGGTCAATGGACATCGCTTAAAGCTGTATCATGGTGATAAGATGAAGAACAATAAGGAGCTAGAGATCTTCCTCTTGGAGGATCCATCAATAGAAGAAGACTGAGCTTGTGGACCGTCCAACTTAAGGACGTAAAAGAAAAGTGCTAGGTCGGGAACAACCCACCATGGTATGATCGTCCCTTTTCGTTCCTAGTTTTATTTTATTTTATTTTTCACAGTACTCTTCATAATTTCTGCATAATCATCTGTATTCTGCATTTTGCATTCTGTATAAAAAAAGGCGCACACGACGCGCAAGCGTCGCTGACGCATACGCGTCATATTTGTGTGCGTGAAAAATAAAGAATTTACCCGAGAGTTGTGCGGGAGTGGGGCTGGTAGTGTGTTTTACACACAAGCAAGTCCACGCGTACGCATCCCTCACACGTACGCGTCGCTTGCGTTTTCACCAGACCACGCGTACGCGTCCGTCAGGCGTACGTATGACCCTGCAAATCGGCGTAAATAGGTGTATGGCCAGAGAGTTGTGATGGTGTGGGACTGGAACTGTGCTGGGAGCATGAGCCTCGTGACGTGTACGCGTCCCTGACGCGTGCGCGTTTTTTTCCATCCAGGCCATCCACGCGTGCACGTCCCTGACGCGCACACGTCGTATGCAATTTTGGCGCATGTGCGTATCAAACAGAGAGTTGTGCGCGCGCGAGGCTGCCTTTGCGCCAATTGCACAACCCATATCTCGCGTACGCGTCGCATGCGACGCACACTTAAACCACCTTAGCGGCTGATTCTAATTCTCCCTCTCCCTCAATCTTATCTCTTTTCAATCCTAATTATTTCTTCTTCTTTCTTTCATTCTTCTTCCCTATTCCTTTTTACTTTCTCCTACTTTCTTCTTTCCTTCTTCTTCATCTTCATCACTAGGTTTCTTTTCTTCTCCCCTTCTACTCTTCCATTCTTGCATTTATTTTTCTTTCTTCTTTATTTTTCTTTTAATTTCATTATCCATGGTTTCTTTTTCTTTCTTTTTCATGCATTCTTATGTTGGTATTAGCGTTTTATTTGGGTATTACCTAACTATACTCAAGCTTGTGGTTATTATGAGGAGTGATTTGATAATTGATATTTTAATTAGGCTCTCATATAAATTTGGATTATATTATCTTCATTCCTACTTTAACTTGCTCACTAAGTGTTTGTAAAAAAGCCTATGGCATCTTGAACTCTATTTTGTTTTACCCTTTTACTTAAATGCCTCTTTTTCACATCACTTGCACTCCACATGTATTTGGGATTATCATTCACAATTGTCATCATTACACATGCTCTTTAATTTGGCACATTTACTACCTGAGGCTTGAGTTATGCCTCTCATGCCCCTTTTTGCATGCTTTTAACCTCTTGCATCTAATTATTATGAATTTCCTTTTTGATCTTAATTGATGTCTTACCTACAGGTTGTAGCTACCATCTAATTATTATCACTTGGAATTTTCTCCCCTCCGGCTCTTTAGTTATCTATCTTTAATATTCTTCCTTTTCTTTCTTCTTTAGACATGGGTACCAAGAAAGGAAAAGAGAAAGTCACTGACAAGACACCAGCAAGGAGAGGAACTAAGAGAATACTAGCAAAAGCACTTCCATCTACCAGTGTCAAGCCACTAACAAAGCGGGTGAAGAGGATTATTAAAGTTGATGAACCAGAAAAAGCTTTTCCTACCCGAGACTCCACACGGTTTGCTAACCGTTATTGCGAACAGATGTTCTCCATCCTAGCCGAGAGGAACTACATCCCAACATATTTTGTTGATTTTGTGGAGCCCCAAATTGAGAAGAGACAGTGGAGATTTTTGAGAAGGCATTCACGAGTTGCAACTTATCATAGGTAGTTGAATTCTACTCAAACTTCCACTCGCCTACTCTGCAGACTGTCTAAGTTCGTGATCAGTAAGTCCCTGTCTCCGAGAGTGCCATACAGAGAGCACTGGATCTTTCACCTAGCCCAGAGGGATGGGATGCCTATCAAGAGGCCTCTTTCAAGCGCCAGATGTACCAGTTCGACTGGAATAGCGTCCTTGGTGTCATAGCACAACCTGGCAGCAAGTGGATCTGCGGACAGCATAGGACTCGACCTAAGAGCATCTCAGCCCAGTCACTCACCCTGGAGGCTCGCGTATGGACACAAATTATGTCCCACTATGTCTTTCCGAGCACTCACGAGTCGACCTTCACAGCAGACATGGCTGTCCTTATCTAGTGCATCCTGACAGAGAAACCCCTCAACCTGCCCCGACACATCCAGGCTGCCATGGGACATGTATAGATTACGGATAACCTGCCTTTCCCTGCCTTGGTTTCAGATTTAGTCTCTACAGCAGGTGTGTCATATCGGGCAGGAGACACGAAGGTTATGATCCCTAGATCCGACCAGTATGTCCCGAATGGGAAGTACATTTGGCCGCCAGTTCCCTCTGCGAGCCGGCCTACAGGTCCATCTTTGGATACTCCTCCTTCTTCTACTCCACCATCATCCACACCACAGGCACCATCCATCCATCAGATATTCCTTCAGATCCTTGAGAGGTTCGACCAGCAAGACTGGCGAATGGACCAAATGAAGCGCCGTAACAAGCACCGATACAACTACTTGAAGGACCTCATAGTTTGTACACACCCACCTCCAGAACCAAAGGACACCCCAGACTCCCCTTCATCTAGTAGCACAGGTAGCCAAGGTGAACCAGACACTAGAGACAACGCTTCCAGCCCTCCCTTGCTCCTTACAGATGGCACGGAGGACCGTGCGAAGCCTTAAGTGTGGGGAGGTCAGTCCTTGACTTCGGGAGGTAACTTTTCTCTCTTAACACCAACATTTGACTTTTTTTTCTTTTGTTATATAGGATAGATTGCATGATAATAATTGTTTGCATGTATGTTTTGCTTGGTTAAAGTAATGAGTTTCTTTTCAAGACCCTTTTTATAGCATTTCACTAATTTAAATTGATAATTTGTTTTAAACTTTTTTGAAGACTGTAAATTGGAACATGAATTATAGCTAAGAACACACAACCTGTGAGATTTGAGCTTAATTACATGGTTATATTATTTAACCATAATATTTTATTCCTGTGTGTTTCCTTCTCTGTGATTGTAATCTATATTTTGTTCCATTCTATATGTCCATTTTTTAGTATATTTACATGCTTGCACAAGATTGAGGCCATCATTTGTTATTAGCTCACTTATCCTAAATAGCCTACCCTTTCAATTACCTTTGTTAGCCACTTTGAGCCTTTTAATCCCCTTTTGTTCTATATTTTACCACATCGCTAGCCTTAAGCAGAAAAACAATTAATTACCCCAAGTGAATCTTTGGTTAGCTTAAGTTAGAGATTGTGTATCAATTAAGTGTGGGGAACTGTGGAAACTTGGGTTGATGAAAGTGTGCTGTGTTTTATTGACAAAAGTATTAGGAATTTGGGTGCATGCTCACGTGAGACCAGAAAAAAAAATTAAAAACTCATGTGCATTGATATGTTATGTTTGCTTGTATGATTCAAAAAAAAAAAAACCAAAAATATTCAATTAAATAAGTAATTAAATAAGGGGACAAAATTATCCTAGTGTTAAGTTTAATAAAAGAGCAATGCATAAATGAGAAAATTAAAGAAATACTTGATACATGAGTATGTGATACAAAAGTGGGAATTATGGGTAGTTAGGCATGAATTTAGAAGTACATAGAGTGTGTGTGTGTTTAGGTGAGAACTTAGGTTAGTCAAAGATTCATATTATAGCTCACTTGGCCATACATATATCCTCACCCTTACCTTAGCCCCATTACAACCATAAAAAGACCTCATGATGTTTGCATTGGTATACTAAATTTTTGTTGATTGGTTAGATGAAGAACAAATTTTAGAAAGCATGACTAGAGAAGAGTAGAGTAAATTAACCCTAGACACTTGAGAGATTAGAGTGCATATACACTACCAGTGGTGTTCAATGCTTAATTCTATGTTCCCTGCTTTCATGAGCTATCTTCTTACAAGTTTACTTGTCTTTTATTGTGTGATTTAAATTAGTGGAATCAGATTTGTTTTTGTCTTGAAGAACTTATTTACTTTTAACCAAGTAGACAGAATCATCTTAGCATATAGTTGCATTCATAGGCTGCATCTCATGAGTCTTACTTTCCCCCATTCATCCCTTTTATCTCCTTGAGCTTAGCATGAGGACATGCTAATGTTTAAGTGTGGGGAGATTGATAAACCACTATTTTATGATTTATCTTGTGCTCAATTGAGTGGTTTTTATCAAGTCTTTGCACACTTATTTATATAATTTACATGATTTTACAATTCCCTTCCTAATTCTGTTATATGATTGAAAACTTGCTTCCTAAGCCTTTAAATAGTGTATTTTTAATTCCCCTTTATACCATTCGATGCCATGATCTGTGTGTTAAGTGTTTGCAGGCTTTATATGGCAGGAATGGCTTAGAGGATGGAGGGGAAGCTTGCAAAAATGGAAGGAGCACAAGAAATAAAGGAGATAACCAGCGAGAAGCAACGCGCACGCATGGCTCACGCGTGCGCGTGAATTGGAGTTTTGCACGGCGACGCGTGCGCGTACTTGACGCGTACGCATGATATGTGAAGTTGACCAGCGACGCGTACGCGTGACTGACGCGTACGCGTGACATGCGCTACCTGCAAAAATCGCAGAAAATGCTGGGGCAATTTTGGGCCGATTTTGGACCCAGTTTTCGGCCCAGAAACACAGACTAGAGCCAGGAGACAAGCAGAGACTCAAGACAGATTCTCATACGCATAGTTTTTAGTTTAGATTGGAATCTTAGAGAAAAATCACTCTTCCTCTAGGTTTTCTTCACATTCATAATTCTAGCTTTATGCTTTTTATACTTTTGCTTTGGATATTAAGAGGAATCACTACCTCCGTTGAAGTCGCTATTATTCTAGTTTGCTTTCTTATTCCTTTACTCTTTTGCTTACTTGTTAACCCTGTTCAGATACGTATGTTGCATTTTGGGATTTATTAATGCAAAGAACCATTTTTACTTTTAATTAATTTTGAATTCTTATTTTGTTTATCATGTCTTCTTCTTTTATTTCTGTGAATGTTATATTCATGTCAATGGAGTAGACTCCTAACTTGACTTGGGGGTTGATTAAAAGGAGACCCTTGAGTTGGAATACTCAAGTGTTAATTTTAATTGGAAGCTGTTGGCTGGCTCTCTAGTCTCTAACTCTAATCCTTCCTTGGGGAGAGGATTAGGACCTGAGGTCTATAGTTGGTTAGTTAGTTACTTGACTTAATATTACACTTGGAAAAATCCATCAAGGATAGAACTTCCAATTAATCATTCCCCTGGTCAAGGCTTTTATTCTGATTATATAAATCTCTTTTAATTTACATTGCTTTAATTCACAATCCTTTATTTTTCTGTTATTCAACCCTTAAAATTTCTCGAAAAAACTCCTGACTAATAAAATAGCACTCTTTTGTCAACTCGTTGGGAGACGACCTGGGATTCATACTCCCAGTATTTTATTCTAAAGTTTGTGACAACCCTTTCTAAATTGATAAGCAGATTTTCGTCGGTTAAGAATTGTACTCACAACGCTACTTTTATTAAAATTTCTTAGTCGTCAATTTTCTGCTACGTCAATCACCCATTCCAAATCATCAATTACCATGCAACACTTTCATCAACATAACCAAAGTTTATCCATTCATCATGATTCATCATACCTCAACATTTAACAACTCAACAACCATATCAACAACCCTCGTCAACAACACCAATCATCAATACTCATTAACACCAGCAATTCCCAATAATCATCATCAACCACACTAATCCAATATAACCAATAATTAATATTAATTCACATTTAAATATTAATACACCAATAACATTCAATCCTATGTTAGGATCAACTAGCCTAAGTTTACAGAAACATTACATATTACATAAAGGAAACTGAAATCATACCTTGGCCGATTCCTAAACGCTCCAAACACCAAAATGAAACCACCAAACTTGATCCAAAGCCTCAACCAACTCCAACAAACACCAAAGCTCAAACTAACAACACATATATCACCAAAATCAAAACCTAAGATACATAAAACAACTAAACACAAGGGTTTAGTGAAACCTTACCATACCAAGTGAGATTAGGGGTAAAATTTAACAATTATCCACTACTAGAATCACCTAAACAAGCAAAACCACAAAATCTACTCAAAACCATAACCTTAAAAATGCATAAAACTAGGGCATGAAACTGGGAAGTGAGATGAGGTTTCTTACCAGATTTGCTTGGATAGAAACATAGAGCTCGACGAGAGCTTCACGTGGCCACAAATGGCTCGTTAATCGGAGCTCCGGATCAAAAGTTATGGAGCTTTGAAGGAGGAGGTGAATAGTATTTCTTCTCTCTTCTCCCCTCTCCTTCTTGCAGCTGGTGTGTGTGTGTTTATGGGTGTGTTGTGTTGAATGGTTTCATTAATGAACCCTTATATATGTTGGGTTTGGACCCAACTTGGGCCTGGTCCAACCCGTTAGTATTTTTAGTCCGTTCGACCCAACTTTGGGCCAAACATTTAACACTAACGCCTGGTTTTCCATTTCTAATATGTTTCTAGGATTTTTTTATTGTTTTCACTTTTTCTCGTACAGAACTGGGCAGATTTAAATCGGTTCGACCGGTTTAACTACCAGTTTGCGGTTTTTTACGATTTTTTGCAAAAAACACATTTTCTGACTCGAAAAGACCTACTGAGTCCAAAAATCATATTTAAATCTCCAAATTCTCATTCTAACTTTCTGGAACTTAATTTGCGCATTAAAATTATTTTATTCGTGAAAACTTCAGTTCTTACACATATCATTCTGATGGATATGATGGTTCTTATCATGATTATGCCACTCAACCACCATCATTACATGCACCATACTTTCAACATAGTCCTCAAACACCATCACTCCAACCACCATATTCCCAATCCACATCCTATTTCCATCAATTACCTCCACAAAATCCTAATCCATATCCTCTATATGCACACACTTATAACCATTATGAACAAGCACCCATGGAACCACCACCACTTCAACATCACTACCCTTACAATCCTTCTTTTTCCTCCAACCAAGCCCTTATGGATGATACACTTAGTATCATTCCTCAAGAGCAAGAAAAGCTCTAAACCGCACTCACTAGTTTCACTCCGCCCTCCAAGAGCTTATATTCCGTATACCTCTATCTTCTACCAACAACCAAAACACCTTCCAACCTCCAAGCTTTGATGAACCTCCTTTCCAACCACATGATGAATTATCCTTTCCATCACAACCCTCCATGGAAGAATATCCATGTCCATCAATCCAAGAGCAATATGATCCTACTTATGTTAGTAAAGTGGAACAAGAACTAAAAGATCGTCTCAAAGAAGCAATGGATCGGCTACAAGCAACTATCCATCAAAAGTTGGACTCACGGGATTCATGCAACAAGCAAAGCAAGTCCACAGATGATAATGGATAAACAACTGAAGAGAGGAGTACGAGGGAAATTTTAGAGTCTCAACTTGAGAACAAGGAAATGGAGTGTATTTTACAACAAGTGGAAGGGATGGAGATTGTTGAAGAAGAAGAAGTGGAAGAAGACCTGGGGGAGGTTGAACAAGAAGGAAGCTCCATCATTGAAGACAACTCTACACCAAGTGACAATGGTGATCTTGTTGAAGCTTTTTCCATTGAATGTGAAACCGATGTTGAGGAGGATTGTGCACAACCTCCAATACATATTTTGATTAATGAGAAAGTGTTGGAATAAGTTAGCAAACAAGAGAAAATTGAAGAAAATTGTCACAAGATGGAAGTCATCAAGGAAGAGCCAAAGGAAGTGGAGTCTACAATGTCAAGACCATTGAATATCTTCCTTGCTAAGTCACCATCCAAATTACAAGTTGAATTGGTAATCATCTCATCTTTCAATTTTCTTGGCTCATATCAATATCCATTGTTATAAATGGATGGTCAACTTAGAACTCTTTGTGGGTTAGAGAGTAAAAAAGAGTTGGATGTTGGTGGGCAATTTGAATCAAGATGCATAGGGGATGGAAGTTCAAACTTTGAAATCCAAAAGTGGAGTGAAGCTCAATTCTATGGAATTAGGATGAGGATTAGAAGTTCTAAGGAGAATTCAAGCAGTTTGCCAACCAAGTCACCCAATTGGAAGCATGAAGATCAAGAAGAAAGGGGGTTGACAAACATGGTATGGGACCCCGGAATATACATAGATAATTGACGATCGGAATTTTCTATCGGTAAAGAATAAAAGTAATCGCGTTGTAAGTATAGCTTATAAACCAACTGAAAATCCTTTCGTACAAAAGTTTTGTTTGTCACTTAAGCAAACCCAATAAAATTGATAACCGAGTATTTAAACCTCGGGTCATCTTCTCAAGGAATTGTAGGGAGGTATGACTTATTATTAGCTATGGAAAAGGTAGAATTTTTTGGGTTTTTTTGAAATAAGGAGCAAGTAATTTAAATGACAAGAAAAATAAATTAATAATAATGAAATCTCTTGGCAAGGTATAAGAATTAGAATTCCTATCCCAGTTATCATTATCCATTGTGATGAGAATTGGATTTTAATCCCACTTATTTAAGTCAAGTGGACTAATTAATTTCATCCTCAACTCCTAGTCTTTCCTTTGGAAAGGCTAGAGTTATTGGAACTCAAATTAATCAGCAACTCCCAATTTCAACCACTGCTTTATTTGATAACTCAAGCGTCACCAATTACTTAACCAGAGCCAAAAGGGAAAAAATATCTAAATTAAATTAAAAGCATTCATATAAATAAAGCAAAGCAAAGTCAAATCTGAAATACCTCAAATTATATTAAATAAAACATTCAAATCTAAATACGAAGAATTCATAAGCCAAATTGGTAACATGAGTCAGATATGAATAAAAGCATTAGAATAAATAAAAATATAAAAGGAATATTGAACCTGAGAAGAAGTTGAAATTCTAAATCCTAATATAAATCCTAAGAGAGAGGAGAGAACCTCTCTCTCTGAAAACGACATCTAAATTATGAAAAGTGAATAATCAAAGAATCTCCCATGAATGGATGTATTCCCCCACTTTATAGCCTCTAGTATGTGTTTTTGGACTAGGATCTAGGCCAAAAAGGGTTTCAGAAATCGCTGGTGGCATTTTCTGCAGTTTCTACACGTAGCATCTGTCACGCGTGTGCGTGGGTCACGCGTTCGCGTCATCTGGAGTTTTTCCTGGTCACACGTACGCGTCAGTTACATGTCCGCGTCATATGCGTTTTGCGCCAGGCACGCGGCCGCGTCGTCCATACGTTCGCGTCGCTGCCTTCTCTTCAAAACTCCATTTTTATGCTTTCCTTCCATTTTTGTATGTTTCCTTTCTGTCCTCTAAGCCATTCCTACCCTATGAAACCTGAAAATACTTAACACACAAATCACGGCATCGAATGGTAATAAAGAATAATTAATTTTAATATTAATAAAGCATAGGAAACATGTTTTCATAAATCTAATAAAATGAGGAAGGAATGGTAAAACCATGCAATTTATATGAATAAGTGGGTGAAGACTTGATAAAAACCACTCAATTGAGTACAAGATAAACCATGAAATAGTGGTTTATCAATAATCATCAACTTTGGGGCCTTGGTACTCGCTTGAGATCTCTTAGTAGCTTGATGCGCTTAGTTTGAGATCCCGGAGGACATTGGAAATGCAAGCATTGGTGGGGATACAAGGAAGGATTTAAGCATAAGCCACCATAGCAAATCCCCCACCAAATGTCCAACTTAAGGACTTTAAATAAAAGTGCTAGGTGGGAGACACCCTACCATGGTAAACTCTTTCCATTCTCTTGTATATATAATCAATGAATGAATTGAGTTTCCATTGTTAGGTAGTTTTCTTCTTTTCATACTTTTTCATATCTTGCTTTGATCACTAGGTTGCTTGTTAGGCTCATGCTTTGATTAGAATAGTTGTTTTTGAATTGCATTTTGCTTGAAGAGCAAGTTTTGTTTGTTTTGCCTTTGAAAATTTTTTAAAAACTAAAAGATTTTTGTTAAAATTGAATTTTGGTTGCTTTAGAGTGTTTATAGGTTAGGAGAGTGCCCTGTTTCTATTTTCTGTGTTTAAAAAAAAAAAGGGGGCACGCCATGCGTGGGCGTGGCCGACGCGCACGCATTGTATGCTATGTTGGGAACTCCTAGTACAAAAACAGAGACTTGTGCTGGTAGGGTGCCAAAACTATGCGTCTACCACAAATTCCACCCCACACATAGGCGTGACCCACGCGTACGCGTCATATCCATTTTTTCACTATCACGCGTACACGTGATCCACGCGTACGCGTGGCCCCCTGCCCTATTCACAAACCTTTCTTTTCTTCTCTTCTTTCCATTTCTTTTCTTCTTCTCTCTTATTTTTCTTAATTTCCCTCCTCCAATCGTCACCCACCACTATCATTCACCATCCACCATCTTATCCTTTAGTTAGTTAGTTAGTTACTTTATTTTTCTGTTTTAGTGCTAAGTGTTGGATTATTGATTTAATTTGCTGATTTTGATGTTAATTGCTGCTGATTACCCATGAGATGCTATCCTAGCATCATTGTTATTAATATTCATTGTTGGAATCCATTATTGAGGTTATAATTTGTTACTTGATTTTGAGTTCTTTATGCTTAATTTATTGCATACCAAGTGCATGAGAATTTCCTTTCAAGCATTCTAAATCTTTTAAATTGCATGTTGTAGCTAGCCACATGTGATTGGAACTCTTTACTTTGACTGGGTAATTTCTTGATGTTGGATGATGTGCATTTATCTCAATGCATTGTGTTACTTGATCATATGCATCCATATGTTATGCTTATGCCTTAATGACATGTTGACCTTCAATTGTTTAACTATATGCTCTACACATATGTGAAACTAGTCATTTTGGCATAATGCCCCAATTGTGAATTTGGATTGTAAGCTCACCTAGTGACATCTTTTTTTAAATTGTCAAGCTATATGGACCTTTCTTGCTATGTGATTGATTTCACCTCTAGACTCTTTTACTACTTTACATAGCAACCATGTGTCCTATTTTATGTTCACCAGGTGATGGAAACCAAAATTCAAAGTGTGTCATTAGTTGATGTGTGATTTTCATTGTACCTTTATCATTAAAGTCTCCTTGCACATCAACCAATGTCCCTTCATCTTCCATTTCACAATTGTTTGATTATTGCTTGAATGCTTTCATGCTTCTTTATGATTTATTTGTTGGTCTTAACTTACAAGTTTTCTTTGAAGCATCTCAAGTACACTAGAATGAGTGAAGTGCATGTTCCTTTTTGTGTAACTGTGACATAGCTTTTTATGTTAGTGTGTGTGTTATAAATCACGCGCAACTTAGGATGCACACTTACTTTTATCCATGTCACACATTGGGTCACTCACTTCATTCTAGTGATTATTACCTCATTCCAACAATATATGCTTCCTTGCTTTTGTATTTACTTGTTTTCTTATCTGGTTATCTATTTTTCATGGAGGATGCACCGTAAGCAACAAGGGAAGCGGAAGAAAGAATATGCAGTAACCGGTTGATCCACCAGCTGAAGGTGGCAATCCAGAAAGTCACTATATCCTCCTTGCTCATCTTTGAATGCACTGAGGACGGTGAAAACTTTTAAGTGTGGGGAGGTCGTCCGACCGAAACAGTCATTTTTGGGTGACAAATTTCTAATCCTAACACTTTCACATTTTATTTTTCTTTTATTATTAGGTCTATTAGAATTTTTTGATGTATTTTCTAGGTTTGCATATATGTGTAATAATCTTAGTTAAAATAATGAAATTCTCCAAGAAAAACATTCTTAATAGGACATTGGCATCCCAATTGATTTGAGTAAAAATTTTTCATTGAACTTGCTTGAATTATACATTGTGGAACATGTTTTTGAGCTAAGAACACACAACCTTGTGAGTTTTGAGCCTAATTATGTGGCTACATCATATAACCATTATTTTCCTTCTTGTGTGTGATTATTCTCTTTCTATGATTGTAATCTTTGATTTGTTTGATTCTTTATGTCCATTATTCCATGAATACATGCATTTATATGATTGAGGCCATCATTTTATTTAGCTCACTTACCCAAATAGCCTACCTTTCATCAATCATTGTTAGCCAATTTTGAGCTTATTTTAATCCCCTATTGTTATTAATTTTAGCACATTACGAGCCTTAAAGCAAAAAATAATAAATATCCTTAATTTGGATCTTTGATTAGCTTAGACTAGTGACTGTGTCCATCATTCAAGTGTGGAAAAACTTGGGACATTGGTTGAGGTAAAAGTATGTTTTGTATTTTCATTGAAGATCTTGGGAATTGGATACATACTCATGTAGTAAATGTTAAACCATATGCATTGATGCTCTTGTATATATTTTTAGTTTGAAAAGAAAAAAAATAAAAGAAAAAAAGAAAAAATATACATATATAAAAAAATGAATGAAAAAGAAAAGAAAAGAAAAAGAAAGCAATAAAAAGGGGACAAAAATGCCATAGGTTGTATGTTGTAGGTTAGGTGAGAACTTAAGTTAATCAAAGATTCAAATTTCAAACTCACCTAGCCATATATAACCTTACCCTGACCCTAGCACCATTACAGCCTATGAAAAGACCTCATGATATATGTATGCATGCATTGAATAATTGTTGATTGTTAGATGAAAAACAAATCTTAGAAAGGATGATTAGAGGAGAATTGAGTGAATCAACCCTAAACACTTGAGTGACTAGAGCGCATACACATCCGGTGAGGGTTCAATTGCTCAATTCTATGTTTTCACCTACTATTATTTCTTTTCTTGCAAGTTTGTGAATTCCTTTCAATAACTCAATTCAATTGAGGAGTTGATTTGATCGTGATTGCCTTAGCCCTCGTATTCATATATGTATTCTTGGGAGTTGATTTGTTTTAACCAAGTAGTTATATGCACTTAGATAGATTGCATGTAGATAGTTTGCATATAGGTAGTTACCTTGAATAAATGTTCATACCGTTTCTTATCCTTCTTGGTTTAGCATGAGGACATGCTATTATTTAAGTGTGGGGAGGTTGATAAACCCCATTTTTAGGGTTTATCTTGTGTTGCATTTAGAGGATCTTATCAACTTTTCCCACATTTATTCACTAAAATAGCATGGTTTTGTAAATTCTCCTTTAATTGTGCTTAATAGTAAAAACATGCTTTTTGGGCCCAAAATTAATAAAGTTAATTCGCTTTAATTACATTCGATGCCTTGATATGTTTGTTAAGTGATTTTAGGTTTAGAAGGTAAAGATTGGATTAAATTAATGAAGAAAAAAAAGCATGTAAAAATGGGGAACTCATGAAGAAATGAAGGAATTGCTAAACTGTCAATCCTGACTTGTTCGTACTAAATTGATCATAACTTGAGCTACAGAGGTCCGAATGAGATGGTTCTAGTTGCGTTAGAAAGCTAACATCCAGGGCTTCAAAATGATATGTAATCTGCCATAGTTGCCTTGCTTTTAGGCTACGCGTATGCGTGGCCCATGCGTGTGCGTCGCAGGATCAGCGTGACTCACTTAAAGGCAACACGTGATCAGTGTTTTCTTAGACATTTTAGGCCCAATCCAACCCATTTCTGATGCTATTGAACCAGGAATTGAAAGGGGGAATAAACCAAATAGTCATAGTTTAATTTTCACCATGTCTTAGGCTAGAATTTTAGAGAGAGAAGCTCTCTCTTCTCTCAAGAATTTAGGTTAGAATTAGTGTAGATTTTCTTAGATCTAGTTTTAATTGTTGTTTTCATTTACTTTTCCTTGCAATTTCTTGTTGCTACATCTTTTCTCTCTTAGTTCTTCTTGTTAATTTCTTCTATTTTGCTACTTTCATGTCTATGAGCACTTTGTTGATTTTAATTTCCTTTAATGCAATTTCATGTTTTATGTTCCTTTATTGTTTAATTGCTTTATTATTGTTATTTCCTTGCATTTGGTAGTGTTAGATTTTATATTTCTTGTCATTTTATTATGCTTTCCTTTTATGCCTTCCAAGTATTTGATAAAATGCTTGGTTGAATTTTAGAGTAGATTTTTCTCCTCTTCGCTTGGGTTTAGTGATTGGAGACTCTTGAGTTATCAATTTCTTTTGTTGATTGACAATTGGAAGTTGCTAGTTAACTTGAATGCCACTAAAGCTAGTTGACGTGGCAAAAATTGGCGAGTTAAGAATTTATTATAAGAGATGCGTTGTAAGTACAGTTCTTAACCAACCAGAAATCCGCTTATCAATTTAGAAGGGTTGTCACAAAATTTAAAATTAAAATACTGGGAGTATGAATCCCAGGTCGTCTCCCGACGAGTTGCAGAAAGGTGTGCTATTTTATTAATCAGATGTTTTCAAAAAATGGTTTGAGTTGAATAACAGAAAATTAAATTAGAGAATTTGTGTAATTTTAAATAAAAGCCTTGGCTGGGAGTAGATCAGTTGGAAGCCCTATTCTTGTTGGAGTACTCTCAAGATTAATTGATAATTGAGGGTTGTTCTGTTTAATTATCCCTTAGTAGGTAAGGGAAAGTCAAACAAGTTGGAAAGCTATTTCTATTCACAAGTCCCAATCCGCTCAATTGAAAAGGATTGGTGTCAGTGACTAGAGGGCAAACCAACAATAAACCTAATTACAATTTTTCTTTTAAGCATTCCAACTCAAGGTCTTCCTTTCAATCAACTCCCATCCAAGTTATGGAACTACTCGCTCATTCTGAATATAGAATTCATAACATAGGAAAGGGAAATATAGAAAGACATGATAAACAATAATCAAAGGGATCAATTAAAAATAAAAATAGTTCTTGTATTAATAAACTCTAAAAATAATTCAATAATAATTCTAAATAAACAAAGGACATGGAAGAGTAAAAGACAGGTAAAGAAAACAAACTAGAATGACGATGTCTTGCTGAGGTAATAACTCTTCTCAATATCCCAGTGCAAAAAACAATAAAAATCAAATCCTAAGAACTATGAATCTGTAGAGAGAAAACCTAGAGAAGGAGTAAAAACTAGATCTAAAACTGGGAATCGTGTGGAATGAATTGCTGTTTTTGTTTCTGCATGTTTTGTGAAAATTGGGTCAAAACAGGGCCCAAAATCGCCCCCAGCAAATTCTGCAGATTCTATAGATCGCGCATGTCACGCGATCGCGTCATTCATACGGACGCGTCATTCGGCGTTTTGCCTTGCCACGCGTGCGCGTCGTCTACGCCTCCGCGTCACTAGTGCAATTCTAATCTGTGCGGTCACGTGAGCCATGCGTCTGCGTCACTGCGATTTCCTCTATGTCGCGCGGTCACGTGACCCATGCGTCCGCATCACATCTCGCTGGTCATCACCTCAATTTCTTGTGTTCCTTCCATTTTTGCAAGCTTCCTCTCCAATTTCCAAGTCATTCCTGCCCTATAAAGCCTGAAACACTTAACACACAGATCACGACATCTAATGGAATGAAGGAGAATTAAATTACATAATTAAAAGTCTTTAGGAAGCAAATATTCAATCATGTAATAATTTTACGCAGGAAATATAAATGCATGCCAATCATATGAATAAGTGGGTAAAGAATTGATAAAACCATACAATTAAGCACAATATAAACCATAAAATAGTGGTTTATCAACCTCCCCACACTTAAACATTAGCATGTCCTCATGCTTAGTTGAAGGAGATAAAATAAATGAGTAGGAACATGTAAAACTCATGTAATGCAATGCAACCTATATATATGAATGCAACTATATGATTCTTGTCTACTTGATCAAAAGTAAATAGGCTATTCAAGACAATCACAAATCAAACTCCACTAATTCAATTCTTATACAGTAAGAACAGATAAAAATTCAAGAAGGTAGCTCATGAAAGCAGGGAACATAGAAATTTAAGCATTGAACCCTCACTGATGATGTATGTACACTCTAATCTCTCTAGTGTATAGGGCAATCACTCGATCCTTCTCTAATCATGCTTTCTAATTTTTTTGGTTCTTCTCCTAACCAATCAACAACATTTAATATATTAATGCAATCATCATGAGGTCTTTTCAAGGTTATAATGGGGCTATGGTAAGGGTAATGATACATATATGGCTAAGTAAGTTTATAAATTGAATCTTTAATTAACCCAAGCTTTAACCCAACATATATATATTCTATATAACTTAAAATTCACACTCAGCTACCCAAAATTTTTCTTTCACATTCCATACTCATGTATCAACTTTTTATTTTAACTTTATCATACATGCATTGATCTTTGAATTCTTAACTTAGCATTGGGGTAATTTTGTCCCCTTATTTATTTATTGAATATTTTTGGATTTTTTTTAACACAAACATAAAAATAAACATAGCTAATCAATGCACATAGATTTTTTTATTCTTATAGTTTCACATGAGTAGGTACCCAAATTCCCATTATTTTATCATGACACATTCCCTTATTATCTTTTGTTCCCACAATTTCCCATACTTAATTAACACATACAATTCTATCTTAAGCTAACCAAAGATTCAATTGGGGTATAAAATTGTTTTTCCGCTTAAGGCTAGTAATGTGGTAAAATACAGAACAAATGGGATTTAAAGGCTCAAAGTGGTTAACAAAGGTAATTGAAAGGGTAGGCTTAATTTGGATAAGTGAGTTTAAACAAGTAATGGCCTCAATCATATGCAAACATATAAATATATTAAACATTGGACATATAGGATGAAACAAAATATAGATTACAATCATGGAGAAGTAAACACACAAGAATAAAATAATTATGGTTAAATAATGTAACCATGCATAAAGGCTCAAGTCTCACAGGTTGTGTGTTCTTTAGCCCAAAAATCATGTTCTAAATACAACTTTAAGCAAATTTCAACATAAAAGTTTTGATTAAAATTAGTGAAATTTTGTTCTAAAGATAGGGTCTTAGAAGAAACTTATTGTCTTTTCAATCAAGTAGAACATGCATGAAACTAATCTATTACTATGTAATTTATCGTATTCTACAAAAGAAAAACTAACTAAATATCCTAATTCATTGGTGTTAAGGAAGAGAAATTACCTCCAGAAGTCAGGTACTGACCGACCTCCCTACACTTAAGGCTTTGCACCATCCTCGGTGCCATCTGTTAGGAACAAAGGTGGGCTGGTAGTAGTATCTCCACAGTCGGGACCGTCATGGCTCTCTGCGCTGGTAAAGGAAGTGGAGTCCGGGGTGTCTGAGTCCTTGAATTATCCCATAATCAGCTCCTTAAGGTATGTGAATCGGCGCTTGTTACGGCGCTCTCTCATCTTAGCTTTCTGTTCCTGCCGATCTAACTTTTCAAGTATCTGATGGAGCAGTTGGTTTGTTGTAGGTGCTTGTGGTGCTGAAGGAGGAATTTATAAAATAGTAAAGGGAATTTATGAAAAGCAAGCATTGAATAGTAGAATAGAATAATGTAGAAAATGCATAATGCCATATGGGCTTTTTCACAAACACATAGCATGCATGATGAAGAAACTATTGAAAATAATAATTTGAACATGCAAGCAATCCTTTCTAAAAAGTAATATATAATTGCCAAACTATTTTCCAACAATCCACAAGCATATAATGAGAAATAATGACTCAAATAAATTCTAACACCAATTAAAAGAAAGAAAGAAAAAGAAAATATGGATAATGAAAGTAAAAAGAAAAGAAAATAAGAAAACATAAAAATAAAAAGAATAATAGAAAAGTAAGGAAGGAAAAAGAAAAGAAAAACCTTGTTAATGGTGGTGAGAAAGTAGAAAGTAAGAAAGAAGGGAGAAGGAAGAAATAAGGAAGAAAAAGAGAAAATAGGATTTGGGGAAAAGAAAGATAAGATATTTTTGGCATTTTAGGGTAATCTGTGCGGCACAAGCGACGCGGACGCGTGAGTGATGCGTTCGCACGACTTGCGCTTTAAGTTAATCAACGCGGTCGCGTCGGTCACGTGGTCGCGTGACACGTTTTATGCTACTGGCGCGAGGGCAGCCTCGCGCTCGCACAACTCTCTGTTCAAAATCTTATTTTGCCAAATTTTGGGTGACGCGATCGCGTGGTCGACGCGATCGTGTGAGTGGCCAATATTGGAATATGACGCAGACGCGTGGGGCACGCGTTCACGTGCTAGGAATTGTGCGTCTATCGCCGGTCCAGCTCCACTCTAGCATAACTTTCAGCTATGCACCATTTTCACGTCGATTTTCATGTCACGCGGCCGCGTGGGTGACGCGGTCGCGTGGGAGGCCAATGTTCCCACATGACACAGATACATCAACGACGCGGTCGCGTGGGGTGATTTGTGCCAAGGGCACGCCTCCAGCCACGCTCTCGCGTGACTCTCTGTTCGTTTTATTAATCTCTCTAAGCCACTTGCGACGCGGACGCGTCAATGATGCAGTCGCGTCGCGTGAAAATTTTTTTTTTTAATAAAAATATTCAAATTTAGATGCAAGCTAAATGTACTAATAAAGAAAAGAGTTATTGAATAAGAAAACTGCGAATAAAGAAAAGAACGATCATACCATGGTGGGTTGTCTCCCACCTAGCACTTTGCTTTAACGTCTGTAAGTTGGATGCTCCACTAGCTCAGTCTTCGGCTATGTGTGGATCTTCCAAGAGGAAGATCTCAAGCTCCTTGTTTTTCTTCATCTTCTCGCCATGGTACAGCTTTAAACGATGTCCATTAGCTTTGATAAGTTCAGAGCTTGAAGGATGACTTAGGTGAAAAACTCCGTACGGCTCGGCCTTCTCTACTCTGTATGGACCTTCCCATCTTGATCTTAACTTGCCTGGCATGAGTCTCAGTCGAGATTTATAAAGGAGGACTAAGTCCACAGGTTGGAACTCTTTCCTCTTGATGTGCTGATCATGTACAGCCTTCATCTTTTCCTTGTACAACTTTGAGTTCTCATAAGCTTCCAGGCGAAGGCTTTCTAATTCCTGCAGTTGCAATTTCCTCTCAGCTCCGACTTTCTCAAATCCCATGTTGCACTCCTTTACTGCCCAAAAGGCTTTGTGCTCCACTTCAACTAGAAGATGACAGGCTTTTCCATAAACTAAGCGGAAAAGACTCATCCCAATGGGTGTCTTGTATCCTGTTCTGTATGCCCAGAGTGCATCTTGTAGCCTGGTGCTCCAGTCTCTCCTATGAGGTTTGACTATCTTCTGCAAGATATACTTTATCTCTCTGTTTGATACCTCGGCTTGCTCATTAGTCTGAGGATGGTAGGCGGTTGCAACTTTATGAATTATCCCATGCTTCTTCATTAATCCTGTTAGTCTCCTGTTACAAAAATCGGTGCTTTGATCGCTCACGATTGCTCGTGGGGATCCAAAGCGACAAATAATATGGTTTCTCACAAAGGAAACAACAGTGTTAGCATTATCAGTGCGGGTAGGAATTGCTTCCACCCATTTGGAAACATAATCAACAGCTAACAATATATAAAAATAACCATTAGAATTTGGAAATGGACCCATGAAGTCAATGCCCCAAACATCAAAAACTTCATAGAAAAGCATAATTTGTTGAGGCATCTCATCCCTCTTGGATATATTACCAAATTTTTGGCATGGGAAACAAGATTTACAAAATTCAGCAGCGTCTCTAAAAAGATTAGGCCACCAGAATCCACAGTCTAGGATTTTTCTAGCTGTTCTTTGAGGGCCAAAATTTCCTCCACTCTTAGATGAGTGGCAGGCCTCTAAAATAGACTGGAATTCTGATTGAGGCACACACCGTCTAATTACCTGATCAGCGCCACATCTCTATAAATATGGGTCATCCCATATATAATATTTAGACTCGCTTTTCAGCTTGTTTCTTTGATGCTTAGAAAAGTTTGGAGGAAAGGTACGGCTAACTAGATAATTAGCTACAGGTGCATACCAAGGGACTACCTCAGATACTGCTTGCAGGTTATCAAATGGGAAATTATCAGCTATAGGAGTGGAGTCATACTTAATGTGCTCGATGCGACTCAAGTGGTCTGCCACTAGATTCTGGTTACCACTAATCTCTAAAATCACTTAACACACATATCAAGGCATCTAATGGTAATAAGAGAGGATTAAACATAGGGAACTTAAAGCCAAAGAAGCATGTTTTCAATCAAAGCACATAATTAGGAAGGCAGATGTAAAACCATGCAAATAGTATGAATAAGTAGGTAAAGAGTTGATAAAAACCACTCAATTGAGCACAAGATAAACCATGAAATAGTGGTTTATCAACCACTCATATCCTTAATTTCTAAATCAAATTCTTGTAGTAGTAGTATCCAATGTATAAGTCTTGGTTTAGATTCCTTTTTAGCTAATAGATACTTTAGAGCTGCGTGGTCTGAGTACACTACTACATTCATACCAAGTAAATAGGCTCGGAATTTATCCAGAGCAAAAACAATAGCAAGAAGCTCTTTCTCAGTAGTAGTATAATTAGACTGAGTGGCATCTAAATTTTTAGACGCATAAGCAATTACAAAGGGGTCCTTACCTTCACGCTGAGCTAATGCTGCTCCTACTGCATGGTTGGAGGCATCTGATGACAAGTCATCTTAGCCTAGTTTCACTAGTCTTTTTCTTTTGTTTTCAAATGAATTATGCACTTTCTTGAGCCATAAGCAAGCCAATTGGGTAGATTTTCATGCTTCCTTTGATTTAATCAACCATAGATGAATTAATGCAATTTCATGAGGTTTTATGCTATAATTGTCACATATTATGAGAGAATGAATATCTCATGATTTTGAGCATAGCTTTGATGTGTTTGGTTTATTAATGATAGGTGAAGAAAGCTTGGAGAAAGGTTGAAGCAAGAAGGAATGGCTAGGAGGAAGAGAGGACAAAAAGTTTGAGCAAAAGTTTGCCTCAAACTTTAGCTCAAACTTTTGGAATAAGTGAAAACGAACCAGGGAGCAAAAAGCTTGACCAAAAGTTTGCCTCAAACTTTTGTGCAAACTTTTGGGCAAAAAGCTTGAGCAAAAGTTTGCCTCAAACTTTTTGGCAAACTTTTGGGCAAAAAGCTTGAGCAAAAGTTTGCCTCAAACTTTTTGGCAAACTTTTGGCATCACAAATCAACACCCTGGAGAGCAAAAGTTTGCGCCAACGTTTGCCTCAAACTTTTTGGCAAACGTTGGCGCCATGAGTGTGCAAGGGGGAGCCAACGTTTGAGCAAAAGTTTGACCCCAAACTTTGGCTCAAACGTTGGTAGCAGCAAAGATGGGGTGGCTGATATGAAAAGTTTGAGTAAAAGTTTGCCTCAAACTTTTACTCAAACTTTTACTCAAGCTTACATGATTCCAAACCCAGTTCACTTCGGTTCTTCTCCAAACTCCAAGAGCAATCAACCAAGGCCTCTATCAACCCAATTCCATCAAGAGCAAAGGCCCAATTGAAAGGCTTGAAGACCATTTGAAGAAAGTGTATAAATAGCATAGGATTTAAGTTTTTCGGGGGCTTTTCTTTTTGGTTTTGATTAGTACACTTAGTAGAGAGCTCACTTTACATTTCTTGGCATTGTTGTTTTAATTCAAGAGAATTTGGGAAGGAGAATTGATCTCTCTTCTTCCTTGTTCTTGCCCAGCACTCTTTACTTTCCTTGTCTTGGATCTTGGGTTGGAGAATTGAAGGAAATCTGTTTCAATCTCATCCTGAGATCTCTCTGTTTCACTTTACTGCACAATTGAATTTAAATTTCTGTTAATTGCTTCTTCATCTACTTTCTCTGCAATTTACATTTCCTTTACAATTGTTCTTGTTGGATCTAGGAAGGCATTGAGATCTAGACTTGGTTATCTAGTCTCTTGGGTCCTGAGATCTGAATTATCATTTTACATTCTCTGTTTACTGCTTTCAAGCTCATTTACATTTCTGTTTCAAGATCCGATTCAATCCAATTCATCTTCCACTCTTATGTTTGTTGAAATTTACTTTTCCTTGTTTAATTTCTGCAAATCCAATTCCCAATTCCCTTTACAATTCAAGCCATTTACATTTCTTGCACTTTAAGATTCTGTAATTTACATTTCTTGCGTTCTAAGTTTCTGCCATTTAATTTCTTGTTCTTTAAGATTCGGCACTTTAAATTTCAGTTCTCTTTAATTTCATGCAATTTACCTATTCTCTTTACTTTCTATGCAATTTAAATTCTGTTAATCACAAATCTCTCAACCAAATCTTGATTCGCTTGACTAAATCAACCACTAAACTAAAATTGCTCAATCCTTCAATCCCTGTGGGATCGACCTCACTCCCGTGAGTTATTATTACTTAATGCGACCCGGTGCACTTGCCGGTGAGTTTTGTGTCGGATCGTTTCCCGCACATCAAGTTTTTGGCGCCGTTGCCGGGGATTGATTAGATTGACAATGATTAAGTAAAGTGGAGATCTAGATCAAGCATTTTTTTTCTTTTCTGTCCTTTAATTTTCAATTAACCCACTAACTATTTGAATTTTTGCTTAAGCTAACTAAAACTTCATTCTAGCAGTAGATTGAAGTGTCACTGGTTTGTGTGTTTCTTATGTTCTGCTTGTATGTCAGGTACAAGAAGAACCACACCCACCTTTCATGAACAAGACGAAAGAACTCTCAGGAGGTTAAGAAGAGCTGAAAGAGGGAAAATATTGTTGGAGAAGAGGAATCAGAAGAAGAATTCCAAGATATGGAGGAACATTCAACCAATCCACCTGGTGGAGCAGACAACAACAATAACAACCCACCCCAGAGGAGAGTTTTGGCCTCCTATACCTTTGCAAATGCTAGACATTGTGGAAGTAGCATTCTCACCCCTAATGTCAATGCAAATAACTTTGAATTGAAGCCACAACTCATTACATTGGTCCAAAACAACTGCTCGTTTGGGGGAGGACCATTGGAGGATCCAAATCAACATCTATCTACCTTCTTAAGGATTTGTGACACTGTCAAGTCCAATGGCGTGAATCCTGAGACTTACAAGCTTCTGCTGTTCCCGTTCTCATTAAGGGACAAGGCCGCACAATGGCTTGAAACTTTTCCTCAAGGAAGCATCACTAGCTGGGATGATTTGGTGACTAAATTTCTAGCCAAATTCTATCCACCTCAAAAAGTCATCAGGTTGAAAACTGAGGTGCAAACATTCACACAATTGGATGCTGAAAATCTGTATGAAGCATGGGAGAGATACAAGGCTCTGCTGAGGAAATGTCCACCAGAAATGTTCACTGAGTGGGACAAGCTACAGAACTTCTATGAAGGACTCACTCTAAAGGCTCAAGAATCACTTGACCACTCAGCTGGAAGATCATTGCAACTGATGAAAACAGCAGAAGAAGCTCAAAATCTTATTGACATGGTGGCCAACAATCAATATTTCTTTACTCATCAAAGAAACAGCCAACCATCACAAAGGAGATGAGTAATGGAGCTAGAAGGAGTGGACTCAATCTTGGCTCAAAACAAGATGATGCAGCAGTAAATTCAACAACAATTTGAGCAAATGGCCAAGAGGATTGATAGCCTCCAAGTTGCAGCAGTTAACACAAGCCAACCATCATCCACATGGGGGCAAAATGAAGAAACTCAAGAAGAACAACAACAAGAGCAAATACAGTACATGCACAACCAAGGACCAAATGAAGTGTATGGTGATACATACAATCCATCCTGGAAGAACCACCCAAACCTCAGATGGGGAGATAATCACACCCAAAACCAACAACCATGGCAGAGGAACTCAAACCAAAACAACCCAAGAAGCAACCAAAACCACAACCAGCAGCAAACTAACCAGAACCCCTACAGAAAACCTCAAAATAACTACTCCAACCCCAACCAGTACCAATCCAATAACCAACCCACCAACCAAAATGCCTACCATCCACCACCCGCATCTCACAATCCACCCCAAGTATCACCTGAATCTCAAAGACTCACTAACTTGGAGACCTTGATAGACAAAATGTTGAAACACCAGGAAATGACAATCAAGAACCATGAATCCTCCATAAAGAGCCTAGAGAGGCAAATTGGGCAAATCTCCAAATAGATTTCTGTTGAGAGACCTTCAAGCTCACTGCCGAGTGACACAATCCCAAATCCTAAGGAAGAATGCAAGGCAATACAATTAAGGAGTGGGAGAACATTGATGAGCAACAATGACACTACAAAGAAGCAAGCAGAGAGCAGCAACAGGTCAATAGAAGATGAGGAGCAAACAAAGGAAGATGAAGCCAAGAATCAAGTTGTGATGCCAAACAAGAGCACTGAGAAACTAAAAGAGAAGGATAACCAGTCACACAGTTCAAAAGAAGTGATTCAGGGATAGCAGCAAGTGGGAAAGAGCATCACACCTCCACTGCCATATCCCCAGAAGTTCAACAAAGAGGCTAAGGACCAACATTTTCATAAGTTCCTTGAGACTCTCAAGAAGCTGGAGATTAATATTCCCTTGGCTGAAGCAATTGAACAGATGCCCCTATATGCCAAGTTCATGAAGGAGCTAATCAACAAGAAGAGAAGTTGGCAAGAAAAGGAAACCATCATGCTCACTGAAGAATGTAGTGCTGTGATCCAGATGGGTATCCCACCAAAGCTCAAAGATCCAGGGAGTTTTGTAGTCTCATGCACCATAGGCAAGATAACATTGGAAAACGCCCTGTGTGATCTAGGTGCCAGCATCAACTTGATGCCTCTATCATTGATGAGAAAGCTTGCCATAGAAGAAATTAAACCCACCAGGATGTCACTAGTCATGGCTGATAGATCAATCAAGACACCCAATGGTATTGTGGAGAATTTACTAGTGAAGGTTGAAAAGTTTATCTTCCCCGCAGACTTCGTAATCTTAGACACAGAAGGGGAAGAAAGTAGCTCAATCATCTTGGGGAGACCATTTCTAGCCATAGCAAGAACCACTATTGATGTGGAGAAGGGAGAAATGACCTTCAGGGTGCATAATGAACAAATGGTAATCAATGTCTTCAAATCAATGCAACACCCCTCAGAGCAAGAAAACTACATGAATGTGGACATGATTGAAGGGATGGTAGAAGAAATGTTTGAAGACAACTATTTAGAGCATCAGAAAGAACAAAGAGAGGAAGTGATAGAAATGCTCATTGAAGACAAGAAAGAGGACAAACCAAAACAGGAGTTGAAACCTCTCCCTCCTCACCTCAAATACGTGTTTCTTGGGGAAGCAAAGGCATTTCTAGTAATTATAAATTCCTCTTTGAACATGGATGAGGAAGCAAGGTTGATTGAAGTATTAAAAACTCACAAAACAGCCTTGGGGTGGACAATTGAGGACATCAAAGGCATCAGCCCTGCTATTTGCATGCACAAAATTTTATTGGAGGAAGAATCAAAACCTGCGGTTCAACCTCAAAGAAGACTCAACCCAACCATGAAAGAGGTGATTCAAAAAGAAGTGATGAAGCTATGGAATTCAGGGATAATTTTCCCAATCTCAGACAGCTCTTGGGTGAGTCCGGTTCAAGTTGTGCCAAAAAAGGGAGGAATGACAGTCATCACCAATGAAAAGAATGAGTTGATCCCCACTAGGACAGTGACTGGGTGGAGAATGTGCATAGACTACAGGAGATTGAATGATGCAACAAGAAAAGATCATTTTCCTTTGCCATTCATAGATCAAATGTTGGAAAGACTAGCAGGCCATGCTTATTATTGCTTCCTGGATGGGTATTCTGGTTACAATCAAATAGTGGTGGACCCCAAGGATCAAGAGAAGACCTCCTTCACATGCCCATTTGGAGTTTTTGCCTATAGAAGGATGCTCTTCGGGCTGTGCAACGCCCCAGCCACTTTTCAAAGGTGTATGCTTTCTATTTTTTCTGATATGGTGGAAAAATTTTTAGAAGTCTTCAT
The DNA here is from genome assembly GCF_059453495.1 of Arachis ipaensis. Classification (NCBI taxonomy): domain Eukaryota; kingdom Viridiplantae; phylum Streptophyta; class Magnoliopsida; order Fabales; family Fabaceae; genus Arachis; species Arachis ipaensis. The sequence goes on from NC_142444.1 coordinate 78,822,078, forward strand.
GGATGATTTTTCTATTTTTGGCAATTCGTTTAACACTTGCTTGCATAACTTAACTCTTGTTTTGAAAAGATGCCAAGAAACTAATTTGGTGTTGAATTGGAAAAAATGCCATTTCATGGTTCCGGAAGGAATAGTTCTTGGGCATAAAGTGTCATGCAAAGGTATAGAAGTTGATAAAGCTAAAATAGAAGTTATTGAAAAACTCCCTATACCTGTTAATGTGAAAGCAGTAAGAAGTTTTCTTGGGCATGCTGGCTTCTACAGAAGGTTCATCAAGGACTTTTCAAAAATAGCAAAACCATTGAGAAATTTACTAATGAATGATGTTCCCTTCATTTTTGATGCTGACTGTAGACATGCCTTTGAAACTCTCAAGAGAAAGCTCATTACAGCACCAATCATCACACCCCCTGATTGGAATTTACCTTTTGAACTTATGTGTGATGCAAGCAACCTTGCTATCGGTGCTGTACTGGGGCAAAAAAAGGACAAATTACATCATGTCATATATTATGCTAGCAAAGTGTTGAATGAAACACAGAAAAATTATACCACCACTGAAAAAGAACTTTTAGCAATTGTATATGCATTTGATAAGTTTAGACAATACTTGATCGGTTCAAAAGTTATAGTATGCACTGACCATTCTGCTCTCAAGTATTTAATGTCTAAACAGGATTCAAAGCCAAGGCTTATTAGGTGGGTGTTGCTGCTACAAGAATTTGATATTGAAGTGAGGGATAGGAAGGGAAGTGAAAATCAAGTAGCAGATCATCTATCAAGAGTGCCACAAGAAGCTAAGCAAGACAAACCACATCAAGTAAATGAGAACTTCCCTGATGAACATCTTTTCCAAATTCAACAAACACCTTGGTTTGCTGACATAGCAAACTACAAGGTAGGAAGGAAGATACCTCAAGAATTTTCCAAGCAACAAATGAAGAAATTACTCAATGAAGCAAGGAAGTTCTTGTGGGATGAACCTTTTCTATTCAAGAGATGCTCTGATGGAATGATTAGGAGGTGTGTCCCTGAAAGTGAAATGAAGGACATACTATGGCATTGTCATGGCTCAGCATATGGTGGACACTTTGGACCAGAGAGAACAGCTGCAAAGGTATTACAGAGTGGGTTTTATTGGCCAACCATCTTCAAGGATGCCAGAGAGTTTGTTCACCAATGCAATGAATATCAAAGAACTGGAGGATTGACAAAGAGAAATAAGATGCCTCAAAATTTCATCCTGGAAGTGGAGGTGTTTGACTTATGGGGTATTGATTTCATGGGACCTTTTCCTCCTTCCTACTCTTTCAGATATATCCTGGTGGCAGTAGAGTGTGTATCAAAGTGGGTGGAAGCAATAGCCACAACCACCTGTGATGCACAGATTATCCTCCAATTCCTTAAAAAGCACATTTTCACAAGATATGGAGTACCCAAGGGGCTGGTTAGTGATGGTGGTGGTCACTTTTGCAACAAACAGATGGAGAAACTCCTCCATAAATATGGAGTAATCCATAAAGTAGCCACACCTTACCACCCTCAGACTAATGGCCAGGCTGAACTCGCAAATAGGGAACTGAAGAAGATCCTAGAGAAAACAGTGGGAAGCACGAGAAAGGATTGGGCTAGGAAGTTAGAAGATGCCTTATGGGCATATAGGACAGCTTACAAAACCCCTATTGGCAAGTCACCCTTTCAGTTATTATATGGCAAATCCTGTCACCTACCTGTAGAGCTGGAACACAGAGCTTTTTGGGCCACTAAACTCCTCAACCTTGATTCCCAAGCTGCAGGAGAGAAAAGGTTGTTACAACTAAATGAGTTAGATGAATTCAGGCTAGAAGCCTATGAGAGTGCTAAGATATACAAGGAAAGAGCTAAGAGGTGGCATGATAAGAAGATCACAAAGAAGGAATTCAAACCAGGACAACAAGTGCTCCTGTATAACTCAAGGCTTAAGATCTTCCCTGGCAAACTTAAGTCTAAGTGGACTGGTCCGTACTTGGTGACAAAGGTTTTTCCTTATGGGAGTATTGAATTGCTAGATGAAGCAACAAAGAGTCAATTTACAGCAAACGGTCACAGAGCAAAGCTGTACTTGGGAGGACCATGGGATAAGGAAAAAGAGGTTCAGAACCTACAACCTTCTTGAAAAAAATTGAAGAATGTCAAGCTAATGACAATAAAGAAGCGCTTGTTGGGAGGCAACCCAACCTGAGGTAATTTTCTTTTCATAGCCTTTGCAATAAAAATGTTGAATAATTGGTATGAATTGCAAGGAGCTAAGTTTGGTGTTGCACACCAAAATAATTTAAGGGAGAATGAAGGATTCTAAGTTTGGTGTTCCACCAAAACCTCATTTAAAAACACATTCTCACCTCCTGCACGATACTAGCTCTAAGCAATCAAACAGGTTATTCACTTACTTAACTGATTTCTAGTTTTAATTCCATAACCTTTAGTAAGGAAACAAGATTTTACATATAGTCAACCTGTTGCATCAGAGGAAGTGGCAAGAAATTAAGTTTGGTGTTCCCACACCAAATCAAACCCAAAAGCCACACTCAATTCATGCATACTAACTAGTCACCTAAGGGCTTGAAAAGCAAGCAACTTTCGAGAATTGTGCAGGGAACTCACTACCATTTGAAGACACCATGCATCATAACTCAAAAGGGCACAACAGAAGGAAGGACAAAGGAACTGCAAACCAATAGGTTGTATCTACACTTAACTCTTACTGTTGAAAAATGCTTTGACTTGTGTCTTGCTAAAGTGTTCATCTAGTACAAGTAGAATCACTCTTAAAATAAGTAAGCTAGCCTATGTGTGTGCTTGTGTGTTTACTTTCACTGAACAAAAAGCATGCTTTGTCCCCTGCATCTTTAATTCAATAAAAGAAATGTTTGAATGTGAAGTGAGATAATTCTCTGTTAGATAGAAGTATAATAAAAGTAAGTGGTGGTATGTGTGTGTGATTGTATAATAGCTCACTTTTAGTAAATAAAAGAACTAGGATGTTTCCTTCTAAGTATAAAGTGGCCTACTATCTATGAATCTCAATCAAATAAAAATCCTTGGTTAGAAAGAGAAACAAAAAGAAAGAAAAAAAAAGGGAGAAAAAGAAATAGCCAAAGAGTGGCAGAACAAAAGAAAACAAAAAGAAACAAAGCTGGACACCAATAGCTTGAACCTTAGAATATATGCCTGTGGTGTCCTTGTATTAGGATCTGCTTGGACTACTAAGCCCTTTGGAGTGCATCAACACTCGGTGACTTGGGTTAACTAACCCGGGATCATCAGCTGAAAGTCCACTATCAAGAGCAACCTAACTACAAGGCATTTAGTAGCCCAGAGAGGTGCTGGGCATCAATGTTTTAAGAAGGAATGTGAGCCAAGTGTTTATAGTGAATAATGTGTCAAGTATAAAGAAAAGAAAATGAACTTGCTACACATGACACTCAAATAAAGCTTATGAACAAAATAATAGCCAAGGATAAAGGAATAATGAGAGGTCATAGCAGTATGTTACTTGAAGCTTGAAGGAGACTTTCTAGGCTTAAGAGTCAATAAGAAGTGAGTGTTTACATATCCACATAAAACCCCATGAACTACCAATAACACTCTACTAGCATGAACATCCTCTTCCATTTCATTCTTTCTTCTCAATAAATCTTTTCTTGCTTGGGGATAAGCAAGCTTTAAGTTTGGTGTTGTGATGACAAGTCATCTTAGCCTAGTTTCACTAGTCTTTTTCTTTTGTTTTCAAATGAATTATGCACTTTCTTGAGCCATAAGCAAGCCAATTGGGTAGATTTTCATGCTTCCTTTGATTTAATCAACCATAGATGAATTAATGCAATTTCATGAGGTTTTATGCTATAATTGTCACATATTATGAGAGAATGAATATCTCATGATTTTGAGCATAGCTTTGATGTGTTTGGTTTATTAATGATAGGTGAAGAAAGCTTGGAGAAAGGTTGAAGCAAGAAGGAATGGCTAGGAGGAAGAGAGGACAAAACGTTTGAGTAAAAGTTTGCCTCAAACTTTAGCTCAAACTTTTGGAATAAGTGAAAACGAACCAGGGAGCAAAAAGCTTGACCAAAAGTTTGCCTCAAACTTTTGTGCAAACTTTTGGGCAAAAAGCTTGAGCAAAAGTTTGCCTCAAACTTTTTGGCAAACTTTTGGGAAAAAAGCTTGAGCAAAAGTTTGCCTCAAACTTTTTTGGCAAACTTTTGGCATCACAAATCAACACCCTGGAGAGCAAAAGTTTGCGCCAACGTTTGCCTCAAACTTTTTGGCAAACGTTGGCGCCATGAACAACACACCCTGGAGAGCAAAAGTTTGCGCCAACGTTTGCCTCAAACTTTTTGGCAAACGTTGGCGCCATGAGTGTGCAAGGGGGAGCCAACATTTGAGCAAAAGTTTGACCCCAAACTTTGGCTCAAACGTTGGTAGCAGCAAAGATGGGGTGGCTGATATGAAAAGTTTGAGTAAAAGTTTGCCTCAAACTTTTACTCAAACTTTTACTCAAGCTTACATGATTCCAAACTCAGTTCACTTCGGTTCTTCTCCAAACTCCAAGAGCAATCAACCAAGGCCTCTATCAACCCAATTCCATCAAGAGCAAAGGCCCAATTGAAGGCTTGAAGACCATTTGAAGAAAGTGTATAAATAGCATAGGATTTAAGTTTTTCGGGGGCTTTTCTTTTCGGTTTTGATTAGTACACTTAGTAGAGAGCTCACTTTACATTTCTTGGCATTGTTGTTTTAATTCAAGAGAATTTGGGGAGGAGAATTGATCTCTATTCTTCCTTGTTCTTGCCCAGCACTCTTTACTTTCCTTGTCTTGGATCTTGGGTTGGAGAATTGAAGGAAATCTGTTTCAATCTCATCCTGAGATCTCTCTGTTTCACTTTACTGCACAATTGAATTTAAATTTCTGTTAATTACTTCTTCATCTACTTTCTCTGCAATTTACATTTCCTTTACAATTGTTCTTGTTGGATCTAGGAAGGAATTGAGATCTAGACTTGGTTATCTAGTCTCTTGGGTCCTGAGATCAGAATTATCATTTTACATTCTCTGTTTACTGCTTTCAAGCTCATTTACATTTCTGTTTCAAGATCCGATTCAATCCAATTCATCTTCCACTCTTATGTTTGTTGAAATTTACTTTTCCTTGTTTAATTTCTGCAAATCCAATTCCCAATTCCCTTTACAATTCAAGCCATTTACATTTCTTGCACTTTAAGATTCTGCAATTTACATTTCTTGCGTTCTAAGTTTCTGCCATTTAATTTCTTGTTCTTTAAGATTCGGCACTTTAAATTTCAGTTCTCTTTAATTTCATGCAATTTACCTATTCTCTTTACTTTCTATGCAATTTAAATTCTGTTAATCACAAATCTCTCAACCAAATCTTGATTCGCTTGACTAAATCAACCACTAAACTAAAATTGCTCAATCCTTCAATCCCTGTGGGATCGACTTCACTCCCGTGAGTTATTATTACTTGATGCGACCCGGTGCACTTGCCGGTGAGTTTTGTGTCGGATCGTTTCCCGCACATCAGCATCACACATTATTTCAAATGGCTGGCTCCAGTCTGGTCCTCTCACAATTGGAGCTTGAGTCAGGGCGGTCTTCAGCTTATCAAACGCTTGTTTGCAATCCTCACTAAACTCGAACTCAATATCTTTCTGCATTAGTCTGGATAAGGGAAGTGCTACCTTACTAAAGTCCTTAATGAATCTCTTGTAAAAACCTGCATGGCCAAGGAATGAATGGACTTCCCTCACAGAGGAGGGGTAAGGTAAACTAGAAATAACATCTGTCTTTGCTGGATCTATAGAAATGCCAGTATTAGACACAACATGTCCTAGTACAATCCCTTGTTTGACCATAAACTGACATTTTTCAAAATTCAGTACAAGGTTTGTATTGACACATCTATCTAACACTCTAGATAAACTATCCAAGCAAAGAGTAAAGGAGTCACCATATACACTAAAAATCATCCATAAAAACCTCTATACAGTCCTCAATAAGATCAGAGAAAAGACTCATCATGCACCTTTGGAAAATAGCTGGTGCATTGCACAAGCCAAAGGGCATTTTCTTATAAGCATAAGTCCCAAAAGGACATGTAAAAGTGGTCTTTTCCTGATCTTCAGGAGCTATATGAATCTGGAAATAGCCTGTGTAACCATCTAAAAAATAATAATGTGATTTACCTGACAAGCGATCCAGCATTTGATCAATGAATGGGAGACGATAGTGATCCTTACGAGTGGCCTGGTTTAGGCGTCTGTAGTCAATGCAGACCCTCCAGTCGTTCTGAACTCTGGTTGCCATAAGCTCTCCATGCTCATTCTTCACTGTAGTGACTCCAGACTTCTTTGGCACCACTTGTACTGGGCTTACCCATTCGCTGTCTGAGATAGGGTAGATGATATCTGCCTCTAAGAGTCTGGTCACTTCCTTTTTGACAACCTCTAAGATAGTGGGGTTCAGTCTTCTCTGGGGTTGGCCGACAAGCTTTGCTCCCTCTTCTAAAAATTTTCTGTGCTCATAAACTTGAGGGTTGATGCCTACCATGTCTGCCAAACTCCAACCAATTGCCTTTTTGTGCCTCCTCAGCACAATAAGTAACTGCTCTTCTTGTTGAGAAGTGAGTTCCCTTGCAATGATAACTAGAAACTTCTGCTTGTCTTCAAGGTAAGCATATTTGAGATGTGGAGGGAGGGGTTTCAATTCTAATTTCTGCTCATGGTCAGGCTCTGGGTTGTCTGGAGCTGGTAACAATGGCAAAGAACTGTCATTGTCCTCTGAGAATGTTTCCACACTTGGACCTTGTCCTATGTACTTCTCTTCAAATTCCTCCTGGTGAACTTCAGCCACAATTTCATCTATGATGTCACATTGGAGGATAGAATGATCCTCCGGAGGATGCTTCATAGCTCCATTCAGATTGAAGATTACTACTCGGCCATCTATTTCAAAAGAGTACGTTCCTGAAAAAGCATCCAATTTGAACTTTGAGGTCTTCAGGAATGGTCTTCCGAGTAGGATTGATGATGGCTTCTCTGAGTCATTTTGGGGCATCTCCAGGATATAAAAATCAATGGGAAAGGTGAGCCCCTTAATGCCCACTAATACATCTTCAGCAACTCCAGCGACTGTAATAATGCTTTTATCTGGTAACACAAAATGAGCTGCCGACCTTTTTAAGGGAGGGAGCCTCAAAATATCATATATAGACAAAAGCATTATACTCACACATGCTCCTAAATCACACATGCAGTCAGAAAATACCACACCACCAATAGTACAATTAACCATACATAGACCTGGGTCACTACACTTTTCAGGTAAACCTCCCATTAAAGCAAATATGGAACTACCTAAAGGAATAGTTTCTAATTCATTAATTTTGTCTTTATGTATACATAAATCTTTTAGAAACTTTTCATATTTAGGTACCTGTTGAATAACATCAAAAATGGGAACAGTTATCTCAACCTTTTTGAATATTTCTACCATTTTGGAGTCAGGTTCTAGCTTCTTCCTGGGCTTCCTTGCAAGTTGTGGAAATGGAATAGGAATGGCATTTTCTGCAGTGTCTGTGCCCTTTGGTGCTTCTTCCTGTGATTGGGCTTCTTCTTCTTCAGCCATGTCCTGTATGTCCTCTTCCTCTTCAACATCTTCTACTTCCACTACCTCTTCAGCTGAGGCGTGTTCTAGTGGGTTTGGATCCTCTTGATTCCTCTCCTGCAGTGTGGTTCCAAACCTTAGGGTGATGGCATTGATGCCACCCTTTGGATTGGGTAATGGCTGAGAGGGGATTCAACTAGAGCTCAAAGGCTGGTTATTGGATTTATTCATTGATCCAATCTGTGAGATAAGGGCTTGTAAGGTAGACTTCAGACCATTTAGAGTAGAATTAAGGTTATTTTCCATGGCCTGTTGTCTCCGATCAATAGATTGTAGTAACTCATCATTAGCAGATGAAGAAGGGTAAGTGATCTGAGAGGTCTGTTGTTGGTTATTCTGTGGTCCTTGGGATTGCCTCAGGTGAGGTGCTCTGTAAGGCTGGTTCTGATTCTGCTGCCTGTTGTTGTTATTATTCCACCTCTGATTTCCCTGATTATCTCTGCCTCCTCTATTATTGTTGTCCCTCCAATTCTGGTTAGAATTATCTCTCCAATTTTAGTTAGAATTGTCCTGCCATCCATGGCTGTAACTGCCACATTCATTATACCCTTGGTTGGGACGGTCATAGAAGTTATGAGTGGCTGCCACGGTGTTGTCCTCCTGCTGGAGCTGCGGACATTCATCAGTATAATGGCTATAATCAGCACAGATTCTGCAAACTCTCTGTGGGACTAACTGTTGGCTTTATTGTGGTGGAGAAGGTTAAGCTTGCTGACTTTGTTGTTGATTCAATTGCATCTACTTCAGTAAGTTGGTCATTTCACAAATACTCTGAGTTAGAACAGTAGTCTCTCTGCTAGAGGATACTTCTGCAATAGCTTTTGAATGGCCTTGTTTCTGCCTGTGATTTCGAGTAGATTCAGCTAAGTCGCTGATCAATTGCCATGCCTCATCAGTGGTCATGTACTTCTTTATAGACCCATTGCTAGCACTTTCCAATGTGGTCTTATCTTGCGGCCTCATGCCCTGTGTGACATAGCCGAGCAACACTATCTTGTCAATCATATGGTGGGGGCATGCTTCCAGAAGGTTGTTGAAGCGCTTCCAGTATTCATAGAGAGTCTCGGACTCATCCTGAACAAGCAAGGAAATGTCTTTCCTCAGTTTATCAGTAACTTCAGCTGGAAAGAATTTTTCCAAAAATTCTCTTCTAAGTATATTCCAGTCGGATATAGTTGCTGCGGGTTGAGTGTAGTACCACTCTCTCGCCATTCCCTCAAGAGAGAATGGGAAGGCTTTTAACAAAATTGAAGTTTCATCTGCACCATCATGCCTGACAGTAGAACAGGCTACTTGGAAGTCTCTAAGGTGTTTGATAGGCTCTTGAGCAGGTAAGCCATGAAACTTGGGCATCAAATTGAGCAGTGTTATTTTTATTTCAAAGTCTGTAGCCACCGCTAGGTGATGCGCTTGAAACGGTTGCATTGAAAAATCAGAGGCTCCAGCCTCCTGGATAGTAATTCTCCGAGCTGCTACCATGTCACCTGAACGTAAATCAAGCAAATCAGCAGAAAGGGAGCCTGTTTCCTCCTCAAGTGACATTTCAGATCCGCCCTCAGAGAGGACTAACCGACGCCGAGCTTGCCTTATTCGTGAAATAGTTCTTTCAATCTCAGGATCGAATACTGGCAAGCTTGGATCAGGAAGTGAACGCGTCATCTAACGAAAGAAACATGCAGCTCATAGTAGCAAAATAAAATAAAATGCAAATAAATAAATTCCAATTAAAAACTTTAGCACTCTATTGCAACTCCCCAGCAACGGCGCCAAAAATTGACGTGGCGGAAATTGGCGAGTTAAGAATTTATTATAAGAGATGCGTTGTAAGTACAGTTCTTAACCAACCAGAAATCCGCTTATCAATTTAGAAGGGTTGTCACAAAATTTAAAATTAAAATACTGGGAGTATGAATCCCAGGTCGTCTCCCGACGAGTTGCAGAAAGGTGTGCTATTTTATTAATCAGATGTTTTCAAAAAATGGTTTGAGTTGAATAACAGAAAATTAAATTAGAGAATTTGTGTAATTTTAAATAAAAGCCTTGGCTGGGAGTAGATCAGTTGGAAGCCCTATTCTTGTTGGAGTACTCTCAAGATTAATTGATAATTGAGGGTTGTTCTGTTTAATTATCCCTTAGTAGGTAAGGGAAAGTCAAACAAGTTGGAAAGCTATTTCTATTCACAAGTCCCAATCCGCTCAATTGAAAAGGATTGGTGTCAGTGACTAGAGGGCAAACCAACAATAAACCCAATTACAATTTTTCTTTTAAGCATTCCAACTCAAGGTCTTCCTTTCAATCAACTCCCATCCAAGTTATGGAACTACTCGCTCATTGTGAATATAGAATTCATAACATAGGAAAGGGAAATATAGAAAGACATGATAAACAATAATCAAAGGGATCAATTAAAAATAAAAATAGTTCTTGTATTAATAAACTCTAAAAATAATTCAATAATAATTCTAAATAAACAAAGGACATGGAAGAGTAAAAGACAGGTAAAGAAAACAAACTAGAATGACGAAGTCTTGCTGAGGTAATAACTCTTCTCAATATTCCAATGCGAAAAACAATAAAAATCAAATCCTAAGAACTATGAATCTATAGAGAGAAAACCTAGAGAAGGAGTAAAAACTAGATCTAAAACTGGGAATTGTATGGAATGAATTGTTGTTTTCATTTCTGCATGTTCCTTGGCTCTAGTCTGCTTTTCTGGGCCGAAAATTGGGTCAAAACAGGGCCCAAAATCACCCCAGCGAATTCTGCAGATTCTGCAGATCGTGCATGTCACGCGATCGCCATTCATGCGGACGCGTCATTCGGCGTTTTAACTTGCCATGCGTGCGCGTCGTCCACGCCTCCGCGTCTTGTGCAGTTCCAATTCGCGCGGTCGCGTGAGCCATGTGTCCGCGTCACTTCTCGCTGGTCATCTCCTCAATTTCTTGTGTTCCTTCCATTTTTGCAAGCTTTCTTTCCAATCTCCAAGTCATTCCTGTCCTATAAAGCCTGAAACACTTAACACACAGATCACGACATCTAATGGAATGAAGGAGAATTAAAATACATAATTAAAAGTCTTTAGGAAGCAAATATTCAATCATGTAATAATTTTAGGAAGGAAATATAAATGCATGCCAATCATATGAATAAGTGGGTAAAGAATTGATAAAACCATACAATTAAGCACAATATAAACCATAAAATAGTGGTTTATCACTAGTCTTTCAATATGATTTGACTAGGACTTGTGGACAAGAGCCAATTCCATCCACATGACTTTCCTTCATAGTTAAAGGTTAACTAAGCAGGAGCAATACACAATTCTTGTCACAATTGAGGACGATAATGAGGATAGGATTTCTAGTTCTCATTCCTTGTCAAGAGCTTTCTTAGTTATTAGCTTATTTCTTTTTCTATTTACATTTCTTGTTCCTTATTACAAAAACCCCAAAACATTCCTTCATAGCCAATAATAAAGCACTTTATTGTAATTCCTAGGGAGAACGACCCGGAATTAATACTCTCGGTTATTTTTATTGGGGTTGAACTTGTGACAACCTAATTAAAATTTGATTGAGGATTGTTTGTTGGTTTAGAATTATACTTGCAACGAGATTTCATTGAGAAATTCTTTACCGACAATTTTCCTCTATCATAGATGCAGTGGTGTGATTCCACTTACTCTGGGTTATGATTTGAGTCTCCTGGGGTAGATGTAGTGGTTCGCCCCCCACTTGTACCTAGTTAAGAATGATATGTGATTTAAAACTTTATCTGAGTCACGAATTTCCATAGTTATATGCAGTGGGTTGGCTCCACCTGCTCCAAGTTGAGATTTCAGATTCTGTTGACCCTTCGTCGCAAGATATGGGCGGATACTTATACCTTCCAAACGTTCCTCCTTGGAGATGTAAAATTCCTCTTGGTAGATGTGCGCACGTTGGAACTGTCTAGGGTTAGCTACCAGACATGTCAGATTTGGCTATATAACTGACAGATGAGCTCATTGGCCATAGGACAGGCATGCATTATTTACATTTGTGTGTATTGTTTAGGTGTGCATCTTGTATTTGGCTTGCCTAATTGCATAATTGTACCTATATACTAATTGAACTAATTACCTTAACTGTCCTCTCTGTTTGTGTATTTCTTGTATTGTTTTGTCTATGCTTAAACTACTGAAAGATCCTTTATGCTGGCAGTGGTTATGCTGAGAGTTGTTCCTGATGTGGCACTGGCTGAATTTATTCTCTGAGTGAATTCCCTTTACCATTTGATGCCGATAATTGATTCTGTTTTGAGACTAAGTATTGATGGTGATTTCATTTGAGTTGGGCCGGAGGCCAAGTTGATTTGATTTGGGCTAGAAGCCATTATGAGATTTGATTATACGTTGGGCCAGAGGCTGAAATTGATTATGATATGATTTATTAACTGAATTTTGAAATTCTTTTAACTAAAGAAGTGAACTTTGAATTTTTGGATAATTAATTATTAATGTTTTGAATAGATTCATAAGACGAGCGTTAATCATTGTATTTGAAATTAATTCTTTTCTTATACGTATTGTAAGACCCAGAATCTTTGAAAAGTCTTATTATGATCAAGTCTCAAATCCTACAGTTATTTATAGCCTTAATTTCAGAGATTATTTTATTAAAGATAATTAAGGCAAGTTTTGATTTATTGGATTTGAGATAAGTTATGATTATTATCCAATTTTATAATTATTGGATTATTTTCTATATTTAAAGTATAAGGTTGATAGTTATAAAATAATAAGGATTTTATAAGATTTGGATTAGATAAGTAATATTTAAATATTATTACTGCTATTTTGGAAAAATGAAGAAATTAAGTATATTATTTCTAATTTTTGGATTTGGGCATTTTATTGAAAATAATTTGTGAAATTGATGAGCAAATAGTATTTTCTATATACAACTAGTGTTGGATTTAATTTGAGTTTCAATTATTATATTATATCCAATTTTATTTGAAATTACCAAATTAGCCCTAAACCTAATTTTGCCTAAACCCTAACCTAGCTACCCCTTTTCCCCCTGAGCCCAGCAGCCATAGCACGCACAGTTTCCTTTTGTTCTTTCTTCATGAAAGAAAGGAATAGAAGCAAAAGAAAAACGAAATAGAGGGGAGAAGAGGGAGGCGGCGCGGTGGGTGCCACTGCCACCGTCGCCGCCGTCGCTGACTGAGGGGAGGGGAGCTCTGAACGAGAAAAGAGAGCTCGCGAGACAGGGAGAGGTGGACCCGCGCCATGCCGTCGACCCACGTCTCGCCGCCACGTCACTGTCTCGGTGCCACCGTCATTCAGTCTATCAGCGAGCCGCTGCCAGAATCGTGCGAGGAGGAGCGTCGCCGTCCTATGGAGCCGTGTCGTTGCCGCTCAGTCCACTGCCAGAGACAGACGTGAAGATGGAGCGGAAGTCTCAAAGCCAGCTGTGTCCTCACCGCCGCAGGGGAAACCGTCACCATTCCCTGAAGCCCGTGTCGCCGTCGAGTCCAGATGAAAGGAGAGACCGGGCCTGAGCCTCGACGAGCTGGGAAGTACCAGCGCCACAGCTGCGCCGTCGTCGTGGACACCACCGCCTCCGTCGGAACGGCCATAGCCACTGCCACCATCTGAGCTCGCCGTTGCTGGTGATGGTTAGTTGAACCGCAGTCAGGAGAGGGTTCAGATCCGCCGCTGCCGAAGCTTCTAGCCGAGCCTCAACCGCCGGGAACGCCGCTGCCGCCACCAAGCTCCACTGCCGGTAAGGCTTTTAAGTTGAGTTTCCCTTCTGTTGAGTTTCCTGGAACTTCATTGTCGCTGCGTGTGGTTCAGATCGCCGCTGCTGCTTGGGGCTGACTGCCGGGTTGCCGCCGAACCGGTTCGGAGACCGCCGCTGTTTCGGTTCAGCCGTTCTTTCTTCGGTTCGGTAAGCGTTTTGATTTGAAAGCCCTTTTGTTACTGTTCTGTTATCATACGCTGAGATTTGTGACGTTAATTGCTATACGATTGAGTTTCGATTGTTGTATGTTGCGATTAGAGTTGTTGAGACCGTTGCGAAAGTGGCTTGGAACCGAGGTTTTGGCTGTCGGGATTTTGATTGTTGACCTCGGGTCAAGGCAGAAAGGATTATGTGACGCGTTTGGGCTATGGAATTGCGTTTTGAGGTAGGGGCGCTTTCCAAAAACTATATTTCTATAAGTTGGAATTATTACATATGGATACTGATGTGAGAAAATGTGTATTTGGTGATTGTATCGGCCTTATGTATTATTTGATTGACTCGAATGTTTATGGATGTTGGTTTGGCTGAGTTGTTGTGCGGCTTTGTGAAATGTAATGTTTTGAAGCTGATTCTTTAAATATTTGAAATCTGAGTTTAATCCGTTGAGGATTGGTTTGAATTGAGTCAATTGTTTTGATGATGTGAAAGATATAATACTCTTTGAAATTCAGCCTGGTTTGCTTTCACTGATTTGGTTTTGATAAATGATTTGTTGCTGAACCGATTCTTTAAAGCTTTGGAAATGAGTTAAATTGATTGATATTGAGTTGATTTCTGAAATAGTTTCCTTGAGATATGCCACTGAGGTGACTGTTGGATTTAGCTTGCTTTTGAATTGATTTCTGGTTTTGGGCTGTTAAAAAGGAATGAGAATCGGTTTAGTTGGGACCCGAACCGGGTGGCAAAAGTCCAAGTTTTAGGGGAGGTGCTGCCAAAATTTCTGCAAAATCCTAGTCGTGTTTGAAAAGTTATTTAAAAAGGGCTGGATTTGAGAAATTGTATTAATTGATTTATTAAAAGAATATTTATGTTTTCAAGCTTAATTTATTTAATGAACTTTATGCGTTGAGTTCGGCTTATTTAGAAACGAACTATTTGTACAGTTTGAATCACTGAAGGAAAGAATGATGCTCTAATATTGATTTCAATATAAAAAGGATCTTTTAGTGATTTTAAAGGAATTTAGACTTTTGATTGAGTAATCAAGTTTGAGGCATTTTGGAAGAGCTAGAAAGATGGGTTCCAAAAAGAAACCTGAAAGTGGTTTGATTCAAATGAACCGGTTCCGTTTCAAATGAGTTAATTTTTGGACCGGGTTGGAACTTGTGATTTTGTATGATCGGTTTCATAATAAATTCAGTTTTATTTACTTGAACCGGGAATCTATGATTTTAAAAGTTTCAATGAATTTTAAGGAAATTATATAAGTTGATTTTCCCTAAAGACTTGGGACTCTGGCAAGGAACTTTTGTTATAAAATCCCATTGTTGGATGGGTGATTTTGAATGTTCCCAAAAAGAATCTTTAACTTTCCATGGTGTTGGAAGTTTTGGAAAGAGAATGCCGAGAGTGGCTTTGTTTTAAAAAGGAAACTCACTTTGAGTAAATTTGGCTTATGAGCCTGAGATGATTTGAGAAATGAGATCTTTAAAGCCAAGGCTAAAAAGAGTTGAAATTTGATTTCAAAGTGAAATGGCTTGAGAAAAGTGATTTATGGCTTAAATGCCAGTTTTATGAATTTGATGATGTTGAATGGTGGAAGTGTTGTTTTGTTGTGAGCCGGAATGGTCGTGTATGCTATTGAACTATGGCTGATTGCCGAATGAGTTGTGAGTCGTATGGCTGATTATGAATTATGAACTTAAGCCGAAGGGCTGTATTTATTGATAAATTGGCTGGTTCTGGATTGAACCGTGAGCCGGATGGCTGAGATGGATGGTGATCCATGGTTGAGTATAAATGCATGTATGCAATCGAATGAATTGTGAATTTAAGCCGGATGGCTGAGATGAATGTTGTATGCGAGTATGCTTGTGTTTTCTCTCTGGTTGTAAGGGTGACAGGGCACCGATACCCTCTAATGGCGACAGGGCGCAGATACCCTCTAATGGCGACAGGGCGCAGATACCCTCTAATGGCGACAGGGCGCAGATACCCTCTAATGATAATAAAGCGCAATAGAGAGACTGTGTCCGGGTTAGCTACCGGACACGTCGGGTTGGCTTGGTAACCGACAGATGATATCATCAGCCACTAGGGACAGGCATGCATCATATGCATTTGTGTGACATTGGTTGGGTGTGCATATTATACTTGGTTTGTCTATGTGATTAATTGCTAACTGTTCTACTTGTAATAACTGTTTGTTTGTATTTGAACTTCCTATCTGTGTTTGCATCTGGGACTCTGTTGGATTGTGGTGATTTGGTTGATGGTTGGATTGTTTGGGCCTAGGGCCGTGGTTGGATTGAGATGGACCGATGGTTGGTTTCGGTTGTGTTTCTGATTTGGAAAAATATGAAAGGCTATTTTGGTTCAGCATAGATAAACCTTTTTGAAAGGCTCTTGGTGTTTTTGAGAATTGAACGGTTCCTCTTTCAGAAAAGATTTCCGACTTTACCTTATTGGAAACCGTTGTTTTTGAAAAGAGGCATAAGACGGTTATGAATCACTGGTGCGGTTATCTTCATGTATCCTATTACAGTAATTCCCAAAAACCCTCTACTGAGAACCCTTTCGAGGATGATGTTCTCACCCCCCTACATTTTTCCCCTTTCAGGATATAGGCGCCGAAGTTACGAAGAGCTTATTTAATTGTTGTTGTGATGCTCTGTATTGTTTTAGCTATGGTTTATTGTACCCTCGCCTTTATCTTGATATAATCTGTAAGAGGGATAGGAATTGTATTGGATTATGGTTGTAATATTACTTATATATATGTATGTATATATATGGATGTACTCTTTATGAGTTTTGTAAGTTGTATGGTATTTATGGATGTACGATATCGGATGAAAGTATTTTTGGATCGGTATTGCGATTTAAAGTTTTAAACAGGCTCATATTTTAGTATTAAATAATATAAGTGTCGTCGTAATGTCCGAGCTATCAGAGTCGCGCAGCCGGAAGTGCGAGCTTTGGTAGTTATTGATTTAGCTTTGGTAGTTGGGACCCGAACCGGGTGGCAAAAGTCCAAGTTTTAGGGGAGGTGGATTGTAAGGCCCACATCGGTTGGGGAGGGGAACGAAGCATGCCTTATAAGGGTGTGGATACCTCTCCCTAGCATGACGCGTTTTGACGAGTGAGTGTGGGGGGTTTCGGCTAGCATCCCTATCATCAAAGGCAAAACCGTGAGGCCTTGTGTGCCAAAGCGGACAATATCGTGCTAGCGGGTGGTCTGGGCTGTTACAGATGGTATCAGAGCCAGAACCCGGATCAATGTGCCAGCGAGGGCGCTGGACTCCCTTAGGGGGGTGGATTGTAAGGCCCACATCGGTTAGGGAGGGGAACGAAGCATGCCTTATAAGGGTGTGGATACCTCTCCCTAGCATGACGCGTTTTGACGAGTGAGTGTGGGGGTTTCGGCTAGCATCCCTATCGTCAAAGGCAAAACCGTGAGGCCTTGTGTGCCAAAGCGGACAATATCGTGCTAGCGGGTGGTCTGGGCTGTTACACGTATCCTCTTATGACCATTCTTAAAAATCCTCTACTGAGAACCAACGAGGACAATGTTCTCACCCTTACAGATTTTTCTTTTCAGGACGGACGAAGAGTTTAAAGAATTCCTTCTGTGCATCTGATTGTGTTGTATATCATTGTATATATTATAGTTTTTTCTCGACTTTATTATTATTGTATTTTATAAGAGGGATAGGAGTTGTAATGATATATATGTATGCTTATACTATTTATAAGTTACTTGTATACGAAGTCTGGTATGTTTGTATGTAAGTGTATATATATATATATATATATATATATATATATATATGATTGTGATTGGATTTCGTTATATATGAATGTTTGATTAAGAAAACTTATTTTTTGGTTTTTCAAAGAAAATGACGACGCGATTTCGAGTTAAAGACTCATATCTTATTATTAAATATATGATAGTCCTCGTAATATTCTCGCTATCAGAGTGGCGCAGCCGGAAGCATGACATTCAGATAGTGAAGGTGTTACACACCACTTGTTTCTTGGATGTGATTTTACTTGGCAGTGATTTTACTTGGCAGGTGTGGTGTGCTTTGCTTTCTTGTTTTGGGATTTTGTGGGCATTTCTGGGATCAATGAAAGAACATTTTGATAGTTGAACAGGTGCACTTTGTAGGAAGAAGGAGTGTAAGAAGTGGCTCATATGCTTCTGTTCAGTTATTTGGAATATATGGTTAGAAAGGAATGGACGAATCTTTCAATACAAGAAATCAGGTGTAGAAGAAGTTCTTCATAAATCAGTTGCTAGTTACAACACATGGAGATCCTTTTGTTGTTGATGGCAATACCGAAAATGACATTGAAAATATTTGCCTCGCTTTTAATTTATTTTAGTTGATGATTCTTTGTGTTCTAGTTTGCCCCACTTTATTGTGTTGAGCTTGTTTATTCAAAAAAAAAAAAAAATACAGAATCTTAACGGCCAAGATTGAGTCATACTGTCATAGAATACGCAAACACGGTCAAAATGTAAATCACATTTACAAATAGAAAGGAGTAAGTTTTTCGGAGTTTGAATTTAGTTTTGTTCTGTATTTTATACTTCTATAATTTTACATATTTTTTATTTTTTTTTTGCAATATTATTTTTTTTTCTTTTTTACAGTTTATCATTCTGCTTTTTTCATTGTATGTAAAATTTATTAATTTTTTATTTTTATATATATAATATTTTACAAGAGTGGATTCTCTTAATTTTTTTAATTATTTAATAAAATATAAATTTTTATTATTTAATAATTTTTTGTATATATATTTTTTTGTTTTTATTTAAAAAATACAAAATAAAAAATTCACTTTATCAAACAATTAAAAAAAAATTAAAAGAATCCATTCCCGTCATCCCACTGTCATATGTTCTTTGCCACATTAAGTTTGCTTAAAAAACTTCATTTGATTATTAAGCATATTATATTAGCACACTACTCTAAATCCAGAAAATAAACTCACAAAAATAATTTGTATTCGCTATTCGAATTAAGATTTTTAATACAGGCTAGTCGACGATTTATTTATTTGAGTTGAGCAAAATCTAAACAAGATGATGTGGTTTGGGTTTTTTACTAAAATTAAGTAGCGTAAAGTAATTTATGTTTGCCGCTTCAGAAATCAATGAATTGTTAGAGTATGTAATATGCATGCATAGAAGTTCAAAATTAAAATGACCTTAATTTTTGAGAGAAGAGTAGAAGACAACTTTATCATCAATCAATAATCAATAAAATGGCTGAATTGTGAACCTGTAATGATTAATGAATGCCAGTATGTTGCAATTAAATTTGAATTTTCTTTTTTTAATCCTCTTTTTGTCGCAAAGTATGAAATGAGTTCAACTTTTTTTGCATTCGGCCTGTGGATTTTTTTAGGGGTATCATAGGCAGTTAATTAATTAAAGTGCACTGATAGCCCATAGGTATAAATTACAGGTCCTATATTATTAAACATTGGATCCTGTTAGGCTATATATTGGTCCTCCACTTCTTAGTTCAGGGTCCAACCGTAGGTATTTCTTTACTTGGAAGTTGTTGGATCCTATAAAACTTGTATAAAAAGAGAAAATTGATAGACTAGATTCAGGCCCAAAAATTAACTAGATAATATAAATTTAAATATATTTACCTAGTATAATAAAACTGGGTTTTCTCCTAACTAATAAAAGTGAGGTGTCGATTTCTCATGAATCCATTTTTCCGTCAAAATGAATGCACTATTTTCTCTTCTAAGTTTATTTTATAAAAATATCTTTATTATAATTATACTATAATTAGCATTTAACTAATAATGCATAATTATACTAGTTTAGATAAATATTTTTATTATAGTTATATAAAATCAATATTTAATGTCTTATTAAACTACTTATCAATTATCGATTGAAAATATTTTTAATCATTTTAATTGTATTGATAATAATAATAATAATAATAATAATAACAATAATAATAATAATAATAATAATAATAATAATAATAATAATAATAATATAATTATATGATAATGGCACCGATTATTAATAACCAATTTATATTTCTCTAAATAAATTTATTTTAGAAAAATATCTTTATTATAATTATATTACAATATTACAATTAATATTTAATGAATAATGCATAATTATACTAATTTAAGAAAATATCTTTATTATCTATCTATTCTATTTATTCTATTATATAAAAATCAGATTTTTGCACTTAATGATGGAACTGATGTGTTTCCTTATTTATTTCATTTAATTTGTTAAAGCAAATCAATTATAATTAATTAATTATATAAATTAATTAATTTGATTAGACATTCAAATCTCACCATTTATTATAATTTATATGAATTGATTAATTATAATTAATTATATCAATTAATTTATTTGGTTAATTATGTTAATTATTTGATATGATTAGAGTAAATATCAAATTATTTAATAAATAATAAATATGATAATGAAATATATGAATTAATTTCATTAGTTTATTTTTTTCAATACCATCTATTTATACAAGATCAAATTTTTTTACTCATTCGTTCTCTTTTCTCTCTCTCCCTCCCTCCCTCTCTTCCTCTCTTTCTCTCTTTCTCTCTCTTGTAAAACCCGATCAAACCGTAATTAAGTAAATAATAAATTAAATTGGAGTGAATATGGTTAGAAAATTTAGCTATCGGAATTTGATAATTTAAATGTGATATTTGGATTCAGTGGATTTTCCTGAGTCGGAAAACATAGTTTTCCGCGTAAAAACGCGCACTAGAATTTTGACCGGCAGTACCGGCTGAGACCTGTCTGGTACTGCAGCTGAGAAAAGTGATTATAAGTAAATAAGGTTAAGAAATTAGGATTTATAATTAGGTAAGGTAGAAATATTTAAAATGCGATTTAAAGCATTAATCTTAAAGGTTTTGACCCAAAGTTGGGCCAACGGACTAAACCAAGTGAATTGGGCCCAAGTGGATCCAAGCCCAGCATATATAAGCCTTAACTTAAAGCCATTCAGCCACCATAACCCTTATTTAGTGTGTTTGTTGCTGAAATGAAAAGAGAGAGATGAGAAGAGAGAAATCCTAACTCTCTTTGATCTTCAAATCACCATAACTTTCTCTTTGAAACTCCGATTGACGAGCCGTTTGCGGCCACGCGTCGCTCGTTTCCTCCACTTCGAGTCTATTTAGGTTTTTTGGTGATTATTTAACTCTCTTCTGTCCATTTTTGATTTTCCTCTTATATTTTGAATTTGATTTGGGTTTTGAGGAAATCTTGTGATTTTGGTTATTTAGAGGTGCTCTAGTATGAGCCATTGGTGATTTTCATCACAAAATTTTGTAGGTTAAGATAAAGAACCCCCTAACCCTTGTGATTTATCAATTTCATGTACCCTAGGTTGATTATTAGTGTGAAATTGTTTATGTTAGAGTATTGGTTGATTTTGGTGCACAATTGGGAGGTTGGTGTTCCTTGTGGAGTGATGAGCGGATATTTTATACGCTTTTTGAGGTTAATTTCATATAGTTTTGAGGATGTTTTAGTTAGTTTTTAGGAAAAATTCATATTTCTGGACTTTACTATGAGTTGTGTGTTTTTCTATAATTTCAGGTATTTTTCTGGCTGAAATTGAAGGAGCTGAGCAAAAATCTGATTCAGGCTGAAAAAGGACTGCTGATGCTGTTGGATTCTGACCTCCCTGCACTAAAAGTGGATTTTCTGGAGCTACAGAACTCGAAATGGCATGCTTCTAATTGCGTTGGAAAGTAGACATCCAGGGCTTTCCAGCAATATATAATAGTCCATACTTTGCATAAGTATAGACGACGTAAACTGGCGTTCAACGCCAGTTCTCTGCCCAATTCTGGCGCCCAGCGCCAGAAAAGGATCAAAAGCTGGAGTTGAACGCCCAAACTGGCACAAAAACTGGCGTTCAACTCCACAAATGGCCTCTGCACGTGGATTGCTTAATTCTCAGCCCAGCACACACCAAGTGGGCCCCAGAAGTGGATCTCTGCATCATCCATCATAGTTTACTCATTTGTTGTAAACCTAGGCTACTAGTTTAGTATTTAAACAACTTTTAGAGACTTATTTTGTATCTCATGACATTTTAGATCTGAACTTTGTACTCTTTGACGGCATGAGTCTCTAAACTCCATTGTTGGGGGAGAGGAGCTCTGCTGTGTCTCGATGGATTAATGCAAGTATTTCTGTTTTCTATTCAAACACGCTTGTTCCTATCTAAGATGTTCATTCGCGCTTAACTGTGATGAAGGTGATGATTCGTGACACTCATCACCATTCTCAACCCATGAACGTGTGCCTGGCAACCACCTCCGTTCTATATCAGATTGAATGAGTATCTCTTAGATCTCTTAATCAGAATCTTCGTGGTATAAGCTAGAATTGATGGCGGCATTCATGAGAATCCGGAAAGTCTAAACCTTGTCTGTGGTATTCCGAGTAGGATTCAAGGATTGAATGACTGTGACGAGCTTCAAACTCCTGAAGGCTGGGCGTTAGTGACAGACGCAAAAGGATAGTAAATCCTATTCCAACCGGATCGAGAACCAACCGGTGATTAGCCGCGCTGTGACAGAGCGCGTGAGCGTAGTTTTCACTGGAGGGATAGAAGGTAGCCATTGACAACGGTGATCCACCAACACACAGCTTGCCATAGGAGGACGTGCGTGCGTGAAGAAGAAGACACAGGAAAGCAGAGATTCAGAAGACAAAGCATCTCCAAAACTCCAACATATTCTCCATTACTGCACAACAAGTAACCTTTAATCCATGCTCTCTTGTTTAATTGCAATTCAACTGATAAACATAATTGACTTCCTGACTAAGATTTACAAGATAACCATAGATTGCTTCAAACCAACAATCTCCGTGGGATTCGACCCTTACTCACGTGAGGTATTACTTGGACGACACAGTGCACTTGCTGGTCAGTGGTACGAGTTGTGAAAAGTGTGATTCACAATTTGTGCACCAAGTTTTTGGCGCCGTTGCCGGGGATTGTTCGTGTTTGGACAACTAACGGTTTATTTTGTTGCTTAGATTAGGAAAAATTTCTCTTTTTGTTTAGAGTCTCGTATTATTGTCGTGTTAAAATTTTAGAATCCTTATTTTCTTATTAAAAACCTTTTTCAAAAAATAATTTTTCTATTAGATCCTGTGCCAAACTTTAAGTTTGATGTTTTCTTGTTGATTTTTCTTAAAATTTTCAAAAATTTATTTTGGTTTTCAAAAAATTTTAAGTTTGGTGTTCTTCCTTCATGTTCTTGTGTTCTTGTGAGTCTTCAAAGTGTTCTTGAGTCTTCTTGTGTCTTGATCTTAAAATTTTTAAGTTTGGTGTTCCTTGGTGTTTTCCCTCCAAAATTTTCGAAAATAAGGAGTATTAGATCTAAAAATTTTAAATCTTGCGCTATCCTATTGTTTTTCTCTTTCCTCTTAAAAATCAAAAATATCTTTTCTCTCTATTTTAAAAACAAATTTTCGAAATATATTTCTAAAATTCAGATTTTTATTTCAAAATTTAAAACTTTTTTTCAAAATCATCATATCCTTTTCAAAACTTCCTAACCACTTTCTCTCTCCTCAGTTTTTCGAAAATCTTCACTCAATTTTTGTTTATTTTATTTCATTTTCGAAATAAATATATAAATAAATAAATAAAAATATTTTTTCTATTTTACATCATCTCCCTTTCTCCATCATGGACCTAAGCGGAAATGAACAGTCTAGGAGGACTCTGGGGTCATATTCTAACCCCTCTACTGCTTCATATGGGAGTAGTATCTGCATACCATCCATTGGAGTCAATAGCTTTGAGTTGAATCCTCAGCTCATTATCATGGTGCAGCAAAGTTGCCAGTATTCCGGTCTTCCACAGGAAGAACCTACAGAGTTTCTGGCACAGTTTTTACAAATTGCTGACACAGTACATGATAAAGAAATAGATCAGGATGTCTACAGACTATTACTGTTTCCATTTGCTGTAAAAGATCAAGCTAAGAGGTGGTTGAATAACCAACCTAAGGCCAGCATAAGGACATGGAAACAGCTGACAGAAAAATTCCTGAATCAATATTTCCCTTCAAAAAGGATGACACAGCTAAGGCTGGACATCCAAGGCTTTAAACAAGGAGATAATGAATCTCTTTATGATGCCTGGGAGAGATACAGAGAGATGCTACGAAAATGCCCCTCTGAAATGTTTTCAGAGTGGGTTCAGTTAGACATCTTCTACTATGGGCTTGCAGAAGGAGCCCAGATGTCTCTAGATTACTCAGCTGGTGGATCTATCCACATGAGAAAGACAATTGAAGAGGCTCAAGAGCTCATTGATACAGTTGTCAGGAATCACCATCTGTACCTAAGCAGCAACCCTTCCATGAATGAAGAGGTTAAAACAGTAACTGCTGAACTCAGTCCTGTAAAACAAGCTGCTGAATTCAATCAGCAATTGGACTTTCTAACAAAGCAGCTAGCCGAATTTAAAGACAGGTTACAAGAGACAAAGATGGCTAATATTTATATGGACGAACAGTTTAAGCAAACAAAGCAGCAGCTGTCAAGGCAAATAGCAGAAGAATGCCAAGCAGTTCAACTAAGAAGTGGGAAAACATTAAATACCCCACCTCAAGGCAGAAAAAAGCTAAGAAATGAGCAAACCACCCAAAATTCACCTGAGGACAGTAAGAGCCCAGGGAAAAATAATTCTGGCGCTAAAACGCCAGAAAATTGGTGGAAGGCTGGCGCTGAACGCCCAGACCATGGCCAAAACTGGCGTTCAACGCCAGAAACAAAGCAGGACTGGCGTTCAACGCCAGAAATGGGCAAGGATCTGGCGTTGAACGCCCAAAATGGGCAGGATCTGGCGCTGAACGCCCAAAATGGGCACAATTCTGACGTTCAAACGCCAGGAACAGACAAGGAGTTGGCTTCTCACGTCACTCCAGCTTCGAACTCTGGCACTCAATTGCCAGTGAGGGATCAGACACACACAAGTGCTGATGACAACCCCTCTAAAAAGGCTTCTTCTACCACTTCTATAGGCAATAAACCTGCAGCAACTAAGGTTGAAGAATATAAAGCCAATATACCTTATCCTCAAAAACTCTGGAAAGAGGAGCAGGATAAGCAATTTGCTCGCTTTGCAGATTATCTCAGGACTCTTGAAATAAAGATTCCATTTGCAGAAGCACTTGAGCAAATACCTTCTTATGCCAAGTTCATGAATGAGATATTGAGTCATAAAAAGGATTGGAGAGAAACAGAAAGAGTTCTCCTCACTGAAGAATGCAGTGCAGTCATTCTGAAGAGCTTTCCTGAAAAGCTTAAAGAACCTGGGAGTTTTCTGATACCATGCATATTAGAAGATAATTGCACCAAGACAGCTTTATGCGATCTTGGGGCAAGCATCAACCTAATACCTGCATCCACTATCAGGAAGCTTGGCTTAACTGAAGAAGTTAAACCAACCCGGATATGTCTCCAACTTGCTGATGGTTCCACTAAATACCCATCAGGCGTGATTGAAGACATGATTGTTAGAGTTGGGCCATTCGCCTTTTCCACTGACTTTGTTGTGATGGAAATGGAGGAGCACAAGAGTGCTACTCTCATTCTAGGAAGACCCTTCCTAGCAACTGGACGATCCCTCATTGACATCCAACAGGGAGAAATAACCCTGAGAGTCAATGATGATGAGTTCAAGCTGAACGCTGTCAAAGCCATGCAGCATCCAGACACATCAAAAGACTGCATGAAAGTTGATCTTATTGACTCTTTGGTAGAAGAGATCAACATGGCTGAGAGTCTTGAATCAGAGTTGGAAAACATCTTTAAAGATGTTCAGCCTGATTTAGAAGATTCAGAGGACATGAAAGAGCCTCTGAAATTTCTTCTGGAAGAGGAGAAACCTCCTAAACCAGAGCTTAAGCCATTACCACCATCCTTGAAATATGCGTTTCTGGGAAAAGGTGACACTTTTCCAGTGATCATAAACTCTGCTTTAAATTCACAGGAAGAGGAGGCACTTATTCAAGTGCTAAGGACACACAAGACAGCTCTTGGGTGGTCCATAGGTGACCTTAAGGGCATAAGCCCAGCTAGATGCATGCACAAAATCTTATTGGAGGATAATGCCAAACCCGTGATGCAACCACAGAGGCGGCTAAATCCAGCCGTGAAAGAAGTGGTGCAGAAAGAGGTCACCAAATTACTGGAGGTTGGGATTATTTATCCTATTTCTGATAGCCCCTGGGTGAGCCCTGTTCAAGTCGTCCCAAAAAAGGGAGGCATGACAGTGATTCATAATGAAAAAAATGAACTGGTTCCTACAAGAACAGTTACAGGGTGGCGCATGTGTATTGACTACAGAAGGCTCAATACAGCCACCAGAAAGGATCATTTTCCTTTACCATTCATAGACCAGATGCTAGAAAGACTAGCAGGTCATGATTATTACTGCTTTTTGGATGGCTACTCAGGCTATAACCAGATTGCAGTAGATCCCCAGGATCAAGAGAAAACAACATTCACATGTCCATCTGGAGTGTTTGCTTACAGAAGGATGCCATTTGGGCTATGTAATGCGCCTGCAACCTTCCAAAGATGCATGCTCTCTATTTTCTCTGATATGGTGGAAAAATTTCTGGAAGTCTTCATAGATGACTTCTCAGTATATGGAGACTCATTCAGCTCCTGTCTTGATCACCTGAAACTTGTTCTGAAAAGATGCCAAGAAACCAACCTAGTTTTAAACTGGAAAAAGTGTCACTTCATGGTGACTGAAGGAATTGTCCTTGGGCATAAAATCTCAAACAAGGGAATAGAGGTGGATCAAGCAAAAATAGAGGTAATTGAAAAATTACCACCACCTGCCAATGTTAAGGCAATCAGAAGCTTTTCGGGGCATGCAGGATTCTATAGGAGGTTTATAAAGGATTTTTCAAAAATCGCAAAACCTCTAAGCAATCTGCTAGCTACTGACACGCCATTTGTGTTTGACACAGAGTGCCTGCAGGCCTTTGAAACGCTGAAAGCTAAGCTGGTCACAGCACCAGTCATTTCTGCACCAGACTGGACGTTACCATTTGAGCTAATGTGTGATGCCAGTGATCATGCCATTGGTGCAGTATTGGGACAGAGGCATGACAAGCTTCTGCATGTCATTTATTATGCCAGTCACGTTCTAAATGATGCCCAGAAAAATTACACAACCACAGAAAAAGAATTACTTGCAGTGGTTTACGCCATTGACAAGTTCAGATCATACTTAGTAGGATCAAAAGTGATTGTGTATACTGACCATGCTGCTCTTAAATATCTACTCACAAAGCAGGATTCAAAACCCAGGCTCATCAGATGGGTATTGCTTCTGCAAGAGTTTGATATAGAAATAAGAGACAGAAAAGGGACAGAGAACCAAGTGGATGATCATCTGTCCCGGATAGAGCCAGTGGAAGGGACATCCCTCCCCTTTCTTGAGATCTCTGAGACGTTTCCTGATGAGCATTTATTTGCCATTCAGGAAGCACCATGGTTTGCCGATATTGCAAACTATAAAGCTGCAAGGTTCATACCCAAGGAGTACAGCAGGATACAAAAGAAGAAATTAATTACTGATGCAAAGTACTACTTGTGGGATGAACCTTATCTCTTTAAGAGATGTGCGGACGGAATAATCCATAGGTGTGTGCCTAGAGAAGAGGCACAAAGGATCCTATGGCATTGCCATGGATCTCAATATGGAGGCCATTTCGGAGGTGAGCGAACAGCCACCAAGGTCCTCCAATGTGGCTTCTATTGGCCCACACTCCATAAAGATTCCCGAGAGTTTGTACGTAACTGTGACAGTTGCCAAAGAGCTGGTAATTTGCCCCATGGTTACGCCATGCCTCAACAAAGAATCTTAGAAATTGAGTTGTTTGACGTATGGGGAATTGACTGCATGGGACCTTTCCCACCATCATACTCAAACACTTATATTCTGGTGGCAGTTGACTATGTATCAAAATGGGTTGAGGCTATTGCCACACCCACCAATAATACTAAAACGGTGCTGAAGTTCCTCCAGAAACACATCTTTAGTAGGTTTGGTGTCCCTAGAGTACTAATCAGTGACGGGGGCACTCACTTCTGCAATAAACAGCTTTACTCTGCCATGGTTCGGTATGGAATTCACCACAAGGTGGCCACTCCATATCATCCACAAACCAATGGGCAAGCTGAAGTCTCTAATAGAGAATTAAAGAGAATCCTGGAACGGACAGTAAATACCCGTAGAAAGGATTGGGCACGGAGCTTGGATGATGCTCTGTGGGCTTACAGGACAGCATTCAAGACCCCTATAGGGACCTCTCCATACCAACTCATGTATGGTAAGGCATGTCACCTGCCCGTGGAACTGGAACATAAGGCCTACTGGGCAACCAGATTCCTAAACTTTGATGCCAAACTAGCAGGAGAAAAACGATTGCTCCAGCTAAATGAGCTAGAGGAATTCAGATTCACAGCTTTTGAAAATGCCAAGCTTTATAAAGAAAAATAAAAAAAGTGACATGACAGAAAGCTGTCATCTAGAATCTTTGAACCAGGACAGAAAGGTTCTGTTGTTTAACTCTAGACTCAGGCTATTCCCCGGAAAACTGAAATCCCGGTGGAAGGGACCATACGTGATTACAAGTGTATCACCATATGGTTATGTGGAGCTTCAAGATATTGATTCTGATAAGAAGTTCATTGTCAATGGACAGAGAATCAAGCATTATCTTGAAGGCAACATTGAGCAAGAATGCTCAAGGCTGAAGCTAGATTAAAAAGCTCAGCAAGGTCCAGCTAAAGACAATAAAGAAGCGCTTGCTGGGAGGCAACCCAGCCATGGGGCAACAATCCTCTAAGCATTTTGCCCTATTTTTATTTTTATTTTTTATTTGTTTATATAAAGTTCACTGACACTAAGGTGACGAATCATTTACAGAAGACCTCAGCACACAAAACAGAGAAAAAGAGCTCACTGGCAAGAAAACGCCAGTAAAAGTGCATTTTGGGCGTTCAATGCCCAAAATGGGCATCCACTGGGCGCTGAACGCCAGTAATGGTAGCAATCTGGGCGTTCAACGCCAGAAATGGGCACCCACTGGGCGTTGAACGCCAGTAATGGCAGCAGCTGGGCGTTGAACGCCCAGGAGAGCAGCATTTGGGCGCTGAACGCCCAAAACAGGCAGTGTTTGGGCGTTCAAACGCCAGGAAGGCAGGGAGGAGCCAAATTCATTTTTTCCACACGTATTTCCATTCTAATTTCAAATTTTATGTTTCAATGCATGATTTTTACATGAACATGTTAAGAACCCTGATTTCTAAAATCCTTAATTTAAAAAAAAAATCCCTCTTTCCAAATTCAATCCAACTCTTTTCAAATCTTTTCTGAAAACAAATCTATCTTTTTCACTCTAAAATCTTTTCAACTAATCCATGTCTTTTTCAAATCTCCATATTATCTTTTTCAAAATTCAGATTTATCTTTTTTTTCAAAAATCTATCATATCTCTTCAAAATTAAACTATATCTTCTATCTTATCTTTTTAAACTCAATCTTTTTATCTTATCTTTTCCAATTTTTCGAAAACCCACCCCCCATCCCTTTAAATTTGGGTTCGGCCTCCCTTCTCCTCCATCAACAATTGCACCTAGCTCTCCTTCTATCCCTCTCCTTTCTTTTCTTTTGCTTGAGGACAAGCAAACCTCTAAGTTTGGTGTGTTTATCCGAGATCACTAAGATCATGGCTCCTAAAGGAAAACAACCCACTCCAAGAGGCAAGAAAGAGAGCGTTCCAAAACCACTTTGGAATCAAGGGAAGTTCTTATCTAAAGAACATTCAGAACATTATCTTAAAATAATGGGTCTGAGATCAGTGATCCCGGAAGTTAGATTCGATCTGAAAGAAGATGAATATCCAGAGATCCAGGAGCAAATTCGAATCAGGAACTGGGAAGTCCTAGCTAATCCTGAAACGAAAGTAGGAAGGAACATGGTCCAGGAGTTCTATGCTAATATGTGGCAGACTGACAAGCAAAAACTATCTGGAACTGCCTTCTATGAATTTCGGGCCATGGTCAGAGGAAAGATTGTTCATACCACCCCTGACAAGATCAGAGAGATCTTAAAGCTACCTCAGCTAAAGGACGATCCAGACTCCTTCAACAAGAGGATGATGAGAGCAGACATTGACCTGGATAAGATTCTAGAGGACATATGTATCCCTGGAGCCAGGTGGACCACCAACACAAAGGGTGTCCTAAATCAACTCAAGAGAGAGGATCTCAAACCAGTCGCCAGAGGATGGCTAGACTTCATTGGGTATTCTCTGTTGCCTACTAGCAACCGTTCTGAAGTCACAGTTAAAAGAGCAGTGATGATCCATTGCATCATGGCGGGAAAGGAAGTGGAGGTTCATCAGTTGATTTCAGCTGAACTCTACAAAATTGCTAACAAAAATTCTAAAGAGGCCAGGTTGGCTTATCCAAGCGTGATTTCTCTGCTCTGCAAGGACACTGGAGTGAGGATGGGAATAACTGAGTATATCTCAATTGAGAAGCCAATCACCAAAGCATCAATGGAAAAATAACAAGCACAGGATGATCCCATCAAGAAGAGAGCATAGGAATTCCTCCCAGAGATCCCTCAATCTGAATACTGGGAGTATCTTGAAACGTCTGTTACTAAGATACGGGAAGCTATGGAGCAAATAATAAAAGAACAGAAGGAACACAGTCAAATGCTGACCTATATGTTTAAAGAACAAGAGGAGCAAGGGCGTGACTTAAGGGAATTGAAGTGCCAAAAGTCTTCTCTTGCAGGACCAACCATCCCAAGGATCAGAGGAACCCCCGTTCCCCCAGAATAAAGGTTGTTAATTTCCAATTTCTGCCTTAACTCTATGACAGTGTCCTTATAGAAGTTTACCTTAGGAGTCATATAATAGTAATTAGTAGCTATTTTGATTTTATCTCCAATTAAGCTATAGTTTAATTTTTCTCATCATCAGCAAACATGAATAAAGTAGTAGATCTTTTGAATAAGAGGCAATAAAATTTCGAGTTTTAATAAGAGAAATTCTAATTAGTTAAATGTGGTGGCAATGCTTTCTGTCTTCTGAATGAATGATTGAACAATGCATATGTCTTTTGAATTTGTTGTTTAAGACTGTTAAATATGTTGGCTCTTGAAAGAATGATGAACATGAGACATGTTATTGATAATCTGAAAAATCATAAAAATGATTCTTGAAGCAAGAAAAAGCAGCGAAGAACAAAGCTTGCAGAAAAAAAAAAAAGTGAGAAAAAGCAAGCAGAAAAAGCCAAAAGCTCTTAAAACCAAAAGGCAAGGGCGAATAAAAAGGATCCCAAGGCTTTGAGCATCAGTGGATAGGAGGGCCTAAAGGACTAAAATCCTGGTCTAAGCGGCTAAACCAAGCTGTCCCTAACCATGTGCTTGTGGCGTGAAGGTGTCAAGTGAAAACTTGAGACTGAGCGGTTAAAGTCAAGGTCCAAAGCAAAAAGAAGAGTGTGCTTAAGAACCCTGGACACCTCTAATTGGGGGATTTAGCAAAGCTGAGCAACAATCTGAAAACATTTATGTATCCGGTGGTAATACTGGAAAACAAAGTGCTTAGGGCCACGGCCAAGACTCATAAAATAGCTGTGTTCAAGAATCATCACACTGAAATAGGAGAATCAATAACACTATCTGAATTCTAAGTTCCTATAGATGCCAATCACTCTGAGCTTCAATGGATAAAGTGAGATGCCAAAACTGTTCAGAAGCAAAAAGCTACTAGTCCCGCTCATCTAATTAGAATCTGAGCTTCAATCAAAAACTCTGAAATATTATTGCTTCTCAACCTATTAGTCTTCTATTTTATTTGTCTAGTTGCTTGAGGACAAGCAACAGTTTAAGTTTGGTGTTGTGATGAGCGGATATTTTATACGCTTTTTGGGGTTAATTTCATATAGTTTTGAGGATGTTTTAGTTAGTTTTTAGTCTATTTTCATTAGTTTTCATGAAAAATTCATATTTCTGGACTTTACTATGAGTTGTGTATTTTTCTATAATTTCAAGTATTTTTTCTGGCTGAAATTGAAGGAGCTGAGCAAAAATCTGATTCAGGCTGAAAAAGGACTGCTGATGCTGTTGGATTCTGACTTCCCTGCACTAAAAGTGGATTTTCTGGAGCTAAAGAACTCGAAATGGCATGCTTCCAATTGCGTTGGAAAGTAGACATCCAGGGCTTTCCAGCAATATATAATAGTCCATACTTTGCACAAGGATAGATGACGTAAACTGGCTTTGAACGCCAGTTCTCTGCCCAATTCTGGCGCCCAGCGCCAGAAAAGGATCAAAAGCTGGAGTTGAACGCCCAAACTGGCACAAAAACTGGCGTTCAACTCCACAAATGGCCTCTGCACGTGGATTGCTTAATTCTCAGTCCAGCACATACCAAGTGGGCCCCAGAAGTGGATCTCTGCATCATCCATCATAGTTTACTCATTTGTTGTAAACCTAGGCTACTAGTTTAGTATTTAAACAACTTTTAGAGACTTATTTTGTATCTCATGACATTTTAGATCTGAACTTTGTACTCTTTGACGGCATG
Source organism: Arachis ipaensis (assembly GCF_059453495.1). NCBI lineage: Eukaryota > Viridiplantae > Streptophyta > Magnoliopsida > Fabales > Fabaceae > Arachis > Arachis ipaensis. Next base: position 78,854,450 of record NC_142444.1, read on the forward strand.
AGTCTCTAAACTCCATTGTTGGGGGAGAGGAGCTCTGCTGTGTCTCGATGGATTAATGCAAGTATTTCTGTTTTCTATTCAAACACGCTTGTTCCTATCTAAGATGTTCATTCGCGCTTAACTGTGATGAAGGTGATGATTCATGACACTCATCACCATTCTCAACCCATGAACGTGTGCCTGACAACCATCTCCGTTCTATATCAGATTGAATGAGTATCTCTTAGATCTCTTAATCAGAATCTTCGTGGTATAAGCTAGAATTGATGGCGGCATTCATGAGAATCCGGAAAGTCTAAACTTTGTCTGTGGTATTCTGAGTAGGATTCAAGGATTGAATGACTGTGACGAGCTTCAAACTCCTGAAGGCTTGGCGTTAGTGACAAACGCAAATGGATAGTAAATCCTATTCCAACCGGATCGAGAACCAACCGGTGATTAGCCGTGCTGTGACAGAGCGCGTGAGCGTAGTTTTCACTGGAAGGATGGAAGGTAGCCATTGACAAAGGTGATTCACCAACACACAGCTTGCCATAGGAGGACGTGCGTGCGTGAACAAGAAGACAGAGGAAAGCAGAGATTCAGAAGACAAAGCATCTCCAAAACTCCAACATATTCTCCATTACTGCACAACAAGTAACCTTTAATCCATGCTCTCTTGTTTAATTGCAATTCAACTGATAAACATAATTGACTTCCTAACTAAGATTTACAAGATAACCATAGATTGCTTCAAACCAACAATCTCCGTGGGATTCAACCCTTACTCACGTGAGGTATTACTTGGACGACCCAGTGCACTTGCTGGTCAGTGGTACGAGTTGTGAAAAGTGTGATTCACAATTTGTGCACCATGGAGCTTTGGTAAGGCTTGGAGCTAAGGGTGGTGGAGACTTCCAAGAAGGAGCACAATTAATATGGCTACAAGAGGTACGGTTTATGTTTCATTTAAGTACCGTGTGGTGTGATGAGAATTCCTAGGCTAGATGTCCCTAGGATTAAGTTTGGATTTTGTAAATAGTTGGTACTAATATGCATAGTTGATATATGATGTAAATTAATGATTGGGTTGAGAATTGTGTGAAATTGTATATTTGGTGTGTTGAGGATTTGATAAATTGGATAATGAATATTAGTTTGTGGGATATGCATTTAAATTGTGAATTTAGGCCGGAGGCCGTGAATGTTGGGCCGGGAGCCAGAAAGAGGTAAGGAAGGTAAGTTGATGTATGTATTGTGTGATGATATAAGAGATTGGATGGATTTTAGATATTGAATGTGTGAATAATTGGTTGGGTTATTGAATAATAAGGTTTGAGGAATTGAGGTGTGGAAGTTGATAGTTTTAGGTGAAATTGTGTAGATGAGGTAGGTTTAGTTTTGGTTGAGTGTAATTATGTGAAGGTGGTTGGGTTGTGGTCATTTGGATGAGTGTAATTTGGCATGTGAACATTGGAAAAATTGGTAATTTCTATTTTTGGGTAAAAACTGATCTTTGACCAACCTCAGCAGTCCGTAACACGGTCCTCGAAATCAGGAATTCTTCAAAACCAAATTTTTATGAAAGTTCATTCAACGATCTTTCCAACGGTTAAGAAATGGTTGAAAAAGGAATTTTGTAGAAGAAGTTATGTGTGTTGGAAGTTTGGGGTTTAAAAATGTAATTCTGCAGCTTTTTAACTTAGCAAAAAATTTTTGGTAAAACGTACCCCGACGCGCACGCGTCACTCACGATTTTTACTCTCTAACGCGTGCGCTAGGCCGATGCGTACGTGTCACTGCACTAATGCGAATGCCTCGTAGAAAATTCAGAGAGTTGTGCGATTACTATGCTAGTTTTGTGCGAGGAGCACAAAACGCACCCTCGCGTACGCGTGGCTGACGCGCTCGCCTCACTTGATCTCTCTGCTTTCCACGTGTGCACATGGGCTATGAAGGTGCAAACCAACAAATTAACTATCGCATCAAATTTAAATTGGTTTTGTCACGAGTACAAACCCCAATAAGAATTAACCGAAGTATTTAGACTCCGGGTCGTCTCACAAGGAATTACAATGAAGTGGTCAATTATTGGCTATGAAGGTGCAAATGGGTTTGATTTATAGAAGGGGTAATAAAATAAATGACAAGAAGAGTAAATCAAGCAATTAAAGAGAGCAATTAATAAAGAGAGACATTCATGGCAAGGATTAAGATCATAGGCTTTCCATCATAGTCACTAATAACAATATTTAACAAGAATTTATCTTATTTCGTCATCTCCAATTTTGGAAGAAGGTGTAAGTTATCTTCCATGAGAGAAAGTCAAACAAGACTAGTTAATCTCAATCCAAAAATCCTAATCAACTTACTAATGGAATTAACAAGAGATTAGAATCAATGGAAATAATATTAACTAACAACTCTAGATCACTAACATGAGTTGCGTATTCATGACTCAAGATTACCTAATTACTCTTTCCAAGCCAAGATGCTCAAAATCTACTCTAACATCCAACCAACCATTTTGTCAAACACTTGGAAGGCATAAACGGAAAGCATCGTAAAAGTGCAAGAAATATAAATCTACCAACTACCAATTGCAAGGAAAGTAGGATCACAACACAAATTAATAATAAAAGAACATCAAACATTAAATTACATTAAAGAGATCCAAATCCAACATGACTGCATGAACATAAAAGAGGCATAAAAGTAAAATTAACATCACAAACTAAGAGAATGAAAGTGTAGAAGCAAGAATTCATAAAAGAAACAAGATGAAAACATGAAATTGGACCTAGATCTAAGAGAAATTAATCTAATCCTAACCTAATTCTAGAGAGAAGAGGGAGCTTCTCTCTCTAGAAAACTAACTAAAGGCTCATCATGACTAACTAAGTGCTCGCCCCTTTGCTCAATCTTCAATTCTGCATCAAATACCCTCAGAAACAAGTTGGGTTTGGGCCTGGGCAGCTCAAAAATTGCCTCCAGCGTTTTGTCCTTAAGTGAGTCAGGTGCGAACATCGACGCGTACGCATGGGTCACGCGTGCGCGTCGCTTGGCAATTTTCTTATCCACGCGTACGCATCATGTGCGCGTACGCGTCGCCATGCAACTTCACTTCCACGCGTGCGCGTCTTCTGCGCGTGCGTGTGGGTTGATATACTCCAAATCCTTGTTTCCTCATGCATTTTCCACTTTGTATGCTTTTCTCTTCATTTTTTCCATCCAATACTTGCCTTATGAACCTGAAATCACTCAACAAACACATCAAGACATCGAATGGAATTAAAGTGAATTAAATTTACGAATTTAAGGGCCTAAAAAGCATGTTTTTACACTTAAGCACAATTTAAGGGAGAATTATAAAACCATGCTATTTAAATGCTAACCTAACTACCTATATAGCATGGTCCACAAAGCTAAGAAAGCTCAAAAATATGTTACTAGGTAAGCTTTCGGTCCAATTTCACAATTCCAAAATCTCAATGCATGAAATAGGTGATGTGAATAAGGGTAAATTGTAAACAAGCATCATCTAAAAAAATGCAATGATAATATACAATTGCCTAGCGATGGATGATGAATGCATAGTGGCCAAAACATGCAATTCAAAAGAGTTAAGAAGCTTGAAGGCAATGTAACATGTACTTGGTATTCAAAAACATTAAGCATGAGAAGTTCCAAACCAAGTCACCAAATATAGCCTTAACAAAGAAATCCAACAATGACAATTAACAACATGACGTTAAACTAACATCCTATTAGTAATAAGCAGCAGTAAACAGTAAACAAGATTAGTAATCCAACACTTATAATGGAAAACAAAAATTAAACTAACTAACTAACTAAAAGAAATGGTGTTATATGGTGTTTGGTAGTGTTGGATGATGTTTGAAAGGTGGAAAGAAACGAAGAGAAGAGAGAAGAAAGAAAGAAATGGAAAGAGGAGAAGAAAAGAAGGTGGTTGATGCAGGGCAACCCACACGTAGGCGTCAGTGATGCGTGCGCATGGAGTGGTGAAAAGGGCGCGACGTGTACGCGTGCATGTCGATGGGTTATTTCGAGAGCGACGCGTACGCGTCCAGTACGCGTACGTGTGAGTAGCTTTGTGCGTTTCGCACAGTGCTCGCGTGCGTTTCGCGCAACTCTCGGGAAAATGGCTTGGAGGTGGAAATATGCAATCCACGCGTACGCGTGCATGACGCGTGCGCGTGGATTGTAACGACCCAACTTTCAGAACGTCATGATCGTACCGAAAGTAAGGCGTTACCAACCTACTCTCCTTTATTAACTATTTACTATTAAGCCTTTAGTTCGATATCGCGATTTAGTTTTATAGAAAATTCCAAAAAATTTTGTTTTTGTTTATCAAAATCATATAGCAAATATTTCAGAGTAATAATAATCACATAATTATTAATAATAATATCTGTCATACAAAAGATTTCAAATAAAACTCAGATACAAATCCTATCCCTCTGTATAAAATAAAAATCTTAAGCAATAAGGGCGAGGGAATTCTATGAAAGCAACTCAATTCAAAAAAACTTAACTCATAAATAATGTCTAACAATCTCCCGCAGCTTCAAACTGAGTCTTCGAACCTGTATCACTGAAAAGGGTGGAAGATTTTGGGGTGAGAACAAACCACACGTTCTCAGTAGGGAATGGGAATGCCGTAAAAGTAATGATTAACATGCAAATAATTAACTCAAGTTTCCAATGTAGTTTTCTCAAACCTTTTCAAAAATTTCTCATGACTTACTTGAAACCGTTTAAATCCCTTTCTTTAATTCGTATTACTTACATAAAGTCTCAATCGCGCTAGCAATTCATCAGCTACAAATAGCATTCCTCAACCATCACAGTAACTAAGTAAATCAGCAACATAAATAATATACCCAAACCTCATTTCACAAATAACATTCCTCAATACTTTACTAAGTTCACAGCATCAACAAAAATATCTAATCAAACACACAAGCAAGTCACTAAATCAAACAGCACAATCACAAAGAAACAAGACAAGCAACACAAATTACAAAGAAATAAAACAAGCAAACACAATCAAACGCAGATGCGCAAATAAGGATGATGCATGTCTAGCCCTAGTGCAGGTAATGAGCTCATCTGTCGGTTACTAACCCGCTCTCGACGTTATCCAGCAACCTCTGTCTGGATAAGGCTTTCCTATTGGCTATACCCCTGTGTACAGGAAATAACCCCTCTGCCACCACAGGGTCCACTGCACGCAGGAAATGACACATCTGCCACTGCAGGGATGTACGCCGACACACCTTCTGTATTCAGGAAATAACCCCTCTGCCACTACAGAAATGGAACAGGTGGTCACGGTACTTCTGTAGCAGGAAATAACCCCTCTGCCTTACAGAAATAAAATATGGATCTGTACCGTAGGAAAGCGTTCTCAATGATCACACCATTATCTATCTGACTGCCTCACTGCAGCAGATGATCATACAAGTATATCTGGAGTTGCCTTAACACAACAAATGAATAAACACATCTCTTGGGTTGCCTCAAGCAACAAATGACCTTTCAACAGGTCCTCTGCTTTTTATTCTCTTTTATAACCATAAATACGCAAGCGGGACAAAACCCACGTCCTTGCCAACAATTTCATAAACTGAATACCTTTCCTCAAAAGAATCAGTGTAATTATCATTATAAGTTATCATTCTTGTTATTCATCTCCAGTTACATATTCTTATACAGTATCTCTCTTTCTTTGTTCAATCATGATGCACAAACTTTACGACTTCCACTTTTGCAACCTCTTAACTCGAACCAATTTTAAAACTATTTTCTAGTTAAATTTTCTTTCAAAAGACTCAAGAAAATCATTTATTTTAAATTCGCTAAATACTTTTCAAAACATCACCCTCTTACTAAAAGTAACCAAATAAGACTCTTTTTCAAGTTTACTAACTTACCAAAGACTCAAAAATCATCTTTCTTTACTGTTTACATTAAAATATTATAAATTCATCAAACTTCTAAACAGCAATCCTTTATTTTAAACCCAAAACATAATTCTCTTCATATTAATTCAATCTTAAAACATGGTTTCTTTCTTAAATAATTTATTTTTGAAGCATAAACCTTTCATTGGTAAATAGAATTCAAAATAGAATAATTCTTTTCTTAACTAAATAAAACTCAAGTAATATAATTTTCCAAATTCAAAGCTTCTAAAATAACTTTTCAAATGAAACCTCGGATTTTAATAAAATTTCGGCAGCACCTCTCCTAAAACTTGGACTCAGCCACCCTTACGGGTTCCCTCTTTTCAACATCTCATCAAACTTTCTCATCAATTATCACAACAGGAGATTCTCAATCAATCAGAAATTCATAATTCGCAATAATCAACAACTAAATCATAGTCCGCAATTTCCACATAATCCATCTATCCCACTTCCATCTCATCAATTTATAACTATTTTCATAAGCCATAGAATCCTTTCAAATTAAACTCAATCAATTCTCCATCCGTTTATCAACAATTATCATAACAAATTCTCAATAATTATCTTATCATAATTCAGTTTAAGAACTAACATCCTTTCATCAATTAAAATCAGAATTGCACCCAGTCATCATTTTTTTTCTAAAAGTAAACCAGTCTAACTTTAAAAACTCATAACTAATCTCCCAAACCAATCTTCAATCAGTCACCAACCAAATCCACTACCATTACAATATATCAAATAACCAGCACATCATTCAATTCAATATAAATCCGTCAAAGATCAGAATTTCAGTCAATTTGCAACCATCAAGCAAACCAGCCTATGGCAACCAGCTCAACATAATCAAATAACAGGATTATCAGTAATTCCAAACAATCAGTAAATCGGAAATAGTTACAGCCTCAAATCAAAATCAGTATCACCAGTTAATCATTCACCGCAACAAAACCAATCACAATTCAAACTTAATTCATCAATCATCAACATGTTAGTTTTTCTTTATAATTAACTCAACATATTTTAATTTAGTAAATAGCACCAGTTTAATCACCGTTCACAACCACATTTAATTCAAATCATAACTCAGAAAAATCACCACTTACAGCCACATTTCAACAAATTCCAACCCATCACAAGTTCATTTTACAGCCATTCCAATATGTTAAAATTCCAATCCAATATCAAGTAATTCAAAATAACTTATTCAAGATCAGAAATCTCGGCCAACTCATCATAAAAATCAGTAATTCAAAAATACAATTCACAACCAGATTTCAACCAATTCAGCAATATCACATAAGATCAGAATTTCCAACAAATCCATCAAATTTAGCAAACCAATATCAGTCACAGCATTAACCAAAATTAATCTAGTCAAGTTAATTACTCACGATAACAAAACCTAGTAACATTCACAGCCATAAACTAAACTAAATAAACCAATTTAGAATATTATCTCAATACCAAACTTAATCCAAATTTTACAACTTCAAACCAAGCTTATTCCTATCAATAAATCATATTTATGAATTATTTGCAATTACTCACTAAACCTCTTTGGCATTCATAAGTTAAAAGCTGTTAATTTCAAATAAAATCCCCTACCTCGATTAGTTGAGTTCACATAGATTAAACGTGGAAACTCCCTTCTCTTTTAATTTTTATGGCAGCAGCATTGTCAATCTCTTATAGCAGTGACGATGGTTGCAGCGAGACAAGGATTCGAATTGGGTAAGAATCAAAAGCAAACATAGCTCTGGAAGATTCAAAACAATTCAAAGACCAGAATTGAATTAAAACAAGAACATGGCAATTAAAAGTGACAAAATAAAACGTGCCAAATAGGTCAGAACCAAAGAGAAGAGCAAACCAGAATCAATTTAATAGGATTCGGAACTAACAGCAGCAACGGTGACATCAGTTCTCTCGGAGCAAGAACAACAACGATCTCAGCATCAATTATGCCTTTTTCGAATAGTAAACCAGCAACGACTAAAACAGTAATCCATAATTCTATAATTAAGCCAGGAAGGAACAGAGGAACAAGATAAAAACAGAGCAAGGTTTAAAGCGTTACAATTTCAAGAATAGGAGAATTGAAATCAGAAAAGGCTGACGCTGTCTTCGACACTGGTGGCGGTGCACAACTCACCGGCGACTGAGGCAGCAACGTAGACAAGGCTTCCCCTCGGCGGTGAGAAGCGGCGGTGGCACGCGGCGGTGGTAACTCCGGCGACGACGATTCAACCTCAGATTGATGGCGTCACGGGAAGCTTCAGCGGCGGCAAATCGGTGGCGACGGCAGCGCGAAACACCTCCCTTCTCTGTCGCGCCTTTCCTCTCTCTCTCTCTCACTCCACTACGAACCTCCGTTTTCTCTCAGCCCGACGGCGATGGCGACGGGAGGCACAGCGACGCCTTCCTCCTCCTGCTCTTGGCTCGGGCTCGTCTCCCTCCTCTGGCTCCTTCTGCGACGGCATGGCTTCAACGGCGATGCTCTCCGTGGCTCCATGAATGGCTGACAGGAGGCACTGCAGCGCGGGTAAGGCTGGGTGACGTTGGGAATGGTGGCGACGGCGTAGCAGGGCCCGATGAACGGAGGCGGCGACGACTCCATGGAACGGTGGTGACGGCGCAGGCAAGGTGCGGCGGTGGCGGTGAATTGGACGGTGTAGAGTGCGGCTCCTTCCCCGCCGATTCCGAGCTCTCTCTTCACTCAGATCTCCCCTCCCATATGCTAGCAACGGCGGCGACGGTGGCAGTGGCACCCACCGCGCTGCCTCTCTCTTCTCCCCCTTCTCCTTCCTTCCTCAGTCCCCCTTTCCTTTCTATTCCCGTTCTTCTTTTTTTTTTCTTACTGAGGTTCTGTCTGTGAGGGGTGGGGTGACAGCGCTGGAATTAGGAAACTAGGGTTTGAGGGTGGCGGCTGTAGAGGGTAAGGGGGTTAGGGTATTTGAAATCAGGGTTTTTAATTTGGGAAATTAGGGTTTCTGAGTTTTATTTGGGAATTAGGGTTAGAAATTAGGATTTTATAAAGTAATATGGATAGATATGAATAGATATTTTGATAAAATAGAATAGTAGAGTAATTTTAAAATCAAATATACTTTATCAAAAATATTTAGGAACATTATTTATCAACATATGGCTAAGTGCAATCAATTATTTCTAATTTACATTATAAAATGAACAAGTTAATTATATTTTGTAAAGTACAATTTAAATTCAAATATCAATTTTCTAGATTAAATCATACAAATCTCTGTTATTTTTCTATCTCTGAAACTTTAATTTCAATTTATAAAATAATTTATTATAGTATAAATTGTACATAAATATTAATTGACTTAAACTTAAAGTATTTATAAATATCAATCTAATCATTTCTAATAAAATAATTTCTAGGAGTTCAAATTAATAACATAATTCATTCAAAATAGAATTTATTTAAATTAAATTATACAATTCTTCTTATTTTTCAATTATCAAAATTATAATTTCAATTATACCAAATATCCAATAAAGATTATATAAAAAATTCTAATTAATTTAAGCTTCAATTATCATGAAAATGTATTTAATTACTTTTAGTAAAATAATTTTCTTAAAATAAAGTTGTCAACAAATATAATAAATCACAAATGATTAATTATTTTGATTTTCAGAAGCTAGGGTTGTTACATTCTACCCACCTTAGAAAAATTTTCACCCTCGAAAATTGCTAGAATAAAATAAGTTCAAACTGAAATCAAAGAAAGCAGAATATATGGACAAAAGTATAGGCAATGTCAAGGATGAACATTCAAAGAGTCAGATTCATAGGCAAGCAAAGTTATACAAGAATGATAAGGTACGGTTGGGAAACAATCAAATCACATTCTAAGGAGGAAATTCAAACTAGAGAATTCTAATGAAAGCAGCGAAGAAAAAGAAAGCACGAGTTTGCGTGGCACGAATAAAGATTACACGTCAAAACGAAGCTAACTTTATAACTTCTAACGCTCCCAAACCCTGTTAATCGCATTACTTATAACTTCTATTTCGTCTATGATAACCTATTAGTGTTCCCATATACATAAATCGTTAGTATTAAGTTGGCCAGACCTAATACCATGAAGTATAAAATGGTAACCTAACAGCATTAATCATCTGACAGTCATGCATATAAAACACAAACTCTTGTTATCAGAACAAGTCACAAAGCATGACAGACACTCAGAGTATGCAGTGAAGCATAGTCAGTCCATTCCCAACGCTCTAACAGGAACGAACTGCTCTGATACCATATTGTAACGACCCAACTTTCAGAACGTCATGATCGTACCGAAAGTAAGACGTTACCAACCTACTTTCCTTTATTAACTATTTACTATTAAGCCTTTAGTTCGATATCACGATTTAGTTTTATAGAAAATTCTAGAAAATTTTGTTTCTGTTTATCAAAATCATATAGCAAATATTTCAGAGTAATAATAATCACATAATTATTAATAATAATATCTGTCATACAAAAGATTTCAAATAAAACTCAGATACAAATCCTATCCCTCTGTATAAAATAAAAATCTTAAGCAATAAGGGCGAGGAAATTCTATGAAAGCAACTCAATTCAAAAAAACTTAACTCATAAATAAGGTCTCTAACAATCGCCCGCAACTTCAAACTGAGTCTTCGAACCTGTATCACTGAAAAGGGTGGAAGATTTTGGGGTGAGAACAAACCACACGTTCTCAGTAGGGAATGGGAATGCCGTAAAAGTAATGATTAACATGCAAATAATTAACCCAAGTTTCCAATGTAGTTTTCTTTATCAAACCTTTTCAAAAATTTCTCAAGACTTACTTGAAACCGTTTAAATCCCTTTCTTTAATTCGTATTACTTACATAAAGTCTCAATCGCGCTAGCAATTCATCAGCTACAAATAGCATTCCTCAACCATCACAGTAACTAAGTAAATCAGCAACATAAATAATATACCCAAACTTCATTTCACAAATAACATTTCTCAATACTTTACTAAGTTCACAGCTGATGAGCGGATAATTTATACGCTTTTTGGCATTGTTTTTAGTATGTTTTAGTAGAATCTAGTTACTTTTAGGGATGTTTTTATTAGTTTTTATGTTAAATTCACATTTCTGGACTTTACTATGAGTTTGTGTGTTTTTTTGTGATTTCAGGTATTTTCTGGCTGAAATTGAGGGACTTGAGCAAAAATCAAATTCAGAGGTTGAAGAAGGACTGCTGATGCTGTTGGATTCTAACATCCCTGCACTCAAAGTGGATTTTCTGGAGCTACAGAACTCAAAATGGCGTGCTTCAAATTGCATTGGAAAGTAGACGTCCAAGGCTTTCCAGCAATATATAATAGTCTATACATGGTCAATATATATAATTGAACGCCAGTTCTACGCTGCAGTCTGGAGTTAAACGCCAGAAACACATTACGAACCAGAGTTGAATGCCAGAAACACGTTACAACCTGGCGTTCAACTCCAGAAAGAGCCTCTGCACGTGTAACATTCAAGCTCAGCCCAAGCACACACCAAGTGGGCCCCAGAAGTGGATTTATGCATCAATTACTTACTTCTGTAAACCCTAGTAACTAGTTTAGTATAAATAGGACTTTTTACTATTGTATTAGACATCTGGGGACGTCTAGTTCTTAGATCATGGGGGCTGGCCATTTGGCCATGCCTGAACCTTTCACTTATGTATTTTTAACGGTAGAGTTTCTACACTCCATAGATTAAGGTGTGGAGCTCTGCTGTTCCTCATGAATTAATACAAAGTACTACTGTTTTTCTATTCAATTCATCTTATTCCGCTTCTAAGATATTCATTCGCACTTCAACATGAATGTGATGAACGTGACAATCATCATCATTCCCCCACGAACGCGTGCCTGACAACCACTTCTGTTCCACCTTAGATTGAATGAGTATCTCTTGGATCTCTTAATCAGAATCTTCGTGCTATAAGCTAGGTTAATGACGGCATTCATGAGAGTCCGGAAAGTCTAAACCTTGTCTATGGTATTCCGAGTAGGACTCTGGGATTGAATGACTGTGATGAACTTCAAACTCGCGAGTGCTGGGCGTAGTGACAGACGCAAAAGGAGGGTGAATCCTATTCCAGTATGATCGAGAACCTCAGATGATTAGCCGTGCTGTGACAGAGCATTTGGACCATTTTCACAAGAGGATAGGATGCAGCCATTGACTACGGTGATGCCTCCAGATGATTAGCCATGCAGTGACAGCGCATTGGACCATTTTCCAGAGAGGATGAAAAGTAGGCATTGACAATGGTGATGTCCTTACATAAAGCCAGCCATGGAAAGGAGTAGGACTGATTGGATGAAGACAGCAGGAAAGCAGAAGTTCAGAGGGACGAAAGCATCTCTATACCTTTATCTAAAATTCTCACCAATGATATACATAAGTATTTCTATCTTTATTTTCTGTCTAATTATTATTTATTTTCGAAAACTCTATAATCAATTATTATCCGCCTGACTGAGATTTACAAGATGACCATAGCTTGCTTCATACCAACAATCTCCGTGGGATCGACCCTTACTCACGTAACGTTTTATTACTTGGACGACCCAGTGCACTTGCTGGTTAGTTGTATCGAAGTTGTGAATGGAAAATAATTTATTAAGACGTGCGTACAGAGTTTTTTTGGCGCCGTTGCCTAAGATCACAATTTCTTGCACCAAGTTTTTGGTGCCGTTGCCGGAGATTGTTCGAGTTTGGACAACTGACGGTTCATCTTGTTGCTCAGATTAGGTAATTTTCTTCTTATTTTGATTTCAAAAAGTTTTTAAAAATCTTTCAAAAATCTTTCCTTTATTTTCGAAAAAAAAAATTTATTTTCAAAAAAAAATTTATATATTTTTTCTTCAGAATTTTTAAGAATGAATTCTAGAGTTTCATGAAGCATGTAGAATCCTGGCTGGCTGTAAAGCCATGTCCAAATTCCTTTGGACTGAGGATTCAACTAATCACTTCAATGCATGTAATTGCATACTAAAGCTTGGCTGGCTATTAAGCCATGCCTAACCCTCAGATTGGAGCTTTAGAATAAGAGTACAAGATTCCTGGAATTCATATTAAAAATTTTGGAATCCTTATTTTTATTTTTCAAATAATTTTCAAAAAATCCAAAAAAATCATAAAATCATAAAAATAAAAAATCTTTTGTGTTTCTTGTTTGAGTCATGAGTCAATTTTTAAGTTTGGTGTCAATTGCATACTCATCTTGCATTTTTCGAAAATTGCATTCATGCATTGCATTCATCATGATCTTCAAGTTGTTCTTGATAAACCTTCTTGATTGATCTTCATATTTTAGTGTTTTGTGTTGTATGGTGTTTTTCATATGCATTCTTGAAATCTTAGTGTCTAAGCATTAAAGATTTCTAAGTTTGGTGTCTTGCATGTTTTCTTTGCATTAAAAATTTTTCAAAAATATGTTCTTGATGTTCATCATGATCTTCAAAGTGTTCTTAGTTTTCATCTAAACATTCATAGCATTCTTGCATGCATTCCTTGCTTTGATCCATAACTTTCATGCATTGCATCATTTTTCATGTTTTTCTCTCTCATCATTAAAATTTCAAAAATCAAAAAAATATCTTCCCCTTTTTCTCTCTCAAAATTTTGAAAATTAGATTTGACTTTTTCAAAAAATTTTAAAATCTAGTTGTTTTTATGAGTCAAATCAAATTTTTAATTTAAAAATCTTATCTTTTTCAAAATCTTTTTCAAAAATCAAATCTTTTTTATTTTTCTTAATTAATTTCGAAAATTATAAAAATATTTTTCAAAAATCTTTTTTCTTAATCTTATATCATAATTTTTGAAAATAACATCATCAATTAATGTTTTGATTCAAAAATTTTAAGTTTGTTACTTGCTTGTTAAGAAAGATTCAAACTTTAAGTTCTAGAATCATATCCTGTGCTTTCTTGTGAATCAAGTCATTAATTGTGATTCTAAAAATCAAATCTTTTTCAAAAACTAATTTCAATCATATCTTTTCAAAAATATCTTCTTATCTTATCTTTTTTCAAAAATTTGATTTTAAAATATCTTTTCTAACTTCTTATCTTCTTATCTTTTTAAAAATTGATTTTCAAAATTTGTTGCAACTAACTAACTAACTTTTTGTTTATTTCTTATCTTTTTCAAAACTACCTAACTAACTCTCTCTCTCTAATTTTCGAAAATATCTCCCTCTTTTTCAAAAATTCTTTTTAATTAACTAATTATTTTAATTTTCGAAAATTACTAACCTTTTTCAAAAACAATTTTCGAAAATCACTAACTCTTTTTCAAAAAAAAAAATAATTTTCAAAAATTCTCTCTCTCTCTCTCTCATCTCCTTCTATTTATTTATTTATTTACTAACATCTCTTCCTCACCCACCAAAAATCTGAACTCTCTCTCTCTCTGAGTTCAGATTTTCTATTCTTCTTTTCTTCTACTCACATAAGGGAACCTCTATACTTGGGTAAAAAGGATCCCTATTATTATTATTTTTCTGTTCTCTCTTTTTCATATGGGCAGGAGCAAGGACAAGAATATTCTTGTTGAAGCAGATCCATAATCTGAAAGGACTCTGAAGAGGAAACTAAGAGAAGCTAAATTACAACAATCCAGCAAGCACCTTTCAGAAATTTTCGAACAAGAAGAGGAGATGGCAGCCGAAAATAATAATAATACAAGGAGAATGCTTGGTGACTTTACTGCACCTAATTCCAATTTACATGGATGAAGCATCTCCATCCCTACCATTGGAGCAAATAATTTTGAGCTGAAACCTCAATTAGTTTCTCTGATGCAGCAGAACTGCAAGTTCCATGGACTTCCATCTGAAGATCCTTTTCAGTTCTTAACTAAATTCTTGCAGATATGTGATACTGTTAAGACTAATGGAGTAGATCCTGAAGTCTACAGGCTCATGCTTTTCCCCTTTGCTGTAAGAGACAGAGCTAGAGTGTGGTTGGACTCTCAACCCAAAGATAGCCTGAACTTTTGGGATAAGCTGGTCACGGCTTTCTTAGCCACGTTCTTTCCTCCTCAAAAGCTTAGTAAGCTTAGAGTGGATGTTCAAACCTTCAGACAGAAAGACGGTGAATCCCTCTATGAAGCTTGGGAGAGATACAAGCAACTGACCAAAAAGTGTCCTTCTGACATGCTTTCAGAATGGACCATCCTGGATATATTCTATGATGGTCTGTCTGAATTAGCTAAGAAGTCATTGGATACTTCTACAGGTGGATCCATTCACCTAAAGAAAATGCCTGCAGAAGCTCAAGAACTCATTGACATGGTTGCTAATAACCAGTTCATGTACACTTCTGAGAGGAATCCTGTGAGTAATGGGACGCCTCAGAAGAAGGGAGTTCTTGAAATTGATACTCTGAATGCTATATTGACTCAGAATAAAATATTGACTCAGTAAGTCAATATGATTTCTCAGAGTCTGAATGGAATGCAAGCTGCATCCAACAGTACTCAAGAGGCGCCTTCTAAAGAAGAGGCCTATGATCCTGAAAACCCTGCAATAGCAGAGGTGAATTACATGGGTGAACCATATGGAAACACCTATAACCCCTCATGGAGAAATCACCCAAATCTCTCATGGAAGGATCAAAAGCCTCAACAAGGCTTTAATAATGGTGGAAGAAACAGGTTTAGCAATAGCAAGCCTTTTCCATCATCCACTCAACAACAGACAGAAAACTCTGAACAAAATACTTCTAATTTAGAAAACATAGTCTCTGATCTATCTAAGGCCACTGTGAGTTTCATGAATGAAACAAGGTCCTCCATTAGAAATTTGGAGGCACAAGTGGGCCAGCTGAGTAAAAGAGTCACTAAAAGCCCTCCTAGTACTCTCCCAAGCAATACAGAAGAAAATCCAAAAGGAGAGTGCAAGGCCATTGATATAACCATCATGGCTGAATGCAAAGAGGAAGGGGAGGACGTGAATCCCAAGGAGAAAGACCTCCTGGGACGTCCAGTGATCAATAAGGAGTTTCCCTTTGAGGAACCAAAGGAATCTGAGGCTCATCTAGAGACCATAGAGATTCCATTAAACCTCCTTATGCCATTCATGAGCTCTGATGAATATTCCTCTTCTGAAGAGAATGAGGATGTTACTAAGGAGCAAGTTACCAAGTACCTTGGTGCAATCATGAAGCTGAATGCCAAATTATTTGGTATTGAAACTTGGAAAGATGAACCTCCCTTGTTCACCAATGAACTAAGTGATCTGGATCAACTGACATTGCCTTAGAAGAAACAGGATCCTGGAAAGTTCTTAATACCTTCTACCATAGGCACCATGACCTTTGAGAAGGCTCTATGTGACCTTGGGTCAGGAATAAACCTCATGCCACTCTCTGTAATGGAGAAACTGGGAATCTTTGAGGTACAAGCTGCGAAAATCTCATTAGAGATGGCAGACAATTCCAGAAAACAGGCTTATGGACAAGTAGAGGACATATTAGTAAAGGTTGAAGGCCTTTACATCCCTGCTGATTTCATAATCCTAGATACTGGTAAGGATGAGGATGAATCCATCATCCTTGGAAGACCTTTCCTAGCCACAGCAAGAGCTGTGATTGATGTTAACAGAGGTGAACTAGTCCTTCAATTGAATGAGGACTCCCTTGAGTTTAAAACTCAAGGACATCCTTCTGTAAACATGGAAAAGAGGCACAGTAAGTTTCTCTCAAAACAGAGTCAACCAGAGCCCCCACAGTCAAACTCTAAGTTTGGTGTTGGGGAGTCTCAACAATGCTCTGAACATCTGTGAGGCTCCATGAGAGCCTACTGTCAAGCTATTGACATTAAAGAAGCACTTCTTGGGAGGCAACCCAATTTTTATTTAATTATATTTTTATTAGTTATATGTCTTTATAGGTTCATGATCATGTGGAGTCACAAAATAAATCAAAAAAATTAAGAACATAATCAAAAACAGCAGAAGAAAAATCACACCCTGGAGGAGGATCTCACTGGCGTTTAAACGCCATTAAGGAGCATTTGTCTGGCGTTCAACGCCAGAACAGAGCATGTTTCTGGCGTTGAACGCCAGAAACAAGCAGCATCCTGGCGTCCAGACGCCAGAAATGCGCAGTGAAGAAGAGCTGGCGCTGAACGCCAGAAACAAGCATCTGGCTGGCGTTCAACGCCAGAAATATGCTGCATCTGGGCGTTGAACGCCCAGAACAAGCATCAGTTCGGCGTTTAAACGCCAGAATTGCATGCAAAGGCATTTTACATGCCTAATCGGTGCAGGGATGCAAATCTTTGACACCTAAGGATCTGTGGACCCCACAGGATCCCCACCTACCACCACTCACTCTCTTCCCTCTTCTCAATGTTCATCCTCTCTTCCCAATAAACACTCTTCCCCAAAACTCTTCACCAATCACCTCAATCTCTCTTCCCTAGCACCACTTCACCACTCACATCATCCACTCTTCCCCATAAACCTACCTCATAAATTCCACCTACCTTCAAAATTCAAAATCAATTTCCCACCCAAAACCCACCCTTATGGCCGAACCTTAACCCCCCTCCCTTCCCAATATATAGCTCTCTATTCTTCCTCATTTTCACACCACACAACCCTCTCTTCTCTTCTTGGCCAAATACACCTCTCCCTCCTCTCCTCCATATTTTCATCTCCTTCTTCATCTATTCTTTCTTCTCTTGCTCAAGGGCGAGCAAAATTCTAAGTTTGGTGTGGTAAAACCATAAGCTTTTTGTTTTTCCATTACCATTGATGGCACCCAAGACCGGAGAATCCTCTAGAAGAGGGAAAGGGAAGACAAAAGCTTCCACCTCCGAGTCATGGAAGATGGAAAGATTCATCTCCAAAGCTCATCAAGACTACTTCTATGATGTTGTGGCCAAGAAGAAGGTGATCCCCGAGGTCCCTTTCAAACTCAAGAGAAATGAGTATCCGGAGATCCGACATGAGATCCATAGAAGAGGTTGGGAAGTTCTAATAAACCCCATCCAACAAGTCGGAACTCTAATAGTTCAAGAGTTCTATGCTAATGCATGGATCACAAGGAACCATGATCAAAGTAAGAACCCGAACCCAAAGAATTATCTCACCATGGTTCGGGGGAATTACTTAGATTTTAGTCCGGAAAATGTAAGGTTGGCGTTCAACTTGCCAATGATGGAAGGGAACGCACACCCCTACACAAAGAGAGTCAACTTTGATCAAAGGTTGGACCAAGTCCTCATGGACATATGTGTGGAAGGAGCTCAATAGAAAGTTGAGTCAAAAGGCAAACCGTTTCTACTGAGAAGACTGGACCTTAAGCCTGTAGCTAGAGGATGGTTGGAATTCATTCAATGCTCAATCATTCCCACTAGCAACCGGTCTGAAGTTACTATAGACCGGGCCATCATGATCCATAGCATCATGATTGGAGAAGAGGTGGAGGTTCATGAGATTATACCTCAAGAACTCTACAAGGTGGCTGACAAGTCCTCCACTATGGCAAGGTTAGCTTTTCCTCACCTCATTTGCCATCTATGCAATTCGGCTGTGATTGACATAGAAGGAGACATTCTCATTGAGGAAGAGAAGCCCATCACTAAGAAAAAGGATGGAGCAAACAAGAGAGCCCATTCATGGAGCTCAAGAGACGCATGAAGCTCATCACCATGAGATCCCGGAGATGCCTCAAATGCATTTTCCTCCACAAAACTATTGGGAGCAAATCAACACCTCCCTAGGAGAATTAAGTTCCAACATGGGACAATAAAGGGTGGAACATCAAGAGCACTCCACCATCCTTCATGAAATTAGAGAAGATCAAAAAGCAATGAGGGAGGAGCAACAAAGACAAGGAAGAGACATAGAAGAGCTCAAGGACATCATTGGTTTCTCAAGAAGGAAACGCCACCATCACTAAGGTGGACTCATTCCTTGTTCTTACATTCTTTGTTTTTCGTTTTCTTTATGCTAAGTGATTATCTGTGTTTGTGTCTTTACTACATGATCATTAGTATTTAGTAACTTTGTCTTAAAGTTATGAATGTCCTATGAATCCATCACCTCTCTTAAATGAAAACTGTTTTAATTCAAAAGAACAAGAAGTACATGAGTTTCGAATTTATCCTTGAACTTGGTCTAATTATATTGATGTGGTGACAATACTTTTTGTTTTCTAAATGAATGCTTGAACAGTGCGTATGTCTTTTGAAGTTGTTGTTTAAGAATGTTAAATATGTTGGCTCTTGAAAGAATGATGACAAGGAGACATATTATTTGATAATCTGAAAAATCATAAAAATGATTCTTGAAGCAAGAAAAAGCAGTGAATACAAAGCTTGCAGAAAAAAAAATGGCGAAAAAAAAAATAGAAAGAAAAAAAAAAGAAAAAGCAAGCAGAAAAAGTCAAAAGCTCTTAAAACCAAAAGGCAAGAGCAAAAAGCCAATAACCCTTAAAACCAAAAGGCAAGGGTAATAAAAAGGATCCCAAGGCTTTGAGCATCAGTGGATAGGAGGGCCTAAAGGAATAAAATTCTGGCCTAAGCGGCTAAACCAAGCTGTCCCTGACCATGTGCTTGTGGCGTGAAGGTGTCAAGTGAAAACTTGAGACTAAGCAGTTAAAGTCAAGGTCCAAAGCAAAAAAAAAGAGAGTGCTTAAGAACGCTGGACACCTCTAATTGGGGACTTTAGCAAAGCTGAGTCACAATCTGAAAAGGTTCACCCAATTTTGTGTCTGTGGCATTTATGTATCCGGTGGTAATACTGGAAAACAAAGTGCTTAGGGCCACGGCCAAGACTCATAAAGTAGCTGTGTTCAAGAATCAACATACTGAACTAGGAGAATCAATAACACTATCTGAACTCTGAGTTCCTATAGATGCCAATCATTCTGAACCTCAATGGATAAAGTGAGATGCCAAAACTATTCAAGAGGCAAAAAGCTACAAGTCCCCCTCATCTGATTGAAGCTATGTTTCATTGATAGTTTGGAATTTATAGTATATTCTCTTCTTTTTATCCTATTTTATTTTCAGTTGCTTGGGGACAAGCTAAAATTTTAAGTTTGGTGTTGTGATGAGCGGATAAATTATACGCTTTTTGGCATTGTTTTTAGTATGTTTTTAGTAGAATCTAGTTACTTTTAGGGATGTTTTTATTAGTTTTTATGTTAAATTCACATTTCTGGACTTTACTATGAGTTTGTGTGTTTTTTTGTGATTTCAGGTATTTTCTGGCTGAAATTGAGGGACTTGAGCAAAAATCAAATTCAGAGGTTGAAGAAGGACTGCTGATGCTGTTGGATTCTGACATCCCTGCACTCAAAGTGGATTTTCTGGAGCTACATAACTCAAAATGGCACGCTTCAAATTGCGTTGGAAAGTAGACATCCAGGGCTTTCCAGCAATATATAATAGTCCATACATGGTCAATATATATAATTGAACGCCAGTTCTACGCTGCAGTCTGGAGTTAAACGCCAGAAACACATTACGAACCAGAGTTGAATGCCAGAAACACGTTACAACCTGGCGTTCAACTTCAGAAAGAGCCTCTGCACATGTAACATTCAAGCTCAGCCCAAGCACACACCAAGTGGGCCCCAGAAGTGGATTTATGCATCAATTACTTACTTCTGTAAACCCTAGTAACTAGTTTAGTATAAATAGGACTTTTTACTATTGTATTAGACATCTGGGGACGTCTAGTTCTTAGATCATGGGGGCTGGCCATTTGGCCATGCCTGAACCTTTCACTTATGTATTTTTAACGGTAGAGTTTCTACACTCCATAGATTAAGGTGTGGAGCTCTGCTATTCCTCATGAATTAATGCAAAGTACTACTGTTTTTCTATTCAATTCATCTTATTCCGCTTCTAAGATATTCATTCGCACTTCAACATGAATGTGATGAACGTGACAATCATCATCATTCCCCCACGAACGCGTGCCTGACAACCACTTCCGTTCCACCTTAGATTGAATGAGTATCTCTTGGATCTCTTAATCAGAATCTTCGTGCTATAAGCTAGGTTGATGACGGCATTCATGAGAGTCCGGAAAGTCTAAACCTTGTCTATGGTATTCCGAGTAGGACTCTGGGATTGAATGACTGTGATGAACTTCAAACTCGCGAGTGCTGGGCGTAGTGACAGACGCAAAAGGAGGGTGAATCCTATTCCAGTATGATCGAGAACCTCAGATGATTAGCCGTGCTGTGACAGAGCATTTGGACCATTTTCACAAGAGGATAGGATGCAGCCATTGACTACGGTGATGCCTCCAAATGATTAGCCATGCAGTGACAGCGCATTGGACCATTTTCCAGAAAGGATGAAAAGTAGGCATTGACAATGGTGATGTCCTTACATAAAGCCAGCCATGGAAAGGAGTAGGACTGATTGGATGAAGACAGCAGGAAAGCAGAAGTTCAGAGGGACGAAAGCATCTCTATACCTTTATCTAACATTCTCACCAATGATATACATAAGTATTTCTATCTTTATTTTCTGTCTAATTATTATTTATTTTCGAAAACTCCATAATCAATTATTATCCGCCTGACTGAGATTTACAAGATGACCATAGCTTGCTTCATACCAACAATCTCTATGGGATCGACCCTTACTCACGTAACGTTTTATTACTTGGACGACCCAGTGCACTTGCTGGTTAGTTGTATCGAAGTTGTGAATGGAAAATAATTTATTAAGACGTGCGTACAGAGTTTTTTTGGCGCCGTTGCCTAAGATCACAATTTCTTGCACCAAGTTTTTGGCGTCGTTGCCGGAGATTGTTCGAGTTTGGACAACTGACGATTCATCTTGTTGCTCAGATTAGGTAATTTTTTTCTTATTTTGATTTCAAAAAGTTTTCAAAAATCTTTCAAAAATCTTTCCTTTATTTTCGAAAAAAAAAATTTATTTTCAAAAAAAAATTTATATATTTTTTCTTCAGAATTTTTAAGAATGAATTCTAGAGTTTCATGAAGCATGTAGAATCCTGGCTGGCTGTAAAGCCATGTCCAAATTCCTTTGGTCTGAGGATTCAACTAATCACTTCAATGCATGTAATTGAATACTAAAGCTTGGCTGGCTATTAAGCCATGCCTAACCCTCAGATTGGAGCTTTAGAATAAGAGTACAAGATTCCTGGAATTCATATTAAAAATTTTGGAATCCTTATTTTTATTTTTCAAATAATTTTCAAAAAATCCAAAAAAATCATAAAATCATAAAAATAAAAAATATTTTGTGTTTCTTGTTTGAGTCTTGAGTCAATTTTTAAGTTTGGTGTCAATTGCATACTCATCTTGCATTTTTCGAAAATTGCATTCATGCATTGCATTCATCATGATCTTCAAGTTGTTCTTGATAAACCTTCTTGATTGATCTTCATATTTTAGTGTTTTGTGTTGTATGGTGTTTTTCATATGCATTCTTGAAATCTTAGTGTCTAAGCATTAAAGATTTCTAAGTTTGGTGTCTTGCATGTTTTCTTTGCATTAAAAATTTTTCAAAAATATGTTCTTGATATTCATCATGATCTTCAAAGTGTTCTTGGTTTTCATCTGGACATTCATAGCATTCTTGCATGCATTCCTTGCTTTGATCCATAACTTTCATGCATTGCATCATTTTTCATGTTTTTCTCTCTCATCATTAAAATTTCAAAAATCAAAAAAATATCTTCCCCTTATTCTCTCTCAAAATTTCGAAAATTAGATTTGACTTTTTCAAAAAATTTTAAAATCTAGTTGTTTTTATGAGTCAAATCAAATTTTTAATTTAAAAATCTTATCTTTTTCAAAATCTTTTTCAAAAATCAAATCTTTTTTATTTTTCTTAATTAATTTCGAAAATTATAAAAATATTTTTCAAAAATCTATTTTCTTAATCTTATATCATAATTTTCGAAAATAACATCATCAATTAATGTTTTGATTCAAAAATTTCGAGTTTGTTACTTGCTTGTTAAGAAAGATTCAAACTTTAAGTTCTAGAATCATATCCTGTGCTTTCTTGTGAATCAAGTCATTAATTGTGATTCTAAAAATCAAATCTTTTTCAAAAACTAATTTCAATCATATCTTTTCAAAAATATCTTCTTATCTTATCTTTTTCAAAAATTTGATTTTAAAATATCTTTTCTAACTTCTTATCTTCTTATCTTTTTAAAAATTGATTTTCAAAATTTGTTGCAACTAACTAACTAACTTTTTGTTTATTTCTTATCTTTTTCAAAACTACCTAACTAACTCTCTCTCTCTAATTTTCGAAAATATCTCCCTCTTTTTCAAAAATTCTTTTTAATTAACTAATTATTTTAATTTTCGAAAATTACTAACCTTTTTCAAAAACAATTTTCGAAAATCACTAACTCTTTTTCCAAAAAAAAAATAATTTTCAAAAATTCTCTCTCTCTCTCATCTCCTTCTATTTATTTATTTATTTACTAACATCTCTTCCTCACCCACCAAAAATCTGAACTCTCTCTCTCTCTGAGTTCAGATTTTCTATTCTTCTTTTCTTCTACTCACATAAGGGAACCTCTATACTTGGGTAAAAAGGATCCCTATTATTATTATTTTTCTGTTCTCTCTTTTTCATATGAGCAGGAGCAAGGACAAGAATATTCTTGTTGAAGCAGATCCATAATCTGAAAGGACTCTGAAGAGGAAACTAAGAGAAGCTAAATTACAACAATCCAGCAAGCACCTTTCAGAAATTTTCGAACAAGAAGAGGAGATGGCAGCCGAAAATAATAATAATACAAGGAGAATGCTTGGTGACTTTACTGCACCTAATTCCAATTTACATGGATGAAGCATCTCCATCCCTACCATTGGAGCAAATAATTTTGAGCTGAAACCTCAATTAGTTTCTCTGATGCAGCAGAACTGCAAGTTCCATGGACTTCCATCTGAAGATCCTTTTCAGTTCTTAACTAAATTCTTGCAGATATGTGATACTGTTAAGACTAATGGAGTAGATCCTGAAGTCTACAGGCTCATGCTTTTCCCCTTTGCTGTAAGAGACAGAGCTAGAGTGTGGTTGGACTCTCAACCCAAAGATAGCCTGAACTCTTGGGATAAGCTGGTCACGGCTTTCTTAGCTACGTTCTTTCCTCCTCAAAAGCTTAGTAAGCTTAGAGTGGATGTTCAAACCTTCAGACAGAAAGACGGTGAATCCCTCTATGAAGCTTGGGAGAGATACAAGCAACTGACCAAAAAGTGTCCTTCTGACATGCTTTCAGAATGGACCATCCTGGATATATTCTATGATGGTCTGTCTGAATTAGCTAAGATGTCATTGGATACTTCTACAGGTGGATCCATTCACCTAAAGAAAATGCCTACAGAAGCTCAAGAACTCATTGACATGGTTGCTAATAACCAGTTCATGTACACTTTTGAGAGGAATCCTGTGAGTAATGGGACGCCTCAGAAGAAGGGAGTTCTTGAAATTGATACTCTGAATGCTATATTGACTCAGAATAAAATATTGACTCAGTAAGTCAATATGATTTCTCAGAGTCTGAATGGAATGCAAGCTGCATCCAACAGTACTCAAGAGGCGCCTTCTAAAGAAGAGGCCTATGATCCTGAAAACCCTGCAATAGCAGAGGTGAATTACATGGGCGAACCATATGGAAACACCTATAACCCCTCATGGAGAAATCACCCAAATCTCTCATGGAAGGATCAAAAGCCCTCCTAGTACTCTCCCAAGCAATACAGAAGAAAATCCAAAAGGAGAGTGCAAGGCCATTGATATAACCATCATGGCTGAATCCAATAGAGGAAGGGGAGGACGTGAATCCTAAGGAGAAAGACCTCCTGGGACGTCCAGTGATCAATAAGGAGTTTCCCTTTGAGGAACCAAAGGAATCTGAGGCTCATCTAGAGACCATAGAGATTCCATTAAACCTCCTTATGCCATTCATGAGCTCTGATGAGTATTCCTCTTCTGAAGAGAATGAGGATGTTACTAAGGAGCAAGTTACCAAGTACCTTGGTGCAATCATGAAGCTGAATGCCAAATTATTTGGTATTGAAACTTGGAAAGATGAACCTCCCTTGTTCACCAATGAACTAAGTGATCTGGATCAACTGACATTGCCTTAGAAGAAACAGGATCCTGGAAAGTTCTTAATACCTTCTACCATAGGCACCATGACCTTTGAGAAGGCTCTATGTGACCTTGGGTCAGGAATAAACCTCATGCCACTCTCTGTAATGGAGAAACTGGGAATCTTTGAGGTACAAGCTGCGAAAATCTCATTAGAGATGGCAGACAATTCCAGAAAACAGGCTTATGGACAAGTAGAGGACATATTAGTAAAGGTTGAAGGCCTTTACATCCCTGCTGATTTCATAATCCTAGATACTGGTAAGGATGAGGATGAATCCATCATCCTTGGAAGACCTTTCCTACCCACAGCAAGAGCTGTGATTGATGTTAACAGAGGTGAACTAGTCCTTCAATTGAATGAGGACTCCCTTGAGTTTAAAACTCAAGGACATCCTTCTGTAAACATGGAAAAGAGGCACAGTAAGTTTCTCTCAAAACAGAGTCAACCAGAGCCCCCACAGTCAAACTCTAAGTTTGGTGTTGGGGAGTCTCAACAATGCTCTGAACATCTGTGAGGCTCCATGAGAGCCTACTGTCAAGCTATTGACATTAAAGAAGCACTTCTTGGGAGGCAACCCAATTTTTATTTAATTATATTTTTATTAGTTATATGACTTTATAGGTTCATGATCATGTAGAGTCACAAAATAAATAAAAAAAATTAAGAACAGAATCAAAAACAGCAGAAGAAAAATCACACCCTGAAGGAGGATCTCACTGGCGTTTAAACGCCATTATGGAGCATTTGTCTGGCGTTCAACGCCAGAACAGAGCATGTTTCTGGCGTTGACCGCCAGAAACAAGCAGCATCTTGGCGTCCAGACGCCAGAAATGCGCAGTGAAGAAGAGCTGGCGCTGAACGCCAGAAACAAGCATCTGGCTGGCGTTCAACGCCAGAAATATGCTGCATCTGGGCGTTGAACGCCCAGAACAAGCATCAGTTCGGCGTTTAAACGCCAGAATTGCATGCAAAGGCATTTTACATGCCTAATCGGTGCAGGGATGCAAATCCTTGACACCTAAGGATCTGTGGACCCCACAGGATCCCCACCTACCACCACTCACTCTCTTCCCTCTTCTCAATGTTCATCCTCTCTTCCCAATAAACACTCTTCCCCAAAACTCTTCACCAATCACCTCAATCTCTCTTCCCTAGCACCACTTCACCACTCACATCATCCACTCTTCCCCATAAACCTACCTCATAAACTCCACCTACCTTCAAAATTCAAAATCAATTTCCCACCCAAAACCCACCCTTATGGCCGAACCTTAACCCCCCTCCCTTCCCTATATATAGCCCTCTATTCTTCCTCATTTTCACACCACACAACCCTCTCTTCTCTTCTTGGCCGAATACACCTCTCCCTCCTCTCCTCCATATTTTCTTCTCCTTCTTCATCTATTCTTTCTTCTCTTGCTCAAGGGCGAGCAAAATTCTAATTTTGGTGTGGTAAAACCATAAGCTTTTTTTTTTCCATTACCATTGATGGCACCCAAGACTGGAGAATCCTCTAGAAGAGGGAAAGGGAAGACAAAAGCTTCCACCTCCGAGTCATGGAAGATGGAAAGATTCATCTCCAAAGCTCATCAAGACTACTTCTATGATGTTGTGGCCAAGAAGAAGGTAATCCCCAAGGTCCCTTTCAAACTCAAGAGAAATGAGTATCCGGAGATCCGACATGAGATCCATAGAAGAGGTTGGGAAGTTCTAATAAACCCCATCCAACAAGTCGGAAATCTAATAGTTCAAGAGTTCTATGCTAATGCATGGATCACAAGGAACCATGATCAAAGTAAGAACCCGAACCCAAAGAATTATCTCACCATGGTTCGGGGGAATTACTTAGATTTTAGTCCGGAAAATGTAAGGTTGGCGTTCAACTTGCCAATGATGGAAGGGAACGCACACCCCTACACAAAGAGAGTCAACTTTGATCAAAGGTTGGACTAAGTCCTCATGGACATATGTGTGGAAGGAGCTCAATAGAAGGTTGAGTCAAAAGGCAAACCGTTTCTACTGAGAAGACTGGACTTTAAGCCTGTAGCTAGAGGATGGTTGGAATTCATTCAACGCTCAATCATTCCCACTAGCAACCGGTCTGAAGTTACTATAGACCAGGCCATCATGATCCATAGCATCATGATTGGAGAAGAGGTGGAGGTTCATGAGATTATACCTCAAGAACTCTACAAGGTGGCTGAGAAGTCATCCACTATGGCAAGGTTAGCTTTTCCTCACTTCATTTGCCATCTATGCAATTCGGCTGTGATTGACATAGAAGGAGACATTCTCATTGAGGAAGAGAAGCCCATCACTAAGAAAAAGGATGGAGCAAACAAGAGAGCCCATTCATGGAGCTCAAGAGACGCATGAAGCTCATCACCATGAGATCCCGGAGATGCCTCAAATGCATTTTCCTCCACAAAACTATTGGGAGCAAATCAACACCTCCCTAGGAGAATTAAGTTCCAACATGGGACAATTAAGGGTGGAACATCAAGAGCACTCCACCATCCTTCATGAAATTAGAGAAGATCAAAAAGCAATGAGGGAGGAGCAACAAAGACAAGGAAGAGACATAGAAGAGCTCAAGGACATCATTGGTTCCTCAAGAAGGAAATGCCACCATCACTAAGGTGGACTCATTCCTTGTTCTTACATTCTCTGTTTTTCGTTTTCTTTATGCTAAGTGATTATCTGTGTTTGTGTCTTTACTACATGATCATTAGTATTTAGTAACTTTGTCTTAAAGTTATGAATGTCCTATGAATCCATCACCTCTCTTAAATGAAAACTGTTTTAATTCAAAAGAACAAGAAGTACATGAGTTTCGAATTTATCCTTGAACTTGGTCTAATTATATTGATGTGGTGACAATACTTTTTGTTTTCTAAATGAATGCTTGAACAGTGCGTATGTCTTTTGAAGTTGTTGTTTAAGAATGTTAAATATGTTGGCTCTTGAAAGAATGATGACAAGGAGACATGTTATTTGATAATTTGAAAAATCATAAAAATGATTCTTGAAGCAAGAAAAAGCAGTGAATACAAAGCTTGCAGAAAAAAAAATGGCGAAAAAAAAATAGAAAGAAAAAAAAAGAAAAAGCAAGCAGAAAAAGTCAAAAGCTCTTAAAACCAAAAGGCAAGAGCAAAAAGCCAATAACCCTTAAAACCAAAAGGCAAGGGTAATAAAAAGGATCCCAAGGCTTTGAGCATCAGTGGATAGGAGGGCCTAAAGGAATAAAATTCTGGCCTAAGCGGCTAAACCAAGCTGTCCCTGACCATGTGCTTGTGGCGTGAAGGTGTCAAGTGAAAACTTGAGACTAAGCGGTTAAAGTCAAGGTCCAAAGCAAAAAAAAAGAGAGTGCTTAAGAACGCTGGACACCTCTAATTGGGGACTTTAGCAAAGCTGAGTCACAATCTGAAAAGGTTCACCCAATTTTGTGTCTGTGGCATTTATGTATCCGGTGGTAATACTGGAAAACAAAGTGCTTAGGGCCACGGCCAAGGCTCATAAAGTAGCTGTGTTCAAGAATCAACATACTGAACTAGGAGAATCAATAACACTATCTGAACTCTGAGTTCCTATAGATGCCAATCATTCTGAACCTCAATGGATAAAGTGAGATGCCAAAACTATTCAAGAGGCAAAAAGCTACAAGTCCCCCTCATCTGATTGAAGCTATGTTTCATTGATAGTTTGGAATTTATAGTATATTCTATTCTTTTTATCCTATTTTATTTTCAGTTGCTTGGGGACAAGCAAAAATTTTAAGTTTGGTGTTGTGATGAGCGGATAATTTATACGCTTTTTGGCATTGTTTTTAGTATGTTTTTAGTAGAATCTAGTTACTTTTAGGGATGTTTTTATTAGTTTTTATGTTAAATTCACATTTCTAGACTTTACTATAAGTTTGTGTGTTTTTTTGTGATTTCAGGTATTTTCTGGCTGAAATTGAGGGACTTGAGCAAAAATCAGATTCAGAGGTTGAAGAAGGACTGCTGATGCTGTTGGATTCTGACCTCCCTGCACTCAAAGTGGATTTTCTGGAGCTACAGAACTCACAATGGCGCGCTTCCAATTGCGTTGGAAAGTAGACATCCAGGGCTTTCCAGAAATATATAATAGTCCATACTTTGGCCGAGTTTAGACGACGGAAAAGGGCGTTGAACGCCAGTTCTACGCTGCAGTCTGGAGTTAAACGCCAGAAATACGTTACGAACCAGAGTTGAAAGCCAGAAACACGTTACAACCTGGCGTTCAACTCCAGAAAGAGCCTCTGCACGTGTGACATTCAAGCTTAGCCCAAGCACACACCAAGTGGGCCCCGGAAGTGGATTTATGCATCAATTACTTACTTCTATAAACCCTATTAACTAGTTTAGTATAAATAGGACTTTTTACTATTGTATTAGACATCTGGGGACGTCTAGTTCTTAGATCATGGGGGCTGGCCATTCGGCCATGCCTGAACCTTTCACTTATGTATTTTTAACGGTAGAGTTTCTACACTCCATAGATTAAGGTGTGGAGCTCTGCTGTTCCTCATGAATTAATGCAAAGTACTACTGTTTTTCTATTCAATTCAACTTATTCCGCTTCTAAGATATTCATTCGCACTTCAACATGAATGTGATGAACGTGACAATCATCATGAGTATCTCTTGGATCTCTTAATCAGAATCTTCGTGGTATATGCTAGATTGATGGCGGTATTCATGAGAGTCCGGAAAGTCTAAACCTTGTCTGTGGTATTCTGAGTAGGACTCTGGGCGATGCGCACGCGAGACCTCGTTTTCAGCAAAAGTTGATTTTGAGTTTTTAAAGCCGAATATCAGACTTTTAAGCCTCCATTCTCACCCTTTAAGTCCTAAATCTTTATAGTATGCCTAGTAATGAAGAGAAGCTAGGACATGTGGTAACTTGTGGATGAAGTAAGGTGGGAATCAATGATGAATGATGAGTAATGATGATTGTATAAGTTACTGAGGGTGATGATGGAAGTGCGGTGTATGCCGTGAGCCGAAGGACTGTATTTAATAAGGATTATTAGCTGGTTATGGATTATGTTATGAGCCGGATGGTTATGATAAATATTGATTTAGGGTTGGAAATGAAAATATGACTTTGAATGATTGTTTATCTTGAGCTCTCTTTCTCGAAAGTGCGACCCCATAGAAATGAAGGAAGGTGAGGATCCCCTTCCCTGTTCTTCCTGGTATTGTAAAATCGCCCCCAGCGAGATGGTGGGAGGTTAGGATCCCCTCCTTAGTTCCTCCTAGGCATATGAGAACGTACCTCCTGGGTAGATGCAAGGGTTGTAGTTGCGCCCCACTTGCTCCAGGTTGGTTAGTATAGAGGCTCCCCGGGTGGATGCAAGGGTTGTGTTTTCACCCCACTTACTCTGGGATGTGGTGAGATATACCTGCCTGGGTAGATGCAGTAGCATTGATCCATTTGCTCCGGGATGTGGTGAGATATACCTGCTTGGGTAGATGCAGTGGAATGATTCCACTTACTCCGGGTTTGGTTTTGAGACTCCTGGGGTAGATGCAGTGGTTAGTGATAAACGCCATTTTTAGGGTTATCTTATGTTGAATTTAGATGGTTTTGTCAACTTTTCTCCCATGTATCCAATGAAATAGCATGATTTTTTAAATTCTCCTTTAATTGTGCTTAAGAGTGAAAACATGCTTTTTAGGTCTTAAAATAGCTAAATTTAATTAACCATGATTCCATTAGATTCCTTGATATGTTTTTTAAGTGATTTTAGGTTTAGGAGGCAAAGATTGGATCAAGGGAATGAAGAAAAAGCATGTAGAAATGGAGAACTCATGAAGAAATGAAGGAATCACAAAGCTGTCAAGCCTGACCTCCTTGCACTTAATCGATCATAACTTGAGCTATAGAGGTCCAAATGATGTGATTCTAGTTTTGTTGGAAAGCTAACATCCGGAGCTTCAAAATGATGTAAAATTTGCCATATTTTCATCACATTTAGGGACACGCACACGCACTGTATGCGTACGCACTGATGTCTACACGTGATTTACTAATTACAACTCGTGGCCAGCAATTTCTGGTGCATTTTGGGCCCAATCTGAAACAACCCTGATTTTCGAGTACGCGAGATCTTTTCTAAAGGCACAGATTTCTCTGGAAGATCAGTAAAGGGAACACCTCTTCTATATCATCAAGTATCTCAATCCTCATTGTTATTATGTCATCCTTAAACTAGAACCTTTTCCGAGGCAAGCTCGATAACGCAATCACGAAGAACCTAGTTTTTGAACCGTACCGGTTAGGAGTTTTAATTCTGATTTTCGTAAGTAGTCTCAGTTTGATGAACAGGACTTGATTCATGAGAGAAGAGAGATAATAGGATAATATTATCATTATATTAGTATTAGAAGCTTCTTGAATGATATTATAAGGTTACCTGGTCAGTTTTAGTTAAAAATAGAAAATCAGTTTAACCGGGTTCACAGTTTACTGGTGCAGCTTAGCACCAGCACTCTCTGATGACTTTAGCAATGCTAAGGCCTCATTATACATGTTTTATTCTCATAATAAATATGTTACTAGTGTCATTTATGCTAGTAGCTCAGAAAATAATTTTTTAGAGATATTTTTACAAGTGTTCCGATACATCTAGTTTTAGTAGTTATACACCTGAGATATTTTAATATTATTTTAATCCACCTCTAAGCAAACCAATCACAACTCAACTTACATCCCCAAGACCTCCAAGGCTGTCTCATTTCCTCATTTTGGCCAAAAATAACAAGAGAGAAAAGAGAGAAACTTTCATGAACACTTAATCTTCAAAGCTTGATTTCTTTAGAACTAAAACTCAAATCAAAACTCCAATTTCACCAAAATGATCCTCTCTTCTTCTTCTACATAACCATGTAACTTATCAAGGCTAGAAATAAGGTGAGATTTCTGTCTCCCTCCCTCTTCAATTCGGTTTTCAAGGAAACATGCTTAAATAAGTGTTTTCTTAATGTTCTTCCTTAGATCTCTTGCTTAGCTTGACTTGTGGGCCAAAGATCTTTGATTTTCTACACGTTTAAGATGAGGATAACCTTCTTAAGATGCTGCTGAAGTTCGTTTAGTTGATGGTTTAGAGTTTTAAAGTTGTTCTTGATGTGTTTTAGGAGGAAAAAGTGCTTTAAGAACACTTCAAAGAGTAACCAGATTTGGAGCAGCAAATCAAGGTAGGGATTGACGAATTTAATCTTGATTGATTGTGTTTGAGTTGTATAATTATGATATGGTTTGTCTGTGCTTGAAATTGATTATTTATATGAGTAATTCTTGTTGAAATTTTGGTGAAAATTTGATGAAATTTGATGAAATTCAAGCTTTAAGTTCATGTTCTTGGAGCAGCTGGAAAACGAAACCCTAGGCCCTAAATTGAGATTCAATTTGTGTTAAAATCATGTAGAAAAGATGGGGTTTTAGTGGCTACTAATTTATTTTGAATTATGGTAAAAATCAGTTGCTGAAAAGATTACAAAACAGGTAAAAACAGAGAAAGAATCTGAAGAATTAACAAAGGACACGAAGAACACTTTGAGTGTGATGAAGAACATTGAAGAAAACCTTTTAGATCTTAGAATGGGCAAGGAAGTAAAATTTTTGGTGTTTAAGGGGTTATTTGGTAATTTCTAAGAGTTAGGGTGGTAAAAGTAGAAATATTAAAAGTTACGCGCGGTAAAAAGTGAATTTTAAAGGTTAAAAGTAAAAGGTAAGTTAATTTTTGAAAATTTAATGATAAAATAATAAATAATAATAAAATATTAAATAATAATATTTAATTCAAAATAATATTTTAATAAAAATAATAAAATAATGCGGAAAAGGCAGTTTTCTGTAAAAGCTTTAGAAAGACAACTTTAAGCACAGAATCTCATAATTACCTTCATAAAACACTTAAGGAGTGGTAAAAACATATTAGTGAGGAAAAGATAAAGGAAAGATAAAAAGTTAAATAAAAGATGAAAACCAAAGAAAAAGTATGTAAAGTTTTAATGATAGAAAAACAGACAGAATTAGTGAACGAACTAGGGCAACATAGTTAGTCCTCGCGTTGCGACTAGGGTTATGTTTTATTTCAAAAGTTAAACTGTTTCAGTATAGACTTAATGAACCTATACTTGGGACAGGCTAACTATTCTTACCAAAATTTACATAAGCTTCAAATACATATGTTAAATAGAATAACCAGAGCAGAGTAAAGAGATACAGAAAAAAAGAGAAACCATAACAGAGTAAAGAGATATAAAGAGAAAAGAGTAATATGATAAAGAGAAATGGTTTGAGCCGAGATATTGTAAAAGTTTAAGATGTAAAGTTTGTATAGTATGTTTGAACAGAGAAAGAAAGAGGTACTACATAAGAATGTGAAAGTGATGATGAATAATGAAATGTTAACGAATGATGATAATGAGCATGATTATGTAAGAATCTGTTGCAGAAAGGTAGTCAGATAGATGGTGGTACAACTACTGAGAACGCTTTCCTGGAATACCTTGCTATAATGCTTTACTGTAAGACAGAGGTTGCTTACAGAGGTATCGAGATCAGTGTGCTCCTGTAAGACAGAGGTTACTTACAGTGAGTGTGTTGTTGCTCCTATAAGACAGAGGTTGCTTACAGTAAGTGTGCTGTTGCTCCTGTAAGATAGAGGTTGCTTACAGTGATTGTGTTGTACTCGTGTACGATAGAGGTTGTTTACAATGAGTGTGTTGCACTCCTATAAGACAGAGGTTGCTTACAGCGAGTGTGTTGGGCGTATATCGGCTAATAAGTGCCGCCCTGCAAGACAAAGGTTGCTTGCAGTGGGTATTGCCAACAGGAAAGCCTTATCCAGACAAAGGTTGCTGGGTAACGTCGGGAGCGGGTAGTAACCGACAATGAGCACATTACCTGCATTAAGGCTAGACATGCATCATACTTGGTTGTGCATTTCCTCCATTATGTTTGTGGTATGAATGTATGTTTTCTTTGTGTGTGTATTCTATTCTTTGTATTTGTGTTATTTTCCCGTATTTTTCTGTTTGTGTTCTGCTATCTGTTTTCTCTATCTTCTCTATTTATCTGTGTTTTCTATTTACTGCTTCTCTGTATTTTGCTATTAGTCTAATAAACAACATAGAATTAATGAACGAAACTAATAACCCCGTCCCTACTAAGAACTCCCCAGTTCTTACCCCTTCTCTCTCTCTTCCCCCTTCAGATGGAAGTAAGAGTACCTTATCGTAGTTCATTGATGATAGTTCTGCAAAGAGGATTCCGCTCTAGATAGTCTTCTGTGTCTAGGGTGAATCTCGTTCTCTGTTTACATGTATATACTGTGAGACTAGCTAATGTCTGCACCCCGTTTGTACGTGAACTTTAACCTAAACCCTGTGTACGAGACTCCTGCTGTGTGGCTACTTGATAAGGTACCAAAGAGACGTCCTATGGCAATGTCTGATCATGTAGAGGAGTAGCAGATGATGTTCTACCATTTGATGATGTTCCACCTGACTTGCATTTTGAAGACCTAGAACGTACTTTCCCTCGCTTTAGTAGTTTAGAGGGACTAGGTGAGTATAGAGTCTAGGCTAGCCTGGGTGCCAGCTTAGGGACTTCTTGAATAGGTCAGGGCCTGGGATGGTGTATGTATATATATGTATATAGTTATTATCTAGCTATATCTAGGGGTGTTCTAACTAAAATTCTATACTTTAATAAAGGCTGGATCACTGAATGTTGTTAGCTGCTTGTGATGTATTTATATGTGGTTGTTTATAACTATTTTATCTGTTATCAGTTGTGAGTTGATTATGAATGATTCCGTCTATTAACCCAAACGTTTTCAAAAAAAAATACCTCGTAAATTAACCACGCTTTTAACAATGAATCAGGCTCATATGATAAATAGTAGATAATAATTAGGAAGACAAATTGGTAGCGCTCAGTTTCTGGTATGATCTAGACATATTGAAAATTGGGTCGTTACAATTTGGTATCAGAGCAGTTTGTTCCCAGTAGAGCCTGGGGAGTGGACTGACTATGCTTCATTGCATACTCTGCTTATGTGTCTCATGCTGTTAGGGTATCTTCAAGATACATTTGGCATGAATATCTATGAGCACTCATTTTGGGAATGTTCGTGCCTAACTTGAGATATTAAGACTGATCACCTTAGTATTGATTATTTGGTGCGGATATGACCTCAATGACTGTGAATAGGCATGGTTTAATCGAGTTCCGAACGACAAATTCGTGCGAGGCACAACTATTCTTATTGCTATTATGATCTCCATGGTTATGACTATGTGAGATTTGGATGCCGTAAGGAACGGACCGATCTCTTTGTCAGGATGGCTTGAAGGAAGTAGACTGCCTGAAGATGGATTCTACACGTTGCTGAAATTTTAAGGACAAAATTTTCTTTTAGGAGGGTAGAATGTAACAACCCTGATTTTCGAGTACGCGAGATCTTTTCTAAAGGCACGGATTTCTCCGGAAGTTCAGTAAAGGGAACACCTCTTCTATATCATCAAGTATCTCAATCCTCATTTTTATTATGTCATCCTTAAACTAGAACATTTTCCGAGGCAAGCTCGATAACGCAATCACGAAGAACCTAGTTTTTGAACCGTACCGGTTAGGAGTTTTAATTCTGATTTTCGTAAGTAGTCTCAGTTTGACGAACCGGACTTGATTCATGAGAGAAGAGAGATAATAGGATAATATTATCATTATATTAGTATTAGAAGCTTCTTGATTCATATTATAAGGTTACCTGGTCAGTTTTAGTTAAAAATAAAAAATCGGTTTAACCAGGTTCACAGTTTACTGGTGCAGCTTAGCACCAGCACTCTCTGGTGACTTTAGCAATGCTAAGGCCTCATTATACATGTTTTATTCTCATAATAAATATGTTACTAGTGTTATTTATGCTAGTAGCTCAGAAAACAATTTTTTAGAGATGTTTTTACAAGTGTTCCGATACATCTAGTTTTAGTAGTTATACATGTGAGATATTTTAATATTATTTTAATCCACCTCCAAGAAAACCAATCACAACTCACCTTACAACCCCAAGACCTCCAAGGCTGTCTCATTTCATTATTTTGGCCGAAAATAACAAGAGAGAAAAGAGAGAAACTTTCATGAACACTTAATCTTCAAAGCTTGATTTCTTCAGAACTAAAACTCAAATCAAAACTCCAATTTCACCAAAATGATCCTCTCTTCCTCCTCTACATAACCATGTAACTTATCAAGGCTGGAAATAAGGTGAGATGGCTGTCTCCCTCCCTTTTCAATTCGGTTTTCAAGGAAACATGCTTAAACAAGTGTTTTCTTAATGTTCTTCCTTAGATCTCTTGCTTAGCTTGACTTGTGGGCCAAAGATCTTTGATTTCCTGCACGTTTAAGATAAGGATAACCTTCCTAAGATGCTGCTGAAGTTCGTTTAGTTGATGGTTTAGAGTTTTAAAATTGTTCTTGATGTGTTTTAGGAGGAAAAAGTGCTTTAAGAACACTTCAAAGAGTAACCGGATTTGGAGCAGCAAATCAAGGTAAGGATTGATGAATTTAATATTGATTGATTGTGTTTGAGTTGTATAATTATGATATGGTTTGTTTGTGCTTGAAATTGATTATTTATATGAGTAATTCTTGTTGAAATTTTGGTGAAAATTTGATGAAATTCAAGCTTTAAGTTCATGTTCTTGGAGCAACTGGAAAACGAAACCCTAGGCCCTAAATTGAGGTTTAATTTGGGTTAAAATCATGTAAAAAGATGGGGTTTTAGTGGCTGCTAATTTATTTTGAATTATGGTAAAAATCGGTTGCTAAAAAGATTGAAAAACAGGTAAAAACAGAGAAAAAATCTGAAGAATTTACGAATAACATGAAGAACACTTAGAGTGTGATGAAGAACATTGAAGAACACGTTTTAGATCTTAAAAAGGGCAATGAAGTAAAATTTTTGGTGTTTAAGGGGTTATTTGGTAATTTCCAAAGTTAGGGTGGTAAAAGTAGAAATATTAAAAGTTATGGGTTGTAAAAAATGAATTTTAAAGGTTAAAAGTAAAAGGTAAGTTAATTTTCGAAAATTTAATGATAAAATAATAATTAATAATAAAATATTAAATAATAATATTTAATTCAAAATAATATTTTAATAAAAATAATAAAATAATGCGAAAAAGGCAATTCTCTGTAAAAGCTTTAGAAAGACAACTTTAACCGCAGAATCTCATAATTACCTTCATAAAACACTTAAGGAGTGGTAAGAACATATTAGTGAGGCAAAGATAAAAGAAAGATAAAAAGTTAAATAAAATATGAAAACCAAAGAAAAAGTCTGTAAAGTTTTAATGACAGAAAAATATACAGAATTAGTGAACGAACAAGGGCAACATAGTTAGTCCTCGCGTTGCGACTAGGGTTATGTATTATATGAAAAGTTAAACTGTTTCAGTATAGACTTAATGAACCTATACTTGGGACAGGCTAACTATTCATACCGAAATTTACATAAGCTTCAAATACATATGTTAAACAGCGTAACCAAAGCAGAGTAAAGAGATATAGAAAAAAAAAAGAGAAACCAGAACAGAGTAAAGAGATATAAAGAGAAAAGAGTAATATGATAAAGAGAAATGGTTTGAGCTGAGATATTGTAAAAGTGAAAGATGTAAAGTTTGTATAGTATGATTGAACAGAGAAAGAAAGAGGTACTACAGAGAAAGAAAGAGGTACTACATAAGAATGTGAAAGTGATGATGAATAATGAAATGTTAACGAATGATGATAGTGAGAATGATTATGTAAGAATCTGTTGCAGAGAGGTAGTCAGATAGATGGTGGTACGACCACTGAGAACGCTTTCCTGGGATACCTTGCTATAATGCTTTACTGTAAGACAGAGGTTGCTTACAGTGAGTGTGTTGTTGCTCATGTAAGATAGAGGCTGCTTACAGTAAGTGTGCTGTTGCTCCTGTAAGACAGAGGTTGCTTACAGTGATTGTGTTGTACTCATGTAAGACAGAGGTTGCTTACAGTGAGTGTGTTGCGCTCTTGTAAGACAGAGGTTGCTTACAGCGAGTGTGTTGGGCGTATAACGGCTAATAAGTGTCGCCCTGCAAGACAAAGGTTGCTTGTAGTGGGTATTGCCAACAGGCAAGCCTTATCTAGACAGAGGTTGCTGGGTAACGTCGGGAGCGGGTATGTAACCAACAAATGAGCTCATTACCTGCGTTAAGGCTAGACATGCATCATACTTGGTTGTGCATTTCTTCCATTATGTTTGTTGTATGAATGTATGTTTTCTTTGTGTGTCTATTCTATTCTTTGTGTTTGTGTTATTTTCCTGTATTCTTTTGTTTGTGTTTTGCTATCTGTTTTCTCTATCTTCTCTATTTATCTGTGTTTTCTATTTACTGCTTCTCTGTATTCTGCTATTAGTCTGCTAAACAACATAGAATTAATGAACGTAACTAATAAACCCGGCCCTACTAAGAACTCTCCAGTTCTTACCCCTTCTCTCTCCCTTCCCCCTTCAAATGGAAGTAAGAGTACCTTACCGTAGTTCGTTGATGATGGTTCTGCAAAGAGGATTCCACTCAAAATAGTCTTCTGTGTCTAGGGTGAATCTCATTTTCTGTTTACTTGTATATATTGTGAGACCAGCTAATGTCTGCACCCCGTTTGTACGTGAACTTTAACCTAAACCCTGTGTACGAGACTCCACTGTGTGGCTACTTGATGAGGTACCAGAGAGACGTCCTATGGCAAATTCTGATCATGTAGAGGAGTAGCAGATGATGTTCTACCTTTTGATGACGTTCCACCTGACTTGAGTTTTGAAGACCTAGAACGTACTTTCCCTTGCTTTAGTAGTTTAGAGGGACTAGGTGAGTATAGAGTCTAGGCTAGCCTGGGTGCCAGCTTAGGGACTTCTTGAACAGGTCAGGGCCTGGGATGTTGTATGTATATTTATGTATATAGTTATTATCTAGGTATATCTAGGGGTGTTCTAACTAAAAGTCTATACTTTAATAAAGGCTGGATCACTGAATGTTGTTAGCTACTTGTGATGTATTTATGTGTGGTTGTTTATAACTATTTTATCTGTTATCAGTTGTGAGTTGATTATGAATGATTCTGTCTATTAACCCAAAGGTTTTAAAAAAAAAATACCTCACAAATTAACCACGCTTTTAACAATGAATCAGGCTCGTATAATAAATAGTAGATAATAATTAGGAAGACAAATTGGTAGCGCTCAGTTTCCGGTATGATCTAGACATATTGAAAATTGGGTTGTTACACAATCCAACTCATTTCTGATGCTATTTAACCCAAGGACTGAAGAGGGATGAGACACCTAGTCATTATTAGTTTAGTTTAGATTAGTTTTGGAGGAAAAGTTTGTTTTAGAGAGAGAAGCTCTCACTTCTCTCTAGGATTAGGATTAGGTTAGATCTAGATTAGAATTTCTTAGATCTAGGTTAATTTCATGCTTAGATTTACTTTTCCTTTATCAATTCTTCTTCCTCTACTTCTCCTCTCTCTAGTTTTGTATTTCAATTCTTGTAATTCTCTACTTTCATGTTGATGCATTTTTGTTCTTCGATTTTCCTTTAATGCAATTTATGATTCATGTTCTTTTATTGTTGATTTGATTTGTTGTTGTTTAATTCCTTGCAATTGAGTAGTGTAGATTTACTTTCCTTGCAATTTTACTATGCTTTCCTTTTATGCCTTCCAAGTGTTTGATGAAATGCTTTCCTTTCATGTCTCCTATCGAAACCCCAAACATAACTCGTAACCAATAACAAGGACACTTTATTGCAATTCCTAGGGAGAACGACCCGAGGTTTGAATACTTCGGTTATTAATTTTAGGGGTTTGTACTTGTGACAAACAAATTTTTGTATGAAAGGATTATTATTGGTTTAGAAACTATACTTTACAACGAGACTTCATTAGTGAAATTCTAAACCATCAAAAATTCTAATCATCAAAATGGCACCGTTGCCGGGAAATTGCATTGGTGTTGTGTTATTGGTTATTGTATATATGTGAATATTGTGAATAGCTTGATTTTTGGATTGCTTGTTAGTTTTTTGCTAGTTTTAGGACTTTGTTTCATTCTTTCTTATTAGCTTTTGTCTCTTATTTTCTCTTTTCACTATGAATTCTCACTTTGGCTATGAGTTTGGTTCTAACTATGTTGTAGGAAATGAGGGCTACAATGAGGATGTATATCAAGGATGGGACAATCAAAGGTGGGAGGAGCCATATGCATATGATCAATCTTCATGGCAACAACCTCTACCAATGCACTATGAACAAGAGCCATTCTATGATGCTTACCAATCAAATGGCTATGATAAATCCCATTGTGACTTTCAAGAACCACCACCATATGCCTATGAGCGATATCCTCAACATAACCCTCAACCATACCTACAAGCCCCTTTTCACCAACCACCTTCATATGACCCTAATCCATATCCACCATTCCAACAACCATATGAGCCATATGAACCAGATATAGAGCCACCACCATTCCAACATCAACATTTTCAAGAGCTACCTCCTCCATACTATTACCAAGATGAACCACCTCCAATATATGAAAATTTTCAACCACAAGATGAACTCTACTTTCCACCACAACCTCCCATGGAAGAATATTCATGTCCTTCGATCTGAGAGCCATATGATCCTACACATGATATCCAAGCGGAACAAGAGTCAAGGGATCGTCTCAAGGAAGCATTCGATCAATTTCAAGCAACCATGGAGCGTGTTGTGCAACAAGTGGAAAGAGCGGAAAGTATTAAACCACCACAACTCTACCAAGAGGAACCACCTTTCTACTATGAGTCCTTCCTTCAAAATGATGAACCCTTCCATCCACCCCAACCTCCAATGGATGACATCCTTGATGTTCTTGTTCAATGATAAGAGGAGATGAAAAGGGATGGCATTGTAAATCAAGGTTCATTATGGTTGATACATCAAAAATGAAAGATAACTGTTGGAATAGTGCTCAATTAGAGGGGTCTAGGAGGATTGTTGGGCACTTCATAGAGAATTCATCTTGCTAACTGATAAACCCTAATTTTGTGGTTTATATAGTATAGAATTTGGGGGGTTTTGTTAATATTTTTCACACTTATTCACAAGAATTGTATGGTTTTGTGTTATCTTCCTAATATTGCTTCATAATAGAAAACATGCTTCTTTTGCCTTAAAATTGTTATATTTTGATCCTCTTTTATTATCATTCGATGCCGTGACGTGTTTGTTGAGTGATTTCAGAATTTATATGGCAAGAAAGGCCTCGAAGAGAGAAAGAAAGCATGCACAAGAGGAAGGAACATGAAGATTTGGATTTTGGAAATTTCAACATGGGCGCGCACGCGCACCTTTCCCGCTCGCGTGGATATGGACAGCTGGAAGCGGCGCACAAAGATCGACACATCCGTGCAGATTAGAGAAATCTACAACGGCACACATGCGTGGATCACAAAATCAATCGGTGCGCACGCACGCATGGCACGTACAGGCAACAAGCTGCACGTGACCTCATTAAAGGAAATCGTGCCTGGCGATCTCTGAGGCTCAAGAGGCCCAAATTCAAGCTGGTTCTGCATGGAAAAGACCCAAGGATGCTAGGGGAAAGGGGGGGTCATTCATTCACACTTAGACATAATTTTTAGCTAGTTTTTGGTTCTTGTTATTCTAGAGAGAGAAACCCTTGTTTCTCTCTAGATCTAGTTTGATTTGATCTTCCCTTGTTGAATTCTAAATTGGATCTTGTTAATTACTAGTTTTGATTGCTTAATTTGAATTCCTTAGCATAATTTTGTTTAGATCTTGTGTTAGTTTTATGTTTTCTTGTCAGTTGTCATTTTATACCCATTTCATGAATTTTGTGAATTTTGGATTGTTAATGTTACATTGATGATTTTCATGATTAATTGTGTTGTTTGAGTGATTGTATGTTGATAATTGTTAGTAGGTACTTGTTAATTTCAATTTAATTGCAATTTGAATATGTGATTTAGTAATGCTTACCATGTGTTTGATAAAATGTTTCCTTTGATTATGGAGTAGTTCTTTTTAGCCTTGGCCTAGGCTAAGGGAATTGGGTAAACTTGAGTCATTGGGTCTAATGTATTTGATGATTTGGGAACCCTTAGTGGTCAATTTGATAGCCATTGACACGAGCCTACTACTAAGTCAATTAGTAGCTAGGTTGGACCTTATGGGCTGATGTTGACTAAACCATTTAACATACTTTAAGTATAGAAGTAGACTTAATGAGTTTGGTTCTTCATAATTGTCAATATATGGTTATTAGACAAGGATAGTGACCCCAATTCCCATGTCTAGCCAAGAGTTACTTTATTATTCATATTTGAAAACCCCAAAAATCCTAATTGCTTTGTCTTAGTCATAGTTATTTGGTTAGTCTTAGAGTAGAATAATATTGGATGTTATCTTATTAGTTTGGAATTGCTCACATCTTGCTTTGGTTGTTTGAATTAGTTTCTTGCACTTCAAGATTACTTGCTTGTTAGGATTCTTAGTCTAATTTCTTGCTTATGACTTGCAACCCCGGAATTCTAACCAATGTTGAAGCACATGTTTGCCCATTCCTTGTGAGACGACCCGAGGTTTGACTACTTCGGTTACTTTTATTGGGGTTGAACTTGTGACAACCAATTCCTTCGAAATTTGATTTGAGGATGGACTATCGGTTTGGGCTATACTAACAACGAAATTATTTGTGAAATTTCGAACCAGTATAAATCCTTACTATCAAATTTTTGGCGCCGTTGCCAGGGAATGGTTGAAACATATGCCTTGACATTGGTTATGTGAATATGTGAATATTGTAGATAGTTTACTTTCTTTCAATACTTAGCTATAGTTTAGATTTCTTTTGTATGTGTGGTATGACTCCCAAGTTTGATGACTTGGTCTCAACCGAAGCTTAGCCGAGTTTGACCCTGAGATTGAAAGAACTTTGTTACATACTCGGAAAGCTAGATGGTGGTTGGACTATACGGCTAGTACTTCGGCCTCTCTTGAGGAACATACCGAATCACTAGACGGTACCGAGAGTGACTTGGAGTCCGCTACTTCCTATTCTTCTGTTGGCACTACTAATACATCTTTGCATCCTACAGGTGAACCATACATGGCGGAGCCACGACGGATCACTTTGCATGAGCAAGGAGCTCCGAATATCATATTTCAACCTTTGCAAGCAAGGTATCCCAACCTTGATCCAAACTTTGAGTTGAAGAGTAGCTTGATACATCTACTTCCTAAGTATC
This sequence comes from Arachis ipaensis, assembly GCF_059453495.1. Classification (NCBI taxonomy): domain Eukaryota; kingdom Viridiplantae; phylum Streptophyta; class Magnoliopsida; order Fabales; family Fabaceae; genus Arachis; species Arachis ipaensis. The sequence goes on from NC_142444.1 coordinate 78,897,973, forward strand.
ATGGGTTGCCGGGTCAAGACCCCATCCAACATCTAAGAGACTTTCAAGTTGCTTGTTCTACGGCTCGAAGGCATGGAGCCGATGAGTTGGCTACTATGGTTTTTGCCTTTCCCTTCTCTCTTGAAGGTCAAGCAAAGACATGGTTTTATTCGCTACCGGATGAGATTGTTGTAAGAACCATAACTAATCAACCGGTTAATTAAGTGATTAATTGCCCAAATCAGATTTCAAAAAGTTAGAGTGAGAATTTGAGGATTTAAAGGTGATTTTCAGACTCAGTGGGTTTTTCTGAGTCAGAAAATGTGCAATGTCTACCCGATAAAAAAACTGTGAACCGGCAGTTGAATCTGTTGAATCGGTTCAACTCTACCCGATACTATGAGAGAAAAATTTAAAACAGTCAAAAATCTTAAAAAAAATATTAGAAGTCAAAAACCGGGCATTAATTTGGAAGGTTTGGCCTAAAGTTGGGCCAAACGGGCTAAAAATGCTAACTGGTTGGACCGAGCCCAAGTTGGGCCCAAGCCCAATATATATAAGCTCTTAAGTGAACCCATTTTCAGCACAACACTTAAACAAACACAACACTTGCATGCTGAAAAGTGGGGAGAAGAGAAACCCCATGGTTACTGTTCATCTCAATCTTCCAAAGCTCATATCTTGAGCTAGAGAGCTCCGATCGCCGCACCATTTATGGCTACGCATTCCTTGTGAAGAGCTCTACAACACCAATATAAAAAACTGGTAAGGAAAGCTCGAATCCCTCTCAGTTTCTCTCCTCAAAATTTTGGGTATATAGGGTTTTTGATTAAATGAGTTTTTGTGATTCTTGGTGTTTAGGTTTGCTCTAATCCTTGCTTAGCCATGGATTCTTGCTAGTAAATCTATGGGAGGAGGTAAGAGCCACTAAATCATTGTGAATTTATGTGTAATTGGAACCCTAGGTTGATTTGAGGTGATTTATATGTATATAGTTTGATTATTGTGGCTTTGGGAGCTCTTGGAACTTAATTGTGCTTATTGGAGTGGAAGTGAAAGCTTGGAAATTGGTTAAAAGCTATTTGGTGATCAATTTGGGTTTTGGTGCATAAGCAGAATCAGCCAAGGTATGGTTTCGGTTTCTTCTATGTAGTATATAATATTCATGGACACATAGGCTAGTGACCAATAAGATAGGTTGAACTAAAATGATGGTTGGTGTGTTATATGTTGATGAATTAATGAATGTTGGGTTGATTGTGATGAATTATAATGATATGATAATGTTGAATGATTGTATAGATAGGAAGTTGGTTCTTTATGATAATTGTAGTGTTATGATTTATGAAATGGTGGGTTTACTGGTGAATTTGGTCATAAGTGTCATATAGTTGACGTTGGAATTGATAGTAATAAAATGACAAGGAGAATGTGGGAAGTCTGGTATATTATGATGCAACAGGAACATTTTGATGAAAAATGGAGTTTTGGATGGCATGGTATAGTTTGAAATGTGTATGGTGAGAAATGGTGTAAATTGTGAAGTTTGGTAAAATTGAGTTTCTGGTTAACATTGTATAGTTTAAAAATGGAGTTTTGGATGGCATGGTATAGTTAAAATTGTGTAAATTAAGAAAACATAAAATAGCAATGGAAAATAAATAGATATAATTAAATAACATTGTGTTGCCTCCCAACAAGCACTTCTTTAATGTCAATAGCTTGACAGTGAGCTCTCATGGAGCCTCACAGATGTTCAGAGCATTGTTGGGACCTCCCAACACCAAACTTAGAGTTTGACTGTGGGGGCTTTGGTTGACTCTGCAGTAAGAGAAGCTTTTCATGCTTCCTCTCCATGGTTACAGAAGGAGAACCTTGAGTCTTAAATACAAGGTAGTCCTCATTCAGTTGAAGGACCAACTCTCCTCTATCCACATCAATCACAGATTTTGCTGTGGCTAGGAAGGGTCTTCCAAGGATGATGGATTCATCCTCATCCTTCCCAGTGTCTAGGATTATGAAATCAGCAGGGATGTAAAGACCTTCAACCTTTACTAACAAGTCCTCTACTAATCCATAAGCCTGTTTCATTGATTTATCTTCCATCTCTAGTGAGATTCTTGCAGCTTGTACCTCATAGATTCCTAGTTTCACTATTACAGAGAGTGGCATGAGGTTTATCCCTGACCCAAGGTCACACAGAGCCTTCTCAAAGGTCATGGTGCCTATGGTACAAGGTATGAAGAACTTTCTAGGATCCGGTTTCTTCTGAGGCAATTTCTGCCTTATCAATGCACTTAGTTCATTGGTGAACAATGGGGGTTCATCCTTCCAAGTCTCATTACCAAATAAACTGGCATTCAACTTCATGATGGCTCCTAGATATTTAGCAACCTGCTCTTTAATGATGTCTTCATCCTCTTCAGAGGAAGAATAGTCATCAGAGCTCACAAATGGTAAAAGGAGGTTCAATGGAATCTCTATGGTCTCTAGATGAGCCTCAGATTCCTTTGGTTCCTCAAAGGAAAACTCCTTATTGGTCAGTGAACGTCCTAGGAGGTCTTCCTCACTAGGATTCACGTCCTCCCCCTCCTCTCTGGGTTCGGCCACACCAAGGTTATGGCCTTGCACTCTCTTTTTGGATTCTCTTCTGTATTGCTTGGGAGAGTACTAGGAGAAGTTTCAGTGACTCTTTTACTCAGCTGGCCCACTTGTGCCTCCAAATTTCTAATGGAGGACTTTGTTTCATTCATGAAACTTAGAGTGGCCTTAGATAGATTAGAGACTATATTTGCTAAGCTAGATGGATTCTGCTCAGAATTCTCTGTCTGTTGCTGAGAGGATGATGGAAAAGGCTTGCTATTGCTAAACCTGTTTCTTCCACCATTATTAAAGCCTTGTTGAGGCTTTTGTTGATCCTTCCATGAGAGATTTGGATGATTTCTCCATGAGGGATTATAGGTGTTTCCATAAGGTTCTCCCATGTAATTCACCTCCGTGATTGCAGGGTTCTCAGGATCATAAGCTTCTTCTTCAGAAGATGCTTCTTTAGTACTGTTGGATGCAGCTTGCAATCCATTCAGACTCTGAGAAATCATATTGACTTGCTGAGTCAAAATTTTATTCTAAGCTAATATGGCATTCAGAGTATCAATTTCAAGAACTCCCTTCCTCTGAGGCGTCCCATTACTCACAGGATTCCTTTCAGAAGTGTACATGAACTAGTTATTTGCAACCATGTCAATGAGTTCCTGAGCTTCTGTAGGCGTTTTCTTTAGGTGAATGGATCCACCTACAGAATGGTCCAATGACATCTTAGATAATTCAGACAGACCATCATAGAATATATCCAGGATGGTCCATTCTGAAAGCATGTCAGAAGGACACTTTTTGGTCAGTTGCTTGTATCTTTTCCAAGCTTCGTACAGGGATTCACCTTCTTTCTATTTGAAGGTTTGAACATCCACTCTAAGCTTGCTAAGCTTTTGAGGAGGAAAGAACTTGGCTAAAAAAGCCGTGACCAGCTTATCCCAAGAGTTCAGGCTATCTTTAGGTTGAGAGTCTAACCATATTCTAGCTCTGTCTCTTACACCAAACGGGAAAAGCATAAGTCTGTAGACCTAGGGATCAACCCCATTAGTCTTAACAGTATCACAGATCTGCAAGAATTCAGTTAAGAACTGAAAAGGATCTTCTGATGGAAGTCCAAAAAACTTGCAATTCTGTTGCATCAGAGAAACTAATTGAGGCTTTAGCTCAAAATTGTTTGCTCCAATGGCAGGGATTGAGATGCTTCTTCCATGTAAGTTGGAATTTGGTGCAGTGATGTCACCAAGCATCTTCCTTGCATTATTGTTGGGTTCGGCCATGTCTCCTTCTTTTTTGAAAATTTCTGTCAGATTTTCTCCAGAGAGTTCTGCTTTAGCTTCCCTTAGCTTCCTCTTTAGAGTCCTTTCAGGTTCAGGATCAGCTTCAACAAGAATGTTCTTATCCTTGTTCCTGCTCATATGAAAAAGAAGAGAACAGAAAAGAAAATATAGAATCCTCTATGTCACAGTATAGAGATTCCTTATATGAGTATAAGAAGAGAAGAATAGAAGAAGGAAAAGATAAGAATTCGAACACAAAGGAGAAGAGTGGGTTCGAATTTTTGAGAGAAAGAGGGGTGTTAGTAGATAAATAAATAAATAGAAGGAGATGAGAGGGAGAAGAATTCGAAAATTAAATAAAATAAAATAAAAATATTTTTGTTTTTATTTTAAATATTAGTTATAATTCGAAAATACGAAAAGGAATAAAATTAAAATTAAATTTTATAATAATTAGTTAATGAAAAGAAATCTTGAAAAAGAGGTTAGTGATTTTCGAAAATTAGAGAGAGAAAATTAGTTAGGTAGTTTTGAAAAAGATAAGAATCAAACAAAAAGATAGGATTAATTTGAAAGAGATTTGAAAATCAATTTTGAAAAGATAAGAGGTTAGAAAAGATTTTGAAATTGATTTTGAAAAAGATGTGATTGCCATTTATTTTGAAAAATATTTGAAAAAGAAATTTAAAAAGATTTGATTTTGAAAATTAAAGTTGATTACTTGACTAACAAGAAACAAAAAGATATGATTTTAAAATTTAAAGATTGAACCTTTCTTACTAGGCAAGTAACAAACTTAAAATTTTTGAATCAATCACATTAATTGTTAGCATTAATTTTGAAAATATGAAATAGAAATAAGAAAAAGATTTTGAAAATTTCGAAATAATGAAAGAAAAAATGAAAAAGATTTGATTTTTGGAAAAGATTTGAAAAGGATAGAATTTTTAAATTAAAAATTTGATTTGACTCATAAGAAACAATTAAATTTAAAAACTTTTTGCCTAAATCAAACCAAATTTTCAAAAATTTATGAGAGAATAAGGAAAAGATATTTTTTTTATTTTTGAATTTTTAATGAAGAAAGAGAAAAACAACCAAAAGACTCAAAACATGAAAATTATGAATCAAAACACATGATGCATGCAAGAACACTTTGAATGTCAAGATGAACACCAAGAATACTTTGAATGTCAAGATGAACACCAAAAACTAATTTTTGAAAATTTTTAAGAAAAGAAAAACATGCAAGACACCAAACTTAGAAATTTTCAAACTTTAGACACTAACAAATTGAAACTGCATATGACATACAAGAAAAGAGACAAAACATAAAAATGCAAAGATCAAACAAACTAATTCATCAAGAACAACTTGAAGATCATGAAGAACAAATGCATTAGTTTTTGAAAATTTTAATGAAAAATTAAAAAGATGCAATTGACACCAAACTTAAAAATTGACACTAGACTCAAGCAAGAAACATCAAATTTTGGTTTTTATGATTTTATTAATTTTTTTTTGGTTTTTTTGAAAATTAATTGGAAAAGAAAAATAAGGATTTCAAAATTTTTAATGAGAATTCCAGGAATCATGCAATGTTTGTCTAAAGCTCCAATCCAGGAATTAGACATGGCATACTAGCCAGCCAAGCTTTCAGTGAAAGCTCCGGTCCAAAACACTAGACATGGCCAATGGCCAGCCATGCTTTAGCAGATCATTACATACAAAAGCTAAATTGCTGAGAAAGACAAAGAAGCTCTTCTCTAATGATAGTTGAAACATCGGTCCAAAGGATTAGACATGGTTTTACAGCCAGCCAGTCTTCAACAGATAATCATGAAACTCTAGAATTCATTCTTAAAAATTCTGAAGCCATAGAATAATTTATTTATTTTATAAAAATATTTTTTTTTGAAAATTTTTCGAAAATAAAAATAAATATAATAAAAAATAGAAAGCTTAAAATTAAAATAAAATTACCTAATCTGAGCAACAAGATGAACCGTCAGTTATCCAAACTCGAACAATCCCCGGTAACGGCGCCAAAAACTTGGTGCACGAAATCGTGATTGTTCATTCCTTGATAACGGCGCCAAAAACTTAATACACACGTTCATAATCTTAGTTCATTCAGCAAGTGCACTGGGTCGTCCAAGTAATAAACCTTACGTGAGTAAGGGTCGATCCCACGGAGATTGTCGGCTTGAAGCAAGCTATGGTCACCTTGTAAATCTCAGTCAGGCGGATTCAACTGGTTATAGAGTTTTAATAATTAAAAGATAAATAAAACGTAAAATAAAGATAGGGATACTTATGTAATTCATTGGTGAGAATTTCAGATAAGCGTATGGAGATGCTTTGTTCCTTCTGAATATCTGCTTTCCTACTGCCTTCATCTAATACTTCATACTCCTTTCCATGGCAAGCTGTATGTTGGGCATCACCGTTGTCAATGGCTACATCCCGTCCTCTCAGTGAAAATGGTCCAAATGCACTGTCACTTCATGGCTAATCATCTGTCGATTCTCGATCATGCTAGAATAGGATTCAGTAATCCTTTTTGTGTCTGTCACTACGCCCAGCACTCACGAGTTTGAAGCTCGTCACAGCCATTCCTTCCCAGATCCTACTCAAAATACCACAGACAAGGTTTAGACTTTCCGGATCTCAAGAATGGCTGCCAATAATTCTAACCTATACCACGAAGACTCTGATCGTAGATCAGGAGGCTAAGAGATATGCATTCAAGCTTGTTTTTATGTAGAACGGAAGTGTTTGTCAGGCACGCGTTCATAGGTGAGAATGGTGATGAGCGTCACATAATCATCACATTCATCATGTTCTTGTGTGCGAATGAATATGTTAGAGAAGAAATAGGCTTGAGTTGAATAGAAAAACAATAGTACTTTGCATTAATTCATGAGGAACAGCAGAGCTCTACACCTTAATCTATTGTGTGTAAAAACTCCACCGTTGAAAATACATAAGTGATAATAGTGTTCATTGGCTTCGGCCCCAGAAAGGGAACTAGAATAACCAAGACCCTAAAAGTGGTCAAAAGACCCTGAATACAATAGTAAAAAGTCCTATTTATACTAAACTAATTACTATAGTTTACAGAAATGAGTAAATGATGCAGAAATCCACTTCCGGGCCCACATGGTGTGTGCTTGGGCTGAGCATTAAAGCTTTCACGTGTAGAGGTCTTCCTTGGAGTTGAACGACAGTTTGTAACTTGTTTCTTGCGTTTAATTCTGCTTTGCAACTTGTTTCTGGCATTTAATGCCAGAATAGGGCAGAAAGCTGGCATTAAACGCCAATTTGCGTCATCTAAACTTGGGCAAAGTATGGACTATTATATATTTCAGGAAAGCCCTGGATGTCTACTTTCCAACGCAATTGAGAGCGCGCCATTTGGGTTTTTGTAGCTCCAGAAAATCCACTTTGAGTTTAGGGAGGTCAGAATCCAACAGCATCTGCAGTCCTTCTTCAGCCTCTGAATCAGATTTTTGCTCAAGTCCTTCAATTTCAGTTAGAAAATACCTGAAATCACAGAAAAATACACAAACTCCTATTAAAGTCCAGAAATGTGATTTTTAATTAAAAACTAATAAAAATATACTAAAAACTATGTAAAAACAATGCCAAAAAGCGTATAAATTATCCGCTCATCAATATCCAAGGAAAAATTTCAATATGTGCGGACGCACAAATTGGGGAGGCTGGTCTGTTGGGGCACTGGCACAGGTCGTGCGAGCGCACAGATCCTTGTAAAAATTGACATCTGTGCGTACGCACACTATTGGGGGCGCTAGCACAGGTCATGCGAGCGCACAGATCCTTGTAAAAATTGACATCTGTGCGTACGCACGTGTTTTAAAACTCTCAGGAGTGTGCGCACGCACAGACCCTTGTGCGGCCGCACACGTCCTGGTTTTCAAAATTTTAATTTGTTTTCAACTATTCTACCTTCCCAACATGGTTGTAAGCTTTTAAAACACCATTTTAAGACTTTTGGAACTAGTTTTGAGTATTAGAACATGAGATGAAACTTAAGAATCCTAATACATGGTTTTATGATAACTTAGAAAATGGAAGCCTAGGTTTCTGGCGTATTGAGAATGATTTGACATTGGGTGGAGGATGATTGATACATGAGATAAGGAATTATGATCTTTTGACATTGGAAACTGAGTTATGAAGGGACAGTGGTTGAGATGAGTCGAGGACTCAGATTGAGACGATGGATCTCTGTATACTAAAAATGTTTTCTGAAAACCACTGAAATATTATTTTTACTGAGAATATGAGACACTATGTGTCCGGCAGGGACGGGGTTGGATCCCGCTTGTCGAGGTAGCGACGGTGGCGTAAGGACGGTGGTTCGTCCCGCTTGCGTTGAGATGTGAGGTCTGTGGCAAGAGTATCCCGCTCGCATCCCTTCGGACCATAGGCGAGCAGGTGCCAGTACTTGGACAGTGATCCGGGCACTATATCTCGGGGGTTCCCATATGAGAAATCCGAAGGGCGACGTCTCCATGGAGATGTGTCGGGTTGGCAGTTGAACCGACAATGTGATATCACAGCCAGTAGGGCAGGCATTCATCATATGCATTTTCTATCTGCTTGAATGCTTTGTTTACTTGTAATGGCCTGTCTAATTGAATAACATGCTTACTTGCTATCTGAATTATTTGTCTCATATGCTTCGACTTGTGTTTTACTTGCATTATTTATTAATTGTGTTTTCTACTAGGATTGAGGAGGTTCGAAAGGCGGTGGCGATGGGATCGCATGGAGGATAGGTTGGTGAAGGCTGTGGGACAGTGGTGTTTGGTTAGAATAGAAATCCCTTAAGATAGATCACCCGGTTTATTTATAATGAGGTTTAAATTATGCTTATTTGTTTTATGATGATTTAAGCTTGAATCTTGTGATGGATATGGAGCTTAGGATTGCCTTTGGCATCCCGGGGTCTTATATCCTACATCACTGGGCACTGTTACCATACTGAGAATCTCCAGTTCTTATACCATATCTTTGTTATGTTTTTCAGATGTAGGTCGCAACCCACCTCGGTGAGTTATTTTGGATGGTGACAGGAGCGGAGGATCTTGGATTCTTTTGGAGTCTTTTTGGTTTATCTTGTTTCTACGTCTCTCTTTTGTATTTTGTTTTGCCTAGAGGCATGTATTTGAGAAAACAAAACTTGTATAAGCTGTTTTTAAACTGTCAGGTGTCTATATGGTCTGTGTATGGCTAGCCGGCTTAAACTTCATGAGTTGAGGCTAGTTTCTTATGATATTATACTTTGATACTATTACCTTGTTTATATCACTTCTGTTTCTTGTGCCTTAAGATAGTAGCTTCGCTAGTACACTTTGCGCTTTTGAAATCCTATTTTTGAGATATATCTTTCATCGGGCTACTAGATTATATTATTTCTTCTATATATTATACGTATGAGCTTTAAAATTGTCGTAATCTCTGACTAACCTTTGCTTTACGGTGCGAGGTAAGGCTTAGGATAATTAGGGTGTTACAATTGTGACCAATTGGGATTTCTTGAGAAGAGAGTTTCTAGATAAGTTCTTCCCACCGGAGAAGACCGATTACGTCAGGAAGGAGATCTCGGGTATAATACAAAGGGACCAAGAGAGTTTATATGAGTATTAGACTCGGTTCAAGAGGCTATTGGAATCTTGTCCACACCATGGATTGAACACTCACTTACTCATTAGTTACTTCACCGGAGGTCTTTGTGTGGAAGATAGAAGATTACTCACCGCTTCTAGTGGTGGTTCCCTTTAAAAAAAACAGAGGGAGAAGCTCGGAAATTGATAAATGATGTTGCCAAGGCTACACAACATGTAAGGGTGAGAAGTAATCCTCTCAAGGGTGTGGTAGAACCATCCCCTTCCGAAGCAAGCTTGACCAAAGCGCTTGGGGACATAACCACAATCCTCACGCAAATACAAAAAGATCAAAATGAATACTACTCCATCCAAGCCATCCAAGCCCCACCCCCAGTTGCTCAGCTTGAAGGCCCTCCTAGAATTTGTGGTTTGTGCGCTAGCACCACACATTACACCGATCAATGCCATCAAATTCAAGAGGAGCATGCCCTTGTCGTGGCCAATGTGAATTACAACAACCGTCCCCCCTATCCTTCTCAAGGCCAAAACAACTACTCTCATGGTAGTAATCAAAACCAAGGGTGGATGGATAATACACAAGGGAGCAATCAAAACCAAAGATGGAATAACTTTTCTTTTCATCACAACAACAACCAATCTTTATCCCAATACCACCATAACAACAACAACCCCGAAGCCAACCAAAATCACCACAACCAAAACCAAAGAAACTACACCAAATACCAAGTACCACACCATAGACAACAATCCAACCAAACCTCTTCATCTTCCACCAATCAAGTTGATGAGCTTAGAGCCGCTATGGAGAAACGGGACGAGAGCAACAAGGCTCAATTCGATGCCTTGGGCGCTCAATTGGCCAACCTCACCGACATGCTTTCAAAGATGTCCATGTCCTCCTCCAACAACAACACCAACCAACCCTCAAGCTCTTCTAACCTTCCATCCCAACCCCTTCCAAACCCCAAGGGCGGTCTCAACGCTATCACTCTACGGTCGGGGACTACATTGGAGGAGATACCTCCTAGGGTCATGGAAGACATTCATAAGGAAGAAGTGGTTGTTGAAGCTCCACATGAAGAAGAGGAGGTAGACAAAAGGCATGAGGAAGAAGGAGTAAACCTTAAGGAAACCAAGAGGAAAGCTATAGTTGATGAGTCCATTCCTATCCCATTCCCTTCCATGGTGAAGAAATCAAAGAAGACTCCGGAATTTGATTTGAATATGCTTCAAGTGTTCAAGAAGGTTGAGGTAACCATACCACTTCTTGATGTTATCCAACAAATTCCGAAGTATGCAAAATTTTTGAAAGATTTGTGTACACACAAGGATAGGATAGGAGAGTTGGAAACATTATCATTGGGGAGTTTGATTTCTTCCTTGATGGAGCTTATTCCAAAAAAATGTGGTGACCCTGGACCTTGTTTGGTGTCTTGTTGTATTAGTGGGCACACTTTTCATGACTGTATGTGTGATCTAGGAGTTTGCATAAGCATCATGCCGCTTTCTATCTTTTTGCGGTTGAATTTAGCTCCATTAAAGAAGTCGGCGGCGAAGTTTGCCTTAGCCGATAAAAGTGTGATCACTGTGATGGAAATAGCAGAAGATGTACTTGTGGAAATCAAGGACTTGATCTTTCTAGTTGACTTTTACATCCTTGAAATGCCTCCAACAGAGAATAGAAGCTCATCCTCTGTTCTACTTGGTAGACCCTTCCTTAAGACCTCTAAATTCAAGTTAGATGCCTTCACCAGCACATATTCTTTTAAGGTTGGAGACAAGACTATCAAGTTTAATTTGGAAGAAGCCATGAAGCATCCTCCCGAAGAGTATTCTGTTCTTCGATGTGATGTAATCGATGAAGTGGTAGCGAAAGTGCAAAAAGAAGACTACAACAAGTTATGCTACCCTATTGTTGAAGGAACAAATGACCAAGAGGATGAACAAGAGAAAGTTGTTGAGAATGAACTCCATGAGCTTGATGAAAAGGAACCTCAGCTTGAGGCAAAGAGTGAACTGAAGCCTCTTCCATCTCATTTGAAGTATGCTTTCTTAGAGGACAACCAAAAGTTTCCGGTCATTATTGTTAGTGAGCTTTCTAGTGAAGAAGAAGGGAAGCTCCTAGATGTTTCAACAAAGTACAAGAAGGCAATTGGTTGGAGCCTAGCCGATATTGTGGGGATTGACCCTTGCAAGTGCATGCATCGTATCTTTCTCCAAGAGGGAGCTCGGCCGGTTAGGCAACCGCAAAGGAGACTCAACCCAACCATCCTCGATGTGGTAAAGAAGGAGGTCACTAGGATACTTGATGCGGGTATCATATACCCAATTTCTGACAGTGAGTGGGTGAGCCCGGTCCAGGTTGTTCCCAAGAAATCGGGCATCACTGCGGTTAAAAAGGATGATGGTGAAGTGGTCACCAAGAGATTACAAAACGCATGGCGAGTGTGCATCGATTATAGAAGATTGAATGCCGCTACAAGGAAGGACCACTACCCTTTACCCTTTATCGATCAGATGTTGGACCGTTTGGAGGGTAAATCCCATTATTGTTTTATTGATGGATTCACTGGTTACTTCCAGATTCACATTGCCCCTGAGGATCAGGAAAAGACCACATTCACTTGCCCTTTTGGCACCTTTGCCTACAAAAGGATTCAATTTGGACTATGTAACGCACCTGCTACCTTTCAGCGATGTATGACAAGTGTCTTTTCCGATCTGATGGAGAATTGTCTGGAAGTCTTTATGGATGACTTTAGTGTTTATGGAACTTCATTTGATTGTTGCTTAGAGAACTTAGCCAAGGTCTTAGCTAGATGTGTTGGCACTAACCTTGTCTTGAATTTTGAAAAATGTCACTTTATGGTAAGACAAGGTATAATGTTGGGGCATGTAGTATTTAGTGAAGGCATTTTTGTAGACCCGGCCAAGGTCGATGTTATCACCACTTTACCTCACCCCTCATCTGTGAGGGAGGTCCGCTCGTTTTTGGGACATGCAGGATTCTACAGGCGCTTTATTAATGATTTCAGCAAGATTGCTTTGCCATTGTCGCGCCTACTCCAAAAAGATGTGGACTTTGAGTTTGACAGTGCATGTGTGAGTGCATTTGAAAAGCTAAGGAGAGTTCTTACCACAGCACCAATTGTGCGAGGCCCCAACTGGATGCTACCGTTTGAGATAATGTGCGATGCGTCAAACCATGCTGTAGGTGCCGTGCTTGCACAGCACGATGGTAAACTCCCTTATGTCATTGCTTACTCTTCTAAAACATTGGATGCAGCACAATCTAACTATACCACTACAGAAAAGGAACTCCTAGCTATTGTTCATTCTTTAGATAAATTCATATCTTGTTTGCTAGGGTCAAGATAGTGGTATACATGGATCATGCAGCTTTAAAGTACTTATTGACAAAGAATGAGTCAAAACCTAGACTTATACGTTGGATCTTGCTTTTGCAAGAATTTGACATTGAGATTAGGGACCAGAGTGGGTCTCAAAACTTAGTTGCAGATCATTTAAGCCACTTTGAGAATTTAAAATTTGACCCATTTTTGATCGATGACTCATTCCCATTGGATAGTTTGCATGCTGTGTCGGGTAGCTTTCCTTGGTTTGCACCAATGGCGAACTACTTGGTTGCAAAAATCTTTCCTCCTAACTTTTCTAAACACCAAAGAGACAAGTTGAGGAGTGATTCCAAATACTACATTTGGTATGACCCTCACTTGTGGAGGAGGGGAGTGGACCAAGTAATTCGAAGATGTGTCCCAGAATCTGAAATCCAACCCATTCTTGAAGCTTGTCATTCATCCGAATGTGGTGGCCACTTTGGCCCACAACGGACAGCTAAAAATGTGTTGAATTGTGGATTCTGGTGGCCAACCTTATTCAAGGATGCTAACCGGTTCTGTGTGTCTTGTCATCAGTGTCAGAAGTCGAGAAACACGTCCCAAAGGGAGGAGATACATCAGCAACCTATGTTGTTCTGTGAGATATTTGATGTATGGGGCATTGACTTTATGGGACCGTTTCCCAACTCAAGTGGATATCTATATATTCTGTTAGTGGTTGACTACGTGTCAAAGTGGGTAGAAGCAATACCTACCCGCCTTGATGACGCCAATACCATCATTTATTTTATTAGAAATAACATTGTATGCCGTTATGGGTCGCCACGAGCAATCGTGAGCGACTAAGGATCCCACTTTTGTAACAGGAAAGTAGAGGCACTACTCAAGCATTATGGAGTATTGCATAAGGTTGCCACTGCTTATCACCCACAGACAAACGGACAAGCGGAAGTGTCCAACCGGGAGATTAAGAGAATCTTAGAGAAAGTGGTAAATCCACAAAGGAAGGATTGGAGCCTCTGGCTAGGAGATGCACTATGGGCGTATAGGATGGCCTACAAGACTCCGTTGGGGATGAGTCCCTTCCGGATCGTCTATGGTAAGGCATGCCACCTTCCGGTGGAGATTGAGCATAAAGCCTATTGGGCGGTAAAGTAGTGCAACATGGATTTAACCAAGGCGGGTGTGGCCAGGAAATTACAGCTAGAGGAGCTCGAGTGTTTGAGGAACGAAGCATATGAGAATGCCCGAGTTTACAAGGAAAAGACTAAAGCATTTCATGACCATCACATCCGAAAGAAGAATTCTTAAGAAGGTGATGAGGTTTTCCTCTACAACTCGAGGCTTAGATTCATGCCTAGCAAGCTCCGTTCTAGATGGGAAGGACCCTTCAAGGTGAAGGAGATAAAGCCCTATGGGATGGTCGAATTGTTTGATCCTAAAAGTGAAGCAACTTTCAAGGTGAATGGACATAGGGTGAAGAAGTACCATGGCTACAAGCTCCCAAAAGAGCTAGAGGTGTTCCTACTAACGGATGCACCTAGAGGAGGAGAAGCTTGAGCGACTTACCGTCCAACTTAAGGAAGTTAAAGAAAAGTGCTTGGTGGAAGGCACCCCACCGTGGTAAGATCTTCCTTGTGAATACCTTCTTGCTTTTAGCTTTAGATTTTTGTATATTTTGTGACTTTTTGATATTGTTGATTGCATAGGAATGCTAGTTTTGTTGATCTTGTTGGATAACTAGGATGTTTATATAGATTTCATCATTTTGGTATGGATGAATTGTTGAAGTAGAGAGAATGCTATGTTTTGAATAGTGCATGAATTTATGAGTGTTTTCTTGACTACTAGCTTAAACACCTGGCAAGAATATGTTAGAATAACCCTTTCTATGTTGTTAAAAAAAAAGGAAAAAGAGGCATCTGCGTGCAAGCGCACTGTACGCGCGCGCGCCGGTGGTGCATTTCATACTCCTCGTCCAAAAACCCAACAGTTATGCCCACCTTGTGCCCACTTCATGCCAGGCACCCACGAACCATCGTGCATGCCGCCTGCGCGCCCCTTGCAACTTGGCAATTGACGCAAAAGCGCACCGTGCGCGTGCGCGTCGGTTGTGCAATTTGAACTCCTTGGTACAAAAACCTGAGAGTCGTGCCATAATTGTGCCTATTCTGTGCCCGCACTGACGCGTAGGCGTAATCGGCGCGTCCGTGCTGGTCACCAACTCGATCAGGCACGCGTCTGCGCACTGTGCGCGTCCGCGCCACCTGTGCTGCATGCCAACTCTGGTGCAAATAGCCCAAGAGTTAGGCCTACTTTGTGCCAACTCTGTGCTAGGAGCCCAACTGACTTCACGCGTACGCACCCTAGACACGTACGCGCCCTTCGCTCCACCCTCATTAATGCGCTAGCGCACCATGCGCGCGCACGTCGATTGCGCGACCCAGTTTTAAACCTGGCGCGCCCTGTCTCTTCCCTCTTTCTCACCTCTTTTCTTATTTTCTTTCTTCTTCTTCTTTCTCCATCACCTCTCTTCTCCTTCTTCTTCCATACTTCACCACCATCTCAAGCCACTCACCGGCGACTACCACTACCTCCGGTTGTACTACATCTCTTCTATCTCTTTCTCATTTTCACAAAAAGAAAATTCTACCTTGATTCTTTTACACTTCTCAAGGTTTTACTTCTTCTATATCTCATCTCTTACTCTCTTTGTATAATCTCTTCTTCTAGTAAGATGTTTCTTGTTGATTCACTTGTTTCCTCTTTTTGTTGCATGATTACACTACTTGCTTTTTGTTTGTTTACTTTTTCTCTTTTCTTGCTTTTCCATGAATGTTGAATTTGAGTTTTAATTTGCTTTAATAGGTCTTCTTGTTATCTTTCATTATCTTCGTCAGTAGGTGATGTTGTGTGATTATTGATATTTCATTTTGGGCTTCTAATTAGTTGAGTATCTCATAATTGCTCATTACTTGATAACTGCACACCAAGTGTTCGAGGAAATGCACGAATGCCATTTCGGTTTATTTTAATCATGTACCTTCAATTTAGTGCTTCCTCCTCACTCACTTGCTTTCTTCTAAATGCATTGAGTCCACTTTTCTTGCTTAGAGTGTATGCTTGCTAATTAGATACTCATTGAACATGACTTGCTCTTTGTTATGGATGCTTGAGATTATTCTTCTCATGCCATATTGCATGCCTTACTCCCTCTTGCATCCCATGCCAAGTGTTGTGACCCATGCCTCTATGACTACTTCGTTGCACTATTTCTTTTGGGAACTATCTTTCACTTGCATGTTTTTTTTTTAGATGATTCTTTGGGTTTAATGCTTTCCCTCTTTCCCTTCCTTTTTCAGGATGGCCACCAAGAAAGGCAAGGAGAAAGCTTTAAGGAAACCAGCCACAAAGAGGATACCCTAAAGGTCAAACTCCAAGGCACACCCTACATTAGGAGCCAAACCCCTATCTAAGAAGGCGAAGGCACCCGCTCCTATTGATGAAAAAGAGAAGAGCAAACCAGCAAAGGATTCTTCAAGATTCCCCAACCACTTCTGTGAACTTGTGTTCCCCACCATGGTTGAAAGGAACTATCATGCCGAGCATCTACTCGCCCCGCCGGACAAGGTGGCTCCTTGTATTCTACCCCGTATGAATGGCGAGGATGGAAGTTTCTTCTGAGAAAACCACAGGAGGTCAACCTCTCATAGGTGGTAGAATTCTACACTAACTACCATCTTCCTTCACTCCAATCGGTATACATGTGCCGGAAGAAAGTCTCAGTTTCAGAAGAGGCTATTCAGCAAATGCTTAATGTCTTACCAGTACCAAGTGACATGGATGGCTACCAAGAGGTCTTACGTCAGCGAGAATAGTTTGGATTTGATTGGGACTCGATCCTCCGAGTCATTGCTGAACCAAAGACATTTTGGACCTATGGTCGACTCCGGATGCGGCCCAAGTGCATTGACGCACGTTTCTTTACTGTAGAAGCTAGAGCTTGGGCCCAGATCCTATCCCACTATGTGCTACCTAGCACCCACAAGTCGTCCTTCACGACAGATCTCGCCTTGCTTGTTTGGTGTGTTCTCACGGAGAGACCGGTGAACATTTTGCTTCTTATCAAGCAAGCGATGGGTCAAGTCCACGCCCAGAGTAATTTGCCATTTCCAGCATTGGTATCTGATTTAGTTACTGCTGCGGGTGTTCCTTGGGAAGCCATGGACACGAAGGCTATAATTCCGACTAAGGGAAATGTGGTCCCAAGTCGAAAATACTTACAGCTTCCTATGAACAACCCTAGCCTTGACATAGCCCTCCCATCTACTATTCTTTCCACCTCATCGTCACCACCACGACAAAGATCCACCAATCAAAGGATAGAAGATCTACACCGGAAGATTGATAGATATGAGCGGCACAACCAACGCCGATACACTTACATCAAAAAACTTCTGTGTTGTGTTACCCCTAGCATGGAGGAACCTGAAATATTCATGGTATGCGAAATTGTTACTCAGGTTGTGAATTATTGTTCGAAATTGATTCCCTGGAAATGGCACCAAAAACGGATGCACAGAACCACGGTCTAAACAAATCTTCACAACTTCGCATAACTAACCAGCAAGTGCACTGGGTCGTCCAAGTAATAAACCTTACGTGAGTAAGGGACGATCCCACGGAGATTGTTGGTATGAAGCAAGTTATGGTCACCTTGTAAATCTCAGTCAGGCGGATATATAATAGTTATGGAGTTTTTGAAATTAATACTAAAATAAGGATAGAAATACTTATGTAAATCATTGGTGAGAATTTCAGATAAGCGTATGGAGATGCATTCATTCCTCTGAATCTCTGCTTTCCTGCTGACTTCATCCAATCCGTCTTACTCCTTTCTATGGCTGGCTTTATGTAAGGATGTCACCGGTGCCAATGGCTACTTTCAATCCTCTTGGGAAATTGGTCCAAATGCTCTGTCACAGCACGGCTAATCGACTGGAGTCATCACCCTTGTCGTTGGTTGCATCCTATTCCTCTCTGTGAAAATGGTCCGATGCACTGTCACTGCATGGCTAATCATCTTGGAGGTTCTCGATCATACTGGAATAGAATTTACTATCGTTTTGCATCTGTCACTACACCCAGCACTCGCGAGTTTGGAGTTCGTCACAGTCATTCAATCCCAGAGTCCTACTCGGAATACCACGAACAAGGTTTAGACTTTCCGGACTCTCATGAATGCCGCCATCAATCTAGCTTATACCACGAAGATTCTGATTAAGAGATCTAAGAGATACTCATTCAATCTAATGTAGAACGGAAGTGGTTGTCAGCCACGCGTTCATAGGGAATGATGATGATTGTCACGTTCATCACATTCAGGTTGAAGTGTTAATGAATATCTTAGAAGCGAAATAAGATGAATTGAATAGAAAATAGTAGTACTTTGCATTAATCTTTAAGGAACAGCAGAGCTCCACACCTTAATCTATGGAGTGCAGAAACTCTACCATTGAAAATACATAAGTATGAAGGTCCAGGCATGGCTGAATGGCCAGCCCCCAAACGTGATCAATAGATCAAAAGATAATCCAAAGATGTCTAATACAATAGTAAAAGGTCCTATTTATAATAAACTAGCTACTAGGGTTTACAGAAGTAAGTAATTGATGCATAAATCCCCTTCCGGGGCCCACTTGGTGTGTACTTGGGCTGAGTTTGAAGTCTACACGTGGAGAGGTCATTCTTGGAGTTGAACGCCAGCTTTTGTGCTAGTTTGGGCGTTGAACTCCACTTTGCAACTTGTTTCTGGCGCTGGACGCTAGAATTGGGCAGAGAGCTAGAAAGCCTTGGAAAGTATGGACTATTATATATTTCTGGGAAGCCTTGGATGTCTACTTTCCAACACAATTGGAAGTGCGCCATTTTGAGTTCTGTAGCTCCAGAAAATCCATTTTGAGTGCAGGGAGGTCAGAATCCAACAGCATCAGCAGTCCTTCTTCAACCTCTGAATCTGATTTTTGCTCAAGTCCCTCAATTTCAGCCAGAAAATACCTGAAATCACAGAAAAACACACAAACTCATAGTAAAGTCCAGAAATGTGAATTTAACATAAAAACTAATGAAAACATCACTAAAAGTAACTAGATTCTACTAAAAACATACTAAAAACAATGCCAAAAAGCGTATAAATTATCCGCTCATCACAACACCAAACTTAAATTGTTGCTTGTCCCCAAGCAACTGAAAATTAAATAGGATAAAAAGAAGAGAATATACTATAAATTCCAAACTATCAATGAAACATAGTTCCAATCAGATGAGCGAGACTTGTAGCTTTTTGCCTCTTGAATAGTTTTGGCATCTCACTTTATCCATTGAAGTTCAGAATGATTGGCTTCTATAGGAACTCAGAGTTTAGATAGTGTTATTGACTCTCCTAGTTCAGTATGATGATTCTTGAACACAGCTACTTTATGAGTCTTGGCCGTGGCCCTAAGCACTTTGTTTTCCAGTATTACCACTGGATACATAAATGCCACAGACACATAATTGGGTGAACCTTTTCAGATTGTGACTCAGCTTTGCTAAAGTCCCCAATTAGAGGTGTCCAGGGTTCTTAAGCACACTCTTTTTTTTTTGCTTTGGACCTTGACTTTAACCGCTCAGTCTCAAGTTTTCACTTGACACCTACACGCCACAAGCACATGGTTAGGGACAGCTTGGTTTAGCCACTTAGGCCAGGATTTTATTCCTTTAGGCCCCCCTATCCACTGATGCTCAAAGCCTTAGGATCCTTTTTATTTGCCCTTGCCTTTTGTTTTTAAGGGTTATTGGCTTTTTGCTTTTGCCTCTTGGTTTTAAGAGCTTTTGGCTTTTTCTGCCTACTTTTTTTTTTCTTTCTATTTTTTTTTGCCTATTTTTTTTTTCTGCAAGCTTTGTTCTTTGCTGCTTTTTCTTGCTTTAAGAATCATTTTTATGATTTTTCAGATTATCAAATAACATGTCTCCTAGTCATCATTCTTTCAAGAGCCAACATATTTAACATTCTTAAACAACAACTTCAAAAGACATATGCACTGTTCAAGCATACATTCAGAAAACAAGAAGCATTGTCACCACATCAATATAATTAAACTAAGTTCAAGGATAAATTCAAAACTCATGTACTTCTTGTTCTTTTGAATTAAAATATTTTTCATTTAAGAGAGGTGATGGATTCATAGGACATTCATAACTTTAAGACAAAGTTACTAACTACTAATGATCATGTAATGAAGACACAAACATAGATAAGCACTTAACATAGAGAAAACAAAAAATAGAGAAAGTAAGAACAAGGAATGAGTCCACCTTAGTGATGGTGGCGTTTCCTTCTTGAGGAACCAATGATGTCCTTGAGCTCTTCTATGTCTATTCCTTGTCTTTGTTGCTCCTCCCTCATTTCTTTTTGATCTTCTCTTATTTCATGAAGGATGATGGAGTGCTCTTGATGTTCCACCCTTAGTTGTCCCATGTTGGAACTTAATTCTCCTAGGGAGGTGTTGATTTGCTCCCAATAGTTTTGTGGAGGAAAATGCATATGAGGCATCTCCGGGATCTCATGGTGATGAGCTTCCTGCGCCTCTTGAGCTCCATGAATGGGCTCTCTTGCTTGCTCCATCTTTTTCTTAGTGATGGGCTTCTCTTCCTCAATGTGAATGTCTCCTTCTATGGAAGCTCCAACTGAGTAACATAGATGGCAGATAAGATGAGGAAAAGCTAGCCTTGCCCCAGGAGAGGGCTTTTCGGCTATTTTGTAGAGTTCAAGGGAGATGACTTCATGAACCTCTACTTCTTCTCCAATCATGATGCTATGAATCATGATGGCCCGATCCATAGTAACTTCAGATCGGTTGCTAGTGGGGATGATGGAGCGTTGGATGAACTCCAACCATCCTCTAGCCACAGGCTTGAGGTCCAATCTTCTTAGTTGAACCAGCTTGCCTTTGGAGTCAATCTTCCATTGAGCTCCTTCCACACATATGTCCATGAGGACTTGGTCCAACCTTTGATTAAAGTTGACCCTTCTAGTGTAGGGGCGTTCATCTCCTTGCATCATAGGCAAGTTAAACGCCAACCTCACATTTTCCGGACTAAAATCCAAGTATTTCCCCCGAACCATTGTAACATAGTTCTTTGGATCCAGGTTCTTACTTTGATCATGGTTCTTGGTGATCCATGCATTGGCATAGAACTCTTGAACCATTAGGATGCCGACTTGTTGGATGGGATTTGTTAGAACTTCCCAACCTCTTCTTTGAATTTCATGTCGGATCTCCGGATACTCATTTCTTTTGAGTTTGAAAGAGACCTCGGGGATCATCTTCTTCTTGGCCACAACATCATAGAAGTGGCCTTGATGAGCTTTGGAGATGAATCTTTCCATCTCCCATGACTCGGAGGTGGAAGTTTTTGTCTTCCCTTTACCTTTTCTAGAGGATTCCCCGGTCTTGGGTGCCATCAATGGTAATGGAAAAACAAAAAGCTTATGCTTTTACCACACCAAACTTAGAATATTGCTGGCCCTCGAGCAAGATAAGAAAGAATAATATGAAGAAGAAGAAGAAAATATGGAGAAGAGGGGGAAGGTGTGTTTCGGCCAAGAAGAGAAGAGAGGGTTGTGTTGTGTGAAAATGAGGAAGAATGGAGGGCTATATATAGGGAAGAGAGGGGGGTTTAAGTTTCGGCCATATGGGTGGGTTTGGGTGGGAAATTGATTTGAATTTTGAAGGTAGGTGGAGTTTATTGGGTAGGTTTATGGGGAAGAGTGGGTGGATGTGAGTGGTGAAGGGTTAATAAGGAAGAGAGATGGAGGTGATAGGTGAAGGGTTTTGGGGAAGAGTGTTTATTGGGAATAGAGGATGATTGAGAAGAGAGAAGAGAGAAGAGAGTGAGTGGAGGTAGGTGGGGATCCTGTGGGGTCCACAGATCCTGAGGTGTTCAAGGATTTACAACCTTGCACCAAATTAGGCATGTAAAATGCCCTTGCATACAACTCTGGCCGTTCAGCGCCAGGTTGGTGCCCATTTTGGGCGTTCAACTCCCATTTGTTGCCTATTTCTGGCGTTGAACGCCAGAACCATGCTTGTTCTGGGCGTTCAGCACCAGCTCTTCTCCAGGGTGCAATTCTGGCGTTCAGCGCCCAGATACTGCCCATTTTGGGCGCTCAGCGCCAGAACCATGCTCTGTTCTGGCGTTGAACGCTAGACAGGTGCTTCCTCCAAGGTGTGATTTTTCTTCCGCTGTTTTTGATTCTGTTTCTAAATTTTTCGTTTATTTTGTGACTCCACATGATCATGAACCTAAGAAAACATGAAAAACAAAAATAAAACTAGATAAATAAACATTGGGTTGCCTCCAACAAGCGCTTCTTTAATGTCAATAGCTTGACAGTGGGCTCTCATGGAGCCTCACAGATGTGCAGAGCTTTGTTGAGACCTCCCAACACCAAACTTAGAGTTTGGATATGGGGGTTTGACACCAAACTTAGAGTTTGGTTGTGGCCTCCCAACACCAAACTTAGAGTTTGACTGTGGGGGCTTTGGTTGACTCTGCTTTGAGAGAAGCTTTTTCTGCTTCCTCTCCATGGATGCAGAGAGAGATCCTTGAGTTGTAAACACAAGGTTGTCCTTATTTAATTGAAGGATCAATTCTCCTCTGTCCACATCAATCACAGCTCTTGCTGTGGCTAGGAAAGGTCTTCCTAGGATGATGGATTCATCCTCTTCCTTTCCAGTATCCAGGACTATAAAATCAGCAGGGATGTAAAGGCCTTCAACCTTTACTAACACGTCCTCTACTTGTCCATAAGCCTGTTTTCTTGAATTGTCTGCCATCTCTAATGAGATTTTAGCAGCTTGCACCCCATAGATTCCCAGTTTCTCTATTACAGAGAGGGGCATGAGGTTTATTCCTGAACCAAGGTCACACAGAGCCTTAAAGATCATGGTGCCTATGGTACAAGGTATTATGAACTTTCCAGGATCCTGTCTCTTTTGAGGCAATGTCAGTTGATCCAGATCACTTAGTTCATTGGTGAACAAGGGAGGTTCATCTTCCCAAGTTTCAATACCAAATAATTTGGCATTTAGCTTCATGATTGCACCAAGGAACTTGGCAGCTTGCTCTTCAGTAACATCTTCATTCTCTTCAGAAGAGGAATACTCATCAGAGCTTATGAATGGCATAAGGAGGTTCAATGAAATCTCTATGGTCTCTAGATGAGTCTCAGATTCCTTAGGTTCCTCAGAGGGAAGCTCCTTATTGATAACTGGATGTCCCAGGAGGTCTTCCTCCTTGGGATTCATGTCCTTCTCCTCTCTTGTGGGTTTGGCCATGGTAATTAATCCAATGGCCTTGCACTCTCCTTTTGGATTCTCTTCTGTATTGCTTGGGAGAGTACTAGGAGGGATTTCAGTGATCCTTTTACTCAGCTGGCCCACTTGTGCTTCCAAATTTCTAATGAAAGACCTTGTTTCATTCATAAAACTTACAGTGGCCTTAGATAGATCAGAGACTAAATTTGCTAAGCTAGATGGATTCTGCTCAGAATTCTCTGTCTGTTGCTGAGTGGATGATGGAAAAGGCTTGCTATTGCTAAACCTGTTTCTTCCACCATTATTAAAGCCTTGTTGAGGCTTTTGATCCTTCCATGAGAGATTTGGGTGATTTCTCCATGATGGATTATAGGTGTTTCCATATGGTTCACCCATGTATTTTAACTCTGCTATTGCAGGGTTCTCGGGATCATAAGCTTCTTCCTCAGAAGATGCCTCTTGAGTACTGTTGGATGCAGCTTGCATTCCATTCAGACTTTGAGAAATCATATTGACTTGCTGAGTCAATATTTTATTCTGAGCCAATATGGCATTCAGAGTATCAATTTCAAGAACTCCCTTCTTCATAGGCGTCCCATTACTCACAGGATTCCTCTCAGAAGTGTACGTAAACTGGTTATTAGCAACCATGTCAATGAGTTCTTGAGATTCTGCAGGCGTTTTCTTTAGGTGAATGGATCCACCTGCAGAAGTATCCAATGACATCTTTGATAGCTCAGATAAACCATCATAGAATATATCCAGGATGGTCCATCCTGAAAGCATGTCAGAAGGGCACTTTTTGGTCAGCTGCTTGTATCTTTCCCAAGCTTCATAGAGGGATTCACCTTCTTTCTGTCTGAAGGTTTGAACATCAGCTCTAAGCTTGCTCAGCTTTTGAGGAGGAAAGAACTTCGCTAAGAAAGCCGTGACCAGCTTATCCCAAGAGTTCAGGCTGTCTTTGGGTTG
Source organism: Arachis ipaensis (assembly GCF_059453495.1). NCBI lineage: Eukaryota > Viridiplantae > Streptophyta > Magnoliopsida > Fabales > Fabaceae > Arachis > Arachis ipaensis. The sequence goes on from NC_142444.1 coordinate 78,922,170, forward strand.
AGAGTCCAACCATATTCTAGCTCTGTCTCTTACAGCAAAAGGGAAAAGCATGAGCCTGTAGACTTCAGGATCTACTCCATTAGTCTTAATAGTATCACAGATCTGCAAGAATTCAGTTAAGAACTGAAAAAGATCTTCAGATGGAAGTCCATGAAACTTGCAGTTCTGCTGCATCAGAGAAACTAGCTGAGGTTTCAGCTCAAAATTATTTGCTCCAATGGTAGGAATCGAGATGCTTCTTCCATGTAAATTGGAATTAAGTGCAGTAAAGTCACCAAGCATTCTCCTTGCATTATTGTTGTTGGGTTCGGCTGCCATCTCCTTTACTTGTTCGAAATTTTCAATAAGGTTGTCTCTGGATTGTTGTAATTTAGCTTCTCTTAGTTTTCTCTTCAGAGTCCTTTCAGGTTCTGGATCAGCTTCAACAAGAATGCATTTTTCTTTGTCCCTGCTCATAAGAAAGCAAAGAGAAAAAGAAAAGAAGAGGAATCCTCTATGTCACAGTAAAGAGGTTCCTTATTGTTAGTAGAAGAAGAAAAGGAATATGGGTGAAGAAGAATGAAGAATCCAAACACAAAGGTGATGATAGGAGCAGAGATGTGAGATGAAGAGAAGTGTTAGTGGATGAATAAATAAATAGAAGGGGATGAGAGGAGGAGAGAATTTTCGAAAATAATTTTTGAAAAAGAGTTAGTGATTTTCGAAAATAGTTTTTGAAAAAGGTTAGTAGTTTTTTGAAAATTCAAATAAAAAATAAAATAATTAGTCTAATTAAAAAGAAATTTTGAAAAAAGAGGGAAGATTTTTTCAAAAATTAGAGAGAGAGTTAGTTAGGTAGTTTTGAAAAAGGTAAGAAACAAACAAAAAGTTAGTTAGTTAGTTGAAACAAATTTTGAAAAGATAAGAAGTTAGGAAGTTAGAAAAGATATTTTGCAATCACTTTTTTGAAAAAGGTAAGATAAGAAGATATTTTTGAAAAGATATGATAGAAATTAGTTTTTGAAAAAGATTTCATTTTTAAAATCTCAATTAATGACTTGATTCACAAGAAATCACAAGATATGATTCTAGAACTTAAAGTTTGAATCTTTCTTAACAAGTAAGTAACAAACTTGAAATTTTTGAATCAAAACATTAATTGATGATGTTATTTTCGAAAATATGATGTAAAATTAAGAAAAATATTTTTGAAATTTTTGAAAAAAACTAAAAAAAATTGAAAAAAGATTTTGAAAAAGATAAGATTTTTTTAAAATTGAAAATTTGATTTGACTCATAAAAACAACTAGATTTTAAAAATTTTTGAAAAAGTCAAATCTAATTTTCGAAATTTTAAGAGAGAAAAAGGGAAAGATATTTTTTTTTATTTTTGAATTTTTATGATGAGAGAGAAAAACAAGAAAAATGATGCAATGCATGAAAGTTATGGATCAAAACAATGAATGCATGCAAGAATGCGATGAATGTCAAGATGAACACCAAGAACACTATGAAGATCATGATGAACATCAAGAACACATTTTTGAAAAATTTTTAATGCAAAGAAAACATGCAAGACACCAAACATAGAATTCTTTAATGTTGACTCTATGGATGCAAAAATGCACATGTAAAACAAGAAAAGATGCAAAACAAGAAAACATCAAGATCAAACAAGAAGACTTACCAAGAACAACTTGAAGATCATGAAGAATACCATGAATGCATGAATTTTCGAAAAATGCAAAATGAATATGCAATTGACACCAAACTTATAACATGACACATGACTCAAACAAGAAACACGAAAAATATTTTTGATTTTTTATGATTTTCTAAATTTTTTTGGTTTTTTCGAAAATTATATGAAAAAGAAAAATAGGGATTCCAAAATTTTTAATATGAATTCCAGGAATCTTATGCTCTTCAGTCTAAAGCTCCAATCAAAGGGTCAGGCATGGCTTAATAGCCAGCCAAGCTTTAGTAAAAATATGAGTGTAATTCATTCAATTTTAAGCCAAAACCTCAGTCCAAAAGAATTTAGACATGGCTTTACAGCCAGCCAGGCTTTAGCATGCTTCATGAAACACTAGAATTCATTCTTAAAAATTCTGAAGAAAGAAATATATTTTTGAAAACATTTTTATTTTAAATTTTTTTTTTTTGAAAACAAAAGAGAAATTTTCGAAAGATTTTTTTTTTTGAAAAATTTTTGAAAACTTTTTGAAAAGAAAACGAAAAGAAAGTTACCCAATCTAAGCAACAAGATGAACCGTCAGTTGTCCAAACTCGAACAATCCCCGGCAACGGCGCCAAAAACTTGGTATGCGAAATTGTTACTCAGGTTGTGAATTATTGTTCGAAATTGATTCCCTGGCCATGGTCTAAACATATCTTCACAACTTCGCATAACTAACCAGCAAGTGCACTGGGTCATCCAAGTAATAAACCTTACGTGAGTAAGGGTCGATCCCACGGGGATTGTTGGTATGAAGCAAGCTATGGTCACCTTGTAAATCTCAGTCAGGCGGATATAAAATAGTTATGGAGTTTTCGAAATTATTACTAAAATAAGGATAGAAATACTTATGTAAATCATTGGTGAGAATTTCAGATAAGCGTATGGAGATGCATTCATTCCTCTGAATCTCTGCTTTCCTGCTGTCTTCATCCAATCCGTCTTACTCCTTTCTATGGCTGGCTTTTTGTAAGGATGTCACCGGTGCCAATGGATACTTTCAATCCTCTCGGGAAAATGGTCCAAATGCTCTGTCACAGCACGGCTAATCGTCTGGAGGCATCACCCTTGTCGTTGGTTGCATCCTATTCCTCTCTATGAAAATGGTCCGATGCGCTATCACTGCATGGCTAATCATCTTGGAGGTTCTCGATCATACTGGAGTAGAATTTACTACCCTTTTGCGTCTGTCACTACGCCCAGCACTCGCGAGTTTGGAGTTCGTCACAGTCATTCAATCCCAGAGTCCTACTCGGAATACCATGGACAAGGTTTAGACTTTCTGGACTCTCATGAATGCCGCCATCAATCTAGCTTATACCACGAAGATTCTGATTAAGAGATCTAAGAGATACTCATTCAATCTAATGTAGAACGGAAGTGGTTGTCAAGCACGCGTTCATAGGGAATGATGATGATTGTCACGTTCATCACATTCAGGTTGAAGTGCGAATGAATATCTTAGAAGCAAAATAAGATAAATTGAATAGAAAACAGTAGTACTTTGCATTAATCTTTGAGGAACAGCAGAGGTCCACACCTTAATCTATGGAGTGCAGTAACTCTACCGTTGAAAATACATAAGTAATGAAGGTCCAGGCATGGCCGAATGGCCAGCCCCCAAACGTGATCAATAGATCAAAAGATAATCCAAAGATGTCTAATACAATAGTAAAAGGTCCGATTTATAATAAACTAGCTACTAGGGTTTACAGAAGTAAGTAATTGATGCATAAATCCACTTCCGGGGCCCACTTGGTGTGTGCTTGGGCTGAGCTTGAAGTCTACACATGGAGAGGTCATTCTTGGAGTTGAACGCCAGCTCTTGTGCCAGTTTGGGCGTTGAACTCCACTTTGCAACTTGTTTCTGGCGCTGGACGCCAGAATTGGGCAGAGAGCTGGCGTTGAACGCCAGTTTGCATCATCTAAAATTGGGAAAAGTATGGACTATTATATATTTCTGGAAAGCCCTGGATGTATACTTTCCAACGCAATTAGAAGCGCGCCATTTTGAGTTCTGTAGCTCCAGAAAATCTATTTTGAGTGCAGGGAGGTCAGAATCCAACAGCATCAGCAGTCCTTCTTCAACCTCTGAATCTGATTTTTGCTCAAGTCCCTCAATTTCAGCCAGAAAATACCTGAAATTATAGAAAAACACACAAACTCATAAGAAAGTCCAGAAATGTGAATTTAACATAAAAAATAATGAAAACATCCCTAAAAGTAACTAGATTCTACTAAAAACAATGCCAAAAAGCGTATAAATTATCCGCTCATCAATTCACATCCATCTCAAACCCAAGTGATGGGAGCTTTGATGAAGGGGACAGTGAAGGTTCTGGTCCCGACCGCCCTTTGCACATTATTGCTAGCATGGAGGACCGCGCTAAATTCTAAATGTGGGGAGGTCGTTCGACCGATCTCCATGGGTAACAATCTCTTCCTTTCAACACCCATGGATTTATCTTTTGCTTAGTAGTTAGTACATTGCATTTGTAGTTAGTCTTGCTTGTAAATACCCTTTGCATGATAGCTAGTCTCTATAGAATTACTTGGTCAAAATAATGACTTCTTCTCCAAGAAACTGTAATTTCGAGGTACCTTACCAATTTTGAAAAATTTTCTTTGCGGTGAACTTGCTTCAAGAACGTATTTTGGAACATAGTGATTGAGCTAAGAACACAAGCAAGTGAGTTTTGAGCCTATTGTGTGGTTATATCTTCTAACCACTAATTCCCATTCTTGTGTGCATTATTCTCTCTCTATGATTGTAATCCTTGCTTTGTCTGAATGCATTTATATGATTGAGGCCATCATTTCAATAGCCACTTTTCCTAAACAGCCTTAACCCTTTTATCTACCATTGCTAACCAATTTTTAGCCCATGATAAACCTTTTTGTTCTTAAATAGAGCACATCAACAACCCTAAGCGAAAAACAATGAATATCCCTTGATTTGGATCTTTGATTAGCTTAGGTAAGTGGAGGTGTGTATCATTCAAATGGGAGGGTTTACTTGGGAACTTGGGTAGATATAAAGAGGTGTATTTGTAATTGTAATTGAAAATTCTGGGATTTGGGAACAAATTCATGTATTGAATGATTGAACCATATGCATTGAAACTTTTGTACATGAAACTCCAAGAAAAAGGGGACCAAAAAGAAAAAAATTTTGTGAATACATGAGAATGTAAGAAAGAGAAATAGAAAAAAAAAATAGAAGAGACAAAAATATGGAAAAACGAGAAAGCAATGAAAGGGGACAAAAATGCCCCAAGACAAGGTAACAATAACAATGCATATGGGATGTGAATTGAAAAGAATGCATGAGTATGCAAAAAAGTGAAACGCATGGGTAGCTAGGTATTGTATTATAGTTGTATAGGTTGTTCTATGTGTCTAGTGGGATCTTAGGATAATCAATGATTCAAATTTTAAGCTCACTTGACCATATACATCCTTACCTTCACCCTAGCCCCATTACAACCCATGAATAAGACCTCATGATACTTGTAAGCATGCATTAAGTAATTGTTGATTATTAGATGAAAGACAAATCTTGGAAAGCATGATTAGGAGAGGATTGAGTGACGAACCCTATACACTCGAGCGAATAGAGCGGATACACTTCCGGTGAGGGTTCGATGCTCAACTCCTTGTTCTCGACTTTCACAAGCGTTCATCTAGCAAGTTATATGCACTTCATAGTAATGTTCAAATTGGTAGAATTTATGAACTACATATCATTTTCACCCCGTATGCTCATATCTATTCTTGGAGGATAGATTTACCCTTGACCAAGGAGATAGATGATTTTACATTAGTTGCATACATTCATTTAGGAAATTTGCACTTCATAAACCCTTTCTTACCATGATCTTTGGTCTTTTTATTTTTAAGCATGAGGACATGCTTAGTTTAAGTGTGGGGAGATTTGATAAACCCCAATTTTGTGGTTTATATTGTGTAGAATTTGGGGGGTTTTGTCAATATTTTTCACACTTATTCACAAGAATTTCATGGTTTTGTGTTCTCTTTCTAATATTGCTTAATAATGGAAAACATGCTTCTTTTGCCTTAAAATTGCTATATTTTGATCCTCTTTTATTACCATTCGATGCCGTGACGTGTTTGTTGAGTAATTTATGGGGCAAGAATGGCCTAGAAGAGAGAAAGAAAGCATGCACAAGAGGAAGGAACATGAAGATTTGGATTTCGGGAATTTCAGCATGGGCGCACACGCGCACCTCGCGCGCACGCGTGGATATGGACAGCTGGAAGCGGCGCGCAAAGATCAGCGCATCCGTGCAGATTAGAGAAATCCACACTAGCGCGCATGCGTGGATCACAAAATCAATCGGCGCACACGCACGCATGGCACGTACGCGTGAGAAGCTGCACGTGACCTCATTAAAGGAAATCGTGCCTGGCGATTTCTGAGGCTCAAGAGGCCCAAATTCAAGCTGGTTCTGCATGGAAAAGACCCAAGGATGCTAGGGGAAAGGGGGGATCATTCATTCACACTTAAACACAATTTTTAGCTAGTTTTTTATTTTTGTTATTCTAGAGAGAGAAACCCTTGTTCCTCTCTAGATATAGTTTGATTTGATCTTTCCTTGTTGAATTTTGAATTGGATCTTGTTAATTACTAGTTTTGATTGCTTAATTTGAATTCCTTAGCATAATTTTGTTTAGATCTTGTGTTAGTTTTATGTTTTCTTGTCAATTGTCATTTTATACCCATTTCATGAATCTTGTGAATTTTGGATTGTTAATGTTACATTGATTATTTTCATGGTTAATTGTATTGTTTGAGTGATTGTATGTTGATAATTGTTAGTGGGTACTTGTTAATTTCAATTTAATTGCAATTTGAATATGTATTTTAGTAATGCTTACCATGTGTTTGATGAAATGTTTTCTTTGATTATGGAGTAGTTCTCTTTACCCTTTGTAACGACCCAATTTTCAGTATGTCTAGATCATACCGGAAACTGAGGGCTACCAACTTGTCTTCCTAATTATTATCCATTATTTATCATATGAGCCTGATTCGTTGTTAAAAACGTAGTTAATTTGCGAGGTATTTTTTTTTGAAAACGTTTGGGTTACTAGACGAATTCATTCATAATCAATACACAACTGATAACAGATAAAACAGTTATAAACAACCACACATAAATACATTTTAAGCAGTTAATAACATTCCGTGATCCAGTTTTTATTTAAGTATAAACTTTTAGTTAGAACACTCCTAGATATAACTAGATAATAACTATATACATATATATACATACAACATCCCAGGCCCTGACCTATTAAAGAAGTCCCTAAGCTGGAGCCCAGGCTAGCCTAGACTCTATACTCACCTAGTCCCTCTAAACTACTAAAGCGAGGGAAAGTACGTTCTAAGTCTTCAAAACTCAAGTCAGGTGGAACGTCATCAAAAGTTGAAAGGTCATCTACTACTCCTCTGCACGATCATACATTGCCATATGATGTCCCACTGGTACTCCATCAGGTAGCCACATAACAGGAGTCTCATACACAGGATTTAGGCCAAAGTGCACATACGAATGGGGTGCAGATGTTGGCTGGTGATGAGCGGATAATTTATACGCTTTTTGGCATTGTTTTTAGTATGTTTTTAGTATGTTTTAGTTAGTTTTTATTATATTTTTATTAGTTTTTAAATAAAAATCATATTTCTGGACTTTACTATGAGTTTGTGTGTTTCTCTGTGATTTCAGGTATTTTCTGGCTGAAATTGAGGGACCTGAGCAAAAATCTGATTCAGAGGCTGAAAAAGGACTGCAGATGCTGTTGGACTCTGACCTCCCTGCACTCGAAGTGGATTTTCTAGAGCTACAGAAGTTCCATTGGCGCGCTCTCAGTTGCGTTGGAAAGTAGACATCCTGGGCTTTCCAGCAATATATAATAGTTTATACTTTGCCCAAGATTTGATGGCCCAAACTGGCATTCCAAGTCAGCATAGAAATTCTGGCGTCAAAACGCCAGAACTGGCATAAAAGCTGGAGTTAAACGCCCAAACTGGCACAAAAGCTGGCGTTTAACTCCAAGAAAAGCCTCTACATGTGAAAGCCTCAATGCTCATCCCAAGCACACACCAAGTGGGCCCGTAAGTAGATTCTGCATCATTTACTCATTTCTGTAAACCCTAGGTTACTAGTTTTCTACAAATAGGACGTTTTGCTATTGTATTTGGGATACCTTTGACACACTTGATCATACTTTGATAGACCTGTTCACATTTGAGGTTGGCCTCACGGCCATGCCTAGACCCTTTTGTTCTTATGTATTTTCAACGGTGGAGTTTCTACACACCATAGATTAAGGTGTGGAGCTCTGCTGTTCCTTATGAATTAATGCAAAGTATTGTTGTTTTTCTATTCAATTCATGCCTACTTCTTCTCTAAGATATCCATTCATTCTTTAACATGATGAATGTGATGATCCGTGACAATCATCATCATTCTTACCTATGAACACGTGCCTGACAACCACTTCCGTTCTACATGCAATCAAGCTTGAATGTGTATCTCTTGGGTTTCTAATCTAAGATTAGAACCTTCGTGGTATAGGCTAGAATTATTGGAGGCCATTCCTGAGATCCGGAAAGTCTAAACCTTGTCTGTGGTATTCTGAGTAGGATATGGGAAGGGATGACTGTGACGAGCTTCAAACTCGCCAGTGTTGGGCGTAGTGATAGCCGCAAAAGGATCAATGGATCTTATTCCAACATGATCGAGAACCAATAGCTGATTAGCCGTGCGGTGACAGTGCATTTGGACCATTTTCACTGAGAGGACGGGAAGTAGCCATTGACAACGGTGATGCCCAACATAAAGCTTGCCATGGAAAGGAGTATGAATGATTGGAAGAGGGCAATAGGAAAGCAGAAGTTCAGGAAGAACAAAGCATCTTCATACGCTTATCTTAAATTCTCACCAATGAGTTACATAAGTATCTCTATCCTATTTTATATTTTATTCATCTTTTAATTATCAATCCTCCATAACCATTTGAATCTGCCTGACTGAAATTTACAAGATGACCATAGCTTACTTCAAGCCGACAGTCTCTGTGGGATCGACCCTTACTCGCGTAAGGTTTATTACTTGGATGACCCAGTGCAGTTGCTAGTTAGTTGTGCAGAGTTGTGATAAAGAGTTGAGATTACAATTGTGTGTACCGAGTTGTTGGCACCATTGATGATCACAATTTTGTGCACCAAGTTTTTGGCGCCGTTGCCGGGGATTGTTCGAGTTTGGACAACTGACGGTTCATCTTGTTGCTTAGATTAGGTAATTTTATTTTATGTTCAAGCTTTTTAATTTTTATTTTCGAAAAAAAATTTCAAAAATAAAAAAAAAATTCTATTCTGTTCTTCAGTGATTTTAAGAATGAATTCTAGAGTTTCATGATGATTTGTTGAAGTCTGGCTGGTTGTGAAACCATGTCTAAACTTTTGGACCGAGGTTTCAACTTATCATCATGAGAGTTTATTGAATTCTATCAATTTTGCTGTTGAGAGTAATGATCTGCTAAAGCTTGGCTTGCCATTGGCCATGTCTAATGTTTTGGACCGAAGCTTTTACTGAAAGCTTGGCTGGCTAGTAAGCCATGTCTAATTCCTGGACCGGAGTTTTAGACTAACATTGCATGATTCCTGAAATTCTTATTAAAAATTTTGAATCTCTTTATTTTCTTTTCCATATAATTTTCGAAAAATCACAAAAAAATTATAAAATCTTAAAATCAAAAATATTTTATGTTTAAGTCTAGGGTCTAATTTTAAAGTCTATTCGAATATATGCATTATGTTCTTCATTGATCTTCAAGTTGTTCTTGATGATTTCAGTGCTCTGATCTTTGATTTCTCTTATTTTGTGTCTTTTGTTGTTTCTTACATGCATTTTTAAATTGTTATAGTCCTTAGTATACAAACTTCTAAGTTTGGTGTCTTGCATGTATGGTTTATTAGATCTTTATTGCATTTTTTTTATTGTTTCTCATCATTAAAAATTTAAAAAAATTTAAAAATTGTGTCTTTTCAAGTCAGTAACACAGAGAATTGAAGATTCAGAACATTCAGCAGAGGAATTACACAGAAAAAGCTGGGCGTTCAAAACGCCCAGTGAAGAAGGAAAACTGGCGTTTAAACGCCAGCCAGGGTACCTGGCTGGGCGTTAAATGCCCAAAAAGGTAGCATTTTGGGCGTTAAAATGCTAACAAAAATAACCCTAATATTTGATAACGACAATAATACCCTTCAAAAATTTTAAAACGGTACAAATCTGACCACCCGTGAGGAGAACCCTTCTCCGTTGAACGGCGCTTGGTGATGTGGCAAACGGAAGTCCAACGTGGCCTCCCTATTAGGCTTCACTCCCTTTACTCCCTTATTTAGAAATCAGAATGAACATTTTCCCCAAATTGAGCATAAAGCAAAACCCTAACCATTGCCATGCATGCTGGAAGCTCAGTCATGTCCAGTTATAATCGAAGGACACAGTATATGGAAAATAGTGGATCTGAAGGGCTCGAAGAACATGTGAGCAAGCCATATGATGGCACATGCTTCTGTCGTCTTCAGGTGGTGGCGTTGAAGTCGAAGACGAGGAAAAACCCAGGTAGATGGTTCTTCAGGTGTCCTCTGTGGAAGGTAAGTATGAATTTTGTGCTTCAATTGTTCCCCCCATCGACAACTGAGCTTGATGAATGGTTATTGTGTTGGGCAGACGAAGAACAGTGGGTGCTGTTATTTTCAATGGATGGACGAAACGGGTGAGGAATCTGCTGGGGTGGAGGAATGCTGTAAGAATGGCACAGTAGGATGTAATGCATGTGGAGTATTGGAAGGGAGGTTTACCAGTGTTGAGAGTGAGACGACACAGAGAGATCGAAAGATGTTGATAGAGCAGATGAAGAGAATTGAATTGCTTCTGTGTTTCGTACTGGGTGGACTTGTACTGAGTTTGAGTTTGAGTTTGATGTGTTTGGTTAGATAGGACAACGAATGCATGCAGGACAGGGTTTATTGATGACTGTTATGTGTTATTGTTGCATACTATTTATGTTGACATTGCTGTGGTTATTTTGCTTACTTGTTAATGAATTGGACCTGTGACTAGAATTTTATTGCATCACCAAGAAAATCATGAATGGAGTGAAGTGCAACTAACCAAAAAGGCAACTCAGACATGTTAAATAAGTTCAAATAGACCTAAAAAATCAAAATTGGTAAAAGGACAAGATAAAAACCGAGACAACTGGTCTGCATAACATCAAGCATTAGCACAAACTGTTCCAACCAAAATACTCTATACATGCTAATCAGTCTTCATAGCTGATACCAAAATAAACAAAGAGTCCAACAAAGGGCAATAACCCATACTAAATATCAACATACATTCCCAAAAACTGGATAAAGTTATAACTAAATACCAAACATACTAAATAACAACATACAACCCAAAATACTCAAGTTGTCCAACAAAGGGGAACTACAGATCAAGTTATAACCCAAAAGATGAAGTAATTATATAGCAAAGTCTCCTTCAAACTGACTGATTTGGCATAAACCTTGAGAACCTAGAGGTGGTTGCCTTAGATGCTCCATTCATGGTTTCATTTGACACAAGTGGAGTCATTGTGGAGGCTGGAACTCCTGAACCAGTAGCAGCATTTGCAGATGGTGCGACGGGCCTTATTTGTGGGGGCCTAAATGGTGGGTTGGGCCTTGGAGTGGCTTGTGGGCCTGGAGCTGTGGGCCTAACATGGTGTTGGGCTGCTGTAGCTGTAGCTGTGGGCCTGAGATTTGGTTGGGCTAAGGGGGTTCTCCTGATAGGCATATTGACCCTGATTGTTTCCCTGATAGTAGATGCTGCACCAGCCACAGCAGTGTTGGAGGGAGTTTGAAGAGTTGTTGCAGCAGCCTTGGTAGATCTTGCTGCTCTCCTTGCAAGGTTAGATCTAGTAGCTCTCCTTCCTTCACGATGACTAGTTGAACCGGAGGTGTTCATGTTTGCCTACAGTAAATTAAATTTAAGTACTAGATCTGAAGTTAGTGTAAAGAGCAATTATTGAAGAATGTGCTACCTCTTCATCAGCTTCAGAGTGTGGATGGCCCTGTGTGAGCTCCTCTTCGACTGCATCCATGGTTTCCTCCCAATACATCTCCTGCTCTGAGTCTGACATGTCTTGTAAGCCCCTGGGTGGAACAACTCCTCCTGTTGCTGGCTGACCTGATTGAGGTGCTTCTTGTGCATCTGCATCTGCCCCAGCTGCAACATGATTCTTATCAGGGCAGGTCCTGGAATTGTGTCCCACCTACAAAAAACAACATCAGATCAACTTGAAGAGAACAGATAACAACAACAGTTGTGTAAGAAATGAGTTTTTATTTACCTTTCTACAATATTTACAACTTGTTTTTCCATAGCTCCTCTTGAGTTTGTACTGGCTCCCACTCTGACTCTCTGATTCATGTCGTGCTCTCTTCTTGGTAGGCCTTCCTATTGGTCTCTTATAAGGTGGAGGGAGACACGGGAGGCCCTCTGCATCAGCCCAGTATTCTTGACTAGGGACAGTGTTGATGTGAAATTGATATGTTCTGTTGTACGCCTCCATGGTCAGCCAATGGTGGGCATACTCATCTGGACGTTGATTTTTTCTTTGAATTGCAGCAACTCCATGACAGCACGGCAGACCTGTGAGTTGCCACTTTCTACAAGTGCAAGTCCTGTCTTGAGTGTTGACCCGAACTGTTCGACCATGCCTTCTGACTTCAAAGACATTGTGGTCATCGTCTCCCACCCATTAAGCCTCCCAGTAATTTCCTTCCTTCTTTTCCTTCTCCAATCTGCTCATTTGGATAGGAGCCAGTTTCCCCGTGTAGGCCATGAGTGCATCTTTATGCGTTGCCATCGTCTTCATAAGGTAATATCTAATTTCCTCTAGCATGGTAATGATGCTCTTGCCTCTTAGCCCCACCATGGTTGCATTAAGTGACTCAGCATTGTTATTGGTTATGTTATCCACTTTAGGCCAAGTTGAGAATCTTGATCTTGACCAAGTTTCTTGCTCATACTTAGAAAGATATTCCCAGGCAGAAGTATTAATTTTCTTGATAGCATCCATACCTTCATTAAACTCTTGATCAGTCAATGCCCTTGCACATTGAAATAGCAACTGCTTGAGTTCTAAGTCCTTCCAGCGCTTGTTGAAATTCCTCCACATATGCATAGTACAAAATCTGTGATTAACCCCCGGCATAACTTCTTGTAGAGCAGGAATTAGGCCCTGTCAAGAACTAAGTTAGTCAGCATATAGTATTAAATAACTTAACACACAAGTTACAGACAAGATACCTTCTGTTTGTCAGACATAAAGTGCCAATCAAATTGCCTGTGATCCCCGATATCTTCCAACAAATACTCCAGGAATTCTTTCCAATTATTCTTTGTTTCTGCATCAACTACTCCATATGCAACTGGGAATAGATGATTGTTTGCATCTTGAGCCACGGCTGTCAGCAGCTGCCCCCCAAAATAACCCTTCAAAAATGCTCCATCAAGGCATAAAAAAGGCCTACATCCTTGCTTGAATCCTCGTTTGCAGGCATCTAGACATATGTAAAGACTTCTGAACTTAGGCAACCCTTCTTGTTGTGGGGTTGTGCTCATACGGCAGGTGGATCCTGGATTGGCCTTACGGAGCTCATTCAAGTAAGTCCTTAACTTCAAATATTGTTCCCTTTCTGTGCCCTCAATGACATCCTTAGCCTTCTCCATTGCCCTAAACATCATCCTCTCTCCGACACATATATCAAACTCAACCTTGAACATATCACGAGCCTCTCTATGAGACAAATTAGGACAGACTCTAATCTTGCTAATCAACTCCTCGGACACCCATTTACACGTCACTGACCTGCTTTTGTTACTCCTTGGACATGTATGCTCATCGACCAATGTTTTGATTTGGTAACTCGAGGGCTGGTTTCTCCTTGCACAGTAAACTTCCCATGGACAAGTTTCATTGTAACATATTACCCTGCACCTGTGTGGTTCAACCTTGAGAAAAAAGGCCTCTCTGCCCAGCTGAATACTGTACTTCCTAACTGCATCCTTAAACTGCTGCATCGTGCCAAACTCCATTCCTAATTCCAGTCTAATTTTACCAAATTTCGTATCTGGATTATACTGAGGGAATACCGGGTTTTCATCCTCAGAATCAGAACCAGGTAGGGTGTGCAGCTCTTCAGAATGATACTGATACTCAGTGGGTTCTTCATCCTGGTCATGAGGGTTAGGAACAACCACCCTTGGAGCCTGATTCTCTTCCCTAGGTGGAAGAATCTTCTGTCCAGATGGATGGGGTCTTTGATGATACCTCTGGCCTTGAACCCCACAACCTGCATCGTCATCTAATTTTACAACATAAAGCATTCATATGATTAATTTTTTAATTAGCAAACATCTTATGACAGGTAAAACACAGTCCCAACAATATTCAATATTTCAACTAGGATCTACAATTCATGTACTTACCAGCATGTGCATCACTATTGTTTTGTGGTACAGGTTGAGCTCTACCAGATGGTTGGGGCCTCGCATGTTTCTTCCTGGGTTTTCTTCCCCTGCCTTGGGCTTCTTCAGGATTAGATTGACCCGCCTGGTCTTCAACATGTGTCTGATGGTTGTCTCCTATGTTGGGGGCCTCGTTTTCCATTGTTCCAGCCTGAGTTTCATTACAAACCTTTTCAGTAGCAACCTCATCTGGCAACGCAGAATCATACCCCCCTTTGTTCAGCATTGTTTCGTCCTCTTCTTGCTCTTCTTCCTCCTGATGTGGGGGATCATCATCCTCTTCTTGCTCTTGTTCCACCTCTTGTGGGGGATGAGCTTGATGATTTGATTGATTTTCTGAAGGATCTCCCTCTACTTCTGTATTTTCATATCCTTCATCCTGTTCATTTTCTTCTGCTTCATGCTGATGAATTTGCTGATCCACTAAATCAAGAGTCTCAACTTCTTCGTTACCAATAAGCTCAGCCTCATCAACATACTCTGGCTCCGCATCAACTGGATGCTCAAAATACAAGTGGACCCTGTTTTCATTCCTCAATGCAGCTTCACACAACTTAACCACATCGGCATCCCTCCTGAGCACCCATAACCCGTTACCTAAATCCTTCCCGGGCTCCAACCAATAAACTTCAGTATACCTAGTATACCCTAAATCTAGAAACAAGCCTTCCGCAAGGAATAGGTTGCATGTATCAACGTGCACCCTGTCGATGATACTCACTGTACCACCATTATACTTCAGCACACCATCCGCATCTTTCTCTAACCAACCCCGATGGTGATAAACAAATGTGATATGTGTAGCCATCTGACAAAAGTCATCACAAAAGTTATAATGAGCTAACACAACACATCAAACTACCATCATCATACCTC
Organism: Arachis ipaensis; assembly: GCF_059453495.1. Classification (NCBI taxonomy): domain Eukaryota; kingdom Viridiplantae; phylum Streptophyta; class Magnoliopsida; order Fabales; family Fabaceae; genus Arachis; species Arachis ipaensis. Next base: position 78,937,377 of record NC_142444.1, read on the forward strand.
CATATTCAAACCCCAACTGGCTGATAATAACAACAACAAAAACATAAAATGCTTACCAAAATTTCGTTCTTCCACAACGATTTCTTCACTCCGAATCAACGCCAAACGTGTCACTGCATATGACGTTACGAAATCCAAGAGACGGATATAAAGTGACAGCAGACGAACACAGACAGAGACCACCACCAAGAAACTCTTCAGTTTCGCGCGTCCAACTTCGTCTTAGTTACATATGGTCTTTCACTAAAGGGTTAATCTAGTAATTTCATTTGAATTGTCCAATTAGGGTTTCAAAAATTAGGGATTTAGGAACAAAATGGATAGTGAAGCCTAATAGGGAGGCCACGTTGGACTTCCGTTTGCCACATCACCAAGCGCCGTTCAACGGAGAAGGGTTCTCCTCACGGGTGGTCAGATTTGTACCGTTTTAAAATTTTTGGAGGGTATTATTGTCGTTATCAAATATTAGGGTTATTTTTGTCAACGTTTTACAAATTCGGGGGCATAATTGGTAATTTACTCATTAAAAATTTTCAAGTTGTTACTTGCCTATTAAGAAATGATCAAAAGTTTTAATTCTAGAATCACATCTTTTAATTTCCTGTTAGTCAAGTAATCAACTTTAATTTTAAAAATTTCTCCTTTTAATTTGATTCTCAATCATATCTTCTCAATCATATCTTTTCAATCACATCTCTTTCAAAATTAATTTTCAATCATATCTTTTTGATTTCTGATTTCAAAATCTTTTTCAAAAATCACTTAATTTCTTTCCCAATCTTAGTTTTCGAAAATCATTTACCAAATTTTCAAAATTTCTTTTAATTTTTTTAAAAATCTTTTTACTTTAATTTTGAATATTCTTCTCCTCTTCTCACATCCTTATATTTATGGACTAACACTCCTCCTCAATGTACAATTCAAATTCTATCCCTCTTGATAAGTTCGAACTCTCTCTTATCTACCTCATCCTTCTATTTTTATTTTCTTCTGACACCTCAAGGAATCTCTATACTGTGACATAGAGGATTTCATATTTTCTTCTCCTCTCTTTTCATATGAGCAGGAGCAAGGACAAAGACATTCTTGTTGAGGCTGATCCTGAACCTGAAAGGACCTTGAAGAGAAAGCTAAGAGAAGCTAAAGTACGACTCTCTGTAGAGGACCTAACAAAGCTTTTCAAACAAGAAAAAGCCATGGCAGCCGAAAACAACAACAATGCCAACAATGCAAGAAAGGTGCTTGGTGACTTTACTGCACCTACTCCTGACTTTTATGGGAGAAGCATCACAATCCCTGCCATTGGAGCAAACAACTTTGAGCTTAAGCCTCAATTAGTTTCTCTAATGCAACAGAATTGCAAGTTTCATGGACTTCCATTGGAAGATCCTCATCAGTTCTTAGCTAAATTCTTGCAAATCTGTGACACTGTCAAGACCAATGGGGTTGATCCCGAGGTCTACAAGCTTATGCTCTTTCCCTTTGCTGTAAGAGGCAGAGCTAAGACATGGTTGGACTCACAACCTAAAGAAAGCATGAACTCTTGGGAAAAGCTAGTCAATGCCTTCTTGGCAAAGTTCTTTCCACCTCAAAAATTGAGCAAACTTAGAGTGGAAGTCCAAACCTTCAGACAGAAGGAAGGTAAATCCCTCTATAAAGCTTGGAAATGATACAAGCAATTGATCAGAAGGTGTCCTTCTAACATGCTTTCAGAATGGAGCATCATAGGTATCTTCTATGATGGTCTGTCTGAACTGTCCAAAATGTCATTGGACAGCTCTGCTGGAGGATCTCTTCATCTGAAGAAGACGCCTGCAGAAGCTCAGGAACTCATTGAAATGGTTGCAAATAACCAATTCATGTACACTTCTGAAAGGAATCCTGTGAATAATGGGACAAATCATAAGAAAGGATTTCTTGAGATTGATACTCTGAATGTCATATTGGCTCAGAACAAAATATTGACTCAGCAAGTCAATATGATTTCTCAAAGTCTGTTTGGCATGCAAGCAGCAACAGGCAGTACCAAAGAAGCTTCATCTGAAGAAGAAGCTTATGATCCTGAGAATCCAGCAATGGAAGAGGTGAATTACATGGGAGAACCCTATAGAAACACCTATAATCCTTCATGGAGAAATCATTTAAACCTCTCATGGAAGGATCAACAAAGGCCTCAACAAGGCTTCAACAACAATAATGGTGGAAGAAATAGATTCAGCAATGGCAAACCTTTTCCATCATCTTCTCAGCAACAAATAGAGAATTCTAAACAGAGCCACTCTGAATTAGCAACTGTAGTCTCTGATTTAATTAAAACTACTCAAAGTTTTATGACTGAAACAAGGTCTTCCATTAGAAATTTGGAGGCACAAGTGGGTCTGCTGAGTAAGAAAGTTACTGAACTCCCCCCTAGTACTCTTCCAAGCAATACAGAAGAGAACCCAAAGAGAGAATGCAAGGCCATAAACACGTCCCACATGGCCGAATGCATAGAGGAGGAAGAGGCAGTGATTTCCACTGAGGAAGACCTCAATGGACGTCCACTGGCCTCCAAGGAGTTCCCTAATGAGGAACCATGGGAATCTGAGGCTCACACCGAGACCATAGAGATTCCATTGCCATTCATGAGCTCTGATGGGTATTCTTCCTCTGAAGAGGATGAAGATGTTACTGAAGAACAAGTCGCTAAGTACCTTGGAGTAATCATGAAGCTAAATGCCAAGCTATTTGGTAATGAGACTTGGGAGGATGAACCCCCCTTGCTCGCCAAAGAACTGGTTGACTTGACTAGGCAGAAATTACCTCTGAAGAGACAAGATCCTGGAAAACAGGCTTATGGACTTGTAGAGGATGTCTTGGTAAAGGTTGAAAACCACTACATCCCTGCTGATTTCATAATCCTAGACACTGGGAAGTGTATGGATGAATCCATCGTCCTTGGCAAACCCTTCCTAGCCACAGCAAAGGCTGTGATTGATGTTGATAGAGAATAATTGGTCCTTCAAGTGAATGAGGACTCCCTTGTGTTTAAAGCAAAAGGATCTCCCTCTGTAACCATGGAGAGGAAGCATGAAATGCTTCTCTCAATGCAGAGTCAAACAAAATCCCCGCATTCAAACTCTAAGTTTGGTGTTGGGAGGCCACAACCAAACTCTAAGTTTGGTGTTGAGAGGCCATCATCATGCTCTGAGTATCTGTGAGGCTCCATGAGAGCCCACTGTCAAGCTATTGACATTAAAGAAGCGCTTGTTGGGAGGCAACCCAATTTTACTTATCTATGTTAAATTTCTATTTTCCATTGTTATTTTATATTTTCTATAGGTTGATGATCATGTGAAGATACAAAAACAATTGAAAAAGCAAAAATAAACTGAAAAACAGAATGAAAAATAGCACACCCTTGAGGAGAAGCCTACTGACGTTTAAACGCCAGTAAGGGCAGCAGAATGGGCGTTAAACGCCCAGTCTGGCACCATTCTGGGTGTTTAACGCCAGAAATGGGCACCAGACTGGCGTTTAATGCCAAAAAAGGGCAAGAAGCTGGCGTTAAACGCCAGAAATGGGCAGCAACCTGGCGTTTAACGCCAGGATTGGCAGCAAAAGGCGTTTTGCAAGCCTAATTGGTGCAGAGATGAGAAATCCTTGACACCTCAGGATCTGTGGACCCCACAGGATCCCCACCAACCTCAACTCACTCTCTCTCTTCTTCACACCTTTTCATAATACTCTTCCCCAAATACCCTTCACCAATCACCTCAATACATCTTCCCTAAAACCCCTCACCTATCAAATGCTACCCTTTTCTTCATAAACCCTTCACCAATCCACATCTATCCATCATAAACCCCACATACCTCACCATTCAAATTCAAACCACTTTCCCTCCCAAACCCACCCATACATGGCCGAACCAAAGCCCCCCTCTCTACTCCTATATAAACCACTCTTCACCCCTTCTTTTTTACACATCTTAAACAATACTTCTCCCCTTGGCCGAAATACTAACCCTCTCCATCTCCTCTATTTTTTTCTTCTTCTACTCTCTTCTTTCTTCTTTTGCTCGAGGGCGAGCAACCTTCTAAGTTTGGTGTGGTAAAAGCGTTGCTTTTTGTTTTTTCATAACCATTTATGGCACCAAAGGCCAGAGAAACCTCAAGAAAAAGGAAAGGAAAGGCAAAAGCTTCCACCTCCGAGTCATGGAAGATGGAGAGATTCATCTCAAAGGTCCATCAAGACCACTTCTATGAAGTTGTGGCCCAGAAGAAAGTGATCCCCGAGGTCCCTTTTAAGCTCAAAAAGGGTGAATATCCGGAGATCCGACATGAGATTCGAAAAAGAGGTTGGGAAGTTTTCACCAACCCCATTCAACAACTTATAATCTTAATGGTTCAAGAGTTCTATGCCAATGCATGGATCACCAAGAACCATGATCAAAGTGTGAACCCGGACCCAAAGAATTGGCTTACAATGGTTCGGGGGAAATGCTTAGATTTTAGTCCGGAAAATGTAAGGTTGGCATTCAACTTGCCCATGGTGCAAGGAGATGCACGCCCCTACACTAGAAAGGTCAACTTTGATCAAAGGTTGGACCAAGTCCTCATAGACATTTGTGAAGAGGGCGCTCAATGGAAGAGAAATTCAAGAGGGAAGCCGGTTCAACTAAGAAGGCATGACCTCAAGCCTGTTGCTAGGGGATGGTTGGAGTTCATCCAACGCTCAATCATTCCCACTAGCAACCGGTCTGAAGTTACTATAGACTAGGCCATCATGATCCATAGCATCATGATTGGAGAGGAAGTAGAAGTTCATGAGGTTATATCCCTAGAACTCTACAAGGTGACAGACAAGTCCTCTACTTTGGCAAGGTTAGCCTTCTCTCATCTCATTTGTCACCTCTGCAATTCAGCTGGAATTGACATAGAGGAAGACATCCTCATTGATGAGGACAAGCCCATCACTAAGAAAAGGATGGAGCAAACAAGAGATCCTACTCATGGACAAGAGCATGAGGAAATTCCTCATCATGAAATCCCTGAGATGCCTCAAGGGATGCATTTCCCTCCACAAAATTATTGGGAGCAAATCAACACCTCCCTAGGAGAATTAAGTTCCAATATGGGACAACTAAGGGTAGAGCACCAAGAGCATTCCATCCTCCTCCATGAAATTAGAGAAGACCAAAGAGTCATGAGGGAGGAGCAACAAAGGCAAGGAAGAGACATTGAGGAGCTCAAGCACTCCATAAGATCTTCAAGAGGAAGAACAAGCCGCCATCACTAAGGTGGACCCGTTCTTTAATTCCCATGTTCTTTATTTTCTGTTTTTCGAATTTTTATGCTTTATGTTTATTTATGTTTGTGTCTTATTACATGATCACTAGCATCTAAGTGTCTATGCCTTAAAGCTATAAAAATAAATCCATCACCTTTCTTAAATAAAAAATGTTTTTAATTGAAAAAAAAGAAGTGCATGAATTTCGAATTTTAAAACAGTTTAATTATTTTGATGTGGTGGCAATACTTTTGTTTTTCTGAATGAATGCTTGAACAGTGCATATTTTTGAAATTGTTGTTTATGAATGTTAAAATTGTTGGCTCTTAAAAGAATGATGGAAAAGGAGAAATGTTATTGATAATCTGAAAAATCATAGAAATGATTCTTGAAGCAAGAAAAAGCAGTGAAAAGCTTGCGAAAAAAAAAAGAGAAAAAAGAAAAAGAAAAAGCAAGCAGAAAAAGCCGATAGCCCTTTAAACCAAAAGGCAAGGGTAAAATAAAAAGGATCCAAGGCTTTGAGCATCAGTGGAAAGGAGGGCCCACAGGAATAAAATCCTGGCCTAAGCGGCTAAACCAAGCTGTCCCTAACCATGTGCTTGTGGCGTGAAGGTGTCAAGTGAAAACTTGAGACTAAGCGGTTAAAGTTATCGCCCAAAGCAAAAAGAGTGTGCTTAAGAGCTCTGGACACCTCTAATTGGGGACTCTAGCAAAGCTGAGTCACAATTTGAAAAGGTTCACCAGTTATGTGTCTGTGGCATTTATGTATCCGGTGGTAATACTGGAAAACAAAATGTTTAGGGGCACGGCCAAGACTCATAAAGTAACTGTGTTCAAGAATCAACATACTGAACTAGGAGAATCAATAACACTATCTGAATTCTGAGTTCCTATAGAAGCCAATAATTCGGAACTTCAAGGGATAAAGTGAGATGCCAAAACTGTTCAGAAACAAAAAGCTAATAGCCCCGCTCATCTAATTAAGACTGATCTTCATAGATGTTTTTAGAATTCATTGTATGTTCTCTTCTTTTTATCCTATTTGATTTTCAGTTGCTTGGGGACAAGCAACAATTTAAGTTTGGTGTTGTGATGAGCGGATAATTTATACAATTTTTGGCATTGTTTTTAGTATATTTTTAGTATGTTTTAGTTAGTTTTTATTATATTTTTATTAGTTTTTAAATAAAAATTATATTTTTGGACTTTACTATGAGTTTGTGTGTTTTTCTGTGACTTTAGGTATTTTCTGGCTGAAATTGAGGGGCCTGAGCAAAAATCTGATTCAGAGGCTGAAAAAGGACTGCAGATGCTGTTGGATTCTGACCTCCCTGCACTCGAAGTAAATTTTCTGGAGCTACAGAAGCCCAATTGGTGTGCTCTCAGTTGCGTTGGAAAGTAGACATCCTGGGCTTTCCAAAAACATATAATAGTTTATGCTTTGCCCAAGATTTGATGGCCCAAACTGGCGTTCCAAGTCAACATAGAAATTCTAGCGTCAAAACGCCAGAACTAGCATAAAAGCTGGAGTTAAACGCCCAAACTGGCACAAAAGCTGGCGTTTAACACCAAGAAAAGCCTCTACACATGAAAGCTTCAATGCTCAGCCCAAGCACACACCAAGTGGGCCCGGAAGTGGATTTTGCATCATTTACTCATTTCTGTAAACCCTAGGTTACTAGTTTTCTACAAATAGGACCTTTGGCTATTGTATTTGGGATACTTTTGACACACTTGATCATACTTTGATAGACCTGTTCATGTTTGAGGCTGGCCTCATGGCTATGCCTAGACCCTTTTGTTCTTATGTATTTTGAATAGTGGAGTTTCCACACACCATAGTTTAAGGTGTGGAGCTCTGCTGTTCCTCATGAATTAATGCAAAGTACTGTTGTTTTTCTATTCAATTCACGCCTACTTCTTCTCTAAGACATCCATTCGTTCTTCAACATGATGAATGTGATGATCCGTGACACTCATCATCCTTCTTACCTTTGAACGCGTGCCTGACAACCACTTCCTTTCTACATGCAATCAAGCTTGAATATGTATCTCTTGGGTTTCTAATCTAAGATTAGAACCTTCGTGGTATAGGCTAGAATTATTGGCGGTCATTCCTGAGATCCGGAAAGTCTAAACCTTGTCTGTGGTATTCCAAGTAGGATCTGGGAAGGGATGACTGTGACGAGCTTCAAACTCACGAGTGTTTGGCGTAGTAACAGCCGCAAAAGGATCAATGGATCCTATTCCAACATGATCGAGAACCAACAACTGATTAGCCATGCGGTGACAGCGCATTTGGACCATTTTCACTGAGAGGACGGGAAGTAGCCATTGACAACGGTGATGCCCAACATAAAGCTTGCCATGGGGAGTATGAATGATTGGAAGAAGGCAATAGGAAAGCAGAAGTTCAGGAGGAACAAAGCATCTTCATACGCTTATCTGAAATCTCACCAATGAGTTACAATAGTATCTCTATCCTATTTTATATTTTATTCATCTTTTAATTATCAATCCTCCATAACCATTTGAATCCGCCTGACTGAGATTTACACGATGACCATAGCTTGCTTCAAGCCGACAGTCTCCGTGGGATCGACCCTTACTCGCGTAAGGTTTATTACTTGGACGACCCAGTGCACTTGTTGGTTAGTTGTGCGGAGTTGTGATAAAGAGTTGAGATTACAATTGTGCATACCAAGTTGTTGGCGCCATTGATGATCACAATTTCGTGCACCAGCTGGTCTCACAGTATATACATATAAACAATGAACGAGATTCATCCTAGACTCAAAAGACTACCTAGAGCGGAATCCTTTTTGCGAACGGTCGTCAGTGAACTACGGAAGGGTACTCATGCTTCCATCTGAAGGGGGAAGGGAGAGAGAAGGGGTAAGAACTGGGGAGTTCTTAGTAGGGCCGGGGTTATTAGTTATGTTCATTAATTTCTTGTTGTTTAGCAGACGAATAGTAAAATACCGAGAAGTAGTGAACAGAAGATACAAATAAATAGAGAAAATAAAAAAATAGAAAGTAGAACGCAAACAAAAGAATACAAAAAATAAAACACAAATACAAAGAATAGAATATAAACAAACAAAGCATACATTCATTCAACAATCATAACAGAGGAAATGCACAACCAAGTATGATGCATGTTTGTCCTATGTAGGCCATGAGCTCACGTGTCGGTTTACACCCTGCAGCCCGAGATTACCTAGGAACAAGTCCCAGATATGGTTTCCCTTTGTGTCCTTAATGCATACTTGTCGGTGATAAGAATATCACTCCTTCTTGACGACCAGCAGTCGGCACAAAACTCGACCCCATTATATACACACAAGGGGAAATAGTGATCCTCAGTTCGTGGGCGTCCCCGAGATCAACACACAAACAAAACAAAGATCCTCCATTCGTGGGTTTCCCCGAGATCAATACCTAAATAAAACAGAGATCCTCAGTTCGTGGGTTATACCCGAGATCAGCACACAACAACACAGCGATCCTCAGTTTGTGGGTTATACCCGAGATCAACATATAACAGTTATTGGGTTATTCCCGTAATCAATGATTATCAATTCGTGGGTTTTTCCCGCACACGAAATAGTTAACAGTTCATAGGTACTACTACTCTTCTCTCTCTGTCTCTTTACTTTGCTCTGATTACTCTTTTCTCTGTATCTATATTACTCTTTTTCTCTTTACCTCTTTACTCTGCTCTGGTTACTCTATTTTCTGTCTTTCTCTACTCTGCTCTGATTTATCTGCTTAACGTATGTATTTAAAGCTTATGTAAATTTCGGTATGAATAGTTAGCTTGTCCCAAGTATAGGTTCATTAAGTCTATACTGAAACAGTTTAACTTTTCATATTATACCTAACCCTAGTCGCAACTCAAGAACTAACTATGTTGCCCTAGTTCGTTCACTAATCTCTGTCTGTTTTTTTGTCATTAAAACTTTACAGACTATTCTTTAGTTTTTATCTTTTCTTTAACTTTATATCTTTCCTTTATCTATGCCTCACTAACATGTTATTACCACTCCCTAAGTGTTTTATGAAGATAATTATGAGATTCTATGCTTAAAGTTGTCTTTTTAAAGCTTTTACAGAAAACTACCTTTTTTGCATTATTTTATTATTTTATCATTAAATTTTCGAAAATTAACTTTACTTTAACCTTTAACCTTTAAAATTCACTTTTTACCACCCGTAACTTTTAATATTTCTACTTTTACCACCCTAACTTTCAGAAATTACCAAACAACCTCTCAAACACCAAAATAATTACAACCTTGCCATTTTTAAGATCTAAAAGGTGTTCTTCAATGTTCTTTATCACACTCAAAGTGTTCTTCGTATTCTTCATAAATTCTTCAGATTCTTTCTCTGTTTTTACCCGTTTTTCAATCTTTTTAGCAACTGATTTTTACCGAAATTCAAAATAAATTAGCAGCCACCAAAACCCCATATTTTCCACATAATTTTAACACAAATTGAACCCTAATTTAGGCCTAGAGTTTCGTTTTTCCAGCAGCTCCAAGAACATGAACTCAAAGCTTGAATTTCATCAAATTTCATCAAATTTTCACCAAATTTTCACCAAGAATCAATCATATATGCAACCAATTTTTAGCACATCCAAATCATACAATATTCACACAACTCAAACACAAATAATCAAGATTAATTTCGTCAAACCCTACCTGGTTTTGCTGCTCCTAATTCAGTTAGACTTTCAGGTGGTCCTTAAGCACTTTTTCCTCCTAAATCACATCAAGAACAACTTTAAATCCAAAAAACCTCAGCTAACCAAATATTAGTCAGCATGTTAGGAAGGAATTTCTCACCTTAAACGTTCTGGAAATTAATGTTTCTTGGACCTCAAGTCAGGTTAAGCATGATTCCTAAGGAAGAACATCAAGAAAACACATTTTTAAGCATGTTTCCTTGAAAACCGAATTGAAGAGGGAGAGAGACAGCCATCTCACCTTATTTCCAACCATGATATGTTATATGGTTATGTAGAGGAAGAAGAGAGGATCATTTTGGTGAAATCGGAGTTTTGATTTGATTTTTAGTTCAGAAGAAATCAAGCTTTGGAGATATATAAACCAAGAACTTTTTCTCCTTTTTCTCTTGATAATTTTCGTCCACAATGAGCAAATGAGGCAGCCTTGGAGGTCTTGGGGGTATAAGGTTAGTTGTGATTAGTTGGCTTGGAGGTGGATTAAAATAATATTAAAATATCTCAGGTGTATAACTACTAAAACTAGATGTATCGAAACACTAGCAAAAATATCTCTAAAAATTATTTTATGAGATACTAGCATAAATGACACTAGTAAAATATTTATTATGAGAATAAAACATGTATAATGAGGCCTTAGCATTGCTAAAGTCATTAGAGAGTGCTGGTGCTAAGCTGCACCAGTAAACTGTAAACCTGGTTAAACCGATTTTCTGTTTTTAACTAAAACAGACCAGGTAACCTTATAATATCATTCAAGCATCTTATAATACTAATATAATACTAATATTATACTATTATCTCTCTTCTCTCATGAATCGAGTCCGGTTCGTCAAACTGAGACTACTTACGAAAATTAGAATTAAAACTCCTAACTGGTACGGTTCAAAAACTAGGTTCTTCGTGATTGTATTATCGAGCTTGCCTCGGAAAAGGTTCTAGCATAAGGATGAAATAATGACATTGAGGATTGAGATGCTTGATGATATATCAGAGGTGTTCCCTTTACTGATCTTCCAGAGAAATCCGTGCCTTCAGAAAAGATCTCGCGTACTCGAAAAACGGGGTTATTACACCCTTGGCCTAGGCTAAGGGAATTGGGTAAACTTGAGTCATTGGGTCTAATGGATTTGATGATTTGGGAACCCTTAGTGGTCAATTTGATAGCCATTGACACGAGCCTACTACTAAGTCAATTAGTAGCTAGGTTGGACCTTATGGGTTGATGTTGACTAAACCATTTAACATACTTCAAGTATAGAAGTAGACTTAATGAGTTTGGTTCCTCATAGTTGTCAAGATTTGGTTATTAGACAAGGATAGTGACCCCAATTCCCAGGTCTAGCCAAGAGTTGCTTTATTATTCATATTTGAAAACCCCAAAAATCCTAATTGCTTTGTCTTGGTCATAGTTATTTGGTTAGTCTTAGAGTAGAATTATATTGGATGTTATCTTATTAGTTTGGAATTTCTCATATCTTGCTTTAGTTGTTTGAATTAGTTTCTTGCACTTCAAGATTACTTGCTTGTTAGGATTCTTAGTCTAATTTCTTGCTCATGACTTGCAACCCCAGAATTCTAACCAATGTTGAAGCACATGTTTGCCCATTCCTTGTGAGACGACCCGAGGTTTGAATACTTCGGTTACTTTTATTGGGGCTGAACTTGTGACAACCAATTCTTTCGAAATTTGATTTGAGGATTGACTATCGGTTTGGGCTATACTAACAACGGAATTATTTGTGGAATTCCGAACCAGTATAAATCCTTACTATCACTTACCACCCAAATGAAACAATGATGATCAACTTGAAGATGGGTGTGGCAACAAGATATGTGATCCGGGAATACATGAGGATCAATTTTGGGAGCCCATAATCTATGAAGAACTCCATCAAAGCTTGGGAAAATTGAACTTGAAGAATGGAGCTTATTAGAAATGCAAGCATTGGTGGGTGTTCAAGGATGGTTTCAAGCACAAGCCACCTTGATGGAGCTCCCCATAAGTCCAACTTAAGGACAATAAACAAAAGTTCTAGGTGGGAGACACCCCACCATGGTAAACTCTTTTCATTTTTCTCTTTTGTAAATATTGGTAGAATAGGTTTGATTTCATGTTTTGTTTTGTTTGTTGAGTTTATTTGGTAGTTTGGTATGTTAAATAAGGTTTCATGGTGTTTTGGTAGCTGTTTGGAGGTTTGGAAGGCTTGGTTTGGTGCAAGAACTTGGAAAAAATTCCATCCCTTGCCAAAAACCCGAGAGTTAGGCCTGCACTGTGCGAACATTGTACCTAAGGCACAACCTAACCCACGCGTGCGCGCACCTTGCACATACGCGTCCTTCTGCCAAACTACGCATCGACGCGTGGGCATGCATGACGCGTTCGCGTCGGTAAAAAAAAGAGTTTTTTTTCTCCTCTTCCATTTTATTTTGTTTATTGCATTTGCATGCTTTTGTTCTTTGCATTTCAATTTTGTTTTTATAGCCTGTTTTCATTTTTTTCCTAAGTTTCTCATTTTAATAATGGTATTGAACTTTCCTACTCAATTGTTGAGACTCTCTTGTATTATTTTGGTGCTTCGTGACTTGTAGCATTAACTGTAATATTTGTTCTACACACGAGATTAGTACTTTAGTCCTTCCTAACTCATTATTCTTTGTTCTTGTGCCTCATTATCATTAAGTTAGGATAGGACCAATTGCTCTCATGCTTATCACTAATCTTGTTTGTGTTAATTCTTATTTGATGTTGATGCTCAATATGCTCTTCATGCTTTGACTTTACTCTTGCATCAAGTTTAACGATCTGCCTTAACTTATATTATTTTCTCACTCACATGTTGTAGCTACCATGTAGTAGAGAACTTTACTCTTATTTGGCATTAGCCCCCGCCTATGTTCTACTTGCTTTGCTATCTTTGTTGTAGGCTTAATTCTCTTTCTTTTTCTTTCCTTTTAGGTTGGCCACCAAAAGAGGAAAAGAAAAAGCTTTTAAATAGAGCAACCAACAAGTTCATCCACGCAACCTTTTGAAGGAGCTCATCAATTGTAGCAGCCCGTCCACCTTGTTCTTCTTTGCATGCACCGAGGACAGTGCAATCTTCAAGTGTGGGGAGGTCGTCCGACCGATCTCCATGGGTAACATTTCCGTTTTCAACACCAATTCTTAGTTTTCTTTGTTAGATTAGTTATTGCATTGCATGATAGGTTGCATGTTAGTTAGAATTTGTACATATTTTTACCACTTCTTTCTTATTAGGACTACTTGATTATGATGATGATTTCTTTTCTAAGAAACTGTTTTAGGGCACCCTACCAATTTGAAAGAAAAAATTTTTTTGGTTGAACTTGCTTGAAAGAATTTATTTTGGAATATGGTTTTTGAGCTAAGAACACACAAGCTTGTGAGATTTGAGCCTAATTATGTGGTTACGTATTATAACCACTTATTTTTCCTTCTTGTGTGCATTATTCTCTTTCTATGATTGTGATCTTTGATTTGTTTGATTCTTTATGTCCATTATTTTGTGTATTCATGCACTTATATGATTGAGGCCATCATTTCATTTAGCTCACTTACCCAAATAGCCTTACCTTTCATCTTCCATTGATTAGCCAATTTTGAGCCTACGCTTAACCCAATTGTTCTTTATTTTAGCACATTACAAGCCTAAAGTGAAAAATAATAAAAGTCCCTAGTTTGGATCTTTGGTTAGCTTAGGCTAGTGAGAGTGTTCATTATTCAAGTTTAGGGAGATTTGGGAACATTGGTGGGATAAAAAGGTGTGTGTTGTATTATTGTTGGTAATACTGGGAATTGGGTACATGCTCATGTGTTAATTAAATGTAAAACCATATGCATTGATACTTTTGTATATACTTTATTGCATAAAGAAAAAAAATTGAGAAAATAAAAAGAAAGAAAAAAATATATGTAGATATCAAAAGTAATAGAAAAAAATAGAAAGAAAAGAAAAAAGAAAAGAAAAGTAATAAAAGGGGACAAAATGCCCCAAGTGAAGCTCAATAATAATCAATGCATATGTGTTGTGATCAAGAAAAAAATGCATGAGTATGTGAAAAAGTGAAGAATGGGTAGTTAGGTTTGTTTAGAATTGTATAAGTTGCTATATAGGTTAGGTGGGAAGTCTAAGGTAATCAAAGATTCAAATTTCAAGTCCACTTGACCAAATATGCATCCTTACCTTGACCCTAGCCCCATTACAACCTATGAAAAGACCTCATGATGAATGTATGCATGCATTGAATAATTGTTGATTGTTAGTTGAAAAACAAATATTGGAAAGCATGATTAGGGGAGAATTGAGAGAATTGACCCTATACACTTGAGCGACTAGAGTGCAAACACTTCCGGTGAAGGTTCAATGCTCAATTTCGTGATTCCCAGCTTTCATGAGCTTTCTTCTTGCAAGTCTACTTGAACTTCATTTTGATATTTGAATTGGTAGGATTCATGAGTCGTCATATGACCTTAGCCCTACCCGTTTATACATGCTCTTGGGAGATTGATTTATTTTTAACCAAGTAGGTAGAATCATTTTGCATTTAGTTACATTCACTTAGATAGGATGCATATAGATAGGTTGCATAGAATAAATGTCATACCCCTTGTTTCATTCTTGGTTTAGCATGAGGACATGCTATGGTTTAAGTGTGGGGAGGTTGATAAACCCCATTTTTAGGGTTTATCTTGTGTTGAATTTAGAGGGTTTTGTTAACTTTTCTCCCATGTATCCAATGAAATAGCATGGTTTTGTAAATTCTCCTTTAATTGTGCTTAAGAGTGAAAACATGCTTTTTAGGTCTTAAAATAGATAAATTTAATTCACCTTGATTTCATTAGATGCATTGATATGTTTGTTAAGTGATTTCAGGTTTAGGAGGCAAAGATTGGATCAAGGGAATGAAGGAAAAGCATGTAGAAATGGAGAACTCATGAAGAAATGAAGGAATCGCAAAGCTGTCAAGCCTGACCTCTTCGCACTTAATCGATCATAACTTGAGCTACAAGGGTCTAAATGATACGGTTTCAGTTGCATTGGAAAGCTAACATCCGGGGCTTCAAAATGATATAGAATTTGCCATAGTTGCATTATTTTAGAGATGCGCACGTGTATTGTATGCGTACGCGCCGATGTCTGCACGTGATTTACTAATTACAACTCATGGTCAGCAATTTCTGGTGCATTTTAGGCCCAATCCAACTCATTTCTGACGCTATTTAACCCAAGGACTAAAGAGCGATGAGACACCTAGTCATTATTAGTTTATTTTAGATTAGTTTTGGAGGAAAAGTTAGTTTTAGAGAGAGAAGCTCTCACTTCTCTCTAGGATTAGGATTAGGTTAGATCTAGATTAGAATTTCTTAGATCTAGGTTAATTTCATGCTTAGATTTACTTTTTCTTTATCAATTCTTCTTCCTCTACTTCTCCTCTCTCTAGTTTTGTATTTCAATTCTTGTAATTCTTTACTTTCATGTTGATGCACTTTTGTTCTTCCATTTTCCTTTAATGCAATTTATGATTCATGTTCCTTTATTGTTGATTTGATTTGTTGTTTTTTAATTCCTTGCAACTGAGTAGTGTAGATTTACTTTCCTTGCAATTTTACTATGCTTTCCTTTTATGCCTTCCAAGTGTTTGATGAAATGCTTGGAAGGATGTTAGAGTAGAATTTTATGCTCTTGGCTTGGGAAGGTAATTTAGAACTCTTGAGTTACTAATGTCCAAGTGATTGATGATTGGGAGCCATTAACTCTAGGTCTCACTAATTGAATTGGTGGAGAGCTAGGACTTATAGACTTGGATTGATATAGCTCATTTGACTTTCCTTTACCTAGTTAGAAGATGACTTAATGGGATTGATCCTTGCCAATTCTCATGTTGTGGTTAGTGATAGGGATAGAGATCCTTGACCACCAAACTTTGCCAAGACCTTTGTAGCTATTAGTTTACTTCCTTGCCATTTATCTTTCATGTCTCTTATCAAAACCCTAAACATAACTCGTAACCAATAACAAAGACTCTTTATTGCAATTCCTAGGGAGAACTACCCGAGGTTTGAATACTTCGGTTATTAATTTTAGGGGTTTGTACTTGTGACAAACAAATTTTTGTATGAAAGGATTATTGTTGGTTTAGAAACTATACTTTACAACGAGACTTCATTAGTAAAATTCTAAACCGTCAAAAATTCTAACCATCAGTTAGCCCCCACTTGCTCCCAGTCAAGTATGATTTGAATTTAAAACTATCTGAGTCTCGAATTTCCTTGGGTAGACGCAGTAGGTCGGCTCCACTTGCTCTAGATTGAGATCTGAGATTCTGTTGACCCTTTGTCGTAAGTGTGGCCAGACACTGTGAAGTTCTGGATGAGCTCGCCCCCGTGAATAAACACCAGTGTGGGTGTTGTGTGATTATGATTAAGATTGTGAATAACTCGAGTTGGGAATGCACGATAGAGGGACAGTCCAATGGTTAGCTACCAGGACTTGTCGGGTTGCCTTTATAACCGACAGATGAGACTCATCAACCATAGGGCAGGCATATATCATTTACATATGTTTGAATTGTTTGGGTTTGCCTATTTGTTTGGATTGCTATATCATATATGCTATGTTACCTGACTATATGCTATATGTTCTACTTGTACCTTAATTGTGTATTACTTGTCTGTATTGATTGTGTTTGTACAACTGAGAGGTCCATCATGCTGGTGTCGGTTGACGCTGAGGGTTGTTCTTGTTGAAATGGAATAATGATATGATTAATGTAAAATGATGATTACTGAATGAGATAATTTGAGTTCCCTGGGTAGACGCAGTAAAGTGATTTCACTTGCTCCAGGTAGAGAATGAAATATTTTGAGCTCCCTGGGTAGACGCAGTGAAGTGATTTCACTTGCTCCAGGTGAGGATATGAAGTATTGATATAGAATTGCTGAGATAAAATAACAGGTGAAGGTTTGGCTTATGATTTTGATTCTGATTTGTTGGAGAGTTATAAGTTGGGAAGCATGAGGAAAAGGAATTAGATCTAGCATTCACTTATAACAGTTGCCTATTCATGGATTAGCGAGAACATAGGATGAATATTTGGTGAAAGGAAGTTTAGGATGCTTAGTGAGTTTTTATTACAACGCATTGTATTTATTTGGCACTTTTACCGTACTGGAAACCCATGGGTCGGGGGTTCTCATTCCGTATATATCTCTTGTTTTTCAGATACAGGTCCAAGTGTTCAGAAGTGAGCTGTGGTTCATCTGAGAGATGGCGAAGATATTTATATTCTCTACCTTATATTTGCTTAGAATCTCTCCACCTTTATTTTGAAAAGCTTTATTATGTATTGAACTCCTTTGAACTTGCCTATATGGACTCTTATGTTTCTTTTGGGAGAGATTAGGAGATATTGTTATCAACTACTTTCATACTATACCCTAGCCGGCCTAAACTTCGCGGGTCGCGACTATTGGCTATTTACTTGTGTTATATATACACTGTCCTTCTCTTATTCTCCTTAATGCCTTTATCGGTATATCATTTTCGACTTCACACTTTGACGTTTAGTTGTCGATACGTAGTGATACGACTTTGAGATTTTATTTTTACTCTTTTCAGGCTTCTCGATTAATACTCCTTTCAATTATACTTATAATTATGTAATAAAAATCCACCTTGAGGGTCGTACCACCGTAATATCATTGACTTATGACTCGAGCATAAGGATTTGAATATTAGGGTGTTACATCTCTCGTGTTTAAGGTACAATTTTTATAATTTATTTAATTTTTTTATCTTTATTTATACATTTTTTTATTTTTTTAAATTTTTATTTATTTTAATTGCTTATTATTAGGTGCATACTTTTTTTCTTTTATCTTCTGATTAACAAAAAAAATATGTCATCTTTACGTTGTTTTTAAATAATCTTATTATAATTTTGTTTTGTAATATTCTATTTTGTCATGTGTACTTCAATTCATATATATATATATATATATATATATATATATATATATATAGTCCTTTTTTTTTTGTGATTCACAATTAATATATACATTGTTTGTGTATGTGATATATATATATATATATAGTATTTTTTGTATTCACAATTAATATATACATTGTTTGTGTATGTGGTTTATATGTTAATGCTTTTGTTGATTCTCTTTATTATTACTTTTTTTGTGTGTCTCTTTGTTGCTCTTTATTTTGGTTATATTTCATTGATTTCTCTGTATTGATGCTCTTTTTATTTAAAATATCGTGACAATTTAGAGTATATGTTGTGATCCATGTGCTATTTGTTAATTTGGTGTAACTTTTTAGATGGTTTATGTTATAATGTGTTTAAGGAGTTGATTTAAAATTATACTATGATATATAAATTTATAATATGATTTATAATATGCTAAAATATTTGGATATTATCATATAGATAATTTTTTATTTGTCCATTAGATTCAACTATATAGGATCTTGAAAATTATGCAATTATGTAATTAGTTATTTTTTCATATAATTATTGTATCGATCATTTACAGTGAGACTATTTTTATTATTAATATTTATAAATATGCTATTATTTGTATAATTGATTGAATCATCTTATTTGTTTAAATTTAATTCTATTGAATTAATTATTTAAGGTGCCATCTCTATTTCTATTTTTAAAGAATTTTTTTTAATTTTATTTAACAATTCTAATAACATAATAACAATTAAAAAAGACAGAACAAAAAATTTTTTAATGTGAAAATAGGACAAAAAGAATAAATTTATTTAATAATTTTTTCAGGATATATATAATTTTGGGTAAAATATACTTTCTATCCTTCAAGTTTGAAAAAAGTTTCAAAAATACTCCTAATTTTTATTTTATTTCAATTTTGTCCCAGAAGATTTCGATTTGCATTAAATATATCCCTGACGGATAATTTTTCAAAAAATTTAAAACTGATTTAACAACAACTTCATAAGAACAACCCCTCAACACAAACAAATCAAGCATAATTTTCATGCATTATTGTTAGATTGGTCTTAAATTTTTTGAAAATTTAGCCGTCGAGGGTATATTTGATGCAAATCGAAAACTTCTGGAGCAAAATTGAAACAAAATAGAACTTAGAGGTATTTTTAAAACTTTTACCAAACTTTAAGGACAAAAAATATACTTTACCCTATAATTTTTTATAGATAATTATTGTAAGGCATGATAAATTATTAAATTCTAAAAATAATTATTAAGGATAAATGATTATTGTAATTAAAAATAATATCAATTTAAATTACAAATAAACCATCCCAAACATAACAACTTAAAATGCTTACTTTTGAAAGAATATAGTTTATGATAATTAATATTTTACTATTTATTAAAAAAAAGCATAATTACTTAATGATATTTATTTTTTAAATTCACTATGTATGCAATTTTTTTTTGACAATTTTACTAATGATGGTAATTTTTCCAATGGTGTAAATGCAGAAAATTATATTTTTACTTTTTGATATAATCGATATATTATTAATATTGAATAGTAATTAACTCCTCATATTTTTAATCAAAGCATTTTGACGATAGTTTCTATTTATAGATATTAATAGATGATTGTTTCTTTAAAAATAAAATGCATTATGATTTTAGGTTATTTCACAATAATAATTATTGTTCATAATATTGAATTACTCTAAATTTTTTATTTTCTATCGTTAGTAGTTAATCCCAAATTAAAAATATTATATTAAATTTGTTGAATAGTCCAAGTATAATCGGAGTTAATTTAGTTTATTTGTTTATTAATATAATTGATTGAAAGCATAAATGATAAATAAGACAAGCAAATAATTAGAAAAATAGAATGTTAGTAATTGCTTAAAATAGATAACAAAATAAGTTATAGGGTATTACTTTATTTAAATTATTAATAATTAAAAGAATAAAAGGTCAATAATTATTTTTAAAATAGACATTAAATTTAGTTTTATGGTACTAATTAATTTGAGTTGTTAATAAAATTTTTTAATTTTCAGATTTATATCTACTCAATTTATATAATTTATTTTATTCTACTTTAACAAAAGATTGAGATGTGCATTTTTAATTATTTATTTAGAAAGTATAGCGAAATGAGTTATATCAATTAAAATTAATTATCGATAATTGATATCAATTAATTGATTGTATTAATTTGTAAGATGAATAACATATAATAAATGTTGTGAAATTAATTATAATAAATTAATAATTAATAAATAAAAAACTAAAAAGGTCGTTTTTATTACTTTTTAATGGCTACATGTTTTTATAATTTCACTTTCTCTTTATCTCTTCCTTTCACATTTATTTCTTTTAATTTATTAAACTGAATCAATTACACTAATTATTTGTATTAACTAATTAAGTACTTTTTAATGGGTTATTATAATTGTGTCTTTAGACCATAGGTTAAAAATATTATAAAAGATATTTTATAAATATTGTTGAAAAATAAATATTTTTAAGGGATATGTATGATTTTGGTCTCCAACGTAGAAGCTAAAAATTTATTTTGTCCCTCACCTTTTTTCGCTATAAAATGGTCCCGAAGGTTTTAGTTTGTTTTAAAATCATCCTCTTTACCAATTTTATTTTTTTTATTACTAAATTATCCCTCATTAAAAAATTATAAAATAAAATAAATATAAAATAAATAAAAAAAAAAGAAGAAAGAAAGGGATACAGAAGCAAGGGGTGGGGAGAGAGAGAAAGGGGGCACGAGAAAAGGGGGGGAAGGAGGGGGGAGAGAAGGGGGACCGCCATACCGCCGCACCATCGCACCGCCGCCCTGCTGAAATTTGAATTTGGAATATTGTTGTTGCTGAATTTGTTGATTATTGTTCAAAGTACATGTTGTTTGAATTTTCTGATGATGATGATGATGACCATGATGATAATGGTGGTAGTGGTGGTGGGTTCTTGTTCACCTTGGGCTTCTAGTTGATTTTGGTTAATTTTGGAAAAAGTTCTGATGAAGATGATGATGACCATGATGATATGGTGGTGGTGGTGGTGGTTTTGGTTGGGCGTAGGCTTCTGTTCTGGTGGTGGTGGTGGTGGTTGATTTTGGTTGATTTTGGGGTGAAGGGAGAAGGGTATTTTCGTTTGAAGGACGATTTAAAAACAAACTGAAACTTTGGGGACCATTTTGGAGCCAAAAAAAGGTCGGGGATGAAATCGATTTTCGGTCTCTATGTTAAGGACCAAAATCATACTTATCCCTATTTTTAAAATGTGTCCTTAAGAAACAAATTAACTAAATTATTTTTCAATTTAATGTGTTTGATTCATTCAATTGTATTAATTATAACTAATCAATTATGTAATTTGATTTGATTAGGATAAATATTTCATCACTTAATATTTTATTTGATTCATTAAATTACATTAATCATAACTTTAAATATTTAATTTAATTAGAGTGAATATCAAATTATTTTAAATTTTTTTATTCATTAAACCAAATTAATTATAACTAATTTATTATTTAATTTGATCGAGATAAATATTAAATTGTTTAATAAATAGTATATAAAGTAATGAAATAAATGAACTCAATTAATTCAATTTATTATCTTATTATTTTATATATCCCTTTTCTTTCTCCCTATTCTGGACTTCAGGTAAAATATTTATAATTTTTTATTTTTATTTTTTTATCTTAATTTGCTAATATTTTTCTATGATTTTGTTTTATATTAATTCTTTTTTTATTTATTTTGGTTAATAATTCTTAAGGGTATTATTATTTTATTTAAAGATAATTTAAATTTTTTGTAATATTTTTATAAAAGTTTATTAATAGGTTCTTCTTTAAAATATTTTTTTTGAAATTTTTTTAATAAGATTGTATTTTGATTTTTCTCTTTCTTAATTAATTATATTAATCTTCTATTGCAATATATTTTTTATCTACTCCACACATTATCTTTTCTATATTCTTTTATTTTTTTAATTGCTTTTTTTACTTTATTTTTAATTATTTATTTTACTTTTACTTCTTATATATAGATTTATTATGATTCATCACATGTTCTTTTTTAATTTAAGTTATTTTTTACGTTATATTTTACCATTGATACTTTTATTTTATTTAGTGTATTTTTTTTAGTCTGTGTTTAATATAATAATCTATAAATATCTATTTTATTATATAAAAGTTAAATTTCTGCACTTAATGATAAAACTGTCGTGGCATGTTTCTGATGGTGTTTTTTATTTATTTCTTTTAACTCATTCAATTCAATTTATTATAATAAATTAATTATATCACCTAATTAATTTTGTTAATTATTTAAATATCATACAATTTATTATAATTTCTATCAATCAATTAATTGTAATTCAAATTGAATGATTATTTTGTTATGAAATTATTATTTCCTAATCTATTCATGCGCAATACATATATTAATTATAATTGCAAATTAAGCTATTTTACATTAAATGACTTATATAATTGTCATCTCATTTATGATCATAAATGCTTAATTAAATAAGTCATTATTACTTTTGATTTAAAATTAAATGAGAATAAAATCAGAGATACTATTTTATTTGGTTTTTGGGTTTAATGGGTGTCACACTCAGATATAAATAATGATTTCCAAATTTTGGTCTCCAACACATCAAAGCCACATCCGTAACTCTTTTTCTATAAAAGAAATTGCGATTCAACTCTATCAAGGATACATAAGGTTTTCAAAGAACAAGAGGAATGGTCTGAATTTGCACGAATTCTAAATGTTCAAACTTACGATGTTGTTTCAGTTGGTTGTCGTGACGGGAATGACTCTAATCTATACGTGTTTAAGAAGTAGAATAGATTAAATATTATTTAAGTAATTTATTTCTAATATTGGTATTTGATTAAATTAGTTTTAGAGAAATTTAAATTATTGACTCAATTTATATATTACAACTATTCTTTTTGAATATATTATTTTTATATTTTTTAATATAAATTTTTTTTCTAATTTTTATGTTTATTTTCTTTCTTGGATATATCTATCACCTTTTTTTTTCTCATTTTATAGTTTAGATTAGTAATGTAATTATTAAGAAAAATGTATTTAAAAAAATATTAAAACATCATTATTTTAAAAAAAGGAAAATACGTGGCAAAAAGGAAAACAAAAAATTAAAACATCACTATTAGAAAAAAAAACAATAGAGTCAGGATTGAGGAATATATATGAATATAAAAAATAAAAAATTATTGCATGATTGTTGAATAAAAAATAATCATATATATAAAATGAAATAATTATAACAAAAAATAATTAATATATATGATTAAAATGTTTTTAATAACTGGTAATGTAATATCCGGTCTAACCGAAATTAATTAAATAATAAGTTAAATAGGAGCAAATATGGTTGGAAGATTTGGCAATTAGAATTTGATGATTTAAATATGATATTTGGATTCAGTGAATTTTTCCGAGTCGGAAAACATAGTTTTCTACGTAAAAGCGCGCAGTGGGATTTTGACCGAAAGTACCGGCTGAGATCTGTCTGGTACTGCAGCTGAGAAAATTGATTATGAGTAAATAAGATTAAGAAATGAGGAATTATAATTAGGGGAGGTAGAAATATTTGAAGTGCGACTTAGAGCGCTAATCTTAAAGGTTTTGGTCCAAAATTGGGCCAATGGACAAAAATAAGTGAACCGGGCCTAAGTGGACCCAAGGCTCAACATATATGAACATTAGTTATGAGTATTTCAGCTCATTTTGCCCTAAAGAAGGGGTGTTGGGCGCTGAAATTGGGAAGAGAAAAGAGAAGAGAGAAAACCTAACTCTCTTTGATCTTCAAACCACCATAACTTGAGTTACGGAGTTTCGATTGACGAGCCGTTTGCGGCCACGCGTCGCTCTTCTCATCCTCTACAGTTCTATCTAAGTTTTGTGGTGAGTATTCCATTCATCTCTGCCCAATTTTCGATATTCTCTACTGTTACACGTTTTTGGGTAGTTGGTGTTGAAATCTTGTGGTTTTGGGTGTTTAGGGATAGTCCAACATGGATTCTAAGTGGGTTCTATCCCTACTTCATATGGGCTGAGGTAAGATGTGCTCAAACCCTAGGTATTGGTTATGTATGTGAGCCCTAGGTTGATGTATGTATGTGATATTGGTTATGTTAGTGTATTTGGTGATGTTGGTGCACAATTGGGAGATTGGTATTACTTGAGGAGCTTTCGTGAGGCTTGGAGCTAAGGTTGCTGAAGACTTCCAAAGAAGAGGCTCAATTGGTTTGGCTACAAGAGGTACGGTTTAAGTTTCATTTAAGTACCGTGTGTTGTGACGAGAATTCCTAGGCTAGATGCCCCTAGGATTAAGTTTGGATTGTGTAAATGGTTGGTACTAATATGCATAGTTGGTATGCAATGTGAATTAATGATTGGGTTGAAAATTGTGTGGCCATGTATGCTTGGTGTATTGAGAATTTTGATGTACTGGGTAATGAGTATTGATTTGTGGTTCGTGCATTTAAATTGTGAAAATTGGGCCGGAGGCCGTGAATTTTGCGCCGGAGGCCGGAAAGAGGTAAGAAAGGTAAGTCGATGTGTGCATTGTATGATGGCACAAGTGATTGGATGAATTTCAGATAATGAATATATGAATGATTAGGTTGGTTATTGAATAATAAGGTATGAGGAGTTGAAGTGCGGAATTTGGTAATTTTGGGTGATATTATGTAGATGAGGTATGTTTGGTTTGGTTGAGATATATTATGTGATCATATATGTAATTATGATTATTGACGCCTTGATGGTCTGATGATGCATTAGAGATATGTATGTTGTGATATATGCTTGAGGAATGATTAAGGTTGATTTGTGGGTGAAACCACGTGATAGTGAGTATGATGTTGATTGGGTATAATGATGGTTGATTTGGAAATGGTATTATTGGAAATTGGGATGAGGAAGGATGTATGACATGATATTGTGTTTATCCTTTAGGCATTTGATTGAGAAGTGTTGAAATGGTTGGATGTGGTTTTGAGAATTTTGGTAAAGTGTCAATGTATGAGTTGAGGATGGCTTGATGTTGATTTTGATACATTTTGATTGATTTCAAAAAGGGTTGAAATTGGCATGTTTTGGTTGATTTTGCAAAGAGTTGAGAATTGCTTGTTTTGAAAATGGCACCTTGTGGTTTTGTATGAAAATATGATTTTTAGGCATATTTTGATGGGACATAACTTGGACTACGGATCTCTGTTTTGTGCCAAATTTGTTTAGAACTGAAATTGGATCCGGGATGTC
The DNA here is from genome assembly GCF_059453495.1 of Arachis ipaensis. Classification (NCBI taxonomy): domain Eukaryota; kingdom Viridiplantae; phylum Streptophyta; class Magnoliopsida; order Fabales; family Fabaceae; genus Arachis; species Arachis ipaensis. Next base: position 78,962,736 of record NC_142444.1, read on the forward strand.
CATGCCGTTCAAAGAACGGGTGAAAAATGATTTAAAATGAGGGAGTTATGACCGTCGGAAGATTGGGGGTTGAATCTATAAATTCTGCAGCTTTTAACTTAGAAAATTTTTAGCAGAACGACCCTCCGCGCGTAGGCGCACTTGGCACGTACGCGCCGTTCTTCTAGAAAGCACCATCCACGCGTGCGCATGGTGTGCGTGGGCGCGTCGATGTGCTGCACCAAATGCCCAGCTATTTTTCCAGAGAGTTGTGCCAGGGTTGTGCCAGTTTTGTGCCTGGGCGCAAGAGCACCCACGCGTACGCGTGGCTGACGCTTGCGTGACGTTTGGATATTTTTCAACCCACGCGTTCGCGCGTATGACGCTTGCGCGTCTATGAGTTTTTGGCCATCCGCGCGTGCGCGTGGAGTGCGCGTACGCGTGGCCTTACTTTCATGCCAAAGTTGATTTTTGAGTTTTAAAAGCTAAATCTCATACTTCTAAGCCTCCGATCTCACCCCTTATGTATTAAATCATTATAATATGCCTAGCAATGAGAAAGGAGCTAGGGGATGTGGTAACTTGCGAGTGAAGCAAGGGGGAAAGGGTAAGATCAATGATGATCAAAGATGATTATATGAGATATGGAGGATGGCGGTGGAAGTACCGTATATGCCATGAGCCGAAGGGCTATATTTATTGATAAATGGTTGGTTCTTGATTGGACCATGAGCCGAATGGCTGAGTTATTGCCGGATACGGCGGAGCCATGTTGATAAATTGGCTAGTTCTGGATTGAACTGTGAGCCGGATGGCTGAGTTATTGTCGAGTTACGGCAAAGCCATTATGGATTATGGCTGAGTATAAAGGCATATGATAAATGAATAATGATGGAAAATGTTGAATTTAAGCATGTTTGTGTTTTCTCTCTGGTTGTAAGGGCGACAGGGCGCAGATACCCTCTAATGGCGACAGGGCGCAGATACCCTCTAATGGTGACAGGGCGCAGATACCCTCTAATGGTGACAGGGCACATATTCCCTCTAATGATATTAATACGCAACAGAGAGAATGTGCCCGGGTTAGCTACCGGACATGTCGGGTTGGCTTGATAACCGACAGATGATATCATCAGTCATAGGGCAGGCATTCATCATTTGCATATGTTTAAATTGTTTGGGTTTGCCATTTATTTTGGATTTCTACATCATATATGCCATGTTACCTGACTATATGCTACTTGTTCTACTTGTACCATATTTGTGTATTACTTGCCTGTATTGCTTGTGTTTGTACAACTCAGAGGCCCCTCATGCTGGTGTCAGTGGGTGTGAGGGCTGTTCTTGATGGGATGAATTGATGATGCGATTGCATGATGATGATGATTATTGAATGAGATAATTGGAACTCCCTGGGTAGACGCAGTGATGTGGTTTCACTAGCTCCAGGCGAGGGTATGATGTATTGATATAGAATTGCTGAGGCAGAACAACTGGTGATAGTTTTGCTTATGATTCTGAGTCTGACTCGTGGAAGAGTCAGCGAGTTTGGAAACATGTGTAACAGGAACTAGATTTAGTATCCCCTTACGACAGTTGCCTATTCATGGATTAGTGAGAATTTAGGCTGGATATTTGGTGAAGAAGTTTAGGATGCTCAGTGGGTTTTTATTGCAGTGCATTGTATTTATTTGGCACTTTTACCATACTGGGAACCCATGGGCCCGGGGTTCTCATTCCGTATATATCTCTTGCTTTTCAGATACAGGTCCAGGTGCTCAGAAGTGAGTTGTGGGTCGTCTAAGAGATGGCGAAGGTCTTTATTTCCTCTACCTTGTGTTTTGATTAGAATCTCTCCACCTTTGTTTTGGAAAGGTTAAATTATGTATTGAACTCTTTGAATTTGCCTATAGAGGCTCTCATGTTTCCTTCGGGAGAGATTAGGACATACTGTTGTCAACTATTTTCATACTGTACCCTAGCCGGCCTAAACTTCGCGGGTCGCGACTAGTGGCTATATATATCTATCTGTTATCTATCTCTTAATCTCCTTTATGCCTTGTCCGTATATCGCGTTTGGCTTAGCAGTTTAACTTTTCGTTGTCGAAACGTGAGTGATACGTCTTCGCGATTTTATTTCTACTCTTTTCAGGCTTCTCGATTAATACTCCTTTCCAAAATTACCTATATCTATATATTAAAAATCCACCTGAGAGTTGTAACACCGTAATATCATTGACTTATGACTCGAGCATAAGGAAGTGAATATTAGGGTGTTACATTATGGTATCAGAGCAGTTCGTCCTCGTGAGCCTGAGGGATGGAACTGCTTATGCTCTAATGCATACTCTGAGTCTGTGCCTGTGCTAGTTAGGGTATCTAACCGATACATCTAGCATGAAGTCCATGAGTGTACCTTTGGTACTTTGAAGCAATATACTTCCGATATTGAGACTGATCAACTTGATATCGATTGTTTGGTGTGTATAGGAACCAGATGGCACCTCGTGGATCCGGTCGGGGACGTGAGAGAGACCGTACTAACACGCAGGAACCGGAAATTAACCCGAATAACCTGGTAAACCTTATGACGGTGTTGGAGAATATGGCTGCGGCTATGCAGGCCACTGCGGAGGCTCTTGGGCAACAGATAAACAATAATGGCAATGGCGGAAGGGAAGCTCAGGGCCCGATGACACTGGCAACCTTCTTAAAGGTTAATCCACCTAAGTTCAAGGGAACCACTAACCCGACTGAAGCTGACACCTGGTTTCAGGCCATGGAGCAAGCACTGCAAGCGCAGTTGGTGCCTGAAGAGCGGTGTGTTGAATTCGCTACCTATCTACTCACCGGGGAAGCATCGCATTGGTGGCAAGGGGCTCGACGTCTCCTGCAACAGGGGAATGATCTTATCACATGGGATGCCTTCCAGGTGGAATTCTATAAGAAGTACTTTCCGAATTATGCCAGGACAGCCAAGGAATTGGAGTTACTGCAGCTAAAGCAAGGTGCTATGTCCGTATCTGAGTATACAGACAAATTTGAGGAGCTATTCAGGTTTTCCCGCATGTGTCAAGGAGCCCCGGGAGACTTCGAGGAATGGAAGTGTATTAAGTATGAGGGAGGACTTCGAAGTGAAATCCTGAGCTCCGTTGGACCGATGGAAATTAGGGTCTTCTCCGAACTTGTGAACAAGAGCCGTATTGCTGAAGAATGTGTGAGGAAGGCTGCTGAGGCGAAGAATGACCGTCAGGAGTCCCACCGCAGGGAGCACAATCAAGAATACCCAACAAGGGGTCAAGAGTTTAAGAGAAGAGGATACCCACAACGTTTTCCCCAAAGGCGAAATGACCTTGCAACGAATAAGAATTCCCAAGGAAAAGGTAGGGAAAAGCAAATAGTGGCTGCTTCGGATGTTTTGAGCTGTCAGAGATGTGGAGGTCATCACCCAAATAGACCGTGTCGTTATGGTTCGAGTTTGTGTTACAATTGCGGAAAGCTAGGACATTTGGTCAGAGATTGCCCACATCGGAAGGACCAGGAGACTGCCAGGTCTGATTTTCATACCTGAGGTAATAAGAAAACTGATAACTTAATTCTTTACCACTTTAGATAATGCTGAAGGCTGGTATTCACTCATAATACATGGTCGAATGAAAAATTATGATCTGTTCTAGATAACCCTAAGTTATCTTAATAGAAGGTTTGATGAGCATAAGTGATTAGGTAGGCCTTTAGCGGAAAGCAACCTCAGAGTGGAATGACTGGTGGGCGATGTCAAAGCCATCATCCGGGAACTCCGTGTCGAGGTGGATTGGAACTTTGCCATGGTTGTAGAAGAGTTGGACACGTGTCCTGGAAACGTCCTAAGAAGGTCAACCGGAATACTACCAAGGACCAACAACAAGGTCGTGTGTTCACTACAACAACGGGTGATACCGTTAGATCCGACGGTTTGGGAATTGATAAGCGAAAGATCAGTAACAACGTGTTAAAAGTACGAATAAGTTGGTATGTGGTTTTGGCTATCATAGATAGAAATCTAGTGAATTCCAGTCATGCTAAGTTGTGGTTGAGTACTTGAGGAAGTAAGTGATAGAACTCGTACTAGACGAGAGATCAGAATAAAGCAGCGGAAACTTGTGGAAGTAGTAACGCAGGATAGCTACGAATAAGAGCTGTAAAAGTTTACTATAGTATCTTATGTTTGAATACTAGAATGGTTAAGCGGGTTACTGCAAGTAATGATCCCCAAATAGTTGGAAATGATTGCGACTGCGAGCTTTGATGGTTCTAAAGTGGATGAGGAAATTATCATTAATGCACAATTGGATTTAGATGATGAGAGAGTGCAAGTTGTCGTGTTTGAGAGATGAGTACCATGATGTTGGGTCATAGTGACCTTGGATTTAGATTGAGATTTATAATGATTGGTTTTGAAAGACGAATGTGAAAACCATTAAATTGAAATGTTGATGCAGTACTGAGATTGGTTTGAGGGAACTCGTGACAGGTGGTAAACTCCAATTTTTGGGGAGGTACTGCTGAAAATTCTTCCCCAAGAATTTGAAAGAGTTTTGGTTTTGGTTTTGAAGATGATTTTTGATATGTGTAATTTTAACAAAAGAGATGTGTTTCAAATGCTTTTATAGATTATTAAAGGAAATGCGGATTCTTATGATTTTGTTAACTTGCTATTCCAAACTCATTTGATTTCTAGAAATGAAAGGGGTTTTTGATTGATAAGCCAGAGACTTTATATCAGCAAGTCATGTAAAGATTTGAGGGTTTGAGAATAAGAAAGTAAGTTTGGAGATTTTGCTCGGAGTTGAACTGTGATTAGAGGAATTGGCTTGGTAGAGAGAGAGAGAGAGGATAGTGATGGAGTATGATTAAGGTGTGGTGATGATCTTTAATTGATTATAGTGATGTGGGATAATGACTATGATTAACGATGATGGCAACCTTATTGATGACATGATTCAAGATTTAATAAGGTGTGAGTTGATAAGACGATAAAAATAAGGAATGAGGCTGTTGGTCGGTGTTAAACGAACGACCAAGACCCTCAGGGATAGAGAAATCAGAGCGCGGCAACGGAAGCACGCAGAGTAAAAGGACCTTGAAACTGTTATGCGTTTGATATAAAGGCAGACTATGCTCGCGTACTCGTAATGATGGATGGAATTTTCGAGGGCGAAAATTTCTGTTAGGGGGGTAGAATGTAATACCCGGTCTAACCGAAATTAATTAAATAATAAGTTAAATAGGAGCGAATATGGTTGGAAGATTTGGCAATTGGAATTTGATGATTTAAATATGATATTTGGATTTAGTGAATTTTTCCGAGTCGGAAAACATAGTTTTCTGCGTAAAAGCGCGCAGTGGGATTTTGACCGGAAGTACCGGCTGAGATCTGTCTGGTACTGCAGCTGAGAAAATTGATTATGAGTAAATAAGATTAAGAAATGAGGAATTATAATTAGGGGAGGTAGAAATATTTGAAGTGCGACTTAGAGCGCTAATCTTAAAGGTTTTGGTCCAAAATTGGGCCAATGGACAAAAATAAGTGAACCGGGCCTAAGTGGACCTAAGGCTCAACATATATGAACATTAGTTATGAGCATTTCAGCTCATTTTGCCCTAAAGAAGGGGTGTTGGGCGCTGAAATTGGGAAGAGAAAAGAGAAGAGAGAAAACCTAACTCTCTTTGATCTTCAAACCACCATAACTTGAGCTACGGAGCTCCGATTGACGAGCCGTTTGCAGCCACGCGTCACTCTTCTCATCCTCTACAGTTCTATTTAAGTTTTGTGGTGAGTATTCCATTCATCTCTGCCTAGTTTTCGAAATTCTCTACTGTTACACGTTTTTGGGTAGTTGGTGTTGAAATCTTGTGGCTTTGGGTGTTTAGGGATACTCCAACATGGATTCTAAGTGGGTTCTATCCCTACTTCATATGGGCTGAGGTAAGATGTGCTCAAACCCTTGTGATTTGTCATTTTTATGAGCCCTAGGTTGATGTATGTATGTGATATTGGTTATGTTAGTGTATTTGGTGATGTTGGTGCACAATTGGGAGATTGGTATTGCTTGAGGAGCTTTGGTGAGGCTTGGAGCTAAGGTTGGTGAAGACTTCCAAAGAAGAGGCTCAATTGGTTTGGCTACAAGAGGTACGGTTTAAGTTTCATTTAAGTACCGTGTGTTGTGACGAGAATTCCTAGCCTAGATGCCCCTAGGATTAAGTTTGGATTGTGTAAATGGTTGGTACTAATATGCATAGTTGGTATGCAATGTGAATTAATGATTGGGTTGAAAATTGTGTGGCCATGTATGCTTGGTGTATTGAGAATTTTGATGTACTGGGTAATGAGTATTGATTTGTGGTTCGTGCATTTAAATTGTGAAAATTGGGCCGGAGGCCGTGAATTTTGGTCCGGAGGCCGGAAATGGGTAAGAAAGGTAAGTCGATGTGTGCATTGTATGATGGCACAAGTGATTGGATGAATTTCAGATAATGAATATATGAATGATTAGGTTGGTTATTGAATAATAAGGTATGAGGAGTTGAAGTGCGGAATTTGGTAATTTTGGGTGAAATTATGTAGATGAGGTATGTTTGGTTTGGTTGAGATATATTATGTGATCATATATGTAATTATGATTATTGATGCCTTGATGGTATGATGATGCATTAGAGATATGTATGTTGTGATATATGCTTGAGGAATGATTAAGGTTGATTTGTGGGTGAAACCACGTGATAGTGAGTATGATGTTGATTGGGTATAATAATGGTTAATTTGGAAATGGTATTATTGGAAATTGGGATGAGGAAGGATGTATGACATGATATTGTGTTTATCCTTTAGGCATTTGATTGAGAAGTGTTGAAATGGTTGGATGTGGTTTTGAGAATTTTGGTAAAGTGTCAATGTATGAGTTGAGGATGGCTTGATGTTGATTTTGGTACATTTTGATTGATTTTAAAAAGGGTTGAAATTGGCATGTTTTGGTTGATTTTGCAAATAGTTGAGAATTGCTTGTTTTGAAAATGGCACCTTGTGGTTTTCTATGAAAATATGGTTTTTGGGCATATTTTGACGGGACATAACTTGGACTACGGATCTCTGTTTTGTGCCAAATTTATTTAGAAATGAAATTGGATCCGGGATGTCCATGCCGTTCGAAGAACGGGTGAAAAATGATTTAAAATGAGGGAGTTATGACCGTCAGAAGATTGGGGGTTGAATTTGTAAATTCTGCAGCTTTTAACTTAGAAAATTTTTAGCAGAACGACCCTCCGCGCGTAGGCGCACTTGGCGCGTATGCGCCGTTCTTCCAGAAAGCACCATCCACGCGTGCGCGTGGTGTGCGCGGGCGCGTCGATGTGCTGCACCAACTGCCCAGCTATTTTTCAGAGAGTTGTGCCAGGGTTGTGCCAGTTTTGTGCCTGGGCGCAAGAGCACCCACGCGTACGCGTGGCTGACGCTTGCGCGACATTTGGATATTTTTCAACCCGCGCATATTACGCTTGCGCGTCTATGAGATTTTGGCCATCCGCGCGTGCGCGTGGAGTGCGCGTACGCGTGGCCCTGCTTTCATGCCAAAGTTGATTTTTGAGTATTAAAAGCCAAATCTCATACTTCTAAGCCTCCGATCTCACCCCTTATGTATTAAATCATTATGATATGCCTAGCAATGAGAAAGGAGCTAGGGGATGTGGTAACTTGCGAGTGAAGCAAGGGGGAAAGGGTAAGATCAATGATGATCAAAGATGATTATATGAGATATGGAGGATGGCGGTGGAAGTACCGTGTATGCCATGAGCGGAAGGGCTATATTTATTAATAAATGGTTGGTTCTTGATTGGACCATGAGCCGAATGGCTGAGTTATTGCCGGATACGGCGGAGCCATGTTGATAAATTGGCTAGTTCTGGATTGAACTGTGAGCCAGATGACTGAGTTATTATCGAGTTACGGCAAAGCCATTATGGATTATGGCTGAGTATAAAGGCATATGATAAATGAATAATGATGGAAAATGTTGAATGTAAGCATGTTCGTGTTTTTTCTATGGTTGTAAGGGCGACAGGGCGCAGATACCCTCTAATGGCGACAGGGCGCAGATACCCTCTAATGGTGACAGGGCACATATTCCCTCTAATGATATTAATACGCAACAGAGAGAATGTGCCCGGGTTAGCTACCGGACATGTCGGGTTGGCTTGATAATCGACAGATGATATCATCAGCCATAGGGCAGGCATTCATCATTTGCATATGTTTAAATTGTTTGGGTTTGCCATCTGTTTTGGATTTCTACATCATATATGCCATGTTACCTGACTATATGCTACTTGTTCTACTTGTACCATATTTTTGTATTACTTGCCTGTATTGCTTGTGTTTGTACAACTCAGAGGCCCCTCATGCTGGTGTCAGTGGGTGTGAGGGCTGTTCTTGATGGGATGAATTGATGATGCGATTGCATGGTGATGATGATTATTGAATGAGATAATTGGAACTCCCTGGGTAGACGCAGTGATGTGGTTTCACTAGCTCCAGGCTAGGGTATGATGTATTGTTATAGAATTGCTGAGGCAGAACAACTGGTGATAGTTTTGCTTATGATTCTGAGTCTGACTCGTGGAAGAGTCAGCGAGTTTGGAAACATGTGTAACAGGAACTAGATTTAGTATCCCCTTACGACAGTTGCCTATTCATGGATTAGTGAGAATTTAGGCTGGATATTTGGTGAAGAAGTTTAGGATGCTCAGTGGGTTTTTATTGCAGTGCATTGTATTTATTTGGCACTTTTACCATACTGGGAACCCATGGGCCCGGGGTTCTCATTCCGTATATATCTCTTGCTTTTCAGATACAGGTCCAGGTGCTCAGAAGTGAGTTGTGGGTCGTCTGAGAGATGGCGAAGGTCTTTATTTCCTCTACCTTGTGTTTTGATTAGAATCTCTCCACCTTTGTTTTGGAAAGGTTAAATTATGTATTAAACTCTTTGAATTTGCCTATAGAGGCTCTCATGTTTCCTTCGGGAGAGACTAGGACATACTATTGTCAACTATTTTCATACTGTACCCTAGCCGGCCTAAACTTCGCGGGTCGCGACTAGTGGCTATATATATCTATCTGTTATCTATCTCTTAATCTCCTTTATGCCTTGTCTGTATATCGCGTTTGGCTTAGCAGTTTAACTTTTCGTTGTCGAAACGTGAGTGATACGTCTTCGCGATTTTATTTCTACTATTTTCAGGCTTCTCCATTAATACTCCTTTCGAAAATTACCTATATCTATATATTAAAAATCCACCTGAGAGTCGTAACACCGTAATATCATTGACTTATGACTCGAGCATAAGGAAGTGAATATTAGGGTGTTACATTATGGTATCAGAGCAGTTCGTCCTCGTGAGCCTGAGGGATGAAACTGCTTATGCTCTAATGCATACTCTGAGTCTGTGCCTGTGCTAGTTAGGGTATCTAACCGATACATCTAGCATGATGTCCATGACTGTACCTTTGGTACTTTGAAGCAATATACTTCCGATATTGAGACTGATCAAGTTGATATCGATTGTTTGGTGTGTATAGGAACCAGATGGTGCCTCGTGGATCCGGTCGGGGACGTGAGAGAGACCGTACTAACACGCAGGAACCGGAAATTAACCCGAATAACCTGGTAAACCTTATGACGGTGTTGGAGAATATGGCTGCGGCTATGCAGGCCACTGCGGAGGCTCTTGGGCAACAGATAAACAATAATGGCAATGGCGGAAGGGAAGCTCAGGGCCCGATGACACTGGCAACCTTCTTAAAGGTTAATCCACTTAAGTTCAAGGGAACCACAAACCCGACTGAAGCTGACACCTGGTTTCAGGCCATGGAGCAAGCACTGCAAGCGCAGTTGGTGCCTGAAGAGCGGTGTGTTGAATTCGCTACCTATTTACTCACCGGGGAAGCATCGCATTGGTGGCAAGGGACTCGACATCTCCTGCAACAGGGGAATGATCTTATCACATGGGATGCCTTCCAGGTGGAATTCTATAAGAAGTACTTTCCGAATTATGCCAGGACAGCCAAGGAATTGGAGTTACTGCAGTTAAAGCAAGGTGCTATGTCCGTATCTGAGTATACAGACAAATTTGAGGAGCTATTCAGGTTTTCCCGCATGTGTCAAGGAGCCCCGGGAGACTTCGAGGAATGGAAGTGTATTAAGTATGAGGGAGGACTTCGAAGTGAAATCCTGAGCTCCGTTGGACCGATGGAGATTAGGGTCTTCTCCGAACTTGTGAACAAGAGCCGTATTGCTGAAGAATGTGTGAGGAAGGCTGTTGAGGCGAAGAATGACCGTCAGGAGTCCCACCGCAGGGAGCACAATCAAGAATACCCAACAAGGGGTCAAGAGTTTAAGAGAAGAGGATACCCACAACATTTTCCCCAAAAGCGAAATGACCTTGCAACGAATAAGAATTCCCAAGGAAAAGGTAGGGAAAAGCAAATAGTGGCTGCTTCGGATGTTTTGAGCTGTCAGAGATGTGGAGGTCATCACCCAAATAGACCGTGTCGTTATGGTTCGAGTTTGTGTTACAATTGCGGAAAGCTAGGACATTTGGTCAGAGATTGCCCACATCGGAAGGACCGGGAGACTGCCAGGTCTGATTTTCATACCTGAGGTAATAAGAAAACTGATAACTTAATTCTTTACCACTTTAGATAATGCTGAAGGCTGGTATTCACTCATAATACATGGTCGAATGAAAAATTATGATCTGTTCTAGATAACCCTAAGTTATCTTAATAGAAGGTTTGATGAGCATAAGTGATTAGGTAGGCCTTTAGCGGAAAGCAACCTCAGAGTGGAATGACTGGTGGGCGATGTCAAAGCCATCATCCGGGAACTCTGTGTCGAGGTGGATTGGAACTTTGCCATGGTTGTAGAAGAGTTAGACACGTGTCCTGGAAACGTCCTAAGAAGGTCAACCGGAATACTACCAAGGGCCAACAACAAGGTCGTGTGTTCACTACAACAACGGGTGATACCGTTAGATCCGACGGTTTGGGAATTGATAAGCGAAAGATCAGTAACAACGTGTTAAAAGTACGAATAAGTTGGTATGTGGTTTTGGCTATCATAGATAGAAATCTAGTGAATGCCAGTCATGCTAAGTTGTGGTTGAGTACTTGAGGAAGTAAGTGATAGAAATCGTACTAGACGAGAGATCAGAATAAAGCAGCGGAAACTTGTGGAAGTAGTAACGCAGGATAGCTACGAATAAGAGCTGTAAAAGTTTACTATAGTATCTTATGTTTGAATACTAGAAGGGTTAAGCAGGTTACTGCAAGTAATGATCCCCAAATAGTTGGAAATGATTGCGACTGCGAGCTTTGATGGTTCTAAAGTGGATGAGGAAATTATCATTAATGCACAATTTAGATGATGAGAGGGTGCAAGTTGTCGTGTTTGAGAGATGAGTACCATGATGTTGGGTCATAGTGACCTTGGATTTAGATTGAGATTTATAATGATTGGTTTTGAAAGATGAATGTGAAAACCATTAAATTGAAATGTTGATGCGGTACTGAGATTGGTTTGAGGAAACTCGTGACAGGTGGTAAACTCCAATTTTTGGGGAGGTACTGCTGAAAATTCTTCCCCAAGAATTTGAAAGAGTGTTGGTTTTGGTTTTGAAGATGATTTTTGATATGTGTAATTTTAACAAAAGAGATGTGTTTCAAATGCTTTTATAGATTATTAAAGGAAATGCGGATTCTTATGATTTTGTTAACTTGCTATTCCAAACTCATTTGATTTCTAGAAATGAAAGGGGTTTTTGATTGATAAGCCAGAGACTTTATATCAGCAAGTCATGTAAAGATTTGAGGGTTTGAGAATAAGAAAGTAAGTTTGGAGATTTTGCTCGGAGTTGAACTGTGATTAGAGGAATTGGCTTGGTAGAGAGAGAGAGAGGATAGTGATGGAGTATGATTAAGGTGTGGTGATGATCTTTAATTGATTATAGCGATGAGGGATAATGACTATGATTAACGATGATGGCAACCTTATTGATGACATGATTCGAGATTTAATAAGGTGTGAGTTGATAAGACGATAAAAGTAAGGAATGAGGCTGTTGGTCGGTGTTGAACGAATGACCAAGACCCTCAGGGATAGAGAAATCAGAGCGCGGCAACGGAAGCACGCAGAGTAAAAGGACCTTGAAACTGTTATGCGTTTGATATAAAGGCAGACTATGCTCGCGTACTCGTAGTGATGGATGGAATTTTCGAGGGCGAAAATTTCTGTTAGGGGGGTAGAATGTAATACCCGGTCTAACCGAAATTAATTAAATAATAAGTTAAATAGGAGCGAATATGGTTGGAAGATTTGGCAATTGGAATTTGATGATTTAAATATGATATTTGGATTTAGTGAATTTTTCCGAGTCGGAAAACATAGTTTTCTGCGTAAAAGCGCGCAGTGGGATTTTGACCGGAAGTACCGGCTGAGATCTGTCTGGTACTGCAGCTGAGAAAATTGATTATGAGTAAATAAGATTAAGAAATGAGGAATTATAATTAGGGGAGGTAGAAATATTTGAAGTGCGACTTAGAGCGCTAATCTTAAAGGTTTTGGTCCAAAATTGGGCCAATGGATAAAAATAAGTGAACCGGGCCTAAGTGGACCCAAGGCTCAACATATATGAACATTAGTTATGAGCATTTCAGCTCATTTTGCCCTAAAGAAGGGGTGTTGGGCGCTGAAATTGGGAAGAGAAAAGAGAAGAGAGAAAACCTAACTCTCTTTGATCTTCAAACCACCATAACTTGAGCTACGGAGCTCCGATTGACGAGCCGTTTGCAGCCACGCGTCACTCTTCTCATCCTCTACAGTTCTATTTAAGTTTTGTGGTGAGTATTCCATTCATCTCTGCCTAGTTTTCGAAATTCTCTACTGTTACACGTTTTTGGGTAGTTGGTGTTGAAATCTTGTGGCTTTGGGTGTTTAGGGATACTCCAACATGGATTCTAAGTGGGTTCTATCCCTACTTCATATGGGCTGAGGTAAGATGTGCTCAAACCCTTGTGATTTGTCATTTTTATGAGCCCTAGGTTGATGTATGTATGTGATATTGGTTATGTTAGTGTATTTGGTGATGTTGGTGCACAATTGGGAGATTGGTATTGCTTGAGGAGCTTTGGTGAGGCTTGGAGCTAAGGTTGGCGAAGACTTCCAAAGAAGAGGCTCAATTGGTTTGGCTACAAGAGGTACGGTTTAAGTTTCATTTAAGTACCGTGTGTTGTGACGAGAATTCCTAGCCTAGATGCCCCTAGGATTAAGTTTGGATTGTGTAAATGGTTGGTACTAATATGCATAGTTGGTATGCAATGTGAATTAATGATTGGGTTGAAAATTGTGTGGCCATGTATGCTTGGTGTATTGAGAATTTTGATGTACTGGGTAATGAGTATTGATTTGTGGTTCGTGCATTTAAATTGTGAAAATTGGGCCGGAGGCCGTGAATTTTGGTCCGGAGGCCGGAAAGGGTTAAGAAAGGTAAGTCGATGTGTGCATTGTATGATGGCACAAGTGATTGGATGAATTTCAGATAATGAATATATGAATGATTAGGTTGGTTATTGAATAATAAGGTATGAGGAGTTGAAGTGCGGAATTTGGTAATTTTGGGTGAAATTATGTAGATGAGGTATGTTTGGTTTGGTTGAGATATATTATGTGATCATATATGTAATTATGATTATTGATGCCTTGATGGTATGATGATGCATTAGAGATATGTATGTTGTGATATATGCTTGAGGAATGATTAAGGTTGATTTGTGGGTGAAACCACGTGATAGTGAGTATGATGTTGATTGGGTATAATGATGGTTGATTTGGAAATGGTATTATTGGAAATTGGGATGAGGAAGGATGTATGACATGATATTGTGTTTATCCTTTAGGCATTTGATTGAGAAGTGTTGAAATGGTTGGATGTGGTTTTGAGAATTTTGGTAAAGTGTCAATGTATGAGTTGAGGATGGCTTGATGTTGATTTTGGTACATTTTGATTGATTTCAAAAAGGGTTGAAATTGGCATGTTTTGGTTGATTTTGCAAATAGTTGAGAATTGCTTGTTTTGAAAATGGCACCTTGTGGTTTTGTATGAAAATATGGTTTTTGGGCATATTTTGACGGGACATAACTTGGACTATGGATCTCTATTTTGTGCCAAATTTATTTAGAAATGAAATTGGATCCGGGATGTCCATGCCGTTCGAAGAACGGGTGAAAAATGATTTAAAATGAGGGAGTTATGACCGTCAGAAGATTGGGGGTTGAATCTGTAAATTCTGCAGCTTTTAACTTAGAAAATTTTTAGCAGAACGACCCTCCGCGCGTAGGCGCACTTGGCGCGTATGCGCCGTTCTTCCAGAAAGCACCATCCACGCGTGCGCGTGGTGTGCGCGGGCGCGTCGATGTGCTGCACCAAATGCCCAGCTATTTTTCAGAGAGTTGTGCCAGGGTTGTGCCAGTTTTGTGCCTGGGCGCAAGAGCACCCACGCGTACGCGTGGCTGACGCTTGCGCGACGTTTGGATATTTTTCAACCCGCGCATATGACGCTTGCGCGTCTATGAGATTTTGGCCATCCGCGCGTGCGCGTGGAGTGCGCGTACGCGTGGCCCTGCTTTCATGCCAAAGTTGATTTTTGAGTTTTAAAAGCCAAATCTCATACTTCTAAGCCTCCGATCTCACCCCTTATGTATTAAATCATTATGATATGCCTAGCAATGAGAAAGGAGCTAGGGGATGTGGTAACTTGCGAGTGAAGCAAGGGGGAAAGGGTAAGATCAATGATGATCAAAGATGATTATATGAGATATGGAGGATGGCGGTGGAAGTACCGTGTATGCCATGAGCCGAAGGGCTATATTTATTGATAAATGGTTGGTTCTTGATTGGACCATGAGTCGAATGGCTGAGTTATTGCCGGATACGGCGGACCCATGTTGATAAATTGGCTAGTTCTGGATTGAACTGTGAGCCGGATGGCTAAGTTATTGCCGAGTTACGGCAAAGCCATTATGGATTATGGCTGAGTATAAAGGCATATGATAAATGAATAATAATGGAATATGTTGAATGTAAGCATGTTTGTGTTTTCTCCCTGGTTGTAAGGGCGACAGGGCGCAGATACCCTCTAATGGCGACAGGGCGCAGATACCCTCTAATGGCGACAGGGCGCAGATACCCTCTAATGGTAACAGGACACATATTCCCTCTAATGATATCAATACGCAACAGAGAGACTGTGCCCGGGTTAGCTACCGGACATGTCGGGTTGGCTTGATAACCGACAGATGATATCATCAGCCATAGGGCAGGCATTCATCATTTGCATATGTTTGAATTGTTTGGGTTTGCCATTTGTTTTGGATTTCTACATCATATATGCCATGTTACCTGACTATATGCTACTTGTTCTACTTGTACCATATTTGTGTATTACTTGCCTGTATTTCTTGTGTTTGTACAACTCAGAGGCCCCTCATGCTGGTGTCGGTGGGTGTGAGGGCTGTTCTTGATGGGATGAATTGATGATGCGATTGCATGATGATGATGATCATTGAATGAGATAATTGGAACTCCCTGGGTAGACGCAGTGATGTGGTTTCACTAGCTCCAGGCGAGGGTATGATGTATTGTTATAGAATTGCTGAGGCAGAACAACTGGTGATAGTTTTGCTTATGATTCAGAGTCTGACTCGTGGAAGAGTCAGCGAGTTTGGAAACATGTGTAACAGGAACTAGATTTAGTATCCCCTTACGACAGTTGCCTATTCATGGATTAGTAAGAATTTAGGCTGGATATTTGGTGAAGAAGTTTAGGATGCTCAGTGGGTTTTTATTGCAGTGCATTGTATTTATTTGGCACTTTTACCGTACTGGGAACCCATGGGCCCGGGGTTCTCATTCCGGATATATCTCTTGTTTTTCAGATACAGGTCCAGGTGCTCAGAAGTGAGTTGTGGGTCGTCTGAGAGACGGCAAAAGGTCTTTATTTCATCTACCTTGTGTTTTGATTAGAATCTCTCCACCTTTGTTTTGGAAAGGTTAAATTATGTATTGAACTCTTTGAATTTGCCTATAGAGGCTCTCATGTTTCCTTCGGGAGAGATTAGGACATACTGTTGTCAACTATTTTCATATTGTACCCTAGCCGGCCTAAACTTCGCGGGTCGCGACTAGTGGCTGTATATATATCTATCTGTTATCTATCTCTTAATCTCCTTTATGCCTTGTCCGTATATCGCGTTTGGCTTAGCAGTTTAACTTTTCGTTGTCGAAACGTGAGTGATACGTCTTCGCAATTTTATTTCTACTCTTTTCAGGCTTCTCGATTAATACTCCTTTCGAAAATTACCTATATCTATATATTAAAAATCCACCTGAGATTTGTACCACCGTAATATCATTGACTTATGACTCGAGCATAAGGAAGTGAATATTAGGGTGTTACAGGTAATATGGAGTTTAACAAAATATAATTCATATATTTTTTTATTTATGTATATGTATATAATTATTTATGTATATAATAAAAAAATTATTATAATTTTTAGAAATTACACATAAACTCTTTTTTTCTCTCAAATAAATTTATTCTAATTATATTTCAATTAGCTCATGAATAATCCATGATTATATTAATTTAAAAAAATATCTTCGTTATAATTATATTAAATCAATATTTAATGCGTTATTAAACTATTTATCAATCATCGATAGTTTTAATCATTCTAATTATATCAATTAATATAGTTCTAATTCTCATTCAAGTGCAATAATTTTATTAGGAGATAGTTAATGCATACATTAATCGTGACCCATTTAATTTGATAATAATAATAACAATAATAATAATAATAATAATAATAATAATAATAATAATAATAATAATAATAATAATAATAATAATAATATTAAAGTCTACACGGTACATGCATTATATTTTAAAAAAGTAAAATATATTTTTAAAAAATTAGTGTATCAATAATCAATTGTGATTAATATCAATATCAATAATTAATTCTTATAATTATTTTTGTACTACTAAAGGCTACATATAGTGTTTTTGTTTTGTAGAATAAAAAAGGTTGTGATTCATAACATTTTCGTAAAGTTATATTGTATGAACACAAGATTAATTAGATAGCAAATTAAATTTTAATTAACATGTTTTATTTTTTGCTCATATTTTTTTATTAATTATTTTATTTTTTATATTTACAGTAAATATTGAATGTAAAAAGAAAAAAATAATATTGAATGTTATCTATTTTATTTATTTAGAGTCATAATTAAATTTGATATAATTATAGCAAGTATCTAGAATTAATAATAACATGATACTATAATTTTAAGTTGTATAATATAATAAAAAAATATAGCAATTTATATATGCTTCCTATATAGCAATAATATTATATATATTTATATATCTCCTCTTTTAGCTCTTTCCTAAAAATATTGGCATATAATTAATGTCGATAACATATATATTGAGTAAGTATTTCTATTGAATTAATCATAAAGGTTAATAAAATATAATGGCATAAATTTCACATAATTGTAGCAAGTATCTCTATTGAAAATATTTGCTAATTATTACCATGTATAATTAGTGTGTCATATTACCATGTATAATAAGGATTAATAGTGAATTGTTACAATTATTTATCATCTAAAAAATTCGTATCTCAGACATATATCTTCTTCTGTTTATTATTTTTCATATTTAAGGGCTACTAACTACGATTCTATCAACAGTATTACCCATGATAGATTATGTAATGAAAAAGTTTGAAAAATAAAGGCAAGAATTATAAGGTTATGGAAAGTCCCATCTAAATTAGACAAGAACAAGACGACTTACATAGAAATAATTCTCCTCTATTTTATAAATATTTTTTGTTCATATTTTAAGTTTATTTGATAAGTAAACCCTTGCACGAATCAAAGACAGTGCAATTTTATAGATTTATAAGTGCTAATAGCCTTTATATTTAATTTGTTTTATAATGTGATAATAGCCAATATATTTGTCGGTGGATTTGACTATTACTATATTATTTATGATCACATTCAGTATATATGTCTGATTTATTAAAAAAAGTAGATTATTAAAACCGATTAATAACTATTTTAGAGTTAATCCAATTAACACTAGATTAAAAAAATCAAATAATGCATAACATATTACTTTTTTATTAATCAAATTAATATAATTCAAATTAATTTTTAAAAAAAATTAAAATTAAAATTTTAATCTTATCATGTGCATGGCACGGATAATTACACTTGTTTGTTATATATAACCAAGTTGGGTTCTAGTGGTTAGCTCACTAGTCCGCTTAGGCAAGTGTTGGGGATTGGCCTGCAGCAAACCTTTAAATGGAGCTCAGTACTGCGACAGATTAGTCCTTGACCTGCTGGGTTAAAAGATACCGTAAAAAACCAAAAAAAATATATTTGTTATATATTACTAATTAAAAAAATTAAAATATAACATATAATATTCTCTAATTCGAATCCATTCTTTCATCAGGCCCATTCATGCATTCACTCATTTGTCTTGTCCATTCCCATGACTACAAAAATAATCATTTTTAGTGGCCATTTATTTTACTTTTAGCGGCAATAAAAATAGCCGCTAATATATTTACCGGAAATTAGACATTAGCCGTCTTATGTTCCGCCGCTAAAAGGTTTTAGTGGCCATTATAATATTTACCGGTAAAGACCATTTTAATGGCCGCAAAAAGTGTATAACTTTTAGGGGCAATTTTTTTGGCAATTTGTATGGCCACTAAAAGTAATTCTAAGATGGAAATATTGTTCACTTTTAGTTGCCATTACTATTGCCGCTAAAATTTATTTTACCGGCAATTTATATAGCCAATAAAAAAGTTCTAAAATTATACTATTATTCACTTTTAGCTGCCATTACTATTGCCGCTAAAATCTTAATTTTTTTTAATTATACTCACTTTATTAATTAGAACTAACAACCTATTTTTTTCTATAATAATAATAATAATAATAATAATAATAATAATGATGATGATGATGATGATGATGATAATAATGATAATTTGCATTTGTATTTCGACCAGGAAAATTGAAATAAGCTTTCTATTAAAATGCTCCTTTTGACAAACTAGAATGTTAAAAGTGGTATTTGTTAATACATAATAGAGGTTTGTTTGTCATTTCATTGACTTTGAATACATTTTGCAGAAAATAAAAAAAAAGCCAAAATATGCTCAATTCTTCTAGACCAATGCTGCAGCAAAGCCACCAACTACGAGTCTCACAGCAGTTGCAGTGATGCCAATTCCTATAACACCATCTGTATAACAAATTGAAATTTAAGTTAAGTTAATGTTCCAATGCATGGTAAAAAAAGCTTGAGTAATAAACAGGTGCATTATGTGAGAACAGATTTCATTATATCTATTTATTATAAGTGCATAGATTCAAGTACATCATCTGAATGGGAAAATAGAAAGCAACAACCCATGAAACAAGGCATGTCTGCAAACCACGTGTTGAAATATTATCACAAAAATAAAATAGAAAGTTTCTCTAACAAGAGCCAGGAAAAATTTTCGATAATTTTGGACTTCTTTGTCTATATGCACAATGCACTAGCTAGAGCGTGCTATTAATAATTAATTTTTACCATTAATACATGCTATTTTAAATTCAAATCAAACACCACTCCCTGCATAGGCATGTTCGGAATTTATACAATAATAATAACTATTAGTTAGTTAATTAGTGCTGGATTCAAACAATAATAGATAAAGATATAATCTTTCAAGAAAATAATTAACAAGAATTGTCCATGATCCTTCTATAGATATTTTATATCCTAATTAAAATGAATAAATTAAAAATATATAAGCATCAAACATCAAAGACTAGGAAATAAGGTAACTAATCTCTAACAAAGGTAAATAGAAAAGTTAGTTAATTATCACTAACCTTAAAATTGGCAAAAATCTGAATTGAAATTGCTTAACTTTGGCATAAACTGTAGGTACAATAGCTGATTTTTCTTTTTATTTAAGCTGGGAATTTTTTCCTCTTTTATACCTTCCACCACCCTGTTCTGAAACAATGCAATACAATAGTATTGTAAGATTTTTCCTATTGTTAAAAATTTGAAGATACAGAACCTGGTGCCAAAATGCATATAATTAACTACTGAACTATTGAACCAAAATGTCTTAAAATAAAGTATTGTTAATTTTTAAAAAAATAAATAATATATTTTTATTTAATAAAAATATTTTTTTAAAAATATATATCTAAATAAATTTTAAATTCAATAAAAATACTTTATTTAAAAATTACTTTTCTACTAAAAAAAATTAATCCAACCTAGCAATTAATTGACTTTTCAGCTAAAATTGAAAACGGCAATTTAAGTATAGGAAAAACAAGTCACGCGGAGACATGAATGATTTGCAGACATAAGGTTCTAAAGAATGTAATAATAATAATAATAATAATGATGATGATGATGATGATGATAATAATGATAATTTGCATTTGTATTTCGACCAGGAAAATTGAAATAAGCTTTCTATTAAAATGCTCCTTTTGACAAACTAGAATGTTAAAAGTGGTATTTGTTAATACATAATAGAGGTTTGTTTGTCATTTCATTGACTTTGAATACATTTTGTAGAAAATTAAAAAAAAAGCCAAAATATGCTCAATTCTTCTAGACCAATGCTGCAGCAAAGCCACCAACTACGAGTCTCACAGCAGTTGCAGTGATGCCAATTCCTATAACACCATCTGTATAACAAATTGAAATTTAAGTTAAGTTAATGTTCCAATGCATGGTAAAAAAAGCTTGAGTAATAAACAGGTGCATTATGTGAGAACAGATTCCATTATATCTATTTATTATAAGTGCATAGATTCAAGTACATCATCTGAATGGGAAAATAGAAAGCAACAACCCATGAAACAAGGCATGTCTGCAAACCACGTGTTGAAATATTATCACAAAAATAAAATAGAAAGTTTCTCTAACAAGAGCCAGGAAAAATTTTCGATAATTTTGGACTTCTTTGTCTATATGCACAATGCACTAGCTAGAGCGTGCTATTAATAATTAATTTTTACCATTAATACATGCTATTTTAAATTCAAATCAAACACCACTCCCTGCATAGGCATGTTCGGAATTTATACAATAATAATAACTATTAGTTAGTTAATTAGTGCTGGATTCAAACAATAATAGATAAAGATATAATCTTTCAAGAAAATAATTAACAAGAATTGTCCATGATCCTTCTATAGATATTTTATATCCTAATTAAAATGAATAAATTAAAAATATATAAGCATCAAACATCAAAGACTAGGAAATAAGGTAACTAATCTCTAACAAAGGTAAATAGAAAAGTTAGTTAATTATCACTAACCTTAAAATTGGCAAAAATCTGAATTGAAATTGCTTAACTTTGGCATAAACTGTAGGTACAATAGCTGATTTTTCTTTTTATTTAAGCTGGGAATTTTTTCCTCTTTTATACCTTCCACCACCCTGTTCTGAAACAATGCAATACAATAGTATTGTAAGATTTTTCCTATTGTTAAAAATTTGAAGATACAGAACCTGGTGCCAAAATGCATATAATTAACTACTGAACTATTGAACCAAAATGTCTTAAAATAAAGTATTGTTAATTTTTTAAAAAATAAATAATATATTTTTATTTAATAAAAATATTTTTTTTAAAATATATATCTAAATAAATTTTAAATTCAATAAAAATACTTTATTTAAAAATTACTTTTCTACTAAAAAAAATTAATCCAACCTAGCAATTAATTGACTTTTCAGCTAAAATTGAAAACGGCAATTTAAGTATAGAAAAAACAAGTCACGCGGAGACATGAATGATTTGCAGACATAAGGTTCTAAAGAATGTAATAATAATAATAATAATAATAATAATAATAATAATAATAATAATAATAAGTGGGAAAAAGGCAATCAAATTGATTACTAAAAAGATACAAGGGAAAAAATGTAACAAAGACATGCGTATATGAATTGGACACCACGAGCATAATATATATTCTCCTCCACCTTGAATAATTTAATCTAATATAATATTATATAGTATTTTTGAGACCCACCAAGTTGCAATGAAAACAGACCAATAGTATAACCCGAGTACCTGGTGCTCTGTCATCTCAATTCTCAAAGTCACACTCCCACACATAATAGAAACAAGAATTTCCCAATAGCCACCAAATATGAGAACTCATCCTCTCTGTCTCTCTTCCTTGTTCTCATCCAACTTCTATAAATTATCATGATAACTTGCAGATTAGAGTTTATTTTAGATGAAGATTAGATGCTAACTTGCAGAAATAGAGTCTTGTTCAGGCGCAGAAGTGGCTCTAGACCCAGACAGCAAAACCAATGATACCAAGGGGAGAAATGAATTGATGTACAAATTCTACAATAAATTTTCGTGATATAGTGCACTGTGGTCTACATAAATTTGAAAATAAATTAATTAAAAATGTAAGTATGTCCACAGAAATTGTGTTCTGCAATAAATAAGTGATAAAGGAAGAGACGTGCTGAATTCAGCACTAAATAAAACTCTTGTAGCATTGCTGCTCTATATCAATCATTACAAAGTGAAAGTACAAGTACAATATATATAGCTCCAGTGATATTCATAATATATAACTACTAGAACGACCAAAATTCAGAGGTACAGTGCCAATAAAATTAATCTTACAAAACCATGGTGTTAGAGTATAATATGCATCATGCAATGAAACAATGAGTAACTTAAGAACTCATTTTTTTACATGAATACTTTTGATAAAAATATGCCAATTAATTAAGCATCTGAAGACATTATTAACGTTATTAAAATTTTATATACCTATATCATATTTCTGCCATTTACCTGTATTCAATTATTATTACAAAGAAGGCATTTTGGTTATACCCATTACGGAAGAAGAAAAATGAAACAAATATGGATACAATTATTAATGAAAGGGTAAAAGTTGCTTACAATTCTCAATGTAAGACCGATGAAAAGCAGTATGAATAAGCAAAGAGCAAGAGAAAGGTAGTCCAAGCAGCCCAAAAAGCTGTTATCGCAACCAAAGCAAGAAAGTGATTAGGATTTAGGATTGTGTTGGAGCAAGTCAAGTACAGGAATATATAGTTGGGGGCATAAATGTTTTTCTCTTACAATAGGCATACCTTTTTATCCTAAAATCAAAAATTGTCCACAAAATTACTATCAAAATTGTCCACAAAATTGTCCAAAATTCATAATATATAACTACCTAATAAATGAACTTACTATCAAAAGATAGAAATGATGGTATCCCCTGTGACCAAAGGGCTTCTTGCCAGAACCAAAAAGGGTGGTACACTATTACCACCACCTTCTAAAACTGAAACTAAGGTAGTGCATCACAATTAAATTTATATTTATAATTTAAATTATGAGATGAAAAAGAATAGAGTATGAAACAATGAAATTACCAAATGCATGCATTTAGCCAAGAAGTATCATGAGGCAAATATATTAAAGCACACGTTTTCTTATTGCTTCATTTAGTTTTGTGGAGAGTATAAACAAAAATGAACAAATTAATCAAGTATGCCATCTCTTCTTTATATTAAAGTAAGGAACAGGTACAATAAGAAATCGTTGCTCTGCGGATGGATCACCATAGCAGGAGCTGCATGACCAAAAATTATGGGAAAAAATAATTGCCTTGAGAATTTAGAAATCACTAAAGCTAAGCAATTCTATCTATGACCAAAATTGGTATGAAATTCTGAGAGGACAAATCGAGTTCATTCTTTCAAACTTCAAAGTCACAAAACCTTGACTAATCAAAATTAAGCTTAACAACGATACACGATGTAACCTTTGAATCTTCAAATTCCAAAATAGACAAGAAAGCACAAAATCTTTTGCCATAAAATAAAAAAACCACCTGAACAATTTTTTCAAAACTTTCAAACGAAGAAGAAATAGAAAGCAATTTGAGACCTAATTAATAAATGAAGAGAAATTAACAAATAAAGAGAAATTGTGAAATTATACTGAACTAATGAAGAGACATAAATCAAATCATAAAACAAACCCGGATCTGAGTAGATCTGGCGCGGATTTGACCTAGATCTGAGGTAGAACATGGAAACAAGAAGACAGATGTGCGTGGAAAAGCAGAGCGATAGGCGGCGATGGCAAGGCCTGTGACGGCGGCGGTGGGCGGTTGTCAATGGAGAAAGCTGAGATGGAGTGGGTTTTCAAGGAGTGGTTATGTGAGGCAAGATTCAATGGGATATTTGAGACAAGGTTCTCTCTGGTTATGTGAGGCAAGGTTCAGTGGGATATCTGAGACAAGATTTTCTCTTCCTTGCACAGGTTTGTAATTCAATAAATTAAATAAAATATTATATTTTTAGTGGCAATTAAATAATTGCTGGTATTAATTTAAAAAAATTAAAATTAAAAATAAAAATAAATAATAATTTAGTGGCAATAATAATAATTGTCACTAAAATTTGTTTTCAAATTTTTTTTATGTATTTTTTAGCGGCAATAAAAATAATTGCCATTATAATATATAGTAATAATGGCAAATATATAATTATCGCAAAAAGATAACTTAAATTAAAAAATTAGTGGCTATTATACTATTGCCACTAAAAGTTTATCGCTAAAACATATTTTTCTTGTAGTGACATGTGTGCGCTACTCACTTCAATTCTTGCAATTTCCTATCATCAACGCAGTAATAAAATAATACAATCTAAATAATTTCATAAAATTACGGGAAACACATACTAAATTTGCAATAAAAGTTGTGGATATGAAAAAAAAATTCAAATACTGACAGTAGTATATTGTTAATCAAAATAAAAATAAAATAAATAAAGGACTTTTACTATGTACGAATATAAAGAAATTTGAAAATTTTTCTATTTTTCAAATAACTTAAAATCAATTAATTTCTTAAAATTATTTGTTTATACGGTATTAATATTCTGCGCTTATTTTTATTTTAAATTTCTATCTAATGCTCTGGAGCGTAATTTCCAAATGTGAAGAATAAAATAAATATTTTGAGTTTTTTATTTAAAGGGTAACATTTTTGTGATATTATAACATAAAAAACAATTATATGCATGCTTTTCCCAATTTTTTAAAATATAATTTTCCAATTTTTTTCCACTAGCCTTCCAAATTTTTATTTTTTCCCTAAAAAATATTTGATATATAATTTAAAAAGAATACCCGTAGTATTAAAATTAAAATAAATATTCAATTGTACCAATAAAAAAGATTGATTTTAAGTTTAAATTTTATAACCCGTCAATGTAATATATATAGTTATGTACTAGTTGCCTCCGGTACGGGTTGAGAGAAGGATCGGAAATTTGCGGGTCGAGGCGGATGCTGGATTATTTAACTGGAGCGATGGGGGGTGGTACCTGCAAAGACAATCCGACGCTCAAGTCAGAATGGATCTGAGAGGTATAAGGTGTGAGGAATGAATGAATACCTGGAGGGACCTGGGTCCTCTATTTATAGGTGATGGTGAATATCCTATCTTATTTTAGTTGGCTAAGACGAGGAAGATATTTGAATTCGAAAGTTAGTTAGAGACTCCAGTGGAGCGGTTTCGGCCTTCTAGAAGGGTGAGGTAGTTTGAACCCGGATAACCAGGTTTGATGGTTATTCCAGGTCCGGGAACCGTGGATCCGAATCCGTAACAAGTTATAAAATTAATTAGAATAGCAAAATATTACACTCTTTCGTACAAAAACAAATAAGATTTTTAAATAAAAATTATAACTAAAATCTTTAAGTTGATTTTCTTTTATTCTTCGCTTTTGTTTCTCTCTTATTAAAGGCAATATAGAGAATGATACATTATGAAATCAGAATGACTAAGTGTTGATGAGCATCTCCAATCCTTGATTTTAATTTTATTTTATTTTAGATTTTATAAAATGTCGAACATATTTATAGAATAATATATTATAAAATTATTATTATTACATTATTCTATAACAGATAATATTCTGGCACCAAAAATACTGCTTGCTTCTCTTTTATAAATTTATTTTAGAAAAATATTATTTTTATAATTATATAAAATAAATATTTAGTAAATAATTATACTAATTGTAGATCATTCTGATTGTCAATAATTTGAATTATCAATTATTCTAATTATTAATTATTATAATATAATTTTAATCAAACATAATTAGATATAAATATAATCGAAATTGTTAATAGCTTTGTTGATATTCACTCTAATGTACGTGTGTATCATATAGTATTAAATTGATATTGATATCAATAATTAATTTCATGCTACTAAAGGTTATATATAGTGCTTCTTCTATGGTTTATGAGTCTAGGTTTAAGAGGCAAAATATTCTGTTTAATTTTTTAATTTGTTATTCTTTCTTGACTACTTAGTAGAACAAGAATTTGTTCTTTGTTTTTCATCGAAGTTGATCGGTTCAACGTATAAGTTCTAATTATTTATGATATTTTTTATGTGGTCATTCTATTATTATTTTTTTGATAATTTGATAATTGTTCTTACTCAATCTTATTTTTTTCATCTAACGTTACAGTGCGATTGTCCATTGGCACAATCATTTAGAATGCATTACATCCATCAAATACCACCTTGAGTTGTATTTATTGATTTGGTTCTAATTATATATGTAAGAGGACAACGAAGGGGCAGTAAGCTCTATTTTACTGAAGAATAGTTGGATCTACTCATATATTATGACTAACCTTATAGAATATGGATAAAGTTAGTTTTCTTAGGAGGAGCTCAATTTTTAATTCAGCAATCACATCCAAGGAGCTTTACATGCCAAGCTCAAATTCCATCTCCTCCATGCTTTTTACGTCTGCCAAAAAAATCTTTCAACTGGAGCATATAATGACATTGAGTTTCTTTAGTTTAGGTTCAGTTTTGCTAGAATTATGTCAGACCTAGAGATGTAATTTCAAAATTAGTATTGTATTTAAATTTTTTTCTTTTAAACCTTTTATAATAAAAAGAGACATGTAGGAGTCAAGTTTGCTGGATTTAGACCGAAATTTACATATTGTAATTCTTCAATTCAACATCATCCTTAACACTACTTCTTTGCTTCATAGAGGCAAGTTTGCTAGATCTAGACCAGAATTTATTGAATATTTCTATTTCTGGTTGAAATGTTGAAATATCTGTCTCAAACTCCCAATAGAATTTATCATATGGAAGCTCTTTCCATTTCACATGGTATTTGTTCTCATCATCAACACTCCTATACCAATCATATAAAAAACACAGGCCCCAAAAAATAAGCATTAATCTCGGAATATATATAAAAAATCATTTCTGCTTTTTGCTGGTAATACTACAAAATATAATGTAATTTAATTAATATAACGATAATTATGGCTATCATGGAATATACGTAAAATAATATGTTCTATACATATACCTGAGCATTAATCTTGGAAGCAGATCCAGCACCAGATGAATCTGAACATGCTTTCTTATACCTATCAATAGTTGCTTTTACACTACAATTTATAATAGTATTATTTGATTAATTGATGTACATTATTGAATATCAGCATTCTAAAATCTAATAAAGAATTATCAACCAATCAGAAGGGCATGAGTAGTACATTATCTGAATTCTACTAATCAAATCAAATATATGAGAATTAATTACTCAAATCATATAAGAAATTATATAAATAGGTATGTATTTACTATTTATCAATATCATTGAGTGGTTGATGAATCCATATTTTACGATAATTTTTTATTAGAATTGAGTGGATTTCATCATATAAACCTATACTTATTCCATTAAATAGCATGCTTTTGAGATTTTCCCCTAAATTGTGCTTAATTATGAAAACATGCTCTTTTGTGCCAATTTGACTTATTTTATCCCATTTGCCTTCCATTCGATACCTTGATGTTGTTTGTGAGTGATTTCAGATGTATAAGGTAGGAATGGCATGGTGAGAATGGAAGAAGAGCATGCAAGGAGGAGGAAGCATGAAGAAACAAAGGAGAAGAGAAAATTGATGTGTACGTGCGCACAGCCTCTTGTGCGTACGCACAGGCAGCAAATCAGAGCCAAGTGTGCGAGCGCACAGCATCTGGCGCATTGTACAAGCATCCTGAGTATCGCGAAGTGTGCGTGCCCACAACCCCTTATGCGTATGCACATCCTGAGATTTCGCCTAAGTGTTCGTTTACACACATTTGTGCGTACGCACAGGTGCCTGCGCATGTCTTTATTAAAAATGCACGTGACTCATAAATTGAGGGGCTTGGAGGCCCATTTCTGCTGCTGAAGGCTCATATTGGAAGGGGCAAACCTTGTGGAAACATAGCATATCATTAGGGTAGTTTTTAGAGTAGTAGTAGGAGGCTTTAGTTAGTTTTTCTCTAAGTTTTCTCTCATCATCATTAGGGTTTATATTAGGGTTTTACATTTCAAGTGCCATTTTTATTTTTGATCTTGCTTTGTGCTAGCCTCCATTGTAAGTATCTCTTAATTACTACTCCTTTAAGTTACAATTTTGATACTCTTTCTTGTAATTAAAGTCATAGTTTTAATATATATACTTTTTCCAATTTTGCTTTCTTGTTGATGATTTTGATGATTGATGATTGTTATATGCTTGATTGAGTTGTTATTGTTGCTTTTGATCATTTGATGCTCATAGTTTCAAGCATTTTCGTAATTTTACCATGTTTTGCATTTATGCCCACAAAGTGTTTGTGGAAATGTCAATTTTGATTATGGCTAAATTTCCACCTCTTAGCTTGGGAAAAGTGAGCAATTGGGTTCCTAGAGTTGGAATGTCCAATATTTAGTGATAATTCTTGGATTGTTAATTGTTCTTATTTCCACTAAAGCTAACTTGTTGCTAAGGCAATTAGCAAGTGAATTAGGATTTGTGGATTAAGGACAACTATGCTCCTTGACATACTATCCGATGTGAGGGTTCATTAAGTGAGATTAATCCATTACAATTGTCATATTTGTGGTTTCAACAAGGAAAGGCCCCTAGCTCATCCCAAGTCAAGACTCCATTAATGTTTTGAATCATACACACACATACATACATCAATTACTTTTATAGCTTACTTGTCTATATTACATAGCTAGTTCTTTAATTCCTTTATTAGTTCATTACTTGCAATTTTAAATGTTTTTTTTATTTCTTTAATTGTTCATATTGTCAATGAAAATCTTGTTGCCTTCGCAACCAAAAATTGCACACTCATTGATCACTGGTCATTGGAAGATGACCTGGGAATTAAAACTCCCGGTTTATATTGGTTTTGAATGGTGACATCTTTTGATTCCAAACTTTGGTCGGGTGTTGTTCATCGGTTGGGACTATACTATCGACAGAATCACAATCTTTATGCGAAAATTTGCTAGCCGACGTTAGGCTTCCCCAACCAAATTTTGGCGCCGTTGCCGGGGAATCTAAGTCCAATGAGTGCTATAGTTTTGGTTGTTGTTAATATGTGAATAGTATGAATACTTGACTTGATTTTTGTTTGTTACTTGACACTAATTGATAGATGGCGCCTCTATCTTAGTGGTTTCAGTAGTTATTGACTATTAGGTTGCTTTGTTTATTTCCTTATTCTTGTTTTGCTTTTGGTAATTGCATGTTTTCGTTGATTCTTTAGTTGAATGACACGGTTGCTTCCAGACCCGAGCTTGGCCCCTTTTGACCCTGAAATAGAAAGGACTTTAACACATATTAGGCATGCTTGGCGCCGGTTAGCATTAGTAAATAGTAAATCAGGCTCTCTTGAAGGGCAAGCCAATTCACCATCACCTTCTAACCGTGATCCTTATTCTTCACTTAACCAGGGAACATTATATTCTTCTGTTGGAAGTGCTGAAATTTCTTTTAGTGAATTAGGTGATAACACTATGGTAGAGCCACCCTAGAGAATTACTTTAAAGGAGGCCGGGGCCCCGGATAACACTTTACAACCGGTACAAGTTCGGTACCTGGATCTAAATGCCAACTTTGAACTCAAGACGGGTATGATCAACTTGCTTCCGATGTATAATAGGTTAGCAGGAGAAGATCCTTTCAAGCACTTGAAGGATTTCCAAGTGGTGTGCTCTACTACAAGAAGACATGGGTCGGATGAGATAGCGGTTATGGTTTTCGCCTTCCCTTTTTCCTTAGAGGGAAAGGCGAAATAATGGTTTTACACCCAACCTGAGGAAGTTATATCTAATTGGGATTTGTTGCGCAAGGAATTTCTTGAGAAGTTTTATCCACCTCAAAAGAAGGATCGTTTAAGGAAAAAAATCTCTTGCATCATGCAAAGAGATGGAGAAACCCTTTATGAGTATTGAGAAAGGTTAAAAAAATTGTTGGAAGCTTGTCCTCACCACCGCATTGATGAATTGGTGTTCATAAGTTACTTTTGCCAAGGGATGATCCCTCAAGACAAGCTACTTCTTGATGCCTCAAGTGGAGGATCTCTTACTAAGAACAAGACCGCTGAAGAAGCTTGGGAAGTCATTGTAGATTTGGCAGACTCAAGTCAACATTTGAGAACAAGAAACCCCCAACCAAAAGCTATAAGTGAAGTCTCACCTTCCGGTGATGCCGTCTTGACTAAGACACTTGGAGAGATGACAATCATGTTAAGGCAACTCACTCAAGGCCAACAAATTCTGCAAATGTTGCTACCTCCTCCACCTCAACCTCCTAGAATCGAAGGACCTCCTAGATCATGTGGTATTTGTGCTTGCAATGGACACTACACCGATGAGTGCCCTCAAATCCAAGAGGACAACACATTGGCGGTAGCGAATTCTTACCCACAAATGTCCAACTACAATCAAGGATCTAATCACTATGGAGGGAACCAAAGTCAAGGATAGAGAGACAATTTCCATCAAAGGTGAAACCAACCGTCTCAAGCTCAACCCTAATCCAACTAATAAGTTTACTATCACCAACCTCCTCAAGGCCAACAATCTTACCCTCAACCACCACAACCTCACTACCCACCATATCAACCACAAAGGCGACCTCCTACCCAACCGAATCAACAACCACATTCTCAACATCAAGGAAGATACCAACCACCACACATGAGGCCTAACCTCACCCAAAACAATCAACTTCCCCCTCCAAATCAACCTTACATGAATGATGCACTTCAAAATTTCATGCAAGAGCAAAGGGAGTTTCATAAGAAGCAAGAAACGTACATGGCAACCATTGACGAAGCTTTATCCCATTTGACTCTTTCTCTTTCAAATACCCAAAATGCCCACCAAGCTTCCACCTCTAGTGGACTACCTTCTCAACCCTAACCGAACCCAAAGGGAAGCATTAATGCTATCACCCTCAGGAGTGGTACCAAGTTAGATGAAGTTGGTCTTAAGCCTACACAATTGAGCAAGGAGCCCCACAATGAAAAAATAGAAGAAGAAGTGGAAGTGGTGAGAGATGAGGAGGAAAATATTGCAAGAGGTGAGGAGGAACTAATAAAGGTCAAGGAGCCCAAAAGGAAGAACTCTCTTGAAGAGCCTACACTGATTTCATTCCCAACATTGGCTAAAAAGGCAAAGAAGCATGAAGACCTTGACCCCAACATGGTGGAGATTTTAAGAATGTGGAAGTTACCGTTCTTCTTTTTCAAGTAATTCAAAAAGTGCCAAAATATGCCAAATTTCTCAAGGATGTTTGCACCCACAAGGACAAGATTGGTGAGCTAAAGAAAATCCCGGTGAATGACTCTATCTCTTCTCTCATTCTGAAAAAGTGTAATAATCCCAGTCCATGTTTGGTGACTTGTGTGATTGGTGGTGTGGAGTTCATAGATTGCATGTGTGATTTGGGTGCTTGTGTAAGCATTATGCCCCTTCCTATTTATGAGAAGTTGAGTTTGTCACCATTGAAGAGGTCCGGAGCAAGATTTGTATTAGCGGACAAAAGTATTATGTTGGTTGTAGGGATTGCGGAGAATGTTTCAGTGAATATCCAAAGGTTACTCTACCCAGTTGATTTTCAGGTTTTTATTTTCTTTTTATGATTATATTTTGAGGTTGTTTTTATTTTCTTTTCATGTTAATTAGACTAAATTCATTGCTTTCTTCAGTTATCCTTGTATTGTATGTGTTGATGCTTAAATCATTGGGTTGATTTTGATCGATTTGAAGATTAAATATCATGAGTTTTCACAATGCACATTAATTGTTTGGTGAAATGCCTATATGAAACTTTTGTTTGATTCATATGAGATGGTCATCATATGCTTTTAACATTCTCTGTTTGGCATATTCTATGATTTGTGCAACTTCAAAAAAGATTGTTGATGATGAATTTACCAATGCATTCCCTTGTTTCTTGAACTTAAGGTTCCAAACACCCATGTCTTACATGACTTCTATTCTTTTGTTGATGGGTTCTTTGTTGGTGAATGCATTGTGTAACAACCTAGTTTTCGAGTACGCGAGATCTTTTCTGAAAGTACGAATTTCTCTAGAAGATCAGTAAGGGAAGAACCTCTGATATATCATCAAGTATCTCATTCCTCATTGTCATTATGTTATCTTTAAGCTAG
The DNA here is from genome assembly GCF_059453495.1 of Arachis ipaensis. Classification (NCBI taxonomy): domain Eukaryota; kingdom Viridiplantae; phylum Streptophyta; class Magnoliopsida; order Fabales; family Fabaceae; genus Arachis; species Arachis ipaensis. The sequence continues at coordinate 78,995,493 of NC_142444.1, forward strand.
AACCTCTTTTGACATAAGCTCGACAATGAAATCACGAAGAACCTAGTTTTTGAACCGTACCGGTTAGGAGTTTTGATTTTGATTTTCGTAAATAGTCTTAGTTTGACGTACCAGAAATTGGGTTGTTACAATTTGGTATCGGAGCAGTTCGTTCCCAATAGAGCCTGGGGAGTGGGCTGACTATGCTTCATTGCATACTCTGTTGTGTGTCTCATGCTGTTAGGGTATCTTTAAGATACATTTGGCATGAATGTCTACGAGTGTTCATTTTGGGAATGTTCGTGCTTAACTTGAGATATTAAGATCGATCACCTTAATGCTGATTATTTGGTGCGGATAAGACCTCAATGACTATGAATAGGCATGGTTTAATCGAGCTCCGAACGATGAATCGATGTGAGCCACAACTATCTTCATAGCTGTTATAATCTTCATGGCTATGGCTATGTGAGATTTGGATGCTGTAAGAAACTGACCGATCTCTTCATCAGGATGTCTTGAAGGAAATAGATCGTTTGAAGATGGATTCTTGCATGTGGCTGAAATTTTGAGGGCAAAATTTTTCTTTAGGAGGGTAGAATGTAACAACCCAGTTTTCGAGTACACGAGATCTTTTCTGAAAGTACGGATTTCTCTAGAAGATCATTAAGGGGAGAACCTCTGATATATCATCAAGTATCTCATTCCTCATTGTCATTATGTTATCTTTAAGCTAGAACCTCTTTTGACATAAGCTCGACAATGAAATCACGAAGAACCTAGTTTTTGAACTGTATCGATTAGGAGTTTTGATTCTGATTTTCGTAAATAGTCTTAGTTTGACGTACTAGAAATTGGGTCGTTACACATTGTCCTTAGTTGAATTCAAATTTTTTATTGTTCATCTTGGCAATCGAATTGAGTAATCATATTACCATTGTTCATTCTTTGATGTGTTGATCAAAAATTTTTTCCACTAATTTAAGCACATTGCTTATGTGATTCTCAATCCTTCAAAATGAATCAATGGCATGTTACTTTGCTTGAATAGTTATTGTTGTTGTGCACTCTTTTTATCAATGAACTCTCATGCCACAACCTCAATAACCATCCCTTTCAAGAATTCAATTAAGTCATTTGGTGCTTGTTTAAGTTTGCTTGCATCTTCATTCTTTAGTCTTGCAACTTAAACACTTGATTGAAAAGCATTGAGCTTTTATTAGTTTAGTAGTGCGATTGCCATTTTATCCGGCCGGGGTGTGTGTTCTAACCGCGCGCACTCTTGGATTACACATTGTCTCATTTCAAATTGCACTATTTTGAAAGCTTCCAATTAAGAATTTAAAATTTTCTTCAGTTTATTTGTGCTTCCTCATTGATCTTATTTTATTGTTGCCGGATGATCTTGAAATCCTTTATTTTTCTTTCTTCTTTTTAGGATGCATGGAAAGGTAAAGCACCGGTTACATCACCGGTTGTGCAACCAACAACTCGCCCTCCTAATACTTGGTTCATGGATCGCCAAAGTGAGACACCGAGTACCTTGGTTAACCAAAGAGCCGACTCCCAATATGAGGCAATTGAGAACAGAACAATCCATTGGGAGAGGACACTGAAGGTTCTAAGCAAGTACAATGCAATTATCCATGACCAGATTGCCTCGCTTTATTGGGGATTTCTTGAGCAAAACCCAATCGAAGTTAATGAGTCCATGGTGCATGAATTCTATGCGAACTACTAAGCTTGGAAGCGGAGTTGGTATTCCTCCGAGGGAAGATATTGCACACTTCCAACAAGGCTCTAGAAGCTATTCTGAAGATTCTCCATATTCCGCCTACGAAGGATGATGATTCAAAGATCAAAGTGGATGTGTTCAAGAGGACGATGTCTTTGGCACCCATTCTTAAGAAAATTGGCCGTCCCGGTGCAAGTTGGGAATATAGCAAGGGGAGGAAATCTGTTCCCGCAAGTATTGCTTATTCCGACTTGAATGTTGAGGCGTGCATTTGGAATTAGATTATGGCTGACTGTATAGTCCCTTGCACCCATGCTACCCATGTCAGATTTAAAGCTGCTTTGCTAATTTGGGCTATTCTAGAAGGGAAGACAATAGCCATTGTGCTTTTGATGCGCACATCGATTTGGAAACTCATTGAAAAGAAAAAGATCAACATTTCTTTTCCATCGATGGTCATGCGGCTAGCTATAGCAGCGGGGATAGAAAGGCAACCGACAGATGTCATGTTCAAGATACCAAGAGGCAACAACTTCATTCCACGGGGAGATTTGGATGGATCATTAAAGGAGACACCCACCAAGAGGAAGTCACGTACAGCACCATCATCAAATCCACCAACTTCATTAACTCCTCTACTGTTTCTCGGGTCTCTTCCGGGGTTCTTTCAAGACATCCTGCATACTATCCATGACATGGAGCGGCTTGAGCACAAGCATTTTTAGTGGATAGAGGCAAGGCTACAAGGAAGAGACCCCGGCCCAACCTTGAAAGCTTTATCAGAGTTAGTTAGGGAGGAGGATGGTGGAAGACAATAACCCATGCACCATTGACCACCAGCTGAAGGTGGAGTCCCCAAGTTACCGTTCTCCCGGATGATGAGCATGCACGGAGGACCGTGCATTAATTAAGTATGGGGAAGGTTTGACAACTTTGAGGGGGGGGGGGACATTCTTTTCTTAGACACTTTGCAATACCTTTTTGTTCATTTTCTTTCAATTTTTGCAATTTTATTCTTATTGCACTTTGTTGGTTTGTTTGTATATATTTCTTTAAGTGCTTATGGTCTTATGATAGTGAATACTTGAATGTTGCATGGTAGATGAATAATTTTAGTAAAACAACAATAAATTTTCATGAAATCTTTCTTAGGGCATACCATTGATTGAATGAAAATTGCTTTTCAACTTGCTTGGAGTATTCCTTTCATAGAACATAGAAAAAGAGCTAGAACAACATACCTTGTGAGATTTGAGCTCTAATAGATGGTTGTACATTTTCAACCATACAGTTTGTTCTTGTGTGATTATACTCCTTTTTCTTATTATGATCTTAGATTTGCATGAATCTATATGTCCTATTTTTAGTGTTTGATTGTATTTAGTATGATTGAGGCCATTTTTGATATTGAACTCACCAACCTATATGGCCAACCCTTACATTCACCTTTGTAACCCCTTTTGAGCCTTTAAATCCCCTTTGTTCTAATTCTAAGCACATTATTCTCCCTAAAGTGAAAAACTATTAATGTCCTTGAATTGTTCTTTGATTAGCTTGGGTGGAGTAGTGTGTGTACTCTAAGTCTGGGGAAAAATTATTGGGAAACATCGGTGATGAGCTTATTTGGGATATTCATTGTGAAAATTTGGAAAATGGGTAACTACTCATGTATTCATTGTTCAAGACATATGAACCTCTTGTTGATTAACAAAAACAACAGAATTTTGGTTTTGCAATAAAAAAATCAATCAAATCAAGTTTTGTGCATAACAGTATACGAAATAAAAAGCTAAATAAAGGATGCATATGTTTATGTTTTGGAAAGAAAATGCATGAGCAAATGTGAAAAAGGAGATAAATGGGTAGTTAGGTTATTTTTTTATGTGTATATAGGATGATATAGGATTAGGTGGACACTTGAGCTAATCAAAGATATAATTCACTAAGTCCACTTAACCATATTAATCCTACCTTAACCCTAGCCCCATTACAACCCTCCAAAGACCTCATGATAATTGTTTTTCATGCATCAAATATTAATTGATTGTTAGATGATTTGAAAATTTTTGGAAAATATGATTAAAGGAGAATTGAGTGATTAAACCCTAAATACTGAGCGAATAGAGTGTAAACACATCCGGTGAGGGGTTCGATTGCTCAATTCTATGTTCTTGTTCCTTATATTGTACCTTCTTGCAAGTTGTTTGTTTGTTAGTTTTGAAAATCTCAATTCAATTCTTTGGTTATTGATCATAGTGCATTGACTTCTTGCCTTAGCCCTAAAGCTTTCATGGGATTGATTGGAATTTCATGGTTTGTTTCTACCAAATTCTAGTAGAATAGATATTAGTAGTTAATATCTAGGTTAGTTGCATGCATATAGGTAGTACATTAAATAAATTGTTTGCCCTTTCATTCATCTCCTTTGAATGTGATTTTAGCATGAGGACATACTAGTGTTTAAGTGTGGGGGAATTGATGAATCCATATTTTACGATAATTTTTTGTTAAAATTGAGTGAATTTCATCATATAAACCTATACTTATTCCGTTAAATAGCATCCTTTTGAGCTTTTCCCCTAAATTGTGCTTAATTATAAAAACATGCTCTTTTGTGCCAAATTTGACTTATTTTATTCCATTTGCCTTCCATTTGATACCTTGATATTGTTTGTGACTGATTTCTGATATATAAGGTAGGAATGGCATGATGAGAATGGAAGAAGAGCATGCAAGGAGGAGGAAGCATGAAGAAACAAAGGAGAAGAGCAAATTGATGTGTGCGTGCGCACAACCCCTTGTGTGTACGCACAGGTAGCAAATCAGAGCCAAGTGTGCGAGCGCATAGCATCTGGCGCATTAACGAACTGATTTCCTATCGGTAAAGAAATTCACAAATATAATCGCGTTGTAAGTATAGCTCCTAAACCAACAGAAAATCTTTTCGTACAAACGTTTGGTTGTCACAAGTAACAAACCCAATAAAATTTATAAACCGAAGAATTCAAACTTCGGGTCGTTGATGCGCATAAACTAGTTATGCTACGATTTAGGAAATTGCACGATCGGCAAAATTCCTTCCGGCAAGTGCACCGGTTATCGTCAAGTAAAAACTCACAATAGAGTGAGGTCGAATCCCACAAGGATTGGTTGAGTGAGCAATTCGGATTAGAAGTGTGTTCTAGTTGAGCGGAATCAAGATTTGAGATGAGAATTGCGGAATGTAAAATTGGCGGGAAAAGTAAATGACAAGAAAATTAAATGGCAGAATCTTAAATTGCATGAATTAAAGAGCAGAAACTAAATTGCTGAAATTAAAAGGGAATGGGGGTGATTGCATGAATTGAGTTGCAGAATGTAAAGAGAAAGGGGAAATCAGAAATGGGGAATTCATTGGGTTATAGGAGATATTGAGATCTCCGAATCAAAACATGTTTATCTCTTCCTCAACCAATGCGTTCATTAAATTTTGCTTGGCAATCTTATATGATTGGATCCCAATTCCTTGGCTCACCAATGCTCTCTAAAAACAAACAAATTCCCAATCCCTTGGTTTAAATGTTCATAAGAAGAGATGATGCTTGATCACTGATTATACCACACAATTTCATGAACCACAATTTGGTAGGATTACATGTCACAATATCCATCCAAACCCCAATCCAATCCACTGTGAGAAAGCTTCTCTAGCATGAATCCTCCATTCCTTTCCCAAGGCTCCGAAGGATTCCAAGTATGAGTAGTTTCTTTCCCAAGACAACTACTCAATGGAATTAGATCGAGAAGCTTTCTAACAAAATTCAAGAGAAAAGATTGAAGAAGAAGATAAACTATTATTGATTCATTGAATTACAATAGAGCTCCCTAACCCAATGAAAGGGGGTTTAGTGAATCATAGCTCTGAATTCAATTACAAAGAAAAGGAAAACTAGCTAAAAGTGAAAGTAAAAGTCCCCTCTAACTTAACTTCTATCCTATTTATACACTTTCTATATTGAGCTTCAGTTGTGCTTCTTGGGCTTTGAGGCCTCTCCTTGCTTTCCTTTTGCCTTGGGTTTATGATCCATAACCTTGATGAGGTTGTTGATCCAAATCCTGTAACATTTATTGAGCCAATTTAGTGATAATCAAATAATGACACATGACTCAATAAATTGAGATTTCAAACTCATCAATCCTTCAGGCCCAATCCCATAAACCATGATATTCAATTGGGTTTCATACCAAAGTAAGTTTAAGTTAATATTTGTGCTCAAAGACTAACTTAAATCACAATATTTTTGGCCCAGAAACCTTTTCCAAGAGTGGCGTTTAAGTTGTAGTTTAAGCTTAAACTGCAGCTTAAACGCCAGACACTTCCAGTGAGGCCTTTTGTAGAAGCACGTTTAAGCTTCAGTTAAGGTTAAACTGAAGCTTAAACGTGGAAATGGAAGAAGGTAGCCCTGGAGAGTCATGTAGTCGAACACGTTTAAGCTTCAGTTTAAGGTTAAACTGAAGCTTAAACGTGGAGATAGGAAAGGCAGCCCTGGAGGTCGAACACGTTTAACCTCCAGTTTGAGGTCAAACTGGAGGTTAAACGTGGAAAAGGGTGGAGGCATACTGGAGGTCGAACACGTTTAACCTCCAGTTTGAGGTCAAACTGGAGGTTAAACGTGGAAGCTTGGAATGGAGGCCCTGGAGGTGTCGAACACGTTTAACCTCCAGTTTGAGGTCAAACTGGAGGTTAAACGTGGAGATGGAGAGAGCAACCCTGGAGTAGAAAAGCTATCGAACACGTTTAAGCTCCAGTTTGAGTCAAACTGGAGCTTAAACGTGGAATGGCTCCCTGGTACTCTTCCTGGTTCTGGCGTTTAACCTCCAGTTTGAGGTCAAACTGGAGGTTAAACGTGGAACTCCTCCCTGGGTGGCATACTCATTCTGGCGTTTAACCTCCAGTTTGAGGTCAAACTGGAGGTTAAACGTGGAATGCTCCTTAAGTGAGGCTTTTCATTCTGGCGTTTAACCTCCAGTTTGAGGTCAAACTGGAGGTTAAACTTCAATCCCAGCATTTCTTATCCTTCATGATTTTGGCGTTTAAGCTCCAGTTTAGGCTTAAACTGGAACTTAAACTCCACATGTGATATTCAAGCTTCCTTTATTGATTTTGTTGCTTCCTTGCTTAGCCTCTTCTTCCCTGAAATCATCCAAACAATTGCATCAAAGTCTTGCAAAATTTCATGAGAAATCTTTCATTCATAGCATTTAAGTAATATAACTAAAACTCATGGAATTTGCATCAAAATCATATTGTTTGGATGGTTCATTACTTTGTTCTTCATTTAACCATTTTTGGTTACTTTAAGCTCAAGAAAATGCATAAAACAACTAAAACTAACAGAAAAATGCTAGTGAAACTAGCCTATGATGCCTTGGCATCACAACACCAAACTTAATACTTGCTTGTCCCTAAGCAAGTCCTGAGTTATTTGAGAAGAAAGTATGAAACAGAAAGCAATTACATTGGCTATATTAGCAAGCATTTGAAGTTCATCAGAAGGGTTTTATGCAGAAAGTTGCAGCATCACTTTTTCATACTTATCAGGTAGGATTATCACTTTTTCATTGCATCCATCAAAAATTGCTATGGCCTCTTGTTATTCTTATGTCTTTGGCACTTTTCTCTTCTTTGTTTTTCTTTTCTTTTTCTTAGAGCTTCTTTTGCTCCTTGTTTGCTTAGTGTCATGTGTTGCACAAGCCTTTGGCATTTTCTTTTTCTTATCAGTGCACTACACATATCCACCTTAGGCATTTTAGTTCACATTTCTTCTTGAGACATTGGTGCCCAGCACCTCTTTGTGTGACTAAATGTTTTGTATTTAGGTTGCTCTTGATAATGGACTTTTGGTTGATAATCCCGGGTTAGTTAACCCAAGTTACCAAGTGTTGAAACACTCCTCAGAACCTATTCATCCAAGCATATCCTTAATACATAAACACCACAGGCATTTGTCTCAGAAGTTCAAACCATTGGTACCTAGCTTATTTTCTCAATTTTTTTGCTTTTTGGTTGCCTTTTTCCATGGCTTTTTCTTTTTCTTTTTCTTTCTTTTTCATGGCCAAAGACATTTATTCATCAAGATCCATAGACAATGTTCACTTTCTACATAAAAAAAATGATAATTCTACACTCTAATTTTAGTGATCTGACTAAACAATCAAGCATGCATACCACCACTTAATTCTACTTGATTTGTCACTAATTTAGCCAAGTTACTTTTGTTCAAACTTTTCTTTTATTTTTGGAAATAGAACAAGCATGGCACGCACTTGTTTAAGAAGGTGAAGTTATATCCAAACATCCAGGCATTCACTTTATTCAAAGCACTTAACAAACACACATACTAAAAAAAACGACTCATAAAAAAAAAACTCCACATAACACTTAAATGACTTATGATGAAAACACGTTCATAAAGACAATTCACCAATTATCATTTGATTATTAAGGAACGAGACCACCTCTTATTTATTGCTTGGTTCTTCTTAATTCTTGGGATCCTGCTTCTTCTTGCTTCCTGCCTCTTTTTGACCACTTGTGCCTCCCTTGTCTTTTCTTATGAGCTTTTTCCAGAATCCAGCCTTTTTCATCGTTTCTTCCACTCCTTTTTCAAGGATCATTGCCTTGTTTATTTCTCCTTCTTTCCTCCCTTTGAAATACTCATCATAAGCTGGGAATGCTGGGTCCATCTTGTGTAGATGTTCCCCTATGTAGTTAAGCTTGATTTGCGAACTGATGTTGTAATCAGCTTGGACTGAGTATCTTGCATTCTGTAAAGTGGTGGCTTCCTTGATTGCCAAGACATTGGCATCTTGGTGTTGGCATATGTGGCTGAAGGATTCCTGTAAGTGTAAATTTTGTTCCCTTTGCAGATCGAAGAATCTTGATTCAAAGTTCCTTTGCATATCCATCATTTTTAGATGAAAGTCCTCTTGTCTCTCCTGAGACCTCATGTATTGTTGAGACATTCCTTCCATGATTTCCTGCATTCTGCTCATATCCATGGGGTCTCTGGGAATTCGTTGTCTTCTTTCAGGAGTTGCTTGCTCTTCTTGCTCTTCTTCTCTATCTTCTCCTTCCTGTCTTTCTTGTTCTGCTTCTTGCTCGGCTTCCACTTGTTGCCCTTCTTCATTTCTTCTTCTTGTATGTCTTGGAGGAGTTGGGCCAAGAGTCATTCTGTGCGCAGTTATGGCCAGTCCAGGATATAGCCAATTAGGTCTTTCATCCTCAAGTGGTACTTGGGCATCGATGCATAGTCTAATGATAGTGCTAGGGAAGTGGAGCCAGGATTCAGGGTCACTTTTCTCACTAAACTCTTGTATCTGTTCAGCAATGAGTTTATGAACTTTGATCTCTCCTCCAACCATAATGCAATGTAGCAAGATGGCTCTTCTAGGGACTATTTCTGAAGAGTTTGCAGTGGGTAGGATGGATCTCCTAACTATTGCATACCACCCTTTAGCTTCAGGTGTTAGGTCTCCCCTTCTCAAGACTCTTGGAGCCCCTCTTGTTTTTCTCACCCATTCAGCTCTGATGGCACAAAGGTCTTCAGCAATAGTTGTATAGTCAGGTTCTCCTATCATCCTTTCTTCATAACTTGCTTGGCTGAAATGTATGTTTTTCAGGCCAAGAGTTTTCATGATTGCTTTAGGACTGAAGTCAACTTCCATCCCTCTCACATAGCTTTTGTATGTGGGGTTCTTGGTTTGATCCTCCCTTACTGCATTTGCATAAAACTCTTTCACCAAGTTGATGTTGATTCTAGTGATTGGCTTAGTTAGGAGCTCCCACTTCCTCTTTTTGATCTTTTCCCAAACACCTGGGAACTCATCCTTTTCAAGGTCAAAGGGAACCTCAGCTAGTACCGTTTTAGGTCTCATCCATTCGGCTTGAATCTCATGGAACACTGATCTGTATCTCCATGCATCGAATTCCCTGTTTTCCTCCATTGGCTGCTTGTCTTTTCTTCTTTTGTGGCTAGATGAAGCTGCCATTGGTTTTTTTAGTTTTGGTAAGTGACAAGCTAAAGTTGACAAGGTGAAGCAAGAAGTGTTGTTGGAGGTGTGGTGAGGTTGTTTTCGGCAAGAGATAGTTATGCTGTGATGAAGGAAAATGTGTATGAAGGAGAATTGGTGGTGTGGGACTCGTTCCCCAAGTGGTTCTTTATAGTGCCCATGAGTGAAAAATGAACGGCTAGGGTGGTTTGTGAAGGGTGGCTTGATGGTAAATATATGAATTGTAGATAAGGACGATTGGCTTTTCATTTTCTTGGAAGTATTCTGGATGCATTAGGTTGTACATGTAGCTTTCTTTTCTTGCAGAACTTCCTTTTCCCATGTGTTAGTTTCAAAGATTTGTGAATTTTCTTTTTGACCAAGCACGTACCTCCCTTTGTCTTTTTCCTCCATTTTTGTCTTTTCTTTTGTACCTGCACAAACAAACAAATTTGCTATCATTTTTCGGTCCATGTGAATTATGAATAGTATTTGCACATGTAAATCAATGCTTGTCTTTATGAGCTTATAGCCGTGACTTCTACATGTATGCACACTTATTATTTGGACACCAAACTTAGTGTTTGGTTAAGTCTCCTGATGACATGAAATCCATATTGGTTGTCCTTAATGAGTGTGCATAATTCTAATAAATCATAGTCACCTTGGCTCTTTGATTCTAAACAAAGTGACTAACCTAAGTAATTGAAACCAAAGTATTAAAACATGTGAATGGTATACTTGTCATGAATTTTGAAATCCAGAGGAACTTCTTGCTTTTCATAAACTGTGTTCAAAAAGAACACCAAACTTAATGTTTGGTTGTGCACCTTGAATGAAAGATGGAATTCAATTCGAGTAAGATTTGGGAGTGCCATCAAGCACACCAAACTTAGAGACCCATCGTAATTTACATGCAAGGTTTAGTGCACTTAATCAATAGTTGTCCTGAGGATTCAAGTTCATGCATAAGAAACCATGCTTTATTAGATGTAAAGCAAAGCACTAAAGATTAAGGATACTAAAAACATGGGTTGCCTCCCATGAAGCGCTTCTTTAACGTCACTAGCTTGACGGTTGTCCCTTGTTAGGGTGGATTGTAGTGCTTGATGTCCTCTCCTCTCACTATGAAAACGTCCCCACTTGATTCATTCATGACCTCTAAATGTTCCATAGAAAGAACTTTCCTGATTGTGAACACTTGAGGGAGCTGGGAAGGAATGGTTTTGAGGCCAGGTGGGATTGGCAGATAATGACTTGATATCACGTTATCTCCCGGAGAAAAACCTTCAGTGGGAATTTTCTTGTTTCTCCATCCTCTTGGCAATCTCCCTATCACTCTTCCCTTTCTCTTGAGGATTTCTTCATTGACCTTTATGTCAGGAGGATCCTTCTGATCTGTTTCCACTGATTCTTGTGGCTCTAACTCTTGCAACTCTTGTTTGCCTTCCAATGACTGTTTTAGAGTCTCAGCTGCTGGATTACTTTCCTCCAAACACGGATGGCTACTATCATCTTTAGGCTTTTCAGGTTCTGGTTCAGGCTCAGATGCAGGTTTGAAGACTTTGAAAATGAGCTGTTCATCATGTATTCTCAGAATTAGCTCTCCTTGTTCTACATCTATGAGCGCTCTAGTAGTGGCTAGAAATGGTCTGCCCAGAATGATAGGGTGTAAGTAGCTTTCCTCCATGTCCACAATGACAAAGTCTGTGGGGAAATAATAATCCCCCACTTTCACCAGCACATTTTCAACTACCCCTTCAGCTTGCTTCTGAGTTTTGTCAGCCAGTTGTATGATTACATCAGTGGATCTCACCTCATTCAGTTGTAGCCTCTTCATAAGAGTTAGAGGCATCACATTTATGCTAGCTCCTAGATCACAGAATCCTCTGTCAATTTTTGTTTCCCCTATGATGCAAGGGATATGAAAACTTCCTGGGTCCGTTTTCTTAGAGAGTGTGTCCTTCTTGATGAGAGCACTGCATTCTTTGTTCATTGTTACTGTTTGTCCTCCCTTCAAAACTCTTTTTTTGCTTAACAATTCCTTTAAATACTTGATGTGTGTGGGCATTTGATGAAGAATCTCAAGAAAGGGAATATTGACATGAAAAGAGTTAAATGTCTCTAGAAACCTTGAGTAGGTTTTCCTTTTTTCACCTCCTCCTAACCTCTCAGGAAATGGTGCTTTTGGTTGGTATATTTCCATCATGCCTTTTTGCAGTTCCTTGGCTTGCTCAGTTCCACCTTCTTGCTTAACTTCTTCCACACCTTCCTTCAAGATTTCTGGTTCCTGCTCTGAGGGCCTGATTCCTTCTTCTTCTGAGACTTCCTTCATTATGGTGATGGCTTTGCATTCTTCCCATCTTACTCTCTTTTGTTCCCCTTTAGGATTCTTTTCTGTGTCACTAGGGAACACTGCAGTTGATTTGGGTGCCTGTTGAGATAGCTCTCCTACTTGAGATTCCATCCTTTTGAGTTTTTCACCATGGTTTCTTAAGGTAGTTCTCACATCATCCCTGAAGCTCTTCAGTTCAATGATGTCTTGACTCATGGTTGCCATAATTCCTTCTATCCGGTTTAATTGATCTTGAAAATGTTGGTTCGGATTAGGTTGGGTATGTTGATTATTTTGGCCATGATATGATGATTGGGGGTAAGTGTTTTGTGTGGCTTGGTATGATCTTTGGTTGGAGTTTTGGTATGTGGAATTGTTTTGTTGGTTGTGGTTGTAAGGTTTGTGGTTTTGTGGTTGGGTTTGTTGGTTTCCCCACCCAAAGTTTGGGTGGTTTCTCCAGCCTGGGTTGTAAGTGTTGGAATGTGGATCATATGATTGCCTTTGTTGGTTTCCCACATAGTTAGCCTCATCCCAATCACCTCCTTCAATGCCTACTTCCTCTTGATCTTGTGTGTGTATTGCAGCCACTTGCTTTGTTTCTAATTGCCTGGTAAGCTCTGCTAGTTGCTTGGCAAACACCTTGTTTTGGGCTAGAATTGTATCAACATGGTTCAGCTCCATGACTCCCTTAGTGTTGTGCCTTTCTGATGCATAGTAGTACTCATTCTCAGCCACTGTCTCGATCACTTCAATGGCTTCTTCCACAGTCTTTTTCCTGTTCAATGAACCTCCTGATGAATGGTCTACAGCCTTCCTTGATTCATAAGAGAGCCCATCATAGAAGATGTGCAGTTGCACCCAATCATGGAACATGTTTGGTGGGCATTTCCTTGTCAAGTCCTTGAATCTCTCCCATGCCTCGTAGAGAGTTTCACCATCTTGTTGTCTAAAAGTCTGAACCTCAGATCGAAGCCTATTGACCTTTTGTGGAGGGTAGAAACGTGCCAGAAACTTGCTTTCCACCTCATCCCATGTTGTTAGACTCCCCCTTGGGAATGATTCCAGCCAGTTAGCTGCTTTGTCCCTAAGTGAAAATGGGAACAAAAGCAGTTTATAGGCATCTTCCTGGACTCCATTGGACTTCACAGTGTCACAAATTCTCAGGAATTTTGTGAGATGTTGGTTTGGGTCTTCATTAGCACTTCCTCCAAAGGAACAATGATTTTCCACAAGTGATATTAGCTGTGGCTTGAGCTCAAAATTGTTGGCCTGAATGGGTGGTTTCTGGATGCTACTACCACAATTCCCAGAGGTCGGGTTTATGTATGAACTAAGAACCCTCCTCTCAGGGATGGCATCGTTTCCATCAGCTCTCTCATGGTTGTGAACTTCTCTATCCATGTTGAGATCTAAAGCTTCCTCAAAATTGTCCTCAGATTCTCCTTCAGATTCCTCTTCTCCCACTACTCTCTTCCCTTCTAAGTCTATGAAGGGTCCTCTCTGGTTCGGTATATGGAGGAGTTGATGTCTCTCCTCTCCTACCTGTCATACAAGAACACAGCTCAAACACAAACAAGTGAAATACTCTTGGTTAATGGAAGAGTATGGTTAGCTCAATTGAGGAATTAATTCAAACAGTTAGTGAGTCAGTGAGTTAGTTGCATGAATTTAAAGGCATTAAGAAGGAAAGCATGTAACCAAGTGCAGAAATTAAAAATTCAACAAGTATCTTGAACAGAATTAACAAAGCAAGAGAAAATTGCTCAATCTAGTTAGCTTCCAATTTGAGAATTGTCAATCGAAAACCAATCCCCGGCAACGGCGCCATAAACTTGATGCGCATAAACTAGTTATGCTACGATTTAGGAAATTGCACGATCGGCAAAATTCCTTCCGGCAAGTGCACCGGTTATCGTCAAGTAAAAACTCACAATAGAGTGAGGTCGAATCCCACAAGGATTGGTTGAGTGAGCAATTCGGATTAGAAGTGTGTTCTAGTTGAGCGGAATCAAGATTTGAGATGAGAATTGCGGAATGTAAAATTGGCGGGAAAAGTAAATGACAAGAAAATTAAATGGCAGAATCTTAAATTGCATGAATTAAAGAGCAGAAACTAAATTGCTGAAATTAAAAGGGAATGGGGGTGATTGCATGAATTGAGTTGCAGAATGTAAAGAGAAAGGGGAAATCAGAAATGGGGAATTCATTGGGTTATAGGAGATATTGAGATCTCCGAATCAAAACATGTTTATCTCTTCCTCAACCAATGCGTTCATTAAATTTTGCTTGGCAATCTTATATGATTGGATCCCAATTCCTTGGCTCACCAATGCTCTCTAAAAACAAACAAATTCCCAATCCCTTGGTTTAAATGTTCATAAGAAGAGATGATGCTTGATCACTGATTATACCACACAATTTCATGAACCACAATTTGGTAGGATTACATGTCACAATATCCATCCAATCCCCAATCCAATCCACTGTGAGAAAGCTTCTCTAGCATGAATCCTCCATTCCTTTCCCAAGGCTCCGAAGGATTCCAAGTATGAGTAGTTTCTTTCCCAAGACAACTACTCAATGGAATTAGATCGAGAAGCTTTCTAACAAAATTCAAGAGAAAAGATTGAAGAAGAAGATAAACTATTATTGATTCATTGAATTACAATAGAGCTCCCTAACCCAATGAAAGGGGGTTTAGTGAATCATAGCTCTGAATTCAATTACAAAGAAAAGGAAAACTAGCTAAAAGTGAAAGTAAAAGTCCCCTCTAACTTAACTTCTATCCTATTTATACACTTTCTATATTGAGCTTCAGTTGTGCTTCTTGGGCTTTGAGGCCTCTCCTTGCTTTCCTTTTGCCTTGGGTTTATGATCCATAACCTTGATGAGGTTGTTGATCCAAATCCTGTAACATTTATTGAGCCAATTTAGTGATAATCAAATAATGACACATGACTCAATAAATTGAGATTTCAAACTCATCAATCCTTCAGGCCCAATCCCATAAACCATGATATTCAATTGGGTTTCATACCAAAGTAAGTTTAAGTTAATATTTGTGCTCAAAGACTAACTTAAATCACAATATTTTTGGCCCAGAAACCTTTTCCAAGAGTGGCGTTTAAGTTGTAGTTTAAGCTTAAACTGCAGCTTAAACGCCAGACACTTCCAGTGAGGCCTTTTGTAGAAGCACGTTTAAGCTTCAGTTAAGGTTAAACTGAAGCTTAAACGTGGAAATGGAAGAAGGTAGCCCTGGAGAGTCATGTAGTCAAACACGTTTAAGCTTCAGTTTAAGGTTAAACTGAAGCTTAAACGTGGAGATAGGAAAGGCAGCCCTGGAGGTCGAACACGTTTAACCTCCAGTTTGAGGTCAAACTGGAGGTTAAACGTGGAAAAGGGTGGAGGCATACTGGAGGTCGAACACGTTTAACCTCCAGTTTGAGGTCAAACTGGAGGTTAAACGTGGAAGCTTGGAATGGTGGCCCTGGAGGTGTCGAACACGTTTAACCTCCAGTTTGAGGTCAAACTGGAGGTTAAACGTGGAGATGGAGAGAGCAACCCTGGAGTAGAAAAGCTATCGAACACGTTTAAGCTCCAGTTTGAGTCAAACTGGAGCTTAAACGTGGAATGGCTCCCTGGTACTCTTCCTGGTTCTGGCGTTTAACCTCCAGTTTGAGGTCAAACTGGAGGTTAAACGTGGAACTCCTCCCTGGGTGGCATACTCATTCTGGCGTTTAACCTCCAGTTTGAGGTCAAACTGGAGGTTAAACGTGGAATGCTCCTTAAGTGAGGCTTTTCATTCTGGCGTTTAACCTCCAGTTTGAGGTCAAACTGGAGGTTAAACTTCAATCCCAGCATTTCTTATCCTTCATGATTTTGGCGTTTAAGCTCCAGTTTAGGCTTAAACTGGAACTTAAACTCCACATGTGATATTCAAGCTTCCTTTATTGATTTTGTTGCTTCCTTGCTTAGCCTCTTCTTCCCTGAAATCATCCAAACAATTGCATCAAAGTCTTGCAAAATTTCATGAGAAATCTTTCATTCATAGCATTTAAGTAATATAACTAAAACTCATGGAATTTGCATCAAAATCATATTGTTTGGATGGTTCATTACTTTGTTCTTCATTTAACCATTTTTGGTTACTTTAAGCTCAAGAAAATGCATAAAACAACTAAAACTAACAGAAAAATGCTAGTGAAACTAGCCTATGATGCCTTGGCATCAGTCGTCTTCTCAAGGAATTGCATGGAAATATGATTTATTATTGGTTATGAAACATAGAGTTTTTGGGTTTCAAAAGGTTTGAAAAAGGAAAATAAATTACAGGAATTAATAAATTAATATCTAATAAAACTCTTGGCAAGGTATGAAAATTTGGAAGTCTTATCCTAGTTATCCTTATCGATGGTGATGAGAATTGAGTTTTAATCCTACTTAGTTAACCTTTACTAAAGCAAAGGAAAGTCAAGTTGACTAATTAGTTTGATCCTCAAGTCCTAGTCAATTCCTAAGAAAGGATTAGAGTTATTGGAATTTAATTCAATTAGCAAAAATAACAATTATCAATCATGATGAGTTTGATAACTCAAGAGTATCCAATTAATCAATTAAAGCCAAGAAAAAAAGCTAAATAAGAATCATAAATCTGAAATACCTCAATTTATATTAAATAAAGAAAATCCTAACATGAATGGTTCGTAAGCCAATTTGGCAACATAAGTAATCAACAAATAAAAGCATTAAAGTATGTGAAAGTAAAAGAGAAATATAAAGTAAAAGGAATATTGAACCTGTGACTGAAGATGAATTGAACGAAACTAATAAAAATCCTAAAATCCTAAATCCTAAGAGAGAGGAGAGAACCTCTCTCTCTAAAAACTACATCTAATCCTAAAATTATGAATTATGAATGTATGATATCCTCTCCTTTGATTCCTCCATTCTCTGGCTTATATTCTGTGTTTTTGGATTCAGAATTGGGCTGAAAAAGGGTCCAGAAATCACTGGGGGCATTTTCTGCAGATTCTGGTACGTGGCGCCTGTCACGCGTTCGTGTGGGTCACGCGTTCGCGTCATTTGAGAGTTTTCCTTGCCACGCGTTCGCTTTGGTCACGCGTACGCGTCATTTGGGTTCTGCTCAAGGCACGCGTCCGCGTCAGTCATGCGTTCGCGTCGATGCCTTTTCGCGCTAGGCACGCGGCCGCGATGTCCATGCGTTTGTGTCGCTGCCCTTTTCTTCAAAACTCCATTTTTGTACTTTTCTTCCATTTTTGTATATTTTCTTTCTGTCCTCTAAGCCATTCCTGCCTTAGGAGATCTGAAAATACTTAACACACAAATCACGGCATCGAATGGTAATGAAGGGTAATTAAAATTAATATTTTTAAAGCATTTATGGGTTTATCACGCATCGCACAGGGTAATGAAGGGTAATTAATATTTTTTCACATATATCACATAATAAGGAAGGGAAAGTAAAACCATTCAATTTACAAGAATAAGTGAGTGAAGGATTGAATAAATCACTTAAATTGAGCACAAAATACATCATAAAATATGGGTTTATCACGCATTGCATAGGCATCCTGAGTATCGTGAAATGTGCGTGCGCACAACCGCTTGTGTGTATGCACAGGTGCCCGCACATGCCTTCATTAAAAATATACGTGACTCGCGATTTGAGGGCCTTGGAGGCCCATTTCTGCTATGATGAGTTGCATCATCTACCTCTTTCTCCCATCTAAAAGGACCATAAAAAGAGTGTAATCTCATTCAATCAATGCAATTTCATGAGTTAAATGGTGAATATTATGGTACATTGCTTTGAAATGAGTTTTGTTTGAATTCCAGGTGAAAAGAGCAACAGAAGAAGAAAGAAACAAGAAAAGTGTGCTGGGTGTGTGAACTGGGCGTGTGATAAACCCCAATTCTATGGTTTATATAGTGTAGAATTTGGGGAGATTTTGTCAATATTTCTCACACTTATCCACAAGAAATTCATGTTTTTGTGTTCTCTTCCTAATATTGCTTCATGATGAAAAACATGCTTATTTTACCTTAGAATCGCTATATTTTGATCTTCTTTTATTGCCATTCGATGCCGTGATGTATTTGTTGAGTGATTTCAGAAATTATAGGGCAAGGATGGCCTATAAGAGAGAAAGAAAGCATGCACAAAAGGGAGGAACATGAAGACTTAGATTTTGGGAACTTCAGCACCGAGGCGCAGGCGCACTTCACGCATTCTATTCTAAATGTAAACTACCTTCATGAATCACGCAACTTTAGTTATTATCCACCTATATATATAAAGCTTACATGTGGTTAATTTTTTTCATATTTTCAAGGAATCATATATACATAGGCAGACCCTAGATAATGTTAAAGCACTTTTACAATTGAGATGGGTGAAAGTATTTCACAAACCTGTAAGACAATTAACAATTAAGCAGAGATATATGGTGATGAGCTATTGAACCCTCACTGGATTTTTGTGTTTACTCTCTAGTCACTCAGTGTTTATTGGGTTAATCACTCTATTCTTCTTCTATCCTTGCATTCTAAAACTTTGTTCTTCATTTAACCAATCAACAATTATGGAATACAGTCATACAAAAATCATGAGGTCTTTTTCAAGGTTATAATGGGGCCAGGGTAAAGGTAAGGGTATATGTATAAGGCTAAGTGAGCTAACAAAGTGAATCCTTGATTAGTCTAAGTTCTCACCTAACATACATACCTTGTATAATTTAAAGTTCTTTTACCTATTTACCCAAATTTTCCCACTTTGTATTACAAGCTCATGCATTAAATTTAAGTTTGAAATTTTGTCCCATGTGCATTGATTCTTTTTGCATTTGGGGAATTTTTGTATCCCCTTATTTAAATACTGAAAATAAATTTTTTTTATGTACATGGTAATTTAGTTATTTTGATTTCACATGAGCATGCTTCCCAAATTTCTGAAATAACTTATTCATTTTAAATCCCTACTTTGTTTCTATCATCCCATGTTCCCATAAAATTTCCCACACTTAAATTGTACACAATATCTATCTTAAGCTAACCAAGGATTCAACTTGGGATTTTTATTTTCTTTTTCTGCTTAAGGCTAGTAATGTGGTTATAGAACAAGAGGGGATTAAAAAGCTCAAGGGGGCTAACAAGGGTGATGTAAAAGGTAGGCTAAATTGGTATAAGTGAGGAAAAATTCAAACGATGGCCTCAATCATCTCTTGGTAAGTATCTATATTATATATTGGACATATAGATTAAAACAAAGTAAAGAACACCAGGATGAAAAAGAAGAGCAAAACACATAGGAATGAAATTTATGGTTTGAATGTAACCATACTATTAAGCTCAAAACTCACAGGCTGTGTGTTCTCTAGCTCAGAAATCATATATCAGTTATGTATGTCATGCAAGTAGAAATCAAGAGTTCCCATTATTCTCAATGTAAATCTCAGTCAGGCGGATTCAAATGGTTATGGAGGATTGATAATTAAAAGATGAATAAAATATAAAATAGGATAGAGATACTTATGTAATTCATTGGTGAGAATTTCAGATAAGCGTATGAAGATGCTTTGTTCCTCCTGAACTTCTGCTTTCCTATTGCCTTCTTCCAATCATTCATACTCCTCTCCATGGCAAGCTGTATGTTGGGCATCACCGTTGTCAATGGCTACTTCCCGTCCTCTCAGTGAAAATGGTCCAAATGCGCTATCACCGCACGGCTAATCAGCTGTTGGTTCTCGATCATGTTGGAATAGGATCCATTGATCCTTTTGCATCTGTCACTACGCCCAACACTCGCGAGTTTGAAGCTCGTCACAGTCATCCCTTCCCAGATCCTACGCGTTTAACTCCAGCTTTTATGACAGTTCTGGCGTTTTGACGCTAGAATTTCTATGCTGACTTGGAACGCCGATTTGAGACATCAAATCTCAGGCAAAGTATCGACTATTATATATTGCTGGAAAGCCCAGGTTGTCTACTTTCCAACACAATTGAGAGCGCGCCAATTGGGCTTTTGTAGCTCCAGAAAATTCACTTCGAGTGCAGGGAGGTCAGAATCTAACAGCATCTGCAGTCCCTTTTCAGCCTCTGAATTAGATTTTTGCTCAGGTCCCTCAATTTTAGTCAGAAAATACCTGAAATCAGAGAAAAATACACAAAATCATAGTAAAGTCCAGAAATGTGATTTTTATTTAAAAACTAATAAAAACATAATAAAATATACTAAAAACATACTAAAAACAATGCCAAAAAGCGTATAAATTATCCGCTCATCACCCTTAGGCCAGGATTTTATTCCTTTGGGCCCTGCTATCCATTGATGCTCAAAGCCTTGGATCATTTTTATTACCCTTGCCTTTTGGTTTTAAGGGCTAGTGGCTTTTTCTGCTTGCTTTTCATTTTTTTATTTCTCTCTCTTTTTTTCTTTTATTTTCGCCAATTTTTTTTCGCAAGTCTTGTTATTCACTGCTTTTTCTTGCTTCAAGAATAAATTATATGAATTTTCATATTATCAAATAACATTTCTCCTTTTTCATTATTCTTCAAGAGCCAACAATTTTAACATTCAAAACAACAAATTCAAAAGACATATGCACTGTTCAAGCATTCATTCAGAAAACAAAAACTATTGTCACCACATCAAAATGATTAAACTAATTTCAAGGATGAATTCGAAATTCATGTACTTCTTGTTCTTTTGTAATTAAAATATTTTTCATTTAAGAAAGGTGATGGATTCATAGGACATTCATAGCTTTAAGACATCGACACTTAAATACTAATGATCATGTAGTAAAGACATAAACATAAATAAACATAGAGCATAGTAAATGAAAAATAGAAAAATAAGAACAAGGAGATTAAGGAACGGGTCCACCTTAGTGAGGGTGGCGTCTTCTTCCTCTTGAAGAACCAATGGTGTTCTTGAGCTGCTCTATGTTTCTTCCTTGTCTTTGTTGCTCCTCCCTCATAGCTCTTTTGATGTGCGGAAAACGATCCGACACAAAACTCACCGGCAAGTGTACCGGGTCGCATCAAGTAATAAAATTCATGGGAGTGAGGTCGATCCCACAAGGATTGAAGGATTGAGCAACTTTAGTTTAGTGGTTGAATTAGTCAAGCAAACAAGTGTTGATTGTGTGAAATTGTGTTGACAGGAATTAAATTGCATAGAATGTAAAGGGGAGTGGGTGATTTGCAGGAAATTAAAGGGAACAAAAAAGAAAAAGAGCTGAATCTTAAAGAACAAGAAATTAAATGGCAGAAACTTAGAACGCAAGAAATGTAAATTGCAGAATCTTAAAGTGCAAGAAATGTAAATTGCTTGAATTATAAAAGGAGTTGGGGATTGGGATTGCAGAAATTAAACAAGGAAAAGTAAAATTCAACAAGCAGAAATATAAAAGATGGATTCAATTAAATCGGATCTCAAATGACAATAGCAGTAAGCTTGGTGTAGCAACGAAACAAGGAAATTGAAATTGAAAGATGTAGATCTCAGGACCCAAGAGACTAGATAACCAAGTCTAGATCTCAATGCCTTCCTAGATCCAAATTTAGAATTCAATTGCAAGAAAAGTAAAGATCAAGCAGTAGAAGAAAGGAATTCAAATATTGATTTCTCAAAAAGTGTAGTAAAGAAAACAGAGAGATCTCAAGGTGAGATTGAGACAGAATTTCCTCAATTCTTCAACACCCAAGACTCAAAATCTCCAAATAGCTCAAAAACCCAAAAGCTCTCCAAAAACTACTCAGCAAAACCAAAAAGGAAAAGCTCTACTGCAAGTGTTAAAAATTCTAAAAAGGAAAAAAACTCCCTAAAACTTCAAATCCTAAGCTATTTATACACTTTCTTCAAATGATCATTAAGCCTTGAATTGGGCCTTTAGCCTTGATGGAATTGGATTGATAGTAGCCTCCGTTGATTTCTCTTGGTGTTGAGAAAAAATCCATTAGTGAACCGGGCCATGAACCATTCACATTTGAGTCAACGTTTGAGGCAAACGTTGACTCAAACGTCCATTGTGCGACATTATGCAGCTCGGCCAAGTTGCTGTCTTCCACGTTTGAGCCAACGTTTGAGGTCAAACGTGAGCTCAAACGTGGTTCCCCCATGCTACTCCTTTGGCCAACGTTTGGCCCAACGTTTGAGGCAAACGTTGGCGCAAACGTGGCTCACTCAATGCATCAAACAGAGGTGCTCTTCCTTGCTTTTATGGCGCCAACGTTTGACCTCACGTTTGAGGCAAATGTTGGCGCAAACGTTGGTTTGCTCAGGAGTGATCTTTCTCTTCTCTTTGGCGCCAACGTTTGACCTCACGTTTGAGGCGAACGTTGGCGCAAATGTTGCCTTCCCTTGCTCCTTCTTCAGCCAACGTTTGCCTCAACGTTTAAGGCAAATGTTGGCGCAAACGTTGGCTCTTCTCCAGGGTGTTCTTCATCTGCTTCTCATGTTTGAGTTAACGTTTGAGGCAAACGTTAGCTCAAACGTGAATCCCTTTTTTCAAGCCCATTATTGAAACCTTCTTCCAAGCTTTATTCCACCTATCATCAACCAACAATTGCATCAAAGCTATGCTCTAATCATGAGAGTTATTCTTTTTCTTGTCATATAAGCAATTATGGCATAAAACTCATGAAAATGCATCAATTTATCCATAGTTGATTGAATCTAGGGAAACATGATATTCCACCCAATTGGCTTACTTATGGCCCAAGAAAGTGCATAAAACTAAATGAAAACAAAGGAAAAAGACTAGTGAAACTAGGCTAAGATGACTTGTCATCACAACACCAAACTTAAACCTTGCTTGTCCCCAAGCAAGAACAGAATTATTAAGAAGAAAGAATGAAAACAAAAGAGAATGCTCATGTTAGCAGAGTATTATTGGTAGCTCATGGGGTTTTATGCAGATATGTAACTACTGACTTCTTATTGACAAGTAGGCCTAGAAAGTTCTCTCTAAGCATCAAGCAAAACACTGCTATGACCTCTCATTATTCCTTTGTCCTTGTTTACTGAATTCTTTTCTTATTAAGATTTAGTTCAGTGTCATGTGTAACAAGCTCTTTTCTTTATTTATGCTTGACACATTATTCACTTTAGACACTTGGCTCACATCCCTTCTTAGAACATTGATGCCCAGCACCTCTTTGGGTTACTAAATGTCTTGTAGCTAGGTTGCTCTTGATAGTGGACCTTCAGTTGATAATCCCGGGTTAGTTAACCCAAGTTACCAAGTGTTAATGCACTCCAAAGAACTTAATAATCCAAGCAGATCCTAGTACAAAGACACCACAGGCATATATTCTAAAGTTCAAACTATTGGTGTCTAGCTTTATTTCTTTTTATTTTTCTTTTGTTCTGTTGCCACTTTTGGCTTTTTCTCTTCTCTTTTTGTTTTTCTTTTCACCCAAGGACTTTTATTTTGTTGAGATTCATAGACAGTGAACTACTTTCTTCTTAAAAAGAGAACAATCTATTCCTTTTATTCACTAATAGTGAGTTGCCACACAATCACACATACATACCACCACTTACTATTATTTGACTTCTAGCTAACAATGAACCATCTTACTTCATGCTTCAAACATTTCTTTTATTGAATTGAAAAGATGCAGGGGACAAAGCATGCATTAGTTAAGCGAAATTAAACACACAAGTACACTTAGACTAGCATTCTTATTGACAATAATGTTCAAGATGCATAACTACTGAACTAACAGTTACTGCTAAGATAGGCATATTCAAACTTCAAATTTAGAAAGATTGCATGTTGATGGAGTTAAGTGTCAATACAACCTTTTGGTGGCTTCTTCTTCTTACTCTCAACTGATGGTATGAAGTCCTCCCGAGAAAGTGTTTGAATCCCTGCAGAATTAAAGGGAGGTTGATTGTTTCTCAAGCCCTTAGATAACTAGTTAGTGTGCAGGACCTTCTTGTGGGCTTTTTGAACTTAGTTTGGTGTGTGTGAACACCAAACTTAGTCCCTTGCCACTACCTTTGATGCATCGAGTTGATCATATGTGAATTCCTAGTGTCTTAGCTAAAAATAATAAAACTACAAAGTAGAAACAAACAATGATTAAATGATTCATCTGATTGCTTGGAACTAGCAACCCTTTATGCAAAAGGTGAGAATGTGTTTTTAAACTAGATTTTTGGTGGAACACCAAACTTAAAATCTTTCATTCTCCTTTAAATTGTTTTGATGTGTGACACCAAACTTAGCTCGTTGCACTACAGGTGAATCCACTTAATCTTTTTATTGAACTATCATTGAAAGAAGATGACTACCTCAGGTTGGGTTGCCTCCCAACAAGCGCTCTTTTAATGTCACTAGCTTGACATTCTTCAATTTTTGCTTCAAGGATGTTGTAAGCTCTGGACCTCTTTTTCCTTGTCCCAATGTCCCCCTAAGTACAGCTTTGCTCTGTGACCATTTGCTGTGAATTGACTCTTTGTTGCTTCATTTAGCAGTTCAATACTTTCATAAGGAAAAACCTTGGTTACCAAATATGGACCGGTCCACTTAGATTTAAGCTTGCCAGGGAATATCTTGAGCCGTGAGTTGTACAAAAGTACTTGGGAACCCCATATCTAGTGAAAATATGCTTCTTAAGGAATTGAAGGACAATTTGTGCATCACAGGTGGTTGTGGCTATGGCTTCCACCCACTTTGAGACGTATTCTACTGCCACCAAAATATATCTGAAAGAATAGGAAGGGGGAAAAGGTCCCATGAAGTCAATACCCCATAAATCAAATAATTCCACTTCCAGAATGAAGTTTTGAGGCATCTCATTCCTTCTTGTCAGGCCTCCTGTTCTCTGGCATTCATTGCATTGGTGAACAAATTCTCTAGCATCTTTGAAGATAGTTGGCCAATAGAACCCACACTGTAGTATCTTTGCAGCTGTTCTTTCTGGCCCAAAATGTCCACCATAGGTTGAGCCATGGCAATGCCATAGTATATTTCTTATTTCACTCTTAGGAACACATCTCCTAATTACTCTATCAAAGCATGTCTTGAACAGGAAAGGTTCATCCCACAAGAACTTCCTTGCTTCATTGATTAACTTCTTCACTTGTTGCTTATATAATTCTTGAGGTATCTTCCTCCCTACTTTGTAGTTTGCTATGTCAGCAAACAAGGTGCTTGTTGAATCTGCAGCAAATGTTCATCTGGGAAGCTTTCATTCACAGGCTGTGAGGCTTCTTGGATTGTTTCTTGTGGTAGTCTTGATAAATGATCAGCAACTTGGTTTTCAGTGCCCTTCCTGTCCTTTATTTCAATATCAAATTCTTGTAGGAGTAATATCCACCTGATAAGTCTTGGCTAAGCATCCTGTTTTGACATTAAATACTTAATGGCAGCATGATCAGTATAAACCACAATTTTGGATCCTATCAAGTATGATCTAAACTTATCAAATGCATAAACCACAGCTAACAATTCCTTCTCTGTTGTGGTGTAATTTTTTTGAGCTTCATTCAATACTTTAATTGCATAATTTTTTTGAGCTTCATTCAATACTTTAATTGCATAATATATTTTTTTGAGCTTCATTCAATACTTTAATTCCTTATCAAATGCATGAACCATTCACGTTTGAGTCAACGTTTGAGGCAAACGTTGACTCAAACGTCCCTTGTGTGACATTATGCAGCTCGGCCAAGTTGCTGTCTTCCACGTTTGAGCCAACGTTTGAGGTCAAACGTGAGCTCAAACGTGGTTCCCCCATGCTACTCCTTTGGCCAACGTTTGGCCCAACGTTTGAGGCAAACGTTGGCGCAAACGTGGCTCACTCAATGTATCAAACAGAGGTGCTCTTCCTTGCTTTTATGGCGCCAACGTTTGACCTCATGTTTGAGGCAAACGTTGGCGCAAACGTTGGTTTACTCAGGAGTGATCTTTCTCTTCTCTTTGGCGCCAACGTTTGACCTCACATTTGAGGCGAACGTTGGCGCAAACGTTGCCTTCCCTTGCTCCTTCTTCAGCCAACGTTTGCCTCAACGTTTGAGGCAAACGTTGGCACAAACGTTGGCTCTTCTCCAGGGTGTTCTTCATCTGCTTCTCACGTTTGAGTTAACGTTTGAGGCAAACGTTAGCTCAAACGTGAATCCCTCTTTTCAAGCCCATTCTTGCAACCTTCTTCCAAGCTTTATTCCACCTATCATCAACCAACAATTGCATCAAAGCTATGCTCTAATCATGAGAGTTATCCTTTTTCTTGTCATATAAGCAATTATGGCATAAAACTCATGAAAATACATCAATTCATCCATAGTTGATTGAATCTAGGGAAACATGATATTTCACCCAATTGGCTTACTTATGGCCCAAGAAAGTGCATAAAACTAAATGAAAACAAAGGAAAAAGACTAGTGAAACTAGGCTAAGATGACTTGTCATCATCTTTGATCTTCTCTAATCTCATGGAGAATGATGGAGTCCTCTTGGTGTTCCATCCTTAGTTGTCCCATGTTGGAACTTAATTCTCCTAGGGAGGTGTTGATTTGCTCCCAATAGTTCTGTGGAGAAAAGTGTATCCCTTGAGGTATCTCAGGGATTTCATGGTGAGGAATTTCCTCATGCTCTTGTTGAGGTCCATGATCTCTTGTTTGCTCCATCCTTTTCTTGGTGATGGGCTTGTTAGCCACCTTGTAGAGTTCTTGAGGTATAATCTCATGAACTTCCACTTCGTCCCCAATCATGATACTATGGATCATGATGGCCCGGTCTACAGTAACTTCAGACCGGTTGCTAGTAGGAATAATTGAGCGTTGGATGAACTGCAACCATCCTCTAGCTACAGGCTTAAGGTCCGGTCTTCTCAATTGAACCGGCTTGCCTCTTGAGTTAACTTTCCATTGGGCTCCTTCCACACATATGTTCATGATGACTTGCTCCAACCTTTGATCAAAGTTGACCCTTCTAGTGTAGGGGCATGCGTTTTCTTGCATCATTGGCAAGTTGAATGCCAACCTTACATTTTTTGGATTGAAATCTAAGTATTTTCCCCAAACCATTGTAAGCCAGTTCTTTGGGTTTGGGTTCATACTTTGATCATGGTTCCTAGTGATCCATGCGTTTGCATAGAACTCTTGAACTATTAAGATTCCGACTTGTTGAATAGGATTAGAGAGAACTTCCTATCCTCTTCTTCTAATCTCTTGTCGTATCTCCGGATACTCGCCCTTTTTGAGCTTAAAAGGGACCTCGGGGATCACCTTCTTCTTGGCCACAACTTCATAGAAGTAGTCTTGATGGACCTTTGAGATGAATCTCTCCATCTCCCATGACTCAGAGGTGGAAGCAATTGCCTTCCCTTTCCTCTTTCTTGAGGTTTCTCTACCCTTAGGTGCCATTGATGGTTATGGAAAAACAAAAAGCAATACTTTTACCACACCAAACTTAAAAGGTTTCCTTGTCCTCGAGCAAAAGAAGAAAGAAAGTAGTAGAAGAAGAAGAAAATGGAGGAGATGGAGTGAGAGAGTGTATTCGGCCAAGGGGGAGAAGTAGTGGTTGTGAAGTGTAAAAATAGAGTAGTGTTAAGGGGTTAATATAGGGGTGGGGGGGGAGGTTTGGTTTCAACCATTAGGGTTGGGTTTGGGAGGGAAAGGAATGTGAATTTGGAGGTAAGTGGGATTTATGGGGAAGAGGTAATAAGGTGATTGGCGAAGGGTATTTGGGGAATAGGTAATAAGGTGATTGGTGAAGGGTATTTGGGGATGAGAAGGTGTGAATAGGAGAGAAGAAGAGGTGGGGTAGGTGGGGATCCTGTGGGTCCACAGATCCTGAGGGGTCAAGGACTTAGCATCCCTGCTCCAAGTAGGCGTGCAAAACGCCCTTAGAATGCATGTCTGGCGTTAAACGCCAGCTTGCTGCTTGTTTCTGGCGTTTAACGCCAGCTTTTCTCCCATTCTTGGCGTTAAACGCCAATTCCATGCTCTGTTCTGGCGTTAAACGCCAGTCTGGTGCTTGTTTCTGGCGTTTAACACCAGTTTGATGCTTCTTTCTGGCGTTAAATGGCAGTTTGATGCTTCTTACTGGCGTTTAAACGCTAGCAAGCTCTTCCTCCAGGGTGAGCTATTTTTAATGCTGCTTTTCATTCTGTTTTTGATTTTTCAGTAGTTTTTGTGACTTCACATGATCATCAACCTAAAGAAAACATAAAATAGCAATGGAAAATAAATAGATATAATTAAATAACATTGGGTTGCTGATAAACCCATATTTCATGAGTTCTTTTGTGCTTAATTTGAGTGATTTATACAATCCTTCA
This sequence comes from Arachis ipaensis, assembly GCF_059453495.1. Taxonomy (NCBI): domain Eukaryota; kingdom Viridiplantae; phylum Streptophyta; class Magnoliopsida; order Fabales; family Fabaceae; genus Arachis; species Arachis ipaensis. Next base: position 79,023,890 of record NC_142444.1, read on the forward strand.
CCTGCTTATTCACATTAATTGCATGGTTTTACTTTCCCTTACTTATTATGTGATGTAAATGAAAAACATGTTTCCTAAGCTTTAAAATTAATTAATTTAATTACCATTATTTCCATTCAATGTCGTGATTAGTGTGTTGAGTAGTTTCAGATTTTCTAAGGACGAATGACTTAAAGGATAGAAAAGGAAACATACTAAAATGGAAGGAGAAAGCAAAACGGAGCTTTTAAGGAAATTGATATTCACGCGATCGCATGGACGACGCGATCGCGTGCCAACCACGAATCAGCAGCGACGCGGCCGCATGACTGACGCGACCGCGCGCCCTAAGCAGAACGCACATGACGCGGTCGCATGACTGACGCGACTGCGTGGCAAGGAAAAGCTTCGAATGACGCCATCGCGTGACCCACGCGGACGCGTGACAGAGGCCACGCGCCAGAAATTAAAGAATACGCCCCCAGCAAATTCTGAAGCCCTTTTTGGCCCAGATCCAAGTACAGACAGCATAGACTAGAGGTTATAAAGTGTGGGAATGCACCCATTCAAAGGGGCCTCGCATATTTTACTTTTCAATGATTTAGATTTTGTTGAGAGGGAGATCTTCTCTCTCTCTTTTAGGATTTAGGATTTCTTCTTGTTTTAAGAGTAACTCTGGATTCCAGGTTTAATGTTCATTTATTTTAGTTTTACTTTTATTTATTTATTCCAACATTTGAATTGATTATTATAATTTGATTTATGAATTATTCCATGTCACAGATTGTTCTTTGAATTAATGATAATTGAATTATTTTCAGTTTATGATTGTTCTCTTTGATTTAAGTTACCATTGCTTCCCATCTAAGGATATTTTTATCATTCCAGTAATTTTACTTTTTTTCCTTTTGGTTCTGGTTAAGAATTTAGTAACTCAACAGTTATTAAACTCAACATAATTGATAATCATTATCTTGCTAATTAAGCTGAACTTAAATAATTCCACCCTTTTCTTAGGAAATAAATAGGATTCAAAGGCCAGATTAATTAGTCCCTTGAATCTCCTTTGCTTTAGTAAAGGTTGACCAAGTGGAGTTTAGATTCAACTTTCATTATAGTTGAGTGAAATAACTACGTTGGACCTCCAACTTCTTTTACCTTACCAAAAGTCTGATTTACAGTATTTATTTATTTTAATTGCCATTTACTTTACTTGTCATTTAAATTACTTGCTTCTCATCTTCTAAACCCCGATTACAACCTTTATAGCCAATAATAAGAACATACTTCCTCGCAGTTCCTTGAGAAGACGACCTGAGGTTTGAATACTCGGTTAACAATTTCTAAAGGGGTTTGTTACTTGTGACACCCAAAACGTTTGTGCGAAGGGAGTTTTGTCGGTTTAGAGACTATATCTACAACGCGACTGTTTTTATGACATTCTTTACTGGCAAAAATATTAACGTCTGTTGCCTCCCAACAAGCGCTTCTTTAATGTCAATAGCTTGACAGTGAGCTCTCATGGAGCCTCACAGAAAATCAGAGTAATGTTGGGGCCTCTTAACACCAAACTTAGAGTTTGGTTGTGGCTTCCCAACACCAAACTTAGAGTTTGAATGTGGGGGTTTTGTTTGACTCTGTATTGAGAGAAACTTTTCATGCTTCCTCTCCATGGTTACAGAAGGAGAACCTTGAGTCTTAAATACAAGGTAGCCCTCATTCAACTGAAGGACCAACTCTCCTCTGTCAATATCAATCACAACTTTTGCTGTGGCTAGGAAGGGTCTGCCAAGGATGATGGATTCATCCTCATCCTTCCCAGTGTCTAGAATTATGAAATCAGCAGGGATGTAAGGCCTTCAACCTTTACTAACACGTCCTCTACTAGTCCATAAGCCTGTTTCATTAATTTGTCCGCCATCTCTAATGAGATTCTTGCAGCTTGTACCTCAAAGATTCCCAGTTTCTCCATTACAGAGAGTGGCATGATGTTTATCCCTGACCCAAGGTCACACAAAACTTTCTCAAAGGTCATGGTGCCTATGGTACAAGGTATGAAGAACTTTCCGGGATCCGGTTTCTTTTGAGGTAATGTCTGCCTCATTAGTGCACTCAGTTCATTGGTGAGCAAGGGGGATTCATCCTCCCAAGTCTCATTACCAAATAAACTGGAATTCAACTTCATAATTGCTCCTAGATACTTAGCAACTTGCTCTGCAATGGTGTCTTCATCCTCTTCAGAGGAAGAGTATTCATCAGAGCTCATGAATGGCAGAAGGAGGTCCAATGGAATCTCTAGGGTCTCTGTATGAGCCTCGAATTCCTTTGGTTCCTCAAAAGGGAACTCCTTTCTGTCCAGAGGATGTCCCAAGAGGTCTTCCTCACTGGAATTCACGTCCTCCTCCTCCTCTGGGCATTTGGCCACACCAAGTAAGGTTATGGCCTTGCACTCTCTCTTGGGATTTTCTTCTGTATTGCTTGGGAGAGTACTGGGAGGAGTTTTAGTAATCTTCTTACTCAGCTGACCCACCTGTGCCTCCAAATTTCTAATGGAAGACCTTGTTTCATTCATAAAATTTAGTGTGATTTTGGATAGATCAGAGACTATGGTTGCCAGGCTAGAATGGCTCTGTTCAGAATTCTCTGTCTGTTGTTGAGAAGATGATGGAAAAGGCTTGCTATTGATAAACCTATTTCTTCCACCATTATTATTGAAGCCTTGTTGAGGCTTCTGTTGATCCTTCCATGAGAGATTAGGATGATTTCTCCATGAAGGATTATAGGTGTTTCCATAGGGTTCTCCCATGTAATTCACCTCTGCTATTGCAGGGTTCTCAGGATCATAAGCTTCTTCTTTAGAAGATGCCTCTTTAGTACTGTTGCATGCATCTTGCAATCCATTCAGACTCTGAGAAATTATATTGACTTGCTGAGTCAATATTTTGTTATGAGCTAATATGGCATTCAGAGTATCAATTTCAAGAACTCCTTTCTTCTGAGGCATCCCATTGTTCACAGGATTCCTCTCAGAGGTGTACATGAACTGGTTATTTGCAACCATTTCAATGAGTTCCTGAGCTTCTGCAGGGGTTTTCACGTGAAGAGATCCTCCTGCAGAATGGTCCAATGACATTTTTGACAACTCAAACAGACCATGATAGAATATATTTATGATGCTCTATTCTGGAAGCATATCAGTAGGACACCTTCTTATCAATTGCTTATATCTTTCCCAAGCTTCATAGATGGACTCTTCTTCCTTCTATCTGAAGGTTTGGATTTCCACTCTAAGCTTGCTCATCTTTTGAGGTGGAAAGAATTTGGCCAGGAAAGCACTAACCAGCTTATCCCAAGAGTTTAGGATATCCTTAGGTTATGAATCCAACCATGTTCTAGCTCTCGGGATCAACTCCATTGGTCTTGACAGTGTCACAGATTTGCAAGAATTTAGCTAAAAACTGATGAGGATCTTCCATTGAAAGTCCATGAAACTTGCAGTTCTACTGCATCGGAGAAACTAATTGAGGTTTAAGCTCAAAATTGTTTGCTCCAATTGCAGGGAGTGAGATGCTTCTTCCATAAAAGTTGGAAGATGGTGCAATAAAGTCACCAAGCATCTTCCTTGCATCTCCACCATTGTTATTAGGTTCGGCTATGTCTCCTTCTTTTTCGAAAATTTCTGTCAGGTCCTCTCCAGAGGGTCGTGCTTTAGCTTCTCTTAGTTTCCTCTTAAGGGTCTTTTCAGGTTCAGGATCAGCTTCAATAAGAATGTCTTTATCCCTGTTCCTACTCATATGAAAAAGAAGATAACAGAAAAGAAGAGGAATTCTCTATGTCACAGTATAGAGATTCCTTTATGTGAGTAGAAGAAGAGAAGAATAGAAGTAGGAGAAGATAAGAATTCGAACACAGAGGAGAAGAATGGGTTCGAATTTTTTGAATGGAAGAGGGGTGTTAGTAGATAATTAAATAAATAGAAAGAGATGAGAGGGGGAATGCCAACAGCCTCCGGGGTCCCAAACTAGGCATGTAAAGCCCTTGAGCAACTTCAAACAGATTCTCAGGCTCCCGGGGTGACGAATGTCAGAATAGATTCCAAGATCCCAAACCTTGCTTTTGCACCCGCCTTTGTCTGGAATTGTATTTTTCTAGCTGGGCGGTTTGGAAGTTGTATTCTCACCAAGATGACCAAACGCCTTCCGAGACCCATTCAATTGAACTTGATACCAATCCGTGCATTTCGAATTGAAGCGTGGAACCTTATTGAACCTTGCACACCAGCTCTGAGTACAAGCTATTTCCCTCTTACTTTTAAAGCCGCATAGAGCTCTAAGCTGGCCATCTATTTCAAGCAAACCATATTCACGTGGAAAAGTAAAGATAAAGGTTAAGGATTGTACCCACTTGAAGCTTGTATTAGGTGGTAATGGTCTTAGGATACGTGTTTCCAGTGGTTCGGTAAGCTCTACTCCCTTGTATTCTTCTGTGAATTCCTCCACGTCTTTGCAAAATTCTTCAACTGCAACTGCGTCTTGATCAAAGCCTTCTATGTCTTCCTCGTCACTCAAGTCATAAGTTGGAGGTTGAGAGAAATCTACCTCGACATCATCTTCCTATTCACTTGGATAAGGTTCTTCAGGTTCAAGGAGTTCAGTTGCGGATGCAAGTTCGTGACTAGGAGAGCTTGATTCATGATCATCACTGCCTATGGAATCAACTTCTTGGTCTATTCCGTCCAATTTTTCACAAGGTATATGTTGTGCACTATCCTCCTTGGCATCAAATTCGAACTTCTCGGCGGAATCTTTTACAGTTCTCGATTTCTATGGAGGTTCAGCATCTCCTAAATCTTCAACCAATTCTTCCTCTACAACTATTATGGCTTCCTCCACTTGTTCCAATACAAAGCCATGCTCCTCATTATCCATCGAAGTTTCTAGTGTCTCCTTCATGCTTCGCTCTTCTTTTGATTCCCCACATGTATCCATGGGAGTACTTTGAGTGCTCAGATGTTGGGAAGCTAATTTATTTACTACCCCTGTTAAGGCAGTAGCGAGTTCCAGTATGTCCCTTTGCATCTTCACTTGTCCTTGAAGAAGAACACGAAGGGTGTCATCCATTGGAGATTGGGGTGGATACGAGGGATCATTATTTTGGAGGAACGGTTCATCATAAGAATGTAGTGGTTCTTGGGAGTGATTGGATTGGAATCTGGGTAGATATGGATTAGGGTTGTAGGGAGGTGTTTGGTTGTAGGGAGCTTGTGAGTATGGTGTTTCAAAGCTATGTTGAGAGGGTGGTTCAATAGCACAGGGTGGGACTTGTTGGTAACTACAAGGAGATCCACCATATCTATTGCCTTGGCATGCATTGTAGAATGGTCGTCGCCTGTGGTACTGTGGAGGGTGTTGTTGCCTAAAGGGTTGATCAAGTCCTCGTGGCTCCATCCATCTTTTATTGTTTCGACCTTGATGCATGTTCCTGCTATAGCTTCTATTCCCTTCAACAATATTATAACCAAACTCAAAGTGAGAGGGGTGAGAATCCATAGTGAATAATTAAAAATAAAAACAAATAAACAGGTAAAAGAAAATATTTACAATAACCAGTAATAAGGCACACGTTTGCGATTCCCCGGCAACGGCGCCATTTTGACGAACTGATTTCCTATCGGTAAAGAAATTCACAAATATAATCGCGTTGTAAGTATAGCTCCTAAACCAACAGAAAATCTTTTCGTACAAACATTTGGTTGTCACAAGTAACAAACCCAATAAAATTGATAAACCGAAGTATTCAAACCTCAGGTCGTCTTCTCAAGGAATTGCAGGGAAGTATGATTTATTATTGGTTATGAAAAACAGTGTTTTTGGGTTTCAAAAGGTTTGAACAAGGAAAATAAATTACAGGAATTAATAAATTAATATCTAATAAAACTCTTGGCAAGGTATGAAAATTTGGAAGTCCTATCCTAATTATCCTTATCGATGGTGATGAAAATTGAGTTTTAATTCCACTTAGTTAACATTTACTAAAGCAAAGGAAAGTCAAGTGGACTAATTAGTTTGATCCTCAAGTCCTAGTCAATTCCTAAGAAAGGACTAGAGTTATTGGAATTCAATTCAATTAGCAAAAATAACAATTATCAATAACGATGAGTTTGATAACTCAAGAGTCTCCAATTAATCAATTAAAGCCAAGAAAAAAAGCTAAATAAGAATCATAAATCTGAAATACCTCAATTTATATTAAATAAAGAAAATTCTAACATGAATGATTTGTAAGCCAATTTGGCAACATAAGTAATCAATAAATAAAAGCATTAAAGTAACTGAAAGTAAAAGAGAAATATAAAGTAAAAGGAATATTGAACCTGTGACTGAAGATGAATTGAACTAAACTAATAGAAATCCTAAAATCCTAAATCCTAAGAGAGAGGAGAGAACCTCTCTCTCTAAAAACTACATCTAATCCTAAAATTATGAATTATGAATGTATGATATCCTCTCCTTTGATTCCTCCATTCTCTGGCTTATATTCTGTGTTTCTGGATTCAGAATTAGGCCGAAAAAAGGGTCCAGAAATCGCTAGGGGCATTTTCTGCAGATTCTGGTGCGTGGCGCCTGTCACGCGTTCGCGTCATTTGAGAGTTTTCCTTGTCACGCGTTCGCTTCGGTCACGCGTACGCATCATTTGCATTCTGCTCAAGGCACGCGTCCGCGTCAGTCACGCGTTCGCGTCGATGCCTTTTCGCGCTAGGCACGCGGCTGCGTCGTCCATGCGTTCGCGTCGCTGCCCTTTTCTTCAAAACTCCATTTTTGTGCTTTCCTTCCATTTTTGTATGTTTCCTTTATGTCCTCTAAGCCATTCCTGCCTTAGGAGATCTGAAAATACTAAACACACAAATCACGGCATCGAATGGTAATGAAGGGTAATTAAAATAAATATTTTTAAAGCATAGGAAATATGTTTTTTCACATATATCACATAATAAGGAAGGGAAAGTAAAACCATTCAATTTACATGAATAAGTGAGTGAAGGATTGAATAAATCACTTAAATTGAGCACAAAATACATCATAAAATATCAGTTTATCACGCAGTGCACATGCATCCTGAGTATCATGAAATGTGCGTGTGCACAACCCCTTGTGTGTACGCACAGGTGCCCGCGCATGCCTTCATTAAAAATGCACGTGACTCGCGATTTGAGGGGCTTGGAGGCCCATTTTTGCTGTGATGACTTGCATCATCTATCTGTTTCTCCAATATAAAAGAACAATAAAAAGAGTGTAATCTCATTCAATCAATGCAATTTCATGAGTTAAATGGTGAATATTATGGTACATTGCTTTGAAATGAGTTTTGTTTGAATTCCAGGTGAAATGAGCAACAAAAGAAGAAAGAAACAAGAAAAGTTGTGGGCGTGTGAACTGGGCGTGTGTTAAACCCCAATTTTGTGGTTTATATTGTGTAGAATTTGGGGGGTTTTGTCAATATTTCTCACACTTATCCACAAGAAATGCATAGTTTTGTGTTCTCTTCCTAATATTGCTTCATGATGAAAAACATGCTTATTTTACCTTAGAATTGCTATATTTTAATCTTCTTTTATTGCCATTCGATGCCGTGATGTATTTGTTGAGTCATTTCAAAAATTATAGGGCAAGGATGGCCTAGAAGAGAGAAAGAAAGCATGGACAAAAGGGACGAACATGAAGACTTAGATTTTGGGAACTTCAGCACCGACGCGCACGCGCACTTCACGCACACGCGTGGATGTAGATAGCTGGAAGCGGCGCACAAGGATGGACGCATCCGCGCGGATCAGAGAATTTCCTATGATGTGCATGCGCACATGGCGCACACGCGTGGATCACAAAAGCAATCGGCGCGCACGCACACTTGGCGCGCACGCGCGGAAAGCTGCATGTTACCTCATTAAAGGAAATCGTGCCTGGCGATTTCTGAGGCTCATCAGGCCCAAATTCAAGCTGTTTTTGCATGGAAAAGACCCAAGGATGCTAGGGGGAAAGGGGGGATCAATTATTTTACACTTAGACATAATTTTAGTTAGTTTTTAGTTCATTGTTGTTCTAGAGAGAGAAATCCTTGTTCCTCTCTAGATCTAGCTCTTATTTGATCTTCCTTCGTTGAATTCTGAATTGGATCTTGTCAATTACTAGTTTTAATTGTTTAATTTGAATACTCTAGTATAATTTTGTTTAGATCTTGTGTTAGTTTTATGTTTTCTTGTTGTTTGTCATTTTATACCCATTTCATGAATCTTGTAGATCTTGATTTGTTATTGTTGCATTGATGATTTCCATGATTAATTGTGTTGTTTGAGTGATTGTATGTTGATAATTGTTAGTGGGTACTTGTTAGTTCCAATTTAATTGCAATTTAATTAGATCTTTTATTAATGCTTACCATGTGTTGATGAAATATTTCCTTTGATTATGGAGTATTTCTCTTTACTCTTGGCCTAGGCTAAGAGAATTGGGTAAGCTTGAGTCATTGGGTCTAATGGATTTGATGATTTGGGAACCCTTAGTGGTCAATTTGATAGCCATTGACACTAGCCTACTATCAAGTTAATTGGTAGTTAGGTTGGACCTTATGGGTTGATGTTGACCAAACCATTTAACATACTTCAAGTATAGATGTAGACTTAATGAGTTTGGTTCCTCATAATTGTCAAGATATGGTTATTAGACAAGGATAGTGACCTCAATTCCCATGCCTAGCCAAGAGTTATTTTTATCATTCATATTTGAAAACCCAAAAATCTTGGTTGCTTTGTCTTAGTTAAAGTTACTTGTTTCGTTTAGAATATAATTACATTGGATGCTATTTTATGAGTTTGGAATTATTTACATTTTGCCCTAGTTGTTTGAATTAGTTTCTTGCATCTCAAGATTACTTGCTTGTTAAGATTCCTAGTTTAATTTCTTGCTCATGACTTGCAACCCCGGATTTCTAACCAATGTAGAAGCACATGTTTGCCTATTCCTTGTGAGACGATCCGAGGTTTGAATACTTCGGTTACTTTTATTGGGGTTGAACTTGTGACAACCAAATTCCCTTCTAAATTTGATACTCGAGGATTATTGTTGGGAAGAGCTATACCTGCAATGGGATTTTATTGACAAATTCTATACCAACATAGTCCACGGGGTCCATCAAATTTTTGGCGCCGTTGCCGGGGAATGGTTGCAACATATGCCTTGATGTTGGTTATGTGAATATTGTAGATAGTTTACGTTCTTTCAATACTTAGCTATAGTTTAGATTTCTTTTGTATGTGTGCTATGACTCCCAAGTTTGATGACTCGGTCTCAACCGAATTCTAGCTTAGCCGAGTATGATCCTCAGATGGAAAGAACCTTGTTACACACTCGGCAAGCTAGACGGCGGTTGGATTATACGGCTAGTACTTCGGCCTCTCTTGAGGAACATACCAAATCACTAGACGGCACCAAGAGTGACTTGGAGTCCGCTACTTCCTATTCTTCTGTTGGCACTACTAATACATCTTTGCATCCTATAGGTGAGCCATACATGGCAGAACCACGACGGATCACTTTGCATGAGCAAGGAGCTCCGGATATCATACTTCAACCTTTGCAAGCAAGGTATCCCAACCTTGATCCAAACTTCGAGTTAAAGAGTAGCTTGATAAATCTACTTTCTAAGTATCATGGGTTGCCGGGTCAAGACCCCATCCAACATCTAAGAGATTTTCAAGTTGCTTGTTCTACGGCTCGAAGGCATGAAGCCGATGAGTTGGCTATTATGGTTTTTGCCTTCCCTTTCTCTCTTGAAGGGCAAGCAAAGATGTGGTTTTATTCACAACCGGATGAGATTGTGACTAATTGGTATTTCTTGAGAAGAGAGTTTCTAGATAAATTCTTCCCACCAGAGAAGACCGACTACATCCGAAAGGAGATTTCGGGTATAATGCAAAAGGATCAAGAGAGTTTGTACGAGTATTGGACTCGGTTCAAGAGGCTATTGAAATCTTGTCCACACCATGGATTGAACACTCACTTGCTCATTAGTTACTTCACCGAAGGTCTTTGTGCGGAAGATAGAAGATTGCTCACCGATTCTAGAGGCAGTTCCCTTTCAAAGAACAAGACGGAAGGAGAAGCTTGGAAATGGATAAATGATGTTGCCGAAGCTACACAACATGGTGAGAAGTAATCCTCTCAAGGGTGTGGTAGAACCATCCCCTTCTGAAGCAAGCTTAACTAAGGCGCTTAGGGACATGACTACTATCCTCACTCAAATACAAAAAGATCAAAAGGATACTACTCCATCCAAGCCATCCAAGAACCACCTCAGGTTGCTCAACTTGAAGGCCCTCCTAGAATTTGTGATTTGTGCTCTAGCACCACACATTACACCGATCAATGCCATCAAATTCAAGAGGAGCATGCTCTTGTTGTGGCCAATGTGAATTACAACAACCGTCTACCCTATCCTCCTCAAGGCTAAAACAACTACTCTCATGGTAGTAATCAAAATCAAGGGTGGAGGGATAATGCACAAGGGAGCAATCAAAACCAAAGGTGGAACAACTCTTCTTCTTATTACAACATCAACCAACCTTCATCTCAATACCATCACAAAAACAATAACCACCAAGCCAACCAAAATCACCACAACCAAAACCAAAACAACTACACCAAATACCAAGCACCACACCATAGACAACAATCCAACCAATCCTCTTCATCTTCCACCAATCAAGTTGATGAGCTTAGAGCCACTGTGGATAAACGGGATGAGGGCTATATGGCTCAATTTTGAGGCCATGAATGCTCAATTGGCCAATATCACCGATATGATCTCAAAGATGGCCATGTCATCCAACAACACCAAACAACCCTCAAGCTCTTCTAGCCTCACTTCCCAACCCCAACCAAATCCCAAGGGCGATCTCAATACCATCACTCTACGGTCAGAGATTACATTGGATGAGATACCTCCTAGGGTCATAGAAGACAATCCTGAGGAAGAAGTGGTTGTTGAAGCTCCACATAAAGAGGAGAAGGTAGACAAAAAGCATGATGAAGAAGGTGTAAGCCTTAAGGAGCCCAAGAGGAAAGCTATAGTGGATGAGTCAATTCCTATCCCATTCCCTTCCTTGGTAAAGAAAGCAAAGAAAACTCCAGAATTCGATTTAAACATGCTTCAAGTGTTCAAAAAAGTTGAGGTAACCATACCACTTCTTGATGCTATCCAACAAATTCCGAAGTATGCAAAATTTCTGAAAGACTTGTGTACACACAATGATAGGATAGGAGAGTTGGAGACATTATCCTTGGGTAGTTCAATTTCTTCCTTGATGGAACCTATTCTAAAGAAATATGCTGACCCTGGAACTTGTTTGGTGTCTTGCTTTATTGGTGGGCGCACTTTTCATGACTGTATGTGTGATCTAGGATCTTGCGTAAGCATCATGCCACTCTCTATCTTTGTGCGGTTGAACTTAGCTCCATTAAAGAAGTCGGCGGTGAAGTTTGCCTTAGCCGATAAGAGTGTGACCACTGTGATAGGAATAGCAGAAGATGTACTTGTGGCAATCAAGGACTTGGTCCTTCCGGTTGACTTTTACATCCTTGAAATGCCTCCAATAGAAAATAGAAGCTCATCCTCCGTTCTACTTGGTAGACCCTTCCTCAAGACTTCTAAATTCAAGTTAGATGCCTTCACTGACACATATTCCTTTGAGGTTGGAGACAAGATTATCAAGTTCAATTTGGAAGAAGCCATGAAGTATCCTCTCAAAGAACATTCCATTCTCTGATGTGATGTAATTGATGAAGTGGTAGCGGAAGTGCAAGAAGAAGACCACAACAAGTTGTGTTACCATATTGTTGAATAGACGGATGACCAAGAGGATGAACAAAAGAAAGTTGTTGAGAATGAACTCCGTGAGCTTGATGAAAAGGAACCTCAGCTTGAGGTAAATAGTGAACTGAAGCCTCCTCCATCTCATTTGAAGTATGCTTTCTTAGAGAACAATCAAAAGTTTCCGGTCATTATTGCTAGTGAGCTTTCGAGTGAAGAAGAAGAAAAGCTCCTAGATGTTCTAAGAAGGTACAAGAAGGCAATCAGTTGGAGCCTAGCTGATATTGTGGGGATTGACCCTCGCAAGTGCATGCATCGTATATTTCTCCAAGAGGGAGCTAGGCCAGTTAGGAAACCGCAAAGGAGGCTCAACCCGACCATCCTTGATGTTGTAAAGAAGGAGGTCACTAGACTACTTGATGCGGGTATCATATACCCAATTTCTGACAGTGAATGGGTGAGCCCGGTCCACGTTGTTCCCAAGAAATCAGGCATCACTACGGTTAAAAAGGATGATGGTGAAGTGGTCACCAAGGGAGTACAAAATGTGTGGCGAGTGTGCATCGATTATAGGAGGTTGAATGCCGCTACAAGAAAGGACCACTACACTTTGCCCTTTATCGATTAGATGTTGGACCGTTTGGCGGGTAAATCCCATTATTTCTTTCTTGATGGATTCACTAGTTACTTCCAGATTCACATTGCTCCTGAAGATCAGGAAAAGACCACATTTACTTGCCTTTTGGCACCTTTGCCAACAAAAGGATGCCATTTGGACTATGTAATGCACCTGTTACCTTTCAGCGGTGTATGACCAGTGTCTTTTCTGATCTAATGGAGAATTGTCTGGAAGTCTTTATGGATGACTTTAGTGTTTATGGAACTTTATTTGATTGTTGCTTAGAGAACTTGGCCAAGGTCTTTGCTAGATGTGTTGACACTAACCTTGTCTTGAACTTTGAAAAATGTCACTTTATGGTAAGACAAGGCATAGTGTTGGGACATGTAGTTTCTCATGATGGCATTTCTGTAGACCCGGCCAAGGTCGATGTTATCACCACTTTACCTCACCTCTCATCCATGAAGGAGGTTCGCTCGTTTTTGGGACATGCAGGATTTTACAGGCTCTTTATCAAAGATTTCAGCAAAATTGCTTTGCCATTGTCGCGCCTACTCAAAAAAGATGTGGATTTTGAGTTTGACAGTGCATGTGTGAAAACGTTTGAAGAGCTAAGGAGAGTTCTTACCACAGCACCGGTTGTGCGAGGCCCCAACTGGACATTGCCATTCTAGATAATGTGCGATGCGTCAAACTATGCTGTAGATGCCACGCTTGCACAGCACGATGGTAAACTCCCTTATGTCATTGCTTACTCTTCTAAAACACTGGATGCAGCACAATCCAACTATACCACTACAGAAAAGGAACTCCTAGCTATTGTTCATGCCTTAGATAAATTCAGATCTTATTTGCTAGGATCCAAGATAGTGGTATACACAGATCATGCAGCTTTAAAGTACTTATTGACAAAGAATGAGTCAAAGCCTAAACTCATACGTTGGATCTTGCTTTTGAAAGAATTCGACATTGAGATTACGGACCGGAGTGAGTCTCAAAACTTGGTTGCGGATCATTTAAGCCGCCTTGAGAATTTAAAATTTGACCCATTTCCAATCAATGACTCATTCCAATTGGATAGTTTTCATGCTGTGTCGGATAGCTTTCCTTGGTTTGCCCCAATGGAGAACTACTTGTTTGCAAAAATCTTCCCTCCCAACTTTTCTGAAAACCAAAGGGACAAGTGGAGGAGTGATTCCAAATACTACATTTGGGATAACCCTCACTTATGGAAGAGGGGCATGGACCAAGTAATTCGAAGATGTGTGCCGGAATCTGAAATTCAACCCATTCTTGAAGCTTGCCATTCGTCCGAATGTGGTGGCCACTTTTGCCCACAAAGGACAGCTAAAAAGGTGTTAGATTGTGGATTCTGGTGGCCAACCTTATTCAAGGATGCTAACCGGTTCTGTGTGTCTTGTCATCAGTGTCAGAAGTCAGGAAACACGTCCCAAAGGGATGAGATGCCTCAGCAACCTATGTTGTTCTCTGAGATATTTGATGTATGGGGCATTGACTTTATGGGACCATTTTCCAACTCAAGTGGGTATGTATATATTTTGTTAGCGGTTGACTACGTGTCAAAGTGGGTAGAAGCAATACCTACCCACCTTAACGACACCAATACCATTGTTTATTTTATTAGAAATCACATTGTATGCCGTTATGGGTCGCTACGAGCAATCGTGAGCGACCAAGGATCCCACTTTTTGTAACAGGAAAGTAGAGGCACTGCTCAAGCGCTATGGAGTGTTGAATAAGGTTGCCACTGCTTATCATCCGTCATAAACCAATGGATAAGCGGAAGTGTCCAACCGAGAGATCAAGAGAATCTTGGAGAAAGTGGTCAATCCACAAAGGAAGGATTGCAGCTTCCGGCTAGGAGATGCACTGTGGGCGTATAGGACGGCCTACAAGACTCTGTTAGGGATGAGTCCCTTCCGGATTGTCTATGGTAAGGCATGCCACCTTCCGGTAGAAATCGAGCACAAAGCCTATTGGGCGGTAAAGCAGTGCAACATGGATCCAACCAAGGCGGGAGTGGCCAGGAAATTACAGCTAGAGGAGCTCGAGTGTTTGAGTAGCGAAGCGTATGAGAATGCCCGAATTTACAAGGAAAAGACTAAGGCATTTTATGATCATCACATCCGGAAGAAGGATTTTCAAGAAGGTAATGAGGTTCTCCTCTACAACTCGAGGCTAAGATTCATGCCTGGCAAGCTCCGTTCTAGATGGGAAGGACCCTTCAAGGAGAAGGAGATAAAGCCCTATGGAGTGGTAGAATTATTTGATCCTAAAAGTGAAGCAACTTTCAAGGCGAATGGACATAGAGTGAAGAAGTACCATGGCTACAGGCTCCCACAAGAGCTAGAGGTGTTCCTGCTAATAGATGCACCTAAAGGAGGAGAAGCTTTAGCGACTGAGCGTCCAACTTAAGGACGTTAAAGAAAAGTGCTTGGTGGGAGGCACCCCACCGTGGTAAGATCTTCTTTGCGTATACCATCTTGTTTTAGTTTTAGATTCTTGTGAATTTTGTGACTTCCTGATGTTGTTGATTGTATAGGATTGCTAGTTTTCTTGATCTTGTTAGATAGATAGGATGTTCATATAGTTTTCATCACTTTGGTATGGATGAATTATTGAAGTTAGAGAAAATGCCTTGTCTTGAATGGTGCATGAGTTTATGAGTGTTTTCTTGAATCCTAACCTGAACACCTGCCAAAGATGTGTTAGAATAGCTTTTCCCTATGTTGTTTAAAAAAAAAGCAAAAAGCAAGGAAAATGGGCATCCGCGCGCGAGCGCACCGTGCGTACGCGCGCCGAAAGTGTATTTCAAACTCTTGGGCCAAAAACCCGAGACTCATGCCCACTTCATGCCCATTTCGTGCTAGGCACCCACGCGTTAGTGTACGTGCCGCGCGCGCACACCTTTCAATTTGACCATCGACGCGCAAGCGCACTGTGCGCGCGCGCGCCGATGGTGCTACATAAAATCCCTGGTACAAAAACGAGAGATTTGTGCCACACTTGTGCCTAGCTTGTGCCCACATCGACACGTCTGCGCATTGCGCACGTCCGCGCCGGTCACCAACTCACTCAAGCACGCGTCCGCGCACTGTGCTGCATGCCAACTCTGGTACAAATTACCCGAGACTTAGGCCAACTTTGTGCCAATCCTATGCAAGGGGCACAGCTGTACTCGCACATCAACACCATTGACGCATACGCGCCCCTTGCCCAACCCTCATCGACGCGCCAGTGTACCATGCATGCGTGCGCCGGTTGCGCGAACCAGTTTTAAAACTGGTGCGCCCTGTTCTGTCCCTCTCCCACCTCTCTTTCTTATTTCTTTCTTCTTCTTCCTACCCCATCATCTCTCTCTCTTCTTCTTCTTCCATAATCCACCATCACCGTCTCCGGTTACTTACCGGCGACCACCACCGCTTTCGGTGGCCCTACACTTTTTCTCTCCTTCTCATTCTCACAAGAAGAGAACTTCACTTTCTTCTTTTCTCCCTCTCAAGGTTTTACTTCTTCCATATCTCATCTAGTACTTTCTTTGCATGATCTCTTCTTCTAGTTAGATTTTTTTTTGTTGATTTACTTGTTTTCTCTTTTAGCTACGAGATTATACTACTTGCTTTTTGTTTGCTTACTTTTCCTTTCTCTTGTTTTCCATGGATGTTGAATTTGAGTTTTAATTTGCTTTGATAGATCTTCTAGTTGTCTCTCATTGTCTTTGTCATGTAAGTGATGTTATGTGATGATTGTTCCTTCATTTTGGAATTCAAATTGGTTGAGTATCTCATAATTGCTATTGCTTGATAATTGCACGCCAAGTGTTCGAGGAAATGCACCTATGCCATTTTGGTTTATTCTAGTCATATATCTTCAATTGGGTGCTCCCTCCTCCTTCACTTGCTCTCTTCTAAGTGCATTGAGTCCACGTTGCTTCTTACTTGTGAATTTGATACTCATTGAAATTGACTTGCTCTTTGTTACGGATGCTTGAGATTATTCTTCTCATGCCATTTTACACGCCCTACTTTCTCTTGCATCCCATGCCAAGTGTTGTGACCCATGCCTCTATGATTACTTTGTTGCAATATTTCTTGTGGGCACTATCTTTCACTTGCATGTTTTTGTTGAGATGATTCTTTGGGTTTAATGCTTTCCTTTTTCCCTTCCTTTTTCAGGATGGCCAACAAGAAAGACAAGGAGAAAGCTCCAGGGAAACCGGCCGCAAAAAGGGCACCCCAAAGGTCAAACTCTAAGGCGTACTCTTCATTAGGAGCCAAACCCCTATCTAAGAAAGCGAAGGCACCCACTCCTATTGATGAAAACAAGAAGAGCAAACCGGCAAAGGATTATTCAAAGTTCCCCAACCGCTTCTGTGAACTTGTGTTCCCCGCCATAGTTGAGAGGAACTATCTTGCTGAGCATCTACTCGCTCTGCAGGACAAGGTTGCTCCTTCTATTCTACCCCGCATTGAACGCCGAGGATGGGAGTTTCTTCTGAGAAAACCACAAGAGGTCAACCTCTCATGGGTGGTAGAGTTCTACACTAACTACCATCTTCCCTCTCTTCAATCGATATACGTGCGCCGGAAGCGAGTCTCAATTTCAGAAGAGGCTATTCAACATGTGCTTAATGTCTTACCGGTATCAAATGACATGGATGGCTACAAAGAGGTCTTACGTCAGCGAGAAAAATTTGGATTTGATTGGTACTTGATTCTCCGAGTCATTGCTGAACAAGAGACATTTTGAACCCATGGTCGACTCCAGATGAGGCCCAAGTGCATTGACGCTCACTTTCTCACTGTAGAAGCTAGAGCTTGGGCCCAGATCCTATCCCACTATGTGCTACCTAGAACCCACAAGTCATCTTTCACGGTGGATCTCGATTTGCTTGTTTGGTGTATTCTCACGGAGAGACTGGTGAACATTCCACCTCTTGTCAAGGAAGCGATGAGTCAAGTCCACGGCCATGGTAATTTTCCATTTCCAGCATTGGTATCCAATTTAGTTGCTGTTGCGAGTGTTCCTTTGGAAGATATGAACACGAAAGCTATAATTCCGGCTAAGGGCGATGTGGTCCCAAGCGGAAAATACTTACATCTTCCCATGAACAACCCAAGCCTTGACATAGCCCTTCCATTGATTATTCCTTCTACCTCATCATCACCACCACCGCAAAGATCCACACATCAAAGGATAGAAGATCTACATCGAAAGATTGATAGATATGAGTGGCGCAACCAACGCCGATACAGTTATATCAAGAAGCTTCTGCGTTGTGTTACCCCTAGCATGGAGGAACTCGAAATATTCACATCCACCTCAAACCCAAGTGATGGGAGCTCTGATGGAGGAGATAGTGAAGGTTCCGGTCCCGACCGTCCTTTGCGTATTGGTTGTAAGACGGAGGACTGTGCTAAATTCTAAGTGTGGGGAGGTCGTTCGACCGATCTCCATGGGTAACAATCTCTTCCTTTCAACACCCATGGATTTATCTTTTACTTAGTAGTTAGTACATTGCATGTGTAGTCAGTCTTGCTTGTAAATACTCCTTGCATGATAGTTAGTTCATATAAAGTTACTTGGTCAAAATAATAACTTCTTCTCCAAGAAGCTGTGTTTTGGGGTACCCTACCAATTTTGAGAAAATTTTTTTGCGATAAACTTGCTTCGAGAATGTATTTTGGAATATAGTGATTGGGCTAAGAACACAAGCATGTGAGTTTTGAGCCTATTGTGTAGTTACATCTTCTAACCAATATTTCCCATTCTTGTGTGCATTATTCTCTCTCTATGATTGTAATCCTTGCTTTGTCTAATTCTATATGTCCATTACATTGTGTATGAATGCATTTACATGATTGAGGCTATCATTTTAATAGTCATTTTTCCTAAATGGCCTTAACCCTTTTATCTACCATTGCTAACCAGTTTTGAGCCTATGATAAACCCTATTTGTTCTTAAATAGAGCACATCAACAACCCTAAGTGAAAAACAATGAATGTCCCTAGATTTGGATCCTTGATTAGCTTAGGTAAGTTAGGGTGTGTGTCATTCAATTGGGAGGGTGTACTTGGGAACTTAGGTAGATATAAAGGTGTGTATTTGTAATTGTAATTGGAAATTTTAGGAAGTGGGAACATACTCATGTATTGAATGATTGAGCCATTGATGCCAGGGCATTTTGGCCAGTTTCACTGACCTTTTCTTTACTGTTTTTAAGGTAGTTTCATGCATTTTCTTAGGAAATAAGCTAGTTTTGGGTAGATATTCACTTACATCTTGATTCAAGCATACATTGTGCACTTTACATGATTTCATGAGAATTTTGCATGAATTATATGATAAATTGTATGATGCATGATCCCATGATTAAGAGCAAGACTTTGATGCACTTTGTTTGATTGATTTCAGGCCAAAAGAAGAAGAGAAGAGCCACGTTAGTGGCTACGTTAGTTACACTAACGTGGGCACTAACGTGAAAGGAAGGAAAGCCACAACGTTAGTGAGAAAAGTTAGTGGCATTAACTTTGAAGAAAGGAAATGGAGCCAACGTTAGTGACACTTAACATTATCACTAACGTTGGACCAAGATCATAAGTGGCCACGTTAGTTGCCACGTTAACTTAGTTAACGTGGCCTCTAACGTTAAGAAGTAAAGGGGAAGCCAACGTTAGTGACATTCAACTTTATCACTAACGTTGGCCAAGTCACAATAAGCCACGTTAACTCCCACGTTAATCTAGTTAACGTGGAAGCTAACGTGAAGAAACAAGGTGGTCGACAACGTTAGTGACACCAAACATTGTCACTAACGTTGGAAGGAACCCACACAAGCCCCCAATAAGCCACGTTAACTCCCACGTTAACCTAGTTAACGTGGAAGCTAACGTGAAGAAGGGAGGTGATCGCCAACGTTAGTGACACCCAACATTGTCACTAACATTGGAATGAGCCACACAAGCCACTATGAGCCACGTTAACTCCCACGTTAACTCACCTGGCAGCCTGACCATGCCTTCTTCAAACACGCATAACTTGAGCCACAAAGCTCCAAATGAGGTGATTCCAGTGGCATTGGAAAGTAGGATTCCAGAGCTTTCCAAGTATATATGGTACTACATGGTTGACACTAAATTTGAGGGAGAAAACCTGCCCCGAAAGTGCAATGATGAACATGGTATCAACCTGTATTAAGGCCAACTGACCTCTTCACCTTCCAAGAAATATAACTCGAGTTGTAGAGCTCCAAATGATGCGCTTCTAAAGGCATTGGAAAGTAGACACCCAGGGCTTTCCAACAATATATAATAGTATGGGGTGGACACTAAGTTTAAGCTTCAGAAACTGGCAATAATGAAGCCGTGATCGCTAGCGTTATTGGCACTCAAGTTTTCCATTAACGCTGGCAACTATGCCAGCGACCATGTCCACGTCAAAGGAGCATAACTTGAGCTACAGAGGTCCAATTGAGGTGATTCCAGTCGCGTTAGAAAGTTGAAATTTAGAGCTTTCCAACGATATATAATACTCTATAGTGGGCATGAAATTAGGGCACAAACAAGAGGCATATTTTAAGCCCCAAAAACACCAACTGGGCAGCAAGTGCAACGTTAGCCACAATAACTTTAGCACTAACGCCACACTTGTAGCGTTAGTGTGGCTAACTTTAGCACTAACTTTAGCACCTGGACCTCAACTTGACCCACTTCTCTCTCAAGTCCACTTCAAAGCTCAAGCAAGCAAGCCCACAATTGTCAACCAATCAAGACCACAAGAAGCATCTAGAATAGAAATTTTCTTTTAATTGTAATTTGCTTTTAATTTCATTTTGTAATTTAGGGGCGCCTATATAAAGGCCTTAGTTTTACATTGAAAAGAGCCGGGGGGAAAAAGGGGATCTGGAAATCCTGGAATGGGGGATTAGAGAGGGGTCTTCGGACTCCCTCCCCTCACACACTTTTCCTTTTCTTTCTATTCTTTGTACTTTTCATTTATGAATTTTGAAGTTTCAATTTTAGTTTTAATCTTCATCTTTACTTTTCTGCACTTTCTTTCTTTTCTATATTTGGTAGAGCAATGATCAACTAACTCTTTACATTGGGTTAGAGAGCTCTATTGTGATTCAATGGATTAAGTGTAGTTCTTATTCTTCTTCTTCTTTCTTTCATCTTGATTTTACTGGAGAGCTTTCGATCTTCATCCAATTGGGTAGTTATCTTGGAAAAGAAACTATTCATACTTGGATCTCTTCTGAACCTTGAAAGAGGAATGAAGAGATCATGCTAGAAATGCTTTCTCATGCTGGACCAAATTGGGTGTGGATGGATATGTGACTATAATCCTTCCAACACTTGATTTGGGAAATGCATGTGGTATAATCAGTGACCATACTTTATCTCTTCTCATGAGCAATTGACCAAGGAATTGGCTATTGATCAAGATTTGAGAGATTGAATTCCAAGAAATTTGAATTTGATCAATTAAGATTGCCAAGGAGATCAATGAATGCATTGATTGAGGAAGAGATGAGAATGAACTTGATCTGGAAGATTGCAATATCTCTTGATCCCAATGTTCATTTTATTTTTTTTGTTCTTACATTTTATTTTCTTGCCATTTTACTTCTCTACACTTTATTGCTTTCTTTACTTTCATGCAATTTACATTTCCTTGCTGCTTATCACTCCAATATAATTCATCTAACTAGAATAATCAATTAACCATTGATTGCTTAATCCGTTAATCTCTGTGGGATTCGACCTCACTCTTTTGTGAGTTTTACTTGACGACAATTCGGTACACTTGCCGAAGGGGAATTTGTTGAGAGACAAGTTTTCCGCGCATCAAGTTTATGTCGCCGTTGCTGGGGATTAATTGTGATTAACAAACTACCGGTCGATTGATTTACTAGATTAGACACTTTTCTTTTGTCTTTGTTTTCTTTTGTTTCTTTATTTTCTTTTGCTAACTAACTGTTTGTGATATTGCCTCATTGGGAATTTCCTCATCTGTGGCAATGGAGATTCCAATTTCTTTTGGTGATTATTGTTTGAGACAGAGCTTTCTACAGAAAAGAAAGGAACATCCATCATATTTTAATCAATTCATGGGAAACTCTCCACCACCACAGAATGATTCACTTTACTATGCTCATGGTGGGTGGGAGTATCAAGAACATGAAATGGGGTACTTTCCAGAGCCACAAAATGGTCCATATTTTGGTGAAATTGATCACTACTCAGGTTGTGGCTGGGAAGATCAAAATCAAGGAGATTTCACTCATTCATACCCCAGTCATCAAGAGCCATCACCTCTCAATTATACAATCTCACCTCCAAGTTTTACATGCCTAAATTCTTCATCATTTGAGTATGCCTCAGCACAAAAGTCTATCCCAAATCCATACAATTCATTTCACCATCCACAAAACTCAATCCATTACCCACAAAAGTCATACCACTCTCAGAACATAAAACCACAAAACAACCAATTCCATTCACAAAGTAGCCACCCTCAACCTCCAAATTTCACCCAAGCTGCACACCCTCCCCTCGAGGATAAGCTATCAAGGATAGAGAACCTACTGGCAATGCTCTTGGAAGAATCTAAGGACACAAGGACTTTCCAATAGGAAGTAAAAACTATTATGCAGAACCGGTGGGTTGCCATTAAGAAGCTTGAGGCACAAGTTAGATATCTATCAAAGTAAATCACTACCCACAATTCTCTCAGTGATACCATGGCAAACCCAAGGGAGGAATCAGAAGAACAAGAAAAAGAGGCGCCCATACCAAGTGAGATTTCTATGAAGAAGGAGGAGGTTATGAGAGTATATAAGCCTAAGGCTCCATACCCACAGATGTTACTAGTGTGACAAAGGAACATGCAAACTCACTCCCAAAAGACTAAATGCAACATCATGTAGAAGAAAGGGAGGAAGTCAATCAAGGGAGTCCACACTCCAAGGAAACAGAGAGTTGCATAGAGGGTGAGTTCATTGAACCACCAATTCAAGAAGTTCTTGATGAAGAGGATGCTCCACCCATCATACAATACCCAAATCCTGAAATCAAGGTAGTAAAGGAAATCAACATGAACACTAACAAAAGGATGGTGACCAAGAAAAGAAGGACAATATCCATGAAGAAGAAAAGGTCAACCAAAAACCATCCCAACCCTACCCCAACAAGCAAGTTTACACAAGCTAACAACAAAAGAAAGCTAGCTGGGGAAAGGCACTCAAAACAAGGGGCATTAACTGGCTCCTCTTTCCTCTTGAGGTCATTATTCTTAACAAACTGGAAGAAGAGGAAGAAAGTCATGAACAACATGTCAAGCTAATGACAGTAAAAGAGCGCTTGTTGGGAGGCAACCCAATCGTAGGTAACATTTCCTTGCTTTGCTTAGTTTACTTTCAATAATTTGGCATATGATTGCACTCTAAGTTTGGTGTTGCCGTGCAACAATTTGAATTTCAATCTTCACTGGGTACTTGCAACATTCTAGATTGACTGTGGCACACTAA
The DNA here is from genome assembly GCF_059453495.1 of Arachis ipaensis. NCBI lineage: Eukaryota > Viridiplantae > Streptophyta > Magnoliopsida > Fabales > Fabaceae > Arachis > Arachis ipaensis. The sequence continues at coordinate 79,046,900 of NC_142444.1, forward strand.
GTTTGGTGTTGCCACTTAACTTTCATGCAAAGTACCATGCCAACACTACTTATTAATGCAATCAAAATGTCTCTGTTTGTATCTCTTGTGTCTTTATTGTATCCTTAACCTTGCTTGCTGAAACACATGCATACTCACACTTCATTCTAAGACATTCATGATCCATCATGGACCCCGTCACCACTGTTTTAATCGTTGCTTGAGTATAAGCAATCATTCTATGTCTGGTGTGGGAAGGGGAAGAATAGGAGGAAAAGGGCAATAACAATGAAGATAAAATACAAGGTGGTAAAGTTCCTTTCTCCTCTTACTTATTTCCAGCACTTTAATTTGCATGATTGTCTTCTATGTTCTTTGTATGCATGTGTGCTTTCTCCTTGTGAATAAACATGTCAATTCTGTCTTTTAAACTTTTTATTGATTAAGGCTGTATTTTCTAGTCTGAATGTCATTACTGCATCCTCACTTTGCTTACTACTATGCTTGTCCCTTTTGAATCAAATGAAAAGAGAATGAGTGTTTTATAAAAGACCAGAGTAGAGTTCATACTATGGAGTAAGTTCCTGAGTTTGTGGTGTGGTCATAAGTTAGCTAAGTTGGTTCAACCACAAGGTGGGAAGACAACTATCTGTCCTGAATCATATGCTTTGAACACACCCCATGAGACTAGCAAAATAAGAAGATCCTAATAAAAAAAAGGGAAAGAACAATAAAAGTTGAAAAAAAAAGAAAAAAAAAAGAGTAAGCAATAAGGCTAGGCACCAGTGGTTTTAATCTTGAGGCATGTGTCTGTGGTGCTCCTGTGTGAAGGATCTACTTGGATGAATAAGCTCTTAGGGGTGCCTTATCACTTGGTAACTTGGGTTAACTAACTCGGGATTATCAGCTGAAAGTCCACTATCAAGAGTAACCCTCACTATAGAGCATTTAGTAACCCAAAGAGGTGCCAGACACCAAGGTCTCAAGAAAAGAAAATAAATAAACTATGTGCCTGTGGTGTGTATGTATGGGGGAGAGACTTGAGCAAGTAAGTCCTTAGGGGTGCTTCAACACCTAGCACCTTGAACCAACTGGTTTGGGAGTGTTGGCTGAAAGCTTATTTTAAAGAGTTGCCCCCTTACAGAGCACTTAGCTTAAGAACAAAAATAAACCCTAAAATAAACCCAGGAAGCTTTAGATCATTCAGCTGGAGGTTCCTTGCAACTCATGAAAACTGCAGAGGAGGCTCAAGAACTCATTGATATGGTGGCCAACAACCAATATTTCTTTGCTCATCAAAGAGGCCGCCAACCATCACAAAGGAGAGGAGTAATGGAGCTAGAAGGAGTGGATTCAATCCTGGCTCAAAACAAATTAATGCAGCAGCAAATTCAACAACAATTTGAGCAAATGACCAAGAGGATTGATGGCCTCCAAGTTGCAGTAGTTAACACCAGTCAACCATCAGCCACATGGGGGCAAAATGAAGAAATCCAAGAGGAGCAACAGCAGGAACAAGTCCAGTACATGCATTCAAGTCCAAATAAATTCTATGGTGATACCTACAACCCCTCATGGAAAAATCACCCCAACCTCAGATGGGGAGACACTCACAACCAAAACCAACACCCATGGCAGAGGAACTCAAACCAAAACAACCCAAGAAACAACCAAAACTACAACCAGCAGCAGACTAACCAAAACACATACAGAAAACCTCAAAACAACTACCCTAATCTCAACCAGTACCAATCCAATAACCAACCCACTAACCAAAATGCCTATCATCCACCACCCACATCTCACAACCCACCACAAGCACCACCTGAACCTCAAAGACTCACCAATTTAGAGACCTTGATAGAAAAAATGATGAAGCACTAGGAAATAACAAACAAAAACCATGAAGCATCATTAAAGAGCCTAGAGAGGCAGATTGGGCAACTCTCCAACCAAGTATCTGTTGAGAGACCTTCAAACTCACTGCCCAGTGACACAATCCCAAATCCCAAGGAGGAATGCAAGGCAATACAATTAAGGAGTGGGAGAACATTGATAAGCAACAATGACACTACAAAGAAACAAGCAGAGAACATCAAAGAACCAACAGAGGATGAGAAGCAAGCAAAGGACGATGAAGCTAAGGAGCAAGTTGTGATGCCAAACAAAAGCACTGAGAAACTTAAAGAGAAGGACAACCAGCTACATAGCTCAAAGAAAGTGGCTCAGGGACAGCAGCAAATAGGAAAGAGCATCACACCTCCACTGCCTTATCCCCAGAGGTTCAACAAAGAGGTTAAAGACCAGCATTTTCACAAATTCCTTGAGATTTTTAAGAAGCTGGAAATCAATATTCCCTTGGCTGAAGCACTTGAGCAAATGCCTCTGTATGCCAAATTCTTGAAGGAGCTTCTCAACAAGAAAAGAAGCTGGGATGAGAAAGAAACCATAATGATTACTGAGGAATGCAGGGCCTTGATTCAAAAGGGGCTTCCTCCCAAGCTTGAGGACCCAGGGAGCTTCCTGTTGCCTTGCACCATTGGGGAATTGACCATCACTAAAGCAATGTGCGATCTCAGAGCAAGTATTAACTTAATACCATCCTCCCTGGTGAAAAAGCTGCATATAGAGGAGGTCAAACCAGTACAAATGTCTCTGGAGCTGGTAGATAAGTCAATGGTATACCCCAGGGGCGTAATTGAAAATCTTTTGGTCAAGGTGGACAGTTTTATATACCCTGCTGATTTTGTGGTTCTAGAATCAAACGATGATGATGGTGACTCTGTTATACTGGGAAGGCCATTCTTGGCCACTGCTAGAGCTATCATAGACATAGAGGAAGGGGAATTAACTCTTAGGATGCATGACCAGAGTGTCACTCTGAAGGTACTACCAGAGGCACAAATTAGCAAGGAGAAGAAAGACTATATGAAAAATGACCAGGAAGGTCACAGCAACATCCCAATGCTAAGGATTGTGTAGACTGATGAAGAAGCCCAAGAGGATATTAGAGTACCAGCCACTGAAAAGAAAGGTCCCCAAGGAAAGCCTACGGTCAGAAAAGAAGGATCAACAAAAGGAAAGATGAAACGAAGAAACAAAGCAAAAAGGGGTTGGAAGAACAGAAAGATTCCAACAGAGGGGCTTTCCAAAGGTGACAAAGTGCAACTGATATATCAACAGCTGGGGGCAAATCAACAAACTGAGGACTACTACACTGTCAACAACATACTCTCATTAGAGCATGCTGAAATTGAACACCAGAGAACAAAGAAGAAGATCACGGTCAGAGGAGACAAATTGAGACTCTACAAGCACCAACCACCATAAAAGAAAGCCTCAATGTAAAGCTAATGACAATAAAAGAGCGCTCCATGGGAGGCAACCCATGCTTTAAGATTCATGTCATTTTAAATTCAATAAGTTATGATCATTTGAGCATGAATTTTTTTCTCTTTTCATGAACATGTCCATTGCCTGCATGCACTGTTTTGAAACATATGCTGAGAATTCTAAGTTTGGTGTGCTTTCAAGCACACTAAACCAACGCTACAAATAATTCCGTTTTGCAAGCTTAAAAGCTTATGGCCAAACACTAAAGTTTGGTGTCCACATAGCTTCATGAAAATTTGAAATTCATGCATCAATAATCATACAATTGTTGTTTTCCAAAATCTTATAAATGGAAAAATTCTTATTCGGTAATGAAGGCATCAATTGTGATGTACCCTTTGACAAGAAACAAGTTTGGTGTTCATCAAAACTTGATGAACCGATTTAGGGACACAATTGACCCTTCATGAAAAAAAGAGAGAAAAAGAAAATTAGGATGAAAGCAATTCTTATAAACATTTAACTAAGAGTGACATTGGGATTTCACTAATTGGAGGAAGAGACACAATTTCTTCATGCATGACCAAACATTAAGTTTGGTGTCCTCCAAAGATGAGTCACGGTTCATTTGGATATAAGAATTGATGATTCATATAAAAGGAATACTCTTGCCATAGTTGGACAAAACTAATATATGTTGTGATGACTAGGTGGTCAAAGAATCTTCAATGAGAGAGACAAGACAAAGGAAAGCATAGCATGAGGACAAAATCTCATCACATGCTTCGAAAAAGAAATCTGCCACTCCTTGAGAATGATCACGGCAAAGGCAAGTGAAGAAGCAAGCCTTGTCTTCATTCATCCTTACATGCACACCTTTGATCCCCATAGTGTCTAGTTGCATCTTAGCCTTTCATTGCTCAAACGTACCACCTAAAGCCATGCACATGACCGAATCACTCCAACCTTGGAAACTTCATTCCCTTCATCACTCCTCAACATAACAAGCTCTGTTCAACATTTCTCTTGCTTTAAACTCCAACCATTTAAACTTCCCTTCATCATTTCTTGTCATAACAAGTTCGGTCTCAATTTCTTCTTGCTCCAAACACACATCAAATTCTCCAACATTCTTCACACTCTCTCTAACCTCACAAAACTCAACCAATCAAGTAATCATGGCCTCTTCCTCAAGAACCAAACGAAGAAAAGGGAAAGACCCCATGGTGGAGGAAGACACACATGGATATGACCAATGGAGATTCATGATCATCCCTTCTGTTTTCCATTTACCACTCACATCCATACACCCACTACCTTCAAAATTCAACATCTCTCTCCCACCCAATCCCACCCATATGGCCGAATACACACATGCACCCATCTCCTCCATATCTTCTTCTTCTTCTTCTATTCTTTCTTCTTTTGCTCGAGGGCGAGCAACATTCTAAGTTTGGTGTGGTAAAAGCATAGCTTTTTTGTTTTTTCCATTACCATTGATGGCACCTAAGGCCAGAAAAACCTCTAGAAAGAGGAAAGGAAAGACAAAAGCTTCCATCAAGGGTCTATAGCTCAGTGGTAGAACATTTGACTGCAAATCAAGAGATCCCTGAGATACCTCAGGGGATACATATTCTTCCACACAATAATTGGAAGCAACTAAGGGTGGAACATCAAGAGCACTCCATCATCCTTCATGAAATAAGAGAAGATCAAAAAGCAATGAGGGAGGAGCAACAAAGACAAGGAAGAGACATAGAAGAGCTCAAGGACATCATTGATTCCTCAAGAAGGAAACGCCACCATCACTAAGGTGGATTCATTCCTTGTTTTTACTTTCTCTGTTTTTTGTTTTCTATGTTATGTGCTTATCTGTGTTTGTGTCTTCATTACATGATCATTAGTAGTTAGTAACTTTGTCTTAAAGTTATAAATGTCCTATGAATCCATCACCTCTCTTAAATGAAAAATGTTTTAATTCAAAAGAACAAGAAGTACATGAGTTTCGAATTTATCCTTGAACTTAGCTTAATTATATTGATGTGGTGACAATGCTTCTTATTTTCTGAATGAATGCTTGAACAGTGCATATGTCTTTTGAAGTTGTTGTTTAAGAATGTTAAATATGTTGGCTCTTGAAAGAATGATGACTAAGAAACATGTTATTTGATAATCTGAAAAATCATAAAAATGATTCTTGAAGCAAGAAAAACAGCAAAGAACAAAGCTTGCAGAAAAAAAAAATAGGCAAAAAAAATAGAAAGAAAAAGAAAAAGCAAGCAGAAAAAGCCAAAAGCTCTTAAAACCAAGAGGCAAGAGCAAAAAGCCAATAACCCTTAAAACCAAAAGGCAAGGGCAAATAAAAAGGATCCCAAGGCTTTGAGCATCAGTGGATAGGAGGGCCTAAAGGAATAAAATCCTGGTCTAAGCGGCTAAACCAAGCTGTCCCTAACCATGTGCTTGTGGCGTGTAGGTGTCAAGTGACAACTTGAGACTGAGCGGTTAAAGTCAAGGTCCAAAGTAAAAAAAAAAGAGTGTGCTTAAGAACCCTGGACACCTCTAATTGGGGACTTTAGCAAAGCTGAGTCACAATCTGAAAAGGTTCACCCAATTATGTGTCTGTGGCATTTATGTATCCGGTGGTAATACTGGAAAACAAAGTGCTTAGGGCCACGGCCAAGACTCATAAAAAAGCTGTGTTCAAGAATCATCATACTGAACTAGGAGAATCAATAACACTATCTGAACTCTGAGTTCCTATAGATGCCAATCATTCTGAACCTCAATGGATAAAGTGAGATGCCAAAACTATTCAAGAGGCAAAAAGCTATAAGTCCCGCTCATTTGATTGAAGCTATGTTTCATTGATAGTTTGGAATTTATAGTATATTCTCTTCTTTTTATCCTATTTGATTTTCAGTTGCTTGGGGACAAGCAACAATTTAAGTTTGGTGTTGTGATGAGAGGATAATTTATACGCTTTTTGACATTGTTTTTAGTATGTTTATAGTAGGATCTAGTTACTTTTAGGGATGTTTTCATTAGTTTTTATGTTAAATTCACATTTCTGGACTTTACTATGAGTTTGTGTGTTTTTCTGTGATTTCAGGTATTTTCTGGCTGAAATTGAGGGACTTGAGCAAAAATCAGATTCAGAGGTTGAAGAAGGACTGCTGATGCTATTGGATTCTGACCTCCCTGCACTCAAAGTGGAATTTCTGGAGCTACAGAACTCTAAATGGTGCGCTTCCAATTGCGTTGGAAAGTAGACTTCCAGGGCTTTCCAGAAATGTATAATAGTCTATACTTTGGCCAAGAATAGACGACGTAAACTGGCGTTCAACGCCAGCTTTCTACCTAAATCTGGTGTCCAGCGCCAGAAAAGGAGCCAAAACCAGAGTTGAACGCCCAAACTGGCACAAAAGCTGGCGTTCAACTCCAAGAAGGACCTCTACACGTGCAACACTCAAGCTCAGCCCAAACACACACCAAGTGGGCCCAGGAAGTGGATTTATGCATCAAATACTTACTCATATAAACCCTAGTAGCTAGTTTATTATAAATAGGACCTTTTACTATTGTATTAGGCGTCTTTTTGACCATCCTGGGTCCTGGATTGTATTCTGATCCTGTGATCACGTTTTAGGGGGTTGGCCATCTCGGCCATGCCTGGACCCTTCACTTATGTATTTTCATACGGTAGAGTTTCTACACTCCATAGATTAAGGTGTGAAGCTCTGCTGTTCCTCAAAGATTAATGCAAAGTACTACTGTTTTCTATTCAATTCATCTTATTTCGCTTCTAAGATATCCATTCGCACCCAAGAACGTGAGGAAGGTGATGATTATGTGTGACGCTCATCACCATTCTCCCCTATGAACACGTGCCTGACAAACACTTCCGTTCTACATGAAATAAGCTAGAATGAATATCTCTTAGATCTCTTAATCAAAATCTTCGTGGCGTACGCTAGAATGATGGCGGCATTCAAGAGAATCCGGAAAGTCTAAACCTTGTCTGTGGTATTCCGAGTAGGATTCAATGATTGAATGACTGTGACGAGCTTCAAACTCGCGATTGTTGGGCGTTAGTGACAGACGCAAAAGGAGGGTGAATCCTATTCCAGCATGATCGAGAACCGACAGATGAATAGCCGTGCCGTGACAGGGTGCGTGAGCATATTATTCACTGAGAGGAGGGGATGTAGCCACTGACAACGGTGATGCCCTTGCATAAAGCCAGCCATGGAAAGGAGTAAGACTGATTGGATGAAGATAGCAGGAAAGCAGAGGTTCAGAGGAATGAAGGCATCTCCATTCGCTTATCTGAAATTCCTACCAATGAATTACATAAGTATTTCTATCCATATTTTATTATATTAAATTTGAAAACACCATTATCCATTTATATCTGCCTGACTGAGATTTGCAAGGTGACCATAGCTTGCTTCATACCAACAATCTCCGTGGGATTCGACCCTTACTCACGTAAGGTATTACTTGGATGACCCAGTGCACTTGCTGGTTAGTTGTATCGAAGTTGTGAACCATGGTATTGGCACCATGTTCTTGGCGCCATTGCCAGGGAAAGAAAGAGCCATGAGTTTTACATAATTAAAGTGTAATCACGATTACGCGTACCAAGTTGCTCACGTTGCCAGGGATTGTTCGAGCCTGGACATCACAATTTCGTGCACCAGGCACACACCTATAGATTATTCCGTCTACACATCTCTTAAAGAGATAGGGTTCATCCCACAAGTAGTACTTTGCATCAGTAATTAATTTTTTCTTTTGTTGCCTGTTGTACTCCTTGGGTATGAATCTTGCAGCTTTATAGTTTGCAATGTCTGCAAACCATGGTGTTTCCTGAATGGCAAACAAATGCTCATCCGGAAAGGTTTCAGAGATATCGATAGAGGGAAAGGATTCCCCTTCTACTGGTTCTATCCGGGACTGATGATCAGCCACTTGGTTTTCTGTCCCTTTTCTGTCTCTTATTTCTATATCAAACTCTTGTAGAAGCAACACCCATCTTATGAGCCTGGGTTTTGAATCCTGCTTTGTAAGTAGATATTTAAGAGCAGTATAGTCAGTGTACACAATCACTTTTGATCCTAATAAGTATGATCTAAACTTGTCAATGGCATAAACAACTGCAAGCAATTCTTTTTCTGTGGTTGTGTAATTTTTCTGGGCATCATTTAAAACACGGCTAGCATAATAAATGACATGCAGAAGCTTGTCATGCCTCTGCCCCAATACTGCACCAATGGCGTGGTCACTGGCATCACACATTATTTCGAATGGTAATGTCTAGTCTGGTGATGAGTATTTTGGTGAAAAATAAATTTCCTCCAAAACACACAAATCTAACCGGCAAGTGTACCGGGTCGTATCAAGTAATAAAAACTCACGGGAGTGAGGTCGATCCCACAGGGATTGAAGGATTGAGCAATTTTAGCTTAGTGGTTAATTTAGTCAAGCGAATCAAGATTTAGTTGAGTGTTTTGTGATTTGCAGAAATTAAATTGCATGGAATTAATTAGATTGCTGAATCTTAAAGAACAAGAAATTAAATGGCAGAAACTTAGAGTGCAAGAAATGTAAATTACGGAATCTTAAAGTGCAAGAATGTAAACGGCTGGAATTGTAAAGGGAATTGGGGGCTTGGATTTGTAGAAATTAAACAAAGGAAAGTAACTTGCATCAAACAAAAGAGTAAAAGAAGGTTTGGGTTGAATCGGATCTTGAAGCAGTAAAGCAAATGAACATTAAAAGCAAGAAACAAAATGTAAATTAGGAATTCAGATCTCAGGGCCCAGAGACTAGAAAACCAAGTCTAGATCTCAATGCCTTCCTAGATCCAACAAGAACAATTGCAAGGGAATTGTAAATTGCAAAGAAAGTGGATGAAGAGCCATTAACAGAAATTGAAATTTAATCAAGCAGTAAATAAAGCAGTGAGATCCAAGGTTGAGATTGAAACAGAATTTCTTCAATTCTCCAACCCAAAATCCAAGACAATTGTAATTGAAATTGAAAGCAATAAAACTGAGAGGAAGAGAAGTGAATTCTCCTTCCCCAAGACAAAGAAATTAAAGATCACTCAATATCCAAAGCTCTCCGAAAACTATTATGAAAATTCCCAAAAGAAAGCTCTCAAAGGGAAAGCTCCCCGAAGAACTTGAATTCTATCCTATTTATACACTTTCTTCAAATGATCTTCAAGCCTTGAGTTGGGCCTTTGCTCTTGGTGGAATTGGGTTGAAAGAGGCCTTGGTTGATTGCTCTTGAAGTTTGGAGAAGAACCAAAGTGAACCAATTGAACCGGTTTGGAGTTTTACAAAAGTTGGACCAAAAGTTTGAGCAAAAGTTAGGGGGCTAACTTTTGCCCAAACTTTTCATATCAGCAACTATATCCATCTGATACCAACGTTGGTGCCAAAGTTAGGGGTCTAACTTTGGCCCTAACGTTGGCCTTACCTTGTGCACTTGTGGCGCCAACGTTAGCCACCAAGTTAGGGGGCTAACGTTGGCGCAAACTTTTGCTCCTCCCCTTGTGATTTTCATGTGCCAACGTTAGCCACCAAGTTAGGGGGCTAACGTTGGCGCAAACTTTTGGTGCCCAGGGAGGTTTTCTTCATGCCAACGTTAGCCACCAAGTTAGGGGGCTAACGTTGGCGCAAACTTTTGGTGCCCAGGGAGGTTTTCTTCATGCCAACGTTAGCCTCAAAGTTAGGGGGCTAACGTTGGCGCAAACTTTTGGTGCCCAGGGAGGTTTTCTTCATGCCAACGTTAGCCTCAAAGTTAGGGGGCTAACGTTGGGGCTAACTTTTCAACCAAAAGTTTGTGCAAAAGTTTGATGCTAACTTTAGGTCCAGCTTTTTGCTTCCTGGTTCAATTTCACTTATTCCATTGTCTTCTCTTTACTCCTAGCTATTCCTTCTTGCTTCAACCTTTCTCCAAGCTTTCTTCACCTATCATTAATCAACCAAACACATCAAAGCTATGCTTAAAATCATGAGATATTCATTCTTTCATAATATGTGACAATTATAGTATAAAACCTCATGAAATAGCATGAATTCATACATGGTTGATTAAATCAAAGGAAACATGAAAATCTAGCTAATTGGCTTGCTTGTAGTTCAAGAAAGTGCATAATTCTTATGAAAACAAAAGAAAAAGACTAGTTAAAATAGGCTAAGATGACTTGTCATCACAACACCAAACTTAAGCTTGCTTGTCCTCAAGCAAGAAATAAATTTATTGAGAAGAAAGAATGAAATGGAAGAGGATGTTCATGCTAGCAGAGTATTATTGATAGTTCATGGGATTTTGTGTGGATATGTAAATACTCACTTCTTATTGACTCCTAGGCCTAGAAAGTCTCCTTTAAGCTTCAAGTAACATACTGCTATTATCTCTCATTATTCCTTTATCCTTGGCTATTACTTTGTTTATAAGCTTTATTTGAGTGTCATGTGTAGCAAGTTCACTTCCTTTTCTTTATACTTGACACATTATTCACCATAGACACTTGGCTCACATTCCTTCTTAAAACATTGATGCCCAGCACCTCTTTGGGTTACTAAATGCCTTGTAGTTAGGTTGCTCTTGATAGTGGACTTTCAGCTGATGATCCCGGATTAGTTAACCCAAGTTACCGAGTGTTGATGCACTCCTAAGAGCTTACTAATCCAAGCAGATCCTAGTACAAAGACACCACAGGCATATATTTTAAAGTTCAAGCTATTGGTGTCCAGCTTTGTTTCTTTTTGTTTCCTTTTGTTCTGCCACTTTTTGGCTATCTCTTTTCTTTCTTTCTTTTTGTTTTTCTTTCTAACCAAGGATTTTTATTCGATTGAGATTCATAGACAGTAGCTACTTTCTACTTAAGAGGAGACATCCTAGTTCTCTTATTCACTAAAAGTGAGCTATCATACAATCACACATACATACCACCACTTACTTTTATTGTACTTCTATCTAACAGAGAACTATCTCACTTCACATTCAAACATTTCTTTTATTGAATTGAAAATGCAGGGGATAAAGCATGCTTTTTGTCAAGTGAAAGTAAACACACAAGCACACACTTAGACTAGCTTACCTATTTTAAGAGTGATTCTATTTGTACTAGATGAACACTTTAGCAAGACACAAGTCAAAGCATTTTTCAACAGCAAGAGTTAAGTGTAGATACAACCTATTGGTTTGCAGTTCTTTTGTCCTTCCTTCTGCTGTGCCCTTTTGAGTTATGATGCATAGTGTCTTCAAATGGTAGTGAATTCCCTGCACAATTCTCAAAAGTTGCTTGCTTCTCAAGCTCTTAGGTAATTGGTTAGTGTGCAAGACTTTCTTATAGGCTTTTGAACTTACTTTGGTGTGTGAACACCAAACTTAGTCCCTCGCCACTGCCTCTGATGCATCAAGTTAACCACATGTGAAATCCTTGTGTCTTTGCTAAAGGCAATAAAACTAAAAACTAGAAATAGACAATGATTAAATGATTCATCTGATTGCTTGGAGCTAGCAACCCTTTATGCAGAAGGTGAGAATGTGTTTGTAAATGAGATTTCGGTGGAACACCAAACTTAGCTCCTTACAATACAGGTGAATCTACTTAACCTTTTTATTGAACTAGCTATAAAAAAAAAAGAACTACCTCAGGTTGGGTTGCCTCCCAACAAGCGCTCTTTTAATGTCACTAGCTTGACATCCTTCATTCTTTGATCATGGGGGCTGAAAATCATAGTGTCTCAACTTTTCTCCTCTTACTGTGAACTTCCTTCCAGTCTCCTCTTTGATGATCTCTAAGTGTTCAAGTGAAAGGACCCGGTTCACAGTGTAATATTCAAATAATTGTGGAGACATCTTCATTGGTTGTGTGTTTAACACTACTTTATCCCCTGGTGAAAAGCCTTCAGTGGGGATTTTCTTGTTTTTCCACCCTTTTGGCCTCTTCTTCTTCTCTTCTTTCTTAGGAGATGATTCATGCCTTGGTGGTTCTTTATCTGGAATGTTGAGGTTCTCATCTGGGGGTTTTGGATCTAGTTCCTCCTTGATTTCTTTGGTCTGTTGCACCATCTCCACTTCCTTCAAGAATGGATGTAGAAGTCTTGGAGTTAACTCATTGACTACCTCCTTCAAACTTTGATCTCTGGCCTTATCTTCCACACACTCTTCTTCTTGAGTGGGCTCATGTGGGGTTTTAAAAACATGGAATGCTAGGTGCTCATCATGCACTCTCAGAAACAATTCCCCTTTTTCAACATCTATTAATGCTCTGCCCGTAGCAAGAAAAGGTCTCCCCAAGATGATGGGAGTGTTAGGGTCTTCCTCCATATCCAGGATGACAAAATCAACTGGGAGAAGAAATTTTTCCACTTTTACCAGCACATTCTCTACAACTCCAAGTGCTTGTTGAATGGACTTGTCAGCCATTTGAAGAGTTATTCGAGTGGGTTTCAGCTCAAAAATTTTAAGCTTCCTCATAAGAGATAGAGGCATCAAGTTTATACTTGCACCAAGGTCACAGAATGATTTCTCAATAGTTATGTTTCCTATGGTACAAGGTATATAAAACCTTCCAAGATCATCCTTCTTCTCTGGTAGACCTCTTTGGAGAATAGCACTACACTCCATTGTCATTTCAATAATCTGTCCTTCCTTCAAGGGTCTTTTCTTTGTCAGCACTTCTTTCATAAATTTAGCATATAATGGCATCTGTTCAAGTGCTTCTAAGAAAGGAATATTGATGCTGAGTGTCTTGAATATGTTCAGGAACTTTGAGTATTGCTTATCCTCGTTTTCTTTTTTGAATCTTTGAGGATATGGAAGTTTGGGGATATATGGCTTCATCCCTTCCTTCTTTTCTTGTAGTTGTGTTTCAGGGATGTCCTTATCTCTCTTTGAGCTTTTTGCATTCTTGGTCTTTCTATCCTCTTCACTTCTCTCTTCTGTCTCTTCTTGTGGAACTTCTCTGTTGTGTTCTTCTTGATTGATGGCTTCCTTCTCCCTAGTCTTTTCACTTCCCACTATGATTGCTTTGCACTCCTCCCACTTTGTAGCTTTTCCTTTGTCCTTTGGATTGGAGATTGTATCACTTAGGAGAACATTGGTTGGCCGTTCAGCTTGTTTGGCCAATTGTCCCACTTGTCGTTTAAGGCTCTTCATGGTAGCTTCATTTCTCTCTTGCATTTTGACCAAGCTTTGAGTGGACTGAGCAATTGCTTGTATGGCTGCCTCAAGACTTGAAATTCTACTTTCATGATGGTCTATTGGTGGTATGATGGGGGTGGAATGTGGTTGCTGGAAGTTATTTGTAGGGGTAGTGTGGTAGTTTTGGGGGTTAGATGTTGGTGCGAAAATGCTATTTTGATGAGTTTGTGGATTGTGGTGGGGTGGTTGATATGTATTTTGTGGTTTCTTGTATTGATTATTATTAGTGTTTTGCTGGTCGTGGTTTGAGTAAGTTGTGTTTCTTGAGTTGTTTTGGTTTGAGTTTTTCTGCCACGGTTGCTGGCTGTGGGTGTGGTTATCTCCCCATCTGAGATTTAGATGGTTCTTCCAGGATGGATTGTGGGTGTCACCATAGACTTCATTTTGGCCGGAGCTTTGGTTATGCACATATTGAGGTTGCTCCTGCTGCTGATCTTCTTGGTTTTCTTCATTTTGCCCCCATTTGGTTGATGGTTGGCTTGTATTCACTGTTGCAACTTGCAAGCTATCAATCTTTTTAGCCATCTGCTCAAATTGTTGTTGAATCTGCTCCTGCATTATCTTGTTTTGAGCTAGGAGGATGTCAACCCCTTCCATTTCTAACACTCCTTTCCTTAGTGATGGTTGGCGTTGTCTCTGATGGCCAAAGAAATATTGGTTGTTAGCCACCATGTCAATAAGATTTTGAGCTTCTTCTGCTGTTTTCATCAGTTGCAATGATCCTCCACCTGAGTGGTCAAGTGATTCTTGAGCCTTTAAAGTGAGTCCTTCATAGAAGTTCTGTAGCTTGTCCCACTCAGTGAACATTTCTGGTGGACATTTCCTCAGCAGAGCCTTGTATCTTTCCCATGCTTCATACAGATTTTCAGCATCCAATTGCGTGAATGTTTGCACCTCAGTCTTCAGCCTGATGACTCTTTGAGGTGGATAGAATTTGGCTAGAAATTTAGTTATCAAGTCATCCCAACTAGTGATGCTTCCTTGGGGAAAAGTTTCAAGCCATTGTGCGGCCTTGTCCCTTAATGAGAACGGGAACAGCAGAAGCTTGTAAGTTTCAGGATTCACACCATTGGACTTGACAGTGTCACAAATCCTTAAGAAGGTAGATAGATGTTGATTTGGATCCTCCAGCGGTCCTCCCCCAAAAGAGCAATTATTTTGGACTAAAGTGATGAGTTGTGGCTTTAATTCAAAGTTATTTGTATTGACATTAGGGGTGAGAATGCTGCTTCCACAATGTCTAGCATTTGCAAAGGTATAGGAAGCCAAGACTCTCCTCTGGGGTTGACCATTGTTGTTGGCCATTCTCACTGGTGGATTTGTTGGATTTGTTGAGTGTTCCTCCAATTCATGATATTCTTCATCTTATTCTTCCTCTCCAGCAACATTTTTCCCTCTTTCAGCTCTTCTTAACCTCCTGAGAGTTCTTTCGTCTTGTTCATGAAAATTGGGTGTAGTTCTTCTTGTGCCTGACATACAAGCAGAGCATGAGAAATGCACAAAACCAGTGACACTTCAATCTACTGCTAGATTGAAGTGTTAGTTAGTTTAAGCAAAAAATCAAACAGTTAGTGGGTTAATCAAAATTAAAGAAAAAGTGCTTGATCTAGATTACCACCTCACTTAATCATTGTCAATCTAATCAATTCCCGGCAACGGCGCCAAAAACTTGATGAGTATTTTGGTGAAAAATAAATTTCCTCCAAAACACACAAATCTAACCGGCAAGTGTACTGGGTCGTATCAAGTAATAAAAACTCACGGGAGTGAGGTCGATCCCACAGGGATTGAAGGATTGAGCAATTTTAGCTTAGTGGTTAATTTAGTCAAGCGAATCAAGATTTAGTTGAGTGTTTTGTGATTTGCAGAAATTAAATTGCATGAAATTAAAGAGAGCAGGAAATTAGATTGCTGAATCTTAAAGAACAAGAAATTAAATGGCAGAAACTTAGAGTGCAAGAAATGTAAATTGCGGAATCTTAAAGTGCAAGAATGTAAATGGCTGGAATTGTAAAGGGAATTGGGGGCTTGGATTTGCAGAAATTAAACAAAGGAAGGTAACTTGCATCAAACAAAAGAGTAAAAGAAGGTTTGGGTTGAATCGGATCTTGAAGCAGTAAAGTAAATGAACATTAAAAGCAAGAAACAAAATGTAAATTAGGAATTCAGATCTCATGGCCCAGAGACTAGAAAACCAAGTCTAGATCTCAATGCCTTCCTAGATCCAACAAGAACAATTGCAAGGGAATTGTAAATTGCAAAGAAAGTGGATGAAGAGCAATTAACAGAAATTGAAATTTAAAAAAGCAGTAAATAAAGTAGTGAGATCCAAGGTTGAGATTGAAACAGAATTTCTTCAATTCTCCAACTCAAAATCCAAGACAATTGTAATTGAAATTGAAAGCAATAAAACTGAGAGGAAGAGAAGTGAATTCTCCTTCCCCAAGACAAAGAAATTAAAGATCACTCAATATCCAAAGCTCTCCGAAAACTATTATGAAAATTCCCAAAAGAAAGCTCTCAAAGGGAAAGCTCCCCGAAGAACTTGAATTCTATCCTATTTATACACTTTCTTCAAATGATCTTCAAGCCTTGAGTTGGGCCTTTGCTCTTGGTGGAATTGGGTTGAAAGAGGCCTTGGTTGATTGCTCTTGAAGTTTGGAGAAGAACCAAAGTGAACCAATTGAACCGGTTTGGAGTTTTGCAAACGTTGGACCAAAAGTTTGAGCAAAAGTTAGGGGGCTAACTTTTGCCCAAACTTTTCATATCAGCAACTATATCCATCTGATACCAACGTTGGTGCCAAAGTTAGGGGTCTAACTTTGGCCCTAACGTTGGCCTTACCTTGTGCACTTGTGGCGCTAACGTTAGCCACCAAGTTAGGGGGCTAACGTTGGCGCAAACTTTTGCTCCTCCCCTTGTGATTTTCATGTGCCAACATTAGCCACCAAGTTAGGGGGCTAACGTTGGCGCAAGCTTTTGGTGCCCAGGGAGGTTTTCTTCATGCCAACGTTAGCCACCAAGTTAGGGGGCTAACGTTGGCGCAAACTTTTGGTGCCCAGGGAGGTTTTCTTCATGCCAACGTTAGCCTCAAAGTTAGGGGGCTAACGTTGGCGCAAACCTTTGGTGCCCAGGGAGGTTTTCTACATGCCAACGTTAGCCTCAAAGTTAGGGGGCTAACGTTTGGGCTAACTTTTCAACCAAAAGTTTGTGCAAAAGTTTGATGCTAACTTTAGGTCCAGCTTTTTGCTTCCTGGTTCAATTTCACTTATTCCATTGTCTTCTCTTTACTCCTAGCTATTCCTTCTTGCTTCAACCTTTCTCCAAGCTTTCTTCACCTATCATTAATCAACCAAACACAGCAAAGCTATGCTTAAAATCATGAGATATTCATTCTTTCATAATATGTGACAATTATAGTATAAAACCTCATGAAATAGCATGAATTCATACATGGTTGATTAAATAAAAGGAAACATGAAAATCTAGCTAATTGGCTTGCTTGTAGTTCAAGAAAGTGCATAATTCTTATGAAAACAAAAGAAAAAGACTAGTTAAAATAGGCTAAGATGACTTGTCATCATCTGGTGCAGAAATAACTGGTGCTGTGACCAGCTTAGCTTTCAGAGTTTCAAACGCCTGCAGACACTCTGTGTCAAACACAAATGGCGTGTCAGCAGCTAGCAGGTTGCTCAGAGGTTTTGCAATTTTTAAAAAATCCTTTATAAACCTCCTGTAGAATCCTGCATGCCCCAGAAAGCTTCTGATTGCCTTAACATTGGCAGGTGGTGGTAATTTTTCAATTACTTCAACTTTAGCTTGATCCACCTCTATTCCCTTGTTTGAAATTTTATGCCCAAGGACAATGCCTTCAATCACCATAAAGTGACATTTTTCTCAGTTTAAGACTAGGTTGGTCTCTTGGCATCTTTTCAGAACAAGTGCTAAATGGTTAAGGCAGGAGCTGAATGAGTCTCCAAAGACTGAAAAGTCATCCATGAAAACTTCCAGAAATTTATCTACCATATCAAAGAAGATAGAAAGCATGCACCTCTGAAAGGTTGCAGGTGCATTGCACAGACCAAAAGGCATCCTTCTGTAGGGAAACACTCCAGAAGGACATGTGAATGTTGTTTTCTCTTGGTCCTGAGGATCTACTGCAATTTGGTTGTAACCTGAATAGCCATCCAAAAAGCAGTAGTATTCATGACCTGCTAGTCTTTCTAGCATCTGGTCTATGAATGGTAAAGGAAAGTGATCCTTCCTGGTGGCTATATTGAGCCTTCTGTAATCAATACATATACGTCACCCTGTCATGCTTCCTTTCTTGGGAACAACTTGGACAGGGCTCACCCAAGGGCTATCAGAAATAGGATAAATAATCCCAGCCTCCAGTAACTTGGTGACCTCTTTCTGCACCACTTCTTTCATGGCTGGATTTAGCCGCCTCTGTGGTTGAACCACCGGCTTAGCATTGTCCTTCAATAGGATTTTGTGCATGCATCTTGCGGGGCTGATGCCCTTAAGATCACTTATGGACCACCCAAGAGCTGTCTTGTGTGTCCTTAGCACTTGAAGTAGTGCTTCCTCTTCCAGTGGATTTAAAGCAGAGTTTATGATCACTGGAAAAGTGTTACCTTCTCCCAGAAATGTATACTTCAGGGATGGTGGTAGTGGTTTGAGCTTGGATTTAGGAGGTTTCTCCTCTTCCTAAGGAAGTTTTAGAGGCTTTTTCAATTCCTCTGAATCCTCCAGATCAGGCTGAACATCTTTAAAGATGTCTTCCAGCTCTGATTCGAGACTTTCAGCCATGTTGATCTCCTCTACTAAAGAGTCAATAAGATCAACTTTCATGCAGTCTTTTGGTGTGTCTGGATGCTGCATGGCTTTGACAGCATTTAACTTAAACTCATCCTCATTAACTCTCAGGGTTACTTCCCCCTTTTGGACATCAATGAGAGTTCATCCAGTTGCAAGGAAAGGTCTTTCTAGAATAAGAGTAGCACTCTTGTGCTCCTCCATTTCCAGCACTACAAAGTCAGCGGGAAAGGCGAATGGCCCAACCCTGACAATCATGTCTTCAATCACGCCTGATGAGTATTTAATGAAGCCATCAGCAAGTTGGAGACATATCCGGGTTGGTTTGACTTCTTCAATTAAACCAAGCTTTCTGATAGTGGATGCAGGTATTAGGTTGATACTTGCCCCAATATTACATAAAGCTGTCTTGGTGCAATTACCCTCTAATATGCATGGTATCATAAAGCTCCCAGGATCTTTAAGCTTTTCTGGGAAGCTTTTCAGAATGACTGCACTGCATTCTTTAGTGAGGAGAACTCTTTCAGTTTCTCTCCAATCCTTCTTATGACTCAAGATCTCTTTCATGAACTTGGCATAAGAGGGTATTTGCTCAAGTTCCTCTGCAAATGGAATCTTTATTTCAAGAGTCCTGAGATAGTCTGCAAAGCGGGCAAATTACTTATCCTGCTCCTCTTGGCGGAGTTTTTGAGGATAAGGCATCTTGGCTTTGTATTCCTCAACCTTAGTTGCTGCAGGTTTATTTCCTACAGAGGTGGTTGGAGAAGCCTTTTTAGAGGGGTTGCTATTAGCACTTGTGTGTGTCTGATCCCTCACTGGCGTTTGAATGCCAGGGTTAGAAGCTGGATTGGCGTTGGACGCCAACTTCTTACCTGTTTCTGGCATTTGAACGCCAGAACTGAGCTTCCATTGGGCGTTTGACGCCAGCTCCTTGCCTGTTTCTGGCGTTTGAACGCCAGAACTGCGCATGGGTTAGGCATTAAACGCCAACATTGCATCCTTTTCTGGCGTTTGAACGCCAGAGTTATTCCTCTCTGGGCTCTTATTATCCTCAGAGGAATTTTGGATAATATTTTGCTCATCCTCTGTCAGTTGTTCTTTTCTTGGCTTTCTGCTACTCTGAAGTGAGGTATTTAATGTTTTCCTACTTCTTAATTGAACTTCCTGGCATTTTTCTGTTATCTGCTTTGATAACTGCTATTTTGTTTGATTCAATTGTGCTTCCATATTTTTATTAGCATTTTTAGTGTATTGTAGCATCTCCTTGAATTCTGCTAGCTGTTTTGTTAGAAAACACAATTGTTGATTGAGTTCAGCAACTTGTTCTGGAGGACCAAGTTCAGTAGACACTGCTTTGGCTTCTTCTTTTATGCAGGACCCACTACTTATATACAGATGTTGATTTCTAGCAACTATATCAATAAGCTCTTGAGCCTCTTCAATAGTTTTTCTCATGTGTATAGATCCACTAGCTGAGTGGTCTAGAGATATCTGAGCTCTTTCGGTAAGCCCATAGTAGAAGATGTCTAATTGCACCCACTCTGAAAACATTTCAGAGGGGCATTTCCTTAGCTTCCCTCTGTACCTCTTGATAAACCCATATTTCATGAGTTCTTTTGTGCTTAATTTGAGTGATTTATACAATCCTTCACCTACTTATTCACATTAATTGCATGATTTTACTTTCCCTTCCTTATTACATGATGTATATGAAAAACATATTTCCTAAGCTTTAAAATTAATTATTTTAATTACCTTTATTTCCATTCGATGCCGTGATTAGTGTGTTGAGTAGTTTCAGATTTTCTAAGGCAGAATGACTTAAAGGATGGAAAAGGAAACATACAAAATGGAAGGAGAAGGCAAAACAGAACTTTGAAGGAAACTGGTATTCACGCGATCGCGTGCCAGAAGCGAAGATGCAGCGACGCGGCCGCATGACTGATGCGACCGCGCGACATAAGCAGAACGCATATGACGCGGACGCGTGACTCACGCAACTGCGTGGCAAGGAAAAGCTCTGAATGACGCAACCGCGTGACCCACGCGGACGCGTGACAGAGGCCACGTATCAGAATTTACAGAATACGCTCCCAGCGATTTCTGAAGCCCTTTTTGGCCCAAATCCAAGTACAGACAGCATAGACCAGAGGTTATAAAGTGTGGGAATGCACCCATTAAAAGCAGAGCTCGCATATTTTATTTTTCAATGATTTAGATTTAGTTGAGAGGGAGATCTTCTCTCTCTCTCTCTTAGGATTTAGGATTTCTTCTTGTTTTAAGAGTGACTCTCAATCCAGGTTTTATGTTTCTTTGTTTTAGCTTCCTTTTATTTTTATTTATTCCATCACTTGAATTAATCAATGAATCTATGGATTCTTCCATGTTGCAGACTGTTATTTGAATTAATGATAATTGAGGTATTTTTAGTTTATGATTGTTCTCTTTGATTTAAGTTATCATTGCTTCCCATTTAAGGACATTTTATTATTCCAGCAATTTTACTTTTTCCCCTTTTGGTCCTGGTTAAGAATTCAGTAACTCAACAGTTATTAAACTCAACATAACTGATGATCGTTATCTTGCTAATTGAGCTGAACTTAAGTAATCCCAATCTTTTCTTAGGAAATAAATAGGATTCAAAGGTCAATTTAATTAATCCTTTGACTTTCCTTTGCCCTAGTAAAGGTTGACCAAGTGGAGTTTAGATTCAACTTTCATTATAGTTAGGAGAGATAACTACGTTGGACCTCCAACTTCCCTTACCTTGCCAAAAGTCGGCTTTACAGTATTTATTTATTTTAATTGCCATTTACTTGTCATTTAAATTACTTGCTTCTCGTCTTCTAAACCCCGATTACAACCTTTATAGCCAATAATAAGAACATACTTCCTCGCAGTTCCTTGAGAAGACGACCCGAGGTTTGAATACTCGGTTAACAATTTTTAAAGGGGTTTGTTACTTGTGACACCCAACACGTTTGTACGAAGGGATTTTTGTCGGTTTAGAGACTATATCTACAACGTAACTGTTTCTATGAATCTCTTTACTGGTAAAAATCCCAACGTCAAAATGGCGCCGTTGCCGGGGAGCTGCTAACGTGTGCCTTATTATTGGTTATTGTAAATATTTTTCTTTTGCTTATTTATTTATTTTTGTTTTTCCTTTTTATCTTTATTTGCTACTATGAACTCTCACCCCTCTCGCTTTGAGTATGGTTCTAATATTGTTAAGGAAAATAGAAGTTACAGCAGGAATGTGCATCAAGGTCAGACCAATCAAGGATGGATGGAACCAAGAGGATCTAATCAACTCTTTTGGCAACAACACCCTCCGAGATATCCTGGACAAAGACCACTCTACAGTGCATACCTAGCTGAAAGACATGGTGGACAACCTTGTAACTACCAACAAGCCCCACCCCGTGTATATAAACCATCCTTTCAACATAACCTCGAACCACCACACTCACAAGATTCTCTTCACCATTCACCACCATATGATCCTTCCTTACCCCAATACCAATCAAATCACTCCCAATCACCACCACTTTCCTTTGTATCATGTCCAAGTCCAGCAACCCGAGAAGCAGAGGCTCGCCTAAGAGAAACAGTAAATAAATTTCAAACAACCATTCAACAACTGGAGGAAGTGATAATTCAATGGGTTTCTAGGCGCTCAAATACACAAGGATCAGCCACAGCTCCATGTGGACAGCCCAATGAAGAGCAGAGCATGAAGAAAATACCAGAAACTCCAGTGGACAAGACAGAGAATGAATTTGTACTAGAACAATTAGAAGAATCTGTCTTTGTTCAAGAAGAAGAGTTGGTTGAAGACCTAGGAGATGCTGAACTTCCATGGGAATCCATAATTGAGGAAAACTCCGTCCAGGATGCTATAGTTGATGCTAAGGAGGATATTTCTCCAAGGCATGTCGTTTATGAAGAATCAGACGGAATAATCCAAGAAGCAATTTCCCTTGATGATGATAGTCACATGTCTAGCTCTCTTGGTGATGAACTTGCATCCGCAAGTGAATTCTCTGAGATCGAAGAATCTTTCCCAAGTGAATATGAAGATGATGCAGAGGTAGATTTCTCTCAACCTCCAATCTATGACTCAAGTGATGAGGAAGACACCGAAGACTTTGACTAGGACACAGATACAATTGAAGATCTTTGCAAAGAAGTGGAGGAATTCACAAAAGAGCACAAAGACATGGAACTTGCAGAACCAACAAAAACACCTATCCCAAGGCCATTACCACCTAATACAAGCTTCAAGTGGGTACAATCCTTAACTTATAACTTTACTTATTCACTTGAATATGGTTTGCTTGAAACAGATGGCCAGCTTAGAGCTCTCTGCGGCCTTAAAAGTAAGAGGGAAATGGCTCGTACTTAGAGCTGGTGCACAAGGTTTAATAAGGTTCCACGCTTCACCTCAAAGTACACGGATTAGTATCATGCTCAATCGCATGGATCACGGAGAACGTTTGGTCACCACGGTAAGATTCTACTTTTTAAACCGCCCGGATGGAGACATGTAGATCAAGACGGAGTCGGATTTAAAAGCAAGGCTTGGAATCCTAGAGTTTATTCTGACATTTGTCATCCTGAGAGCCTAACAATATATTTGAAGCTGTTCGGAAACTTTGCATGCCTAGTTTGGGACCCCGGAGGCTATTGGCATTCCAAACACTGGTGGAGATTTTTGGATGAATTTAAACATAAGCCGCCATAACAGGATACTCCTCCAATGTCCAACTTAAGGACTTTAACTAAAAGTGCTAGGTGGGAGACAACCCACCATGGTATGGTCGCTTCTTTTTCAATTTATTTCTTGTTAATTGCTTTCATTTTTCCTTTTTTATTTTAATTTATTAAACCTAGAATCATGCATAGCATTCATGTTAATAATTGCATTCTGCATTTTTCATGCATATAAAAAAAAAAGAGAAGGGGTGCACGACGCGATCGCATACCCCATGCGATCGCGTCATATTGCGAGAAACACCACCCACGCGACCGCCTGACCCACGAGGCCGCGTGATATATATATCGGCGTAAGGATCTAACGAACAGAAAGTTAGGCTGGAATCGTGCGGCCCTTGTGCGTTTCGCACAAATTGGCCCACGCGATCGCATGTCCCATGCGATCGCGTCACTTGCACAATACCAATCCCACGCGACCGCGTGAGCGACGCAATCGCGTCGCATGGATTGCACATCACCCCCAAAAGGAGACAGAGAGTTGTGATGACAAGTCATCGTAGCCTAGTTTTACTAGCCTTTTTCTTTATTTTTATTTAGTTTTATACACTTTCTTGCATCCTAAGAAAGCAATTTGGAATGAAAATGCATGACTTCTTTGAATCAAACAACCACCATAAAATTGATGCTAAATCATGAGGTTTAAGCTAAATTTAATTGATTTTTTATGATTAATAGACCTTGTGAATTTGGTGATACTTTGATTGGTTGTTTTGATTAATTGTAGGTGAAGAAAAGAAGAAAAGAAGAAAGCGTGGCCTAAGAAGTGTGGCTCAAAGAAGAAAAAGTGTGGCCAAGAAAAGAGGAAGTGTGGTGCAACAAACCCATGAAGCTCCCTCCAAAGCTCACTAAGTGAGCGCTACACTCACTCCCAGGAGACCAAGGCACAAAGCTCAGCTCACTTTGTGAGCTGAGCACAACACAAGGCCAAGAAATAAGGAAATGAGGAACCAAGCTCAGCTCACAAAGTGACCATTATCGAGAGCGCTAGAGGAAAAATTCAAGGAAAATGTTTTGCAAATGCATGCTCCAAGACTTGAACCCATGACCAAAGGGAAGAGGGGAGGCGCTACTCACATGGAAAAATAAGCCAAAATTGGCCAAATGCACTCCCCAAGGATCGAACCCCACACCTTGAGGAAGCAAGGAAGCAAGGCAACCAAGAAAAAGGGTAGCGCATGCTTCCCACGGGTTTCGAACCAAGGACCCTCCCTTGGATGTCCCAAGGCTCAGCTCACTTGGAGAGCTGAGCGCTACTTCTTGATGCATGGGGCACGCAACAAATTGACAAGGTCCATGGGCATCACACAACAAATTTGACACGGCCAGGAGCACAAGGAGCGCGCATGACACGGTCCCTGGACAGCACACAGCGCACAACATTTGGCACCAAGGCACCAAGACAGCAGCACGCTAAGTGTCAAAGCTACCAATGCACCCCATGACAGCAGCACGCTACCAATGGTTCCCCACACTAAGTGTCAAAGCTCAGCTCACTTTGTGAGCTGAGCACTCCCCTGGAAGCATATTACCCATGGGCTGAAAATTCAACCAAAAGTCCAATTTAATTCAAATCTTCACCAAATCAAAAGCCCATCCAAATTCCAATATCCAAGAATAGAAAGTGTATAAATAGGAGTTAGTTTGATGGAATTAGAGAGCGGAATTTTATTTTGAATTTTTCTTTGAACTTTCATTTTCATTTTGAGCTTTTGTTTTTTAGTTTAGATTTCAGAGAACTTGGAGGAAGAATTGATCTCTCTTCTTCTTGGTTCTTGTTTGAGCACTCTTTTATTTTCTTGCTTTGGATCTTGGGTGGAGAATTGAAGAACTTCTGTTTCAATCTCACCTTGAGATCTTGTTTTAATTTTCTGCATAATTGAATTCCAATTTCCATTTACTGCTTCTTCTTCTACAATTTCTGCAATTCACTTTTCTTTATTTCCTTTGCAATTGTTCTTGTTAGATCAAGGAAGGATTTGAGATCTAGACTTGTTATCTAGTCTCTTCCACTCCTGAGATCTTCAACCTCTTTTACATTGCTGCAAATTAAGCACTACTTTCCTGTTTTTAAATTCTTCAAAGCATTTTACTCTTCTGTTCAAGATCTACTTCACTGCAAGTAAATTTTCTCTTTTATGTTTAATGCAATTTACTTGTTCTTGTTTAAATTCTGCAATCCCAAATCCCAATTCCTTTTATGATTCAAGCAATTTACATTTCTTGCACTTTAAGCCTCAGCCATTTACATTTCTTGCAATCTAAGTTTCTGCAATTTATATTACTTGCACTTTAAGAATCTGCTTCTTTACTTTCCTACTCTTTAATTTACTGCACTTTACCCCTCTCCCTTTATATTTCAAGCAATTTAGTTTCTGCAAAGCACAAATCACTCAACCAAACTTGATTCGCTTGACTAAATCAACCACTAAACTAAAATTGCTCAATCCTTCAATCCCTATGGGATCTACCTCACTCATGTGAGTTATTATTACTTGATGCGACCCGGTACACTTGCCGGTGAGTTTGGGTGTTGGAGTTTATTTCCACAAAAAATACCCATCAAGTTTTTGGCGCCGTTGCCGGGGATTGATTTGATTGACAATGATTAAGTGAAGTGGAGATCTAGATCTAGCATTTTTATTTTCTGTTCTTTAACTTTTGATTAACCCACTAACTGTTTGAATTTTTGCTTAAGCTAACTACAATTTCATCATAGATTGAAGTGTTACTGTCCTTTTGGTTTTGTTTGATTTCTATGTCTTGTTTGCATGTCAGGGACAAAGAGAGCTATACCAACTTTTTGTGAACAAGACGAAAGAACCCTCAGAAGATTAAGAAGAGCTGAAAGAGGGAAAAACATTGTTGGAGAAGAGGATTCGGAAGAAGAAGAGTTCCAAGATATGGAAGAACACTCAACAATTCCAACTAATCCACAAGGAGGAGTAACTAACAACAACAACAATCCACCACAGAGAAGATTTTTGGCTTCCTACACATTTGCAAATCCTAGAAATTGTGGGAGTAGCATTCTTACCCCAAATGTTAATGCAAATAACTTTGAACTAAAGCCACAACTCATCACATTGGTTCAAAACAATTGTTCTTATGGAGGAGGACCACTTGAAGATCCAAATCAACACTTGTCCACTTTCTTGAGAATTTGTGACACTGTCAAAACTAATGGAGTGCATCCTGATAGCTACAAGCTACTGCTATTTCCATTCGCTCTCAAAGATAAAGCCACCCAATGGTTGGAATCTTTTCCAAGAGACAGCATCGACAATTGGGATGATCTAGTGAGCAAATTCCTTGCCAAATTCTGCCCACCTTAAAGAGTTATTAGACTGAAGACTGAAGTACAAACATTCACACAAATGGAGGCTGAACCATTATATGAAGCATGGGAAAGGTACAAGGATCTGATCCGGAAGTGTCCTCCTGGAATGTTCAATGAGTGGGATAGATTGCAGAATTTCTATGAAGGCTTAACACTGAAATCTCAAGAGGCCTTGGATCATTCAGCTGGAGGTTCTTTGCAACTCATGAAGACGGTAGAAGAAGCCCAAAATCTCATTGATATGGTAGCTAACAACCAGTATTTCTTTGCCCACCAAAGGCAACGCCAACCATCACAGAGGAAGGGAGTGATGGAGTTGGAAGGAGTGGACTCAATCCTAACTCAAAACAAATTGATGCAGCAGCAGATTCAACAACAATTTGAGCAAATGGCCAAGAGGATTGATAGCCTCCAAGTTGCATCAGTAAGCACCAACCAACCATCAACCACATGGGGAACAAATGAAAAAACTCAAGAGGAGCAACAACAGGAGCAAGTCTGGTACATGCACAATCAAAATTCTGGGACAAATGAGGTTTATAGTGACACTTACAACCCTTCATGGAAGAACCACCCCAACCTCAGATGGGGAGACAACCACAATCAACCTCAACAACCATGGCAAAGGAACTCAAACCAAAACTCAAACCAAAACAGTTGGAAGAACATAAACCAAAACAACCAGCAGAATAATACCCAAAACACATACAGAAAACCACAAAATACTCACCCCAACACTAACCATCATCCATCCAATAACCAAGCCTCAAATCAAAACACTTACCCTCAACCCTCAACACCCCACCATCAACCAATCTCACAAGACTCTCAGAGAATTAACAACTTGGAGCTCTTAATGGAAAAGATGATGAAGCACCAGGAGATGACATTAAGAAACCAGGAAGCCTCCATGAAAAGTATGGAAAGGCAAATTGGACAAATCTCCAAGCAACTTTCCATGGAAAAACCATTAAGTTCACTCCCAAGTGACACCATTCCTAATCCAAAAGAGGAATACAAAGTAATTCAGCTAAGGAGTGGAAAGGTCTTGGTGAAGGATGAAGAAGCAACCAAGAAGTCAAAGGAAAATGAAAAGAAGCAAGATGGAAAAGAGGAAGCCAATTGTGATGGTGCAACAGCAAGCAAGCAAACTTCAAAGCAAGCTCAAGAAAAGGAGGAACAAACAAAAATTTCAAGAAAGGGGAAGGAAGTAATTGAAGAGCCAACCAAGGAACAAAAGCAGCAAGCAGAGAAGAACTTGGTACCTCCACTACCATATCCCCAAAGATTCAACAAGGAAGCAAAGGATCAACATTTTCATAAGTTCCTTGAGACTTTCAAGAAGTTGGAGATAAATATTCCCTTAGTTGAGGCACTGGAGCAAATGCCCCTATATGCCAAGTTCATGAAGGAGCTAATCAACAAGAAGAGAAGTTGGCAAGAAAAGGAAACTATCATGCTCACTGAAGAATGTAGCGCTGTGATCCAGATGGGTATCCCACCAAAGCTCAAAGACCCAGGGAGTTTTGTAGTCTCATGCACCATAGGCAAGATAACATTGGAAAACGCTTTATGTGATCTAGGTGCCAGCATCAACTTGATGCCTCTATCATTGATGAGAAAGCTTGCTATAGAAGAAATCAAACCCACCAGGATGTCACTAGTAATGGCCGACAGATCAATCAAGACACCCAATGGAATTGTGGAAAATTTACTAGTGAAGGTTGGAAAGTTTATCTTCCCTGCAGACTTCATAATCTTAGACACAGAAGGGGAAGGAAACAACTCAATCATCTTGGGGAGACCATTTTTAGCCACAGCAAGAACCACTATTGATGTGGAGAAGGGAGAAATGACCTTCAGGGTGCATAATGAACAAATGGTAATCAATGTCTTCAAATCAATGCAACACCCCTCTGAGCAAGAGAATTACATGAATGTGGATATGATAGAAGGGCTGGTAGAGGAAATGTTTGAAGACAACTATTTGGAGCATCAGGAAGAACAAGGAGAGGAAGTGGTAGAAATTTCTATTGAAGACAAGAAAGAGGATAAACCAAAACAGGTGTTGAAGCCTCTCCCTCCTCACCTCAAATACGTGTTTCTTGGGGAAGCAGAGGCATTACCAGTGATCATAAATTCCTCCCTGAACATGGATGAGGAAGCAAGATTGATTGAAGTATTGAAAGCTCACAAAACAGCCTTGGGGTGGACAATTGAGGACATCAAAGGCATCAGCCCTGCTATTTGTATGCATAAAATTTTATTGGAGGAAGAATCAAAACCTGTGGTTCAACCGCAAAGAAGACTCAACCCAACCATGAAAGAGGTGGTTCAAAAAGAAGTGATGAAGCTATGGAATGCTGGGATAATTTTCCCAATCTCAGATAGCTCTTGGGTGAGTCCGGTTCAAGTTGTGCCAAAGAAGGGAGGAATGACAGTCATCACCAATGAGAAGAATGAGTTGATCCCCACTAGGACAGTGACTGGGTGGAGAATGTGCATAGACTACAGGAGATTGAATGATGCAACAAGAAAAGATCATTTTCCTCTGCCCTTCATTGATCAAATGTTGGAAAGACTAGCAGGCCATGCTTACTACTGCTTCCTGGATGGGTACTCTGGATACAATGAAATAGTAGTGGACCCCAAGGATCAAGATAAGACCTCTTTCACATGCCCATTTGGAGTTTTTGCCTATAGGAGGATGCCCTTTGGGCTGTGCAACGCCCCAGCCACTTTTCAAAGGTGTATTCTTTCCATCTTTGCTGATATGGTAGAAAAATTCTTAGAAGTCTTCATGGATGATTTTTCTGTTTTTGGCTATTCATTTAACACACTACAAGAAAAAAGGCCTGTCGGCACCCTTTTTTCTTGCCACGCTTTTAAAGCGTGCCCAAAAGTGATCTATGGGCACGCTTTTGCGAGGGTAGCCACTAATTTGTGATTTGGCCACGCTTTTTTTTGCCACGCTTAAAAAGCGTGGCCATAGAGAGAAATCGGCACGCTTTTATGAGGGTGGCCACTTATTTAAAATTTGGCCACGCTTTTTTATCGCCACGCTTAAAAAGCGTGGCCATAGAGGGAAATTGGCACGCTTTTGAAGCGTGACAAAATAGTTTCGTTATCGTTACATTTTTAAAGCGTGGCCGTTTCCTCTAAACCTTTCGGCACGCTTTATAAGCGTGGCCACAGAGTTCAAAAAAAATAAATAAATAAATAAATTCCACCCTCTCTTAATTCGAAACAAACAGTTTACACAACAAACCCCCTAACAACACTTCTTCCTTTCTTCGAAACACACCCTCCTCTTCTTTGAAACAATGCCTTAAAAGCGAAAACCCTAACGGCGACGGCGCTCTTCACCTAACGGCGGCGGCGCTCTTCACCTAACATAGAGCTCATCGCCGGTGCCCTCACTGTCTCCCCCAATAACACTCGTTGGTCAACCTCGTTCCAACCCTCTCTAGCAACCCCTTCGTAGGTGCCACCTCTGCCGGTGTTCCCTCCGTCGGCGCTCCTTCCGTCTCTCCTGTAAACACGTATCCCTCCTTCGGCGGTGACTCACTCTGGTAAGGCCTCCCTTGGCGCTCACTATCGCAAACCCTCCGTCGATGCTCACTCTCTCTCGCAAAACCTCAATCGTCACTCCTCCCTCCATGGTTCAGCACCCGCCGCGTTGCCGTCTCCCTCTCTGAAGTCGTCGCGCCGCCGTCTCCATCTCCGTCACTCGTCGCACCTCCGTCAGCCACGTTCAGCATTCGCAGCACCGTGGTAAATTATCTGTCAAAATTTTTCTTGATCTGATTATTTGTTTTTGAATTTGATTTTTTGTTTTGATTTTCTTGGTTCTTCATTTTTTTTCTGATTTTTCTAAATTTATATTTTTTGTTCTAATCTAATATTTGGTTTAGGGTTTTTTTTTTCTAAACTTGACATTTGGTTCTGTTCTGGCAGGCTAAAAGATATCAATTATTTCTTCAGGAATTGAAACAACAAGGGATACAAGAAGAAAGGCTGCAGCTGCTTGTTAATGTTACTGGAGCTTTTAGGCCTGGAGTGTTGACAACATTGGTTGGAGTAAGCGGGGCTGGAAAAACCATGCTAACGGATGTCTTGGCTGGAAGAAAAACTGGAGGTGTTGTGAAGGTAAAGATTTTCTCCCTTCATTTTTTGTTATCGTTATTATTTAAAAAAAATGAATGCGGAATATGCTGGAAAAATCGGCAAGTTATCTTGATGAATATGCAATATTTTTCAAGAATTAACATCTGTTTGTTTGAAGTCTAACCCCTGCTATTTTGATTTTTTTTACTAGGTTCTTCTACAGCTAGATCCGTTTCTCAATGAACTCACCATCATATTCGAGCGCAGCACCGAGACGGGCTCTGTTTGGGTTACACTTAAACGATGTGTGTATATGTGTGTTAGTGTTGGCTTCTTGGTTGATCAAATGTTTTTGGTTTTATATTTCTGCAAACTGAATTTAGTTCATTATGCCTCCTTTTCATGTTCTTGGTGTGCCTTTAGCATCCTTGTAAGTATAAAGCTGTGAGGAATAAAATGGCCGCAGCTGGTGAAGCAATTGACTATAAATGCCTTATTCTTTTCACCAATGGCAAGAAGACAATTTCTACATCAGTACGTATCTCTTGTATATACTGAACTCGTCATTTTGGTTTCTCAGTCTGCTTTCAGAACCTTCATGCTTGGTGATGCAAGTTTCAAGTAGTGTAAACTTAGATTATCCTTTGAGTAGTTGTAGGCATAAAACTCCTCTAATCCCTTGGCATGTTATTCTTCGATCCCATTCATAATGATTGAGTGCTCTTGGTTAGAGTAGATTAATCACCAAAAAGATATAAAGTGAAAGAGAGAATGACATAGAAGTAGAATCTCAATCTAATTCTCAATAAAGAAAAAGTAGAGATCACAAATCGATCTAAACCAATTCAATTGTATATTTTTTTGCAACAATATAAATTGCTTCTGTTATTTAAGTAAGTGCAGCCGCTCTGCTGGCCATGCCGGGAAACCTGCAGTTAGATGGACTGAGGTTCACACATTTTGTTAGATGATGAATTTTTGTTTCTGATATCGTTTCTTTCTTTATTAATCCTTTATTTTCGGGAAGATTTCAGATACAAAGCTGGTTTGAGGATAGGCTCCAAGACTTACCAGATGACCCTAATAATGAATTGATGATTCCCGAAGACCCTGAATGTAATAAGGAAGGTGAGCTCTCTTGAATGCCTAAGGTTCTTAGCGTAGCTTGTGCTTGTGCTTTGCTCGAGCAGTGCCTATCACTGCTGCTTAAGTATGCTGTAGCCAATGTAATTTCTGTTAAGCTATTTTTTTTGACTATTTTGTTGCTTTAAAATGTCTCATAAAAACTGAAATTTGGTTAGTTGCAGTGGAAATGGATTGTGACTTAAAGCAAGCTTTAACTAAAATGTTAGTGATTTGAACACTGGATTTCTTTGCTTTAGGGAAGACTTTGTCTGATAATTATGACAATTCAGTTCTGTTCAGTTCTGTTCTGTTCTGACATTTGTTGCCTAAGTTTGATGATATTGTTTGTTTGTTTCTTGATCCTCACTTCTGTTTCCCTTCTTTTTTTGGTTTAATGTATTCAGTTGCTTTCCTTTGCATACTTCGTCTTTTGAATATATTCTCTGCTCTCTCTTTAAAAGCTTTTAAATTGCTAATGCTAACATTATGGGATTGCATGTCCCTTTTTTTCTTTTTTCTTTTCTGCTTTGCAGCTCTAATTTTCTACAATTGTTGCTTCACATATTCTTGTTTACTGTGGCATTAATGAGAGAAGTTCTCCATCTAATACCTTGCTCTCAATAATACGAGATTTCCTGGTTGACAAAAAAAATTTATTCTTTTAATGCACTGTGGTTTTTAGTTTCTAGTTTTTTCTGTTTAGTCAATCTTATTTGTAACTAAAGAGGTTGAGCTTTCTGTTCTTCCTTGCAATTCTTATGGCTTGACTTCCTGGATCTTGCATGTCTTCTTTTGGTTGTCTAATCTTTCTTGGTTATTCTTAAGATTCCATATATAAAATATATCATGTTTTGAAAGTTTCGGTCTCATTAATGCTCTATTCTGTTTGGCAGTACTCTGTTTCAGAATTTTCTCTAGTCTTTCATTATTTTAATCTCATTCAATTTGTTACTCCACCTAGGTAGCAAGCCTAATCTAACTTATGAAAAATGAGGTGTTTGAAGGATGCTGCTGAACCACCTTTGAACAAGATGCATCCCCATGGGAACTCATCATGTCACTAATGGTAAGATTTTTATCCTCACCTGCTAGGGGCACATAACCTCCCTCTTTGTACACCTTATATTGATCATTCAGCATATAGCTAAAGCTTCTCCAATATTCCTGATGGTTTCCCTGTTTATCCCTGCTTTTATTAAGAACCTATTCTGCTGCTGTTTTTGTTTCATGAGAGTTAGGCTTAGCTAGATTTGCTTGTTTATCCCTGCTTTTATTAAGAACTATATAGTTGATAGTTCATGATCTGATTTGAGTCTCCTTAAATCACTTCAATTTTTATCCATCTGAGGATGGTGTGGTGTTTGGATAAGTTATATTACTAAGCAAATTATTTTACCCTTTTATCAGGAACTATCTGGCTCCGTTTCTAGATTAATAATGGACCGAAGCTCCATTGATTATGGTTATAGGGATGGAGAAGGTGATGCTGAACGAACTCTAAAGATGGTAGACACAGGAGTAATTGGTAGCGATATTGCCATAGCCGAAGTAAGTCTTAAATCCCCTCTGTAGTATATGTTGTGTTTAGAGATGTCTATTCTTTTTCATTTATAAAGTTTGCATTTTCATTCAGGAGTCAGGCATCTGGTCTAAACCCAACAGTGACAATTTCACTCAATGCATAGAACTGCCAAGAAATCATAAGAGTATGACTCAAGTACCCTCCTATCTCAAAGACCAACGGCTATATCCTCATAAACGCTAACGGTGGCTTGAACCAGATGAGATTTGGGGTCTGGCAGCATTGATTTCTGATGGTATATTATGAAAAGTTAGGTAGCGAAAGGTACCATCTTAATAATGATTACTCCACCTAGTAATTGAATTGTTCATTAGACACTATTAATACCGAATTGTAATTGTTTCAATATATGACTCACACTACTATTTTGTGATTAAATTTAATCTTAGTAATTCTTATTTGATTGAGAAAAAGTTATGATTGGCTTGTTTGTAGTATATATAACTATATAGCTCTTAATTCTATGGATTAATTTGTTTGTTGGAGAAATACTAGGTGTTAATTCTAGACGTTTCACTTTAGATTATTTTGGGAGTGAAGTGTTTATGGGTTGACTTTGTAAGGAGTCGAAGATATGTGCCATGTCCCTACAATTGTTATCATGTCGCTTTATGTGTTGCTGATTTAACCCAGCAATGGTGATTGGACCTCTTCTGCAACCAGTACTTAACACAAGTGCTGCTAGTGTTTTGAATGTAACTAATGGTAATTTTTAAAATTCTATTTTCTGCATGTGGAAATGAAAATTGAAATAGTAAATAATAAAAGTACAATATATAATGTGCAAGTCTATAAAGCTTATCTTTCTCTTATGATGTGTTTGTCAATGTGATGTTGATTCAAGTGTCTTGATGTGTGGTTCAGGAGAAGAAGCCTTATTCCGATAAAGTTGCTAAGCTTAAAGCAGAATATGAGAAAGCTATGGAAAGTTATAATGCTGCTGAAGCAGGAGGAGAAAAGGGAGAAGGAGAAGGAGAGCATGAAGAGGGCTAATGAAAAATATGATAAGAAAGAAGCTGCGGCCAGTGAAGACGAAGAGTTTTAAAGCAAATGGTAGCAGGAGTTCTTCCTACATCAACTTTTTGTTAATCATAGTTCTGATGTATATCACTTTTTGGTTTTCCATCCTTCATATATTTGGGAACATTTCAGTTTTAATTTAAATTATTATTATAGCATGTAAATAATTCATGTAAATTAATAAAAAATCAATTCTTATGCCTTCTAATTTTCTCTTTTTAATTATTATTATAGAACTGTAATTTTTTTAATTATTATTATGCATTCTAATTTTCTCTTTTTTTTTTTAATTTGACAAAGGAATAGGCCACGCTTTGAAAGCGTGGCAAAAGGCTTTAGTGGGAAAGCTACGCTTTTAAAAGCGTGGCTGTATGTGCTTTATCGGCACGCTTTCAAAGCGTAGCCAAAACTAACTTTCTTGGCACGCTCGAAAAGTGTGGCGTTATGTCAACTTTTCGGTACGTTTTTATAGCGTACCGATAGATTAACACCTATGGCCACGCTTTTAAGCGTGGCAAGAGTTGAAAGCGTGGCCAAAAAAAAGCGTGCCGATAGATTCACAAAAGCGTGGCGATAGAGTAATCGGCACGCTGGCGGACGTGACCCTTTCAAAAGCGTACCGATAGCTCAAAAAGTGTGGCGAAAAGCTATCGGCACGCTTTTTAGCACTTTTTGGCACGCTTTAAAAGCGTGGCAGAAAGCTTATTTTCTTGTAGTGACACTTGCTTGCATAACCTAACTCTTGTTTTGAAAAGATGCCAAAAAACTAATTTGGTGTTGAATTGGGAAAAGTGCCATTTCATGGTTCCGGAAGGAATAGTTCTTGGGCATAAAGTATCATGTAGAGGTATAGAAGTTGATAAAGCTAAAATAGAAGTTATTGAAAAACTCCCTATACCTGTTAATGTGAAAGCAGTAAGGAGTTTTCTTGGGCATGCTGGCTTCTACAGAAGGTTCATCAAAGACTTTTCAAAAATAGCAAAACCATTGAGCAATTTACTAATAAATGATATCCCTTTTATTTTTGATGACAACTGTAAACATGCCTTTGAAACTCTCAAGAGAAAGCTCATTACAGCACCAATCATCACACCCCCTGATTGGAATTTACCTTTTGAACTTATGTGTGATGCAAGCAACATTGCTATTGGCGCTGTACTGGGGCAAAAGAAGGACAAATTACATCATGTCATATATTATGCTAGCAAGGTGTTGAATGAAACACAGAAAAATTATACCACCACTGAAAAAGAACTTTTAGCAATTGTATATGTATTTGATAAGTTTAGACAATACTTGATCGGTTCAAAAGTTATAGTATACACTGACCATTCTGCTCTCAAGTATTTAATGTCTAAACAAGATTTGAAGCCAAGGCTTATTAGGTGGGTGTTGCTGCTACAAGAATTTGATATTGAAGTGAGGGATAGAAAGGGAAGTGAAAATCAAGTAGCAGATCATCTATCAAGAGTGCCACAAGAAGCTAAGCAAGATAAACCACAGCAAGTAAATGAGAACTTCCCTGATGAACACCTCTTCCAAGTTCAACAAACACCTTGGTTTGCTGACATAGCAAACTACAAAGTAGGAAGGAAGATACCTCAAGAATTCTCCAAGCAACAAATGAAGAAATTACTCAATGAAGCAAGGAAGTTCTTGTGGGATGAACCTTTCCTATTCAAGAGATGCTCTGATGGAATGATTAGGAGGTGCATCCCTGAAAATGAAATGAAGGACATACTATGGCATTGCCATGGCTTAGCATATGGTGGACACTTTGGACCAGAGAGAACAGCTGCAAAGGTACTACAGAGTGGCTTTTATTGGCCAACTATCTTCAAGGATGCCAGAGAGTTCGTTCACCAATGCAATGAATGTCAAAGAGCTGGAGGATTGACAAGAAGGAATGAGATGCCTCAAAATTTTATCTTGGAAGTGGAGCTGTTTGACCTATGGGGTATTGATTTCATGGGACCCTTTCCCCCCTCCTACTCTTTTAGATATATATTGGTGGCAGTAGAGTATGTCTCAAAGTGGGTGAAAGCCATAGCCACAATCACCTGTGATGCACAGATTGTCCTCCAATTCCTTAAGAAGCACATTTTCACAAGATATGGAGTGCCCAAGGGTCTTGTTAGTGATGGTGGTGGTCACTTTTGCAACAAACAGATGGAGAAACTCCTCCACAAATATGGAGTAATCCATAAAGTAGCCACACTATACCACCCTCAGACTAATGGCCAAGCTGAATTAGCAAATAGGGAGTTAAAGAAGATCTTAGAGAAAACAGTGGGAAGTACAAGAAAAGATTGGGCTAGGAAGCTAGAAGATGCATTATGGGCATACAGGACAGCTTTCAAAACTTCTATTGGCAAGTCACCCTTTCAGCTATTGTATGGCAAATCATGCCACCTCCCTGTGGAGCTTGAACACAGAGCTTTTTGGGCCACTAAACTCCTCAACCTTGATTCCCAAGCTGCAGGAGAGAAAAGGTTGTTACAACTAAATGAGTTGGATGAATTCAGGCTAGAAGCCTATGAGAGTGCCAAGATATACAAGGAAAGAGCTAAAAGATGGCATGATAAGAAGATCACCAAGAAGGAGTTCAAGCCAGGACAGCAAGTGCTCTTGTATAACTCAAGGCTTAACATCTTCCCTGGCAAACTTAAATCTAAATGGACTGGTCCATATTTAGTGACAAAGGTATTTCCTTATGGAAGTCTTGAGTTGCTAGATGAAGCTACACAGAATCATTTCACAGCAAATGGACACAGAACAAAGCCTTACCTAGGAGGGCAATGGGACAAGGAAGAAGAAGTTCAGTATCTGAACTAAGCAAGCATAAAGGATGTCAAGCTAGTGACAATAAAAGAGCGCTTGTTGGGAGGCAACCCAACCTGAGGTAGTATTCTTTTCATAGCTATTTTAATAAAAAGGTTAATTAGCCTTATCCATATTGCAAGAAGCTAAGTTTGGTGTTGCACACCAAAATAATATAAGGGAGAATGAAGGATTCTAAGTTTGGTGTTCCACCAAAATCCCATCATAAAACGCCTTCTCACTTTCTGCATAATGTTAGCTTCAAGCATTTAGATAAACTAGTTAACTATTTACTGTTTCATAGTTTTTAGTTTTATTACCTTTAGCATGGAAAAAGGATTTCACAAATAATTGAATTGTTGCATGAGAGACATTGGCAAGGAACTAAGTTTGGTGTTCACACACCAAAGTAAGTTCAAAAGCCCACAAATGAGCTTTGCATATTAACCATATACCTTAAGGGCTTGAGAAGCAAGCCACTTTTGAGAATTATGCAGGAAAATAGCCAACGAATTAAAGGACACTTGCATTATGACTTGGAAGGAGCAAACAAAAGGAAGAACGAAAAGCTGCAGACCAACAGGTTGTATCTATACTTGATCCCTGTTGTTATGTAATGAATTAATTCAGAGATCCCTTTATGACTGGCTGGAATGATCATTTAGTTGCAAGTAGAAATACATGCTTGAAAAAGTATCTGCATAATAATTGTCATCTCTCATTAACTTGAGTACTTTGTCTTGTGTCCCCTTTCTTGCTTGAATAAAAGAGAGATATATTAATTAGAAAAGTAATTGTCCAATGTTGCAAAATTTAGAATGAAAGTTAGTGGAGGTATGTGTTTGATTTAGTTATTAGCTCATAAAATAAATGCTGCAAAATGACTTGTTACTTAAAGCCTAAGCTAGTTTGCTACTGTGATCTCTCAATTATTGAAAGTCCCTTGAAAATAAATCAAAACAAAGAAAAGAGAAAGAAGAAAAAGCCAAAGAAAGTGGCAAAGAAACAAACAATAAGGCTAGACACCAATAGCTTGGACCCTAGGACATATGCCTGTGGTGTTTGTGTACTGGGATCTGCTTGGACAAGTAAGTTCTAAGGAGTATTTTAAAACTTGGCAACTTAGATCAACTGATTTGGGATTGCCAACTGAAAGTCCACAATAAAGAGCAACCTAGCTACAAAACATTTAGTAATCCAAAGAGATACTGGGCATCAATGATCCTAGGAGGAAAAAAGTTGAGCCATGTGTCTATGGTGAAGAAATGTTGAGTGAAATTTAGCCAAAGGCCACTGCAGCATTTGACACCAAGCCTCTAATAAGAAATAAGCGCTGTGATGCAAAAGAAAGAAGAAAAAAGAAACTAACAAGGGAAATGAGCAAAAAGTGAAGAGTTATAGCAGCAACCTTGGTGAACCCTTTAAGGAAGCATTGTTTATTTTAGCAGCAAGTAATAAATGAGCTACTTTTGATCTGCATAAAACCCCATAAACTTAGTTCAACTATATGCTTAATAAGGACATGTATACTATTCTGTTTCATGCTATCTTCTCTTATGTTTTATGCTTGCTTGGGGACAAGCAAGTTTTAAGTTTGGTGTTGTGATGACAAGTCATCGTAGCCTAGTTTTACTAGCCTTTTTCTTTATTTTTATTTAGTTTTATACACTTTCTTGCATCCTAAGAAAGCAATTTGGAATGAAA
Source organism: Arachis ipaensis (assembly GCF_059453495.1). Lineage (NCBI taxonomy): Eukaryota > Viridiplantae > Streptophyta > Magnoliopsida > Fabales > Fabaceae > Arachis > Arachis ipaensis. The sequence goes on from NC_142444.1 coordinate 79,085,731, forward strand.
ATGCATGACTTCTTTGAATCAAACAACCACCATGAAATTGATGCTAAATCATGAGGTTTAAGCTAAATTTAATTGATTTTTTATGATTAATAGACCTTGTGAATTTGGTGATACTTTGATTGGTTATTTTGATTAATTGTAGGTGAAGAAAAGAAGAAAAGAAGAAAGCGTGGCCTAAGAAGTGTGGCTCAAAGAAGAAAAAGTGTGCCCAAGAAAAGAGGAAGTGTGGTGCAACAAAACCATGAAGCTCCCTCCAAAGCTCACTAAGTGAGCGCTACACTCACTCCCAGGAGACCAAGGCACAAAGCTCAGCTCACTTTGTGAGCTGAGCACAACACAAGGCCAAGAAATAAGGAAATGAGGAACCAAGCTCAGCTCACAAAGTGACCATTATCGAGAGCGCTAGAGGAAAAATTCAGGGAAAATGTTTTGCAAATGCATGCTCCAAGACTTGAACCCATGACCAAAGGGAAGAGGGGAGGCGCTACTCACATGGAAAAATAAGCCAAAATTGGCCAAATACACTCCCCAAGGATCGAACCCCACACCTTGAGGAAGCAAGGAAGCAAGGCAACCAAGAAAAAGGGTAGCGCATGCTTCCCATGGGTTTCGAACCAAGGACCCTCCCTTGGATGTCCCAAGGCTCAGCTCACTTGGAGAGCTGAGCGCTACTTCTTGATGCATGGGGCACGCAACAAATTGACAAGGTCCATGGGCATCACACAACAAATTTGAAACGGCCAGGAGCACAAGGAGCGCGCATGACACGGTCCCTGGGCAGCACACAGCGCACAACATTTGGCACCAAGGCACCAATGCTCAGCTCACAAAGTGAGCTGAGCTCTCCCCTGATGCACCCCAAGACAGCAGCATGGTACCAATGCTTCCCCACACTAAGTGTCAAAGCTCAGCTCACTTTGTGAGCTGAGCACTCCCCTGGAAGCATATTACCCATGGGCTGAAAATTCAACCAAAAGTCTAATTTAATTCAAATCTTCACCAAATCAAAAGCCCATCCAAATTCCAATATCCAAGAATAGAAAGTGTATAAATAGGAGTTAGTTTGATGGAATTAGAGAGCGGAATTTTATTTTGAATTTTTCTTTGAACTTTCATTTTCATTTTGAGCTTTTGTTTTTGAGTTTAGATTTCAGAGAACTTGGAGGAAGAATTGATCTCTCTTCTTCTTGGTTCTTGTTTGAGCACTCTTTTATTTTCTTGCTTTGGATCTTGGGTGGAGAATTGAAGAACTTCTGTTTCAATCTCACCTTGAGATCTTGTTTTAATTTTCTGCATAATTGAATTCCAATTTCCATTTACTGCTTCTTCTTCTACAATTTCTGCAATTCACTTTTCTTTATTTCCTTTGCAACTGTTCTTGTTAGATCAAGGAAGGATTTGAGATCTAGACTTGTTATCTAGTCTCTTCCACTCCTGAGATCTTCAACCTCTTTTACATTGCTACAAATTAAGCACTGCTTTCCTGTTTTTAAATTCTTCAAAGCATTTTACTCTTCTGTTCAAGATCTACTTCACTGCAAGTAAATTTTCTCTTTTATGTTTAATGCAATTTACTTGTTCTTGTTTAAATTCTACAATCCCAATTCCCAATTCCTTTTATGATTCAAGCAATTTACATTTCTTGCACTTTAAGCTTCAGCCATTTACATTTCTTGCAATCTAAGTTTCTGCAATTTATATTACTTGCACTTTAAGAATCTACTTCTTTACTTTCCTGCTCTTTAATTTACTGCACTTTACCCCTTTCCCTTTATATTTCAAGCAATTTAGTTTCTGCAAAGCACAAATCACTCAACCAAACTTGATTCGCTTGACTAAATCAACCACTAAACTAAAATTGCTCAATCCTTCAATCCCTGTGGGATCGACCTCACTCATGTGAGTTATTATTACTTGATGCAACCCGGTACACTTGCCGGTGAGTTTGGGTGTTGGAATTTGTTTCCACAAAAAATACCCATCAAGTTGTGCTAAAATGGCGCTGGAGTCGTGCATTTCGCATGAATTCCAGCGACGCGATCGCGCGACCCACGCGATCGCGTCACCCTATCCCCCCTCTCATGCGATCGCGAGCCCCACGCGATCGCGTCACTCCCATTTTCACCCCAACCACGCGACCACGTGCTATATGCGGCCGCGTGGATTCGAAAATATAACACCCCTAGCCACGCGAACCCTATCAGTCGCGCAGCCTCCCACCCCCAACCCTCTTCTCCCTCTCTGCTTCTTCTTCCTCCAGCCACCACCCAGCAACACCTAGCCGCCACCGCGCCACCACCCAGATGCCGCCGCTGTCCAGACACCGCCGCCGCACAACCCCCCTCCCCCTCTTTCTTCTTCTTTCTTCTTCTCTTCTCCCCTCTCCGCCACTGCCCTCCGAACCACCACCCACCACCGCCGGCCTTCCAGCCGCACCCCCCTCCGCCACCCACCCGCAATCCCCCTCCATTCCTCTATCACTATCCCTAAAACCCTATCCCCATTCCCCTCTTCCACAGCCCTGCCTCTACAGCAGCTAGACTCCCAGCCCACCACCACTGAGACTCCAGCTACCATCCGTACCAGTGATGACACCCCTTTACACCCGGCTTGATTGAGCATCAGGGACGATGCTTCATTTTAAGTGTGGGGAGGTCGCCATCTCTGGCGTTTATTTTGGTGAACCACTACATACTTTTTCTTTTATTTTGAATATTTTTCTGTATTTTTCTTTTTACTATTATTTTCTGAGTACTTATACATTGCTTTTATGTATTTTTACTCTATTTTTGCATGTTGCATCTTTAGTTCATATTTTTAGTTATTTAGTTTAGTTTGCAATTCTGATTTATTAGTGGATTAATTAGTATAGTTTACCCTTTTTAGCATAAGATAGTATAGCTTAAATTGAAAAATATAAAAAGGAAGTAAGCTAGGAAATTGAACATATCAGATTTAAATCCATAAACCTTGTATATAGCATTACATGATGTAGTTAAGCTGACAACATTTCATCAAGGAGGAATATTAAAACTTTAAAAGCTACCCTAAATAATTTTTTTATGAGAATAATGGGAATTTTTAACTAAACCTGCATAACATATATAAATGATATATGATGCTTGAGTTAGAGAACACACAGCCTGTGAGTCTTGAGCTTAATTGTATGGTTGCATTCAAACCATAATTTTATTCCTGTGTGTTTCGCTTCTTTTTATTCTGATGTTCTTTACTTTGCTTTAATCTATATGTCCAATTATAGAATATAGAATAGATACATACCAAAAGAATGATTGAGGCCATCATTTGATTTTAGCTCACTTACCCCAAATTAGCCTACCTTTTACATCACCTTTGTTAGCCCCCTTAAACCTTTTAAAACCCCTTTATTCTATTTAGCCAAATTACTAGCCTTAAGCAGAAAAACAAAAGAAAACCCCAAGTGAATCCTTGGTTAGCTTAAGATAGGAAATTATAAATAGAGTAAAATGTGAGAAACCTTTTGGGAACATGGGTAATAGAAACAAAAGGGTAGAGAAGTTAAAAGAAATAAAATAAATTTGGAGAGCATGCTCATGAGAAAATCAAAGTGATTTAATTGCCATGTGCCTTGAAAAAAAAATTTTCAGCATTTAATAAAAGGGGATACAAAAGAAATTCCCCAATGCAAAATAAAAGCAATGCACATGGAATAAAAAAAAATAAAATAAAAAGTGAAACATGAGCATGTAACAATAAGTGGGATAATATGGGAAAATAGGTAAAGAGATTTTGTTTTACTAAATATGTATGTTAGGTGAGATCTTAGTCTAATTAAGGATTCACTTATTAGCTCACTTGACCCTATACATAAATCCTTACCTTTACCTTGACCCCATTACAACCTCAATTAAAGACCTCATGACTTTTTGGTATGACTATATTCTATAATTGTTGATTGGTTAGATGAAGAACAAAGCTATAGAAATTAAGAATAAAAAGAAAAATAGAGTGAATAAACCCAATAAACACTGAGTGACTAGAGAGTAAACACAAAATTCAGTGATGGTTCAATAACTCATCAACATATATCAATGCTTAAATTTACTAATTGTTTTGCAAGTTTGTACAATGTTTTCTTTCCCATCGCATTTGCTAAAATGCTTTATTATTTAAGGGTTGGCTATATATATATACATGACTCCATGAGAATGTGAATTAACTTGGCTACATGTAAGCTTTATATATGAGTGAATAATTTAGAGTTGCATGATGCATCATTCATTTAGGTAGTTGCATTTAAATTAGGTTGCATTGCATGACATTCCATCACTTTAACCTTAATTATTTACCTTGGATTTAGCATGAGGACATGCTAGTGTTTAAGTGGGAGGAGGTTGATAAACCCATATTTCATGAGTTCTTTTGTGCTTAATTTGAGTGATTTATACAATCCTTCACCTACTTAATCACATTAATTGCATGATTTTACTTTCCCTTCCTTATTACGTGATGTATGTGAAAAACATGTTTCCTAAGCTTTAAAATTAATTATTTTAACTACCTTTATTTCCATTCGACGCCGTGATTAGTGTGTTGAGTAGTTTCAGATTTTCTAAGGCAGAATGACTTAAAGGATGGAAAAGGAAACATACAAAATGGAAGGAGAAGGCAAAACGGAGCTTTGAAGGAAACTGGTATTCATGCGATCGCATGGATGACGCGATCGCGTGCCAGAAGCGAAGATGCAGCGACGCGGCCGCATTACTGACACGACCGCGCGACATAAGCAGAACGCATACGACGCGGACGCGTGACTAACGCGACCGCATGGCAAGGAAAAGCTCCGAATGACGCGACCGCGTGACCCACGCGGACGCGTGACAGAGGCCACGTATCAGAATTTACAGAATACGTCCCCAGCGATTTCTGAAGCCCTTTTTGGCCCAAATCCAAGTACAGACAGCATAGACCAGAGGTTATAAAGTGTGGGAATGCACCCATTCAAAGCAGAGCTCATATATTTTATTTTTCAATGATTTAGATTTAGTTGAGAGGGAGATCTTCTCTCTCTCTCTCTTAGGATTTAGGATTTCTTCTTGTTTTAAGAGTGACTCTCAATCCAGGTTTTATGTTTCTTTGTTTTAGCTTCCTTTTATTTTTATTTATTCCAGCACTTGAATTAATCAATGAATCTATGAATTCTTCCATGTTGCAGACTGTTATTTGAATTAATGATAATTGAGGTATTTTCAGTTTATGATTGTTCTCTTTGATTTAAGTTATCATTGCTTCCCATCTAAGGACATTTTATTATTCCAGCAATTTTACTTTTTCCCCTTTTGGTCCTGGTTAAGAATTCAGTAACTCAACAGTTATTAAACTCAACATAACTGATGATCGTTATCTTGCTAATTGAGCTGAACTTAAGTAATCCCAATCTTTTCTTAGGAAATAAATAGGATTCAAAGGTCAATTTAATTAATCCCTTGAGTTTACTTTGCCCTAGTAAAGGTTGACCAAGTGGAGTTTAGATTCAACTTTCATTATAGTTGGGAGAGATAACTACGTTGGACCTCCAACTTCCCTTACCTTGCCAAAAGTCGGCTTTACAGTATTTATTTATTGTAATTGCCATTTACTTTACTTGTCATTTAAATTACTTGCTTCTCATCTTCTAAACCCCGATTACAACCTTTATAGCCAATAATAAGAACATACTTCCTCGCAGTTCCTTGAGAAGACGACCCGAGGTTTGAATACTCGGTTAACAATTTTTAAAGGGGTTTGTTACTTGTGACACCCAACACGTTTGTACGAAGGGATTTTTGTCGGTTTAGAGACTATATCTACAACGCAACTGTTTCGATGAATCTCTTTACTGGTAAAAATCCCAACGTCACCTCTCCTAGGCATTATAAAGTGATTCATCATCCTCTTGTTTAAAGCATTGGATGTCCATCCTTAGCTGTGTCATCCTTTTTGGAGGGAAATATTGATTCAGGAATTTGTCTAATAACTGTTTCCATGTTCTTATGCTTGCTGTGGGTTGGTTATTTAACCACCTTTTAGCTTGATCTTTTACAGCAAACGAAAACAGTAACAGCCTGTATACATCCTGATCTACCTCTTTGTCACGTACTGTGTCAACAATTTGCAAGAAATGTGTCAGAAAGTCAATAGGTTCTTCCTGTGGAAGACCAGAATACTAGCAATTTTGCTGCACCATGACAATGAGCTGAGGATTTAGCTCAAAACCGCTTGCCTTGATAGGAGGTATACAGATACTACTCCCGTATGCAGCAGTAATGGGGTTAGCATATGACCCAAGAGTCCTTCTGGACTGTTCATTTCCACTTTTGTTCATGATGGAGAAAGGGAGATGATGTGGATTATAAATTTTTTTTTTCAGAAAACAAAATTAAAATAAAATAAAATAAAATAAATGAAAATTCGAATATAAGTTAAAAAATTAAACGGAAATTGAAAACTAAAATAATTAATTAATTAAAAAATTTAAAAAATAAAGGGTAAGGATTTTCGAAAAATGAAGAGAAAGAAATTGGTTAGGATGTTTTGAAAAAGATATGTCTTAAAATTAAAGTTACTTGTAAGAAAAAAGATAAATAAAATAAAATAAATAAAAAAAAGAAAAGATATGAAAAAGATTTGATTTTAAGATTTAAGATTAGAAAAGATAAGATAAGCTAGGTAAGAGAAGATAAGGAATTTAAATTAAAAAGTTTTGAAATTTAAATTTTAAATTTGAAAATTAAATTTTAAAATTTTAAATTTGAAATTTGAAATTTGAAATTTAAATTTTGAAATTTGAATTTTTTTTTAATTTTTGAATTTAATTTGAAGTTTGAAATTGGAATTTGAAATAAGATATGATGAGATTTTGAAAAAGATATGATTTTTTTGAAAAAGATTTGAATTTTGAAATTTTAAAACTAAGATAAGATAAAATAAAATTTTAAAATAAAATCTGAATTTTTAAAAGGAAAATTCGAAAAATCAATTAAAATAAAGGAAAAATATATTTTTGAATTTAATGAGGAATGAGAAAAACAATAAAAAGACACAAAACTTAAAATTTTTAGATCTAATGCTCCTTATTTTAAAAAATTTGGAGGAAAAACACGAAGGAACACCAAACATAAAAATTTTAAGATCAAAATGCAAGAAAGACTCAACACCTTGAAGATTCACAAGAACACGAAGAACAGAAATTCAAAGACTCAAAGGACTCAAGAACATAAAAAAAAAAAGAACACCAAACTTAAAATTTTTATAAAACGAAAAATAAATTTTTGAAAATTAAATAAAAATTGACAAGAAAACACCAAACTTAAAACTTGACACAAGATTTAATCAAAGAAAAATTATTTTTGAAAAGATTTTAGAAAGAAAGACTCAAAGGAGCAACTATTCACAAGAACATAGACACATTCAACAAATGCAAGGATTAAACAGAGAAAAACTATTTTTTTTGGATGACAAAAACACAAAGGACACCAAACTTAAAACATGCAACTAGACTCAAACAGAAAACTCTAAAGATTAATAAAGAAAGACAATAAATTTTTGGAAAATTTTTGAAAAGAAAATAAAAGACTCTGACCCAAAAGACAAAATTTTCCTAATCTAAGCAACAAGATGAACCGTCAATTGTTCAAACTCGAACAATCCCCGGCAACGGCGCCAAAAACTTGGTGCACGAATTGTAAATCACACTTTTCATAACTCGTACCACTAACCAGCAAGTGCACTGGGTCGTCCAAGTAATACCTTACGTGAGTAAGAGTCGATCCCACGGACATTGTCGGCTTGAAGCAAGCTATGGCTATTTTGTAATTCTTAGTAAGGAAATCAATGATAAGAGTGATTATATTTATGAAGAGTAAATAGCATAAAATAAATAATATTTGTTATGCAGTATTGGAGAACAGATTGAGGATATGGAGATGCTCTGTCTTCCGAATCTCTGCTTTCATACTGTCTTCTTCTTCATGCACGTAGGTCTCCTTCCATGGCAAGCTGTATGTTGGTGGATCACCGTTGTCAATGGCTACCATCCGTCCTCTCAGTGAAAATGGTCCAAATGCACTGTCACTGCACAGCTAATCCTCTATCGGTTCTCACTCATGTCGGAATAGGATCCATTGATCCTTTTGCGTCTGTCACTACGCCCAGCACTCGTGAGTTTGAAGCTTGTCACTGTCATCCCATCCCAGATCTTACTCGGAATACCACAGACAAGGTTTAGACTTTTCGTATCTCAGGAATGGCCACCAATAATTCTAGCTTATACCACGAAGACTCTGATCTCACGGATTCGAATGATCTGTTGTCCGGAGATGCAATCAAACGCGTGAACCAGGAATCAAAGAGATACACACTCAATCTAAGGTAGAACGGAAGTGGTTGTCAGGCACGCATTCATGGATTGAGAATGGTGATGAGTGTCACGGATCATCACATTCATCATGGTTAAGTGCGAGTGAATATCTTAGAACAGAGACAAGCGTGTTTGAATAGAAAACAGAAGTCATTACATTAATTCATCGAGACACAGCAGAGCTCCTCACCCCCAATCATGGAGTTTAGAGACTTATGCCATTGAGATACAATGTATAACGTGAAAATGTCATCAGGTACATAATAAATCTCTAAAATTTGTTTAAATACTAAATTAGTAACCTAGGTTTACAGAAAAATGAGTAAACTATGATAGATAGTGCAGAAATCCACTTCTGAGGCCCACTTGGTGTGCGTTGGGATTGAGATTTGAGCTTCACACGTGCCTAGGCTGTTTGTGGAGTTAAACGCCAGGTTGTAACCTGTTTCTGGCGTTTAACTCTGCTTTGCAACATGTTTCTGGCGTTTAACTCCAGAATAGGGCAAGAAGCTGGCATTGAACGCCAGTTTGTGTCATTTATCTTCGAGCAAAGTATGGACTATTATATAATTCTGGAAAGCCCTGGATGTCTACTTTCCAATGCAATTAAGAGCGTGCCATTTGGACTCCTGTAGCTCCGAGAAATCCACTTTGAGTGCATGGAGGTCAGAATCTAACAGCATCTGCAGTCCTTCTTCAGCCTCTGAATCAGATTTTTGCTCAGGTCCCTCAATTTCAGCCAGAAAGTACCTGAAATCACAGAAAAACACACAAACTCATAGTAAAGTCTAGAAATTTGATTTTTAATTAAAAACAAATAAAAATCTACTAAAAACTAACTAAACCATACTAAAAACTATGTAAAAACAATGCCAAAAAGCATATAAATTATCCGCTCATCATGACTTCTAGCTTTGGCTCCCTCGTGCCGATCTAGTGGCGCGCATCCATGCGTACGCCCAAGGTACGTGTACGCGTTGCTGCTCAAGCCCCAAACTTCATTTTCCATGCTCTTACCCTTCATGCATGCTTCCTCTCTCTCTTCTAAGCCATCCTGACCCTATAACTTCTGAAATCACTTAACAAATGGATCACGGCATCGAATGGTAATAGGGGAGGATTCAATTATGGCATATTTGGTGCAAAAGAAGCATGATTTCATCCATGAGGCAAAAATCGGAAAGGAAACACAAAACCATGAATTTTCTATGAATAGGTGTGAAAAAACATTGATAAAACCCTCAAAATTCGTGCAAGATAAACCCTAAAAACGGGGTTTATCACCATGACCTCGGGAGCTCCCACCCTTAAAGGCCGGCCACCTTATAATAACATGGTCCTTTCCAGTTGGCTTCTAGCTTCCCTTCTCCTAACCGACTTGCTCCGATATCATTTCAGATTAAAATGAGGTCATCGGTAGTGAAGCTTCGCCGGACTATTTTCTGGTTATACCTTGAGGCCATTCGAAACTTTAGAGCTTCCTCTCTAATCCAGACTTTTTCTCGGACTTCTGGAAGTAGGTCGAGCTCTTCCCTTTGTGCTTGGGAGTTGGTATTTTCATTGTAGAGGATCACCCTGGGGAATCTTTCTTCTACTTCTACGAGAATCATTGCCTCCATTCCGTAAGCAAGTCGGAAGGGTGATTCTTCGATGGTGGAGTGTGGTGTTGTCCAGTATGCCCATAGGACTTGCGGGTGCTCTTCAGCCCAGGCTTCTTTTATGCTTTGTAGCCTCCATTTTAACCCAGCTAACATGACTTTGTTGGCCGCTTCTGCCTATCCATTGGCTTGTGGGTGTTCTACGGAGGTGAACTGGTGCTTGATTTTTAGATCGGCAACCAAGTTTCCGAAGCCTGTGTCGGTGAATTGAGTGCCATTATCCATGGTGATGGAGCATGGGACCCCAAACATTGTGACAATGTTTCTGTATAGAAATTTCCAACTTCTTTGGGCAGTGGCGGCGGCCAACAGCTATGCCTCGATCCACTTTGTGAAGTAATTTATTCCAACAATGAGGAATTTAACTTGTCCTGATCCTTGGGGGAATGGTCCGAGGAGGTCAAACCCTCACTTTGTGAACGACCAGGGTGACGTGACGCAGATAAGCTCTTTGGGTGGGGCAATATGAAAGTTGGCGTGTTTCTGGCATGGGGGGCATGTTTTGACGAACTCTGTTGCTTCCTTTTGCAAGGTTGGCCAGTAAAAGCCATCCCAGAGTACCGTTTTGAAAAGGGCTCGTGTCCCGAGGTGGTTGCCGCACATGCTGCCATCGACTTCTTCTAGGACTTTCCTTGTAGTGGAGGTCGGGACGCATTTTAGGAGGGGTGTTGAGATCCCTCTCCTATATAGGATGTCGTGTATTATGGTGTAGTACTGTGCTTCCCGTACTAGCCTTTTTGCCTCCTTTTTATCTGTGGGGAATGTTTCGGACTTGAGGTAGTTGATTATGGGAGTCATCCACCCTTGGTCTTGGTCTGATATGCTTAGGACCTTCTCTTCTTCCGAGGTTGATGGGGTTTTTTAGTGTTTCTTGGATGAGGCTTCTATTGTTGCCCCCTGGTTTGGTGCTGGCTAGTTTCGATAGTGCATCAGCTCAGGCATTTTGTTCCCGAGGTATTTGTCGGATCTCATATCCCATGAATTTTCCGAGCTGTTCTTGGGTCTTTTCTAGATACTTTTTCATGGTGGGATCTTTTGCCTGGTATCTCCCATCTATTTGCGAGGTGACTGCTTGTGAATCGCTGAAGATGGTAAACCTTTGGGCTCCGACTTCTCTAGCTAGCATCAGACCAGCCAGTAGGGCTTCGTATTCGGCTTGATTATTTGAGGCGGAGAATTCGAACCTTAAGGAGAGTTTGAGTTGGGTTCCCTGGTCACTTTCTAAGATAACGCCCACTCCGCTTCCGACTTTGTTTGATGAGCTATCAACGTAGAGGTTCCAGTCAATGGGGGTTCCTCGGGTGTCGGTGTATTCTGCAATGAAGTCGGCTAGGTACTGAGACTTGATGGCTGTCTGAGCCTCATACTTAAGGTCGAATTTGAACAGCTCGACCGCCCATTGTAGGATCCTCCGAGCTAAGTCGGTTTTCTACAGGATACCTTTTCTGGGTTGGTTGGTCTGTATTCTGATTGTGTGGGCTTGAACGTCTGGTCAAAGTCGTCAGGAAGTAAGTATGAGGGTGTAGGCAAACTTTTCTATTTTTTGATAGTTTACTTCGGCCCCTTGTAAGGATTTACTGATAAAGTAGATGGGTTGCTGACCGTTTTCGGCTTCTCTTACTATGGCTGAGACTATTGCCCGACTTCCCACAGTGAGGTATAAGATCAGTTCTTCTTCTTGTCAAGGTCGGGTTAGAATAGGGGTTACCCCAGAAATGTTTTGAAGTCATGGAAGGCTTGTTCACATTTTGGGGTCCATTTCATTTAGCTGCTGTACCTCTTTAATGCAGGTCGGGATTTTCATGTTGAGTATAGCTTGGCATTTGTCTGGGTTTTCCTCAATCCCTCTCTGGGTGAGCATGAACCCTAGGAATTTTCCTGCTTCTACCGTGAAAGTGCACTTTGTGGGATTTAGTCTCATCTCGTGCTTTCTTATGGTGCTGAATACTTCAATAAGGTCGGGTAGTAGCGTTTCTTCCTTTTGTGTTTTCACCAGCATGTCGTCTACGTAGACTTCCATTAGTTTCCTGACGTGGTCGGCGAATACTTTGTTCATCAACCTCTGATATATGGCCCCTGCGTTCTTGAGTCCGAATGGCATGAGTACATAGTAGTAGTTTTCTTTCGGGGTTAGGAACGAGGTCTTTTCTTGGTCGGGTTGATGCAACGGCATCTGGTTGTACCCAGAGTAGACGTCCATAAAAGAGAGGTACTTGTATCCCGACGAAGTGTCGACCAGGTTTTCGATATTCGGAAGAGGACAGGGGTCTTTTGGGTAGGCTTTGTTAAGGTCGGTGTAGTTGATGGTTGGATTATTGTATGGTTTAGAATTTCACAATTGAATTCTCGTTGCAAGTATATTTTGTAAACCAATAATAATCCTTTCATACAAAAATTTTGTTTATCACAAGTAACAAACCCCTAAAATCTATAAACCGAAGTATTGAACCTCGAGTCGTTCTCCCTAGGAATTGCAATAAAATGGCCTTGTTATTGGTTATGAAAATATCTTTGGGGGTTTTTTGACATAGGAGACAAGAAATGTAAAATGCAATGAAAATAAACTAACAACTATGAAAAGCTCTTGGCAAGGTTATGAGAATTGGAAGTCCTATCCTCATTATCCTCCTCAATTGTAATGAGAATTGTCCATTGCTACCACTTAGTTAACCTCTAACCATGGAGAAAAGTCAAGTGGATGAATCAACTTAATTCCACAAGTCCTAGCCAACTCCCAAGGGAAAGATTAGCTTTAGTGGTATCCAAATCAATTAGCAACTTCTAATTGTCAATCAACAAAGGAATTAGATAATTCAAGAGTCACTAATTACTCTACCAAAGCCAAGAGGAACAAAATCTAACTCATTACTTAAAGAAGCATTTTAACAAACACATAGAAGGCATTAAAGGTAAACATTATTAATTGCAAGAATTAAAGGAATCTACAACTACAAAAGCAAGAGATTAACAATAGAAAGGCAAAACAATTATAAAACAACAAAGAACTTACCAATTGCAATAAAGGAGAAATGTAGATCTATAAAAGAAAGTTCATAAACTACAACTAACAATACAAAGGAATTACAAGAGAAGAAGAATTCTACAACTACAAGAGAACAATTAAGGAGAGAAAAGGAAAATTAGAAGAGAGAAGAAGAACTAGATCTAGATCTAAACCTAATCCTAATTCTAGAGAGAAGAGAGAGCTTCTCTCTCCAGAAACTACTCTAAACTAATCCTAATGTGTGTGTATGAGTAAAATTGAGTGAATTCCCCATTTCCCTTCAATCCTTGGTCTTTTAAAGCTTTTCCCGCCAAAAACTCAGCTCCAAGTGGGGCCAGAAACCATCCAAAATCGCCAGGCACAAGTTCCTCTTTAAAAATCACGTGCAGCCTTCGGCGCGTACGCGCACAGCGCGCGTACGCGTCCCTGGAGTATTTCGCAATCCGCACGTATGCGCATAGTGTGCGCGCGCCCATGGGCTTTTCCAAATCTTTGGCTTTTCATGATTTCTCCACTTTGCATGCTTTTCTCTCCATTCCTTTGACCCATTCCTAGCCTTTTCAACTTGAAATCACTTAACAAACACATCAAGGCATCTAGTGGAATCAAAGGTGAATCAAGATTAACCAATTAAGGGCCTAAAAAGCATGTTTTCACATCTAAGCACAAATAAGGAGACAATCATGAAACATGCTATTTCATTGAATAAATGTGGGTAAAAGGTCATAAAATCTCCTAAATTAAGCACAAGATAAACCCTAAATATGGGGTTTATCAACCTCCCCACACTTAAACCAAGAATGAAGTAAGGGTATGGCATTTATTCAATGAAAACTAACAAAATACAATCTACCTATATGCAACTATCTACATGAATGCAACTACTTGGTCAAAATAATTCAATCCTCAAAAAGCATATATGCACAAGGGCCTAGGACTAGCAAGTCTAATCTACAATTGAATTGAGTTATTTATAAACTTGCAAGAAAAGAGATGATCATGGGTGGAGACATGTAATTGAGCAACAAACCCTCACCAGATGTGTTTGCACTCTATTCGCTCAAGTGTTTAGGGTTGATTAACTCAATTCTCCCCTAATCATGCTTTCTAAGATTTGTTTTTCTTTTAACAATCAACAATTATTTTATGCACGCATACAAAATATCATGAGGTCTTTTCATTGGTTGTAATGGGGCTAGGGTCAAGGTAGGATGCATATTTGGTCAAGTGAGCTTGAAATTTGAATCTTTGATAAGCTTAAACTTCCCACCTAACCTATGACATCCTATACAATTTAAAACTAACCTAACTACCCATTTTCTCCCTTTTTTGCATACTCATGTATTCCTTTTCACTTCACAACACTTATGCATTGATTTTTATTGAACTTTACTTTGGGGCATTTTGTCCCCTTTTTATTTCTTTCTTTTTTTATTTTTTTTCTTTTCTTTTCCATATTATTTATTTTTTTTTTGTATTTTTCTTATTTTTTTTTCTTTCAAACTATATACAAGAGCACCAATGCATAAGGTTTTACATTTGATTAATACATGAGCATGTACCCAATTCCCAATATTTTCAACAAAATAGAAGACTGCCCTTTTATACACCCAATGTCCCAAGATTTCCCACACTTGAATGTTACACACACTCGCCTAGGCTAATCAAAGATCCAAATGAGGACATTTATTGTTTTTCATTTTAGGGCTTGTAATGTGCTAAAATTATAAACAAGTGGGTTAATCGTAGGCTCAAATTGGCTAACAATGGAAGATAAAAGGTAAGGCTATTTGGGTAAGTGAGCTAAATGAAATGATGGCCTCAATTATATAAATGCATGTCTACACAAAATAATGGACATAAAGGATCGAACAAATCAAAGATTGCAATCATAGAAGGAGAATAATGCACACAAGAAGAAGAAAAATAAGTGGTTATATAATGTTACCACACCATTAGGCTCAAATCTCACAAGCTTGTGTTCTTAGCTTAAAAACCATGTTCCACACAATATATATATGATTCAAGCAAGTTCTATTAAGAGTTTTCAATCAAATCAATTAAGGTGCCCTATAGATAATTTTCTCAAAGAATTTCATTATTTTGACTAAGTTTATTGTGTATATATATGCAAAAATAAGAAAATGAAAGTAAAAATCCTAAAAACCTAGAATGGAATGCAAAAGTGTTGAGATTAGAAATTTGTCATCCAAAATCGCCGATCGGTTAGACGACCTCCCCACACTTAAAGGTTTGCACCGTCCTCGGTGCACTCAAAGATGAGCAACGGGGTATGGCAACTTTCCGGATTGCTACCTTCAGCTGGTAGATCAACCGGTTGCTACGCGTTCTTTCTTTGGATTCCATTTTTGCTTGCGGTGTATCATTCATGAAAAATAGAAAACAACACCATAAGATGGGAAAATACAAAGGTAAGGAAGCATAATTGTTGGAACGAGGTAAATCACTAGGAATAACTGAGCGAATTAGTGTGACATTAGGAAAATAGGGATGTGAGTTCTAAATTAGGCACCTTTTAGAACACATATTAGCATAAAAAGTTATGTCACAAAAGAAGCAGGCACTTCACTTATTCTAGTGTGCTTCAGATGCTTTATGTAAACTTGTAAGGTAAAACAAGCATTAAAGAAGCATGAGAGCATTCAAGCTAAAACCATATGGATGCATATAATCATGAAACACAATACATTGAAGTAAATGCACAACATCCATAAAGAGATTTCCTAATCGAGGAAAAGGATTGAAATCACATGGTGGACAAATCATGCAATTCAAGAAGAGTTACAAGCTCGAAGGCAATTCTCATCACTTGGTATTCTTAAAAGGTAAGCATGAAAAACTCAAAACCATGTAGCAAAATATAACCTCAACAATAGAATCCAACAAAGATTATAAACATAATGATGTTAAGATAACATCCATTTTTAATACTCAGCAGCAATTAATTGTAAACAAGAATAACAATCCAACATTTATAATGAAAAGAGAGAAAATAAAATGAAAACTAAACTAAAACTAACTAATCAACCAACTAACTAACTAATTAGTTAACTAAAATAAATGGTTATCAATGGTGTTTGGGAGTGTTAGATGAGGGGTAGAATAAGGGAAGAAGAAAGGAGAAGGAAAGAAATAGAAAGATGAGAAGAAAAGAGATGTGTTGAAGGAAGGACATCCGCACGTACGCGCGCATGGCGCGCGCGGATGGTGGTGCACTGGGTGCGACACGTACGCGTACATGGCGCATCCGCATCGATGGGTTATTTCAAGAGTGACACGTACGCGTCATGTACGTGTACGTGTGAGTGTTTTTGTGCCAAAGGCACAATACGCGCGCAACGTTCGCACATGGGTTTTTGGCTTGGGGTAGAATTTCTCAATCCACGTGTACGCGTACATGGCGCATCCGCATGGGTAGGTGAAAATGCTTGATGCACGCGTACGTGCACAGTGCGCGTACGCGCGGATGGTGCTCTATTTTTCAAAATTTTTTTCTATGTTTTTGCACCAATCCAAGCATTCCAAACCTCCAAACAGCTACCAAAATACCATAAAACCTTATTTAAAATACTAAACTACCAACTAGACTCAACAAACTCAACAAAGCATGAAATTAAACTAATTCTATTAGTATGTACAAACGAGTTTACCATGGTAGGTTATCTCCCACCTAGCACTTTTGTTTATTGTCCTTAAGTTGGACTTATGGAGAGCTCATCTCAAGGCGGTGATAAACCATTATTTTATGGTTTACATTGTGTTTAATTGTATGGTTTTATCAAATCCTTACCCACTTATTCATTAAATAAGCAAGCATTTACAAGTCCTTCCTAAAAAATACTTCATGGTTGAAAACTTGCTTCCTAGAGACTTTTAATTTTGTATTTTAATTCTCCTTTATTCCATTCGATGCCGTGATCTGTGTGTTGAGTGTTTCAGGTTTTATAGGGCATGAATGACTTGGAGATTAGAAAGGAAGCCTGCAAAAATGGAAGGAACTCAAGAAATTAAGGACATGACCAGCGAGAAGTGATGCGGATGCATGGCTCACGCGATCGCACGACATAGAGGAAATTGCAGTGACGCGGACGCATGGCTCACGCGTCCGCGCGGATTGGAAACTGCACCAGTGACGCGAAGGCATGGACGACGCGCATGCGTGGCAAGGCAAAATGCTGGATGACGCGAACGCCTGGATGACGCGATCGCGTGACATGCGCGATCTGCATAATCTGCAGAATTTGCTGGTGGCGATTTTGGGCCCTATTTTGACCCAATTTTCGGCCCAGAAAAGTAGACTAGAGCCAGGGAACATGCAGAAACCAGAGAAGAACATTCATTCCACCTAGTTTTAGTTTTAGATCTAATTTTTTCTGTCCTCTAGGTTTTTTCTCTACACATTCATAGTTCTTAGGATTTTGATTTTATTGCTTTTTGGATCAGGATATTGAGAAGAGTTATTACCTCCGTGAAGACTTCGTCATTCTAGTTTGTTTCCTTACCTGTCACTTACTCTTCCATGTCCTTTATTTACTCAGAATTATTATTGGATTATTTTTAGAATTTATTAATACAAGAACTATTTTTATTTTTAATTGATTCCTTTGATTATTATTTATCATGTCCTTCAATATTTCCTTTTCTTATTTCGTGGATTTTACAAACATATTGAGCGAGTAGTTCCACAACTTGATTGGGAGATGATTGAAAGGAAACCTTGAGTTGGATTACTCAAGAGAAAAATTGTAATTGGGTTTATTGTTGGATCACCCTCTAGTCATTGACACTAGTCCTTCCCAAGGGAAAGGATTAGGACTTGTGACTAGAAATAGCTTCCCAACTTGCTTGACTTTCCTCTACCTAGTAAGGGATAACTAAGCAGAGTAACCTTCAATTATCAATTAATCTTGAGAGTACTTCAACAAGAATAGGGCTTCCAACTAATCTACTCCCAGTCGAGGTTTTTTATTTAAATTATCTAAATTCTCTAATTTAATTTCCTGTTTATCAACTCAATCCATCTTAGAAAACATCTGATTAATAAAATAGCACACCTTTCTGTAACTTGTTCGGAGATGACCTGGGATTCATACTCCCAGTATTTTAATTTAAATTTTGTGACAACCCTTCTAAATTGAAAGGTGGATTTTCGGTTGTTAAGAACTGTACTCGCAACGTATCTCTTGTAACAATTTCTTAACTCGCCAATTTCCGGCACGTCAGGCGGCTTGTGTTTAAAGCTATCCTTGAACATCCACCAATGCTTAAGTCTCCAATAAGCTCCATTCTTCAATTTCAATATCTTCAAGCTTTGATGGAGTTCTTCACAAACCATGAGCTCCCAAATTTGATTTTCCTTGTGCGATCTGGGATCCCACACTTTGTTTTGACACCGATCCTTAAATTGCTCATCAATTTTCCATCCGGGTGGCATGAGCTTAGAATTCTCAAAGAAGCTTCCAAACAACTTCCTAGACCCATGCAATTTGGTTCCATACCAACCATTTCTCTTGAACTTTGAGCTTGCAACCGTCATGAGCTTAGAATGATGTTTCCAACCACTACACAACTCTTTCCTACTCTTAACCATCATTTTCAATCAAACCATATTCAAGTGAGAAAGTAAAGCTTAGGGTGAGAATTTTACCCACTTGAATGTTGTGTAGTATGGTGACTTAGGAAGGGGTGGTCCCAATGATCTTGCAAGCTCCACTCCTTTGTGCTCTTCCTTGACTATCTCCACCTCTTCGCAAGCTTCTTCAATTTCAACCTTTTCCCTTTTATCACTTGGCTTGGTGTTGTTTTCAAGAACTTCGATTTCTTGCCCAATGGGAGGTGATTCAATTTTGGATAGGAATTCATTGATGAATGAATCCATCTCTTGATCAACCTCTTTATATTCTTCAATTTTGATATACACCATTTCAACATTTTTCCCTTGGTAGCTCTCTTCCAATTCACTCAATTCTTCATTGCTCACCAAGGGTATGGGAGGTTGTGCACATTCTTCTATAATTTCAACTTCATGTCCAATGGGAAAGGATTCAATTGTAGATAGAAATTCATCCAAGATTGAATCCATCTCTTGATAGACCTCTTCCAAGTCTCCAACGATGATATGCCTTGGAGGTTGTGCACCCTCGTCAACATTGATATCAAGCGTCTTGGAAGAGTGCTCCATGATGGTACATTCCCACGGACTTTCAACATCTCCTAAATCTTCAACCACCTCTTCCTTTTCTTCAATAACCATAAGCTCCTCCAATTGCTCTAATACAAAATAACATTCCTCATTTCCCACCGGAGTTTCCAATCTCTCCTTCATGCTATGATATTCAATTGATTCCTCACATGTGGCTATGGAAGCACCTTGAGTGTTTAAGCATTGCTAGGCTAAAGTATGCACTACCTTGGTCAAGATAGTCACAAACTCTAGGGTGTTCCTTTGCATGTCCGCTTGTCCTTAAAGTAGCAAGGTAAGAGAATCATTTATTGGGGCTTGGGGTGGATAAGAGGGTTCACCATTTTGGAGAAAGGGTTCATAGTAGGAGGGTGGTTCTTCTTGGTAAGCGTATGGAGATGGTCTGCATTGAGGTGGTTCTTGGTAGTAATCACAATAGAATTATGGTGGTTCTAAAGGTTCTTGATCATAATGGTCATGAAATATGGTATGGGTGATTGGTCATATGATGGATATGAATCATAGGAAGGTGCTTGGTATGGAAAGGCTTGTGAGTATGGTTGAGGTTCATGTTGAGGATAAGAGTCATAGGCATATGATGGTGGTAATTGATTGTCATAAAAAGATTCACCATAGCCATTGAATTCACATGCATTAGGGTGGAAATTATACCTATAGGTATTCGGAAGTTATTGCCAGTAGGAGTGATCAATTCCTTGAGGCTCCTTGGTGCACGAAATTACAATCACACTTTTGCAACTCCGCACAACTAACCAGCAAGTGCACTGGGTCGTCCAAGTAATACCTTACGTGAGTAAGGGTCGATCCCACGGAGATTGTCGGCTTGAAGCAAGCTATGGTTATCTTGTAACTCTTAGTCAGGATATCAATAATTCTCAGATTTAATTATAAAAAGTAAAAGAACATGAAATAAATACTTGTTATGCAGTAATGAAGAACAGGTTGAGGCTTTGGAGATGCTTTGTCTTCTGAATCTCTGCTTTCCTACTATCTTCTTCTTCATGCACGCAAGGCTCCTTCCATGGCAAGCTTTATGTTGGGCATCACCGTTGTCAATGGCTACTTCCCGTCCTCTCAGTGAAAACATTCCAAATGCGCTGTCACCGCATGGCTAATCATCTGTCGGTTCTCGATCATGTCGGAATAGGATCCATTGATCCTTTTGCGTCTGTCACTACGCCCAACACTCGCGAGTTTAAAGCTTGTCACAGTCATCCCTTCCCAAATCCTACTCAGAATACCACAGACAAGGTTTAGACGTTCCGGATCTCAGTGGTGCACGAAATTGTGATCACATTAATGTAGTACTCTTTGTTATTGTATGGAATCATTATTATGGCTCTTTACTATGTGTGGACACAACTCCGTTCAACTAACCAGCAAGTGTACTAGGTCGTCCAAGTAATAAACCTTACGTGAGTAAGGGTCGATCCCACAGAGATTGTTGACTTGAAGCAAGCTATGGTCACCTTGTAAATCTCAGTCAGGCAGATTTAAACATGATACTTTATTAGATTAAAATAAACAATAAAAGGGATAGAGATACTTATGTAGATTCATTGGCAGGGATTTCAGATAAGCGAATGGAGATGCTTTTCGTTCCTCTGAACCTCTGCTTTCCTGCTATCTTCATCCAATCAGTCTTACTCCTTTCCATGGCTGGCTGTATGCAAGGGCATCACCGTTGTCAGTGGCTACATCCCCTCCTCTCAGTGAATCATATGCTCACGCACCCTGTCACGGCACGGCTATTCATCTGTCGGTTCTCGATCATGCTGGAATAGGATTCACCCTCCTTTTGCGTCTGTCACTAACGCCCAACACTCGCGAGTTTGAAGCTCGTCACAGTCATTCAATCATTGAATCCTACTCAGAATACCACAGATAAGGTTTAGACCTTCCGGATTCTCTTGAATGCCGCCATCATTCTAGCTTACGCCACGAAGATTCTGGTTAGGAGATCTAAGAGATACTCATTCTAGCTTAATTCATGTAGAACAGAAGTGTTTGTCAGGCACGCGTTCATAAGGGAGAAGGATGATGAGCGTCACACATAATCATCACCTTCATCACGTTTTTGGGTGCGAATGGATATCTTAGAAGAGAAATAAGAAGTATTGAATAGAAAATAGTAGTACTTTGCATTAATCTTTGAGGAACAGCAGAGCTCCACACCTTAATCTATGGAGTGTAGAAACTCTACCGTTGAAAATACATAAGTGAAGGTCCAGGCATGGCCGTGTGGCCAGCCCCTCTGATCTAAGAACCAAACGTCCAAAGATGCCTAATACAATAGTAAGAGGTCCTATTTATAATAAACTAGCTACTAGGGTTTACATGAGTAAGTATTTGATGTATAAATCCACTTTCGGGGCCCACTTGGTGTGTGTTTGGGCTGAGCTTAAGTGTTGCACGTGCAGAGGCCATTTGTGGAGTTGAACACCAGTTTTTGTGCCAGTTTGGGCGTTCAACTCTGGTTTTGGATCCTTTTTTGGCGCTGGACGCCAGATTTGGGTAGAAAGCTGGCGTTGATCGCCAGTTTACGTCGTCTATTCTTGGCCAAAGTATGGCCTATTATATATTGCTGGAAAGCCCTGGATGTCTACTTTCCAACGCAATTGGAAGCGCGCCATTTCGAGTTCTGTAGCTCCAGAAAATTCATTTTGAGTGCAGGGAGGTCAGAATCCAACAGCATCAGCAGTCCTTTTTCAACCTCTGAATCTGATTTCTGCTCAAGTCCCTCAATTTCAGCCAGAAAATACCTGAAATCACAGAAAAACACACAAACTCATAGTAAAATCCAGAAATGTGAATTTAACATAAAATCTATTAAAAACATCCCTAAAAGTAACTAGATTCTACTAAAAACATACTAAAAACAATGCCAAAAAGCGTATAAATTATCCGCTCATCACAACACCAAACTTAAATTGTTGCTTGTCCCCAAGCAACTGAAAATCAAAATAGGATAAAAAGAATAGAATATACTATAAATTTCAAACTATCAATGAAACAGAGCTCCAATCATATGAGCGGGACTTATAGCTTTTTGCCTCTTGAATAGTTTTGGCATCTCACTTTATCCATTGAGGTTCAGAATGATTGGCATCTATAGGAACTTCAGATTTCGAATAGTGTTATTGACTCTCCTAGTTCAGTATGATGATTCTTGAACACAGCTTCTTTATGAGTCTTGGTCGTGGCCCTAAGCACTTTGTTTTCCAGTATTACCACTGGATACATAAATGCCACAGACACATAATTGGGTGAACCTTTTCAGATTGTGACTCAGCTTTGCTAAAGTCCCCAATTAGAGGTGTCCAGGGTTCTTAAGCACACTCTTTTTTTTGCTTTGGACCTTGACTTTAACCGCTCAGTCTCAAGTTTTCACTTGACACCTACACGCCACAAGCACATGGTTAGGGACAACTTGGTTTAGCCGCTTAGACTAGGATTTTATTCCTTTAGGCCCTCCTATCCACTGATGCTCAAAGCCTTGGGATCCTTTTTATTTGCCCTTGCCTTTTGGTTTTAAGGGTTATTGGCTTTTTGCTCTTGCCTCTTGGTTTTAAGAGCTTTTGGCTTTTTCTGCTTGCTTTTTCTTTTTCTTTCTATATTTAAATTTTTTTTTTCGCCTATTTTTTTCTGCAAGCTTTGTTCTTTGCTGCTTTTTCTTGCTTCAAGAATCATTTTTATGATTTTTCAGATTATCAAATAACATGTCTCCTAGTCATCATTCTATCAAGAGCCAACATATTTAACATTCTTAAACAACAACTTCAAAAGACATATGCACTGTTCAATCATACATTCAGAAAACAAGAAGCATTGTCACCACATCAATATAATTAAACTAAGTTCAAGGATAAATTCGAAACTCATGTACTTCTTGTTCTTTTAAATTAAAACAGTTTTTATTTAAGAGAGGTGATGGATTCATAGGACATTCATATCTTTAAGATATAGTTACTAACTACTAATGATCATGTAATGAAGACACAAACATATATAAGCACATAACATATAAAAACGAAAAACAGAAGAAATAAGAGCAAGGAATGAATCCACCTTAGTGATGATGGCGTTTCAATGATGTTCTTGAGCTCTTCTATGTCTTTTCCTTGCCTTTGTGGCTTGATTCCTAGTGATTTTTGGTATTTCTATCCTCAGTTGCTTCCCATAATTACGTGGAGGGAAGTGCATCTCCTGAGGTATCTCAGGGATCTCTTGATTTGCAGCCACATGTTCTACCACTGAGCTATAGATCCTTTACATAATTGTTTTACCACACCAAACTTAGAATGTTGCTTGCCCTCGAGCAAAAGAAGAAGGAATAGATGAAGAAGAAGATGTGGAAATAAAAACTAGGATTTTGAGGAGGTAAAGTGGGGATCCTGTGGGGTCCACAGATCCTGAGATGATCCTGTGGTGTCCACAGATCCTGAGGTGTCAAGGATTTATATCCCTGCACCCATTAGGCATGTAAAATGCCTTTGCACACAACTCTGGGCGTTCAGCGCCAGGTTGGTGCCCATTTTGGGCGTTCAACGCCCCTTTGCTGCCATTTCTGGCGTTGAACGCCAGAACCATGCTTGTTCTGGGCGTTCAGTGCCAGGATACTCCCATTCTGGGCGTTCAGCGCTAGAACTATGCTCTGTTCTGGCGTTTGAACGCCAGACAGATGCTCCTCCAGCGTGTGATTTTTCTTCTGCTGTTTTTGATTCCGTTTCTGATTTTTTTGTTTATTTTGTGACTCCACATGATCATGAACCTAAGAAAACATGAAAAACAATAAAAATAAGAATTAGATAAACATTGGGTTGCCTCCCAACAAGCGCTTCTTTAATGTCAATAGCTTGACAGTGGACTCTCATGGAGCCTCACAGATGTGCAGAGCTTTGTTGAGACTCTCCAACACCAAACTTAGAGTTTGGATATGGGAGTTCAACACCAAACTTAGAGTTTGGTTGTGGCCTCCCAACACCAAACTTGGAGTTTGACTGTGGGGGCTCTGGTTGACTCTGCTTGGAGAGAAGTTTTTTTCTGCTTCCTCTCCATGGTTGCAGAGGGAGATCCTTGAGTTTTAAACACAAGGGAGTTCTCATTCCATTGAAGGAATATTTCACCTCTGTCAACATCAATCACAGCTCTTGCTGTGGCCCGGAAAGGTCTTCCTAGGATGATGGATTCATCCTCTTCCTTTCCAGTATCCAAGACTATGAAATCAGCAGGGATGTAAAGGCCTTCAACCTTTACTAACACGTCCTCTACTTGTCCATAAGCCTGTTTTCTTGAGCTGTCTGCCATCTCTAATGAGATTTTAGCAGCTTGCACCCCATAGATTCCTAGTTTCTCTATTACAGAGAGGGGCATGAGGTTTATTCCTGAACCAAGGTCACACAGAGCCTTAAAGATCATGGTGCCTATGTTACAGGGTATTATGAACTTTCCAGGATCCTGTCTCTTCTGAGGCAATGTCAGTTGATCCAGATCACTTAGTTCATTGATGAACAAGGGAGGTTCAACTTCCCAAGCATCAATGCCAAATAATTTGGCATTCAGCTTCATGATTGCACCAAGAAACTTGGCAGTTTGCTCTTCATTGACATCCTCATTCTCTTCAGAAGAGGAATACTCATCAGAGCTCATGAAGGGTGTAAGGAGGTTCAATGGAATCTCTATGGTCTCTAGATGAGCCTCAGAGTCCTTTGGTTCCTCAGAGGAAAGCTCCTTATTGATCACTGGACGTCCCAGGAGGTCTTCCCCCTTGGGATTCACGTCCTCTCCTCTCCTCACAGGTTCGGCCATGGCGCTTATGTCAATGGCCTTGCACTCTCCTTTTGGATTCTCTTCTGTATTGCTTAGGAGAGTACTAGGAGGGATTTCAGTGATCCTTTTACTCAGCTGGCCCACTTGTGCTTCCAAATTTCTAATGGAAGACCTTGTTTCATTCATGAAACTTACAGTGGCCTTAGATAGATCAGAGACTAGATTTGCTAAATTAGAAGCATTTTGTTCAGAGTTATCTGTCTGTTGCTGAGTTGATGATGGAAAAGGTTTGCTATTGCTAAACCTGTTTCTTCCACCATTATTAAAGCCTTGTTGGGGCTTTTGATCCTTCCATGAGAAATTTGGATGATTTCTCCATGTTGAGTTATAGGTGTTTCCATAAGGTTCACCTAAGTAATTTACCTCTGCTATTGCAGGGTTCTCAGGATCATAGGCTTCTTCTTCAGAAGATGCCTCTTGAGTACTGTTGGATGCAGCTTGCATTCCATGCAGACTCTGAGAAATCATATTGACTTGCTGAGTCAATATTTTATTCTGAGCCAATATGGCATTCAGAGTATCAACCTCAAGAACTCCCTTCTTCATAGGCGTCCCATTACTCACAGGATTCCTTTCAGAAGTGTACATGAACTGGTTATTAGCAACCATGTCAATGAGTTCTTGAGCTTCTGCAGGCGTTTTCTTTAGGTGAATGGATCCACCTGCAGAAGTGTCCAGTGACATCTTTGATAGCTCAGATAAACCATCATAGAATATATCCAGGATGGTCCATTCTGAAAGCATGTCAGAAGGACACTTTTTGGTCAACTGTTTGTATCTTTCCCAAGCTTCATAGAGGGATTCACCTTCTTTCTGTCTGAAGGTTTGAACATCAGCTCTAAGCTTGCTCAACTTTTGAGGAGGAAAGTACTTGGCTAAGAAAGTCGTGACCAGCTTATCCCAAGAGTTCAGGCTGTCTTTGGGTTGAGAATCCAACCATAATCTAGCTCTGTCTCTTACAGCAAAAGGGAAAAGCATGAGCCTGTACACTTCAGGATCTACTCCATTAGTCTTAACAGTATCACATATCTGCAAGAATTCAGTTAAGAACTGAAAAGGATCTTCAGATGGAAGTCCATGAAACTTGCAGTTCTGCTGCATCAGAGAAACTAACTGAGGTTTCAGCTCAAAGTTGTTTGCTCCAATGGCAGGAATGGAGATGCTTCTTCTATGTAAATTGGAATTAGGTGCAGTAAAGTCACCAAGCATCTTCCTTACATTATTATTATTTTTGGCTGCCATCTCTTTTGCCTGTTCGAAAATTTCTGAAAGGTTATCTCTGGATTGTTGTAATTTAGCTTCTCTTAATTTTCTCTTCAGAGTCCTTTCAGGTTCTGGATCTGCTTCCACAAGAATGTTCTTATCCTTGCTCCTGCTCATATGACAAAGAAGAAGGCACAGAAAAATAATAATAATAATGGAGATCCTTTATACCACAGTATAGGGATTCCTGTGTGAGTGGAAGAAGAGGGAGAGACAAAGAATGTAATATAATGGAAGAAACGCAACTGTGAGGATAGAAGAGAGGTGAAATGAGATGTTAGGATATGAATGAATAAATAGAATGAGATGGGGGAAGGATAATTTTCGAAAATTATTTTGAAAAAGAGTTAGTGATTTTCGAAAATGGTTTTTGAAAAATGTTAGTAATTTTCGAAAATTTTTGAAAACAAAAATAGAAAATAAAAATAATTAGTTAATTAAAAAGAAATTTTTGAAAAAGAGGGAGATATTTTCGAAAATTAGAGAGAGAGAGTTAGTTAGGTAGTTTTGAAAAAGTTAAGAAACAAACAAAAAGTTAGTTAGTTAGTTGAAACAAATTTTGAAAAGATAAGACGTTAGGAAGTTAGAAAAGATATTTGGAAAAGATATTTTTGAAAAAAGATAAGATAAGAAGATATTTTTGAAAAGATATGATAGGAATTAGTTTTTGAAAAAGATTTGATTTTTAAAATCACAATTAATGACTTGATTCATAAGAAATCACAAGATATGATTTTAAAACTTAAAGTTTGAATCTTTCTTAACAAGCAAGTAACAAACTTCAAATTTTTGAATCAAAACATTAATTGATTATGTTATTTTCGAAAAATTGGTATAAAAATAAGAAAAAGATTTTTGAAAAATATTTTTGAGATTTTCGAAAATAACTTAGAATTTTGAAAAAGATTTGATTTTTGAAAAAGATTTTGAAAAAGATAAGATTTCCAAATTGAAAATTTGATTTGACTCATGAGAAACAATTTGATTTTTAAAAATTTTTGAAAAAGTCAACTCAATTTTCGAATTTGATGAGAGAAAAAGGGAAAGATATTTTTTTGATTTTTGAATTTTTTTTATGAAAAACATGAAAATTATGCAATGCATGAAATTTTTAGATCAAAATAATGAATGCATGCAAGAATGCTATGAATGTCAAGATGAACACCAAGAACACAATTTTGAAAAATTTTTAATGCAAATAGAACATGCAAGACACCAAACTTAGAAATTTTTCATATTTAGACTCTAACAAACGAAAAATGCACATGAAAAACAACTAAAGATGCAAAACAAGAAAACATCAAGATCAAACAAGAAGACTTACCAAGAACAACTTGAAGATCATGAAGAACACTATGAATGCATGATATTTTCGAAAAATGCAAGATGCATATGCAATTGACACCAAACTTATGATATGACTCAAGACTCAAACAAGAAACAGAAAAATATTTTTGATTTTTATGATTTTCTAATTTTTTTGGTAATTAAATTTTTTTTTTTCGAAAATTATTGTGAAAATTAAAAAATAAGGATTCCAAAATTTTTAATATGAATTCCAGGAATCTTGCCATGTTTGTCTTAAAGCTCCAATCAAAGGGTCAGGCATGGCTTAATAGCCAGCCAAGCTTCAACATATAATTACATGGACTGGAGTGATTAGTTGAATACCAATCCCAAAGCAGTTTGGGTATGGCTTTACAGCCAGATAGGATTCAACATGTTTCATGAAACACTAGAATTCATTCTTAAAAATCCTGAAGAAAAATATATTTTTGAAAAAAATTTTTTTTTTTCGAAAACAAAGAAGAAAAATTTGAAAGATTTTTGAAAACTTTTTTTTTTTTTTTGAAAACTAAAACAAAAAGAAAATTACCTAATCTGAGCAACAGGATGAACCGTCAGTTGTCCAAACTCAAACAATCCCCGGCAACGGCGCCAAAAACTTGGTATGCGAAATTGCTACTCAGGTTGTGAATTGTTGTTCGAAATTGATTCCCTGGCAACGGCACCAAAAACTTGGTGCACGAAATTGTGATCACATTAATGTAATACTCTTTGTTATTGTATGGAATCATTATTATGGCTCTTTACTATGTGTGGACACAACTCCGTTCAACTAACCAGCAAGTGTACTGGGTCGTCCAAGTAATAAACCTTACGTGAGTAAGGGTCGATCCCACAGAGATTGTTGACTTGAAGCAAGCTATGGTCACCTTGTAAATCTCAGTCAGGCGGATTTAAACATGATACTTTATTAGATTAAAATAAACAATAAAAGGGATAGAGATACTTATGTAGATTCATTGGCAGGGATTTCAGATAAGCGAATGGAGATGCTTTTCGTTCCTCTGAACCTCTGCTTTCCTGCTATCTTCATCCAATCAGTCTTACTCCTTTCCATGGCTGGCTGTATGCAAGGGCATCACCGTTGTCAGTGGCTACATCCCCTCCTCTCAGTGAATCATATGCTCATGCACCCTGTCACGGCACGACTATTCATCTGTCGGTTCTCGATCATGCTGGAATAGGATTCACCCTCCTTTTGCGTCTGTCACTAACGCCCAACACTCGCGAGTTTGAAGCTCGTCACAGTCATTCAATCATTGAATCCTACTCAGAATACCACAGACAAGGTTTAGACCTTCTGGATTCTCTTGAATGCCGCCATCATTCTAGCTTACGCCACGAAGATTCTGGTTAGGAGATCTAAGAGATACTCATTCTAGCTTAATTCATGTAGAACAGAAGTGTTTGTCAGGCACGCGTTCATAAGGGAGAAGGATGATGAGCGTCACACATAATCATCACCTTCATCACGTTCTTGGGTGCGAATGGATATCTTAGAAGAGAAATAAGAAGTATTGAATAGAAAACAGTAGTACTTTGCATTAATCTTTGAGGAACAGCAGAGCTCCACACCTTAATCTATGGAGTGTAGAAACTCTACCGTTGAAAATACATAAGTGAAGGTCCAGGCATGGCCGTGTGGCCAGCCCCTCTGATCTAAGAACCAGACGTCCAAAGATGCCTAATACAATAGTAAGAGGTCCTATTTATAATAAACTAGCTACTAGGGTTTACATGAGTAACTATTTGATGTATAAATCCACTTCCGAGGCCCACTTGGTGTGTGTTTGGGCTGAGCTTAAGTGTTGAACGTGCAGAGGCCATTTGTGGAGTTGAACGCCAGTTTTTGTGCCAGTTTGGGCGTTCAACTCTGGTTTTGGATCCTTTTCTGGCGCTGGACGCCAGATTTGGGTAGAAAGCTGGCGTTGAATGCCAGTTTACGTCATCTATTCTTGGCCAAAGTATGAACTATTATATATTGCTGGAAAGCCCTGGATGTCTAATTTCCAACGCAATTGGAAGCGCGCCATTTCGAGTTCTGTAGCTCCAGAAAATCCATTTTGAGTGCAGGGAGGTCAGAATCCAACAGCATCAGCAGTCCTTTTTCAACCTCTGAATCTGATTTCTGCTCAAGTCCCTCAATTTCAGCCAGAAAATACCTGAAATCACAGAAAAACACACAAACTCATAGTAAAGTCCAGAAATGTGAATTTAACATAAAATCTATTAAAAACATCCCTAAAAGTAACTAGATTCTACTAAAAACATACTAAAAACAATGCCAAAAAGCGTATAAATTATCCGCTCATCACTCAGGAATGGCCGCCAATAGTTCTAGCTTATACTACAAAGACTCTGATCTGAATAATGATGCTAAGAGATATGCATTCAATCTAAGGTAGAACGGAGGTGGTTATCAGGCACGCGTTCATAGGTGAGAATGATGATGAGTGTCACAGATCATCACATTCATCAGGTTGAAGTGCGAATGAATATCTTAGAATAGAAGCAAGCGTGATAGAATGGAAAACAATAGTAATTACATTAATTCATGAAGAATAGCAGAGCTCCTCACCCCCAACAATGGGGTTTAGAGACTCATGCCGTAGAGAATACAATATGAAACGTGTAAAGTGTCATGAGGTACAAGATGAATCACTAAATGTAGTTTTTATAGTAAACTGGTGACCTAGGGTTACAGAAAAACACACAAACTCATAGTAAAGTCCAGAAAAGTGATTTTTATTTAAAAACTAATAAAAACTAACTAAAATATACTAAAAACATACTAAAAACAATCCCAAAAAGCGTATAAATTATCCGCTCATCACAACACCAAACTTAAATTGTTGCTTATCCCCAAGCAACTAAAAATCAAATAGGATAAAAAGAAGAGAATATACAATGAATTCCAAAAACATCTATGAAGATCAGTATTAATTAGATGAGCGGGGCTTTTAGCTTTTTGCCTCTGAATAGTTTTGGCATCTCACTTTATCCTTTGAAGTTCAGAATGATTGGCTTCTATAGGAACTCAGAATCTAGATAGTGTTATTGATTCTCCTAGTTAAGTATGTTGATTCTTGAACACAGCTACTTTATTAGTCTTGGCCGTGACCCTAAGCATTTTGTTTTCCAGTATTACCACCAGATACATAAATGCCACATACACATAACTGGGTGAACCTTTTGATGTAGCAGAAAACGATCCGACACAAAACTCACCGGCAAGTGCACCGGGTCGCATCAAGTAATAATAACTCACGGGAGTGAGGTCGATCCCACAGGGATTGAAGGATTGAGAAATTTTAGT
The DNA here is from genome assembly GCF_059453495.1 of Arachis ipaensis. Lineage (NCBI taxonomy): Eukaryota > Viridiplantae > Streptophyta > Magnoliopsida > Fabales > Fabaceae > Arachis > Arachis ipaensis. The sequence goes on from NC_142444.1 coordinate 79,116,751, forward strand.
TTAGTGGTTGATTTAGTCAAGCGAATCAAGGTTTGGTTGAGAGATTTGTGATTTGCAGAATTAGAGGTTTCCAGAGCTCTTAAGCACACTCTTTTTGCTTTGGACCACGACTTTAACCGCTCAGTCTCAAGTTTTCACTTGACACCTTCACGCCACAAGCACATGGTTAGGGACAGCTTGGTTTAGCCGCTTAGGCCAGGATTTTATTCCTATGCGCCCTCCTATCCACTGATGCTCAAAGCCTTTGATCCTTTTTATTACCCTTGCCTTTTGGTTTATAGGGCTATTGGCTTTTTCTTCTTGCTCTCTTTTTTTTTCTTTTTCTTCCTTTTTTTCGCATTTTTTTTCTGCAAGCTTTCTATTTACTGCTTTTTCTTGCTTCAAGAATCAATTTTATGATTTTTCAGATTATCGAATAACATTTCTCCTTTTTCATCATCCTTTCAAGAGCCAACAATTTTAACATTCATAAACAACAAATTCAAAAATATGCACTGTTCAAGCATTCATTCAGAAAACAAGAGTATTACCACCACATCAAAATAATTAAACTGTTTTAAAATTCGAAATTCATGTACTTCTTTTTCTTTTTCAATTAAGAACATTTTTTTTCTATTTGTCATTTAAGAAAGGTGATGGATTCATGGGACATTCATAGCTTTAAGACATAAACTTTAAATATTATTGATTATAGACTAAAAATAAGACTCAAAAATAAATATAAGAGCAGACCCATAATAATAGAAGATAGAAAATTAAAAGTAGAAAAATGAATGACTCTTAAAATAGACTTTTAATAATAAAGGTTGTCACAGAGTTAGGACTCAACAACCTTGATTTTGAGAAGTGGATGCTCCCTCAATCTGTGGGGTGCTTGGTCCTTCAAGGGAGAGCTTCTGGCGCTTCAGCTCCTGTAGCTCACGCCCCTGCTTCTCCTGTTCCTTTAGCAGCTTGCAGAGCATGCAGTTTTGAATCTGCTGTTCTTCCTTAAGTTGTTCCATAACTTCTTACAGCTTGGTAACAGATGCTTCTAGGCGGGTCTAGTAGTCAATTTCAGAAATTTCTGGGAGGAACTCCTGCGCCCTCCTTTTGATGGAGTTGTCTTTCACTTGTCCTTCCATTGACTTCTTGGTGATTGGGTGTTCGATTGGGATGAATTCATCTACTCCCATCCTCACCCCAGCATCTTTACATAGTAGAGAAATTAAGCTTGGGTAGGCCAGTTTGGCTTCAGTGGAGTTCTTGTTTGCAATTGTGTAAATCTCACAAGAAATCAGATGATGAATCTCCACTTCTTTCCCCAGCATAATACAATGAATCGTCACTGCTCTTTTGACAGTGACCTCAGAGCGGTTGCTAGTGGGCAATATAGAACGCCCAGTAAAGTCCAACCAGCCTCTTGCAACTGGTTTGAGATCTCCCCTCTTGAGTTAGTTTAGGACACCTTTTGAATTGGTTATCCACTTAGTTCCAGGGAGGCATATGTCCTCTAGAACTTAATCCAACCCCTTATCTACTCTCACCATTCTTCTATTAAAGGATTCTGGATCATCTTGTAGTTGAGGCAGTTTGAAGACCTCTCTTATTTTGTCCAGATGGAAGTAAATAACCCTCCCTCTGACCATAGTTCGGTAGGTGTGAAAGGCGGTTCCAGTTATTCTCTGCTTATCTGTTAGCCACAGATTTGAGTAGAATTCCTGAACCATGTTTCTTCCAACCTTTGTCTCAGGATTGGCTAGAATATTGATGCACGGAAAACTTGTCTCTCAACAAATCTCCATTCGGCAAGTGTACCGAAGTTGTCATCAAGTAAAAACTCACAATAGAGTGAGGTCGAATCCCATAGGGATTGATTGATCAAGCAACTTTAATTAGAAGAATGTTCTAGTTGAGCGAATCCAGAATTTGGGTTGAGAGTTGCAGAAATTAAAATGGCAGGAATGTAAATAACAGAAAAGTAAATGCTAGAATTAAAGGACTGGAAGTAAATGACTGGAAATAAATTGCAGAATTGTAAATGGGAATGGGGGATTTGCTCATAAAAGTAAATGACAGAAATTAAAGAGAATGGGTAAGATCAGAGATGGGGAGTTCATTGGGCTTAGGAGATGTTGCAATTCTCCGGATCAAGTTCATTTTCTTCCTCAATCAATGCACTCATTGATCTCTTTGGCAATCTTAAGTGATTGAATTACAATTTCTTGCAATTCAATCTCTCAAATCTTGATCAATAGCCAATTCCTTGGTCAATTGCTCATGAGAAGAGATGAAGTATGGTCACTGATTATACCACATGCATTTCCCAAACCAAGTATTGAGAGGGTTATAGTCACATACCCATCCAAACCCAATTTGGTCCAGCATGAGAAAGCATTTCTAGCTTGATCTCTTCATTCCTCTTTCAAGGTTCAAAAGAGATCGAAAGCTTCTCTTCCAAGATAACTACTCAATGGGATGAAGATCGAAAGCTTTCAAGTAAAATCAAGAGGAAAGATAGAAGAAGAATAATGAAAATTAGTATTGATCCATCAAATTACAACAGAGCTCCCTAACCCAATGAAAGGGGTTTAGTTGTTCATAGCTCTTGAAAATGAAAACAAAGATGGAGAATACATCATAAAACTAGAAATTGCAAAGAAAGTAAAATACAGAAAGTAGTTCCCTTTTTCCCAGCCTCCAGAACTCTTTTACAATTCAAAGCTACTCCTATATATACTACTCTTCTCAGCTTCTAGTTTACTCTTCAAGTCTTGGGCCTTTGGATCTTGAGTTTGAAGCAGTTCTTTTCTTCATTTGGGCTTGGCTTTACTTGCAGAGAGAAAGTGCTAAATGGGCAGAGACTTCAGCTCAGGACGTTAGGGGTGTTAATATTTAGTGAGAATATAAGTTCGAGAACGTTAGTGCACTTAACATTGTCACTAACGTTCCAATGCACCCCTTTGCCTTACGTTAAAACCCACATTAACTAGGTTAACGTGGCTTTTAACGTTGCCTTGTTAATCCTTCGAGAACGTTAGTGACACTTAACATTGTCACTAACGTTCCAGTGTGCCCCTTCTTGTTTCACGTTAAAGCCCACGTTAACTAGGTTAACGTGGCTTCTAACGTGGTCCTTGCCAACCTTCGAGAACGTTAGTGACACTCAACATTGTCACTAACGTTCCAATGTGCCCCTGGGTCTCACGTTAGAGTCCACGTTAACTAGGTTAACGTGGCCTCTAACGTAGCCATCTTTAGCCATCCCAACGTTAGTGACAATGTTGAGTGTCACTAACGTTGGCTCAACCTTCATTCCTCATCGTTAGTTAACGTGGAGGTTAACGTGACTCTTGGGGGTTGTGTGGTTGCTTCAACATTAGTGACAATGTTGAGTGTCACTAACGTTGTCGACAACTCTTCATCCTTTACGTTAGTTCCCACGTTAACCAAGTTAACGTGGGAGTTAACGTGGTACTTTGCACCATAGGCCAACGTTAGTGACAATGTTGAGTGTCACTAACATTGGCTTCTCTTCCCCCCTTAACGTTAGAGGCCACGTTAACTAGGTTAACGTGGCTTCTAACGTGGCCACTTATGAGTAATTACCAACGTTAGTGACATTGTTAAGTGTCACTAACATTGGCTCAACTTCTCTTCTCCACGTTAGAGTTCACGTTAACTTAGTTAACGTGACTCTCTAACGTGGGCATTGATGGCTTTTTGAGAATGTTATTGGCAATCACTTTTCTTATTAATCTTGCAAGTTACCTCCCCTTTTCTTGCTTCCTTTTTGGTCCTGAAATCAAGCAATAAAGTGCATCAAAGCTCTAGTCCAAGTCATGAGTAATGCAACATAATATTTGTCACTAAACTTATGCAAAATCTTCATGAAATTATGTAAAATGCACAATGTATGCTTGAATCAAGGCATAAGTGAATATTTACCCAAAACTAGCTTATTTCCTAAAGAAATGTATGAAACTATCCTGAAAACAGTAAAGAAAAGGTCAGTGAAACTGGCCAAGATCCCTGGCATCACAACACCAAACTTAAAGCTTGCTTGTCCCTAAGCAAGTACTGGAACAAGAGAATGATGAATGGAATATCCAGAGGAATGAGTCATCCTTGTGGAGGTCATATTACTGATTTTATGGTGGTTTCATGCATAGCAACTTAGGTTCATTCCATTACTGGCTTTCAGACCTTTATCATGTCCCTAAACACTTACTTTGTTTATATCTCATGAGACTTTTATTCATTGATCCTTTTATTGTTATTTCAAGGGTTATTTGTGTTATTTAGGTTAAGTGCTCTGTAAGGGGGCAACTTTTTAAGATAAGCTTTCAGCCAACACTCCCGAACCAGTTGGTTCAAGGTGCTAGGTGTTGAAGCACCCCTAAGGACTTACTCCCTCAAGTCTCTCCCCCATACATACACACCACAGGCATATAGTTTATTTATTTTCTTTTCTTGAGACCTTGGTGTCCAGCACCTCTTTGGGTTACTAAATACTCTGTAGTGAGGGTTACTCTTGATAGTGGATTTTCAGCTAATAATCCCGGGTTAGTTAACCCAAGTTACCAAGTGATAAAGCACCCCTAAGAGCTTATTCATCCAAGTAGATCCCTCACACAGGAGCACCACAGACACTTGCCTCAAGATTAAAACCATTGATGGCTAGCCTTGTTGCTTACTCTTTTTCTTTTGTTTTTCACTTCCATTGTCCTTTCCCTTTTCTCTTCTTAGGATCTTGTTATTAACTTAGTCTTATGAGTATATCCAAAGTCAAGTATTCAGGATAGATAGTTGTCCTCCTAACCTTGTGGTTGAACCAACTTAGCTAACTTATGACTACCCCAAAGATTCATGAATGAACCTCCACATTAGGAACCCTACTATGGTCTTTTAAAAACATAATCATTCTCTTCTTCAATTTGATTTAAAAGGGACAAGCTTACAAGAAAGGGAAGTAATGATGCAGTGACATAAAGACCAGTGCACATAGACTCTCTTCAATACCAAAAATAAAAAAAAATAACATGATTGAAAAAGGTTCAAACATAACATGGAAGCAAGTTCTATTTCATACAAGATCTTCCTTATTTAAAACATAGAGAAAGATGGAACAAAGAAGGAACTCCACCATCTTTTACTGTTGTGGATGTCCACGCTCTTTTCCTTGCTTGTCCTCCTTGTTTCCTCTTGCATTTCCTTGCATCCGTGCCAATCTTGCTTGCTTCCAATCCTCAAGTGCCTTCCTCACTGACTCATGACTCTCTTCCACCATTTGTCTTTCCTTTCGTGCTAATTCATCCTTCATTTCATCATACTTGGCTATTCCTGGATGCAATATTGGCAGCTATCCCACTAAGTAGCCGAGCATGGCTTGAGTATTTATCTGATGTCCTGTTTGACTCATGTAAACTCCTTCTGCGAATGCCCTTTGCTCGTCTAATAGTTCTGCCTGTTCTATTTGTCTTCGATGCATCTCATGTATGTGTGCCCCTTTGATGTGCTTGGATGTTGATTAGCCTCTGGGTGGATTCTTGTTGCTCGTTTTGCCTTTGTTCCATCCTGTCCCCATTGTTGTCCTTGGTTTAGTTGCTGTTCCATCATTTGCCTTTGCCACTCACCTTGCTGAGTCCTCTATCTTGAAAGTGTTTCCTCTTGCTGCCCCATCATATGTAATTGAAGCTCTTTATGTGCTCCTTGGCCTTCCAAATATTGTCTAGATAAGCCATCAATGGCCTCCCGCAATTGGTGCATGTCCAAGGTCTGTTGTGCTGATCCCTCTGAGACTTGGCCTTCCACTACTTGAGGGGCTGTCCTCTTTCTTTGCTTCCGTTGAGGCAGGGGGGATGCTGCAGCATTCATCCTTCGGACCGTTATTGGAATGCCTTCCTTTATCCAAACGGGGTCCTCATCTTCAAAAACTACCCTAGCTTTCTTGCATATTCAGTAAATAGTGCTGGGGTAACCTAATGTTCCTCTTGAGTCACTTTTCTCTGCCATCTTTCTAATTCCTTGAGCTATGATCTCATGAACCTTGATTTCTCCTCCCTTGAGTATACAATGCACCATTGTTGCTCTCTCGAGATTCACCTCCGAGTTGTTTGCAGCTGGGAGGATAGACCTCCTCACTAGCTCAAACCACCTCTTGGCTTCAGGAGTGAGGTCTGTTCTCTTAATGAACTTTGGTTTATTTCCAGCACCCCTTTCCCAGTCAGCTCCTGGTACACAAAGGTCTCGTAAAAGCTGGTCATAATTGGGGTTGTTGTCCAATCTTGAGTGATAACTTTCTTCTTCAAACGGTATAGACCGTAGCTTCAATGCCCTCATTACACTCATGGGACCAAAATCCACCATTATTCCTCTCACAAAGCTTGTATATGACTCATCTTTCTTATCATACCTGATTGCATTTGCATAAAATTCTCTTATGAGATTTGCATTCACCTTAGTGACCGGGTCAGTGAGGAGCTCCCATCTTCTCCTTTCTACCTTCTTTGTGATTTCGGGGCATTCAGTCTTCTTAATTTGGAATCCCAGCTCATAAATGATTTCCTTATCAACCATCCACCCCTTATTGCAATGCATGATGCAAGCTTCTAAATCTCTTCTCATCATATGGGTGTTCTTCCATGGGTTCCTTCCCTTCCCTTCTCTTAGAACCTGAAGATGCCATGAATGATGGTTAATATGTGAAGGTGGTAAGGCTGTGGAGACTTTTGGTTGTTTAGGGTTTTATGGCAGTGAAGAGAGTAGGAAAAAATGCTTATGATTGATAGAGGGTGTCTTGTACAGAAAGGAAGAGTGGTGAAGGGTGTGTGATGACAATGAAGGGTAATACGGACAAGGGTTGTTTATATAGAGAAGTTGTGAAGGAATGGAGGGTGTAGATTGATGAAATAGTCACTTGATGGACGGTTGGGGTTATGCATGGCTAGAAGACAAGGATCATCACTTTATGATGGGGATTGCTCGGTCTTCTAGGGGTCCCATTTTTTTCAATGTTGCATGGCAACATTTTCCAATGTATTCCCTCTTTTTGTGGTGTCCGAACCTTCTTTGTTTGGCTGTCCAATCTATCCCTTTTAATGCTCCTTTTTCTTTCCTATAAAGACAAACTAAGTAAAGTAAGAAAAGATATTAAAATGACCATATAAATTTTATGGCTAATATTAATAAAGGGGAAGAAAGGATTTGATTGTTTGTTTATGAATTCCCACTAACTAACTAACTATTGGTGGGTCCTTATATGCATTTTGGTGGCACGATGAGGTGACACCAAACTTAGTTTGGATCACTGTGATGAAAGTTTTGTGTTCAAAGCTCCCAAGACTAGCATGCATCTTGGTTTGCTTTGAACACCAAACTTGTTCCTCACTATATTCTGCATAAGAAGATTTTCACCAATTGTTTGTTAAGTTTGGATTGAAACTCATAAAGATTGACTTATTCATTATCATCTGAAAGCATATAAAACATGGGTTGCCTCCCATGAAGCGCTTCTTTAGCGTCACTAGCTTGACGTTTTTCCTTCATCATGGTGGTTGGTAGTGCTTAAAGTCCTCCCCTCTTGCTGTGGATTTGTATCCATTGGTTGGATCAATAATCTCCACATGTTCCAGGGAAAGAACTCTGTTGATAGTGAAGACCTTGGGTAATTGAGATAGCACAGTAGGGAGATCAGGGGGAATATCTGGGAAGTAGGCTGAGACAACTCTATCCCCTGGAGAGAAGTCTTCCGTAGGGATCTTCTTGTTCTTCCACCCTCTTGGTACCTTCTTCTTTGTTTCTTTTGAGGTTGCCTTCCCCTTGGTGACCTCATTTTCTAAAGGAGCTGTGGTGCTGTCTTCACCTGCCTCTAGAGGTTTAGGTTCCTCCAATTTTTCCTTGAGCTGTGGCAATTGCTGTTTTCCTTGTTTGTCAGTTAAGGGGATCTCAGAATGAACTGGCTGTGCTTCAGTGCTTGTTTCCTCCTTCAGTGTCTCATTATCATTTGTGCTTAGTTCCTTGTCTTCATGATCTGTTTCTTGCGAGAGTTTGAAAACATTGAAGCTGAGTCGTTCATCATGGATTCTCAATATTAGCTCCCCTTTCTCTACATCAATAAGTGCTCTGGCCGTAGCTAGGAATGGTCTTCCCAGTATGATTGGATGAGTGTGACTCTCTTCCATGTCCAAAATGACAAAGTCTGTTGGGAGAAAGTACTTCCCAACCTTTAGCAACACATTTTCCACCACTCCTATTGCTTGCTTTTGAGTTTTGTCAACCAGTCAGATAATGACATCTGTGGGCATTATCTCATTGATTTGCAGCCTCTTCACCAGGGATAAGGGCAGTAAGTTGATGCTGGCCCCTAAATCACATAATGCTCTGTCGAACATGTTTTCAACTATGGCACAACGTATATGAAAACTTCCTGGGTCTCTTCTTTTTGTGGGCAACTCAGGTTGAATAAGGGCACTACATTCCTTGTTTATCACTATAGTCTGCCCTCCCTTGAGTGAGCTTTTCCTGGGAAGAAGTTCCTTCATATACTTGATGAATGCAGGCATTTGTTGAATTACCTTGATGAATGGTATGTTCACATGCAGAGATGCAAACAAGTCTAGGAACCTTGAGTATATTCTTTTTCCCACAGCACCATTGAGCAGTTGAGGGAATGGTGCATAGAGCTTCAGCAGCTCTTGTTGTGAGATTTCTGGTTCTTTGTGATCTCTATCCTCCTCCTTTGTTGAGTTGTCTTCAGGTTGTTTGCACACTTTACTTTGCTTGTCTTCAATCTCTTGATCACTTGTAGTGACCATTTTGCAATCTTCCCATCTTACTTTCTTTGCTTCTCCTTTGGGGTTTTTCTCCGTGTCACTTGGGAAGCTATCAGTAGGTTTGGGAATCTTCTCAGCTAAATATCCCACCTGGAATTCCAGCTTCCTGATGGTCTCTCCCTGGTTCTTAATATTGGCTCGCACCTCCTCTTTCAACACCTTATTTTCTTGAATCTCTTGGCATATTCCTTCAAGTAAGGCCTCAATCTTAGAGAGCTTTTCATCAATTGATGAGTGATTCAGAGCAGACGTGCTGTTTTGGTTTTGATAAGTATGTGGAGAAGTGTTGTTGTGGGGGTGTTGAGATGTCCTCTGGGTGAATTACTTTTGATCTTGCTCACTTCCCCACCCAAAGTTTAGGTGGTTTCTCCATCCAGGGTTGTAAGTCTTGGAGTATGGATCATAATTTTTCCTTGGTGAATTCCCAATGTAGTTGGCTTGCTCCTGACTACCCTCTGCTTCTTCATGCACTCCTTCTTGTGTTGTTGATAAAGTGGAGATTGCTGCTACTTGGTTCCTCTCCATCTTCTTGGTGAGGTCAGCTAGTTGCTGGGTAATGAGCTTGTTTTGGGCCAACAGAGCATCTACATTGTTTAGCTCCATCACTCCTCTTGTGTTCCCTCTTTCGGAAGCATAGAAGTAGTCGTTCTCTGCTACTGTTTCAATAACATCTATGGCTTCCTCAATGGTCTTTTTCTTGTTCAAGGATCCTCCAGATGAATGGTCTATGGCCTTTTTTGACTCATAAGAGAGCCCTTCATAAAAAATGTGCAGCTGCACCCATTCATTGAACATGTCAGGTGGACACCTCCTTGTTAAGTCCTTGAACCTCTCCCGTGCTTCATATAGAGTCTCACCATCTTGTTGGCTGAAAGTTTGAACCTCAGCTCTCAGCCTATTGATTCGTTGAGGAGGGTAGAATCTTACTAAGAATTTGTTCACCACATCTTCCCAAGTTTTCAAGCTCTCCCTTGGGAAGGATTCCAGCCACTTGGCTGCCTTGTCCCTGAGTGAGAAGGGAAATAAGAGCAGTCTATAGGCGTCAGGATGAACACCATTAGACTTCACTGTGTCACATATTCTCAGGAAGGTGGTTAAATGTTGATTGGGGTCTTCTTGAACACTTCCTCCAAACGAATAGTTGTTCTGAACAAGGGTGATGAACTGTGGTTTAAGTTCAAAGTTGTTGGCATGGATTGTTGGCTTTTGGATGCTACTTCCATAATTGCCTGGGTTTGGATTGATGTAAGAGCCCAAAACTCTTCTATCCTCCCCAGCATGATTTGCTCCACCTCCTCTGCCATGGTTGTGAGTCTCTTCTTCATGATGATTTTCCATGTTTTCTTCCATGTTAGGTTCAAAGTATTCCTCAAACTGTTCCTCCTCTTCTTCAGCACCAACTACACGTTTTTCTTTTGCTTCCCTCCTTAGTCTAAGGAAGGTTCTCTCAGGTTCAGAACCAAAGGAAGTTGAAGCCCCGCTTCTTCTCCCTGTCATACAACCAATAAGTACAAGCAAAGAAAATAGGTGCAAACAGTATTTGTGTCAGAATTACTGTTAGTTGTGGGTGGTGCAATATATCAAATAGTTAGTGGGTTAGCAAACAGAATTGAAAATAACAAAGAAAAACAAACGAGTAAAGGGAGAAGGGAAGAAGGTTAACTAAACCAAAAAGTAAATTATTCAAACAGAAAAATGAAATTCACAAAATAAAAATGCTCAATCTAGTGATCTTCCAATTTAATCATTGTTGATGCACAATCAATCCCCGGCAACGGCGCCATAAACTTGATGCACGAAAAACTTGTATCTCAACAAATCCCCCTTCGGCAAGTGTACCGAAGTTGTCATCAAGTAAAAACTCACAATAGAGTGAGGTCGAATCCCACAGTGATTGATTGATCAAGCAACTTTAATTAGAAGAATGTTCTAGTTGAGCGAATCCAGAATTTGGGTTGAGAGTTGCAGAAATTAAAATGGCGGGAATGTAAATAACCGAAAAGTAAATGCTAGAATTAAAGGACTGGAAGTAATGACTGGAAATAAATTGCAGAATTGTAAATGGGAATGGGGGATTTGCTCATAAAAGTAAATGACAGAAATTAAAGAGAATGGGTAAGATCAGAGATGGGGAGTTCATTGGGCTTAGGAGATGTTGCAATTCTCCGGATCAAGTTCATTTTCATCTCTTCCTCATCAATCAATGCACTCATTGATCTCCTTGGCAATCTTTAGTGATTGAATTATAATTTCTTACAATTCAATCTCTCAAATCTTGATCAATAGCCAATTCCTTGGTCAATTGCTCATGAGAAGAGATGAAGTATGGTCACTGATTATACCACATGCATCCCAAACCAAGTATTGAGAGGGTTATAGTCACATACCCATCCAAACCCAATTTGGTCCAGCATGAGAAAGCATTTCTAGCTTGATCTCTTCATTCCTCTTTCAAGGTTCAAAAGAGATCCAAGTTTGAATAGCTTCTCTTCCAAGATAACTACTCAATGGGATGAAGATCGAAAGCTTTCAAGTAAAATCAAGAGGAAAGATAGAAGAGGAATAACAAAAATTAGTATTGATCCATCAAATTACAACAGAGCTCCCTAACCCAATGAAAGGGGTTTAGTTGTTCATAGCTCTTGAAAATGAAAACAAAGATGGAGAATACATCATAAAACTAGAAATTGCAAAGAAAGTAAAATACAGAGAGTAGCTCCCTTTTTCCCAGCCTCCAGAACTCCTTTACAATTCAAAGCTACTCCTATATATACTACTCTTCTCAGCTTCTAGTTTACTCTTCAAGTCTTGGGCCTTTGGATCTTGAGTTTGAAGCAGTTCTTTTCTTCATTTGGGCTTGGCTTTACTTGCAGAGAGAAAGTGCTAAGTGGGCAGAGACTTCAGCTCAGGACGTTAGGGGTGTTAATATTTAGTGAGAATATAAGTTCGAGAACGTTAGTGACACTTAACATTTTCACTAACATTCCAATGCACCCCTTTGCCTTACATTAAAACCCACGTTAACTAGGTTAACATGGCTTTTAACGTTGCCTTGTTAATCCTTCGAGAACGTTAGTGACACTCAACATTGTCACTAACGTTCCAGTGTGCCCCTTCTTGTTTCACGTTAAAGCCCACGTTAACTAGGTTAACGTGGCTTCTAACGTGGTCCTTGCCAACCTTCGAGAACGTTAGTGACACTCAACATTGTCATTAACGTTCCAATGTGCCCCTGGGTCTCACGTTAGAGTCCACGTTAACTAGGTTAACGTGGCCTCTAACGTAGCCATCTTTAGCCATCCCAACGTTAGTGACAATGTTGAGTGTCACTAACGTTGGCTCATCCTTCATTCCTCATCGTTAGCTTCCACGTTAACTAAGTTAACGTGGAGGTTAACGTGACTCTTAGGGGTTGTGTGGTTGCTTCAACGTTAGTGACAATGTTGAGTGTCACTAACGTTGTCGACAACTCTTCATCCTTTACGTTAGTTCCCACGTTAACCAAGTTAACGTGGGAGTTAACGTGGTACTTTGCACCATAGGCCAACGTTAGTGACAATGTTGAGTGTCACTAACGTTGGCTTCTCTTCCCCCCCTTAACATTAGAGGCCACGTTAACTAGGTTAACGTGGCTTCTAACGTGGCCACATATGAGTAATTGCCAACGTTAGTGACAATGTTAAGTGTCACTAACGTTGGCTCAACTTCTCTTCTCCACGTTAGAGAGTCACGTTAACTAAGTTAACGTGACTCTCTAACGTGGGCATTGATGGCTTTTTGAGAATGTTATTGGCAATCACTTTTCTTATTAATCTTGCAAGTTACCTCCCCTTTTCTTGCTTCCTTTTTGGTCCTGAAATCAAGCAATAAAGTGCATCAAAGCTCTAGTCCAAGTCATGAGTAATGCAACATAATATTTGTCACTAAACTTATGCAAAATCCTCATGAAATTATGTAAAATGCACAATGTATGCTTGAATCAAGGCATAAGTGAATATTTACCCAAAACTAGCTTATTTCCTAAAGAAATGTATGAAACTGTCCTAAAAACAGTAAAGAAAAGGTCAGTGAAACTGGCCAAGATGCCCTGGCATCAAATATCCCATCCTCTGTTTCGAATTTGCTCTAGGATCTCTGGATATTTATCTTCTTTCAAATTGAATTTAACTTCTGGGATCACTGACCTCAGACCCATTATTTTGTGGTAATGGTCTGCATGCTCTTTGGTTAAGAACCTCTATTGATTCCAAAGACTCTTTGGAGTATTCTCTTTCTTGCCTCTTGAATTGGTTTGTTTTCCCTTAGGTGCCATGATCTTGATGAGTCTTAGCTCAGTGATCACGGAAAAACACACCAAACTTAGAGGTTTGCTTGCCCTCAAGCAAAAGAAAGGAAAGGGGAGAGAGAGGAGAAGAGCCAAATTTGAATGGTGGAGAGGAGGGGATGGCCGAATGTATATTTATAGGAGGAGGGGAGGGATTTCGAAAAATTTGAAAGAGATATGACATAGAGATATGATGGATGGAAGAAAATAAAATCATGATATGAAAAAGATGAGATTTGTAATTGAAAAATATATAAAGATGTTAAATCTAAAAATTTGGTTATGCATCTAAGAAATAAGAGATGATATGATGAGTTGAAAAAGATTTGGAAAGAAATTAAGAGGATAATTGAGTTTTTGAAAAGATTTGGGAAGGATTTGAAAGAAAATTGAAAAGAGATTTAGAAAATTGTTGAATTTTGGAAAATTGAGGGTGAATGATGAAAGTTTGAAACATGTTTATGCAGAAAATTATGAGTCAAAACATGAAAATATGAAAAAAAAATTTGAAGTTGGAAACAAAATCTCCTCCCCCTGCCTTTCTGGCTTTAAACGACCAGAATGGTATCCATTCTGGCGTTTAACACCCAATTGTTGGCCATTATGGGCCTTTAACGCCCAAAATGGTACCTTTATTGGAGTTAAACTCCCAGAATGGTACCCATTCTGGCATTTAACGCCCAAAATGCCCTTTACTGGCGTTTTCTTGCCAGCAAGCTCCTTTTCTCTGCTTTTTGCACTGAATCCTTCTGTAACTGTGAATTCTTTCAATTTTGATGATTAACCTTTGAAGAAAAATGTATATAAAACTTCTACAAGTATTAATTAAAACAAATAACTTGCTAATGGCTGGGTGATGCCAAGGCATCTTAGGCTAGTTTCACTAGCATTTTTCTGTTAGTTTTAGTTGTTTTATGCATTTTCTTGAGCTTAAAGTAACCAAGAATGGTTAAATGAATAACAAAGCAATGAACCATCCAAACAGTATGATTTTGATGCAAATTCCATGAGTTTTTAGTTATATTACTTGAATGCTATGAATGGAAGATTTCTCATGAAATTTTGCAAGACTTTGATGCAATTGTTTGGATGATTTCAGGGAAGAAGAGGCTAGGCAAGGAAGCAACAAAATCAATAAAGGAAGCTTGAATATCACATGTGGAGTTTAAGTTCCAGTTTAAGCCTAAACTGGAGCTTAAACGCCAGAATCATGAAGGCTAAGAAATGCTGGAATTGAAGTTTAACCTCCAGTTTAACCTTAAACTGGAGGTTAAACGCCAGAATTAGAATTCCAATCTGGAAGCACTTCCACGTTTAACCTCCAGTTTAACCTTAAACTGGAGGTTAAATGCCAGAAGTGAGAAGGGCACCAAGGGGGGCAGTTCCACGTTTAACCTCCAGTTTAACCTTAAACTGGAGGTTAAACGCCAGAAAGGGGAAGAGCACCAGGGAGCCATTTCCACGTTTAAGCTCCAGTTTGACCTTAAACTGGAGCTTAAACGTGTTCGACCAAGTTTCTCCTCCAGGGGTGCTTTCTCCATTTCCACATTTAAGCTCCAGTTTAACCTTAAACTGGAGCTTAAACGTGTTCGACACCTCCAGGGCTACCTTTCTCAGCTTCCACGTTTAAGCTCCAGTTTAACCTTAAACTGGAGCTTAAACGTGTTCGACCTCCAGGGCTACCTTTCTCAGCTTCCACGTTTAAGCTCCAGTTTAACCTTAAACTGGAGCTTAAACGTGTTCGACCTCCAGGGCTGCCTTTTCTACCTCCACGTTTAAGCTTCAGTTTAACCTTAAACTGAAGCTTAAACGTGTTCGACTAAGTTACCCTCCAGGGCTGCCTTCTTCCATTTTCACGTTTAAGCTTCAGTTTAACCTTAAACTGAAGCTTAAACGTGCTACCACAAAAGGCATCACTGGAAGTGTCTGGCGTTTAAGCTGCAGTTTAAGCTTAAACTGCAACTTAAATGCCACTCTTGGAAAAGGTTTCTGGGCCAAAAATATTGCAGTTTAAGTTAGTATTTGAGCACAAACATTAACTTAAACTTACTCTGGTATGAAACCCAATTGAATATCATGGTTTATGGGATTGGGCCTGAAGGATTGATGAGTCTGAAATTTCAATTTATTGAGTCATGTGTCATTATTTGATTATCACTAAGTTGGCTCAATGAATGTTACAGAATTTGGATCAACAGCCTCATCAAGATTATGGATCATAAACCCAAGGCAAAAGGAAAGCAGGGAGAGGCCTCAAAGCCCAAGAAACACAACAGAAGCTCAATATAGAAAGTGTATAAATAGGATAGAATTTAAGTTAGGAGAACTTAGACTTTTTACCTTTTCATTTAGCTAGTTTTCATATCTTTGTAATTGAATTCAGAGCTATGACTCACTAAACCCCCTTTCATTGGGTTAGGGAGCTCTATTGTAATTCAATGAATCAATAATAGTTTATCTTCTTCTTCAATCTTTTCTCTTGAATTTTGTTAGAAAGCTTCTCGATCTAATTCCATTGGGTAGTTGTCTTGGGAAAGAAACTACCCATAATTGGAATCCTTCGGAACCTTGGGAAAGGAATGGAGGATTCATGCTAGAGAAGCTTTCTCACAGTGAATTGGATTGGGGTTTGGATGGATATTGTGACATGTAATCCTACCAAATTGTGGTTCATGAAACTGTGTGGTATAATCAGTGATCGAGCATCATCTCTTCTTATGAACATTTAAACCAAGGGATTGGGAATTTGTTCGTTTTTAGAGAGAATTGGTGAGCCAAGGGATTGGGATCCAATCATATAAGATTGCCAAGCAAAATTCAATGAACGCATTGCTTGAGGAAGAGATAAACATGTTTTGATTCGGAGATCTCAATATCTCCTATAACCCAATGAATTCCCCATTTCTGATTTCCACTTTCTCTTTACATTCTGTAATTACATTCATGCAATCACCCCCATTCCCTTTTAATTTCAGCAATCTAGCTTCTGCCCTTTACTTCATGCAATTTAAGATTCCGCCATTTAAATTCCTTGTCATTTCAATTTCTTGTCATTTACGTTTCCCGCCACTTTTACATTCCGCAATTCTCATCTAAATCTTGATTCCGCTCAACTAGAACATACTTCTAATCCGAATTGCTCACTCAACCAATCCTTGTGGGATTCGACCTCACTCTATTGTGAGTTTTTACTTGACGATAACCGGTGCACTTGCCGGAAGGAATTTTGCCGATCGTGCAATTTCCTAAATCATAGCATAACAAGTTTATGCGCATCAAGTTTATGGCGCCGTTGCCGGGGATTGGTTTTCGATTGACAATTCTCCAATTGGAAGTTAACTAGATTGAGCATTTTTTTGTTTTGATTAATTCAGTACAAGTTACTTGTTGAAATTTAATTTCTGCACTCTGTTACATGCTTTCTTTCTTTATGCCTTTAAATTCAAGCAACTAACTCACTGACTCACTAACTGTTTGAATTAATTCCTCAATTGCTCTAACCATACTCTTCCATTAACCAAGAGTATTTCACTTGTTTGTTGCCTGTGCTGTGTTCTTGTATGACAGGTAGGAGAGGAGAGACATCAACTCCTCCATCTACCGAACCAGAGAGGACCCTTCATAGACTGAGAAGGGAAGCAAGAGGGAAGAGAGTACTGGGAGAAGAGGAATCTGAAGGAGAATCTGAGGACAATTTTGAGGAAGCTTTAGATCTCAACATGGATAGAGAAGTTCACAACCATGAGAGAGCTGATGGAAACAATGCCATTCCTGAGAGGAGGGTTCTTAGTTCATACATAAACCCAACCTCTGGGAATTGTGGTAGCAGCATCCAGAAACCACCCATTCAGGCCAACAATTTTGAGCTCAAACCACAACTAATATCACTTGTGGAGAATCATTGTTCATTTGGTGGAAGTGCTAATGAAGACCCAAACCAACATCTCACAAAATTCCTGAGAATTTGTGACACTGTGAAGTCCAATGGAGTCCAGGAAGATGCATATAAACTGCTTTTGTTCCCATTTTCACTTAGGGACAAGGCAGCTAAGTGGCTGGAATCATTCCCAAGGGGGAGCCTAACAACCTGGGATGAGGTGGAAAGCAAGTTTCTGGCACGTTTCTACCCCCCACAAAAGGTCAATAGGCTTCGATCTGAGGTTCAGACGTTTAGACAACAAGATGGTGAAACTCTCTACGAGGCATGGGAGAGATTCAAGGATTTGACAAGGAAATGCCCACCAGACATGTTCCATGATTGGGTGCAATTGCATATTTTCTATGATGGACTCTCTTATGAATCAAGGAAGGCTGTAGACCATTCATCAGGAGGTTCATTGAACAGGAAAAAGACTGTGGAAGAAGCCATTGAAGTGATTGAGACAGTGGCTGAGAATGAGTACTACTATGCATCAGAGAGGCACAACACTAAGGGAATCATGGAGCTGAACCATGTTGATACAATTCTAGCCCAAAACAAGGTGTTTGCCAAGCAACTAGCAGAGCTTACCAGGCAATTAGAAACAAAGCAAGTGGCTGCAATACACACACAAGATCAAGAGGAAGTAAGCATTGAAGGAGGTGATTGGGAAGAGGCCAACTATGTGGGAAACCAACAAAGGCAATCATATGATCCACATTCCAACACTTACAACCCAGGATGGAAAAATCACCCAAACTTTGGGTGGGGGAACAAACAAACCCAACCACAAAACCACAAACCTTACAACCACAACCAACATAACAATTCCACATACCAAAACTCCAACCAAAGATCATACCAAGCCACACAAAGCACTTACTCCCAACCATCATATCATGGCCAAAATAATCAACCTACCCAACCTAATCTGAACCAACAATTTCAAGATCAATTAAACCGGATAGAAGGAATGCTTGCAACCATGAGTCAAGACATAACCGAATTGAAAGCTTTTAAGGAAGAAGTAAATTCTAACCTGCAAAACCAAGGAGCTGCCATCCAGAAGCTAGAAAATCAAATTTTGTATTTGTCTAAGCAAACCCCTGGGACAAGCGTTTCTCATGCTGCCAAGGCTATTGCAAGGGAAGAATGTAAGGTCATAACCCTCAGAAGTGGAAAGAATCTAAAGGAGATCTCAAAGGAAACCACAGAGGATGAAGCAAGGGAACATGTGAGAGACAAGGAACAAGGACAATCTTTTACACCGTCCGCAACAAAAGAAAAAGAAAAAGAGGTCCTGAAGCCTTATACACCTAAAGCACCATATCCTCAACGTTTGATGAAAAGTGAAAAGGATGGTCAATTCTCCAGGTTCTTGGAGATTTTCAAGAAGCTCCAAATCAACATTCCGTTTGCTGAGGCAATAGAGCAAATGCCACTCTATGCAAAATTCTTAAAAGAATTAATGACCAAGAAGAGAAGCTGGAGAAATGAGGAAACTGTGTTGTTATCTGAAGAATGCAGTGCCATCATTCAGCACAAATTGCCTCAGAAATTGAAGGACCCAGGCAGTTTCCAAATCCCCTGCATCATAGGAGAAGTCATGGTGGAGAAGGCCTTGTGTGACTTAGGGGCCAGCATCAATTTGATGTCTCTAACAATGATGAGAAGAATGAAGATTGAGGAAGCCAAACCAACAAGAATGGCCCTCCAATTGGCAGATCGAACTTTTAAATTCCCTCATGGGATAGTTGAGGATTTGTTGGTGAAAGTGGGAGATTTTATATTTCCTGCTGATTTTGTGGTGTTAGATATGGAGGAAGAAGCCAAAGTTTCAATAATTCTGGGAAGACCCTTCCTAGCTACTGCTGGAGCCATCATAGATGTACAAAAGGGTGAACTCACTCTTAGACTACATGATGAGAAATTGGTGTTTAACGTATTCAAGGCAATGAGCTATCCATCAGAATCACTAAGGGAATGCATGAGGGTTGATGTAGTGGACATTGCAGTACAAGAAACTTTTGAGGAAACAATAAAGGAAGTGGCAGAGGAGGAGTTCACCAAGGATATTGAAGTTAGTGACATCAAGGCTGCTGAAACAACCATGCCAAGCATGCCAGAGAGAGTGAAAGAAGAGAAGGAAGCACCAAAACCTGAGCTCAAAGCATTGCCCCCTAATCTCAAGTATGCATACTTGGGTAGTGATGAGAGTCACCCTGTTATCATTAGCTCTGCCCTGAGCTAAGAACAGGAAGAAGAATTGATCAAGGTGCTACAAACTCATCAAGATGCCATTGGATGGACCCTAGCCGATTTGAAGGGGATAAGTTCATCCATATGCATGCATAAAATCTTGTTAGAAGAGGATGCTAGACCCTCCATTCAAGCTCAGAGAAGATTGAATCCCGTCATGAAAGAAGTGGTACAAAAGGAAGTCATGAAGTTATGGCAGGCAGGGGTAATCTACCCCATTTCTGATAGCCCATGGGTTAGTCCCATCCATGTAGTTCCCAAGAAAGGTGGCATAACTGTGGTGCCAAATGAGAAGAACGAACTCATACCCACAAGAACCGTCACTGGGTGGAGGATGTGCATAGACTACAGGAAGCTCAATGAAGCCACCAGAAAGGATCATTTCCCACTCCCATTCATGGATCAGATGCTTGAAAGGCTTGCCGGACATGCTTACTATTGCTTTTTGGATGGATATTCGGGCTACAACCAAATAGTAGTTGATCCTAGAGATCAAGAGAAAACATCATTTGTTTGTCCATATGGAGTTTTTGCTTATAGACGCATGCCCTTTGGATTGTGCAATGCACCTGCCACTTTCCAAAGATGCATGCTATCCATCTTTTCGGACATGATTGAAAAATTTATTGAGGTCTTCATGGACGATTTTTCTGTGTTTGGAGATTCTTTTCCTAGCTGCCTACACCACCTTGCCTTGGTGCTTAAGAGGTGCCAAGAGACTAACCTAGTATTAAACTGGGAAAAGTGTCATTTCATGGTCACAGAAGGAATAGTCCTTGGCCACAAAATCTCTAATAGAGGCATTGAGGTGGACAGAGCTAAGGTGGAACTCATTGAAAAATTACCTCCACCAAGTAATGTCAAGGCAGTTAGGAGTTTTTTGGGACACGCTGGTTTTTACATAAGGTTTATTAGAGACTTTTCTAAAATAGCCAAACCCTTGAGTAACTTGCTTGTCTCTGATACACCCTTTGTATTTGATAAAAATTGCATGCTAGCCTATGAACTTTTGAAGCAAAAACTTTCCTCTACACCTATCATTGCCCCACCTGATTGGAACTTACCTTTTGAACTGATGTGTGATGCATCAGACCTTGCTATTGGGGCAGTGTTAGGACAAAGGAAAGACAATTTGGTACATGTGATTTATTATGCCAGTAAAGTCTTGAATGATAACCAAAGGAATTACACAACCACTGAAAAAGAACTCTTGGCAATAGTCTTTGCATTTGACAAATTTAGATCCTATCTCATTGGATCTAAAGTCATTGTCTTCACTGATCATTTAGCTTTAAAATACTTACTTGCTAAACAAGAATCCAAACCAAGACTTATTAGATGGGTTCTTTTGTTGCAGGAATTTGACATTGAAATCAAGGACAAGAAGGGTGTAGAGAACAAGGTGGCAGACCATTTATCAAGAATACCATGTGAAGAAGGAAGCGCACAAAGCACACATATAAATGAGTGCTTTCCTGATGAACAACTCATGGTAATTCACAAAGCACCCTGGTTTGCAGACATAGCAAACTTCAAGGCCACTGGGAGTTTACCGTTGGAATTTAACAAACATCAAAGGAAGAAATTGGTAAATGATGCCAAATACTTCATCTGGGACGAACCATACTTGTTCAAAAAATGTTCCGATGGCATACTCAGAAGATGCATATCCGAGGAAGAAGGAAGGGAAGTCTTATGGGACTGCCATGGCTCCACTTATGGAGGACATTTTGCAGGAGAAAGAACAGCAGCTAAGGTGTTGCAGTGTGGTTTTTATTGGCCCACTATCTTCAAAGATGCAAAAGAATTAGTGAAGCACTGCCATGAATGCCAGAAAGCGGGGAACCTGCCAAGAAGAAATGAAATGCCACAACAATTCATTCTGGAACTTGAATTGTTTGATGTATGGGGGATAGATTTCATGGGACCCTTTCCCTCCTCATACTCAAATAATTACATTCTTGTGGCAGTAGACTATGTCTCCAAATGGGTTGAAGCAATAGCAACTCCAACCAATGATAATAAGGTAGTCATGAACTTCCTCAGAAAACACATTTTTTGCCGTTTTGGGGTTCCAAGAGCAATCATCAGTGATGGAGGAAGCCACTTCTGCAACAAACCATTAGAGGCATTGCTTCTAAAATATGGAGTCAAACACAAGGTAGCCACACCATACCATCCACAGACAAGTGGGCAAGCCGAAATATCTAACAGAGAACTCAAAAGGATCCTGGAAAAGACTGTGGGAACTTCAAGGAAGGACTGGTCGATTAAGCTAGATGATGCTCTTTGGGCATATAGGACAGCTTTCAAAACACCAATTGGAATGTCTCCTTACCAACTAGTATATGGAAAAGCTTGCCATTTGCCACTGGAGTTGGAGCACAAGGCATACTGGGCCTTGAAACTTTTGAACATGGACAACAAAGCTGCTGGAGAAAGAAGGATGTTGCAAATTCAAGAGTTGGAAGAATTCAGAGCGGAAGCTTATGAGAATGCCAAAATTTACAAAGAAAGAGCAAAGAAGAAGCATGACAGCAACATAGCCCCAAGGAAATTTGAAGAAGGACAAAAAGTATTGCTCTACAATTCTAGGCTGAAGCTATTTCCAGGGAAGCTAAAATCAAGGTGGTCTGGACCATTCCTTGTCACCAAGGTCTCCAAATATGGACAAGTAGAAATCATGGAAGAAAAGTCACAACGAACCTTCATTGTGAACGGTCAAAGACTCAAACATTACTTGGGAGATGTGGAGGAGAAGGACAAAGTTAAATATCACCTCAACTGAGGAAGCTGACCGTCAAGCTAATGACGTTAAAGAAGCGCTTGTTGGGAGGCAACCCAACCTGAGGTAATACCCTTTTGCTGTTTCTTTTATTTGTTTCAATAAAAAGGGTGAAGTAGTTTCTGTGCATTGCAAAGAATTAAGTTTGGTGTTTCACACCAAACAATGAATTCGTGGATCAATAATTCAAAGGGGAATGTGTGACTCTAAGTTTGGTGTTCCACCATAAAGATCAACTGAACACAACAACCTTTGAATTATATGAAAGGAACAACCATTCTAAGCAGTCACAGAAATGCTTAAAACCCTTAGCAGCAACTTCATTCCAAAGAGAACTCAAGGATTCAAAGCACAGAGAAGTAAGTGGGAGACTAAGTTTGGTGTTCACACACCAACTTAAGACTCAGATACTTACCCACACATAGTTGAGCTAACCACTCAAGTGCTTGAGAAGCAAGCAACTTCATCACTCTTTGCAGGAAAGGAAACAAGGATCTTAAAGCATGAAGCAACATTTAGGAGAAGAAGGAGAAATCAAATTGTTTCCCGGCAACAAAGAGAAAACAAGGAATTTCACAAGGTGGTATTGTTCCTTGATAATTCTTTAAAAGGGGCAAACAAAAGCATGCTTGTTCTGGTGTAAACTGTAAATGTTGAATCTTTCTGGAATGTGAAGTTTTTAGTATATTTGTCTGTTTATTGCTTTGAATAAAGTGAATGCCTAGATGTTTGGATATAACTCCACCTTCTTAAACAAATGTTTGCCATGCTTGTTCTGTTTCCAAAAATAAAAGAAAAGTTTGAACAAAAGTAACTTGGCTAAATTAGTGACAAATCAAGTAGAATTAAGTGGTGGTATGCATGCTTGATTGTTCAGTCAGATCACTGGAAATAGAGTGTAGAATTATCATTTTTTATGTAGAAATTGAAAACTATCTATGGATCTTGATGAATAAATGTCTTTGGCCATGAAAAAGAAAGAAAAAGAAGAAGAAAAAGCCACTGAAAAAGGGCAACCAAAAAGAAAAAAATTTGAGAAAATAAGCTAGGCACCAATGGTTTGAACTTCTGAGACAAATGCCTGTGGTGTTCATGTATTAAGGATATGCTTGGATGAATAGGTTCTGAGGAGTGTTTCAACACTTGGTAACTTGGGTTAACTAACCCGGGATTATCAACCAAAAGTCCATTATCAAGAGCAACCTAAATACAAAACATTTAGTCACACAAAGAGGTGCTGGGCACCAATGTCTCAAGAAGAAATGTGAACTAAAATGCCTGAAGTGGATATGTGTAGTGCACTGATAAGAAAAAGAAAATGCCAAAGGCTTGTGCAACACATGACACCAAGCAAACAAGGAGCAAAGGAGCTCTAAGAAAAAGAAAAGAAAAACAAAGAAGAGAAAAGTGCCAAGGACATAAGAATAACAAGAGGCCATAGCAGTGTTTGATGGATGCAATGAAAAAGTGATGATCTTACTTGATAAGTATGGAAAAGTGATGCTGCAACTTTCTGCATAAAACCCTTCTGATGAACTTCAAATGCTTGCTAATATAGCCAATGTAATTGCTTTCTGTTTCATACTTTCTTCTCAAATAACTCAGGACTTGCTTAGGGACAAGCAAGTATTAAGTTTGGTGTTGTGATGCCAAGGCATCTTAGGCTAGTTTCACTAGCATTTTTCTATTAGTTTTAGTTGTTTTATGCATTTTCTTGAGCTTAAAGTAACCAAGAATGGTTAAATGAATAACAAAGCAATGAACCATCCAAACAGTATGATTTTGATGCAAATTCCATGAGTTTTTAGTTATATTACTTGAATGCTATGAATGGAAGATTTCTCATGAAATTTTGCAAGACTTTGATGCAATTGTTTGGATGATTTCAGGGAAGAAGAGGCTAGGCAAGGAAGCAACAAAATCAATAAAGGAAGCTTGAATATCACATGTGGAGTTTAAGTTCCAGTTTAAGCCTAAACTGGAGCTTAAATGCCAGAATCATGAAGGCTAAGAAATGCTGGAATTGAAGTTTAACCTCCAGTTTAACCTTAAACTGGAGGTTAAACGCCAGAATTAGAATTCCAATCTGGAAGCACTTCCACGTTTAACCTCCAGTTTAACCTTAAACTGGAGGTTAAACGCCAGAAGTGAGAAGGGCACCAAGGGGGGCAGTTCCACGTTTAACCTCCAGTTTAACCTTAAACTGGAGGTTAAACGCCAGAAAGGGGAAGAGCACCAGGGAGCCATTTCCACGTTTAAGCTCCAGTTTGACCTTAAACTGGAGCTTAAACGTGTTCGACCAAGTTTCTCCTCCAGGGGTGCTTTCTCCATTTCCACGTTTAAGCTCCAGTTTAACCTTAAACTGGAGCTTAAACGTGTTCGACACCTCCAGGGCTACCTTTCTCAGCTTCCACGTTTAAGCTCCAGTTTAACCTTAAACTGGAGCTTAAACGTGTTCGACCTCCAGGGCTACCTTTCTCAGCTTCCACGTTTAAGCTCCAGTTTAACCTTAAACTGGAGCTTAAACGTGTTCGACCTCCAGGGCTGCCTTTTCTACCTCCACGTTTAAGCTTCAGTTTAACCTTAAACTGAAGCTTAAACGTGTTCGACTAAGTTACCCTCCAGGGCTGCCTTCTTCCATTTTCACGTTTAAGCTTCAGTTTAACCTTAAACTGAAGCTTAAACGTGCTACCACAAAAGGCATCACTGGAAGTGTCTGGCGTTTAAGCTGCAGTTTAAGCTTAAACTGCAACTTAAACGCCACTCTTGGAAAAGGTTTCTGGGCCAAAAATATTGCAGTTTAAGTTAGTATTTGAGCACAAACATTAACTTAAACTTACTCTGGTATGAAACCCAATTGAATATCATGGTTTATGGGATTGGGCCTGAAGGATTGATGAGTCTGAAATTTCAATTTATTGAGTCATGTGTCATTATTTGATTATCACTAAGTTGGCTCAATGAATGTTACAGAATTTGGATTAACAGCCTCATCAAGATTATGGATCATAAACCCAAGGCAAAAGGAAAGCAGGGAGAGGCCTCAAAGCCCAAGAAACACAACAGAAGCTCAATATAGAAAGTGTATAAATAGGATAGAATTTAAGTTAGGAGAACTTAGACTTTTTACCTTTTCATTTAGCTAGTTTTCATATCTTTGTAATTGAATTCAGAGCTATGACTCACTAAACCCCCTTTCATTGGGTTAGGGAGCTCTATTGTAATTCAATGAATCAATAATAGTTTATCTTCTTCTTCAATCTTTTCTCTTGAATTTTGTTAGAAAGCTTCTCGATCTAATTCCATTGGGTAGTTGTCTTGGGAAAGAAACTACCCATAATAGGAATCCTTCGGAACCTTGGGAAAGGAATGGAGGATTCATGCTAGAGAAGCTTTCTCACAGTGAATTGGATTGGGGTTTGGATGGATATTGTGACATGTAATCCTACCAAATTGTGGTTCATGAAACTGTGTGGTATAATCAGTGATCGAGCATCATCTCTTCTTATGAACATTTAAACCAAGGGATTGGGAATTTGTTCGTTTTTAGAGAGAATTGGTGAGCCAAGGGATTGGGATCCAATCATATAAGATTGCCAAGCAAAATTCAATGAACGCATTGCTTGAGGAAGAGATAAACATGTTTTGATTCGGAGATCTCAATATCTCCTATAACCCAATGAATTCCCCATTTCTGATTTCCACTTTCTCTTTACATTCTGCAATTACATTCATGCAATCACTCCCATTCCCTTTTAATTTCAGCAATCTAGCTTCTGCCCTTTACTTCATGCAATTTAAGATTCCGCCATTTAAATTCCTTGTCATTTCAATTTCTTGTCATTTACGTTTCCCGCCACTTTTACATTCCGCAATTCTCATCTAAATCTTGATTCCGCTCAACTAGAACATACTTCTAATCCGAATCGCTCACTCAACCAATCTTTGTGGGATTCGACCTCACTCTATTGTGAGTTTTTACTTGACGATAACCAGTGCACTTGCCGGAAGGAATTTTGCCGATCGTGCAATTTCCTAAATCGTAGCATAACAAGTTTATGCGCATCACTGGGTTGCCTCCCAGCAAGCGCTTCTTTATTGTCTTTAGCTGGACCTTTACTGAGCTTCATTCAAGCCTCCGTTCTGAGCATTCTTGCTCAAAATTGCTTTCAAGATAATGTTTGATTCTCTGTCCATTAACAATGAACTTTTGTCAGAATCAATATCTCGAAGCTCAACATATCCATATGGTGACACTCCTGTAATCACATATGGTCCCCTCCACCAGAATTTTAATTTCCCAGGGAATAATCTGAGGAATTACAAGAGAAGAAGAATTCTACAACTACAAGAGAACAATTAAGGAAAGAAAAGGAAAATTAGAAGATAGAAGATTAACTAGATCTAGATTTAAACCTAATCCTAATTCTAGAGAGAAGAGGGAGCTTCTCTCTCTAGAAACTACTCTAAACTAATCCTAATGTGTGTGTATGAGTAAAATTGAGTGAATTCCTCATTTCCCTTCAATCCTTGGTCTTTTAAAGCTTTTCCCACCAAAAACTCAGCTCCAAGTGGGGCCAAAAACCCTCCAAAAATTGCCAGGCATGAGTTCCTCTTTAAAAATCACGTGCGGCCTTCGGCGCTTACGTGCACAGCACGCGTACGCGTCCCTGGAGTATTTCGCAATCCGCGCGTATGCGCATAGTGCGCACGCGCGCCCATGGGCTTTTGCAAATCTTTGGCTTTTCATGATTTCTCCACTTTGCATGCTTTCCTCCCATTATATTGACCCATTCCTAGCCTTTTCAACTTGAAATCACTTAACAAACACATCAAGGCATCTAGTGGAATCAAAGGTGAATCAAGATTAACCAATTAAGGGCCTAAAAAGCATGTTTTCACCTCTAAGCACAAATAAGGAGACAACCATGAAACCATGATATTTCATTGAATAAATGTGGGTAACAGGTCATAAAATCTCCTAAATTAAGCACAAGATAAACCCTAAATATGGGATTTATCAGTAGTCGACCCACATCCGCCATTTTCCATTGGGCTTTTTGACCAGCACGACATTTGCTAGCCATAATGGGTATTTTACTTCCCTTATGAACCCTGCCTCTTGTAAGGCTTGTACCTGCTCTTCCACGACATGTGACCTTTTTGGGCCAAGCTTCCTACGCTTCTGCTATACTGGCCGAGTGATAAATCCCAATTTTGTGGTTTATATTGTGTAGAATTTGGGAGGTTTTTGTCAATATTTCTCACGCTTATTCACAAGAAATGCATGGTTTTGCGTTCACTTCCTAATATTACTCCATGGTGAAAAACATGCTTGTTTTGCCTTAAAATTACCATATTTTAATCCTCTTCTATTGCCATTTGATGCCGTGATGTATTTGTTGAGTGATTTTAGGAATTATAGGGTAGGAATGGCCTAGAAGAGAGAAAGAAAGCATGCACACAAGGGAGGAACATGAAGATTTGAATTTTGGGAAAAGCAGCATTGGTGCGCACGCGCACTCCACGCGCACAGATGAATGAGGATGGCTGGAAGCAGCGCGCAAGGATGGACGCATCCGCGCGGATCAGAAGATTCCAATCGACGCGCACGCGCACTTAGCGCGCACACGTGGATCGTAAAAGTAATCAGCGCGCACGCACGCATGGCGCGCATGCGCGGGAGGCTGCACGTGACCTCATTAAAGGAAATCGTGCCTGGTGATTTCTGAGAGGAAATTGTGACCTCATTAAAGGCTGTATGGAAAAGACCCAAGGATGCTAGGGGGAAAGGGGGGATCAATCATATTACACTAAGACACACTTTTAGCTAGTTTTTTATTTTTTGTTCTTCTAGAGAGAGAAACCCTTGTTCCTCTCTAGTTTTAATTTGATCTTTCCTTGTTGAATTGTGAATTGGATCTTGTTAATTACTAGTTTTCATGTTCAATTTGAATTCCTTAGTATAATTTTACTTAGATCTTGTGTTAGTTTTATGAATTCTTGTCAATTGTCATTTTATACGCATTTCATGAATAATTTTACATTGATGATTTCTATGATTAATTGTGTTGTTTGGATGGTTGTATGTTGATAATTGTTAGTGGGTACTTGTTGATTTCAATTTAATTGTTATTTTGAGCATGTCTTTTGTTAATGCTTACCATGTGTTTGATGAATTATTTACTTTGATTATGGAGTAGTTCTCTTTACTCTTGGCCTAGGCTAAGGGAATTGGGAAAACTTGAGTCATTGGGTCTAATGGATTTGATGATTTGGGAGCCTTTAGTGGTCAATTTGATAACCATTGACGCTAACCTTCTATTAAGTCAATTAGTAGTGAGGTTAGAACTTATGGGTTGATGTTGACTGATGTGCGGAAAACGATCCGACACAAAACTCACCGGCAAGTGTACCGGGTCGCATCAAGTAATAATAACTCACATGAGTGAGGTCGATCCCACAGGGATTGAAGGATTGAGCAATTTTAGCTTAGTGGTTGATTTAGTCAAGCAGATCAAGAGTTGGTTGAGTGATTTGTGATTAACAGAAATTAAATTGCATGAAAAGTAAAGGGAGAGGGGTAAATTGCAGGAAATTAAAGAGAACAGAAAATAAAAGTGCTGAATCTTAAAGAACAAGAAATTAAATGGCAGAAACTTAGAACGCAAGAAATGTAAATTGCAGAATCTTAGAATGCAAGAAATGTAAATTGCAGAATCTTGGAATGCAAGAAATGTAAATGGCTTGAATTATAAATGGATCAGGGATGTGGGATTGCAAAAATTAAACAAGAGAGCAGTAAATCTCAACAAACAGAAACTTAGAAGATGGATCTAATTGAACCGGATCTTAAATGCAAATGAAAATAAACTTAGTATAGCAATGTAATAAGGAAATTGAAATTGAAAGATGTAGATCTCAGGACTCAAGAGACTAGATAACCAAGTCTAGATCTCACTGCCTTCTTAGATCCAAATTTAGAATTCAATTGCAAGAGATTAAAAATCAAAACAGAAGAAAACTTGGATTCAAATCTCAATTCTCCAATGGTGCAGTGAAAGAAACAAAAAGAGATCTCAAGGTGAGATTGAGACAGAATTTCCTCAATTCTTCAACACCCAAGACTCTAAATCTCCAAATAGCTCAAAACCCAAAAGTTCTCTACTGTGAATACTATGAAAACTCTTAAAGAAAACTCAAAACGAAAAAAAACTCTCTAAAACTTCAAATCCTAAGCTATTTATACACTTTCTTCAAATGATCATTAAGCCTTGAATTGGGCCTTTAGTCTTGATGGAATTGGGTTGATAGTGGCCTCCGTTGCTTGCTCTTGGTGTTGGGAAGAAATCCATTAGTGAACCGGGCCATGAACCATTCACGTTTGAGTCAACGTTTGAGGCAAACGTTGACTCAAACGTCACTTGTGTAAACTTATGCAGCTAGGCCAAGATGCTGTCATCCACATTTGGCTCAACGTTTGAGGTCAAACGTGAGCTCAAACGTGGATCTCCCCATGCTCTCTTTTTGGCCAATGTTTGGCCCAATGTTTGAGGCAAACGTTGGCGCAAACGTGGCTCAATTAACTCACAAACCATGGACTCTTCTTTATGCTAAAATGGCGCCAACGTTTGACCTCATGTTTGAGGCAAACGTTGGCGCAAACGTTGGCTTGCTTCAGGGGTGCTTTTGCTTGCTCTTCCTTGCCAAAATGTAGCCAACGTTTGACCTCACGTTTGAGGCAAACGTTGGCTCAAACGTTGCCATGCCCAGGAGTGCTCTTCCTTGCTCATATGTGGCCAACGTTTGACCTCACGTTTGAGGCAAACATTGGCTCAAACGTTGCCATCCCTTGCTCCTTTTTCAGCCAACGTTTGCCTCAACGTTTGAGGCAAACGTTTGGCGTTGGCTCTTCTCCAGGGTGTTCTTCATCTGTTTCTCACGTTTGAGTTAACGTTTGAGGCAAACGTTAGCTCAAACGTGAATCCCTCTTTTCAAGCCATTCTTGCAACCTTCTTCCAAGCTTTATTCCACCTATCATCAACCAACATTTGCATCAAAGCTATGCTCTAATCATGAGAGTTATTATTTTTCTTGTCATATAAGTAATTATGGCATAAAACTCATGAAAATGCATCAATTCATCCATAGTTGATTGAATCTAAGGAAACATGAAATTCCACCCAATTGACTTACTTGTGGCTTAAGAAAGTGCATAAAACTAAATGAAAACAAAGGAAAAAGACTAGTGAAACTAGGCTAAGATGACTTGTCATCATTGACCAAACCATTTGATGTACTTCAAGTATAGAAGTAGACTTAATGAGTTTGGTTACTCATAATTGTCATGATATGGTTATTAGACAAGGATGGTGACCCCTAATTCCCAAATCTAGCCAAGAGTTGCTTTTATCATTCCTATTTGAAAATCCAAAAGTTTTAATTACTTGACTTAGTTATAGTTACTTGCTTAGTTAAAGTAGAATCATAGTGAATGTCACTTGTTAGTTTGGAATTGCTCATGTCTTGCTTAGTTAATTGAATTAGTTTCTTGCATTGTAAGATCGCTTGTTTGTTAAGATTCCCATTTACTTTCTTGCTCATGACTCATAACCCCCGGATTTCTAACTAATGTTGAAGCATATGTTTGCCCATTCTTTGTGAGATGATCCGAGGTTTGAATACTTCGGTTATTTCTATTGGGGTTGAACTTGTGACAACCAAATCCCTTCTAAATTTGATACCCAAGCCTTGTTGTTGGTTTGGACTATACTAACAACGGAATTATTTGTGAAATTCCGAACCGGTACACATCCTTGGGGTACCATCAAATTTTTGGCGCTGTTGCCAGGGAATGGTTGCAACATATGCCTTGATATTGATTATGTGAATATGTGAATATTGTAGATAGTTTAATTGCTCTCAATACTTAGCTATAGTTTAGATTTCTTTTACATTTGTGCTATGACTCGGTCTCAAGCGAATTCTAGCTTAGCCAATTTTGATCCCGAGATTGAAAGAACTTTGTTACATACTCGGCAAGCTAGACAGCGGTTGGATTATATGGCTAGTACTTCGGCCTCTCTTGAGGAACATACCGAATCACTAGGCGGTACCGTGAGTAACTTGGAGTCCACTACTTCCTATTCTTTTGTTGGCACTGATAATACATCTTTACATCCTACAGGTGAGCCACACATGGCGGAGCCACGATGGATCAATTTGCATGATCAAGGAGCTCCGGATATCATACTTCAACCGTTGCAAGCAAGGTATCATAACCTTGATCCAAACTTTGAATTGAAGAGTAGCTTGATACATCTACTTCCTAAATATCATGGGTTGCCGGGACAAGGTCCCATCCAACATCTAAGAGATTTTCAAGTTGCTTGTTCTACGGCTCGAAGGCATGGAGCCGATGAGGTGGCTATCATGATTTTTGCCTTCCCTTTCTCTCTTGAAGTGCAAGGAAAGACATGGTTTTATTCACTACCGGATGAGATTGTGACCAATTGGGATTTCTTGAGAAGAGAGTTTCTAGATAAATTCTTTACATCCGGAAGGAGATTTCGGGCATAATGCAAAGAGACCAAGAGAGTTTGTGTGAGTATTGGTATCGGTTTAAGAGGCTATTGGAATCTTGTCCACACCATGGAATGAACACTCACTTGCTCATTAGCTACTTCACCGGAGGTCTTTGTGTGGAAGATAGAAGATTGCTCACCGCTTCTAGTGGTGGTTCCCTTTCAAAAAACAAGATGGAGGGAGAAGCTTGGAATTTGATAAAGGATGTTGCCGAGGCTACACAACATACAAGGGTGAGAAGTAATCCTCTCAAGGGTGTGGTAGAACCATCCCCTTCCGAATCAAACCTAACCAAAGCACTTGGGGATATGACCATCATCCTTACACAAATACAAAATGATCAAAAGGAATACTACTCCATCCAAGCTATCCAAGCCCCACGTCCAGTTGCTCAACTTGAAGGCCCTCCTAGGATTTGTGGTTTGTGCTCTAGCACCACACATTACACCGATCAATGCCATCAAATTCAAGAGGAACATGCTCTTGTAGTAGCCAATGTGAATTACAACAACCGTCTACCTTATCCTTCTCAAGGCCAAAACAATTACCATCAAGGTGGTAATCAACATCAAGGGTGGAGAGATAATGCACAAGGAAGCAATCAAAACCAACGATGGAACAACTCTTCTTCTCATCACAACAACAACCAATCTTCATCCCAATACCACCATAACAACACCAACTACCAAGCCAACTGGTGCACGAAATTGTGATCATCAACAATGGCGCCAAAGGACTTGGAGCTCTCAAATGTGAATCACACTTTGTCACAATTCTGCACAACTAACCAGCAAGTGCACTGGGTCGTCCAAGTAATACCTTACGTGAGTAAGGGTCGATCCCACGGAGACTGTCGGCTTGAAGCAAGCTATGGTCACCTTGTAAATCTCAGTCAGGCTAATTCAGATGGTGATGAAGAATTGATAATTAAAAGATAAACAAAACATAAAATAAAGATAGAGATACTTATGTAATTCTTTGGTTGGAATTTCAGATAAGCGTACGAAGATGCTTTG
Organism: Arachis ipaensis; assembly: GCF_059453495.1. Lineage (NCBI taxonomy): Eukaryota > Viridiplantae > Streptophyta > Magnoliopsida > Fabales > Fabaceae > Arachis > Arachis ipaensis. Next base: position 79,149,449 of record NC_142444.1, read on the forward strand.
TTCCTCCTGAACCTCTACTTTCCTATTTCCTTCTTCCAATCATTCATACTCCTTTCCATGGCAAGCTTTATGTTGAGCATCACCGTTGTCAATGGCTACTTCCCGTCCTCTTAGTGAAAACGTTCCAAATGCGCTGTCACCGCACGACTAATCATCTGTCGGGTCTCGATCATGTTGGAATAGGATCCATTCATCCTTTTGCGTCTGTCACACGCACAACTATCGTGAGTTTGAAGCTCGTCACAGTCATCCCTTCCCAGATCCTACTCAGAATACCACAGACAAGGTTTAGACGTTTCGGATCTCAGGAATGGCTGCCAATAATTCTAGCCTATACCACGAAGGTTCCAATCTTAGATTAGAAACCCAAGAGATACACATTCAAGCTTGTTTGCATGTAGAACGGAAGTGGTTGTTAGTCACGCGTTCATAGGTGAGAATGGTGATGAATGTCACATAATCATCACATTCATCATGTTCTTGGGTGCGAATGAATATCTTGGAGAAGAAATAGACTTGAGTTGAATAGAAAAACAATAGTACTTTGTATTAATTCATGAAGAACAGCAGAGCTCCACACCTTAATCTATGTTGTGTAGAAACTCCACCATTGAAAATACAAAAGAACAAGAGGGTCTAGGCATGGCCGTGAGGCCATCCCCAAACGTGAAAAGGTCTATCTAAGTATGAAAATACAATAGCAAAAGGCCCTATTTATAGAGAACTAGTAGCCTAGGGTTTACAGAAATAAGTAATTAATGCAGAAATCTTCTTCCGGGCCCACTTGGTGTGTGCTTGGGCTGAGCATTGAAGCTTCCATGTGTAGAGACTTTTCTTGGAGTTAAACGCCAACTTTTGTGCCAGTTTGGGCGTTTAACTCCAGCTTTTGTGCCAGTTTTGGAGTTAAACGCCATAATTCTTGAGCTGACTTGGAACGCCTATTTGGGCCATCAAATCTCAGGCAAATTATGGACTATTATTTATTGCTGGAAAGCCCAGGATGTCTACTTTCCAACGTAATTGAGAGCGTGCCAATTGGGCTTCTGTAGCTCCAGAAAATCCACTTTGAGTGCAGGAAGGTCAGAATCCAACAGCATCTGTAGTCCTTTTTCAGCCTCTGAATCAGATTTTTGCTCAAGTCCCTCAATTTCAGCAAGAAAATACCTGAAATCACAGAAAAACATACAAACTCATAGTAAAGTCCAGAAGGGTGATTTTTATTTAAAAACTAATAAAAATATAATAAAAACTAATTAAAATATACTAAAAACATACTAAAAACAATGCCAAAAAGCGTATAAATTATCCGTTCATCACCAACCAAGGCCACTCCAACCAAAACCAAAACAACTACACCAAGTACCAAGCACCACACCATAGACAACAATCCAACCAAACTCCTCCATCTTCCAACAATCAAGTTGATGAGCTTAGAGCCGCCATGGAAAAGCGAGATGAGAGTAACAAGGCTCAATTCGATGCCTTGGGCGTTCAATTGGCTAACCTCACTAACATGCTTTCAAAGATGACCATGCCAAACCAACCATCAACTCCCAACAACAACACCAACCAACCCTCAAACTCTTCTAACCTTCCATCCCAACCCCAATAAAACCCAAAGGGCGGTCTCAACGCCATCACTCTACGGTCGGGGACTACATTGGAAGAGATACCTCCAAGGGTCATAGGAGACATTTATGAGGAAGAAGTGGTTGTTGAAGCTCCACATGAAGAAGAGGTGGTAGACAAAAGGCATGAGGAAGAAGGAGTAAATCTCAAGGAACCTAAGAGGAAAGCTAAAGTGGATGAGTCCATTCCTATTCCATTTCCTTCCATGGTGAAGAAGGCAAAGAAAGCACCGGAATTTGATTTGAACATGCTTCAAGTGTTCATGAAGGTTGAGGTAACCATACCCCTTCTTGATGCTATTCAACAAATTCCAAAGTACGCAAAATTTTTGAAAGACTTGTGTACACACAAAGATAGGATAGGAGAATTGAAAACATTATCCTTGGGTAGTTCAATTTATTCCTTGATAAAACCTATTCCAAAGAAATGTGGTGACCCTAGACCTTGTTTAGTGTCTTGTTGTATTGGTGGACGCACTTTACATGATTGTATGTGGGACTTGGGAGCTTGTGTAAGCATCATACCACATTCTATCTATGTGTGGTTGAATTTAGCTCCATTAAAGAAGTCGGCGGTGAGGTTTGCCTTAGCCGATAAAAGTGTGATCACGGTGATGGGAATAGCAGAAGATGTACTTGTCGCGATCAAGGATTTGGTTTTTTCGGTTGACTTTTACATCCTTGAAATGCCTCCAACAGAAAATAGAAGCTCATCCTCTGTTCTACTTGGTAGACCCTTCTTCAAAACCTCTAAATTCAAGTTAGATGCCTTCACCGGCACATATTCCTTCGAGGTTGGAGATAAGACTATCAAGTTCAATTTAGAAGAAGCCATGAAACATCCTCCAGAAGAACATTTTGTTCTCCGATGTGATGTAATTGATGAAGTGGTAGTGGAAGTGCAAGAAGAAGAACACAACAAGTTATGCTACCCCATTGTTGAGGAGACGGATGACCAAGAGGATGAACATGAGAAAGTTGTCAAGAATGAACACCATGAGCTTGATGAAAAGGAATCTCAGCTTGAGGCAAAGAGTAAACTGAAGCCCCTTCCATCTCATTTGAAGTATGCTTTCTTAGAAGACAACCAAAGGTTTCCGGTCATTATTGCTAGTGAGCTTTCAAGTGAAGAAGAAGAAAAGCTCCTAGATGTTCTAATAAAGTACAAGAAAGCAATAGGATGTAGCCTAGTGGATATTGTGGGAATTGACCCCCCCAAGTGCATGCATAGGATATTTCTCCAAGATGGAGCTAGGTCGGTTAGGTAACCGCAAAGGAGGCTTAACCCGACCATCCTCGATGTAGTGAAAAAAGAGGTCACCAGATTACTGGAGGCGGGTATCATATACCCAATCTCTGACAATGAGTAGGTGAGCCCAGTCCAAGTTGTCCCCAAGAAGTCGGGCATCACAACAGTGAAGAAGGACTACGGTGAAATGGTCACTAAAAGAGTACAAAATACGTGGCGAGTGTGTATTGATTACAGAAGATTGAACGCCGCTACACGGAAGGACCATTACCCCTTACCCTTCATCGATCAGATGTTAGACCATTTGGCAGGAAAATTTCACTGCTGCTTTCTTGATGGATTTACTGGCTACTTCCAAATTCATATTCCTCCTGAAGATCAGGAGAAGACCACGTTTACTTGTCCGTTTGGCACCTTTTCCTATAAAAGGATGCCATTTGGACTATGTAACGCACCCACTACTTTTCAGCGGTGCATGACGAGTGTCTTCTCCGATCTAATGGAGAATTGCCCGGAAGTATTTATGGATGACTTCAGCATTTATGGTACTTCATTTGCTTGTTGCCTAGAGAACTTGGACAAGGTCTTAGCTAGATGTGTTGACACTAACCTTGTCTTAAATTTTGAAAAATGTCACTTCATGGTACGACAAGGCATAGTGTTAGGACATGTAGTATCTCATGAAGGCATTTCTGTAGACCCGGCCAAGGTCGATGTTATCACCACTTTACCTCACCCCTCATCTATGAGGGAGGTCCGCTCGTTTTTGGGACATGCAGGATTCTATAGGCGCTTTATCAAGGATTTTAGCAAGATTGCTTTGACATTGTCGTGCCTACTCCAAAAAGATGTGGATTTTGAGTTTGATAGTGAATGTGTGAAAGCTTTTGAAGAGCTAAGGAGAGTTCTTACCACGGCACCGATTGTGCGAGGCCCCAACTTGACGTTGCCATTTGAGATAATGTGCGATGCGTCAAACCATGCTGTAGGTGCCGCGCTTGCACAGTGCGATGGTAAACTCCCTTATGTCATTGCTTACTCTTCTAAAACAGTAGATGCAGCACAATCCAACTATACCACTAATGAAAAAGAATTCTTAGCTATTGTTCATGCTTTAGATAAATGGATCATGCAGCTTTAAAGTATTTATTGACAAAGAATGAGTCAAAGCCTAGACTCATACGTTGGATCTTGCTTTTGCAAGAATTTGACATTGAAATTAGGGACCGGAGTGGATCTCAAAACCTGGTTGCGGATCATTTAAGCCGCATTGAGAATTTGAAATTCGATCCATTTCTGATCAATGACTCATTCCCATTGGATAGTTTGCATGCCGTGTCGGATAGCTTTCTTTGGTTTGCCCCAATGGCGAATTACTTGGTTGCGAAAATCTTCCCTCCTAACTTTTCAAAAAACCAAAGGGACAAGTTGAGGAGTGATTCCAAATACTATATTTGGGATGACCCTCACTTGTGGAAGAGAGGCATGGACCCAGTAATTCAAAGATGTGTCCCGGAGTCTGAAATCTAACCAATTCTTGAAGCTTGCGATTCGTCCGAATGTGGTGGCCACTTTGGCCCACAAAGGACTGCTAAAAAGGTGTTGGATTGTGGATTCTGGTGGCCAACCTTATTCAAGGATGCTAACTGGTTATGTGTGTCTTGCCATCAGTGTCAGAGGTCAGGAAACATATCCCAAAGGGATGAAATACCTCAGCAACCTATGTTGTTCTGTGAGATATTTGATGTATGGGGCATTGACTTTATGGGACCATTTCCCAACTCTAGTGGGTATCTGTATATCCTGTTAGCGGTTGACTACGTGTCATAGTGGGTAGAGGCCATACCTACCCGTCTTGACGACGCCAATATCGTTGTTTCTTTTATTAGGAATAACATTGTATGTCGTTATGGGTCACCACGAGCAATCATGAGCGACCAAGGATCCCACTTTTGTAACAGGAAGGTAGAAGCATTGCTCAAGCGCTGTGGAGTGTCGCATAAGGTTTCTACTGCTTATCATCCGCAAACAAATGGACAAGCAGAAGTGTCCAACCGGGAAATTAAGAGAATTTTGGAGAAAGTGGTCAATCCATAAAAAAAGATTGGAGCCTCCGGTTAGGAGATGTACTATGGGCGTATAGAACGGCCTACAAGACTCCGATAGGGATGAGTCCCTTCCGGATCGTCTATGGTAAGGCATGCCACCATCCGGTGGAAATTGAGCATCGAGCCTATTGGGTGGTAAAGCAGTGCAACATGGATTTACACGGAAAAGACTAAAGTGTTTCATATGAGAAACGAGTCATATGAGAATGCCCGAATTTACACGGAAAAGACTAAAGTGTTTCATGACCATCACATTCAGAAGAAGGACTTTCAAGAAGGTGATGAGGTCCTCCTCTACAACTCAAGACTTCGATTCATGCCTGGCAAGCTCCGCTCTACATGGGAAGGACCTTTCACGGTGAAGGAGATAAAGCCCTATGGAGTGGTGGAGTTGTTTGATCCCAAGAGTGAAGCAACTTTCAAGGTGAATGGACGTAGAGTAAAGAAGTATCATGGCTACAAGCCACCAAAAGAGCTAGAGGTGTACCTATTGGAGGATGCACCAAGGAGAGAGGAAGCTTAAGAAAAGGACCGTCCAACTTAAGGACGTTAAAGAAAAGTGCTTGGTGGGAGGCAACCCACCATGGTAAGATCTTCCTTGTTTATACCATTTTGTTTGTAACCTTAAATTCTTGTGAATTTTGTGAATCCTTGATTATTGATTGATTGCATAGGAATGCTAGTTTTGTTCTTCTTATGAATAGATAGGATGTTCATATAGTTTTCATCATTTTGGTATGGATGAATTGTTGAAGTAGGGAGAATGGTATGTTTTGAATAGTGCATGAGATTGTGATGTATTCTCTTTGACTACTAGCTTAAGCACCTGCCAAGAATGTGATAGAATAGGTCTTGTTTAGAAAAAAAAGAAGAGAAAAAGGAAAAATGGGCACCGACGCGCCAGCGCACTGTGTGTCCACGTGCTGGTGGTGCAACTTCAACTCTTGGGCCAAATACCCGAGAGTTATGCCCACTTCATGCCCAACTCGCACCAGGCACTCACGCGTCCGCGTATTTGCCTCCTGCACACACCATTGCAAATCACCCATCGACGCGCAAGCGCACTGTGTGCGCGCGTGCCGATGGCAATATCTGAACTCTCTGGTACAAAATCCAGAGAGTTGTGCCACATTTGGGCCAACCTTGTGCCAAAACTGACGCATCCATGCAATGTGCGCATCCGCGCCAGTCGCGAACTCCCTCAAGCACGCGTCCGCACAAGGTGTGCGTCCGCACGCCTATGCCACTCACCAACTCTGGTACATATTCCAGAGACTTATGCCAACTTTGTGCCAGTTCTATGCCAAAGGCACAACTGACCTCGCGCGTGTGCGCCACTGCCGCGCACGTGTCCCTTGCTAAAACCCGCACCGACGCGCCAGCGCACTGTGTGCGCGCGCGCCAGTTGCGCGAATCAGTTTTAAAGCTGGCGCGCTGTCTTTCTCACCCCTTTCTTTCCTTATTTCTTTTCTCTTCTTCCTCTATCACACTCCCTTCTCTTCTTCTCCTTCCACAATCCACCACCACCGTCTCCGGCCACTCACCGGCGACAACCACCTCTCCCGGTGGCACTATATCTCTCATATTTCTTTCTCATCTTCACAAAAGAAAATTCAACCTTGTTCTTTTATACTTCTCAAGGTTCTACTTCTTCCATTTCTTTTCTTTCATTTTCTTTGCATTATTTCCTTTAGTTAGACTCTTTTTGTTGCTTTACTTAGTTTCTCTTTTAGTTACATAATGATATTTCTCACTTTTTGTTTGCTTACTTTTCCTTTTTCCTTAATTTTCCATGGATGATTGAATTTGAGTTTAAATTGCTTTAGTAGATCTTTTGACATTTTCTTCCTTATCTTTGCTAATATGTGATGTTCCTGTGATGATTGATGTTTCATTTTGGGTTTTAAATTGATTGAGTATCTCATAATTGCTCTTTGGTTGATAATTGCACACCAAGTGTTCGAGGAAATGCATGAATGCCATTTTGGTTTCTTTTAATAATGTACTTTCATTGGATGCTTATCCTCATTCACTTGTTGTCTTTCATACGCATTGAGTATACTTTGCTTGCTAATTAGATACTCATTGACCATGACTTGCTCTTTGTTATGGATGCTTGAGATTACTCCTCACATGCCGTTGCATGCTTTACTTCCTCTTGCATCCCATGCCAAGTGTTGTGACCCATGTCTTTATGATTACTCTGTTGCAAGATTTCTTTCGGGCACTATCCTTCACTTGCATGTTTTTGTTAAAATGATTCTTTGAGTTTAATGTTTTCCTGTTTCCCTTCCTTTCTCAGGATGGCCACCAAGAAAGGCAAGGAGAGAGCTCCAAGGAAACCGGCCGCAAAGAGGGCACCCCAAAGGTCAACTTCTAAGGCGCACTCTTCATTGGGAGCCAAGCCCCTAACCAAGAAGGCTAAGATACCCACTCCTATTGATGAGAATAAAAAGAGCAAACCGGAAAAAGATTCTTCAAGGTTCCCCAACCGCTTCTGTGAACTTATGTTCCCTTCTATGGTTGTCAAGAACTATCATCCTGAGCATCTACTTGCTCCGCCGGACAAGGTGGCTCCTTATATTCTACCCCGCATTGAACAGCGAGGATGGGAGTTTCTTTTAAGAAAGCCAAGGGAAATCAACCTCTCTTGGGTGAAAAAGTTCTACACTAACTACCATCTTTCCTCTCTTCAATCGGTGTTCATGCGCCGGAAGCAAGTCTCAGTTTCAGAAGAGGTTATTCAGCAAGTGCTTAATGTCCTACCGGTACCAAGTGACATGGATGGCTACCAAAAAGTCTTACATCAGTGAGAGAAGTTTGGATTTGATTGGAACTCGATCCTCCGAGTCATCGCTGAGCAAGAGGCATTTTGGATCCATGGTCGACTACGGATGAGGCCAAGAGCATTAATGCTCGCTTCCTCACTGTAGAAGCTAGAGCTTGGGCCCAGATCCTATCTCACTATGTACTACCTAGCACCCACAAGTCGTCCTTTACGGCGGACCTCGCCTTGCTTGTTTGGTGTGTTCTCACGGAAAGGCTAGTGAACATTCCGTTTCTTCTCAAGCAAGCGATGAGTCAAGTTCATGCCCGGGGTAATTTGCCATTTCCAGCATTGGTATCTGATTTAGTTGCTGCTGTGGGTGTTCCTTGGGAAGCAAAGGACAGGAAGATTATAGTTCCGGCTAAGGGCAATGTGGTCCCAAGCGAAAAATACTTACATCTTCCCATGAACAACCCAAGCCTTGACATAGCCCTCCCATCTACTATTCCTTCTACTTCATCATCACCATCACGGCAAAGATCCACACATCAGAGGATAGAAGATCTACACTGGATGCTTGATAGATATGAGAAGCGCAATCAACGCCGATACACTTACATCAAGAAGCTTTTACGTTGTGTTACCCCTAGCATGGAGGAACCCGAAATATTCACATCCACCTCAAACCCAAGTGATGGGAGCTCTGAAGGGGAGGATAGTGACGGTTCCGGTCCTGACCGCCCTTTGCGCAATGTTCGTAGCACGGAGGACCGTGCTAAATTCTAAGTGTTGGGAGGTCGTTCGACCGATCTCCATGGGTAACAATCTCTTCCTTTCAATACCCATAGATTTATCTTTTGCTTAGTAGTTAGTACACTGTTAGTACATTGCATGTGTAGTTAGTTTTGCTTGTAAATACCCCTTGCATGATAGTTAGTTTCTATAGAGTTGCTTGGTCAAAACAATAACTTCTTTCCCAAGAAACTGTGTTTTGGGGCACCCTACCAAATTTTTTAAAATTTTTTGCAGTAAACTTGCTTTAAGAATGTATTTTGGAACATAGTGATTGAGCTAAGAACACAAGCATGTAAGTTTTGAGCCTATTGCATGGTTACATCTTCTAACCATTATCTCCCATTCTTGTGTGCATATCTCTCTCTCTATGATTGTGATTCTTGCTTTGTCTGATTCTATATTTCCATTACTTTGTGTATGAATGCATTTACATGATTGAGGCCATCATTCTAATAGTCACTTCTCCCAAATGGCCTTAACCCTTTTATCTACCATTGCTAACCAATTTTGAGCCCATGTTAAACCCTTTTGTTCTTAAATAGAGCACATCAACAACCTTAAGTGAAAAACTATGAATGTCCTTAAATTTGGATCCTTGATTAGCTTAGGTAAGTTAGGATGTGTATCATTCAATTAGGAGGGTATACCTGGGAAATTTGGGTAGATATATAGGTGTGTAATTGTAGTGTAATTGAAAAATTCTAGGATTTGGGAACATACTCATGTATGGACTGATTGGACTATATGCATTGAAACTTTTGCACACAAAGCCCCAAGAAAAGGGGATAAAAAAAACAATAAAAAGGGGACAAAGAAACCCCAAGACAAAGTAATGAAGAAAACAATGCATATAGGTGTAAATTGAAAAGAATGTATGAGTATGCAAAAAAATGAAACTCAAGGGTAGCTAGGTAATGTATTATAGTTCTATAGGTTGTTCTATGTGTCTAGTGGGATCCTAGGTTAATCCAGGACTCAAATTTCAAGCTCACTTGGCCATATACATCCTCACCTTCACCCTAGCCCCATTACAACCCATGAATATGACCTCATGATACTTGTAAGCATGCATTAAGTAGTTGTTAATTGTTATATGAGAGACAAATCTTGGAAAGCATGAATAGGAAATGATTGAGTGACGAACCCTATACACTTGAGCGAATAGAGCGGATACATTTCCGGTGAGGGTTTAATGCTCAATTCTTTGTTCCCGGCTTTCATAAGCGTTCATTTTGCAAGTTATATGCACTCTTTAGTGATGTTCAATTTGGTAGGATTCATGAGCTACATACTATTTCAGCCCCATATGTTCACATGTGTACTTGGAGGATAGATTTGCCCTTGACCAAGTAGGTAGATGATTTTACATTAGTTGCATGCATCCACTTAGGTAGTTTGCATTTCATAAACCCTAATTGTGGTTTATATTGTGTAGAATTTGGGGGGTTTTGTCAATATTTCTCACACTTATTCACAAGAAATGCATGGTTTTGTGTTCACTTCCTAATATTGCTCCATGGTGAAAAACATGTTTGTTTTGCCTTAAAATTACCATATGTTAATCCTCTTCTATTGCCATTCGATGCCATGATGTATTTGTTGAGTGATTTCAGGAATTATAGGGTAGGAATGGTCTAGAAGAGAGAAAGAGAGCATGCACACAAGGGAGGAACATGGAGATTTGAATTTTGGGAAAAGCAGCATTGGCGCGCACGCGCAATCCACGCGCACGCGTGGATGAGGATGGCTGGAAGCAGCGCGCAAGGATGGACGCATCCACGCGGATCAGAAGATTCCTATCGACGCGCACACACACTTGGCGTGCACGCGTGGATCGCAAAAGTAATCGGCGCGCACGCACGCATGGCGCTCACGCGCGGGAGGCTGCACGTGACCTCCTTAAAGGAAATCATGTCTGGAAATTTCTGAGGCTCATCAGGCCCAAATTCAAGCTGTTTCTGCATGGAAAAGACCCAAGGATGCTAGGGGGAAAGGGGAGATCAATCATTTTACACTAAGACACACTTTTAGCTAGTTTTTGGTTTTTTGTTCTTCTAGAGAGAGAAACCCTTATTCCTCTCTAGATCTAGTTTTAATTTGATCTTTCCTTGTTGAATTGTGAATTGGATCTTGTTAATTACTAGTTTTCATTGTTCAATTTGAATTCCTTAGTATAATTTTACTTAGATCTTGTGTTGGTTTTATGAATTCTTGTCAATTGTCATTTTATACCCATTTCATGAATGTTGTGAATCTTGACTTGTTGATGTTACATTGATGATTTCTATGATTAATTGTGTTGTTTGGATGGTTGTATGTTGATAATTGTTAGTGGGTACTTGTTAATTTCAATTTAATTGCTATTTTGATAATGTCTTTTGTTAATGCTTACCATGTGTTTGATGAATTGTTTACTTTGATTATGGAGTAGTTCTCTTTACTCTTGGCCTAGGCTAAGGGAATTGGGTAAACTTGAGTCATTGGGTCTAATGGATTTGATGATTTGGGAGCCCTTAGTGGTCAATTTGATAACCATTGACGCTAACCTTCTATTAAGTCAATTAGTAGTGAGGTTAGAACTTATGGGTTGATGTTGACCAAACCATTTGACGTACTTCAAGTATAGAAGTAGACTTAATGAGTTTGATTCCTCATAATTGTCATGATATGGTTATTAGACAAGGATGGCGACCCCCAATTCCCATGTCTAGCCAAGAGTTGCTTTTATCATTCCTATTTGAAAACCCAAAAGTTTTAATTACTTTACTTAGCTATAGTTACTTGCTTAGTTAAAGTAGAATCATAGTGAATGTCACTTGTTAGTTTGGAATTGCTCATGTCTTGCTTAGTTAATTGAATTAGTTTCTTACATTGTAAGATTGCTTGTTTTTTAAGATTCCAATTTATTTTCTTGCTCATGACTCACAACCCTGAGTTTGTAACCATTGTTGAAGCATATGTTTGCCCATTCCTTGCGAGACGACCCGAGGTTTAAATACTTCGGTTATTTCTATTGGGGTTGAACTTGTGACAACCAAATCCCTTCTAAATTTGATACCCGAGGCTTGTTGTTGGTTTGGATTATACTAACACCGGAATTATTTGTGGAATTCTGAACCGGTACACATCCTTGGGGTACCATCACCGAGATCCTGGGAATACTGCCAGTTTATGGCGCGCTAATCTGAGGTCTATGCCGGGCATATTTGCCGCTTTCCATGCGAAAAGGTCGGAATTGTCTTTTAGGAGCCTTATTAGCTGTTTCTTTAGTCCTTCCTTGAGGTTTGCACCTATATTTGTAACTTTGTCTTGGGAGTCTCCGATTTGAACCTCCGCTGTTTTGCCCTCTGTTTGTAGACAGAGTTCTTCTCGAGCCCGGGCTCCACCGAGTTCAATGGTATTGGACTCTTTTCCTCTGGGGTCGCCTTTTAGATTCAGGCTTTCATTATAGCAGCACCGCGCGAGCTTTTGGTCTTCTTTGATGGTTGCTATTCCTTCTGGAGTCGGGAACTTCATGCATAAGTGTGGAGTGGAGACTACTGCTGCGAGCTGATTTAGTGTTGTCTGACTTGTAAGGGCGTTGTATGCGGAGCTCACGTCGACTATGATATATTCGATGCTCAGTGTTCTAGAGTGGGTTTCCCTTCCAAAGGTTGTATGTAGTTGGATGTAACCTAGGGGCTGGATTGGGGCGTCTCTGAGCCCGAACAGGCTATTTGGATATGCTCTGATCTCTTTTTCCTGTAGATCGAGCTTATCAAAGACGGATTTGAATAGTGTTCATACATCGGTCCGAGTTATAAGGCCCGAGTAGGCCTAAAGCAGAGAGACTGACCTCTTGAAAGTTTGGTCCATTACCAACCTCTTTATAAAAAGTTCGGAAGATCGCAATAGAGGCCCAAACAGACCCAAAATAGAGGATCATCACCTACGAGAAGGCGGTTGACCAAAAGAAAAAGATCTCCTCCCCAAAAGATAAGATAAGAAAACCAACTTATCTCAAACGAAGATCATCAAGCATTACTATAAATACACTGGAGCACCCAGGTATAACTCATTATTCCAATTCTACTAAAAATCCTGCCTAAAGCCCGTACTAACATAGGCATCAAAGTCTCTTGTAAGTTCCACCACCCTCCGGTGACCGAGGACCAACAAAATCTCCTATGTCAACAAGTCGGACGTGGTAGCCCAGTCCAGATCTGAATATCTCATCCGAGATCGACCTCTCTGTTTCAGGTAACCCTCAGAACAAATAGGATATCCGCAGAGCTTCCTTGGTCGATCAGTGTTCGGTGGAGATTGGCATTGGCAAGTATGATAGTAATGACTATAGGGTCATCATGTCCGGGGATGATGCTCGCGGCGTCTTCCTTGGTGAAGGGGATAGTGGGGAGGTCAGATGTCCTGTCCCTTCCCAGGGATGGTATATCTCTTTGAGGTGTTTTTTTCGGGATGATTTGGAGATTCCTCCTCTGGCGAATCCTCCATTGATCATATGAACGTGCCTTTCTGGGGTGTGAGGAGGTCGTTCAGCTCACCCCTCCTCTTCATCCCTTCTCCTCTTTTTTGGCTCGCTGGTTCTGTTGGCTAGGAATCGGTCTAGTCTTCCTTCTCGGGCCAATTTTTTTATGACATTCTTCAAGTCGTAGCACTTGTTAGTGGGGTGTCCATAGATCCTGTGGTATTTGCAGTATTCGGTCCGACTTCCTCCCCTTTTGTGTTTAATCGGGCAAGAAGGTGGGATTTTTTCTGTGTTGCATATCTCCCGATAGACATCCACAAGGGATACCCGAAGAGGGGTGTAGTTATGGTATTTTCTGGGTTTCTCTGGGAATTGGTCTTCTTTTTTCCTGGAATCTTGATCCTTAACCCAAGGTGGGTAGGAGAATCCGGCTTTGGAGTCCTAATAGGGAGTTCTCCTCCATGTTGATATACTTTTCGGCCCGTTCTTATACATCGTTCAGGGATGTCGGATGTTTCTTGGATATGGAATGGCTAAAGGGTCCTTCCTGTAGGCCGTTGATGAGCCCCATAATTGCCGCCTCTGTAGGGAGATTCTGTATATCAAGGCATACTTTATTGAATCTCTCTATGTAGTTGCGGAGGCTTTCTCGATCTTCTTGTTTAATTCCTAGCAGGCTGGGAGTGTGTTTTGCTTTGTCCTCCTGGATGGAGAACCTGGCTAGGAACTTCTTGGTGAGGTCATCGAAACTTGTGATCGATCTTGGTGGCAGTCTATCGAACCACTTTATTGCCGTTTTGGTTAAGGTGGTCGGGAAGGCCTTGAACGGGTTGCATCCGAGGCGTCTGTGAGGTACATCCGACTTCTAAAGTTACTGAGATGGTGGCTTGGGTCGGTTGTACCATCTTATGGGGTCATTTCAGGAGCTTTGAAGTCCTTCGGGACTTTAGCTTTCATAATTTCCTTTGTGAATTGGTCTTGGTCCTTGTGCGGGATATCCTCACGGTTGGATCGTGTGGTTTTGGTTTTCAAGTCGGCTTCGAGTTTTAAGAGTTTGTCTTCCAGTTCTCAACGTCATAGATAAACCCCATTTTTAGGGTTTATCATGTATAGAATCTAAGGGTTTTATCAATGATTTTCCATACTTATTTATATAAAACTGAATGATTTTTTGTTCCTTCCCCATTCTACCTCTTAGATGGAAATATGCTTCTTTTGCATCAAAATTGATATATTGTAATCCTCCTCTACTACCATTAGATTCCTTAATCCATTTGTTAAGTGATTTCAGAAGTTACAGGGCAAAAAATGGCTAAGAGGAGTGAAGGAAGCATGCATGAAGGAAAGAAGCATGGAAAAAATTAAAGAGTTGGAGTTTGGACATGCACGCGCACGCGCACCGTACGTGTACGCGTGGATGCGCTCATCCAGAGCCAGCGCAGCGGAGCTGAGTGAGGAGCCGGCGCCCTTATATGGCTGGGCCATATTCCTTATGACTCTCGCGCGCACCTTACACTTGCGCGGAGATCGCAAAAGACATCAGGGACGCGTACGCGTTCAGTACGCATACGCATCGAGGAGCGCACATGATTTTTTAAAAGGAACACGTGCCCAGCAATTTCAACGGGTTTCTAGGCCCTGTTTTGGAGCAGATTTTGGAGGAAAAAGCTTAAGAAGACCAAGGATTAGGAGTGTTAGGGAGTTAGTTTTCTTGTCCTTGGAGTATGGACCGGAGTGTGTCATCTTGATTTGGAGATGTGGAAGGATAGGTGATATGTGGTGCTTGGGGTTGGTTGGGTGAAAGTGGTTGTCTATGAGGTGGTATGTAGGTTTGATGGTTCCTTCCTTGATTTGGTTGTTGGTTTGGAGGGTTTTGTGAATAGCGATTTTGTGGAGTGTTGTTGTTCCACCTTTGGTTGCCTCCATTGTCGCTTCCTCCTTGTTGATAATTGTCCCGACAACTTTGGTTGGAGTTATCCCTCCATCCTTGATTAGAGTTGTTGCTCCCTTGGTTATAGTTGCCTCCTTGTTGGGGGTACCCTTGGTTATATTTACTCCCTTGGTTATGGTATCCTTGATTAGCATGTTCATAGTAGGAGCGATCATAAAAGTTGTGGGTAGCCACTAGAGTGTTATCTTCTTGGAGACTTGGACACTCGTCCGTGTAGTGGGAATAGCATGAGCAAATGCCACACACTCTTTCAGGGACCAATTGTTGATATTGTTGGTTTTCAGGAGAAGGTTGTTGTTGGGATGGAGGTTGTTGTTGATTCACTTGGAGTTGCTTTAGAAGGCTTGTCATTTCACACAAGGTCTTAGTAAGGGTAGCGGTCTCACCACTTGAAGAGACTTCATTCACGGCCTTTGGGTGGTTAACTCTCCATCTAGCATGTTGAGTGGACTCAGCCAAGTCGGTAATGAGTTGCCATGCCTCCTCCGCCGTCCTATACTTTGACAAAGAACCGTTGCTTGAAGCATCCAACAAATTCTTATCTTGCTCCCTCATACCTTGGCACACATAGCTAAGCAAGACTTGAGTGTCAATCATATGGTTGGGACATGAATCAAGGAGTTTGCGAAACCGTTCCCAATATTCAGATAAAGTTTCCATCTCGCCTTGTACAATACATGAGATCTCCTTCTTTAGCTTGTCCGTCATTTCTACGGGCATGAATTTATCAGGGAATTCTCTTCAAAGCAAGTCCCAATTGGACACAACATCACTAGGTAAGGTATAGAACCACTCCTTGGCTCTTCCCTCAAGAGAGAAAGGGAAGGCAAACAACCATATAGCCACTTCATCGGATCCTTCCTGCCTAGTAGTCGAGCATACAACATGAAAGTCCTTGAGGTGTCTAATTGGATCTTGTGCGGGAAGTCTACGGAACTTTGGTAGGAGATTGATGAGAGTGGTCTTGAGTTCAAAGTTTGCATTCAAGTTGGGATGAAGCACATGTAGAGGTTGGAGAACAGAATCCAGTGCACCCGCTTCCTTGAGAGTTACTCTCCTTGGAGCGGCCATGTTGTTAAAACCTAGATTAAAAGAAGAACTATTAGTAGTATCAACGGAAGAGTAGTTAGTGCCTCTGTTGGATGACGATGATGTGGTTGGTGAATTGGTAGGAACCTTTTCACCTTCCTCAAAAGCTAACCGCCTCCGAGCTTGCCTAATATGAAGCAAAGTTCTTTCAATTTCCGAATCAAATGGTGCTAAGCTTGGATTTGGTAGTGAACGTGTCATACAATGAAGGAGAAAAGAAGCTCATGACATCAATTGGTATCTAAGAAAAATCTAGTCCTATGTAACAATCAAACAAACAATCAATCAAGAGAGAAATGAAAATATTCACATATTAACATATTCACACTAACCAATAGAATGGCACACATAAGCAATTTTCCGGCAACGGCGCCATTTTGATGAACAGAAATATTCTTATGCCGGTTAGAAACTAGCAATAAATCCGATCGTGAGTATAGTCTAACCAACACGCGAATACCGCATCAAACAATTCTAAAATATATGACCGAGAGTATTGATCCCGGGTCATTCTCCCTAGGAATTGACTTAGAATGTGCATCATTGACTAGGAAAGCTTTTATGGTTTTGAGATTTGGTGCAAGAATTCAAGCTAGCAAAGCAAAGAACAATTAATTGAGATAAAAGCCTTGGATAGGGGTAAGCATTGGAAGTTCCATCATTATAGTTTCCTTCAATTATGATAAGGATTGGTTATTGCTTTACTTAGTTAACCCCCTAACAACGGAGGAAAGTCAAGTGAGAGTAACTAACTTGAGTCACAAGTCCTAGACTTCCCAACATTAATGGATATGATGGAGAACCTTTTGAACAAGAACATCTTGAACAAGAACAAGAAGGGAATTGTTCCAAAAATCTCCGTGGGTAACAATTTCTTTTTCAACACCAAAGTTAGCTAGATGTTGCATTGCATGATAGGTTGCATGTTAGTTAGAATTTGTACATATTTTTACCACTTCTTTCCTATTAGGACTACTTGGTTAGGGTGATGATTTCTTTTCCAAGAAAATTGTTTTAGGGCATCCTACCAATTTGAAAAATTTTTGGTTAAACTTGCTTGAAAGAATTTATTTTGGAACATGGTTTTTGAGCTAAGAACACAAGCTTGTGAGATTTGAGCCTAATGGCGTGGTTACATCTTATAACCACTTATTTTTCCTTCTTGTGTGCATTATTCTCTTTCTATGATTGTAATATTTGATTTGTTTGATTCTTTATGTCCATTATTTTATGTATTCATGCATTTATATGATTGAGGCCATTGTTTCATTTAGCCCACTTACCCAAAAAGCCTTACCCTTTATCATCCATTGTTAGCCACTTTGAGCCTACGCTAAACCCACTTATTCTCTAATTTTAGCACATTACAAGCCTTAAAGCGGAAAACAATAAAAGTCCTTAATTCGGATCTTTGATTGGCTTAGGCTAGTATGTGTGTGTATCATTCAAGTGTGGGAATCTTGGGACATTGGGGGAATAAAAGGGTAGTTTTGTATTTTTATTGAAATTATTGGGAATTGGGTACATGCTCATGTATTGATAAAATGTATAGACCTTATGCATTGATGTTCTTGTATATAGTTTGAAAGAAAAAAAAATGAGAAAAACAAAAGAAAAAGAAACAAAAAGGAGAGCATGGAAAAGAAAAGAAAAAAAATATAGAAAAAAGAAAGAAACAAATAAAAAGAAAGAAATAAAAAGGGGACAAAATGTTCCAAGCAAAGCTCAATAAGGGTCAATGCATAAGTGTTGTGAAATGAAAAGGAATACACGAGTTTGTGAAAAGTGAGAAAAATGGGTAGTTAGGTTAGCTTTGAAAAGTGAGAAAAATAGGATGTCATAGGTTACGTGGAAAGTTTAAGCTTATCAAAGATTCAAATTTCAAGCTCACTTGACCAAATATACATCCTTACCTTGACCTAACCCCATTACAACCTAAAGAAAAGACCTCATGATACTTGTATGCATGCATGAAATATATGTTGATTGTTAGAAGAAAAACAAATCTTAGAAAGCATGATTAGGGGAGAATTGAGAGAATCGACCCTACACACTTGAGCGACTAGAGTGCAAACACTCCCGGTGAGGGTTTGATGCTCCATTCCTTGATTCCCGACTTTCAGGAGCATTCTTCTTGCAAGTCTACTTGAACTTCATTTTTATACTTGAATAGGTAGGATTCATGAGTCGTCATATGACCTTAGCCCTACCCGTTTATACATGCTCTTGGAAGATTGATTTATTTTTAACCAAGTAGATAGAATCATTTTGCATTTAGTTGCATTCATATAGTTTAGGTTGCATTTAGTTAGACCTCATTGAATAAATGTTGATATCCTTTGCTTTCTCTTGGTTTAAGCATGAGGACATGCTTGATTTAAGTGTGGGGAGGTTGATAAACCCATATTTAGGGTTTATTGAAGAACTGAAGATTGACGGTTTAGAATTCAGAACAAATTCTCGTTGCAAGTATAGTTTCTAAACTAAGCAATCAACCTTTCTTACAAAAGTTTTGGTTGTCACAAGTAATAAACCCCTTTGAAATTGATAACCGAGTATTTAAACCTCGGGTCGTCTTCTCCAGGAATTGCAGGGAGGTGTGTTCTTATTATTGGTTATGAGTTTTGTAAATTTGGGATTTTGAAAGTAAGGAACCAGTATGTTAAATGATAAGAAAAATAAAATAGTAATAATAAAATAAACTCTTGACAAGGTATAAGAATTTGGAATTTCTATCCTATTTATCCTTATCAGGTGTGATGAGAATTGGATTTTAATCCTACTTAGTTAAGTCAAGTGGACTAATTAGCTTGATCCTCAAGTCCTAGTCAATCCCTGTGGGAAGACTAGCTTTAGAGCGATCTAGATCAATTAGGAATCTGCCAATTTCAACCACTACTGAGTTTGACAACTCAAGTGTTACCAATTAGTTAACTAAAGCCAAAAGGAGAAAAATATCTAAATTAAATTAAAAGCATTCATAAATAGAATAAAACAATCATAAACTGAAATACCTCGAAATATATTAAATAGAATATTCAAATCTTAACATGGGAAGGTTCATAAGCTAAATTGGAACATTAAAAAGTAAGAGAATTGGAATAATTAAAAATAGAAGAGAGACATTAATTAAAGGAAAATATTGGACCTGGTATTGAAGCAATAAAATTAAAAGGAATCCTAATCCTAAATCCTAAGAGAGAGGAGAGAACCTCTGTCTCTAAAAACTACATCTAAATCCTAAAATTGTGTATTATGAGCTTATGATTATGAATGAATGGATTCTCCCACTTTATAGCCTCTAATCTGTGTTTTCTGGGCCGTAAACTGGGTCGAAAACAGCCCAGAAATCGCTGGAGAAGAAATCTGCCACGCTGATTTTCGCCACTGCGATGCGTCCGCGTAGATCACGGGTTCGCGTCACTTATCGTCAGAGCAATTATGGCAATTTGTATATCAAATCGAACCCCCGGACGTTAGCTTTCCAACGCAACTGAAACCACATCATTTGGACCTCTATAGCTAAAGTTATAGCCGTTTGAGTGCGAAGAGGTCAGGCTGATAGCTTTGAAGTTCCTTCAACTTCTTGTATTCCTTCCATTTTTGCATGCTTCCTTTCCATCCTCTAAGCCATTCCTGCCCTATAAACTATGAAATCACTTAACACACATATCAAGACATCTAATGGTAATAAGAGAGGATTAATATTAGCAAATTACGACCAAAGAAACATGTTTTCAGTCATAGCACAAAATCAGGGAGGAAAATATAAAATCATGCAAATAGTATGAATAAGTGGGTAAAGAGTTGATAAAAATCACTCAATTAAGCACAAGATAAACCATAAAATAGTGGTTTATCAACCTCTCCACACTTAAACATTAGCATGTCCTCATGCTAAGCTCAAGAGAAGCTATAAAGGAGTGAAGAGGAATGATAGAATGTATGAAATGCAACCTATCTGTATGAATGCAACTACATGCAAAATGTTTCTACCTACTTGGTTAAAAGTAAATAAGCTCTTCAATACAAACATAAATCAGATTTCACTAATTCAAATCATACAATAAAAAGCAAGTAAACTTGTAAGAATATAGCTCATGAAAGCCGAGAACAAAGAATCGAGCATCGAACCCTCACTGGAAGTGTATGCACTCTAATCGCTCAGGTGTTTAAGGTTCGATCTCTCAGTTCTCTGCTAATCTTTCTTTCTAAGGCTTGCTCTTCATCTAACAATCAACACTAATTTAATGCATAAATACACATATCAAGAGGTCTTTTAAGGGTTGTAATGGGGTTAGGGTCAAGGTAGGATTGTATTTGGCCAAGTGGACTAAAATATGAATCCTTAATTAACTTAAACTTTCCACCTAACTTTAGACAATCCATGTAATCATAATACCACATCTAACTATCCATTAACCATGTTTTCCACATATTCATGCATTCTAATTTCAAGTACAGTACATATGCATTGCTTTCACCATTTACTTTGGGGCATTTTGTCCCCTTTTTGCTTAATTGCTCTTTTTTTCTTTTCTTTTTCTCACTTCTCTCTCTCTTTTTTCTTTATATATATATATATTTTTTTCTTTTATTTTTCTCAATGCATATGATTAAATTATTGGATGCATGAATCATGTCCTAAATATTTTTTTCACATTTTCAGAAATTTCTAACATACTCAATTCTCAAACCAAATGTTTCCAAACTCACTTCCCCACACTTAATTCATGAGCACTCTCACTAGTCTAAGCTAACCAAGGATTCAAATTAAGGACATTATTATTTTTTGCTTAGAGTTAATGATGTGCTAAAGTAAAGAACAAAGGGGTAAAATAGGCTCAACATTGGTTTGCAAAGGATAATGAAAGGTTAAGGCCATATGGGTAAGTAAGCTTAGTGAAACAAAGCCCTCAATCATATAAGTGTATGCATACATCAAATAATAGAAATATAGAATTAAGCAAGACAAAGATCACAATTTTAGAGAGAAAAATACACACTAAAACAGAATTTTGGTTGATAAAATGCAACCAATCAAATAGGCTAAAAAATCTCACTGGTTTTTCTATGTTCGAGCTCTAAACCATGTTCCAGTATAATATTTCTTCAAACAAGTTTAACATTAAATTTTATTCAAATTAGTGAAATACTTTAAAAAAGTTTCTTGAAAAAGAAAATATTTCTTCAACCAAATGGTAACTAAATGCATAAAATCAAATAAACATGCAATCAAATATGCAAATGCAGCGATTAACAAGGAAAATAAACCGTTGGTGTTGAGATAGAAGAGTAACTAACCCATGGATATCGGTATCGACCTCCCCACACTTAAAGATTGCACCGTCCTCGGTGCATGCTAAGATGTACAAGTTGACGGGTTGCTCCAACTGATGCTTTTTTCCAAAGATTGTACAGGTGGACTTGTTTGTCTTCCCATTAAGAAGCTTTTCCTCTCCCTTCGTGGTGGCAATCCTGAAAGAAGAGGGAAAAGAAGAAAAGTAACCCAAAATAAAGATAGAAAATAAATAAAATATGGGTGTTAATGCTAGATAATAAGGGTCTCAATTACAAGGTAGCTACAACATGCAAGTGAGAAAATAGTAGAAGTACATGGCAAATCAAGAGTGCAAAAATTTGCAATAATGGGGAAGAGAGTGCAAGACAATATAAATTAATGTCAATGCAGAATTAATACAAATATCATAAAGATTAGTATTGACTTAAATAATATTACCCAACAGTATAAAACAAGTCACTGAGCACCAAAATAATACCAGAAAAGACACAACAGTTAAATATGAACAAGTGACACCAACGGAAGAATAATAAATTTAGAAAAGAAAATAAAAATATGCACAAAATTAAAATGTAATGAATGAAAGTATGCAAATAAATAAAATAAAATGAAAGTGAAAAAGGATGAGAAGTTAAAAAGATGAAGAAAAAGAAAGTAAGAAAGGAGAGAGAAAGAAGAAAAGATAGAAGAAATTAGGATTAGAAAAGAAAAGATAAGATAATTGGCACTGATCTGGATAAGTTGTGCGACGCATGTGACGCGGACGTGTGGATAGCGCTTCTATGAAGTGACGCGGACGCATGGGTCACGCGTTCGCGTGGAGTGATTTGTGCCTTTAGCGCGAGGGCAGCCTTGCGGTCGCCAAACTCTCTGTTTTAAATGCAGTTTGCCAAAAATCTTGGTGACGCGGTCGCGTGGTTGACGCGATCGCGTGAATGGCCATACTTTGAAAAACGACGCGGACGCGTGGGGCACGCATTTGCGTGGGAGGGCTTAGGCTTCTAGCATGAGTCCAGCCCCATTCCAGCCCAACATACTGCCATACAGCCATTTACGTCGATTTTACAGGGCCACGCGTTCGCGTGGGTGACGCGTTCGTGCGAATGCGCTTAGATGGATTGACGTGGTCGCATCGGTCACGCGGTCGCGTGACTCGTTTTATGCGACTGGTGCGAGGGCAGCCTTGCGCTCGCACAAGTCTCTGTTCGAAAACTTATTTTGCCAAAATATGGGTGACGCGATCGCGTGGGTCATGCAATCGCGTGAGCGGCCAATATTGGGATATGACACGGACGCGTGGTAAAGGCTGTGCGTCTAGCACTAGTCCAGCACCACTCTAGTATAAGTTTCGGCTATGCACCTTTTCACGTCGATTTTCAGGTCACGCAGCCGCGTAGGTGACGCGGTCGCGTGGGAGGCAAATTTTCCACCTGACGCGGACGCGTGGGGCACGCGGTCGCATGGGGCAATTTGTGCCAACGGCACGCCTCCAGCCACGCTTTCGTGTGACTTTCTGTTTACTTTCTTTTCTTCACAACGCACTGGTGACGCGGACGCGTCAGCGACACTGCCGCGTCGCGTGCGTGTTTTTTTTTTTTTAATAATTCAGTATGCAGAATGCAACACTAATATGAATGTTATGCAAAGCTCCAGGTTCAATACAATAAAATAAAATAAAACTTGAGAACAAATAAAACTAAATAAAAAATTGAAAAAGAAACGATAATACCATGGTGGGTTGTCTCCCACCTCGTACTTTTAGTTAAAGTCCTTAAGTTGGACATTTGGTGAGCTCCCTGTTATGGTGGCTTGTGCTTGAACTCGTCTTGAAACTTCCACCAACGCTTGGACTTCCAATAAGCTCTATCAATACCAAGTAAATTCCTCAAGCTTTGATGGAGTTCTTCACAAGCTTTGAGCTCCCAAAATTGATCCTCAAATATTCCTGGATCCCAAATCTTGTTTCTACACCCGTCTTCAAGTTGATTATCATGATTCCATCCGGGTGGTTCAGCCTTAGAATTCTCACTGAAGTGGCCAAACAACTTCCTAGACCCATTCAGTTGAGCTTTACACCAACCTTTGTGTTTAAACTTTGAGCACATAACCATGTTGAACCTTGCTTGACAACTCCAACCACTAACCATCTTCCTTTTACTCTTAATGCCACAAAGAGCTCTAAGTTGACCATCCATCTCCAGTAGCCCATATTCAAGTGGAATTAGAAAGCTAAGAGATATGAATTTTACCCACTTGAATGTTGTGAAGGATGATGGTAACTTAGGTGGAGAGGTTTCCAGCAACTTTGGAAAAGTGATATCAAGCTCTACTCCCTTGAGTTCTTCCTTTACAACTTCCACCTCTTTGCAAGCTTCTTCTTCTTCTTTAATCTCCATCTCTTGATCAACCTCTTCAAAGTCTTTATCCATGATATGCCTTGGAGGTTGTACACCCTCCTCAACATCAATTTCAAACGTCTTTGAAGGAGGCTCGATAACTTGACTTTCCCATGGAGGTTCTGCATCTCCTAAATCTTCAACCACGTCTTCCTCTGCAACTATTATGGCTTCCTCCACTTATTCCAATACAAATTCATGCTCCTTACTGTCCACCGGAGTTTTTAATGTCTTGGTATGCACCTCGGAATGGCTCTTGACTATAGCAGTTAGGTGGGTGTTGGTTGTCACGGAAGGGTCCACCAAAACTGTTGTTTTGACATGCATTGTGGAATGGTCATGGTCTATGGTATCTTGGAGGGTGTTGTTGCCTAAAGGTTTGATCAAATCCTTGTGGTTCCTTCTATCTCAGATTGTTTTGACCTTGATGCATGTTCCTGCTATAATTTCCATTCCTTACAACAGCATTGGAACTATACTCAAAGTGATGGGGGTGAGAACTCATAATAGCAAATAAAAATTAAAAACGAAAATAAAAACAAATTTAAATTAAAAGGTTATTGAAAATTAAATTTTGAATTTGAAAATTAAATTTTGAATTCGGAATTTTTAAATTTTGAATTTTGAATTTTGAAAAAGTCAACAATATAAGATAAAGTTTTGAAAAAGGTTTAAATTTTGAAAATGTTTGATTTTTAAAATTTAAAATTTAAAATTTAAAATTTGGATTTTGTAACAAGATAAGATAAGATTTGGAAAAAGATATGATTTTTGAAAAATATTTGAATTTTGAAATTTAAAACTAAGATAAGATAAGATAAAAATGTTTTAAAATAAAAATCTGATTTTTTTAAAGAAAAATTCGAAAATACAATTAAAATAAAGAGAAAAGATATTTTTGAATTTAATGAGAAAAGAGAAAAACAATAAAATGACACCAAATTTAAAATTTTTAGATCAAAACGAAGAAAACAACTTGAAGGTCAAGATGAACACGAAGAACAAATTTTTGAAAGCATTCATAAAATAGAATAAAACAATCATAAACTGAAATACCTCGAAATATATTAAATAGAACATTCAAATCTTAACATGGGAAGGTTCATAAGCTAAATTGGAACATTAACAAGTAAGAGAATTGGAATAATTAAAAATAGAAGAGAGATTAATTAAAGGAAAATATTGGACCTGGTATTGAAGCAATAAAATTAAAAGGAAACCTAATCCTAAATCCTAAGAGAGAGGAGAGAACCTCTCTCTCTAAAAACTAGATGTAAATCCTAAAATTGCGTATTATGAGCTTATGATTATGAATGAATGGATTCTCCCACTTCATAGCCTCTAATCTGTGTTTTCTGGGCCGCAAACTGGGTCGAAAACAGCCCAGAAATTGCTGGAGAAGAAATCTGCCACGCTGATTTTTGCCACTGCGACGCATCCGCATAGATCACGTGTTCGCGTCACTTATCATCAGGGCAACTATGACAAATTATATATCAAGTCAAAGCCCCGGATGTTAGCTTTTCAACGCAACTAGAACTGCATCATTTGAACCTCTGTAGCTAAAGTTATAGCCGTTTGAGTGCAAAGAGGTCAGGCTAACAGCTTTGTAGTTCCTTTAACTTCTTGTATTCCTTCCATTTTGCATGCTTCCTTTCCATCCTCTAAGCCATTCCTGCCCTATAAACTCTGAAATCACTTAACACACATATCAAGGCATCTAATGGTAATAAAAGAGGATTAATATTAGCAAATTAAGACCAAAGAAACATATTTTCAGTCATAGCACAAAATCAGGGAGGAAAATATAAAACCATGCAAATAGTATGAATAAGTGGGTAAAGAGTTGATAAAAATCACTCAATTGAGCACAAGATAAACCATAAAATAGTGGTTTATCATTTATCTTGTATTGAATTTAGAGGGTTTTGTCAACCTTTCTCCCATTTATCCAATGAAATAGCATGGAGTTATCGGTTGATAAACCC
Organism: Arachis ipaensis; assembly: GCF_059453495.1. Classification (NCBI taxonomy): domain Eukaryota; kingdom Viridiplantae; phylum Streptophyta; class Magnoliopsida; order Fabales; family Fabaceae; genus Arachis; species Arachis ipaensis. Next base: position 79,175,187 of record NC_142444.1, read on the forward strand.
TAAATATGGGGTTTATCGGTTGATAAACCCCGTTTTTAGGATTTATCATGTATAGAATCTAAGGGTTTTATCAATGATCTTCCACACTTATTCATATAAAACAGAATGATTTTGTGTTCCTTCCACATTCTACCTCTTAGATGGAAATATGCTTCTTTTGCATCAAAATAGATATATTGTAATTCTCTTCTATTACCATTAGATACATTGATCCATTTGTTAAGTGATTTCAGAAGTTACAGGGCAAAAAAATGGCTAAGAGGAGTGGAGGAAGCATGCATGAAGGAAAGGAGCATGGAACAAATTAAAGAATTGGAGTTTGGACATGCACGCGCACGCGCACCGTACGCGTACGTGTGGATGCGCTCATCTAGAGCCAGCGCAGTGGAGCCGAGCGAGGAGCCGACACGCTTATATGGCTGGGCCATATTCCTTATGACGCTCGCGCGCACCTTACGCTTGCGCGCAGATTGCAAAAGACATCAGGAACGTATACGCGTGCAGTATGCGTACGCGTCGACGAGCGCACATGATTTTTTAAAAGGAACACGTGCCCAGCGATTTCAAGGGGTTCCTAGGCCCTTTTTTGGAGCAGATTTTGGAGGGAAAAGCTTAAGAAGACCAAGGATTAGGAGTGTTAGGGAGTTAGTCATAATTCTAGATATTTTTGGAGAGTTAGTTACATTTTGTTTTTAGAGAGAGAAACTCCAACCTCTCTCTAGGATTTTCACTTCTTCCATTGTAATTCTCCTTTGATTTCTTGGTGAGATCCATTGCTAATTAAGTTTTGCTTTGGTACAAGTTGTAGATTTACTCTTCTTCTACTCTTACTTGATGCTCTTTTGATTCAATTTCTTAGATCTATATTTGGTTGACTTTGTTACTTTGAATTTGGATTAATGAATTGAGGTTTCATTCAATTATTTGATTGTTGATGATTGTTTGGATTAGATAGCTTTAATTCAATTCTCTTTTCTCAATTACATCATGTTTTCTATGATTGCCTACCAATTGTTTGTGATAATGACAACCTTAGCTATGGAGTAGATATCTCTTACTTGGCTTAGAGGTTGAGTTATTGGAGACACTTGAATAGTGGATATCAATTGTAGATTATGAATTGAGAATTGCTAATTGACTTGGAGTGCACCAAAGCTAGACTTCCCTAGGGTAAGACTAGGACTTGTGACTCAAGTTAGTTACTCTCACTTGACTTTCCTCCATTGTTAGGGGGTTAACTAAGTGAAGCAATAACCAATCCTTATCATAATTGAAGGAAACTATAATGATGGAACTTCCAATGCTTACCCCTAGCCAAGGCTTTTACCTCAATTAATTGTTCTTTGCTTTACTAGCTTGAATTATTGCACCAACTCTCAAAACTATAAAAGCTTTTCTAATCAATGATGCATATTCTAAGTCAATTCCTAGGGAGAACGACCCGGGATCAATACTCTCGGTCATAGATTTTAGATTTGTTTGATGCGGTATTCGTCTGTTGGTTAGACTATACTCACGATCGGATTCATTGCTAGTTTCTAACCGGCATAAGAATATTTCCGTTCATCAAAATGGCATCGTTGCCGGGGAATTGCTTATGTGTGTCATTGTATTGGTTAGTGTGAATATGTTAGTATGTGAATATTTGCATTTCTCTCTTGATTGATTGTTTGTTTGATTATTACATAGGACTAGATTTTGCTTAGATACCAATTGATGTCATGAGCTTCTTTTCTCCTTCATCGTATGACACGTTCACTACCAAATCCGAGCTTAGCACCATTTGATTCGGAAGTTGAAAGAACTTTGCTTCATGTTAGGCAAGCTCGGAGGCGGTTAGCTTTTGAGGAAGGTGAAAAGGTTCCTACCAATTCACCAACCACATCATCGCCATCCAACGGAGGCACTAATTACTCTTCCGTTGATACTACTAATAGTTCTTCTTTAGATCTAGGTTTTGACAACATGGCCGCTCTAAGGTGAGTAACTCTCAAGGAAGCGGGTGCACCGAATTTTGTTCTCCAACCTCTACATGTGCTTCATCCCAACTTGAATGCAAACTTTGAACTCAAGACCGCTCTCATCAATCTCCTACCAAAGTTTCATGGACTTCCCGCACAAGATCCAATTAGACACCTCAAGGACTTTCATGGTGTATGCTCAACTACTAGGCGGGAAGGATCTGATGTAGTGGCTATATGGTTGTTTGCCTTCCCTTTCTCTCTTGAGGAAAGAGCCAAGGAGTGGTTCTATACCTTACCTAGTGATGTTGTGTCCGATTGGGACTTGTCACTACAAGAAAAACACCCATTCAGCCACACTTTTTTTATGCTACATTTGAAAAGCGTAGTCAATTTATAGAATGGGCTACGCTTTTCTCCGTGTTCTCCTTTTATAAGAGAATAGAAAATACAATTGTAGCATCATTTAAAAAGTGTAGCCTTAGATACAATAAAAATCACTTATAAAGCGTAGCCTTATGTTAATATCTATGGGTACACTTTTCATATCAAAGGAAGCACTTTTAAAGAGTAACATATTTGTTATATTTTGAGTGCACTTTAAAAGCGTAGCCTAATGTATATAGGCCAAATGCACCCAAACACTTAGTAATTTTTCTTTTCCTTATCACCAAATCACACTCACCTTTGAATACCCTCACTTTCGCCATCTAATCAGAAAAAAGTTTCACCCCTCACCTTTGCAAATCACCTTCGAATTAATTGTTCAAAACCCTAACCCTAACACACCCACACACTCACACTCATTCTCACCATCACTCACCACCCCCACCACGCCCCCTTTCACACACACACACACCCAGATCCGAGAGAAAGAGTGAACCAGAGGGAGGAGAGGAGGAGACGGAGATGAGAGAGCGCGATCGATAGAATAGAGAGTGAGAGGGGGTCACCGCCGCAACGTCGCTGCAGCCGTCGCCATTGCCGTCGTTGTCTTTGTGCTCACATCGTCGATTAGGTATGTATTAATTTCCATTTGGTTCTGAAATTTGAGGGGTTCCAATTTTTGAAAGCGGTTTCCGGTCGGTAATCACAAACACAGCTACTATGCTCTTATTTATTTCTTGTATTTCAATTACAATGTTGAAATTTGAGAGTAAACCAAGTTGATGCATGAGCCAGATACGCCATTGTTGTGGTAATTTCAGAGATAATAGTGTGTTGAGTTCTTTTTCAGAAGGGAGCTCGAAGAGTTAGGTGTGACACTTCCAAAGGATGCATTCGAACTGATTTTTGTTTTCCTCCAAGAGTGGTAAGTAGTGTCTGCTCTCTGCTGCATCACTTTAGTTTTGTCTCCATATTGATTCTATTTTTATTTTTTTAAGTTGATATATAATTAATTAGTTAATTAGTCCTTTATAGAAGACATGCATAACTTCCACCAAAGCTTCCAGAAATTTGATTCCCTGCCCACTACTACTACCATAGTACTAACTGTCAAGCATTTTTTGTGTTTTTGTTAATTTCTTTTTCTCCAATCCGTAAGATTTGATCATTGAATAGTATACTAACTTCTATTGTATTCACATAGGAATTGAAACTTGATCTCTTATTTTCTGTAATTATGCTTGGCTAAGTGCTTCAGTATAATTTTACTTTGGTGCATGCTCTGTGTAGTTATTTAGGGATATTGGCTTAGCATTTTATTGAGAATTATTATATGCATTTTCTGTAATTTGCATTTGAGTTCATTATGAATGCTGACCAATGAATTTTATTGACAATTATTATGTGAAATTGCTTTACATTACACTTTTATGATTTTGACTGAAAATTCTTATTTGTTTTGTATTAGAATCTTGGCAAATAGACATTCTACACATAGGAAGCTGCAATACATATCAAAGTTAGAGAGAAGTGTAACTTCATTTCAGGTTAGTTATTTATTGTGGCACATAATTTAGCAATAACTTGCACCAATTTGTAATTTAGATATTACTTGCCCTGTTTCTTTTTTTTCCACACCTTCCTCACACACGCCCTTCCCCTAACTTGACTATTATACCCTAATCTCAATTCATAATTTAGTAATACTATAATCATCATGACTTAATATCATAGGCCCAAATGGAATGCCAAACTTCGATGCCTTCTTAATAATACTAGTAATAGAAAACTTATTTTAAGAAGAGTAAGTAATTAATTGTAAATTAAAAAAATAATAATTATTTAAAAGTTTCAAAATATTAGCATCTGTGTGTTCTATTTCATTGAGTATAAAAATTAACTCTCCCTACCTTGTTCATAATATGATATGTCCTCTCCATGCAAAACACGAGATCCTTTTCAATACTGACATCCATTTTTGCATTCAGTATCTTTCTTCCTCTCATAAAGTCTTATATAATTATAAAATAAAAATAAAAATAAATAAAATATTGCAAAAAATGCCCCCTTTTGCTTAGTTAGAGTTCCCCCAAGCAATCCCCCAGATTGGTTAATGACTAATGAGTAATCACACTACCATTACCAATTACCAAATGTCACATTGGACAGCACCAACAGGCAAATCATTGCATATTACACAATTTAATCTCCTTAATAATTGATTGGATATAAACTGCAACTTGAATATTTCTTGTGAATCTGCTTGTTCTCCCAATCATTTATAGCATTTTATCTAGCTTATGCTTTTTTTATCTTTGAATTCTAAATATGGATTTGTGAAACACTACTATGCATTGGTGAAACTTGCACACAGTACAGAAAGAATTAATGATATCAGTCATTGATAGTTTTGAGTTTGATTTTTAATTTTTATAATTGCGAATGTCATTATAAATATTTTTCTAATTATTTTTTTTATATAATTATGCAGGATAATATTGAGGATGATAATGAAGATTAAGCTGATTATTATTGTGGTTTATTGGCTAACATAGAGTAGTGTTAGGAATGGATACATGTATGGTTGACTAATGACTTTTATTAGAAGATACTTATGTAGGATATAATATTTTAGTTTTTCATAGAGTATTAGTAGTAAATTCTAAGTGTATCATGATTATTTTGGTATGACTATGCTTACTTTAGTATGAGATATATGAATATTCAAAATTAACTTCATTCTAGTATTTTTGGATCGTTATTATAAATATATTTTGGTTACGGATAATTTTTATTATTTAAAGAAATTATTTAGTATAATTATGTTGTATTAATAATTATTAGAATATTATATATATATACAGAAAATAAAAAAAAATAATAAGGGACCTAAGGCTACACTTATATACAGTAGCCATGGTATACAAGAAAAAAAAAGAGGGATCTAAGGCTACGCTTATAAAAAGTAGCTATGGTATACAATGTGGCTACGCTTTACAAGTGATGCAGTAGTGTTGAAAAGCGTAGCCTATTATGGAAAAATGAAAGCTGAAAAGCGTAGCCTTTGGTCCTGGACAGCATCACTTGAAAAGCGTAGTCTATTCCTAAACGCCAAAAGCGTAGCCCTTGATGCAGAAAAGCGTAGTCTTTGAGCATAGGCAACGGCCGAATAGGAATCACCCCAAAAAGCGTAGCCGTAGCCCAAAAAGCGTAGCCGTAGCCTAAGGCATCATTTTTTTTTCACTTTTGGCTACACTATTCAAGTGTACCTGAATGGGTGTTTTTCTTGTAGTGTGCTTAGAAGAGAATTCCTTGATAAATTCATGCCCGTAGAAATGACGGACAAGCTAAGGAAGGAGATCTCATGTATTGTACAAGGCGAGATGGAAACTTTATGTGAATATTGGGAACGGTTTCGCAAACTCCTTTATTCATGTCCTAACCATATGATTGACACTCAAGTCTTGCTTAGCTATGTGTGCCAACGCATGAGGAAGCAAGATAAGAATTTGTTGGATGCTTCAAGCAACGGTTCTTTGTCAAAGTATAGGACGGCAAAGGAGGCATGGCAACTCATTACCGACTTGGCCGAGTCCACTCAACATGCTAGACGGAGAGTTAACCACCCAAAGGCCGTGAATGAAGTCTCTTCAAGTGGTGAGACTGCTTCCCTTACTAAGACCTTGTGTGAGATGACAAGCCTTCTAAAACAACTCCAAGTGAATCAACAACAACCTCCATCCCAACAATAACCTTCTCCTCAAAACCAACAATGTCAACAATTGGTCCCCCAAAGAGTGTGTGGCATTTGCTCATGCTATTCCCACTACACGGACGAGTGTTCAAGTCTCCAAGAAGATAACACTTTAGCTGCTACCCACAACTTTTATGATCGCTCCTACTATGAACGTGCTAATCAAGGATACCATAACCAAGGGAATAATTATAACCAAGGGTACCCCCAACAAGGAGGCAACTATAACTAAGGGAGCAACAACTCTAATCAAGGATGGAGGGATAACTCCAACCAAAGTTAGTGGGACAATTATCAACAAGGAGGAAGGGACAATGGAGGCAACCAAAGGTGGAACAACAACACTCCATAAAACCTCTATTCACAAAACCCTCCAAATCAACAACCAAATCAAGGAAGGAACTATCAAACCTACATACCACCTCATAGACAACCACTTCTACCCAACCAACCCCAAGTACCACAAATTACCTATCCTTTCACATCCCTAAATCAAGATGACACACTCCGGTCCATACTCCAAGGACAAAAAGAACTCCAAAACACACTCAACTCAAGTCTTAATGGTCTTACTTCCACCCTCCAAGCTCTCATTGCTCGCATGGAGCCACCTTCTACTCCCACTACTCAAGTCTCAACCTCTAGTGCCATACCCTCTCAACCTCTACCCAATCCTAAGGGTGGCATAAACATTGTAACCTTGAGGTCCGAAACCCAATTGAAGGAAAGGGATTCAAAGGCACCTAGTCCAATGCAAGTTGCTTAAGAGGAAGATGGAGTTGAGATAGAAGAAATTGAAGAGGAGGAGGAGTCACATGTAATAGTTGAAGATGAAGACCCTCTACTAAGGAGTGAAGTCCCTAGAAAGGAGCAAATCTTGGAGGAAGTGACTCAACCAATCCCATTTCCTATATTGGCAAGAAAGGCTAAGAAGCGTGTGGAACTTGACCCAACAATGGTAAAGATGTTCAAGAAAGTGGAGGTAACTATCCCCCTCTTTGATGCTATACATCAAGTGCCTAAATATACGAAATTTCTTAAAGACTCGTGCATGAACAAAGTTAGAATTCATGAGTTGGAAACCATTCCATTGGGTAGTTCTATTTCGGCTTTGATGGGATCCATTCCAGAAAAGTGTGTTGATCCAGGTCCTTGTTTAGTCTCTTGTGTTATTGATGGACTCCAATTCATTGATTGTACGTGTGACCTTGGTGTATGCGTTAGCATTATGCCTCTTTCTGTTTATCATCTATTGAAGCTCCCACCGTTGAAGCGGTCGGCGGCTAGGTTTGTCTTGGCGGACAAGAGCATATTAACCGTAGCGGGTATTGTGGAAGATGTGTTGGTCAACATCAAGGGTTTGATATTCCCAATTGATTTCCATATCATTGAGATGCCACCAAGTGAATCCGAAAGGGCATCATCTATCCTACTGGGGAGACCATTTTTGAGGACTTCTAGATTCAAGTTGGATGCCCATTCGGGAACCTACTCATTCGAGATAGATGGAAGAGTTGTAAGTTTTAGCCTAGAAGAAGCAACGAGGCACTCACCGGAGAACCATTCCATATTCCTGTGTGATCTAATTGACAACATTGTAGCCGAAGTGCATTGTGCAAAATTAGAAGAGAAACATGTGGTTGAAGAAAATAGTGAAGATGCAAGTGTAGATGTTCAAGTGACAAGCCAAGGGAAAAAGCTAGAATTGAAGCCACTACCGCCCCACCTAAGATACTCATACCTTGATGAAGCCCACAAGTTCCCAGTGATCATAGCAAGGGAACTAAATCCTCAACAGGAAGAAAAATTACTATGTGTTTTGAGGAAGAACAAAAGGACAATAGGGTGGAGTTTGGTGGATCTAGTGGGGATAAGTCCCCAAGTGTGTGAGTGGTGCACGAAATTGTGATGTCCAGGCTCGAACAATCCCTGGTAATGGCTCCAAAGCTTGGTGCTTTGATCTTAATACATGATTGTCACAACTTCGATACAACTAACCAGCAAGTGCACTGGGTCGTCCAAGTAATACCTTACGTGAGTAAGGGTCGAATCCCACGGAGATTGTTGGTATGAAGCAAGCTATGGTCACCTTGTAAATCTCAGTCAGGCGGATATAAAATAATCATGGAGTTTTCGAATTTAATATAATAAAATAGGGATAGAGATACTTATGTAATTCATTGGTGAGAATTTCAGATAAGCGAATGGAGATGCTTTTCGTTCCTCTGAACCTCTACTTTCCTGCTATCTTCATCCAATCTGTCTTACTCCTTTCCATGGCTGGCTGTATGCAAGGGCATCACCGTTGTCAGTGGCTACATCCCCTCCTCTCAGTGAATAATATGCTCACGCACCCTGTCACGGCACGGCTATTCATTTGTCGGTTCTCGATCATGCTGGAATAGGATTCACCCTCCTTTTGCGTCTGTCACTAACGCCCAGCACTCGCGAGTTTGAAGCTCGTCACAGTCATTCAATCATTGAATCCTACTCGGAATACCACAGACAAGGTTTAGACTTTCCGGATTCTCTTGAATGCCGCCATCGTTCTAGCTTACGCCACGAAGATTCTGGTTAGGAGATCTAAGAGATACTCATTCTAGCTTAATTCATGTAGAACAGAAGTGTTTGTCAGGCACGCGTTCATAAGGGAGAAGGATGATGAGCGTCACACATAATCATCACCTTCATCACGTTCTTGGGTGCGAATGGATATCTTAGAAGAGAAATAAGAAGAATTGAATAGAAAACAGTAGTACTTTGCATTAATCTTTGAGGAACAGCAGAGCTCCACACCTTAATCTATGGAGTGTAGAAACTCTACCGTTGAAAATACATAAGTGAAGGTCCAGGCATGGCCGAGATGGCCAGCCCCCTAAAACGTGATCACAAGACCAAAATACAATCCAGGATCCAAAGATGGTCAAAAAGACGTCTAATACAATAGTAAGAGGTCCTATTTATAATAAACTAGTCACTAGGGTTTACATGAGTAAGTAATTGATGCATAAATCCACTTCCGGGGCCCACTTGGTGTGTGTTTGGGCTGAGCCTGAGTGTTGCACGTGCAGAGGCCATTTGTGGAGTTGAACGCCAGTTTCTGTGCCAGTTTGGGCGTTCAACTCTGGTTTTGGATCCTTTTCTGGCGCTGGACGCCAGATTTGGGCAGAAGGCTGGCGTTGAATGCCAGTTTACGTCGTCAATTCTTGGCCAAAGTATGAACTATTATATATTTCTGGAAAGCCCTGGATGTCTACTTTCCAACGCAATTAGAAGCGCGCCATTTCGAGTTCTGTAGCTCCAGAAAATCCACTTTGAGTGCAGGGAGGTCAGAATCCAACAGCATCAGCAGTCCTTTTTCAACCTCTGAATCTGATTTCTGCTCAAGTCCCTCAATTTCAGCCAGAAAATACCTGAAATCACAGAAAAACACACAAACTCATAGTAAAGTCCAGAAATGTGAATTTAACATAAAAACTAATGAAAACATCCCTAAAAGTAACTAGATCCTACTAAAAACATACTAAAAACAATGCCAAAAAGCGTATAAATTATCCGCTCATCACAACACCAAACTTAAATTGTTGCTTGTCCCCAAGCAACTGAAAATCAAATAGGATAAAAAGAAGAGAATATACTATAAATTCCAAACTATCAATGAAACATAGCTGCAATCATATGAGCGGGACTTATAGCTTTTTGCCTCTTGAATAGTTTTGGCATCTCACTTTATCCATTGAGGTTCAGAATGATTGGCATCTATAGGAACTTCAGATTTCGAATAGTGTTATTGACTCTCCTAGTTCAGTATGATGATTCTTGAACACAGCTTCTTTATGAGTCTTGGCTGTGGCCCTAAGCACTTTGTTTTCCAGTATTACCACCGGATACATAAATGCCACAGACACATAATTGGGTGAACCTTTTCAGATTGTGACTCAGCTTTGCTAAAGTCCCCAATTAGAGGTGTCCAGGGTTCTTAAGCACACTCTTTTTTTTTTGCTTTGGACCTTGACTTTAACCGCTCAGTCTCAAGTTTTCACTTGACACCTACACGCCACAAGCACATGGTTAGGGACAGCTTGGTTTAGCCGCTTAGACCAGGATTTTATTCCTTTAGGCCCTCCTATTCACTGATGCTCAAAGCCTTGGGATCCTTTTTATTTGCCCTTGCCTTTTGGTTTTAAGGGTTATTGGCTTTTTCTGCTTGCTTTTTCTTTTTCTTTCTATTTAATTTTTTTCGCCTATTTTTTTTTTCTTTCCTTCTTTTTTTTTTTCTGCAAGCTTTGTTTTTTGCTGCTTTTTCTTGCTTCAAGAATCATTTTTATGATTTTTCAGATTATCAAATAACATGTCTCCTAGTCATCATTCTTTTAAGAGCCAACATATTTAACATTCTTAAACAACAACTTCAAAAGACATATGCACTGTTCAAGCATTCATTCAGAAAACAAGAAGCATTGTCACCACATCAATATAATTAAGCTAAGTTCAAGGATAAATTCGAAACTCATGTACTTCTTGTTCTTTTGAATTAAAATATTTTTCATTTAAGAGAGGTGATGGATTCATAGGACATTCATATCTTTAAGACAAAGTTACTAACTACTAATGATCATGTAATGAAGTCACAAACATAGATAAGCACATAACATATAAAACGAAAAACAGAAGAAAGAAGAACAAGGAATGAATCCACCTTAGTGATGGTGGCGTTTTCTTTTTGAGGAACCAATGATGTCCTTGAGCTCTTCTATGTCTCTTCCTTGTCTTTGTTGCTCCTCCTCCATTGCTTTTTGATCTTCTCTTATTTCATGAAGCATGATGGAGTGCTCTTGATGTTCCACCCTTAGTTGTCCCATATTGGAACTCAATTCTTCTAGGGAGGTGTTGATGTGCTCCCAATAGTTCTGTGGAGGAAAGTGCATTTGAGGCATTTCCGGAATCTCATGGTGATGAGCTTCTTGCGCCTCTTGAGCTCCATGACTGGGCTCTCTTGCTTGCTCCATCTTTTTCTTAGTGATGGGCTTTTCCTCTTTAATGAGGATATCTCCCTCTATGTCAATCCCAGCCGAATTGCATAGGTGGCAAATGAGGTGAGGAAAGGCTAACCTTGCCATAGTGGAGGACTTGTCAGCCACCTTGTAGAGTTCTTGAGGTATAATCTCATGAACTTCCACCTCTTCTCCAATCATGATGCTATGGATCATGATGGCCCGGTCTATAGTAACTTCAGACCGGTTGCTAGTGGGAATGATTGAGCATTGAATAAACTCCAACCATCCTCTAGCTATAGGCTTGAGGTCCAATCTTCTTAGTTGAACCGGCTTGCCTTTGGAGTCAATCTTCCATTGAGCTCCTTCTACACATATGTCCATAAGGACTTGGTCCAACCTTTGATCAAAGTTGACTCTCCTTGTGTAGCGGCGTGCGTTCTCTTCCATGTATGGCAAGTTGAACGCCAACCTCACATTCTCCGGACTAAAATCTAAGTACTTCCCCCGAACCATTGTAACGTAGTTCTGTGGATCCGGGTTCTTACTTTGATCATGGTTCTTGGTGATCCATGCATTGGCATAGAACTCTTGAACAATTAGGATGCCGACTTGTTGGATGGGACTTGTTAGAACTTCCCAACCTCTTCTTTGAATTTCATGTCGGATCTCCGGATACTCATTTCTTTTGAGTTTAAAAGGGACCTCAGGGATCACCTTTTTCTTGGCCACAACATCATAGAAGTGGTCTTGATGGGCTTTGGAGATGAACCTTTCCATCTCCCATGACTCGGATGTGGAAGCTTTTGTCTTCCCTTTCCCTCTTCTAGAGGATTCTCCGGTCTTGGGTGCCATCAATGGTAATGGAAAAACAAAAAAGCTATGCTTTTACCACACCAAACTTAGAATATTGCTCGCCCTCGAGCAATAAACAAAAGAATAGAAGAAGAAGAAGAAGAAGAAATATGAAGAGGGAGAGGGAGATGAGGTTTCGGCCAAGAGGAGTGTAGAGGGGTGTGTTGTGTGAATTTGATGAAGAATGGAGGTCTTTATATAGGGAAGGGAGGGGGGTAAAGGTTCGGCCATATGGGTGGGTTTGGGTGGGAAATTGGTTTTGAATTTTGATGGTAGGTGGATCTTATGAGGTAGGTTTATTGGGAAGAGTGGGTGGATGTGAGTGGTGAAGGTTTAGTGGGGAAGAGAGATTGAGGTGATTGGTGAGGGGTTTTTAGGGAAGAGTGTTTATGGGGTTGTGTGAAAGAGAGTGGTGAGAAGAAGTGAGTGGAGGTAGGTGGGAATCCTGTGGGGTCCACAGATCCTGAGTGGATCCTGTGGGGTCCACAGATCCTGAGGTGTTCAAGGATTTACATCCCTGCACCCATTAGGCATGTAAAAATGCCTTTGTACCCAACTCTGGGCGTTCAACGCCAGGTTGGTGGCCATTTTGGGCGTTCAACGCCCATCTGTGTGCCATTTCTGGCGTTGAACGCCAGAGCCATGCCTGTTCTGGCGTTCAGCGCCCAGAAGCTGCCCATTTTGGGCGTTCAGCGCCAGAACCATGCTCTGTTCTGGCGCTGAACACCAGACAGATGCTCCTCCAGGGTGTAATTTTTCTTCTGCTGTTTTTGATTCCGTTTCCAATTTTTGTATTTATTTTGTGACTTCACATGATCATGAACCTAAGAAAACATGACAAACAATAAAAATAAGAATTAGATAAACATTGGGTTGCCTCCCAACAAGCGCTTCTTTAATGTCAATAGCTTGACAGTGGGCTCTCATGGAGCCTCACAGATGTGCAGAGCTTTGTTGAGACTCTCCAACACCAAACTTAGAGTTTGGATATGGGAGTTCAACACCAAACTTAGAGTTTGGTTGTGGCCTCCCAACACCAAACTTAGAGTTTGACTGTGGGGGCTCTGGTTGACTCTGCTTTGAGAGAAGCTTTTCAAGCTTCCTCTCCATGGTTGCAGAGGGAGATCCTTGAGTTTTGAATACAAGGGAGTTCTCATTCCATTGAAGGACTATTTCACCTCTGTCAACATCAATCACAGCTCTTGCTGTGGCCAGGAAAAGTCTTCCTAGGATGATGGATTCATCCTCTTCCTTTCCAGTATCCAGGACTATGAAATCAGCAGGGATGTAAAGGCCCTCAACCTTTACTAATACATCTTCTACTTGTCCATAAGCCTGTTTTCTTGAGCTGTCTGCCATCTCTAGTGAGATTTTAGTAGCTTGCACCCCATAGATTCCCAGTTTCTCTATTACAGAGAGAGGCATGAGGTTTATTCCTGAACCAAGGTCACACAGAGCCTTAAAGATCATGGTGCCTATGGTACAGGGTATTATGAACTTTCCAGGATCCTGTCTCTTCTGAGGCAATGTCAGTTGATCCAGATCACTTAGTTCATTGATGAACAAGGGAGGTTCAACTTCCCAAGTATCAATGCCAAATAATTTGGCATTCAGCTTCATGATTGCACCAAGAAACTTGGCAGTTTGCTCTTCAGTAACATCCTCATTCTCTTCTGAAGAGGAATACTCATCAGAGCTCATGAAGGGTATAAGGAGGTTCAATGGAATCTCTATGCTCTCTAAATGAGCCTCAGAGTCCTTTGGTTCCCCAGAGGGAAGCTCCTTATTGATCACTGGACGTCCCTGGAGGTCTTCCTCCTTGGGATTCACGTCCTCTCCTCTCCTCTCAGGTTCGGCCATGGCGCTTATGTCAATGGCCTTGCACTCTCCTTTTGGGTTCTCTTCTGTATTGCTTGGGAGAGTACTAGGAGGGATTTCAGTGATCCTTTTACTCAGCTGGCCCACTTGTGCTTCCAGATTTCTAATGGAAGACCTTGTTTCATTCATGAAACTTACAGTGGCCTTAGATAGATCAGAGACTAGATTTGCTAAATTAGAAGCATTTTGTTCAGAGTTCTCTGTCTGTTGCTGAGTTGATGATGGAAAAGGCTTTCTATTGCTAAACCTATTTCTTCCACCATTATTAAAGCCTTGTTGGGGCTTTTGATCCTTCCATGAGAAATTTGGATGATTTCTCCATGTTGAGTTATAGGTGTTTCCATAAGGTTCACCTAAGTAATTTACCTCTGCTATTGCAGGGTTCTCAGGATCATAAGCTTCTTCTTCAGAAGATGCCTCTTGAGTACTGTTGGATGCAGCTTGCATTTCATGCAGACTCTGAGAAATCATATTGACTTGCTGAGTCAATATTTTATTCTGAGCCAATATGGCATTCAGAGTATCAACCTCAAGAACTCCCTTCTTCATAGGCGTCCCATTACTCACAGGATTCCTTTCAGAAGTGTACATGAACTGGTTATTAGCAACCATATCAATGAGTTCTTGAGCTTCTGCAGGCGTTTTCTTTAGGTGAATGGATCCACCTGCAGAAGTATCCAATGATATCTTAGATAACTCAGACAGACCATCATAGAATATATCCAGGATGGTCCATTCTGAGAGCATGTCAGAAGGACACTTTTTGGTCAACTGTTTGTATCTTTCCCAAGCTTCATAGAGGGATTCACCTTCTTTCTGTCTGAAGGTTTGAACATCAGCTCTAAGCTTGCTCAGCTTTTGAGGAGGAAAGTACTTGGCTAAGAAAGCCGTGACCAGCTTATCCCAAGAGTTCAGGCTGTCTTTAGGTTGAGAATCCAACCATAATATAGCTCTGTCTCTCACAGCAAAAGTGAAAAGCATGAGCCTGTAGACTTCAGAATCTACTCCATTAGTCTTAACAGTATCACATATCTGCAAGAATTCAGTTAAGAACTGAAAAGGATCTTCAGATGGAAGTCCATGAAACTTGCAGTTCTGCTGCATCAGAGAAACTAATTGAGGTTTCAGCTCAAAGTTGTTTGCTCCAATGGCAGGAATGGAGATGCTTCTTCCATGTAAATTGGAATTAGGTGCAGTAAAGTCACCAAGCATCTTCCTTACATTATTATTATTTTCGGCTGCCATCTCCTTTTCCTGTTCGAAAATTTCTGAAAGGTTATCTCTGGATTGTTGTATTTTAGCTTCTCTTAATTTTCTCTTCAGAGTCCTTTCAGGTTCTGGATTTGCTTCCACAAGAATGTTATTATCCTTGCTCCTGCTCATATGACAAAGAAGAAGGCACAGAAAAATAATAATAATAATAGAGATCCTTTATACCACAGTATAGGGATCCCTTTGTGAGTGGAAGAAAAGAAGGGGAGACAAAGAATGTGATGTAAAGGAAGAAACACAACTGTACGGATGGAAGAGATGTGAAATGAGATGTTAGGACATGAATGAATAAATAGAATAAGATGAGAGAGAAGGAGGGAATTTTCGAAAATTATTTTGAAAAAGAGTTAGTGATTTTTGAAAAATGGTTTTTTGAAAAATGTTAGTAATTTTTGAAAAAATTTTTTTAAATAAAAAATAAAAAATAAAAATAATTAGTTAATTAAAAAGAAATTTTTGAAAAAGGGGGAAGATATTTTCGAAAATTAGAGAGAGGGAGTTAGTTAGGTAGTTTTGAAAAAGTTTAGAAACAAACAAAAAGTTAGTTAGTTAGTTGAAACAAATTTTGAAAAGATAAGAAGTTAGGAGGTTAGAAAAGATATTTTGAAAAGATATTTTTGAAAAAGATAAGATAAGAAGATATTTTTGAAAAGATATGATAGAAATTAGTTTTTGAAAAAGATTTGATTTTTAAAATCACAATTAATGACTTGATTCATAAGAAATCACAAGATATGATTCTAGAACTTAAAGTTTGAATCTTTCTTAACAAGCAAGTAACAAACTTCAAATTTTTGAATCAAAACATTAATTGTTATTGTTATTTTCAAAAATATGGTATAAAAATAAGAAAAATATTTTTGAAAAATATTTTTGGAATTTTCGAAAATAACTAAGAATTTTGAAAAAGATTTGATTTTTGAAAAAGATTTTGAAAAAGATAAGATTTTCAAATTGAAAATTTGATTTGACTCATGAGAAACAATTTGATTTTAAAAATTTTTGAAAAAGTCAATCCAAATTTTCGAATTTGATGAGAGAAAAAAAGGAAAGATATTTTTTTTATTTTTGAATTTTTTATGAAAAACATGAAAATTATGCAATGCATGAAATTTTTATATCAAAACATGTGATGCATGCAAGAATGCTATGAATGTCAAGATGAACACCAAGAACATTTTGAATGCCAAGATGAACATCACAGACACAATTTTGAAAAACTTTTAATGCAAAGAAAACATGCAAGACACCAAACTTAGAATTCTTTAATGCTCAGGCACTAAGAATTCAAAAATGCATATGATAAACATGAAAAGACACAAAACAAAAAATCATCAAGATCAAACAAGAAGACTTACCAAGAACAACTTGAAGATCATGAAGAACACCATGAATGCATGAGAATTTTCGAAAAATGCAAGATGCATATGCAAGTGACACCAAACTTATGATATGACTCAAGACTCAAACAAGAAACAAAAATATTTTTGATTTTTTTTATGATTTTCTAATTTTTTTTGAATTTTCGAAAATTAATTGAAAAAGAAAAATAAGGATTCCAAAATTTTTAATATGAATTCCAGGAATCTTGCATTCTTAGTCTAAAGCTTCAGTCCAGGAATTAAACATGGCTCATGAGCCAGCCAAGCTTTCAATGAAAGCTCCGGTCCAAAACACTAGACATGGCCAATGGCCAGCCAAGCTTCAGCATGTAATTCAGATATGACATGCCTGACATACTCATTCCCAAAGGAATAGACATGGCTTTACAGCCAGCCAAGCTTCAACATGCTTCATGAAACACTAGAATTCATTCTTAAAAATTTTGAATCAAATTTTTGAAAACATTTTTTTTTTTCGAAAACAAAGAAAAATTTTTGAAAGATTTTTGAAAAATTTTTGAAAATAAAACAAAAAGAAAATTACCTAATCTGAGCAACAAGATGAACCGTCAGTTGTCCAAACTCAAACAATCCCCGGCAACGGCGCCAAAAACTTGGTGCACGAAATTGTGATGTCCAGGCTCGAACAATCCCTGGTAATGGCTCCAAAGCTTGGTGCTTTGATCTTAATACATGATTGTCACAACTTCGATACAACTAACCAGCAAGTGCACTGGGTTGTCCAAGTAATACCTTACGTGAGTAAGGGTCGAATCCCACGGAGATTGTTGGTATGAAGCAAGCTATGGTCACCTTGTAAATCTCAGTCAAGCGGATATAAAATAATCATGGAGTTTTCGAATTTAATATAATAAAATAGGGATAGAGATACTTATGTAATTCATTGGTGAGAATTTCAGATAAGCGAATGGAGATGCTTTTCGTTCCTCTGAACCTCTGCTTTCCTGCTATCTTCATCCAATCTGTCTTACTCCTTTCCATGGCTGGCTATATGCAAGGGCATCACCGTTGTCAGTGGCTACATCCCCTCCTCTCAGTGAATAATATGCTCACGCACCCTGTCACGGCACGGCTATTCATTTGTCGGTTCTCGATCATGCTGGAATAGGATTCACCCTCCTTTTGCGTCTGTCACTAACGCCCAGCACTCACGAGTTTGAAGCTCGTCATAGTCATTCAATCATTGAATCCTACTCGGAATACCACAGACAAGGTTTAGACTTTCCGGATTCTCTTGAATGCCGCCATCGTTCTAGCTTACGCCACGAAGATTCTGGTTAGGAGATCTAAGAGATACTCATTCTAGCTTAATTCATGTAGAACAGAAGTGTTTGTCAGGCACGCGTTCATAAGGGAGAAGGATGATGAGCATCACACATAATCATCACCTTCATCACGTTCTTGGGTGCGAATGGATATCTTAGAAGAGAAATAAGAAGAATTGAATAGAAAACAGTAGTACTTTGCATTAATCTTTGAGGAACAGCAGAGCTCCACACCTTAATCTATGGAGTGTAGAAACTCTACCGTTGAAAATACATAAGTGAAGGTCCAGGCATGGCCGAGATGGCCAGCCCCCTAAAACGTGATCACAAGACCAAAATACAATCCAGGATCCAAAGATGGTCAAAAAGACGTCTAATACAATAGTAAGAGGTCCTATTTATAATAAACTAGTCACTAGGGTTTACATGAGTAAGTAACTGATGCATAAATCCACTTCCGGGGCCCACTTGGTGTGTGTTTGGGCTGAGCCTGAGTGTTGCACGTGCAGAGGCCATTTGTGGAGTTGAACGCCAGTTTCTGTGCCAGTTTGGGCGTTCAACTCTGGTTTTGGATCCTTTTCTGGCGCTGGACGCCAGATTTGGGCAGAAGGCTGGCGTTGAACGCCAGTTTACGTCGTCAATTCTTGGCCAAAGTATGAACTATTATATATTTCTGGAAAGCCCTGGATGTCTACTTTCCAACGCAATTAGAAGCGCGCCATTTCGAGTTCTGTAGCTCCAGAAAATCCACTTTGAGTGCAGGGAGGTCAGAATCCAACAGCATCAGCAGTCCTTTTTTAACCTCTGAATCTGATTTCTGCTCAAGTCCCTCAATTTCAGCCAGAAAATACCTGAAATCACAGAAAAACACACAAACTCATAGTAAAGTCCATAAATGTGAATTTAACATAAAAACTAATGAAAACATCCCTAAAAGTAACTAGATCCTACTAAAAACATACTAAAAACAATGCCAAAAAGCGTATAAATTATCCGCTCATCAGTGAGCACCGGATCTTTTTGGAAGAAGAAGCTAGACCCGTGAGACAACCTCAAAGGCGATTAAATCCTACCATTTTGGATGTTGTCAAGAAAGAGGTGACACGGTTACTCGAGGCGGACATCATCTACCCTATTTCGGATAGTGAATAGGTAAGTCCCGTTCAAGTTGTGCCTAAGAAGTCCGGGGTAACCACAATCAAGAATGAAAGTGGGGAGCTCATAGCAACACGGGTGCAAAACTCTTGGCGAGTATGCATAGACTACCGAAGGTTGAACTCGGCCACTAGAAAATATCACTTTTCACTTCCGTTTATCGATCAAATGCTTGATCGATTATCCAGTAAATCCCATTATTGCTTTCTAGATGGCTATTCTAGGTACTTCTAAATACACATTGCTCTAGAGGACCAAGAAAAAATAACATTTACTTGCCCTTTTGGAACTTATGCGTACAAGCGTATGCCATTCGGCTTATGCAATGCCCTGGCAACGGCGCCATTTTGATGAATTGGACTCTTGTGTGGTCTATAATTCACAAATGAAATCTCGTTGCAAGTATAGTTTCTAAACCAACAATAGTCCTTTCATACAAAATTTTTTTTGTCACTAGTACAAACCCCTAAATTTATAAACCAAAGTATTGAACCTTGGGTCGTTCTCCCTAGAAATTGCAACAAAGTCCGTTGTTATTGGTTATGGAACATGTTTTGGGGTTTTTGATAAGAGACATGAAATGTAAATGGTGATGAAAATAAACTAATAACTAAAAAGACCTTGGCAAGGTTTGGTGGTCAAGGATCTCTATCCTAATCACTAACCACAACATGAGAATTGGCAAGGATCAACCCCATTAAGTTATCCTCTAACTAATAGAGGAAAGTCAAATGAGCTATGTGATGAGCGGATAATTTATACGCTTTTTGACATTGTTTTTGGTATGTTTTTAGTAGGATCTAGTTACTTTTAAGGATGTTTTCATTAGTTTTTATGTTAAATTCACATTTCTGGACTTTACTATGAGTTTGTGTGTTTTTCTGTGATTTCAAGTATTTTCTGACTGAAATTGAGAAACTTGAGCAGAAATCAGATTCAGAGGTTGAAGAAGGATTGCTGATGCTGTTGGATTTTGACCTCCCTGCACTCAAAGTGGATTTTCTGGAGCTACAGAACTCGAAATGGTGCGCTTCCAATTGCGTTGGAAAGTAGACATCCAGGGCCTTCCAGAAATATATAATAGTCCATACTTTGGCCAAGAATAGATGACGTAAACTGGCGTTCAACGCCAGCTTTCTGCCCAAATCTGGCGTCCAGCGCCAGAAAAGGATCCAAAACCAGAGTTGAACGCCCAAACTGGCACAAAAACTGGCGTTCAACTCCAAGAAGGACCTCTACACGTGCAACACTCAAGCTCAGCCCAAGCACACACCAAGTGGGCCCCGGAAATGGATTTATACATCAATTACTTACTTCTGTAAACCCTAGTAGCTAGTTTATTATAAATAGGACCTCTTACTATTGTATTAGACATCCTGGATCCTGGATTGTATTCTGATCCTGTGATCACGTTTAGGGGGCTGGCCATCTCGGCCATGCCTGGACCTTTCACTTATGTATTTTCAACGGTAGAGTTTCTACACTCCATAGATTAAGGTGTGGAGCTCTGCTGTTCCTCAAAGATTAATGCAACGTACTACTGTTTTCTATTCAATTCATCTTATTTCGTTCTAAGATATCCATTCGCACCCAAGAACGTGATGAAGGTGATGATTATGTGTGACGCTCATCACCATTCTCCCCTATGAACACGTGCCTGACAAACACTTCCGTTCTACATGAAATAAGCTAGAATGAATATCTCTTAGATCTCCTAATCAGAATCTTCGTGGCGTAAGCTAGAATGATGGCGGCATTCAAGAGAATTCGGAAAGTCTAAACCTTGTCTGTGGTATTCCGAGTAGGATTCAATGAATGAATGACTGTGACGAGCTCCTAACTCGCAATTGCAGGGCGTTAGTGACAGACGCAAAAGGATAGTAAATCCTATTCCAGCATGATCGAGAACCGACAGATGAATAGCCGTACCGTGACAGGGTGCATTGACCATTTTCACTGAGAGGATAAGATGAAGCCATTGACAAGGGTGATGCCTCCAGAAGATTAGCCGTGCCGTGACAGGGCATTGGATCATTTACCCGAGAGATGACCGAAAGTAGCCATTGACAGTGGTGATGTATCACATAAAGCCAACCATGGAAAGGAGTAAGACTGATTGGATGAAGATAGCAGGAAAGCAGAGGTTCAGAGGAACGAAAGCATCTCCATTCGCTTATCTGAAATTCTCACCAATGAATTACATAAGTATTTCTATCCGTTATTTTATTATATTAAATTCGAAAACACCATTATCAATTTATATCCGCCTAACTAAGATTTGCAAGGTAACCATAGCTTGCTTCATACCAACAATCTCCGTGGGATTCGACCCTTACTCACGTAAGGTATTACTTGGACGACCCAGTGCACTTGCTGGTTAGTTACACGGAGTTGTGAACCGTGGTCTTGGCATCATGTTTTTGGCGCCATTACCAGGGAAAGAAAGAGCGATGAATTTTACATACTTAAAGTGTAATCACGATTCCGCGTACCACTATGTCAATCCAAGTCCATACGTCCTAGTTCTCCACTAAATCAATTAGTGAGATCTAGAGTTAATGGCTCCCAATCGTCAATCACTTGGACATTAGTAACTCAAGAGTTCCTAAGTTAGCTTCCCAAGCCAAGAGCACAAAAATCTACTCTAAAATCCAACCAAGCATTTCATCAAACACTTGGAGGGCAGAAAAGAAAAGCATAGTAAATTGCAAGAATTAAAGGAATCTACAACTACAAAAGTAAGAGATTAACAATAGAAAGGCAAAACAATAGAAAAGTAAACTCATAACTAAAAGAAGCATTTAACAAACACATAGAAGGAAATAAAAGTAAACAACATGAATTGCAAGAATTAAAGAGAGATTTAACTAGAATAGCAAGAGATCTACAATAGAAAAGGAAAATAATTATGAAACAACAAGGAACTTACCAATTGCATTGAAGAAGAAATGTAGATCTACAAAAGAAAGTTCATAAACTACAACTAACAATACAAAGAAATTACAAGAGAAGAAGAATTCTACAACTACAAGAGAACAATTAGGAAAGAAAAAGGAAAATTAGAAGAGAGAAGAAGAGCTAGATCTAGATCTAAACCTAATCCTAATTCTATAGAGAAGTGAGAGCTTCTCTCTCTAAAAACTAACTAAAGCATGGTAAAAATAAAATAAAACTAAACTAATGACTAGATGTCTCATCCCTCTTCAATCCTTGGGTTAAATAGCATCAGAAAATGAGTTGGATTGGGCCCACAAGGCTTTAGAATTCGCTGGCCACTAATTTGCTTTTAATGAATCACGTGCAAATCGGTGCGTATGCATACATGCCACGTTTGCACCCTTAAACGTGATGCAACTATGGCAAATCTTATATCATTTCGAAGTCCCGGATGTTAGCTTTCCAACGCAACTAGAACTGCATCATTTGGACCTCTGTAGCTCAAGTTATGATCGATTAAGTGAAAAGAGGTTGGCTTGACAGCTTTTGCGATTCCTTCATTTCTTCATGAGTTCTTCATTTTTACATGCTTTTCCTTCATTCCCTTGATCCAATCTTTGCCTCCTAAATATGAAATCGCTTAACAAACATATCAAGGCATCTAACGAAATCAAGGTGAATTAAATTTAGCTATTCTAAGTCCTAAAAAGTATGTGTTCACTCTTAAGCACAATTAAAGGAGAATTTACAAAACCATGCTATTTCATTGAATAAATGTGGGTAAAAGGTGATAAAATCCTGTAAATGAAGCATAAGATAAACCCTACAAATGGGGATTATCAACCTCCCCACACTTAAACCAAGCATGTCCTCATGCTTAAACCAAGAGAGAGTGATAAACCCCGATTTTGTGGTTTATCTTGTACTTATTTTGGGGGATTTTATCACCTTTTCTCACATTTATTCAATGAAATAGCATAGTTTTGCAATTTTTCCTTGATTTGTGCTTAAATGTGAAAACATGCTTTTTAGGCCTTAAAATAGCTAAATTTAACTCACTTTAATTCCATTTGATGCCTTGATATATTTGTTGAGTGATTTCATATTCATAAGGCAAGTATTGGATGGAAGAAGTGAAGAGAAAAGCATGCAAAGTGGGAGAACTCATGAAGAAATGAAGGAACCGTAAAGCTGTCAAGTCCGACCTCTTTGCACTCAATCGACCATAACGTGAGCTACAGAGGTCCAAATGAGGCGGTTCCAGTTGCATTGGAAAGCTAACATCCGCGGCTTCAAAATGATATAAAATTTGTCATATGTTGCTTCGCGTTCAGGGGCGCGTACGTGCCATGTACCCGTGCACGCCGATGCTGTCCGTGGCCCACTAAAGTGAAATCGTCCCCAGCGATTTTTCAAGCATTTTTGGCCCAATCCAACTCATTTCTGATGCTATTGAACCCAAGGATTGAAGGAGAAATGAACCAAGTAGTCATAGTTTATTTTTCATCATGTTTTAGGATAGAATTCTAGAGAGAGAGGCTCTCTCCTCTCTCTAGATTTTAGGGTAGTTTTAGTTAATTCTTCTTGGATCCAAGTTATAATTCTTGTTTTGATTTAGTTCTTCCTTTTAATTTCTTGCTATTACATCTCCATTCTTCTAGCTTTACTTGTCATTTCCTTTATTTTACCATTTTTATGTTTATGAAAAATTGTTGGATCTTAATTTTCTTTAATGCAATTTTATGTTTCCATGTTCTTTTATGTTGATCTTGCTTACTATTATTGATTTCTTGCTATTGATAGTTATGGGTTTCCTTTAATTCTTGCATTTTATGATGTTTACTTTTATTGTACACTAGGTGTTTGATAGAATGTTTCCTTTAGTTTTTGAGTAGTTCTCTTTACTCTTGGCCTAGGCTAAGAGAATTGAGTGACCTTGAGTCATTGGGTCTCAATGATTTGGTGATTTGAGAACCCATGGTGGTCAACTTGATACTCATTGACACAAACCCACTACTAATCTAATTAGTAGATAGGTTGGGACTTATGGGTTGATGTGATCAAAGCCATTTGACGTACTTCAAGTCTAGGAGTAGATATTACGTACTTAAGACTTTTGGAAGTAGACTTAATGAGCTTGGTTTCTCATAATTATCAATATTTGGTTTGTAGACAAGGATGGTGATCTCAATTTCCCATGTCTTAGCCAAGAGTTATTTTCCCTTATTTTATTAGTTCTTGTTATTTTACCTTCTTGTCATTTACTTTGTGCTTTTACTTTTCTTGCCAATTATAAAATCAACCCCCCCACATCTTCATAGCCAATAATTGAGCATTTTATTGCAATTCCTTGTGAGATGACTCAGAGTTCAAATACTCCGGTTAATTTTTATTTGGGGTTTGTTACATGTGACAACCAATAAATTTTTGATTGGGAGGATTGTTTGTTGGTGTAGAACTATACTTGCAACGAGAATTCAATTATTTGAGGAAATTCTATACCGACACAACAATTTCCTTAAATCAGAGAGCAAAGGGTATCAACATTTATTCAATGTGAACTAATCTAAATGCAACCTAAACTATATGCTTCTATCTATATGAATGCAACTAAATACAAAATGATTCTACCTACTTGGTTAAAAATAAATCAATCTCCAAGACATACATGCACAAGTAGGGCCAAGATCATATGACGATTCATGAATCCTACCAATTCAAGTATAAAAATGAAGTTGAAGTAGACTTGCAAGAAGAACGCTCATGAAAGCCGGGAATCAAGGAATTGAGCATCGAACCATCACCGAAAGTGTTTGCACTCTAGTCGCTCAAGTGTGTAGGGTCGATTCTCTCAATTCTCCCCCAATCATGCTTTCTAAGATTTGTTCTTCTTCTAACAATCAACATTTATTCAATGCATGTATACAAGTATCATGAGATCTTTTCATAGGTTGTAATGGGGCTAGGGTCAAGGTAGGATGCATATATGGTTAAGTGAGCTTGAAATTTGAATCCTTGATAAGCTTAAACTTCCCACCTAACCTGTGACATCCTATACAATTTCAAAGCTAACTTAACTACCCATTTTTCTCACTTTTTCACATACTCATGTATTCCTTTTCATTTCACAACACTTATGCATTGACCCTTATTGAGCTTTGCTTTGGGGCATTTTGTCCCCTTTTTATTTCTTTTTTTTCTTTTTCTTTTTCTTTTCTCTTCTTTTTGCTTCTCTTTTTTTTTCTTTTTGTTTTTCTCATTTTTATTTCTTTCCAACTATATACAAGAACATCAATGCATAAGGTCTATACATTTCATCACTACATGAGCATGTACCCAATTTCCAACAATTTCAATAAAAATACAAAACTACTCTTTTATTCCCCTAATGTCCCAAGATTCCCATATTTGAATGATATATACACTCTTGCCTAAGCTAATCAAAGATCCAAATAAGGATATTTATTGTTTTTCGCTTAAAGGCTTGTAATGTGCTAAATTAAGAACAAGTGGGTTAAGCATAGGCTCAAATTGGCTAACAATAGAAGATAAAAGGTAGGCTATTTGGGTAAGTGAGTTATTTGAAATGATGGCCTCAATCATATAAATGCATGAATACACAAAATAATGGACATAAAGAATCAAACAAATCAAAGATTACAATCTTAGAAAGAGAATAATGCACACAAGAAGAAAAAATAAGTGGTTATAAGATGTAACCACACCATTAGGCTCAATTCTCACAAGCTTGTGTTCTTAGCTCAAAAACTATGTTCCAAAATAAATTCTTTCAAGCAAGTTCAACAAAAAGTTTTCAAATTGATAGGTTGCCCTAAAATAGTTTCTTGCGAAAGAAATCATCACTCTAACCAAGTAGTCCTAATAAGAAAGAAGTGGTGAAAATATGTACAATTTCTAACTAACATGCAACCTATCATGTAATGCAACAACTATCTAACGAAGAAAATAAAAAAAATTGGTGTTGAAAAGGAAATTGTTACCCATGGAGATCAGTCGAACGACCTCCCCACACTTGAAGATTACACCGTCCTCGGTGCATGCAAAGAAGAGCAAGGTAGATGGGTTGCTACAATTGATGAGCTTCTTCGAAAGGTTGTGCACATTCTTCTATAATTTCAACTTCATGTCCAATGGGAAAGGATATAGAAATTCATCCATGATTGAATCCATCTCTTGATAAGCCTCTTTCAAGTCTCCAACTATGATATGCCTTGGAGGTTGCGCACCCTCCTCAACATCAATATCAAGCTTCTTGGAAGGGTGCTCCATGATGCTACATTCCCATGGACTTTCAACATCTCCTAAATCTTCAACCACTTCTTGCTTTTCTTCAATGATCATAGGCTCCTCCAATTGTTCTAACACAAAGTGGCGTCCCTCATTTTCCACCAAAATTTTCAATCTCTCCTTCATGCTATGCTCTTCAATTGATTCTTCACACGTGGCTATGGAAGCACCTTGAGTGTTCAAGCATTGGTAGGCTAAATTATGCACTACCTTAGTCAAATTAGTCACAAACTCTAGGGTGTTCCTTCGCATATTTGTTTGTTCTTGAAGTAGCAAGGTGAGAGAATCATCTATTGGGGCTTGGGATGGATAAGAGGGTTCATTATTTTGGAGAGAGGGTTCATAGTAGGAAGGTGGTTCTTCTTGGTAAGGGTATGGAGATGGTGTGCATTGAGGTGGTTCTTGGTAGTAGTCATGATATGATTGTGGTGGTTCTAAAGGTTCTTGCTCATAATGGTCATAAGAATATGGTATGGGTGATTGGTCATATGATGGACATGGGTCATAGAGAGGTGTTTGGTAATGAGAGGCTTGTGAGAATGGTTGAGATTCATGTTGAGGATAAGAATCATAGACATATGATGGTGGTAATTGATTGTCATAAAAAGATTCACCATAGCCATTGAATTGACATGCATTAGGATGGTGATTATACCTATACGTATCTAGAGGTTGTTGCCCATAGAAGTGATCATTTCCTTGAGGTTCCTCCCATCTTTGGTTCCATCCATAATGAGTGTCATCATTGAAGTTCACATTTCCTATAACACAATTAGAACCAAACTCATAGCCAAAGTGAGAATTCATGATAGCAAGAGAAAATAAGAAACAAAAGCTAATAGGAAATAATGAAACAACATCCTAAAATTAGCAAAAACTAACAAGCAATCCAAAAATCAAGCTATTCACAATATTCACATATATACAATAACCAATAACATAACACCATTGCAATTCCTCATCAAACATTTGGGGGTATGATATGATGCAAGTTATAAAAATTTTCAATCAATTGGGGTGTGCTCTATAAATGGATTCTTTTGAAAATTTCATCATTTTGATTAAGCTTATTAATGCAATGTTATGATTGAGAATTTATGAAAATTCCTTAAATTTGCTAATTTTAATCCTCTCTTATTACCATTCGATGCCGTGATATGTTTGTTAGGTGTTTTCAGGGTTTATAGGGCAGGAATGGCTTAGAGGATGGAAAGGGAGCATGCAAAAGTGGAAGGAGCACAAAAAATTGAAGTTTGAGAAGCTGGCAGCAACGTGCACGCATGGACAACGCGTACGCATGACGAGCGTCACGTGATGCAATCAACAGAAAATGCTGGGGGTGATTTCTGGGCTGCTTTTGACCCAGTTTCAAGCCCAAAAATAAAAATTAGAGGCTGTAGAGTAGAGCTAGGGGGAACGAATCAATCATTCACATTTTTCATTCATTTACACAATTTTAGGTTTAGATGTAGGTTTCTAGAGAGAGAGGCTCTCTCCTCTCTCTAGGTTTTAGGATTTTTAGTTTTATTTCTTCTCCATTTCAGATTTCCAACTTGCTTTAATTTTGTTTCCCTTCTACAGTTTATTATTCTAGCATCTTAGTTTATCTTCTCTTGTTGATTTCTTTATTTCCCTAATTTAGTTTATGAACTCTTCATGTTAGATTCAATTTCCTTTTAGTGCAAATTGAGGTATTTCATCTTTATTGCTTCTTTCTTCATTTGTTGTTATTGATTTCTTGCAATTGTTGGTCTTAGATTTTACATTCTCTTATTACTTTTCTATGATTTTATTTTGTGTCTTCCAAGTGTTTGATAAAATGCTTGGGTGGATTTTAAATTATATTTTTATGTTCTTAACTTAGATTGATTAATTAGAGACTCTTGAATTGTCAAAGTCTCTTATTGAATGGTAATTGAAGATTGCCAGTTAGCTTGAACTTTACTAAATTTAGTCTCTCACTATGAGTTGACTAGGACTTGTGAAGTCAAGTTGATTGTATGCACTTGACCTTCCTTCATTGGTTAGAGTTTAATTAAGTGAAGGCAATTCATATTTATCATCACAATTGGAGATGATAATGTGGATAGGACATCTAATTCTCAATCCTTGCTAAGAGCTTTCTTAGTTATTATTTTATTTTTCTCAGAATCTATATTTTCTTGTTCCTTATTTCAAAAACCCAAAAAATATACTTTCCCATAACCAATAATAAACTACACTTCCCTCCGTCACTACAGACTTATGTTCTTTCCCTTTGCTATTAGAGACAGAGCTGAAATATGGTTGGATTCTCGATCTAAAGAGAGCCTAGAATCTCGGGAAAAGTTGGTCAATGCATTCTTGGCCAAATTCTTTCCTCCTTAAAGGATGAGCAAAATCAAAGTAAAAGGTCAAACCTTCAGACAAAAAGAAGGTGAATCCCTCTATGAAGCTTGGGAAAGATACAAGCAACTGATCAGGAGGTGTCCTCCTGACATGCTCTTAGAATGTTCTATCCTAGGAATTCTCTATGATGGTTGGTGCACAAATTGTGAATCACACTTTTCACAACTCGTACCACTGACCAGCAAGTGCACTGGGTCATCCAAGTAATACCTCACGTGAGTAAGGGTCGAATCCCACGGAGATTGTTGGTTTGACGCAATCTATGGTTATCTTGTAAATCTTAGTCAGGAAGTCAATTATGTTTATCAGTTGAATTGCAATTAAACAAGAGAGCATGGATTAAAGGTTACTTGTTGTGCAGTAATGGAGAATATGTTGGAGTTTTGGAGATGCTTTGTCTTCTGAATCTCTGCTTTCCTCTGTCTTCTTGTTCACGCACGCACGTCCTCCTATGGCAAGCTGTGTGTTGGTGGATTACTGTTGTCAATGGCTACCTTCCATCCTTCCAGTGAAAACTACGCTCACGCGCTCTGTCACAGCACGGCTAATCACCGGTTGGTTCTCGATCCGGTTTGAATAGGATTTACTATCCTTTTGCGTCTGTCACTAACGCCCAGCCTTCAGGAGTTTGAAGCTCATCACAGTCATTCAATCCTTGAATCCTACTCGGAATACCACAGACAAGGTTTAGACTTTCCGGATTCTCATGAATGCCGCCATCAATTCTAGCTTATACCACGAAGATTCTGATTAAGAGATCTAAGAGATACACATTCAATCTGATATAGAATGGAGGTGGTTGTCAGGCACACGTTCATGGGTTGAGAATGGTGATGAGTGTCACGAATCATCACCTTCATCACAGTTAAGCGCGAATGAACATCTTAGATAGGAACAAGCGTGTTTGAATAGAAAACAGAAATACTTGCATTAATCCATCGAGACACAGCAGAGCTCCTCTCCCCCAACAATGGAGTTTAGAGACTCATGCCGTCAAAGAGTACAAAGTTCAGATCTAAAATTGTCATGAGATACAAAATAAGTCTCTAAAAGTTGTTTAAATACTAAACTAGTAGCCTAGGTTTACAACAAATGAGTAAACTATGATGGATGATGCAGAGATCCACTTCTGGGGCCCACTTGGTGTGTGCTGGGCTGAGAATTAAGCAATCCACGTGCAGAGGCCATTTGTGGAGTTGAACGCCAGTTTTTGTGCCAGTTTGGGCGTTCAACTCCAGCTTTTGATCCTTTTCTGGCGCTGGGTGCCAGAATTGGGCAGAGAACTGGCGTTGAACGCCAGTTTACGTCATCTATCCTTGTGCAAAGTATGGACTATTATATAATGCTGGAAAGCCCTGGATGTCTACTTTCCAACGCAATTGGAAGCATGCCATTTCGAGTTCTGTAGCTCCAGAAAATCCACTTTTAGTGCAGGGAGGTCAGAATCCAACAGCATCAGCAGTCCTTTTTCAGCCTGAATCAGATTTTTGCTCAGCTCCTTCAATTTCAGCCAGAAAAATACCTGAAATTTCAAAAAAACACACAACTCATAGTAAAGTCCAGAAATATGAATTTTTCCTAAAAACTAATGAAAATAGACTAAAAACAAACTAAAACATCCTCAAAACTATATGAAATTAACCCCAAAAAGCGTATAAAATATCCGCTCATCACAACACCAAACTTAAACTGTTGCTTGTCCTCAAGCAACTAGACAAATAAAATAGAAGACTAATAGGTTGAGAAGCAATAATATTTCAGAGTTTTTGATTGAAGCTCAGATTCTAATTAGATGAGCGGGACTAGTAGCTTTTTGCTTCTGAACAGTTTTGGCATCTCACTTTATCCATTGAAGCTCAGAGTGATTGGCATCTATAAGAACTTAGAATTCAGATAGTGTTATTGATTCTCCTATTTCAGTGTGATGATTCTTGAACACAGCTATTTTATGAGTCTTGGTCGTGGCCCTAAGCACTTTGTTTTCCAGTATTACCACCGGATACATAAATGCCACAGACACATAATTGGGTGAACCTTTTCAGATTGTGGCTCAGCTTTGCTAAAGCCCCTAATTAGAGGTGTCCAGGGTTCTTAAGCACACTCTTCTTTTTGCTTTGGACCTTGACTTTAACCGCTCAGTCTCAAGTTTTCACTTGACACCTTCACGCCACAAGCACATGGTTAGGGACAGCTTGGTTTAGCCGCTTAGACCAGGATTTTAGTCCTTTAGGCCCTCCTATCCACTGATGCTCAAAGCCTTGGGATCCTTTTTACTTGCCCTTGCCTTTTGGTTTTAAGGGTTATTGGCTTTTTCTGCTTGCTTTTTTTTTTCCTGCAAGCTTTGTTCTTTGCTGCTTTTTCTTGCTTCAAGAATCATTTTTTTATGATTTTTCAGATTATCAATAACATGTCTCATGTTCATCATTCTTTCAAGAGCCAACATATTTAACAGTCTTAAACAACAAATTCAAAAGACATATGCACTGTTCAAGCATTCATTTAGAAGACAAAAAGCATTGCCACCACATTTAACTAATTAGAATTTCTCTTATTAAAACTCGAAATTTTATTGCCTCTTATTCAAAAGATCTACTCCTTTATTCATGTTTGCTGATGATGAGAAAAAATAAACTATAGCTTAATTGGAGATAAAATCAAAATAGCTACTAATTACTATTATATGACTCCTAAGGTAAACTTCTATAAGGACACTGTCACAGAGTTAAGGCAAAAATTGGAAATTAACAACCTTTATTCTGGGGGAACGGGGGTTCCTCTGATCCTTGGGATGCTTGGTCCTGCAAGAGAAGACTTTTGGCGCTTCAATTCCCTTAAGTCACGCCCTTGCTCCTCTTGTTCTTTAAACATATAGGTCAGCATTTGACTGTGTTCCTTCTGTTCTTTTATTATTTGCTCCATAGCTTCCCGTATCTTGGTAACAGACGTCTCAAGATACTCCCAGTATTCAGATTGAGGGATCTCTGGGAGGAATTCCTGTGCTCTCTTCTTGATGGGATCCTCCTGTGCTTGTTGTTTTTCCATTGATGCTTTGGTGATTGGCTTCTCAATTGGGATATACTCAGTTATTCCCATCCTTACTCCAGCGTCCTTGCAGAGCAGAGAAATTACGCTTGGATAAGCCAACCTGGCCTCTTTAGAATTTTTGTTAGCAATTTTGTAGAGTTCAGCTGAAATCAGCTGATGAACCTCCACTTCCTTTCCCATCATGATGCGATGGATCATCACTGCTCTTTTAACTGTGACTTCAGAACGGTTGCTAGTAGGCAACAGAGAATGCCCAATGAAGTCTAGCCATCCTCTGGCGACTGGTTTGAGATCCTCTCTCTTGAGTTGATTTGGGACA
Source organism: Arachis ipaensis (assembly GCF_059453495.1). Lineage (NCBI taxonomy): Eukaryota > Viridiplantae > Streptophyta > Magnoliopsida > Fabales > Fabaceae > Arachis > Arachis ipaensis. The sequence goes on from NC_142444.1 coordinate 79,207,108, forward strand.
CCCTTTGTGTTGGTGGTCCACCTGGCTCCAGGGATACATATGTCCTCTAGAATCTTATCCAGGTCAATGTCTGCTCTCATCATCCGCCTGTTGAAGGAGTCTGGATCGTCCTTTAGCTGAGGTAGCTTTAAGATCTCTCTGATCTTGTCAGGGGTGGTATGAACAATCTTTCCTCTGACCATGGTCCAAAATTCATAGAAGGCAGTTCCAGATAGTTTTTTCTTGTCAGTCTGCCACATATTAGCATAGAACTCCTGGACCATGTTCCTTCCTACTTTCGTTTCAGGATTAGCTAGGACTTTCCAGTTCCTAATTCGAATTTGCTCCTGGATCTCCGGATATTCATCTTCTTTCAGATCGAATCTAACTTCCGGGATCACTGATCTCAGACCCATTATTTTAAGATAATGGTCTGAATGTTCTTTAGATAAGAACTTCCCTTGATTCCAAAGTGATTTTGGAACGCTCTCTTTCTTGCCTCTTGGAGTGGGTTGTTTTCCTTTAGGAGCCATGATCTTAGTGATCTCGGATAAACACACCAAACTTAGAGGTTTGCTTGTCCTCAAGCAAAAGAAAAGAAAGGAGAGGGATAGAAGGAGAGCTAGGTGCAATTGTTGATGGAGGAGGAGGGAGGCCGAACCCAAATTTAAAGGGATGGGGGGGTGGGTTTTCGAAAAATTGGAAAAGATAAGATAAAAAGATTGAGTTGAAAAAGATAAGATAGAAGATATAGTTTAATTTTGAAGAGATATGATAGATTTTTGAAAAAGATAATATGGAGATTTGAAAAAGATATGGATTAGTTGAAAAGATTTTAGAGTGAAAAAGATAGATTTATTTTCAGAAAAGATTTGAAAAGAGTTGGATTGAATTTGGAAAGAGGGATTTTTAGAAATTAAGGATTTTAGAAATCAGGGTTCTTAACATGTTCATGTAAAAATCATGCATTGAAACATAAAATTTGAAATTAGAATGGAAATACGTGTGGAAAAATTGAATTTGGCTCCTCCCTGCCCTCCTGGCGTTTGAACGCCCAAACACTGCCTGTTTTGGGCGTTCAGTGCCCAAATGCTGCTCTCCTGGGTGTTCAACGCCCAGCTGCTGCCATTACTGGCGTTCAACGCCCAGTGGGTGCCCATTTCTGGCGTTAAACACCCAGATTGCTACCATTACTGGCGTTTTCTTGCCAGTGAGCTCTTTTTCTCTGTTTTGTGTGCCGAGGTCTTCTGTAAATGATTATTTACCTTGTTATCAATGAACTCTATATAAATAAATAAAAATAAAATAGAAATAGGGCAAATTGCTTAGAGGATTGATGCCCCATGGCTGGGTTGCCTCCCAGCAAGCGCTTCTTTATTGTCTTTAGCTGGACCTTGCTGAGCTTTTAATCTAGCTTCAGCCTTGAGCATTCTTGCTCAATGTTGCTTTCAAGATAATGCTTGATTCTCTGTCCATTGACAATGAATTTCTTATCAGAATCAATATCTTGAAGCTCCACATAACCATATGGTGATACACTTGTAATCACGTATGTTCCCCTCCACCGGGATTTCAGTTTCTTGGGGAATAGCCTGAGTCTAGAGTTAAACAATAGGACCTTCTGTCCTGGTTCAAAGATTCTAGATGACAGCTTTCTGTCATGCCATTTTTTTTATTTTTCTTTATAAAGCTTGGCATTTTCGAAAGCTGTGAATCTGAATTCCTCTAGCTCATTTAGCTGGAGCAATTGTTTTTCTCCTGCTAATTTGGCATCAAAGTTTAGGAATCTGGTTGCCCAGTAGGCCTTATGTTCCAGTTCCACGGGCAGGTGACATGCCTTACCATACAAGAGTTGGTATGGAGATGTTCCTATAGGGGTCTTGAATGCTGTCCTGTAAGCCCACAGAGCATCATCCAAGCTCCGTGCCCAATCCTTTCTACGGGTACTTACTGTCCGTTCCAGGATTCTCTTTAATTCTCTGTTAGAGACTTTAGCTTGCCCATTGGTTTGTGGATGATATGGAGTGGCCACCTTATGGCGAATTCCATACCGAACCATGGCAGAGTAAAGCTGTTTATTGCAGAAGTGAGTGCCCCCATCACTGATTAGTACTCTAGGGACACCAAACCTGCTAAAGATATGTTTCTGGAGGAACTTCAGCACTATTTTAGTATCATTGTTGGGTGTGGCAATAGCCTCAACCCATTTTGATACATAGTCAACTGCCACCAGAATATAAGTGTTTGAGTATGATGGTGGGAAAGGTCCCATGAAGTCAATTCCCCATACGTCGAACAACTCAATTTCCAAGATTCCTTGTTGAGGCATGGCGTAACCATGAGGCAGATTACCAGCTCTTTGGCAACTGTCACAGTTACGCACAAACTCTCGGGAATCTTTATAGAATGTGGGCCAATAGAAGCCACATTGGAGGACCTTGGTGGCTGTTCGCTCACCTCCGAAATGGCCTCCATATTGAGATCCTCTGTGCTTCTTCTCTAGGCACACACCTACGGATAATTCTGTCTGCACATCTCTTAAAGAGATAAGGTTCATCCCACAGGTAGTACTTTGCATCAGTAATTAACTTCTTCTTTTGTATCCTGTTGTACTCCTTGGGTATGAACCTTGCAGCTTTATAGTTTGCAATATCGGCAAACCATGGTGCTTCCTGAATGGCAAATAAATGCTCATCAGGAAACGTCTCAGAGATCTCAAGAAAGGGGAGGGACGTCCCTTCCACTGGCTCTATCCGGGACAGATGATCATCCACTTGGTTCTCTGTCCCTTTTCTGTCTCTTATTTCTATATCAAACTCTTGCAGAAGCAATACCCATCTGATGAGCCTGGGTTTTGAATCCTGCTTTGTGAGTAGATATTTAAGAGCAGCATGGTCAGTATACACAATCACTTTTGATCCTACTAAGTATGATCTGAACTTGTCAATGGCGTAAACCACTGCAAGTAATTCTTTTTCTGTGGTTGTGTAATTTTTCAGGGCATCATTTAGAACGCGACTGGCATAATAAATGACATGCAGAAGCTTGTCATGCCTCTGTCCCAATACTGCACCAATGGCATGATCACTGGCATCACACATTAGCTCAAATGGTAATGTCCAGTCTGGTGCAGAAATGACTGGTGCTGTGACCAGCTTAGCTTTCAGCATTTCAAACGCCTGTAGGCAGTCTGTGTCAAACACAAATGGCGTGTCAGCAGCTAGCAGATTGCTTAGAGGTTTTGCGATTTTTGAAAAATCCTTTATAAACCTCCTATAGAATCCTGCATGCCCCAGAAAGCTTCTGATTGCCTTAACATTGGCAGGTGGTGGTAATTTTTCAATTACCTCTATTTTTGCTTGATCCACCTCTATTCCCTTGTTTGAGATTTTATGCCCAAGAACAGTTCCTTCAGTCACCATGAAGTGACACTTTTCCCAGTTTAAAACTAGGTTGGTCTCTTGGCATCTTTTCAGAACAAGTTTCAGGTGATCAAGACAGGAGCTGAATGAGTCTCCGTATACTGAGAAGTCATCTATGAAGACTTCCAGAAATTTTTCTACCATATCAGAGAAAATAGAGAGCATGCATCTCTGGAAGGTTGCAGGTGCATTACATAGCCCAAATGGCATCCTTCTATAAGCAAACACTCCGGATGGACATGTGAATGCTGTTTTCTCTTGATCCTGGGGATCTACTGCAATCTGGTTATAGCTTGAGTAGCCATCCAAAAAGCAGTAATAATCATGACCTGCTAGTCTTTCTAGCATCTGGTCTATGAATGGTAAAGGAAAATGATCCTTTCTGGTGGCTGTATTGAGCCTTCTATAGTCAATACACATGCGCCACCTTGTAATTGTTCTTGTAGGAACCAGTTCATTTTTTTCATTATGAATCACTGTCATGCCTCCCTTTTTTGGGACGACTTGAACAGGGCTCACCCAGGGGCTATCAGAAATAGGATAAATAATCCCAGCCTCCAGTAATTTGGTGACCTCTTTCTGCACCAGTTCTTTCATGGCTGGATTTAGCCGCCTCTGTGGTTGCACCACGGGTTTGGCATTATCCTCCAATAAGATTTTGTGCATGCATCTAGCTGGGTTTATGCCCTTAAGGTCACCTATGGACCACCCAAGAGCTGTCTTGTGTGTCCTTAGCACTTGAATAAGTGCCTCCTCTTTCTGTGAATTTAAAGTAGAGTTTATGATCACTGGAAAAGTGTCACCTTCTCCCAGAAACGCATATTTCAAGGATGGTGGTAATGGCTTGAGCTCTGGTTTAGGAGGTTTCTCCTCTTCTAGAAGAAATTTCAGAGGCTCTTTCATGTCCTCTGAATCTTCTAAATCAGGCTGAACATCTTTAAAGATGTTTTCCAACTCTGATTCAAGACTCTCAGCCATGTTGATCTCTTCTACCAAAGAGTCAATAAGATCAACTTTTATGCAGTCTTTTGATGTGTCTTGATGCTGCATGGCTTTGATAGCGTTCAGCTTGAACTCATCATCATTAACTCTCAGGGTTATTTCTCCTTGTTGGACGTCAATGAGGGATCGTCCAGTTGCTAGGAAGGGTCTTCCTAGAATGAGAGTAGCACTCTTGTGCTCCTCCATTTCCAGCACAACAAAGTCAGTGGGAAAGGTGAATGGCCCAACTCTGACAATCATGTCTTCAATCACGCCTGATGGGTATTTAGTGGAACCATCAGCAAGTTGGAGACATATCCGGGTTGGTTTAACTTCTTCAGTTAAGCCAAGCTTCCTGATAGTGGATGCAGGTATTAGGTTGATGCTTGCCCCAAGATCGCATAAAGCTGTATTGGTGCAATTATCTTCTAATATGCATGGTATCAGAAAACTCCCAGGGTCTTTAAGCTTTTCAGGAAAGCTCTTCAGAATGACTGCACTGCATTCTTCAGTGAGGAGAACTCTTTCTGTTTCTCTCCAATCCTTTTTATGACTCAAGATCTCTTTCATGAACTTGGCATAAGAAGGTATTTGCTCAAGTGCTTCTGCAAATGGAGTCTTTATTTCAAGAGTCCTGAGATAATCTGCAAAGCGAGCAAATTGCTTATCCTGCTCCTCTTTCCGGAGTTTTTGAGGATAAGGTATCTTGGCTTTATATTCTTCAACCTTAGTTGCTGCAGGTTTATTGCCTACAGAAGTGGTTGAAGAAGCCTTTTTAGAGGGGTTGTCATCAGCACTTGTGTGTGTCTGATCCCTCACTGGCAATTGAGTGCCAGAGTTCGAAGCTGGAGTGACGTGAGAAGCCAACTCCTTGTCTGTTCCTGGCGTTTGAACGCCAGAATTGTGCCCATTTTGGGCGTTCAGCGCCAGATCCTGCCCATTTTGGGCGTTCAACGCCAGATCCTTGCCCATTTCTGGCGTTCAACGCCAGTCTTGCTTTGTTTCTGGCGTTGAACGCCAGTTTTGGCCATGGTCTGGGCGTTCAGCGCCAGCCTTCCACCAATTTTCTGGCGTTTTAGTGCTAGAATTATTTTTCCCTGGGCTCTTACTGTCCTCAGGTGAATTTTGGGTGGTTTGCTCATTTCTTAGCTTTTTGCTGCCTTGAGGTGGGGTATTTAATGTTTTCCCACTTCTTAGTTGAACTGCTTGGCATTCTTCTGCTATTTGCCTTGACAGCTGCTGCTTTGTTTGCTTAAACTGTTCATCTATATGTATATTAGCCATCCTTGTCTCTTGTAACCTGTCTTTAAATTCGGCTAGCTGCTTTGTTAGAAAGTCCAATTGCTGATTGAATTCAGCAGCTTGTTTTACAGAACTGAGTTCAGCAGTTACTGTTTTAACCTCTTCATTCATGGAAGGGTTGCTGCTTAGGTACAGATGCTGATTCCTGGCAACTGTATCAATGAGCTCTTGAGCCTCTTCAATTGTCTTTCTAATGTGGATAGATCCACCAGCTGAGTAATCTAGAGACATCTGGGCTCCTTCTGCAAGCCCATAGTAGAAGATGTCTAACTGAACCCACTCTGAAAACATTTCAGAGGGGCATTTTCGTAGCATCTCTCTGTATCTCTCCCAGGCATCATAAAGAGATTCATTATCTCCTTGTTTAAAGCCTTGGATGTCCAGCCTTAGCTGTGTCATCCTTTTTGGAGGGAAATATTGATTCAGGAATTTTTCTGTCAGCTGTTTCCATATCCTTATGCTGGCCTTAGGTTGGTTATTCAACCATCTCTTAGCTTGATCTTTTATAGCGAATGGAAACAGTAATAGTCTATAGACATCCTGATCTATTTCTTTATCATGTACTGTGTCAGCAATTTGTAAAAACTGTGCCAGAAACTCTGTAGGTTCTTCCTGTGGAAGACCGGAATACTGGCAACTTTGCTGCACCATGATAATGAGCTGAGGATTCAACTCAAAGCTACTGACTCCAATGGATGGTATGCAGATACTACTCCCATATGAAGCAGTAGAGGGGTTAGAATATGACCCCAGAGTCCTCCTGGACTGTTCATTTCCGCTTAGGTCCATGATGGAGAAAGGGAGATGATGTAAAATAGAAAAAAATATTTATATTTATTTATTTATTAATTTATTTCGAAAATAAAATAAATCAAAATAAAATAAATAAAAATGAGTAAAAGATTTTCGAAAAAGTGAGGAGAGAGAAAGTGGTTAGGAGATTTTGAAAAAGATATGATGATTTTTGAAAAAGGTTTTAAATTTTGAAATAAAAATCTGAATTTTTAAAGGAGAGAGAAAAACAATAAGACACACAGGATTTAAAATTTTTAGATCTGAGGTTTCTTATTTTCGAAAATTTTGGGGGGGGGAAAAACACCAAGGAACACCAAACTTAAAAATTTTAAGATCAAGACACAAGGAAAACTTAAGAACACTTTGAAGATTCACAAGAACACGAGAACACAAAGGAAGAACACCAAACTTAAAATTTTTAGAAAACCAAAATAAATTTTCGAAAAACACAGAAAAATCAACAAGAAAACACCAAACTTAAAGTTTGGCACAGGATTTAATAGAAAAATTATTTTTTTGAAAAAGATTTTTAAAAAGAAAATAAGGATTCTAAGATTCTAACACAACAATAAAAAGAGAATCAAAACAAAAAGAGAATTTTTTCCTAATCTAAGCAACAAAATAAACCGTTAGTTGTCCAAACTCGAACAATCCCCGGCAACGGCGCCAAAAACTTGGTGCACAAATTGTGAATCACACTTTTCACAACTCGTACCTCTGACCAGCAAGTGCACTGGGTCGTCCAAGTAATACCTCACGTGAGTAAGGGTCGAATCCCACGGAGATTGTTGGTTTGAAGCAATCTATGGTTATCTTGTAAATCTTAGTCAGGAAGTCAATTATGTTTATCAGTTGAATTGCAATTAAACAAGAGAGCATGGATTAAAGGTTACTTGTTGTGCAGTAATGGAGAATATGTTGAAGTTTTGGAGATGCTTTGTCTTCTGAATCTCTGCTTTCCTCTGTCATCTTGTTCACGCACGCACGTCCTCCTATGGCAAGCTGTGTGTTGGTGGATCACCGTTGTCAATGTCTACCTTCCATCCTTCTAGTGAAAACTACGCTCACGCGCTCTGTCACAGCACGGCTAATCACCGGTTGGTTCTCGATCCGGTTGGAATAGGATTTACTATCCTTTTGCGTCTGTCACTAATGCCCAGCCTTCAGGAGTTTGAAGCTCGTCACAGTCATTCAATCCTTGAATCCTACTCGGAATACCACAGACACGGTTTAGACTTTCTGGATTATCATGAATGCCGCCATCAATTCTAGCTTATACCATGAAGATTCTGATTAAGAGATCTAAGAGATACTCATTCAATCTGATATAGAACGGAGGTGGTTGTCAGGCACACGTTCATGGGTTGAGAATGGTGATGAGTGTCACGAATCATCACCTTCATCACAGTTAAGCGCGAATGAACATCTTAGATAGGAACAAGCGTGTTTGAATAGAAAACAGAAATACTTGCATTAATCCATCGAGACACAGCAGAGCTCCTCTCCCCCAACAATGGAGTTTAGAGACTCATGCCGTCAAAGAGTACAAAGTTCAGATCTAAAATTGTATGAGATACAAAATAAGTCTCTAAAAGTTGTTTAAATACTAAACTAGTAGCCTAGGTTTACAACAAATGAGTAAACTATGATGGATGATGCAGAGATCCACTTCTGGGGCCCACTTGGTATGTGCTGGGCTGAGAATTAAGCAATCCACGTGCAGAGGCCATTTGTGGAGTTGAACGCCAGTTTTTGTGCCAGTTTGGGCGTTCAACTCCAGCTTTTGATCCTTTTCTGGCGCTGGGCGCCAGAATTGGGCAGAGAACTGGCGTTGAACGCCAGTTTACGTTATCTATCCTTGTGCAAAGTATGGACTATTATATATTGTTAGAAAGCCCTGGATGTCCACTTTCCAACGCAATTGGAAGCATGCCATATCGAGTTCTGTAGCTCTAGAAAATCCACTTTTAGTGCAGGGAGGTTAGAATCCAACAGCATCAGCAGTCCTTTTTCAGCCTGAATCAGATTTTTGCTCAGCTCCTTCAATTTCAGCCAGAAAAATACCTGAAATTACAGAAAAACAAACTACTCATAGTAAAGTCCAGAAATATGAATTTTTCCTAAAAACTAATGAAAATAGACTAAAAACTAACAAAAACATCCTCAAAACTATATGAAATTAACCCCAAAAAGTGTATAAAATATCCACTCATTAATGGTCTATCTGAGATGTCCAAAATATCATTCGACAGCTCTGCAGGTGGATCACTCCACTTGAAGAAAACGCCTGCAGAGGCAAGAAAACTCATTGAGATGGTTACAAACAACTAATTCATGTACCCCTCTGAGAGAAATCCTGTGAACAATGGGTCCCACAAAAGAAAGGAGTTCTTAAAGTTGACACTCTGAATGCCATATTGTCTCAGAACAAGATCTTGACCTAGCAGGTCAATATGATCTCTCAATATTTGACTAGAATGCAAGCTGTAGATGGCAGCACTCAAGAAGCTTCTTCTGAAGTAGAAGCTTATGATCCTAATCAACCCACCATGGAGGAGGTCAATTACATGGGAGAACCCTATGGAAACACCTACAATCCCTCATGGAGAAGTCATCCTAACCTTTCATGGAAGGATCAATAGAATCCTCAGCAAGGCTTCAATAATAATCAAGGTGGACGAACCCAGAATAGGTTCAACAACAGGCCACCATTCCCATCTTCTCAAGTGAATATGGAGACTCCTAAGCAGAGCCTTTTTGACTTGGCCATTCTAGTCTCTAGCGTCTCTAAGACCACTCATAGTTTCATAACTAAAACAAGATCCTATATCAGAAATTTGGAGGTACAAATTGGTAAACTGAGCAAGAAAATCCCTGAGACTCCTCCTGATACTCTTCCTAGTAACACTGAAGTAAACCAAAGAGAAGAGTGCAAGGCCATCACCACTGAGGATGAGGCCGAATATGGAGAGAATGGAATGGCATTGAACGCCAGTGACGAAGACCTCATTGAGCGTTCAATGCCCAAACTGGCCAAGAGCCTGGCACTGAACGCCAGTGAGGAAGCCCTCACTAGGCGTTCAATGCCCAAAAGGGTAGGCAGCCTGGCATTGAACGCCAGGACGGAGGTCCCTCCTGGGCGTTCAATGCCCAACTTGTAAAAGGAACTGGCGTTGAACGCTAGTAATGGCACACCTCCAAAATGTTCAATACCTACTGAAGTTATCCATATCCAAGTACTAGAGGAAGCCAAAGCTCATATAGAGACCATAGAGGTTCCCTTGCATGCACTCCTGCAGTGCATGAGTTTTGATGAATACTCATCCTCTGATGAGGATGAGGACACTAGGGAAGAGCAAGTTGCTCGGTACCTAGGAGCTCTCATGAAGGTGAATGCCAAACTATTTGGTACAAAGCATTTGGAGGAAGAACCTCCAGTGCTTACCAAAGAACTCAATGCTTTGGCTCAGCTAAAGCTACCTCAGAAGCTTTCGGATCCCGGACGCTTCCTAATTACTTGCACCAGAGGCACCATGACCTTTTCGAAGGCTCTGTGTGACCTAGGGTCAAGTATAAATCTCATGCCACTCTTTGTAATGAAGAAGTTGGGCATTTTTGAGGTACAAGCTGCAAATATCTCACTAGAGATGGCAAACAAATTAATGAAGACAACATATGGCTTAATAGAGGATGTATTAGTAAAGGTTGAAGACCCTTACATCCTTGCTAAATTCATAATCTTATATACTGAGAAAGATGAGGATGAATCCATCATCCTTAGAAGACCTTTCCTAGCCACTGCCAATGCTATCATTGATGTAGCAAAGGGAGGATCACATCTTGTTCAAGATGCCTTACCCCAACTCTCCCTTTGAAAAAAGAAAGATAACTGTACAACACTTAGTGTTCCAACCATCTCTTTCAGTGCAAAGCTGTAATAAGCCTCCAAACATCAATTCTAAGTTTGGTATTGGGCAGCCATTAACAATCATTGAAAACAAAGGTAATAGGAAGAAAGTATCTAAAGGCTGGAGGGACAAGAAAGTCCCCACTAAAGGCCTCTCACCTGGCATAAGAGTTGTCTTCACCAAGAAGCCAGTCATACCACATACAGTGAGTTGTGTCCTGTCTCTAGAGCATGTGGAGCTCATTCATGAGAAGACAAGAAGAAAGTTCACTGTAAAAGGCAAAATTCTGAGCCCATATCCATCTCTGTAAGGAGCTAACCGTCAAGTTAGTGACGCTAAAGGAGCACTTGTTGGAAGGCAACCCAACCCTAATTAATTATTTCTATTTCTTTTAATTCCTTAATTTTATTTTTCTTTAAGTTATTTCTTTAGGTTCATGATCATGTGCAGCAGTCAAAATGGAGACGAAAATGTTCAGCAATGTAAAAAGAACACTCTGGATGGAGTGTTGCTGGCGTTGAACGCCAGCCAGGGAGCATTGGCTGGGCGTTCAACGCCCCAAATGGCAGCAAAGCTGATGATGAATGCCAGCCAAGAGCATAGTTTCGGGCATTCAACGCCCATGCAGAGGGCAGCAAATTTGAATTCCCTAGCCTCTCAAGACTTGTGGGTCCCACAGTATCTTTACCTACCCCACTTCTTCCCTCTTTCTCTTTCACACTTTCCCATACACTCTTCCCATACACTCTTCCCTATAAACCCTAGCCCAATCACATCCATATCACTTCTAGGGGTGGCAACGGGGTGGGTAGGGGCGGGTTTTTGCTCTACCCGATGATGACATGTCACCATGTCATGTTTTTCTATGCTTTTTCCTTTGTTTTCAATAGGTTTTATGCACTTTCTTAAGCCATAAGCAAGCCAATTGGATAGATTTTCATGCTTCCTTTGATTTAATCAACCATGTATGAATTCATGCTATTTCATGAGGTTTTATGCTATAATTGTCACATATTATGAAAGAATGAATATCTCATGGTTTTGAGCATAGTTTTGATGTGTTTGGTTGATTAATGATAGGTGAAGAAAGCTTGGAGAAAGGTTGAAGCAAGAAGGAATGGCTAGGAGGAAGAGAGGACAAAAAGTTTGAGCAAAAGTTTGCCTCAAAGTTTAGCTCAAACTTTTGGATTAATTGAAAATGAATCAGGGAGCAAAAAGCTGGACCAAAAGTTAGCCTCAAACTTTTGTGCAAACTTTTGGGCAAAAAGCTGGAGCAAAAGTTAGCCTCAAACTTTTTGGCTAACTTTTGGGCAAAAAGCTGGAGCAAAAGTTAGCCTCAAACTTTTTGGCTAACTTTTGGCATCACAAATCAACACCCTGGAGAGCAAAAGTTTGCGCCAACGTTAGCCCCTAACTTTTTGGCTAATGTTGGCGCATGAAAAACACACCCTGGAGAGCAAAAGTTTGCGCCAACGTTAGCCTCTAACTTTTTGGCTAACGTTGGCACCATGAGTATGCAAGGGGAGGCCAACGTTGGAGCAAAAGTTTGACCCCTAACTTTTGCCCCAACGTTGGTATCAGCAAAAGAGGGTGGCTGATGTGAAAAGTTGGAGTAAAAGTTTGCCTCAAACTTTTACTCAAACTTTTACTCAAGCTTTTAAGATTCACAACCCGGTTCACATTGGTTCTCTCTCCAACTCCAAGAGCAATCAACCAAGGCCTCTATCAACCCAATTCCATCAAGAGCAAGGGCCCAATTGTCATCACTCAAAGGCACAAGAGATAGATAAAATAGGAATTTCATTTAATTGTAATTTGTTTTTAATTTCATTTTCATTTTCATTTTCATTTTGTAAAGCCTATATAAGGCATCATTTTCATATTTGTTGAAGGAGAGGAGCTCCACTAGGGAGCATTAGGAATACAGAACTCTCTCTCTTTAGTTTTTCTTTTTGTTTTGAATCTTGGGTTGAGAATTGAAGAAATTCTGTTTCAATCTCACCTTGAGAATTCTCTCTGTTTTCTTCTTCTGCAAACTTTCAAGTGAATTGTGATTTGAATCAAAGTTCGTTTCATCGCTTTCATCTTTAATTTTCCTGCATCTTGTTTGCTAGCGGATCAAGGAAGGAATTGAGATCTAGACTTGTTTTCTAGTCTCATTGATTTCCTGAGATCTTCAACCTCTCATTTAGATTTTGCAATTGAGCTGCATTTCATTTTCTGTTCGGTTCCTCAATTCAATTTACATTAAGCTTGCTGCAAATCTCATTTACCTTTCCTGCACAATTTTAAATTCCTCTGCAATTGCTCTAAGTTCTAATTCACTGCAATTTTGCTTCTCTGTTTACATTGCTCCCAATTTACTTTCCTGCAATTTAAGCTTGCTGCAAGAGTTTTGAATTCTGATATATTGCTCTATTTAATTTCCAGCACCCCAGCCCCTTTACTTTTCATGCAATTTATTTTTCTTGCAATTTAAGTTTCAGCTATTTTACTTTCTTGTTCTTTAAGTTTCAATGCAATTTACTTTCTGCAACTTTAAATTCATTGTCATTTACTTTCTGTTGGCTACAAATTCACACAATTCACTTCAATGTTAGCTTGACTAAACTAATCACCCACTAAAGTTGCTTGATCCATCAATCCCTGTGGGATCGACCTCACTCACGTGAGTTTTACTACTTGATGCGACCCGGTATACTTGCCGGTTAGTTTTGGGTGTTTTGGAGAAATTCGTTTTTCCACAAAAATATCCATCACCCGACTCCGCCCCGCCTGACAAAAAACCCGCATAAAACCCGCCCCGCCCTATCCGCGGATAGTAAAATGTTAAACCCTAACCCGCCCCGGCGGGTACCCGCCCCACCTCTACCCACCCCTATAATTATTAAATCCAACATATAAAATAAAATTTTAAAAATTATATAACCACCATTTACATACATAACATAAATTAAAGTAAAAATTTATATATGCTATAATATTATTAATCATTTTACTAATTATTTTATATATATTACATATATTATATATTAAAAATATATATATTTATATATATATTATATATACCGGGGCAGGTAGGGGCGGGTATAATCTAAACCCGACCCCGCCCCGCCCCGCCCAAGAACCCGCCCCGTTAAAACCCGCCCCGGTGTGGGGGCGAGTAATTACCTGCCCCGAGCGGGTAGGGGCGGGGTGGGTACCCGCGGGTTCGGGTAGTGTTGCCACCACTAATCACTTCCCCAAAACCATCATAACCTCTACCAACCCTCACCCACTTCAAAATCAAAATTCCCTCGCATTTAACCCACCCATGATCGAACCCAACCCTAGCCCACTCCTATAAATACCCCTCACTCTAACCCTTGATACACACACCTCTGATACACATCAAAGCCCCCTTGGCCGAATTGCTTTCTCCTTCCATCTTCTTCTATTTTTTTTTCTTCTACTCCATTCTTCTCTTTTATTTATTTTTGCTCGAGAACGAGCAACGCTTTTAAGTTTGGTGTTGGAAAAGCATTGCTTTTTGTTTTCCATTACCACTTATGGTACCCAAGGCTGGAGAACCTTCTAGAAAGAGCAAAGGAAATGTAGTAGACGCCACCTCCGAATCTTGGGAGATGGAGAGTTTCATCACCAAAACCCATCAAGACCACTTCTATGAAGTAGTGTCAGAGAAGAAGGTGATCCTTGAGGTCCCTTTCAGGCTCAAGAAGAATGAGTATCCGGAAATCCGAAGAGAGATCCAGAGAAGCGGTTGGGAAGTCCTAACCAATCCCATCCAAGTGGTTGGGATCTTAATTGTGCAAGAGTTCTATGCTAATACGTGGGTCACAAAAAATCATGACATTAGTGTAAATCCAAATCCCAAGAATTGGAGCACCATGGTCTGAGGGAGAATCTTAAATTTTAGCTTGGAAAGTGTGAGGTTGGCATTCAACTTGCCCTTGATGCAAGGAGACCCACATCCTTACACTAGGAGAGTCAACTTTGGTCAGAGACTGGATCAAATACTCTCAGATATCTGTATAGAAGGAGCACAGTGGAAAAGGGATTCCAAAGGCAAGCCTACTCAACTAAGAAGGCTTAACCTCAAGCCTGTAGCTAGAGGATGGTTGGAATTTCTCCAACGCTTTATCATCCCTACTAGCAATTGGTCAGAAGTGGCCATTGACAGAGCCATCATGATCCATTGCATCATGATTGGGAGTGGGGTAGAAGTACATGAGGTGATACCTCAAGAATAGTACAAGATAGCTGAAAAGCCTTCCACCAAAGCAATGTTGGCATTCCCTCACCTCATTTGGCACCTATGCAATTCAGCTGGAATTGTCATAGATGGAGACATCTTCATTGAGGAGGACAATCCCAAACTAAGAAAAGGATGGACCAAACTAGAGAGCATGCACATGAGCCTGTGCAGCCGCCTCAACATGAGATCTCTAAGATGCCTCAAGGGATGTATTTTCCTCCTCAAATCTATTGAAATCAATGGCATACCTCTGTGGGAGAATTAAGCTCTAACATGAATCAGTTGGGGATGGAGCATCAAGAGCATTCCACCATTCTCAATGAAATTAAAGAAGATCAAAGGGCTATAAGGGAAGAATAACAAAGACAAAGGAGTGATATTGAAGAGATCAAGCACTACATTAGACCCTCAAGAAGGAGTAGTAGTTGCCCTCACTAAGGTGGATTCGTTCTCTAAGTCCCATTTTCTTATGTTATTTTTCTGTTTTCTGTGTTTTATTGTCTGTTCTCTTATTCTTGTTGCATTATCATCTATGTCTTGAAGTTATAAAATATTCCATATATCTCTCACCTTAATTAAAAGAAGAATTTTATTTGGAAAGAATTGAGAGATACATGAATTTTAAGTTTTGTAATAAGAATAGTCAATTATTTTGATGTGGTGGCATTGCTTTTGTTTTCTGAATGTATGAATAAACAATTCATATTTGAAATTAAATTAATAATGTTGGCTCTTGAAAGAATGATGAAAAAGGAAAAGTATTATTGGTAATCTGAAAAATCCAAAAATTGATTCTTGAAGCAAGAAAAAGCCGCAAAATGAAGAAGAAAAAGCATGTTGCAATAAAAGAAAAAAATTAATGCAAAAAAAAGAAAATGGCAAAAAAAATAAATAGAAAAAGCAAGCAAAAAAATCCAATCGCTATTTAAACCAAAAGGCAAGAGCAAAAAGTGATGAGCGGATAATTCATACGCTTTTTGGCATTGTTTTTAGTATGTTTTTAGTATATTTTAGTTAGTTTTTATTATGTTTTTATTAGTTTTTAAATAAAAATCACTTTTGTGGGCTTTACTATGAGTTTGTGTATTTTTCTGTGATTTCAGGTATTTTCTGGCTGAAATTGAGGGACCTGAGCAAAAATCTGATTCAAAGGCTGAAAAAGGACTGCAGATGTTGTTGGATTCTGACCTTTATGTACTCAAAGTGGATTTTCTGGAGCTACAGAAGCCCAATTGGCGCGCTCTTAATTGCGTTGGATAGTAAACATCCTGGGCTTTCCAGCAATATATAATAGTTCATACTTTGCCCGAGATTTGATGGCCCAAACAGGCGTTCCAAGTTAGCTCAAAAATTCTGGCGTTTAATTCCAGAACTGGCACAAAAGCTGGAGTTAAATGCCCAAACTGGCATAAAAACTGGCGTTTAACTCCAGGAAATGTCTCTACACATGAAAGCTTCAATGCTCAGCCCAAGCACACACCAAGTGTGCCCCGGAAGTGGATTTTTAGAATAAACATCCTAGCTTACTCATTTTCTGTAACCCTTGGTCACTAGTTTACTATAAATACTACTTTCAGTGATTCATCTTGTACCTCATGACACTTTACACGTTTCTTATTGTATTCTCTACGGCATGAGTCTCTAAACCCCATTGTTGGGGGTGAGGAGCTCTGCTATTCTTCATGAATTAATGCAATTACTACTGTTTTCCATTCTATTACGCTTGCTTCCATTCTAAGATATTCATTCGCACTTCAACTTGATGAATGTGATGATCCATGACACTCATCATCATTCTCACCTATGAACGCGTGCCTGATAACCACCACTGTTCTACCTTAGATTGAATGCATATTTCTTAGCTTCATGATTCAAATCAGAGCCTTCGTGGTATAAGCTAGATTCATTGGCGGTCATTCCTGAGATCCGGAACATCTAAACCTTGTCTGTGGTATTCTGAGTAGGATCTGGGAAGGGATGACTGTGACGAGCTTCAAACTCGTGAGTGTTGGGCATAGTGACAGACGCAAAAGGATCAATGGATCCTATTCCGACATGATCGAGAACCGACAGATGATTAGCCGTGCGGTGACAGCGCATTTGGAACATTTTCACTGAGAGGACGAGATGTAGCCATTGATAACGGTGATGCCCAACATAAAGCTTGCCATGGAAGGAGCCTTGCGTGCATGAAGAAGAAGATAGTAGGAAAGCAGAGATTCAGAAGACAAAGCATCTCCAAAGCCTCAACCTATTCTTCATTACTGCATAACAAGTATTTATTTCATCTTCTTTTACTTTTTACAATTAAATCTGAGAATTATTGATATCTTGACTAAGAGTTACAAGATAACCATAGCTTGCTTCAAGCCGACAATCTCCGTGGGATCGACCCTTACTCATGTAAGGTATTACTTGGACGACCCAGTGCACTTGCTGGTTAGTTGTGCGGAGTTGCAAAAGTGTTATTGTAATTTCGTGCACCAAGTTTTTGGCACCGTTGTCGGGGATTGTTCGAGTTTGGATAACTGACGGTTTATCTTGTTGCTTAGATTAGGAATATTTTATTTTCGTTGGTTTAGAGTCTTTTATTTGAGTTTAGTTTCATATTTTAAGTTTGGTGTCAATTGCATGCTTGTATTTTCTTTTAATTTTTTGAAATTGCATGTCTTTATTTCTTTCTTGATTTTTAAAATTTCTAAGTTTGGTGGCTTCTTTGTGTTTTCTTTTAATTTTTTGAAAATTTGTGCTTTATTTTCTAAAAATTTTAAGTTTGGTGTTTTTGTGCTTTTATTTACTTAAAATTTTTTTGAAAATTTGTTCCTGGTGTTCATCTTGATCTTCAAAGTGTTCTTGGTGTTCATCTTGACATTCAGAGTTTTCTTGTTTGTTCTCTGTGTTTTGATCTAAAATTTCTAAGTTTAGTGTCAATTTGTTGTTTTTCTCTTCCCACATTAAAATTCAAAAATAAAAAAAAATATCCTTTCCCTATTTTACTCATAAATTTTGAAATTTTGCATTAATTTAGTCAATGATTTTCAAAATCATATCTTTTTTTTAGTCAAGTCAAAATTCTAATTTCAAAAAATTGATCTTTTCAAATCTTTTTCAAAAATCAAATCTTTTTAATTGCTAATTTCAAAATCTTTTTAATTAATTAATTAATTTAGTTTTCAATTTGCTTTTATTTTATTTTCTTTTTGTTTTCGAAATTTTATTTTATTTTCCATTTATTTTACTTATTATTTTTGGTTACTTTTAAAAAAAAAATAATTCATATCAATTCCCTTTTCTCCATCATGGACATAAATGGAAGTGAACAGTCCAGAAGGACTCTGGGGTCATATGCTAACCCCATTACTGCAGCATATGGGAGTAGCATCTGTATACCTCCCATCAAAGCTAGCAGCTTTGAGTTAAACCCTCAACTTATTATCATGGTGTAGCAGAATTGCCAGTATTCCAGTCTTCCACAGGAAGAACCTACTGAGTTTCTGGCACAGTTCTTACAAATTGCTGACACAGTACGTGATAAAGAAGTAGATCAGGATGTCTACAGATTATTACTGTTTCCGTTTGCTGTAAAAGATCAAGCTAAGAGGTGGTTAAATAACTAACCCACAGCAAGCATAAAAACATGGAGACAGTTAACAGACAAATTCCTGAATCAATTTTACCCTCCAAAAAGGATGACACAGCTAAGGCTGGACATCCAAGGCTTTAAACAAGATGATCATGAATCCCTTTATAATGCCTGGGAGAGGTACAGAGGGATGCTAAGAAAATGTCCCTCTGAAATGTTTTCAGAGTGGGTACAGTTAAACATCTTCTACTATGGGCTTACAGAAAAAGCTCAGATGTCCCTAGACCACTCAGCTGGTGGATCTATACACATGAGAAACACAATTGAAGAGGCTCAAGAACTCATAGATACAGTTGTTAGAAATCAACATCTGTACTCAAACAGTGAGTCCTCCATAAAAGAAGAGGCTATGGCAGTAACTACTGATCCCAATCCTCAATAACAGATTGTTGAACTTAATCATCAATTACTCCTTATGACAAAACAATTAGCAGAATTCAAAGAGATGCTCCAAGACACTAAAAATGCTAACAAGAATATAGAAGCACAATTGAATCAGACAAGACAGCAGCTATCTAAACAGATAACAGAAGAATGCCAAGCTATCCAACAAAGGAGCGGGAAGACATTGAATAACTCAGCTCAAAGTAACAAAAAGTCAAGAAAGGAAAAAATGACAGAGGATGACCAAACCACTGCCCAAAATCCCTCTGAGGACATCAAGAGACCAGAGAGGAATAACTCTGGCGTTCAAACGCCAGAAAAGGGGGAAAAGTTGGCGTTAAACGCCCATTCCTTGTCTAGTTCTGGCGTTCAAACGCCAGAAAAGGGTGGGAAACTGGCGTTAAACGCCCATCCAGCACCCAATCCTGGCGTTCAAACGCCAATGAGGGATCAGACACCTACAAGTGTTGATGATAACCCCTCTAAGAAGGCTTCTCCAATCACCTCTGTAGGAAATAAAGCTGCAGCAACTAAGGTTGAAAAATATAAAGCCAAGATGCCTTATCCTCAGAAACTCTGCCAAGCGGAACAGGATAAATAATTTGCCCACTTTGCAGACTATCTCAGGACTCTTGAAATAAAGATTCCATTTGCAGAGGCACTTGAGCAAATACCCTCTTATGCTAAGTTCATGAAAGAGATCTTAAGTCATAAGAAGGATTGGAGAGAAACTAAAAAAGTGTTTCTCACTGAAGAATGCAGTGCAGTCATTCTGAAAAGCTTACCAGAGAAGCTTCAAGATCCAGGAAGCTTTATGATACCATGCACATTAGAGGGTGCCTGTACCAAGACAGCCCTATGTGACCTTGGAGCAAGTATCAATCTAATACCTGCATCCACTATCAGAAAGCTTGGGTTGACTAAAGAAGTCAAACCAACCCGGATATATCTTCAACTTGCTGATGGCTCCATTAAATATCCATCAGGCATCATTGAAGACATGATTGTCAAGGTTGGGCCATTTGCCTTTCCCACTGACTTTGTAGTGCTAGAAATGGAGGAGCACAAGAGTGCAACTCTCATTCTAGGAAGACCTTTCCTAGCAACTGGACGAACTCTTATTGATGTACAAAAAGGGGATGTGACCCTGAGAGTCAATGAGGATGAGTTCAAGTTAAATGCTGTCAAAGCTATGCAACATCCAAACACATCAAATGACTGCATGAGCACTGATATTATTGACTCTTTAGTTGAAGAGATCAATATGACTGAGAGTCTTGAATCAGAGCTAGAAGACATCTTTAAAGATGTTCAGCCTGATCTGGAGGAATCAGAGGAAATAAAAGTACCTCTGAAAATCCCTCAGGAAGAGGAGAAACTTCCTAAACCTGAGCTCAAACCACTACCACCATCCCTGAAATATGCATTTTTGGGAGAAGGTGACACTTTTCCAGTGATCATAAGCTCTGCGTTAAATCCACAGGAAGAGAAAGCACTAATTCAAGTGCTAAGGACACACAAGACAGCTCTTGGGTGGTCCATAAGTGACCTTAAGGGCATTAGCCCAACAAGATGTATTCACAAGATCCTATTAGAGGATGATGCTAAGCCAGTGGTTTAACCACAGAGGCGGCTAAGTCCAGCCATGAAGGAAGTGGTGCAGAAAGAGGTCACTAAGTTACTAGAGGCTGGGATTATTTATCCTATTTCTAATAGCCCCTGGT